>NC_068910.1:24368771-27128771 GCF_023091745.1 Budorcas taxicolor
TCATAAAGATGATGTCAGCTGGGGCTGCAGGCATCTGAGACCGGCCTAGGGCTGAAGAATCCACAGTTTGGCAAACCTCAGTTCTTTTCTGTGTGAATGTCTCCGTGTGCTTCCGAGAGTATTTGCAACCCGGCAGTTAGCTACTTCATCCCCCAGAGCAAGTGATGATAGAGAGAACTCGAAATGCAAGCCACAGGCTTTTATAATCTCATCCCAGAAGTGACAGAACAATCCTTCTGCTGTATGCTCTTGTTCACACACATGAAACCTGGGACATTGTGGGAGACTACCAGAGTGTGACTATTAGGATGCCAGGATCCCTGGGGGCCTCCTTGGAGGTTGGCTGACACTGACATTGAATAAATACCTGAAAGAGATGAGTTCAAAGACATAGATCTTCAGATGAATAACTTAATTTTTATAAAGTTTTCTCAATACACTAGAAATGTTTCAAATATCTACATTGTCACCATGTTGAGAAGTCTTTGATAATATTAACAAATTTCTTTGGCTCAGAGCCTGGCATTTCATAAATGAGCATTACATGTCAGTCAGCTATTATCATTACTGTTGATGTGATTGTCATCATCATCCTCATTTCACAGATGAGAAAACTGAGCCTTCAAGATTTAAATCCTCTAAAGCAACTACACTCCAATAAAAATCAAAGAAACAGTTGTTTTAAAATCTTTGTCCAAGAAAAAGATTTAAATCCTCCCTGATGGTCATGTCCCTGAAACAGATGATAATCATATTTAAACTTTCTGAATTCAATAGCTTCTTTCTTTACTGTGCTACCTCATAGATTTGGAGATGGAAATGGCAACGCACTCCAGTATTCTTGCCTGGAGAATCCCATGGACAAAGGAGCCTGGTGGGCTACAGTCCATGGGTTGCAAAGAGTTGGACACGACTGAGAGGCTAACACACACCTCATAGATACCTTGGAAAGGATAGATAAAAGATCTGAAGATTATTCCAAAGCAAGAATAAAAAAATTAGGAAAGAAAGAAAATGAGGAAAGAAAGGCAAAAAGACTCAAAACCTACTCCACCAGCAATAACCAGCAATAAGCTATTAGAAGTGCTTTCTGGCTTAAAGCAAAAGAAAACCCAACTTTCTGTGGCTTACACAAGGAGTATGAAGGTCAATAATCACTAGTGGTCATTCTGATAGTTACCTTTTGGCCTTTTGTCTTCATGCTTCTTGTTTCATAGTTATAAGACAACTCTTGTAGCTTCTGGCATCGCATTGACAATTCAGGAAGAGAGAGGGGTGGTACACACAAGCTCTGCTTTCCAAGATGCCTCAGCTGACTATTATTTACACCTAATCAGCAAGAGCTGTATCAGCAGCTCCCTAGTACAGGGGTAGGTGGCAAAGGCTAGACTTCGACCAGTCTTGATGCACCCCGAGACCTAGACACATTACTGCCCAAGAAAAACCTGAGTTCTGTTCTTGGGAAAAAAGAAATGGCTGTGTCTACTGCAGACAACGGACAGGTTCCTCCATAGTCTAGTGGATTCCCCAAGAGAAAAGCACCCCCCAAGCATGGTTGTGTTTTCCACACTTTTCAGGTGAAATCTCTGCAAATACTTTCATAATAACTGAGAAGAGTTATCATAACTTTGTAGCTTCCATGTCAGAGAGATAAAAACGGCAGAAGAGGACTTCCCTGGTGGTCCCTTGGTTAAGGATCCACCTGCCAATGCAGGGGACATGGGATCGACCCCTGGTCTGGGAAGATACCACATGCCGTGGCACACCTAGGCCCATGCACCACAACTACCGAAGCCTTCAAGCCTAGAGGCCACGCTCTGCAACATGAGAAGGCACTACAGTGAGAAGCCCTCACACCACAGTGAAGACCAGCTCCCTACTCACCTCAACTAGAGGAAGCCCGTGTGCAGCAATGAAGACCCAGCACAGCCAAAAGTAAAGAAATAATAAATTTAAAAAAAAAAAAAAAAAACTGAAGAAAAGCCACTGGGCAAATGGCTCCTTGGAAACACCTAGTTTTGTTTACAGCATCTCTCAGTGGCAGGAGAGACAAAGCTGACTTCAGCTTAGCAAAGGCTCTCAAAGGGCACCAAACAATATAACCGCTCGGCAACTGAGCCAAACAAGATTGTCACCGCTGCATACAGTCTACCCTTACCGCCCTTGCCACTGTCTGCACAGCCCTGTGCTTCCTTCTGAGGTAATTCATGATACTACTTCCTGCTCCTGGTAGGTAGCAGCAAATGTTCTCACAACTCCAAATCACGGACATTATACACATCACATAGAGCAAATCTCCTTTTTCATTATTTTTCGTATTTGATGACTTTTGTCACCATTCTCCATTCTTTGTGGGGCCAGAGAGCCCCCAGAGGCATATTCTTACAATGGAAATTTTCCAAAAGCTCACAAAAGTACAAGACAGCCTTGAAAAACAATGATTCTTCCTCAAATAATCTAATGAAACCATGATACAGAGAACTTTTAAAATTAACTCAGGGAAAGCAGATGCTTCTAAAGAATCTCCGTACCACTGAAACCATGAGGCAGTGTGGTGTGTTAGACAGAACAGAGAGCATCAGAATTCCTACGTTCTAAGCCCTGTTCATCTAGTTAGAAGCCCTGAGGCATGAAGCAATTCATTTATGCTGACACTGAGATATTTTCTGCAAAACACACAGGTTGAGGGGTTGGATCTGGGCTTGACCCCCCCCAAAATGGTTATTTTGTGTGAAAATACTTTCTGGATAGCTACATTTTATTATGAGACAAGTTTGTGGCAGAGCCCATGCAAACTTTACTCTCATCTCATTGGAGCCCAATCTACATGGCAGATGCTGTTACTGCTTTAGAGTTGATAAAATTGGGGATAGGAAGAACTATAGTGACTTAGTCTTATGACACAGACAGAAAATCATAGGGCTTGGATTCAATTGTGGATCTGTATGGCTCCATCCATTACAGGATTATTATTATTATTATTTTTTAATTTAGAGTCTCTCTCTCTCTCTCTCTCTCTCTCTCTCTCTCTCTCTCTCGCCCACAAACACACACATACACACATTCAGTGACTGTGATTGTTGTAGTCATATTCTCTAGTCTTGTCAATTTTCCAAAACATCTCACTGTCCTTCAGGTCTGCCCAAGATAATATTTTAGAATCTTCAAATGAAGCTCAACAACTTACTCTAGTATCCCATCTTCCCTAGACATACCTGTTGTTTTTGAAACAAACACATATGTGAGCATACACACAGATAACACAATCCATTCTAAATCTTGCAGTTTGGGGTACATTATCAGAAGATGAATAAAATGACTGATACAGATTAAGTTGGAAAAAAATGAAAGGACTAAAACTGCTGAAGCAACAACACTTACAGAAGCCAGTGATCTTCAAACAAAGAGGCTTATTGACATTTTGGCTAGATACGGAAAATCAAAGAGATGGGAATTATGAAGAGAAAATTATTCTGCCTTTTATAAATGAGAAGAAGGACAGGGGAAAAAGAGCAGTACAAGCTAGGGAAGTAATTATAGTAAGATACATTTAGTTTCAGAAAACTTCTTTGATAACCAGAAAATGCCACATTATAAAGTCAGGGACTTAATACTCCCAAGTCCATTGCAGATAGAATCTCCACCATGCGGGAAATAATTGAAAAGCAGAGGCATGCAACAGATCACTTTATGGCTTCTTTGATTTCTCCAGGCTGTTTGAAGAGTTGAATTCTGGAAAGGATTTGAAAACTGGGCGCTGGAACTCTGACCAGCTAATTGCCAATGAAGAAGAATGAATTACTCTGCAATTATATTAAAGGTGAAAGAGGTCCCAGAGAAAAATTTTAACCAAAAAAAAATGGACTGACTTGGGATAAAAGCTTGATTGGTAACAGCCATGACTATTAAGATGTTGGGCTTGAGTTCAAAGAGAGGACAAGATCAAGTTTATGTCTGACAGTCTTAAAACAAGGTCACCACCTTCTATCAAGTATATGCCAGCTTATTCAGATATGTTACTCCATGTCATACATCCTTTCTTTAACCACCAAAGTTTTAAAACCTGCTATCAGATTTGTTTAACATGACTTGTACCTGGATTTGCTCTTAAGGTTTTGCATCCAAGTCATTAGTTTGGCCATTGTAAAGTTACAGACAAATTTATGACAGACAGGCACAGATAGACTCATTCTTCTAAACTTACAGGTGAGTTAGTGACCTTATGGAACTTATTAATCCCCAAAGCTGATAGAGCTTGAAAATAGAGATTGATTACAAGCAGGTTTTCATAATTCTTGGATGTCAGATAATAAGGGGTCGTGAAGAAAAGAGAGACCCAGCAATTATCTTTTGGGCATCTAATAGGGTTTCCACATAAAATTCATGACACTCAATTCAAGTTTCAGAGATTTTTAGTGTAAGGATATCCCATACAGTATTTGAAATATACTTGTACTTAAAAAGCTATTGTTTATCTGAAATTCAAATGTAACTAACCACCTTCATTTGGTTTGCTATATTTTTCTTTTGCTTGTTTGCTTGCTTGCTTGTGTTTGCTAAGTCTGGCACCTTAGTCTCTGTTCATGTAGGGTTCCAATTCACATGGTGATTAAGGAAAAATTGCCTGGCTTAAAAAATATCAAGAAAAATGATTTAAATCACTCAAAGTCTTAATCTACTTGATTTTATATCATTGTACTATCTCTCAGTGATTCCAAACAGACCATTTTTCTCCCAATGTTGACAAATTCTCAGTTGACACCAAATGAAGTCTTTGGGTTGTGTTTATGGGCCCTGCTGTATAAATAAATAAATAAAGTCTGACTTTTATAGTTAATGTTTATCAAAAAATTACAGGTGCATGGTTTTAAATGCCTGACAACCAACCAACGAATCACTCAGTCGTGTCTGACTCTGTGACCCCATGGAATGTAGCCTTCCAGGCTCCTTTGTCCACGGATCCTCCAGGCAAGAATACTGGAGTGGGTTGCCAACAGCGCACTTATTTTAATGACATATCCACATTCTTCTGCATCCTTCAGACCAACTCCCCACAGGCAACAAACATGCAAACTCGTCTATTGCTTTCCTTAAATTAATATTTATTTCCATATTTATAAATAATAGGGCTGTACTATTCTTTCCTAACTCACTCATTTTAGATATTATCTACACATTTCATGACACTTCTGAGCCAGTCTGTATTTCCTGACCATGCCTTCTTTGGACAGTCCTTCATAGCTTTTGGAGTCAATCACTGCCTTGGGTTTATTTTCTTGTTTTAGCCTGATTTTCAGAGTACAATTTGTTAAATTTTTCAAATGCTTCAATATCTCTACTACACACTTGTGAATAATATTTTCCATTTACCCACACACATCAGTTCCACTTTCTTTCTTCAGCAAGATCTCCACCCACTTTTGCTCCATTCTGGACCTTCATTTCTAGGCCTGCTACTCTAGGTCATTCTAGTCTCCTCCTTTGCAAGTCTCCTGTATTGGAGTACCCATTCCTGAATTCTTTGTTTGCTTTTTCTCTGTTTTGTACCCAATTGTTTATAGGAGTACAACCTCCAGAATCTTCATAGGGCAGGATACTATGAATACGTTTTATGTCTTTGCAAAAGACTTTTTAAGTCTTTGCAAGCAGGAAAGAGTCATTTCCCCAGAGAATAAATACCCTGTCTCTTGTTAGGAGTGCACAGGGAAGGGTAGTCTACTGGCTGAAAAGAGTGGAATGGGGAATCTTGGCATTAAGAGCGCCATATTATTTTCTTTTCTAACCCATCTGTTTCTTTAGCCACATTCATTACCCTGCCCTTAGTTATAGCTTTCTTGAATACAAGTGAGAAAAAAAAAAGTTATTAATGTTAGGGACAGTATGTATCAGACACTTTATCAAATTTAAAAAGGTCTATTTCTAACCTTTGAGGCTGCCATCCACCCAATCAATGGCTCAGTCAGTATCGAGTCTGCCCGCAAGGCGAGAGACCCGGGTTCGATCCCTGGGTCAGGAAGATCCCCTGTAGAAGGAAATGGCAACGCATTCCAGTGTTCTTCCCTGGAGAATTCCATGCACAGAGAAGCCTGGTGGGCTGCAGTCCATGGGGTCACAAACAGCCAGACCTGACTGTGACTAACTTTCACTTTTTCAACCAAATCATCTTCTCAAAGATTGCTTTTTTTAATCATGATAAGAATAACTCTAAAAGGTTCTAACTTCTACGTACGAAAAGGAAAAGATGGCATTTGGTAACTGTCTATTGAAGCTGTATTGGAGAATTCGAGAACAGGTATGGGGTGAGGATAGAGTAATAACAGGAGTTAAGAAATCCTAAAATGACTAGGGATGTAATACTAGTTGGGAAATACAAACGGTACTGGTCTATAGCTGAGGACAGTAAAGGCTAGTGTGTGGGAAGGGTGGAGGCTACCATGCTCAGGATTCCAGTGGTTAAGAACAGGGATCCAGGGTGTAGTCCCAGCTTAATAGCGTTTCATCAGCTCTGGATCCAGTTTCTATCTCATACTGAATTCTCCATCACCACTCTGAATCTCTCCCTTCTTGTGTGTTTCGGCAGAATATCAGGCCACGTTGAACACTATCCCAGTGCTTTCACTCCATAAAGTGCCCCAGACAAAAGAGATTTCTAAACCACCTATAGATGGTTTAGAAAAGAGTGATGGGCCAGAGGCAGGGAAGGGGGGAGTCTCAACACTTTAATAGCAATGGACTAAAGATTGGATTTTGGCCATCATTTCTTTCAAATCCCTCTCTAACTGCCACTGGCTTTTAGTTTGTCTCTTGCTAATTTTCTAGCTAGCTGTTTTTCCTCCAGAGCCCCTCTACCCCTTTCCACGGTGGTTCCTGGAGAGCGCTCACATTCTTTTATGAGAGGAATTTAATTCCTTTGTTTCAATTTCCTACCTTCGAGACATCTACAGAGACCACCATTTTGTGGATAAATAGCCTATTCATGTACTTTTGCTAAGCAAAAAGTTATCTGATGCAGAAAGAAATGCTGCCACCCCTTAAAGGGACAGACGTGGATGTACCTGAGTCATTAGTAATGAACAGTTTTATTTTCCTCACACCTCCTTATAGCTGTATGGTGTGGTCACATCTTTATAAATACATGTGTGTATGCACATATACACATACACTTCATATACAGGCAGACATGTATATACTATACACACAAATTTAGACATGTTAGAGAGAGAAAGAGAAATTTGGAATTATATTTACCAAAACTCTTAATCCACCATCAGAGAAATTAATTCTGGAAAGTCAGTGCTCTGTGGCAACCTGGAGGGGTGGGATGGGGTGGAGGTGGGAGGGAGGTTGGGGGTGGAGGGGGCATACATATACCTATGGCTGATTCATGTTGATGTATGGCAGAAGCCAACACAATATTGCCAAACAATTATCCTCCCATTAAAAAAATAAAGATTAAAACAATAACCCAAGCAATAATAATAATGGGTAATTCCCAGGTAGCTCAGTGGGTGAAGAATCTGCCTGCAGTGCAGGAGACCCAGGTTCAACCCCCAGGTCAGGAAGATCCCCTGGAAAAGGAAATGGCATCCCACTGCAGTGTTCTTGCCTGGAAAATCCCAGGGACAGAAAAGCCTGGTGAGCTACAGTCCATGGGGTCACAAGAGTCAGACATGTCTTAGCAACTAAACCACCACCAATAATATAATAGCAAAGAATATGCTATCTTAAAAAAAAAAAGAAGAGCTTTGGACAGTGCGCTCAGAGGTTTCCAGTCACAACCTTTGGAACCGGCTTCTCAGCTATCCTCAGCCACTGGGGCCAGCCAACACCATTTTTTGAGCTTTACTCCTTATTAGCGATCAACCACAAGCTCCCAGGTTTCTCAGAATTATTTCACTAATATGGAAGCTGTCAACAACCACCATGCATCTGTGGGCCTCCTAAACCTACCTCTCTCTGGCTTCTATTTCCACCTCTTCAATGTGGCTCCGGAAGGTGTGTGCCGGCTTTTTCTGGTAATCTGCTGAGGAGAATTAAGAGGGCAGCCAGCACCTCTTGAAAATGCAAAACCACTGTGGCAGTAGTCCCCCTCTTCCAGAACATGCAGTGGCCGTCCCAAGACAGGTAGGGCAAAACCAGAGTGCTGTGGAAGCAGTCATTCTTATGGAGAAGAACCGGAACTACGACCTGGTGGGCCTGCACAGCCTGGTTTTGTCCAGGCAAACCCACAGAGAGCAGCTTCTCACAGGAGCAGGTGAAACGCATCAAGACGATGTATGACCACGTGGCTAACCTCCGCAGGATGACTGGTCCACAGCTGAGGCTGGGAGAGCATCTTATTGAAAGGCTAATTCTCAAGCTTGACTGGCAGCCTTGGAAGCCCAGCGGCCTTTGAGGAGCCTCTTTGGTGTCAGAGCTTCTTCTTGAAGCTCCTCTCTGCAGCCACTAGGCAGCTTTTTAACCGCCCTGGATCCCTTTCCCAGGATGTGGAAATAATAAAGCTTTTGCAGCCCACTCCCCAACCAAAGTTTTGATTTTCTGCATTTTTACAGAGATGTATTACTCAAACAATGAGAAAACGAAAGTGAAACTATCTCCATTTAGAAAAGTTCAGTTCAGCTCAGTTCAGTTCAGTCGCTCAGTCGTGTCCAACTCTTTGCGACCCCATGAATCACAGCACGCCAGGCCTCCCTGTCCATCACCAACTCCTGGAGTTCACTCAGACTCACTTCCATCGAGTCCGTGATGCCATCCAGCCATCTCATCCTCTGCCATCCCCTTCTCCTCCTGCCCCTAGTCCCTCCCAGCATCAGAGTCTTTTCCAATGAGTCAATGCTTCGCATGAGGTGTCCAAAGTACTGGAGTTTCAGCTTTAGCATCATTCCTTCCAAAGAAATTCCAGGGTTGATCTTCAGAATGGACTGGTTGGATCTCCTTGCAGTCCAAGGGACTCTCAAGAGTCTTCTCCAACACCACAGTTCAAAAGCATCAATTCTTCGGCGCTCAGCCTTCTTCACAGTCCAACTCTCACATCCATACATGACCACAGGAAAAACCATAGCCTTGACTAGACAGACCTTAGTCGGCAAAGTAATGTCAAAAGTTAAGTGAGTAATAAACATAAAAAGTCTACATAGAACTACAGAGAATGTTTTTTCAAAAGAAAGAAAAAAAGACATTTATAATAAAGAGGGAGAGAGGAATTCATAATCTGAAAAAACTCATTCAACAGAGAATGATACATCTTATGTCACATTCCCATAAGAACAAGTGCACTTCATGAAGCATGAAAGAAAAAAGAAAGAAACCAGCTAAAGGTTAATGAAAAGTGCAAGTGAATGAAGTTAGCGGCCAGATCTGTAAAATCCATGTACTCTGAAGTTGCATTCATATTAAGGAAGTGAATGAAATGGTTCATACTTCCCCTCCCAATTTATGTCTTCATGGATAACTCTCATTTTCCTACCAGGCTAATTCAGCTCAGATCACTTTCTTTATGGAAATATGTTAAAGACATTAAGGAAATTAGCCAATTTGGTCAATTTTATAAAGAAATGGTGATTCTGTGCCTAATACCACATCCTATAGAGACATGAGTAAAGAACCAAATTTCATTGCAGTAGTTACCATATGCTCACTCCATTTCCCCTCAGCACTCTGAAGCTGATGGTATGATTGGAAAAAAATAATAAATCCCAGAAAGTTAGACATAATTTCAAAATTTAAAAGAAGAAAGGAAAAGAATAGAACATAAGTCCAACAAAAGGAAAGAAAAATTGCTGAATTTCTTAGTTTTTTTTTCTTTCCTAATTATAAAAGGAAAAAGGTTATTAAGGATGATTCTTTAAAAGGCTGATGAGGTGACAATGACAGACCCAGTTATTTGGACTAGCTCTCCTACTGAAAACAGCTGAAACTGCTGCATTAAATATTTGTAATCCTTTTAGCAGCATCAAAGAGCTGACAAAATAGAGAGGAAATACCGAATGAGTACAATACTAAAATAAGAAAGGTAAATGGAAAACTTATGAGTTGCTTTAGCTCTGAAGGCATTTGCCAATCTGGAAGAAACAAAATTGTGTTTTTGATGGCCTAGCGGGACGAGGACTACAAAAGTATGGGGCTCATTCATTGTTGTGTGTCTGGTAAACCACCTCACAGTTATGCATTAAGCTGAGATCCCAAAGGGCTACAGCATCAGAGAAAGGATCAACCGACAGTTTTTCCACCCCACTCCTTCCATCCCAGTAGTTTTTGGGGAAATGTAACTTGTTGCTGAGCAGAGCAGGAGTAAAGAAAGGAAAGAAAAAGTAAAGAGAATTGTCCTTGAGAGGGTGTAACTATGGATAAGCTCTCTAGGGCTTACTGTCTCAATTTTGCAGCACCTAAGCAATCAAAAAACTATACACGATGGTTTTAGCTTAAAATAGTCCTCTGGTCATCAGGAAGTGCCCCTCCACACACACACACACACACACACAGTTGCTTAAGCTCAGTGAGCCACAAAGGTAACAAAAATTACCTAAGGAAATAATATACCATGAGTGAGAAACAGCAGATATAACAGACACTTAAATACTTCAGATACTGCAATTATGAGACATGGAGTATTTTCAAAAAGCTATGCTTCTCTGCTTAAGGAAATGAGATAAATCTGAAAATGAAGGGTACAGGAAACTCTAAAAGTGTTCCAGCAGATTGAAAAAAGAACCAAATTAAATTGCATAAATTAAAAATACAACAACTGAAAGTTGAAACAATAAATTGAGCAGGAGATCACATAACAAGAGAATAAGTGGAATAGTATCCAGAAAGCAGCACACAAAGCAAACAACTGGAAAAATAAGAGAGGCTTTACAGGGGACTGGCTTAGAACAGGTATTCAACAAATGGTTGCTGAATGCTCTGGAAACCAACGGCACTCTAATTTTACTGATGAGATTATTTTCTGGCTTCAGATGTGAGCTGGCTCTTCTAGATTGGGACTTAGAGAAGATCTGGTAAAAGAAGTAGCAATGTCAGTGGCTGCAACTGAAAAAATAAATTGATATGATCAACAGACATTTACTGAGAGCTTACTAAATGCAAAACACTGTGCTAAGCAGAATTAAAAATACCTATGTCGCTACATGTAATTTATACATTCTTTCTTATAAGAACAAGAGTTTTATGAGTTCTAACCTGACTTTTCTACTTCCTTGCTTTGCAGTTTTAAACAACTTAGGTAAAATCTCCCTGAAGCTCATTTACTCTATTTTTAAGATAGGGACAATAGAAACAAAAAGGCAATTCAGAAAGCAATGGCTTTGCTCACGGTATATAGTTTCTGCTCAGCAAATGTATAAGTATCTTCTCTCATTAACTAAAAACATTTAATCATGCATTGGATTTGGAGAAACCTATATATAATATTTAATTTCAAATGAATTGTGAATTCACATAATCTCCAAAGCCAAAGAAGTACTGAAATCTCTTTTTGATTGTCACAGTTACTTAATGATATGCTTATGACATAGTTATCTAACAATTTGTGGAGAATATTGCTAGTGACTTAGCTAGTGACCTAGCAAAAAATATATATATATCCATCCCCTTTTCTTTCTAATGGGCTTCCCTGGTGGCTCAGACAGTAAACAATCTGCCTGCAACACAGGAGACCCGGGTTCAATCCCTGGATTGGGAAGACTCCTTTGAGAGGGGGATGCCAACCAACTCCAGTATTCTTACCTGGAGAATTCCATGGACAGAGCAGAGTGGAGGGCCACAGTCCATGGAGTCGCAAGAAGTCAGACATGATTGAATAGCTAACACTTTCACTTTCACTTCTTCCTGCTGCTAAGTCGCTTCAGTCGTGTCCGACTCTGTGCGACCCCGTAGACAGCAGCCCACCAGGCTCCCCCGTCCCTGGGATTCTCCAGGCAAGACCACTGGAATAGGTTGCCATTTCCTTCTCCAATGCATGAAAGTGAAAAGTGAAAGTGAAGTCGCTCAGTCGTGTCCGACTCCTAGCGACCCCATGGACTGCAGCCTACCAGGCCCCTCCGTCCATGGGATTTTCCAGGCAAGAGTACTGGAGTGGGTTCCCATTGCCTTCTCTGTACTTCTTCCTAACAGAACCCAAAATTTACTTGTAGCAGTAACATAATGACCGAAGGCTTTATCTCCCAACTCCTTGGAAGACAAGAGAGCCTGTAAGTCTGGCCAATGCGGTATCAGTGCTGCCACGTAAGGCTTCCCACGAACCCTTTAGCTTTCGTCCCTGGACTTCCTTCCTGCCTTGAAGGCAAGAAGAACTCTTAGATGTGTAGCAACCACCTTATGAGTATGAGAAAAAGTCACAGAGAAAGGCAAAGCAAGAGGAGAGAGAGAGCCTGGATACTTGATCAGCGGGCTACCGTGTTGACTGAGTACTGCCCACTGCCAGAACTTTCCTTCTCCTCTGAGACAATTAGACCTCTTTTTCATATAAGTTTTACAGGCTTTATCATAACAAGCTATATCACTTGGGGTTCTCCAGAGAAACAGAACCAACAGGATAAATGAAGATATAAAGAGATTTTTATTTGTAAGGAATTGACTCATGTGATTTGGGGGATTGAGAAGTCATAAGAGCTGCAGTCAGCAAGCTGGAGACTCAACAGAACCGATGATCTAAGTCCAGGCTAAATCCAAAGGCTTGAGAAACAGGAGAACTGATGGAATAAACCCCAGTCCAAAAGCCAGCAGGCTCGAGACTTAAGAAGAGCCAATGTTTCAAGTTTTAAAGCCAGGAAAAAAGCGACGTCCCAGCTCCACAGTCTGGCAGGAGTTTATCCCTTCATCATGGGAAAGTCAGCTTTTGTGTTCTATTCAGGCCTTCAGTGGACTGGCTGAGGGCCATCCATATTATGTAGAGCAATCTGCTTTTCTCAGTCTACCATTCAAATATTAACCTTATCCAAAAGCACACTCAAAGACACACCCTAAAGAACGTTTAACCAAATATCTGGGCACCCTGTAACCCAGTCAAGTGGACACCCAAGTTGAACCAGCACAGAAGCAGTCAGATACAATCCTGAAACATGAGTCAGGACCAGCTCTTGGGCAACTATAAAAGAAAACCCAAGGCTTCCTTTATGAGTAAGTTTTTTATGAGGTGTCCCTACTCCCTACAATTTGACATTTAGAAAATCCACAGGGAGACTTCTCCAGAGATCCGGTGGCTAAGACTCCACTCTCCCAAAGTAGGGGGCCCGGATTTGATCCCTGGTCAAGGAATCAAATACCACATAGCATAACTAAGACTCAGTACAGTCAAATACATATATAAATAAATTTTTTAATAAATAAATAAATTGTTTAAACATAGAAAATTCACAGGAAGGGTAGTAGAACACACATAAATATTAAGGGAGTTGAGGATAGTGAGGAAAACTGGTAATTGTGGCTTAGTATTAACTAGCCCTGAAAGAATAGCTATAGTGGAAGTCTAAGGAATAGGGAGAGAAAATGCGCCAGCCCCTTCCACATGGAGTTCTTCATAACTGCTCACAGAGGAACTTTGAAATCGCCAGTGCTCTCAACCTAGAAAATGGGACATGAGCCGCCAGTCCTACCTCCGGCCCCAGGAGAGAGAACAGGACCATGTACCTCATCAGCATCACAAAAGCTTTCCTGATGTACAATTCAACATTCCGTTTGATAATTTTCCCTGATACTTTAGAATTTGTGTATAATGAGCATGTAAAGAACAAACTTATTTATACATTAGAAGTGAGCCCAAAGGAAAGGTCCTAATTCACATGTGACACTTGCTCACTCATTCAGTGACTTGCTGGATAAATTAGTGAGTGCATTCTAAGTGGCCGACTCTGGGGACACGGAGCCAGGTACTTTGTGAAGAGATTTAAGAAGCCAACTCTGTGCTCTAAGAGTTAATAGATAATCTAATACTCACACTGATAGACAGACACAGACCTTATGGCAACAGAATAAAAGAATTAATCTGGGACATTCCCAGACAGTGAAGTATTTGTGTCACAGACAAAGAGCTTAGCATTGAAGTTAATGTTTGCAAATAAGAGTAACTGGATGTGTAATGAAAATGTTTTTGCATAAACTTCTATTCCCAATCTAGTTGAGCAAACTTGGGCCAACTGCAGAGTCTCTGTGAGCCTCATTCTCCTCATGAGTAAATAAAGATAACATCTAACATTGCAGATTATTTGATGATTAAATAACAGCATATAACATATATAGCACAATGTCCAGCACAGCTTAAATAGAAAGTACTTTTAATAGCTGCTCCTACAATATGACAATCACCTGAACAATATTAATATCACTAGAAAGGCAAAGGGTTTACATACTATGTGTATGTGGCAATTTCACAGACTTACCTTTTTTCTACCAAAGAGCCAGAATCCCTGATCTGTCCCTAATGACTCAGTTCTCACCAAAGCAAAATGTTTTATTGAAGCAAAGAATATGGGGGCTGAAAGTATGAGAAGAAACTAAATTGATTCCGATGGTAAAGAATCGGCCTGCCATGCAGGAGGCCAAGGTTCGATACCTGGGGCAGGAAGATCCCCTGGAGAAGAAAATGGCAACCCATTCCAGTATTCTTGCCTGGAGAATTCCATGGACAGAGGAGCCTGGCAGACTACAGTTTATGTGGTCGCAAAGAGTAGGCCACAACCGAGTGACTAAAAACAATACTTTAAATGCTTTCGCCAGTTGTAGAATCAGCTACATCTGCTTTGCATTATCAATCAACGGTCTTCTGAAATTCCTGTCTCTCCATCTTCTCTTTAAAATGAACAGTTCTGTATTACTAAGCATGATTTTCTAGGCCCTCCTTTCTAACACACGCATATTTCTAACATAACACTATTTTTATTCATTTGTTCATTTAATTCATTAAAAATATTATTTGCGCATCTCCTAAAGAGCCAGACACTGTTCTGAATGTAACACAAAATCACCAAGATAGACTCGGTTCCTGATCCCAGCTATTTCAGTCAAGGCTGCTGTTCTAAAATGTCTTTCTTTCACACCACGCACTTTCCTGGCCACTCACTGGAAAATGTCATCCTTTAAAGATGGTCCACGATATAGGTATTCACTAAACTCCCATCTTTATTTATAGGCTATACAATTCATCAGGGTGACTTTGACTTCCACTTCTATTCTCTCACCCACACTTTTTCAAGTTAGTGGGTCCCAGGATGGACAGAAATATTGATGCTTAATTTTGGTGGTTGGAAAAGTGCTCGTGTCAAGGTCTGATTGAACAATAAGTCATTCCTCTGACACAAATGAGGTCCTAATGCAATGTGATGATGACATATGAAAAGGAGGTTTTTCTGGTAAATTCTCTAGAGTTTTCATCAACTCAGCAGGTAGGAGAGATTGAGTGCCTGCTCAAAGCATATGTTTATCAGGGACATATGCATGAAGACATGACTTATCATTTTTCCGAGCAAGATTTTTAAAATCCAAGTCTTTCATGTTGCAAGACATTAAAGGCACTGAACAGTCACGGCATGAATTACAGCCATTTACTGTGTGGGGAACCAGTGGGCAATTCTCTGCACATCAAAAGATGCTGCCAGCAAATTTTCCATCTCTCTCTGGACGTTAATGCTTGCCCTGACTGATCCCCCATGAAAGACTAGTATAATGTCTTTGTAAATAACTTTTTTTTTGCTTTATGTAACATTCACAGACCAGGCATTCAGGGGGAAAAGAACTTAGCAAATTTCTGGGAAGAGTTGAAAGCATGTTTTGTTTTAGATGTTCTCGCATTCACAGAGAGATGAGATACACACATTTCCAGAAGTTCAGCTAAACTTTTTCAGAAATTCAACAAAAAACTCCTGGAAGGCTAAGAGGTATTGATCAATTCCTTCCAGCCCAGCAGCACAGTCCCAGCCAAGGGCTTAACAAATGGTAGAGCGAGGTCTATATTGATGTCCTTTCTCAATCGCCTAATTTTACCCAGGAAGTAACTCTCCCAGCAGGGCCTTACCTCTTTGTTTAATCATCCAGCAGCCCCTTCACAGTACAGCCGTGGTGATAAAGCACATTGCTGGTACCCAGCTGCTGGTCAGCAGGTAACAGCACCCCTGGGAGTTCACAGGCCAAGAAATTCTCTGCCTCTCATTCTGCCTGTGTCATGCTCGTCTGTTAGTCTTCACGGCAATCTGACAGACTGTCCCTGGGTCCGTCTCTACCTCTTCTTCTTTCTCCCTCCTGAAGTTAATTTCTGTCTCCACATGCCTCTCTCTATTTCTTCCCCTCTCTCTCTATGTTCCTTCTATGTGTATTTCTCTGTCTTTCTATTTGTCTCAGTCTCTCCCTTTTTCTTGCTCCTTCGTCTCTCTCCCTCTGGTTCTCTATAGAGAGAGCGCAGCAGTGTGTCTGTGTGTGTGTGTCTCTGTTTCTGAATGTGTGTGTATGTGTGTGCCTTTTTCCCTTTCTCTCTCTCCGTCTCTCACTGTCTCATACCTGCCCATGCATACACAAACCACCAATGGCATTACTGTTTTCTCTTCACTATTAACCCCAATAAACTGTTACATATCTCCCACACTAGCACAGTGCAAAACAATGTTTCCTTGCAGAGAAATGTCATTCATTATTAGAAAACAAAGTCCCAGTGCAAACACAGGGCAGGGTCTTCATTATCCTCAGCATCCAGGATTTTCCACGAGGACCCAAAGATTTAATGAAGCCTCCTTCTCGTCACTTAGATCACTAGTCCAAAATATGTCCAGAGATATCCTCAAGTCTATAGGTACCTAGGCTGAGTGCCGAAGAATTGATGCTTGTGAACTGGGGTGTTGGAGAAGACTTTTGAGAGTCCCTTGACAGCAAGGAGATCAAACCAGTCAGTCCTAAAGGAAATCAACCCAGACTATTCATTGGAAGGACTGATACTGAAATGGAAGCTCCAATACTTTGGCAACTGATACAAAGAACCAAATCATTAGAAAAGCCAAATCTTTCCCTGATGCTGGGAAAGATTGAAGGCAGGAGGAGGAGATGACAGAGGATGAGATGGTTGGATGGCATCACCAACTCAATGGACATGAGTTTGAGCAAGCTCTGGGAGATGATTAAGGACAGGGAAGCCTGGCACACTGCAGTTCATGGGGTCGCATAGAGTCAGACACGACTGAGCAACTGAACAACAACAAAAATCACCAGGTATAGACTAAATATGTTATATATTTTATATTTGAATTTACTATTTTTCCCAAATATATGTAACTCAGAGTTTCTTAATGTAGAGACCCTGGATGTCCACAGTAGGTGGTTTGGGGATGGGGGTGTCCGTGAACACTACAAGCACTCATGTTCTGCCTATAAACATCTTTCAGGAAAAAAAGTCCACAGTTTTCAACATGATATTTTTTTAAATTCTCATCATACACAGGTAAAAAATTAATCACCAATGAGGTTGTCATTTTCAATAAGGTGTAAGTGCATTATAAAGATTTTACTTTTGGTCAAATATACACATCATATGGAAGTTCACGAAACATTTTGATAATTAAAACAGTGCAAAACACTATTTTAGAGGCTTATAAATTCCGCCTACAGGGAACATTTTTATTTGGTGCTACTGTTATATTTCAATCTTTTCTATGATATTTGAGAACTATTTATGACATAGTCCAAACAAGCTCCATCTCCATAAATTTTTATCTTCCTGAACACTTCCAAAGAATCTTTTCTTTTCTCACAAATCTCCTTAAACAGACACTCACAGGAGAGAATAAAGATACGAAGCATTGAGTGGGTAGCACATTCTATTCTCCACAATTAGTCCCACAGAGGAGTCAAGGTAGAGAAAAGGCAGAAAAGGTTAGCTATTGTTTTCCTTATAAATGCAGAATGAGTTTGTGTATTTGGCTTCAACAACTGTATAAATAATGAAACCACAGAATGGTCAAGGTTACTTTTAATGTAGATACTACACTTTAAATGGAATTGTCATTTCATTTCTACAACACTTCTAAAAAGAAATGATTGCTTGGGAAATGAGTATCAAAGCACAGAACTAAAATTTTTAAAAATGGGTTGTTTAGCCAGGATGCTGGCTTCAAGAAGCACCATGAGACCGAGGATGGAAATGTCCTTTAAGAATTCCATAATGCCCAAAGGGCAAATCTCTCAAACTGTCTTTCAAGGATCCGGAAAATGTAGTGTGTGGAGGGAGGTGAGGGGGGTTCAGGAAGGTGGGGAACACATGTATACCTGTGGCTGATTCATGTTGATGTATGGCAAAAACCTTCACAGTATTGCAATTATTCTCCAATTAAAGTAATTTTAAAAATGTAGCAGGAAACTTCAGATCCAGCTTTGTGTCCAATAATTGTCAACAGCCATTTTCTCTCTTCTCTTCCCTCTTGAAACCAATATTCTAATAACCTCCAGTGTTTTGCTACTGTGACAGACCAAATACAAACGGGCAACCACCATCCCCAACATGCCTGGTACATTCACATCTTTGTGTCATCCAGTCCCCTTGAGTGTCTGCTTTCGATCAACAGAATATGACCAAAAGGATGGGATGAAACCCCCTGATTATGTTATACAACGTTCTCTATTGCTAGCAGATTCATTCTAGAATCTCTGTCTATCTCTCTCTCTCTCCACTGCTCATTTTCATGAAGCAAGCTGCCCTGAACTCTACAGAGTCAAGGAAATTAATTCTGCCACCAATTTAATGAAACTCAGAAGTGGACCCTACTCCAGTTGAGCCTCTGATGAGAACCAGCCCTAGTTAACACCTTCATTGAAGACTTGTGAGATTTTGCATATAGAACTCAGCCAAGCTTTGCCCAAATGCCTGACCCACAAAACTGGTGAGATTATAAATGTGTGTTATTTTAAGCTGCTAAGTTTGTTACACAGCAGGGAAAACTAATATAGAAAGTACTGTGCTGTCTTTCGAGAATGCTCTTCCTTGTCTTTGAAATCCTGTTCTTTTGTAAAGAATCACATCCAAAATTTCTCCTCTGCCGTCTCCTCACCTAAACCCTAACAATGTGTCCCAGGGCCTCCCTAGTAGTTTGATTTTTACCCTCTTCTCAATATCCCTTTCCCACAGGGGTGACTCTGGGCCTGTCTTCTTTCAGGGATTTCTCTGCCTGTGTCCACAAAGATCACCATAACTCCAGATATATCCAACTCAATCGATTCCCTCCGCCTGGTAAGATCTTCACGTTTTGTAGTCCTGCTTTCCTGGGTCCATCACTTCTTTTCTCACCACTTGGCTCTCTTCCTCTCCCTACAACAAAGACAACTCCTAGCATCTTCCTGAACTTTAGTCACACACACACACACACACACACACACACACACACACACACCCCTTTAGAGCTATAAGTCGGTTTCTTCTTGACTCTGAGCCCAGGCTGATTTCTCCAGCCAACCAAACTCACGAGCTTGAGAAAGGCTCAGTGAGGAATCATCCCACTGTAAAACACAGCTCTCTAATCAGTTCACTGAGGCCCTCACCACTGATACACTGGAACTAAGAGCTGTGGAACCAGCTTCTTATCAGCCATCTGACCAGCTTTTTAAATACTCAGCACTCAAGCACTGACATATATATATATACCACCATATGTAAAATGGATAACTGCTATATGGCACAGGGAGCTCAGCTTAGTGCTTTGTGATCACCTAGAGGGATAGGATGGACGGGGGAAGCTCTAGAGGGAGGGGATATATGGACACATATAGCTGATTCACTAGGTTGTACAACAGAAACTAACATAACAATTTATAGCAATTATACTCCAACGATAATTTTTAAGTTGTTATGTAAAAAATAAATAAGCACTCAACATTCAGATGCAGGAAAAGATGATCCCATGTTTGAGCCCACTTCTAGGTCACAACAGATCTACCCCACTTTACTTCACTGGCACCTACTCCACATCAAGTGAGTACAGAGTCAGCCTTCAACATCCATAAGACATCATCCAGTGACTCTTAGGATCGGTGGGAATGTATAATAAGAAGGCGTTTTTGTAAAACAATTTGGAGTATCTATCAAATATGAGTTCATACCCTTTTTCACTTTTCACTTTCATGCGTTGGAGAAGGAAATGGCAACCCACTCCAGTGTTCTTGCCTGGAGAACCCCAGGGACGGGGGAGCCTGGTGGGCTGCCATCTATGGGGTCGTACAGAGTCAGACATGACTGAAGCGACTTAGCAGCAGCAGCAGCAGCAGCACACATGTCAGATGATAATGCTGTACACTTGAAGCTTACATAACAAAAGGGTTTATACCCTTTGATCAAGAAATTGCACTCTGGTTAATATCACAGAAAAGCATCTTTACAGGAGCACACATAGACGTGCACTAGGCCATTCTGGGGAGCATGGATTTTTAATAAAAATGTGGGAAGATGTTAAGTTAGATGACCTGCACTGTGATATACCCATGCATTCATACTACAGGGTGATACTTACCAATTAAAAAGGATGCCGGGACTTCTGCTTCTGGGAGAAGAGAATATGCTTTTCAGTAGTCTTCCTGCTAAGTATAACTAAAAACCCTGGGTGTTATATATAAAACAAGCATAAGGAAACTCTAAAAGGAATGAAGAAGGCAGTTCAGCTAGGGATCTGAGATCAAAGGAATGACACAGTGCTAAATATCCTGGATTTTCTGTTTGCCATGTATATCCCCAAAGGAAGCCAAAAGAAGCCAAAATCCAACTGGTACACAAAAGTTTACAACATTCTTAATGGTCCCTAAATGGAAACAGCCAAGTTGACCTTCCATGGGTGAAAAAATTACATGTGTGATACATCCATACTATGGAATATGATTCAGCAAAAAGAGGAACTCTGAATACATGTGAAAACATGAACAAACCTCCAGAGAATTACATTGACTGAAAAGAATCGATCACAAAAGGTTACACACTGTGACATGCCATTTATGTAACATTCTTGGAATCAGAAAATAATAGAAACGGAGGAGAGATGAGCAGTTGCGGGTTTAAAGAGGGGTGGGGCAGGTGTTGAAGGATGGCAGGGAACAGACAAACAAACTGAAAAGCTATACCAGACGATATGCTATGTGAGATGAAAAATGCTGGAGAGGAGAAAAATGAACCCTCTGACACTATTAGTGGGAATGTAAACTGGTGCTGTCACTATGGAGAACAGTATGGAGGTTCCCTAAAAAATGAAAAAAAGAATTACCATTTGATCAGCAATCCCACTCTTGGACATATATCCAGAGAAACCTCTAACATGAAAAGATACACACACTCCAGTGTTCATTGCATCATTATTTACAACAGCCAAGACATGTAAACAACCCAAATGTCCATCAATAGATGAATGGATAAAGCAGGTATCGTATACATACACAATGGAATATTACCCAGACGTAAAAAGTGAAATAACGCCATTTCCAGCAGCACAGATGGGCCTAAAGGTTATCAAACTAAGTGAAGTAAGCCAAAGACAAATATCATATGATATCACTTATATGTGGAATCTAAAACAAATGATACAAATGAAATTATTTACAAAACACACATAGACCCATAGTTATAGAAAACAAACTTATGGTTACCAAAGGGGAAAGAGGGGGAGGGATATATTAGGAGTTTGGGACCACTCAACATAAAATATATGAACAACAAGGACCTATTGTATAGCACAGGGACCTATACGCAATATTTTATAATTACCTACAAGGGAAAAGAATCTGAAAAAGAAAGTGTGTGTGTGTGTGTGTAACTGAATCACTTTGCTGTACACCTGCAGCTAATACAACATTACAAATCAACTCTACTTCAATTAAAAACTTATATCAGATATAAACATGATATTCTCTTAAATAAAGAGAGACATTGAGGGAGGTAACGTTCGAAGACAGCCGCTCTGAGTGGAGACATTCAGGAGTGGGGGATACGCAGGAGAAGAAAGTTCAAACAAGGAGGAACAGGAAATGCAAAGGCCCTGAGGTAGGACCACGCCTCGTGTGCTTAAGGCCCGGAAAGGAAGCCAGGGAAGTGAACAGCAAAGAGATGGTCAGAGACATTGGCAAGGCCTTGTAGATCAGGCTAAGAATTTTGATGCTTTGCTTGAAAGGTGTCAAGAAGCCAGTGGAGGGTTAAATTTTACTTTTCAAGTCCATGTCATATAGTAAGAGAATAAAGTATTTTTAGGCTACTTTCTGACCCTTAATATCATCCTGACTTTGACAGTTTTTCTTTCACCTGTTTTAAAGGGGGGAGAGTTTACAAATCATCAGCATATGATATACCCACACACCAGGGTTCACCATCATCAACCTCATCAGCATACATCAGAGCTTTTGCCCCTGTTCTCTTCTTGGCTGCATTGGAAAGATCAACAGCAAATCGCCAACAAAATAATAAAAATTTTTTTTTCTAAGCAAACCTCTTGATTTTTCTCCCAAGAAACACCACCCAATTTGACTGAGAATACACAAACACTAGTCAAAATGAAGTTCGGAGCCTCATCAGATGAAGACAAGGCTGAGTATCTGTGTAAGCAAACACTCCCACACTGTCCAGTGCACACAGGGGGCCTCACAGTTTAAAGAGACTCTATGCCATATATTATATATTTCTAAAACTATACTTCTTGTTTCATTCTCTCCTTCAGATTAGGGTAAGCAGACCCAAAGCTCTGATGCTCTATAGCATAGGCATAATGGTTTCTCAGCCTTGGCACTCTTGACATTCTGACCTGTAAAACTCCCTGCTATGGGGCTATTCTGTGTGCTAGCGGATGGGTAATAGTATCCCCAGCCTCTACTCACTAGATGCCAATAGAACCTTCCTGTTTTTTAATACAGACAAAAGTGTCTCCAGACATTGCCAAATGTCCTTTAGAGGACAAAATGCCCCAGTTGAGAACAGTTTCCAGAAAGGCTCAGGTGTGTGTCCTTGGCAAGGCTTCTCATTCTCTGGCCTTTTGTTGTTTACACCAACAGTGTGGATAACATTATTCTATGTGCCTTAAGGATAGGAAGTTGGATGACATGATTCTCTGACATCTCTGTGCAAGTTCTATGCTTATGTGAATTTGTGATACTTAATGAAGCCATTAAAATAGATTGAGAGCATCCTTGTGAAACTCAAGGCTACTTGAGGGCCAGATGGAATCAAGCCCAGTGTGTGACATGCAGTAAGTTCTCCATACATATTGCTTAGACAGCCCACATTGTCCTTCTCTTGATTGGCTCCACTAGACCTCATATAATCAGTACAAGGCAGGTACTTAATAAATGCTTGATAGTTTTACATAATGTGGTAAGGTCACTTTAAAATCAGGCCCTGCACTAATTCAAAAATGTTCAAGGTAATCAACTTTATTGATCATTTGTAGTAATCCAAGTACTAAACAGATGGAAATGAATGGGACATGGCTCCTGTCCTTCAAAGAGTCATGCTATAGTGGCATAAATCAGCTCCATGCCATATGAAATTCCACTCTACAGTGAAAGATGTTATAGTCAGGATGGCAGAGTTTCTGAGGATAATTCTGCACACTTCTGCCAATCTTTTCCTTGCATGGACTCCCAGGGTAAGGAATTGAAGAGTATTAATCAATGGGAATACCAGACCACCTGACCTGCCTCTTGAGAAATCTGTATGCAGGTCAGGAAGCAACAGTTAGAACTGCACATGGAACAACAGACTGGTTCCAAATAGGAAAAGGAGTCCATCAAGGCTGAATATTGTCACCCTGCTTATTTAACTTATATGCAGAGTACATCATGAGAAATGCTGGACTGGAAGAAACACAAGCTGGAATCAAGATTGCTGGGAGAAATACCAATAACCTCAGATATGCATGCAGATGACACCACCCTTATGGCAGAAAGTGAAGAGCAACTAAAAAGCCTCTTGATGAAAGTGAAAGAGCAGAGTGGAAAAGCTGGCTTAAAGCTCAACATTCAGAAAACGAAGATCATGGCATCTGGTCCCATCATTTCATGGGAAATAGATACGGAAACAGTGGAGAAACAGTGTCAGACTTGATTTTTCTGGGCTCCAAAATCACTGGAGATGGTGACTGCAGCCATGAAATTAAAAGACACTTACTCCTTGGAAGAAAAGTTATGACCAACCTAGATAGCATATTCAAAAGCAGAGACATTACTTTGCCGACTAAGGTCCGTCTAGTCAAGGCTATGGTTTTTCCCGTGGTCATGTATGGATGTGAGAGTTGGACTGTGAAGAAGGCTGAGTGCCGAAGAATTGATGCTTTTGAACTGTGGTGTTGGAGTAGACTCTTGAGAGTCCCTTGGACTGCAAGGAGATCCAACCAGTCCATTCTGAAGGAGATCAGCCCTGGGATATCTTTGGAAGGAATGATGCTAAAGCTGAAGCTCCAGGACTTTGGCCACCTCATGTGAAGAGTTGACTCATTGGAAAAGACTCTGATGCTGGGAGGGATTGGGGGCAGGAGGAGAAGGGGACGACCGAGGATGAGATGGCTGGATGGCATCACTGACTCAATGGACGTGAATTTGAGTGAACTCCAGGAGTTGGTGATGGACAGGGGGGCCTGGCGTGCTGCGATTCATGGGGTCACAAAGAGTCGGACACGACTGAGCAACTGAACTGAACTGACCTGAATCAACTATATTATGAAGCATATTAATAAACTATATTTTATAGAAATTAAATCATTCTTGGCTAGAACTCTTTATAAAGTAGGTCACATATTTTCTCACCCCTGTACCCGAGTCATAGGCAACACAACAGTGGTTTCATCCTGAATGCCAACTTTGACACATATTGGCTTCCAGGAGAACTATGTTAAGAATTGTTCTGAGATCACATTCAAACCCATACTTAATGTCTCCCATGGATCCAGCATGAAGAAATGGTGACTGACCATCTCTCATTTAACCTCTTATTATAAGTCAACATTATATTGAAAATATGGTCCACCATGTCAGTAAATGGCAACTCCATCATCTGATTTGCTTGGACCAACATCCTTGGAATCATTCTGGACTCCCAGTTCACTCTTCTAGGCCACATCGAATTTGTCAGTAAATACCAGTGGCTCTACTAGCAAAGTGTATTCACCTCCACTGCTTCCATCTCTTTGTATCTCCTGCTTCTCTCCTTTGCACCATACCAATCTCGCTCTTATTCCTTGAACTGGACAGGAACCCACCCAACTCAGGACTTTTGAGTTTCTAGTTCTCTCCAGCTTGGACCTGTGCTCTGTCACCAGATAAGCACAGCTTGACCCACCTCCTTCACCTTCTCAATGAGACCTTTTACACCTTCCTGTTTATAACTGTAGGCTTTCCAGGTGGCTCAGTGGTAAAGAATCTGCCTGCCAATGCAGGAGATGTGAGTTCAATCCCTGGGTGGGGAAGATCCCCTGGAGAAGGAAATGGTAACCCGCTCTAGTTTTCTTGCCTGGGAAATCCCATGGAGAGAGAAGCCTGGTGGTCTAGTCCATGGGGTCACAAAGAGTCAGACACAACTTAGCAACTAAACAACAAATGGCCAAAAATAAACAATCTATAATTGCAGCTCCCACATCCCCTCTTTCCAACCTTTGTCCCTCACTTGTACATATCATTCATCATCAGTTGACATCCTGCAGAATTTTCTTACTTACTTATTTAGTGGTTATATCAGTTCAGTTCAGTCGCTCAGTCATGTCCAACTCTTTGCAGCCCCATGAATTGCAGCACGCCAAGCCTCTCTGTCTATCACCAACTCCCGGAATTTACCCATACTCATGTCCACTGAGTCAGTGATGCCATCTAACCATCTCATCCTCTGTTGTCCCCTTCTCCTGCCCTCAATCTTTTCCAACATCAGGGTCTTTTCAAATAGTCAGCTCTTCGCATCAGGTGGGCAAAGTATTACAGTTTCAGCATCAACATCAATCCTTCCAATGAACACCCAGGACTGATCTCCTTTAGGATGGACTGGTTGGATCTCCTTGCTGTCCAAGGGACTCTCAAGAGTCTTTTCCAACACCACAGTTCAAAAGCATCAATTCTTTGGCGCTCAGCCTTCTTTATAGTCCAACTCTCACATCCATACATGACTATCGGAAAAACCATAGCCTTGACGAGACGGACCTTTGTTGACAAAGTAATGTCTCTGCTTTTAATTAATTTATTTTTTTTATTGGAGGCTAATTACTTTACAATATTGTATTGGTTTTGCTATACATGATGCTGTCTGGGTTGGTCATAACTTTCCTTCCAAGGAGTAAGCGTCTTTTAATTTCATGGCTGCAGTCACCATCTGCAGTGAATTGGAGCCCCAAAAAATAAAGTCTGACACTGTTTCCACTGTTTCCCCATCTATTTCCCATGAAGTGATGGGACTGGATGCCATGATCTTCGTTTTCTGAATGTTGCTTTAAACCAACTTTTTCGCTCTCCTCTTTCGCTTTCATCAAGAGGCTCTTTAGTTCTTCTTCACTTTCTGCCATAAGGGTGGTGTCATCTGCATATCTGAGGTTATTGATATTTGTTCCAGCAATCTTGATTCCAGCTTGTGCTTCCTCCAGCCCAGCGTTTCTCATGATGTACTCTGCATATAAGTTAAATAAGCAGGGTGACAATATACAGCCTTGACGTACTCCTTTTCCTGTTTGGAACCAGTCTGTTGTTCCATGTCCAGTTCTAACTGTTGCTTCCTGACCTGCATACAGGTTTCTCAAGAGGCAGTAGATATATCACTCCACTAAAATATACACTGCATAAAGATAAAGATTTCTTCTGTCCATTCACTATTAAGTCCCAGCACCTAGAACATTGCAAGTACATGGTAGCTGCTTAATAAATATTTATCTAGTGAAGCATATAGACAAATGGATGACTGGGGCTATAATTCAATGAAGCTCAGCAACTGTTGGTATTTTAGGAGCCTCTTTGTCCCTACACTATAGGCCTTATCCTATAATGCTTTGGTTACTCCACAATAGCCAACGAGTCTATTTAGAGAACAGCATGGCTTACACTAGTTATTTACAGCTTAAGGATTTTGATAAGCCAGGAAGAAGTGCCTATCACCAGTTTTTGTTTCAGTAGGCCATGGTATCCACATACTGCATCATCACTGATACCTCCCATAGACATTTGACCTGTGCTCTCTAAATAAATGCAAGCCACCTGCAGAGATCACGATGGGCAACTATCCTTCAAAATGAAATGTTTTTCTCCTCTTGCCTTCAGCTCTCTCCTCTCCTGAGGACAAATGGATCTGTCACTGCTAAAGAAAGTGCACACTTCAGCACCTGTAACCACCACCTTCAGGAACAACTACAGTCTCTCTCCATCTTCCTGTTTAATTACAAACCGCTTTCATATCCATGTGAGGAACTGTACCTATCCCTCGAGATGTACAAGCCTCGAGATCCCTCAAAGCTAAGATCAGAGGTTAAATTCAAATGAGCTACCAGCACAATCTGATCTAATTTTAACATTGCTAAATAACTAAAGGAAAAAAAAAATTAAGCAAGCTTTTAAAAAGAGCTTGACATTTTAAAATTTGCAATTAAAATTAATTTATTTTGAAAATATGCCATGTCTTATCCCCTTGCTTTTTCTAACTTGAGGAATGCTTGTTATTTCATAGCCAGAATTTTCCTATCATTTTCTGAAGGAAGTATGTATTTTCAAATATTTAAGGTGGTGACTTTTCACTAGTTAATGTTTTTTTCATGATAGTGTCCTAATTTCGTTCCATGATTAACTGGTTCTTTCCTTATCTGTACCTCAACTCTGTGTTTTAGAAAGCTGACCAGTAGACCTTTGAGGATTCTGAATAAGTCTTATTCACCTGTTGTGTTCCTCATGGTTCCTCGTAGAGAATCTGATCATGAATTGGTGTGGGATTCTGGAATGAATGAATGAATGAATGCAGAGCAAGTAGGTAAAGAAGTCATCGCATTATCACCAACATCATCAGGGAAATGTGAATCAAAATCACAATGAGATTCGCATCTGTCAGAATGGTTATCATCAAAAAGACCACAAATAACCAATGTCGCAGAAGATGTGGAGAAAAGGGAGCCCTCAGGTACTGTGGGTACGAATGTAAATTGGTGAAGTCGCTGTGGAAAACAATATAGCGGTCTCTTTAAAAACTAAAAATCAAAAGACCATATGACCTAGCAATTCCACTCCTGGGTATGTACCTGAAAAAAAAAAAAGCAAAAACACTAATTCAGAAAGAAACATGCACCCCAATGTTCATAGCAACATAGCTTACAATTACCGAGGTATGGAAGCAACCTAAGCGTCATCAACAGAAGAATCGATAAGAAGATGTGGTGCATATATGTGTGTGTGTGTGTATATATATACATATGTGTGTGTGTGTGTGCATATATATAATGGAGGGCATTCTGCTAAATGAAATAAGTCAGACAGAGAAAGACAAATACTGTATGATACCGTGTGAAATTTTAAAACCTATCCCCAATAGCTCAGTTGGTAAAGAACCTGCCTGCAATGCAGGAGACCCCGGTTCGATTCCTGGGTCAAGAAGATCTGCTGGAGAAGGGATAGGCTATCCACTCCAGTATTCTTGGGATTCCCTTGTGGCTCAGCTGGGTAAATAATCTGCCTGTAATGCGGGAGACCTGGGTTCGATCCCCTGGAGCTGGAAAGATCTCCTGGAGAAGGGAAAGGCTACCCACTTCAGTATTCTGGCCTGGAGAATTCCATGAACTGTACAGTCCAAGGGGTTTCAAAGATTTGGACACAACTGAGCGACCTTCACTTTCACAACAAACTCGTGATTAGAACAAAAAAGAAGCTGACTCACAGACAGAGAGAACAAGCAAGCAGTTACCAGTGGGGACAGGGAAGGCACACTATGAGGGGGGAGTTTATTAGGGATTATACCCAATCCTGTTTAGAAATTAAAGAATCTTTCATTCAATAAAAGAAAAAAAAAAAGTCACCACAGGTGCCTGTGGCATGGACAGTCTTGGCCTGTGTGTCTTCACTTGGAGAATGCTCTGGATCCTGCAACCAGAAGCACTTTTACCAATGGAACTTGGTTGTTGCACAGAATAACCATGCTTACGCTAGCTCAGAAGTAACTGGGGACAGATGAAGGAGAGATACTATGAGAACACTGGGAGGCAACATAGTTTTCAAACACTAATAAGGACCCAGACAGATGCCATGTTCCTAAATGGGTTTAAGAATAAAAAGTCTCTTTGGACTTAACCCACTTCTTTCAGGGTAACAGCATTTACAATAAGTAGAATGAACCAGGGAACAAAGACAACATGAAAGTGTTTCAAGTCACATACTGGCACCTGGATCATCTTGGCTGAAATGGCTCTCAGTCACTCCTCTGTTGATTTCTAGGTGGCACAGGGAAATGCAGTCTGAGCTCTAACTTGTGGATTCTTTACCACCAGTGCCACCTGGGAAGCACTTGTCCTTGCTACGTAGATGTTAAGAGATAGAGGTGAGCTTTGAGATCATGCCAGTCTGACTTGTAACCGCTATTTTCTACTGCCTCCCAGATACAACTGAGCAATCAAACAAGCTGGTACATCAACATGTTCCTTTGAGTCCATCATGGGACTCTGATTCAAAGGACCAGTGACTTTCTAAGCTGCCAGATCCCTCCAGGATCATTTAGCCCATGCTCCCCAGATGAGAAAATCTGAAACCCAGAGAGGGGAAGTCACTTGCCCAAGCTTACCCACCTGGGTAGAGTCAGAGGATTCAAAACTGGTTCTCCTCATTTCCTGGTCTAGGGTTCCTTTAGCAACATCAAACTGGTCTCCTCCTCATTTTTAGGTGCTGTTTTCTTCACCCTATCCCGCTGTCTCAGTTGCTACCAATGCCCCAGCTGCCACCACTCAGCATTTGCTGCTTGGCTTCTGTGCTAGCTTCTGGTGGAACATCCCTGAGGATGCTGCACACTGTCTCCCAGGGAATTGCTTGTGGGACTGAGCCCCAGCAGCCCCCGGAGGTATCCAACAACCAAGCTCCCTTGGGTGGGTTTCCTTCTTTTCCTGTCTCACTTCCCCCATCACCTTCCCAGTGCATCCTGGAATCACCTTCCAAAGCAACAATCTGCATTCAATGGCTTACCTTGCGGTTTGCTTCTGGAGGAGCACAACCTAAGACACTCGCATATCAAACACTTGGTTGAAGAGGGGGGAAAAAGGAAGGATAATACAACAGGAAAAAATGAGTATAAAACAAAACACACTGCTTGCTGAGTGTTTAAACACAATCTGGGCATTATGGAGAGTTGAATCAGAAAGTACAAACAAACTGGTCATTGGAAGTTACACAGACTAGAGAACCTTGAGTTCCAGTTGCCTGGCATATCTCCGGGTCAGACTGTCAGGCAATGGCAAAGTCACCAGACCCCTTCTATGGATGGTCCCACAGCTCAACCAGCATCTCATACCCATAACTCTGCCCACAGATAGAGCACACTATTTTTCTTCTCCCTTAAAAATCTCCCTCTCCCCATGTATTCTTCAAACGGAAATTCCCAACCTCAGAAAACTCAGTCTTTCATCTGCCCTCCCCAACACACGAGTGCAGAGGATCATCATTCAGACTGTTGCTCAACAGAAACAAAAAGGCACTGAGCTTTTCACAGAAAATAAAAATTCCATAGCTATTTATTTTTCAGTAAAGATACAAATAGCCCCACTACATGTCAATCACTTTATTAGTCACTATACATATGCTATTTTTAATCCTCCCCCAAACTCTAAAGTGATATTAAATATACATAGGAAATGCCATTTTGTGGGGCAGTTAAAGCCCAGAGAGGTTCAGTGATTTAGCCTGGGTCACACAACATGTACACACTGGAATAAAATGCGAACCAGTTCATTCCCCAAAGCTTGAGTTCTATGCGCTCTGTGACATTCTGCCGCATGTTCAATATATACTACCTCCTTGAAACATGAATTGTCTTAGTAGCTGTCTCCTGAGCTTGGCTAATTTAAATTTTGCAGCCAACACAACAGCTGTTTGAATGTAATTCAAAGAGCTTCGGGTCCTCTCAAGTTGAAGACCTCAGAGGGATTATGGAGGGGGAACACATGCAACTTGTCTTCTAAAAAAGCGGTAATTCAGACTAAGCGAAGCTAGTCTGCAGGCTACTTTCCCAGCCAGAGCCAGGTGAGGTCAAGGTTGACAGGAAATCCCAAATGAGAAAATGAAGTGCTCAGCTGTACACCAAGAAGGCTGCCAAGAAATTGATTCATTAAAGAAACAGGCTCCAGTGCCATGGAAAGCACACAGCTTTTGATAAGGCAGAAAGGCAAGCACACAGCCAAAAGCCTCGGAACCTCCTTGCAAATAAGGATATGGCTCAATCCATTTTGCAACCTTGGTGGTGTCCAGCTGGGGGCTCCCTTAGACAACTGGCTCTCCCAGGTCAAGATCATTTCCATGGTTAGAATGGCTATTTATTCATCATTAGAAATGATGTGTTGGGGGGCAGAAGAGACTGGGAGAGCATAGGCAGGATGGAAGAAAATCTAGGGAAATGGGCCAAGCCTAAAATGACAATGTTCAATGTTAAACAACAGAAATGCCAAGTCTTTGAGGAATAAAATACGAAGACATTTATTGTCCCGTCTTGACTACAGAAAAGTCAAGAAGGGACAATAAATGACTTTTTTTAAGCTCTTCACTTTTGCAAGAACAAAAGACACTCACTATATTATGTTCACGTTAAAAAAAAAAAAAAAGAGCCAGAAATTCATGGTATCTTTAAATGGGGATAATCATTTCCAATCTTCCTCTATCACTGCCAAGCTGGTACTAAAGGGGACTGGTAATTTTTGTCTGGGAGCAAAAAGCTACAGGGAACTCAAGGTTAAACAATCAATTAATGCAACATTGACAGCGGGACTTGCTGATAGACTTATCTGGCTCCCAGCTGCCTGGCATTTCCATCTCACTTTCATTAGCCATTTTTGGATTAGGAAGAGAAGGTTCAAGAACTGTTTGCCAGAGGATCTGGGTTTTAATGAATTGAGAATTTCTGCATAGGAGCAACCTGCAATAGGGCATGGGAAGGCTATGGGAAATTGAAAAGGGAAAGCTGAGAAAACTATCTTAAAGCTATATTTACATAACCAGCATTAAGCTGTTCCCTTGGATTGTATGTGTCTGTGCAGGGCCTTTAAGGGAGTGATAGACACATGGGCGACTTTGCTTCTTCCTAGCCACATGTGATCTTTGGCAAATTACTAACTTTTCCAAACCTCAGAGATCCGTCAACATGTACTAAAGGTTTACTGTGTGCCAGGCATTGCCCACAGGCACTTAAGAACCAGTGGTAAAGCAGATGAGCTCCTGCCCTCAGGAACCTGAAATTTAAGGGATGAAAGACACAAAACCTAAATGGAACTCTGATTCCAGGTGGTTGTTAAGCTGAACAAGAGAATAAGGAGTGAGTGAAATCAGAATATTCGTGAAGGTTTGTGACATTGTACAGGAGGCAGTGATCAAGACCATTCCCAAGTAAAAGAATTGCAAAAAGGCAAAATGGTTGTCTGAGGAGGCCTTACAAATAGCTGAGAAAAGAAGAGAAGCAAAAGGTAAAGGAGAAAAGGAAAGATATACCCATTTGAATGCAGAGTTCCAAAGAATAGCAAGAGGAGATAAGAAAGCCTTCCTTAGCAATCAATGCAAAGAAGTAGAGGGAAACAACAGAATGGGAAAGACCAGATCTCTTCAAAAAAATTAGAGATACCAAGGGAACTTCTCATGCAAAGATGGACACAATAAAGGACAGAAATGGTATGGACCTAACAGAAGCAGAAGATATTACAAAGAGGTGGCAAGAATACACAGAAGAACTATACAAAAAAGATCTTCATGACCCAGAGAACCATGATGGTGTGATCACTCACCTAGAGCCAGACATCCTGAAGTGCGAAGTCAAGTGGGCCTTAGAAAGCATCACTACAAACAAAGCTAGTGGAGGTGATGGAATTCCAGTTGAGCTATTTCAAATCCTGAAAGATGATGCTGTGAAAGTGCTGCACTCAATACACCAGCAAATTTGGAAAACTCAGCAGTGGCCACAGGACTGGAAAAGGTCAGTTTTCATTCCAATCCCAAAGAAAGGCAATGCCAAAGAATGTTCAAACTACCACACAATTGCACTCATCTCACACACTAGCAAAGTAATGCTCAAAATTCTTCAAGCCAGGCTTCAACAGTACGTGAACCATGAACTTTCAGATGTTCAAGCTGGATTTAGAAAGGCAGAGGGACCAGAGATCAAATTGCCAGCATCCGTTGGATCATGAAAAAAACAAGAGTGTTCCAGAAAAAATTCACTTCTGCTTTATTGACTATGCCAAAGCCTTTGACTGTGTGGATCACAACAAACTATGGAAAATTCTTAGAGGTGAGAATATCAGACTACCTGACCTGTCTCCTGAGAAATCTGTATGCAGGTCAAGAAGCAGCAGTTAGAAATGCACATGGAACAACAGACTGGTTCCAAATCAGGAAAGGAGTACGTCAAGGCTGCTTATTGTCACCCTGCTTATTTAATTTATATGCAGAGTACATTATACAAAATGCCAGGCCGAATGAGGCACAAGCTGGAATCAAGATTGCTGGGAGAAATATCAATAACCTCAGATATGCAGATGACACCACACTTATGGCAGAAAGCAAAGAAGAACTAAAGAGCCTCTTAATGAAAGCGAAAGAGAGTGAAAAAGTTGGCTTAAAACTCAATGTTCAGAAAACTAAGATCACAGCATCTGGTCCCATCACTTCATGGCAAACAGATGGGGAAACAGTGGAAAAGGTGAGACTATTTTGGGGGGCTCCAAAATCACTGCAGATGATGACTGCAGCCATGAAATTAAAAGATGCTTGCTGATGCTGGGAAAGATCAAAGGCAGGAGGAGAAGGGGACAACAGAGGATGAGATGGTTGGATGGCATCATCAACTCAATGGACATAAGCTGGAGTAAACTCTGGGAGTTGGTGATGGACAGGGAGGCCTGGAATGCTGCAGTCCATGGGGTCACAAAGAGTCAGATACGACTGAGCAACTGAACTGAACTGCTCCTTGGAAGAAAAACTATGACCAACCTAGACAGCATATTAAAAAGCAGAAACATTACTTTGCTGACAAAGGTCTGTCTAGTCAAAGCTATGGTTTTCCCAGTAGTCCTGTACCGATGTGAAAATAGAAGAAATGGGTCCACTTATAGAGGCTTGCTCAGGCACCCAGGGAGAGATGCTGGTGTGGAGACTGTGACGATGGCAATGGGCACTTGGAGAAGTTGTCAGAAAATATCATATTTTGGTGGAAGAACTGTTAGAATCAGGAGATGTATCAGAAGGGAGAAACCAAGGGAACAGAACCCAAAGACATGCTTAACTTGGGGTATGAACATCTGGGTGGGGCTGCTGAAATTACACGTGGCTGGGCAAGACAGCAGGAGTGAGTTTGGGTGGAAGAATCAATACTGTCAACTTGGACTTGCTGCCTTTGACGGGGTTCTCCTCTCTCATGAAGGTAGGGGGTGGGGAGAGGGTCTGCACAACGCCTGGCACATACTGAGAGCTCTATCAATGGGGCGAGAAAAAGAGAGGGGGAAAGCAGACACAGCTGAATAATCATAGCCTAGAATTCTTTATGAAAGCCTCTGAACTGCTGTTTGAAGTGTGTTTCCCGCAGACATTTCAGTTCAGACAAATTTGTGAAGAAAATTGTATCCATGTCACTTACTCATACCTTTCATTCCCATTTGCTAAAATAGAATAGTTTTTCTTGCTGAAATAGGATAGTTGATAGTTGATAGGAGGAATTATTTGAGTAACTGGGATCCATCATCCATGGGAAGTTGGGTTTTTTCCTGACTCTCCCTCCATTTCTTTGTTAGATGGTAAATCAGTGGCAGAGTTCTTTGGGACCAATCTCTTTATAAGATTTTTCTCTATGCTTTCTCACACTCAAAAACAAAAACAAACAAACAAAAAATTGCACTCCAGAGAGAAGGATTACAGACTCAGATGTTGACTACAGACAAAAGTGATTTTTAAGGAGTTTAAGGGTGATGTTTATATTTAGAACAAGCTGGGCCTTCTGGGGTTGAGTAGAGAAACTGCTACTGGTCATTAATTAAACAACCCCCTGCTGTTTCTCTCCATGGAGCACGTGCATGCATGTGTTCCTGTGAAAAGCACCAGTGGGTGGTTGCCATTTGGAGCATCTATCTCTGAGACTTCAGGTTTTTAGCTTGTTATTTGTCATTGCTGTTTTCTCTGCCCTTGTAGTCTTAACCCATATGGCACCTCTCTTCCAATTATTAGGACATGGAACCTTAGTTTTAGATTCTCTGGAGTAAGGATCAGCAAATGTTTTCCTATAAAGGCCAGAAAATATATATTCTAGGCTTTGCAGACCATATAATGTCTGTCAAATTATACAGCTCTATCATTGTGGCCCAAAAGCAACCACAGATAACATGTGAAAAAGTGAGTATGACTGTGTCCCAGTAAAACTTGACAAAAACTGGCCATAGGTGGGATTTGGTCCATGGGTTACAGAGCTCTGCTCTGTAGGATTAACCTCTTTCAGATGACATCCCAGTCAACCATCAAGTGACTTTCATGTATACAGCAGGGCCCATATTAAGACAATCATATAGAGTATAGCCTCCTAATCTGTTGAAAAGCAAATAATAACACAAATGAACAGACTTATAATATCTTTCTCTTTCAAGTTTCATGTTGGGAACTTCAGCATTTTAATTCCAATAGAAGAAAAATCAGGTGGTCTATATGCTGTATCTATTACAACAGTGAGGCTATAAAGCAAATCATCCCCCAATTCAATAACTGGATACAACACCAATCTATATTTCTCCAAAATCTAGTGATCCCCTGGATGGTTCTGCTAAACTGGGCCTGGTTTGCTGATCTTGGCTGGATTTGCATATTGTCTGCAGTCAGCCAGTGGGTCGGCTGGGGCTGGGTGGCCTTGGGTGGCCTTGACTAGGAGGACTTAGCTCTTCTCCATAAGGTCTTCATCCTCTAGAACACTAGCAACAGACATGAGAACCAGCCCAGTTATGCAAGAGAACAGGTGAAACATGCAAGCCCTCTCGAGACCTAGGCTCCAAACGGTTGTGTCATCATTCCCAACACATTCTCTTGGCTAATGCAAATCACAAAGCTGGCCAAGAATCATATTGAAATGGAAACTATGAAGTTTCAGGGCAAAAGGAAGAAATCCAGAGAGACAATGATTTGAAGTCATCAATGCAAGCGGGCCCACCCCTGTGGCCACTCCAATATCAGCTCCATACAGCCACACATTCTCTGTGATTGGAACACATCATGCTATCACTTAACCAGGGGAAAGAGTGGGAGAAATCAACTGATTCTGATTCTCTGAAAATCTACGTTCCAAATTTTTAGAATAGCTGAAAGACAGTACTGCTTCTTTTCCTCTACTTAACCATGCTGAAAAGAATTCTTTTATAATTTCAGTGGTGATTATTTTAAAATATACTTTCCCCCAAAGTTAAGACTTAACAGAGACAAGAAGTCTTAAGAAGTAACATAGCATCAAAATACTCTGGTTAGAGAGGCAAACTAAACCAAACAAACAAACCAAAAAAGCCTGTCAGGAAACAAAAACACAGAGCACTGTGCTCCCTACCTTCATCCAGACGGTTCTCCTGTGGGCACAGGGTGCTTTCTGTTTAGCCGCCTGAGTGATCTGAGCAAAAATCTTCCATCAAGAAAACACATCAAAGATGTTTCCCTTCTTTTGTTGCAAGCTCCATGGAAACCATATTCATTTGAATCTTTTGGTTGCAAGTGACAGAAACCAACTTGAATCAGCTAAGGCATTGGAAAAAAAAGAGAGAGAGAGAGAGACTTAAAAGGACAGAGGCTGTTTCTCAGAACTGGTGGACAAAGATGCAGCAGAGTTTCCAGAAGAGGCTGAAAGGCAGCCAGGAAACGAGACAGCCTTTCTCTCATCTCTGCTGACTTTATTTCCCTCTCTCTGCAAACCAGTGTTTTCTGTTCCTTAACCCACATGGTAGAGAATACAGGGTGGAAAATGGCTGTCCTGTTTTTCCTATGGTTTATTTTTCTCAGCTCAAACGGATCCAGAAAGTCTAAGTCCTAACTTCATATTCCTGATAAGGTAGATTTTATTGGTCCAGCTTGGGACAGAGGGCCACACTTGTCCAACCATATATGACCAGGGTTAGAGACTGTAAAAGTGGTTCCCGGAGCCCCTTGTTTCATGGGTGAGGGAGGCACTTAAGAGGTTGTTATGACTTGCATAGGCATACCTCTAAAGTGTTGATGATAGTAATTCTCCCCAGCTTTAGGAAGGGGTTTCAATAAGGAGGGAAAGAAGTCAATCTTGTGATATCATAAAAATCCATTCATTCATTCTGATTCTTTGAAAATCTGTGTTCCAATATATTAAATTTTTAGAATAGCTGAAAGATGGCATTGCTTATTTTCCGCTATCTAACCATGCTGAAGAGAAATATTTTAGTTTTAGTTTGAGGGATCCCTAGCAACAGACTCTGAGTCAAAGATTTAAGGGCAATTCGCTTCTTCAGGAGCTTCCTAAGCAGCTCAGACAGTAAAGAGTCTGCCTGCAGTGTGGGAGACCCAGGTTCAATCCCTGAGATGGGAAGATCCCTGAAGAAGGAAATGGCAACCCACTCCAGTACTCTTGCCTGGAGAATCCCACGGACGGAGGGACCTGGCAGGCAGAACCATGGAGTCGCAAAGAGTTGGACACGACAGAGCACTTTCACTTTTCAGCTTATTTGGGAGGTGATCCCAGGAAAAGTCAACACAGGAGTGAGGAAAACCAGAGACCAGAAGGAACAAATTAATGGTGGATTCACAAGCAAATTATCATTGTGGGCAATGAACACTTAATCCTGCTGGGAAACTCTTAAGAAGCAGTGTTGGTCACACACATAAGACTTGTCAAGCACTGGTTGAGGGCTGTTAGGACTGGATTGTTTAATCCCTGGTCCTGCCAGTCTGCTGCCTACATAGTAAGAATGGTTCCCGTGGCCAGAGATTGCTCATGGGCTTCAAAATTCAGATCCCAGCCATTGGAAGCCCAGCTGATGTGCACTGACCATAACCAACCAGCGGGGAGGGTGTGAGGGAGCAGGGAGGGGCACCCAGGCAGCATCTGACCTCCTTCCAAAAAGGTTCACACTAGAAGGGGGCAAATGAGACCAATAAGTAAGTTCTACATTAGTCCAGGCTTAAGATGCTAGTATCTTGAAAGAGCATGAATGGTGAGGCTGGGGAGAAGTGGTTGATGGCTGGTAAGTTAGAAGGTCAAGTCTACAGGAATTACTAATAGATTAGAAAGTCACAAGAGTGACCTCAAAGTACATTTTTTGTTTGTTATAATTTTGTTAGGAAGGGGAAGGCATCCAAGGCCAAGCAGCAACTGAAGTGTAGGCAAGTGCCAGACTACAGTGTTTTCTGAGACTGGATGCTTGGGGGTCTAGGATGGAGGTAGGGGAGCTGCTAGAAAGTTAGGTTGGGGTCTGATTTGGAGGAGCAGTGCCTTGTCTTCAGCAGTGAGTGACCCTGGTAAGTAGGCTTTTATAGGGAAGAGTGCCATAATGAGATCTGTGTTTTATAAAGTTCTTTTGGCAAATCAAGGGAATCACATTACTTGAGGAAAGAGTATAGCTGCAAAGGGGTCCAGCTACAAAACTGACATACTCCTGAAAGAATAAGAAGGAGGCTTGAGGCAGACTTGAGACAGGCTTGAGGCAGACACACTGGCAAAGAAGTGAGAAGACACTTGGGGAGCATTTCCGGATTGCTCAGAAGAGTTGGAGCTAGGACGTGAAGCTGGAAGAACTGGGTCAAAGAAAGAAAGCTCTGACGTTGACTTTAGGTCCACAGGGCACATGGGCAAGCTCTCTCCTGAGCAGAGGGAATTCAAAAGCAGAGATAGTTTTTCTCTAGGGTGGATTACCAGATAAAATACAGGAGGCCCAGTTACATATGAATTTAAGAAAAACAATGGGTACATTTTTAGGATAAGCATATCCCATGCAAAACTTAGAACATACTTAACCTAAAAAGTTATTCATTGTTTATCTGAAATATACATGTAATGAAGCCTTGTCTACTTTTCTTGCTAAGTTTGGTAACCCTAGGTTTCGGATGTACTGAGTTTGAGGTGTCCATGGGACATGGGGAGCAGATGGAGACCTAGGTCTCATTGAGAGGAGAGGTTGAGGCTAGAAGCAGATACCTGAGAATCACTTTTGGGAAATGATTCACACTTCCACTTCTTGTATTTGGCTGCGCTTGGGAATCATCTAGAGAGATTTTTAAAAAGCATCGATGATTAGAAATTCTGTTTTAATTGATCTATGGTGCAGTCTGGGCACTGGGATGTTTAAATGCATCCTCAGGTAATTCTAAACTGGCAGCAAAATTTAGGACATACTGATTTTGAACATAGGTGCAAACACCAAAGTAGAGAAGAACACCCAGATGGTCCCATTGGAAGCTATTAGCATCTAAAAGGTACATAGGGGCAAGGAGACAATGAAGATGGATGGACAGTATAGGTTAGAGGAAAGGAAGGGAACAGCAAAGGTGGAGAGCCAAGGAGAGGGTGGTCAGCTGTGTGTGCAGTGCTGCAGAAAGGGAAGAGAGGGAAAGCAGGAAACGGACATTGAACTTGTCTCTTAAGACTTGTCTATTAGCCTTTATGGGCTTGGGTCACCAGGGGTCAATACACAGTCTGAATTGCAGGGGCTGCAGAGTGCATGTGAGGTGAGCAGGTGAACTCAACAACATTTGTTGTCATTTGTGGGCAAATCCTTTATTTCCTGTCTCTTTAATCTGAAGAACAGAGAAAATACCACCTTTCCTACTAGACTCACAGGAAGTCAAAAGCCAGAGTGGAAAAGAAAAGGTGCAATGAAAATTCTTTTGCATGAGGTGCTGGAAAGAACACAACACTGAAACAGTCAGTCTCAGCATCACCCCTTCCCAGATGTGACCATGGTCTTGAGAGCAGCCTCTGAGCCTCAGTTATGGCATCTGTAAATTGGGGCCAGTGGCACCCAGCTCAGTAGGTGTTGTGACGATTAGACGGGGTATGCAGCAGGCAAGGACAGAGCTTGGCACATTCTGACTACAACTTTTTTTCCAAACTACAAAAGGTTGTACAAATAAAAGTTAATGATGAAAATGACAAAGCTGATCATTATAAGGGAAGAAAGAGACAAACATCAGAGGGGTTAAAAGATAAGAGTCTGCATAGGAAATAAAGATTCCCTAATAGAGGCTGTGGTTTACTTGAAAGATTTTTAGCAGACTCAGTCATATTTTCCATTTTAGGGGGGACAGGGAGTAGGGGACACAGGGTGAATGGATAAAGTACATAAGAGAACACACACCATTTCTCTAATTTACTTATCGGAGTTTCAGAAGTACTGCCTTGAAGTCTTCCATCACTACTAAGGGATGTTAATTTCCCTTGGGGGTGTTTTTTCTCCTCATCCTGCCACTAAAAGAGAATCTGAAAATAACCATCACAAACGAGGTTAGTGTTTTTCCACTGTGGGTCACTACTGTTATTCCAATATCCTTCCTCACAGCAAACTAACTGCTTGGGCAAGAAAGAAGCCAGACAGGATCAAAGCTACTCATAATGGCTAAAAAATGCCTAATCTGCCTATTTATAAAACTGAGAACTCAGAGCAGGGTTTTTATCTTTAAAGAACCTTACAAAAGTTAACTAATTAATTCCCATAACACCTTCCGATGCATGCATGCATTACTATTTAATTCAAGGTGAAGCCTCAGTTGGTGGTTGAAATTTAGATCAAGGCCATTTGATAGTGAGAAATAATGCAACTGAATATGTAACCAAACTTAGGGGGGCTGTAGACGTCAGCCCTCCTAAGAAACCTGTATGTTACAACTAAGAAATTTAACAGACTGCTTCAGTAGCTGTCTGAAAAAAAAAAAAAAAAAAAAAAAGGAAACTGTTCACTGAGATGTCTACCATTTCAAGGAAACATTCAGATTACCAATTTTGGAGGCTCGTCTAAAAATTGTATCTTCTGCAAAATTAAGATGTCAATATTCTTTAAAATTATTTCCCTAAGTTCTGTCAAAACTACAAAGAAGAATTTATAACTATCCTTTTTGAACTCTTCCAAAAGATCAAAGAAGAGGGAATACTCTCAAAGTCATTCTATGAAGCCACCATCACCCTGATACCAAAATCAGACAAAGACGATATCAAAAAAGAAAGATATAGGTCAATGTCTTTATGAATATAGATGCAAAAACCTTCAACAAAATTAGCAAACTGAATCCAACAACACATAAAAAGGATCATATTATGATCAAGTTGGAGTCGTTCTAGGTCACAAAGATAGTTTGACATATACACATCAATTAATGTGATATAACACATCAAGAAAAGAAAAGACAAAAACCACACGAATACCTCAATAGGTATAGGAAAAGCATTGGATAAAATTCAACATCCATAAAACTCTCACCAAAGTGAATACAGAGGAAATATATCTCAAGACAATAAAAGCCAGTTATGACAAAAAGCTGAAAGCCTTCTTGCTAACAGGGCAAGGATGCTCACTCTAACCATTTCTACCCAACATTGTATTGGAAGTCCAATCACAAAAGAAAAATAAATAAAGGTATCCAAATTGGAAAAGTAAAAGTGAAAGTTGCTCAGTGGTGTCTGACTTTTTTGCAACCCCATGGACTATAACAGGCTCCTCTGCCCATGGAATTCTCCAGGAAAGAAAATTAGAGTGGATTGCCATGCCCTGCTCCAGGGGATCTTCCCTTCTCCTTGGGACTTTCCCAACCCAGGGGTCAAACCTGGGTCTTTACAGTCTGAGCCACTAGGGAATCCCTGGAAGTGGTTAAATTGACATCATAAGAAGATGAAATGATACTCTATCAGTTCAGTTCAGTTGTTCAGTCATGTCCGACTCTTTGCGACCCCATGAATCGCAACACGCCAGGCCTCCCTGTCCATCACCATCTCCCGGAGTTCACTCAGACTCACATCCATCGAGTCCGTGATGCCATCCAGCCATCTCATCCTCGGTCGTCCCCTTCTCCTCCTGCCCCCAATCCCTCCCAGCGTCAGAGTCTTTTCCAATGAGTCAGCTCTTCACATGAGGTGGCCAAAGTCCTGGAGCTTCAGCTTTAGCATCATTTCTTCCAAAGAAATCCCAGGGCTGATCTCCTTCAGAATGGACTGGTTGGATCTCCTTGCAGTCCAAGGGACTCTCAAGAGTCTTCTCCAACACCACAGCTCAAAAGCATCAGTTCTTTGGCACTCAGCCTTCTTCACAGTCCAACTCTCACATCCATACATGACCACAGGAAAAACCATAGCCTTGACTAGACAGACCTTAGCCGGCAAAGTAATGTCTCTGCTTTTGAATATACTATCTAGGTTGGTCATAACTTTTCTTCCAAGGAGTAAGCGTCTTTTAATTTCATGGCTGCAGTCACCATCTGCAGTGATTTTGGAGCCCCCCAGAATAAAGTCTGACACTGTTTCTACTGTTTCCCCATCTATTTCTCATGAAGTGATGGGACCAGATGCCATGATCTTCGTTTTCTGAATGTTGAGATTTAAGCCAACTTTTTCGCTCTCCTCTTTCACTTTCATCAAGAGGCTCTTTAGCTCCTTTTCACTTTCTGCCATAAGGGTGGTGTCATGTGCATATCTGAGGTTATTGATATTTCTCCCGGCAATCTTGATTCCAGCTAGTGTTTCTTCCAGTCCAGCGTTTCTCATGATGTACTCTGCATAGAAGTTAAATAAGCAGGGTGACAATATACAGCCTTGATGTACTCCTTTTCCTATTTGGAACCAGTCTGTTGTTCCATGTCCAGTTCTAACTGTTGCTTCCTGACCTGCATACAGATTCCTCAAGAGGCAGGTTAGGTGGTCTGGTAGTCCCATCTCTTTCAGAATTTTCCACAGTTTATTGTGATCCACACAGTCAAAGGCTTTGGCATAGTCAATAAAGCAGATATAGATGTTTTTCTGGAACTCTCTTGCTTTTTCGATGATCCAGCAGATGTTGGCAATTTGATCTCTGGTTCCTCTGCCTTTTCTAAAACCAGCTTGAACATCAGGGAGTTCACAGTTCACACATTGCTGAAGCCTGGCTTGGAGAATTTTGAGCATTCCTTTACTAGCGTGTGAGATGAGTGCAATTGTGCGGTAGTTTGAGCATTCTTTTGCATTGCCTTTCTTTGGGATTGGAATGAAAACTGACCTTTTCCAGTCCTGTGGCCACTGCTGAGTTTTCCAAATTTGCTGGCATATTGACTGCAGCACTTTCACAGCATCATCTTTCAGAATTTGAAACAGCTCAACTGGAATTCCATCACCTCCACTAGCTTTGTTCGTAGTGATGCTTTCTAAGGCCCACTTGACTTCACATTCCAAGATGTCTGGCTCTAGATGAGTGATCACATCATCATGATTATCTGGGTCATGAAGATCTTTTTTGTACAGTTCTTTTGTGTATTCTTGCCACCTCTTCTTAATATCTTCTGCTTCTGTTAGGTCCATACCACTTCTATCCTTTATCAAGCCCATCTTTGCATGAAATGTTCCCTTGGTATCTCTAATCTTCTTGAAGAGATCTCTAGTCTTTCCCATTCTATTATTTTCCTCTATTTCTTTGCATTGATCACTGAAGAAGGCTTTCTTATCTCTTCTTGCTATTCTTTGGAACTCTGCATTCAGATGCTTATATCTTTCCTTTTCTCCTTTGCTTTTCACCTCTATTCTTTTCACAGCTATTTGTAAAGCCTCCTCAGATAGCCATTTTGCTTTTTTGCATTTCTTTTCCATGGGGATGGTCTTGATCCCTGTCTCCTGTACAATGTCAAGAACCTCATTCCATAGTTCATCAAGCACTCTATCTATCAGATCTAGGCCCTTAAATCTATTTCTCACTTCCACTGTATAATCATAAGGGATTTGATTTAGGTTATACCTGAATGGTCTAGCGGTTTTCCCTACTTTCTTCAATTTGAGTCTGAATTTGGTAATAAGGAGTTCATGATCTGAGCCACAGTCATCTCCTGGTCTTGTTTTTTGTTGACTGTATAGAGCTTCTCCATCTTTGGCTGCAAAGAATATAATCAGTCTGATTTTGGTGTTGACCATCCGGTGATGTCCATGTGTAGAGTCTTCTCTTGTGTTGTTGGAAGAGGGTGTTTGCTATGACCAGTGCATTCTCTTGGCAAAACTCTATTAGTCTTTGCCCTGCTTCATTCCACATTCCAAGGCCAAATTTGCCTGTTACTCCAGGTGTTTCTTGACTTCCTACTTTTGCATTCCAGTCCCCTATAATGAAAAGGACATCTTTTTGGGGTGTTCGTTCTAAAAGGTCTTGTAGGTCTTCATAAAACCGTTCAACTTCAGTTTCTTCAGCATTACTGGTTGGGGCATAGACTTGCATAACTGTGATATTGAATGGTTTGCCTTGGAGACAAACAGAGATCATTCTGTCGTTTTTGAGATTGCATCCAAGTACTGCATTTCAGACTCTTTTGTTGACCATGATGGCTACTCCATTTCTTCTGAGGGATTCCAACTGATGAATGAATAATTCAGCATGGTAGCAGGATACAAGATTAATACGCAGAAATCTGGTGTATTTCTTTACACTGACATTTTTTTTAAATCCCATTTAGAATTGCATTAAAAAAAAAAAAAAAAAAAAACCAAAACCTTGGAAGTAACCTGACCAAGGAGGAGGTGACTTATATGCTAAGAGCTATAAAACATTGATGAAGGAAACTGAAGATGATTCCAAGAAATGGAAATATATCCCATGCTCTTGGATTGGAATAATAGAGCTAAAATGGGAATAAAACTCAAAGCAGTCTACAGATTTAATGAGATCTCTATCAAATTACTCATGACATTGTTCATAGAACTGGAACAATAATCCTAAAATATATATTGAACCACAAAAGACCCAGAATTGCCAAAGCAATCCTGAGGAAGAAGAACAAAGCTGAAGGCATAACCTTTTCTGATTCCAGGCAATACTACAAACTACAGTAACCACAAGAGTGTGGTATTGTTGCAAAAGCAGACATAGATCAGAGGAACAGAAAAGAGAGGACGGAAATAATGCCGCACACAGAAGGTCGATTAATCTTCAACAAAGGAGGCAAGAACACACAATGGAGGAAAGTGAATCTCTTCAGCAAGTGGTTTTGGGAAATCTGGTCAGCCACATATAAATCGCTGATGTTAAAACACTCCTTCACACCATATACAAACATAAACTCAAAATGGCTTCAAGACTTAAATACAAGACATGATACCATAAAAATCCTACAAGAGAACATAAGCAATACATTCTTTAAATATAAATATATCCTCTTAGGTCTCCCAAAACAATAGAAATAAAAGCAAAAATAAATAAATAAGACCCAATCACATACAAGACTTTGCACAGTAGAGGACACCATAAACAAAACAAAAAGTCTACAAACTGGAGAAAATATTTTCAAACAATATAACTGACAAAGATTTAATTTCCAAAATACATAACAGCTCATACAGCTCAATATAAAAAAGAAAAACCCCAACAACCTATTCAAAAAATGGCAGAAGACCTCAACGTATTTCTCCAAAGAAGACATACAGATGGCCAACAGGCACATGAAAAGTACTCAACACTAGAGAAATATAAATCAAAACCACAATGAGCTATCATCTCACACTGGATCAGACTGGCCATCATAAAAAATTCTACAAATAATGAATCTGGAGAGAGTGTGGAGAAAAGGGAACCCTCTTACACTGGTGGGAATGTAAATTAGTGCAAGCATTATGGAAAATATCATGGAGGTTCCTTAAAAACTAAAAATAGAATTACTGTATTGTCCTGTAATCTCCCTCTTGGGCATATATCCAGAGAAAATGAAAACTGTAATTCAAAAAGATACATGTAACCCAATGTTCACAGCAACACTATTCAAAAAAGCCAAGAAATGGAAGCAACCTAAGTGTCCATCAACAGATGAATGAATAAAAAAGATATGGTATACACACACACACAGACACACACACACAATGGAATATTACTCAGCCATTAAAACGCAATGAAATAATGTCATTTGCAGCAACATGGATGGAGCCAGAGATTATTATACTAAGTGACATAAGTCAAAGACAAATATTATATGATATCACTTATATGTGGAATCTAAAAGTTAGTGCAAATGAATTTATTTACAAAATAGAAACAGACTCACAGACCAAAAACAAACTTCAGGTCTCCAAAGGGGAAAGGGGGAGAAGGGATAGATTAGGAGTTTGGGATTAACAGATACACACTACTATATATAAAAGAGATAAACAGCAAGGACCTACTGCATAGCACAGGGAAGTATATTCAGTATCTTGCAATAACCTATGCAGTATAACGTAATAAAAAAACACACACATATATATTTATATATATAAAACAGAATCACTTTGCTGTATACCTGAAACTGACACAACATTGTAAATCAACTATACTTCAATAAAAAAGATACAACTCCCCAGCACATTTCTACCATTTGGGTTAAACCAGTTTTTCTCAACCTTGGCACTACTGACATTGGAGGCTAGATAATTCATTGTTCCTGTCCTGTACTTTGGAGAATGTTCAACAGCATCCGTGGCTTCTACCCACTAAATGTAGTAGCCAGCACCCATCCCCCTCCCCTAGTTATGACAATGAAAGTGTCTCCAGATGCTGATAACTGTGCCCTGGGGGCAAAATTGAGAACCATTGTCTTAAGCAAGAGGTCAAAGTATTTCTCTTCAGTAGTGCTCACCTCCAGAGGGCCCTGGTAGAGTTACTAGAAAAAAAATTTTTTTCTTTATCTTCCCTGGGTTATTACTCTTCATCTAAATGAACAGAGAATTTCAGATTTTCCCATGCATCAAGGGACTTGGGTGTGGATGCATGCAGAGGGTTCCTAAAGATGCGCAGAATGGTGAATGCAGACTTTGGTAACTGGATGCTAATCCCCCTGGGCAACCCATCTGAAAAGTGGCTGGGAACCAAGCTGGGGGTGTCTGCCTGTGGCCTGGAGCTTTTTCTGGTCCTCCGAGGTTTCCCACTGGTAATACTAATTTTTACAGAAGGTTTGCAGCCCACACAGGACATTTCTGGCCTTGCCTGCCTCCTCCAACTTTGCATCCTCAAATGTCAAATTCTCCCATTTTCTTTGCAGGGAGAGAAGAAGCTGAAAACTTCGTGGGCAAAGTGATAATGAGTAATTGGGGAATCAGCCTTTTAGAAATCAATCTCTTACTTCCTATCCCTCCCCATCTCTATTCCCTCTCACTCGACTTCCATACCCCCAGAGGCGAAGGAAATCTCAGTCTATTATAGATTAAGAGGACAAAATCATGCTGTAGTGAAACTTCAAAAAAATGTAAAGGAATTTCTACATGGCAGATACAGTTAAAGAGATTAAAGAAAAAAATACATCCATATAAATGCTATGGGCTGAATTATGTTTCCTTGAATTTCTTATGCTGAAGCTCTAATCCCTGTGTGACTGTGGAGATAGTCTTTAAGGATGTAACTAAGCTTATATGAGGTTATAAGGGTGGGCCCTAATCAGAAAGGATTAGTGTCCTTACAAGAGGAGGGAGAGATAGCAGCAGGGCTTAGGCCCAGAGCCAGGAAGGGTAGTCACCAGGAACCGATCCAAGGAGTTTAATTCTGGACTTCTAGCCCCTCGTGGCTCATAGGTTAAATCGTCTGCCTGCAATGCAGGAGACCTAAGTTTGATCCCTGGGTCGGGAAGATCCCCTGGAGAAGGAAATGGCAACCCACTCCAGTATTCTTGCCTGGAGAATCCCATGGAAGGAGGAGCCTGGTGGGCTACAGTCCACGGGGTCACAAAGAGTCGGAAATGACTGAGCGACTTCACTTTCAGCCTAGAAAAAGATGAGAAAATAAACTGCTGTTGCTAAATCACTGAATCTATGGTGTTCTGTTACAGCAGCATGAGCAGACTGGTAGACTACAGAATACTATTCAGCAGTTTAAAAAACAAGAAAGAAAGTGTGAGAACACTAACTAAACTGGTAAGAGCTACAAGATATATTATGTGAGAAAAAATAACACTGCCAAGCAATATGTATATTATCATGCACTTATTTTAGAGTCCCACAGACAAAAACTGTGTGTGTACATAAGTATATATATATACACACATTTACATATGTACAGTGATGTGTCTGAATGGACAGACCTGATGTGATAACAGTGTCTAGCTGCAGGGAATGACTGGAATTGGGGAGGGGGTGTCATCAACAGGGTCTTTTATTTTAGACTATTTGGATTATTTTTAAAACAAAGCTAATGTAGTATCTATTATTTGTGTCACAAAACAAATAAAAAGTTAAGGTTTTTGTCTCACCTGTCCTTGGAGTATTTTCAAAGCCTGAATCACACTCTCAGTGAGGCTCACACTTGGCTCTTTCTAAAGTATTTGAAACAGCAAGAGAATAGGGAATCCTTTTTGGTCTGCTGCTGCTGCTAAGTCACTTCAGCCATGTCTGACTCTGTGCAACCCCATAGACGGCAGCCCACCAGGCTCCCCTGTCCCTGGGATTCTCCAGGCAAGAACATTGGAGTGGGTTGCCATTTCCTTCTCCAATGCATGAAAGTGAAGTCGTTCAGTTGTGTCCGACCCTTAGCGACCCCATGGACTGCAGCCTACCAGGCTCCTCCATCCATGGGATTTTCCAGGCGAGAGTACTGGAGTGGGTTGCCATTTCCTTCTCTGCCTTTTTGGTCTAAATCCTATGAATGGAGCAGATCTCTTGCCAGTCTTTGAATGTCACTGTTCATGCCATCATTGGAGGGGGTGGGGCATACAGGAACTAACTCTTCCTCAAATCCAAATTAAAGTTCACTAATATGGGGTACAATTAAAACATTTTCATTCTCCAGGCACACACCTTTGGAATTTCTTTTTCAGTTCATATCCATGGAAGTCAGGAAGAGAAAGAAAACAAATTTTTAGTAAGAAAGACCAAAACAAGAGCCATCCAAACATAATACATCCAAGTAATAAAAATAACCCCCCATGAAATAGATTTCTAAAATAAAACCAAAACAGGGTGAGGGGGAAAGACATCATAAATCAGACTGAGTGATTTCACAGGGTTTGTAACTTTGCTCAATAATTTTTCCCATCTATCTGCAGGAAATGTTTCCTGTTACACATTTCCAATAAGACCTACCTGGTTTAAAACAAACAAAAAAAGTGACCAAGGGCAAAGGTGTGACCAAGGGCAAAGGTATGCCCAACCGCCCAACCTAAGTGCATTTTCTATAACCTAAAGGTTGGCTTTTACAGCAAGAATACAAAGAAACAAACACATAATATATGTTTCTTTGTAAAAAGGAGATTAATACATTATTTTCTTTCAAATATTTGTGGTTACCCAGGCAGATTTTAGGATTATAGAGATGTCAAATGTCCTCCATTCTCACAGCTTTTGTGTGTGTGTGTGTGTGACATTTTAGTGACGGGGGAATCACTTGGTCCCTTGCTAATTCCTCCTTTGGGCTCTCTTTTCTCACCCAGTAGGTCTCTCTCCCTATGGCTTACAGACGCACTCCACGTCTTGCTTCTCCCTCTCCTCTCCAGTTGGCCTAGATTTCTAGTCCCATGGGTCTCTGGATTCACTCCTGGAACAAGCTGCACTCCCTCTGCCATGAGGCCTCTGCCCAGGTCTCCTTTCTCTTTGGCAAGCCCTTCCTCCTCTTTGCCTTTCTTTGCACTATCTAGAGTAAGTTGCCTTCTTATAGACAGTCATGGGCACTGTAGCCACATTTCTAGCTCTTACCACAATTTAAGTTCATCATTCAATGTCCATCCACCCTGCCAGACTCTAAACTTCAGGAAGGTTGGGATTTTTGTTGCCTTTGACAATGAGCACTGTGCCTGGAAAACAGTTGTCACTACATACTTGCTAACAAACTGCTTTGAACAAAGCTCCATTTTCAGGAAACAATGGGAGGAGTTAAAGTCAACTAAGTTATTATTCCAAGGATATATGGAGAATTTGCCTGATAAAATTCCTTACAGAAAGGGTGACTATAGGGAGAGCTATCAAGTTGATGGGTTGGATAGACAGATGAAATTTTCATTGGTCTTGCTACATTCATCAGTCAATGAAAGATGTATCCTGCCTTTGTCTAGACACTATGACTATTTCAAATATATTTCCCTTTGGTCCAGAGTTAGGGCTGGTCATCTCAATGGTGGATCCTGCACCAATGGCCTGGATCCACGTTAGAGTCTTTCGTGTTAATCTATGTAAATGGCACTTATTCCCAGCACTTTTTTCCCAAGAATTTTACACCCGTTAGATTTTAAAGTATGGATGTTGTTTTGGTCATAGGAATGTCACGGAATAATTACTTTTCAGCCCCAAAGTTGTCTGCTAAAAGTACAATAGCTGTATAGGGGGTTGAGGGAAGAAGAATTATAAATACTTTGGAAGAACTTGTTAGAAAACAATTGTTCATCGTCATGATTGCTAATTATTCAGTATTCTCTTTATTTCATTAGGTTTTATTTAACACCACATGTCTGATTTCATGGGTTTCCCAGGTGGGGCTAGAGGTAAACAACCCACCTGCCAATACAGGTTAGGTGTAAGAGAAGCCGGTTTGATCCCTGGGTGGGGAAGATCCCCTGGAGAAGGGAATGGCAACCCACTCCAGTATTCTTGGCTGGAGAATCCCATGGACAGAGGAGGCTGGTGGGCTACAGTCCAGAGGGTAGCACAGAGTTGGACATGACTGAAGCGACTTAGCATTGCATTGTATTGCTCCATTTTGTAAGTGAACTAATGAGTTCAAACTAATTTAAGTGAAAGCACACCAGCTAAATTTTGGTTTAAATGGTAGTGTTCAGATCTCTTCTTGTTGAGGATGTAGACGTCTCTCCATTATCCTTCCTAATGAATAAGTTAAGCAGTGGCAAGAATATTAAACAGAACTCACAATGGAAATATATACACTTATTATCTTTTTATTTGACTAATAACTTCTTGGAATTGAAAGGCATTTTAGTTTACTTTGGGCTTCCCTTGTGGCTCAGCTGGTAAAGAATCTGTCTGCAATGTGGGAGACCTGGGTTTGATCCCTGGGTTGGGCAGATCCCCGGGAGAAGATAAAGGCTACCCACTCCAGTATTCTGGCTTAGAGAATTACATGGACTGTATAGGCTGTTAGTTTACTTTGGGAAAATATTCTCTAACCATCTTTCCTTTGAGCTGTTGCTATATTGCAAACTAAAAATGAGAACAGTAGATACTATAAAGCAGAAAGAAGTAGGACAGGCCTATTCAATCCCACACAGTCTATGAGGTTCAAGTAAAGGAAGAACGCAACTGCAGCCAAATGGAATCCTCTGGGACCTTAAGAAAAGCCAGGTCACATCCCAGACTAATTATGCCAGGATCTCTGAGGGTGGGTCCAGGCATTTTGAAAGCTCCTGGGTGATTTCCATGTGTATCCAAGGCTATGAACTGGTGGTTTAGCGGCTACACTGTGTTTGGTAACTCTCCCTGATGAGATATAGGTCTCCAGTCTGCAAGCATTTTGCTCAAGACAGCTATTTCCAATGAAAGCAGGCAAAGTCTCAACAATACTAGTATTACCAGAAATAAAAAGAACTAGCACCCACAATGTATCCCCTTAAAAGTGTTCAAACCACTCAAGAGTGCTGAGTTTTTGCATTAGTTGTTTGCAGCAGCATGTTTTTATAACTCAACTAGTTAAGTAAATGTTCAACTTCAGAATACTAAAAAACTAAGAAATATAATCCTTCTCCTTACTGAGCAAATATCACGTGCATCTACTCTAAATATGATCCTATCACGGGAACTTGAAATACAGCAGCGTTCAGCCCCAAGATCTTGCGAATCTTGTATTCTATACAAGGCAAGCTACATCATTTGCAGGGCTCAGTGCAAACTGCAAATGTGCTGCTCCTTGCTCAAGAATTACTAAATTTCAAGATGGTGATGGCAGAGCATTAAATCAAGTATGGGATCCACGGATGTGCAGGACTGCACATACATAAAGTCAACCCAGTTTCTAAAGGAGGGAGACAGGTGATAAACAATAAAGATAATAAGTGCATACAGTGTACAGCATGTTAGAAGCTGGTAAGCGCCAGGGAGGGAAAAAGAGAACTAAGAAAGGGAATCAAGTTGTAAACGCAAGTGGTCAGGATAAGCCCCATTGGAAGGGGGAGATTTGAGCAGATTTGAATGAAGTGAGGGAGTCCATTGTGAATACTTGGGGAAAAAGCTTTCCAGATGAAGGACAAGCTAGAGCAAAGGCAGTAAGTGAGGCTGGGAGCATGCCTGGAGTGTGGATGGAGCAGAACTGGAGAGGTAGCATCAGGAGAGAAGGAAAGGCTGGGTCACACAGCGCTTTAGAGTCTGCTCTAAGGACTCTGGCCCTTCACTTGGGATTTTGAAAGATTTGCTGTGTGGAGAGAGTCTGTAGGTGGGCAAGAAAAACAAGAAGAAAGCTATTGAAGTAACTCGGGATGAAGGACAGATATATGTATTATATATCTGTCTATCTATACATATATATACACACTCTAATTCTGTGTACGTATATATATACACACACAGTCAGGAAGCAGCAGTTAGAACGGGACATGGAACGGCAGACTGGTTCCAAATCGGGAAAGGAGTACATCAAGGCTGTATATTGTCACCCTGCTTATTTAACTTCTATGCAGAGTACATCATGTGAAATGCCAGGCTGGATGAAGCACAAACTGGAATCAAGATTGCTGGGAGAAATACCAACAACCTTGAATATGCAGATGACAACACTCTTATGGCAGAAAGCGAAGAAGAACCAAAGGGCCTCCTGATGAAAGTGAAAGGGGAGAGTGAAAAAGGTGGCTTAAAACTCAACGTTCAGAAAACTAAGATCATGGCATCTGGCCTCATCACTTCATTGCAAATAGATGGGGAAACAATGGAAAATGTGAGAGACTTTATTTTTGGGGGCGCCAAAATCACTGCAGATGGTGACTGCAGCCATGAAATTAAAAGACGCTTACTCCTTGGAAGAATAGCTATGACAAACCTAGACAGCATATTTAAAAGCAGAGAGATTACTTTGCCAACAAAGGTCTGTCTAGTCAAAGCTATGGTTTTTCCAGTAGTCATGTACAGATGTGAGTTGGACTATAAAGAAAGCTGAGTGCCAAAGAATTGATGCTTTTGGACTATGGTGTTGGAGAAGACTCTTGAGAGTCCCTTGGACTGCAAGGAGGTCCAACCAGTCCATCCTGAAGGAAATTAGTCCTGAATATTCATTGGAAGGACTGATGTTGAAGCTGAAACTCCAATACTTTGGCCACCTGATATGAAGAACTGACTCACTAGGAAAGATCCTGATGCTGGGAAAGGTTGAAGGTGGGAGAAGGGGACGACAGAGGATGAGATTGTTGGATCGTATCTCTGACTCAATGGACATGAGTTTGAGTAAGCTCTGGGAGTTGGTGATGGACAGGGAAGCCTGGTGTGCTGCAGTCCATGAGATTGCAGAGTCGGACACGACTGAGCTACTGAACTGAACTAATACATGGATCAGTTGGGCTGAGGTGCCTTCCACCCGCCCGGGGCATGTGAGATCTTAGTTCCCCAACCAGGGACTGAACCCATGTTCCCTGCATTGTAAGATGGGATTCTTAACCACTGGACCACCAGGAAAGTCCCAATGACCCATTTTTGTTGTATAAAATCAAACTCCCAAAGTGTGTGTGTGTGTGATATATATGCATATACGTATACACACATACTTATGTAGAAAAAGATAAATGTCAGAAACTATGCTGTTAATAATAATTTCTCAGGATTGGGATTGCCAGATAGTAAGGAACAATGTCATATTTTATTGTATGCTCTCCTGACACACTTGAATATTTTAAGAATGAGTTAGTTTTGTAAAGTTAAAAAAAAAAAAATCCACCACTGGGAATTGCCTGGCAGTTTAGTGGTCAGGACTCTGTGCTTCTACTGCATGGGGTTCAGCTTCTCAGGTCCCATATGCCATGTGACACAGCCAAAAAAATAAACCCCCAAACACACTGCTTTTCCAAGTGCGATATTCTAGGAGCAGTTCCTTTCTGAATACAAATATGGGGATGTTTAACAAAGATGGGGTAATACTCAACTGGGCTTCTATAGCCTGAGAAAGATGTATTACAGATGATCTAAAAAGAAAAAACAAAACAAAACAGGAGTACAAGGTTTTAAACCAGAAGCTGGAAAAAAAAAAAGAAAGAAACCAGGTACAGAGTGTTCTGCACATCTTAACAAAGGTCTAGCAAAGGCATTGGGGGGTGGGGTGGGGAATGGGGTAGAAGGATTAGGTTGGAAAGGAAACGAATTCTCTTCACAAGGGGATGATAAACATGGCCCTGGGGACTTTTCAATTGAGAGCGGTAGTCACACAGTCGTGTCCGACTCTTTGTGACCCCATGGACTGAAGCCTGCTAGGCTCCTCTGTCCATGGGATTCTCCAGGCAAGAATATTGGAGTGGGTTGCCATTCCCTTCTCTTCAGTTAAGAAAACTCCTGTCTTAACCAGGATGCTGTTTTATGATAAGTGATGGTCTCCAGATGTGAACTAGTGCTTTAGGAGATTCACCTCCCCCCTCCTCTCATTTGCTCTCTGTGCAGATCTAAGGAGTGGGGTGGGGCGGTGGTCCGGTTACACTCTCCAGTGGTCACTTATTAGAGCAAAGTCTAAAATTCAAAATAACAACCCTCCCGGCCCCACGGCCCTTCAAAGTGCTCTCTTTTCCCATTTTGAACCATGTTCTCTCCCTCTTTGACCAGTTAACCCCTCCTCCTTATGGAATCATCTTTCCTGTCTGCCTAAAACCCCAATTACTTTCTCTCACAATATCCTGTGCTTCTGCTTGAAATGGAGTTTATAAGTATTTGACCATTCACTTTCCCCCACTAAACTATACGTGTTTAAGACCAGGAGCAGGTGTTTCTAGTCCCAGGCTATACCTGGCCCTGAGTGGTCCTCAATGTGTTGAAAGAATGAATGTGTCACAGCCTTGACTATGACACATGAAGGAATTTGCAGCCTTTTTGAGCTCTTTTCCCTTCACCTGTAGGATCCTAGGCGATCAATGGGAATTTCTTCCCTGAGAGATAAATATACTAAAAAGGTCAATGCTTACCAGTATGGTGTGACATTTAGAGGGCCCTGCTGTGCAGACCAAGTTCTTATTTCCTCAACATGACAATGCACACTTATCAGTTAGGTGGAAAGGTAGCAGTCACATGCAAAACTCCAGTATTTACTGTTAATACCCCAGAAAGTGGAGGGAAGCGGCCAGGGTACAACTGAAGCCAGAGGACCCTGCTTAACTGGTTAGAACTGCCTAGGTCCAAGATGGCAGAAGTCTCAACCTCCAGTGTACCTTGCGCCTCCTTATCCACTCATTATAGTAATTACCTAAATGACACGCCCACCAGCACCATGACAGTTCCTAGAAATTCCAGCCCTTCCCAGCACCACTCCTCTCAAATAGTTGGAATAATCTTCCCACTCATTAGAGTATGAAATTACCCACCCCAGGGAATTTTCTGGCGGTCTAGTGTCTATGACTCTGCACTTTCACGGCTGTGGCCTGTGCCTGTGAGCGTGTGCATGCTAAGTCGCTTCACTCCTGTCTGACTGTGTGACCCTATGGACTGTAGTCTGCCAGGTTCCACTGTCCTTGGAATTCTCCAGGCAAGAACACTGGGGTGGGTTGCCATGCCCTTCTCCAGGGGATCTTCCGGACCCACGGATTGAACATGCGTCTCTTACATTGCATGTCTCCTGCACTGACAGGTAGCGTGAGCACAACCTGGGAATCCCACAGGACATGTCCCCAACCCCCCCACCCCCAAAATTATCCAGGCCATAAAAACTAACCACCCCATACTTCAGGGTCTCTCACCTATGGAGACTGCCCACACTCCACACTGTAGTGTGTGTTTTGCCCTTGGCTGCTCTCAGTTTCTGAGATGACCATGCCTTAGGGTCTCTCTTGCCTTTTGAGACAGACTGCATTCTGTCTATGGAATGTGTATTGCTCTAAAGAAGTCCACTTCTTACCTATCACTTTGTCTCCCACTGAATTCTTTCTGCGATGAGACACAAAGAATCTGAGTTTCATTAAGTTCTGAGGCCAGGTATGTGATCTCAATTCAAAGACAGTGGGTTCACGTTCCAATCTGAGTTGTGCAGTTCCACCACCTTGCTGAGACCTATGTGCTTTCAAAGAGGCCTTGCCCTTTGGCTTGAGTGAACACCTGATGTCTTGTGTGGTGTGAAGAAGTAAAACCACACCACTCCTGCCCCTGACAATGAGCACAATGATTAAAGACATCACCGGATGAAACTTGTCAAAACATTTTCACAGAAGGTCCACTCCTGCAAAAACAAAAACAAATAACCGTATTGGAAGGGGCCAGCTTTGTTATTTTCCTTGAAAGTTTGTAATTACACATACTGCAAAAGCACTAGCATCTTACTGTGCTAAATACCCTCATGCTGATGATGTCGTGGGATGGTAAGAAAAGACTCCTGGAAGAACTCGGAAGGGCCTTTCACAATTGATGCAGACCACCTGAGGTGGTCTCAACTGGCCCCCCAGCAGGAAAAATCCTGAGAGCTCTAACTGACCCTCAGCACCTTCTTTGTGGTTTATGACAGGCAAAGAACTTGTGCAATGTAAGGGTTTCACAAATAGTTTCCATGGTCAGTTAAGCCAAGGACCAATCTGGATACCATCTTTAGCAAAACAGAGTTTTGGGAAGTGAGCAGTGTCTATAATCACCATGTTGGTGACAAAATAAAGCAATATACTATCACAGACGATACTTTTTGAGTGCCTAGGAACTCAGGTTCTGTAGGAAAATCCTAACTGCTAAGTCATATGAAGGAATAATGGCAAAACTGTAAGGAAATTGGAAAGGATTACAAACTACATGTCAACCAGAATACATGCAGAGTCACTCACTGACTGGTTAGCCTTTTCATCGAGTTACAAGTATGTCTAACTTCACATACATCTCTATCACCAAAAGATAAGTTTTGAGGCTATTTTCATCTTAACTTTCACAGCATGGCATTTTGGATTCCTATTTTAAAACACTGGTCACTGTAATTTTTATACTTGTGAAGTAGTATGAACCACATTGTTTGCTAACTTTACAATTAAAATAGAAGGTCTTCTTCCCCATTTTATCAAGAAAATACTTCTTTGTTTTGATTGGAAAATAAACCAGGACAATAAAAAGGAGTAGAATACTGATTGGAATGCAGAAAATTCTCCTTAAAAAAAAAAAAAAAGTTTAGTGTTATTCACTGAGAATTTTTCTGATTGCCAGAGGTGTGCCAATCACTTTGCATTTCCTTTCACCAACTCTACGACATCTGCCCTTTCAAAGATGAGGAAACTGATTCTTTAAAAGAGGTTAAGGAACTGGCCCAGTATTACACTGTTAGGAGGCAATGAAGTTCTTGGCTTAGCAGGCTGTGCTTTATCACCAGGGTTCTGTGCAACACCATGCAGCTCAAACTTTCATGTGTATTCATATTAGATGGGGATCTTGCTAAAGGCACATTCTGACTCAGCAGGTCAAGAGTGGGGCTTGAAACTTTGCATTTCTAACATGCTCTCCAGTGATGAGATGGCAAGTTGGTCTACAGGCTGGATTTTGAGTAGCAAGGCACTATATTACTGAAAGACCATCATCTCTTCCCTTTGAACAGAATGGTATGATAGTTCATTGCATTGGGAGCCAGACACTCTTACTTGGTTACGTGACCCTGATATACTTGAGACAACACAGAGACAAGAAAGATATCAATCCAGAAGCAATCGTGGTTATGGAATGCATACATTTCCATGTATTTTTACAGTAAAAATGCATTAAAAAATCTTTCACAAAAGAAACTTAAAAAATACAAGTAGGGTGTTAAGTCCTCCCCACAACATTCTTTCAGGCATCAACTGTCTCATGGGTGGGAGGGGAGTTCCTAAAGGGTTTGATTTAATCATACAAAATACTCATTCATATCATCTCTCAAGACATTTACATGAAGTGGGGAACTAGGGAAAGTAGGCTCAAAAGAATCAGTCTCCAATTTAAGGTTACAGTAGTTCAGAGAAAAACTCTATCTTTCTGCTTAATGTACAGTCCCTGTAAAGTATGATATTTTCAAAGTATGAATCTCAGATGGCACTGCCACACTAAAAGTCTTCACGGATAAAGCCAAGCCCAGGTGGGTAGCACATAGATTTTAACATGTCAAACATCTCTGACAACAAGAAAGACACTGAGATGTTAATTTCACGATCCACTCCAAAAATCCACCTCTTGATTTCATTTATTTAAAACTCTGGACCACAACTGAGAGCATCGATCATTAAACATCATGGATTTGGCTAGAATGAGTGAGAGAACTCCTAGCAGTGGAGCCTTAGGAATAAAATCCCCAGTTGGCTCTTAGGAAATTGATGAAAAAAGAACATCATTATTCAGTTGCGTTCTCCCTCACCATACTACTGTAGCTCAATATATGCTCTGTATGGAAAACTCTGAAGATAAAAATAGCAGTCTCAGACTTTTTCCTCTTTTTTAGCTATAGAATGTACATTGTGTCTGTTCCAGGAAATGAACTTGGTTTGTGCATATCCACAGAAAGACAGCTACTCATTGTAATGTTGTATAAACCCATAAGTCAAATAAAGCTATGAACAATGTAATATTTATATATGCATAGTGTTTTATAAAAAGATTGGCCCACATACTGCTTTTCATCAATACAGAAAGAGCATTAAGTCCACAGCACACTGCAAGAAATGAATGAAGAACAGAAATGCAAACAAGTGCTTAATAATTCACAAGCAGGCTCACCATGGAGGAAATGATATTCAAACCAACTAAAGCTTTAGAGAATTACTTATATAGTCTCCCATTTTTAAAACAGCTTTACATACCTGATTTAGTTTACAGTAAAATATATCCCAATGAATCAATTTGTTCCATATTCAGAAATATAAACACACGTCACATTCCTCACAGCTAATTTTTTTGTCATAAATTCTCTTTTATACAAGAAAAAAAGGCAACAGTTGTTTGTTTTTAAAACAGGCTCTATTAATTACAATTTTTAACTCTGTACACAAGATAATTGGCTGGTTCTCTCCATTTTTTTTTTCTTTATCCTTTTTTTTTTTTAAACAGTACCATGAGAACAACAGTGATTGACTTGCAAAGTTTGGTGTCTGTATGGAAAATGCAAAACAGTACTACGGAAATACGCAATGCATCATAAGCAGCGATTTGTTGTAGTGGTCCAACAGGTACAAGCAAAGGTTTTGGCTCAGCTAGGCAGTAATTCATTTCAACCACAACCCGGGGCTATAGCCGACCCAACCAACCTCCTGTGAGATAGCAAAAGAATGTCTTCTATTAAAGAGAAATTTCTACATTTTGTTCTGCCCAAAGATTAAAAGGACAGGGTCATAAGTGCAGATGTTTGTCAACCAGATCTAGAACCAATGAAATAGAATTATTCTCTCTCTTTCAATCATTTCGGAGATTTTTATTACGGTTCCAAAGAAAACTGGCATTTCTAAGAATGAGCATGCCCAACCCTCATGTCTTTAAATATCAACAGAGAAATTCCTTCTACCAAGGCTTACTCCCTCCTCCCCAGTTTGGCAAAGGGCAACCACAGGCTCATGATAAAAAGGGAAACTTTCTGTACTAGTGATTCCTAGGGCTCCTCACACCGCCACACTGTCTCCCATGCCATTTACTCTTCAGTCTTAAATCAGGCAAGACAACACCAAAGGTGTTTCCTGCACATTCCTTCTAGCAGTTGAGCAAAACTTTCATGGCACTGCCTTAATGAGATTCTCATTCAATGTTGGTGATGCTAATACCTGACCATCTGTGCGTGGGCTGCATTTAGGTAATGGTGACCAACCTTCTCCTCTCTGCACCTTTCTATAGCCAGGGAGAGTACAAACTGTTTTCTGAATGGAGAATAACTTGAGAACATAACATTTCTTTGTGCTTTGTGCTGTGTCCTTTAGCTATAAATATCCTTCATTTGCAACAGTAGTCTCTTCATACAGTTTGCTTAACTTTAGGATCATCAGTAATCCTCATTTATTCCAAGGAGTCCTCAGCTTTTACAAATATAACTTTTGCCTTTTTGCTTTTATAAAAAAAAAAAACACACCTAACTACACTACAACACTACATCAGTCCATAACAGTCTCCATCAAATTAATTAAATTTGATCAATAATTTTCCTTACTTAGAGAAAATGATCAACAGCCCCAATTAACCCGGAGAGAAAAAGATCACCCCCACCCCCAAAGGGAACAATTCTTAACAATTCTACAGTTAATGTAGAAACAAAATTTATATCCCTTGGGGGAAGCATTTAGCAAATAATTTCCCAAAAAAGTATGCATTTAAAAATACTTTCTTTAATATGATACATCAGGCACACCACTTTCCATATATATTTTTTTTTCTTATAAGATTTCAAATGCATCAAATGTCGCTAGTCAGAGGATCATCAGGCTGGCGTCAGATGTTTCATTAGGTAGGAAACTAAATGACTCCAGGTTTGAGAGCTTCCTCTTCGAACCTTTGACATGGCAAAGGCTGGGAACGCGGCGCAGGCTCTCAGATGCTGAGGTCGGTGCTGCATTCTTTGTAAGGTCTTCTCCGCTGCTCCGGGGGATGTCTGGAACTCCGGCCGGCGTCCTGTCTCAGGCTCGTCTCGTCCCTCTCCCGGTGGCTGCCTCTGTCCTCTTTGTTCCTTTTCTCCAGGGACCGCTCTCTCCTCCGCTCGGGGGACTTGGTCCGCCTCCGGTCGGTGGATTTGGCTCTCCTTTCGGGCGAGCTTCCTCTCCTGCGCTCGGGCGATCTTCTCTGATCCAAGAGTCTCTCGAGAGACCGCCGCCGCCGGCCTGGAGAGCCGTCCCTCCGGCGGGTCGGGGACCGCTCTCGCCTCCTCTCCGGGGAAACCTCCTTCCTCTTCTCCTGCTTCTCCCTTCTCTCCAAAGTGTTGTCAGCGCTGCGCGTGCCCTCCCGCCGCTTCTCCGGGGACCTCCTCTTGGGGCCGTTGGTCACCATCCGCTCGGGCTGGGCGTCTCTTCGTCCCTCGGGTGCCCGGTCCTTGGGTCGGCAAGCCCCACTGTCGGGTTTTCTAGAAGTTCCGTTCCATGTGTGATGTTCATTGGGTTGTCTGCTATACTCTCTGCCGCCTTTGGGGTCTCTCACGTGTGCCCGCTTTTCCCCATGTGGTGATGACTTGTGAAGATCGGGTGGGTAACTGGACTCCAATGATGGATGCTGTCGGCGGTCAGGGGGCCCAGCCCTCATTTCCGGAACACCTTGTGGACCGGTGGGGGGGCCGTTCCCGTCGCTGCTGGGGTCTGCCAGGAAGAGAAACGAGAGCAAGAGCTTGGTATCAAGGACCTTGGCTCCTGTCCCCACCCGCCCTCTTGAGACCCCATTAGTCACAACAAGCAAACAACTGTTAAAAGCAGTCAGAATCAAAGCCAAACTGACTCTTAGTTAATTTAAGTATAACTCCAACTAGCCATGGTTAAAAACTGGTACTTGTGGCTTCTGGCAGCGAGCCTACCATCTTTGTACTCATATAGATCATTCAACTTGTAACATCAGTCATGAGTTTAGTCTTTAAAGGAATAGCCCAAGTAATCTGTCTAGAAGTATCAAAAGGCCCTCCCCCTTAGTATCTCCTGTTCTTTTTTCCCCCAGCCATCACCCTTCCTCCCTGACATCTCCCCCCACCCCATGACAGAAAATATTCCTTTGTTTAAAGATTGTTTTAATTTGCTTACAAAAATCTGGGCTGTTGAACTGGAGGGGCATGAGGGAACTTTGTAAGGGAATGGAAAGAATCTATGTTTCAATCTGAGTAGGGATTAAATGGGTGCATAGAGAGGCAGAAATCACTGCTCTGGGCCCTCAGGCTTTATGAATGTTACTGTGAGCAAAGTATACTTTCATTAAAAAAAAAAAAAAAAAAAAAAAAATCCAGGCTGGTGATGACAGAGGCAACACAGCCGGATGTTGACAACAGGCAAATGTGACATTATGAGAGGGCCCATTACACGGTCTCTCTACCTGTGTGAGTGCCGTCCAACTATCTTCTTTATTTTTGCATATGTTTAAGGAACTGTTTTTAAACTGTGGAGTCATCTGACAGATAAAAGGAAGTGCAAGAGAGGTTGTCAAGTGCACATTTGACATTACATGGGGTTTGCATAGAGGCACTTTTCTTGATGCTATAAAAGCAGCCATAATTACATCTAAGGTGTGGATTCACTGGGCGACTTTTTACAACCTTAAGACATCTATAGATTAAAAAGCAGGGGAGCCCCATAAAGGCTCCTGTTTATTGTTAAACTATCTGAAATGACACTGCAAAAACATTAAATAGCATCCTGGATTTATGAGAGTTCTTTTCAAAGCCTTGTCATACCTAAACCCAGTAAGTCATACATGCTATCCCATTCCAGGCTGGGCACCAGAAATGATGTGCTGCGTCACAGAGGACAAACCAGGGCCACAGTGAGAGACTAAGAAATCAGGGGCGCTCTTTAAGGATCTTTCAGGAGTCAACAAGGTCAACATTACGCAATTAATCTTTCACGAATGATCTCCCAAAACCTAGGATGAGTTTTAACAAAAACAAGAACGTAGCCTAAAGCAGGAATCAGTAAACTTTTTTCTGTAAAGGGCCAAAGAGTAAAATATTTATGGTTTTTGCATGCCACGTAGTTTGTCACAACTGTTCATCTGCCATTATATGGCAAACGCAGCCACAGACAACACATACAAGAAATGGGCATGGTTATGTGCCAATAAAACTTTACTTATCAATTCAAAAACAGGCTGTGAACAAGATTTGGCCCCTGGACTGTCATTCGACAAGAGATAACTAAGTAGGAGATCTCAGTTTCCTGTTTTGGCAGAGTCTTATCTCTCTAGGTGAGAGCTTTGTGATCTGAGATTTGTTCTTTTGGAATGGCTGGGGAGGTGTCTAGAAATAACAAACACAGAAGCTTATGAAGTCATTTTAAGATCTAGGTGAGGGAAGGGGCTTCAGTGACCATCCTAAATCTAACCTTGGGGTTTCCTACACCTATATTTAAGAGAAGGGAGAGTAAGGCTTCCACAGAGTCAGTGGTGTACTTACAATTCAAAGAAGGCAGGGTGCTCAGAATGAATTGCCAAACATATCAAAACAGAGCTAAAGCAGAAGCAATGAGGAAATTAGGCCACAGCACAGAAACACCTAGTATTGATTGAGCTACAAACCGTAGTTTGATTATGGCCCATAAGGTAGAAGCAAGCCTCCCCGAGCTTTTCATTTCTCATACATGCAGCGATATTAGGAGGTATCATCGCTGTAGAAGGGAGGGCCCAGCACCAAGAACAGTCAGAGAAGAGAGAGAGAGAGAGAAAGAGAAAAAGTTGAACATTTAGATTCCCTATAACAAAGAGGAAAGAAAAAAAAATCTGCATTTGTTAACATAGGGTAAAGAGAGTTTATTTGTCCAGTCAGACAGTCTAAGGCAACACTCAAATAAGGCTGCAGAGACCAAAATCAGAACAGTGACGTTTTCAGACAGCCAGATAAGGTGAGAGAACCCAGACAATGGATGCATCCTTTTTTTTCTTTTACTCTTTCTTTTTCAAACAACTGGAACAATGACAGGCTGGCATAGGAGAGCATTAACAATAGACAACAAAAGAACAAAGTTCCCTCCCTCCCCCACCCCGCCCCCAAGACCGCGGCAGTTAAATTAAGTACAAAAAACTCATTACAAAAATAGCCTCACAGAGAAGCAGGTTCCAATCAAGTCAGAAAAATATTGGAACTTAACATATTATAACCCATTTGTGACTCTAATCAATAGAATTAGAGAAATTTAGTCCCAATGACATATAGAGACATTACAGTAGCACAACCCTGGCACATTCAACCCTTTTTGGAAAAAAAAAAAAAAAACGGTGTATTGAAATGATCTTTATTTTTAGCCCAAAGAACATTGGTTAGTGTTGGATTTTCATCCTCAGTGCAACAGACATAGGTTTTGAGAAGGTACACAGGTTACTGATGATGACTCGCAAATGAAAGATCACATCCAACAGAAGCATAGGGAAGACAGAAAAGGGAGACAATGTTACACAGTTTCAGTGGCATCGATACACCTACAGTCAAGGTTTAGTACAGGGCACAGTTGTGGCATCTTAACGTTGTCAAAATACTTCCCCTGTGGTTGGGCATGTCTAAAGGGGCCTCATCAGATACCCACCCCTCCCCCCCACGGGCCCCTCATTATTTTGCACCTGTATGGATGTCCAACACCTGGGAAGACTGTCCTTCAAAGGAGTTCTCGTTCTCCTTGAGCTGCATCTGAATTAAGGATCTCATCAAGTCCAAAATGCAACTGGGAATTGTGCCAAATGACTTTCAGAAAAGAGGGCAATGACAGATAAATCCCTAATAAAGGGGACCGATGTATATGGGGACCATTCAATCACAGTTTCTATAGAAACTTTTGTAGACCTTTGGTTGGGAAGAAGAGCCCTACATCTAGGGCATAGCTTTTTTTTTTTCCTTTAAATTTTAAACAAGAATCTCAAATAGGACATAATTATTATAATATACAATATTTCGCCATCAGAACACTAAGCTATGTAAAGATCACTGCTGTTTAGTCAAATCATGTCTACAGATATGACAAAGGAACTCTATGCATAAGCTGGCTTTCCTTACAGGAAAGGTATAGTAATGTGTTTCCCTCATGATGGGCACTGGGAATTGATTTCATCCTTTATCATCTACAAACATATGGCTGAAGTTTCAACAGTTTTGTTTTGTAGTTGTGGGCTCAGGTGGTCTGATTTGGGGTAGGGACTAGTGGGAGGGATGCAGAAGAACTGTATACACCTCCTTGATGCTGAGCAAGGCCCCCAAATCATCTCCAAAATTCATGCCTCTTAAATAAAGATATCAAGTAATCAAAAACCAGAGAGGAGAAAAAAAAAATTGTGCCTCAACATTATCACTCAGGAAACCTGCTTTCCTGCTTCTTAAAAGGAGTAGAGTCATTTTGTGCTAACAATTGGATCTGAGAAACGGTTTGGCACAGTTCAAACAAACATTCCTTCGCTCTTGGTCGGACTAGACAAAATGTTCTCTCTGATTATCAGAAAGGGGGCTATATAAAGATCTCGTCTTAGACCATGCCCCAGTCCACGTGAGCAAGCAAAAGGATGAAACGTGTAGAGATTTCAGAACAAGCGAGGCAAATAATCACATGGTGCGAGAGGCTGGTAAGACACTGGTGAATAGGGGAAACAAAAAGACTTTCCTGCTGCAGTTCTGGAGACAAATTCATGGAGTCATGCCAGGGAAGGAAGGAATGTTTTCATAGTTTGACCCACCATATTCTGGGACCGAGCCGTCTCCCCGCTTCAGAAACAGACGCACTCTGCGGCCACCATTCTTAATCAGTTCTATAGCCCGAGAATGCTTCATGTTTTTGGTGGTCTCACCATTGATCTCTAAAATTTCATCACCAACCTGCCAGAAAGAGAGAGCCAAGTGAGAAGATCACCAAAGGGTTTCATCAGCCATGGAGGTGCTTTATGATGTCAAATTCTTCTACTTATTGACTGACCAACTACTCATTGGACATGTTCCAGAAAAATCTTCTATTACTTAGGAGACAGAAATGAAAAAAAAAAGCCACACACAAACTCTCTGTCCTCAAGGAGATGACATTCTAATATGGGAAATACAATACAACAGGCAACTTAAAAAAAAATACATGGTATGCTAGATCTTGTAAGTGCTAAGGTAAAAAAATAAAGCAGAGGGAAATATAAGTTGCTGAAGGAAGAGGATGTGGTCGACAGCTTCTAGAATGATCCTTGCCAATGATCCCCAATGATCCTTGCCTCCTTGAATTCATATCCTATGTAATCTCCTTTCCTTTGGATGTGAGCTGGAATGAATGACTTGCTTTTCACAAACAGAACATGGTAAATGTGATGAGAGGTCAACGATAAGGTTACAAAATAATTTTGGCTTTTGCCTTACTGGCCCTCATTTGTTGTCTCACTTGTCTATTCTGATGCATGCCGTGAGATGCCCTACAGAACCTACAGTACGGAAATGAGAGAGGGCTCGGGCCAACAGCCCAAGCTACACTGATCCTGACAACAACCATGAAGCTTTAGAGGCAAATCCTTCCCTAGAGGAGCCTTCAGATGAGACCACACTCCTGGCTGATACACTGACTGCTAATACGTTGGAGGGAAAGGAATGAACAAGACAGGCCAGATACTTCCTCTCAAGAAGCACATAATCTAGAAGGCAGAAGAGAGAAAGATTGGTGCTGGAGTTTAAAGCACGGAATTTGAGTCCTATCACTTGTTAGCCAAGTGATCTTGGCAAAGTCCTCTACTTTTTTGCAGTTCATTTCCTCATCTGAGAAAGGGGAGGATAACAGCTCATGCCTACCATGTTGAGGTCCAATTAAATGTTACAGTATGTCATGTGAACTATATAACATGATACAAAATATCATAATAATGGTGTTTCTTTCAATCAGAAACTTTTTTAAATGAGTAAAGGGAAAAGCAAAATCCATGTGTTTGAAATATGAACAGAAGGACTATATACCACTGCATATGCACAAATGATGCATGTGTGTGTATAGAAGAAGGATATATAAGAAACTGGTACATAGTTTGACCTTAGAAATTATATTCTTACTATGGATCATTTTTTTAATCTAATTCTAAAAAATCACATTCCTGGTCTACTTTCTCAATTTAAAAAAAAAAGCTTATTAAAAAATTCAGTCTTCAGAAATATAAACTTCAAGATTCTGTCTTAAGTTACAAGTATTAAATTCCTCATCTTTGGTCACTTTCCCCCCTTTCTGCTCAGGACTAATTTTATTCACTTTTTTCCTTTCCTGAGCTGACTCTCGATTTCTTTTAATTCCTTCCAAACTGTTCCCTATGTATGTCTCAGTCTATGCCCCCTAGATATAAATGAGCAAATGATTTTTTTTTAATCATCTCATCTGCCCAGAAGAGCAACATATTCATATGTGGTAAGAGATATTAGATATCAAAATAGAACACAACGGTTTTTTTGGCATGTGTGCGTTTAAAATTTGCATTACTGAGTACTAGCAAATGATCTTGAATATTCATGCTATGGTGTCCTTGGCCCACTGTTAAGAAAGACAGTTACTCATTCCTGAGGCCAGGGAAAGGTGGCAGTGAGTAGTGAGAGACTGAATGGAGCTCACCACCCAGAACCTACAGAACCACATGGCTTCCTGCTCTCAAAGCATGCCTGGATACCCAGGAATTCCAGGGAAGTAAGGCTGGAAGAAGCACAAGCTGGAATCAAGATTGCCAGGAGAAATATCAATAACCTCAGATATGCAGATGACACCACCCTTATGGCAGAAAGTGAAGAGGAACTAAAAAGCCTCTTGATGAAAGTGAAAGAGGAGAGTGAGAAAGTTGGCTTAAAGCTCAACATTCAGAAAACGAAGATCATGGCATCTGGTCCCATCACTTCATGGCAAATAGATGGGGAAACAGTGGAAACAGTGGCTGAGTTTATTTTTTGGGCTCCAAAATCACTGCAGATGGTGACTGCAGCCATGAAATTAAAAGATGCTTACTCCTTGGAAGAAAAGCTATGACCAACCTAGATAGCATATTGAAAAGCAGAGACATTACTTTGCCAACAAAGGTCTGTCTAGCCAAGGCTATGGTTTTTCCAGTGGTCATGTATGGATGTGAGAGTTGGACTATGAAGAAAGCTGAGCGCTGAAGAATTGATTCTTTTGAACTATGGTGTTGGAGAAGACTCTTGCGAGTCCCTTGGACTGCAAGGAGATCCAACCAGTCCATTCTAAAGGAGACCAGTCACGGGTGTTCACCAGAAGGACTGATGCTACAGCTGAAACTCCAGTACTTTGACCACCTGATGTGAAGAGCTGACTCATTGGAAAAGACTCTGATGCTGGGAGGGATTGGGGACAGGAGGAGAAGGGGACAACAGAGGATGAGATGGCTGGATGGCATCACCGACTCGATGGACATGAGTTTGAGTGAATTCCGGGAGTTGGTGATGGACAGGGAGGCCTGGCGTACTGCTATTCATGGGGTCACAAAGAGTCGGACACGACTGAATGACTGAACTGAACTGAACTGAACTGAATACGAGATTAAGTATAAGAAACGGAAAATGGGTTTGGGATTTGGAAATGGGATTCGGAAATGGGATTCAGACAATATCCACTTTAGTAAGTTCATGGGTGATTTTAATCCTTTATTCAATGCCAGAGTTGGAAGAGCTCACCTAATTCTGACAGATACATCTAAGCTTGAGGGAGAGATGAAAAGCTGTAGAAACATGTAATTCTCCCGAGCGTGCAGGCTCTAATCATAAGATGTGAAGAAGTCACTGCAGATGACTTATTTACATCCATCCCAGATGCTTCGCCCTTACTTACCTTCATCTTCCCACACCTTTCTGCAGGACCATCCTCTGCTAAGCGCAGAACGTAGAGGTCCATGTTATACTCCCGACCGCCTCGAAGACTGAAACCAAATCCCTTGGCTCCTCTTTCCAGCTCCACAGTGTAAAAATCTTGCTCCTATTCAAAGAAATTAAATGCAGTTATTCTGGGAGGACTTAAATTGACACACATTTCTCTCTCTCTTCCCAAACACTCTCCATTATGGCTCATTTGACCCAAAGGCACAATTTATATCCCCTTCTTGGTGGTTCCTAATTGTTTATTAATATCAATTAACCTTAGGAGTTTGGAGATCCAGAATGTGAAAACATTCATGAATGTGCATACAGATTGCATACCAACACGCATATATTAAAATTTAATCAGTGAGGCTGTGACTTGCATTTGTGACAGGAAAAATCCTTCATTAAATAATATCATCCTGCACATTGCTGGTGTTTTAGTCTCCCTGCCCAAGGCCCTAAAATATCTCATCATTTGGATAGCAACGACAAGCTCCACACACCTTGATAGTGGTTCCTATGCTGGTTAAGGAAAATTGGGAAAAGATTAGGAAAGGCTTTGAGAAGGCCAGTGAGGGGGAGTAAAAACAGAAAAAACTACTTAACTCTGTATCACCCAATGTCTCCCAAATCTGCTGCACCTATTATCACTTGTACACGCTCCCATTACCACCCTGTGGGACAGGTAGGTAGCTTTAGGAGCCTCACGTGAAATTCACAAGTCTGAGTAACAGCTTAACCAAAAGACATTTTCTTGACATAAATGCCTTTACGAATACCATGACCAGCTATCTCCTGTTTTGCTCTTTCTCTGATCACTTATTATTGAGATAATTGGTAGCATTTTATTTTGTTTGGTCCTCCTCGCCCCCTGCCTCCAGAAAAAGGATGTCTAGGGATATTTTTCACAGGTAGTAAAATAATGTTATTTTGATAACCCAATGTGAGTTCGTGTTTAGTATATATTTAGTACATAAAAGGTTATTTATGTTAATTGAGAGTACCTTATAAGATACCTGGTAAAAAGAGCTTCAGAAAATTGGAAGGAAATGCACAAATCCAGCAAGGCAAAAAGAGACATAGTCCTCACCTGTGTTGCCTGGGGTGCTTTGAATTCAAACTGAGATTCTGGCTTTGGTTTGGTGGTGCTCCTGCCAAAGCAAGAGAAAAAAAAAAAGATAAGAGAAACCCATGGAGAGCCTGAGAAAGCATTGAAGAGGAGTATCATCACACCACCAGGAGTTACTTTTTTCCCCTGAAAGTAACAAAAGAAACCAAAATCGTGTCTGACCTGGTCTCCTGGGCTCCTTGCTGCGAAGGGGTGTGTGTGGTGGTGATGGTGGCTATCTTCTCTGCATTGGTCAGCAGAGTGGCATTCGAAGACTCTGCAGGGTAAGACAGAGCATCATGAAATGAAGGCCCCGGAGAAGACATCATCAAATTAGGTGTGCAGAAGCCCCACACCTGAATGACATCTGAATTCTCTGTCACCATTTCAAAATGTTCTGACTTGAATTTCTAAACAAGAGTGTAAAGAACCATTCTAAGATCTTCTATGATGTGAGCCATGTACACCCCCATGACACTCCTCCAACTAGGTATCTCGAAACATGAAATAAAAGAGTTTGCCCAAGAAAATGGTACTTTAAAAATCATAGCCAAGGTAGGTGCCTTTCACTCTTCCCCCATCACTTGAAAAGGGCAGTCCCATCAAATCACTGCAAAATTATTTCCCAGACTTTTACAGGCTAATAATAAATGTCTCTGCTAATGTCCCTGCAATTTATCGGTGATCTTTAGTGAGTCTGCTTGATTTTCTCATGTGAATAGTCAGTGTTCTAACTTCTTGCTACTAATAAATACACATACAGAGAACATCTACTTTCTTCCCCAAAGCTTTTAATGAAATACAACTAAAAATGTGGAATTCTTGTGAGATCTTGCCTAGTATCACTCATGAAGAGTTATATTCAAAACTTGCATTAGTCAGAGCCAGTATGTAAATCTAAGTTGTACAAATCAGGAAGCCACCCTAATGTAACAAATATGATTATATTCTTATGTAAATTGACTTTCTTCTTCACTAAACACATTCATAAACAACTTCATTACTCTCTGGGAGCTTGGAAACCTAGGATTTGAAAACACTCATGAACATGCCTACAGACTGCTAACTGACGTGCATATATAAAAATATATTAAAATAAGTTACATAGTATCAGTCTTATGTTATTTTACTAATTATTTCTCCATTAAGATCAAGGCAGATAGTAAACACTGATGAGTAAGCTGCACTATTTGAATTTATTTTTAGATTGACAGTTTGGAACCTGCCACACATTTTCTAATCAAGAAAATGCTAAATGTGGGGGTGAAGTTCTTAGATTAGCCTGTAACCTACCCTTTTACTTCACAGTGTACCATGAAGTCGAGAAGTTTCTAGGAGTCCTGAGGTTTGCAGTAGGCACTCCATAGTTTGTGGAATACATGTATCTACCCATCACGTATAACGGAGTTTCTATGGATATCTCACTAATCCCACTTACTTGTGCTCTATCTTCCACTGTACTTTGCTAAAAACGCTACTCAGCTTAGGTCTGACTTTCCGTTATTCTATTTTCATTACAAATAGCTGTTAAAAGCAAAGGCCTGGAGATCAGACCCGTGTTCAAATCTCTTTGTTCTTGACTCACTATCTGTATGTCTTCTTCTCCTTGAAAGGGATGGGACAATCATCATCCCTTTTCTTGGATTAAAGTGTATGAAATCTTTAGCACTGTATCTGACATACACTCAACATACACGGACTGCAGCCAGTGCCCTTGCTACTATTTCTATTTTGTATTTATTACTGTGGAAATGTGTTTAAGTTTTTTAAACTCTCTGCAAAATGAGACAGTTTAAATATGATTTTGACAGTTTCTATTCCAGCCCTAAAGCTTATGATCTGGATAGTGGTGGTACAAGATTAGTAAGAAAATGTAACTCAATCAGGTGAACAAAACTGTGAATCTAGTTCATGCTTCAGAACGACGTCTCCCCTAGAACCTGTTTTACCAAATGCTGCACCAGAATCTGAGGGAATAGTAATCTGTGGTCAAGTAAGGGTGAAAAACAGTGGATGAAACAGAAATGTTTTTGCGTGTCTGTGTTTTGTTTTCCCTATGGACCCTTAATTGTGCCAGTATACCTTGGGACCCTCCAAGAGGGGGGTGGTGCTTCTCAAGCTTGTCGGGTGTATTGGTTACAAGGTCAGAGGCTAGACTCAGACTACCTGGCTTTGCAACCCAAACTTTGCAATTTACTAGCTGGGACTAGAAGGAAAGTTACTTAGACTTTCTACGCTTGAGTTTCCTCATCTACACATAAAGAATAACAGAAGTATCTAAGAACACTGATGCAAAGACTACCTGGGAGGAAAAGTGTTTGGGCTTGTGCCTGGCACGTAAAAACTGCTCAAAAATTGAAGCAGTTTTTATGGGTGGCATGTATTTATTACCGTTATCACAATATTAACAGCATAATATTAGTCTGTTTTTATGACTGCAGTTAACCGGCACAACCAAGGTAAATCTAACTGGTATTTCATAAAGTCTACCCACTGTGCCCCTACAAAGGACTAGTAGACTGCAAAGCCTATCAATGTGACTTGCCAGAAGTTTCATAAACATGTATTGGTCCTTTAAAAAAACTTCATATTATGTACTGTAATTAACTTTATGGAGACTCTCTGGGAAATCACAAGATTGCTTGGGCCATGGGGAAATCACCATCAGGATACCAAAAAGAAAGTTTCCTTGTAATTAGAGTGATTATAATTACTGAATTGTGCAGAGGTTCCCCTTTAGAATTCTTGGGTGTTTTTGGTAGCCAGTTTTCTAGGCAGATCAGATCCTATTCTCAAGCCTTTCTAGTACTTCTGCCATTTTCAAGGTTTGATGAGATGTAACAGATAACCACTCAACATACGTATAAGTAGAATTCTTTTATTTATTTTCCTATCATTCCTTTGCTATTTTCAAATATTTATATGCAAATCTGTTCTGAGTTGAAGCTTAACGTTAAGCATTTCAGAAATTAACATTTGGTATGCAAGTGCCTATTTGAGCGAGCCCACTGAATTTTTTCTCCTGTTGTTTTTCTTAATCTATGAACAACCACCATATTTCAATTATGTCCAATGTGCCACACGCCGTGTAAGGTTCATTCCCACATGCACTGTTTCATTTCATCCTCATAACTCAAAGAAATAGGTGCAATTAATTATGCCCATTTTAAAGCTAAAGACACTGAGGCTTACAAAAAGTAGGCAATATGTCCAAGGTCATCCAGAAAGCAAGTGGAGGCACTGGCAATTAAACCCAGGGCCTGCCTGACTGTTAATTTTTAGTTTCACTCTGTTTACAAGGGAATTATTCATGGGTCAAGGAAACTGGATCTGATTGGTACATTTCCTTCTTAACAAACAAGTACTTTTACCTTCCTGTATAAATACCACCAACTTCACTAAGCAGTATCACAGATTAATTAAAATACAAAACACTCTGGTTTTGACTTCTAGATTTCCTGGGTCATTTTCAAGCACTCTAACTTTTAGCATACCCTCAATTTCCAGGATGCTTTTTAGAAGATTTATAATGTTATATATTTTTAAATGAGCTTTTAAGTCTTCATTTAGAATCAAACCAAGACAGAGTGTGCTGAAATCTCTCCAGCTTTTAAAACTATGCAGTTGAAGCCCATCCTCACAAATTTCTATCTCTAGTCCAAAGTAAAATGTCCCCCATATAAAAGAATAAACACAAAAGACGGGTCTGATATAATATACACCCTAGCAACAGTTTTAAAAAGGACTGTCAATGTATTTGACTTGCGGAATTCTTAAGGCAGATGGACAGCTTGACTGTTTTCATGATGAATTCCAGAAGTGCCCTATATGCTTTCTTAAACAGTGTTTACACCTGCTTTAGCTCTCCCGGAGGAATGAAAATGGATATTATTACCCTTCCCACAGCAATCACGTATCAAGAGGAGCATATCCTAGCTCTCAAGGCACCATCACGGTGCTGTGCTAAATCAGGGCACTAACTTCTGAAAGTAACTTCTCTCTTGGGTTTAAACTTATCTCCGTGCCAAGTGATTACCATTCTAACCTTGCTCCCATGTTAATATCCTTAGCTGCCCTTACAGAACCACATTACAAGGCCAAGCAAATAGACAACGGATACAAACATTCCATTCATAAATATTTTAATGCATAAACACATATGTAATAAAAACCTGAAGGAAGCATTTGAAAATTTAAATCCCATAAATATTTGAAAAGTTTGGGGAGACTTTTGAAATCTGTATGGTAGAAACTCTGTTCTTCTTGCCTGGGTATATGCTAGCTGTCATATCTACAGAGCTTTCTATTAAGATAATTAAACTCTTTTAGACCTTTGCCAAGGAAATGGCACTACCTGTGTCACCAAGCCTTACTTACTATACAAGTAAATACTTTAAGTCAGAGAGACGTGAAGTACAAAAATAGATACATAAACATGTATAACTGAATCACTTTGTTGTGCACCAGAAACTAACACAGCGTTGTTAATCAACTATACTCCAATAAAAAGAAAAAAGAAAAAAAAGACTTCAGGGAAAAGAGACTATATTTAAATAACGTCTTTTATTTTTATTATTTATTTATTTGGGTGCACCATGGGGCAAGCAGAATCTTAGTTTCCCAACCAGGGATCGAATCCACACCCCATGGAGTGGAAGCATGGATACTTAACCACTGGGCCTCCAAGTAAGTCCCTAAATAATGTATTTTTAAGTTCATAAATATTTTCATTAGTTTGAACTTGATTCAGTCTGATGATTCCAGGAGAGCCTGGCTCAGTCAGGATCTGCCCTGTCTGAACAGTCTCACTCACACCCAGACTTCACAGGGTATTTCTATACACTCCAGTAATAGGAGGCATGTGTGCTCTGACTTGCCAGAATTCAAGTTCAAATTTAGTACGTAAGCCAGGCTATGGGCCTTTCTGTGTTGCCACCATAAATTTCTTATCCAGCTGTCCCCCTCTCACAGGAGAAGAGGCTCTGCCCTCACTCCACCTCCCAGCCTCTTCCCAAAGGTCGTAAAAGCCTAGGATGGTGAGAACTCCCCTGAACACGCCTGTCTGAGAACTATAAACACAACAGTGCCCAAATCAAGGGGGGTCATGTTTCAAAGCTTTTGTTGGAGGGGGCTAGCAGAGACAGAACAGTGAGAAGGGAATGGGAGAGAGAGAGTGAGGAGAGAAGTGAAGCTGGAGAATCAGGTGAGCATGCTGCTTCCCTGGAATCCAGCTGATCATGATCCCATGCTTCCATTGCAGGAGGCATGGGTCAGGTTCCTGGTTGGGGAATAATTCTGAACCCATATGCCACAAGGCACAGCAAATGGATAGGAAGTAAGTTCCCAGCATGGCCCAATCAAGGGTGTGTCGTCCTTTTTTTTTTTTTTTTTTTTTAATTTGATCATTTTTTAGTTAGAAAACTAAAACAGTTTGTAGTAAGAAATTTTAAAAAATGGTTATGATGCCTTATAGAAGGAAAAAAAATATATATATAAAAATCACTTGGGGACTAATGCCAGGTACGGTTTAAAGGAATAAACCATTAATATTAATATTTTGGTTGTGAATTTCATTTAGGGACATTCTCAGTCATTAAATATATGTGATCTCTCCTTAATTCATGACTCCATTAAAAGTAAATGGGTTATTCTTAGAGGCATCTTTGAATACACATTTTGCAAATATTTGTCCTGAATTGAAATATGACTGACATGACAGGATAAAATCAGAAAACACAAGCATTCAATGACAGTGTGAAAACGATGACTTCAGTTCAATCCTTGTCTGATAAAAATAACCCCCAAGAAATGTTAAAATTGCTCAACCTCGTTGTGATGTTACTTCAAGACTACCCTGCTTTTTAAAGTTCCCCTTTGAGGAACTGTGCAAAGAAAGGATGAGTTAGTCTTCAACTCCACAATGAACAAGTAACTAGCCCAGAAACTAAGATAAAGTGTTTAGCCTCATCTCCTCCAAGTTTGGTCAGCTTATCTCTTTCTGTCTGGCTCATAAGAGTGCCTCTTCCTGAAGCGGCTCCTTGTGTTTCTGAGAACAGTACCTTGAACAAGATGGATTTCTAAGAGCTCCTGAGCCACTCTGATGAAGGACTTCAGTTTTTTTATGAAGATCACTCAACAAAATGTCTCTGGGCGAGTCCACTGAACACTAGAGTGAGACTGAAGGAGACCAGAACTTCCTGACATGGAGAGAATGCCTCCTTGTACCTTACAATCTACCACGGCCAGCACACTTTTATGGAGAGGAGTGGATCCAGCATGGTTTTCTCTTCATCAGATTGCAAAGGTCACTCTTTGTTCTATAGGTTTTTGCAAAATCCTCATGGATTGCTTCAGCATCTGTCCAGAAATCTAACCCCCCTGCCTTCATTCTAACTTCCAAGATGGCAATTTTTGGCCCCACTTTAAAGATGAGTATTAGAAATCCACCCTCTGCAGACTTGATTCCCTTTACCTGTACAAAGAAGAGTATTAGAAATCCACTCTCTGTCAGACTTGATTCCCTTTACCTGCACTTGGAAAATGACCAAGTAATTGGTAAAGAGTTTTTATTTCACGGTGGTGAATTCCTAAAATATCTTGCAATGAAATCACATCCTCAGCAGCACATCAAGCTTTAACTACACTGTATCAACATTTACTTTCTTCTCACCAAGATGGCCTATGATAGCTCTGTTCAAATTTTACACTTTTGAAGGACTGTGGTTTTAAAAAACACCTTTTTATTGACGAACGAATCTATCTTGCTTTCCATTTCTTGGTGTTCAGGTTCTCAAAAAATACTTTCCCTTGCCCAATATTAATTTAAGTCAGCAAGTATGTGCACAGGAGTATAAGTTGCTTCTGCATATTTATCTTTCCTGATTGTGAATTCCTTTCCAAGCTCTTCCCTCAAGGCGCTTTTTCTTTCCTTCCTTCCTTTTTGGAAATTTTTCATTCCCACAGACTAACCAACATAGACTCAGCAAGTTATATCCTGTGTTCATTTCTTTTGAATTAATTTTCTGAAATCTCACTACAGCATGGAGATAAATGTATCTAAATTTCTATACTACATTAGGCTCTCTCCACCATTTGTCACCAAATTCTCCTAGCTTCCTTCATCCTTTCCATTAGGAACCCAGGTTATATCATCTTGTGACCACTTTCCTAAATTGTAATAGCTTTCCAGAGTGGTGATTTGGTAGAATGGACTCTAGACCAGATGGTAAATTACTAACCATGCATTTGAGGCAGGCTGAAATAGACCATCATTCAAGGAGCTATTTTTTCCCCTCCACATTTGGCAGGGGGTATTTCTGGTACAGAGAAATATCCCTGTTCTTAGAATGAACAATTTTCAAATATTTATTGTTTGGTTTTAGATTTACATCTTCTGAAGTGCACAGCCTATAGTACTCAAATTTTAAACTAACATGGCTCACTTTCTAGCAATTAGTAGATAAAAATGTTGAATTACTTTCAGATAAAACTTCTGATTTTCTTATTTTATAGATCAGTGGCATAGAATTTTATCACACTATAACCATAAACCACAGTTGTCTCTTCAGAAATAACCACTGACTTTTGGAATATATTTTGTTTTATAAATATATAGTAAGAATGAAAAACAAAAGACACTGAAACATTCTGGGAAAAATATCACTTTTTTCCCAAGGGCAAAATCTGCTTGGAAGGAAGTCATTATACAGGACTTAATTCTCTGAGGGTTCTAAGAGACATTAGTATGTCAACTCCATTTTTATTAAATAATAATAAAATAAGTAAATATAATGTAATATAATATAATAAGTATTATATACTATAATAATATAGTATGTAAGAATAATAAAGTAAGTACTGATATTTCTTGCTGGAAAACTTTTGGTAGTGGGGGCTGTCCTGTGTCCTGTAGGATGTTTAGAAGTGTCCTTGGTCTCTACCCACACAATGCCAAATGTCCCTCAAGGGGCAGAATCACCACTGTTATAAAAGAACCAAAGATCTGAATTGAACCAATCAAACAAATAAATAAGAACAGGCCTAGTTTAATGGAAGCCTGTCAAAATATTAAAAATACTGAGATTTTATTCTTTCTTCATCCACGTGCAAAAAGTAGAGACAAATCATATCGCACAAATTCTAATAACCTCCTATTTAACAAAAAACATGGATACATTCACTTACTCTGATAGAAAAAAAACAACAACACAAAAACCAGCATTGGCTCTCCACTGTCCTTACATAGGTTTTATGGTATCATCATGCTATATACTCAGATTTTACATTCCTGTTTTTTAAAAAAATCATTAATAGTTTCCAGGTAGAATATCAGTCAAGTTTTACCACCTATCCTCAAACTATTCTGTTGTTTTAAAGACAAGGGCACCACAGCCAAAATAAACTGGAGAGAGTTAAAAATTTTCTGGTATGTTTATCTCTGTAGCAAGACAGGGTCCCTGGGCAAGAGGATGAAGTCAAGAAGGTGAGGTAAGATTTCAGAACAGTGGCTCATGAGTGCTTGATGGGTATTCTCAGAGAGGGTCGGAAAGAACTGTCTCTAAGTCAACACTATTCAATTACCTGAACACCAAAGACAGAGTGAGACCGAAGAGAGAGACAGAGACGCACACGAGAGGTATACTTTACCATCCCCAGGGATGATGCGGAGGCTGACTGTGTTGCCCGCTTCCTTGATGAGGTTGACAATGTCAGAGTGGGATTTGTTGGTGATGGAACATCCATTTACTGCCAAGATCCGGTCTCCCACTTTCAGCTTGCCGCAGCGGTCAGCAGGGCTCCCCTCAATAATCCGACCTATTTTGTGAGGCATGGCCACACATGCATTGCCTGCTTTGATAGTCAGTTTTAATTTTTTTTTTTAACGTTACATGGGAATAGAGTGAAGGGAGGAGAAAAAGGGTTGAAAAGGGAAAGAGAAGGTTAAGTGTTAATTAATTAAAGCATTAAGCAAATGTTATTAAAGGAGAACTCTGTGCCGAGGGTCAAAACATTGGCAAAGTTTCGGGCATTTGTGGAAGAAGTTACAGCCCTAAATGCTAGTTCATTGCTGCAGTCCTTTCCCGATTTAAAATGAGGGGGACACCCCAGCTTTCCTCTTTCTATCAGTGGCAAAATTTGGGATCTTTAGCAATTTCCAAAGATTCTCAAGAGCCCCCGAAGTAACTTGCTGTGGGCTTATTTGGGGACTTCAAACATGAAACCCAGAGCTGGGATGGAAGCTTTTGCACATTCTGTGTTCATGTCACTTCATTTTTGCCAGATGTTGCTTAAGCTTCTGCCAATGTTTTGTTCTTTCTCCATTTAGAAAACACAATCACTGGGTGTCTAGTGAGGTCAGAGAGTCCGCTAGTGCCAAAAATCCAATCTGAAAACACCTAATAGACAAACACTTAGACTTTCTGCCTGCTATCCAGCATGATGAAAGCTTTAGCAAAGGGGCATAATTACGAGATGAGCCAAGAAAGCACCCAACCTTGACACGCATTTTTCCTTTTATGACCTTTGCTCAATCAGCTGCTCTCGTGGGCTTTCAGAGAAGGGCCCAAATGGCTCATTAGCTCTGAAATCCTCCTTCTTCCTCATAGAAATCCCCTCAAAGCCATAAGAAAATCTAGTACATACTCAGATGGAGGACAGTGATCTGAAGCTAGGTTCAAATCATTCCTCAACCCTTCTTCTTTAATCATTTCCTTCGTCCTCCTCAGTTACTACACAGCTCTGGCAGGAAAAATCAGGAAAAGTGCATTTGAAGAAGAAAGTTTACTGTGTGCTCTGAGGCACTTCATGTCACAACCAAGACTGACTGGTAACTTTTAGAAGAGAGGTAGAAAATAGGCTTGTGGCCTGATCTGGTTTCCAGATACTTGCATACTGAGTTGTAAATTTTGTTGGGCATGTCCACTGATTTTGAGAGTTTGTCTTTCTGTAAAGATAGTTACGTAGTTGAGCCATCTTTGGGAAAGGGTGACAAAATTAACATGGGAAACCCTGAAAGAGAAGGCTCTTCCATCCTAATTCAGAGTGTAAGGATTAAGTGTATGGGAAATGAGCTGCAACTGCTTTGAATTTCAGTATATTTGCCTGAGTCTGTATCACTGGATGTTAAGGTTAAAGAATTTTTCAAAGGAGAGTTAAACAGTCTTCTGGAAAGCAACAAGCAGGTGTGGTGGAAAGCCTCCATACTCAAATTCAAGGTATTGATTAAGTTTAGCCCATCTCCAAGGACAAGTCCATGGAAAAGGTATCATGCAGGTGGGAGGAAAGTCTGCCTGGCTCAGAAGAGAGGTCACATGCAAGGTATTAGAGAAAATTTAATTTGCTCATTGTAAAAGTTGGAGGAAAACAATCAAAGACCAAATTGTGAGTGAAGACATTCGATATTTGTTAAACAACACAAAACCTCCCACCAGACATATCTGTTGTTTCATTCTAGAAGGAGAAACTGAGAACTCAAATTCTGAGAATATCACTGGGTGCATAGGGACAAACTGCAGATCTGAAGAAAATAACTTGAGATGTCTTTGTCCCCTCTGCTTTTCTTTTTAAATTGGACGGAAAAGTCTTCAAACCTAATGGAGAAAACAAGCCAGAAAACCACCCTGCCTTGAGGTCAAGTCACCCACCACCCACAACATGCTGTGATAATGCTATTAACAGAGCTCACAGAGGCATTGTTAGTAATGCATGTTTGTTATTGCAGCCACACATGCACAGACCTGGCTTGATACACTGTCCCCTGAAGTTTGCACCTTAAAGGGACATGACTTAAGCAGGAAACAAAGTACCAAGACTAAATGGAGACAAACGGAGTTGTACCAGAGCAGAAGTCCAACAGGATGGAGCACCTAGCTGATGTTAGCCAGCAAGCGACCTGAACCACTGGTCCTCAGACTCCTTGTGGGTAGGTCATTTGGAGACAGAGCTGAAGCATGTTTCAAAGCCTGCACAGCCCTTCCCATCTCCCATCATATTCCATATTAACTAACAAACGTGCTTGGGGAAAACAACAGATGACGTTTTATTTAATGAAGAAGGTGGATCAGTTTTGGAGTATATACTTATGATCCATTCTAATAGGAAGACTCACGATTCCTAGTTCCTAGAATCACCTGGCTTCCTGTTTGTCTCAGCCCATGTACCCTGCAGGTGACAGTTGTGTTTCTCCACTCTCTGCTGAAACCCTCAACATCTGGATGAGACAGGACAACCACCCCTGCTAGAATTCAAGGGCAGCGAAGACAAACAGCTCTGCACTCAGATTTTAATTAGATTCTCCACCAGGCAACAGTAAACATATTATTTTAAATTAAAATTTAAAAATTTCAGATGGAGATAGGTAGAGTAGAGGAAGGACACAGATAAGATGGAAAGGGCATTGCATGTATATTTTTCACTCCTCACACCTCTATTTCTCTCCCCCCCAACCCCCGCAGGCATTTATTTCTAAAACCATATGCTTCTTTTAAAAATGTGGAGACCTTCTGAGACAACTGCTATGATTGATACCCTGCTCAGGACCTTGCAAAGGTCTCTCTATGGCAAGAATTTATCACACTTTATCCTGTCAAGGGGCTTCTTTGCAAATTTCACCTATGCATGAAGTTGTCTGCCTGTGAACGTGCCACCAGAATGGAAGCTGAAGAGTTAAAAAAAAAAAAAATCCCAACCTTCAGGAGAGGAAAAGCTACCCAATAAAGTCCGTCCCCAATTAAGACTTTCATTACCTGAAGCGGAAAGCATGACGAGCATTTCTGTTAATGAGATTTTGGCTCGTCTTTTCCTCTCCAGAGAACAGTGACCCCAGGAAACGCTGGGGAGCAGAAGTGACCACACTCACCGAACGTCGTGCCGGCCTCGGGCCTGCTCACCGATGACACGATGACAAAGCCGAAGCCCTCGTTCTCGCCGCGCCGGATCTCCACGTCGTAGGGCTGGACCACAGTGCTCACCACACCGCTGCCGCCGCCACCGCCACTGCCAATACCGCTGGTGCTGCCACTGCCTGAGCTCACCGTGTTCAGGGAGTTCTGGCTGCCCTGCGGGGTCCGCTTCTCCTCCGTCAGCGAGGCCGGCTGGTTGCTACTGTGATGGGATGAGGCTGGCGAGGGTACCTCGTTCTCAGTTTTGGGGGCTGTGCAAGAGACATACCTCTTGGGTTACCCGCCTTTGCCAAGAAATGTGCCGTCACCCCTTCCTCCTTCCCCCATCTACTCCACAACCAAACCAAGAGAGTGACAGCTTTGACAGCACCTGGCCTCACATAACTGAGACAGGAACCAAAAACCACTCTGATAAGCATTTAGCATTCAGGATCTGCAGACACCGATACCATGGGAGAACAAAGGGGACGCCCAGAGTCTGTTACATTTAGGGCATACTGTGTATCAGCGTCTGTATTTGGACTCAAATCTGCAGCAAGACGGGCCCACTCTGAAATATCTCCTGCTTCACAGGTCGAAAAATGACCCCTTGACATTATGCTAAGTGAAATAAGTCAGACAGAGAAAACAAATATTGCATGGTATCACTTACGTGTAGAATCTAAAAAATACAGCCAACTAGTGGATTAACAAAAAAGAAGCAGACACACATACAGAGAACAAACTAGCAGTTATCAGAGGGCAGAAGATGGGTGGAGGGGCAGTACAGGGGTAGGGGAGTAAGAGGTACAAACTATTAGGTGTAAAATGAGCTATAAGGATATATTCTACAATGTTGCAATATAATAACTATAAATGGGCTTCCCTGGTGGCTCAGATGGTAAAGAATCTGCCTGCAACGCAAGAGACTTGAGTTTGATCTCTGGGCTGGGAAGAGCCCCTGGAGAAGGGAATGGCTACCCACTCCGGTATTCTTGCCTGTAGAATTCCATGACAGAGGAGCCTGGCAGGCTACAGTCCATGAGGCTGCAAAGAGTTGGACATGACTAAGCGACTTTCACTTCATTTCTCAAATGGAGCATAACCTTTAAAAATTGTGAATCACTGTGTTATACACTTGTAACATGTGATACTGTACAGCAGTGAGACTTCAATGAAACAAACAGAAGCAACCCATTGAGGGAAGCATAAGACGTAGCCCACCGTCTTTGCCTCAGAGACATATCTGCATGTAAGCTCTCATTGCCCTCAAGTCACATTTCTGCTCAGCTTTGCTTCTGCTTTTTCCATCAGAGAGACTTGTCAGTTGACAGCACCATTATGACGTCCCTACTTCAGGATTCCTGACAACACCTGTCAGAGGTATACTTCACTTTTCTTCCCAGCTTCCAGATGCCAATGATCCACTCTGATCACACAACTGGATACATTAACCTCCCTCAGAATTCATTTTATCAAATTCCAGTCTTATTGCTTTCTCAAGTGACAGGGTAAACCACTCCTAGATAGCCACAAGAGTAGGTGGGACCACTTATTTTTCATGCCAAAAGCAAAATATGGGTTCAGATTTTGGATAGGACTACTAAATTTATTCCCTAAAGCATCTCCTTTCACAGATTTCATTTTATGGTAGTAGAATATACGAACCTAAAACTTATTATTGTAACCATTTTAGACGTATCCTTCAGTGGCATTAAGTACAGAAACACTGTTGTCCAACCATCCCCACCAGCTATCTCCAGAACTTTTCATCTTCTGAAAACTGAAGTTTTGTATCTTTTAAACACTAATCACTTTCCCTGGCAACTAATCACTAATCACCAACCCCTGGCAGCCACTATTCTTTCTGTCTATATAGGCACCTCATGGAGGCAGAAGCATACCATTTTTGTCCTTTTGTGACTGGCTTATTTCACTGAGCCTTATGTCTCTTCAAAGATTTAATATGCCTTTTTACCCAAGAGCTTAAAAACCCCAATATTTAAAATTTTAAAAAATAAATCTGAAACAAACAAAAATCTCATTGCTCTATTCTTTTTATTTGGACCAGTGAAATAAAAAGTTTTCAACTCATCTCAAAAGTCTGTTTCTGATTGCTCTTGGCTACACGGGACACTACGTTATCCTGACACCATAAATGAGCTCTCAGGACATAAATGAGTGACACTGCTTTCCATGGCGGCAACAGGTAGTAGGGCTTTCACACTGGACCCTGATGTCTTCTTCTGAAATTAATTATATACCATTGAAGTGAGTTCTACTAATTTTTCTTAAACAAGGAGACAGTTGATTTTATTTGATAAGTAGCTGTTTCACTGGTACCATAACTACGGAGAATTCATAAAATTTCATGTCATACTTTTTCAGTAATTCCACTGATGTAACACGGAATTTCTTTCTTCAGCATTCTGGGTTGTCTCGAATACTTGGAGGTGGGGGCTGCCAACAAAGGTGATGAATGAATGTGAAAGGAAGACACTCAATGGATTGTCTCAAATTGGCAGATCCCAACACAGAAGTAAACCATGATTGCCAAGGATGTTAAGAAAGGAAGGCTAAAATCAGCAGGCAGTTGGAGAGAGTAGAGAATTGCCAAGGGTTTTACAAAACAGGTTATATTTGAGTTAAGAATGTATAGGACTTCCAGGTATAGAGGAAGAAATCAAAGATAACCTAAACCTGGCTAGCCATTTGGCTTTCTTATAGAGAAAAAGTAAAAAATTAAAATAGTTTAACACATATGACTGTCAACAACAGAGTAACTTTTTTATAAGCTTATTTGGCAGCATGAAACTGATTTTTACTCTCTTATTTGGGTGCTACAATTAGTGACCTCTTTTGTTGAGAATTCTCATCAAATGAAGACAACGACTAAGTTCTAGTTGGCAAGGGGCTGGAGGGACGTAATATATATATTCAACTAGCTTTCCTCTAAAAGCCTTTGTTGGATATGCACGGCTGGCACATTACAGTACTTTTGAGTGACAGTAGTTTTGCAGGGTTTGAGAGAAGCAAACCATCTGGAAATTCTGTGCTTAATCACATTTGCAAACATTTGCTAAAATAGATGCTTGAGGAGGCAGACACAGGAAGGGGGCCTCTTCTGTGCATAAAGGGACGAGGCAACGTCTAAAGGAATGAATGAAAAACATACCCGCAAACACCACTTTACGCCGCACTGTTAGATTGACGTGGCCTTGCTTGGCGGCTTGTTGCATAAGCTGGACCACAAGCTGGTGTGATTTTCCAATGACTGGTGTCCCATCCACACAGATTAATTCATCCCCAGACCTCAGACGGCCGTCCGTATCAGCAGCACCCAGTGGTACGATGTGACCAATATAAATCTGTTGAGCAATTAGATAGATGAAACACTAACCTTTTGGTTTACTATTACAGGCACACCTTGGTGATATTGTGGGTTCAGTTCCAGATCACCACAATAAAGCAAGTATCACCACAAAGCGAGTCACATGATTTTTTTCCCCCAGTGCATACAAGTTATGTTTACCCGGCGCTACTAGTGAAGAATCTGCCTGCCAATTCAGGAGACCTAAGAGAGACGGATTCAATCCCTGGGTCAGACAGATCCCCTAGAGAAAAAAATGGCAACCTGCTGCAGTATTCTTGCCTGGGAAACTCCATGGACATGGGAGCCCAGTGGGCTACAGACTGTGGGGTCACAAAGAGTTGGACATGACTGACTGCTCAAACAAACACAGATACTGTAGTTTAGGAAGTACGCAATAGCATTATGTCTAAAAAGGTACATATTTTAATTTAAAAAAAAAAATCTGAAGTGTCAAAAAATGCTAACCATCATCTGACAACGGAAGGTTGGCACCAAACTTCAACTTGTAAAAAAATGTAATTTTTGCAAAGCTTAATAAAACAAGGCTTGTCTGTGTAACGATGGCCTTCATATCTCAGAGCAAAATTCAGTCCATTCATTTGTGTCTGCATCCCTGCCCCTCACTGGGTTCTAGCTGCTGTGCTAGGTGGTACAATAATTCTTAAGTGGTGGAAAAAAATAACTTTTTGTTGTTTGGTTCCTTGACATTTATCTGTGGTTTGCTGATGACTCATTCTTTTATCCCCTTTGCAGAAATCAATCATTTTACTCCCTTCATGGGCAAAACTTTTCTCCTTTTCTATCTACCTTTAAGCCTTCTATTCAGAGAATTCTGCTAAGTATAACAGTAATACAACTTTTCTTTAAAGGTCAGCATGTGCCTAGCAATAGGGAATGCATGACAAATACTGTTCAACGAAAGGGTGAATCAAGCAAAGTCTGGTTGGGCATCCCTTTTTCCACAGTCCACAGCATTGGCATGCAGAGCAGGTCTTTATATTTAGTGTCTTGGTATTGTTATATTAACTGGTCACTAAACTTCACAGGTGGCACAGTGGTAAAGAATCTGCCTGCAGTGCAGGAGATACAAGAGACATGGGTTCGATCCCTGGGTCGGGAAGATCCCCGGGAGAAAGAAATGACAGCCCACTCCAGTATTCTTGCCTGGGAAATACCACGGACAGAGGAGGCTGGCGGGCTACAGTCCACGGTGTCGCTCAGAGTTAGACACGACTGAGGGACTGAGCACGTCACAAACTTTACTAAAACATCTGTTTCCCTTGCCTTCTCACTAGGTAAGAATGCACAGCGGTCTTTACGTGACACGTATCTTTTACAAAGAACTTTGGTAGAAGAGCGGTTAAGAATACGGACTCTGGAATCACAGCCTTTCCAGTCCCTCCATTTACTAACTCTGTGATCCCAGGCCAAGACCACATTAATCTTTCTGTGTCTTTATCTCATGATTTGAAAACGGGGATAAATTCATAGATTTGATGCACACATGAGAAGGATGTATGTCAAAAGCCTTTAGCATAGCAACTGGCACACAGTAAGCAGACAAGAAATGATAACTATTTTTATTGTGATGAGGAAAATTTGAACAATACTTATCTTTAGTTCTTTTCACCCCTTTCAAAAGAATCGCACGGTGGTCTCCTCAATGTATTCTAAAGATGAGGCCTGGAGAGATTAAATGTCTCCTGATCCTTGTTCAGGGTTCTTTCTCTAATTTTGTAAAGAGAGTGGTCCTACTTTCTCTAATCTTTCATAATGCCTTGTGAAGTGCCTTCTATGTCCTGGCTACCCAATATACAAAGCCAACGGCCTGCTGGCAGATTTAACAGAATTGCCCAGAAGGATCAGGCCACTGTGTTCTTAGTTGACGTCTATTCCTATTTTGCCTTTTTTGGTTTCCGTTTCTTTGATAGGGAGCTACAGATGCTGCAGCTGCCGCCCTCCGCAAACATGAACACACAGTGTTTAGAAAGGATCTAGGCTCTTCTTCCTCAAGACAGAAAGAGCGCCACAAAACCCAAAGAATAGCTCCCACTGGTTAGGATGAAACGGCCAGAGAAGATATATACATATATAACGGAGTCGCTTTGCTGTATCGCAGAAATTAACACCAACATCGTAAATCAAACTCTTTTTTTCAAAAGATGAAAACAGTTTTGCGTGCACCTATTGGGACTCCAATCTTGGTGATCTGTCACTGCTGCCAACTGGTTTTGAATTCTTAGAAATTAGTACCGTGAGGGACAGGATGGGGCAGGGAGACAAGAGACTCACAGGTTCCCCTGGTTCATTGCCACCCAGAATCCTAAATCCAAATCCGGTCTCTTTTCTCCAGAGGAAGATGTCCTGTTCTTGATAATCCGGAACTGCAGAGAAGGGAGGGGGAGAGACGGATTATTTCTGTGATAAAAGGAATCAGAGCCCTAAGGCGAACACAGTGACAGGACCAACACTGACGGTGCTTGAATGGATGACAGTTTTCAAACACAGACAAGCAAACAAAATGATCTGGATGGGTGAAGACGGTGCGCAAAAATAAATGGTGGGGACAATCATTGAGCCTAAAGTGTTGTTTTTTGTGTTTTTTTTTCCAAAGGACTAATCACTGTTTGATAATTCCTCATCAAGAAATTATCCCTTATGAAGGCTGCAGTCAGTGCTCACCACTCTCCTGGGTATTGTTGCTAGAGGAATTTAGTAAATTAAAATTATCATGCTCTGCACCACAAAGTGGCTGCCCATATCTAAGGAAGGGGTTCATGCTAAGTCAGACTGACCTCTGATTCGGAGGCTGGGGACGAGGATTCAGCAGACCTGTTAAGTGCCGATGTTATCAAAAAAACAGCTTATGGCAAAAACTATTTTTAAAAAATCACTTCTGTTTTTCCTTAAAGTAACCAAGACTAGCACACTGATAATATGATCTGTTAGATCATTTTTGCCAAATGAGTTACTCTCAAACATCCTAATATTTCCCAATTTAGAACATTTACTATGATTTCACTACTATTACCAAAAAGTAGCCAGCCTTCTATATCCTTAAGATCAATGGTGACAACAAACTGTTCTATGTAAATGAACCATATTTCATCACTAAATGAGTTTTTTACTCCATGATTTGCCTATAATATTTCAACATTGTAAGTACTAATTTATTATCCAATAACTTGATATTTTACTTTCAAAATGCAGTAATAGTTCAGGGTTTTGAAATGGAAATCTCATTTTTTGTTTAAAGAAAAGTAATTTCCATAAGACCATGCTTACTGTACATGAGACTGTCCTATACATCATTACGACTTAACTAAGGTAATAAAAAAGGGTTATTCCTATTTAATACTTACTTAATATTTTAGTGTATTTGTAGTGTGTTTTATAGTCTATAAAATGACAAATCTTTTATTTAAAGAGAAAAAAAATAATTTAGTGGCTGTGAATCCTAAAAGAGGTTTTCAAATACTGCTCTGCAGAATTTCTGGTTTATTTAATTCCTTGGCTTTGGGGCTGAAGGAGTGTGTAGATACTAAGAATTTAGTTTCCGTCTTCTCTGATTTTGTACAATGGGACAGGGAAGAAGGTGGCTGTTCAGATTTCAAGCAGGTGACAGATGTCCCATTTTGGGGACTCATCCATAAGCTTAAAATGTACAGTGAATGAATATGCCGAGAGAGAAGAAGCTAAATGTACAGGTAAATCCAAGTCAGAGGAGTCTGAATCCAATATTTGTGCTTGAGCTACCTTAATGCTGTGCTTTCAATGAATCTTCTTATCCAACGCATTTTCATTATAATTGCCGGGCTAAGCTGTAAGACGCCATGGTACACGGAGTTAAGCTACATCATAGTACTCCCAGAAATACAATTTGAGAATGATATTTTCTTGAGCATGCTAAGGTAACAATATTTTCTTTCTGTTTGAGTAGCTGGCTAAAGGGTATTTGCTGTAATAGCCTCATTGAAACAACAAATTAAATCAAGTTGAGTCTCCGTCTTAGGTTCACTCAAGCAGGAGGATTATTACCAAAATAGACCATGGGTGCTTTCCAGCCAGCACAAGGTTCTTGGCAGATCTGCCTGAAAATAGCTGAACTTTTCTGTGAACAAGGAAAGACCTCTGCAGAGACCTCCAGCCCAGACCAATTTTTATTTTTATTGCAGTATCATGTAACACTAGAACACTTGCCCACCCTAGAGTGACACCAAACGTAGCAGCAGACTTAGGCTTATCAAACAGTTTAGTCCATTGGAAAAAAAAATTTTGTTATCAGAAATAAGCAAATGGCAAATTTACTAAAAGAGCTTCTGACTGAAAATGAAGATGCCCAATGACAGACCCCAAGGATGCAGAAGATGCAAACAATGAACCTCCAGGAAAACATACACAAACACAGATAAGTTACAAAGAAAGTCTTTTGGCCCTTGAACTTGAGCATTTTGACAATTATATTCTTCTACCAACCAAATACCATGTACCAAATATAGAACTCTGGTGATCAGTCAGTACTGAAACCTATTACAAAATTATTTTACCTTCTTTGTCCTCTGCTGCCACTTATTCCCAATGGCATTACAGTTTCTAAACTACTCCCCCCAAATGTCTTTTTGTTCTCTTCTTTATTTCAGGAAGATTTTATTAGAATTAAGTTTTTAGGAGGTAGCAGGGTAGAACCAACTTTCTGATATTACTATCGCCTTTTTTTCTTTTTCCCAGTCTAAATCAAGAAGAGCTAAGAAAATCTCGTCCAGCTCTCTTTACTTCTAAGCACTGGCACAGGGGACAGGAAGAGTAGCTCATTTCCTTTGTAATTGCACCAACAACCCAACAGAGCAGTCAAAAGACTTCCTTTGATAATTAGAGACAATGGAATCACCAGGTTTGCAGAGAACCCTCCTGGTGTCTCCATTACTACAGACACACAACATATTTGCAGACTCGGTTACAACATGCCTATCACTTTTTACTTCACCTTGTGTTTGATCTAGGCTTGGTCAACAAGAAAGTCCCAAACACTTCTGTTCCTGGAATCCCTCTTTCTTCCCTCCTTTTTCTGAGTTTCTTCCCACCCCCGGACCAATGGGAACATCAAACAGGATGAATAATAATAGAGAAATGAAAGGTTTCGGCGGATCCTTACTCTGACATTCTCCAAAATTCGTGGAATTGATTTCTCTCTCTCTTTCACCCTTGCTCAATCCCGATGCAGGCGAAGGTGACATAGCTGGAATATTAATGTCACAATTTTGCAAAGCTTAATGTATGTGCTTTCTCTTACTTCATTTTAATTTAGTTTTGATTGATAAGGAATGTGCAGTTAAGCTTTCACAGTAAAGGTCAAGGCTGCTGTGGATTTTAAAAGACTATAGTTTGAGTCTTTTCTTTTTCATGGTACTTTTCTTGTCAAAAAGCTAGAATTTACAACAGTACCATTGAGAATTTCATCGAACCAGCATTACCATCTTAAGACTCTCTCTATTTAATTATACTCTAAAGTACCCATTCTCATATGACCTTGTTTGAATCAAGTCATGAACCTGAGATTTATCTAAACCACTTATTTCCTTTTGAGAAAAAGGTAAGTATGCTTTTGTCATTGAAAATAGTGTCAAGTTTCTGATGGGATTAATTCTTGGACTAATATCTGTTCAGATGTATTCTTAGCAATTCAACCAAAATACTATTTTAGTGACTTGACACAAGTCATCAGATCTGGCTAAGAGTTGAACAAATACACAAGTAAGAACTGTCACAATAGCTCTTAAAATCTAGAGCTTCCAAGCTTCTTAAACCATGATAAAGGAGCTGTACACCAATTTGAGATCAGTAAGCATGTCTCTCAAGGGACAGGTGTACGCTGGTTAATATGACAGCTTTGTCATTTTTTCTTTCCCAACTCTCTTGTGAACAGGTAAAGTTTCAAGTCAAAGCTTTAGATTTTCTTTTGTAGTAAACACTAGTGGATACCAGCTGCTCTTCCTGAACATTTACAAGTAATTGACTTCATCAATGTCATTTTTTAAAGATATGCACAACTGCCATGTAATCTAGAAAAAATACAAAACAGTCAACGTGACTTTTAAGGGACTTCCATGCTTGTTTTTAACTGAACATCTAAATTTATCAAAGGGATTTATTAACACAACTGTAATTCAGATTAATTCATCTGGACACTACTGTTTTGACAGATGGCCATATAAAGAATGTGGTATTCACAGCATTCAGACCATGTGAAGGAACTGGATCAGAGACTTGGTTAAGAATCTTTACACTGCCCTTCACAATAAAATAAAGTATAAGGAAAATATATTTCCCCCTCAAAAGGGGGATAAATTAAGGGTATAATGAAGGTGGTACCGTTGACTTTAATTTTCTTGTTTTTCCTAGAGTACTTTGCCTTGCGGGGAGGGGCAGGGAATCACACCTAATGAGGCTACATGTTGTAATATTTCTTTTTTTCAAAAAAGCAGATTAAAAAACAGCCTGTGGGAAAGGCAGAAACTGATCTGGAATAAAGCAAAATACTGATTAAAAGACAAGACTAATCTAAGTTCATTCAATAGGTATTGTGAAGAAAAAAAAATCTGTGATAGATACTGAATAACTATCATGGAGAGAGAAATCTTATCATTACCCTCATTTAGTTGTGAGGAAGAGATCCATGTGAATTTTAACATCAGTTAGGTTCTACAATCACTCAATTATGGAGCCTCTAATCACCCAAAAAACAAACAAACAAAAAAAAACCTTGCTTCTCATTTGTGCTGCCAGATCCTATTCCTTAGATGTCCTAGAAAGTCAAGGCCTAAAGAGGCACCATTCCAAATGGTTCGGCCTGCTTCTCATTCTAGGTTTAGAGCAGCTGGCTGTGGCAGAATAACAGTTTGTTTTTGTTTTTTTCTGGTGAAAATTTTTTAAAAAAGTAAATACCAAAGTCTTGATATAATAGAAATATCACTTGATATAACAGAAATACCATTTCCATCAAGGTAAAAATGGCATCTGGGCTAGAGCCTCGTATACCTTGGGTGTGTTAGAATTGTCTGTCAAGTCCATGTAGCCCTCACCAGCACTTCAGAACACAATTTGTTTTACTGCAAAAAGATTCATACATGGGAAACTCAGTCATAAGTGTGTCCTCTACTGAGAAAAGCAGGGACATGGTCAATAAAGCGGTATCTCCACCTCAGCTAAAGTTGGGTCATCGATTGGAGGAGCCGTGTGCTTGGAAATGTGAAGGGAATGTGAACATACTCCTCTTTGAAAAACATTTCTTCAGTGAAATCATTACAATCAATGAGAAGACACTGTGAGAACAGACGCCAGGTTCACGCTTAGCAACACTGCTTACAAGGGATGCCCCGAATGGAACTTCATTTCTTCTGGCCTGAAGTCAGGCATACTCCAGGGGTCTTTCTAGTCCAGAGACTAAATAAATCTTTCTCAAATTATCGGGCTTTTTCCAGCAATAGTGAAGCCTTAGCCAAAAGAGCGTACTTAATTCCACATCCTACTATAGTGAGAAGGTAATGATCTCTCTCCCTTGAAGAGGAAAACGAGACAGACGAACCCTGGGTAACTTCTAACACTTGACCATCACGAAGACTACAGACAGGCCTTGTGTCCCCTAAGTGCTGACTTTCACCCAGCAGTGTGGCCTGCTTTCAGACAGGGCTGCTGGGTTCACTCCCCTGTCCGGTTTGGGTCACAGAGGAGCTGCTTCAGCCAGCCAGGGAATTGCTTCCTGGCCAAGTCCAAGGCGGTAGGCAGCAGGCTGCAGCACTTCCCATACACCCCATCACCTCTGTGTCTCGCCTCTCGAGAGGGCTGTACCGAGAGAACCCCAGCCATGACTCCAAAAGACACTTATGCTGAGGGGAGTGGGGGCCAGGAGGATGGACAGAGTGATTCCCTTCTCTATTCCAACTTTAATCAGACCCTTTAGCAGACCTTCATTAAACATGCTCTCCTATCCCATGACAACCTAAAGTGCATGTACTTTATAGTTACTTTGTCCTGACCACACGTACGAAAAAAATGTCAGTAAAATCAACAGCTAAAAAAAAGGGAGAAGGGGTGTCTATTTGCATGCCCTAAGATTAAAGCATTTTTAGGAACTTGGATTTAGTAAGATAAATGAATATTATTTGTGGTGAACAGTTTTTGGACATCATCTCATAATAAAAAGGAAAAAAAATTTAAAAAGTCCAGGGACTATTCAGTTTATAAGACATCAGTAGCTCATATTTATCAAAAAGGTGAAGCTGAAGGAACACACACAAGGACAGTATAAACAATTAAAGCTCAAATACCCACAGCTGTTTTTTTTTCCTTTTTGAAGGGAATGTTTAGAAAGATTAATAACAGTTTAAAACATTACAAGTACTCTTAAAAACCAAGAGACCACTAAGAAAGCACTGAATTTCTTCTTATTACGCTTGCGATCCACACCAATCGTATTTATGTTCTATTGTACATGAGAGCCCTTTCACTAGACAGGAGCTCGAAAGAGGCCACTATCTCCATGCAGGGAAGCATTGATGAGGCAGTAGCTCTTATCTGCCACTTCTTCTAACAGAAAGGAAAAATAAATCCATCTTCCCCCCAGGCCCTTCATCTGATGACCATCCATGACTACCCCCACCCCGCCCAAACAGATGACAGAACAGAGCCTCCATGAATGTCCATCAGATTCTATCACTGCTCTGAGATGCTGCCACCTTTCACCTGGATTCATCTCTCTCCTGTTCACACACTGATAATCCATTCTCAACAACCCTCAAGACAGAGTTGGAGCACCAAGATGGGGTCCAGGCAAGACAGGAGCCAGGGTGCTACTCACGTCGATTTTCATACATGCTCCTGGACTGGGCCCAGATTTTAAAAGGATCTGGTTTTTTCTGCCCAGAATTGTCGGTCTGATCTGGAGCCGGGGCCTCGGCGGGTGGGAGCTCGGGCAGCACCTGTGTGCTGTGGCTGGGGGAGGCAGTGTGCAGGCTTCGGTGGCTGGCGACACTATGCTGGGAACTATTCTGGCTGTCTTTTCTTTCCAGTGGTTGCTGAAAGGAAGCAAGTGAGAGGGGCAAGAAGAGAAGATTATTATTGGTTCTCCGAGTGGGTGTTTTCCATCAGCTTGCTTTTGTTCACCACTTCTGTGCACACATACATAAATTTATCAACAACATTTTGGCTTCCACCTTTGTCGGGCTCATGCTGAATGCAGATAAATCTCCAGGTGATTGACAGACAGATAGAGGGGTGGGCCAGATAGAAGGACATCACCACAAAACATACTGCTTTCAGGGCTAGCGCAGAAAACAAATCCAATTTTCATCACAGGTTCTCAGCTAAGACACCAGGCTTGTTTATTATGAGATGTATCTGTTTTAACATCTTCATTTTTTTTTTTAATTACAAAGAATTTTATTCAGGAGTTAAATCCTTCCAGCTTAATACTTGCATAAACATCGTCATTTTAAAATCAAACATCTGACAGAAAATATCATGCATGGTTTAAATAGAAGGCTAAAATATCCAAGAAAGTAAATCAGGGCTAACAAGATTCCTTCAGATCTTGCATTTTCCATCTTTCAATAATAAAATACCCAACCTCTAGTGAAGGGTTTACTATCAGTCTTTCTAGTCTGTAAGAAACAAGGATCAGAGCTTCTAAAAAAAAAACCCACGCCTAGCATTATGTGTGCACTTGTACTTACAACTACATAAATAACTACTATCTGAAGAGCTCTCATAATTCTTAGTGAATTAGTTTTGCAGTCATCACATTTCACCTCTGATCTCCTGATAACTACTGCTGATTGAAAACCAAGATCCAACTTTATATATGGGTTGACCTCTAGGGCTCAGCCTTCTTAGATGGGCACTGACTTGTCCAAACTCCAAGCAGTAGTCAAAGGCACAGAGTTTCACTTGAATTGCAGTTAGAATAAGCAAGTTCCTGTTCCTTAAAATATGCTCAGCAAAAGACCCTTCCCATTTTACGAGATGCTCTTTGTAGAAAGGACCACTGAAGGGACAGCAAAATCTAGTGGGAGGAAAAATAATGGATGGGAAATAAAATAATTTCTGCTTATTTTCTCTAATGAAAGATGTGGTAAGCCCAGGTGTGTGTTCTCCTCATTCAAAAGAAAAATCCTCGAGTCCTTTCTCTTATAGCACACTGTCACTATACTTACAGTAAAAGGGCATCTCCAGCTTGTGTTATAGATTCTGTGTAGCCTATCAAGTAGTTTACAAGATCTCTGACCTAGACATCCCAGTTCGCTAATGTTCTTTATAGAATCAAACTCTTGCCTTTGGTCTCACAATCAGTCCTATCACATCCTTCTTCCTTGCTCTCTCCCCAGAAAGCCTCCAACTTTTATTCCCATCTCAACAGAAATTTCCAAGGTCCCTCTCATTTACTTCTTAGGTCCCTCTACTCCTTCCCTCTCCAGTCCTTGCTTTGAAATAAACATCAAAGTAAGGTCAAGAAGGACAAAAACTTAATCTTCCCTTGACTGTTCCAGATTATAGATCTGAAGATAGGTTTTAGCAAGGATTCAGAGTTGAGGAAAATGGGGAATGTGTTTCATGAAGGTAAAACACATGCTTTAAAATTATACTTGGTGTGGCCTGTGGGAGAAACTTGAGGAACATATTCTAAACTAGCAAAGAAGTCTTGGTAACCAATGGTATGAGAGGCTTAATTCACTCAGACTCAAGGGAAAAGCTGATGAAGAGGTCAGGAAAACACACTGGCAAGGACAACCATCACCATTACCCCACATCACCATGTTCCCTTTTGAGGACCAAGGGCTCAGCTCAGACCTGGATGGGTCAGCATTCCAAAGACAGAACCTGGTTCTGCCAACTTCCAACAATGCCCCCCACCAAGGTGAATTCAGCTCTCAGGGCCAGGTATCTCCTTTCTATTTCCTGAGAAGGTCAATACTGCCTTCTTGCTTCCCCTAGGGACATGTTGAAGATGTTCAGAGTCAGAAAAATGTTAATGACGGATACAACTCCTAACCCCTATACACATGTATGGGAATTTGTTTTTCTCTTCAGCGCAGACTTTACAAGGGTCTCCATTGTAAACAAATATGTGCAGTGTCAGCCCATTTTGGGTGTGTAAACATCGCAGCATAAACAGAAAATATATTGGATTCGGGGGGAATTTTTCCCCCTCTTGTATTTTCCTGTACTGCCTATTTCTTACTTGCATAATGCACAGAGAATGTTTTTATAATGCAGACCAAATGTAAACCTGTTTTCATTTAGAAATGAACCTTAGTAAGGAGAACTAATGGGACTGTAACTTTCTGCTTTTTACAATTTGGAAGCGTTTTGTTTCTGCCCTCCCAGAAAGGGGTGGGGGAGGGGGCTTCCCTGGTGGCTCAAATGGTAAAGATCTGCCTGTAATTCAGGAGACAGGGTTTGATCCCTAGGTTGGGAAGATTCCCTGGAGAAGGGGATGGCAACCCACTCCAGTATTCTTGCCTGGAGAATCCCCATGGACAGAGGAACCTGGTGGGCTACAGTCCATAGTGTTGCAAAGATCTGGACACAACGAAGTGACTAACATGTGGAAGGGGAGGAAAATGGTATTTTAAAAGTGAAAGCAACATGTATATTACCATATGTAAAAGAGACGACCAGTCCAAGTTCCATGCATGAAACAGGGCACTCAAAGCCGGGGCACTGGGACAACTCTGAGGGATGGGATGGGGAGGGATGGAGGAGGGGGGTTCAGGACGGGGGGCACATGTACACCCATGGCTGATTCATGTCGATGTATGGCAAAAACCACTACAATACTGTAAAATAGTCTCCAATTAAAAAATTTCAAATTATTTTAAATAAACTTAATTTAAAAATCTTTTTAATTAAAAAAAATAAAATAAATAGCTGAATTAATAAATAAGTGAAAAACTGAAATAAATAAAAGTGAAAGCAAACAATTCAACAGATGAAGAACCGCTGGGTTTACCGTGAGAGTTGCATCCCTCTCTTCAAATGCCCCCCCCCTTTCCCGGCTTTTCAAACGAGCAGCAAATGCCAGATGTGCGTTCCGACCGTTATCATGAAGTTCAGTTCATGGTTAGGGTCGGACTCAGACTTCGGAAGCTCTCACATCCTTTGTACAGAGGCTCCTCTTCACGAAGCCTCTCTGGGACCCTGTGAGGTCCACCGCAGGATTACCTGAGGGAAACCGCACACCCTTCTTCTTCCCGTCCCGGGGCTACTGTGTAACCTCTTGAAATGTAACCTCTTCCAATCACTGTCTCTTCCCAAACAAGAGAAAAGTATCTTTCCGGCAGCCCTGTCCCACTGAAAGAGTTTGGACATTTCTCCAACAGAGGACACGTGTTCTCTCACACACATGCCCACAAAGGCATGCACAGAGATTCTGTCCATCACCTCAGGGGTTTCCAAGACCCTCTGATGGCTATCCCAGTGTAACAGATCTGACATGGAGGGCCTGGAAATCTTGTGTTTAACTGAAGAGACAGCCTCACCATAGCCAAAGAGTGCAAATGAAGTTTACTGGAAATGGCTTGGACCATTTAAAAAATTTTATCACTTTTTCTCAACTTTCCCATAAAGGACACATTTAGGTCCAATTTATCACAAAGTGACAGATACGATCCGGACTGAGTTTGCAAAACTGCCTTTCCATCATATTGCACCTCTGCATCCCCTTTGAATCCCATCTAAACTTTGTTCCTAAATGTGGAAAATCAAAGCAAAGCAGTATCCTGAGAATATGCTCTAAAAACTATGCCACCACTAACCTATCACTAATTGGAATATTCTAACCTACCCTCAGGGGCTAAACATATGAGCATCTGGAAGCTTTTTGGACTTTTCCCTGATAAGATTTAACCTTGCTTTATGTTTCTCCTCAAGTTCAATTATAAAAATGACTTAATTTGAAGATACATTCTGTATTTAATATCTTGGCACCTAACCTTTCTGAAGCTGTTTGGTGGGTATGGAGAAGTTCAAAATACGCCTTTTTATTTTCTGAGAACATGTTAATTAGCTATAACATTGTCTTTTATTTGGTTAGGGTCCAGAACTGTCCAGGAGAAAAGCAATGTTTATATAGCTCTCAAATTAAAGTCATCTTGTATGCCTTTCAACAGTTTGGATTACCTCCCAGAAGACTTGGGGCATAAGAACAAATTCACTTCTGAACTTGTTATAACACAGGATCTGACTTGCATCAGAAAGATGCAAAGATAGTATGACTATCTTTCACCTCATTTTTCTAGGTGAGAAACTGGCCCCCAATAAGCATTAATAGTTAAAGATATACTTTCAAGGGCTTCCCAGGTGGCATTAGTGGTAAAGAACCTGCCTGTCATTGCAGAAAACATAAGAGACATGGGTTGGATCCCTGGGTCTGGAAGAACCCCTGGAGAAGGGCATGGCAATCCTCCCCATTATTCTTGCCAGGAGAATCCCGTGGACAGAGGAGTCTGGTGGGCTACAGTCCATGTGGTTGCAAAGAACTGGACACGACTGAAGCTACTTAGCACCCACACACGCATACACTTTCAAGTCTGCTGAGTAGTTCTGTGCATGCTAAGAACATGGATGGTGCAAACACCCAGAACATCAATGACAGAACACCCAGAACAGCCCTTCTTGAGTAAATACCTCCCATACATTTATTCCCTCACCCAATAAATATATACTGATCACCTGCTGTGAGCCAGATTCTGAAAGATATAATGTGTAAGTAAGAAAGAGGTATTATCTGAGAAGTTATACCTATGTATCTAGGGGAGGCGCGCGTGTGTGTGTGTCCATGTGTCTGTAGATGGGTACTAATCAGATAATCAACACAGGATGATGACAACATACTGCAACATTCTTTAGGTAAGTAGTAAGGGGTGGCTTCTGGAAGAATATTCCATTGCTGAAAGCAGCATGTGCTAAGTCTGCAAAGCAAAACGGAGCCTAACCTGTTAGAAGAACTGAGAGACAGCTATGGAGGCACACTGGGGTTGAGGGGCAGGGGGGATGCCGAGGTGGCTTCAGATGGACTTGGAGACCAAATAATGCAAGGGCCTTGTGGGCTACTTTAAGGAGTCTGGGTTCACTCTCTGTTCTGCGGAGGAAGACGCCATTAACAAATTAAAGCAGGGATGTGCCAAGAGCCAACTTATTCCCAGAAAATTTGGTCTGGCTACTACCTGGAGAATCTGTGGGTGGGGATGGGAGTAAAAGCAGAGCACCAGTCAGGAGGCTACTGTACAGAACAGTGAAGGACCGAGGGTGGTTTACACCAGGGGAAAAGCAGCGACAAAGGGGAGGGATGAGTAAAGTCAAAAGACATTTTGGTGCCAGATTGACAGGCATTGCTAAAAGCTTGAATGTAGAAGACGAGGAGGAGGAGTGGTTAGGTAGAGGAAAAGGAGATCCTAGAGACATGGATATCTACCCTTAGGTCTCCAGCTTAAATAAACGATTGGAAAGGAGTACTACATATTGAGCTGAATATCTCCAACACAAGCTGTTAACACTACGTGGACATTTTTGGAGCAAGATTTTTTATTTCCAAGTATCACATCAGGGCCAACTAGGAAGAAAGAAATGGGTTCAATTTTGAAAACTCCTTGGAAGTCCTTGGCCACACACTCGCCTTGAACTTGTGTCATAAGACCTTTGAAAATAACACTGAACCAGTCTCCCTAAAACAAATGATTTCCTTATTACTGACAGGCCAGGGAAATTGGAAAGATGCAATGGATTTTACAAATGGGAATGGGGGAAAAAGTCAGCTCATTAGTATTTCACAGAATCATTTCAAAGTGGAGGTACTTATAAAGCGAGCTGAAAATATTTGCTCGGAAGAACAAACTAATACAGACAGCACTTAGGCGCTTAAATGATGAAAAGAATTCATGTGGCTTAAAAATGACAAATTGATCCATTTTTAAAGCAAAGTTATTTACAGTTCATGTATCTGCCAAGACTGAAGGCCACTGCAGCGATTTACATGGACAACAGGAAAAACTCCAAGTGCTGATGAGGTATTAGGCCAATGTCATTAAAGGTTGCTCCAAAATCAGTCTCAAATACAAGCCAAAGCAGAGGACGGTCCTTTTTATCTCTTTCTTTTATCATTTATGGGTCTAAGGCAAATGATTTTTTCCAAAAAGCAAGAGAGAGGAAGGAGTGAATGGAGAAGAAAAGGGAAGTATCGATTAATATGAAAATGAATTACGTATGTTTTGATGGAGTCTAATACAACCGCAAAGTCTATTTTGCGGGGCTCCAGAGGGCTGAGGGTATGAGCTGCTGTGAGCAACGAGAGGCAAGAAGACTCACGTAAGCAACTCTAGGCCTTCTACCGTCTACTTCTGCCACTGCTTTTCCTTGTAGCTTGGACTTAGGTGGGTTGTACCATTGTCCTGGTTCTGGGTCAAGTGGCATTCGGGCCACTAAGGGAATGGAGAATTTGAGAAAGAGGCAGCATTCAGGAGGAGGCAGGCTGGGTTACTTAACTGTGTGCATTGCCTAACATCTCTCTCTTGTATTTTTTAATGACTAGATGTCAGCTATGTCCTTAGCAGTCCTTCCAGGAGTAAGGGACAGAGGACAATGGAACAGAAACCTGTGACTGTTGCTACTTTCATCCTGTTGTGTTTGCTGAAGATACTTCTTTGCCCATCATTTGGTGTCCTTTAGGAAAACTTTGTGTGAGAACTTTTTATCAAAACTAGGAAAATACTATTTAGTGAACACATTATGCTTTTTTTTTTTTAATTTGAAAATAAAAGATAAGTAAATAATGTGGTTACCTACATTGCGTAGGCTGCTGGGGAACTCAGAAGAATTTCATAGCCCCATCACAGCATCTAACTCAATTTTTTAAATGGCTGTTTACGGCTTTGGATGACTACTTCACTAAGGTTATTATCATTAAGCGCTCAATGAGTTTCATTATGTGTGTACTTGTTCAATGTTATATTTCTGCTTTGCTACCTTTTAAAAGTACATGCTCATCAGACTTTAGGCCTCATGAGGACGGTGAGTATAGATTTGTCTTTTTATCTCTCCCCAGCTGTATGAGGGCTTGAATGTTTTCTGTTTTAGTTCCTGGGTCTGGGTCTGGGTCTGGCTCATAGGAGATACCCAATAAATATCCGTTGATGGAACAAATGTATAAAAATTTTTAGTGATCTGTGACAGGGCATCCTTTTTTTGAAAGGAGCAATCAATAAATCATTTGTAGGCTCCAAGAAGGCACCATCTTCTTTATTACATCATTTCCAGTGGCTCACACCAAACCCTACACTTAGTTGTTTTCCAACACCAGCTTGCTGAATGGATGGATGAAAGGATGAGGAGATAAGAGAGAAATGTATGGATAGATGGACAGATGAAAGAAGAGAGAAAAGAAAGCAACAGCTGGGAAATGAACGATAGAGCAAACCTAGGTGGACACTGACTTCAGATTCAGAGTTTAGTGTGATACCGAGAGTTTTCAGTTCTCAGACACAAAATCCTTGTGTGTGATTTTGACAAAGAGTCTCTGTTAAACAAGTTTCCAGTCAAGATGGGGATTAAATTGGGCCACCAAATGTTTCCCAGTGAGGGCTAAAACTTGACAGCAAATATGTCTTATTTTTGTCTCTGCCATTTGGCAGAAAAATCCCTGATGCTATGGATGTCCAGGTATGAAATTAGAAAGATGTTATTAAGACATCACCACTGTCCCCCATGAGTATATAAACCATAAATTTAACATTTACACTAAACCTAGTAGGTGAAATTGCTGATTGAGAGTAAGTTACAGAGACTATCCAGGAGGGGAAATGAGATAGAAAAGAGAAGTCCTTCTGTTCTAAAAAAAAAACCCAACTACTCAATTATTGAAATTTTAGGGAAAAAAAAAAAGGTATGAGGGCAAAGGAAGCTGTCAGTCACATGAGCAAGTCAACATCAGGAGCCTCTACGAATAAAGGACAGACACCATCCTCAGTTCAGACAATGTTATCTCAGAACTAATAGTAACTCTCAGCGTATCATAACCCAGGCACAGACAGTGTACATTTCATTCTGCAGCCTAACTGACTCTGTCTGTCACTAAGGGAATGGCGTTCTAGAACCAGGACATTCAACTTCCCCATGGATTCCCTCCCATTCTACCCAAAAAAAACTCATCGTCATCTGTCTCTCTGGCAGGACTTCATCAAAATTCATACTGGGAAAGGGGAACAGCTTTCAACCCACCTGTACAGAACTCCCACTGATCACAGATGTTAGCAAGGCTCTAACTGGCAACAGCAGACCTTGGCTGATAGCCTCCCCCCCCCACCAGTTTTGTGCAGCAGCTGCCAAAGGGTGCCAGTAATGCAGTGAAAACCACCATCCCTGTCCTGGCAGAGAAACCAGGAAAGGACAAGCCCCAGGCTGGGGGGTTGGCTCTTTTCTAACCCAGCAACACACCAGTCTCTTAGCTTGTGGTAATTAAGAGCCAGCAGACTGTGGGCAAAGCAGTTGAGAGAGCTTTTTTCCCTAGGAATGCAACCTGAGTAATTGGTTTGCTGCTTGCTAACGACACGGTTTCCACGAAAATAAACGGTCATGGGGAATTCTTAACTGACTTGGTGAATGCGGGCCCCCATACCTGTTTGATACCCTTTGAGTTCAGCAGGAAATTCCACAATGTGTTGGGGGAGAAAAGGTGCGAATCAATCTACAAAGATCCTTTTGCACAGCAAGTTTAAATGGAATGCAAAACAACACAGAACACCTTGCTACTGATGTCATCCTGCCTGTGCCAAACTGCTCTCTCCCCCAGTATGCTCCATGTCAAGACTCCATTTCATGTGGAATGCATAAAGTAAGTCCATGCATCATGTAGCATGCCAGGGGGCAGGGGAGAAAAAGGGATGACTCCTGATAACTCAAGCTCGTGGGACACTTCTCTCAGTTGTGCTTCTATTTTTTTCTGAAGGCTGAAAAGGTTTCTGACTATGACCCAGGGATGGGGGGACACATAAGCATGCGTATACACACACGCGCACGTGCATGCACACACACGCACAAGCACACGCACACTCACGCACACACGCACGCACACTCACACACACATGCGCGCGCGTGCACACACACACACACACACACACACACACATACACAGGCTTTGGAATCTCCATAGTTCCAACACGGACACCTACCAGCCCTTCTCAGCCTGGACATTAACACAAAATGACAAGGAAGGCAGCCCCAAAGTCATATGTTCCCATCACCATGGCATCATGCCACTGGAATCACATCCATTATTGCAGGTTTTTCTCTTTGGAGAACTTAGGAGTAGGGCTTATGAATGCAGGAAGCCCCCTCTGTCATCTCCTGAATAAACTTCTGCCTCTTGCTGCCAGTCTTGGAGACAGGTGGAAAAATTCAGCTGCAGCACATTAGCTGCAAAGTTTTTAAGGGTTCTCCGCTCCCGGATGGCAGAAGGTTGTCAGTTTTCCCTCCCCCACCCCCTAATATTCTAAGCCACAAGGAAGCACACCTCTCTCTCTGTATCTTAGTGTTAAAGATTTGGGAAAAGTTCTTTCACCTGGATCAATTGCACAGGCACCAGAGTTCCAGATTTTGAGTTTTTAAGTAGCATTTTAATTTGTTGTCAGTGCCCAGGGAGCAGAAGCTCACCACCACCAAGCAAACACTAGAGCCTCTAAGCTATTAGCTAACATGTCAACTAGGTAATGCATCTTCAGGGAAACCAGATTAGAAAGGACAGCGTAACATCGATTTTTTTTTTTTTTTAAAGACTCCTATACCTGCAGTATAATGCCGCTAAAGCCGGAAAAACAACAAAGGACATTTCCACAGAAGGCAAAATATCTTATTCTCAGTGCTGGGGCATTTTCCATGTGAGCATGGGCATATACACAGGACAGAGTTATTCCTCCGTAAACCTACAGGCTTTACAATTTTTAAATAATTTATCATCCAGTGCATAAGAAAGCTTAGGGAGAGAACCCACCCATGTGAATGGCTGGGAACACCAGTTGAGAGCAATGCTATTCAGGAAGCAGGTGGAGGGTTTTTTTTTTCCCTCCTCCAAAAAGAAACAATAGCATTTGTATCAAGTTAAAACATTTAAGAGACTCATGCATTGGAATGAGAGTTGTGAAGCATGTATACAGAGAAGATGACAAACGTGCATTCTTTATTCAGGCTCCTGCAGCCTGCCTACAAATCACTGGACAGTTAAAAGACAAACCCAGATAATACCTTCTATACCAAACGGAGCTCCAGAACTTAATAAAATGAGCCTTGGTTCTTGTGTCCTTCGCCCACTCTAAAACACATTTAGTGAAGTCCAGCCAGATAACATCTCCTCCCACCACCAGCCTCCCGCCCTCCACCCCAAAAAACCAGTACCAAGTAACTGACAAGTCCTTACCGACTTTGGGCTCTTCTTGGGAACTGGCAGTCCTGGAAAAAATGCAACAAGGAGGGAAGGGGTTGCGGGGCGGGGGGGGGGGGGGGGGGGGGGGGGGGGGGGGGGGGGGGAAGGAGAAATCATTAGCATATAAATGTTACCTTTTCCTTAAAGAACAATCCCCAGGTGTTTCATGGCAACCTAGCCATCTGCAGAGTTATGTCAGATTTCTCCCCAGCATCGGAGTTACCAGGCTGTTCATATCGAATCAAAGCAGAGGGAGGAGGAGAGCGAGAGGCAGGAGATCTATCTGCATTAGCTATGCTGACTTGTACTGCAGCAGCCTGGAGGCTGGGAAAAGAAATTCACAGACCTCAGCGGCCTGGGAAATTGAACACTTGGACAGAATCTCAAATGCTCTTCTGGATTAAGAGAGACTTAACTTACAATTAAGTCCAAGATATTTCCTTTCCACCCGATCCACTTGTCAGTTGATGAGGACCAATCAGGACAAAGGAAGGGGGTGTATATTTAGTTTCAGAGGAGTCCATGGTTAAAATTTAAAAAGAAATTTTTTTCTTAGTCTTTTTTTCTCCCCTGCCTTTTAGGAGAGGAAATGCCTTCTTTATTTGGATGAGCTGAATACCAAAACAAAGACAGCACACACAGATCACAAACCCAAGCCAGTCTAGGAACCCCTCTGGCTCATGGCACACCTCTCCACACGTCACTCGTGCAAGTAAACTCCTATTCAGTTTCCTAGGACCAGCCCCTTGAATGCAGATTGTTAGGATGTAAAAAGAGAAATTTCATGGTGCTGAGAGAAAGAGATAATGTAGAAAGAGAAAGGCAGAGGAGAAAAGGTGCTCAAGGATCCTAGCAGGCTCTTCTAAAACCCCCTGTCTTTACTGGGAGAGGGAGAGCTGAAAGGGACCGTTGCTCTCACTTCTGGGAAACTCAGCAGCCATTAGGGGCAGACTTATGGGAAACCTGTCACCAAGAGGAGTGTGGCCAAGGAGGGCTGGAAAGGAAAAGCACAGCGTTTATCGGTGTTTAAAAAGTAATCATTTCTGCAAGCTGTCCTTTAATTTCTGGTTTGAGCCAAGGTTAGATTGCAAAACGCAGATTTCACCTGTGTTAGGCACAATACAGGTCCTGATGTATTGGGATCTGATGACTTTGCACCGGAAACGTCAACCTCTTTTAGAACACAATCCCTAGGTAGTGATGATTTCACCTCTACTTGGAAGTGACTTGTCAAACCACGAGGCACGCTAAGTTCAATGCAAGTAGCAGGAGGCGGCGGAAGTGGGTGAGTAGAACGAAGCTGTCCAGAGGAGCGCTGCTAATGGGGCCCTGCAAGAGGGCGTGGCAGGGGCTGCTCGTCCCCACAGGCAGTGGGGACACTCTTCTGGGATGGACTGTCATCTCACTGAAAGGAGGTCACCACCGTCTGGCACAGTGGCTCTGGGACTACAGAGTGCATATGGAGCACCTGGCAACTTCTTATCAAAGCGGAATCCCAGGACCCACCGTCAGGGGCCCAGGAATCTGCAGAATGCAAACACATCCCAGGAGATTCTGACGCGGAAGGTCTGAGGACTCTTTTAAGGAAACTGTGCCACTGCAGGACAAGGATCATCACTCGCTCAGTTCTGGCAAATTTGCATAGGACGACCTTCTGTCAGCTGCTTTACCATCCTTCACTCCTCAGTTCAGGAAATGGAGAGACTACAGACTCTGTGTGCCCATTTGGGGTAATTTAATAGACAAAATGTTTAAAGGCCTCAAACCCGGCACAGAGCAGGTGGGACCTCAAATGTCAACCCTTTTACCTTTCTCTGCTAATTTACACCATTCAGGAGGAAAAATAAATGGTTATGCTTATCTTACTCTAATTAGGAAAAATCATTTGCCCAGCATGTTAAAATGCAATATATATAAAAACATATATTTATTTATACTTATAGAATATATATTTATTATTTATAACAATTTATATATATTTAAAATGCAATATATATATATATTGGATTTTAACATGCTAGGGGAAATATTTTGCCTATGGATGAGAATAACTGTCTTGAGCAATTTAGATGTGTCATTTTTTTCTTAAAAATAATCATTAGGTGCTTTGATTTGTTCATTAATGGATTCCCCTTAAGGAATTTTATCAAGTGATATTAGTTTTGGGTCACTGTGTACACATTAAAATGGTCTAATATTACATCTTTAAATATAGATTTTTCTCTAATTCAGACTGCTCTTCTTAGTGCATTGGAATAAACAATACTTCACTGGAGTGAGCTTTTGCTAGACTTGTCAATGCCCAGGATTCTAACAACCCTCCACAAAACTTTGTAAAGAATCTCCAACTAGCTACGAGGAGTCAGGGAAAACGACTTCAATTTACACTGTGCTTATCAGTTCTAAAACTCTGACCATCTCGAATCCTCAATCTCTTATGATTTTCATATATAAAATAAAGGGTACTTTGGATCCTCTATCATAGTGAAATATTCGCACCCACACTCAAAGTTTTGCAGGTACATGCTGCTCACTGCAGCGTGATTAGTACAAAAAGAATCTGGAAACAACTGGAAGTTCAAGATAAACTCAGGGACGGCCAACCTATGAAGCAGAGGTTAAATGCTACAAGCTATTTCTACTAGTGACAGCATGAACGGTCTCCTAACTATAATGCTGAATGAGAAGAGCATGAAGCTGAAGGGAAGGCACAAGAGATGGGTATTACACAGATTCAGACACATCCGTGCTCTTGACTGTCAAACACAAATATTGGCAAGTGAAGTATTTCCAGTGGGGAAATAAGGGGCAGGGAGTGGATGGACTATTTTAAGCAGGCTTCAGCCTTAATCTAGAATTCTTTCCGCAAGAACATACTCACATCTTGTTGAGGCAATAAACTAAACATTAATTAATTAATGGCCCTTCCATTAACTGTACAAAATCAACCAGTCTAAAGCATATTGTGGTAACCAGTTAGTCTGTTTGCTCTGAAGAAGCAGTCCATGGACCCTTCTAAAAAGTCCCAGGCTCAAGTGACCCAACAAGTTGTTTTACAAATAAAGTTCTTTAATTTAAAGAGGGATTTGCTCTTCTGTGCTGGCTAGTTGCCAAAACTCTTCTTTTTAAAAAAGCCACACCACTGACAGGAGCCAAATGTGCCCACAAAACAGTATTTAAAAAGTCAAAAATCAAGAGACTCCATTTGACTGCTAAAAAAAGAAGAAATCAAAGATTTGTTTTAGGTCCACATCATCATTAAATGTTAAAATCTAATGAATATGAATGTTGGAACCAAGCTCCTGATGACAATTTATAATTTATTTCAACCAAAGCTATTCAGATGGGCTGAAAATAGCTGTGAAGACCTAATGGAAAGCACTAAAAGAGATCCCTTTTCGGCAGAATTTTCCAAGACTGAGAAATCCTGCTAAGTGGCTCTGGTTTCACTGGAGGTGACTGCAGGCCATCCTACGTTGGATGCGCCACGGAAAGCAGAACCACCCCATACCAACAGCATGTCAGTGGTTTTCCTTAGGACAAAGGTAAACTTTGTGTTCCCAGGGGAAGCAGGAAGCCCGTCTTGTAGAAATCATGTCACACGCTACATAGGAGGCATATGGGCAGAAAGAGCACCTGTCTTAAGGGGCTCATCTGCTCCCTTCAGGGAAAGGAAGCGGGATTGTGAGAAGAAGCAGAAGAATCCACGGACAGCACCATCTGCTCTTACAGCCTGGAACTTCAAAGGGATCCCAGAAAATTTCACGGGGAAGTGAACCTTCAAAGTGTTAAGTCTGGGTGTGGTCTACACAAGTGAGAAAACCTGGGGGCCTGAATTTCTAAAGTTTCCAATGAACAAGGTGTCCCTCTGGAGAAAACAAATGGCAAATGACCGGCTAGTGACTGATATATGATCAATTAACAGGAGGAGGAGGAGGAATCTCTTTCCTTTAGCTATCAAGGCCATAAACTACGCTACTGAACATGTTCTCATACAACTATATGGCAAGTGTTATTCTTGGTGAAATTTTAAAATGGTTGTACATGAACGTTTATATGAAAAAAGTAAAAATATAACAGAATACAAAGCATCTGGGAATAAAGCACAGAAATTTATACACTAAAACTGTGTGTCCTTGGGCCGATGATCTCATGGATGGCTTTATTACTATTTTAGAATGTTCCACAACAAGAAAAGCTTTGTTTACTTATGAACATATACATACCCACAGACACCCCAATAAGGTCTATACTGCCTCTTTAAGTAAGATAAATGCAGCAAATTTCAGAACATTTTATTGCATTTTTAAATCTCTAGAGCCACTACTGACTTCTACTGACTTCTTCTCCAAGAGTTGCTTACTTTTTCCCAAAATGAATATATACACATTGAGTTTCTTTAAACATCCTATTGAGATTAAGACTTGTGTTTGTGCTACTGACTAGATGGAAATAGGGAAGACACTGGATAGCTCAGCTGGGTATCAGGCAAGCCAAACAGAAGTCAATCTCTTTCCCATTTTGTCACCAAGATAAACAAAACCTGAGATGCTGGGAAAGAGATTGGACTTCCCTGGACCAAATTTCCTCTAGGTTGAAAGGAAGTGAGAATGTCTACCAACCTTACTCTCTGAAAGAACCAAGAAAAATTGCACAAAGGGTCTGGAAGAGGGGAATGGTAAAGTCATTGTCAAAAGCAAAGTGGATCTTCAAATAAGAAAAATGTACTGTGTCATCAATTTCCTTTTCTTTTCATTGTGATAGTCATTCCCCTTTTCACTTAGTCTCTAGATTTGAGAATTTTAATGGAAACATTTGGTTCCCGCCTCAGTATTCTAACATATACTATGTCACTAATTTACATCATCAAACACAAGGATTCCTTAGCAATGTGCAGAGCAAAATGATGCATTTACAACTGTACTGCTGAATATGGTAATGCCATGTGTAAGGAGCAAGGAACTTATATATATTCAGAAAGAAAGAGGTAGCTCCCAGAAAAGCCACAGAAAGAAAACTAAGAACTTGGTCAGAGGCTAGTCTTAGGTAGACTTCAAAGAGAATAAGACTACTTTTGAACACAGTTTCATTTCAGACCCTACAAGTTTTCTTTCTTATTCTAAAACTTATCAATGCATAATGCTAAATGCAGGATTCACAGATTACAACTGCCTTTAACTCAGTAAACTTATTAGGATTTGTATTAAGGGAACAGGAACGGAGTCTCACACAGATATACATGGAAAAGATGTTCCACACAGTGTTATTTAAAGAAGGCAGAAATGGAAACAATTTGAACTTCCAAGAACTGAGGAATGAGCAAGCATATTGTTTTATCAACAAGATGGAAAATTATGAATTCATTAAAAATGAGTGGATTGTAAAAGTGAAGACTGTTGAGCAACGTGAGAAAATGGTAACGACACAAGACATGAAAAGCAGACTAAAACCTGCCAGACAATATAAATTCCTTTTTAAAAAATATTATATCACACACATACATCATACACCCAAAGACTACAGAAAGATGTATTAAAATATCCGTCCAGACTGCTAGGATGAATAGGTGATTCATCTTCTTATTTTTGGTATTTTCTAAGAATTTACATACACTACAACTAGAATCGTAAACAGTTACTTTTTATTGAACATTGCAGCCACACTGAATGCACCTGGACAGTGGGATATACCTACTGGCTTTAGTGCACCGCTAGATTGAAAAACAACTGGAGTTTGTTCTAGCTCTCTCTTGATTCAATGATGCCATTTCTACTCAAGTGTCCTGTACTGCTAAATTATGGGCCATGGCCTCGATTGAAAATGGGATACAAAGCTGTTAGAGCCTTTCTGAAGCAAAGCTGCAGAGAAGCACACAGTTTTGCATACAAATTCAAGGAGCCTCTGAAACCTTGACCAGGGAGCCTGAGAAGCCCCTTCTGTTGGGGTATATGATCTGCAGGTTAAATCATCTTGTTCAAGCACATGAGTATGGTGTTAGAAGCAATTCCTAGAATGAAGTTCATTTCTGCTGAGTTTGTGTCTCTAAGAACAGGGTATGCAAAATACTTCATCTGCAAATAGAGGGGACAATGAGAAGAATCGAGCAGAAAGGGGAAGGTTTTGCTGCTTTCCTCTCCTTCTTTCTTGGGAAGATCTAAAAAAAAAAATCTGAGGAGCGATACTAAGAACACACCAGAACACTAATATTTATGGGCAAAAATGCTGCTGCATGAAAAAATTATGAAACTACTAGGTAATGCTTTTACTGGAGGATAGAGTAGTATGCCGATGGATCCAAATATCAAGAGATCATGAAGATACAGATGGGAAGAGGTACAAAACAAAGAGAGTGAGAAAATTTGTGATGTTCCTGGTAATGCAGAATTGATGATTATTAGATTGCAAACCAACAGCTCTGAACAATTAACATTAATGGCCAGTAACCTTTCTGGAAAAAAGCCATCTGCACCATTCTCTACCAATCAGTATTTCGTTTGTTTTGTTCAATACATAATATATAAACCACAAAACAAATTTAATTTGCCCTCACCTCACCAGTGAAATGCTAATAAGGACAGAAAACTGAAAAAGGTACGTATAGTTTGCCCTAACTTTTTTTCGCTAAAGGCAGGAAGGAAATTAGGGAAAATGCACTCACTCATTTAAGCAAACTGGGCTAAGAGCCTGCTATGTGCCAAGAGCTGGCATGACATAGTGCATTTCACTGAACCTGTTTTCGCAGTGTTCACATTCTGTGGGGAAATAGAAAAAAAAAATCCACAAATAATTTCAGAGTGATAATTTTGGTGAAGAAAATGAAGCAGGATAGGACTTCCCTTGTGGTCAGTGAATAAGAATCTTCCTGCCAATACAGGGAACACAGTTTGATCCCTGGTCTGGGAAGATTCCACATGCCTCGGGGCAGCTAAGCCCATATGCCACAACTACTGAGCCTGCACTCTAGAGCCCATGGTCCACAACGAGAAACTATCACGGTGAGAACCCTGAACACTGCAACAGAGTAGCCCCCACTTGCCAGAACTAAAGAAAGCGGGTGTGCAGCAGTGAAGACCCAGTGCAGCCAATAAACAAATAAATCACTTAACTCACTTATGCTCAAACTACCGCACAATTGCACTCATCTCACAAGCTAATAAAGTAATGCTCAAAATTCTCCAAGCCAGGCTTCAGCAATATGTGAGCCGTGAACTTCCAGATGTTCAAGCTGGTTTTAGAAAAGGCAGAGGAACCAGAGATCAAATCACCAACATCTGCTGGATCATCGAAAAAGCAAAAGAGTACCAGAAAAACATCTATTTCTGCTTTATTGACTATGCCAAAGCCTTTGACTGTGTGGATCACAGCAAACTGTGGAAAATTCTGAAAGATATGGGAATACCAGACCACCTGACATGCCTCTTGAGAAACCTATATGCAGGTCAGGAAGCAACATTTTGAACTGGACATGGAACAACAGACTGGTTCCAAATAGGAAAAGGAGTACGTCAAGGCTGTATATTGTCACCCTGCTTATTTAACTTCTATGCAGAGGACATCATGAGAAATGCTGGGCTGGAAGAAGCACATACTGGAATCAAGACTGCTGGGAGAAATATCAATAACGTCAGATATGCAGATGACACCACCCTGATGGCAGAAAGTGAAGAGGAACTCAAAAGCCTCTTGATGAAAGTGAAAGAGGAGAGTGAAAAAGTTGGCTTAAAGCTTAACATTCAGAAAACGAAGATCATGGCATCTGGTCCCATCACTTCATGGCAAATAGATGGGGAAACAGTGGAAACAGTGTCATACTTTATATTTTTGGGCTCCAAAATCACTGCAGATGGTGACTGCAGCCATGAAATTAAAAGACGCTTACTCCTTGGAAGAAAAGTTATGACCAGCCTAGATAGCACATTCAAAAGCAGAGATATTACTTTGCCAACAAAGGTCTATCTAGTCAAGGCTATCTATGGTTTTTCCAATGGTTGCGTATGGATGTGAGAGTTGGACTGTGAAGAAAGCTGGGTGCCGAAGAATTGCTGCTTTTGAACTGTGGTGTTGGAGAAGACTCTTGAGAGTCCCTTGGACTGAAAGGAGATCCAACCAGTCCATTCTAAAGGAGATCAGCCCTGGGTGTTCTTTGGAAGGACTGATGCTGAGGCTGAAACTCCAATACTTTGGCCACCTCATGCGAAGAGTTGACTCACTGGAAATAATCCTGATGCTGGGAGGGATTGGGGGCAGGAGGAGAAGGGGACGACAGAGGATGAGATGGCTGGATGGCATCACCGACTCGATGGACGTTGAGTCTGAGTGAACTCCAGGAGTTAGCGATGGACAGGGAGGCCTGGCGTGCTGCGATTCATGGGGTCGCAAAGAGTCGGACATGACTGAGCGACTGAACTGAACTGAAGCAGGATAATGGAACGTGCAGTGCCTGGCATGCATGGCTACTTTATACTCAGTGGCCAAGCATCTCTTTCTTAAAGAGAGTACTTAAGATAAGACCTGTATCATGAGACGAGACTGTCCATGTACCTATTCATCTATGCAAGATTTATTGAGCTCTGCCAAATGCCTACCGAAGCATGGAAGGTAAATCAGACATGGCCCTGACCTGGACGAGTTTATAGTCTGTCTTAAAAGAGAAAGAGGTGGGACTTCCCTGGAGGTCCCATGGCTAAATCTCTGAGCTCCCAATGCAGGGGACCACGAGGGAAGTCCCACCTCTTTCTCTTTTAAGACAGGGCCTGGGTTCAATCACTGGTCAGGGAACTAGATCCTACATGCCACAACTGAGACTTAGGACAGCCAAAAAAAGAATTTTTTTTTTTTTAAAGAGAGAGAAAGATGCAAAACAACAGTTATGATGCAATGTGGTCAGTACTAAGTGCTGTGATAAGAGGGAGCTCCACTGCTTTTGGGAGTATGAGAGAAAAAAGCAAATCCAAAGTGAAGAAGGGAGCAGAGGGGACAATGACCACGGAAGCATCTAAACATGAGGTCAAGAGGTTGGAAGCAACACGCAATAACTGATTCCTGATTGAATACTGATGATGACCTTTTTTTAAAAAAGTTACCTTCCCTTCAAACAAAGTTAGGGTGCCAGCATAAACTCAACGCCAAGTTTAAAACTAGAGTACGTTTCCACTGAAGGACCTTATAAACAAAACTGAGTCCATAAAGCAAAATGAAAAATGGTCCTAATTTAGATATGTTTGATTTCTGTCTCCTTCTTCTAGCCAAATTCCATCATCAACCCTGCAGCATAATTTTCCAAAGCAAATATGATATCAGCTGCCAAGAACAGAAGCACCAGACTCAATGTCTCTAAAAAGATGAAGACATTCTTTCCTTTGGGGACCTCATAATGGTCATTATGAAATAGTACAGCCATCATAATTTAAAGAGATGCTTAGACTTCTGACGTATGGGCTAAGTGAGCTCCCAATGCTATGTCAGGTGGCATTTTGTTAAGAAGATTAAGAATACAGTTGTACAGCTTTACTGCTACGGAGAAGTCTGCTTCAATTACACAGTACATATAGCCTAATAAATATGTCCTGAAGAGAAATAAATGGCTTGCAAGGCTGGTGATTGCTAATGGTTTACAGAGCCTTTCACCTCAAAGTCATAAGCCTTGAACTGGCACAGGTGAGGAAAGACCCAGAGTCAATAATACTCTGAGCTGCTCCAAAATCTGGGTAAGATGGATGGATTGTCCTCATGCAATTCTTGAAAGATAAATGGTCACTTCAGACAGAGTGTCACTGAAGTAACATGGATAGTCTTACTGTTGACTTTTGAAAATATAAAAAACACCTTGAAGGGTCTCTGACTCAGCTTCCTATTTGTTAAGAAATAAACAAAAAGGGGGTCTTCAAAAGCAAGAGCTAAATGCAAAAATATCAAGAACTGAGAACTTGCCTCTGACATACACTTACTCTTCATAACTGCTGTCCAAGTACTAATAGCATCTCTATGATTACAGATGAGAAAATTGAGACATTGATGGGTAAATAACATGGCCAAGGTCACACAGTTAGGTGAGCAGTGGCCTGAAGACCTGGTCTAATGTCAAGTTTATGCTTTTAAACACTGAACTGTACAGTCTCATTTAAAGGTGCTTCATCTATTTGGATCGTAGCCCATCATGAAGTGATTAGAATGACAGTGTTTGTGCATCAAAATGTATTCATAGCAAACTTGGCATATAGCTTCATGGAATATATGAATATCTACCTGTAGGTCAGTGGGTAGAGGTATCTTGGACACATAATTGTAATGTGAATCTAGAAAGAGAGTTTCCTTTCTACAAACAGCGTGAGAGTCCATGAAAGGTCAATCAAATTCTTAAGATGTCTGTGATATTTTACTCCAAGTCACAGTATGGAAATCATTGGCCATCTAAACTACACATGCTAAAATGTAATAATCTGGGTCTCTGATTTGAAGGCAATTAAGCCAGTCTTTTAAGCTACACAACTAATAGGTTGGCTGGACACCAAGTCCTGTGATATACTTTTAAAAATTTCTGCTTTTTTCTAGCTTGAAAATGCATTCTGACACTACTTGATAACAGATTTTTGTTGTTGTCGCTATTGGGAAAACAACAGGGGAAAAAACGGAACGAGTGAAAAGGAGAGTGGGTTGTGGCATCATCTCTCCAGGTAGGAAAAGAGAAGTAACTGAACAGTCAACTTAAAAAGTCCACTAATTGCTCATGGTGTACTATGGGGACCAATCTTTCTTCTCTAGGAAATATTCCTACCAAGATCTACTTAAAACAATGGAATTAAACCAGTTTTTCAGGTGGTTCTAGGAAACCTCTCAATGTGGATTGGAAATGTTTCTAATATGGGTATTTGGGCATAAGATCTTACCTTAGTTTACAAATGCTTCTGCCTCTAAGGAGGACTACCCAGCTGGCTTTCCTACCACCTATATTTCAAATCTGAAATACTTGTTGAGCACATGCTTACGGGCTGGCCCTGTTGCACCCATTCTCCTTACCAATAGTTCATCAAGGTCTCCAAGGGATAGGAGAGAAAACTTGTCTCCAGGGCAGTGCCTCCAAAGTTAAGTTTGACTTTCAGCTGCATAAGGTGTATGGGGGGATCATGAAACAATAGCCCAAAACAGCTCACTGAAAGAAAAAACTGATAAGGATTCCTTTCCTGAGGTGAAAAACAGGATGCTGTGTGGGTCCTTATTTTAAATTAAGGTCACCGGCCCAAAGGGAAACCTATCACAAATAGCACTGTAATTGGTGCTGAGATGTTTCTAGGTTAAAAAAAAAAAAAAAAAAAGAACATGCCAGAATCTTTTTCTTCAGGATTACTGACCTTGGGGATGATGCTTATCCTGGCTGCCTACTTTTAGCAATGTAAGTTGGACACAGGACCAGGTATGCGATCTATGAGGGTACCCCCAGATTTGCAGCCCTTCTTGATGCTTATTCATCTTTCTTATCACGTCCATCTCCTAAATGTATTCTGAAACATCCATCCATCTCCACTGCCACCCCCTTCTCTTGGTTGTGTGACTACAAGAGCCAAAACCTGGTGTCCATTTAATTCTTCATCCACTTTAACGCACTGTCCACAGAGGCCAGAGACATCTTTCTACAGCATAAATCAGATTACATGGACTCCTGACTACACATCGCTGTGGCTTCCCAATACAGTTTCAACAAAACACGAACTCTTTCTGTGTCCCACAAAGCCCTCCTTGCTCTGAGCCTGCTTGCCTCTTTAAATCTCACCACTCTTCCCCTTGACCATGAGCCACAGCCAGAGGTGCATTCTCTCCACTTCTGGGCTCATTCCTTTCATTCCTCTGGGTACTTTCACTGGCTGTTCCCTCTGTCTGGAACACTGTTCCTGCAGATCTACATGGGGCATCTTTTTCCCATTACTCAGAGCTCTCCTCAAATGTCACTTCCTCAGAGAAGCCACTCAGGAATCCTGGCCAACAGAAGAAAAGATCCTTCTTGTCCCACTATATTCACATAGCTCAGTTTGTTTTCATAGACCCTGTGACTTATGTATTTATTTGTTTACTGCTTATATTGTTTATTACCATTTACTTGTTTATTGTCTCTGTTTCAGGGACTCTGGATGTTATACTAAAGTTAGTCCCCCAGCCCTTGAGGGTATCTGGTCCCAGTTCAGTAAGTATCTTTGGAATGAATGCATGATTGCTGGGATCTCAGAAAGTGAGTCTGCGTCTTGAGGGCTGCAAGAAGAGCTGATGAGGCAAAGGGGAGGGAGACTTGGCCTTTCTTTTGCTCACCACCATCACTGCTGTGACTGCTTACTAGCTCCTGATCCTCGGGCTGCTCCTTGATTTACTGGTGAGCGGCCAGGCTCAGCTTGACTCACCGCTGCCTCCCTCCGCGCGGAGAGCAAGGTTCCGCTGTGCCACCTTGTGTTCTAAACTCCTTATCACAACGAATGGGAATCGCTCAAGTCCCAGGGTAAACTGGAGGCTCACAAAGCAGCCCCAAGCCTGACAGTTATTGGTCCCAGCAGAGGAGTGTGTTCCCAGGGACTCCTGGAGAATCTAAACACATTTTCAGTTAAGGACACCTTCATACCTTTCCTTAGAAAAACAACCTCTTATGACAACACTGAGTTAAAAAGCTCCAAATGCTTCACCCTTCCTGACAAAAGGCAAACACAGGAGGATGAAAACTATTTCACGTTCTTTCCTTCAGTCAAATCCATGAATCTCTTGAGCAGTTTTAACAGCCTTTATTGGGTGCGACAATCACTTTTCTGTCACAGTGTACTTTTGCCAAATAGGAGGGCAATTTTCCCGTCTGCTCTGTAAGGGCATCTATTATTCAGCCATTTCAATTAACTTCATTACCAAACTGCCTAATTGCGACGGAAGCCACCCCTGGCACTGTATCAAACCTGACTCCAATCTCTTAAATTTAGAAAATCATATTAGCTTTTGGAAAGCATGGGTCATGTTAACAAAGCCAGGGAGATCCAACTTATGAGTCCGACAGCACTGCATTATTCAAAGTGTCTGGCACTCAGACCCAAAGAGCCATTTACTAACGGGTCATGTTTTTCCAAAGAGCAAAGGACATATGATGAGCAGCCCCATTCTTCTCCCATGGAGATATTAAATGTCTTCAAAATCCTCTTGCTGAAACAATATCTGCCCTGGTCTAAGTGATTATGTGAATTACAGAGGGAAAAAAGCTGTTACCTTGACTTTGTCAATTTCTAATGATAGCTGCTTCATACAGCTATGGGAAGCAGTAGAAGCTCATGCTTTATTCAACTATTAGATTGCAGGTTTCAGTGAGTCAATACTCATTTTGCGAATTGGATTTGCTTAAAGGCAGAATATGGGAATCGGTTTCACCCACACACACCCCAACACACACAATGTCCCACTCAGGATGAATCTCAATTAGAAAGAACTTTTATAGGTCAAGTACATTTAAGATGCAGGGAAATTCAAGGACTGCAAGTCCTTTTAATGAAATATTTCAGCTGGGAACAAGATGTACAACAGGGCATTTGCCTTCAAGAAGTACATTGCATTTATGGCAATAAAGAGTAAGTAACATAAATTCATATTGGAAATGACACAGATGATCCCCCAGTAAGCATTTACACTGAAGAAGGTACTCAACACATTTCTCATGGTGGAGATCAAATGCCAGAATCCTTTTGCTCCCTCCCCTATCTGATTTTGGCAGGTTTTTTTCTTAGGAAATAAAGCTCTAATCAGGTTTAGAGTCAATGCAGAGGGAGAACTTAATGCAAAGGGACCCACTGAAACTGGATTTTTTTTAAAAAGCTATCATTAAGTTTTTGACACTGTTTTATACACGCAGAATTAGCCATGGATATTTTGGGATGCCTCATGCATCATGAATGTGTACAGTTCATCCAATTTTTCTCTTGCTTTTGGATTTAACATTCTCTGAGTTACCTTAATAATTTACACATGACAAAAGAATTTCTGAAAGAGTCTAACCAATAAATGTAGTCTTCTGTAAGGGTAACACAGGGCAGAGAGAGGAATCCACCCTGGCCTTGAACTCCTCACTCAGTTTCTCCCTAAATTAAGAGACTGTGGAAGCCCTGGCTGAGACCAAGGAGGTTTCCACTGTTCTTCCTGCGGCTTGGATTCTAGACCCCCCCACTCACACATTACTTCCAAGCATCCCACCTCCTTTCCTCTGCTCTAAAATCCTGGCAGCCTCCTTTCCTACAGCAGTACTTTCTGCATTTCAGATTTTAGGAACCAGTAATTTTTCACTAAATGGATTTGAGCAACTGACCACAGAGTGCCAATTCCTTATTTTGCAAACTAGAAACATTAAAAAGGGGGTGGAAAGGTAACAACTACTATTCCATAAGTAAAACGATACTTAAGAGAGTCTTTGAGAGATTATAAAACTTCACGAATAACCTACTTCTCTATCCTGCTTTTTCTCATTTCACTGTTTACTGAAAATCACTGTCATCACAGAGTAGAATAAGAAACATCTCCAGTCACATTTTGTTCTTGAGGTGACTCCTTTTTGCCTTCTCTTGTCTCTCCCCCAGAAAACTTCTCCTGAAGTACTGAACACGGGAGGACCACCTGAGTATTTCATCCACCCCCCTTCTCCTAAGCCCCATCCAATCATACAGTCAACCCTCCATCAGGACAGGGCAGCAGGGTGAGTTAAGACGAGTCCTCGTCTCGTTCCATCCTCACTGAAACACTGAGGAAGGTACAGATCCCCTCGCATTTCAGATGACAATACAGAGGCTCAGGGACGTGGCCCATGGCTGGCCCAGGCAGAACTGCTGGCAAGTGGCGGAGAGGAGGACTGAACGGAGGACACAATGTGGCCAATGGGCTACTTCCATCAATGAGCTGATATAGAAGCAACGATTGAGAAGGAACGGGGACTTCTCCCATGAACTCTTTTCCATCCAAATTCAACACACAAAAATCCATAAACTAATTCCATTTACATCTTAAAAAAAAAAAAAAAAGACACCATTTCCAAGAAGCTAAAACAAAGGGTGTCTAAGGAGTCTCATTCCAGGTTGTTACTGCCCTTCAGGGCACACCGGCCATGTCTGAATACACTGTCGGGTATCATTGCTGGGGAGGAGGAGAGTGCTGCTGGCATCCAGAGGGCAGAGGCAGAGGATGCCGTGACACATCCCATGATGCACAGGGTGGCCCCCCTAACAAAGAACTGCCCGGTCCATGGTGTCAGTAGGGTCCGGTTAGAGAAACTCTGGGACAAAAAAACAACTGCACCTTCCCGTTTCATCACCAAAGTCAAAGTAACAGGGATTTTGCAGGGGAAAACTACATAAACAAAGACTCCATGAATTCATGGGCACTGTTATTATTTTTCCAACACAAACATTTCCCGCTTTGGTCATTGGTATCTATGGCAAAAGTAATCATGGAGAACATTTTTCAGTTTAGAAACAATATGAATATCTCAGGAAGCATAGATCTAATTCCAACTGTCTCCAAATGATTAAAATAAACTGATTTGTATTATGCAACTATAAGAAAGATTTTTAAAATATAGGGTTTTTCTGATGGGTTCCTCATGCCATGGACCCTGAACATACCAACTGTTAAAATAAATGTCTAATAAAAACAGAAGGTACTTCCCTGATGGGCCAGTGGCTAAGACTCTGCGCTCCCAATGCAGGGGCCCTGGGTCTGATCCCTGGTCAGAGAACTAGATTACACAGGCCACAACTAAGACGTGGCACAGTCAAAAAAATAAACAAACAATATTAAAAGACAAAATGAAACCAAACAGGTGGCTGAATAAGGCATGCTGATGCCCAACACCTGAGATGGAAAGGAATTCCCTCTATTACAGGATCTTAAAATTGTTCCACGCTGCAGTTTCCTAGCTATTATGACTGCTATCCTAAGATACAGTGCCAAAGGATCTTTTGAATAACTCTGCCTCAAATGTTAAAATTACAGAACTAGGATATGAGAAGTTTTCATGGCAAAGGTAATATGCTAAATGGAATCTCTAGAAAAAGAACTGAGCATCAGGAAATGGAGAGGATATGATTAACCACACTGTATTTTAGATGTTTACTTGCATCTCATTCATCTATAATGAGAGATTATCACAGTGCTGAAGGCCCACTGCATAAAAGAAAGGCTGAATAGCATTTGTTGCATGTGGTGAGAAACAAGAAACATCAAGAACATTAGAAACACACACACACTACATAGGAGTATAACATAAACCCAGGTACCAATGTGGCATAAAAAAAGGCAGGTTCCACGCTGCCAGTGGAAACAACACTTGAATGACCCAGTGCTATTTTCAAAGATGTTAAAATTCTACCAACATGATTTCGGAACCAAAAAGGATTATGTTCATAAATGAAGGACATGACTAATCTTTGAGCAGGAATACAAACATGTGAAATACCAGGCAGGATACAAGTTGGGGAATGTTTTAAAATTTGCAGGTGCAATGCAAAGACAGACTCAATAAAAACCATAGCAGACACTTAACTCCAGATGGTGGTAAAGAATGTGTGATTTAATTTAAGGAAAATGAAGGAAGGTGGAAAAACATTACCCTGAGTAAACTCTCTGCCTCAATAACTGTTTTGAAAATGTTCAGAACTGCAAAATGCTTAGAGGAAAGGCTAGGAAGATATCTCTTCCAATAAAGAGAAGCTTAATGAAGTGAGGTCACAAAACTAGTATCAAATAAGGGAGAATAGTAATTAAAAAAACATAATAATGTTTCTCCTATCAGATGCCTCTCACACCACAGCCCCCATTCCAAGGAGGTGATCACTAATTAATTTTCACATAGAACCAAAGTAAAGGAAGAAAATAAACTTCAATGTCAAGAAAAAAAAAGTCTGAGGATGTCATCTTTCTTTTGTCACCAAAAAAAAAAAAAAAGTATAAATGAAATCCAAAAGAAAAGAAAAGCAGCCAGTTCCTGAAATTTTGAGATAAGGATGGTAAAAAGAAATTCCTAGGAAACAGGTCCTCCTCACAGTGCCTGCACACGTGCTGTTTTGGGGTCTCAAAGTCCACTGTGTATGAGCAGCGGGCAGGAAATGCACAGGAGTGTGTGAGGCCAGATGGGATAAATAAGGAAATGGCAGGCCGTGGCAAACTGGAATTGCTGGCACCAACCAAAGGCATGTCAATTTAAAAATACTTTTTAAAGAGACTACTAAAATAGACATGAGTGGGTCAGGCCAAATACCACGCATGGATGACCCATTCACAACTCTCAATCCTTCAGGTACTTCAAAGTTCCGGTCTAGTAGTTCTCAGCAAATGGTAATTGCGTCCCATTCCCACCCAGGGGTCATCTGTCAATGTCTGAAGGCATTCAGGGAGGGACTGTGGAGGGAGGCACACTACTGGGCAGAGACCAGGGAAGTTGCTCAACATCCGGCAACGCACAGGATGAACCCTTGCAACAATTATCTGGCCCTGAGTGTGGCGGGGTGAGGAGGAGACTGGAATTGACATATACACACTATTATATACAAAACAGATAGCTAATAAAGACCTACTCTATACTACAGGGAACTCTACTCAAAACTCTATAAGGGTTTATATGGGCAAAGAATCTGAAAAGGAATAGACGCTTGTACAACCAAGTCACTTCGCTGTACATCTGAAAGTAACACAACATTGTACATCAACTAAACTCCAATTAAAAAAAAAAAAATCTGACCCTAAATGTCAATAGTACTGAGGCTGAGACACTCTGCTGTGGCCTCACGTCATTTAGAAGGTGCCACTGTCACACCTTTCCTCCTTGATGCACACCTTACCCAAATCTGTAGGCACAGATTCAGACTACAGATTACTGCTGGTTACATTCACAGGTGAGTCGGGTCTCTGTATCTGGGTTGTGGGTACCTTGTTTCCTCTCCCCTTACCCTAGGGCTGTGCACATGGAATGCACTCAGACCTCGAGTTGACAATGGGTCAACTGGAAAAAGGCTTGTCACCAGTTTAGAACAAGGATGTGAAATACAGAGGAAGAACAGCTATAATATATAAGCTCAACTGATTCTACTATCAGAAAACCTCAAATACACAGAAATTTCTCTAGCTTAATTTTAGGAGAAAAGGGAGTCACCAAATCTGGTTCTGTTTTCTGCATTTTACAAATACTGTTCCAAAGGCCAATCCCTCCTCTTTTACGTTGGGTCCTACTTCCTTCCCTTCTTAAAGCCCTCACTCCTACAGTGACGCCCCTTTCTCCTCTGCATCTCTGGTTTCTCTGTCCTCTGGGTTGTTTCTATCGACACACATGTTGCACTGTCTCCCATGTAAAAAACCAAAGCAAATTCTCTCAGCTGCACAGCCCTCTCAACCTCTCTCGCCATAGCTCTTTTCTCTGCTCCATTTCACAGGGAGAATTCTTGGACCACTTGATCAAATCCTCATCCCACTCCTGCCTTCTATGCCCCACTCCAGGCTGCTGCTTATAGACACATCATGAACTCTGCTCTCAGAGACGACCAGTGCCACACGCAATCTTTCCACCCTCACATGCCTCCACTTCCTGATGTGGAAGGAATACACTTGAGATACTTTCTTCTCTGGGACTCATAACACCACATATCCTGTTTGCACTGGGTGCCCCATGATAAGCTCCGTCACCAGTCCCTCTTCCTCAGCTTGATCCCTGCAAGATGAGGTGCCCCAGGCCCCTGTCCTGGCTCTTTCTTTCCTTTCTACTCTGTCCCTAAGCAATTTCATTCATCCTCATGGCTCTATATACTATCTACATGTGTGTTTGACAAATGGTAGTGAACATAGTCCACAGTGAGAAATGCACTTGGTAACAGATTCACACACATATACATACATGTGTTCGTATGTGAGTGTATATGTGTATGCACACATGTAAGTCAAAGTTTCATGAACATGTGCTTATCTTTACTGAGGAAGACATATTATTATTGTTTCTATTTTATTTTGCTTTTGAGAAAAACACTGGTCATAGCCCAGTACAGTAGTTTCAGGACCTAGTAAGGGGCCACGGCTCATGGTATACAGCAAACTTAATAAGATAATGGCTCATAAATGTTTCTCTCTCCTGCCCTAACTTGCCAGTGATGAACTCCAGGCCCCAGACAACTGCCTGTGTTTCTGCTCCGCTTGGATGTCAGATGGGCATTTCGCAGTTACCATGTCTGAGAAGGCACCCTTGATGCCTGAGTTCAAGGCCCATCCACTCCCACCTCAGTATTCACATCTTAACAAATGGTCCCTCTGTCTATCCACCTGCCCCAGCAAGAAACTTGGGGGTCATTCCTGGCTCCTCTCCTTTCCTTCCTCGGCAGGGCTCAGCAAACTGTAGCCCCAGGACCAAATAATGTTTTCTTGGAACACAAGCAATCCATTTGTGTTAATGTCATCTGGTACAAGGGCAGAGGACAGTAGTGGTAACGGAGTATGTGGCCCACAAAGTGAAAATACAGACCATCTGGCCCTTCAGAGACAAGAGTTTGCCAACACTTATCCTGAGTCAACCTACCCAGTGCTGTCAACTCTCCTGAACACTCCTCAACACCATCCCCACCCCCAACTTCCCTCTGTCTCCACAGCCATCACAAGAGTTCACACCGCAAACACCCTTCTCCAACCACCACATGGCCCTACTGGGTCTCCCCTTCCACATCAGTTCCTCTAAAATTCTCCACAAATATGCCAGAGGGATTGTTTAAAGTGTTAACGAGATCTCATCCTTGTATTTCCTAAAAACCAGACATCACACAGAAAATAAAATCCGAATTCCAGACCCTGGGTGCTGGTCTCTGAAGCTCATCACCACTCCCCTTGCTCACCTTTCTTCAGCCACACTGTCCCCCATTCTACTTCCTTTTTGGGGCCCTGGCATTAACTGTCCCTTGTTCCTGGAATGCTGTTTCCTTCCTTGCGGTCACTCAAATCTTGTCACCTAATTGAAAGCAGCCCTCTCGGCCCTACTCCTCTGTCACTCCCTCACCACTTCATCCAGTCTCCTCACAGCACTTCTCTCTGGATGATGTTTTCTTGCTCATCTGAATATGTCTGCCCCTTTTCTCCTTCCTGTAGAATAAAAGGGTCATGAAATCTGGAGTAAACTTGTTTTGTTTGTGGATGATCTGTTTCATTCCCAGCGCCCAGACAATGCCTGGCCCACAACGTTTAGGAATTTGTTCCCCTCCAAAAGGGAAAACAAAAGAACCTCTTTACGTTTAAATGCAGACCTGTAGGTAGAATGAGTATTCTACAGCCCACATACCAATGCAATAACTCTAACTTGAAACTCCTACTCTCTTCCAGAAACGGGAGACAATGTCACCACTCCTTAATGAAAATTATAAATCGCATACACATTTATAATAAATAATGCACAAAAGCAAATAACTTGGTACATTAAGTTTATATTTAATCGCTAAGAAGTTATTAGGGAGCACACTAGATTTAATAAGAGGCCTCAACTTTCAAAATTACTAGAAAAACCAAGCATCACAGGTAAGTGAGGTCAATTAGTTTGAGATACCAAACCAGATAAGCACACCAAGATGACTTCTACATCTTCCTTTTTTAAGCAGAAGGCTGACAAACTGTAAATTGCTGATAGTTCATGCAGCAGATTATATACTATTTTATATATAAGAATTTAAGGTGAATTTTTTTGTGTGTTAAAGTTTCTTCCCTTTTGGGGATAAAGATACTTTACATAATATAATAATGTAAATTAAACTCCTTTAACAGCGGTCCAGTATAACACATGAGATGCTTCCTGGCCAGGTTAAAAGCTGATACGCCATCTCAGGACTAGAACACAGCAGATAGCCCAAGCGCTGATATGTTTCAAGTGTTTCATGTTCTCCGAGGCTCAATTCCTTGTGACCCCCTAACGTCCAGTAAACACATGTAGAGAGCTGAGAGCAGTACCTACACGTGGAAAGAATTTAATAAATAGGACCTATTATCATTATTATCTTTATAAAAGAAGCACATTAGCCATGAAGTTGCCCTCAGTTTCGTATTTTTCTTCTTTAAAAGGCATTAAAAATAAGAGAAAGGGTAAAATGAAGGATAATCAACATAGCACTTTCTATGAGGATGCAAAGATTTAAAACTGGACTGTCCAATATGGTAGCCATTGGCCACATATGGCTCTTCAGTTCTTGAAATGCGGTCCACCAGACTACATTTTACATTGTATCTAACTTTAATTAAATAGCCACATGTGGATATTAATAACTGCACTGGACCTGGCGAACAGGCTTAATTGGACCATGATCCACTGCCATATAATGTATTTCCTTGCCATTTATTTATTTACTTGAAGCAGAGTTGATTTACAATGTTCTGTTAGTTTTAGGTACACAGTGATTCAGTTATACACATACGTGTGTGTCGTGTGTGTGTCGTGTGTGTGTGTACACACACACGACACACACACACACGTCTTTGCTCTCACGGAGGAAAGAGCAGAGCATGATGGCGGTGGACACTGTTTGCTATGTAGCAGTCAGAGCAGAAGCCTGAAGGACAGGAGTGAGAGAGCCCTGTGGCTCTCTGCAAGAGGAAATAGACAGAAAAAAGAGCAGCTCTCGGCTGCGACACAGGACTTTGGAGTTTCCTCTGAATGATGGGACGTCATCCTGACACTAGCAGTGACTGGATCCAATTGACTTTAAATCACTCTAGCTGGAGAATGGACTACAGGAAGTGTCAAGACCTGTTGCAAGGCCACGGCAAGGCCAGATGCCACATGATGGATGGCAGAGGCCGGGGAAGACATGGGAGGATGACAGGACCGAGAAGGGGGAGGGGATGGGTTGTGCGGATGTGAATACACAGGACTCTCCACCTCTATTAGGATATCACTCTGCCAGCAACCTGAATTTTCCTTTCCGAGGCCCTGCAGCTCAACTGAAGAGATTCTGGCAGTCAAACCTTAAGTGGTGCAATTTGCAATTCATTGTCCAGTCTGTGACCAGAGGGCAAAGAGAACAGAGGCGCCAGATAACTCGGGTTTAACTCTGAGGCAGGGCACAGCTCGCTGCGGTTCTAATTATGATGGTTCTACATCGTTTCAGACAGAGGAAAAACACACAACAAAGCAGAGCTAATGCTAATCATGTGCTTGGATGATGCGATTAGATATTGCTTTCCCTATGTGGATCGATGACGATTTAATCAACTAAATATCATCATTAATTTGTATGAAAATTAAGTTGCATTAATTTGCCATGGACTTCAGACCTTATTCATTCCTTTATGTATAAGGCGTACTGCTCAACAGTTTAGGTATTGGAGCTTCTTATCTAAAAGCCAGGAGGCTGCTTAACATAGTGGGTAAGAGATTTGTCTTTGGAAGTAGAATCGTTGGGTTCAAACTCAGCTGTGTGATTCCGGGTAAATCAGTGAGCTTCTTTGGGCCTCAGGATCCTCTCCTCTTAAGTGGAGGTAGAGACTTCCCTGCTAATCCAGTGGTTAAGACTCTGCCTTCCAATTCTTGGGGTGCAGGTTTGATCCCTGGTCAGGAAACTAAGATGCCTTGGGGCCAAAAAAACAAAACATAAACAGAAGCAATATGGCAACAAATTCAATAAAGACCTCAAAGATAAATAAATAAAAATGTAAATGATTTCCTATTTAAAAAATCTTTAAAGGGGAGATAAGATTTTAATCAGGCTTCCCTGGTGGCTCAGCAGTCAAGAATCCGCCTGCCAATGCAGAAGATGCATGTTCGATCCCTGAGTCAGGAAGATCCTCTGGAGAAGGAAATGGCAACCCACTCCAGTATTCTTACCTGGAAAATCCCACGGGCAGAGGAGTCTGATGGGCTATAGTCCACGGGGTCGCAAAAGTTAGACACTACTTAGTGACTAAACAACAACTAGGTTTTAATCACTTCAGAGGGCTCCTGAATTATGACATGTAAAATGTTTAGAACCAACTCAGGCTGGCACACTGTGGAAGCATTTACTGCTTTTATTACAAAAGCTTTAAGCAAGGAAGTGTCTTATACATACTTACCAACTAAACCAGAAATTTCCCTTTTGCTTTACACTAAGCAAATTTAACTGTGGAGTCTCAACACCTACAACAAAAGCAATTCCTTTTTTTCCCCTACCAATCACTGCCTTCATTTCCCACAGAGCCCTGTTCAGAATCACACTGCAAATGCCTGGTTCCAACGTGGTCACAACAATGGGATGCTAAGAGGTTTTATTTAAGTGTGTACGTATCGCTTGTACCATAGTAACAATTCTGGTACACAATATAACCAATAATATTTTTAACACTATCATTACTATCACTACCACCATTTTTATATCTGATTTGTTGTCTTTTAACATCTCTCTCTTATGTTTCAGAAGTTATGAAGAGTGACTGTGAAGCTACGTAATTAATTTTCTAATGTGACTTGCAGAGGAAGTTAAATTTATCCAGTTGGTATTTAACTGAGACCTTACCACATACCAGGCTCCCCATGATGTCCAGAGATACAAAAGTACAAGTTGGATAGACTCTTGCCCTCTAGGAATCCTAGCCTTTTATTACTTTACATTCAGATCCTAAAATTACTCAGTGTCCTGACAAGAGCACTCAGTAAACAAAGCATCACTTCTAATTCCGTTTTGATCAGCTAAAGCCACTTGGGGGATGAGCTCAAAAGAAGCATCTCTGAGACCAAGTCCTCCTTTCTAACCTCCTCTAAAGTAGAAAAATATCAAATTTGGGAGCTACAAGGGACCTTAGCGAAGATGGAGAAATCTGTTGCTTAGAAAGTAGACTTTAGAAGAAGAATATTACTTAGAAATGAAAACAACTGTTAAACTTTATAAACTTATTTAACTCCCATTTATATGTCACAGAATCAAAATGAGAAGGAATCGGGAGGGCAGGAGCCTAAAACTGATTCCAATTCTGATTTTATATCAGAATTGCTGGTAGAGCTTCTAAAAAAAAATACAGGTGCCTGCACATCGTGTACTCAGATTAAGATTCTGCAGATAAAGGATAAAAACTCTTTTTAAGAAGAGAAAAAATAAGCTACCACACTCAGGGGCTTCTGATACCAGATAAGATCAGTAATACACTACTCATCATGTGACTGCTTCTAGGTCAGGAACTGGCACAAATGCTACTTTTTTCAGATGGCTTGCCTAAAGTCACAAAGGGGATAAAGGCAGGAGAGGGAATTTAAACTTGCATCACCTGAGTCTTGGATCTTTCTTTCCTCTACACGCCAATGAAAGTATTGGCATAAAATTAGAGCGGTCATCCTAAACATGATTTAGTTCAAAATATCCTTTTCTTTTTTTTTTTAAGAAAAAGAAATGAGTCTCAAGGCAGGAGTTGTAACCCAGTCAGAGTTACAGAGGAGTTACAGGCAGAGGTTGAACTAGACGCAGACTCCTGGAACCTTCAGTTCAGCCTTTTCTTTTAAATATCACTTAAAACAAGCTGATTAAAACACGCTTACTCCTTGGAAGAGAAGCTGTAGCAAACTTAGACAGTGCATGAAAAATCAAAGATATCACTTTGTCAACAAAGGTCTGTTATAGTCAAAGCTATGGTTTTTTCAGTAGTCATGGATAGATGTGAGAGTTGACCATAAAGAAGGCTGAGCACCAAAGAACTGATGTTTTCGAACTGTGGTGCTAGAGAAGACTCCTGAGAGTCCCCTGGATTGCAAGGAGATCAAATCAGTCAATTTTAAAGGATATTAACTCTGAATATTCATAGGAAGCACTGATGCCAAAGCTGAAGTTTCAATACTTTGCCCACTTGATGCAAAGAGCTGACTCACTGAAAAGGTCCTGATGCTGAGAAGGAATGAGGGCAGGAGGAGGAGAAGGCGACAGTGGATGAGATGGTTGGATGGCATCACGAACTCAATGGCCAGGAGTTTGAGCAAACTCCAGCAGATAGTATAGGACAGAGAGGCCTGGCATGCTGTAGTCCATGGGGTTGCAAAGAGTCAGACATGACCTAGTGACCGAACAACAAAAACAAAATGATATGTACTTTCTTTTTTTTTAAATTTGGCCACGCTGAATCTTAGTTGTGGCATGTGGGATCTAGTTCCCTGACCAGGGAATGAACTCAGGCCTCTTCATTGGGAACTCAGAGTCTTAACCACTGGACCACCGGGGAAGTCCTCAGTTTAGCTTTTTCAATACACATCTTCTGTCAAAGTAAAACACACATTCTTCTCTTTCAAAAAATATTCCAAGTTGCCTCTTGAAACAGAGTATTCTGACTCACCCCCAGTGGTATCTTCAAAAGCATTGTACTTCCCACTGGGTATAAATTAGTCAAATACACAGGGGGCACAGGTAGTTATGCTACATATAGTATAATTCCTTTTTAAAAATAAAAAAAACCTTTATGAAACAAATTCTTCATCTTTTGTAAATTAAAAAAAATTATTCAAAACAATAGTAATAACCTTGGAGCATCATTTTCCAAACACGTAAAAAAGACTCTAGACTCACACTGGAGTCAGGTGATGGGTCTTCTGAATGCAAATGCTCTGTGAAAAACTAAGAAAAATAAAAGGCATTCTCCTGACTGGACAGCAGAGGGAGGAGGAGCAATGGACTGGCCATGGGAAGACGGGAAGCCAGGCAAAAGAAGGGGCTGCCCTTTACAGAACTTGACTGCTAGCCACAGACACGGACTTGTTTACGGAGAAGACACCTGTAAACAAATCAGTAACGATCCCAACTGACAAGGCTATGGATGGACACCCCCAGCAAGCCCAAGCCTGACCCAGAAAACCGTCTCCAGAAATTTACAAATAATATTTCAACCTCTGCTTATTTTCAGGTTGGCAGGAGGGAGATGGAAAGAAAAACAAAATGCACCTGATCTCAACCAGAACAAAAATAAAAAATGAGTTTAGGAGACTAAGAGTGAAAACCAAAATGCAAATATAGCTAAGTTTTGCCCCCAAGTAGAAAGACTACTTCTTTAAAGCACAGAAAGTGCCATCCTTGAGATATGAAATCCTGAGAATCAAGAAAAGTGTGGACTTAATGAGTTTATCAATCTGCTTACCAGCAGTTAAGACAGAAATGAGATTCATTAGAAAGAATCAGTGAAGTGGCCATTTGCTTTCTCATTTAACCTAGCTGCTATCCTTATTGATCATCAAACCTTCTCATTTACACTCCCATCATACAAGAAGAATGATTAAAATGCCAGCTCTGATTCAAATAACTGATATATGGCAGAAACAAATATATTTATATGCTTTCTAGAAAGATTAATAATAGCTGGTGCTGGCTTGCCACGGGAAGATGTACAAACTTTCTATCTGACACATAAATCAAACGCAAAGCATATAGCATATTTTAAAGACTGCTGATGTTACAGTGATTTTAAATTACTCAGGTTCTGGAATAAAAGATGCAGATGTTGACTAATGTGGTAATATATTCTGGAGCTTCTCATTAATTTAATGTTATAAAATGCAATGGCATTAACTGAAAGACAGTCTGAGGAATTAAGAGAGAAAATAAACATATTTGAAATCAAGGGTATTTTATTTTTAACCCATACTTTATTGATGAACAGTCTGATCATTTCCACTGTATTTCACTGTGGTTAAGATTCTTTAACATGTTTCCCTGTACACTCTTCAAAATATTTTTTAAATTTACTTTTATTATTGGAGTATAATTGCTTTACAATGTTGTGTTAGTTTCTGCTGTACAACAAAGTGAATCAGCTAGCGATATGTTTTTATAATGACCTGTTTGCTATCTCGGGCAGATTCATTACAAAATGGTTCCATTAACCATCGTGGTTTAGTAGATTGCAATGATAGTTTGTTTTTCATCCCTTTGAAATTAAATTGAATGGAAAAGAAAAACTGAACAGAATGACAAAAGAAATGGAGGGGCAAATAAATGAAGAAGGAGAACAGTGTGATTTGTAATGTCAAATGAGCAGTGGCTGAATCAGAGATGCCCTGATGTACCAAAAACTATTGACAAGTTTCCAACTTGCTGGCCACTAAAACCAGCAAAAATGCAAAAATCAGCGGTATTCAGAGTTAAGTAAAGCAGAATACTGGACTGGAAACCAAAGAATCCGGGTGAACGTCTCAATCCTGCTCTTGGTTGGTGCCTGCCTACCTTTCAGAGACATGGTAAGCAAGGCCTGAGAGGCGCGTGTAGGTTTGAAAAGCACTTTGTAAACTGCTCTCCTGCTTGTGAGTGCCAGGTACCACCATCCTCCACCCTCTCCCCCTCCTCCTCATCCTTAACCTCAAGTCACTTCCTGTAACATCTTGGTCACTGTTTAACACATGTCTGTGAAATCAAGCGATTTGGGTACAAGAAGACACTTCAAAATATTATTGGTAGAAATAACTCTTTGAAAAAAATGTGCAAATGGCTTTTATACCTGTTTAAGAATGGTGAACTGAGCACTCTGAGTCACACACAGTTCTGAATTCTGGATTCCCTTCCAACAACCCCAATCATTTTGATCACAGAACACACAGTTTCATGAGAGCCCGAGATCATCGCTGTCGCAACATACACAAGCTTTTCCACCTCCGTGAAACAGAGAGAAAGTAGAAATCTGGTCCTGATCTTTTTTCAGAGGGGCAGAATACTCCGTGCATAAACACCTCATTTTGGCAAGAGTCAGAGGAACTACCAATCTCCTGCCCAGTGTGGGAGGTAATCAATCAGGATTAGCCACAAACACTGACCCAGGAAATATTTCTCAGTGTGAGGTCCTGGAAGTTCTGGTGGGCTGAGGGTGCTGACAGGAGAAAAAGAAGAAAGCTAACTGTCTCAAGATTTATTTCGAATACCTCACTTCTCTGAGATTCTTAACCACTTCATCAAAATGTGGGTATGCTGAAATGTTTTTAATATGATTCGTGGAACTGTTGCTCCCACCAAGGGAAATAATAATCACATGTCCATTCATTCGTTATCTGTTTATGCATGAACACCTAGCAGGAGTCAGGTACTATGTTAAATGCCAGGGACACAACTGTCAACATGCAGACGTGGGCCCTGGCTTTAAAGATATTAGATTCATTAAATTCTAATGAAAAAGGGAGAGCAACAAAGAAAAATAAGAAAATGTACAAAACAATGGCTTGTGATAATAATGACTGTGATAAAAGCTAACGAGAAATGGACTGATGCAACAGGGATTACACAGGATTGCTGGGGGGTACCTTAGAGAAATAATGAGAGAATCCCTCTCTCAGGAGGAGACTTGAATGAGACTGAGCCAGCCAGGTGAAGAGTTGGGGAAAAGTTTTCCAAGCAATGGAAACAGAAAATGCAAAGGCCCTGAGACAGAAGGGCTTAGAGAACTGAAGGCATCACAGAGAAGTCAGGTGGCCAAGCACACTGAGGAAGGGAGAGGAGTGTGAGATGAGGCTGGAAGAGTGGCCAGGAGCTACATTTCACATGCACGCTGTGCAGACCAGGCTCAGGAGACTTACAGGATAAAGGTTTTCAAATCTTAATGGGTTTTAAAAGGCACAGTTTGATTTACATTTAAAGGAAATTGAAACAGAGCAGGACACCATGGTTCTTTCCCTCCAGGTCTTCTGCCTGTCTTTTGTCCATAGAAAAACTTTAGTCAAAGATTAAGTTTAATCTGAGAAGTGAGAAAATGCAGAAGCAAATGAAAACAATCAAACAGAACCAAAAAATATTAGTTCAGTCACTAAGCAAAGTCAGGGACCTTGAGGTCCTCCTCAGTGGCTATGGACAGCATTTGCAGCCATATCCTTTGAGCTGTTTTATAGACACTGAAACCCCCATCAGGTGGAATAAGCTACCTACCTGATGATCAGAATGTGGCCATGACATAAACTGCCACAATTCTGAGAACTGGCCTCAAAGAAATGGGAATAAACTGACCCTGGAACTGAAAACTAACTGCCTTTGCAACATCAAGATGACACTGATCAGACCACTGCATGACCAACTTTAAGACGACTGTGCTGTTTCCACATGTAGCCTCTTCTCTCTGCCTGTACAACTCCTCCTTCTGCCTATAAAAGTTCTGGGCCACTGAATGTCAGTGGGGGAGGGGCAGGTGGGGATTGGCCTCTGGACACGAGTCCACCCTCCCTCGCCTCCAAAACAAAGTGAATTTTCCTCTCCCCCAGCCTTGCATTTTTATTGGCTTTTCAGTCTGGAGCAGCTGGATCCCACTCTCAGCAACAGTGTTACCCTATGTGCATGTCCTCTGTATAAACACATAATGTATAAACATAACCTTTAGTCTAAAGAGGCTAGCATTTGGAGAAATCAGAAGGCATTTTGAATGCATTTCCCAGTATTTAAATAAAAATGATCTTAAAGGAGGAGACATTTAGAAAGCCCCAAAGACCCATCTCATAACCAGTATATATAACAATGGATGTAAGGTTTTAAAAAAATGAATCAAACTAAATCCACATACCTCCTCGTTGCACTAATAATGTGACCTCACTTCCCTTTGGACATTCGATGAGCATGTCCACGACTTGGTTGTGAGTTAGGGCCTGCACATTCTTCTTATTAACTTCCACTATAAGATCCCCTTCTTTCAGGCCTCGGCACCTTGGACTGTCAACAATCTGTTTCACTCTTTGGCCGCCACCCCCAGGACTGTCCGCAATAGTAAAACCAAAACCCATTGGCCCTTTGACTATATGAACAGTTATGAGTTCCGGCTGAGTGGCTATGGAGGAAGCCAAAGAGACAGTGTCACTGGGATAACCATGGGAACCATTTGAAGCCACATCCGCAGGGCTGCTTGGCCTGGCATCCTTCATACTGCTGACTTTGCCTGTTTTACTACTGTGACTAGCTGGTGAGTCATAGGTCTCTTGCCCATTCACAATAATTGGTTCTTTGTCCAAAATGGCCACTGAAGTCACTAAACTTGTGTTGGGGTCATCTGGGTCAAAAGGCAACGGATAACCTCGGCAGAGTTCAAGGTCCACGCTGGCACCAATGGGAATGGACTGGAAGATTTTCACAACTTGTGCGTGCGTGTGTCCCAAAACACAGGTGTCATTCACGCTCACAATTACGTCTCCTGCAAAAAAGCTGGGGATTAAAAAAACTGCCCAGGAAAGTTCCATCAATTTTATACTATAAAACCCTACCAATAAGAAGTTGAACTGAAATTGGAGTAGGGGGTGATACTGCAAGGCACAAAAAGACAGCTGCTATTACTTTGTTTATGCTAATAAGGCATTCGTGTAGCATTTACTGTCTTCCATGCTAATGGGAATAAAATGATCACTGAAAGAACATTTGAGCTTTTCTATATTAAAAAAAAAATCACTGCAGAATGCGAAGTTGAGAATTCATTCATTCAAATGGATCTGCATTTTTAGTAAATTACTCATTTACTATACTCGACAGTACCCTAACAGTTCCCCAAAAGGGAAAATGTTAAAGCAGCTTCAAAGTTTTTCATCTATACCAGGAAACACATTTACGTCATACAGGAAGCTTGCTCATTCACCAAGCTTTTAAAGGACAATGACAAGCTCAGGACATCATGGTGCTGTCTGGTCCATGCTGTAGTGTCTCATACCTGTCTCCATCTTGCCATCCAGGGCAGCAGGACCATCTAGGACCAAGCTCTTGATTTGCAGAAACTCGTCAGGTTCATCCCCTCCAACAACTGTGAAGCCAAAGCCACGACTGCTTTTCCGCAGCTTCGTGTGAATGAATTTGCCTTTCAACTCTGAAGGGTTTCGTGTAAAAAAGGGTTTGCCTGCATCAAAACAAGATGTAGAAGGAGGGTGACCATGAATGAAAAGATGAAGTAAATAAGAAATGATACAAGTTAGACATATCTCTCCAAACTCCTGTGCGGGGGCATGGGGGCACAGAGGTGTTTCAAGAAAGTCCTTCTTGATTCCAGTTATAAGGGAATTCCCAGACCCTTTTGTGTAAGGAGGGGGCTAGGGTTCACTGTGTGTCAGCACGAAGATCAAAAGAAAATGTAACAGAAGGATGACACTGGTGTCCAGTCTCTGACACAGATCTTTGGTCTTGTTTCATGTAGTTTGACAGCAACTGAGCTGCCATGAGGCCTTCAAAAAAACAATGGCGTGGGTCCTTGCTTCGTGTCTTTTGTTTTGTTACAGATTATATTTTCTACTCTGGCTTCCAGTATGTTGTCTCGAGTTTGGCTCCCATTTGTAGAGTCAATTACACGAAACTTTTCAAAGAGAAAACTCATTCTGAAAAGAAACAGATGATACCAGGAGACACCGTATGGTCACAAAGAATAACTCATATGGGACTTCCCTGTTTGTCCAGTGATTAGGAGGTCTTCCCTGTGGCTCAGTCAGTAAAGAGTCTGCCTGCAGTGCAGGAGACCCGGGTTCAATCCCTGGGTCGGGAAGATCCCCTGGAGAAGGAAATGGCAACCCACTCCGGTATTCTCGTTATGGAGAATTCCATGGACAGAGGAGCTTGGTGGACTACAGTCCACGGGGTCACAAACAGTCAGAAACAACTGAGAGTCTAATACACATTCTCTAAGGCTTCACCTTCCAATGCAGGGGACGTGGGTTCAACCCGCATTCCCGGGTGTCTGGGAAGACTGTACATGCCCCAGCACAACTAAGCCTGTGCACCACAACTACTGAGTCCCTGCAACACAGTCACTGAAGCCTGAACAACCTGGAGCCCGTGCTCCAGACAAGAGACGCCACCACCACAAGAAGCCCACAGATCGCAACCAGAGAGTAGGCCCCGCTCAATGCAACTCGAGAAAGCCCATGCCCATCAGTGAAGACCCAGCACAACCAAAAATAAATAAACAAATAGACAGAGAATCGCTATTTTAAAAATTAAAAGGAATTGAACTGAATTCTAAATTCAACCAATTTTTCCTGTCCATTTGCATCGTTTAACAAGTAGTGAAATAGCCTGCTGCTGCTGCTGCTGCTAAGTTGCTTCAGTCGTGTCTGACTCTGTGCAACCCCATAGACGGCAGCCCACCAGGCTCCCCCGTCCCTGGGATTCTCCAGGCAAGAACACTGGAGTGGGTTGCCATTTCCTTCTCCAATGCATGAAAGTGAAAAGTGAAAGTGAAGTCGCTCAGTTGTGTCCGACCCTCAGCGACCCCATGGACTGCAGCCTACCAGGCTCCTCCGTCCATGGGATTTTCCAGGCAAGAGTACTGGAGTGGGGTGCCATTGCCTTCTCTGGTGAAATAGCCTAGGTATGTCCAAAATCAGTTGTCTCATTAAAAATAAATTAACAGATATACAGCTAAATAGCTTCCAAACATTTAGTGAATTCTCTTGATAACATTCACAAATAACATTTCGCACACAAACCCAATATTTTATTTTGAGTTTGGGCATTTCTCTGTAATCGAGAAGCTCAATTGAATTTCCCCAATTATCCCAAAGTAATGAACATCATTCTAGGTGCAGACTCTTTCAACTCTCCTATTATACTTCCTATCTCCTGCCCTTGACACTGCTTCCCCATATGCCCTATTACTTTTCTACCAAAAATGTTATCCAAAAAAAGGAGAAAAAAATCTCCATGTCTCCAAATACCCCTGCACTAGGAGGCTGGCACGCAGGAAGGAAAGTTATTTTTGGTTAGCTACATCTAAAAGGTCTTTTTAAAAAGGTCTCTGGGAACACATACAATTTTTAATTGCACATTTCAAAAGTCTCTGGCTCTTAAGAAGGCTTTTTAAAATTGCTTGGAGTCACAGGTCTGCTCACTAACCTCCTCCCCTCTACTGTAGTCCCAAGGCTGGCTGGAAGCACGACAAACTATAGTCCTGTCAGCATGGCTAAAGAAAGGCAAGACCGATCTGAATTTACCATGAGAAGTCATCTGCCAAAGCACCAGGGAAGGGATGTCAAGCGCAGTCAGGGATTGTACTGAAAGAGTTGCCATGGCAATTACTAGATGGAAAATTGAGAACCGTTCAGATAACCCCCAAATTTCCCTTTATGGGGTATATGAATAGCAGCTATTCTAGAAGCACAGGCTACTAGGGAAAGCTTTAAGGCAAACACATATTTCACTTAGGCAAAGATATCAATACCCATCAACTTTTCAGTGAGACACTCTCTGTCCCGTTACTGAATACTGCAATATCTCTTCCAGCATTCACAATCCCCCTTACCTGCTTTACTTTTGATTTCAGCATTTATCACCATCCTGCACAGGATACAGCTTACTCACTGAAGGGGGTTTTATCTCCCTCTCCCCCATACCCTATCGCAGGAGGGGCACTGCACATGCTCACACATGCAACACTAGAACAAACTCCACAAGGATTCCTGATTGCATGTCCAGAGTGTAAATAAAACATGGCCTGTATCGTTGTGTGTGCTCCAAAAATGTGTGTTGAATGAACGAATGAATAAGAGCACAAAGAAGTGAAATTTAACGTGTCTTTGAGAAGGCTGCAAGAGGTGGCTGGGTGTGTAAGTTTTTCACCCTGATTATAGCAAAGTTAGAAAATGTAAAAATGTGTCTGGCAGTTTATCTAAATGAATGTTTTAAAAAGCCATTAGCATATTTTGAGTTGAGAATGCTTTCAGCTTAAAAGAGACATGAAGAGGACTTTGAAATTACACACTGACTTTCTGTTTCAACATTTAACTAGGGAGAGATCAGAGGGTTCCACATTTATGCACATTTTATTACGTTTTATGTACAGGCAGGTCATCAGTTACTGTAGCTTTGGAGAAGTGCTTTTCTATATACAAGCAGTGGAATGAGGAGCTCTCTGCTGCAGCCTTGTGGCACATGTAATTTTCTAAGACAGGCTAATCTGCTGACTAGTCAACAGCTGTAAGATCTGGTGATGTGGAAGGATCACCTGGGTAGCTTTTTAAAAATGTACTCATTTCTAGGGCCTGCCCTGGATTCACTGAATCTGGAACTTCTGGGTCTCAGCCCCAAAACATCTACTCATGAACAACCTGTAGCTGCCTGCTTCTCTGCCAAGTTGGCACTATTCTTGGAACTAGTATTTGAATACCATAGTACCATTTGCCCCAGAGTACTTCCTGTGACACCGCAAACGCTCGCTATCTACACTATCCAACACAGCAGCCACTAGTCAAAAACGAGGCTCTCCTGACTCCTTGAAATGTGGCCAGTGGAAACAAGAAACTAACTTTATTTTTTTTAACTGTAATTAACTTGAATTAAAAAGGTAACATGTACCCAGTAGCATCCAAACTGAATGGCATACATTAAGACGATGAGGTATCCCACAAAAACATAACAAAAAGGTTTAAGTCAGAAGTTAAACTGTTTCTAATGACACCCAGGGTTCAGCTCTGTGCTCCACTACTTCCTGGATGTGTCTGAATTACTAAACCTCTCTCTGCCTGAGCGGCGGATGTATAAGTGGAGATAATGAGAGTACTAACCTCACTATTTACATGATAGTTTTAAGAAGGAACGGTGACAGATAACATAGCTGAAGTGCTCAAGGAGGTGCCTGATGCATAAAAAGAGCTCAATCAATGTAGGTTATTATTTTGTTGATGGTGGTGGTGAAATGGGTAGGGTGAAGGGGTAGCTGCAAAATCTCTGAGCATAAATCTGGAAGCTGGAGAGATTTCCCAAGAGCAAATCTCTTTAAAAGTTAACATTTTCTGAGTTGAGAAGGATACTCTTTTGATCAGAGGAAAGTCAGTTGAGCAATGAACTCAGCAAAATTAATACCAAACAATCTAACCCTATTAGCTACACAGCCTCTTCTTGAGAGTACTGTCAGGAACATAGACCAGGATACTTTACAGGTACACAGGGAACTCAGAGTTGTAACCGATGGTGATAAAGCCCAACTTAATGTTTCTTACAACTGTAGCTTGGAGTCAAAGAGTATGGATTTAAACTGTCTTCTATGGTATTAGTTATACTTTGAAGATTACGATTATGCTTGAAAGACAACAATCAATACAGAGACTAGAGTAAAAGTTTTAAGAATAGACTATTTCCCACAGGGAGCTCAGTGAGCCTCTCCCAAACCCCAACCACTAGGGGACCCAAGAAGATTAAAGAAGAAAAGGGGGTTAAAAAAAAAGAAAGAGAAAAATCTGAAATAAAGTTCCTCATACAGATCAATACTGTCTGGACTCTTAACTCAGTTGCTGCACGAAGCATTTGACACTCAGAATCTGAAACTTTAAAGCTCTAATTGATTTAATCTCTAAGACAATCCTTTAAGGAAGCCAGGCTGTTTATCACGGATGTACATACATTATTTCACACAATAATAAATTTAGCAGAGAGGATGAGATCTAGTTCAGGATATCCTACTGTGGAAAAACAAAACAAAACAAAACACAGTCTCATACCTCCATGCGATTGAAAGTCTGAAGAGGAAATTGCTAAATAACTGAACTCAGATGAACACAAATTACCAACTGTTAAATTCTATAAACGAGAAGTTTGACATGGGAAGAGTGAATCGGACAGAATCCAACAGAAACCTTAGCTGAGCAGAAGCTGGCAGAGCAAAGAGTGGGAGGAGAAGACAGCCACAAGCAGAGAGCAGCATGTGCAAAGGCCCTGGTGTGTCCAGAGAACAGCATGTGCAAAGACCCTGGTGTGTCCAGAGAACAGCATGTGCAAAGGCCCTGGTGTGTCCAGAGCGCAGCATGTGCAAAGGCCCTGGTGTGTCCAGAGAGCAGCATGTGCAAAGGCCCTGGTGTGTCCAGAGAACAGCATGTGCAAAGACCCTGGTGTGTCCAGAGAACAGCATGTGCAAAGGCCCTGGTGTGTCCAGAGAACAGCATGTGCAAAGACCCTGGTGTGTCCACAGTTTCGAGGACTCAAGAAAGTAACAAGAGGGTCAAGGAACTGAGAAGTTAGTGGAGTTAACTTACCATGAGAGAAAGAAAGAAGACAACATGAAGTTGAAGAAGGAATTTTATACTTTAAAAATAAAGACAAGCCCACAATCCTGTTGATATTAATTTATATATCATTATCTTCTATGTTTTGTCTCTATTAAAAACATTATCACCATTAAATGGTATCAAACTATTTTATACAAGTTGATATTAATACTAATCTCATGATAATATCAGCTAAAAGGGAAATAACTTTTCTTATAAAAATAAAAGTGGAGGAATGAAAATTAGGGAAAAGGGGTATCTTACCTATCTTTTAATATCTAACACATTTATATCTTTAAAAATGTAGAGAGAAGAAAAGACAAATTTTACAGCTTTTTATTGGTTCTGTATCATACTCCCCAACACTATTAAATATGACGTTTATTCTGTTTTTTTATTTAAAAGAAAAAAGCTAAAGAAAAAAAATCCCCAAATCTTTTCTATCCTTTAAAAGTAATGAGGCCTGAAAGTAGCAAGATTCTGAGTTTCCAATTTTCTGTAATGAATCTCAGTAGGGATGCATACTATTTGTGAATGTAAATAAGTGAGAACCAATGAAACGTTGTAAAACATGCATAAATGCCCAAACTGCAACAAGAACAGAGGTTAGAGTGTATAACACAGTAATACCAAACCATTTTACATTTACAAGAAAATCTTTGTCAAAAGCAAATACATCGACTAGAATGCTAAAACATGCAGTGCTGAATTTTCAATGTATCTTATTTAACACAGCATTAAACGTATGTGTTCTCTAAATTTAGGGTTCACAACTCAACATGATTTTGTACACCACCCTCCGCCCCACTCCCAGCAGCATTTGGCAATATCTGGAGACAGTTTTGTTTGTCACACTGGGGGAGGGTTTCTCCTCGCACTGAGTGGGCAGAGGCTGGGAATACTGCTCATTCCCTACCATATACACAGGTCAGCCCCACAACAAAGAACTATCTTGGAACAATCTTTTGGAAAGATCTCGGAATTATCAGATTTCATTTTTTAAAGTTTCTTTAAAAAAATCGAACTTTTGAGCCAAAGTAGGATGCGATTATAAAAACACTTTACCCTGAAGTGGAGCTTCTCTGGCTGGCTCCGGATTACTTGGGGGGTGGTTTGGAATAGCAGGAGGCACAAGCAATGAATGATCTTCTGTCCATTCTACAATGAAAACAAGAAACAGTTTACTGTCTTCCTTCCGACCACTGGTCACCTTACTTAGGATTCACCACCTTCTTCATTATAAAACTACCCAAGCCAATAAAACCAGAACCAGAAAGCTTCACTTGACAAGAAATTGGTATCTGATGCTATTCTACGTAGGGCTTCCCAGGTGGCGCTAGTGGTAAAGAACCCTCCTGCCAACGCAGGAGACGTGAGATGTGGGTTCGATCCCTGGATCAGGAAGATCCCCTAGAGGAGGGCACTGGCAACCTGCTCCAGTATTCCTGTGTGGAGAACCCCATGCACAGAGCAGCCTGGCAGGCTACAGCCCATATGGCTGCACAGAGTAGGACACTACTCAGCACACCTACTCTATGTTAAGGTCCCTCCCTGTGTGTGTGTGTTTATGTCTCTTTCTCCTAAGACCTCTGAGGACAGAAATAAAACCAATGGAAATACAACCAATAAAAATCTCCAGTTCTCTCTGGCTGCAGAGTTCAAAGTGAGATCAAGTAAAAAAAATATCAGAAAAGATATACAGTAAACTAAAGCAGGCCCAATAAGGCAGAAACTTCTATAATTCATCTGAGACTTGGCTGGACAGCTGAAGTCTGCTTGGCTGGGGCAGTAAAGGTAGGTTTCAGGAGTTTGGTAAGGTGCTGTCCTCTATCATCTCTAAAACCCGAGGGGGATTATGAAAGCCCCTGAGTCCTAACTAGCCTAAGTGTATGAACTAAGTGTAGTCGCGTACACCTTGAAGACCGAGAAGTAACTCACTGCGAATGAATCTTAAGATTCATCCCAAACTCACCTTTCCAGCTAAGCTAACAAACTCAATTGTGTACATATAGTTAATTTTACACTCATTTTTCAATGGTACATTCTCACTCCCCAAATTCATAAAAATATTTTTTAAATTTTTAAATAGAAGAGAGATTAAGGAGAACTTTTCAATAGCTAGGTGCGTGTGCGCACACACACACACACACACACACATACACACACACAGATACATACAAACACTCTCTAAAATACAGTCTATGGCCGCGGTTGGCAAACTATGGCTCACAGGCCAAACTGGCCCCTGTGCCTATTTTTATTAAGCTTGCAAGTCAAGAATGATTTTCACATGTTTCTATATGAGTAAGAAGAATATTTTGTTGACACATAAATTACATGACACTCAAATTTCAGTGTTCAGTGTTTCAGCCACATACATTTGTTTACAGTTTATAACGTATTTCATACCATAAGGGCAGAGATGAGTAGCTGTAATAGATGCTGTATGAATAGCAAAGCCTAAAGTGTTTATTATCTGGTCATTTACAAAAAAAGTCTGCCAACTTCCATGCTATGCTCTATATTTATTAAGTTCACTATGATAATAAGAGAAGTACTGAATTTTATATTCATATAAAAGGAACAGTAAACCTAATATTTTTAAAGACTGCGATGAAAAATGAAGAAAAATCTAAGCATCTGCTAATAAACAGAGGGCTAAATGAAGTAAAGAGATTCATAAAAGGAATATTATGCAGTCATTAAATAATCCCAAGGTAAATCTATATTAAGCAGCCTTGAAAATGTGCAAGAAATATATTTAACTGAGAAAAATAGGCCAGAAAACTAATATGTATGTAAATACAGAATGTATTCATATACATAAATTATGACCTGGTGTTTGTTAAAATCTGCATATTTGTACATCCCTAGAAAATTTCTGCACATTGCTTATTGCTGAGAATAGAATGGGAACCAGCAGGGGAGATGTAAATTTCTCCACTTCTGAACTGTTCATGTTTTTGTGAAGAGCACAAAGTAACTTTTAATTTTTTGAAAGCACTGAAGTTTACCAGCTTTTTCTGATGCCTACATGCCTACAATTAAAAGTTAGTTCCATACCCTGCACATCTTAAAGTGGTTTGGACTTAGATACCAGGTGCTGTGCAAAAGCTCCCAGGGGCAAGGGAATTCTGTCACCATCAGAAATGTTCTCCAATCTAACAGCCCCTTTCTAAATCAGAGTGGAGACTGGGTGCTTTTAAACGGGGCCCCCCACTTTAGCTGTCTGGGTTCGGGGTGTGGACTCTAGCAGAGGTTCTGCATCACTCCCCACACTTCCAGGACATTGAGTTCCTAGCACCACACAGGACATGAGCCTCGCGGCCACTTCTGACCACATGGGGGTGTCAGTGCCCAGGCTTTGCCTGGAGCTCCTGGCCCACAGATAGAGGGAAAGCCAACCTTCTGGCTGCTGTTGCTGTTGCTGTTGTTGCTGCTGCTGCTGCTCCAGCTGCTTCTTCCGTTTGGCTTCTAGGACTGGGTTCTCATATTGTGTCTTCCTGTTGATGTGGCTGAAGCAGAAGGTATATTGCACTCAGTTAGGAAACATGTTGTCCCACAAGCAAAACGCCAATCAGGCCAAGTTCCCTTGATTGGACCTGAGTAAAGCAGGTAGTTGAGCATTTTGTGTCAAAAAGCACAGTTAGGAAGATACAACAAAAACAAAAATGAATGGTTTCCACATACTGACTGCTTCTCTGTACCAAGTATTGTAAAACCAGTTTTACATGTGATTTATTTTAAAAATCTTCAGTAAATGCCAAGATGAAGGTCCTGTTTTTATTGTTATTTTGTGGATAAGGAAAGTAAGTTTCTGAGTAGTTAAGTACCAGCTGACCTAACAAAACAGCTAGTCAGCACTAAGGAGGCTTCAAGCTTAGCATGGCCAGCTTTCAAGCCCCAGGACTGTAAAGCACCGACTCTCCCAAATGTCCAAAGAATCACGTGACAAAGAATGTTTCTTTAATTCAACAAGAAGTCAGTTAACAGAATTATTTTTAAATGGAGCTGAAAGTGGAGATGTGGTGTTGTCTGTAACACGTAGTGCCAAAAACTGTGTGTAACTTTCTACAGTTCATGGAACCATAAACACCCTGACCCCCAAAGATCAAGTTAAAAAAAGGACTCTACCAACATCTGTCAACTATTTTGATCAATAAGCATGGAGTCAGGATTCAAAGTATAAGCCCTAGGCAAAAAGATTCCAAATGCAGCTAACCTAAGCAAATGTGATGTGTTCAAAGTGACAAAGACCCAGATACTTCAGATGGCTCCAAAACGAATAAGGCCAAGGAAACATAAACACACACACACGTACAAACATATATATGAATCCAAAGCATTTTTTTTTCCCATTCTTATTCAGTGTATGTATATGTAATGTAGGCTTCCCATTTGGCTCAGCAGTAAAGAATTCGTCTGCCAATGCAGGAGACCTGGGCTTGATCCCTGGGTCAGAAAGATCCCCTAGAGAAGGACATGGCAACCCACACCACTATTCTTGCCTGGGAAATCCCATGGACAGAGGAGCCTGGCAGGCTACAGTCCATGTGGACACAAAAGAGTCAGACACAACTGAGAAACTAAACAACAATTGCGATATATGTACATGTATATATACACATATTACATCAACACACATATATACAAGCCTACACATATTCTTTTTTACTTCATCAAAATCATATTTCATGAGAAGTTTAGAAATATTCCTACTCTATGATTATTTAGAACTCAAAATAATTTTCAAGTCAGGCTTTAGTTTTTAACAGTTTCCCTGGAGGCTCAGCTGCTAAAGAATCCACCTACAATGCGGGAGACCTGGGTTCGATCCCTGGGTTGGGAAGATCCCCTGGAAAAGGAAACGGCTATCTTCTGGTACTGGAGAATTTAGAAAGTTTAAATGAATAAGTAATCACTGAGAATCTCAGACCTGAGCAGGGCAAAACAATTGGCAAAACTGATGCTCTTCCTGAAGATAAACAACTCATACTCATATGGCCTATTGAGCTTTTTACATTCATTCAAATAATACCTATTATTAAGTACCTGCCATAGACCAGGACTATGTTTGGCTCTAGCAATACTGTAGTAAACAGAAGACATGTGGCCCTCAGGGGTTTTATTATATATCATCATCAGATTTGCTGAATATGTCCTTATTCATTAAACTATTTTTCATTATAAAATTAATATAATGTTACTATTACTACTTGTTTTTACCTTATCACAATGGCAAATTCTATTCAGCATAAATGTACATAATTACAGAAGAATGCAAACTAAAATGTGTCTTAATAGGCACTTACTCTACATAGTAGATACCATAGACAGGGTCTTCAATCTTTTCCCAACCAGCAGGCAGTTCTGAAAAATAAAAGGACATTCAGAGCAAGAAGAAGATATTCCTGAAGAGCCTAGAGATTTTCAACAACCGATTTAGGCCAAAAAAATTAAAAAAGAAGGAAAAAAAAAGAGTCATAAAAATACTGTCTAAAGTCCAATTAAAGTCCAAATAAAAATACTGTCTAAAGTCCAATTAAAAAGTGAGCATTATTTTATCAGTGTTTTCCTACACAAAGAGCAATTCTTTACTGATATTTTGTATAAGCAAATGAAAGTTAATATAATGCAGTCTTAGGTGCCTTCATTCTAAATCAACTATTAAATTAGATTTTAATGAAAATATATTTAAATTTTGCCTTGAATGCCTGGTCCCCATCCTAAATATCTGCAGTGGTTTCATTCTATTGCTAGACTGCCTTGCCACACAAGCAAAAATGGATGAAAAACAACGTTCTTTTTCATTTTCAATGTAAGTCCCATTTTTGCTCTCCCTAGAATACTTAAAATTTACATCTAATTTTCTCCTTGTTCCTAATCAAAATGCTATCAAGTAAATAAAAATGCCCACCTGGAGTTGAGTTCTTGAGTTGTACACACCTATCACTCAACTGGCTACATCTGGACAGGCCCAAATCTTCACCAGGCTGTGCCTATGAAAGCAGAAACATCGGTCCTGCTCTCCAAAAACTCTCCACATAACTGGGTATACTTCATTCCTTTAAATGGTGGTGGTAAAACGGCACTGGGGAATATACATGCCTTTTGGAAAACTCATCTGTGCTCTACTGAACTTCACTTCATAAAGTTTCATATCAAAAGTTGCAACTTCGTTTAACGAGGTAACAGAGGGTTCTGTCATAACAAGTGCTTATTTCTAAAAGTCCACTGCATCAGATAACTCGGTGAAAGAGCAGCTACGTTGTATTTTGTGTCACTAAACAATTCTTCAGGCAGAGCTGTAATTCTCAACTTAATTTCAAAGCCACTCCGCTCTGTGTGTAGTTAAGGCAAGGTGGTGTAACACTGTACTCCAAAGCGAACCTTTATTCCTAGAAGGACACGTTAAGACTGGCTTGAACTGAACATTACACTTGATTGAAAAGAAAGACTTTTTAAAAAAAAAAAATCAATGATTTTGTGGTCACCATTTGAAAATCGTGCCCATTTCATCAGGGCTTAGGTTTTCCATAAGACACAAACAGTTCTACACTAAAATGGAGTCATGTGCACACACATACACGCACGCACAGACACAGATACAGACACACACACACAGGCTAATTACTCAAAGTTTACATTTTGCTCAGATTTGGCTGCACATGAGACATTAATTTTATGGGTTTTATTCCACATGTTGTTTGTTTGCAAACAGAGACATGTTTTCCCCTCCCCCCTTCTTCATGGGCATGGGGAACACTTAGCAGGTTTTAAAGAAGTCTTTGAATACTGGGAGACATAGCTACTAAAATGCAAGGCAGGTCCAATGTGCAGATGTTGACACAACTTGGCTTTTTTATACGCAATGTCTTGTGAACTGATGCAAATCAAATGCCTGGGAAGTGGTTTCCCCTTACAATGCTGGAAATTACCATTTAAATGAAAACGAACCAGGAAAAATATTTCCAAAGAGCTGGGAAATCTGAAGATTAGAAAAATGCAAAGTGGTGCCCAGGCATATGTTTGTGCTGGCACAGGGCAGAAGAGTGAGTGGGTATTAGGGGACTGCACCTTGTTTAATGAATCAAACTTCTTTTCAAATTCGACAACCTTAATATATGACCTAGGGACTTCCCTGGCAGTCCAGTGGTTAAGACTTTGTCTTCCAGTGCCCAGGGTCCAAGTTCTATCCCTGGTGGCTGGGGAGCTAAGATCCCACAAGCCTCTCAGCCAAAAAACCAAAATATAAAAAAGAGAACCAATATTGTAACAAATTCAAGAAAGACTCTTTTTTAAAAAGTGGTCTACATTTGAAAGAAAACAAACAAACATATATGGCCTGATCATCTTTGGCTAATATAGGGAAAAAAATTAAGAATTCGATTCATTCCATTACTGGTCAAACATTTGTTGAGTGCCTGAGGGCGTGCTAGACACCAAGGACACAAAGATAATTACAAGGGCACCGTTTGGGCAGACAATTCAAATATGGCACAGTGAGCGCTTTAATGAAGGTCCAAGAGGGCTTCAAGAAAAGAAGCCACCTTTGACTTAGCCATGTTACCTACTCGACAACTTACATACTAGGGTTGAGACACGACGTTGGTCAACTGGTATTTCTGGACATTTGCTCTTCTGGGACAGATTAACAAACTCCAGAAATGGTCCAGTTTTTTAAGATAAAGCTCATTTAACATTGAAAAGATAGATCTCTCACTTCCAATGTGGTGATTAACTTAATAATAGGCATTCATTTCTGAAAGCTTAAAATAGAAATTGGTCATCGATTTAAAAACAGAGGGTGTTTGTCTTGCAGTGTGCCATTTGGTCCTAAAAAGTTGAAAATGGGAGAAAATACTGAAGCCTAGAAAATGATGACATTAAAATTTTTTTCTTACTCTAAAGATACTTAAGAGAGCCACGCCCTCATGTCTAACAACTGTCAGACCTCAGACCAGTCTGGACAAGATGTCACTGAGACGGAAGGTGGTGAAGACCTAAGCTATGAACCTTAGCCATACTCTTTTCTATCTGCCTCGTGTTCAGCTACTTACTAATATCTTGAAACCACACCTTTCCCCTAGATTTACCTCGAAGGTCATATGTAGATTAAGTAAGGTTTGAAAACCTTTTACATAGCACCTGGCACCTAAGCTTAGCTAATGGCAATTGTAAGAAAGCCCAAAAGGAGCAGGACAGATCCACACAGCCTGTTAGCTTGCTGTTCCTACCACTAAAAAACTCACGCTGTACTAATCATCACCATGGAGCGAATATGGAGCCGACAAATGTTCCCAGAGTTTTGTCAACACACAGAGTAAAAGTCATGTTCACAAACAGAGATAAATTTCTAAACTGTGATTCAGTGTTGGCTGGGAGGGGACCTCATTTCTCTGTCTCTGCCTCCTAATTGGCTGCAGCACATGAATACTCTGTAATTCAAAAAGAAGCTTCTTCAAGTGCTTTTTGATTCTGGGGAGTTTACTGCAGAAGATGTGATAAATTCTACAAACCCAAAGTGCATAACGGCGCTACCCATTTAGCACGAACAACAGAGCTCAGAAATGACAACTCTGTAAGCAAATGATCTGGGTCCAACACCCAAGCCCACCACCCCTAGTTCTCAGAGGCAGATTATAGGGAGGGTGTCCTCGTCACATCTAGAATCATATTTTTCAGTGAAAACCTTGACAGTTGCTATTGTCTGAAATTAGGATCCTCTTATTAAGAAAATGGGCAGAGAGCTTGTCAAAAGAACCTGAAATGAATGCAAGGAAAAAGTGTGTGTGTGTATATACACCACTCTTTATACAGAGGACACATACAGACAAAAACCAGGGAGTCCTATCTCTACCCACAAGGACACATTTGGGCCAACTCTATAGTATACATGTCGCTCTCCTGTCCCATATTAAACACAAAAAGTATCACAAGGAAGAACCAAAATGTCCAACAGGGAAGAACTGGTTAATAAATCAGAAAATTGGCAAAAACAATATGTGATCACAGGGACAAATATATATTAAGATACAGTATCATTAAGTCTTCTCTTAAGCCCCATGGGAGCTCGTCGTACAGGTTAGGAACAGGAAGCTAAGAGAAGGCGAATGACTTCCCCAAGTTCACAAGAGTCAGTAAGTGAGAGAGCCCAGAAATGAAGCCAGTCAATGTGCCTTGACCCCAAAAACAGCTTCTGCTTTACCAAACCATCTCCCAGAACTGCGGCTCTGAACGTGAAAAGGGATACTATGCAGCCAGTAAAACTTACTTTGCTGAGTTTAACAGCACAGGAATGTTTCCACAATGTTACAGGTACACCAAAAAAGAGGACAATTGATTTTTCCCTAAAAATTTCAACATTCAAGCTTCCATAGAAGCAAATAGGCTGTGCCCCTGTGCACACTGGAATTATCTCACATGGTGTTGGGCACTCACACACATCGGTCAGGTGGCCAGGGGCTACCGTCCATGGAGTTGCAAAGAGTCAGACACGCCTGAGCACACGGAGCAGTTTAAATGGGTTCCACAAAGGACTGAGGCACTCATTTTTCATCTGGAAAACCTAGTTCTGTCTTTTGCAACAATCATTAATATCACTAGATTAATATATTTTTTAATTTACAAAATGAGTTTCAAATTATTCTATTACACAGGCTGAATATCAAATCATTCCTAACACAATGACAACTTACTGTATGTCTTTAAAAATATATCTTTCAACAGTTATTGACCACTGTTGACATACCCACCAATAACAACAGGATATGTTCCAAACATTAACAAAAATAGAGCAAGATTCTATCATACCCTGAGCCAACCATGATAAATCATCTTTATTTAGATAATAAAAAATCAAACTGAACAAAACCCAATAATCTGTATTAAATATTTATATTATCAGTTTTTAAGGCAAACTTAAAAATGCTAGTCTGATTGAATAATCTCAGGACAGTTCTATTCATAGTAATGTTAAATAATCTTGTTTTAAAAATATATTATTGTCAATTTTCAATCAGCCAAGGCTCTCAAGTGCAATTTAGCCAAAACTTGTGCTTTCCCATCTACCGTTTCATACATGCATCAAATGGAAAGCCAACTAATTTTAACACTGTTCAAAGATGAACATTAAACATTTAACTGACCAGGGAACATAATTCATTATGCTCCAACAGCAAAGATAAAAGAGTCTGGCATTATCAGCTAATGTAAATTATTCCCAAACTGCAAGAACTCAGAGTAGTCAAGACTTGATTTCTACTGACATACACATTCGAAGGAAAATAACACAGAAACCGGCCTCTGGTTTTCAAGCCATTCACTACAGTTACAAACTCAACAAGTAGCCTGTGACTAACAATCTAATACTAGGACTTAGCAACCATTCAGTTTATCAGTGGAACTGTTGTACCGCTGTTACTCTCCCTAAGATCTTTCAATTAGTCTGGTAGATTTTTGTTTGTTTTGCTTTTCTATATTCCCCATGGAGAAAACCACTCATACCAAATAAAGAATTGAGACTGAGATAGACTATAAGAGAGTTCAGGGGACATGGCAACCATCTATCCCTCAGTTTTTTCTTAATCCTTAATTTACGAGAGTACTGACCTGCTAACTCTCATTCTAGCCCCAATTCCCTCAGATATTTTCTTTGTAGACACAATTTATTACAACTCTGTATGATGTCTGCAGTCAGACACATGGGTTGTATATGACTGACCTTTTGTGGCTAAGCCGGAATGAAAATCGTAATTGAAGAAGTGCAAACTAAAGAAACAGAGGGATTAAGCAAGTCACTGGAAACAAAAGCACCCAGAGCAAGTCATGCAGGCTGGGAGAGTTTACCTAGTTCACTGTCCAGCTCCTCCGTATGGATCCCTTCTTCTCCAAAGGAATAGCAGGAATGAGACAGAAAAGAGAGAAAGAAAAATTCAGACACCAGCACCAAGGAAAGAAACGCCCTTCAAGAAAAACAGCAAACACATCACTTCATTTTGTCCTTACCTGCATTGTGGCTATTTCATTGGCTTGGCTACTCAACTCGAGACCTCAGTGTAAATCACAAAATGGGAAGAGCTGATATTGGCAACATAATTACATGGCTCATTTCCTTGTGTGTCAAAATAAGGTTTGATTGGTTGTAAAAGATGACAAACACCTTTGCGGTTTTTGGTCTTCTTACGTGGGAAGTCACTTATTACAGACCTTATTTCAAGCAAACAAAGCTGCTAGACCTTTCAATATTAGTCCTTTTAATCCTTCTATGATCCTCTAATCTGCAAGGCAATTATACTCACAATTAAAAATGTACTTAACCTATAAGTAATACTGCTGCCTGAAAAACAGAAGGTGAGGTCAAACTGAGAACAAAGATTCTAAGATAAGCTATACTTTGTCTTTCAAAAGGAGTTAGAAAAATGAACTATGTCAGGATGATGTACATCGGGGGTTGGGGAGGTGAGGCTTGAAAGCTGCCCTGAAAGGACGATTGGGAAGCAGAGTTTACTTTGCGTAAGATTTCTAAGTCAAGCAGCTCAGAAATATTAGAATGAAAATGTTCTCTGTAATTTCAGTAAGCAAAACAAGTCAAGATCCTTTCCACTCCTGACTACCTCTTGCTGTCAGTAAAACATTTTGTGATGACTGCAAAGAGAATATAGGACACCATACAACAAGCCACTTCATACACAGCTATGGTTGTCCCCTCCACCATAAGCTGAACAAGCACAGGGGGCAAGTCCATTTCACTACTGCCGCGCTCAGTGCCCGTGGGAGCTCTGGATACATAACAGGCACCAAATATTTCTCAAAGGGATGAATAAATAAACGAACCAATCACTGACTTTAGTCACCAACTGCCAACAATAAGGTAACAAGGTTGACACTGGCACTGTTCCCTAAGAAGGGAATCTTATTTACATAAAATCTTTCATGAAAATGCCCATTAGGATATTATTTAAAATATCTTTGGGGGCACTCATTCATTCCCTTAAAGTTCTTTAATGAGATTTACTATGTGCAAGCCCCTGAGCTGTCGTCTGAACGTTACGTAAAATTTAATGAGAAGACTTAGAGTGAAAAATGGCTAGAATTCAAGCTTGGCTGGAGTGGGGTTCTTGTTTATTGTGTTCAATGATACAATTGACATTCCCAGAATGCACCTGACAGACAAAAAGCATTCAACAATTATTTGCGGAATGTAAGAGCATTCTAAGAAGGGAGAACTGCACATCTAACTATCGCAGCACAGGAACTCAATGAGGACTGGGGGTGATGGACAGAAGGTGCGATGGAACTAGTCAGACAAGCTCAGAGGCTGAACACAGAGAACTTGGAAAGACAAGCTTTGAACCTGGCATTCACTGAACAGATCAGAGAGCTACAATATTAAACAGGGCTTGAGGCAGTGGTGATAACGCAAATACATTTTCACAGGCTGCTCTGAATACAGTGCAAGAACGAGAGTGGGCAAGAGTGTGGGTGGGAGATCAGCACGACCTTGACCTTGACTAGGATGGTATACATGGTGGGGAAAATGGAGAATGAATTCTAGAGACATCTGGGAGGCAAGGTGAGCTCAGCTGGTAGTACTGACAGCGAAAACTTTTAGAAGAGCAGATTTGGGTTGATGGGAATCATTAGTTGGGTTTTAATCAAAATGAATCTGAATTCTCTTTAGGACAAAAAGCATTATTAAATAATACTGGCCTGGAGTTCACGAGCAAGGGAGAAATCTAAAGAACTACTAAAACACAGAAATCACAACAAGGGTTATACATTGACTGTCAAAATCCCAAATTAGTTTCTGCCTTTTTGAGACAGGAAAAAGAAAACAACATTCTCTACAATAATGTTATACTGTTACATTCAACATGCATATGACCTACAGAGAGCAGAAAGAAACACAGTGTTGTAAAAGAACAATGTGATTCTTCTCTGTGACCTGATATAAACAGCACAAGACAGTCTTGGGGTAATTGGCAGGAGAAAAGGCAGATATGGGAATGGATACTTGCCACTGGGGTAGAATCTGCTTGTATATGCTTAAACCATTTGTGGGTTTACAGGCACACGGACATACATATAGTCTCTACCAGAAAAAGAACATATGAATTCTAATGGTGAAGCGACAATCACTAAGTGAACTGCATTGGATATGAATACATACTTGTTTCAAAGGGAATAATGTTCACACCAGTGACATGAACTCTTAAGAATTAAAAATTATTAGAATGGCTAAAAAGAAAATTCAGTAATTGTATCAACACTTTCACTCCATTTTTCTCAGTAAAAGCTACTGGAGTCTTCTATCATCTATCAAATTATACTAACAGGCATTTTCATACATTCCCAGTATAATTATAATGGATAGTGAAACTGAAGATCTGATGGTAATAAGAGGGCTTAAAACAGCTTCAGAATCTCAGACATCAAATGAAGATTACATTCTGTTCCAAGAAGTTTTATGGTTGGATGTATTTTATGTTCTTATCTTTGAAAACTGGTCACTTCTGTATCACATGTTAAAGAGAATATGTGAATGATCATGATAGCCCATTATCCTTAAGCATGCAAAATAATGCATTTGCCCATGCCTGTTCCTTTTCTTCTTTACGACTAAGCAATCAAAATAAAATGAGTCCCTCAGTTATGCCTCCTCAGTCAGAAGGATTTGTATTTCCACTTGAAGTTACTTAGATAAACATGAACACACAATTCTATGTTCATTTCATGCAATCTTACAATCCACATATATCCTGTAGTTTAAAGCTTTCACAGGATCATACTTTACTGGCTTATATTTTCAAACAAACATCAAGTGTATACAGACAATAATTGTGCCCCGTAGAAGAAATTAATAAAGTTTCACTAACTTACAGTAAAATGTATATCCAATAATTATACTACTAATTCAAATGCCAAGAATGAACGATGAGCAGTAAAGCAAGCCATTTTCCTTTTAATTTGTCCATGTCAAAAAGCAATTCTGGTAAAACTTAGGACAAATCAAAAGGGAACACTTGTTCAACCTTAATTTCTTCTTCACTTTTGCAAAAGTAACTAGAAATTCCAAAGCTTTGAATTAGACTTTATTGACAGCTGAACCTTTTTTCTCTAAATTAACAAGAAGAGTAGGGCAAAGGGTAACACCTCAGCCTCTTTCTTGGAAGAACGTACTTTCTCATATTTAGGATACACTGTAAGTCACACAGAGACTCCCAAACATAATAAGATCTGCTTTCCTAATGCTAAACCTGGAGAAATACTCAAATTATGAAGCATGAACACTTCAAGAAAAGTTTCTAGTATTTTTTTCTCTAATGCTGTCACAATATATGATTATGGTTCAGCAGGTAAGTGACCAAAGCATTTTTGGTTTCTAAATTCGTAGAGACTTTCTAGAGTTTTCTCCAAGTTCCTGAAGGGCTTAGGTTGCATCCACATCTGAATCCTTCCTGACTGGGCTGCAGTTCGGTTTCTAATAGAGAGCTGAGTATGTCTTTATGTTTAAACAAACGGTTCTTCTAAAACAATTTTACAGATTTCTCTCCTGCTTTTGGAAACCATAATGCACTTAACAGAAACTGGATTACCTTTCAAAAACTCTTTGTTAGAAACCTGGCTGACCTTGCTACAACTCTTTAAACTTCGCATGTGGGGACTTTCCTGGCAGTTAAGATTCTGCATTTCCACTGCAAGGGGCACAGGTTCAATCTGGTTGGTGAACTAAGATCCCACATGCCACACGGTACACCAAAACAAGAAAAAATAAAATAAAATTTGCATGTGTGAACAAGCCCACTTAAACCCAGACTTTCTTAGCCCCTTACCATCATCTTCACACTCCTCCAGAGGCTTCTGCTGCTTGTTCAGGCACCGAGGGTCTAACCAAGATGTTGTTTTTGTGTTGTGGCTGAAATTCAGAAACAAGAAATACGTTTGAAAGGGTGGTGGTGGGGGGCGGGAATGTAAAAGCTCAATGACAAAAGATTTAAACAGTCTTGAATATTTACTCTTCACTAAAGCAAAGATATTGTCTAACAGTCAACTGAGGGCAAAAGAGAGCTCTGGAACAAGGAGAAGCTTGGAGAGGCTGGACATGAAATTCTATTTCCTTCAGGAGGGTCGAGCTCAACCGGAGATGAAGTGTTTCAATAGACACCGTTGCCCTTCGATCAAGAGAGAAATGATAGGCAAAATGACTGGGCTGATTGACCTGAAGCAGATCTGGGACAAAATTCTGCTTGAGCAACCAGTCCATTCTATGCAAACTAAATAAGAGGATCAAAGAGCTACAAGCCCAACAGTTCAAGCTGCAAACCAAAAATGAAACACAGAAAAAAAATTTTTTCCGCAAGTGTAGATAGTGAAGTCTTAAGTTTAAGTTGTACTAATAAATATGTTGAAAAAATTGTCACAGTTTTTAATTCTAGATTCAAATCTTATTAATTGATGGGAAAAACTTAAGGCTTAAGGGAAAAACAGAATATGCAAAAGCCTACAAACATTGTCTAAAATGTGTTCAAATAAAATAAAACAAATGAAAGGTAATACAGTTACAAGTATCTCAACCAACAATACTTACTTGTCTATGCAGAACTATCCTAATCTAATCTATCCTAATTTTGCCAGTCATGCATGCTTTGCAGGCATGTTAAGAATTGGGGGGTTTTATCCTTAGAACAAGGAGAACTTTCTGCAGGTTTTAAGCACCAGTATAGCTGGGGGTGGAAGGTGGGGAGTGGAGAAGAAACTGGAGGGTATATTTGGGAAGGGTATGTGGACAATATACAAGACTAGCGTTCAGAACAGTTTGGACATGGAGATGAAGGAAGAGAAATGACTGGCCCAGAGAAACAGGGTATAACCCAGGGCCTGACTGAGATGCCTGCAGCAAAGACTGGGCAGAAACAGAGCTCTTGTGAGATGGGGTACAATCAGCAAAGAAAGCTGAGGGGGAAGAGACAGGGAGCTGGGGGACCATCAGGAAGTTACTATCTTTATCATGAAGCAGGACCTATAGAATAACCAAAAGCCCAATTAAAACTATCTTAACCTGCTTTGTCATTTACATATAAATTGCTTTTATATTAAATTTACTTAATCCTTACCAAGAACCCTATGAGAGAAGTATCATTAGTATTAAAATGATGACTCCCTATTTTGCACAGGAGAAAACTGAGGACAGAGATGTGAAGAACCCTGAAAAGGACACCCTGCTGACACAAATCCAAGGAGTCCCACTAGACAGAATCAAATCCAAGGAGTCCCACTAGAAACCATGGGTGTGCTATTCTCACAAATAAGAGACCAAAAGTGGAGAATGATGGGGGGGGGGGGGGGGGGGGCAGGATATTGGGTGTGATATTTTAAAAAAACACTGTATCTCAAGATAATTGTAGATTCACATGCAGCTGTAAGAATGAACAAAGAGAGATCCTACATTCACCTTACCAAGATACCACCAAAGGTAACATCTTGTGGAACTATAGTACAAAGTCACAACTGGGATACTGACGGCCAAACAGTCAATATATGGAAGGCTTCCATCATCACAGGATCCCTCATGTCGCCCTTTGATAGCCACACTCGGTTCCCTTCCAACCCTTACCTACAAAGAAAACCACTGTTAATCCCTGGCAACTGCTAATCTGTTCTCCATTTCCATACTTCGTCATATCAAAATGTTATATAAATGAAATCATATGGTATGCAATCTTTGGGGATTTGCATTTTTCATTCAGCATAACTCTCCTCAAGATTGTTGCATACATCAGTAATTGTTTTTATTGTCAGTGGTTATTTCGTGGCATGAATGTACTACAGTTTAACCAGTAAAGGACACCTGGGTGGCTTCTAACTTTGGATTATTTAGAAGAAAACTTATTATAAACAGGCTTCCCTGGTGGCTCAGCTAATAAAGAATCCACCTGCAATGTGGGAGGACCTGGGTTTGAGCCCTGGTTGGGAAGATCCCCTGGAGAAGGGAATGACATCCATTGGATCATAGAAAAAGCAAGCGAATTTCAGAAAAACATCTACTTCTGCTTCACTGACTATGCTAAAGCCTTTGACTGTGTGGATCACAACAAACTGCAGAAAATTCTTAAATAGATGGGATTACCAGACCACCTGACCTGCCTCCTGAGAAATCTGTATGCAGGTCAAGAAGCAACAATCAGAACTGGACATGGAACAATGGACTGGTTCCAAAGTGGGAAAGGAGTAAGGCAAGGCTATATACTGTCACCTTGCTTATTTAACTTATTTGCAGAGAACATCATGTGAAATGCTGGGCTGGATGAAGCACAAGCTGGAATCAAGATTGCTGGGAAAAATATCAATAACCTCAGATATGCAAATGATGCCACCCTTACGGCAGAAAGCAATGAGGAACTAAAGAGCCTCTTGGTGAAGGTGAAACAGGAGAGAGAAAAAGCTGGCTTAAAGCTCAACATGCCAAAAAACTAAGATCATGGCATCAGGTCCCATCACTTCATGGCAAATAGATGCAGAAACAATGGAAACAGTGAGAGACTTTATTTTCTTGGGTTCCAAAATCACAGAAGAGAGTAACTGCAGCTATGAAATTAAAAGACATTTGCTCCTTGAAAGAAAAGCTATGACTAACCTAGACAGCATATTAAAAAGCAGGGACATTACTTTACTGACAAAGGTTCATTTAGTCAAAGCTATCATTTTTCCAGTAATCATGTATGGATGTGTGAGTTGGACCATAAAGAAAGCTGAGCGCCAAAGAATTGATGCTTTTGAACTGTGGTGTAGGAGAAGACTCTTGAACTGCAAAGAGATCAAACCAGTCAATTCTAAAGAAAACCAGTCCTGAGTGTTCATTGGAAGGACTGATACCGAAGCTCCAATACTTTGGCCACCTGATGTGAAGAACTGACTCACTTTTCCAGTGAAAAGACCCTGTTGCTGGGAAAGACTGAAGGCAGGAGGAGAAGGGACAACAGAGGATAAGATGGTTGGATGGCATCACCGACTCGATGGACATGAGTTTGAGCAAGCACCAGGAGTTGGTGACGGACAGGGTGTGTTATATGCAGTTCATGGGGTTGCAAAGAGTCAGACACAACTGAGTGACTGAACTGACTACTATAAACATTTATGTACAAGCTTTTATGTGAATGTAAGTGTTCACTTGAGCTTCCTAGATGGCTCAGTGATAAAGAATCTGCCTGTCAATGTAGGAGACATGGGTGTGATCTCTAGGTTGGAAAGATCCCCCCAAGAAGGATAGGCCAACCCACTCCAGTATTCATACCTGGAAAATCTCACAGACAGAGGAGCCTGGCAGGGTACAGTTCATGGGGTTATAAGAGTCTGACACAACTTAGTGACTAAACAACCACAACAAAGGATTCTCTTCTCTGGACAAATGTGCAATGGCTGGGTTCTATGGTAATTGAAATGTTTAGTTTAAAAAAAATGCCAAACTGCTTTTTGGAATACCACAGAATTTTACATACCCACCAGCAATGTGTTAGTGATATAGCTTCTCTTCATCTTTACCACCATTTAGTGTTTTTTAGTTCATTCTCTAATTGGATTTTTTTTTTCTTTCTTTTTACTGTTGAGTTTTGAGAGTGGCTCAGATGGTAAGAGCGTCTGCCTACAATTCGGGAAACCTGGGTTCGATCTCTGGATCAGGAAGATCCCTTGGAGAAGGAAATGGCAACCCACTTGAGTACTCTTGCCTGGACAATCCCATGGACGGAGAAGCCTAGTAGGCTACAATCCATGGGGTCACAAAGAATCGGACACAACTGAGTGACTTCACTTTTACATATTCTAGATACCAGTCCATTTTGAGATACAAGCTTTATAAATACTTTTTCCCTGTGTATAGGCTGTCCTTTCATTTACTTACCAGTCTTTGCAAAGTGAAATTTTTTTTCATTTTGATAAAGCTGTGTTGACCAATTATTCCTTTTAGGATTATGCTTTTGATGTCAAGTCTGAGAGCCCTTTGCCTATTACTAGGTCTCAAAGAATTTCTATTCCCCCCCCCCTAAAAATTCTATTACTTTACATTTTATACTTTATGATGATTTGAGTTTTTTTTTTTTTTAATAAGGCAAGAGGTTTAGTTTCAGGTTAATTTATTTGCCTTTGTCTATAGCCCTGCTTAAAGTACTATCTTATTGAAAAGGTTACCTTCCATGCATTGAACTGCTTTTGCATTCTCTACTGAAAATCAGCTGGACACATTTGCGGGGCTGTTCGTGGGTTCCTTTGATCTATGGGTCTATTTCTTCATTAGTAGCATTCAACCTTTATGACTGTAGATTTATAATAAACCTGATATTGGGTAGACTGATTACTGTGACTTTATTCTCCTTTTCAAAACTGTTTTAACTAGTCTAGTTCCTTTGCCTTTCAATAATAAATTTTAGAATAAACTTGTCGATACTAACAAAATGCCTCACTGAGATTTTTGACAGGATTTATATTAAACCTGTACACACATTTGGGGAGAACTGACATCTTTACTATACCAATTCTGAGTCTTTCAACCCATGAATAGAGTTGGTCTCTCAATTTACTGAAACTTTCATTTATTTCTTTCATCAGCATTTTGTAGTTTACAGAATACAAATCCTGTATATATTTCATTAGACTTATACCTAAGTGACTTTTTAAAAGTAAATGTAAACTATATTTTTACTTTGAATTTTGTTATCTGCTTGTTCACTGTTAGTATATAGATTTACAATTGATATTTGAATGATTAGTCTAGAACTTCTTGTGTATTTCTGGTGATTTTCCAGTTAGACAATCAGTCTATGTATCTTTTATTTCCTTTCATGAGGGTTTTGTTTTTTGGTGTTCATTTGCTGGTGTTTCTGGATTACTGGCTTCTACAGCTCTAAATCTGGGATATATGAGGTAAAAAGAAAATTCAGGGAATTTATGACTTGTCATTTCTGTGATCCCAAGTCCTAGCCAATCTGCATTATTTTTATTTCCTTTTCAAGTCTTCTTCTGTTCATTTTCTATACAATATCCAGGGTTTGCAAGTTTATGCTTAATTTTTAATGTTCCAGTATTTCTTAGATTTCCCATAAACTGTAAAGCTAACATAGACTTACATATGTATAAGTAAAATCAGGTAGATCTGAGTCTACAGAAATTTAACTTGCTATTCAATGTACGACACTCTAAGATGACGTTTTCAGAATGCAGGATACTGGAAAACTCATCAAACCACACATACTGTTGTTGTTGAGTTGCTCAGTTGTGTCTGACTCTTTAGTGACCTCATGGATTGTAGCCTGCCAGGCTCCTCTGTCCATGGAATTTCCCAGGCAAGAATACTGGAGTGGGTTGCTATTTCCTTCTACAGGGGATTTTCCCAACCCAGGGGTCGAACCTACATATCCTTCATTGGCAGGTGGAGTCTGTACCACTGGGCCATGAGGGAAGCCCAAATGGTGTGCATCTAATAATTTAATGTGTATGGAATTTGGCTGCTGCAGACCAAATCACAGAGTTGTCGTAAGAAGCTACACTTTTGCATAAATTTTCTATTAAACAATAGACCAAAGATTGGCCTAGCACTGATTAAAAGCTAAACTAGGTTGTAAAAAGTAAGCAAATCACCATATTCCCCTCTACAGCACTCTAAGTCTTGGGTCTTCATTAACTATTTTTACTAACCACATTCCTCACTAACCCTCAAAATAACCAAAATTTTTTTTTCAAATTTATCAAGTCAGTCTTGAGCAAAACTATTAACACACTCTTTTCCAAGTTTAAGTTTCTCATATTACTCTGTATTAGGAATTCCTCTGTTGTTATTTTCCTTTGCTCCATACAATTCTTCCTTACTAAAAGACATAATTTAAAGGACAACTTATCACAAAAGCTAAGTACAAAATTCTAAGCTTATAGCTGATATCCATTTTCATAGCATTTAAGCCTCTCTGTAATAACCACATGAAGATAAACATGGTAACAGTAACAATAATACTCACTAACTGGCACAGGCCCAAGTTTTATATCCCTTATCTCATCTAACTCTCACGAAAATCTGACAGGGTAGGCATGATCAATAATACTCACATCCTTCTGCAGATAGGGAAAACTGAGATGTGGAGAGGCAAACTCAAGGTCACACAGATAATGAACTTTGGGGAGTTCTTAACCACTGTACTTTCCTAAATCCAAGGGAAAGACTTCACCGTCCACCCCTGTCTTCAACAAGCATTTGTTATTAACATGAAGACAAAAACGTGGACTGTCATCTCCTTCAGGCTGGAAAATAAACCAGGAGCAATCGTTCACTCATCTCTGATTTCCTAGGTTAGTTCTGAGAAAGGATTTTTTGAGACCCAAGCCTTCTCCCTTACTCCCAAATCTTTAGGAAAATTGGACTTTCTTATCCTTGCTGATTTTTCTGATTACAGAATGTATGCTGGAATATCTTTCTAAGTGGAAATATGAATTCAAACCCCACAGAAATGTATAATGTAGTTAAGAAAATAAATTCCTTAAATTCCTTACTTAACTCAAACTCAAGTGTTAATAGATACTTCTGGAATTTTTCTTCACATAGAATTTTATCTACATTTTCACAGAAAACACATAAGTGTATATACCCATGTATTTTACAAAATAAGATACTTCATGCCGTTCAGAAATGTCCTCTGTTGTTATTGTTCCATGAACAGCAGACCTGCAACATTAATCCATTTGAGTAGAACAGATTTACCTATGTTTTGAATTATTTCATAGTTTAATTGGTCTTTTTATTTTTTACAGGTTCATAATACTATGGTGAATGGTAGGAAATCTCAAAAGGAGAGCCAAAAAATTTTAAAAATTGACTGTCATGGTTAAGAAATTACATTAGCTTAGATTTTCTAGAATGGTTTCAATTTTATAAATTTTTTGTTCCTTTCCAGTATAGGTTGCTAAATGTTTAACTATATAACATTTAAGTTTTTAATTTTAAAAGACTTTTCACATCTTTATATTCTCAAACTTTAACCCATTTGCCTTGCACCATGTAAAAAAATTAACTAAAAATAGACCATATACCAAAATGTAAAATGTAACCTATGAAACTTCTAAAACAAATATAGCAGAAAACGATTTAATTTTGACTTCGAGTCAAGCAACAATTTCTTAGGCTCCACAATAAAAGCACAATTCACAAAGGAAAAAAGAAAGTGATTAGAGTTGATAAAAATTAAGAGCTTCTGGCTCTTTAAAAGATGCAGTTAAGACAATGAAAAATCAAATTTGGACAGAATGTTTGCAAATCACAAATGTAATTAAGGAATTGAATCAAAAATATGTGAAGAACTCTTCCACACTCAAAGGAAACTGTAACCCAATTAAGGAAAAAAAAAAAAAAAAAGCAAAGTATTTACCTCTTCTAAGCAGCTAGATATATTCTTCATATTAATATATAATATCATAATTTATATATGCACCATAATTTAGCTGTTTAACTCTTTAGGCAAATAATTATTCTTATGCTTCCTCCAGCTCTCAGATTCAATGGTTAGGATGTTATGCTAATTGTTATTTTGTACAAGGCTTGTTAAATTGTAGGAGAGAAGACCAACAGCATGTGATCAATCCTTTTAGAGTTAATTTACATCTGTAGCTGCTAAAGAAAGAGAAAGGAAATAGGGGGCAAAGGGAGAGATTCAAGTAGAAATAATGTTACTTTACTCTATAAAATAGACTTCTCCATTTTCGGTATAGGCCATCTCCCAGTTTTCAGGTAGAGGACCTAAATTATCCTCTGCAGAAAGAGGTAGGTATTGAGGGAACTTCTGAGAAGGGTCCGTGATGGGAGCAGCGATGATGCTACTATTCACAGGTGGGAGTGTTGCTTCTTGGAGACTGTGCTCTTCTTGGTCACCAGAATCGGCTATTTATTCACCAGAGAGAGAGAGAGAGAGAAAAAATAATTTATCAGTCATACTCCATACCAGGGTGACCATTACTGTGCACACTTATGTTCTTAAAGTTCTTTCCTAACTGCAGGACATCAACTATATTCTGTCTTACTTAGTTGAAAGTTCTTTTAATAGAAAACACTGCCATGAACCAAATTTATTTTACTGAAAAAGGAGAAAATACGCTCAAATAATGCATTACTCACAATCCTGGAAATGTCAAAGAAGAAACATATTCGTGACTCAAACCCTCAAGTCCCTCTAAATTTAAGAAGGCGATCAAGTTACAGACTGAGCTGAATGACTTAAAAGGACTTCTGGGGCAGGGAAAAAGTCCATGCTGAAAACACAGAGATAGTGACATTATCATCCATTTGTAAAAATTTATCTAAAGTATTTTTGGTAGATGGTGGCAAATATCAAAGACTGACAAATCAAACTAAAAAGTCTACAAAGGTTTAGAATACAGAGACAGCTCCACCAATGAGTCAGTCTAGCCTCTTTTGGAAAAGTGAGAAGAATGTTCCTGTGAAAACCAAGACAGTTACCCCCAAAGAGTATCCTGTGGGTGGACTGATTCGACTTGGGTTTTTTTTTTTTGTTTGTTTGTTTTTAATTGACTTGGGTCTTGAAGGCTCTAAGTTTCTGAATCTCCTTGCTTTCTTATTAACTAGAAATATCCAGAGGGGATGTCATCAGTTTACACAAACGGCATTGTTGACATTCTGGTTGAATTTTTATAGAGGCTGATGATATTAAATGTCAATCTCTATGGGACTTTAAAACATTAATCAGGGGATGTAGTCATTTTCTGTCTCCCACAGTAATTCTCCTACAGACATTTCTGATTTACTCAAAGCCAACTGAGGAATAATAAAAGGTTGCTTTCAAATCTTTCTCTGATGAGTAGCTCCCAATGACACAGCTGAGAATAAAGGCAATCCAAAAGTTGGATGGAGGACACGCCAAGCCTATTAAACAATCACCTCCACCAAAAACCCTTCCTTTGAGAAGGAAGCCTGGGGTCTTTCCCTGCCCTGCATCTATACCCTCTTCTGGCACCAACCACTCGGATCTCCATTTGGAAATCATCTCCTTCATCGGAGGTTCGTGTAGTCCAGGTGGACACTGACTTATGCCCACTCCAAGCTCATGCAGTGGGCTCAACTCACACCCATTTCACTCTTGTCTTTATGGCTGGATCAGGCACAGGATCCATGGCAAACTTCTGACGGTTCAGCATGCAAGTGCTTGCTGAACTGTTAGGCAGGAGGTAGCCTCTTGATGCTAAAATCAATAAGCTGGTAGATTCTCATGTTGTGAGATGAGAATGCTGATGGTGCTGATGGCCATCTTGATGAACCTTGGCGAGGCTTATCTGAGAACTAAACCCTTATGGAGGAAAGATGAAATACGAGAAAGTCACCCAATACCCCTGATGAAGCCTCTCTGGGTACCTCTCAGGGGTACTCCTGGCTTCTCCAATTGCTTGATCCCCTCAACTCCCTTTCCTGCTTAAACCAATGTGAATTGCTTTCACAATTTGCACTCATGAATGGAGATTAGTAAAATTTTAAGTTAGAAGGAAGAAAGAGGAAATTAGGCCACCATGGAAGAAACAGTCTGAAACTAGTGTGAGCGTGTGTGTTCAGTTGCTTCAGCTGTGATCGACTCTTTGCAACCCTAGGACTGTAGCCCAGCAGGCTCTTCAGTCCATGAGATTCTCCATGCAAGGATACTGGAGTGGGTTGCCATGCCCTACTCCAGGGGATCTTCCCTAACCAGGAACTGAACCTGTGTCTCCTCTGTCTCCCGCACTGTAGGCAGATACTTGACAGCTGAGCCACCAGGAAAGCCCCTGAAATTGGTAATCAATAACAAAAATTCAAAAGTTGGCAAGAATTCAAAGCATGCATGTGTGCCAAGTCTCTCAGCCATGTCTGACTCTTTGTGACCCCATGGACTGTAGCCCACTAGGCTCCTCTGTTTACAGGATTCTTCAGGCAAGAATACTGCAGTGGGATGCCATTCCCTCCTCCAGGCATGGCTCCCTACTTCAGAGCACAGATTTGGAATTAGGTTCAAAATATATACTTTGAGAGCACCCAGGTGATTGCGATTCAAGTACAAGCATTACATTTTGAAGACTGAGATACAAAAAGCACTAAAAAAAATTTTAAAAAAATCACTGGAAGCTTTAGTTTCTCAGATAGGTTCTGTCAGCTGGCAGTGTGGCAGAGTATGGTGCAGCCACATGGTACAAATGCTAGATATCCAGAACACCGCATCCTCTCTGAAGGAAGTAGAGGACTCAGTGCCAGGCAATTAGCATCCTGAAAAAAATGGAGTCAGGGTTTCCAGATCTCCAACTCTTTAAGAAAAGGTGGAAATTTATATTGTGATGCAAAAATTACCAATTTACCAATCAAAATTCCTTGAAAAAATAAAGCAATGTGTCTGGCACAAGTGAAAAAACAAAAAACAAAAAAGCAGTGACTATAAGCACTGACTGTGAGGCCAGTCTACTTGAGTCTGAATCTTGGCTTTACGTTTACTGGGTTTACTCAACCTTTATGTGCTTGAGTTTCCTTAACTTTACAGTCAGAAGAGTAACAGTACCTACCGTATAAGGTTGTAGGGAGGATTAGTTAAGCTAAAGCACTCAGTACAGTTTTTAGTATACAATAAACCTCATCTTCCTGATTAAAGTTGTTATTTTTAATCTTTGTTTCCTGGTCAGAGCTCACCCATAGGCTGCAGATTCTTTACAAATAGGCAGAAAAGGATGGATTAGACATCAAACCACAGATCAAATCACAGTGTGCCTGTTTCTAGCTGTGTGTCTTTGAAAGAGACTTTACCTTTCTGGGTATCTGTTTCCTCATCTGTAAAATGGGCATAACACGTGCACTACAAGAATGGAACATTCTCAGTACATGCAAAGCACCTGCCAAACGTCGTGCTCAGAGTGCCCAGGACAGCTCAGGCCCAGGACTGGCTACCAGGAATACCCAGGGCCAAGGTCAGTGGTCACCTCTCAATATGACATTTAAGAGTCAGAGAAATGCTGGGACAACAGTAGACACTCAATAATTTGACTGGAAAATCTTAATTAACCCATTTTAATAGAAACTAGGTGTAACAGCAAAAGGATGGAAGCCATAGGTAGGTCACTACAGATGAAAAGAGAAACAATGTGATTTAATACCTAATGTATACAATTTTTGGAGAAGGAAATGGCAGCCCACTCCAGTGTTCTTGCCTGGAGAATCCCCGGGACGGGGGTAACCCTAGTGGGCTGCCATCTACGGGGTCGCACAGAGTCGGACACGACTGGAGCGACTTAGCAGCAGTATACAGTTTATGCTGGGAAGAGAAGAGAGAAGGGCGAGGAAGAAGAGGAATCTCGACTACATGAAGGGGACATTAGCTCACTGGAAATACATGTATGTAAACTGTAACTTCCTAGAGAAAAAAGAAACTCCTCTAGCAATGCGACCTTATTTTAAACTATCCAAATATTTATTTCATAGGTTCTCAGTGTCTTCCTGTTTTAAAACGACTTTATTTACACATGATTGACACACAAAAAGTAACAGATATTAATTTCTCAGTTTTATTGAGGTATAATTGACAAAACTCTAAGATTTTTTTTTTTAAGATATTTAAAATGTACCTCCTGACAATTTGACATATGTTACCCAAGGATTCCTTCCATCTAGTTATTTTTTTTGGAAAAAAAAAAGATATTAAACACATACAACTTGATATGTTTAGTTTTCTGTTTCTTTTTTCAATAGAACCTTAAACATTCTCATTCTCTGAAAGAAAATGAGAAGTCCAAAAATGAGAGAGTGGGGGCAGATTTTAAAAATTCATAGTCCTAATCACAGCTTTGACCCTGAAGCATGCTCTGACTTCAAACTCTCTTTCATTTAATTTACCAAACATTTAAGAGCACTGCTATCATGCTCTAAAGATTAGATTACTAAATTATTACTAAAGATTGCCAATGCATCCAAAGAGAACAGGTAGAATGAATTACTGGAATACTGAGACTGGCAAGTAGATAAGAAGCTACATGCTCCAACTGCCTAGTAGGATTGATAACACTATTTCTCAGGGTTTCTGTCTGAAAAACGGGGAAGATAATAGTTAGACTGCTTATTTCTCAAAATTTCCAAAAGGTTTATAAGCTACATGTGAAAAAGATTCATAAACCATAAACAAACACAAAAACATTTTCATTTGCAGACGCTTCCTAGTATTTACATCACACACACACACACACACACACACACACACACACACACACACACACTCTCTCTCTTGAGAGATTTTGAAGGTGACTTTGAGAGCATAAGCTCACGTCAAACACACATTCTGGAGCTTGTTTTAAATTACACATGCATTTAGATTTATGTGTACACTCACTGTGTACATAACCAGTCAAAACCTTTGATGCTGCAAAGGGCTAACAAACTTAACTTAAAACACAAAGCCATATAGATTCTGGAGTCAGGGTTTTTGGGTTGAAATGACAGCTTCAACCCTCACTGGCTGAGTAATACTGGACAAGTGGTTAGAATTCCCCAGTAATATGCATGAGAGCTTACCAAAATGCCTGCCCCAGAGCACTGGGGAAACATTAGCTCTTTTGGTAATATCGTTATCTCTTGACGTTCCAAAGCAGTATTTTATCATTAATCACTAATGAGAAAGAAGCATCAGCAGCCTAATGTTGAACAATAGGGAAGTTGTTGAAGAAACAAGCTTAGGAAGACAATTAAATAACATTTTTGGTGTCTCTTAGATATGGTTGATGGATGCATCAACTACTTTTTAGTTGTGGTGGTTTGTTATATACTTTCCAAGTTTTTCTATAATGAACAAAATCTTTTTTAAAATGTTTTCATTTACTTATATAAATAACTGCGTGTTTTGCCCCACAATTTAAGCTTATATCTACCTTCATGAAGCACAAACAGTATTCTCTCTCCAGGGCCTCCTTTAAATCTATAATTTGGGCATTATTTATAGATGATTCTCCTTCTGCCTTGTGTTTGACAGTAAGTTCTATGGTAAGAATCTGGGATGACTGCTCAGTACTCAGCTCCTGCCTCCATCTTTGCTTGCAGAAAGGAAGACACAACCTCCCCAGGATGCTCCAGGCATTAAGTACCCTGCTCTTCTGCCAGCAGACAGCGCCAATATTATTTAGGCATGTTATCTAGATATCCTGTGTCTCTTTCAAGAGACCCAAGCAGACATGAGCTGAAATCGTACCAATAGCCCATTATTTAAAAACATCCTAGGTAAATATCATTTTAAATAGCTGTATTGTATTTTTACATTTGAATCCGGTACCCTTCATCAGAATTGGCCCAACCAGGAGCCAAGACTCCATTATGCCACTGCCACTCTGTGCTCGAAGCGGCTGGTGGATTGCTACTTACAAGTGGTTCAGAGTGCAAGATGTTTTGACACAGCTAGCATGGCACACAGCTCACAGACTGGGCAGTGTCAATTATTTCAAAGAATTCACATGAGTGAGCGTATGACAGCTTGTCAGTTGTCATACTTGTAGTCTGGTAAGTGAGAAGCCATTTATTCAACATATCCCTTGCATACTGAAGATGCCCCATTGCTTATCTATCTCAAGATCAATTCTCTCCTTGAACATCTGATCAGGTGACAATCAGTTTTCTTCCTTTGTGCATAAATGAATGTTTAGACTGCCTTTAGCAATGATGACCTGGAGCCAGATTTTTTCTTTTTTGACACCAGGATTTCAAACAGGGGTGTTACAAGGTCAGATTTTCTGAGGCTTGGCTTCTACAACAGAGATTTAAAGTGGTCAGAAATTAGGAAACATCCAGACCTACAATCAGCTCTCCCTGCTTTGTTCATGCTCTGCATCGACAAATCTACTTAGTCAATGGAGGACACACAAAGGTACACATCTATATTTTGGGGTTGTATCATGATTTGCTATTCTTACCTGCTGAAAGATCAAGATCTTTTTTTTTTTTTTTTGTAATGTGCTTTCATTTTGGTGACGGCTACTACATATGGATAAAATATTTGGAAGTAGATGAAATTAGCCAATTTCAATAAACGCCTAAGTAAAAACAAGTAAATTTCTCCTAGATACTGTTAACAATAGGTCAGTGACTGGCCTAATGAAGAAAATGGAAATTTTCATGAACTTGAATCCTTAGAGCTGGAAGAGGGAACCTGATGTGATTGAATCCTAATCAGTAATTAGAGAAGTTAGATACTAAATTCATAACAAGACAGCTACCAAGAACGAAGCTAGGGTAGCAAACTGGGTCTCCTCTTTTCTCTAGTGCTTCTCGAAGAATGGCTGGGCTACTGTTATGATGATAAGTCACCAAAAACATTTTTTTTTAATTGTTAACTTGAAAAATTTTAGGCTTCTGAGTTCAATGAATGAGAAAGCTTCAGAGAGGTCCATACAGGCAGTAGAAAGCACTCAACTAATAGAAACTGTTTTTCTGAAACACTCTGTTAGACTTGACAGCACAAGGGGGAAAATATTCTAAAATATCAAAGAAAATAAGTACAGGAAAAACAGAAGAAACAAGATGGTCTTCAAAGTCACCACCTTGTAGACTGGAGTAACTCACGTCTTACGCAGTTGTTAAATTTTGAGTCATTCTATATATTAAACCCCCACAAAGCCAAAAATATTATTGAACCATTCTGGGTCACTGTGCTAACCTATAGAGCATATATCATGGCCTCAGTGAACAGTGCCTCCCAGGAATGTGCACATCCTTATCTGTATAGCTTTATGCAGAGGGTTTGTCCTTGATGATCCTTTCATAAAATATAGCCTACTAAGCTTGAGCATAGATAGCTCTGACTGTGTATTAAAAATTATACTGCAATGAGTAATATATACTGCAATGAGTAATATATGCTATGCAATATAAAATACATATACAAAATATAATCTTAGAATATTTATTATGTTTCCATCTTTTATTTCTTAGGGAATATACTAAACTTTGCATTAATTAACTGAAAACATGATTTATTTCCACTGTATCTCTATTTACAAAGGTATGACATAAAAGGATGCATTCCATATAGCATCAAGTGATATTAAACAAATTCTCCTATTTCCCTTTATAAACAATCAGCCATAATTATGGAGCAGTGTCAAGGCCAAGTAATAAATGAACAAAATAGTGATTCTTATAGGTATCATTTTGAAAAGAGAGAAAGGATGCCAATTATTTTTTATTTCCTTCTACAAACACTTCCCTCCTGTCCCTGTAAGATAGCTGGGTGAAGGACTCTTGACAAGAAGCATGAAAACCAGACCAGGGAAAAGACCAGCGATTATACAGAGTGAAGTAAGTCAGAAAGAGAAACACAAATGTTGTATATTAACGCATATATATGGACTCTAGAAAGATGGTGCTGATGAGCCTATTTGCAGGGCAGCAGTGGAGACTCAGACATAGAGAACAGACTTGCGGACACAGTGGGGGAAGGGAGGGTGGGACGAATGGAGAGCGTAGCATGGAGACATACACACGAACATATGTGAAACAGATAGCCCGTGGGCATTTGCTGTATGACTCAGGGAGCTCAAATCAGTGCTCTGACAACCTAGAGGGATGAGTGGGGGAGGCAGTGGGAGGTAGGTTCAAAAGGGAGGGGACATATGTATGCCTACAGCTGATTCACATTAATGTATGGCAGTAACCCAAACCATATTGTAAAGCAACTACCCTTCAATTAAAAATAAAAATTTTAAAAATAAGGGAGATGGGAGGGAGGTTCAAGAGGAAGGGGACATACGTATACCTATGGCTGATTCATGTTGATGTTTGACAGAAAACAACAAAATTCTGTAAAGCAATGATCCTTCAATTTAAAAAATTAATAAAATTTAAAAAAGAAAAAAAAATTTCTGGGCACAGAAAAAAAATAAAAAGATCATCTCTTCCATAAGCACTGTGTGGTCAGAGTTTGAATTTTGGTGATCCTTCCAAATTCTTCCTGAGAACAGAAACCTCCTCACAACTCCTTGTAAATCCTCCCCCCACCCTCCTTCCCCAAGTCCACTGAGGGGGAGCATCGTCTGGTCTTTACCTGTAAAGCTACTGTTCATTTCAGGAACATCATCCTCTTCCTCATTCTCCGCGTGGACTATGCCAGCATTTTGCATATCATTGTAGGACTTGGTTCGCTTTGGGGTCGACTGCTTGGAGCCAGAGTGAAGGTTCTGCAAGGCATCCGTCGTGATCACTTTCCCACTGACTGGCTGGCTAGGAGGTTTGGGTGTCCCATAATAGTTTCCTAGGTGATGGAGAGACACATTTGCATGTTTTAGAAAGAATACTTTGTTTTTCTCAAGTCTGCAAATCCAAATCTCTTAGCCCATTTTAAAAAAAAAATTTTTTTTTTTTTAAATTAGAAAACCAGAACAAACTGTATTTCATTTCTGGAATGGGTAAGAAAACATGTTGGTCCTACCCAGTTAGACATGGTGATTTCAGAAGCCAGGAGGAAAGCTACATTGTGGTGGGGAAAGAACCTACTAGGGATGAAAACAAAAGGGGCTGTGCAGAATGGAAAAGCTTCATCCTCATTACATTTGAATTTCAATTGGTCACCGTTTCACATATATGCACTAGCATAATGCAGAATCCAATTTGGAGTGAGTGGCACACAAAATAACAAATTCATTACCACCAGCACCCTTGCAAGCTGACGCAGCGGAGGTCACCCTCCCTTAATAAGGAAACTCCTCAAGAGGGAACCCAAGCAATATTTTTTTTTTAAAAAAGAGAGCGAACACCACGTGGCGCCTCTTTAACTGAATGGCAGGTCTGACTGGCACAGTCATGTGTGGCTGGAACAAACCCTTGCCCAGCTTTAACAGGAAACTCTGGGTCAGCAGTGGCAGAGTGGCACCCTTCACGGGTCACTTGTTTAGTCAGGGCTCATTTTCATTTTTAGACACTTGCCTCTAGAGTTTGGCTCAGCTCTGACTCTCATGTGCAAAGTGACTCTGGGCAGGACCAGGATAGGCTTTTATGTCTTAATTTTTCAAATTTAAAATGCATATATTTTTAGTGTGCAGTACAGAAATCTAACTAGTAAAATAAAATATTTACTTTAAAAAGTTAAGTGACAAAGCAATATTTTATAAAATTGACTTTTTAAAATGTGAAGATTAAATTTCAAGTTTAAAAAAGCAGATATATTTAATAAGAAATTAATTGAGTACATAATAACAATGGTAGCAATGAGGTTCCTTTTGAACACAAGTTAAAAATTAAGTTATTTTAAAGAAAGTGTCAAGCAAATAATGGACATTATAACAAGATATAGACAAAATCTTGAAGGTAATTCATGAATGGGCAAAGTTTGAAACGACAGCTTAAAATCAATAATACACAGTGACCATATGATCAAAAGCATCAACATCAGAATGCCATCAATCCACTCACCATCTCACATCTTTTAGAGTAAGGTCAGATAGACAGATCTTATTAAGCCCTACAAAAAAATCCTATGTAATGTCTCTAGTTTTGTGCTTGGTAAAGTAGAATTTGTAAATAATAACAAATTCTACACATACTGTTTCTTCCCAAGAATCACATCCCATTGTCGAACCTCACCACATAATTAAATCATATAAAATACACATTTTAATGATAAAAGCACAGAAGCAGAGGAAGACAGGACTATGCTTCTCTGTATGAGACACACAGATTTTACAGATTTATATCCATTAAGCTTTATCTTTATAATTAAACTTTCTTTATGAACATTATTTCCTTAAAATATTTTTTGAATCATCGAATTTATGAACACATGCATCCACTTTCTTTGAGAGTGGTGCAAACAGCATGTGTCAGCAGGGAAATCCTGAACCAGCAGACTAAAGGGCACCATGTTTGAACTTGAAGGAAACCACACAGAAGCCTATGAGCACATTCTGGTGGCTTGCACTCAATTCAATCACTTCTTGCACACAAGGTGATATCTCAACCTCTTCAAAACCTTCATTCAGCTTTCTAACTCAAAGGTACAGAGACGAAGTGGAACCAGTGTGAAGAAAAGGCATCCATGTGTGTTTCTAGGGACTAACACAAGTGCAGGGAAAAATGAACACACGTATAAGCCAACACTCAGCCTGCATTTCTAAACAGGTTACACCGAACGATGCCCCAGGCCTTTGATGAAGTTGAAACTCGGCTACAGTGTTGACTATTTTCACTAACTGAAGATTCTTAGTGGGGTTTAGGTAAATAAAACAGTTGACTATTTAAAAAGCAATTTTCACGGTGAACAAGAAATAAAGACAAACCTCTACTGAATTCTTTATGATCATTATTATACCAAAACATAGTGGACATTTTTCAGTCAGAGATTAAAGTAAGACCAATGTCTACAAACAAGAATCTTCCACTGAAGGATGTAATTTTAAAAATAGGACTCTTGATTCATAGTTTTATAATTATAAGTTTATAACACTCATGAAGCTTTGTCATTTAAAAATCAATTAAAACTTAGACATCCTTGTTTATGACAGAAATAAATGTCTGGAAAAGAAAAGTTCTACCTAAATTTGACAAATTCATGTGCATTTTCCTCAGTTTTCAAGGGAGGTCAGGGTCTTTCTTATGTTAGTAAATGATTGGCAGATTTCTCAACGCAATTACAAATTCTCCCCAAACAACCCACTTATTCATAGTTGTTTCCTGCTTCTGGAAATTAGTTTAAGATTGATTAGAGACAGATAAAGTACATACTATTAGACTGAACCATATGCAACTGTTGATGTAGAAGACAAATGGTCAAATATCAGCAATTTCATTTGGGTTAACCTAAAGTATAGATTAACATATGCTCAACAATCACTGGATCACAGAAAAAGCAAGAAAGTTCCAGAACAACATCTACTTCTGCTTCACCGACTATGCTAAAGCCATTGACCGTGTGGATCACAACAAACTGTGGAGAGTTCTTAAAGAGAGGAGAGTGCCAGGCCACCTGACCTGTCTCCTGAGAAACCGGCATGTGAGTCAGAAAGCCACAGTGAGAACCTCACACAGAGCGGCTCGTCCAAAATTGGGAAAGGAATATGACAAGGCTGCATGCTGTCACCCTATTTACCTTATATGCAGAGTACATTGTGCAAAAATACCAGGCTGGATGGATAGCAAGTTAGAATCAAGATTGCAGGGAGGAATACCAACAACCTCAGATATGCAGATGATACCACTATAATGGTAGGAAGTGAAGAGGAACTAAAGAGCCTCTTGATGAGGTTGAAAAAGCTGGCTTAAAACTCAACATTAAAAAAACTAAGATCACAGCATCTGGTCCCATCACTTCATGGCAAATAGAAGGGGTAAAAGTGGAAGTAGTGACAGATTTTATTTTATTGGTCTCCAAAGTCATTATGGATGGTGACTGTAGCCATAAATTAAAAGATGCTTGCTCCTTGGAAAGAAAGCTATGACAAACCTAGACAACATATTAAAAAGCAGACATTACTTTGCTGACAAAGGTCCATATAGCCAAAGCTCTGTTTTCCAGTAGTCATGTATGAATGTCAGAGTTGGACGCTAAAGAAGGCTGAGTGCTAAAGAGATGATGCTTTCGAATTGTGGTACTGGAGAAAACTCATGAGTTCCTTGGTCTGCAAGGAGAACAAACTAGTCAATCCTAAAGGAAATCAACACTGAATATTCATTGGAAGGACTGATGCTGAAGCTGAAGCTCCAACACTTTGGCCACCTGATGTGAAGAGTGGACTCATCCTATTATGAGGATACAATGAGACAGTCCATTTAATGCTTTTAGCACTTGGGAAAGACTTCATTACAAGGCTTGATACATGCTATAATACTTAATGTTAACAGTATATGTTTCTAATCTTTAAAAGGAAGCTCTTTACACCTTAGTAGAAGGATTAATGAGACAATATGTCTGAAGTGCTTGCCACATGGTAACAGAGTACCACAACTTTACTGACATAAAGGAACAAGCAGGAAAACCTCTCAATGACCAAATAACCTTGAGCAAATTACTTACTATCATCTCATACTTTCTCTGTGATATGATAACAACAGCATGAGCTCTAATAACATCACAGGATTACCACGACAATCAAATGATGTAACTTTCTCGAACGTACCTATAAACTATAAGGTGTTATAAATACGAGAGAGTATAATTATTCAAACTTCTCCAGCATATTACCTACAACCTTTACAGAAAAACTTCAATCAAGTGGTGTTTCCTAAGGGCAGAGGGTTCAACTTTCTATTGCAGATACATTTTTCAAAATAAAGAATTTAGTGACCCACATTTAAAAACTAAGTATCTCTGATTCAAGTCTGGATATACTGAGATATGCTGCTGGACAAACTGTAAAGTCTGTTTTCCTGAGATTTGTCTCTTATGGGCAATGCTGGTGACAAGTGTGTGACCAAATTCACCAGGACCACACTACACTGTGCTGTTGGAGAAGACTTTTCAAAGTCTCTTGGACTGCAAGGAGATCAAACCAGTCAATCCTAAAGGAAATCAGTCCTGAAAATTCATTGGAAGGACTGATGCTGAAGCTGAAAAACTCCAATACTTTGGCTACCTGATGCGAAGAACTGACTCATTGGAAAAAGACCCTGATGCTGGGAAAGATTAAAGGCAGGAGGAGAAAGGGACAAGAGAGGATGATATGGTTGGATGGCATCACTGATTCAATGGACATGAGTTTGAGCAAGCTCTGGGATTTGGTGATAGGCAGGGAAACCTGGCATGCTGCAATCCATGGGGTTGCAAAGAATCAGAGATGACTGAGCGACTGAACTGAACACTCACACAATTAAGGATTTCTGCACAGAGGTTTTGCTCCTATCTTTGGTGTGTCCCAGCCTTTGCCAGACAAACACCTTGACCTCAACCCAGAAGAGTGCCCTAAGGTCTGAGCAGATAAAGAGGCATGGACATAAGAGGGATGGAAGAAAACTTAAAACTTCAAAAAATCCTCAGGAATTCCGATGAGTCTGTGAATGAATTGATTTTTGCTGAATCTGGGATTGGCCACGTTATCTTTCCACACAACCAAGGGCAAGATGACTCATGTACTCCACCGTTTACCACCATTCCCACCACCACCACCTCACCTGCCATATATTTACTCACTCCACTCATGTTGACCTCCAGGCATTTCAATTCAAAACATTGCCCTTCCAGGAAACTCTCCACCTCATCAATCACTGCCACTCTGGTCAGCATCAAGCCAAGCCTAGCCAGCAACACACACTTTACATAGAATATGCACAAGAGACTTCCTGTGAAGACTATCTGGATCGCTTAATGGTACTAAGTAAAAATCATCGGAAGAATTATAAATGAATAAAAAATTAATTTAGGTTATCACTTGGCAGGCTGCACAGTTTCTAAGAGACACGAGCCTGACCATCCCACAGTCCCCATGTTAGCCAACACACACTTCCTGAGGTGACTGGGCTCCCTCCCAAGTGACAATCGTGTGTGTCCCAGCTACTATTTTCAGAACTGGCTCCACAATACAACTCAGCAGGGATGACGGCTGGGGAGGGAGAGGAGGGCAGGGAAGACGCAAGAGGAAGCCACCAATGGCCATAATTAACAGGCACACTCTTTGGCCATGACCAAGCCAAAGAAAATATTTTCTGACACACAGTTAAAAATTAATGGGGACTGCAAATCAATGTTTAGAGCTTGATAAAATATTGAAGGAGGACTGCAACCCTGAGTTTTAAGCCAGAATGAATCAAATCTTTAACGCCTTTCACTTTGTATCCATTTAATATTCATTCATTCATTTCCTTACAGAGAACCTCTTGTTATGCTAGGCACTATGCTGGAAAGGCAGAGATGGAACTAGAACATGATTTTCACAAATGCTCTGCATGGTATACATTTGTTTTTAAAACTCTGTACAAATAATAGTTACATCAAATGAAGATTCTCTTTTAAAAGGTCAAGGTGGGGCTTGAAATTTTGAATTTCTAACAAGGACTCAGGTGATGCTGATGATACTGGTCCACGGACCACCTTCTGTGTAGCAAAGGTGAAGAAATCAGAGAAAAGCATTCACATTTAGGTCCTTTGTCCTATAGTCCTATGTTTCTTTAGAACTGGGAGGTGGCAGGGGTGGAGGAGATGAAGGGACAGATGGCTTGCTTCTCTTTTTCTAAGCAGAATAAGCTTTGAAAATAAATAGCAGAACAGGATGACAGTGGCCACGAATGGCTGGAAATCTGGAGCATATATTATCAAAGGGGCAATACTATACCCAAGGGGCAAAAGTGAGTGTGCGCTCAGTTGTGTCCGCCTCTTTGCGACACCATGGACTAGAGCCCATCAGGCTCCTCTGTCCATGGAAGTTTTCAGGCAAGAATACTGGAGTGGGTTACCATTTCCTCTTCAAGAGGATCTTTCCAACCCAGGGATCCAACTCGAGTCTCCTGCATTGATAGGAAGATTCATTACCACTGAGCCACATGGGAAGCCCAGGGTAAGATGTGAGGGGTCCAAAAACCTTACTCTTGTTCTTTGTAAAACACAAATATGTATACAGTACTTAAGGACACAGACCCAGCATACCTGATTTTGTCTTGGCCTCAAGGTCATGCATATTTGACCCTTGCAGGCTCTGCAGGCAAGCTTCACAGTTGGACCCCTTGCTGTCTCTGCTCAAATCTCACTGGTTTTCTTTCAGGTCTCATATGCAATCTGTGCCCCATTCACCTCACAGCTCTTGCACTCACTCTTCTCTCTGTTTAACTTTCTTCCCTCTGCTCCTCATCCCAATATCACCTGCTGATCCTCTGACCCCACCAACTAGATCAAAGTCTCCTATACATGTTTTTAGGGAAGCGTGTATCTCTTCCTTCACAAGGCCCTTTGCTCAGTTTATCAGACTATTTAATGAAATGATACCTGTCTTTACCTCTAAACTAAGCTCCATGAAGGCAGGATCCACATGTGTTCTGTGCACTACGGCATTTCCAAAACAAACATGGCGCCGAGCACATGCTGTCACTCAGTGGTTCTTTGCAGAATGAGTAACTGAATCAACTGGAGACAGTACACACAAATCCTAGCCCGGATGCTCCTCAATACCTATATTGTGGATCCGGTTTTTAAGAGCATGACTCATGGCAGTTTCTTTTCAGTCCATCAATTCTATCTGAATTATCTCAGATCCACATCACTTCACTTTGCCACTTGCTTACTCAACACATGATGGTATCATTCATAAAACTCCCATCACTTTCTACTTATTCTTTCTTTACTGACCTGCTCTACTCTACAAATCTTTGATTTGCATGCACAGAAGGATAATAAGCCCATGTCCTGTAAGTAGAGGTTTGTTCTTACTAGTGCCATTTGGCTTTGAATTTAAGACCAGAAAGGGCAAAGTAAGTTAATAGTGTTGTGACCCTGAGCAAGGTAAGGGACTTCTTTCTTTCCGGCCTCGGTTCTCATGTAGAAAGGCTAGTACCCATGAAACAGAGTTTTTGTGCAGATTAAATTAGATCACATACATAAAGCACTCAGTATTGTGCTTGGCACAATATGAGCATGTAATAAACCCCAGCATCAGTTGTTCCTGATACTATGAGCAGCTCTAAGGTGTAAAATTTGGTATTGTTATCAAAGTGTATATTTAAAGAACGTTAACAAAAAGTTTCCTTTATTGTGCATCTACCATATGTTGCTACCTACACATTCTCTTATTCTAATCATTAACAATTCTACAGGAAAAAAATTAATATTCCCATTTTCAGACGAAGAAACTGACATTCACACAATGCTTAATGACAGCTGGCATTTAAACATGGATCTGTCTCCACTGTCTATGCTCTCGACTCCAGGAATGATTGGGGATCTCTGAGCAGAAAATTAACCAAAACATCCCTGGGCTTGGCCTCCTTGTCTTCAAAGGCAGAGGAATATACAATTGTCGCACAGATTTCCTTTGGTTCCTTCATTATCAACAGAGAACACTCCACAGTGGGGTTTGCCAACAGAACTTATCACAACAGACGGCTGCTGAGGCCTGCCAAAGAACAGGACTCCAGACGGTCTCGTCTTCCTCAATGACAAACAAAAACTCTCTTCACCCCACCTTTATTACTATGTCCCCCCAAAGTAGACCCTTGGCAGCTGCCTTTTTGCAGACCTTCTAAGAAGCAGAACAGTACCATTATTGAAGGCTGACACACACACTCCCTTCCTAATTAACATGAAGAGATATGCAACCCATAACTCCAATTGGAAATGTCACATTGAGACCACACTTCCATGCTGAGGGAAAACCTTTGCAAGCTCAAAGTGTATAATCAGCTTCTTCTACCCAGAGGCATTTGTAAAACAGGCATGTTTGGAACCACCCCCACTGAATAGTTCCGCCCTTACAAACTCTCTCCCAGAGAAGTCCCAAGGGCTGGCTGAGGCAGCAACCTGTCTTATTGAGCAAAAATGTCAACAGGAGAAAAAAAAAAAAAAAAAGGCAAGGCAAAAAGGAGATGGTGCTTCTGATTTATTTCAAGACTGCTATCCAATAAATGAGCTCAGTGTCACAGTTAGGAAGCTGGGCCAAGGAGGACACGCTTAGTCTTGTCTTCTGTGTCTTGCCTTGATGTTGACTGCAACCAGTGACAGAATGAGGAGCTGGCTCAAACTGCAGAGCTGAGACCAATTATGAACTCTACTCATAACTCGTATGCCTTTGTGAGGGGCAATACTTAGGTTCCCTAAACAGTCATGAAGGGCATCTACTCTGTTGGAGGATACACATAATATGCCAGCATTACAGCTGTTGGGGGTGGAAAATACCATCATGGAGCCCCTGACAACCCTCTCCCCCACCAGCAACACACACACCAATCCTGGCTTTTTCCAGTGTACCAACATCTTTCCACTTTTCTAAGACAGAAGCAGGAGTCATCCTAGGCAGAATATCATCACCTGAATCTTTTACCTCTTCTTCCAATAACTAATACATTAGCAAGTCCACATAAACATTTCATACTGTTGATATAATAATGTGACACTCCCTTAAAAATGGTGGCTCAGATGGCAAAGAATCTGCCTGTGGGAGATCTAGGTTCGATCCCTGGGTTGGGAAGATCCCCTGGAGAAGGGAATGGCAACCCACTCCAGTATTCTTGCCTGAAGAAGCCCATGGACAGAGATGCCTGGCAGGCTACAGTCTACTAGTAGCTACAGACTACTGTTAGACCTCTAAGGACAACAATCATGTCTGGTTTTGCTAAACATTTTATCATTAATGGTGAAAGGAATGAATGCACAAACTAGAAAGAGAGTCTACAGGAAGAGTATCCATTTCCAAGCCACAGACTCAGGCAAGATGAGCATTTCAGTCCTGCCTGGGACATGACCTTAGAGAAAGACATTTGGCCAGATTTGGTCCCCAATTCCCCAATTCCCTTTAGTGTCTTCGACATTCTCTTTCTGGACCTCGGTTTTGTTTTCTGAAGAGATGAGCTCTACTGCCTTTCAGTTTAAACTTTTACAACCCTGAAATTCTAAACCCCAAACAAATACCGGACCTGAAAGAATATTCAGAAGGTTGTCAGGCCTTGAGGTTTCATTGGTTCACTCTACTTGTCTGCCCTATATATGTCACAGAATGTACATAAAGAAGATCACCTCTCCTCTGTAGTGACATCCTCTTTGGGAGGATTCAAAACTACGTTTTCCAAAAGGAGATTAGCTCTTAAAGATGAGCTTAGCTCCCTGAAGTCGGATGACTGAGAAGAGCAAGATCTTCTTGAGTGGGTCCTCAACCATCCTTGCAGAAGCTTTCATTCTAGAACTGCCCTAGAAAATATGGCAGTCATCAGACACATGGGACTCTTTAAGGCTAAATTAGTTTAAACTAAATTAATTTTAAAATGCAGCTTCTCAGTCACAAAAATCACATATGGTCCGTGACTGTTGTGTTGGACAGCTCGGAATATTGAACATTTTCATCACTGAAGAAAGTCCCGTTGGATGGCATTGGTTGTACAGGAAGCAAGAAATGATTCCCTGCTCCTCCGTCTCTAGCACCAACGTTCCGACCTTTTCTTGGTTCACACTGCATTTGCTTTCTCGGGATTCAGGCTTTTTAGGGTCGGTGCTGACACACCTGAACCCATGAGATCCTCTGACAAGCTGCAGGGGAAAGTCCATTTCTTCAAGGGGACTGCCCCTAATGTTAGAGTCAATGGAGCACTCTTGTAGTTCTCTTCTCTGAGCACTCATCACTGCTCTAGAAGCTGTTTAAATTATTCTGCCTCCCAAGACTGAGGAGCTGTAGAGTGGAGACCCTAGAGCCAGAGAAGCCTGGGTTTGAATGCCAGCTTTATGTTGGGCTCACCATGTGGAGTTAAAAAAAAGACAGTGGGCATCTCTGGGCCTCATACTCTTCTTCTGTAAAATGGTGACAAACTGTACTCAGCTCATAGGATTACTGGATCATTAAGTGAGTTGTTACACATAAGGCACTTTGAAAAGCACTCATCACGTATATACTAGACAAACACTGTCAGAAATCAATCACTATGAAGCATTAGCACCTTCAAAGGCAGAGCTACTTTGATCTTCTGCCCCATCATCACACCCTATGCCATGGAAAATGTTGAAATGAACCATGTAGGCACGGAAGGGCTGCCATTAAAACTGCACTGCCAGGAATTTCCTCTATACATCCATTCAAAACAGTACAGTGAGACCTTTGTACAGAGATGCTCGCAGCAGTATTGTTTACAAAACATTCAAAAAGTGGTGGGGAGGAGGCATCTTAGACGTCCGCCTGCAGGGGTGAGTTAAATAAGCTATATAAATTCATACAATGGGATATTTTGCAGCATTTATAAAGAATGAGGTGGAGCTGTATGGGGTAACTGGAAAGATCTCCAGGATGTGTTAAGTCGACAGACAACAATACTTAGGTTTATGCCGTTTATGTCCACGTGTTCTGAATCTTTGCACTAGACCCTTTAACAGAGGTTTCCTGTGAGGAGGAGGAGAATCAACTTAGACTTAAAAGGTGTTTAAGTTCTTTACTCTGGAAATAATTCCATCGTGTAAATTCATTACTTTTACTTCAAGCTGTTTAAAAGTCTTGCTTTGAAGAGTGATTTGCGTTGCGGTGTTGAGGAAACTCTTTGGAGCCAGGTCAGGACAAGAGGAAACAAATGTGAGCAAGGGAAATAGACAGTGAGTACCTAGGGAAGTAAATAAAGATATTTTACTGGTAAATCCACTTGTTTACTGACTAGAGGAAGGAGAAGAGAATCCATCCAACAGGGTGGCAATTTGGGGCCAGTCGTGTGTGTAAATATAAGAGCTAATGCTGACAGAGAGCTTACGGGTGTCAGACACGGTCCTCAGCCCTTTCCAATTATTGTCTCATTTAATCCTACCTATGAGAAAGCACTATTATTATCCTCATTTTTCCGAAGAGAAAATGGAGACACGGAGCACTAAGTAACTTGCCGGAGGGCACACAGCTCAGCAGCAAAGGGGCTGAGACTTAAACTCTGACAGGGCCACAGCCCAGCCTGCAGGCGTGTTAGTGTCCAATTGACAGACTCACCGTTAAGGGGGCCCAGAGGGGCTCACAAAGATCTCTCCAGCCCTATTCCTGTCACACTAACTGGCATATCATAAAAATTCCATTTTGCTTTCACCTTATGAAAGTCAGTACAATACATTCCAATTGCTCCCAAAAGATTAGGAGCCATCTCGTACAGCAGGGAAATCATACAGCCAAAAGGTCAAAAGGCTGAAGAACACAGGTAAACGGCTAAAAGACACTGGGCCCATATGCAGCATGAGAATTTCAACTCTAAAAAACTGAATGACATTCACAGAAAGAAGGATGACTAGACATTTTCTGAAAAACTTCTTCCTGTTGCTACCCAGCAAGAAGTTGGGTGGAAGTCCTAATGGTCTATTATCACAACTTTTTAGTTACATCAGTATCATCTGGGCATTTCCAGGAAAGAGCATGGGATCTAAAAATCCAACAGCTGGGTCTGTTTCCTGGCTCTCGCCTTCTGGAACCAGCTGCACAACCTTAAGAAAGTCGCTAAGTGCTACCTGGTCTAAGCATCCTCATCTAAAAAGCTGGGGATAATAGCTACCTCTGTCAAAGTGATAAAATTAATAGGGAAAAAAGTGACTCCACCTATATTCCACTTGTAACATAAATACCTCAATAAAATGAGCTGATTTTCTTTTTTGTCCCATATATGCTGTTGCCTAACCACATGCTTTTCTTTCTCAACAAAGTACTCTTTGACTTTGCACAGCCACTCCCACCCTTACCCTCTCCAAACATGCAAATGAGTATTTTTTATATTCCGGGTTAAAGCTCCTCTGATGGTCATAATAAGTGATTTCAGACAGGACAACTCACTTTCTTACAGCAAAGAGGATCCACACTTGCTCTCTTCTCAGCCACGTGAATTTATAACCATATTCACATTTACAAAACAGCACACTGAAGAAGCTCTTGGTATATCCACTGAGCCCCCATCCCTTTTCTAACCTCACAACTAGGTCAATTCTTTTTTATTGGAGGATGAATACTTTACAATATTGTGATGGCTTCTGCCATAGATGAACATGAATCAGCCATAGGTGTACATAGGTCCCCTCCCTCTTAAACCTCCTTCCCATCTCCCTTCCCATCCCACCCCTCTAGGTTGTCACAGAGCACCAGCTTTGGGTTCCCTGTGTCAAACCACTGGCTATCTGTTTTCCATATGATAATGTATATGTTTCAATGCTACTTTCTCAAATCATTCCACCCTCTCCTTCCCTCACTTTGTCCAAAAGTCTGTCCTTTACCTCTGCGTCTCCTTTGCTACCCTGCAAATAGGATCAGAGGTATCATCTGTCTAGATTCCATATATATGTATTAACATATGATATCTGTCTCACTCTTTCTGACTTACTTCACTCTTACTTTACTCTTCATCCATCTCATTACTTCACTCTTCATCCATTTCATTAGAACTGACTCAAATGCATTTCTTTTTATTGCTGAGTAATATTCCATTGTATATATATACCAGTCTTAACAAATCATTCTTCCTTGGGGCACTCTCAGATCTCCCAGCCCACCAACCCCAAGTCAAATCCCAGTACTTCAAGGAAACTACAACAATGGATAACCAGCAATACTGGCTCAGACAATAAAGAATCTGCCTGCAATGCAGGAGACCTGCCTTCGATCCATGAGGTGGGAAGACCCCCTGGAGAAGGGAATGGCTACCCACTCCAGTATTCTGACCTGGAAAATTCCATGGACAGAGGAGCCTGGCAGGTTACAGTCCACGGAGTTGCAAAGAGTTGGACATGACTGAATGACTTTCACAACAATGGATAACCAGCAATACTCAAAGCAAATCTTCTTGTATTCACAATCAGGAATCTCATTAATATCTACCTAATGTTAAATGTATATTCAAAATTTGGACATGAACAGTAGGCACAAAGTTAGTATTCTTCCCTGTACCCACTGCAAAAAATTCCCCTGAAACGGGCAATTATCACGTCAAAGTTACAATGCCCCTAAAAAAATAAGTCTATTTTGTATTCACCCTTTGTTTTTAAGTCTCATCTGGAAAATGCCACTGTGTTTGTCTCATAAATCCAGATTTTGAGAGGTTCTAAAAAGTACACAAAACTTAATAACTTGATCCAGTTATTAACAGTATCATAGTATGTCCTTCTGTCTCAAATAATGACACTCAACAAAGCAATCAAGCTATAATACTGTCTTCAGAAGATGTAAGTTTAATTTTCTCCCCACATTAGGCTTTGATCTCTTCCTACAGATTTACTTTCACCTATGTGAAATGATTTATACTCATGTTATTCAACACAGTCGTGTTTTGAAATATTAAAAAAATGTTTATTCAAAAAGACCTAGTTAAATAAATTATGGTCCACGTATTCAGTCACTTAAAAAAGAAAACAAAAAGCACTCTAGTACTGAACCTCAAAGGCTTAGAAGACATAGTTTCATGATATAAAACAGTAAGATGCCAAATAGCATATATACCTTCTATAAGGGAAGATATGAGAACACATGTATGAAACGAATACATGTATGTGTACACTTGCATATATGTGTTTGTATTTACATTAAAAAAAAAAACTTCAGAAGAGTAATCAGAAATGAATAACACCAGTTTTAATATCTGGGGAAAAGAGAAATGGAAATTAGGCAGGTGGAAGATAGATCTAGGAAAGAGCTTACTTACTGACTACTTCTGAAATATTCTGCTTTGAAATATTCCATGAAAATGTATCACCTACTCAAAAATATATTAAACATCAATTGGTGGTACAAATGACATTCCAGTCCTTTTGAGACTAAAACACCACCACCTATAAGGTCACATTTTATGCTATGGGTCTTCTTCCTCTTCTTTCTACTACCGTACATACCCATATTAAACATACACACACGCCCACACACACACGCCCACGCCCACACTCACACGTGCCTGGATTTAAATCAACAAATTAAAGGAGAAAAATCCTGGAGGAAAAGAAAAAAATCCAAATTATTTTTAAAGAGCTCCACAAAGCCTTATTCCGTATATTTTATTATTATTAATCTCATTAAGGTGAACTGCCATCTCCTACAGATGTTTAGACTTCACTAGCCCACAGAACATCTCTGCCTCAATGGCCCAGGATCCTCTGTGGTGCCCAGCAGAGAGGCACGCTCACTGCTGCCATACAGACCAGCTCACCTTCATAGGTGCCGACTTCTAGAAGAGTCCCGCTCTGCTCGAGGTCCAAGAACTCCTTCACAGTCAGAAAGTTATAGTCCACGCCAGGCACCTCTCCTTCTCTGGGAGACCGGGTTGTGCCTGTGGCAGACAAGACAAAAGGCACAAGAAAACATCAGTCCACTGAAAGAGGAAGCGTCCCATCCAAGTGTAATTAAAATAACCAGTTCAGTAAGTACCTAAGGTGACAGACCCACCTACTGAGACAGGGAGCTGGTAAAGGTAATGTCTTTCTAGAAGAAAAGCATCCTGACTTCCACCCTCTCGTGCCTGGGCCCCTCAAATACCAGAAAGACAAAGCCAATCACAGCAAGGCAGCCCAGGGTGATTTTTATCACTGAAAAAAATGATGAATGCACTGAATGAAAAGGGTGAACTGTATTTTACCCAGACAACATTCACAATCAGCAGCTTTTAGGGCTCCAGTAAATTCTAAAAACATTATCCACCTTAAGCTCAGAGCCTAAGGGGTTTATATTTTTATCACAGGCCTCGAAATTCTTGTGTTCCTCAATATATCCGGCAACTTCCAATGTAATAAGCCCTTTGAAGAAAATGACACCCGCTGCATAAACACATCACTAGAGAAATTCAATTGCCCAAGATCTGTGGCTGGATACCTCCCAGGGATCAAAATGTTGCTGTGTCTCCATGTAATTAATATGTTTGGCAAAAAGAGGCCACCCGTAAGTTCTGACAGGAGAAAAAGGACACTGCATTTGATAGAAAATTCTCCCCCTGAATTAATCTCATCATGCAATCAAAGACTCATAAATACAACAATTCTTCTTATGAAATAACACAGATCCTCTAGAATATTTAAGTTACCCATCTGAGGTGCTGGGTGAAAGACCTATCATTTTAGCCCAGTCAACCTCAATCAAAAGTGTGGAAGGAGTGTGGTTTACACTCAAACTAAAAAAAGAAAATAAACCATAAGCAATTTTGCAGTACATACTAGGAATCTATATTAAATGGTAGGGGAGATTAAAAAAAAATTAAAAGAGCAAAATTCATGATTTCTGCTCCAACATTCAAGTTAGGTAGGGCATACAACCAACATGCGTTCATTCTGCAAGGCACAATTACCCACAGTGCTTTTAAGTCATTTTTAAAAAATACAATAAGCAAGACTTTTCCCCCTAGTCCTAATTATAATTCTCCCTAAAAAGCGATTAAATAACCAACTGTATGTTGTCTCCAGGGTTCATGGCAGGACACAGTCTCTGATTGCCTGCCCATGTGAATTTCCATGCATCTACAATGGATATCCAGATATCTCTTACATCAAAAACTCAACACTTCTTCCATATTTTACTCAAACAGAACATTTTGAAACAAGTCCAATTTTTCTAATATCTGAAATCTGAGTGTTACAAAGAGCTGCACATTATCCATAGTACCAATTATGTTACAAATGTTTGCTTGTCATGCTCAGCACACCAGGACTTTCTGGTATAAAAGCCTGCTTGTGTAGTGTCCAAAAGTCTATTCTTAAAGTGTTTCCTAAGTTGTTTCCATTTCTTGCTTCCTTGGCAGACTATGACACCCTTGAGGTACTTTACAATGCTTAAATTTACGTCTCGGGTGTCAGGCATACAGTGGGTACTCCAGAAGCATAAAGAGTACCATATACTGCTGCTGAGGCGGTACACATAGAAAGGGAACGATGAATTCACGGCTGTCTGGTTCCTGGAGCTTCTGCTGTTTCTCAGTTTCCTAATCTGTGAAATAAGGACAATAAACTACCTATACGTTTGTTGTGTGTATTGAATAAGACAAGGCTTTTAAAAGGCCTAGCTCAGTACCTGCTACCAGATACATAGTTTATGTTATTACAGAATGAAATGAGTTGGTATTATAGTTCAAATTATATACATAATCAAGCTTCCCCAGTGGCTCAGATGGTAAAGAATCTGCATGCTATGCAGAAGACCCTGCTGTGATCCCTGGTTGGGAAAGATCCCCTGAAGAAGGGAATGGCAATACACTCCAGTATTCTTGCCTAGAAAACTTGCCATGAACGAGAAGCTTGGTGAGCTATAGTCCATGGGGTTGCAGAGTCAGACATGACTGAGAGACTAACACTTTCACTCTTTTCAGTGTCCAGTTGAGAAAAAAATCAAGGCATAGACAAGAAAAATAGGACAGAGGTGATAAGAAGCAATGAGATTTCTGTTATGAATTGTGAACACTTTAAACAGCTGTAAGAGAGTACATAGGATAGATGTGTTCAAAGTACATCAACTCATCAGGCTATGCTAGGTTTAGATTTTAAAGACAGAAACCTCTGATGGAGTGTGTAAGAAAAACAGAAAAATACGACCTGGGCAAACAGGATGTGCTACTGACAGATATCAAGAAGATGGGGGAATGGTGTATAAGGGAAAAAAAACCAAGAGTTCACTTCCGAATATGTGAAAGCTTGAGATGCCTATCAGACACCTTGGGTGTAGAGAGCTCTGGACAGCTGAACATGTAAATCTAAAAATAAGATGGGTGGTTGGGCCCTAAATTTGAGAGTTATCACTAAACCACTGGCATTTGAAGGCAAGAGAAAGAATCTAGGGGGAGAGACAGTATAGAAAAAGCAGTCAAGAAGTCTGACTTAAACACAAAAACTTAAGAATTTTTGGAAACCGAGCAGAGGAAAAGATCCGCAGAGGAGATGAAGAGGCATCTGGCAACAAAGCAGGAGCAGAGGAGGAGGGTGTGATGTTTCAGAGCCAAGTGCAAAAGCTGTTCAGCCGGCTATTTGGAAAACACGAACGGTCTGCATCATACTGGGAAATTCCAGTGCAGGGCAAGAACAGACTCTCTTTGAAACTTGCTGTGAAAGAATCTGTCCTAAATATGTTTTATATGGCAACTCTCACACTCAAGTCTCCATACCAAAATTCTATTAACTAAATCCATCCCTCCCTTCCCAGCACCCCCAAATGCGGATAAATAAGTAAGACCAAACAGAAGATTTGTTTGTTTGTTTTCTAAAAGTCTTCCACACCAGACAATTTTTTGGTTTTTCTACCCTTATAATCATCTTATCGTTGACATTTCTTCCAGTCATGTTTTCTGAACCAATTTGTCAGAGTAACTGTTGAGACAACACTAACCTCTGGGACTTAATTTCCTGAAAGGATTGAAAATAATCAAGAACTTGGGGGGAAATGGTACATTTTAGAGGAAAAATGAAAACATGCAGACACCATTTTCCCTTGGAAATAAATACACTTAGAATGGTCTTTAAGAAGCGGGGGAAGCGGGTAGGGAAGGATTCATCTCCACCCAGAAAACCTTCAGGGTTTACTACCCAGACAAAACCTTTCCTCTCTGCAGGCCAGCAGGAGCTTACTGGAGTTATCCTCTGAGCAACCGGCCCTGGGCCTGGTCCACATGACCAGGCTCCCATTCAGAGATGCTAGGGAGAAAGGGCCTGGGAGGGGACCTCGCCCTCTCTTTTCTTTCAGCAGAATGACAGGCTGCCTGCTGGACACACGCCTGGCAGATGGCATTTCAAAGGTTTTTCAGGAGCCATCTGGGGTGGGTACAGTTATTACAAACCACACTTCTAACAAAGCCAGAAGGGTTACTTCCTGGCAGAAGAGAAGTAAAACAAATTCTACAGGGTTTCTCAGGGACAACGTATTAAAAAAAAAAAAAAAAAAAAACCCCAGGCTGACAAACGGAGGTTGCTTACAGCTTACTACACCGTCTTTTGTTGGTCCAGCTAGAAATCAGGGCAACAATATCTTGCAGCTACTATGTTTGAACAAACAAACACAGAGCTCACCTCCTGGCCTTCCAAAAGAAAAGAGAGATAATCAAACACAAGGAAAAAAAAGAACAGCTTCCACTTATTTGATCTTACCTATATCTTAGGTGAAGTGTTCAACAGTTAATCAATAGTGCTATAGCTAATGTTTCTCAGAAACACAGAAGGATTACTATTATGCTCACTTTATTGATGAGGAAGCTGATACCCAGAGAAGCAAAGTAACCTTCCCAAGGACACATACAACTCAGTTGGGCAGAGCTATGATTTGAAAGTAGGCAATCTGACGAGTCATTTGAAATCATTGTTGTCCAAAAGAACTTTCTGCCTTATGGGAAATGTTTCATAGATGTAGATGTGAGTCTAAGATGGTAGCCACGAGCCACATCTGGTCATTATTATTTTTATTAAATACATTTCAGGTGCACAGCATCGAAGTTCAACATGTGTACACATGTAGCTATTGATATGTGGCTAACGTGACAGAGGAACTGAACTGCAATTTTATCTAATGTTAATTACTTCAAATTTAAAGAGGCACACATGGCTAGCAGCAACTGGCTTGGCCAGTGCATTTCTAAACCAGGAGGTCATTTCCAGTATTATGTTCACTACCATGCCCCCAGAGCACTTTTCAGCTTCTGAAATAAAAATAAGAAACATATCAAATTGCTTGAGAAGGAAATGGCAACCCACTCCAGTATTCTTGTCTGGGAAACACCATGGACACAGGAGCCTGGCAAACAACAGTCCACAGGGTCACAAAGAGTCAGACATGACTTACTGACTGAACAACAACAATCAAACTGCAGAATCTTATACTTCAACAGGAAACGCATCCTTTAAAAACCTCTTATCTGCTTTGAAAAATGACAGTCAAGCTTTATGTTTTGTACTAAAAATTCTGTTTGGTTTCTTTTGGACATGGTATCTTGGGAAAAAAGTCTTCTTAGATATTCGTGCCATCACTTTTGGCAGCCAAAACAAAAACCGAAAGCAACAAGATCAAAACAAAAGCAATCCTCCAAATACACACACACAAAAAGTGAGTTCCTGTGAATATAGGAATGAGTAAATGAAATATGGTAGATTTGCCCTTAGGATTTTTTTTTCTTTTTTTTTGCTCTGTAAAGAAATACTAGTTAGATGCCCAAGCAGTTATGAGAAAGAATATCTATAATATACAGTTAAGTAACATAAAGTACAAAAATAACCACTGCATTTTACTGAAAAAGAGAAAAGAAAGCCCTATGGGTGCTACAGGTTTTCTGAGTTAATAAATAGTTAAATGGATGGAATAAATCCTTAACAGTGGTAACCAGAAGAGGGTGGGTGCAGAAATGGGAGGAGAAAAAAAAAAAAATTGTTTCTTTACATCCCTCTGAATTGTACCACGGTGCTTGTAGTTAGTTGTTTTGGTATTTTATAAATCAAATCAAATAATTAAAATAATAAAATAATCCTGAAAGTCCTGATTCTTGGGCATCTTACTGAAACAACTTCAATATTAGCTTAATCCTTGCAAGAACATGCCAAAGACCAGAGGCTCCAACTGAATCAACACCCAATACGTCCCAAAGTTCCCCACTTCATGGAAAGCTAGCATCAAGGTCCTCAATACTTGGATGTTCAGTCGCTCAGTGGTATCCGACACTGCGACCTAAAGTTAGGAGAAGGTGGCAATATTTTTCTGCCTGATTTTGGTTTTTAAATCTCAAACCATTCATCACTTACACAGAGTTTTTTTTAAGTGTTAAAAATTTAACAAGATTTGCACCAGAGAAGTGAATACTATCCGCCTTTTATGCACGAGATAAATGAATTTGAGCTATGCCCTGCTGACTGTCTCAGCATGAATTAGCAATACCCACAAAAGTTTGCCTCCAAAGCTTGAGTGGCTGCTTGCTTCTTGGGCACACGGTATGGTTCATAAACTTTCAGGGTACCCGGCACGAGGGAATCTTGATGAGGAAATCAAAAAACTACTTTCCTTATCATCAAACTCCACAAACTACGGCTATAGAGAATGAGATGGCTGGATAGTATCACCGAATCAATGGATACGAGTTTAAGCAAACTGAGAGACAGTGAAGGACAGGGAAGCCTGGTGTGCTGCAGTCCATGGGGTCGCAGAACCTCACACGCCTGAGTGACTGAACAACAAATGGCTACAGAAACAAAACCAAGTTTGGAGCTCATCTGCATTCTCTCCTTATTTCTAGAATTCCTCTTGAAATACCCAGTTCAAGAAGGAAAATAATTTTAGAAATGAAACAGTAATACGCTATTTCCTATTGCTAAGTGTTCCCAACACCATTAAGTTTCAAGGCAAGTCATCACTCCAACTGGCCTCAAGGCCAGACTGCTAGTATAAGGATCATTACTAAGAGTAAATTGTTAATACTCAATGGGATCATCTGATGTTAACTTCATCTGGGTTTTGCTTATCCAAATGTAACGAGACTTTCAAAAATCATAGTCACTCCATCTGCTTACAGGTTAAGGAAACAAGTGTTTATGTTGCTTGAAATTCATTAGATATCCAAGATAGCCTCATAGTCCTTATTCTTTAGTTGCCAGAGATAAAGCAGAGTAGAACATGTTTCCTAAAATTCACTCAGTTACCTACCTACCACTCACACAATTTTTCCCCTGCGGCTCAGTGGAAAAAATCTGCCTGCAATGCACGAGCCACAGGCTCGATCCCTAGGTCGGAAAGATCCCCTCAGGGAGGGCATGGCAACCCACTCCAGTACTCTTGCCTGGAGAATCCCATGGACAGAGGACCCTTGCAGGCTACAGTCCCTGGGGTCACTAAGAGTTGAAAACGACTGAAGTGACTTGGCATGCACGCACACGGTTTTTGCCATATCTTGAGATCAAAAGAAATGCTTAACTGCTATATACCTATTGGAATGGGCTTAAAAAAAAAAATCTTACAGTACCAGATGCTAGTGAAAACAAGGAGCAACTGGAACTTTTTCATACATTGTTGGTAAGGATGCAAAATGGTACAGCCACTTGAAAAAGAGTTTGGCAGCTTGTTAAAAAGTTAAACACAAATCTACATAGGACCCCCAAATCACACTCCTAAATATTTATCCTCAATAAATGAAAATTCATTTACACAAAAACCTATATACACGTCTAAAGCAGCTCTACATATAATCAGCCCAAAACAGACAGACAACCTGAACGTGCCTCAATTGACAATTGGATACACAGTGTTAAGTCCTTGCAACGAACTCAACAACAGTTTAAATGTACACAACAACATGGATTAATCCCAAATACATTTCAGTAAGTGTAAGAAAAAAAAGCCAGACTCAAAAGGCTAGATACTGCATATTCCATATCAGTGATAGTCCATAAAAGGCAAAACTACAATAGAGATGGAGAATAAACCAGCTGTTGCCAGGTATATGGTTGACGTTGACTGCGAGGGGGCAGCACCAGGGAATGGGAGGAGGGGAGAGGGCTTGAGGAGGCAGAACAGTTCTGTATCCTGATTGTGGTGGAAGGTGAAGGACAATGTACTTGTCAAAGCCTACAGAACTGCACACGACAAAGAGCAGATTTTACCGTTACAAAACTTCAGAAAGGAAACACTTAGCATTACCAACAATGAACAATCAGTTCCAGCCTGTCATAAACAACTAAAAATAAAAACAACAAAAATAAAATTGGTTCATTTTACCTGGAGTCCAAGGCTCTGAGCCTGAAGTCCACATTCTCTCATGACAAAGGGAGATTAACAAACGTTAGAGACTTATTAGCACCAAACTGAGACTTTCTCCTTGACACAATTACAGGCATTTTATTTTTAATTACAGAGAGTCATATGCTCAGTATTAGATCAGATCTTCAAGTAGCATCAAGAACACTGCTTAAAATCACCTCCCTTCATCACTAAAGTCATGTTGGGAACCACTAGGACTAGGTCTCTACCAACCAGGAAAGCCCAGGACAGACGTTAGAGCCTCTAGTTTCTAAGGTGGAAAACGGTAGTTTCAGAGTCCTACTCGATCACCTTACTCTCTAAAGAATTTACGTTGCTCCACCTAAGTCTCAGTTTCCTCACCTACATTGAGGGTGGAAAAGATAAAACCATCAACATATAAAATAACAATTGTTAAGTACTAAAAACACCTCCACCTCTGGGCTTTGTGCAAGTTCAAAGGGAAACAGGTATGTGCCGCTCCCATCACGGTGCCCAGCGGGGACAGAGTACCTGAAACAAACAGGTAGGTGATGAGCAGCTGACCTGGATTTGGCTAGCTTGGAAACTCAGAGGTGAGTTTCATCAACACTCTTGGAGATATGTTCAAGGAGAAAAACCTCTCTGCATATCATTTAAATACATAGCATATTATTTTGTTTTCCTGCTAGATATTCTCACAGTCAAACCTGCGTCATTTCTGGCCCTCAGTTCATGTAACCTTCGTTACCCTGGCTAGGAGATCATCTGCCTATTTACCATGTCAACCCCGTCTATTTCATTTCAACATACAAATGAAAGGAAGGTATGCCCTACAACTAAGCGATCTTTATGTTTTTCAAAAACGGAAGGAAGGTATGTCCTACAATTAAGTGATCTTTATGTTTTTAAAAAATGGAAGGAAGGTATGTCCTACAACGAAGCGATCTTTATGTTTTTACCCTGTAGGGATAAGTCCTAACTCTTTGGCTCCAATTCATGAATGCTCATGTCCTCTTGTCACCAACCCAGAAATACAAATCTTGTAGCATGTGCCATAACAAACATTTTTCTGTGAGTACATGCCGTTTTCTAGGGAGCCTGACCAGCCACAAGGGGATAAACCCTCTTCCTCCCCAAACAGAGATTTAGAAACAATGTATCTACTAATACGGACCACAAAGCCTTGCAAGTCTAATAGACTCAAAACACTAGGGACTTTTCTATGGCGCCTTAATCATGGCTTTAGGCACCCAAATGCAGGGCCCCTTGAATAGCTAGTGTGTGTTTCTTCCCGGATAAAAAGCACTTGCTTTTACTGAAGCTTCTGTATTACCAGGGCTGTAAGCGAACAGGAGGCAGGAACAGAGAATGGAGAACAGAAGACCAATAGGCCTTTTCTCCTAGGAGAACATGTTTATGTTTAAAATCAGGCCATCAACAGATGAATGGCTAAAGAAAATGTGGTATATACACATAAAATGGAATACTGCTCAGCCATAAAAAGGAGTGAAGTAATGCCATTTGCAGGAACAAGGATGGACCTAGACAGTCTCCAGTGGAGTAAATCAGACAGAGAAAGGCAAATATCACATGATCTCTCTCACATGTGGGACCTAAAAACATTATACAAATAAATTTATTTGTAAATTAATTCAGAGACATAGAAAACAAACTTATGGTTACCAAAGGGGAATTGGGGTGGGGGGGGGATAAATTAGGAATCTGAGATTAACATTTACATATTACTATATATAAAGCAGATAAACAACAAGGACCTACTGTATAGCACAGGGAACTATAACTATATTCAATGTCTTAGAATAATCTATAACAGAGAAGAATCTGAGAAAGAATACATACATAGATATACATACTTACAGATATATATATGTATAATGAAATCACTTTGCTGTATACCCAAACATTGTAAATCAACTGTACCTCAATTTTTGATAATTTTAATAGTGTTTAAAACTAGTCCCCTGCTTGTGTCCTTGTGTCCTTTTAAATCCACTAAATAGTCAAACGAAAACAACCCTATAGTTATTATTATTGCCCCCACTTCACAGGTGACAAACTGGGCACACAGAGATGAGGTAACTTGCCAAGAATTACACAGCTGGTAAGTGGCAGAGCCAGGATCTGAACCCGAGACTTTATTTCCACAGGGCAGCAAAAGCCCCTATATATGAAGAAAGCACTGGGTACAGGAACAAGCTAGTCTGAGGAGGGGGACAGCTTAGTTTTCAAAGCTCTTCATCTCTGTCCTCATCAAGCAAAACGAAGGGGTGCTGATGGAGTTAAGCCTGGGGGAGAATGCTCTGCCCCACCCCCTATGACTTTCTTAATCCAAAACCTGAGCTCCCAGGAAACATGTTTTACTACTTCTTAATCAGAATAATGAGGTAATACAGGCCAGGATCACTGAATAGGAAAGTCAAGCAATGACTTCAACATGCATATTAACCATTCTTCCTCTTTGATGCGGGGGAGAGGCAAACACAGTCATGGAAATCCTGCATTCATTAAAAACAGGAAAGGAAAAATTTTCAAGCTGTCACAGATTCATTGCAAACATTCAGCATTCAGGCAATGAACGAAAAGAATTTCCAACACTCTGTACATGCTTATCAAAAATCAACTTTAGGGGGGATTATCTTGAGGCATTTTTCTGTTCAGAAAGGAATTCTGAAAATCAGTAATGCCATAGTTTAGTACTAAAGGCTGTCTACGATAAGAAGGGATTAGATCAGATAGACTTTCCGTATTATGACAGTTTATACATTCTACTTTCTCTGAATTAATGACAGCAATTGTTTGTATAAAATGGAATGAACTAATGCCAATGATTTCAACCAGGTAATTTCAAAAGCATGTGAAAGAAAACGGTTATTTTGGTGAAAAGCTATAATTAATGGAGAATGTCAAGTTTTCACAAATTAGGTGACTGCAAGCCAATGCTAAATGCTGCTAATCTCTGGCAGCTTTCTTTCTTTAGTTTAAAAAAAAAAATAATCAAGATTGACTGCCAATGGGTAGATGGTTTCTTTCAGGGGTGAAAAGAATGTCCTGAAATTAGATAGCTGGTTTCACAGTTTTAGGAATATAATAAAAATGCTGACTTTTATGGAGTAAACACTATCAATAACACTGTTAAAAATAATACTACACTACAGATATGCAGAGATAAACAGAAGGTAGTCTCTGTCTCCAAGGATATGACTATTCAGTAGAGGAGTTGTTAACATTTCTGTGGATAATATGTGCATTGCATAAATTTCTTCTTTAACAGTAACCTGCTTTCATTAGTCCTTCCAATATATGAATCAAGTGTAAGCGTGAGATCAGAAATCAGAAATTATTGACCATGTTATATCTTTCTAAAAACTGCAGGGGTCTGGAATTCTCCCAGAACAGCCATATAGAGACAGAAACTGTTATAAGATCTAAAATCAGACTTGGTGAGTTCAAATTCCAGCTCTGATATTGACAAACTGTGTAACCAAAACCAAGTTAAACATTTGGGGCCATGGCTTCCTCATCTCCAAAATGGGAATAATAATACCTGCCTCATAAACTTGTGTAAGGATTAAGACAATACATATAACCTGCTAGGTCTGGTCATAATCTGCATTCAATGAACATCGACTATCACAACAAAAGCATCATCACCATCACCACCACAGCTCCCTCTTCTCTTTTTCCAACCATTTCCCTTTAAAAGTAAAGAAAGTAACTTCTGCCCCTTCATTATATTGCTATTGTGGGACACAGGTTTTCTGTACATAATGCCTAATTTAATTATCCCAAGAGTGGCATTCTTTTCCCACAAGTTTCACATCACACAAAATTTTCTATTTTTAATTATCATTTGTCAAAAGCTCTCACACACAAGCACACAACTCCCAGTCACAACTTTGTGGACTGTATTTTGTTAAGAAATCATAAAGTCAACTTGTTCTGTAAATACCATAATTTTAAATGATCATTGTCATTAAGCATTAGCATGTATCTATAAGGATAGATAGATGCCTATTTGCTAGAATACAGTGTGTCTGACTGAATGTGAGGCCCTCAAGTCCCATAATTTAACATTACATGCTATTCTTCATACAATTAACTCCTTCCCATGCAAAGCTTAAATATAGACTTACTAAAGAAATACCATAAACCTGGATATAAAGAGAGAAAGCAATTTATATCTAACACCACAGAGAACAGTTACAAGAGCAAGTCAAGATGGACATAAGAAAAAAAGAGCTTGCATTGATTTAATTAATACACTGGTTCTCAGTTGACCTAGGCATGACAATTCTTAAAGCCTTCTCAAGTATTCAGAGTAACAGTCATCACCGTGTAAATTTTACTTTGGTTCTTGTCTATCAAAACTCTAATATTCAAAAAGTGTCTTATGAGCCAAGTCCGAGAAATATGAACATGTGGACATAAGGATGGGATCCCAGGCAGCTGAATTCACTCCTGGGACTCTGCTATTGTTCATAAGCGACTTATGCTTGTCCCCATAAATGATGACATCAGCAGATTGCGAGAAAACTGAATTACCGCCTTGACTTCCCCCACCCTGGGACCATACATTACCTTATCTAATTCTTGCCAACTGCCTCTCCAACTCTAAGTCACATTCCAAAAAAATATGGACTGGGAACAACTGCAAAATGATGTAGATCCAGCTGATGAACTGTTATTGCCCTTCTTTTGCTTAATTCATTTCTCAATGAGCAATTACAGTCTCACATTATGCAGTACTTCTCTTGTCACAGCTCTGGGTCGTTTTATGTTATAGACTACACTTCCTAGATAGATGACTCATATAAATTATTATTTTTCACTCTGCCTGGTAAGCCAAATGAAGTATCTTTCAGAGTTTAAATTAAACACAAATTATTAATGCTTCGAAACATTTGCTAGGAAAAATGCAGACAGTAATGAACATAAGCCTGAGTTCATATGATATCACCTACACTGACTTCTAAAGGCATGATTTCATTAGAATAATGTATAAGATAGCAAAGGTATATTAGGAAGTGAGTGACCAGTTTTGAATAAGTAAAATCAAGTAGAAATGTTATTGTGAGTTACTTATAATAATTACTATATAAAACTCTATAAATTATTCTATGCTTTCTAATAGAAATTGGCCCTTTTCAAAGAAACCTTATTTCAGAGATGTCAGGTGAGTGAAAGAGCTGCCTTAAAAAACAGCCACATCATTTTCAGTCCACAGGCTTCCCCTTAACCCAAGAAAGCAAATTATGCCCGTGTCCTTAACACAAACTAGACCTAATATGTTTCCAGATAAAATCAGGTCAAGGATCAAATCAATGACTATTAAAGACAGAATTTTATAAACCAATTCATTAAAAGGCAATGACATCTTAGCTCTGACATATGAACAATCTATCTTTAGGAAAAAAATAAAGTGGTTTCATTTGTTTTTGGTTTATTTCACACCTAGTAATTAAATGTCATATTGTACAGTGCTTCCTGGTCTTGAGTTTCACCTAATTCATCAGCCCTATTGACAGCACCTGCTGATCAAGGGCAAGGAGAAGGGAGCGGCAATCTTTATTTCCTTGGTCTGGCAGCACTGGCACCACTGGCATTAGCCTTCTGTCAGCAGGTGAAGACCTGAGGACCTGACAGATGATCCCGGAGCTGCTACAAGGAGTTTTCACCAGACACCTGCCTCTTAACCTATTTACCCAGCACTTACACTTTCATTTTCTAGGAAACCCACATTTATGCCCAGAGGGAGCAGAGTCAACATCTTCAATAAATCCAAAAAGCATAAAAACTGAGTTTTATCCAAAAGCTACCACCACAGCCTTCCACACATTTAGTTTCACACAACAAAACAAACAAACAAACAAAAAAAGGGTATAGGTATTTGACTGAGCCAGCTGGGAAATTCAGAAAGCGTATTTTACTCTCAACATGCCATACATGTTACATCTGAAAAGAGTAATGAGACTAAAGTGATTCATTTTTACAGTTAGGGACTTTTCACCAACCTGTACGGAAGATTTTTGTTTTACATATCTAAAACAGGAAATGAGACATTTAAAAGGGAAGAGTGCCTTCCTAAACCTTTAAATGAGCAACAGCTAAGGTCAATGAATGACATTTACAACAAAATACATGTGACATAGGACATTCACAAAATAGGGCCTGATCAAAATGACATAGAAGTGGCTAGCTTAAAAATTAACAACTTTTACTCTCTTATTTCTCTCTTCAGAGATAAAAAGTACATGCTCTAGCCTATGTCAAACCCATAAAAAAAGCATAAAGAAAACAAGCCTCTCCACCATCCGGAAAGGAACACGTCAATATGTCAGTATTCAAGGACCTTAAGTCCTCAGTCACCACTGAGTCCTGGCATTTTGAGGTAAATTCTCAGTCATCAGAATCATCCCTAACTACTGCAGCCTCCACTGCAATCAGCATAATGACCATGGCCAATACTGGACAAAGAGAAAGAACTGGTTTTTGTTTGTCCAGCCACACCAGCACACCTGCCACTGTAATGCTTCAATGACACACGTTCTAAACTGAGAGGGAGGACACATCGCAAAGTTTCCTGCAGGAGGCAGCACTGCCTGAGGCACAACTCAGAAACCTTTCCATTGAGTATAGGGGTTGGAATTCTAAACATTCCAAAACTGACCGAAAGCAATTTCGTGTCCTGGGCTCCAGACCCTGGGTCATGAAAGAAGTTTCGAGCAGTAGCAGTCATGACCAAGAACAAAAGGGAGAGAAGCAGCACCACCAGTGACAGCAGGGGTTAAAATAATGATCAGTTCAACTGCCCCGTCCTGCCCAACGCTTTGGGACCCCAGGGACAACAGCACACCCGTCTTCCCTGTCCTTCACTATTGCTGGGAGTTTGCTCAAATGCATGTCCACGGAGTCGGTGATGCCATCCAACCATCTCATCCTCTGTCGTCCCCTTCTCCTCCTGCCTTCAATCTTTCCCAGCATCAGGGTCTTTTCCTATGAGTCACTTCTTCACATCAAGTGGCCAAAGTCCTGGAGCTTCAGGTTCAGCATCAGTCCTTCCAAACTTTAGGATTCACTGGTTTGATTTCCTTGCAGTCCAAGGGACTCTCAAGAGTCTTCTCCAACACCAGAGTGTTGGAGAAGCATCAATTATTTGGCCCTCAGCTTTGTTTACGGTCCAACTCTCACATCCATACATGACTACTAGAGAAACCAAAGCTTTGACTAGACAGAACTTGGCGGTAGTTTCTCTACTTTTTTAGTATGCTGTTTAGGTTGATCATAGCTTTTCTTTCAAGGAGTAACTCTCTTTTAATTTCCTGGCTGCAGTTATCATCTGCTGTGATTTTGGAGCCCAAGAAAATAAAGTCTCTCACTGTTTCCATTGCTTCCCATCTATTTGCCATGACGTGATGGGACTGGATACCATGACCTTTGTTTTTGGAATGTTGAGTTTTAAGCCAACTTTTTCACTTTCCTCTTTCACTTTCTCAAGAGGTTCTTCAGTTCCTCTTTGCTTTCTGCCATAAGGGTGGTGTCATCTGCATAGCTGAGGTTATTGATATTTTTCCCAGCAATCTTGTTTCCAGCTTGTGCTTTAACCAGACTGGCTTTCACATGATATAAGTTACATAAGTTATTAAATAAATGAATTTGTTTAGTTAAATAAATAACTAACGTATTTAAGTTAAATAAGCAAGGTGACAATATACAGCCTTGATGTACTCCTTTCCCAATTTGGAACGAGTTTGTTGTTCCATGTCCATATCTAACTGTTGCTTCTTGACCTGCATACAGATTTCTCAGGAGGCAGGTCAGGTGAGGTCTGGTATTCCCATCTCTTTCAGAATTTTCCACAGTTTGTTGTGATCCACATATTTGAAGGTTTTGGCATAATCAACAAAGCAGAAGTAGATGTATTTCTGGAATGACCCAATGGATGTTGGCAATTTGATCTCTGGTTCCTCTGCCTTTTCTAAATCCCTTTAAAACAGCCCCTCTTTATCCCAGGAGGATACCTTTCAACAACCCCGGTGGACACTTAAAACTACAGATAATGCAGAATCCACATATATACATATGGATATATACACATATATATGTGTGTGTGTATATATATATATATACACTACATTTTTTTCTTACATATATACAGTCAAAGGCTTCAGCACAGTCAATGAAGCAGAAGTAGGTGTTTTTCTGGAATTCTCTGTAGTAGTAGACCTGTGCTACTGCTGCTAAGTCGCTTCAGTCGTGTCCGACTCTGTGCGACCCCACAGACGGCAGCCCACCAGGCTCCCCCATCTCTGGGATTCTCTAGGCAAGAACACTGGAGTGGGTTGCCATTTCCTTCTCCAATGCATGAAAGTGAAAAGTGAAAGGGAAGTCACTCAGTCGTATCCGACTCTTAGCAACCCCATGGACTGCAGCCTACCAGGCTCCTTCGTTCATAGGATTTTCCAGGCAAGAGTACTAGAGTGGGGTGCCATTGCCTTCTCCGAGTAGACCTGTGTAAAACAGTAATAGACCTATATAAAATAATAATTCAGGTCTACTATTATCACCACCACAACCAACCACAATTAAGCACTTACTTTGTGTCAGCCCCTGTGTAAAGTATATTTTTTCCCTTGAAACATCATCATAACCACAGGACATAGTGTTTACATCCCTGTTTCCCAAATGGGCAAACTGAGCATTGGAAAGCATGTATTACTTGCTTCTGATGGTCAGTTAAAGAGGGAGCTGAACTGGTATTAAAAGTTGGCGTTTCCTGACTCTGGAGCACTATGTCTGATACCAAACATCTTGATGTCTCCCTCTGTGTCAGCCACCTTGATCTCCTTGTTCCTAGAACACTCCAGGAGGTTTCCTGCCTCAGGGCCTTTGCACTTTCCCCAAGCCATCAGAGAGGTACCTATATCCCAGGCCAGTGCTGCCTCCTTAGAGGTCTGAGCTCTCAGCCATTAAGTCCCTCCCCTAACATTCCCCCCTTCCATTGGACTCTCCCTCCCTAACAGTGTGAGCCACTTCATGACCTTATTGTTTACTCTTTGCATAACACTGAGCTCTCCTTTAGCTTTTTCAGACCCTACATTACTAGATTCTCTCTGCTGAAATACCTAGTATTGCTTCTGTCTTCCTGACTTGACCCTGCTGAACATACTGTAAAATATTACAATAATTTTAATTTTAGATTACAAAGAAAATTTTAAAATATTGTCTCACAGTGGAATGTAAAATCCATAAAAATAGACGGGTTTTCTGTCCTGTTAAAGCTGAATCCCTAATGCCTGGAAAAACATCTAGTACATCAGTCAGTCAGTTCAGTCACTCAGTCGTGTCCGACTCTTTGCAACGATTAATTGCAGCACGCCAGGCCTCTGTCCATCACCAATACCCGGAGTTCACTCAAACTCATGTCCATCGAGTCAGTGATGCCATCCAGCCATCTCATCCTCGGTCGTCCCCTTCTCCTCCTGCCCCCAATCCCTCCCAGCATCAGAGTCTTTTCCAATGAGTCAACTCTTCGCATGAGGTGGCCAAAGTATCGGAGTTTCAGCTGTAGCATCAGTCCTTCCAAACGACACCCAGGGCCGATCTCCTTTAGAATGGACTGGTTGGAACTCCTTGCAGTCCAAGGGACTCTCAAGAGTCTTCTCCAACATCACAGTTCAAAAGCATCAATTCTTCGGTGCTCAGCTTTCTTCACAGTCCAACTCTCACATCCATACATGACCACTGGAAAAACCACAGCCTTAACTAGACGCATCTTTGTTGGCCAAGTAATATCTCTGCTTTTGAATATACTATCTAGGTTGGTCATAACTTTCCTTCCAAGGAGTAAGCGTCTTTTAATTTCATGGCTGCAGTCACCATCTGCAGTGATTTTGGAGCCCAAAAAAACAAAGTCTGACACTGTTTCCACTGTTTCCCCATCTATTTGCCATGAAGTGATGGGACCAGATGCCATGATCTTCGTTTTCTGAAAGTTGAGCTTTAAGCCACCTTTTTCGCTCTCCTCTTTCACTTTCATCAAGAGGCTTTTTAGTTCCTCTTCACTTTCTGTCTTCACATCTGCATATCTGAGGTTATTGATATTTCTCCCGGCAACCTTGATTCCAGCTTATGTCTCATCCAGCCCAGTGTTTCTCATGATGTACTCTGCATATAAGTTAAATAAGCAGGGTGACAATATACAGCCTTAACGTACTCCTTTACCTATTTGGAATCAGTCTGTTGTTCCATGTCCAGTTCTAGCTGTTGCTTCCTGACCTGCATATAGGTTTCCCAAGAGGCAGGTCAGGTGGTCTGGTATTCCCATCTCTTTCAGGATTTTCCACAGTTTGTTGTGATCCACACAGTCAAAGGCTTTGGCATAGTCAAAGTTCTTGCCTTGAGAAACCCATGAACAGAATGAAAAGGCAAAATGATAGGATACTGAAAGAGGAACTCCCCAGGTCGGTAGGTGCCCAATATGCTACTGGAGATCAGTGGAGAAATAACTCCAGAAAGAATGAAGGGATGGAGCCAAAGCTAAAACAATACCCAGTTGTGGATGTGACTGGTGATAGAAGCAAGGTCCGATGCTGTAAAGAGCAATATTGCATAGGAATGTGAAATGTTATGTCCATGAATCAAGGCCAATTGGAAGTGGTCAAACAGGAGATGGCAAGAGTGAATGTCGACATTCTAGGATTCAGCAAACTAAAATGGACTGGAATGGGTGAGTAACTCAGATGACCATTATATCTACTACTGTGGGCAGGAATCCCTCAGAAGAAATGACGTAGCCATCATGGTCAACAAAAGAGTCCGAAATGCAGTACTTGGATGCAATCTCAAAAGCGACAAAATGATCTCTGTTCGTTTCCAAGGCAAACCATTCAATATCACGGTAATCCAAGTCTATGCCCCAACCAGTAACACTGAAGAAGCTTAAGTTGAACAGTTCTATCAAGACCTACAAGACCTTTTAGAATTAACACCCAAAAAAGATGTCCTTTTCATTATAGGGGACTGGAATGCAAAAGTAGGAAGTCAAGAAACACCTGGGGTAACAGGCAAATTTGCCCTTGGAATATGGAATGAAGCAGGGCAAGGCTAATAGAGTTTTGCCAAGAGAATGCACTGGTCATAGCAAACACCCTCTTCCAACAACACAAGAGAAGACTCTACACATGGACATCACCAGATGGTCAACACCAAAATCAGATTGATTACATTCTTTGCAGCCAAAGATGGAGAAGCTCTATACAGTCAGCAAAAACAAGACCAGGAGCTGACTGTGGCTCACATCATGAACTCCCTATTGCCAAATTCAGACTTAAATTGAAGAAAGTAGGGAAAACCACTAGACCATTCAGGTATGACCTAAGTCAAATCTGGCACATGGCGGTGCTAAATTCACATTAGTTGAATAAACATATCCCTCTGGTTGGTAGCTTAAAACTAACCAAAAGCCACTGTCTACATTTCAGCCTAAAGACCTCCTTGTACCCAATATCTCCCTGTCTATATCTAAAGCAAATCCTGCCTAATTCCCCTTCACAGACCACTGCATAGCTTTCACAGTGCTTTTTAGAATCTGTAATGACTGTGTATACGTATAACTATTTACTGTCTTTCTCTTTCATCATGATGGTAACACTGTAAGGACAGGGCTATGCCTGTCTCACTATATCCTCAGTGACTAGCACAGACTGGGCATGCAGTAGTTGTACAAGTATTTATTGAAAGAAAGGTACATTGGGGCTTAGAAAACTTCACGAGATGAAAATCTCCACGAATGTTTACAAAAAGAAAAAGTAGGAGGAGATTGGAATAAACAGAGATTTCACTGTGGATCTCCTCAATAAGACCTGAAATTCCAAATGGCTGTTGTTAAACCAGATTTAATCCCACAGCATTACGAGACACAAAGTTATACTCATAAATTAAAATACTTCATAAACATTAATGCCATGAAAAATTAAAATCTGTGTTGAAATCAAGTTCCTCTGTGCATCTGAAAAATACTGAACACCTACTACATGCCAGGTATTGTACTGTGCAAATTACTGGGATCCAGCAACAAAATAAACCAAAGTCTCTGTCCTCATGGAGATTATACTCTAATGGGTGTAGACAACACAATAAATAAGTTAATAAATATGTCATGTGACACTCAGTGTAAGGGAGAAAAAGCAGAATAAGAGTGAAAGGAAATTCTGGATGGTGAAGTGGAATTCAATCTTCTCTAGTCAGCAGATGCCTCACCGAGAAGGTAAAATGCACAGAGGTCTAGAGGAAAGGAAGATGCGAGTGATATAAAAAACCTGGAAGAGTATTCTAGGCGTACACAGTATCCAACACTAAATACAAATGCCCTGAGGCAGGAACAGGCTTGGTGTTTGAATGAGAACATGGAACAGAGACAGTCAAACGTTAGAGCAGAGAGGATAAAGATTTGACAGCACAGGCAGATGCAGGCTCCCATGAGGACTTTGTTTATTACTTCAAATAAGAAGGGAAGCAGTTAGAGGGTTTTCACCAGAGCAGGGTCAAGAGGTTTTACAGGCTGATTTTAAGTAGGTCACTCTGTCTGCTGGGTTGAGAACAAACTCCATGCTGGACTAGAATAGGAAGAGGAACAATAGTTAAGAGGATATTATAGAAACTGAAGTAACAGATTGTGAGAATGGAAAAGAGCTACTAATCCTGCCCCTTAAAACATGATGTCCAACTCTACTCCTCTTGAATTTGAATCTGCTTTGCCGGGAGCCAGCACGGGAGATCCTACCCATGACAAGGTCATGCGGAGAGACCTGATAGGGCAAGGCGAGTCAGGTCTCAAGGGGTCCTCTGCCTGAGCATCTAGCCCGAAACCAAAATCTGTCTGTTTACTGTCTGCTATACTATACTCTTCTGACATTACAGGGGGCTATCCCCGACCACCTTGCTCTGGAAAAAGTTAACTTAGAGCTCCAACTGGTCTCCTGCATATGAAAGGACTGTCTCAGCTCAAACCCCTCTGATGGCTCTCTAACTTGCCTGACAGTTAGAGACTTTTACAACTTGTGACTGTTTATAGCCCCCCAACTGCGAGAGGCATGAAGCTTAAAACATCTTAAAGATATAGAGCCTTTTCTAAAGAGCTAAGAATTATAATGGGGATGGGTTTTCATTGTTGAGTCAATGACTGCTGCCAGGTCTCCATATTCTTTATCTTTTAGGCACCTGAAGGATATTAATCAATGTAATTGGATATAGAAAAAGGAATATAGTAGTTTTGATGTTAGCAACACTAGACTTTTGAGTTAATGAACTTTCTCTTTATTATAAATCACTGTACTCTTTCCTTGTTATAAATTGTTGTGTCCTTGCTATATAAGAATGTAACCTTAATTAGTGCTTTCTGAGAGTGGCACCAGACTTTGGAAAGAAAAACACTTTTAAGGCAAATAAGTTTTCTGGTTGACAGACCCTTATCAGAAAAGGGCTGTAAAATGCTAATAGACCTCCTGTCCAGAAGATGATGTAAATCACCTAAGACTTGCGCATACAGCTAGGTATGCAGAGAGAAAGCCTGGTCTTGATAAGAGTCAGGGCTGCTGACGCTGCATAACTTTGTATTATCCATTGATCTCTATGCACAACCAAAAGTATAAAAAGCTTTCCCGGACAATAAAGGATGGACCAGTCACCGGAAAGACTGGTTCCCCCGTGTCTTCTTTTCTCTCTTATTCTATTTTCTGGCTGATTCCCGTCTGGGGCATAGAGGCTAGCCGTGTCTATTTATTTGCCCAGGTTTCTAAGACCCACGCGAGAGGGAGCCCAAAGGCGGGGCACCCTCCGCTATTCAAGCGGGTGCCTGTGGCCCTACGCAGAAGGTTCAAGTCCCTTGTCTTGGGGCTTTACTGGCTTTCTATGTAAACCAAGGAATACAGCCTCTCTCCTCCTCTAAATTTCTTACTATTCTTTCCTAATCTCTTATATTTCTAATTAAATAGTCCTTTCCCAGACGCCGACTCTGTCCCCGCTTTGAATTCCCTGGATCCACTGGGGCTGGACCCCGACACCGCTTATTAACTTGCTTGGGCTTCCCTGGTGGCTCAGCTGGTAAAGAATCTGCCTGCAATGCAGCGGGCCCAGCTTTGATCCCTGTGTCAGGAAAACCCCTGGTGAAAGAAAACGGCAACCCACTCCAATATTCTTGCCTGGGAAATCCCATGGACAGAGGAGCCTGACGGGCTACAGTCCATGGGGTCACAAAGAGTCAGACATGACTGAGTGACTAAACCACCACCAATAACTTGCTTGGCCAAGAGAATACAGAGGAAGTGATGGATGCTACTACTGAGCCCAGTCAAAAGAACTCTTGTAGCTTGTGATGTGGCCACTTGCTAATAGGCTTTTGTAATATAGCAGCCATGCTAGGAGGGAGCTAGACAGACCAACAGAGAGGAACCAAAGTTCCCATCCAACAGTCCCGGCTGGGCTCCCAATCAACGGCCCACACAACTCTGCAGCTACAAGAAGTAAACCCTCTAACTCCACTTGAACCACCCAGCCTACCCTTAGTGAAGACACCCCACTGAGACTGAGCCTAGCTGCAGATTCACGAACAAGATAAATGCTTGCTACTGCTTTTAAGCCGCTAAATTTTGGAGTGATGGAGTGACTTGTGACACAGCGGTGGTTAACATACAATTCACTGGGCATTGGATCAGCCATAAGGGAAAAAAAAAAGGTCCAAAGCACTTATGTGGAAGATATTACATTAATACAGTTAAGAACTTGAGTTTTGGAGTCAGAAAGATTTGTATTTAAACTCAGGTAAGCTGCTTAACAGGCGACCCAAGGCAAATTCATTGGTTTTTCTGAACTTCAGCTTCCCTGTCTGTAAATGAGATTAATAATAAGGCCTAGTGTCTAAAAATATGGTGAGATTACATTGAGATAATGTACATAAAATACTCAGCCAGTGCCTGACACATGATGAGTGTTCTTTCCAAAAAAAAAAAAAGTATGCTAGCAAAAGAATTGATTTTCACATTTTTTAAAAATGGCATTATCATGGAACATTTTCAAAACGGAAACTTGTGTGGCATGACTCCCTGATTTCCATTACATTAAGAGCTGAACTACAAAAAGAATTAGTCCCAGGGGAATCAGCAACCACAGTTGACTACCCATCTTCTAAGTGTGAACAGTGTTTATTAAGATGTCTTATTTGTCTTATTATGATCTGTCAAACTTCCTTTCAGAAGCCTCTTGTGACTGATGAAGCATGGTGGTAACAGAAGATAACTAAATACCTCAGCATAATAACCCTTACCAAAACTTAAGACCTCCAAATATATTTTGGCAAAGTTTTAGCCAACCCAGGGGAGGGCAAACCATCATGACACCAACTTATGAGATTCTGTAAGTTCATAAAAGAAAGACAATGATTTTATCATTCTGTCCAGAATCTCCCTGCTAATAATGATAATTAGTGCAAACTCCATTGTAAAACCCAAGACATGCACTATAACATTCACCACAAACAGTGGATGAGACTTCAAACAGAACCATCACTTTATCACTTTATTAACCTGAGCTTGATAACAGATCACTGTTTGAGACTCACATTCTATTTCCACTTTATCACAGAGATTACACTGAAGAGAGAGTTGCTTTTAACAGTAAAAGTCTTTCCGTGGCATTTAGCCATGAGCAATAAGATTTCTGGTGGCTAAGAGGTTAAAGTGTCTGCCTCTAATGCGGGAGACCTGGGTTCGATCCCTGGGTCGGGAAGATCCCCTGGAGAAGGAAATGGCAACCCACTCCAGTATTCTTGCCTGGAGAATCCCATGGACGGAGGAGCCTGGTGGGCTACAGTCCATGGGGTCGCAAAGAGTTGGAAACAACTGAGTGACTTAACTAACTAATAAGATACTGACCTAACAACTATAACAAAAGAGAAAAACCTATTGTCATATATCTTTACATTAAATAATCAGCCTTAAAGATACATCACTGGAAGGACATTAGAAACGAATATTCCTTTAAAAACATGAGCAGCCCATGATTTAGGAGCAAGGCAATGGCACCCCACTCCAGTACTCTTGCCTGGAGAATCCCAGGGACGGGGGAGCCTGGTGGGCTGCCGTCTCTGGAGTCGCACAGAGTCGGACAGGACTGAAGCGATTTAGCAGCAGCAGCAGCAGCAGCATGACAGACATTTAGAACTAGTTTAATAAATATTTAAATATGCGTGCTGATGTGCCATTAGTTTGTGAAATATAAACTTCAGAAAATATTGACATGAGGCCTGTACTACTTACTGAGTAAATACAAAGAACAATGAATATTCATGAATGACGAAAATTCACTGTTTTAATGTAAATATGCATACCTGAGTTCCTGAGTGATTTAGTTTCTTATTTGGTGGTTGTTAATTATGATAAACAGTATACCTCTTATCATATGTTAAAGAGTAATTCAAGGCATAAGGGCTTTATGAAGACTCAAGTTATCATTTTAAACTGCCAAATGGTGAAATGCATTAGAAAGTCATTACAAACTAACAGTTCTAAAACTTTTCATTTTTACAGAGAAGTTACCATTTATCTGCTAAAGCACAAACCAAAGGTTTGTTGTTTAAAAAGACTTTCGGGGAATTCTCTGGTGGTCCAGTGGTTAGGACTCTGCTTTCATTGCCTAGAATCCAGGTTCAACCCCTGATCGGGGAACTAAGATCCCATAAATGGTGGGGTGTGGCCAAAGCAAAAAGAAACAAAAAACTTGCAATGGCTATTAACCTTATGCTTTAGTTCAACAGGATTCAATTTATTGGGGATGTGTTTCTCTACAATTTCCAGTGTTCTTCTTTACAACTACACTAGCTTAAGTTAGCAAGGGGTTCCTGATTCCCTTAACTGCTATAGAGAGGTAGCAATCAAGAGAACATACTATCATAGAGAAAGGAAAATCCAGTTTCATTCCTTATTGAATACTGAATATTTCATTCAATATCCTCCATTAAGAACAATGCTTTCTCCCACAGCATGGCCTAATATTAACAGATTTTCAGCCATAAAGAAATCTAAGTCAAATGATTTTGGAAAGCACCAAGTTTAATCCAATTCAACAGAATTCTTTACTGCAAGACTTCTTTCTGTTTACCCAACTCTTTCTTCAGTGGGCATTTCACAGGACTAGTATTCATGACACACACTTTGAGAAATACTAACAGAAGCAGGCAAAATTTGAGTACCACTATCCTTAACTTCCTATGAAGCTTACTCATGGTTTTAGAAGATCTTAATATGAAGAAATGACTCCTCTTCTACCACATAAAGCTAAGTTTAAGATAAAAATCTGACAACAATTAATTATACAGATTATAGCTTCTAGACTCAGGAGACAAGAACAGCAAATTCAAATGTAATTACATCATTCACCTGTTTGAAGCTTCCCAAAGTCTACAAACATAAAACTCAATTTCTGTAGAGTTCCTGGAAGCTTCCCATGACCGCCTCGAGCTTTCTCCTCTGGTCATATCCATCGGCGCTGAGCACTCAGGATCTCAGTTTTGTCGCTTCTGGTGCCCTGTAACCCACCCCCCACCACCACCACCCCCGCCCCAAGCAATTGCTCCAAAGGCAGAGCAGTCTTGGCTAATCTCTGAATGTGGCCCCTACTGTAACTGTCTACACTCGGAAACCCCAAGCTTGCTGTTTCCCTCTCACACAACACTTACACTACCAATCCCTACTGCACCCCCACGTGTTCCTGCAGTGTAATTCTCAGTGCAGACATCAATTCTTCCAGGAAACCTAGCCTGATACACAAAGACTGGACTGGGTATCATTACTGTGGATTCTCATGGTATCCGGTCCTTGGCCACACCACAGCCACCTACCACTCTCTAGTCAAAGAACTCGGCTGTTTCCTCAACCAGCATGCCCATTCCCTAGATGCTATTAGTAACTGTTGCGTTTGCACACACATGTCATGTGTACTAAGGAATCTTTTACACCGCAATCAATCAACTGAGCACAGGTAGTTGCTCAGAAGGTATGCTAGCCCGTAAGAATCACTAAACAAATTGTTTTTGAACCACTGTATCCCTGCCACTTAATCTCAAGAGGAGAAAATTCTACTTCAGACGCTAGGAATGCTGAATGAGACAATGTTCTAGTCTATACACTATAAAGGTCCAAGAGAACATTACAGGGCAATCAGTATAAATGTCACCTGATGTGAGCAAACTTCATGAGTGACATCAGAAAAAAAGAGAGAGACGGAGGGGAAAAAAAAAGAAATACACAAGAGAGAAAGAAAAGCAAGGGAGAGCGCTCCGGTTACTCCATTTACATGACCGTTTGTCTCTGAGTAACCAGGAAATGAAAGGCTGCTCTCCCAGTGGGCAGTCTCTGCTTCCTGTGCATCTCAAAGCAAGCATCTTGCCCCATGGTGAAGTTAGACACTTCACCAAATACGAACATTTCAATGGAAAGTTAGACCTTAAAGCTATTTCATTTGCATCATGTGCTTGAAAATGAACTTGTTCTAAGTTAAAACTCAACTGCCTAAGCATTCTAAGAAAGGACTCTCTTCAGTGCCAGCAAGAATTAGACATAGTGGTGAGAACTGAGAAGAAGACACAAATTAGCCACCAAGCTGAAAAAATCCTTTTCTTAATTTTGTGTCATTTGGACAACCATAAATATTTCCAGAGTGCACATCCTGGGAGATCTCACTACAGAAGAGTCAATGAAGTTCCTGACAGCAACAGAAACTCAAATTTAGAGATCTCAGAAAACACTGCCCTCAAGTTACTCCAGAGGTTGTTACAAAGCAAATGCTCAGTAAAATTTTGAGAAAGGGTGGGAAGAAAGGAAAGGAGGATGAAGAGGAGAGAAGGAAGGAAAAGAGGAGTAACAGAAAGAATGAGGAAGAAAAGTAAAGAGGGAGGGAAAGAAGCAAGGCAAGTTGGTTTGGGCCTTTAGGATAATTCTGTAATTCCACAGCAATGTGGGACAACTAAAACTGTAACCGATACTCTCAAACCACGAGCCTTGGTATACAATGAAAATGGATGCTGCCCAGTGGAAAAATTCCAACATGTTCTTTCTAGAAACAATGGAGTCTCTGATAGACTCCATAAGAAGACAAAGGACCACAATAAAGCAACAGTGCTCATTTCTCATCACAGCTCACTGCACTATTCTGAAAACTCTGAGATAACTGGTAGAACTCTTCGTATATACAAGGCTTGGCCCTTCACAGGATTTAATGAATGTGAGCCCCTAGGTCTTCTCTCATTGCCTTCTCGCTTACAGAAAAGAGAGAGGCATTTAGTTGTTTTTTGACCGATGTCCAGAGCAACTGCTCAGGTGTTTCAGGGCATCACTCAGTTCCAGACCGATCATGCTAGAATGGAGTAGGGCTGGGCAACACAGGGAACAAAGAAATGCAGCACAGAAATGCAGGCAGAATTCCTTGCGGTCACTCCCATTCCAGCTCTCTCAGCTCCACGGGGCTCTCTCTGGAGGTCGAAGCTCATCCACAAGGTTCTGGCTGTGATCCAGAAAAATATAATAGGAAAACTGGCAAAGCTCCCAGGTCAGCCCATTAATAATTGGCAAACTGTGCCCCTCAGATCAAGCACTCAAGACCACAGAGCTTGGAGGTGCAGCCTCACATCTGTCTTCCAGAAACAATTACTTTAAAACAGAGGTTCATTTGTGTAGTTCGCTAGGTTAGCTTCTCCACTCCCTTCTGCTCCACTTACCTCAGCCAGGATTTTAATACCTACTTAGCTGCATTTCTAGACTCAAATTGTAAGCATTCTCATCTCCCTAGAACGAGTCTGTGGTCCCCGCTTTCAGCTCACAATGATCAACCAGCATGTTCCCCAGATGCAGCCAGCCCTCTGTCCTGATGTCGAGGCTGCCTCATTTCTAGACAAGCTTCCTGGGAAAATTCCAACAAGCACTGAACAGAACACCTTCCTCAAATCAACAGCTTCAACTTAGTCTCACAAATCCCATCGACACTTAGTAGTTCTGTTTCCTTTCTTCTCCTTAATGAGTCTTTATAACCAAGCATGTTATCGGCTATCATCAGCTATACTAAGGCAATCTGCAAAGAGATAACTAATATTTGGAATGCTTTTAACAATCAAGTATTTAAGATAAATTCATGATACCCAAAGATTTCATTTTCACTAAAGGACCAGTGGTAATCAGAAATGTAAACACTAAGTTTAAGGATACTGAGTTTTCAAGTCCAATAGAGTAGCTTGGAGAAAGGTAAAATAAAATGGTATCTTTTTAAAACTGAACTATAGTTGATTTACAATACTGTGAATCTCCTACTATATATGGTAGTTGGTACTCCCAATGTGTTCCTATCCCCCTCCCTTCTTCCCTCTGGTAACCACAAATTTGTTTTTTATACCCGTGAGTCTGTTTCTCTTTCACGTACACATTCGTTTGATTTTTTAGAGTCCACATATAAGTGATATCATACTATAAATAATCCTGCTCTGAATACTGGGATACATGTATCTCTGTGAATTGGTGTTTTCTTTTTTTTCCAGATATACACCCAGGAGTGGAATTGCTGTATCATATGGTGGTTCTATGTTGAATTTTTTAAGGAAGCTTCATTCTGTTTTCCACAGCAGTTGCACCAATTTAATTTCCCACTAACAGTGTACAAAGGTAACCTTTTCTTCACATCTTCTCCAGCAATCATTATGTGTAGACTTTTTTCTTTTTGATGAAGACCATCTTTAAAGTCTTTATTGAATTTGTTACAATATTGTTTCTGCTTTAAGATTTGCTTTTTGTTTGTGGTTTTTTTTTTTTGGCTGTGAGGCATGTAGGAACTTAGCTCTAGGACCAGGGATAAAACCTGCATTTCCTGCGTTGGATGGCAAGGTCTTAACCACTGGACTATCAGGGAAGTCCCACATGTAGACTTTTTGATGATAATCAAAAAATCTAATTCTTCATTCTATAAATATTTACTGAGCACATACTATGTTTAATCACCATGCCCAGTGTAAGGGATGCAAAGAGTCTCCTGCCTGCATGCAAACAGGTGCTCACTCCCCTGGGGACCTCAGTGACTTCACTGAATCACAGCCACAGGGAGATGAAAGTTTTTACACAACGTGCACAGAAAAAAAGGCTTCCTGATCTTTGCAAAGACAACAAAGAACCTTCTGTTACTTATTGCTAGATTTTCAAAGAATTAATCTTATGGTCTCCATTTTCACCATAATTTACATTGCCCCATTTCATTAGACTTTCTAGTTAGCAAAATCTATTGTGCCTTTTGGGCTTTCCTGGTGGCGCAGTGGTAACGAATCTGCCTGCTAAGTCAGGAGATGCAGGTTTGATCCCTGGGTCAGAAGATCCCATGGAGTAGGAAATGGCAACCCACTCTTATTTTTCCTGCTCTCCTGAGATTTGGTTCATTCTGAAGGTGTTGTTGACACCACTACCCTATTACACCAAAAAGGCTGCTCAAATTAGGATGCTGTAAAACACGTAGGGCATCACTGAAATGGCCACTTCCTACTTGTCTATCATTTGAAATTTAACGAAGTCAGGGAGATGCGTCCCAGGAGCATACCTCCAGTTAAAGCCCCAGTTCTTACTAGCAACGTATGTTATGTAGTAATTATGCTACCAAGCTGTCTAGAATTCTTATCTGCATGCAAATTAGGTCATATGTGCTACAGCTGCTATTATGACAGTACTCAAACAAGAATCTGATAATGAAACTGTCCTCTTTACGGAAACACAGTTCAATTACTCTAATAACCCACTGCATATACCCACAATAGTTTACCGACCGAAGGCCTAACTAACTGCCTTCCGGCACATGGGACCCTGCATTTAACCTACCTCCACATTGCTTTAAATAAGTGCAAAAGCCAAGGGGGGAATCTCCAGGCTACCTTTCACAGATCTGTCTTCTTCAATCCTGTAATGGGAATGCTCCCTCAACTAACAATATGGGTAACCGGGTGATTAAGCAATTCCACAGTCCTCTAAAGGTTAAAAAATTAAACAGCCATCAAACTCACAGGTGTTCAGCCCTAGGTTTTCCTAGAAATTGTAAAGGCTATCAGAAGGTAGGAGTGAGAAAGGAAAAAAGAATATTCAGTCCTTATTTCCAGGCTTGAAACCACGCATAATGGCAAGAATGCAGGCTTAACCCATTGACAAGGGCCATTAAATTTCAGGAAGGCTAACAGTCATACATTTTCTCTTTCTCTGGTATTTTCTTGATTTCTCCAATAGCCATTCTGAATCATTGCTTTTAGGCTAAACCTGCAGAGTAAAAGTAAGCATCCCTTGGTCACTCCAGCAGTCTACGTCCAAGGAGGCCAAGTTGCAGCCAGCACAACTAGCACTTACACGGCGGGCAAGCTGGGGATGCTGCCATGAAGACCCTCAGCATCATCTCACAGATACACATTTGCAATACTGTTTTCAAAGTCAATTACATTTCAGAGAGATTATAAGTAGCAACTGGCAAGTTCACAAGAAGTGTAGAATACTGAGCTTTACCTAAAGTTAATTTTATAGACTGCCTTTTTCGGTTGACTGAAAAGAATATCAAGACTTTAAGAGGACAATAAAGTAATTCTAAATTACTTATTAAGTCCTTCTTGTTCCACTTCTATCATTTACATCAGGAAGAATTCAAACACCTTGAAAAGCATGACTTCAAACTCAAGACTTTTAAACCTGATCGGAAATACCATGTTTGCACTTAACTTTTATTCCATGTCAATCAATAGAGAGTCATGTAATGGTGCAAAATTCATCTGTTTTCTCAGGAATGATTCCCCCCCTCCAAAAGTGGTGCACTTGTCATCAAAAATGGAGATGCTTTATGTAGCTAAAGACCTATGTCCATTCATTGACCAGACTGAATACTGAATACCTTAGCCATGGTGGGTCAGGAGCCAGGGCCGGAGATCACCATGGATGAGCAAGAAGAGGGGGTGCCTGGCCCCATGTAATGGAACATCCAAGGACCCCAGCACTCACAGAGACTATACCTCTCTGTGCAACACTGGGCAGGTTAAAGAACACCTACACCTCTATTTCTGAGTCTGTAACACAGAGAAAATACATCCACCCCACCTCTCAACAAAGAGCTATTTAAACTTGATAACCTCGTTAAACATTTTGCACAGGGTCTAAAAAGAGAGCATACACACAGCAAATGTCAACACACCTTTCTTTTCCTTCTTTCCAAGGTAAAAATTCACCACTGTGCCAATACAGTACTTGTAGCTATTCAAAATATTGCCATTAATTAATGTCTAATGAGAATGTTTTCTTCTCTAAAAATAAAAAAAAGAAATCCTGGAAGTTCTGTTCCATTTCAAAAGTGGAAGGTTTTGAATACTTATTTTTATAGAAGTACAATAGAAAAAATATACAATTCACCATTCAGATCATTTTACACTGTATAAATTCAGTCCATCTAGTACATTCACAATTCTGTGCAACCATCATCATAATCTGATTCCTAAACATTTGTTACCCAAATGGAAATTCCGTACCCATTAAGCATTTACTCCTATTCCCCTGTCCCCCACCTCCCAGTAACTGCTATGGGCTTGCCTTTTCTGGACATTTCATATAAATTTATTGTTGTTCAGTTGATAAGCCGAGTCAGACTCTTTATGACTCCATGGACAGCAGCTGTCCTTCATTATTTCCCCAAGTTTGCTCAAACTCACGTCCATTGAGTGAGTGATGCCATCCAACCATTTTATCCTCTGTTGTCGCCTTCTCCTCCTGCCTTTAATCTTTCCCAGCATCAGGGGCTTTTATAAACAAAACTGTACAAAATGAGGCCTTTTCTGCCTGGCTTCCTGCACTGAGCATAAAGTTTTCAAGGTTCACTTACATTGTAGCATATGTCAGCACTTCATTTCTTTTCATTCCTGAATAATATTCTGTTGTGTGCACACCCCACATTTTCTTTATCTATCTACAGTTGGTGGATGTCTGGGTTGTTTCTACCTTTTAGCTATGGTGAATAGCAAGCTGCCATGAACATTTCTGTACAAGTTTTTGTTTGAGCATCTGTTTGCAATTATATTGCATATATACCTAGCAGTAGAATGGATTTAAAATATGTTAAATATATCATATATATGAAATACACACACATACATAAAATAATATATATAAACATACACATGTTACATATATGTAGATAAAATTAACATGTAGTTATACTAAATATGTACACACACATAGCACACAGCTTCTGTAGTAATCCTTTGTTATACTTGTTCAGTTAAGACCTTTCCTATTCCCCTCTCCATCATTAGCTGATTTTGACCAACTCTCACTTTCCTATTGTAATCTCCTGAAACAATTTTATGTCCTTTCCATACCCCCTGCTTATGTATTACCCTTATATCAAGCAGAGTTCCTAGCATGTACTAGTTGTTCCATTAATGTCTGCTGAATGAATGAATGCTATGTATGAATGTGAGAGTTGAATTATAAAGAAAGCTGAGCACTGAAGAGTTGATGCTTTTGAACTGTCGTGTTGAAGAAGACTCTTGAGAATCCCTTGGATTGCAAAGAGGTCCAACCAGTCCATGCTAAAGAAAATCAGTCCTGAATATTCACTGGAAGGACTGATGCTGAAGCTGAAACTCCAATACTTTGGCCACCTGATGCAAAGAACTAACTCATTTGATAAGACCCTGATGCTGGGAAAGACTGAAGGCAGGAGGAGAAGGGGATGACACAGGATGAGATGGTTGGATGGCATCACTGACTCAATGGACATGAGTTTGAGTAAACTCTTGGAGTTGGTGATGGACAGGGAGGCCTGGCATGCTGCAGTCCACAGGGTCGCACAGAGTCGGACGCGACTGAGTGACTGAACTGAACTGAACTGAATGAATGAAGCAGTACCTTGTGTAGAGCAAAGATAAAGTGAGCAACTGAAGGAAAATTCACCCCATGATCAATATTCAAGGTTAAAATAAAGGGCAGCCTTCAGTGCTCAGAGTACTATTCTGATTTTCACTTTCAGAATACCTGTTACCAATTCACCCATTTTATTTAATTAGGCAAGTGCTAAGGCTGACCTTGATTTCTCTCATCTATCAGCAAACTCCTCCTAATGGTATGGCACAGCAGTTAAAAATATAAAGTTTGGAGACAGATCACTGCTGGAATCTCTACCAGCCATGTTGCTATCTACAGTTCCTGTAAGCTTCCATTTGCCCGTCTAAGAAACAAGGAAAATAATTCACACACCTTCGAGTTGCTAAGAGAAGTGAATGACATAACTCACATGAAGTGTGCCTCTAACCATTAAGTAGGTTCCAAGTCTAAGCCAAAACTCTCCTCTTACACTAAAGTCGCCCACATGTGTGCTCAGGCACTCAATCATGCCCAAGTCTTGGCAACCCCATGGACTGCAGCCCGTCAGGCTCCTGTGTCCATGGGATTATCCAGGCAAGAATACTGGAGTGGGTTGCCATTTCTTCCTCCAGGGGATCTTCCCTGACTCAGGGATCAAACTCATGTGTCCTGAGTCTTCTGCACTAACAGGCAGATTCTTCACCTCAGCCTAAAGTCTCCCAGGACACACCAAAATCTCTGGGAACATTAACTCTAACTTTTTCAATCCAGACCCATGGTTCTACATCTACATATTGATGGATTTTAAATTTATAGCTGCAGTGTGAGCTGCAGACTTGTCTATTATCTAAAAGTCTATGTGAAATCTTCACTCAGATCACTGAAGCATCTCAGAATTAATATAGTGCATGCTTAAGGAATTATTATTGGCGGAAGCTGGGGGAAGAAAATAAAGAAACTCTCTGTACTATATTTGCAACTTTATGTAAGTCACACTATTTTCAGAGTAAAAGTCATTAATGATTTTTCAGTCATTAATGATTACTAAAACTAACCTGGCCCAAACTGAACTAGTATAGGTTTGTTCTCTACCTCTAAATTCCCCAGCCATCTCAATAAAAGAACCACAGCACATCTAATGGAAGGGAAGCAATCAGGCACCATCCTGGCTCCGCCAGTTTCCAGCCAAATGACCTTGGACAAATGACCTGACCTTCCCTTACTTCAGTATTGTCATCTGTAAAATGAGAATAAATAGCACCTACAGCACAGAGTTATTGGAAGGATTAAAAAGGCAGGTGCTAGTTAATACCTAATCTCAGTATTAGTACATTTAATGCAAAATAAACAGTAACTGAGCACCCACAGGGCTGACACAGTCACTATCCCCAGTGACTTCACGGCGTGACAATACTGTTTTCCTCATTTCTTAGAGCACCATTAAATATTCAAGAAGTAAATGGTAAGTTGATGGTAACTTCTGTTCAGTGTATACTTAGAGAGGAGCTTAGGCATTACCCATTATTTTCATTTTTGGATCTAATTTTGGAGAACATTGGAATCACTTGTGTAGTGTTCTATCACAAAACATGAATATCTTCCAAAAGATAGCTTTAAAAATGTCACAAAACACTCAATTATTGAAAAGTTCTATCACTGTTCCATCCTCTCTTCAAAATCACTCTCCAGAATTCAAAGACTTTGATTACCCCCTGAGAATAGTAACAAATAGGATTTTACGAAGTGCTTTGAAAGAGACCAAATATTCTCACAAGAGGCAATTCCAAACAGACCACCCACCTCAAAACATTTTCTGTGCACGTGAGCAAGGAATTATCTTCATGGTTAAGATGGTTTCTTGATTTAATTCAATGCAAGGAAGAAGCCTTGAAAATTCAGTCTACAAAGTCTTATAAAATCATTTCACTTACTACATCCATCCAATCTCAGATTTTCCACTACTATCTAAGATTGCTTGTGAAAGCTTTTATCACTTGTGTAAATGTTACCTTGGGATAGTTTTTCAAAAAATGGCCACTAACGGTTCCACTTCCAGATTACATTATGACAAAGAATGCAGTATAAAGCACAATACTAGGTACTATTTTAGGGTTAAAAAGGACTATTGGTTAGGAGCGTGGGGTTAGGAGAAAGAAAGACCAGAGTCTGAAACTGGCCTGAGCTATGTGATGTGGACAAGTGCCTCAGTAACTACTCCAAGCCTCAGTTCCACAAATAAATGAGATCAGGAAATGAGATGACAGCTCCTGGCATAAACGAGCACTATGACATCAGTGAGTATGACGATAATGACAGCAAGAGTGAGCCAGAGCTGGAATCCAGGTCTGATTGCCTCCGAAACTCAATCTCATTTTACTATCTGTTGTACAGCTTTTTTCAACTCTGGTCTCCAATCTAGAGCATCAAGACAAGCATTCAGCTCTGGTTCTTAAGGTGTAGAAGGTGCAAAATCTCTGCAGGATGAGTCTGTTCAACCCCTTCACTATGGCAGGTAATCTGCAGCAGGAAGGATAGAGACTGAAGGGGAAGTGCCAATTCTCCACATGGGGGACAAGGCACCATATGGCCCTGCAATTAGGGAGGAATTACACTGCCAAGAGCAAAAATAACCCTGGCAAAGTCCAAAACGGCTGGTAGGAGATGTCGGCCCAGGTCAGCTCCTTCTTGGGGCTGTTCTTGTTTCCCAAGAGATTTTACTGATTTGTGATGAATTTGAAAACGAACTGAAAGATGAAAAGGAAAACTGATGATAGCAGATATTTCTAAGGCCAGGCCATTAAAACAATTTTCTCCTTTCCTATAAGCCTGGTGCATCAATAACTCTTCAAAGGGAAGATCATTGTTAACTTTGAGGAAGCTTAACAACCTCACTCTCTCGTTTAAAAAAAAAAAAGCAGGTGAACTAAATGAGATGGCTCACCTCTTGTAGCTTTGACGTAAGTTTCTGAGGTCATGTGCCAGAGATGGCAAAGGGGAGAGGAGGATGGAAGCTGTAGAGACGGATCCCACCTGTCTCTAGGAGTAAAATTCATCTTCAAAGGAAAAAGGCAGGGAACACTGAAATAGGATCCCTAAGAATGTGACCTCACGTGTATTTCTTTGAGTATACAGGTATGTGTCACACCAGAAAAATGAACATGGTGATCTTTTGAATCCAGAAAGTAACCCAAATATTGTTTCTTTTTTAATAGAATGAAACTATCAATGACATGCACATACATTTCATTCAACTGAAAGCTATTTTATGCATTTGACTATGAGGGATGATTCAAAGAAAAACGGCAAAGGGCTGTACTAGGCAAAATGAAAATTAACAGTTCTTAAAATAGAGATCAGTTAGGTCATCTCTTTCTTAATTATGACACCTCAATATTTTCTTCTTGACAGCTTACAGTCAAAATCACCCTTCATGGCTGCTGCTTTGGTTAAACAGCAGCTGAGCAAGCTGGCTTGAATTCAAGGACCACGTTTATTTATTTATTGTTTTAAACTGGAGGCTAATTACTTTACAATATTGTAGTGGTTTTGCCATACATTGACATGAATCAGCCATGGGTGTACATGTGTTCCCCATCCTGAGCCCCGCCTCCCACCTCCCTCCCAGTCCCATCGCTCTGAGGACCACGTTTAAAAAAAAATAGAGAAAAGCACTAGATTCATATCTACTTGGTAAGATGCTCACACCATAAGGGGCACATGAAAACTGAAACAAATGAAAAAGATTCATGCCTCAATTTCTGCTCACTCTGGAGATTTTACCCACAGCATTGAAAGGCAGCTGACATGGATTGTATTATATGTATGTCTTTCCTTATAAATTTTGATTTTTTTTTATATAGACTCACATTTTACTATTATTTTATTATTTTTGTTCTAATCTCTCTCCTAACAAGCTGTAACTTCTGTGAGGGTGGAATTCATCTTTGTGTAATAACTCCTAGCACACTCCAGGTTCCTAGCTTCTAGTACTTTCCACACAGGAGGTTTTCAGGAACCTTATACTGGATAATAGTAATGGGGGAAAAATAATGTGCTAATGAAATGTGATTTTTTTAAAATGAAAGGTATGAAAATGTTGCTACATCTTACCTTTCCTAGAAATTTTCTTTTTTGTAAATTTATTTCGTTTAATTGGAGGCTAATTACTTCACAACATTGTAGTGGTTTTTGCCACACATTCACATGAATCAGCCATGGGTGTACATGTGTCCCCCATCCGGAAACCTCCTCCCACCTCTCTCACCATCCCATCCCTCAGGGTTGTCCCAGTGCACCAAAAAGGATAATATGCCTTCTGGCTGGCCTCCTTACAACAGTAAGGAAGGTAAAAAGGCACCCAAAAGGATTTCACAGTCTTTTCAAAGAAGACAATCCTTTTAATTTACAGGGTAGAATTTGCATTAAGAACGTACTGTTTTGTTCTATCTAGTCTCCATTTCCTATTTTCCTACAGTCCAGTGAGTGACCCTGACCTAGCTATCAGCATGGTCCATTCTCTAGCCAAGTGTTCAGCAGTGGTCATATGATCCAAGTTAATCCGATTGGATTCAAACTCAGGACTTATTTATAATTGTAACCATTAAGAAAAAGAAACCCACTTTTCTGGGAGATTGCTAAGCTGCAAGGAAGGGAGTCTACAGCTGTGAGGAACAATATCATTCCCATCAGAGACGAGCCTGTGAATTCAATCAACACAGCACAGAGCAGAGCTGAGGTACAGATTCATGATAACAAATTCTGGGTACCTGGATCCAGCCATTCCTGAAGGCAGCTGTATCTTCAGACTTTTTCCCATTAGATAAGCCAATAAATTCTCTTTTCTGATTAAATCAGGACTAATTTCAGATTCTAACTATGGTAATGGAAAAGAGTTCTAAGTGAAATATGGGTGTTCCTGAGGATTGACACAGGTTTGCAACACTCAAGATTCTTCACAATATATCCCAATCTACTTTCTCTAATCTCACCTGCCATCATCTACCATTCATTCCATGCATTTAAATATTAGATGCCCTCCATTATCAACTGCCCATGAAAAGACCAGGCACATTTATGCCAACATGCCTTTGCTCATGATATTAGCTCTCTTCATGAGATCCTTCCTTCTTTCTTTGCCTGGAAAACTATTTATACTACAAAGTCCATTTTTCCATAACCATCTCCCAAGACTCATTAGCAGAAACAACAACTCCCTTCTCTATGTCTCCTTTGTATTTCCTCATACGATATGGGATGGGATGGCATTTCCCACACTGGACTACTGTTAAATGTTCCCTTCTCTCTCCTCCTGTTCAACAGTCCATACTCAAGAAAGTGAACGTACTCACTTTTGTTTCCTCACAGTTTAATGTTCACTAAAGGACTGTATGAAGGAAAAAGGAATGAAAGGCAGAGGAAAGGGATATTTTCTGAACAAGATTCTAGAGAACTTGAAAACAACTTGTAATAAAAGCAAAAATCAGAAGATCAGTATTAGATTCAAACATTTCCAAAATAACCTTCCCAGCTTCCTCCTTACACTGAAGAATCACTAGAAACAATCACTGCTGTAGCCAAATTAGGATTCCATGTTCTTACCCCAAACTTATGAAAACTACATTTTGAGAGACAGAGAACAAACTTAATGAAGTTAAATGTAATCACAACTGTGGACCTGCTTCTCACATTTTCCATAATGTACAGGTTAGAGCATAAGAAGGAAATCTTAAGGCAGCAATATGGATTTCAGGAAAGCAATGGCTTCAAGGACACCTACTCGCAGTATAGCCAACAAACTGCCTCAGCTACAAATAATCCTTTAACAGGGATGGATACTCAACGGGAAATTGGTTGCCCAGACAGAAACGTACACATCACACTTTTAGCAAGGTGTGACACTGATCACTCTCCTTCTCTCATCCAAAAATATTTGTCTTGTGTTAAGCATTGTTGGAAAGAAATACATACATCCAGAAATCTCCTACAGGTAGATGCATTGTAAGTTAGGCTGGGTTTAACTGTAAAATTACCAAAGCTCTTTGAAATCAGGAAAAGAAAACATTAAGTCTATCAAGAGAAGCATGTAATTGAGCTGAAAAATTAATTACAGCCTCAATGTAATTCTCTTCAACTGGTAAGATTTCCTAGACACTCCACTATCATCTCAGTCTCAACGAGCAAGATTCATGTCAGAACCAGATGGATGTGAAAGGCAGCAGCCAGACCCAGAGCAGCCACTTTCTCTCCATTTGGTCCTCAATATTTTTCTTTTGTGAAACAAGACACACACACCAAGTACCATCAAACAGCAAATTCTCTCCTGCTATTGCCAAGGGGCCATCTGAAATGGATATCCCCATTCTCTGAGGAACGCGAACAACAACCAAAAAAAGATGCCTGTGTCCTTTTAACCTGGACCCGCATTTGTGATCACGGGCCAAAGCATATGTGCTCAATAATAGGGGTGTAATGAAACATATGTTAAATAACTCACTACAGCACAACTCGGGATCAAAAGCAGAGCAAACCTCGCAATGCTATTGCTAGACACAAAGGGAGCTGGCTTCCTTAGTACTTTAGCAGCTTGTGTACAACTAGTTAGCATATGAAGAGAGGCCCTGTGCCCATACCCACTTTCTGGAAATAAAAGCTGTCTGTCATCAATATAAATAGTTTGCATACCAGTAGTTTCTAATTAACCTTTCCCCAGTGGTTTTGACCACAAGGGCCTTTTCCTTCTGAGCCTCAGGAGCCAGAGGACTAACTCTAGACTCATAGCCCTTGCTTTTAAAGGGATTTCAATTCTGGATTTGAGTATCACCTCTGCTACTTAGGAGCTTTGTGAACTTGGGTCAGTAACTTAACTTCTCTTGCTTTGCCATATACTTAGAAAAGGCATAATAGCTCTCTCATAAGACCAATGAGAATATGAGGTTAAATAATGGATGGAAGTGCTTGTCACCATGAAGTGCTTAAGGGAAAGTCACAAAGCCTGTACACCCAATGACAACCAGTAGTTAGACTTTCAGTAACAGGTATGTCATGATAACTATTCTAGATCAACTATCACAGACAATAGAAGAGTCTTCTTAATTTATATTTGCCTTCCTGGACCACTCTACCCTGAAGAAATACAAACCTCTTTGAAATTCAGTTCAGTTGCTGAGTCGTGTCCGACTCTTTGCGACCCCATGGACTGCAGCATGCCAGTCTTCCCTGTCCATCACCATCTCCCAGAGCTTGCTCAAACTCATGTCCAGAGAGTCAATGTTGCCATCCAACCATCTCATCCTCTGTCATCCCCTTCTCCTCCTACCTCCAATCTTCCCAGCATCAGAGTCTTTTCCCCACGAGTCAGTTCTTTGCATCAGGTGGCCAAAGTATTGGAGTTTCAGCTTCAGCATCAGTCCTTCCAACGGATATTCAGGACTGATTTTCTTTAGCATGGACTGGTTGGATCTCCTTGCAGTCCAAGGGACTCTCAAGAGTCTTCTCCAACACCACAGTTCAAAAACATCAATTCTTCAGTACTCAACTTTCTTTATAGTCCAACTCTCACATTCATACATGACTACTGGAAAAACCATAGCTTTGATTAGATGGACCTTTGTTGGCAAAGTAATGTCTTTGCTCTTTAATATGCTGTCTAGGTTGGTCATAACTTTTCTTCCAAGGAGCAAGAGTCTTTTAATTTCATGGCTGCAATCACCATCTGCAGTAATTTTGGAGCCCCCAAAAATAAAGTCTGTCACTGCTTCCACTGTTTCCCCATCTATTTGCCAATAGATCTTAGCTTTAAAAAAAAAAAAAAAAATTCAAACAAGGACTTTCCTCTTTTCACTTAAAGGAAACACTTCATGGCTCCTCTTTAGCACATCTAAACTGCCAGTATCACTCCTCTTGTGCTTTGAGGCAATTATTGAATAAAATAAGGATCAATCAAACACAAACACTTTGAGAGCAGGACAGCCAACCTGGCAACCAAGAGGGCTACTATTATTAAGTGACAAATGGACAGAACTCGCTGGACAAAAGGATGATTCCATGTAGGTGGGACAGAGCAGGATGCCCGGAGACCTCTTCATGCAACACAGAATGGTGCACAATTTAAAACTAGTACATAGTTTACTTCTAGAATTTTCCAATTGACATTTCTGGACCATGGTTGATCTCAGGTAACAGAAACCAAGGAACACAAAACTAAATAACTATATCTTCTCATTCTGCTTTATTATTTCTTATCAAAACATGTACCACTCCCTGGCATTGTATATTTATTAGGGGGTTATTTTCTGTATCCACACTCCATAATGTAAGGTTGGTTGAGCTCACTGCTATGCCCCCCAGTTCCCATAACTGTGTCTGGCTAAAAAGAAGCCCTCAATAAAAATCTGGAGGATGATAGAATGAAGTGAAGTCAAAAAGTATAAGGGTTATAAATTTATGTATTTGTTCTGGGGAGAAGGGTGTCTTTGATAAAAGTATTTTTAATATTGCAGGTTATTTTAAGTCAAACAGGATATCCTCTACTTAGGCAAGAAATATTTATTGGAAGTACAAAATGCTACCTTCTAGGCATGGACGAAGAGCTAATGATTAATCAGATCCTGACCTTAAACAGGTTTTAGAATAATCTGGTTTCTATACACTTTTACTGCTACTGCTAAGTCACTTCAGTCGTGTCCGACTCTTTGCGACCCCATAGAAAGCAACCCACCAGGCTCCCCCGTCCCTGGGATTCTCCAGGCAAGAACACTGGAGTGGGTTGCCATTTCCTTCTCCAATGCATGAAAGTGAAAAGGGAAAGTGAAGTCGCTCAGTCGTATCTGACTCTTAGCGACCCCATGGACTGCAGCCTACCAGGCTCCTCTGTCCATGGGATTTTCCAGGCAAGAGTACTGGAGTGGGGTGCCATTGCCTTCTATACACTGGGGTGCATCAAAGTGAAAGTGAAAGTCGTTCAGTCATATCCAACTCTATTCGACCCCATGGACTATACAGACTATGGAATTCTCCAGGCCAGAACACTGGAGTGGGTAGCCTTCCCTTCTCGAGGGGATCTTCCCAACCCATGGATTGAACCCAGGTCTCCCACATTGCAGGCAGATTCTTTACCAGCTGAGCCACCAGGGAAGCCCAAGAATACCGGAGTGGGAACCATATCCCTTTTCCAGCGGATCTTCCTGACCCAGGAATTGAACTGGCGTTTCCTGCACTACAGGCAGATTCTTAACCAACGGACCTATTGGGGAAGCCCTGGGGTGCATCAAAGTACAGTAATGCTTCTTTCGCTAGAACTGCCCTTCGCCATCCTCCTATGTGATGAAAGCAAAGGCGGCCACATCGCTAAATTGTAACAACGAGTGTGCAGGGAGAAGGATGGAGGAAGCAGATGTAGAGAGACGCAGCAGCTGAAAGAGGATGTCAGGGCTCCCCACAGCGCTGCCAATCCCAGTTTCCAACTGGCACCGAATCCCTGGGTGGCACAAGAACCAGCAATTCTGAGGGGGCGGGGGTGGCGGGGAATAATTAGGCACTGGATAAGAAGAACTTCTTTAAAGTGTATACCTTCCTAGGGAAAACTAGGCGAAAGAAAGAAACAGAAACCTAAACATACATTAAAACATGAAGATGTCTCTCATAACCAGGTAAAAAGTAAAACCTGATAACTTTATGGGGGATAATAAACAAGCAACTATCTAATGTCAGTTCAGTTCAGTTCGGTCGCTCAGTCATGTCCAACTCTTTGCAACCCCATGAATCGCAGCATGCCAGGCCTCCCTGTCCATCACCAACTCCGGGAGCTCACTCAGACTCGCGTCCATCAAGGTGGAGATGCCATCCAGTCATCTCATCCTCTGTCATCCCCTTCTTCTCCTGCCCCCAATACCTCCTAACATGAGAGTCTTTTCATGGCCAGAGTACTGGAGTTTCAGCTTTAGCATCATTCCTTCCAAAGAAATCCCAGGGCTGATCTCCTTTAGGATGGACTGGTTAGATCTCCTTGCAGTCCAGGGGACTCTCAAGAGTCTTCTCCAACACCACAGTTCTAAAGCATCAATTCTTCGGTGCTCAGCCTTCTTCACAGTCCAACTCTCACATCCATACATGACCACTGGAAAAACCATAGCCTTGACTAGCCAGACCTTTGTTGGCAAAGTAATGTCTCTGCTTTTCAATATGCTATCTAGGTTGGTCACAACTTTTCTTCCAAGGAGTAAGTGTCTTTTAATTTCATGGCTGCAGTCACAATCTGCAGTGATTTTGGAGCCCCCCAAAATAAACTCTGACACTGTTTCCACTGTTTCCCCATCTATTTCCCATGAAGTGATAGGACCAGATGCCATGATCTTAGTTTTCTGAATGTTGAGCTTTAAGCCAACTTTTTCACTCTCCTCTTTCACTTTCATCAAGAGGATCTTTAGTGCTTCTTCACTTTCTGCCATAAGGGTGGCGTCACCTGCATATCTGAGGTTATTGATATTTCTCCCGGCAATCTTGATTCCAGCTCGGGCTTCTTCCAGTCCAGCGTTTCTCATGATATACTCTGCATATAAGTTAAATAAGCAGGGTGACAATATACAGCCTTGATGTACTCCTTTTCCTATTTGGAACCAGTCTGTTGTTCCATGTCCAGTTCTTACTGTTGCTTCCTAACCGGCATATAGGTTTCTCAAGAGGCAGGTTAGGTGCTCTGGTATTCCCATCTCTTTCAGAATTTTCCACAGTTTATTGTGATCCACACAGTCAAAGGCTTTGGCATCTAATGTCAAGATACTATTTAATGATAAAAAATAAGTACTTGAGCAAAATCAGATTTATGTAAGGTCATATTCATAATTTCACATTAAATGTAAAAAGCAGGACACAAAAGTACATTAGATATTATGGGAAATCCTGAATGAACTTTCTGACCTAAAAAATATAAAAACATATATACACATATATATGCACACATATTTATACACATTATTTATACAAACACACACGAAGAGAGAGTATATATATATATGGAAAGAAAGATACAGAAGTGGATATAGCTAAGGAAAATATAGCTGTGTTCCAAATGATGATTCCTAGTTTATGTAATTAATTAAGAACCATTTATTCTTGGTATCTTTTCGTACTTTTCAGATTTTCTTTTTGTACTTTTCAGACAAAATATTGTAATTTACTTTAGAATATTACTCAAGCACTTATGAAATATTCTGTTTAGTCAACAGTTCAGTTCAGTCGCTCAGTCGTGTCCGACTCTTTGCAGCCCCATGAACTGCAGCACGCCAGGCTTCCCTGTCCATCACCAACTCCTGGAGTTCACTCAAACTCATATCCATCAAATCAGTGATGCCATACAACCATCTCATCTTCTGTCATCCCCTTCTCCTCCTGCCCCCAATCCCTCCCAGCATCAGAGTTTTTTCCAGTGAGTCAACTCTTTGCATGAGGTGGCCAAAGTATTGGAGTTTCAGCTTTAGCATCAGTCCTTCCAAAGAACATCCAGGACTGATCTCCTTTAGAATGGACTGGTTGGATCTCCTTGCAGTCCAAGGGACTCCCAAGAGTCTTCTCCAACACCACAGTTCAAAACCAGGGGTGGCAGCTGGGAGGAGCTACGCCACACCCGAGGCCAGTGGTGGCAGCCGAGAGGAGCAACCCCACGTCCAAGGAGCAGTGGCTGCAGGGGTGCAGGAGGGCCGAGAGGAGCTACTCCATGTTCAAGGTCAGGAGGAGCAGCGGTGAGGAGATACCCCTCATCCAAGGTAAGGAGCAGCGGCTGTGCTTTGCTGGAGCAGCCATGAAGAGATACCCCATGTCCAAGGTAAGAGAAACCCAAGTAAGATGGTAGGTGTTGCAAGAGGGCATCAGAGGGCAGACAAACTGAAACCATACTCAAAGAAGACTAGTCAATCTAATCACACTAGGACCACAGCCTTGTCTAACTCAATCAAATTAAGCCATGCCGGCGGGGCCACCCAAAACGGGCGGATCATGGTGGGAGGTCTGACAGAATGTGGTTTATTCACAACTAAATACCAAATGCTTTCAAAACAATCAGGAAAATACTTATAGTTGAACCAGTTGGTTTATTCCTCATTGCAACAGGGAGAGTGCACACTTTGAGGTTTGTGGGTGGTTCAAGAACACGGTGGACTTCCCAGGTGGTTCAGATAGTAAAGAATCCACCTGCAATGCAGGAGACCAGGGTTCAATCCCTCGGTCAGAAAAAACCCCTGGAGATGGGAATGGCTACCCACTCCAACATTATTGCCTGGAAAATCCACTGGACAGAGGAACCTGGTGGGGCAACAGCCCATGAAGTCACAAAGAGGCAGACATGACTGAGCGACTAAGCATATCAACAAGACGGTACTGCAGAGGGTTTTTAGTCCTGAGACATGTGGGCATGAGGCAAGTGACTTCAGGGGATGTGAGGGAAGGTTCAGGAAGTAAGGCTTCCTTCCAAACTGGATGCTATTAGAAAGTGGAGACAATTTTGTTTGCATATTCGAATAAATCTTAGAATACTGCATCTGTAACTATAAAAATCAAGAAGCAGCAGTGAGTCATATTAGTCAGAGGGAGGGGATGTACCATCATTTTGGTGGTCTGAACAACATTTACGTCTTTGGCCATGCAGAGACATGATTATGAGTGGTCTTGTCCTGACTCATCTTTCACATCAGTAACAAGGACTCACTGATAGCAGCAGGCCAGCTCCAGAATCTCAAGGAACAGATAGGCTGTTAAAAGTATCGAGGAAAAAGTATTGTGATATGTGTTATCTCTGATAACAAACACACTGAAAACTCAGGGGTTATTTTATAAATTAAGTAATACATGTGAGTTCGACTGAGGAGTTAAAAACTACTATATACATATTAAGGTGGTGCTAACATCTTCACGATCATTGTCATCTGTATCAATCTTTTCTAAGACGTAAGAAATAAGAATCAGTATTCTTTCAGAGGTCAGCAACGGAAACTTGTACACTGGTTTTACTCTACCGAGACAGTTAAGGATGGTAAAAATTAAGGCCCAGATCTTTAAAACGGATAGATACTAAATATTTAGACAACTTTTAAAACATCTATTTCTTAACTGTAACATGTATCCTTAAAAATCCATAAGAAAGAAAGAAGTGTAATACCTATCCCCAAATACAGTAACTAAAAGAAACTTAAAGATTGAGGGGGAAGAGGAGCAAAGGTGAAACAGAATGATGGGTGCAACAAACTTTCAATGGTCCAGTCAGAAACAAAACAAAGCAATGAGAGAAAGCAAGTATCACACACTATTAATATCTGAGCCTACAAACAGTATTAAAAAGCTACAGAACTCTTGAGAGCTTCCTCCTGTATTCTCATGGGCCATCTCATATTTTGGAGATGATCTCCTTACAGAACCTACATAAGGGTCGGAATTCTGAAAGTACATGTAAGATGTTTTTCAAAAATTAGGGAAGTACTTGTCCTGAAGCAAAAACTGCTTAATTTGAGACTAGTCGTTATTGTTATGAAACTAAAATTCTTATTATGGCAGAAAGTGAAGAGGAACTAAAGAGCCTCTTGATGAAAGTAAAACAGCAGAGTGAAAAATTTTGCTTAAAACTCAACATTCAGAAAACTAAGATCATGGCATCTGGTCCCACCACTTCATGGCAAATAGATGGGGAAACAGTGGAAGCAGTGACAGACTTTATTTTGGGGGGGCTCCAAAATCACAACAGATGGTGACTGCAGCCATGAAATTAAAAGACACTTGCTCCTTGGAAGGAAAGCTATGACCAACCTCTAGACAGCATATTAAAAAAGCAGAGACATTACTGACAAGTTCCATATCGTCAAAGTTTTGGTTTATCCAGTAGTCATGTATGGATGTGAGAGTTGGACCATAAACAAGGCTGAGTGCTGAAGGATTGATGCTTTTGAACTGTGGTGTTGGAGAAGACTCTTGAGGGTCCCTTAGATTGCAAGGAGATCAAACCAGTCCATCCTAAAGAAAATCAGTCCTGAGTATTCATTGGAAGGACTGATGCTGAACCTGAAGCCCCAGTACTTTGGCCTGATGGGAAGAAATGACTCATTGGAAAAGACTCTGATGCTGGGAAAGATTGAAGGTAGGAGGAGAAGGGGATGACAGAGGATGAGATGGTTGGATGGCATCACTGACTCTCTGGACATGAGTTTGAGCAAGCTCTGGGAGATGTTGATGAACAGGGAAGACTGGCATGCTGCAGTCCATGGGGTCGCAAAGAGCTGGACATGACTGAGCGACTGAACTGAACTGATGTGACTCATAGTTTAGCAATCCATTCATTACAAAATAAATTGGGGTTCCTGAGAGGGACCATGCTTTGTATAAGGCATGAAGGGGCATGAAACCTGTTCTAATAGACAAAAAAAGAGACTGCCTCATGAGCAACTCCAAAGGCAGGACAATGAATCAATGTAGGAATTACATCCAGTAGACACCTCTCAAAAAAAAAAAAATTCCAGTCCTATCATCATATCAAAGAGTTGCATGTGTGACTTGCTAAGTCACTTCAGTCGTGTCCAACTCTTTGCAACCCCATGGACCGTAGCCTTCCAGGCCCCTGGTCCATGGGATTCTCCAGGCAAGAACACTGGAGTGGGTTGCCATCTCCTCCTTCAGGGGGTCTTCCTAACCCAGGGATCATACCTGAGCCTCTTACGTCTCCTGCATTGGCAGGTGAGTTCTCTACCACTAGCTCCACCTGGGAAGTCCTATCAAAGGGTTCCAAGTATTTAAATAAGGCAAAGAAATTAAACAGCATATAATAAAAGAATAACAGAAAGGGTTAGTTAAATAGAACACTGGGGAAAATTAGGTACTCTTTACTTTTCAGTGTTTGACTAGTACATGTGCAAAATGGGGAAGGGTTTAAAAAATAAAACAACAATCAACCAACCAGCAAACACAAAAATTCCCTCCCACCCCTAGCCCTACATTTGTAAACAAATATACATTCACTCATTCAAAAACATACATGGCATTGAACTATAAACTCTGTGCAATACCTTGTTTTGCCTCAATGAACAACATTCACTTATTCAGTCAGTGATTTACTAAGCATCTATTACATAGCAAGCACTACTGTACAGGGGCTGGAGAGCTGATCAAAATGGATAAAATCCTGAAACTCATGGAGTTGACACTGCAGTATTACATTCTATATCAGCATATAAACCATACTTCATTCTCTCAAGGGGCTGTATTCACCCACTGTAAGTATATGCTGCTATGTCTTCAACCAGTCCCTTACTGATGGGCTTTTAGATCCTTTTCCAGTTAATGCATGCTTTTTTTTTAAAAAATAAATCTTGATCTTATGGCATTCTTTTCATTTATAAACAAATATTTGGGCCAAATTCTAAACAGCCACTTAAAACCAGTCAATTTACGTCAACATTGTATCTTGAAAATATTTTATTCATTAAGTTCTTTTCATTTAACCAGTATCTATAAAACCACATGGGAGAAGATCTTCTCCTAAAATTGTTTAACTAAGTTAAAATTCCAGTTGATTATTTGTAACAGTTTAGCAGAATATGTTACAGTTTTCCAGAACCCAGGAAGAAAGCAAATGTCATTACCAATCCTACCCCCCCCCCCCAACTGCCCCTTGCAACTATTAAGTGTGGTGCTAATTCTTCCAGCTGGTTTTCAGACAGCTTTAAAATTACCTTTGAGTGCTCGCTTCAGCAGCACATGTACTAAAATTGGAACGATACAGAGAAGGTTAGCATGGCCCCTGCGCAAGGATGACACGCAAATTCGTGAAGCGTTCCATATTAAAAAAAAAAAAAATTACCTTTGAAGTTTCCCTAACCCTTAAAAGTCAGAGTGACTGCTTTGCCAAGAGAAACAGAGCTCTTACTGAACAGGACAGAATTCACTTAGTACTTATCATTTCAAATGTCCATGTTCTGGGTGCAGGTGTGTGTGTGTGTGTGAATTCACTTAATACTTATCATTTCAAATGTACATGTTCTGGGTGCAGGTGTGTGTGTGTGTGAATTCACTTAGTACTTATCATTTCAAATGTACATGTTCTGGGTGCAGGTGTGTGTGTGTGTGTCCCACAACATCTGCAAAGGGTCCGTGATGCACCCACTCCAGTACTCTTGCCTGGAGTATCCTCATGGGCAGAGGAGCCTGGTGGGCTACAGTCCATGGGGTCGCAAACAGTCAGACATGACTGAAAGGCTAAGCACAGTATGCACTACGGCCCAGGGAGTAATTGCTGAACCATACAAATTCAGAAATGACAAAACAAAACCAAACCAGACACAGGAACCTGCACTGAGTCACCAAGAAAAAACCACAATCAAACCAAACCAAACAACAAACTCCAACAACGACGTTTCTTGAGTACTGTGTATGCCAGACCCTGTGTCAAGGGTTTTAAGTACACCTTCTCATGTGGTTGCAGGACAACCCCTCTACATATGTGAAAACTGAGGCTTAAGAGAAGTTTAGATATTTTGCCAAGTTCATTCAGCCCCTACATGGTAGGACTGAACGTAAACATGGACAGCCTTGGCTTTAAAATCTGTAACTGGTTATGACACTCTGTTCCTGCAACTACAAAATCCATTTAATAATTGTGTATAAATTATGTACCAGTCACTTAAAATGACAAACCATGGAAGAGTGATAAAGGTTAACTCACAATTCTACATATATTGGATCCAAGATTCAACCCCAGTCTATGTGACTCAACACTGAGTCTTCTTGAATCCACCTTGTGGAACCTCAGAATGATGATGCCATGACAGATTTTACTGCCCACCTTCCTCAAAGAAGAATAGTTAAGGCTATCAGCTCTGGACTAATACTGCCTAGATTCAAATCCCAGCAAGTGGTTACTGTGGACACCGGATAAATTAATCTCTGCATGTTTCCATTTATCTATTAGAGATTCTTGGTAGCTCTATGTATCAAAGAGGATAATATCTGTAAAGAGCTGAGAACTGTGTCCAGCCAATGCTTAGGCTCTCTAGACAGCTCACCACTAGGACAACACTGCCATTATTCATTCTAGAATAGAGCTACAATCACCTATCTTACATACAGATGACAGACGATGAGATGGTTGGATGGCATCACCAACTCAATGGACATGAGTCTGAGCAAGGGAGATGGTGAGGGACAGGGAAGCCTGGCGTGCTGCAGCGATGGATCGCAAAGAGTCTGACACAACTGAGCCACCAAACGACAAAATACAAACAACCACAAAACTACCTCAGGGAGCACAGCCTGGGGTTGAAACACATCATATGCTGTAGAAAAGGCCAACTGTGAAAATTCATTATTAGGAGAAAATTAAGGACAATATTCAACTGAGGAGTCACTGAGGAACTCCTGAACTCCCATCCAACAGCTCCTCAAGCAAGAACCACCAAACCCTGCTGAGAATTCACAGAACCTGCTAACGTGGATCTACTTCGGGCTGGAGGAAGAAACTCTGCCTTTGGCAGACTGGTGTGATTGCCAGGAGTTGCATTTCCTGTGAGTGGGCAGCGACGCCATGGCAACTAGAGCCACGGGATGTCTGGGGGCATCCCAGGTGAAATGGAGCCCTCACAGCTTCAGAGCGACCTTTTACCCACAGAAGAATCCCAACAGAGGAGGAGAAGGGCAGCTGACTGACAGCAAGCCAAGGACGTCTGGGGTGCCTTAGCATCCGTCCTTCTCTGTTGGGAGCCTTCAGCGGCTCAGAGTTGGGGTGGGGGGAAGAGGGCTTTACAATGGGGCTCAGCACAAAAGGCCCTCCTCCTCCTCAGCCCCTCTCCTTTTTCTCCAGCTGAGCCCAGTTATATGCAAACAACGCTCTAAAAGAAGCTCAAAATGCAGGCTACTGGATGGCTGAGGAAGGACAAGGTGGGGGAGCCAACAGTTCAGAGAGTGGCAGCAGGCCAGTGAAGTGGGGTCTGCAGGGACGGGAGGCAGCGGCGGGCGGTGGGGGGCGGGGGGAGAGGGCGCGACCCTGTCTTTTACCCAACTGGAAGCAAAGTAAAGCATCATCCCCCGGGCCCCCTGCCCTAAGCAGCGCGAGCCTGGAGCAGAGCGGCCGCTCTCATCCCCTTCCACCTGCCCCCACGCCGCAACCAAGGCTGTCCCCGCGTGGGGGCCTTGCCGCTCCGCTGTGCCGCCGGAGATGCTCGCCCAGAAAACATGGCTGAGTATCCGCGATGCGCGCGCGACGCGGGAGCGTTTTGGGGAGGGATGCGCCCGGCGCCCGGCCCGCAGCTGGGAGAGGTCGGAGGTGGGGAACTTGAACGCTTGGGCTGGAGGCAAGTGCAGCGCGTGCCAGCTGCTCCTTGGCGTGGCTCCTTCCTTCCTCCCTCCCTCTCCTTCCTCCCCTTTCCTCCTCCTTCCCGTCTTCCTGGCTTCCTCCCTTCTTCATCCCTGCCCAGCCTCCTTCCTGCCACCCGGACCCTCGTCCCTGCCCTCCTCCTGCTGTCACTCCCAAGCCAGGGGACAAAACCCGCCCGCCCGCGGTTACCTGCGGGCCCTCAGAGTGGCCCCAAGGTCTGCCTCGGTCACTGCCGGAGTCCAGGCGCGCACTCAGCCGCCGCCCGCCTCATCCCCGCGCATCTGAGCCGCCCCAGCGGCAGCTGCTCCTTTTATGGGGCCCGCAGGCAGAGGCAGTGCCCTGGCGTCCCCAGCCCGCTCGGGGCGGCAGCGTCGTCAATGTGCGCTATTCACACTCACGGGCCGCTGCTGGGTCCCTGGTAGTGAGCGGTGGCCTCCCGCCCACCCCCATCCACAGGGCCTGGGTAGGGGTGCGGAGGGGGTGGGGTGTGGATAAACAGGGCTTTCACGGTACCCAGCGTGGGAGGGGAGGTCACGTGGTCCCGGTCCAGGGTAACCAAGGAAATATGGGCCCACGAAGAGCTGCAACCTTGGAAACGGATGTGGAGACGGTGGTCAAACAGGAGAGTCAGATATACTTTAAAATATATCAGGAATAAAGTTGAACTTTCCTTCCTTATCATTATTTTATTTAAAATAACAATTCTTAAATAGCACCTGCCCTTTTACTAATGACTATGAGGAGCCTTTTATTCTCTCCTGGTACAGACTATTCTGAAAGTACTGTGCTGGTGTTCCAGTATACCACTGTGACCCTTTGGTTAATACAGATTGTCTCTTCACTCTTCAGGAAACTTAGATTGGCCCCAATCCATAGAATAAAAGCCAAACACCTTAGCTTAGCATTCAAGGTCCCTTAAAAAAAAAAGAAATCCTAAAAAGGGGGCCCAACTCTCTAGTTGCAAAGCCAATCCATCTCATCATTATGCAGCCCTGGAAAGGGGTAACTATTTGTCTGGCCTCTGAAAGATGAAAAGGATGAAGATCAAAGAGGTTAAGTAACAGTCAAAGGTCACTCAGCTAAGAGCTTGGAGCAATGTCTCCGACCAGTCCAAGTTCAAAGTCCTGAATCTTGGTCTCCCTGAGCATCTGCCTTTTGTGAACTTTTAAGGTCAAGGGGCATGCCTTTTGAACTCTGGAAAATACTTCACCTCTTCTCTGGCAAGGATAAACCTGAAAAAGGTGAGTTCCTTGGGCTAAGAGGGAAAAAAAAAACAGAGCTCCCTTTGAATCTATCACCTCACCTCAGCATTTCCTTTCGATTCATATAGAATTTTAGTTCTAATTTCAGGTGGAGTGCAGATGACTCCACCCCTATGGCAGAAAGTGAAGAGGAGCTAAAAAGCCTCTTGATGAAAGTGAAAGAGGAGAGTGAAAAAGTTGGCTTAAAGCTCAACATTCAGAAAACTAAGATCATGGCATCTGGTCCTATCACTTCATGGGAAATAGATGGGGAAACAGTGGAAACAGTGTCAGACTTTATTTTGGGGGGCTCCAAAATCACAACAGATGGTGATTGCAGCCATGAAATTAAAAGACGCTTACTTCTTGGAAGAAAAGTTAGGACCAACCTAGATAGTATATTCAAAAGCAGTGACATTACTTTGCCGACTAAGGTCCATCTAGTCAAGGCTATGGTTTTCCTGTGGTCATGCATGGATGTGAGAGTTGGACTGTGAAGAAGGCTGAGCGCCGAAGAATTGATGCTTTTGAACTGTGGTGTTGGAGAAGACTCTTGAGAGTCCCTTGGACTGCAAGGAGATCCAACCAGTCCATTCTGAAGAAGATCAACCCTGAGATTTCTTTGGAAGGAATGATGCTAAAGCTGAAGCTCCAGTACTTTGGCCACCTCATGCAAAGAGTTGACTCATTGGAAAAGACTCTGACGCTGGGAGGGATTGGGGGCAGGAGGAGAAGGGGACGACCGAGGATGAGACTGCTGGATGGCATCACAGACTCGGTGGACGTGAGTCTGAGTGAACTCCGGGAGATGGTGATGAACAGGGAGGCCCGGCGTGCTGCGATTCATGGGGTCACAAAGAGTCGGACATGACTGAGCGATTGAACTGAACTGAACTGTGGCGGTCGTGAGTGGAGCATTCACGGGAAGTCATCAATTTGACAACACTGGGGTTGGTCTCCAGCAAATGCACGTCACTGCCTGGGACCCCAAATCATCTCCCAAGGAAGAAGCCCTTAATGCAGTTATTTGAAACACTTTACATAATGTTAAAATGAAGTTTCCATGTGAGTTATACAAGCGGAGGACAATAAAATCCACATCGACGGTCTGAATGGGACTCCCTTCCAACGTGTGGAAAAATATTTGCCAAAAGAGCAAACACCACAGCCTATTTACTCCTGTGTCTTTTTTTCCCCCCAGCAGCCACAGGAGAAGGATTTGGCATGAGGGGATTCCCAGAGTGAACCTAACACAATTTCTCTAGTGGAGCTCATTAAAAGACTAGATAAGCCTGATTGTGATAAGATGGAGTAAAGGAATGTCTATGCTAATAACTCCAGACAGGTAAGGGGGCGGGTGGAGGTGATTGAGAGCCTTCTGTTGAAGTGAAAGTGACTTTCAGTTTCAAACAACTGTACTAGGGTATTCCGTGTGTAGAAAGGAGTGTCTGTAGTAAGTACACAGTGTTCCTGCTGAGAGGGTTCTCGCAGAAAGCCTGTAATTAGAAGCCCTGAAGTACCCACCTCTCCATGAAGAAGGCTGGAGGACAGCCTGCCAAGGTAATAGGGTTTGAGTGTGACTGTGTCTGTGTAAGAGTGAGAGAGAGTGTGTGTGTGTCCTCAGTCTCCATTCCCATCTAATTACCATATAATACCAAGGTTTATGAGTTTCCAGTGGTGGGGAAAAAAGAAATAAAAACAAAGGGAAACAAAAAAGCCACTTAACAGGACCCTAAAAAAACTGTGATTTAGAGAAAGAGATATTTGAACCCACATCCAAAAGCAGCTCATCTAACATGGAGGCAGGAGAGTGACTTAGCCTTTGAAGCAGCCAGCAGAATTCCTCCCCACTCTCAGATTCTAACCTTCTTGACTTATTTCATTTGCACTCATGGTAAACCTTCTTAGAAGCCCTCTCAATGCTGCTGGTATATGCCACTGAGAATAAGAAAATGAGGACTTGGTGGTGATGTCACCACCTTTTTGTCTGTCTCCACTCATATATATGAAAGTGGGCTTCTTCTGAACCAACCAAGCCTTTCTTGGGCTGATCCTCTGAATTACTTATTTCAGGAAGGGTCTGTGAGAACTGAAATTTGCATTTGTCTGGAAGGGATAGTTTGGCAAATCCAACTTAATTCTATAGTCACTCCTGAACCTTCGCAGTATCTCAAGGAGAGGCTCGTGCTCCCCCTTGGTAAGGTTTATGAGATGCATTGTGTGTACTAACCTAATTTATGTTTCCTATTCACAGATGGTAAATGTAAAGTTTCTCAAGGGGAAGAAATTACATCCCATACAACTTGGGGTTTGTGTTCATCTGTCCATGACTATAATACATCTCAGGTAGGTTTAGTCCCTACCCCAAAACAGAAATAGCTGGTCTTGACACTCAGTTGAAAAAGAAAAGATGACACTGTATATTTCAGCCAATTGTATTATCAATATTCTATCTCAAACAATAATATTGGTTGTGTTTTTTTTAACCCCTCAAAATGGATGGAAAAATTAGGTCTGATTTAATCTCTCTTAGCTCTGCATGGTATAACAATATTAAGTCATATGTTTGGAGTTTGAGTAGCTGGAGGCGGTTGCTACATCAAACTCAAATGGCCACCCAGAACTTATTTTCACTGTGGTAGGTATGTGTCTTCTCATACATTTTGGTGGTTGCTGTTTATTTTTTTAAGAGGAAGCATCACGGCGTTAACATCAAACAGATGTAATTGAGTTCGGCTTTGAATTTTTTTTTCTTAAAATACAATAACCTTTTGTTTTTATTTATTCAACACATATTTTTTGAGCACTTAGTATGTGTTGCATTGTTCTCAGCATTGGAGATACAACAGTGGACAGACAAAAACACCTGCCTTCATGCAATTATATTACTGTAGCTGACTAGACTCCTAATATCAACACTGTAAATGTATGCAGAACTGACCCACAATTATTAACCTTAATCATGGGGTAATAATATAACAGGAAATTCTAATTACTGAGTAAGCCTAGAAAACTTTTCCTTGGTTTTACGATATGTTATGGTTTAACTCTATTGACTTTCTTTTTTACTGGTTTTCATGACTAAGGCTACAAATTGACAAGGATGATCACTGTTTAGACCTTGACCTTGGAGCCTACCTGTCCTGAATGGATATCCCTAATCTACACTTGGCTCTGTGACCTTGAGGAAGGTACTCAATTCTGCTAATTCACAATTTCCCCATTTGTATTTTTTAATGGGAATAATAAGAATATGTCCCTTGAGATAATGTTGAGAATTAAAATGAGATGACATAAGCAAGTCATCTGGCCTAAATCAACATATCTCAACCTTTTTTCTCCCTCACTGACCCTATCAGTAAGTTTTTTAAGATTTCTTTTCCCCTAATCAATACCTGCCCCCTTCAATGAAATTTTAATACCACAGATATCTCGTATGGCTGTTTCGGTATTGTGTACTTATACACAAGAAGAATTTTTTTTTTTTTCACTTCCCAAAAACCCAATGTTTTTTCCCTTACAGGTGATATTGCTCCCCAATGAGAAAAGTTGGCTTAGAGCTTGGCACAGTGCTTGCTGAGTCTTAACCAATATAATAGTCATAGTAAAAATAAATAGAAGGCCCTGTGTCACCAGACTACAGAAGAGCATAAAGTCTGATAAAAAGCAAAAACCCATCAGCTCTGTTATCCAGGGAACCAAAGCCCAAATCCAGTATCACAGCCAGCAGCATCTGGAAGCTAGAGTTGAGCCCGAATCAGAAGATCTTCTTGCTGATGAGAAAAAGGCAAGATGCATAGCAGCAGGGCAGCTAGACAAGGTGTGATTACAACTCTTAATCAGTCAACACAGGTTACCCATCACTTACACATGCAGAGAAGAACCAAGATAGCACCAAAGTGCTCCCAGTTAGAGATGTGGGCACGGAGTTTTTTTCTGGCCTGAAAACTCCACTTCCCACTTTTCTCTCCATCCAAGTCTCACTCCTCCATCAAGTCCACCCAAAGCACCAATTCCTAATGATGTCTTTTTCAGTACAAAGTCTTTGCCAGGTTTCAGTCATCACACAAATCTAAGCTGAAGGACATTTACAGAATAACATATTACAGTTTATTTTAAAAAATGTTGAGGTATGAAAGACTAGGATTGGTTGAGGAGGAACTCCCCCAAATTGGAGAGTACAAGACATCTAAATATAATATGGTACCCTAGACTGGACCCTGAAACAGAAAAAGACTTCAGTGGGGAAAAAAAACAGTGAAATCCAAAGAGTCCTTAGTTAACAGTATTGTGTCAATGTTAATTTCTCAGTTTCGATCATTGTACATGGTTACATAAGAGGTTAACATTAGGGGAAGCTGGTTATGGCAAAACTTCATACTATTTCTGCAACTTTTCTCCATATTTAAATGATTTTGAAATAGTAAATTTAAGAAAGATGATGATTTGTTCATTCATTCTTGCATCAAGTGTGCCCAGAGGCTGGTAATCAGCAATGAACCAAGCAAAACAAAAATTCCTAATGCCATGGATATTATTCTATATTTTAGGGATTTTACCCTTTCTGAGTATAGCTATGGGGCAACACCCATGGGCCCGATCTTGTCTGTTACTGCTGTGCCATCCGTGTGCTCGTGCCACGCCCCCGTGCTGGGAGTGTAAGTTGCATACAGGCATATGGCTATATTCCTCTGCTTTTCTCCAGGGGAGTGGACGGGAGATGAGAGCTCTTAAGTCCACTGCATGGCAAGTAACATATGCCTAGAACAGTGCATAATACAGACTAGACCTTGGATAGGTAATACGAGATGCCATTTTTAAAAACATGAAAGCTTTTGACACAGAGCCTGTTCACAAAGTAACTGTTCAGGGACTTCCCTGGTGGTCCTATGGTTAGGACTCCATGCTTCCACTGCAGGGGGCATGGATTCAACCCTTGGTCAGGGAACTAAGTAAGATCCCACATGCAGCGAGGCCCAAAAAAACACACACACACAACAAAGTAGGTGTTCAATTACTATATTCCTTGGCTTGAACTTAAGAATGATCATCTGTTTGTCTCCTCAGACTTAAATGTTACAATTTTATGATATGTAATACTTAATTTCTTGACAAGTAGGAGTGTATGTATGTGTGTTAGAGAAATTGTGCGAGAGAATGATAGGGAATTTATTTTAGAGTCAGTGGGAAACAGAAACGGAGATCTGAACTGATACATCCTAATGGACTCTAACACTTCAAGAAACAAATTAAGTTGGGATTTAAAAGATTTCCCTAGATGGGACTTCCCTAGTAGCTCAGATGGTAAAGTGTCTTCCTGCAATGCAGGAGACCCAGGATCTTTGATCCCTGGGTCTGAATACCCCCTGGAGAAGGAAATGGCACCCCACTCCTATACTGTTGCCTGGAAGATCCCATGGATGGAGGAGCATGGTACGCTACAGTCCGTGGGGTCGCAAAGAGTCGGACGTGACTGAGTGACTTCACTTTCTTTCTTTCTTTATAAGATTTCAACAACATGCTTTAAAAGACAAGGATGATAATCAACAGAGAAATGCCAAGAAATCCCTGTCATACTTACCAGATTTTAGCTACTTACACATAAATTAGAACAAAAAAATCCCAAACCTGTCAGATGGTTCTTAAAATGCAGTGTGCTTTTGTGGATAAGTGTGGAATTACATTTTTGTTGGTAAAGACCTTCCTGTTCATCCCTGTACCCTAACCATCTGACACACTTCCTTAGTACATGTAATGATGTGTGTAAGTTCAGGGTCAGGCCCATCATGTAGTCCATACACCTGGTCCTTTTTCCACGATTCACTCTATTAGCAAATGTCACCTCCATCCACCCCATTCTAGAAGCCAGAACCTCACCAATCAGCCTGGATAACCCTGGCAGGTACATCTCGAAGTTCTGACAAATTTTCCTCCTAAATACGTTTCACGTCTGTCCACGACTGTCTCTGCTGCTAACGTTCTCATCCACCATGATCTTTAGCCTGGACAATTATAATACCTTCTAAACTGGTTTCCCAACCTATAATCTATCTTGCTTATAGCAGAAAGAGAGACTTAAAAAACATTTTTTTTTTTAAGTAAATCTGATCATGTCATTTACCAACTTAAGTCTCCCAAGAAGAAAATCTTCAATTCGACCTAAAAGGACATGCTTGGTCTTGTCTCTGCCAACCTCTCCAGCATTCTCTCTCAGCACATGATTTCTGTCTCTTTCTCTGCTGTCTTCACTAGCAATCATTCACTGTTTCAAAACATACCAAACTGGGACCACCCGGTAAAGGCTTTCCACCAAATCACCCTCATTCCACCTACTCAACTTTTGTGTCTCACTTAAACAGCACTTTCTCATAAAAGACCTGCAACAACGCCCCACGTTCAGTGAGTTGGTGACCTCAAAGATAACCTTTAATGATGTCCATTTCTCGGTATTCAGACTATTATATACTCTCCACTCACAGGTACCAGGGTTGGTCTATGTGACAAATAGTTGGGAAAAGTGATGGTCTTTCACTTCCAAGGGTGGGTTATAAGACAGTACCACTTCCATCTTGGTCATTTGTGTGCACTCTCGGTCTCCTGTTGGACTGTTTAGGGAAGGCAGCTGTCATCACGTAAGCATTTGAGAACTGAAGCCTTCTGCCGAGGGATACATAATGATCTTCAAAGTACATTCTTTAGCCTCAGTTGAACTTCCAGATCATGGTAGCCCCAGTCATCTGACTTTATCCTTTTCAGAATATATGAAGTAAGTCCACCCAGCTACACCACTTCCAGATTTTTGACACTCAGAATTGAGACCCTGAGATTAAATATTTGTTGTTTTACATTGCTAAGTTTTAGGGTAATTTGACTGGTGTAACTTACACAGCAATAGATAATCAACACACTTAGTTAGATAGCCAGGTCATACCCTCTCACAGAATCTTAGTGCTTCCTCTCCTTTCTTGTGCATATAGTATTTGGTAAGTACATATTTATGGAAGTAAATGCATCAGTGTTGGTCTCTTCATCAGTTTTGTCTCTCCATCTCACCATGGTGTTTCTAGAATTTTGCACAAGGCACAAAGTGCACCATCAAAAACATTCAGTTCAGTTCAGTTCAGTCGCTCAGTCGTGTCTGACTCTTTGCAACCCCATGAATCGCAGCATGCCAGGCCTCCCTGTCAATCACCAACTCCAGGACTTCACTCAAACTCATGTCCATCGAGTCAGTGATGCCATCCAGCCATCTCATCCTCTGTCGTCCCCTTCTCCTCCTGCCCCCAATCCCTCCCACCATCAGGGTCTTTTCCAATGAGTCAGCTCTTCGCATGAGGTGGCCAAAGTATTGGAGTTTCAGCTTTAGCATCAGTCCTTCCAATGAACACCCAGGACTGATCTCCTTTAGAATGGATTGGGTAGATCTCCTTGCAGTCCAAGGGACTCTCAAGAGTCTTCTCCAACACCACAGTTCAAAAGCATCAATTCTTCAGTGCTCAGCTTTCTTCACAGTCCAACTCTCACATCCATGCATGACCACAGGAAAAACCATAGCCCTGACCAGACGGGCCTTTGTTGGCAAAGTAATGTCTCTGCTTTTCAATATGCTATCTAGGTTGGTCATAACTTTCTTCCAAGGAGTAAGCATCTTTTAATTTCATGGCTGCAGTCACTATCTGCAGTGATTTTGGAGTCCAAAAAAATAAAATCTGCCAGTGTTTCCACTGTTTCCCCATCTATTTCCCATGAAGTGATGGGACCAGATGCCATGATCTTCGTCTTCTGAATGTTGAGCTTTAAGCCAACTTTTTCGCTCTCCTCTTTCACTTTCAACAAGAGGCTTTTTAATTCCTCTTCACTTTCTGACACTAGGATTCTATTTTCAAAGTCATATACCGGGAAGATTTTCCTTCAGTAACGTAATCACCTTGTTAAACTTGCTTTTGGTAGGGAGTCACTATACATAACATGAGCCCTAGATGTAGTCAGTAATTAATATGAGAGATCCATGTAAACAAGTACCCAAACACAGCCTCATCCACCATTACTGTCACTCTGCAGCATACCTTCAACAGGGAACACTGGCTGTCAAACCCAATAGGCTAATCATAACAATAAAATAGCATCTGATCCCGATTTGGCCAGATTGCACTTTCCCTCCTGTCACTGTCATGGAGATCTATGGAAGTCCGGGGCACTAATAGACTTTCTCACCCCTGAAGGATAATTATCAGAGTACTGCATGTTAAGCACAATGTCTTCCTAAGAACTAGAGGTAAATGCTCTCAATACCCAACCAGGGGACTAAGTGCCCTAACTTGTTTCTATTTTTAATTGGTTGATTTTCATTCAACCAAAGATGAAAACCACGTTGTTGGTCTCCCCTCTGTAACATAAAAACTGCTGGTCATAAAGGGAATCATCTTTGAAGTAAAATACAGCCAGCAGTACGCCCAAAGAGATGTGACAGGCCATCAATACCCAGTGTTAACTCAAAGCTGATGATATATTTTATTCTCTCCTTGCACAATGCACCTTCAGCTACTTCCCCACTTAAGGTCTTATGGGTAGACAAGGGGAACAAAAGGCCCACGATTCACTTCCAAGAAACACAGGGCTTTAGCCATCACTTCCAGTGTGTTGAATGTGGAAGCTAGAGTTGTGCAGCCTTTCTTGAATACCTACTTTCAACAGCGGCGCTTGCTTAAAACAAAAAAAATCTGGATTTTTGACCCCATCTCGATACATTCAGTCAGAATTTGCAGAGAAAGAGCCGTGGAATCAGCCTTTTTAACAAGTAACTGAAGAAATGGACTCTACTGCCAGGCCTAAAAGCACATAAAAGGCATAAAAGTTGATCCATTGGAATAAATTTTTGCTTCAGTACAGATGCAGTCCACTTTTTGAAAATGTTACAGGCAAAGCATCCTCTACAAGTAAGTCTTACTGCAACAACACAACCAGTACGATAGATATATAAAGATAGAGGAAAAAAGTTATTTGATCTATGAGATGTAGCAAAAGCAGCTGTTAGAGGGAAGTTCCTAGTGATACAAGCCTTCCTGAAAAAGCAAGAAAAATCTCAGATAAACAACCTAACCCACCACATAAAAGAGTGAGAAAAAGAAGAACAGATAAAACCTAAAGTCAGTAGAAGGGAGGCAACAATAAAGATTGGATGGGGTGGTGGTGTAGTTGCTAAGTCGTGTCTGACTCTTGTGACCCTATGGACTGTAGCCCGCCAGGCTCCTCTGTCCATGGGGTTTCCCAGGCAATAATACTGGAGTGGTTTGCCATTTCCTTCTCGAGAAGATCTTCCCAACCCAAGGATAGGACCCACATCTCCTACACTGCAAACAAATTCTTTGCCACTGAGCCACCAGGAAAGTCCCAATAGAGATTGGAGAGGAAATAAAAACAACTTGTTTGAGGCACTTCAGTGTCAAACCTGGTGCTCTCCTTATTTCTGTGAAGTGAAGTTGCTCAGTCGTGTCTGACTCTTTGCGACCCCATGGACTGTGGCCTTCCAGGCTCCTCTGTCCATGGGATTTTCCAGGCAATATAATGGAGTGGATTGCCATTTCGTTCTGCAGGGGATCTTCCCAACCCAGGGACTGAACCCGGGTCTCTCACACTGTAGACAGACACTTTACCATCTGAGCCACCAGGGAAGTCCAACTTTGATCTTATTTCTGTAACAGGCTCTATACCTTAGGGTTTTATCAAGACTTTATACCTCTATGTAGAAAAATATTTCACAGATCTTCAAACATGACTAAGAACATATAACTCAGAACATATAACATTGATTTTTTTATATTAGTAACACTTCCCTATTTGGCATAGGTTTGAGTTATAAAGAAGGTCTCATTTTATCAAAGTATTTTGAGAGCTATTTTACCCCCTCCATATGTGTATTCAGTCCTTTATCCTCAGTACCAGGGCCCCATTTACAGTATCTATGGTTGGGGCAAAGGAAAAGTAAGGATTCTACCCAGATTAAAGTGGAGGATATTAGCAATGGATAAACTAATAATTCAAAAAAGTTCTATTTCGCCTGTTTTTCACAAACGAAAAAACCACCACACAGGAAAATCTAAACTCAAGAAGCAATATCCTAGTATCTGCTTAGCTGGAAGTCAAAGAACCCTGAGATGTTTGGGAAAGAGCTCTGAGGCAGAGGCCCATGTGTGCGTGCATGCTAAGTCACTTCAGCCGTGTCTGACTCTTTGCGATCCTATGGACTGTAGCCCGCCAGACTCCTCTGCCCATGCAATTCTCTAGGCATGAATACTGGACTGGATTGCCATGCCCTTCTCCAGGGGATCTTCCTGACCCAGGGATTCAACCTGTATCTCCTGCATTGGCAGACAGCCAACTAGAGCCACGTGGGAAGCCCAAGAGTCCATGGCCCTCCTGAAATCACAGTCAGACTCTGATATTATGCTCTCATGAGCACTATTTGTTGGAGAGGATTGATGGATTTCATCCTACTATTAAAAAAACTTCTGACTCTCCCCTACCCACGCAGATGAAGAATTAAGTTGTTTTCTTCTAGAAAAGATCCAGAATCTTAGGATAATCAACGGACAGAGACTTTTTAGACCTAATTTATGGCCACTCTTATTTGACACATGAAAAAGTGAGACACAAGCATGTGATGACTACTTTCACTCAAAGAAGATAAAATACAAGTTTTTCACTTTTTAAAAGAAGCCATTGCTTTATAAAACTTTATTAATACATTTAGACAGACTTGGCCAAACCACAGCTGGGCAGATATGCCCACCTCAACTATAATAAGCAATTAACAAGTATTTAACATGTTTTCTAGAAAATAAAAAAATAAGACATACCGTGCTTCACCAAGTATAAGATAACAATCGTAATTTATGAAGCAATAAGGCAGGAAATAAACTGCCAATTAAATAACAAGATGGTTGAATACATGTGGATTTCTAAAAATCTGTGTCTTAGACTTGATGAAATGCAATATTGCAAAAAAGTAATGCCTTGATTTATATGACTCCTGGAAGAACAGAATGTAGTAAACTTCCTTTTGTAAAAATTAAACTGTAAACGAAAGCCTGTGAAACATTAAAAGTCCTCTTTGCAACATCTTTGAGACTAGCACATACTGAGTTAATCACAAGAGAAGAAATCATACAAAATTATTCATACATACGTCAAGTATCTTATTTTAACACACAGGGTATTCATTCCTTCATCCATCTTTTAAAGTAGATTGAGAACTATTTTTGGACATATGTTACCAGTTTAGGATTCTATAGGCTCTTTCTTGATATAAACACTTCTAATTTAGAGTCTATGATTTCCAATTTGGGTTCAGTTGAAATGGAATGATAATGTAAAGACACTTGCAAAGCAACATGAATGTTTTAGATTTTCTTTTAATGACTTCTGTTTACATTTTGCAGTTATTCCAACAGCTAATTTAACAACCTGCCCACAACCAACACCCAGTAACCAGGTGTGCAAGTGACACAGCTAGGAAATAGATCGTCCAGCCCGAGCCAAGCCTTTGGAGGGTTCAGCCACTGAGGCTGATATCCACTGAGATGAAGTTGGCCCAGGACAACCGAGCCAAGCCACTCCCAGTTTCCCCTTCTACAGGAACTATATGAAGCCATGCATTGTTTTAAGTCACAAAGTCTGTGGATAGTTTGTCACATAAAAGTGGTAACACATACAGCAGCCTTCTACACAATGTAGGCAGTTAGCAGGCTCAGGGCACTTTTCAGAATGAAGAGTGAATTGATTAAGTGAAGCTTCCTTAAGTTCTCTGAATTTCTATATCACTGAAAGTGAAAGGGGCTCAATTGTGTCCGACTTTGTGACCCCATGGACTATACAGTATATGGAATTCTCCAGGCCAGAATACTGGAGTGAATAGCCTTTCCCTTTTCCAGGGGATCTTCCTGACCCAGGGATTGAACCCAGGTCTCCCTCATTGCAGGTGGATTGTTTACCAGCTGAGCCACAAGGGAAGCACTTCTGTACTACTAGAGGCTACCAAATACTCCTTTTATGTGAGACTCTAGTCTCCGTTCCAGGCGTCCCTGGTGGCTCAGGGGTAAAGAATCCGCCTTCCAATGCAGGAGATGTGGGTTTGATCCCTGGGTCGGGAAGATCCCCTGGAGGAAGGAATGGCAACCCACTCCAGTATGCTTGTCTGGAGAATCCCATGAACAGAGGAGCCTGGTGGGCTATAGTCCATAGGATCACAAAGAGTAGGATATGACTGAAGTGACTTACCACATGGCAGTCTTCTTTCCTAATTCCCCAGAATGGTACTGAATCAAAGGTAAGTAATAAATTAAGAGATGGTAGCAATACGTGAACCATGAATTTCTAGATGTTCAAGCTGGTTTTAGAAAAGGCAGAGGAACCAGAGATCAAATTGCCAACATCTGCTGGATCATGGAAAAAGAAAGAGAGTTCCAGAAAAACATCTTCTTCTGCTTTATTGACTATGCTAAAGCCTTTGACTGTGTGGATCACAATAAACTGTGGAAAATTCTGAAGAGATGGGAATACCAGACCACCTGACCTGCCTCTTGAGAAACCTATATGCAGGTCAGGAAGCAACAGTTAGAACTGGACATGGAACAACAGACTGGTTCCAAATAGGAAAAGATGTATGTCAAGGCTGTATATTTCCACCCTGCTTATTTAACTTCTATGCAGAGTACATCATGAGAAACACTGGGCTGGAAGAAGCACAAGCTGGAATCAAGATTGCCGGGAGAAATATCAATAACCTCAGATATGCAGAAGACACCACCCTTATGACAGAAAGTGAAAAACTAAAAAGCCTCTTGATGAAAGTGAAAGAGGAGAGTGAAAAAGTTGGCTTAAAGCTCAACATTCAGAAAACAAAGATTATGGCATCTGGTCCCATCACTTCATGGGAAATAGATGGGGAAACAGTGGAAACACTGGCAGACTTTATTTTTTTGGACTCCAAAATCACTGCAGATGGTGACTGCAGCCATGAAATTAAAAGATGCTTACTCCTTGGAAGGAAAGTTATGACCAACCTAGATAACATATTGAAAAGCAGAGACATTACTTTGCCAACAAAGGCCCGTCTGGTCAAGGCTATGGTTTTTCCAGTGGTCATGTATGGATGTGAGAGTTGGACTGTGAAGAAAGCTGAGTGCTGAAGAATTGATGGTTTTGAACTGTGGTGTTGGAGAAGACTCTTGAGAGTCCCTTGACTGTAAGGAGATCTACCCAGTCCATTCTGAAGGAGATCAGCCCTGGGTGTTCTTTGGAAGGAATGATGCTAAAGCTGAAACTCCAGTACTTTGGCCACCTCATGCGAAGAGTTGACTCACTGGAAAAGACCCTGATTCTGGGAGGGGTTGGGGGCAGGAGGAGAAGGGGACGACAGAGGATGAGATAGCTGGATGGCATCATGGACTCGATGGACATGAGTGTGGGTGAACCCCGGGAGCTGGTGATGGACAGGGAAGCCTGGCGTGCTGCGATTCATGGGGTCGCAAAGAGTCAGACATGACTGAGCGACTGAACTGAACTGAACAATGGTACCAGTAAGCAAGAGGGTTGGGGTAAAGGTGGCTGAGCCCTGTAACAAATGGAAGTTGGGAAGAAAAGAGGATCTGGGAAAATCCAACCCACTTTGTGCTTGCTTGCTGACTTCATGATGTCAAACCAGTGTCCACTGCCTGTTACCCTTCCTTAACACCTCCACGTGGCTCCTGGCCAAAACCTCAATTCTATCTGCTTTCTCCTCCTGGACTGCACTGTACTTCTAAAGGTCTAAATTGGGGAGTCATCGGTCCTTGGAAAAGCCAAGCTTGAAAAAGTAGGTCTCTAAGCCCACATACAAATCTCTATCATAAAAATACAAAATCTGGGGCAGAAAAAAACCCAGGAGTAAGTGATCTAGAAAATACCTACATTTTAGTAGAGCCAATCCAGTCCTTCTTTATACTCAAAGAAAATCAATTAGCAGAAACTACTGGTGTTTTATTCAAATCCTCATGGTCAAGCCTTAGCTAAATAAATCTGTTTTACGAAATACAAAAGAGGCTAACATAGAAGCATGTATTAGATGAAGCTGGCTTTCAAGACCTCAAAATTCAGAGGGCAAGAGTAGACTCCGACTGGCAAAAATAGAAATAGATACCATGGTTCTCATGTGTCCTGAACATACTTTCTTATAATTATCTTATAAATTTTACAGATAAGGAAACATTTCAAGTCATGGGGATTAAGAATTTACAAATCACATGGTGAGCACCCACTTCCCTTGTTCTACACTAAGACGGGGAAGCTAATGCACAGATGTGTCTCTCCTGGCCCTTTCTTCCATTAACACTGGTCAGAGCAGGGGCATTCCAGCCGCTTACTCTCTTGGATGGTGGTGGGTTCCCTCTGACTATCCCCAACTTCATCATACAAGAAGGGTAGAGAGGCTGCAGAAAGAGCTGAACTCCAGCTCAAAAGTAAGAGCCTCATTTTGGTAAAAACATAGACAATTCGTCCTATAGTTCCTTTGCCTCCAGGACTGAAATCAGTTTGACAGCACAGAAAACAGAATCAAGAACAGAACTCACAACTTCATCTTACCTCTTGTAAGCTCTGTGATCCTGGGTGAGTCAGATCGGACCAACATCACTGAGTTTCATATAGATTACATAGGAATGTCTACAAAATAACTGCCAACAGCAAACACCCATTACATACATGATGCTGATCTCTAATTTAATCAGTGCTTATGAGCATAAGTTTTGTAATCTTTCCGACCTGGATTCAAACCCAGATGCAGCCACTGATAGCTCGGTAAGTGAGGTACTCCACTCTCCTAAACTCAATGTTCTCGTCAGTAAAATGGGATTGACATTCATGTGAATTCACTGGGTTGTTATCAGGAGTTGTTATAAATTCAGTACAAATACTGCCAACAACTAATGGTTACCGAATGCAAACTTACATCAAACCAGGCCTTAATGTGTGTATAGTCATATTACGGTGATCGTAAGCCTTCTTATGGTGATCCATAAGCCTTCTTCATCCTTACCTTCTCACTAAGGTAGGTACTAGAGTGTGGCACTTGGAAAATACATCATAGATGCAGCTTCCAGCTAAAGGACATATGATAAGGAAGCACTCCAGCACAGAGAGGCTGGACTCCAGGGAAACAAGACACAGGTCCCCTCAGGCCAAACGGACCAGCTGAGCTCCTGGATTCACTGTCCTCCATTCCTTCTCTCCTACTAAAGGGGCCAGAAAAACTGATCAGAATGGAGTGCAGGGCTGGCAGGTGACCTCATGGATCCTGGACCAGTGGCCCTGCCTTAGATAAGGCTACAAAAATAGACAACAAATCTTTTAAGGAAAAAAATAAAAAATAAAACCATCAGAACAGATCTATTTTAAAGATCCTTTCCTTCCTTTTACAATCACAATGTGCTTCACAAATGCCCTGATTTTGATATTTCCACTGCCATGTTCTGCCCCTGCTTTTGGCCTCCTTCCACATCTAATTCTGATTTTTCTTTTTCACTGAATAGATCTAGCCAAGGCAAAGAGATGATTAGATGGTGTAAGAATGAATGAGATTTTATTTTAAAAATCCCTTATAAATAACTCCCTGCAGAAATCTTGAAATAACTGTGGACAAGAGTTGTCATCTAATTTACAATACTAACAACAAGTACACCAGAAAAAAAAAAAAAAAATAGCGGGCCATGTAGTAGCTATTCCTGAATCCCCCAGGAAATTAAAAATAGGCACAGCCTCATCTCATGTTCAATAGCAAACTCAAGATTTATTTGCTTAACATTTTGATGGTCTAACAGTATTCTAACTGGTAGCCAGGGTCTTCAGCAGAGAGACTTTGTCAAAACTGCTCTTAAATGGCGTCACTAATGTTTGGACGCCATTAAATGTCTATGAGAGAATAAGTTTACTGGTCTCTCACTGCCAACCAACCCATCCATGGCAGAAATACAGTGTGTTTCCAAAGGCTTCAGACCAAGTGGGACAGCAACTTAAAAAGAGAGATGAGCCAGCAGGCTACATATTCAGACTACAGGTACCCCAGAGAAGACAAACACAGTAAACCTTCAGCTCAGACCAGCTGATCTGCCAAGATACTATGGATACTAACAGTAACTTCTGCCCAAACCTAGATGCTCACCAACAGGCACCAACGCAAGCCCATATGCACATGTGCACACATAGGGGTGTATATACTGGGCTCCCCTCATGGCTCAGACAGTAAGGAATCTGCCAGCAATGCAGGAGGCCCAGGTTCGATCCCTGGGTCAGAAAGATCCCCTGGAGAAGGGCATGGCAACCCACTCCAGGATTCTTGCCTGAAGAACTCCATGGACAGAGAAGCCTGGTGGGCTACAGTCCATGGGGTCACAAAGAGTTGGACATGACTAAGTGACTCAAACACACACATACACACACACACACACACACACACACACGAATGTACAAGCAATTCATGAAACGATTAAACACAGTTCTAGTGATCAAAAGCAAGAGAAAAGAAGTGTACATGATTTAGGACACCTTTTCTCTTTACTTCTCATTATCAAATGCTGTGGCCTGTATCAGATACAGATTAACTCTATTACTCTTATCAACGGCCTATCATATTCCTTGCTGTGAACCCACAGTATGCGGCCAAATCTAGCATGTCTGTACTAATTAGAAAATACGCAGGCACAGTAACAGACCACGAGTATTTCATAAGACTGTAGAAGACTGTAAAAGTAGAACTGTAGGAGAAGTTTAAAATAAAAACATGCAGCGGCCATCTGCACTCATGATTGTTAAGTCAAAGTGTTTTGATTGGTTTACTGCTCCTGCTAAGTCACTTCCGACATATCCGACTCTGTGCGACCCCATAGACAGCAGCCCACCAGGCTCCCCCGTCCCTGGGATTCTCCAGGCAAGAACACTGGACTGGGTTGCCATTTCCTTCTCCAATGCATGAAAGTAGAAAGTGAAAGTGAAGTCGCTCAGTTGTGTCCAACCCTCAGCGACCCCATGGACTGCAGCCCACCAGGCTCCTCCGTCCCTGGGATTTTTCAGGCAAGAGTACTGGAGTGGGGTGCCATTGCCTTCTCCGTTTGGTTGGTTTAGTATCTCAGGTTCTAACCCTCTTCAGCTAAACAATGTGGTTCAGCTGGGTAAAATTACTTTTATTAAGAAATATTTCTGTAGCAATCTACATACCCCTAAGCGGGCACCAAGTAGCAGCTAAGGAAAAATCCACCATTCAATGGACTCGGAGCTTTTACCACGTTAAGTGGCAGGTATAGGAACTGGAAGAGAAAAATGGCACAACATTTTAAGTAGGAAAAAAGGATAAAAAGCAAGTCTGGATAACATATGTACACAGGTCACACATCTACAAACTTCATCTATATACTCACAGAAAAAAGGCAGGAAGGAAATCAACATGAAGATATTAACAGTGCCTAAGCAGTAGGATTTGGATGATTTTTGTTTCCCCCATTTGTTTATCTGTCTTTTCTTTCCACAATTAACACAAATGATCTGTGATAGTTATATGAACTGCAAATGATAGAAAAAGCAGAAGTACACATGTCATACTCATAACCTGGGGACATTTGTTTTCAGAGTTTCTTAAGGCTTTGGCTAACATGACATGTTAACATAAAGGTCAGTTTTCCCAAGTCAGTACTACTGAAGTTTTGTTTGTTTGCTTTGCAATATAAAGCACATGCTTCTGCTCAAGTGTTTAGGCGTTTGGCAAAAAGCAATCCAATGTACAATACAGTATTAATTAGTAGTACTTCTCTAAAAGCAGGCAAAATGAACAGGGCTCTTCCATGTCAGAAGAGGCCCAGGAAGCTTCTGGTTTTTTGAGGCCTTTTGTACAAACACCCAGAAATTCTTATAAAAAATGTGATTTATCTTTACATAGACTAGTTAACAGCCTCCCTGGGGGCTAAGTGGTAAAGAATCCGCCTGCCAATGCAGGAGACATAGGTTCGATCCCTGGGTTGGGAAGATCTCCTGGAGAAGGGAATGGCAACCCACATCAGTATTCTTGTCTGGGAAATCCCATGGCAGAGAAGCCTGGTGGGCTTCAGTCCATGGGGTCACAAGAGTTGGCCATGACTTAGCAACTAAACAACAACAGTACTAGTTAAATCCTGTGAATGTATCTACATGATTCTATGTCACCCTTCATTTGCAGATGATGTCAAAAGTCTAAACTTGGGGCCATTCTTCCTCCCTTAATAACTACTCTGACCCTGTGAAGGATGAAAAGAAATGCTCCCCCCGGCCCCGAAATGATTCTATAGAAGTAGAGCTACTAATACTTAAAAAAAAAATAATGTCCTAAGCATTTGGTGGAAAAAGTAACTTAAAAAAAAATGAGCGTTTGGGATTTCCCCAGTGGTCAGTGGTGAAGAATCCGCCTGCCAATGCAGAGGATGTGGTCTGATCCCTGGTCGGGGAAGATCCCACATGCTATGGAGCAACTAGGCCCGGGTCCTGTAATTACTGAGCCCATGGTCTAGCGCCCACACAACGCAACTGCTGAAGCCCGAGCAACTAAAGCCCATGATCCACAAAGGCTGCGCACAGCAACGAAAACCCAGAGCAGCCAAAAATTAGTTGAGTAATTAAATTTAAAAAAAATTAATGTCTAAAGTATTTGATGGAAAGCCCTATCACTGTGTCCATTACCATTTCATCAAATTGAAATAAGGAAAAAAAAAGATGAGGGGAAGCTGCAGGCACTCCTCATATGCTGCTATCACGTACCCCACAGGCAGGTGATATTTACACTTAACTGAGGCTGAACATAAGTTAAATAAGCAGGGTGACAATATACAGCCTTGACGTACTCCTTTTCCTATTTGGAACCAGTCTGTTGTTCCATGTCCAGTTTTAACTGTTGCTTCCTGACCTGCATATAGGTTTCTCAAGAGGCAGGTCAGGTGGTCTGGTATTCCCATCTCTTGAAGAATTTTCCACAGTTTATTGTGATCCACACAAACACAAGCCGGAATCAAGATTACTGGGAGAAATATCAATAACCTCAGATATGCAGATGACACCACCCTTATGGCAGAAAGTGAGAGGAACTAAACAGCCTCTTGATGAAAGTGAAAGAGGAGAGTGAAAAAGGTGGCTTAAAGCTCAACATTCAGAAAACGAAGATCATGGCATCTGGTCACATCATTTCATGGGAAATAGATGGGGAAACTGTGTCAGACTTTATTTTTGGGGGCTCCAAAATCACTGCAGATGGTGACTGCAGCCATGAAATTAAAAGACGCTTACTCCTTGGAAGGAAAGTTATGACCAACCTAGACAGCATATTGAAAAGCAGAGACACTACTTTGCCAGCAAAGGTCCATCTAGTCAAGGCTATGGTTTTTCCAGTGGTCACGCATGGATGTGAGAGTTGGACTGTGAAGAAAGCTGAGCACCGAAGAACTGATGCTTTTGAGCTGTGGTGTTGGAGAAGACTCTTGAGAGTCCCTTGGACTGCAAGGAGAACCAACCAGTCCATTCTAAAGGAGATCAGCCCTGGAATTTCTTTAGAAGAAATGATGCTAAAGCTGAAAATCCAGTACCTTGGCCACCTCATGTGAAGAGTTGACTCATTGGAAAAGACCCTGATGCTGGGAGGGGTTGGGGGCAGGAGGAGAAGGGGACGACAGAGGATGCGACGGCTGGATGGCGTCACTGACTCAATGGACATGAGTTTGAGTGAAGTTCTGGAGTTGATGGTGGACAGGGAGGCCTGGCGTGCTACAATTTATGGGGTCGCAAAGAGTCGGACACAACTGAGCGACTGAACTGAACTGACTGAGGCTGAACAGGTCTCTAGTAAATTTCTCTTAGTCACTCAATGTTTCCTTCAAAGGAATCTTTGGACATAAATCCTGTTATCAGCATCCATGTCAACACCAACACAGAAACCTTAAAAAGCACGGTCCTAAGGGAACATATTTACCAAGGGAAGGACCCAACTAGAGGGGCAAGTGACCTGGAAGACTGCTATAGAGCCAAGACAGTACTTTAAGACTGACTGTTCATAAATTCTTCACATCTCTGAGTAAATCATAGGCACTCTTCATATTGGGAGAGAAGCAGGAATTGTTTCCACAGCTCATTCCCTGTCTTCTCCAGTTTATAAACCAAGCTTTGTGGCAAAAAGTAAAATAAGAATTGCCTGGGAAACATGTATCTGGGGACTTGTTTTGTTGTTCCCATGAGCTTAGAGAGGCCTTGCCATACACATCCAAGGGATCCAGGCGAGGTGCTGTACGGTCTGTCATCAGGCCTCACTGCTGCTGCTAAGTCACTTCAGTCGTGTCCGACTCTGTGCCACCCCATAGACGGCAACCCACCAGGCTCCCCCGCCCCTGGGATTCTCCAGGCAAGAACACTGGAGTGGGTTGCCATTTCCTTCTCCAATGCAGGAAAGTGAAAAGTGAAGTGAAGTCACTCAGTCGTGTCCAACCCTCAGCGATCCTATGGACTGCAGCCTTCCAGGCTCCTCTGTCCAGGGGATTTTCCAGGCAAGAGTACTGGAGTGGGGTGTCATCAGGCCTTAACCATAAGCAAATCAAGGCACAGAAAGGAGACATCTGTGTGAAACTCCAGGTCAGGCAGCCACTGCACATGGGCAGGAAGCTTTCACTTGATTAGCCCTCAGGCTGTGCTCAGGCTGGCCGCTGTGGCAAAAAATTTCATTTCTCTAGCGGTGTACCAGGTAATAGGAACTGAGTGCAACCTGGGTCTGCAATGTATTCATTCATCCTGCACTTGCTAGTGCCTGCTGTTGGGCTAAGCTCCATGCAAGGTGCTGTATGTTGGTTCCCAAAGAACTGCTGCCAAGTTTGCTTTAGGACTTTAACCACATTAAGTATTAAATATAAGTGCAGAGTGTCCTGAAAAGTCTCTGATAATGCTCCATAAATTTCACTTACAGAACAAATCAAGCCTTTAAGTAGATGGAGGCCTGACCCATTAGTATGATTTCTGGGGTTACTTTATCCTCTCCACCTTCAAGGTTTCTGTGACCGATGGCAATGAGTGCATAAAAACGTCCATGTGTGATTTTAGTATCCGTGGAGGGCAGCTGAGGCAAATGGAAGCCCATGTGCTAAATCCAGACACCTGAAATTTTTTTTGTCACACTGTGCTTCCAATTCCTTTGGTAAATTAGTTGCTGAGCAATCCAAGTACTGATCAATGGATGAATGGGTAAATAAAAGGTGGCCTATACATACAAAGGAATATTATTCAGCCTTAAAAAGGAAGTTCTGACACATGCTACATAGATGGAACCTTGAAGACATTATGCTAAGTGAAACAAGCCCATCACAAAAAAACAAGCATTGTGTATGATTCCACTTATTTGAGAGGACTTCCCTGGAGGTCCGGTGCTTAAGACTACATGCTTTCAGTGCAGGGGGTTCAAGTTTGTTCCTTGGTCAGGGAACTAAGATACTATATTCTGTGTGGTACAGCCACACATACACACACACACACGTATATGAGGTCCCTAAAGTAGTCAAACTCATAGAGATGGAAAGTAGAAGGATGGTCGTCAAGAGTTGGGGGAGGGGCAGTAGGGAGTTGTTTAATGGGTACAGTTTCAGTTTCACAAGGAAAAGAAAGTTCTGGAGACTGGGTGCACAACAGTGTGCACGTAGTGCCACTGAATTATACACTTAAAACTGTGTGAGATGCTAGGTTTTGTATATATTTTAGCACAATTTAAAGTACTGCCAATAGACAGTACTGATGAACCTATCTACAGAGCAGCAATGAAGATGCAGACATAGAGAACAGACTTTTGGACCCAGATCGGGGGGGAGAGAAGATGGAATGATTTAAGAGAGTAGCACTGAAACATACACATTACCGTATGTAAAGTAGATAGCCAGTGGGAATTTGCTGTATGACTCAGAGAATCCAAAGCCAGTGGTCTGTGACAACCTGGAGAGGTGGGATGGGGAGGCAGGTGTGAGGGAGGTTTAAGAGGGGGGGACATACGTCCCCCATACATACCCATGGCTGATTCATGCTGATATATAGCAGAAACCATCACAATATTGTAAAGTAATTATCATCCAAGTAAAAGTTTAGAAATAAATTTAAAAACTGGGAGAAGCCATAGGAAAAAAAAATCCACATTTCTAGCTTGCCTTAAAAAAATGGAAGATGTGACAGCATGGGGCCTGCATTGTGCCTGGCATGGAGGCTGGAGCAGAGGAGAATATACCCTTTATGTGCCCTAGCTTCTCAAATTCCCTACCCTCCCTCGTCAACCTGCACAGCCCATTTCATTTAGTTATGGCAAGAGTGCCCAACATGGGGCATGCAGAGTGCTTTGCGTGTATGAATGATGGTGCTTAGTTTTGGATCTAGCCATAGCACGCTTAAGATACCCATACATTATATTCATAATATTCTGGGTATATCCAGAGAATCTTATCCAGTCCAGTATAAAACCTAAAATTAAATGGATGAAAGTAAGAAAGCATGTGTAAGAGATACAACAAAGACCAATAAACTGGGATCTGCTAAAGGCAACAAGCCCTGAGCTTCCATAGCTCAATGACATTCAGTCTCTCTGCAGGGATGAATGCAGCCCTTCACTCTCCCACTACTGGAAGGACCAGCCTCTGAGCAGAGATTGTCAGTCTCGCTCTGTTGCGAGCCAAAATCAGAGTCAACTCATAGTGATGTCCTCTCTGGTCGCTGGTAACACAAAGATCCTTCTCCAAAGTGACTAATGGCCCACTGCAGACACCCATGTAGACCGAATACCCTGTGATAGGTGATGTGTATTCATAGGAAGATTTCGTTTGGGAAGATTCGTTTTACGTTAGGCAACGTTTTGTTGTGTGTGCTCAGTCACTCAGTCATATTCAACTCCTTTGCAGCCCCATGGACTGTAGCCCACCAGGCTCCTCTATTCATGGGATGCTCCAGGTAAGTGGGTTGCCATTTCCTTCTCCAGGGGATCTTCTTGACCCAGGGATCAAACGTGTGTCTCTTGCACTGCAGGTAGATTCTGTATTACTGTGTATTATATAACAAGAGTAATCCTTGGCTTTTTACTTCTGGGGAGTTTCCATATTATTTTATGTTTAATCATGGGAAATGAATGTAAAGTGGTTTGCATATCTCAGACCCTATACATCTGACAAAGAGTAATGCCTACCACCACCATAACTACCCCTCTTTACCAGGAAACTCTTAGAAAATGCATGGATGCGATTTTGGTTGTCACACATTAAGGGATGGGCACTGTGCAGAGACAGAGATATGAAATGGGCTCTGATACCTGAGACAATGTCACACAATGGAACTGTGCCACCCACAGGGCCAATTAAGCCATTAAAATAAAGAAGATGAAATGTTGATTTATGTTAACTTCTTGGCATCGATAGGCCTTTCTCCATGTGATTCAAATACAGAATAAGTACACCAATGTGAGAATCCAAGACCGAGTCCCACAGTCTGTCTGCAGATATGAACACCACGCACTCCTCGCAAGCCTATGCAGGCTTCCACAATCTCAGTTTCTGCATCTGCAAAAAGAGTCCTGTGACCCCTGTTCAAGTTTTCTGGAGGGTTAGCTAAAACATGAATGTCAAACAGGTTCTGCAACTATAAAACAAAGGACACAATTAAACGGGGACCGTAAAAAAATTTTTTTTTAATTTTAAAATGTGATACATGTCAAAGGATGAACTTTGAAGCCATGTTCAGTGAAATAAGCCAGATACAAATATTATATAATTTCACTTATATGAGATATCTTGAATAATTACATTTAAAAAAAGAAGAAGAAAAAACACGGTTACCATCTGCTGGGGAAAGGAAGGGATAGGAAATAATACTTTAGTGATCACGCAGTTTCAGTTTCACAGGATGAAAAAGATCTGGGGATGGATGATGGTAGTGGTTGTGTAAGAGTGTAAATATACTTCACAAAAATGAACTGCACACTTTAAAACAGTCATAATGATAAATTTTGTTGTGTATATTTAGCTATAATTTTAAATATTAAAAAACCATATTCATTTATAAAAATGAATATGTGTGCATTGTAGAATCAAAAATGAGGATACAAAAATATAACTCCTTGCACAACTCAGAAATAACCATGCTCATTATTTTGGTATAAATCCACCTTAGGACTTTTTCTTTTAATGATCTAAGATTAATACTTTTCAAGAGAACCTTAACTGCTCATTGTTGAGACTTTCACTATTTTTACTGAAATACTCAGTCAGGATGAGGTAATTGAAGAATTTGCAGCATGAGAAGGAAGGTGAGAGGCAACATTATCCCTCAACACATAAGTAAGCTTCTTTCATTTCTACAAAATTTTAAAGGAATATATGCTTAATCTGATCACATTAAAATTTAACAATGGAAGAAAAAAATTATAAGTTGACTAGAAATTTAATACTGTACTAAAAAAGAATACCAAACATCAGGAAAAGTTGACTATCTGTAAAGCCTATGATCATCAGATCAAAGGCATTGAAATATTTACAAACGAAATTTGTAAACCACTTCAAAATTCTTGCCCTGAGAACCCCATGAACAATACGCAAAGGTAAAAAGATAGGACACTGAAAGAGGAACTCTCCAGGTCGGTAGGTGCCCAATATGCTACTGCAGATCAGTGGCGAAATAACTCCAGAAAAAATGAAGGGATGGAGCCAAATCAGAAATGACACCCAGCTGGGGATGTGACTGGTGATGGAAGTAAAGTCCGATGCTGTAAAGAGCAATATTGCATAGGAACCTGGAATGTTAGGTCCATGAATCAAGGCAAATTGGAAGTGGTCAAACAGGAGATGGCAAGAGTGAACATCGACATTTTAGGAATCAGTGAACTAAAAATGGACTGGAACGAGTGAATTTAACTCAGAAGACCATTATGTCTACTACAGTGGGCAAGAATTCCTTAGAAGAAATGGAGTAGCCATCATAGTCAACAAAAGAGCCTGAAAATGCAGTACTTGGATGCAACCTTAACAATGACAGAATGATCTCCGGTCATTTTCAAGGCAAACCATTCAATATCACAGTTATCCAGGTCTATGCCCCGACCAGTAATGCTGAAGAACCTGAAAGTAAACGGTTCTATGAAGACCCACAAGAACCTCTAGAACTAACATCTAGAAAAATGTCCTTTTCATTATACGGGACTGGAATGCAAAAGTAGGAAGGAAAGAAATACCTGGAGTAACAGGCAAATTTGGCCGTGGAGGACAGAATGAAGCAAGGCAAAGGCTAAAAGAGTTTTGCCAAGAAAACACACTGGTCATAGCAAACACCCTTTTCCAACAACACAAGAGGAGACACTACACGTGGACATCACCAGATGATCTACATTGAAATCAGATTGATCATATTCTTTGCAGCCAAAGATGGAGAAGTTCTATATAGTCAGCAAAAACAAGACCGGGAGCTGACTGTGGCTCAGATCATGAACTCCTTATTGCCAAATTCAGACTTAAATTGAAGAAAGTAGGGAAAACCACTAGACCATTCAGGTATGACCTAAATCAAACCCCTTAGACTTATCCAGCAGAAGTGACAAATAGATTCAAGGCATTAGACCTGATAGAGAGAGTGCCTGAAGAACTACGGTAGGAGGTTTGTGACATTGTACAGGAGGCAGTGATCAAGATCATCCCCATGAAAAAGAAATGCAAAAAGGCAAAATGGTTGTCTGATGAGGTCTTACAAATAGCTGAGAAAAGAAGAGAAGTGAAAGGCAATGGAAAAAAGGACAGATATACCCATTTGAATGCAGAGTTCCAAAGAATACCAAGGAGAGACAAGAAAGCCTTCCTCAGTGATTAATGTAAAGAAATACAGGAAAACAATAGAATGGGAAAGACTAGAGATCTCTTCAAGAAAATTACAGATAGAAAGGCAACATTTCTAAGATGGGCACAATAAAGGACAGAAATGGTATGGGCCTAACAGAAGCGGAAGATTTTAATTCCTTTAAAATTTTGTAGAAATGAAAGAAGCTTACTTATGTGTTGAGGGAAAATGTTGCCTCTCACCTTCCTTCTCGTGCTGCAAATTCCTCAATTACCTCATCCCTATTGAGTATTTCAGTAAAAAAAAAAAAATAGATAGAAAGAGAACATTTCTAAAGATGGGCACAATAAAGGACAGAAATGGTATGGGCCTAACAGAAGCAGAAGATAAGAGGAGGAGGCAAGAATACACAGAAGAACTAAAAAAAAAGATCTTCATGACCCAGATAATCACGATGGTGTGATCACTCACCTAGAGCCAGACATCCTGGAATGTGAAGTCAAGTGGGCCCTAGGAAGCATCACTACGAACAAACCTAGTGGACGTGATGGAATTTCAGCTGAGCTATTTCAAATCCTAAAAGATGATGCTGTGAAAGTGCTGCACTCAATATACCAGCAAATTTGGAAAACTCACCAGTGGCCACAGGACTGGAAAAGGTCAGATTTCATTCCAATCCCAAAGAAAGGCAATGCCAAGGAATGCTCAAACTACTGCATAATTGCACACTCATCTCACACGCTAGTAAAGTAATGCTCAATATTCTCCAAGCCAGGCTTCAACAGTACATGAACTGTGAAATTCCAGATGTTCAAGCTGGATTTAGAAAAGGAAGAAAAACCAGAGATCAAACTGCCAAACTGTTGGATCATCGAAAAAGCAAGAAAGGTCCAGAAAAATATCTACTTCTGCTTTACTGACTATGTCAAAGCCTTTGACTGTGTGGATCACAACAAACTGTGGAAAATTGTTAAAGAGATAGGAATAGCAGACAAACTGACCTGCCTCCTGAGAAATCTGTATGCAGGTCACAAAGCAACAGTTAGAACTGGACATGGAACAACAGACTGGTTCCAAATAGGGAAATGAGTACATCAAAGGCTGTAAATTGTCACCTGCTTATTTAATTTATACGCAGAGTACATCATGAGAAATGCTGGGCTGGATGAGGCACAAGCTGGAATCAAGATTGCTGGAAGAAATATCAGTAACCTCAGATTTGCAGATGACACCACATTTATGGCAGAAAGCAAAGAACTAAAGAGCCTCTTGATGAAAGCAAAAGAGGAGAGTGAAAGAGTTGGCTTAAAACTCAACATTCAGAAAGCTAAGATCATGGCATATGGTCTCATCACTTCATGGCAAATAGACGGGGAAACAGGGGAAACAGTGTCAGACTTTATTTTTTTGGGCTCCAAAATCACTGCAGATGGTGACTGCAGCCATGAAATTAAAAGATGCTTGTTCCTTGGAAGAAAAGTTATGACCAACCTAGACAGTATATTAAAAAGCAGAGACATTACTTTGCCAACAAAGGTCCATCTAATCAAAGCTATGGTTTTTCCAGTAGTCATGTATGGATGTGAGATTTGGACTATAAAGAAAGCTGAGCACCGAAGAATTGATGCTTTTGAACTGTGGTGTTGGAGAAGACTCTTGAGAGTCCCCTGGACTACAAGGAGATCCAACCAGTCCATCCTAAAGGAGATCAGTCCTGGGTGTTCATTGGAAGGACTGATGCTGAAGCTGCAACTCCAATACTTTGGCTACCTGATGCGAAGAACTGACTCATTGGAAAAGACCCTGATGCTGGGAAAGATTGAGGGCAGGAGGAGAAGGGGACAACAGAGGATGAGACAGTTGGATGGCATCACTGACTCAATGGATATGATTCTGAGTAAACTCTGGAAGTTGGTGATGGACAGGGAGGCCTGGCGTGCTGCAGTCCATGGGGGTCGCAAAGAGTCCGACATTATTGAGCAACTGAACTGAACTGAACAAATGAAATTACTCAATGTCCAAGATTTGCTGCAAATTAATCCAGTGTCAGAGAATATAGATGTATAGATAAGACAAAATTTGCCAAGAGTTGATAACTATAAAAACACAGTGTTGGGTATATCTAGATTTATTACAATAGTCTATCTTCTTTATGGGGGAAAAACCAAGTTAAAAATTGAATACAAATAAGCAATGAAAACAGATAAAGTAACTTCCCCCCCCCCCCCCACCACTGCATTGGTCTAACTTTAGCTGTCAAGTGCTTTTGGGTCTTTTTTAAATTTAATGATTCAAAAGAAATATATATCTATATATAAATAAAGGAAACCAAAGCAAACTGTCAATTACAGTATAACATATTCAGTTTTGCCACTGTATCTGTAGAAAATGGCCTTAAGTGTTTTTTAAAATCAGGTATATTTACTATTTTAATATTTTTACCTTGAAGAGGGCAGACAGAAAGGTCATCTCTTTTTCCAGAAACCTATAAACCAGTTTCCTCTTTATTGTTTTTCATTAAAATTTTAAACATGAAATTTGTTCCAGCAAATGAAAAACCCAAATGCACCTGCCCACATTAGGCATTAATTGCTTGGAAGATTCCATTTTAAAAACTGCAGTGGTTGAAACTAAGGTGCACTGCCCCAATCACTCAACTATATGTGAATTATATCGTATAACTTTTCTACTGAGCAATACAAATATATAAAAGAAACTATTTCTCAAGTTTTGTACCACGGAAAATGCAGAAGAAAACAAGTGCTCTTTAAATGATTTTAAACATCATGAACACATGTAATAAAGGCCTATCACTAAAAGGAAGTTGTATAGTGTTATTCTTAAAAAGTGTCCAGATGATCTTCAAATGAATCCTTAGATGAAATTTTCAGAAGACTTTCTTAAACAGACTTTTGTATTTCATAAATTTGTGAAATGTATCCAAGCATTTCCCTGGTGGTACAGTGGGAATCTGCTTCCCAATGCAGGGGACGCAGGTCCCGTTCCCTGGTCTAGGAAGTTTCTACATGCCTCAGAGCAACCAAGCCCATGCGCCACAACTACTGAACCTGTGCTCTAGAGCGTGGGAGCCACAGCTACCGAAGCCCAGGCAGACTACAGCCTGTCCTCCACATCAAGAGAAGCCCACACAGTGCAACTGGGGAAGGCCCATGCACAGCACTGAAGACCCAGCACAGCCACAAATAAACAAATAATATGTAAAGGCTACTTTAAAAAAACATGCACCCTTCAAAAGTACATAGTGATATAACCATGGGATTAGCAAGAGAAGACCATAACCAATCAGCTTCTTTCAATAATTCTTAGGGTTCATTATTACAGAGTATAGGTCAAAGAATATAGCAAAGTGCATCGGGACTTCAAAAGCCATTTGGTAAGGAAGCAACAGTTAGAACTGGACATGGAACAACAGACTGGTTCCAAATTGGAAAAGGAGTATGTCAAGGCTGTATATTTCCACCCTGCTTATTTAACTTACATGCAGAGTACATCACATGAGAAACGCTGGACTGGAAGAAGCACAAGCTGAAATCAAGATTGGCGGGAGAAATATCAATAACCTCAGATATGCAGATGACACCACCCTTATGGCAGAAAGTGAAGAGGAACTAAAAAACCTCTTGATGAAAGTGAAAGAGGAGAGTGAAAAAGTTGGCTTAAAGCTCAACATTCAGAAAATGAAGATTATGGCATCTGTTCCCATCACTTCATGGGAAATAGATGGGGAAACAGTGGAAACAGTGTCAGACTTTATTTTTGGGGGCACCAAAATCACTGCAGATGGTGACTGCAGCCATGAAATTAAAAGACGCTTACTCCTTGGAAGGAAAGTTATGACCAACCTTGACAGCATATTGAAAAGCAGAGATATTACTTTGCCAACAAAGGTCTGTCTAGTCAAGGCTATGGTTTTCCCTGTAGTCATGTATGGATGTGAGAGTTGGACTGTGAAGAAAGCTGAGCGTTGAAGAATTGATGCTTTTGAACTGTAGTGTTGGAAAAGACTCTTGAGAGTCCCTTGGCCTGTAAGGAGACCCAACCAGTCCATCCTAAAGGAGATCAGTCCTGGGTGTTCATTGGAAGGACTGATGCTGAAGCTGAAACTCCAGTACTTTGGCCACCTCATGCCAAGAGTTGACTCATTGGAAAAGACCCTGAAGCTGGGAGGGATTGGGGGCAGGAGGAGAAGGGGACGACAGAGGATGAGATGGCTGGATGGCATCACCGACTCGACGGACGTGAGTTTGAGTGAACTCCGGGAGTTGGTGATGGACAGGGAGGCCTGGCATGCTGCGATTCATGGGGTTGCAAAGAGTTGGACAAGACTGAGTGACTGAACTGAACTGAACTGAGGGTTTGCCTATGACATCCTTGACAAGGGAGGAGCCAAGAGTAACTGGACAAAGAGTACTGATTGATGGCTCAATTTTGAGAGATGTAAACAAATTCAATACTTGACTCTGTCCCATTCACTGATGTGTGCTTATCTATGATGAAAACACAAATGGCATGTTGATCAAAAATAGCTCCAAGATAATGTGGATAATCTGCTGCATTTTAAAAGGTTTAAAATCACTTGATCAGTCAGACAAATATGTTTATATGTATTTGTATACTTTACTGAATGTCCTGTCCCACCCCCCAGGTAGTGTATTATGCTCATATATATGGGACCTCCCTGGTGGATCAGATGGTAAATAACCTGCCTACTATGTGGGAGACCCAGATTTGATCCTTGGGTTGGGAAAATCCCCTGGAGAAGGGAAAGGCTACCCATTCTTTATGTATATACCACATATATCCCAATAGGGGTAGGGCATTTAGGAGACAGGGACAGGAAAGATTTATCCTTTAATAGAGCAGTCGTGTGTAAAACATGGGAGGAACTAATCCTACTAACTTGTGACTAATGAGAATGAGGCAGATCTGACTGGTTGATAATACTGAACACTTAGTGTGTGTCAAGCACCGTTAGTTCTTAATATTTTCCAAGTTATATTTCATCAATACCACTCAACAAGGAAGGTATCCCTACTATCCCATTTTCATGGATAATTAAATTAAGACTCAAAGAAGTCAAAGGATGGTCCAAAATCACATTACTTTCAATGAGGCAACCTGGATTTATACCCCAGGCTAAGAGAACAGGTAATGTAACCCCCTCAAGCTAAGGACAAGCTAAAGATGCTAGAGGGGCAGAAAGAAAGCCAGTGTTGCTAGCCCATGATGTGTGGCACAATATGAGGGGAGACTGGACAACCAATCAGGTAGACACTGCTGACCACTGCAGCAGAAGAATTAAAAGACCACAAGGCCATAAACATCTGTCCTTCAAAGCAGTTAAGCAGAAGCAGGAGATCATCTGTCAAACAGGAAGATAATGTAGGCACTGAGTGTGAAGGTTTGAGAGAGACCTTGTGTTTCTTTGATCATATAAATGGACCGGCAACAGCAGTTGTAGTAGAGATGACCGTTTATTACCATTTAGTTTAAATGTTCTATGTTAGTTTTTTTATAGTACCCTGTATCATTGTAACAATATTGCCTTGTAGATATTACGCTCATTTTAAATCAAGAAAAAGTAAAAGCCCACAGGCATGTCAGTTAACAGGACAGAGATTCAAGGTCAGATCCGTCTAGTTACAAAAAACCATGCCTACCCACACTGTTTTCTTCCCAAAAGAGCAACCAGATCATAGAAACACTTGGTTTGTTCAACAGTTCTAGGAAGGACCTCTCACCTAAAGCCAGATGATTTCTCTCCCACTTACACACTCCCCACAGAATTTCCCAGGAGTTACTATAAATTTCACTTTGGGTTCACATATTTTATTCATAAAGAGAAAGAAAAAGCAAATACATATTGGGAAACCAAAAAATTTGTGTGGGGCACATTATTGCAATAAAGTATACCTATACTTGTCATTGGTAGTCAGAAATTGCATATTTAAAATCATACTTATAATAGCATTAAAAATAAAAAATACTCAGGGATAACTGACTAAAAATTTGAATGACCTATATAAATACTATAAAAATTTACTGTGAAATATTTTAAAAGATGTATTCCTTTCATGATCAAGTATTTTTAAAATTCAATTCTCCCCTAAATTAATCTCTCTACAGTCAATGTAATCACAATCAACATCCCACCATGCCTTTTTGTAGAAATGGACACTTTCCTATACAGTGACACTTTTTAATAACCCATTCAACAATAATTTCGATGCATCACAACACTGACAATCTAGAAATTCACCTTAAGACACTAGGATAATCAACATAGTGGCACCAATATCATAATGCATGTAACATACTAGAATAAAACTAGTGGTGATCCACGGAGATACTACTAACCAATCACTAAACTCTTCCTCTCTAAGCCTGGATAAAAGATTCCAGTTCTAATAGCTTGGAGCTGGTACAAAAGGTTAACCCTCATGCCACTCCAGATATCTAGGGGGTGCTGCTGATTAAGGCAGGTAAATACTTTTCTATCTTTATTTTCTTGCCTGGCTTTCACTGGGCCATTTATTGCTTTATTAAAATCTAGGGAAATGGGCTTGGTATTATTGTTGACATTCAGTCTTGCGTTTAAATATGTTTCCATAATGTTCTCCTTTAAGAACCAATTTAAGACTCATTCCAGAAGTTTCCTATTGACTAAGCCCATATCATGGTAACTATGGCTTTCTCTGAATCCTTTCAACACTAGATTCTGTACTAGACAATGCAATAGTTATTTGTAGCTAGAGTTATTTTTGAGCATCCTTTTTCTCACTTATGAAATGGTGAAACTGATATCTATATTACAGAGTTGTGAAAACTAGAGATGATGTATGGGATCATCACACCAATGGGATGTGAGCTCTACAAATACTGACATTTTGTCTAACTGGTGTATCACTGTAACTCCAGCATCTAAAATAGTGCCAAGCACATACTAAGTGCTGAATAAATAGCTACTAAATAAATGAATGTGTAAATAGCCTTTCCCGTATCATGGCATATACAAAAGATGTCAATTCATATACATAGATAATAGTCTATAAATATTGAGGTTCTTGGAGATAGTCACCCTGTGTGCTTTATTTGTCCCTTGGAATCATTTTTTACTCAGGGCTTCTAAAGTTAAAAACTAATGCAAATGTCATGAACAGAGCTGGACTAGAGAGAAGCAACTAAACCACATCACTTGAGTACAAATTTCACTGAATTGCCCCCAGAATTCAGTAACTAGGAGAAATAGTTATTTTCACGTAACATTTTTTAAAATCAAAATTAATGCAAACAAATCCCTGATGAGCCAAGCATCAGTTTTAAATAAAGATGAAATCAGTTAATAGTGCCATGCTGAGTCATATTGAAGCCTGAGGCAAAAGGAAAAAAAATAGTTACACCAATCCTACATTTATTTTTAAAAATTTTTGACTTTTTAAAAATATTATTTCTCATGATTATGAATTCTTTTTTAGCACCTGCATTAATTTTGTGCTGAAGATGAGTGCCTCATTGGCTTCACCTAACCCCAGCTCTGCTTGACAGTCAAAATTGACCTTGAAAAATCCCTTAGACTGTCTATGAAATAAAATATTCTACTCTCAACATAGTCAACCCAGTTCATTTGTCGACAGTGTTGGAACAGCTTACTGTTTCTCCAGATAAGCCCTGCATGAAGATGCTGGCTTATATTTAAAGAGCCTCACCATACACAAAATGTGTCTTCAGCACTGTCACACTCAGCTCGAGGTGCTGATGCTGCATGAGGTCCCTGGGAAGTGAGATCAACAGAATCTTGTCTTCCATGTCACCCCGACTTCAGGCACAGCCTCCAAGGCAGCTGGACCCAGTTATGCTCTTCTGTCCATATGTGTTTTCATTTGTGTTCTTTCTTTCCCTCTGTGCCTCTTTCTCTCCATTTCGGTCTTTTTCTCTTTCTCTCTCTCACATGCACATAAACACACACACGTGTAAGGTGAATGCATAAATTATGTGGCTCTACTGGAAACATAATACTGCCTGAGCCTTGGCCTTACCCGGCTTGCCTGCTCATTGACCGACTCTATCCTCAGGGGCCTCAGCTCCTACAAATCACGAGTGATCTCCTCCAGTCACCAAGACAAAGGCGACTGGCAGCCAGGCTCTGTATTCCTTTTGCTTTCCCTAAGTACCCGTACCATATTGCTTCCCACAAATTCACAGTTTTATCCTGAGATGAAATCGCACCATTTCTGCCAGGAATCACACACGGAAACATGGTTCTGTTTTGTTTCTGGACATACTGTATTTGATAAAATTAGAAGAAAGTCACCATATCAACATTTTCACACAAGAAGAGAGAAAAAAAGGAGGAAAGCAAAACTCAACCAGCTACAAAATCCAGTACAGAGAAGATAAGAGCAAATGTGTCTTGCAGGTTTCAAATCCTCAGGTACAAAATAAGCCCTCCTATTCCTCTTTGCTCCTCCTCGTGACATCTAGCCAGTCACTAATCTAAGAGCTGGACGCCCATTCTACTCAGTGTATTTGAGCCCAAATGGAGAGACAGTCACGGGGGAAAATGAAACCTCCCTGATCTAAGTCTCTCAGTGAGAACGGGTGTTCTCTGTGAGCTCTCCGCAATCAGCTCCATTTTTGGGTCGCTGAAACAAAGCATGGATTTGGCACAGGACATCTCTTAACAGAAGGGAGGTTGGATAATTATGTTCATGTAAATATCCACGAGCTGAATGTTCTTCACACTCAAATCAGGCACTGTCCAGCACCACCACTGTGTAAATTCTGGACTCAGAGAGGATCAGATTCAACTAGTCCCAGATATTATTCAAATGAGGTAGCAGAAGCTTGCTTAGCAAGACTGGGTAACTCATTTTAGATTATACTGACAGCAGGTATCTGTGTGCGCATGCTCAGTTACATCTGACTCTTTGCGACCCCATAGATTGTAGCCCGCCAGGCTCCTCTGTCCATAGATTTCCCAGGCAAGAATACTAGAGTGGGTTGTCATTTCCCTCTCCAGGGTATCTTCCCAACCCAGAGGTTGAACCTGTGTCTCCTGAATCTCCTGCATTGGCAGATTCTTTACCACTGAGCCCCTTGGGAAGCAGACAGCAGGTTTGACTTTTCCCCAAAGCTTTTGTTGAGGAAGTATGATCTTTGTAGCTGCCCTGTGGTAGGATCAATTAAGCCCAAGGCTGTTACATGTCCAGGCTTTATGTAGCCCCTCACCATGGTAAGGCAAGATAGACCCCTCAACCCACTATTACAAGATACACCATATTATACGAGTGGCTTCAGAAATTCAGCCAAGAGTCACAACAGCCACAAAGGCTCACTCTTTTGAGACCATCACAGGAAGAAACGTGGACAGAGGGTGATTCATAAAAAACTCGCTCAGTCCATGTGTATAAAAAAGCCAATGAAACTAGATAAGTTCACTCGCATTCTTTCTTCATTAATTAGTGTATCTTTCTTCTAATTATAAAACTACAATGATCTCACAAGGCTATTAGCTCCCTGAAGCTGCGAAACCTCTTCCTGTCTTCTTCACTGATCTGCCTTCATCTGCATCTGAATCAAATATTGAATAAACACTTCCTGAATATTTTTTTAAAAAGAAAAATATATCTACTTATTGAAATTCCCCCCCCAAAATACTTCAAATAAAACTCTCCCATCATTTCACAACAGAGAGATAGTGGCTGTTCTATTTCAGAATATTCTGTTCAGAATGTATTCTGTACATGTACATACAAGCTTTCAATCTAATTTGAGATTAGACCATATATAGAATTTTGCATTCTACTTTTCTTTGCCAACTAACATCATATCTTGCTTTTATTTTTAGCCTTCCCTTCGGTTCTCTCTTCTTCAACTCAAGTACATTGGCAGCTAAAGGCACCAGAAATGAGTCAGTCAATACACAGTGACCTAAAGTCAAACACTGGAAGTTCTTCCTGGAGTTAAACATCTTTGGTGGAATAAAAAGAGTCCTTCTGAACTAGTTCTTCCTCACTACTAACACAGGTCATGTTTTCAATTAACAAGTTAAGCAAACACCAGGACCATTACCATCATACTGAACTTTGTGGTATTCTCTGCACAGAAAGGATGTAGGTCTATCTACCAAAGAACAGATAAAGAAATGAACTGAAGGACTTCCCTGGTGGTCCAGGGGACAAGATGCCCCACTTCCACTGCAGGGGGCATGGGTTTGATCCCTGGTTGGGAAACTAAGTTCCTACATGCAGTGCGGCATAGGCAAAAATAGAAAAAAATAAGAAAGAGAAAGAATTGAAGGACCATAAAAAAGTTGTGCACACAAAAATCCTGGGTATCAGATTACTCAAGAACTTCTGAATGCTAAAGACTCAAAAGTGGTTTCCTTTAAGAATTGCACATTCCCCCCCCCCCAACTGTTTCATGATATTAAAAATTTGGTTTCTAAAAATTATTTGTGCATTTCAATTCACCTGACTTTCCAACTGATATCTCTACTTGGATAGCTAATGAAATAAAAAATGTCCAAAGCTACACAATATTCTTCCCCTTCACACCTACAACTTGTCCTATCTCAGTAAATGACACCAATTTTCCTTTTGGCTCAGGGCAAAAATCATGTCATGATTTTCTGCTCTCTTTCTTTTACACCTACCAAACCTCTACCTTCAGAAAAGACCAGTCCCCACTTGCTCCAAGCAACTCTCCATCACTACTCACCTTAATAAGTGCATAAGCGTCCCAACTGGTCTTCCTGCATCTCAGGTGCTTTCCTGTAATCTACAATCCACAGAGCATCCAGAACTGTCCTCTCAAGTATTAAGTTATTAGCAAAGGGGTAGCATGAGGGAGGTTTCTGAAGTGATGGGAAGACTGACTGTGTGCTTTGATTGTGGTCGTGGTCATAGGACTGTGTGCATTTATCAAAGCTCAGAGAACTGTACAGCAAAAAAGGTATGTTTAAAAAAATTTAATGAAAAATGTTAAGTCAGACCACTGAAGTTCTCTGCTCAAAATCCTATATTGTAAAAGTGAAATTCCCCTTTGATCCAATTGGCTATCACCCCCCTGATTTCATCTTCTAATATTCTTTCTCCTCTGGCACATTGTGGTCCAGCCACACTAGCCCCTTGGCTACTCCTCAAACAGATCAGGCAGGCTCCTGCCTTGGCAACTTTGTACCAGTTTGTTCCCTTTACCTGGAATGTAACCCAACCCCTCTAGCCCCTCATCCCTGCCAGTCCTTAATATCCTCCACACCAACTCTTGCACAGCAGATACCTCCCAAATTAGGCTCTATTGAAAGTTGCAACCCATCTCCCACCAGCATTCCCAATACCCACTACTGCCCTGCTATACTTGTCTTTTTCCTTTCATCCATTTTTGCCAGTTGCAGACATGTCATATAACTTACTTATATCTTAGGCCATTGTCAGTGGATACCCCATTACCCACACTCAGATGGAATCAAAGTTCCTTGAGAACACTAATCTTTCTTCTACTTCCCAATATATTCCCAATGCTTAGAAAAGTGCCTAGAATGCAGTAGGCTTTTAATAAATACCTGTCGAGTAAATGAATATACACAAGTGGAGACTGCCATATGTGAGGTATTGCACTAACCCCTATGATACATTTACCATGTAAAATATCCCCAAGGCAACCCTCCTCCCTAGCTCACAAATTTATTCCAATTGAGGTTTTAAACTATACCATAGGCTCCACCAGAATGTAAGCTCCCTATAGGTAGGAACTTACATCTGCTTTCTCACTGCTGCCTCCTCAAACCCAGATAACACGTGGCATGCTATAAGCTCCCTGTGGACATGAAATACAGCTCTTGATGGCTCTGAGTGTCTGATCCTACCCAGACACAGAAGTCACACCAGACACAGGCTCAGCTCTGCGTAATGACTAGATCAAAGAAAAATCAACCAACCAACCAGGTGGCAGCGCTACACACAGGGGCCTCTCTCATTATTCTTGGGAATATTAGCAAAAGGGATGATTTTAAACATGGCACAGAAGCATTTCACATCAGGGGACAGCCCTTCGGAATTCCTATTACATCACAGCAGAGAGAGCCTCACCAGTGTTGACATACGTGAGGATGCCGAGCACAAAAACGAGGTCAAGTAAGACTCTTGTGGAAGGCAAGCTTCTCAAGGGAAATTGCTGGGGTTTCCCTTCACATTCTCACCTTGTGACCTCACTTCTCTCATCTTGAACGTCACCACTCAGGTGATATTCCCTGCCATGAGCCCAGCTATCCAGGGAAGAAACTTCGGTCATCACCTGTCTTTCCCTGGGGTCTCTGATCTGATAGAGCAATTCTCACAGGCTTTGCTACATGAATGTGAATGTTCCAAAGATGGATAGACCTCTTCAGCAAATGAGCACTGCTATGAGACAGGACTACAATGTCTATAGCCTTTGGGATGAAGGGTACCATTTTCATACACTCTTGCAGCACCATCTAATAAAGACATAATGTGAACCACATATGCAATGTCAAATTACATGCATAACATTAAAAATAAGTTTAGGATTAACACATACACTATATATATGTGTGTGTGTGTGTGTGTGTGTGTGTGTATACATATACACATATAAAACAGACAATAAGGATTCATTGTATAGCACAAGAAACTACATTCTTATAATAACCAATAATGGAAAAGAATCTGAAATATATACATATATATAAAATGTATGTATGTGTGTATGCGCCTATAAAGCTGAATCACTTTGCTGTATACCTGAACTAACACAGCATTATAAAATAATTACACTTCAATTTAAAAATATTTTTTTAAAAAGTAAAAATAAACAAGTGATATTAATTTAATACTGTTTAAATTTTAATTCTAACCTGATATATCCAAAATACTGTAAGTATAACATGAAGTCAACAAAGAATTGTTAATGAGATATTTTACTTTCTTTTTTCATACTAATTCTTCAAAATCTAGTATATATTTTGCACGGACAGCTTACTTCAGTGCTACCTGGTCACATTAGAAATTCTCCAAGTCATGAATGGCTAGAGGCTACCAGAGTGGGCAGCCAAGTCTGTATGTTAAGTTCTTTCTCTTTCAGGATGTTAGTGTAACTCTCAGACTAGCACCATTTCAAGATTTTACAACCGATTTTAAAATGTCTCCTAACCTATAATGACATCACTTTCATTATTCTCAGGTTCAAAAACATGTTCCTTGCAAGGCAGTTAAATGAAGCAATATCATAGCATGAAAGGACAGACGTGTAAGACAGAGATAACCTGTCTCTCATTTGAAAATACTATGTGTGTTTCTCTGACCTCTAACTAGAACCCATTTCAGTTAATTTCATCAACTTCCTTAAGTTTCTTATATGGAGTTTCTATGGATAGCAAGGGCAAGTCTGTGCTGACTGCAAGGTTTCTTGAAACAGCATGCCAACATCACCACGAACAAACATCAAACAAATGCACAGCAACAGAAAAGAAGCTAGAACAGGGCAAAGTTCAAGTGCAATTACCTTCTCATTGTAATTGCATGCCTGTAAGTCAGCTCTTAGTGGTCCAATAGATAAAACCAAGATGAGGCTTAAGAAGAACAGGACAGAACTCTGAGAACTCAAAGGAATGCTCTAACCAACTTTTTAATGAAGAAGAACTTTAAATACACTCAGGTTAGGAGAGAATTTACCAGGGGAGAGAGTTGCTTTGAAAATCTATACCAAGAAGAGCTCTGTCATTTTCTCCTCAGAGATTAGAGCTTCCACTAGCCTCTCAAAGGTGAAATGGATTACCAGAATACGAGAGGCAGTTCAATTTGCAGAACTTTCCACAGCAACAGTGGTGTGAAGTCTGTAGCACGATGGACCTAAAATAATTAACACATCACTGAGTGTCCAGACTCAGACATTCCCCACCCTTATTTCCATCTACCACGACCTAAAAAAAAGTTCCTTCTGCAAAAGAGAACATACTGGTTTAATGTTAACTGCCTCCTTTGAGGGTGGAAGGCTAGTTTCCAGTATTGTTCTGCCTACAGAATGAGACATTCAGGCCCACTTCTAACAGCTGACTCAGCAGCGACCAGCTGAAAAAACGGTTTTTCAGACCACTTCTGGAGTTGGTGAGGCTCTGAAATCACCCTGCCAAAATCAGTGATTTCTTCAAAATGGGGTCAGGACACAGAAACTCAGAGGCTCTATCTACCGGCCCTCTTTCTTGGAAAAGGCAAAGACCAGCCTACACACACACCCACTAGCCAGAAAACAGCCCAAACGAAACTGGCAGCAACCTCTAGCAGAGCTGAGTGATTAGCAGTGTTCCGCAAGGCTGGGAAGCCATTGGTCTATCTGCAATTATTTGCTAGCATCCCGTTCAAGTGGGAGAGATATCTAAGAATGAGTCGTGGGTCATGGTTCTTTGGCCTTTAAGAAAGCATATAAAAGCAGAGGGAAGAAAAAGAAAATCATGCAGCATCCCAAATGCTTCCACCCTCAGCCTCCCTAAAAATAAATCTGAAGTGTGTGGGTAAAAAGATATCAATAACTACACACTAAAATAAATGGGAAATGTAACAGGGCTACAACTCAACACATACTCCTCGACTCAGGACACTGTCTCACAAAACTGTATGCGTGATATTCTCGGTGAGGTAAGCACAAACAGTAGGCATGCTTTCCCCGACTCATTTCTTCAATCACTTCACATCTTTTCATGCACTGGGCACCATGCTAGACACGGACGCTGCAATGGTTGACAAAGACCTGCCTACCTACGTTCACCTGAGTCAGTGATGCTGATATTTATAAGAACTGTTATTTGGTGAATACCTACCATGTGTTATGTTCTATGCAAGGCACCCAATCCTAACAACCATCAGTAAGTAGGCATTGAGACCATTTTACAAATGATGTAACTGAATGCTGAAGAGGTCAAATGACTTGCCATGGTCAATCGATAGTCAATGACAGAGCCAAGAGGTCCAGGTTTGATAGCTGTCGTAAGCTTAATGTTTGAAAAAGAAGTGTTTATACTGTATAGCACAGGAAACTATATTCAATATCTTGTAATAACCTATATTGGAAAAGAATCTAAATGTATTCTAAAGAATACATGTGTATAGATATACCCTTATATATATAGATCCTTTTCCATATATATACACATATATACGTCAACCACTTTGCTGTACACTTGAAACTAATACAATATTGTAACTCACCTCTAAGTTTTAAAAAAATGAAATGTTTATAAATAATGTTTGAAAGTGTTATTTTGTATTTTTAAAAAATCAGGCAAGCCAAACATGAGCAGGATTGAGTGATAGTTTGTACATTCTCTTAAAATGTGTAATTGAAAAAAACTCCACTTTAAAAAATGGATAAAAGACACTTCACCAAAGACATTGATGGCAAATATACACATGAAAACGTGCTCAACATCTTAATCATTTGGAAAATGCAAGTTAAAATCACAAGGAAATACCCCCATATTATGTATTAAAAAGTCTGGAGGTAAGGGAAACTTCCTTTTTTTAATTGACAATACCAATTGCCTGTGAAGATGCAGAGCAGCTGGAACTTTTAAACATTGCTAAGGAAGAATGCAAAATGGTTCAGCTTTTTGCCAAAGACTTCGGCAGTTTCTTATAAGGTTGTACATATTCACCATCACCAGTGATCTCACTCCTGGGTATCTATCCAAGCAAACTGACAACCTGCTATTTACACAAAACCTCTCTAGTATATCTTTGATTCTTTCCCTAGGGCTCTGAGTCTATTCTCTTGCTTCCTTTGGAAGCTCGTTTATTGACTTTATTCATAATCCCCTAAAACCAGCAACAACTCAACTGTCCTTTAACTAGTGAAAGAATAGACACACTCTGGTATGTCCATAAAGCGGAATATGATGCAGCAAGAAAAGCGAACAAGTATGATAGAAGCAACTAAATGAATGAACCTGAAATCCTCTTAGTAAGTGAAAGAAACTAAATCCAAAAGCTTCCTACTATATGATTCCACTTATACAACATTCAGAAAAAGGCAAAATCATTAAGAACAGAAAACAGCTGTGGTTGCCAAGTGATAGCGGAAGACTAAGAACAAGAGAATGAGAGGAAAGAATTGTGCAGACAGAGGGGCTGAGACTGTTCTGTGCCTTGAATGAAATGGTGTCACAAGATTGTATGCATTTACCACAACTCAGACAGTAGTTTAGCAAGAAGAGCAAACTTTATTGCAAGTAAACTCTGAAAGGTGAGTAAAGCTCACTTCAAAAAACTGTGGTTTTTTAACATGACAAATTAAACACCTCTCATAGATGCATTACAAGGCTGGAAACTCATCTTGATTATAGCCATCTCAAATTACAAGTAATTTTCTTAAAGACAAAATGTTGGACCACACATACTTTCCTACCAGCAAGTAACAGACTTTTTTTCTTTAACCCCTTCCCTCTGGTTGGTAAGTAGAACAGTTCCCTCCAGTACCTTCACTCTGAATGCTGGAAAATACAAAAATGTGGTGCAGGGGAGCTCCTGGGATAGGGGAGACAGGTTTCTCCTCAGTCTGTAATGTCATAAAATCTGCTGTAGCTAATGTATGTCTTTACTGGAGAGAAACTGTCACAAAGCTGTAATTTTCCAAAGGCTTGCTGGTTTCCCATTAGGGAAGATGCACCATAAGAATAACCTGGTTTACTGCCCCAGGAGTTTCCTTCCTCATCTACTGCTGGGTAAGTACTCTGCTGTCAAAGTCACGGTTAGCTCCTTTTGACATCTTGTGCCATTCCCCAATAAGTTATCTTTGGGCCCCAAGTCTCTCTTTACCCTAATGTTTTTCTTACTATCACTAGAATATTAGCCACACTCTCCATCCCACTTTTTTGCAAGACTCATTGAACATAAAGAGACCTAACAGAGGCCCTCAATCAGTAAGTATAAATGAAGTCTCTGGCAAGCCAGAGCAGCTCCGCTTGGCAGTTTTGGGAGAGGAACACTCGTGTCTCAATTCCCCAGCACACATATGGTTCCCTCCCTGGGGCTTGAGAGGTTATTCTCTTGCTTTCCTTAGAGGCTCCTTCCATGAACAGCCCCCGAGCTCTGGCTCATCTGCCTACCAAAGACTTGTTAAAAACCTATATTACAAGCAATTCAAAGCATGAAATGAAAATTGATGCTTTCAACTCCTATAATGATGAAAACGGGAAGCCGCCAGAGACTCCGTGTTCCTTCATTTTCCATGTCAGTTTCCAAGAATACAGATATCAGCATGTTACATGAGAATAAAATGGGAACCAGGGGGAAGCATTCCTCCCTAAATTTGACCCCAGTATGGCAGAGATTTTGCAGGAAAATACAAATCTGGAAGCAGAAAAAAAAAACAAAAATAAAACTCCGGCACTTCAGAATGGACACTCACCAGAGTAAACATAACAAGCAACTCCCTGTATACAAAAGTGCATTAAAACAGTGAATTGCTATGTTCTTGAATGGAAATCAAATCACACTGTTCAATCTGAACAACACGAATGAAAGCCTCATCACTCTACTTCTGAAACGGGCAGTTCAAGTTCTATATCTGCACAATTTAAACATCTGTAAAATAAGATAACTGAGCAAGAATACAATCTCAGTGTTCTCTTGCAATATTATGGTCTATACTTTTAAGAAAAGCGTAGAGGGTAACATCTTTTCTATCTCCTATTAAAATTTAAGTTTCATGAGGGCAATCATTGTATCCTTGATACCTAGCAAACCACTTCAGTATTCTTGCCATGAGAATCCCATGAAAAGTATGGAAAGACAAAAAGATAGGACACTGAAAGATGAGTTCCCCAGGTCAGTAGGTAGGTGCCCAGTATGCTACTGGAGATCAGTGGCGAAATAACTCCAGAAAGAATGAAGAGACGGAACCAAAGCAAAAACAACACCCAGCTGTGGATGTGACTGGTGATGGAAGTAAAGTCCGATGCTGTAAAGAGCAATATTGCATAGGAACCTGGAATGTTAGGTCCATGAATCAAGGCAAATTGGAAGTGGTCAAACAGGAGGTGGCAAGAGTGAACATCAACATTTTAGGAATCAGTGAACTAAAATGGACTGGAACGGGTGAATTTAACTCAGAAGACCATTATGTCTACTACTGTCGGCAAGAATCCCTTAGAAGAAATGGAGTAGCCATCATAGTCAACAAAAGAGTATGAAATGCAATACTTGGATGCAATCTTAAAAATGACAGAAGGATCTCTGGTCGTTTTCAAGGCAAACCATTTGATATTACAGTAATCCAGGTCTATACCACGACCAGTAATGCTGAAGGAGCTAAAGTTGAAAGGTTCTATGAAGACCCACAAAACCTTCCAGAACTAACACCCCAAAAGATGTCCTTTTCATTATAGGGGACTGGAATGCAAAAGTAGGAAGGGAAGAAATACCTGGAGTAACAGGCAAATTTGGCCATGAGGGACAGAATGAAGCAGGACAAAGGCTAATAGAGTTTTGCCAAGAGAATGCACTGGTCATAGCAAACACCCTCTTCCAACAACACAAGAGAAGACTCTACACATGGACATCACCAGATGGTCAATACCGAAATCAGATTGATTATATTCTTTGCAGCCAAAGATGGAGAAGCTCTATACAGTTGGTAAAAACAAGATGGGGAGCAGACTATGGCTCACATCATGAACTCCTTATTGCCAAATTCAGACTTAAATTGAAGAAAGTACAGAAAACCACTAGATCATTCAGGTATGACCTAAATCAAATACCTTACAATTATACAGTGGAAGTGAGATACAGATTCAAGGGATTAGATCTGATAGAGTGCCTGAAGAACTATGGTTGGAGGTTCCTGACATTGTACAGGAGGCAGTGATCAAGACCATCCCCATGAAAAAGAAATGCAAAAAAGCAAAATGGTTGTCTAAGGAGGACTTACAAATAGTTACGAAAAGAAGCAAAAGGCAAACAAGAAAAGGAAAGATATATCCATTTCAATGAAGAATTCCAAAGATTACCAAGGAGAGATAAGAAAGCCTTCTTCAGTGATCAATGCAAAGAAATAGAGAAAAACGATAGAATGGGAAAGACTAGAGTTCTCTTCAAGAAATTAGAGACCCCAAGGGAACATTTCATGCAAAGATGGGCTCAATAAAGGACAAAAATGGTATGGACCCAACAGAAGCAGAAGATATTAAGAAGAGGTGGCAAGAATACACAGAAGAACTGTACAAAAAAGATCCTCACAACCCAGATAATCACGATGGTGTGATCACTCATCTAGAGCCAGACATCTAGAGCCAACCTGGAATGTGAAGTCAAGTGGGCCTTAGGAAGCATCACTACGAACAAAGCTAGTGGACGTGATGGAATTTCAGCTGAGCTATTTCAAATCCTGAAAGATGATGCTGTGAAAGCGCTGCACTCAATATGCCAGCAAATTTGGAAAACTCAGCAGTGGCCACAGGACTGGAAAAGGTCAGATTTCATTCCAATCACAAAGAAAGGCAATGCTAAAGAATGCTCATACTACCGCACAATTGCACACTCATCTCACACGCTAGCAAAGTAATGCTCAAAATTCTCCAAGCCAGGCTTCAATAGTACGTGAACTGTGAAATTCCAGATGTTCAAGCTGGTTTTAGAAAAGGCAGAGGAACCAGAGATCGAATTGCCAACATCCACTGGATCATCGAAAAAGCAAGAGTTCCAGAAAAGCATCTATTTCTGCTTTATTGACTACGCCAAAGCCTTTGACTGTGTGGATCACAATAAACTGTGGAAAATTCCTCAAGAGATGGGAATACCAGACCATCTGACTTGCCTCCTGAGAAATCTGTATGCAGATCATGAAGCAACAGTTAGAACTGGACATGGAACAACAGACTGGTTCCAAACTGGGAAAGAGGTGTTTCAAGGCTGTATATTGTCACCCTGCTTATTTAACTTATATGCAGAGTACATTATGAGAAATAGTGTACTGGATGAAGCATAAGCTGGAATCAAGATTGCTGAGAGAAATACCAATAACCTCAGATATGCAGATGACACCACACTTATGGCAGAAAGCAAAGAGGAACTAAAGAGCCTCTTGATGAAAGTGAAAGAGGAGAGTGAAAAAGTTGGCTTAAAACTCAACATTCTGAAAGCTAAGATCATGGCATCTGGTTCCATCACTTCATGGCAAACAGATGGGGAAACAGTGGAAGCAGTGACAGACTTTATTTTTTGGGCTCCAAAATCACTGCAGATGGTGACTGCAGGAATGAAATTGAAAGACACTTCCTCCTTGGAAGAAAAGTTATGACCAACCTAGATAGCGTATTAAAAAGCAGAAACATTACTTTGCCAACAAAGGTCTGTCTAGTCCAAGCTATGGTTTTTCCAGTGGTCATGTATGGATGTGAGAGTTGGACTATAATGAAAACTGAGTGGTGAAGAACTGATGCTTTTGAACTGTGGTGTTGGAGAAGACTCCTGAGAGTCCTTTGGACTGCAAGGAGATCCAACCAGGCCATCCTGAAGGAAATTAGTCCTGAATAGTCATTGGAAAGACTGATGCTGAAGCTGCAACTCCAATACTTTGGCCACCTGATGTGAAGAACTGACTCATTTGAAAAGAACCTGATGCTGGAAAAGACTGAAGTTGGGAGAAGAAGGGGATGACAGAGGATGAGATGGTTGGATGGCCTCACCGACTCAAATGGACATGAGTTTGAGTACACTCCCAGAGTTGGTGATGGAGAGGGTGGCCTGCCGTGCTGCAGTCCATGGGGGTCGCAAAGAGTCGGACACGAACGAGTGACTGAACTGAACTGAACTGAAACCTAGAAGAGTGGCATATATGTACAATGTTCTCAATAAATTTTTGTTGAACAACTGAGTGAATGATATTAGAGGTAAGATAAGATTGCTTTTGTCCCATCATTTGACTATTGGGTTCTGTAAATTGGAAATAAACTTTATACACCTAATTTGACACTTCATGGTAGACCTAGCAGACACACAAACACGCAGGAGACACAGAGCGTACCCTTGAACTTATGATCTAGATAGGGAGACAAGAAACGATTGTTTGATAGAAGAACCACATAGGCAGTCCACTAAATCCACATAAAGGTTCAGAGAAGGGAGAGTCAGCACGGACAGCCTGTAGTCTGCAAAGAAGGCCTCCTGAAGGGCACAGACATGATGACAAGCATTGACTGGCCAAGAAAGATTAAAAATGTCAAAGAAAGGACTCATTTCCAGAATATGATGTTCGATGGGGCAGTGGGATTAGATGGTTCTGGACTTTTACATGATAACAAGATACTTTGAACACAGGTGCAAACTCACCATTTTGAACACCCGCTTCTACCACACTTGGGCTCATTTATCCCTCATTCAGCTGCACGTTTCCATTCAGATGTCACTTATGACCTTCTGGGCAGCCTGGTCACTCTTCCCAGGACCCTGTACACAATCTTGGCCTCCTCCCTCTTTCTACACCTCCCATCCCATGACTCACTAAGTTCTCTTTCCTGAATACCTCCTGAGTCTCCCCTCCCCCTGGCCTCCTTTGCCTTAAGTTTTCACTTTAGCCACAGCTTCTCTGTTTCCACTCTGTTCCTCACCACCCACATTAATTTCATCCCATAAATTAAGGGTTGACAAACTTTTTCTGTAAAGGGTCAGATAGTGAATAGCGCAGGCTTTGGAGGCTGTACAGTCTCTGATTCAACTACTCAACAATGCCCCTGTAGCACAAAAGCAGCCATAAACAATACATAAACATAGAACTGTGTTCCAGTAAAACATCTTTAACAAAAACAGGCAGTGGCCTGAGGATCATAGTTTGATGAACCATGTCTTAGATGTCTGCCAGAGTGGCTTTCAAAAAATACCAATAAGACCATGTTATTCCCCACCCTAAACTCTTCTAAGTCTCCCACTGCCCTCAGGAGAAGTTCCAGGCTCCTTGGCAGGACATACAAGGGCCTCTGTGTCTCTCCCCTCGCCAGTCCCTCACAGCTCGAGACTGCACATTCAGCAATCAATGACTTGATGCTTCCCAGAAATACCAACCTCTCACGCCATGATTTGGACAGGCTTGGGTCCTCTTTCTGCAATGTCTCCTCTAGTCTAACTGGCTACATACATCCTCTAATACATCACGTCTCTAATATATTGCGTCTGTCCTTCAAACCCATAACCAGCGTTTCATGAAAATTCCCCGACCTGAATTCTGGACAAAATTCAGGCCAGTGTCTTTATTCCCCAAGAACTTTTACATAATTCTTTTATACCCATGGCACACTGGAACGTCTGCTTGTATATGTGTCTTCCCCCACCAACTCCAATGGACCCTCTATGAGGATAAAGGTTGTGTTTCATATATCTTTGCATTAGCTGTGTCATAACAGCTAAGTTTATTAATTTATTTAATTAATAAAAGGAAGTCACAAAGCTTCTAACTTGGTCTTCATCTGACTTGGCGTAAATTTAAATAAAGAGACTGCAATTCGCTCAATGTTCTATCTTGGTGATGTCAATGATTTGAATTCAACACTCGCTATTTAACGTTGTCCAAATGTCAGAATGAACTGTTCTTTTTTCAGGAGGATATAATTCAACATTTCCCCTTTTAAAAGAGATGTACTTTAAAACTGCTACTTCGCTGTCTCCCCATTAGTCTTTAATTAGCTGCTTGAACAATGCTGAATATGTTGCATCCTCTTCCAGAGAGCTAAGTCCTCAAGCAATTAGTCCTCAAGCTACCAAGCATGACCTGCATCACCACTGTGCAAACCTTCACAGAACAGGGAACAGCCCTATGTGTTCCAGAGCTGGACAGAGCTTCTGAGATCAGAGGACACGTGAGCTCAAAGTAAAAGCCCGTAAAAAGTCTTTGACCTATCGAAGTTGCAAAACTTTAAAAAACTATGTTAAGTTTTGGCAAAGACGAAGTGAAATAAATACTCTTGTACACACTGATGGGAATGTAAATCATACAATCCTTTCGGTAGAATAATTTGGAAGTACTTTCAAATCCCAAAATGCACACACTCTGAAACTCAGTGGGGCCAGCTTCAGTTTAGCTTTCGTTAGGATTCACAGTTGGGCGCCCAGGTGTATGTGCAAGATGCTCTTTTTCAGCACTGTTTCTACCTTTCCACAACTGAGGGATGATGGTGCAGCCATGTTCTCCATGAATTCACCCACTGAGTTCCTGACAGCCCACTTCCGTGTCTAATAAACATCTCAAACTCAGTAAGTCTAAAATGAAACTCCAGATCTTACAACAAGAGATGACCCAGCCCATGGCCTCCCTGGTGGGGCCCAGACCATTCAGAATCCGCCTGCAGTGCGGGAGACCCAGGTTCAGTCTCTGGGTTGGGAAGATCTCACTGGAGAAGGGAATGGTAACCCACTCCAGTATTCTTGCCTGGAAAATACCATCGACAGAGGAGCGTGACAGACTACAGTCCACGGGGTTGCAAAGAGTCAGACACGACTTAGAGACTAACACTTTCACTTTTCACTTCCTGACACAGCCCCAGCTCTCCCCATCCAGTAAAGAGCAACTCCATCTTTTAAGGTGCTCCATTTAAAAAAACAGACAAATAAAATCTTGTAGTCATTCTCATATCCCTCATCTAAGCCATCAGGCAATTGCTTTGGGGATGCTTTCAAAATACACCTAACCATTTACACCACCTTTACTCCTACTGCTCCTCTGGTCTAACCACTACCATCTTGCACTAGGATTTCAATAACAGCTTCCCAGCTGTGCTCCCTGCTTCTACTCCTCCATAAATCCTTAATGCATTAACCAAAGTGAGACTTCTCCTATGTTAATTGAGACATGTCATTATCCCAATCAAGACCCTGCAGTGACTACCGCTACACCTGGAGTCAAGTAATTAAAAGGATCTAAAATGCTTATCATGACCTGTCTGCTGTCCCTTACAATGTGACCTCTCCTTCCACATTTCTAGCCTCTGCTCTCTCTATTCCAGCCACTCTTGCCACAATGCAGGTACCACTTCTATCTCAGGGCCTTTGCAACGCCACCAAAGGACATCTGTACTTCAGCCAGATATACACATGGCCCCTCGCTTCACTCTTTCAAATTTCTGCTTAAATGCTACTTTCCCAGAGAGGTCTACCCTGATAACCCTGTTTAAAATTACAACATGGCCCATTTCCACAGTCTTGACAATGTTGTTACTCTGCATTGCTTCCCCTCCCCCATACCACCTTCTAACATACAAAATAATTTACTTATTTGAGTACATTAACTGTTTATTGTCTGTTTCCCTGACTAGAACATAAACCCCAAGAGGAATCTTCATCTCTTTTGGTCAAGAATGTCCTAAGCACCTAGAACAGTTTCTAGCACATGAAAGTTGTTTAATAAATATTTGCTGAATGAAAAATCTTAATGATTTTGTCAGAACAAAATGAACCAGCCCTAGCAAATAATCATCTAATAAATATGGGTTCCAGTTATTAGAAAGAATGAAGTAAGCATACAGGTACCGATGTGGAAGGTTGGCCAATCATAACGACAATAATTAAAGCCAAGTTACTAGTATGCAAAGACAGTTATCACAGCACTATTAGCAATACTGGAAAAAAAAAAGACTAACAGAAATAATCTAAAATCTCTTTACCCAGGTAATACTTAAATAGATTATGCCAATCCTCAAGTCATGCTTTGGATACCACATAGTCGTTACCAAGAATTATGTATGAGTATTTACTTTATCGTATTAAGATGTCAATTTCAGCTAGGGGAAAAAAGTTGTTATTGACTGAACAGGATTTAGAGTGTAATACCATTTACTTTGAAATTAAAAAAAAAAGAAAAGAAGTTGTGTGTATCAATATTAAAGCAAAAAAGGAGGGAAACCAAATTTCTATACATATAATTTTTTATATTTGAAAGATATATTTTAAAATAAGTTATTTTTGAGGAGTGAGGCTGAGGAGAGAAAGAAGGGTCCTGTGTAATTTTATACTGCATTGTTTCATTGTGCAAGGAATCAAGCAGTTTGCTTGATTCAGAAGGAATCAAACCAACCACAGACATTTTTGGAATAAGTGTCTCACAGCTGAAAGATTTCATTTTAACTAATCATTTCAACCTTATTCCCTATTCCGTGATCTTATTAGGAGTAAATTAATATGGATTCTAATACAAGCTTGAGGAGGGCAGGGAGACTGTCTGATTTGGTCACTGTGCTAATACTCAGAAAGTGTCTGGCACATAGTAGGCTCTTAAATATTTATAAAGTAAATTGGTTCTAATATGAGACCACCTCCAGGTAAAAATATAAGCAGTGAATGAAACAGTTCAAAAAGAAATATCAAAGGCCTCCATAAACTAGAGTATTAAGCCTCCAAATAAGGAGTTAAAACGTTTTAGACATTTTTGCTCCCTTTCAGGTCTCTCTCACAATCATTGTGTATTTTTAAAGCAACTCTCTTTGGCACTGCTCCACAATTAACTTGAAAATTATGGCATTTGTTGTCTCCTAGGCAAGTTATTTCATATGATAATTGTCAAATGTATAGATTCCCACTGATCTAATATTCATAGCAGCAAAGAAGAATACCCAGTGCAATAATTCAGACCCAAGGTCAACTATTGTGGGACAGGTCATGGAAAAAAGGAGATTCTCTAATCAAGAGAATAGCTCAGCATTTAAGATCAATCAACCAATTAGTAGAAACCTAAATGATTTTCAAATTTCCAATAGAACAACAGGAAAACTGGTTTGTGGGAAAGAATATATGTTATTAAAATTGATAAAAAGTGGTGTTTCCTTTTTCTGTTTTTAAAACAACATTCGATGGAATCGTGCGTTTTGCTGTTTTGCTGAGTAATTTCACTCCAGGAAATTACTCAAACTTTTTCACAGTGAGTGGTCTACATTCTCGATGCAACCGCTCATTCAATTGCTTGTTAACCTATCACATGTGATAGGTTAAGTGTTTGGGCTTAGAACTCGTACACAGAAAAAGGAATAGCAAAACCCTCCAGGGACAAATATGCTGTGCCTCACAAAACAGAGGTATGTGCACTATGCTTTTTTGCTGTCCTTTCAGGTTAGATAAACGTAAAGTGTCAACACCTTCAAATCTTCTCATTCAAGAACTTTCAGCCTCGTAATTCATTTCTAAGTCCTCTTCTACTCTCATGCTTACAATCTTCTCAAACACCTTAGTAAATACTAGGCAACATTTCTACCATTCTGTTTTTAAATTTGATAGTTGATTCCAAACTTTAACAGATGTCAACCTCATTGGAAGAAAGAATAAAAATCATTAACAGCAACTCCAGAACTGTATCAACAAAAAACAAAAACAGGTATCTAGATCGCATGCAGTCATCAACTCAATAAGACTATGGGGAAGTGAATGGGTTCAGTGTGGCATTTTTATCAACATGGCACCACATATCAAATAGGTTTATCAGTGAAAATGGCATACCACACTCCTTCAGAGGTATTGTTTGGGCATAATTTTCCTGGCTGTGAGCATCCTAAATCGATCAGTTGTGCCGGAGATCCCCAGGAGCTGAAAATTGTCATCAAGACCCAACACGCCAGCAAGATATTTGCACTTAGTGTTTATAATGCTCTAAAAGTCACCCAGAGCCGACCGGCTGTCAGACACAGCCATCAGAAGAGTTACTGAATTAATGGTTGGCACTGCTCTCTTTTCTTCCCACCAGACTTCTCAAATTTTTTTCGACAGTTTTTCTGGTGCCAGAGGGTGTCAGTATGACTGCAAGGGATGTGCTTACAGTCAAATATTTGGGGCCTGATTATCAACATAAAAACAATTCTAAAAAGAAGAGGCAAACAAGATAGGAAAATGGTGATCACCAAACTAACTGGATTTTGCCATGAAAACATAGTTACAAGGGAAAAACACTACTTGGTATGTATTTGATGGAGCTGAGGGATTCCTGTGATTTCCCTTTTTCTAACACTATTTCTCTGTTTTACTTTTCCTTTCAGAAATTCTTTCACCTTTAGTTATAGGTGTCTCCCAAATTCTTTTCCCTACAGCAACTCTAATCAGCCAGCATCATGGATCTATATATACTTCTTGGGATCAGTAAATCAGCAATCTCTGTTGGTATTACATCACCTGCTTTAAGTGACACAACAGAGGGTCAAACAGAAATTACAATTTAATTTTTCTATCACTGGTATCACGTAGTCATGGTGATTGGCTTCTCTGTGAATATGAGAGCCTCATTCTCTCGCTCTCTCCTCTTTTTCCTCTCCTCTACCCACATCCAGATGCTACGAGAGAATGGAAACAAGGGGGAGAGAAAGAGTGCCTCATCAGAAGCCTCTGCTGCCTGAGTCTTAGTAATATCAGCTACTGTCAGGGCTTCTGTGGTACCTTTAATGCACGGGCAGCGTTTCTGTTTTCACACTTAGGCACGTCAAAGAGCTACAGCTGTTGACTACAAAAACAGCCCTGGTGTCAGAAAAAATACACTAGTCTGAGGTGGTCCTTTCTGTTCATGAAATTGTTACCTGCAAGTTTTCAGAGAACCTGAGTTCCATGATTGGTAGCTCTAGGAAACACACCAGAGGCTCCATCACAAACCGTTCCTCTGACCACAGTTAACGTAAAAGGTAGTGAGGCTCTGGACTCCCCTGTGGGAGGTCTCATGATAAACACAACTCTCCATGTTTTTGCTCAGCACACACCAGCAGGTAAGACTCAAGTCTAAACGAAATATAGATCCATTCAGGAGCTATAGTAAGTGAAAAGAACAACAAACTGATCCCACATCTCTTTATTACATGCACAACAAATTCAAATACCAAAATCCAAACATTTTTTTTTTAATGCTGCCGCAGAAATATAGCCTAAGAAAAAAACTACATAGGGATGCAAATCAGTAACATTCAGTATTTCATTTGGTGGGGTCCAGGAGGGGTGAGGTGGGCTTCAGGATTAGAGACCAGTGTCCTCAGCAGGGAGCCTTTCCCTCTGGCCCATCCCCTTCTCCCAAAAGGTAAGAGGAAAGACACTGGGAGGCCAGGGCAGACTGCTTCTGTTTGCTCAGTTGAGAAATGGAGGAATCAAGACCCTGTTGATACCATTAATCTGCTAAAGCTTTCAACAGCACTAAAATTCATGGGCAACTGATGAGCTGCATCTTGTTGACAAGTTCCAGTGCAAGTTAAATCAAGAAAAGAACCTACGGGCATATCCAATCAATACTTGAGGGCTTGCAAAGTTATCAAACACACCAGTTTTTAGAAGGTAAGAGCCTTACAGGTGATAAAAGACAAGCTTTTTCTCAACTAAAGAAATGTATTTTCCCAGAACCAGAAAGACAGTATGTTATTATTGAGGTTACCGAGTTCATATACATGGGTTCATCTGTGTTGTATACATACCCACTCTCAAATATTTTTAATATGAAAAAGTCACGATGACCTCATACAGAAGCTTCCAGTTTTATTGGCTCCCCCAACAAACATGTCTGAACGTTGTGAAAGCACTGAATACTTATTCAAGATGAATAGTAAAGCAAACAAACAGACCACAACAAAAACCAGCAAGGCTGTTTTGGTCAGCACACACTCGTGAGGAAGTAGCCTCCTCAATGATTCTCAACTGACAAAGCACGAGCACGGTAAACTCTACTACATACCTCCTAATCCTTATAAATATGCTACACATACCCTCAAATAATTTGGCTCAGGCACAAATCCATTCCCTTTGTGTTCCAGGCAAAAGTCCGTGTTTCAACACCACGACATGACAGCTTCCATGCACACTCCACTGTTGCCTGGTACTCCGGTCAGACAGACTCACGACTTGGGAAGGGGAAGGGCCAGCCTTCATGCCTCTCTAAAACCCTCCCAGCCTTCCTTGCTTGGCCCACTCACTTATAAGAACCACACAGCGAGAAGAGCCTTTCAGCTCCCAAGCACTCAGCAAGCCAGAGACTCTAGATTCTGTTTTCTATTTTCTGGTTGCCCACAGACATCCATATCTTACCTAGATAAGACAGTGCTCTGATACACACATGTTAATTTCCAGGAAACTTAAAAAGCCGCCTGCACCTGCAGGTACTCTCTTACTTTTAAAAATGGGTAAAACGGGAGGAGGGGATGGCAGCTCTTTCCTCCTTTCATTTCCCCGGGAGCTTGCAAAGCCCTCCAAAGTGCAAAGACATTTGCCCACCAGTACCAGGGCGAAGTAGCTCACCCTCTTCCCCGCCTACCCCAGCCTGGCCGCCGGAACAATGCAGTAACATAGATTTCCCAACACCTGCTGGAGCCTATTAATATGCACGGGGACCTATTGATTTTTCCCCCGTCCCTTCCCCTGCCCTCCACACTGAGCAGGCTTTCATCTCCTCCTTTACCATCCATCAGGAACTCATTTCGGCGCCCCCTTCCCCCTCCCACCGCCGGTTCCCATTCAGCCGAGCCCCTCTCTCCAAAGCCGAGGCTGACGAGCACACTTTGGAATGCACTTCATTAAAATTTAGCTGCCCGATTCCAACCTGCAATGCGGAGGAGGCGATACAAAGCGCGCGCCACACTTCCTCCAGCATCCCCTTCAAAAGACCCATTGTTCGCCAGGCATCTGCTCCAGAGCCCGGCCTCTCCCTACCCACTGACCCCTGATTTTTTTTTCTCCCCCCACCCCCTCCCGCCCGCCCTGCCGGGCCAAACGGGCCTGTCCGGTGAATTAGAACGCAGCCGCAGCCATCTGGCCCTCCCAAGCTGGCCCGGTTTCTCCCCGCCCCTCCTCCCTGGTCCACACACCACACAGGGCATCTTCACCTCCATGGATGTTCCCACAACCCAAGCGCAAACCTCGGGCGACGGTGCGCCTCTGCCGACGCCTGCCTGTGCCCAGGCTTCCTCCCGCAGGCGAGCGTTCGAATCCAGAGGTGGGCAGGGGGCGGCAGGGGCGAAGAGCGGGCGATCGTGGACCTCTTGTACTTGCCTGCAAACCCCAGCCCAATCGCCAAGATTAATCCTTCCCTTTGTGAGCCAGAAAGAGCCTCCCACCACGCCGGCCCTCGGCTCTGCAGCGGCTGTAAAGAGAGGCGGGGGTTGAGGGGGTGGGGTGGGATCCGAACCCCTTCCTAGGCGAGCTGGGGGCGCCTCGGCCACCTGACCATGGAGAGGTTTTGCGAGGGAAGCAGGCGCTGGCGGCAGGAGCAGCTGACGGTGCGAGAAGGAAACGAAGATGCCCAAGCTTGCGCCTTTTATATTACAGGCGACATTTCTAACACATGACAACAATTTCCATCTGTATTTAAGCCGGGAGTGTGAAAAAAGAGTATTACATCACAGAGCCCGGGTTCCTAGAGGCTGCCGGATATCTAGGCCAGGGGGATTAGGGCCGCACCTGCGGAGTGGGCGGAAGCCAAGAGCCAAGCGAAGCGGGCACGGCCTCTCCCGTCAGGCGCGTCAGGTCCCCGTCGCCCGTGAGGTCCTGCCTGGGGGAGACCTTGGCCAAGGAAAGGCGGGATATAAGGCTGCTCCATTTGCAAGACGCAGAAGGCTGGGGGAAGGAAAGACGGGGGAAGGTGGTGATTCTCTTGGCTAAGGATGCAACCCTAACTTCCCAAGAGGAAGGGGCAGCTGGCTCCCAAGCACCTTCAGGTGGGACTCATTTCTGCCCTTCTGCCTTGTCCCCAGCTCTGGAGGGAACTTCAAAGATAATAACTCTGATGTTTGAAATAATAGTTTTCCCTGGAGTTAGAGGTGGATGGAGAAGCTTAGCATATTAATTTGTGAAATCTACTTTCAAGGAACAGCCACTTCAAGAACTCAGAGCAGAAGCAGGCTCAGAATCAAGCTGTTTCTTTAGGGCTTATCTCTGTGTCATTCAAATCCACTCTTTAAACGTAAGAGACTAGTGGTGTTATCTCGCCTCTGCTTCCAATGAGGCATCCTTCCCCTCTTTAGGGGTCCTCACCCTCCTTACCGGGAAAACTTTATTGAAAGCCATCTGGCTCTAAAGAGGTACATTTTTTCCCTCTACTGTCAAATAGTCGGTCCTTAGAAACTGCTGAAGCCACTTGTAAGGCAGAGAACGCCCACAGACTGTCAAAGGAGGGGGACAGTCCACTGCCTGCCTTCCCCTCACCCAGGTGTGACAGAGCCGCATGTAAGCAGCCTCTGAAAATTCCTGACTCAGTTGGGACAGGAGGAGATAAGGAGGCAGAAGAAATATTCCAGGGGGACAAGTGACAAGAATATAAGAAAAGGGAGGGAGGAAGCAAGGGACATGTCTATTCCTGGGGGCCAGGGTGGACAAGGACAATGCAGAACCTATATTCAACATGGACAGAAGACCAGATTTCATGTGATCATAGAGCAGTGATGGAGGAAAGGTGAGAGGGCAGCAGAGACATTGAAATCACAGGGTAACAGAAAGTCCACCCTTGAAGGCAGTGCCAGCTGCATTTCACACCAGATGAGAAAACAGAATGTGTTCCTTCGACATTTGCTACCCAGTAAACAGTCTCTGTGTGCACATCCATCTTGCTATCTGTTCCCTGACAAACCGGGATGTGGACGGACAGCACTGCTAAAGCTCCTTGTCCTTCTAGTCATTCATGATGGTCAAAACCCTCAACTCTGGAGTCACACTCACTGCATTCTCCCTATTCTCTCTACCTTTCTGCAGTGGGGCAGAGGGTAACTTACTTGCTAGGTCTGCACCTGTTTTTCTCCACATGTAAAAGGTACTAAAACTACTTGTTGGATAATATATAGCAAGTGCCTGGCACAGTTCACCACACAAAAAAACGGTGCTCCCTAAAATAAATGTCACCTATGATTATTATTATCACTTTATCTCTATGTAAAGAGTCCTCACAAAGTGAAAACCTCCATCCTCTACTTCTGTGGACACCTACAAATTGGGACAGCTCCCCAGGCTTAGCAAAAGGCACACACCAGCACCCTGGATGTCACCTGGTCAGAAACAGACACCCTGGAAGAAAAAGCAGTTTCATCTGCTTCATTCTTGTCTCACATCTACTTTGAGGAAGATGGAAAGCCCTTGAGACGTGAATGAGGAGTATTAGATTACATTTTTGGTTTGCAAGAAACAATAAAAACTTAAGGGGATGGTTTCTTTATCAACCATGTACATAATACATGTGAACATTTACATCATTTCCCCTCTTGATCATCATCAAAAAGAAGAAACAGAAAGGAAAGCAGATTCTACATAAAACTTTTAAAAGCCTTTAGCTACAACCCAATGCTGAAAAATGGAATTTGTGTGTTATTAGTTTTCCACAAGAAAATGATTGTGCAGTACAAATTAAATTGCTCTTTTGCAAGGAATCTGCTTAGAGACTGCACTGATGGGAACAAAAATACAAAAGCCATTCTCCTTATGAAAGAAAGAAGGGAACTTTTATTCAATAAGTATTCAAGGATGTAGCTTTCCAATCTTCAATAGGGGGAGAAAAATAGCCCTCATTTGGTTTGGAAATGTCCCTAACAATAACAAATTATTTTCAATCAGAGCTCCAAAAACCAGGTTTCTCTATGTCTAATGAAGCACAAGGAAAAGATTCCATGAAAATCTACTTGGTTTTTATCAGAGTACACACTTGATCTCAAAAACTGGCTCTCTGAGCTTGTGTGGTCTCCAGCGTAAGCCAGGAGAGATGCTTTACTGCATTTTTTCTGAGTTTCTTTGTGTCACACACACACACAAATGAAAACCAGTAGGTCCTGAACTAGCCTTCCTTCCTGGATGTCTAACTTCTGAAACTTAAGGGTGAGCTATGCAGTGTCTCCAGAGCACAGTTCGGAGTGGTAGCGAAATGTAGATATGCCTTTATCACAATGTTTAACTAACAATGGAAAGAAAAGGGCCAAGAATCTCCTCCACTGACTGTGTTCAAAGCAATTACAGAAATAATTATAAATCAGACCAATTAAATGTGGGAAAGTGACCATTTAGGAGGCGATAGAATGTAGTAATCCTCAGAGTGGCATCTGGGGCCAGACTAGCTGGGTTGAAAACCCGCCTCTGGCTCTCTCTTGGTATGAATCATTGGGTAAGGGACACCACCTTGCTACACCTTCACTTTCTCACCTATAAAGTGAGAATAAACATTCCTGCCTCCTAGGATTGCTACAAAAACTGAGTACATACCGGGCAAGGCACTTATATGAGTGGCTGGGGCAGAGAAAAGTACTTAGTAAGTGTTAGTTATTACTGTGACATCAATCACTTCTCACAGTTAGGTTGCTCTACATATGTCTTTCCATAAATATGTATTAGCACATACCAAGGACACAGCATTTGCATGTAATAAGTACTACATGTATAGAGTTGAAAAAACACTTTATAGTTATTTTTTAATAGAAATGTACTTTGGATAAAATTATATTGATTTTTTCATGTGACATTAATAATACAGGCTACCTTCGTGGAGTAAAATAAAATAAAAACAGAAAAAATTTAATAGAAAAGGAAGAAAAATTATCGATAATAACAATAAAATCTGTGGGATGTACCTAGATTCCTAAACAGAAGGAAATTATAGCTTTAAATGTATTTATTAGAGAACAAGAGAGACAGAAAATTAATGTCTTCTGCTTTAGACTCATGAAGCTATAAAATAAAAATGAAATGAATTTTTAAAAGAAGCAAGAGAAAATTTGAGTTGAGACAAATGAATATCCACATACAAATGAATCATGTTGGAAACCTACCTCATACAGTACATGGAAAGTAACTCAAAATGAATCATAGCCTAAGTGTAAGACCTAAAACTATGCTGCTCTTAGAAGAAAACACAGGAGTAAATTTGGGTTAGATAATGACAACAAAAGTACACATCACAAAAGAAAAAATAGGCATGTTATACTACATCAAAATCTAAGTTTTGTGCTGAAAAAAAATGTTACCAATAATGTGAAATGACAATCTGTGGAGGATATAGGTACATGTATAACAGATTCATTCTGCTGCATATCTGAAACTAACACAACATTGTAAATCAACTACAGTCCAACATTGTTTTTTTAATGACAATCCACAAAATGGAAGAGAATAGTTGTGAATCATATACCTGATAAGAGACTTGCATCTAGACTGTACAAGGACTCCCTTCAACTTAACAATAAAGACAAATAACTGAAATGTTAAATTAAAAAATGAGAAAGTACTTAGATATTTCTCCAAAGACAATACACAGATGGCCAATAAGCATATTAGAAGTACAACATCATTAGTCATTAGGGAAATGCCAATCAAAACCAAGATGAGATACCACTTCAAACTCACTTGGGTGGCTATCATTGAAAACTCAGCAACTCTATTCCTAGATCTATAGCCAAGAGAAATTAAAACTACTTCTACACAAAACTTTTAATTGAATGTTGCTAGCAACATTATTGGGCTTCCCTGGTTATTCCGGAGAAGGCAATGGCATCCCACTCCAGTACTCTTGCCTGGAAAATCCCAGGGACGGTGGAGCCTGATGGGCTGCCATCCATGGGGTTCCACAGAGTCAGACACGACTGAAGCGACTTAGCAGCAGCAGCAGCAGCAGCAGCAGCAGCAGCAGCAACATTATTGGGCTTCCCTGGTTATTCCAGAGAAGGCAATGGCATCCCACTCCAGTACTCTTGCCTGGAAAATCCCATGGATGGAGGAGCCTGGTGGGCTACAGTCCACGGGGTCGCCAAGAGTCGGATACGACTGAGCGACTTCACTTTCACTTTTCACTTTCATGCACTGGAGAAGGAAGTGGCAACCCACTCCAGTGTTCTTGCTTGGAGAATCCCAGGGACGGGGGAGCCTGGTGGGCTGCCATCTATGGGGTCGCACAGAGTTGGACATGACTGAAGCGACTTAGCAGCAGCAGCAGCAGCAGCAACATTATTCATAATAACCCAAAAAGGAAATAAACCAAACATCCATCAACTAACAAATGAATTCATAAACGTGGTGTATCCATACAATAGGATATTATTCAGCAATAAAAAGGAATTAAGTACTGATAGATGCTGCAACTTGGATGAACCTTGAAAACATTATGCTAAGTTAAAGAAACTAGACACAAAATGCTGCATAGTGTATGATTTCATTGATATGAAATGTCCAAGAACAGGCAGATTTATAGATGAAGAATAGACTAGTATTATAGTTACCTAAAGCTTTGGGATTTGGGAGGAAATGGGGCATAACTGTTAATTAGTCAAAGATTCCTTATGGGGAAGATTAAAACACTCTAAAATTTGATTGTGGTGACACCCTCACAACCTTGTGAATATACTAAAAAACACTGACTTTTTGAAAAGCGGGTGAGCTATATAGTATGTGAATTACATTTCCATAAAGTTGTTCTAAAAATGTAGAAAGAAGTAATAATGAAATTAAGGTAGAAATATAGATAGGTAACTGGAGGCAATAAAGAAAAAAAATCAAGAGGAAAAAAAGCTGTTTTATGATAGGATTAATAAAACTGAAAAGCCTTTGGCAATTATGACCATGGGTGGGTGCAGAGTCGGGAGGAGAAATCACACACACTCAAAAAAAAAAAAAAAAAAAATCAACTTTAGCACAAAAGAGGTGGCATTAAAAATATATAAAAGAGATTTATTTTCATGTATAAGAGAATGCCATGTACAGCTTTATACCAGTTTAATTTCAAAATCTAGTAGGAACAGATCATTTTCCAGGGCAATAAATTAATGGATCTACCTCAAGAAGCAATAGGAATCCTAAGTAGAGCAATGGCTTTAACTAAAATGAAATGATGTTAAAGAATTATCTCCTTGTTCCCTTTTCCTAGCATTTATAAGGGGAAAAAAATGTCCTAGGCCAGGATGCTTTATGGGCAGATTTTACAAAGACTTTCAAAGAATGTGGTACCCTTTATGGTAATCAACACACACACACAACTATGTATTCTCCATTTTCTCTGGATTTATATATCTATTTATGTATGATTAGGAAACTATCCCAGGGGACAATTTTAAATGATGATCTGTGGTTGCCTTTGGGGAAAACAATAGAAAACAGCATGAGGGTGGGATGGTCCAAGAGGATGCTGACATTTATTACGATGTTTTTGTTTTTAATGAAAAATTGGCATGCATTGCTTACACAATAGAAAAAGGAATGTGAAGTGAAAAAAAATTAGTGTTCACTGGATTCTAAATTTTCTGTCTCATTGACTGAAACATGGAGGGTAGATAAGAGGGTACCATTATTGCCACCTTATGGCAATGTATTCTAATTGCAGGCAAAAATCCCTAAGGAACGAAATAAATAGTCTCTGTATGCAGGTCAGGAAGTAACAGTTAGAACTGGACATGGAACAATAGACTGGTTCCAAATAGGAAAAGGAAAAGGCTGTGTATTGTCACCCTGCTTATTTAACTTATATGCAGAGTACATCATGAGAAACGCTGGGCTGGAGGAAGCACAAGCTGGAATCAAGATTTCCAGGAAAAATATCAATAAACTCAGATATGCAGATAACACCACCCTTATGGCAGAAAGTGAAGAGGAACTAAAAAGCCTCTTGATGAAAGTGAAAGAGGAGAGTGAAAAAGTTGGCTTAAAGCTCAACATTCAGAAAACGAAGATCATGGCATCTGGTCCCATCACTTCATGGGAAATAGATAGGGAAACAGTGGAAACAGTAGCAGATTTTATTTGTTTGGGCTCCAAAATCACTGCAGATGGTGATTGCCATGAAATTAGAAGATGCTTACTCCTTGGAAGGAAAGTTATGACCAACCTAGATAGCATCTTGAAAAGCAGAGACATTACTTTGACAACAAAGGTCCATCTAGTCAAGGCTATGGTTTTTCCTGTGGTCATGTATGGGTGTGAGAGTTGGACTGTGAAGAAAGCTGAATGCCGAAGAATTGATGCTTTTGAACTGTGGTGTTGGAGAAGACTCTTGAGAGTCCCCTGGACTGCAAGGAGATCCAACCAGTCTATCCTAAAGGAGATCAGTCCTGGGTGTTCTTTGGAAGGAATGATGCTAAAGGTGAAACTCTAATACTTTGGCTATCTCATGTGAAGAGTTGATTCATTGGAAAAGACTGATGCTGGGAGGGATTGGGAGCAGGAGGAAAAGGGGACGACAGAGGATGAGACGGCTGGATGGCATCACCGACTTGATGGACATGAGTTTGAGTGAACTCTGGGAGTTGATGATGGACAGGGAGGCCTGGCGTGCTGCAATTCACGGGGTTGCAAAGAGTCGGACATGACTGAGTGACTGAACTGAACTGACTGAATGGTGGATTTGCAAGCCTGACCAAAACGTCAAAGCAGAAGCCTGGTAATTTTGAATACCAAAATTTTCTTAGTTCTAAGATATCATTAATTATAAAATACATTTTTGAATTAATAACTTTCCAGAAAAAAGGAAAACTACCACAATAAACATCTACATCTATGTTCAACAACAGCCAATTACAGAAAAAAATATTGATTTCTTACTATCTGAGAATCAAGAAATAATGGTGCTATCTAACCAAGTGAAATGCTGATAAAAAAGAAAAATATTCTTCAAATGATAATAATTTAATCTGTGTTGTTTAGATTCTGTAGCCAAGATCGGTCTGGAAAATGATATTTAATAAGATATGGACATTAATTATAAGAAATAACAAATATTTTGGTTATTAGGAAAACACCATTGGTTAGGAAGGAAAACAGAAGCATCTCATTATATATGATGCTTTTTAAAGTGACCAAGGGGCCTGAATATAAGATCAACATATAAGAGTGATATTGGAGTTTATATTGTTTATGTTTTTTCATGACTTATGGATGAAAGATAACAACTTTCATATGTCAAAGACAAATGACCATATCACTTAGCTTCAAGTACTTACACACCCAAAGAAATGGGTATTTTCCTTATAATAAACTTGGATTTCCAGCATTAAAAAATATATAGATCAACCTGAGATGGTATTTTCCAGCTGGATTTTTAACTTGAATTTCCATGGAAGTGTGAGGAAGAGACTCTTTATGAAGTAACAAGTCCAGTGACAATTTCCTGGCTTTTCTTAGTCAAAAGAGGAGCCAAATAGCAAAGGGGAAATACATAGAATTCCTATGGATGTAAATTTCAACAAGAAGTGGAAAAGGATAGGCATGGAACATTTATATTCAAGTGTCATAATCCTAGCATTACTTCTCTTTAAGGTGTGAAAGATGATCATATTCTTGGATGGGACTCAAATGAGATTTTTTACAGGTTTTTCCAAGAAAATGCAAAAAAAAAAAAAAAAAAAAATCAGGCTTCCAGCTAATACACAAGAAAATGGCTCATGCAATGAAAATACACAATTTAAGATGATTAATAGGAGAAGGATCCTGCAATGGTGCTATCAAAGATCAAAGTTTCAGGAACTTCAGACTTTAACTGCACAAAGGACGGTGTCAAAATTGACTCTTTACATTTTTATGACCAGATTTCTCTACAAATGACCTGTTTTACAAGACCACATCTCTCCCTCCTTTAAACTGCAAAACTTACATTGAATCTACAGTATCATCTTTGTGTCTTTTGACTCCTGCTGCCTTCAGGATACAAATTAGGCCTCCCAAGAGTATATTCACCGTGTGCAAGTTAGAACCTTTCACTACTTTCATATACCAGCCAAAAAGGCTTCTGAATAAATCTGTCACAGTGAATGAGTAAAGGGGGCATGAAATACAGATTCGATACTTTCTGGAGAGTCTGTTGTGAAAGGCAACTGTGCTTCTCGGGGACCATGCCCCACTGCTGGGAGTGCTTATCTTCTTGCAGATATGCAATGACTCAGAGACGGAGAGCCCAAGAGCTGGCAATAAAAGAAAAACTAGCCCTTGGAGGCCAACTAGTCCTTTCCAGGGTGCCTATCCTACCTTTAGAGTGTGCTGAAGGGCTTTCAGCAGATCAGAGTTAATGAGGAGGAAAGAATGAATTAAGCTTACACTATGCAGCATTTGAGAGTACCTATCAGTGGGCCCTATGTTAGTAAATTATAAATTGTCCAACATGGCCTCGATAGTGGGTGAGTTATGCAGTGGACTTTTCTCAACGGTAATTGCTCTAATATCAAACATTATAGTGGAAGAATTATAGAGACCAAACCTTGCAAGAAAGCCCTTTTTTTTTTTTTTTTTTTTTAAAAGAAAGCCCATTTTTATCCACAACCCAGAGATGAGGTCTAGCAAGCGCTCTTATACAGCAGGGTAGTTACATCGAAAGACCCTTTCGTCCTCCTCTGCATCACTCCACTCTGCTCACTAAACAGTTGTCATAGAAATAGAGCATGCACACGTACTCATCAGATACATGAATATATTTCTGCAGTCTGAGCAACTATTACTTGCCAGGACCTCTCTTGGTGCTTCTTATGTCTTATGTCACATAACTCTCACCACACTTCTACTGGGATGATACTACTGTCCCAATTTTATAAACTAGGAAACCTCAGGGAAGTAATTTATCTGAGATCACAGAGCCACAGAGTGGAGGGGTGGTGAATCAAACCAGTTCTATCCACAACCGAAGCTTATGTTGACTCAGCAGTCACAACCCTGTGCCTCTTCAGCATCCTGAAAACTGAAGGGGACTGATTTTCCAGGAAGTTCCCTTGGAGAAGGAAATGGCAACCCGCTCCAGTATTCTTGTCTGGAGAATCCCATGGACAGAGGAGCCTGAGCGGGCTACAGTCCACGGGGTCGCAAAGAGTCGGACACGACTGAGTGACTTCACTTCACTCCCTTGTAATAAGGTTCTGCTCAATGTTGACACAGGTATTCAAGGTGGGTTTCAATAACTGCCTATACCATTAGGATATAATGATTTTGATATTTTTAGGAATAAATAATCTATCACAGTAATATGGTTTGGGATGCCCAGGTCATCTTCAACACACACAAATCTGGTGTACAAACGGGCAACCTACGCTAATTCCTCTCAGGACAGAGGATTCTTTGCTCTTTTCTAGCCTTCCCACCTACTTCCTGAAACTGCTATTGTGTGCCCCGAAACAGCCTTTCACGTAGGCTGTAAACAAGTCTGCTAACAGAAGTCATCCCTTCAGTATCTTCAATACCTTCACCACTATCCCCATCATGGCCCGCACAGTCACTATGCCTATGACCCATCCCAGCATTCTCCAGATGCGAAGTGCTTACAGGAGGTCCAGATTGTGCCAGGCCACCTGACTCAACCTTTAAGGAAAATGTTGTTATTCCTATTTTCCAAATGAGAAAGCAAAGTCTCAAGAAACTGGCTGACAAGGAAGAAAGAGGAAATAAAAGACATGCTTCCCACCACTACCCAGGGCAGGCAGATTTCTTTAATTGGGTCCTACATCTGCATTTTATCTTATTCTTTCCTTTTCAGAAAGTCTCTTGGCTCTCACTTGTCCCAGTTGCAAGCACAGAATTCTTAGGAGAACAGATACAACTTCTAGTGTTCGTTTGTAGGAGATAAGTCACTTTGGCCTATAGTGTATAATGGACATGGGCACTGTCTTCCTTTTTGTTACATAAGTATAAAAAAGAGAAGAGAATATTGGGAAAGAAAAAGAAAGGTATTTAAAATATCTCAATAGGCTATTCACCTGATAGCAGAACAGATTTTTTTTCAGTTCAGGTATAAGACACCCATGCCTTTTCTGTGCGTGGAAACACAGGCATAGTAATGTATATTACTAGAAATTAACACACAATTCTTCAAGCCACTCTCACCACAACCTATAAAATAGGTATTACTGGCCCGATCCTATAGATGAAGCTCAAAAAGGTGAGGCAACCTTTCCAAGTACATCTAATAACCAGCAGAGTGAGGATTTAAAACCCAGCTTTCTCTACCAATCAGCAAGAAAAAAACAAACTACCCAATTAAAAAGAAAAATGGGAAAGGATTTCAATTATATTTCACAAAAGAAGGTCCCCAAGTAGACAATAAACATTTGAAAATGTGCTTAATATCATTACATATCAGAAAAAATGAAAATTCAAATGATAATGAAGAACCATGGCACATCTACCACAAGGATGAAAAATGTAAAAGACTGACAATAGCAAATGTCAGTAAGGATGAGGAGCAACTGGAACTCTCACTCATGTAAAGTACTAGTGCAAATCGGTACAATCACTTTGGAAACTATGTGACAATCTCTGTTACAGAGAACTGCGTATGCCTGCATATGCCTACACATATGCCAACAATTCTAGGTGTGAAACGAGTCCATACATCCCCTTACATAACAATGTTCCCAGCAGTAAGGAAGCTAAAACTGGAAGCTAGTTTACATCAACAGAAAAATGGATGAAGATGGTGGTATAGTCACATAATGCAAGACTCAGCACAAAAACAAGGAAAAACCAAACTATGGCTATTGTTACATGCAAACAATATGGATGAAAAAGAAGTTAGAACAAAATAATACGCATTGCATGATTCTGTTTATATGAAATTCAAGAAGAGACAAAGTAATCTAGGGTACTTAAGTTACAATCATGAGAGGGGACATGAGGGACCTGCTGGAATGCTCAGTGTTCTCCATATTGATCTGGGTAATGGGTACATAGACATGGGGGTGGGGGTATGAATGTGAATCTGCATAAAAATTCAGCAAGCTATGAACTTAAGATTTATATAATTTATTACAGATGTTTTATTTGTTTTCTACCTTAACTTTTTTTTAGGGTCTCTGTTAGAGCCCAAGTACACATACCTCCAGTAACGGCTACTGACTGCTCTACTGCCAGAGTCTGGAACAAGGGGAAGAAATAGACAGTTTGTGGTGGAAGGAAAGAAAAGAAAGAGGGGGTAGGAAATAGAGGGTGGGAAGGACAATGGAAGGAAGGAAACAACAGAGGAAAGGAGAAAGAAGGCTGACAGGTCAAGGCAGGCCAGGCCCCTGAAGTATACAACATGAATTCAGAACACAACAGCAAGTATTATATCAATAAGTTATTTTTTTTCAACTGCTCCATGTTCCCTAAAGATATCATTTTTTTAAGTTGTATCTAACAGTTTGCTTCTGCAAATCATCTAATCTACAGTCAGAGGTAAGAAATTCTTCTAAAGTATCCCAGACAATGGTGGATTTGCAAGCAGTGTCTGATTCCAGTGTAATGAAGAAGGTTGAATGCCTGGTTGAATGCCTACCTTCTAGCAGGCAACCTATATGGGAGGACCACATTAAGCAGCAAACTCGAAATTCAACAGAACCTGTATTAGTCACAAAATTCTATTCACTAGGGCAAAAACATGTAGATTCTCAGACTTATTTATAGTCACGCACCAAACCATCAGAGCTTAGGTCAAATTTGAGCTCATCTGATGGTTTTCTAGGATGTTTCACTTCCAAGTCATATTATTCATCTAGAGAATATTTTATGTACAATTTGGGTAACATTTTTGTGTGCATCCCTCATCATTTTAACTGATGAGGAAAACTAAAAATACCTAAGTTGTAATTTCTGACAATCCTGTAAGATCTGTTTAAAATGATCTTATGAAACTGGAAAAGAGAAAAATATCAAGTTTATTTATGTACAGCAACTATAACTAGAAAGCCAAACTAATAAATCTTTTAAGCTTGTTGACCCTGAAAATGACTTCATTGGTAATATAACCAAATTCTGTCTCAGTTTTCAAAGCAAAGCACTTAAGAGATAGCATGGTCTCACTTCTAATAGGGAGGTCAGGAGAGAAGACCCAATTAGAAACATGGCAACCTCAGACGAAATGGTCCAAGTAATAAAACGTTTTCCTTTTGAGGATAGAAGTGTTAGAAATACAATGAGAAAGCTGAGCCTTGGCTCAGTAGGGCCTGTCTTGCTTGCTTAGATAGTTCAGATCACTTATTTACCCTACTTTGGCTTTTTCCATTAATAACCCACTGCACCTTGATTTGAAAGAGCCAAGTCTCAGTCCAAAGTGTCATTATATCTCATGAAAGTGAAAGTCGCTCAGTTCAGTTCAGTTCAGTCACTCAGTCGTGTCCGACTCTTTGCAACACCTTGAATCACGGCAAATCAGGCCTCCCTGTACATCACCAACTCCCGGAGTTCACTCAAACTCATGTCCATCAAGTCAGTGATGCCATCCAGCCATCTATCCTCTGTCGTCTCCTCTCCTCCTGCCCTCAATTCCTCCCAGCATCAGGGTCTTTTCTAATCAGTTAACTGTTCACATGAGGTGGTCAAAGTATCGGAGTTTCAGCTTCAACATCAGTCCTTCCAATGAACACCCAGGACTGATCTCCTTTAGGATGAACTGGTTGGATCTCCTTGCAGTCCAGGGGACTCTCAAGAGTCTTCTCCAACACCACAGTTCAAAAGCATCAATTCTTGGGCATTCAGCCTTCTTCACAGTCCAACTGTCACATCCATACATGACCACTGGAAAAACCATAGCCTTGACTAGATGGACCTTTGTTGGTAAAGTAATGTCTCTGCTTTTCAATATGCTATCTAGGTTGGTCACAACTTTCCTTCCAAGGAGTAAGCACCTTTTAATTTCATGGCTGCAGTTACCATCTGCAGTGATTTTGGAGCCCAGAAAAATAAAATCTGACAATGTTTCCACTGTTTCCCCATCTATTTCCCATGAAGTGATGGGACCAGATGCCATGATCTTCGTTTTCTGAATGCTGAGCTTTAAGCCAACTTTTTCACTCTCCTCTTTCACTTTCATCAAGAGGCTTTTTAGTTCCTCTTCACTTTCTGCCATAAGGGTGGTGTCATCTGCATATCTGAGGTTATTGATATTTTTCCTGGCAATCTTGATTCCAGCTTGTGTTTCTTCCAGCCCAGCGTTTCTCATGATGTACTCTGCATATAAGTTAAATAAGCAGGGTGACAATATACAGCCTTGATGTACTCCTTTTCCTATTTGGAACCAGTCTGTTGTTTCATGTCCAGTTCTAACTGTTGCTTCCTAACCTGCATATAGGTTTCTCAAGAGGCAGGTCAGGTGGTCTGGTATTCCCATCTCTTTCAGAATTTCCCACAGTTTATTGTGATCCACCGGAGAAAGCAATGGCACCCCACTCCAGTACTCTTGCCTGGACAGTCCCATGGACGGAGGAGCCTGGTAGGCTGCAGTCCATGGGGTCGCTAAGAGTCAGATAAGACTCAGCAAATTCACTTTCAGTTTTCACTTTCATGCACTGGAGAAGGAAATGGCAACCCACTGTAGTGTTCTTGCCTGGAGAATCCCAGGGACGGGGGAGCCTGGTGGGCTGCCGTCTATGGGGTCGCATAGAATTAGCAGCAGCAGCAGCATTGTGATCCACACAGTCAAAGGCTTTGGCATAGTCAATAAAGCAGAAATAGATGTTTTTCTGGAACTCTCTTGCTTTTTCCATGATCCAGTGGATGTTGGCAATTTGACCTCTGGTTCATCTGATTCAGATCAATCATATTCTTTGCAGCCAAAGATGGAGAAGCTCAATACAGTCAGCAAAAACAAGACCGGGAGCTGACTGTGGCTCAGATCATGAACTCCTTATTGCCAAATTCAGACTTAAATTGAAGAAAGTGGGGAAAACCACTAGACTATTCAGGTATGACCTAAATCAAATCCCTTAAGATTATACAGTGGAAGTGAGAAATAGATTTAAGGGACTAGATCTGATAGATAGAGTGCCTGATGAACTATGGACGGAGGTTTGGGACATTGTACAGGAGACAGGGATCAAGACCATCCCCATGGAAAAGAAATGCAAAAAAAGCAAAATGGCTGTCTGGGGAGGCCTTACAAATAGCTGTGAAAAGAAGAGAGGCGAAAAGCAAAGGAGAAAAGGAAAGATATAAGCATCTGAATGCAGAGCTCCAAAGAATAGCAAGGAGAGATAAGAAAGCCTTCCTCAGCGATCAATGCAAAGAAATAGAGGGAAAAAGCAGAATGGGAAAGACTAGAGATCTCTTCAAGAAAATTAGAGATATCAAGGGAATATTTCACGCAAAGATGGGCTTGATAAAGGACAGAAATGGTAGGGACCTAACAAGCGGAAGATATTAAGAAGAGGTGGCAAGAATACACATAAGAACTGTACAAAAGAGATCTTCATGACCCAGATAATCACGATGGTATGATCACTCACCTAGAACCAGACATCCTGGAATGTGAAGTCAAGTGGGCCTTAGAAAGTATCATTACAAACAAAGCTAGTGGAGGTGATGGAATTCCAGTTGAGCTGTTTCAAATCCGGAAAGATGATGCTGTGAAAGTGCTGAACTCAATATGCCAGTGAATTTGGAAAACTCAGCAGTGGCCACAGGACTGGAAAAGGTCCGTTTTCATTCCAATCCCAAAGAAAGGCAATGCCAAAGAATGCTCAAACTACCGCAAAATTGCACTCATCTCACATGCTAGTAAAGTAATGCTCAAAATTTTCCAACCCAGGCTTCAGCAATATGTGAACCGTGAACTTCCAGATGTTCAAGCTGTTTTAGAAAATCGCTCAGTTGTGTCCTACTCTTTGTGATTCCATGGACTATGCAGTCCTTGGAATTCTTCAGGCCAGAATACTGGAATGGGTAGCCTTTCCCTTCTCTGGGAGATCTTCCCAACCCATGGATCAAACCCAGGTTTCCCACATTGCAGGTGGATTCTTTACCAGCTGAACCACAAGGGAAGCCCAAGAATACTGGAGTGGGTGGTCTATCCCTTCTCCAGTGGATCTTCCCGACCCAAGAATCAAACCAGAGTCTCCTGCATTGCAGGTGGATTCTTTACCAACTGAGTTATCAGGGACGCCCCTATCTCATCTCATAGCATCCTATATCTACTGAGATGCCAAGCAGGCAAAGGGGCAAGATCTTTAATCCATGTCTACTATTCAAAAAGAGCCTGAAAATTAGACTTTTGTTATCATCAAATAAAGTTATGTCTACAGTTACAAAGATACACTAAAAGAAATGTATTTGGACTTGGAGTCTATTACTAGAATATACTGTGTTTAGTATACCTTGAGTTAATGTTTTATACATCTTGCAGCTAGTGAACTGCCCTATTATACTGCATTGTTATGTGTATGCTAAAAGGATTAAGTAAATGCAAGCATTAAAATCGCATCCTATCTTTTACTGTGGCACTGGTTTTAGTTGTTGTAAGATACAAAACTCTAAGCAGTCTATTCTTGAAGGGACCTAAGAGAGAGCACTGTACAAAGGACTACATTATCTTGAGACTGGGCCTGGGATATTAAGATGCTTAATGAGTCAATTATACCCCTAATGAACATACTCCTTTTTAAAGAGGAATTAAGCCTACAGATTTTAGTCATTTGCCCATGGTTACATGAGTAGATATTTCCTGATTCTTCCTAGGAAAGATATTGCACTGCTTTTCCTTTTGTCTTCTCTTCGGGGATTTATTTCACTTCCTGGTCACACTGATTCATTGGTCTCAAGACTGAGCTTGGTGTCTGTCCCTGTATGTCATGTAGTCCTGGGCTTACTCTACCATGGGATTTACTTCTCTCTCTTACAGCTGTCTCTTGTTTGTTATAGTGGTTGCCCACTATACTATAAACTCCCTGAAAGCAGGAAAGGTAACCAGTTTCCCCCCTAAATGTTGAGCGTAGTATTCAATACATGCTTGCTGAATAGACAGATACATGAAATAAATGGAGACTGGCTGTGTGAATAGTTAGAGCAAATGACTGAAGGCAGGATAAATAAAAGAAATATCAGCTTCTAACCTAAAAGATTCAATTCCAGTACTGTCTCAAACCTTTAATTGGCAGAATTAAGGATGGAGAGATCATGTAATTGGACTGGCTTAGGCTTCTGGTGTTCAAGTATGTGGTGGGTATTACCCTCACAGGGGTAAGGTACCGTTTTACCATGATTGAGACACATGCATCCCAACTGAATGGCAATGGGTTTTCTTTCAGGCTAGCTGAGTATCGGCTACTGGAACTCAGCCACAACATAAAGCCAGGCAGTCAGGGTGCTGCCCACAACCCAGGGCACCATTCACATAGATTATAAACTGAATAGTGCCCCCTGGAATTGTATACTGTGGTAGCTTTGATAGAATCTAAGACTAAGACATATTATCTTGAAAAGCAGGGAATATTCTGTCAGTTCAGTGATTAGGACTCCACATTTTCACTGCTGTGGGCTGAGATTCAATCCCTGGTCATGGACCTAATACCCCCATTCCCCCAGCAAAAAAAGAGTATGAAAAAATAGTTGCTCTGTTCTCCAAAAAAGAAGGAGTATGTTGAATTACGGATTATTTTCCTTTTTTTTTCCTAATATTCTCCAGAGTTATAAATAGCAGGCAATATGAGCCACTGGCTAAGAAGCAAACTTTCAGAACAAGACAACACAGTTCTACCTTCACCGTGACATCTTCAGCAAGGTATTCAATCACTTTGTTCCTCAGTTTCCCTGAATGTGGAGAGTAATAACATACACATACAAGGCTACTGTGAGGATTAAATGAGTTATTACACAAATATAAGACAAAACCTAGCACCTGGCAAGCACTCAATATACGGTAATAATTCTAATGATGATTATTATACTCATAGTCATCTAGAATGCCATTAGCAGATACTTAGGACCCATTTAAAAGAATTTTCCTAACTTATTTCCTAAATATATTGACTCTGTGTATATATATCCATACACACAGTCTGAGCTAAGAAAATGTGGTGGCTACTAGAGGCAGCATTAGCATCCGTGTTGAGTGCCTCGGTTCCAGTTCGATTCCACAATTTTAAGACAAAGTATTAACCTTACCAAGGCTCAGTTTCCTCATCTGTAAATGAGAACAATAACAATTACTTTATCCCCACAGTTTTTCCGCAAAGGTTAAATGAGGACCTAAAACTACAACACTTAGCATGTATTTGGTATTCTGTAAGTGTTGGGGGTTTAATATATGCACAATGTCTCAGGCTAGTCCCACTATAGGTTAATAAATAAGATCTATCAAAGTACTAACAAAATCACAATGTTAGGTTAAAAACATTAATATTAATAATCTGGAAAAACAAAAATATAACACTAATATATAATCCCCTTTTCCAGAAACTACATTGGTTGTTTTTTTAAAAAAATTTATGGTATGGGTAAATAGATGGGGAAACAATGGAAACAGTGAGAGATTTTATTTTGGGGGCTCCAAAATCACTGCAGATGGTGACTGCAACCATGAAACCATGATACTTGCTCCTTGGAAGAAAAGCTGTGACAAACCTAGACAGCATATTAAAAAACAGAGACATTACCTTGCCAACAAAGGTCCGTCTAGTCAAAGCTATGGTTTTTCCAGTGGCCATGTATGGATGCGAGAGTTGGACCATAAGACAGCTAAGCACCAAAGAACTGATGCTTTTGAACTGTAGTGTTGGAGAAGACTCTTGACAGTCCCTTTGACTGCAAGGAGATCCAACCAATCCATCCTAAAGGAAATCAGCCCTGAATATTCACTGGAAGGACTGATGCTGAAGCTGAAGCTCCAATACTTTGGCCACCTGATGCGAAGAACCGAAAAGACCCTGATGCTGGGAAAGATGGAAGGTGGGAGGAGAAGGGGATGACAAAAGATGAGACGGCTGATGGCATCACCGACACAATGGACATGAGTTTGGGTAGGCCCCAGGAGTTGGTGATGGACAGGAAAGCCTGGTGTGCTGCAGTCTATGGGGTCACAAAGAGTCAGACACAACTGAGTGACTGAACTGAACTGTTTTTAAAATACTTTTATTTGGGAATAATTTCATATTTATAGAAATTTGTAAGAGTAAGAATAGTACAAAATTTTAACCATTTCTAATCTTTTGTAGCCATAGCCCTATATCCCTAAATACATTACAGTGTATTTTCCCAAAATAGAGATGTATAACTGGTTAAATTTTAAATGCAATAGGCAATAGGCCAAGCAGCTCATAAGTCTACTTTATTCTTATCATGACTGAAACTAACAAAAGTGACATTTTCTTATTGTTTAAACTGTGGGTAGCTCACTTCATAGGGACTTGGGTAACTTAACACAGCATAACTGGTGAAGTGTTCTTACTTGGATCTCATCATAAGTGCTCATTATCCATTAGAGAAGCTAGAAATTTTATTTGTACATAGTTTTATAAAACACATTTGATACAAGATTTCTTTAAACATATATTGTATTTCATTCTCTTAAATGACTCTTCGGGACCCCACGGACTGTAGCCTACCAGATTCCTCGGTCCGTGGGATTTTCCAGTCAAGAGTACTTGAGTGAGTTGCCATTTCCTTCTCCCCTGACTTCACAGTCACATTCAAAATAATAAAAACATCAACTGTTGGTTAGCAGATGCTAACAAACATGTCCATTAAAATCCACCACCTCTACAAACAAAAAGCAGGATCACCTATGTTTACCACATTAGATTTAAATAATCTTAGAGATCAAACATGTTTAATTCCTTTGTAAACTCCTTTAAGTCAATGACCAATGCCTCTTACAGGTTGCAATGATCTCAGTATCAAGGAGAGGCTTGATCAACATGTTAAGCTACAGAAAAAAACTGACTTATCCTTTCCTCTTTCAAATGACCTCTGCTTGAAAAGAAAGATGTGTTCAATCACTATTGTGCCCAGAGAAGGGAGAAGGAACAGGAGGGGTGGACTTCGGCATTCCAGAGCCCTGAGACTCCTAGATGAGTTGTATCTCGTTTTGACAGCAGCAGTAGAGTAAATGACAAGCCCTGTCAGGTAATGCATTTATCTTCACGGGCAAAGCAGCCGTTCCAAAGCAAGAATCTCAGATGTTGTCACATCAGCTAAGACAAGAAGTCATAAAGCAGAATGGCTATCAGTGCAGGAGGTGCGGTGATATCTAGACTGTAATTAGGAGGAGCTGTGAATGGGCACTCCAGCTCCAAACTCACTGGGAGACTGGACTTTCTGGGTTTAGATTCTCAGTCACGTAATCAGGGGAGTCTTCATCAGCCAACTCGGAGCTCAAGCTGCTGAGCTGCCCTTTATTCTGAGTGCTTTATGGCAAGAGTAGCTCTGCTGATTCCCCCAAATGTTAAGTAATGAAGAAAACAAATAATAAAACAAGAAAAACAAAGAGGGTCTCTATCCATTTCTTCATCAGTTCTTTCAATCAATAGATGTTTATCCCATGGTCCAGGCACTCAGCCAGCCAGGTGTGGGCTGATCACTGAGGTAGATCAGTCGCTGGCCTCACAAGAGTAGGATTCTAAAAGAACAGACAGATATACAGCAGGCAGGGTATGTGGTCAAATGGGGTGGCGGGGCTGTGGAAGCAGTGAGGAAGGCAATGGGTCCAATCAACGGAGACCTTCCTGGAGGTAGTGGCATCTCGACTAAAGCTTACAGGAAGCTTATGAACTGGTTAGATGGAAAGATGGAGAGAAAAGAGACAATAATTGATATCCAGTTATAAGAAGATATCAGGCATATTTGAGAAATGGACAAAGTTTGTATGACTAAAGAATTCAGGGGAAGGATACTGGGAATGTAAGCAGGATTTGAGGGGCAGGAGACAGAAATATTATCCAGATGATTCTGAGGAATAATAGAAGTCAGCAACACTGATGATGTTTCCATGCATTTGAAATCCACTTATTGGGGCTCCCCCTGTAGCTCAGTGGTAAAGAATCTGCCTGCAGATTGGATTCCTGGTTCAGGAAGATCCCACATGCTGAGGAGCAACTAAGCCCAGGCACCACAACCATTGAGCCTGTACCCTAGAGCCCAGGAACCGCAATTACTGAGATATAACCACTGAAGCCTGCTCATTGCAACTACAGAATAGCCCCCATTCACTGCAACTAGAGAAAAGCTCATGCAGCAAGGAAGACCCAGGGCAGCTGAAAATTTTAAAAAATCTTTTTTAAAAGATCCATTTATCTTAAGGTGGTTTTCCATGAGTAGACTACTGATATATCTCAAAAGGTTCCTACTGTGATTTTTTAAAAGCTGAATAATCATTAAGCAGTTATTAAAATTCAATACTACACACATCAGTGAAATACATGAAAATCAGAGAGAAGATGCTTATTTCTTAGATACGATGACTTACCTAGCTTCCCACCCCCAAGACATAAAACTCTATGATTTTAAACATTTGTAATTCAACAATGAGGTTTTTCTTTCTTTCTTCTTTCAGTCTCAGTGGTCCATGGTATACTGCTCTAATCACATTTTTGTTGTTTAGTCTCTCAGTCGTGTCTGACTCTTTGCAACCCCATAGACTGCATGCAGCAGGCCAGGCTTTCCTGTTCACCGCCATCTCTAGGAGCTTGCTCAAACTCATGTCCATTGAATCAGAGATTCCATCCAACCATCAGGTCCTCTGTCATTCTCTTCTCCTCCGGCCTCAATCTTTCCCAGCATCAGGGTCTTTCCTAATGAGTCAGCTTTTTGCATCAGGTGGCCAAAGTATTGGAGTTTCAGCTTCAGATCAGTCCTTATAATGAATATTCGGGGTTGATTTCCTTTAGGATTGACTGGTTTGATCTCCTTGCAGTCCAACAGACTCTCAAGAGTCTTCTCCAACACCACAGTTCGAAAGCATCAATTCTTCAGCACTCAGCTTTCTTTATGGTCCAATTCTCACATCCATACATGACTATTAAAAAAACCAAAGCGTTGACTAGACAAACATTTGTTGGTAAAGTAATGCCTTTGCTTTTTAATATGCTGTTCCAGTTTGTCATAGCTTTTCTTCCAAGGAGCAAGCGTCTTTTAATTTCATGGCTGCACTCACTATCTGCAGTGCTTTTGGAGCCCAAGAAAATAACAGTCTGTCATTGTTTCCCCACCTATTTGCCATGAAGTGATGAAGTGGTAGGACCGGATGCCATGACCTTAGTTTTTTGATTGTTGAGTTTTAAGCCAGCTTTTCCACTCTCTTATTTCACCATCCTCAAAGGCTCTTTAGTTAGTTCCTCTTCACTTTCCAGCCATAAGGGTGGTGTTATCTGCGTATTGGGGTTTACTTTATATTTCTCCCTGCAATCTGGATTCCAGTTTGTGCTTCATTCAGCCTAGCATTCACATGATGTACTCTGCATATAAGTTAAATAAACAGGGTGACAATACACAGCCTTGACATACTCCTTTCCCAATTTTGAACCAGTTCATTGTTCCATGTCTGGTTCTAATGGTTGCTTCCTGAACTGCAAACAGGTTTCTCTAATCACATTACTGTGTGATTAGTACAGGAGTTAGAGAATTGGTTAAATCCTGACCATGCTCTTTGCTAACTGTGTGATTTGAAGCAACCTATAAACCTCTCTGAGTCTCTGTCTCCTCCAGTGTATCCATCTCTTGGGGCTGCCATCAGCATTTGGTAAGACAATGCTGGAGATAGATATTTCCAGCTCCGATTTTTAAAAAATATATATAGAGAGAGACTCAGAGAGGCTATCTGACCAAGCTGACCAGTTATAGAACAGCCCTCAGATTTTACACCAAGGCTTCTGACTCATTAGTTATCCCTTTTTCTGCAGTAATTTTGGGGGTGGTGGTGGTAGTAGTAATTTTCAGTATGAAAAGGCAAAAAGATATGACATTGAAAGATGAACTCCCCAGGTCGGTAGGTGCCCAATACGCTACTGGAGAAGAGTGGAGAAATAACTCCAGAAAGAATGAAGAAACAGAACCAAAGTGAAAACAATGCCCAGTTGTGATGTGATTGGTGATGGAAATAAAGCCCAACACTGTAAAGAACAACATTGCATAGAAACCTGGGATGTTAGGTCCATGAATCAAGGTAAGTTGAAAGTGTTCAACAGGACATTTCAAGAGTGAACCTCGACATTTTAGGAATCAGTGAACTAAAATGGACCAGAATGGGTGAATTTAATTCAGATGACCATTATATCTACTACTGTGGGCAAGAATCCCTTAGAACAAATGGAGTAGCCCTTATACTCAACAAGAGTCTGAAATACAGTGCTTGGGAGCAATCTGAAAAATGACAGAATGATCTCTGTTTGTTTCCAAGGCAAGCCATTCAGTATCACCGCAATTCAAGTCTACGCCCCAACCACTAATGCTGACAAAGCTGAAGTTGAACAGTTCTATAATGACCTACAAGACCTTCTAGAGCTAACACCCAAAAAAGATGTCCTTTCCTCATAGGGGACTGGAATGCAAAAGTAGGAAGTCAAGAAATACCTGCTGTAACAGGCAAGTCTGGCCTTGGAAGACAGAATGAAGCAGGGCAAAGGCTAACAGAGTTCTGCCAAGAGAACGCACTGGTCATAGCAAACACCCTGTTCCAACAACACAAGAGAAGACTCTACACATGGACATCACCAGATGGTCAACACTAAAACCAGACCGATTACATTCTTTGCAGCCAAAGATAGAGAAGCTCTATACAGTCAGCAAAAACAAGACTGGGAGCTGACTGTGGCTCAGATCATGAACTCCTTATTGCAAAATTCAGACTTAAATTGAAGAAAGTACAGAAAACCACTAGACCATTCAGGTATGACCTGGCCAGGCAAAATACTAACCATCTGTTTTACAATAGGAGGTCCTGGTAAGGAACACAGAACTAATAAGCCAGCACCAACCAGAAGAGTTCAGGAAAGTTCAAAAGGTGACATCACATGTCCAACCACCTCCCAGAATCTTTCTAGTTAGCATCCATCTTGGCTGATCAATGTATGCACCACCAGGACGGACTGTGAGTCACAATGATTGGCCAAAAACAACTCAGAAAATAATCCCTTCACCATAAAACTGGAAACTACAAGCCACAAGGCAGAGCAGTTCTCCTGGGTTCCTTACCCTACGGCACTCCGCCCAGGTGCCCCTTCCCAATAAACTCTCCTGCTTTGTCAGCATATGTGTCTCCTTGGACAATTCATTTCTGAGTGTTAGACTTTTGGTAACTGGAAGTGTCCCCCCTTCCTGCAACAAAATCATTGCTGATGGTGACTGCAGCCATGAAATTAAAAGACACTTACTCCTTGGAAGAAAAGCTATGACAAACCTAGAAAGCATATTAAAAAGCAGAGATATTACTTTGCCAACAAAGGTCCATCTAATCAAAACTATGGGTTTGCCAATAGTCATGTATCCATGAGAGAGTTGGACCATAAAGAAAGCTGAGCGCTGAAGAACTGATGCTTTTGAACTGTGGTGTTAAAGACTCTTGAGAGTCTGTTGGACTGCAAGGAGATCAAACCAGTCAATCCTATAGGAAATCAATCCCGAATACTCATTGGAAGGACTGATGCTGAAGCTGAAGCTCCAATACTTTAGCCACCTGATGTCAAGAACTGACTCATTAGAAAAGCCTGTGATGCTGGGAAAGATTGAAGGCAGGAGGAGAAGGTGATGACAGAGGATGAGATGGTTGGATGGCATTATCAACTCGATGGACATGAGTTTAAGAAAGCTCCAGGAGTTGGTGATGGACAGGAAAGCCTGGAGTATTGCAGTCTATGGGGTTGTAAAGAGTCACACACAACTGAGAAACTGAACTGAAATGAGTAATTTTCAATAATAATATAATTAAATTTTATCTATGATGACCCTTTTCATACTATGGAAATAATAAATGTTTTTGAATCAAAACAAAAGAGGAGTAGAAAATAATAATGACTATAGCAAAAAATAGCACTAAATGAACAATTTAACTGGGTGAATTATATGATATATGAATTATATTTCAATAAAGCCACTTTTAAAAATAGCAGTGGATGAGAAGTGAGTAATGTGGCATTAGAACTGGTATGATTTTGAGGAAACTACATTTGTTACTTCACTTTTTTTACCTGAAAATATGGATGCAAAACCTATACTGTCTGCCAAAAAACGAGGATAAAATGGAATTCTGAATGGCAAAACCCATCATGGTGCCCAGAAGGTTCTACTACACTATGATGACCCTAAAACAAACTTGAGAACAAACAGCCTTATCTGTTCATTTCTAGTGACATGTGAGCCTCCTAAAATGTACAGAAAAGGAAGTCTACCCCAGCTCGCAAGCACCTGTTCATGAGATCATCCCTTCTCAAAAGACCAATGTTACTGAAATATCGGCAGCAGGAAGTTCTGGAAAATATAGATTGCAGTTCATTTCCCGGTGGCACAGTTACAACATCACTGGGAAGATCCGTGACTCAATCAAGGGCTTCCTCATCCATGAGCACAACAGCTTGGTACTGAGTTCTGCTCTATCAGTCACATGAGCCAAAGAACCAAAATAAACACAAATGTGGCCCCAGTCATCTAAGCCCATAACCAAATCCCATGTGACCCCTGTTCAAAGGCACACACACTGTGCCAGATTCAGAAACAGACCTCTTCCGAGTTTCCTTCCTGTTTTATGCAGGAAATACAAAATGAAATGTTACCTGTTTTCTCTTTAGTAAGAAAAAAAAAAACTCTCTCCACATTCTAATTTCTGATTTATTGGTTTCATGGACATGAAACATCAATACCAATGGCTCTATATAAGCAAAGACAAAATATTATTTTCCACTGTTTTTTAAAAGGCTGAGGTCACTTTTGCCCCAATTCCTACAGAGTGATAAGCTTAAAATCAAGCCATTTAGCTCACAGTCAGGTCCAATAAATCACTGGGAAAAAATAAATGGAAAAGCTTGCCAAAATGTAACCATAGTAACACCACAGATGCGTCAAGAAATGGTGTGCTCATTTGCTTCATTCCCCATTTCTTAAATTGGAATCTGAGTAGGGGAAAAATTACACAGAGAACAATCATGATTCTGCAATTACTGAATTATGCAAAATTGCATCCAACCTGCTTACTAGAACTTCGGGGGCAGCAACGGTTGAGCTACAGAAATAGCCCTGGATGGCTTACAAGTCCCAAAGCCCTGGATCTGCCATGAAACAGTTACTTGATCGCTCTGTGACTGTGTTTCCTCATCTGGAAAATGGGTACTGGAAACCTCGACCTCAAAGGGCTGCTATTCTAAGTGTAACATGGGACAGTATATCAGAGGTAGGACAATGACTTGAAACCCTAGTCACCTTTGGCCTTGCTTTAATTGGCTTACCTTTGTGTCTTGTTTTCTTTCTTTATTTATATAAAAATAGAAAGGCAATCCCTGCCCATGCATGTGAGTAACCATAGGTATTATCATCATTATTATTATTAATCCAAGTGTAAGGAACAGTTAGGATATTTTAGGATTATGGCTTTCAATACTAATAATGCAAAATTAAAAGAACTGGGGGCCAGGGATTCACATCAATGCATGACCGTATTTTCTCTGTCAAATGCAGCTCTGAAAATAAATAAATAAATAAATCTGGCTCTTCCACTCAGCAGAAAGAGGCAACTTTGGGGCACTGACCCATGTCACTTGCAGTCAACTCAGTCTTACTCTTGGAGTCTTGGCTTTATGAATAGGTGAAATGGAAGGCAGGGTCTGTTCTAAAATCTGATCGCTAAAGGTCCCCAGCTACGCTTTCAGTCTAAGTCCTTGCAGAACCATGGCATGCCTGAAATCAATTCTGTTCATCATTTTGCAGTAGTATGAGGAAACACTAGCACTCTAGCACATCACTGGAAAAATATTACCATCCATAGCAAACAAATTAGAGCAATCAGCAGAGTACCTTGAACTTCAAATTTGTCCTCCTTTCTTTAGGTGATTAAAAAAATTTTTTTTTAATTATAAAATTTTGAATGACTGGATAATTGAGAGAAAAAAGAAAACTCCCAAGTAATAAAATAAAAATCATTCTTTCATCTTCTTTTCTTCGTTTTTTCCTTCCTATTTTGAATGAATGTAAATAATCACACGTCTTCCCAGGATTCTCATCTCATAATGAGCTGGATGAGAATGTAGTCTGATAGAGCATGGTAATACCTCATGATCTGATAGGCTGATTCCCTCCTCCCTTCCTTCTTTCCCTTAACCACAAAATTCCCAATGTCATAGTCCCTATATTCCATTATCTTGCTTTCTCAGATTTGGTCTTATCTAATAGGTTTGGAAATTTGGGGGTTTTAATCTGTGGAATCGCAGGCTTTCTTCAAAAGAAATCATACATGAAATCATGATTTATGAATCTCATTAAGGTGGGGAGGAAGAGAATATTCACTGAGGCATTCCCTTTGTTGAGGGCCACCAGAGGTCAGTTTGAAGGCCTCTGGCCTGGTCCTCTCCACTCATAACAAAAATGGTTAACATTTATGAGGCTTACACCATGCCCATACCATACAGACACATTGACAAATGTCACTCCTTTGACTTTCTAACAGTTCTGTGAAGGTAGTAGGAGTGAGATGTGCTTTTCACTGCTGTGAAAACATGACCTTACAAAGGATAAATAATTTGCCTGGCATATTCAAGCCAGAACTTGAAAAACCAAGTCATTCATCTGGTTTAGTACTCTGTCTCACTGTCCATTTTTTTGCTTGTTTTTAAATTGTTTCACCATTTTTTGGCCTCCCCTTGCAGTATGTGGGGTCTTAGTGTCTTAACTAGGGATAGAACTCATGCCCCCTACATTGGAAGTGTGGAGTCTTAACCACTGGATTGCCAGTCCCTTGTTGTCAATTTGGACTTCCTGCACTTAGGGAGTCACTAAATGAACAAACTGCCAAGTATTCCAGAACCAGCTATCGTCTGTCTTCCCTCAGCTTTTCACACACCCACTAGCAGTAAGATGTCCAAAACTGGCTACTTACAAGGCACAGCATGGCGGTAAAGGTTATCTCTTATGGTCTGCTGGAGCTCATGATCAGGCGACCCTTTCTGGAACCTCTGATTGAGAAAATGTCGCAGGTCTTTGTTCAGCTTTCCTCCTACAGGAAAGATATAAAACAGAAGGCATCAAACACCAGGTTTCCTAGAGACTGGGCAGCCTGAGAGCCACGTATAGGAAAGCCCCATGAAGCCATTCTAGTCTGCTACCCTCTGTCAGTGGGAAGACTCAAGTTTAGGTTTTCCTATGCAGGGGGAAAAGCAAGCAGGAATGTAACAGAGATAAAACAGCACTGAAACAGCATCAGTTTGGGGATCCCAATTCACATAATACGAGGAGACTCAAATAACAAAGAATGCAAAAGAGGCTATTACATTTAAAATATGTATTGTAGACACTTGCAAACATTATTAGATGAAAAGTGGATGGCTGAAATCTTACAGAGGACAGTCTAGCAATAGCTGACAAATTTAAAAATGCTCTTTGACCAAGGATTCAACTGCAATAAATTTACTCTATGGCTATACTTGCAAAAGTCTGCCCAAATCTCCAGTATTGAAACATTTTTGTAACGGTGAATAAATAAAAATAATCACAAAAAAACCCTGGAAACAACCATCAGGAATCAACCAAGTAAAACTATGATCTGCATAATAACTACTCTACAAAAGCTAGATCTTCATGTGTTGGAACTGCAGGAAAATACGTGGAACGGTATCTGACCTTTTATGTGAGAAGAATAAAGAAAACGAGAGACCATGTGTTAATGGAAGGAACCACCAAAAAGTTTTAACAACAGTCTCCTTTAGAAAGAAGGACTTGAGTTTGGGAAATAAAAGAGGAGACGTCACTCTTCATTATAGAGACAGAAAGAGATATATAGAGCTTACTATTCTGTGTTGATTTATAATCACTAAACACATTTTTTTTAAATTGGTGCTGCTTAAGCAATAGTTACCTGGGCTGGTCTATGTGTTTATTTCTTTTTAATTCTCTACAGATAACAGACCGACACAAAAGCTTAAAAAATACAAATTGTATCACAGAAAGAAGTAGGTAACCAAACTTTTCAAAAAAATTATAAACACAAATTATAGTCTACATGATCAGCAGATGGCTTATAGATCACTATAGCTAACACTTATTCTTAGTGGAGAAAACTGCTTCAGTGACAGCTAAAAATAACAAGGCTAAGATTGTCCTTCCGTTTTTAGACAAGATAAAAATTAGGTAAGAGCATTTTTAGCATTAGAGAAACAATGCAGTATCCGTGTGAACCACAAAATTCACGTCTTCAGAAGATCATTTTCCCATCGTCAAAAAGAACAAGTTGTGAGGATGAAAGTTTTGATGGTCAAGAAGATGCTATGACGCCTAGGAGAGGAATTACTGATCTTTATTTTAGTATCATATTCTAAACCAGATTTCCTACTATAGGTGATCATTTTAGAATAGGCTAATGAAATTCAATTTGAACTACTTTATTTGAGTTGTAGTACACCTAAGATTTCGAGTAGCCAAAAGAAAAATACATAGCTCTATCTCAGGTCATTCAATTATTCATCAAATATTTATTAGGTAAGAAGACATACACACACACACATTTCCTACCACCCCAAAATGGTCTGAATATATAGTTTATAAAATATATACAATTGTGCATTAAGCATATGAAAAGATATTCAATATCACTAATTATTAGAGAAAGGCAAATTAAAGTCATAGTGAGATCCTACTACATACCTGCCAGAATGGCAAAATCAGTATTAGGTTTTAGCAAGACCGTGAAGCAACAGGAACTCCTATATACACTAGTGGGTGTCTAAAATGGGAAAACAATTTGACAGTATCTTATAAACTAATCTTCACTAATGAAATGACCCTATTCCACTGTTACTTATGCAAGAGAAGTGAAAACAAGTACATACATATAAACACAAAACTTATAGATGAATCATCACAGCAACTTTATTCATTATATAGTAGCCCCTAATTGGAACAATCCAAACAATTATCAGTATTGAATGGATAAGGGAACTGTATTATATTCAAACAACAGGACGCTATACAACAATGAAAAGATACAAATCACTAATATTGATGAATCTCAAATACATTATGCTGAGCAAAAGAAGCCAGACACAAAAGACAACATATTGTCTGATGCCATTTATATATAAAGCTTCACAGAAGGCCTATCTACAATGACACAAAACAGTTCAGCAGTTACCTGGAGTGAGAACAGGAAGAGATTAACACACAGGGAATAAAATCCATACAGTATACTTATAATTTCCTGGCTTTGCAACTGTATTATATAGCTATATAAGAATGTTACCACTGGAAGAGGCAGGGTGAAGGATAAAGCAAGAAGTCTGAACTATTTTTTATGACTTCCTGAGAGTCAACACTGATATCAAGACAAAAACTTTTTTAAAAGGGGGAATCAAGAGGAAACTTTGGCAGCGGGGGGGATTCCAATGCAGTATATCTCAATTGTGTTAGTGATAACACGGGTTTACACATTTATCAAAACTTACAGAAGAGTATATCTAAATGGAGACATTTTATAGTATAGAAATTATACTATCATAAGATCAATTTCAAAAGTTTAAACTGTACATAATTATTAAAAGACTATATGGTAGGCACTGTTATAAATGCTTAGTTTTCAATGTCTCATTAAAGAGAGAAACTGAAAGAAGAGTGGAGTAAATCTTGGTGGTTGAGACAGACAGGTTTGGGAATGAAGAGTGAATCCTGGTTCTACTCTTTATTAGCTGGTGAACCCAAGTGCCTTGCTTAACCTCTGAACCTCACTTTTCTCATTTATGAAAACAGAGCACTGATGTAACAGTCGCTCTAATACAAGACTTGTAAGGATTAAATGAGATTCAGACAGTACTTGGAGAAGAGAAAGCACTTAATAAAAGATGGAGATTATCACTAGAGTGGGCCACCATCGAAGCAAGTGAAGAAAGAGCTGAGATCAGTCCAAAAACAGACTGCTATTCCTTTTAAAAATACACACAGGAAATTCCCTGGTGGTCCAATGCTTAGGACACCAAGCTCTCGCTGCCAAGGGCCTCCCTCAGTTCAATCACTGGTTAAGGAACCAAGATCCTAAAAAGCCACACAGAGTGGCCAAATATACACATATACAAAATACTAACTATGAATTAGATATATAAGAAATTATAATTAAAATGAACTTTTAAAAAATGCACATAAAACTTTTGACTTACATGGCCAGAAACAAAATACAGGCACAGGGAAATTTGGAATAAAAGATACTTCTAGAGTTTCCAGAAGGGAATAAAACTCTCAGTTCAGGTCAGTCGCTCAGCTGTGCCCGACTCTTAGAGACCCCATGGACTGCAGCACGCTAGGTTTTCCTGTCCATCACCAACTCCTGAAGCCTACTTAAACTCATGTCCATCGTGTAGGTGATGCCATCCAACCATCTCATCCTCTGTCATCGCCTTCTCCTCCTGCCTTCAATCTTTCCCAGCATCAGGGTCTTTTCCAGCGAATCAGTTCTTCGCATCGGGTGGCCAAAGTATTGGAGTTTCAGCTTCAGCATCAGTCCTTCCAATAACTATTCAGGACTCTAATATAAACTTTACAGCACTAAAATTTTCTGGACACATGTAATCTGGTTAACATTTAGCACAGATTTAATATACTCCTGGCACCTTGCCACTGACTTGATAGACATGAGTTTAAGCAAGCTCTAGGAGTTGGTGATAGACCCCTGCCTGGTGTGCTGTAGTCAATGGGGTCACAAAGAGTTGGATACAACTGAGCGACTGAATTGAACTGAACTGGCACTGCACTGGAATTGTTCAGAAAATAAAATCAACTAGTAAATTACTGACATGTGATAGTCATGCTGGCCAACTCTATTTCTAGGTCTAAACTTTCTTAATTTGACCACAAGGACAAGAAAGTTTATCAGCAAAATCCTCATTGCCTAGAACCTAGGATTTATATTCCCCTAGGAGACCAGAGTTCTGTGCAATAAAAACACACTGACAGTTAACATTTGATCTGTAAGTTGTAAAGATGTTATGGAATCCAAATGTACCACTGCCTAAGTCAAAAGCAATTCCGAAGACTCAGGATTCAGTATCTCTTTATCTCATATAGGTCCTTATGAGTCCAAAACAAAAATCCAAAGAAGACTCAGGATAGAGTATTTCTTTATCCCACATAGATCCTTATGAATCATATTCAATACCTGTCAAGATGAACCTGGGGCATTGAGACTGGAAGCATTCTTAATTCATAGACATTCTTTGTTTACACTTGAGCTTTACAATCAAACTAGCCAAGCTAGCTAAAGTTTATGATCATTAAACTAAAACTCCTCCCTACTGCGGATGTGCAAAAGGGCAAGGTTAACTACGCTGCCAGTTAACATTTACTCTGTGTTTCGTGACATTTATAAGCCAAAAGCCTCAACCTTCGCATTACATTAGAAATACTGTACTTTTTGGGCATCTAATCTCAAATTAATTGCCAATTATTCAGGGGACATGTCTATAAATCTTCTCCTAATTGTCAAGGGCAGCGAGCCAATGAAATAATAATTGTTAGAGGAAGAGTTTGTCATAGCATCTTCGCTCTCTGTGAAATTCAAGATTTGTTTTGCAAATGGAAAAGAGAACACAGATCAGCAACATACAGAACTTTTTCCAAGAAAAGGTTTCAGAGCTAATTTTAAGATAATTTTATTATTTAAATAGGAAAAGGGGGACTTTAGACCCTGTGTTGGATTAGCCACTATTTCATATTTTCATATGTATATATCTGGAATTCTGTGGTTTTAAATTTACAACAATATAGCTCTGCTTTTTGATTACCATTACTTGACAGAAATTTAACCATGTCAATCAGTGTACTTTTGAATTATTTAAATGCTATATAATATTCCATTTTTAAAATACAGCAATTTTATTTCTCCTTCAGAGATAATTAGGCTACTTCCAATGTTGCTGACAATTCAACAATGCTGCAGTAAGTGTCATTAAAATATTTTTTTTTTAAAAGCGAAACTGTGTATTTTTTTACCCTTTTTAAATATCTAAACCTGGAAATAGATGTAGTCACCTTCAAATTTACCTAGGTATCTCTAAATTCTCAAAATCATTGGGACCAACTTGCTTTTCTACCAAAAGGCTGGGAAGTCCCATTTCCCCACACTTAGGCCAACATTTGCTATTATTTGTATATGTAGGGTCCTGGGACTAGTCCCAGGTTTGAAGATTCACAGGACTCAGAATATACTTGTACTCAAAGCTATATTTCATTATGGAAAAAGGGTACACCACAAGTGCAACAAAGGGAAAAGGTTCAAGGGGCAGTAAAGTCTAAAGGAAATCAGGTACAAGCTTCTAAGAGTCCCCTCCCCAGTGAAGTCACTCTAATTCCCAGGGCAACAATGTGAAATGTGCCCATTAGACACTCAAGGCAACTCATTACACATAAGGGCCCAGAATTTGTATTAGAAGCTAATCATGCAGGCTGCCTCTGCCTGGCACAAAATCAAGTTCCAAACTCTCAGAAGGAAAGGATAAAATGTATCTTTTGTATCAACAGCTAAAGCACAGTAAGCCGCTATTAGTTCTGGGAATGGATAGAACCCTCTGGAAATGCAATGTTCCAGACCCTAGCCAAGAGCCAATTTGGTACGCTGGCATTCAAACTAACCATCAGCTCTTTTCTGTACTGTCCATGGTGTTTCCCAGGTGGCACAATGGGAAAGAATCCACCTGCCAATGCAGGAGATGCAAGAGACAAGGATTCAATCCCTGGGTCAGGATGATCCCCTGGAGTAGGAAGTGGCAACCCACTCCAGTACTCTTGCCTAGAAAATTCCATGGACAGAGGAGCCTGGTGGGCTACACAGTCCATGGGAGGGCAAAGAGTCAGACGTAACTGAGCATACACAAACCACCCATCTTTTAAAAAAAATCTTCCTAATCTAATAAAGATGAATTGATATTTTGGTGTTACACTAATTTATTTACAAACCAAGTATTAATGAAATTGGACATTCTTGTTTTCTTTTTAACATTTCTTCTCCTGTAACTTGCCTGTTCATAGCCTTTGTGCATTTTCCTAATAGGCTGTCTTGTTATTCTCGATAAGATGCTATTTATATATTCTGGGTATGATTCCTTCATCAAGTATTTATGTTACAAACCTTGCCTATTATTATTTAAACATGAAACAATTCCCAAAATAACTGAGTTGTGCTATTCTCCAACTATTCCTCTCCCATGCTAGGTGGTTTTCTACCGACTCAACCAGAGCATCAATTTAAAGGTGATGGACTATGAGGGAACTCTGCTCTGATCTCTATCTCCTAGAATATAGATTCTAAGGAGGAATGCTTGTCAGTAGAAATAATCTGCACAGTCAAGAAATTAGGTTTCCACATAAACAAAAGTACCTACAGAATGGGAGAAAATATTCAGTATGTGCAAACGATGCATCCTATTTCGGATTTATTTCCAAAATATAGAAACAGCTCACACAGTCCGACAACAACAACAAAAAAAACAAAAAACTCAATCAAAAAATGGACAGAAGACCTAGGTAGATATTTTTCCAAAGAAGACACACAGACGGCCAAGAGACCCATGAAAAGATGCTCAACATTGCTAATTATTAGAGAAATGCAAATCAAAACTACAATGAGATATCACCTTACATCAACCAGAACTGCCACCATCAAAGTCTACAATTAATAAACGCCGAAGAGCATGTGGAGAAAAGAGAACTCTCCTACACTGTTGACGGGAAAAGTAAATCTGTGCAAGCACTACAGAGAATAGTATGGAGGCTCCTTAAAAACAAAAAATAAAGCTACCATATGATCCACCAACCCCACTTCTGGGCATATACTTGGAAAAGGTGAAAACTCTAATTCAAAAAGATATATGAACTCCTATGCTCACAGCAGAAATATTAACAATAGCCAAGTCATGGAAGCAACCTAAGTGTCCAGCAGTGGATCAATGAATAAAGAAGATACAGTGTATGTGTGCATATAGATGCAGGCACACACACACACGCAAAAAAAAAAAAAAAAAAAAAACCTCACAACTGAAATATTACTCAGCCATAAAAAAGAATAAAATAATTCATTTGCAACAAAATGGATGGACCTAGAAGTATTGTATTAAGTGAAGTCAGACTGAGAAAGGCAAATGCTATATGATACCACTTATATGTGGAATCTAAAGAATGATATAAATGAACTTATTTACAAAACAGAAATAGGCTCATAGAGATAGAAAACAAACTAATGGTTACCAAAGGGAAAGGGAGGGGTAATAAATTAAGAGGTTTGGATTAAGAGATACACACTATTGTAAATAAACAATAAGAACTTACTGTATAGCACAAATAATTATATCCAGTATCTTAAACTATAACAGAAGAATCTGAAAAGAATATATATATGCTTTAGATGTATGTGTGTGTATATACATTTTTATACATATACATCTATATACAGGTACTATATACAGGATGGGCCTTTCTAATACAAAATTATAAGGTGAAGAACAAATTTACTAGCTTTGTAGTCACTCAGACTCACAATCTGACATACCTTTAAATGAGCTTTGTCCAAAAAGTATGTTCGCTATTTGTTTTGTCGTAACCTATTTTTCCTAATGTTTTTCTTATTGTGAAAATAAGATAAGTTACTGGTGAAATTTAATATTTAATGGGTACAGAGTTTCACCTGTGAAGGATGAAAAAAATTCTGGAAATGTATGGTGTTGATGGCTGCACGACAAAGTGAATGTACTTAACGCCACAGACCTGTATACTTAAAAATGGTTAAAATGATATATTTTATGTATATTTTACCGCAATAAAGAAGTAATATAAATTAATTACAAGATTTAAAAAATATACAAAACTTCCCAAAGAAAGTTTATTTTTTATTTTTAATTGAAAGATAACTGCTTTACAGAATTTTGTTTTCTATCAAAAGTTTAAAATAAACTCTTCTTTAATTTGCATCACCATTAACATTTAGTACTATATGCCCCGAGTAGGCATATACATATATACTTATAATATGCTTAAATAATGGAGCAGATTCATTGATTCACTCCACAAATTTTTCTTAAGTGCCTTCAGCCAGATACCCTGTGGACCCAGAAGACAGGGCATGAAAACACTGAGTTCCTGAGTCAGGACTGACACACCCGTTTCAGGCAGCAAAAAGCAGGCCTCAGGACTGAAGTAATAGTAAGATGAGAAGGAAGACGAGAAGCTGGTTAGTTTTGCTAAGTGTCGGGTAAAGCACTGTAGGCAGAGGGACAGCATGTGTAAAAGTTCCAGAAGCAGAACAGAGGTTGAAATTTTAGAGAAACAGCAAAAAGCTCAGACAAGGGCTCGGCTCAGTTTGAGGTTCCAAAGATAAGCAGGAACCAGATAATTGTGTACCTTGCAGACCGTGAGAAAGAGTCTGCATTTTATTCCAAGCTCAGTAGGAATCCACTCAAGGGATTTAGTCAGAGAGATGGGAAGGTGTGGTCTAAATTCTGAGATGACGCTTGCAGCCGAGCAGTGGGTGAAGCGTACAGGGAGGAAATGGGATGAAGCTGACCCAACAAGACCTGAGATGACCTGGATTAAGGAAATGACCAAATAGAAGGGCAGGGGGGACAGAGGAGGTGCAATTTAAAGCTGAAACTGATAAGAGTTCACCTATGTGATGGAGGAAAATACCAAACGCAAGAGAGGACTCAAAAATGACTTCAGTGTCTGAGCTTCAGTTAAGCTGTGATTTACAGGTCTGAGGGGAACTGAGAGTTCCATGAGTACCTATTGAACATGGGATATGTAAGATCATGTGATATACATGATTCATACCCAAATGTTCTAATAATTCATAAGCATTTCCAATATACTATTAGAGCTCAAAATATACTTTTAATTTACATAGGACTTTAGCTTATCAATTTATTACAACCTATGTAATCATTACCAATTATTAAGCATACAAATTGTTTCCACTGTGCTTATCTTCCTTATACAAAATCTATCTGTATTTCTTATTACTTTCTCATGATCCTTAAGTGAAAATGTTGGTACAAAAGGTATAAAAACGTTTAAGGTTCTTGACAGAAAATCCCCTCCAAAAAGATTGTATCAGCATCCCTTCATCCAGCTTGATTTCATTTATTTTTACAACATCACAAGGCATGTGGGGATCTTAGTTCCCCAACCAGAGATCAAATCTATGCCCCCTGCAGTACAAACACGGAGTCTCAACCACTGAACAGCCAGGGCATTTCCTTCCAGCTTGATTTTAAATGGTCCCAAAATAGCAGTGTGGGTTCACCTTAACATTATTAGCTTCACATTTACAGTCATATAGATGTTTTATTCTTAAAATATATATATAAAAATATATATATATATAAATAGTGCTGTAATGGAAAACACTGAATATGAATTTTTGCTGAAATTTCTTGGAAGTAGAATGAATAGAGCAATGAGTATGAACATTAAAGATTTTTATAACATATTGACAAATTGCCTTCCATACGGCAGTTTTTGGAGGAAATATGGTATCACTGATCTGACAACTGGGGGCTTCCCTGGTGGCTCACAAGGTAAAGAATCTGCCTGTAATGTGGGAGACCAATCCCTGGGTCAGGAAGATCCCTTGGAGAAGAGAATGGCTACCCACTCCAGTATTCTTGCCTGAAGAATTCCATGGACAGAGGAGCCTGGTGGGCGACAGTCCATGGGGTCACTAAGAGTCAGACACGACTGAGCAATTAACACACATCTAACAAGTAAAGAGTCCATATGAGAATGATTTTTCTCCTTTAAATTATGTGATTAAAAAAAAAAGTTTCCACCAATAATTCAAATAATTCTAATTCAAAGCTCTGTATTACAGAAGCAGCATGGCTACTAAAACTATGTTTCTTTTAATTCTGAGAAACTGTTGGTTCCAATGAGAAAACCGATTTGGAGAACAGCTTGTTGAGAAATAACAAATGAATTCCACAATCATATGTATTTAAGTGAAAAAATAAAATAAAAACAGAAGAACCCTTGTGTCTAAAAAATACAGAAATTGGTAACACTCAGTGTGCCAGTTACAGAGTTACTTCCAAGATGCCTTCCCCCAAATGACACGGAAGCATTGGTCTAGGTCAGGGGTCAGCAAAATTTTTCTGTAAAGGGCCAACAGCCAGACAGCACATATTTTTCAGCTTTGGGGGCATGCATGGACTCAGTCCAACTGGTCAACTCTGCCTTTGTAGTATGAAAACAGCCATAGATTATATGTAAAAAAAAGTTGTTTTCCAATAGAACTTATTTACAAACGTAGGCAGCAGATTCGGCCCAGGGGCCACATTTGGCTAACTCTTGGTCCAGATGTTGGTTCTGCATCTCCAGGTGAGCAATTCGTGTGTAATACTTGGGGTACAGGATATTCATCGTCTCGAACATTAGCCTAAGCGGCTCTACTCAGAAACTTACTGAAATTCAGATTACTACATTGTACTCAGGACCTACGGAACTAAAATCTCTGAAAGTCAGGTTCACCAATCTATGGTTTAACAAGCCTTTATGCATGCTAAAGTCTTCAAATTAAAGGTCTAAGTCCAGCAAAGTTCCTTAATAAAACTTGGGGAACTAGGTTCTAAGAACGAGCTTTTCCCTATTTCTCCCATCTCTTGCAAACCTCAAGAGATGCTGCCACTCCGCTAGTGAGCTAGTAATAACACTTTATAATAAGAGGCACAGCACACATGACTCCAGGCAGGTGGTATCTCATTAGACCAGCAGAGATTGAATCCTTTCCCCTAGTGGTACAAAGACTGCTATCCTTACAGTCTTGTTTCTGCAGAACTTAAAAAACAGAGAAGAAAAATACATGGTGAGTCTGTGATGTGAAACAGAGGCTGCAGGACAGATTTCTGTATGCTGATGAAGCTCTAGAAATTACTATCTACATTTAACTCCCCACATGGAGAAGCATGAAACACTTTGCTACCACTTGAGGATAGCTGCTTTATTATTATTATCCCGCCTGTTTTCTTGGTTCTTTTTCTCCTGGTCAGTCTTTTGATAAATTTCATCCCCTAGCCAGAAGAAACCTGAATTAAGCCTGGAAAGGAAAACAAGGTTCAAATTCCATCATCTCTATTCTTCTCATTATTTCCAGCCTTTTGTGCTTCTTATATTCATTCTAGCTAAACAGGGTAGTAGAATAACACCTGCTCAGAAAAATAAATACATAAAAGATTTACTGAGAGCAGAAAAGACAATGGTCCCCTGCTGGCAACACTATATAGCTGATATGAGCTTCTGCCTAAACCTAATCAACAAACAGCTGCATGACCTCATGTAAAGTTGAAGTCAAATGTCTCTATAATCAGAACCATGAGTGGAATCTGAAGACAGTGTGTGTGTGTGTGTCCTTCAAGAAGACACTCAATTCTTAAAAACACATTAGGAACTAACAGAACTGTGCTCAGCCAGCCTGCAGGACTCAAGTGCTGACAGTGAACACTGGATGGAACATGGCTCTGAAGGCCACCCACAATGCTAAGTAATAACTTTACAATCGTTACTCCAACCCAATGAGACTGGTTCTGCCTCCAATGTCATCTTACTGAAGATGAGGCTCACAGATTGCCCCATAACCCAGGTAATTTGACAAAGTGGAAATATGTGTAAATAGAGAGAGATAATGGGCATGGCGAGATGTTAATAGCTGGTCAGTGATGATGGAATACATTATGCTGTTTTTTTTTTTAAATTAGTGTATGGGTTTGAAATATTTCAAGATTAAAAAAAGAATAAAATGATTTTTTTTCTTAAACAGTCACACTCATCATGCCACTAGAAAACATCTATGTGGATCTCAACATAAAAACCGCAGGCTGACTTCCCATAAAACTGCGGCATTGTACAGCTGTTCCAGTATTCTCTTGATGCTCAACATAAGGAAACACCAAGAAAGTGACATCTGAACAGCATTAGATTCCAGAGAACACCCAACCAGGGAGTGTATGCAAGGTTCCTTCCCAGGATTGGGCACCCCAGATTGAAGCCCTGCACTTTTGGGTCTTAGGACACTGTTGACAAGTAAGAAGTTTTCAGTGTGTTTATGAAAATACAAACTGAGATGCCAGTGGCATTCCATAGTTTGAACATCCATAGTAATTAACGAAGCTGTTCCCCTACCGTCCCAATCTCACTCCAATTTATTCTCAGATAAGAACAGATAATGCAGGTGGCAAACAATATTCTAATATGGTCTGATATCATTCAAGCAACAGCAGACGAGGACTAGAGTTCCAGGTCCTCTGACCCACACAAGGAAATATCATAGAAGCAGAAAGTTAAAGTGAATTCACTCAGTCGTGTCCTGACTCTTTGGGACCCCATGGACTGTAGCCTACCAAGCTCCTCCGTCCATGGGATTTTCCAGGCAAAAGTACTAGAATGGATTGCCATTTCCTTCTCCAGGGGATTTTCCTGACCCAGGGATTGAACCCGGGTCTCCTACATTGCAGGCAGATGCTTTACTGTCTTAAAGTCACCAGGGAAGCCACCAAGCCATACAAACAGGGTGCTGGGAAAGACTGAAGGCAGGAGAAGGAGGCAACAGAGGATGAAATTGTTGGCTGGCATCATCAGCTCAATGGACATGAGTTTGAGCAAACTCCAGGGGATAGTGAAGGACAGAGAAGCCTGTCATGCTGCAGGCCACGGGATCACAAAGGGTCAGACACTACTGAGTGACTGAACAACAAGGATTACGTTAGCACATGCCACTCCAATTTTCTGCTGGATTGTGAGAACAGAGCCCACCAACAATATCTACACATTATTTGATGGGTCTGAAAAAGGTGAGACCATTTTCCCTGAGCAAAGCATCCTAATAATTCTATGCTTTGCATAGTACTCCTCTTTAAAAATCTTTCCGAACTGAAAACAAATGAGAGAACCACAAGTATATGGTCCCAGACAGGTGAGAATGGAAAGACAGACACCTTGCATCAGTAAGATTCTACAGCAGATGCAGGCAAAACGTTTCTGAAAGGTCAGATAGTAAATATTTTAGGCTTCATAGGCTCTAAGGTCTGTGTTCCAACTCTTCAGCTCTGTTTTACCAGGAAATCAACTCTAAACAAGATGTAAACAGTTGTGCCTGGCTATGTTCTAATAAAACTTTATTACAAAATCATACAGTAGCCTGGACTTGGCCCACAAGCTGTAGTTTGCCACCACCCCATCCCAAGGATTGTCTCTCTCTCAAAAATGTGCTGTTTGCCTAAGCTTGCCAGGCTTTACATAACTGTGCATCTGTGTGTATACAGGTAGCTCTGGTGTACAAACAACTGCCTTAGAAAAAGAGTAGGAGGGTGAGCCGTGATCTGCACTGATGGGGCTTTCATAAAAAAACTCAGTTGCTTAAACATAACCCATTCTCATGGCCTCTACAAAGCAGAACAATTTTACACATTTAAAGAGCCTTCTGAGAAATGTATTAAATGTTTCCTGGAATGGAATGTTATTGGTGTCAATCTCCACTCTATAGAGATCTGCAGGATAGAAAAACTCAGACATTATAAATAAAAATTTCCCTTTGATGATCATATGTTTGATGCTTTATCATAAATCTCTTTCATGAACTTTATCTCATTTAAACTTCAGAAAACCCAGGGAGAATGGTTAACATTGTTCCCACTTCAAAACAGATGAAGAAAGTGAGACTCCCAGGTCCTGAAGGGATCAGATGGATGTAGGACTAGAACTCAGATGTCCTAACTCCAAACCTCTACACTTTCCCCCTTTCATCTCTGTGATTCTAAACCAGGTGTTTATCCAGCAGTGGAGAGTAAAACTTTTTGTTAAAAACATATACTGGTATTTATCACAACTGTCAAGGTCATGGAAGAAGAAGAAAAGATTAAGAACCTTGTACAGACTAGAGGAGTTTAAGACATGACAACTAAACACAACATAGACAGAAATAGGCACTGTAAAAGCAACTCATGTCAAATGTATCATGACCACGCAAGATGTTGGCACTGGGGAAAATTAGGTAAAGGAGGTTCCAGAATGCTCTGTACTATCTTTGCAACTTTTTGCATCTAAAATATTCCAAAACAGAATTTATTTCTAAAAAAATGTACATAATGCACCTATGTGAAAGTGCCTATGTGCAGGATTCTCAGGCTGTTTTACTTTTGCGAAACCAGTAGGTAAGAATTCTTACAGGGATTGATCACAGTTCTCATTTATAGAGAGTATGATATACAGTATATGTGGCTAAAAAATCTTTGGGAGAAAGAGTTCTTAATTCATAGGTGGTCACAAGATATTTCTAATTCTTGTAATTCCATAAGTGATTATCATTTTCACATTACTATTTCCATTCCATCACCATCTTTCAGCTGTTATTCAAAAGTGATTATAAATAATGGGGCTATAAAAGCCATTCAATAATTAGGACACTCACTGGCCATATGCCCACCCCGACAGTGGGAGGTGATTTATGTAAGGAAACCCCATCACATCTGCCAAGCTGGTTTCTCTCTGACGAACTCTCCAATTGCAGATGAAAACAGGGCTCTTAATAGTCATCTTTTTCTTAACTAGAGCACTGACTTGCGAGCCAAAGTGCTACAGCATTTAAAATTTTATATACAAGGAAAGAAAACCAGACTCAATAAACCATCCTCTGTCTTGCCATCTCATGGATCCAGATAACCAGAGGAAAAGCAGAAAACATCATCAACTGGATCTGGTTAGAATCCTGGCCTTTGTCACAGAAGGGGAAAGACCTAAAGGAAATCCAAGGACGAGCTGGTCAAATCTCACCCCCTTGATACACAAGACTTTAACAGATGTAAGCTTAAGCCCATGGCACGATTCACCAAGGGTTTCTTCCAGGAGTGCCACTGGCATCTTGGACAGGAAAATTCTTTGTTGTGGGTTTACTCTCTGAATCTCAGCAGCCTGGTTCTTGGCAGCTTCCAAATAAATGCCTGAAGTGATCCCCAGTCACTGCCACAAGCCTAGTGAGGCAGTGTCACGCTGGGAGACGGATAAATGAAGAGCAATCAGGAACAGCTATTCCTGTTGAGTTTTCTTTCTTTTCTCCATTTAGATCCAAGAGCATATTAGAAAAATACTGGGGGAAAAACCCTCATACTGGGGATGATTTCAAACAGCTAAGATCTCCTCGGCACATACTTACATAAGCATATCTGTCTTCTAGTGCAGGGATGCTGGTGAAGAGGAATCAGAGCTTAATGCTGAGACCAGAGGTTTGTGCTAGTCTTAACAATGATACAGCAGAGACAGTCTCCGGCAAGCCTCTCAATGGAAAGCCCCTCCACCAGTGTCTAGCCCATCACTCCGGTTTACTGTGTTCACAGCCTTTGCATGTATGCTCAGTCGCTTCAGTCATGTCCAGCTCTTTGCGACCCTATGGGCTGTAGCCCACCAGGCTCCTCTGTCCAAGGGATTCTCCAGGCAAGAACACTGCAGTAGGTTGCCATGCCCTCCTCCAGCGGCTCTTCCTGACCCGGGGATAGAACCCTTGTCTCCTGTATCTCCTGCACTGCAGGTGAATTTTTCACCCACTGAGCCACCTAAAGTCATGATTTTTTTACCCACTGAGCCACCTAAGGTGGTTTATCAATATGTTTCTTCATCTTGTTTATTATGTGTCCTCTACCACCATGATAGTTTCACATGAGAGCTGAGACCCTCTCAGCTTAGAGGAGAAATTGGCATAGACCTAGTGATGATGAAATGAGTGGATGAAGGATGAAAACACTATTTAAAATAACACTAGTGACTAAAGCAGGACTAAGCAGAACTACATTCCCATCCTGGCTTTGCCGTTTGCTACCTCTGTGTTCTTAGGCAAGTTCCTTAATCACTCTGGGTCTTTGTTTCTTTATTAGGAAAGTGGGGATAATGACAGTACATACAACAGGGTGGTAAAGATTATTAAATGAAAACATGCAATGTTCAGCAAATGCTAGCTACCCTCCCTTTGACTTGGAAGTATCAGTATCATATTCCAAAATGTACCTTTTGTGGGGTTGTTTGTCCTCAGGGAGAGTTTTTTAATAATTAATGCTCATGACAGAATGTATAAAACAAGTTAAACAAGTCAAGCTTTCCATATTACTAGGCTGAAAACTAACTAAAACTTGGATGCTGTCGCTGGACTGCTTTCACACACCGAACACTTACAAATAGCGCATCCACGGTATACTCTACGGCCAAAGGTGTGTGACAAAGACAGGATTTTTAGGTTTGTATGGAATATGAATGACAGTACAGAGTATCACACACCCTTCAGTCCAGCACCAGTTATCAGGAAATCTGGCATTCATTTTTCACTTTACTATTTATTTCAATGTTCTTCATATATGTGTTATATTGCTTCCTTTCCTTAAGAGTTCCTTATAGATCCTGCATATCAGTCCTTTGTCTGAAATAAATTTGCAAACCCCTTCTCCTAGCCTGTGACTCGTCTATTCACTTTGTTAAGGATATCTTTTGATGAGTGGAAGTTTTGATGGTTGATGAAGCCTCATTTATTGATTTCTATGGTTACTTTTGTCTTTATTGTTCATTTGTTACAGATGAGTCATAAAATAGGAACATGAAGCAGACAGAACCCTGAGCAAGGGTCAGGAGATGTTGATTTGAGACCTACATCTGTGCCATATGTTTTGGAAAAGTCATGAGTGAGCGCTAACTTTATGCATCAGCCTGACTGGACCACAGGGTGTCTAGATATCTATGTATCTAGTCAAGTATTATTTAGCATGTTTCTTATGAGAATTCTACGGGATGACTTTCATGTTTCAATTCATATACTGAGTAAAGCAGATCACCATCTCTAATATTAGTGGGCCTCACCCAATCAGTTGAGGGCAAGCTGACTTGCCCATGAGTAAGGGCTCATGAATAAGCTCATGAATAAGAGCTCCTGCCTCAACCTTTGAGCTGAGACATCAGCTTTCCGGATTTCATACTAAACCGAAACATCAGCTCTCCTTGTCTCAAGCCTGCAGCCTTCAGACTAGAACTTACACCATCAGCTCTCCCAGATCTCAAACCTCTAGACTCTTAACTAAAACCACACCATCAGTATTTCTGGGCCTCCAGCTTATCAACTATAGACCTTGGGTTTGTAGGTCTATATAATTGCATAAGCCAATTTCTTACCATAAAGTAAGTAAGGAAAAGTTGCTCAGTCATGTCTCTTTGCAATCCCATGGACTATACAGATCATGGAATTCTCCAGGCAAGAATATTGCAGTGGATAGCTGTTCCCTTCTCCAAGGGATCTTCCCAACCCAGGGATCAAATCAAAGTCTCCTGCATTGCAGGCATACTCTTTCCCAGCTGAGCCACAAGGGAAGCCCAATTTCTTGTCATGCTGCTGCTAAGTCGCTTCAGTCGTGTCCAACTCTGTGCGAACCCATAGACAGCAGCCCACCAGGCTCTGCCATCCCTGGGATTCTCCAGGCAAGAACACTGGAGTGGGTTGCCATTGCTTTCTCCAATGCAGGAAAGTGAAAAAAGAAAGTGAAGTCGCTCAGTCGTGTTTGACTCTTAGCGACCCCATGGACCGCAGCCTACCAGGCTCCTCCATCGATGGGATTTTCCAGGCCAAGAGTACTGGAGTGGGGTGCCATTGCCTTCTCCTAAATATCCATAAATAGATAAAACTTCCTATTGGTTCTGCTTCTCTGCAGAACCCGAATACATTAACTACCTCTTCTGGTTCCAACATGACATGCAACATTCTAACAGGCACTTAATGAATCTTGCTGAAATCCCCAATAAATCAGCTTGGTTCACATACTTGAAGTGAACAGGCTAGATTTAACCATCCCAGAGTTCTCTCCCATTCTGATACTTATCTGATCTCACCTTTCCATTCCAGCAAGGGCTTCTCCCTTGGGTGTCCTCTTGCAAAATTAATCCAGCTATGCTTCTCAGAAAAAGTGACAAACCATTCTCTTGGCTCATCAACTCAGCAGTCACTCTTAACAGGCCCTGCTACAGGTAAACCTGTTCTGGCTTGTTTGCCCCAACATTGAGGAAGGAGAGTGCTAGCTAAGGAGTTCAGACAGTTCAAAGTTATTTGAGTATTTACACATCATACAGGTTACAGCAGCCAAATTCTTAACAGCACAGGGAATTTTACTCAAGATCTTGTAATAACCTACAATGGGAAAGAATCTAAAAAAGAATTTTAATCTAAATTAATCTAAAACAGAATCATATCTATATATATATAACTGATTCATATATCTATGTATAACTGAATCATGGCTATGCACCTGCGACTAAAACAGCATTGTAAATCAACTATGTTTCAATTAAAAAAAAAACAGGATGCTAAAACAAACCAAAAAACAATAAATAAATAAATTGCTGATACACAGACATACTCACCGGACTTCTAAACTGACATTTTAAAAACTGCAACAAAGTCACCAAATGAGGCAATAAATCTAACTACTGATTGTTGTTTATGAGGCGAGCAAGTCACAGGTGACACTCCAGAGGTACCAAAACACAGAAAGGGGTCTAACATTTGTCAGAGGAACAAACAGTAGTATGTCAACACCTCACCCTTTGGGAACCTCTGACACCCTCTTTTCCACTGACTGATTTCAGACCAGTCCAAAGGAGACAGAAAATTTTCATTAGAAATTAAAGTGATCTTAAATAAATTTTGCGATGCCTTTTGAGACCAGCCTACATCCCAGGGAGATGATAAGCCACATTTGAGAATTCCTGCTTTAGAATAAGTCGTATTAAATAAGAAAATTAGGTGACAATGATTTAGAGTCACCGTGAGAACCTGAAGGAATGGAGTTCATCTGGCTTCCCTCACATGTCTCTAACAGCAAAAGCAGGGAACTGGTCTCTCCTTGGGGCCTGGGATGTCTTAATGACAAGCAACCAGCCAGGCTCACTCAGAATGGAAGAGGTGACTGGACGTTACCTGGAAGGGAGGGTTATGAACCTTGATGAACATTAGAATCACTAGGGCACAGCTGAAATAACACCAGTGTCCAATCTCCCACCTCTGAGCAACTAAATAAGAATCTATGAGGAGAGAATGGACAGTGGTGGGTGTTTTGGTCTTTCATCTTCCCTAGGGATTGCAGTGTGCAGTCAGCATTCTAAGCCTAGCCTACTTCTCTGATCCTGGACACTTAGTGGAGTCACTAATTGTGAGAATATCTCTGCAGAACCTTCTGTGTAGAGCGAATCCTGTAGGATCTCCAAAGATGAAGTGCCCTGAGCTTCAAAGGTGAAATCAGACTCTGAACCAGGAGCAGGGTGAGATGGGTGGAGTGAAGAACACCAAGAGGAAAGAGAGCTTAAAACAAACGAACAAAATCTAACACCCTCTTAGAGCCATAGCCCTGGGAAGTTAAACTGGGTTTCTGCCTGCCCTGACTAGGGAAGAACACTCAACTTAGCTGGGTAGGAAATTCATTTCCAAGGATCTGGGGATGCTGGGGGACTTGGACTTTGATGTCTCTCACTGCAGCTCAGGCATCTCCTTGGCTTTCTGACCAATTCCTGAGAAAAGTAATAAGTTACATATATTTAGTTTGAAGAACACTTACCAAGTGACAAGGTGGGAAAGGGGCTACAACCAATGACAGAGAACAAGGTGAGAAAGGGTGGACTGCGAGCACAAACGCAGGGCTTTCCCACATGAAAATAGTAATGCTGACGTCTGAAAAGTGGTACAGGCTGATTTCTGGAGCTGAATAAAGCACCGACACACTTAGGAAGAAACAGAGAGGATGAAAGAACAAACAGAAATCTCCCCTAAATTAAACACAACTCAAATGTAACTGCTGTGAATCGGGTAATTATTCTGTTGATGGATTCTACACTCAAGCTGACGCTGAACCATGGGCTGCCTCATTTCTTCAAGTACCAACACCAAGTGATGCTTTCAGCCACCCTCAGACCTCAGTCAAGCTGTTCAGTGCTCACAAACAATCAATTTCCTTTAATGAAATATTGTTCTGCCACTAGTCAGAGATATAGAAGCTACTACAATCATCCCTCTCTCCAAAAGACTCCCAGGGAATAAGTGAAAAGGCTTTAAAGCTTTTTCATCAGCAACTACATATATTTAACCCCAGCAGAAAACTTTTTCCTCATCCATATATTAAAATTTTTCACAAATTAAAAGTGTTTCTGTGCTGTCTTACCTGGACATGTATAATCTCTAAAACCCTCATGTGTACTCTTTATTTCTTTATACTAAAATCACACTGGTATCTTAAAAGTTCAAGCAAAATCAAATTATTAAAGTAAAGCAGTTACACTTTCATTTCTTTTTCTTGTTAAAAGAATTCTAGCTTAACATTTGCGTTTTTTCCCCTTAATTAGAAAGATTATGGAAAGAGAAGAGAAAATGTAGTCAAACAGGCTTGAGCAGAAAATAGCTAAAATAGAAGCCCCATATACAAAAGAATAACAATTAAAGAATAAAAGCTCCATCCTTCATTTGATAGGTATTACCTGACTGGAAATTAAAACACTTCGTGCTATCTCTAGAGAAGAATTCTGTTCCAAAACGAGGGTCTAATGTTTAAATTGTGCAAGCCAAATCAGCTTGAAGAAACAGAAGGCTCTGCTAAGCTTTAGCAGAACAAGCCCTAACATAATATGCCAAGGAACACGTTTGACAAAACAGAAGTAGAAAAATATTTTCAAAATCGGTTCTTGGCTTAAATCTAGCATTTGGCACCTCAAATAAACACAGCGAAGAAGAACTAACTTGGCTGTGCCATGTGACTTTTGGAACTGCAACAGGCCAGATGGTGGGGTAGGTTATTCATTTCTCAGCTTCTCATCATCTCTGCCCTTACATTAGAGCTTCTCCAGGTGAGGGTGCCTTACAAGGGTTGGAAAGACAAGAACTGGATAAATGCATATAACCAGCTCTCTGGGGAATTATTATCTCCTTTAAAACCATGCCTTTATCAAACATCTCATGCCAACTCAACAGCTCTCATTAATAAATGTTCTGGCTTACAGAGCCAAGTCAACGTCACATCTGCTGTCTATGAACAGTAAAGGAGTAACACCTCCTCTTCTGGGAAGATGATGCAGACGTGCATTTCCCTCATCCTCCCCCGGAGCACAACGGCAGACCTCCAATGTCATCTACGAAACTGACAAGAAGGCTCTGAAATGTGAACAGAAGGCAGACCTCTTAGGACTCTCAGGAAAGATCTCAGCATGCAGGTGAGTTCTCTTTCTTTACGTCCCATATAATCCAGCATTGCAGGAGAAGACGCTGACAACAAGTAAATGTCGAGAGTCCAACAAAAGTCTGTTCTCTCTACCTAAAGAACCAGGTAATAGGTTCAAGGCAGGGGGGCCTGGGTTTGATCCCTAGTCAGGGAACGAGATCTCACATGACTCAACTAAGAGTTCACATGCTGCAACTGAGAAGTTCACATGCCACAACTAAAAGATTCTGTAGGCTGCAATGAGAGATCTTCAGTTCAGTTCAGTTCAGTCACTCAGTCATGTCCGACTCTTTGCAACCCCATGAATCGCAGCACGCCAGGCCTCCCTGTCCATCACCATCTCCCAGAGTTCACTCAAACTCACATCCATCGAGTCGGTGATGCCAACCAGCCATCTCATCCTCTGTCGTTCCCTTCTCCTCCTGCCCCCAATCCCTCCCAGCATCAGAGACTTTTCCAATGACAATTCTTCGCATGAGGTGGCCAAAGTATTGGAGTTTCAGCTTCAACATCAGTCCTTCCAATGAACACCCAGGGCTTATCTCCTTCAGAATGGACTGGTTGGATCTCCTTGCAGTCCAAGGGACTCTCTAGAGTCTTCTCCAACACCACAGTTCAAAAGCATCAATTCTTCGGTGCTCAGCTTTCTTCACAGTCCAACTCTCACATCCATACATGACCACTGGAAAAACCATAGCCTTGACTAGATGGACCTTTGTTGGCATAGTAATGCCTCTGCTTTTCAATATGCTGTCTAGGTTGGTCATAACTTTTCTTCCAAGGAGTTAAGCGTCTTTTAATTTCATGGCTGCAATCACCATCTGCAGTGATTTTGGAGCCCCCAAAAATAAAGTCTCTCACTGTTTTCATTTACCATGATCTATTTGCCATGAAGTGATGGGCCCAGATGCCATAATCTTAAGTTTTTTGAATGTTGAGTTTCAAGCCAGCTTTTTCACCCTCCTCTTTCACCTTCAAAGAGGCTCTTTAGTTCCTCTTCACTTTCTGTCATAAGGGTGGTGTTATCTGCATTTCTGAGGTCATTGATATTTCTCCTGGCAATCTTGATTCCAGCCTGTGCTTCTTCCAGCCCAGTGTTTCTCATGATGTACTATAAGGTAAATAATCAGGGTGACAATATACAGCCTTGATGTACTCCTTTTCCTATTTGGAACCAGTGAAAGATCTTGCATGCCATAATTAAGACCTGGTGCAGCCAAATAAATAAATACAAATAAATATTCAAAAAAATAAATATTGCCAAGTGATGAACATGCAAATAAAGTTTGAGGGGCACTGATATGAACATGATTGGGGGGATGGGGACCACACAGCTTGTGGGATCTTAGTTCCTCATCCAGAGATCAACCCCGGCCTTTAGCAGTGAAAGCACAGAGTCCTGACCACTGGCCTGCCAGGGAATTTCCTACTACACAATTCTTAATTCACCGTAGTGATGACTTTGCACCAACATGGAATGTATGTACTATATCCCCACAAGCAAAATAAGCAGGGTACACATCTGAAATTCCTTAATGCTAGTGTAATTTCTGTGTGTGCACACAAGTCAAGGCCTGGCAGGAAATGAGCACAACATAAAAAGAGCAGTTTGGAGGCAGAGGGATTATGACTCTTTCCTCACCAAGTCCCCCACTTTGTTCTTAACACTTATAATCCTGCTAATATGTTATATGACAAGATGCCAGGGCCAATGTATGAGGATCAACACTTTTTACTTTCTGGATTGCTGCTTTCCTAGGATCATGATGACCTGGTAGAATGAAATCCCACATACTCGAGGTTACACAGGCTCATGAGCAACCAGATCTGCAAGGGCCCTGGCTTGGTTTTAGCCAGTTTAACTACCTGCAAAAAGAACAAATAGTGGTCCAAAGGAGCCTCATTTGAAGGCACACCCAAAGCATCTCAAATATGCTCTAGACATAAGGTCCAACTTGTCGGTAGAGTAACACTCTCTCCAGGTCCAAAGTCTTTGGGTCTACACTGGCTCCAGGATGCAGACATGGCAGCGAGAGCCCAGCACTCACCAGAAATACACAATGTCCTGACTGTGATGGTGGTTAGCTGTGGGCCTGGACATTATGGTCTCTGAGACTGTACATTAAACCCACTCCTCCAGTCACGTGGCATCAGCACCAGACAAAGAAATCAACTGACTGCTCATCAACGAGTCATCTTTTAAATTCTTTGCTTCCTTTTCTTCCTCACTGCAGGCAGAATCCCAAGCATGTCATCCTTGTAAATGGCACCAAGAAAACACCACCAGATTTTCAGAGGATCCAAGAGATAATCTGTGTCCCATAGCTGAAAAAAAACTATATGCTTAACTTAACCCCAAAGTTAATTCTTCAAATGATTTTTTACTACAAGCCAACTTTTCCCCACTTCATCTCAAAATGACTACATTGCAGATAAACTCTTCAGCTCATGTTTAGAGTATGTAGTGACCCAGTTCAAACATGTTCTGGGAATATTTATATGTAAACATCTAAAACCCTATATTCCTTAACTATTACACTGAAGGGAAAAAAAACAACAACAACACTTTAATTAAAGGGATAATGCTATACTGGCTGAACAAAACAATATCTACTTCCAAACTTCAACAATTATTTATACACATGCCATCCAAAATGAAAACCAAAGGAGCTTTATTACTGTTTCTATACTAGTCATACTCATGCTATGAAATCATTACTTAAGTATTTTTAAACTCTGATTATCAAAGGGTAGATAAATAAACACTCTTCTAGGAAAATTGGTTTTTACTTCTAAATATGAAGTCACTTGTCATTTTTGAAAGATTTCAAAAAGGAAGGGCAATTCACAGTCATTCAAAGACAGTAAGAGAGCCGTAACAACTAGAACAAATACAAATTTTACTTTAATTCGGGGCTTTCACCCTTAGCACTACTGACATCCGGGGTGAGGTAATTCTTTGTTGTGGGGGCTGTGCTGGGCATTGTGGGATGTTTAGCAGCATCCCTGGTATCTACGCACGAGATGCCAAAACTCATTTGTGGCCAGTTGTGAAAACCAAACACATCTCCAGTCATTGCCAAACTTCTCCTGGGGAATTAACTGTCCTCGATTGAGCACCACGGCTTAGCTTAAGCAACAGAGTAGCCTAGTGAATCCTAAATGTAACTGAAAACTCTCTTGGCCTCTGTGGTTCACTGGTTTGCCAACACAAGAGAATGACTGTCACCATTCAACCTCCTATGACTGTATTTGAGGAATCATCAAGTATTAGCAGATGGCATGCAATGCAAGCCCATGCATGAAGAGGCCTCAGCTTTACTGGAATTGAAATGATGGTGGTGTCAACTGCTCACTGATTTTCTAGAGACTGAATATATGTATATTTTGAAGGCTGAAGCTAGTGACTAGAGTTACTGTGAGGCATACCTGAAATAGTCACTATGCCCAAAACTATGGGCAAGTAGACTGCGGTCCTGGCCAAAGTTATCAAAATATGACAGCCTATTGGCCTAAATTGCTGGAGTCCAGGAACATTGAGTAGTTAGCAGAAGTGCACGAGGTGAACTAACTCATCCACAAGGTCACTGGTGTTTAAGAAATACATTCAAAGAGGTAAGCAACTCCGTATGTTATTTTTCCATTTCTTTCCCAATGAAAATCTGCACTGAACTCACAACCTGGTGAACAGGAAAAGGCACCTTCTTATACCTGAAAGGCATCTTTGACTCTTTCTATTTCCCACATCCCCCATATTACAATAGTTGCAAAGTTCTCCCAATTCCACCTCTTGTATCTCTCTTGAATAGGCCCACTTCTTTGCATCATACATTTCATTGCTGAATTACTACAGACACCTCCTAAGTAAATACTGAGCTTCTAGTCTTGGCTTCTCCCATGGGACATAAAACACAAAAATCTGATCGCACAAATCTGATTTTTTTAAACGCACAAATCTGATCGCCTTTCTTCACGGGTTTCCCACTGTTCTTAAATGAAATCCAAACATCCTCATGCTTCTACATTATCTGGACCATCAATATGGGTGCAGGGGAGGGATATTAAAAAAAAAAAAAAATCAGTATCACATGCAATGGAATCAGATCTTAAGCTGAGCCTGGTACTAAAAGTTTAAAAAGCCAGAATTACTGGTAATCTAAATTATACCTTAAAATCCCACTAGCCTGCCAGGACCTGGGCTTTTGGAACTCAAAGGCCAAGAATCAACCTTCGTTTTTCTTTGAATTTCTGTTGTGCTTTCCTTTTCCCTGAGACAGTGAGGGAGTTAGGCCAAGATTAGTTTAAATGTGGCAAGGGTGAAGGTTTGGGGAAGTTAAAGTGGTGATAAACATTATTTAGAATGTGATTCGGGAATATAAAACACAACTCCAGCTATGTCCAAAACACACATACACATATGTGGCATATTTCCATGGGGTAGAGGAAGCCCTTATGGAGGCAGTTCCTAGCAAGGCAAATGAACCAGAAAGAAACACAGCCATATGTTAACAGGAATATCTCTGGATGCTGAGATTAGAGATGATTAATTTGATTTTCCACACTTTCATGTGGTTTCCACTATCAATAACAGAATAAGAAAAGTAAATAAAAACTCTAAAAGGTAACTTTAAGTAAGCCTTAGCTTCATGTTGAGGTCTGACAGAAAACAAAATTCTGTAAAGCAATTATCCTTCAGTAAAAAATTAATTAACAAAAAATGTAAGCCTTTATATATTGGCTAAGATACAGACCAGATGGCAAAAGTAGTATCAAATTATTCTGGAATGTAAAGATTTATCACTTGCCCTTACTCTGCTAAGCTGCAGATCTCTGTGCCCAGATAACGGGGCACAGGATAGAAACTGTTGTCGTGTGGTGTGTCCAGAAGTTATTCCCTCAATTCATTCAGCCCTAAGCTTTTTGACAAACACACAGCAAGACAGACAAAATTGAGGACAGGGGAATGTCCTGTAACATTGTTAAACGGTGGTAGGAGAACACTAGTGCACAAGTTAAAAGTACAGAGAAAGCTGTGGAATGCTGACCCACAGGGAATATAAGCAAAAGGAAAAGCGCAGTTTTGAAGTATGAGCGCCTGATAATGATCAGTAAAAAGGTTTCCTCGCCGCTTTCATGCAGAGTAAAAAGCTTCAAATTCACAGCTTAATTCAACGCACAGTGTTGAGTCTTGTTCTCTGTGCTAGTGACATGGGCAGTGATTGTCTACTTTTTGCCCTGAAGAATGTCTTTTTTTCACTCTGGGCAAGAGGACATGCCAATCTGCCTAACTTTACCTGCTTTTATCTCTTCTTGCCCCAAAGCAACAGTGTGAACTTTGGTCAGGGCACGAAATGCACCACTGTGTAGGGGCCACGTTCCACACTGACTCCTTCTGTCTATTCCATTTCTTTTCCCAAGTTCCTGAGTGTTGAGGGTCTCAACTATGAGAATAGAAACTACATTGACTTCATTGTCCAGTAGTTTGAGAAATGCAAAATGGTAAGCATAAAGTACACGTGGAGTGAACTATGTATTTTGTAACTGTCAAATAACCTAAATCTCAACATGAAAATGCCTCTTGCATTTCTTTCAGATCAATTTCAAAACGTGAAAATTGTCTCCTGCCTTAGCACAGTTGCAATCATTACAGGAGCCTTTATAAGCTCTCTTTATTACACACAATGCATTTTCCTACCAGTGTGAAGGCCAGCGGGGGGGTCTCATCCAACTCCCTGGCATTCTAACAGTATGATGACTGGGAATTCAGACACAGAGAGAAGAGAGGGGGAAAAACAGCATCTCACCACCTGTAATCCCAGATGGCACTGGAAGACACTTCACCGAAAACCCATAAAGGCTTTAGAAAATATAAAGCAATGCACTAATTAAAAGGGAAAAAAGGGTCTACATCCAGCCACACAGAGTTATGGTACAGATTATTACACAGTCAACTGTGACTTTAGAAATAGAACCCAAACTCTAGCAAAACACACATGAGAAAATGAAGAGCTTTTCTGGTTGTCATTCCACTGATGGTACAATGCCTACAAATTTGTTAACTCAAAGAGTTTTTTCATGTTGCTCACTTTGACATGTAGAGGAGAATTCTCAATCGTCCTCATCCATCACCACGCTGACTGCAATTTATTGCAGGACTATGTGGTAAGTGCTTACATACATTATTTAATTCAATCCTCACCACTTTTTGAAATGGGAACTATCATTATCTCTGTTTTCGGAAACAAAAATGGAAGCACAGACAAGTTGAGAAAGCTGCCCAAGTTCAAACAGCTTAGTAAGAGCCCATTCCCAGGGCTATTTCACACTCTTGTGAAAAGTCATGCTGTTTAGCAAGAAATCATCTTTCTAAATTTGGGGGATTTGTTTGGTTTTTGTCTTTTAGTTTCTCCTCAAAGGTGGGCTGTACCTTGAGTTCACTGACAACCTGGAAAGCTCTAATGCCAAAGACACAGGAACTGTCTGAGCATGCAAGCGTGGGTCTTCTTGCTGACCATTTCAGATTTCAGTATAAAAACATAACCCTCTAATCTCATCAAGTCTGCATCAGGGAAAAAGAAATGAAGTTTCAGAAGTGCTAAATTTAAAAAAAGTTTCCCTCAATATCACCACAAAAATTCCAAGCCATATATTGAGAAAATTCATTCTTGATCAAAAGTTAGAAAACTTGCATCCATTTCAAAGCCCCTTTGCCTCTGATGCATCTTACTGTATCTCAAACTATATAGAACACTGCTACGATATTAGCTCTCTTTCTCTTTTCCAGTTGGCCTCCCAGAAGGCTTAATATTAGAAATGAGGTGAAGTTTGGTATCAATTTTCAAACTAGATCTGAGATCCAAAGGAGATCAAATTCTACATGCCAAACCATCCTTAAACACAGAATAACATGCATCTTTTAAGTCATTTTTAATTCTAAATCTTATGCATTTCATAATATATGCATTTCATAATTTATATTATGCATTCCATAATATAAAATATTATGGAATATAAAAGAGGCTAATGGACTTAAGATAATCATCATAGGTAAAAATATAAAGGAATCTTTTGGTACAAACTTCTTCTTCCATGGGGGAAATGAAGAAGGGCTATCTAACAAAAAAAGAAACAAACAAACAAAAAAAGGGGGAGAATAAATGGAAGAAAATCTACTGTGTTCCACACCAAACATAGGCTATATCTGGAGGTATCAAAAAAGAGATAAAATAGCAAACATGATGATAAAGAGGCTAAGGATAATGATATCAATAGCTAATATTATGGAATGCCTAATACCTGCCAAGCATTGGGCTAAGAACCTGATAAGCCTCCCAGGACTTCCCAGGTGGCCCAGTGGTAAAGAATCCACCTGTTAATGCAGGAACATGGGTTCAATCCCTGGATGGGGAAGATCCCCTGGAGGGGGAAATCTCAACTCACTCCAGTATTTTTGCCTGGAAAGTTCCATGGGCAAAGGAGCCTGGTGGGCTAGTCCACGGGCTACAATGGGGTTGTAAAGAGTCAGACATGACTGAACATGCACACACATGTTTCGGGCACACACTCACACCCCTTTAAAGCCACAATATCCCTAGAAAGTAAATACTATTGTTAGCTCCAATTTAAAGAGAAAGAAACAGAAACACAGGCAGGCTAAGTATATTGCCCAAGGCGTACAGCAAATGTGGAGCTGAGATCCACCTCCAGGGCCTGTACTGACAATGCCTCCCAGGTAAAACAAACAGAAAATATGCCTTTGAATTAAGAGGGGTAGGGGAAAGTGCTCTCTACTTAATATGTACAATAGACATATGTAGCTAGTTATTGAGGGAGAAAGTTGCAGTTATTTCCTAAATGAAGCCCCCTGTCAAAGGGAACACAAAGCAGGATCCCCCAAGCAATTGGGAAATTGAACACCCCTCCCTGCGGCAACCCACTCCAGTATTCTTGCCTGGAGAGTCCCAGGGACGGGGGAGCCTGGTGGGCTGCCATCTATGGGGTCCCACAGAGTCGGACACGACTGAAGCGACTTAGCAGCAGCAGCCTGCCTCCTACCTGCTTCAACGGTCAGTCTGGTTAAACTTTGCTTTCTATAGAAACCTCTATCTGCATGCATCCTAATTAGCCTGAGCTTTGTGCAGCCAAAACATGATAGCAATGACACTTGCTCCCAAGTCTGGAGCAAAGCCCAATAAAAATCAAACCAACTTGAAAAAAACCTCCAATAGAAGCGACAGTACTAAGACCTTTGTTTAAATCTTGATTCGCCCACCTGCTACTGGGAAGGTCACCAATATTCTAAGTGAAATTTCTTCATCTATCAAACTAGTGGAGCAGTATCTTCCCGTGAGGGTCTTTGACAATTGAGATAATGCATGTGAAATGTTTGCATCACATCTGATATATTTATCAGTGAAGCATTAAGTGTGTACACAGAAAGCAATTTAGGATTTAACATTAATGCAGTATGTGAGGACTTTCAAATGATGTGGAAGTCACACTAGGGAAAATCAGTGACTTAACTATTATGTTCCTTGGGGAAAGAAATTGAATGCCAAAAAGAACAATCAAAGGTGGAATGACGTGAGGGTTTCTTAACATTTATTTATTATAGTCTTTCTGACTTCACTTATAAAATCTTTCTTTTGGACTCCAGAGAACTACACAGTTCTCTATAAATATCACTGTTGACTTTCCATAAGGATATGACAAACCAAATATCAATATATCAGTAAAGGAATGAAAGCTCCAGTTAGTTATTGAGTCAAAATTAATTGGTCAAGGAAAATGCTGCTGTTTTAACAAACAAGTTTAATTTAAAAAATGATTTTTAACTTTTCTGTCCTCCAATGCCATCTATAGGCACCAAGATTCCCATTTGCTAGTAACCAAATGAAGGAACTCTAGCAGATGTATCTTCTCAGATGTTAATGTGCCTTTTTTTCAATTATCTAGGAATTTGGTTACAGTGTTGATCTGGTTCCTCTGGACTGAGGTGAGCCATGAAATTCTGCATTTCTAATAAACTCACAGGTGATGCCAATGCTGCTGGTCCATGGATCACACTTTTGAGTAGCAAGGTTGTGAGACACAAGGCAACCATCACTCACGTGTGCACACATGCTCTCTCTCTCATAAATCCAGCTTTGAAAAAAAACTTTATCAGCTCATAAGCAACATTCTGTGCTCCTACCTAAGTTTCTGTCCAATGCCAAAACCAAATGAAATATATACAAAGTACATAAGTACACTGAGTCTAAATTTGAAGATTTTCTTTCCCAGTACTATAACTACACAAGGATGAAGATAGTAAATACCTGAAATTAACCAGCACTTTTATCCACAATTTCTTCTTTTAAGGATCAATGATGGTGCCTCCCTCCTCACATGTTTCATGCCAGTCCTCTGCACTCACCTAATCTCAGCAATTACCAGGTCAGTCAGTCAGTCAGTTCAGTCCTTCAGTTGTGTCTGACTCTTTGCAACGCCATGGACTGCAGCACACCAGGCTTCCCTGTCCATCACCAACTCCTGAAGCCTATTCAAACTCATGTCCATCATGTTGGTGATGCCATCCAGCCATCTCATCCTCTGTCATCCCCTTTTCCTCCGGCCTTCAATCTTTCCCAGCATCAGGGTCTTTTCCAATGAGTCAGCTCTTCGCATGAGGTGGCCAAAGTACTGGAGCTTCAGCTTCAGCATCAGTCCTTCCAATGAATATTCAGGACTGATTTCCTTTAGGATGGACTGGTTGGATCTCCTTGCAGTTCAAGGGACTCCCAAGAGTCTTCTCCAATACCACAGTTCAAAACCATCAATTCTTCGGTGCTCAGCTTTCTTTATAGACCAACTCTCACATCCATACATGACCACTGGAAAAACCATAGCCTTGACTAGACGGACCTTTGCTGGCAAAGTAATGTCTCTGCTTTTTAATATGCTGTCTACGTTGGTCATAGCTTTTCTTCCAAGGAGCAAATGTCTTTTAATTTCATGGCTGCAGTCACCATCTGCAATGATTTTGGAGCCCAAAAAAATAGTCTCCCACTGTTTTCATTTGCCATGATCTATTTCCCATGAAGTGATGGGACCAGATGCCATAATCTTAAGTTTTTTGAATGTTGAGTTTCAAGCCAGCTTTTTCACCCTCCTCTTTCACCTTCATCAAGAGGCTCTTTAGTTCCTCTTCACTTTCTGTCATAAGGGTGGTGTTATCTGCATATCTGAGGTTATTGATATTTCTCCCTGCAATCTTGATTCCAGCTTGTGCTTCATCCAGTCTGGCATTTCCATGAACAGTATGAAAAGGAACTACAAGGTAGGTCCTGTATTTATCTCTATTCTATACAAGAGGAAAGTGAGGCTCGGCCAGATTAAATAACTTGCCCAATGTCACCAGACAGGAAGTACAGAGTGTCTGACTACCAAGTCCATGCTCATAAACACTATGCCATGATGTACAATTATCCCAGAACTGCCGATTCTGCTTCTGGAAAAATTCAGCACCAAATCACTGCCTGTGTCACAGTGATGTCGGCCTCAGGTTCTACCTTTCTCATCCCTAGAATTTCCGAATGAGTGGATGGTGAAGAAAGCAGGTTCCCAGAGTTTGGTTGGGTCTCTCCATGTGATAGATTGAGTCCATGCTTTATAGCCTGCCAAGAACAATACTAAATAGTCACAGATTATAAACTGGCCACATAGAAATCACTCAGCTGTCCAATTTAACTGCTATTTAGAAAATTACTCTTCTGTGCTTTGTTATGTACATACAAGAAGGAGAAGGCATGGTTTCAGCCTCCAAAGGAACCCAGTATTTTTGGTGAGGTAAAACTTTTATTGATTTGTCTCATTCATTTCACAAATATTCACTCTGTGACTATCCCATGTCACCCACTCTGCAAAGTCAAACAACAGTTTCACCCTGAGTTCATAGTCAACCAGTAGAAATACACATTAAATGTGAAATTATATAAATAATCATATACAAATGTGATGAGTGGAGCAACAGTCAAGTACAAAATGCTGGGGGAGACATGGTCTTGTGTAGGGCCACAGACAGTACATTCTAAGAAACTCAAGCAAGGTTAAGATAAATACTCAAACACCAATATTTAGCCACCTTTGAAGGAGTGGTCTAGCTATACAAAGTGATGGCCCCTTGACAACTCTGAAATCTACACATTCATGGGGAACAAAGGACATTATTGTCTTTTGAAAGTGTCCAGATCTCATTAGAGGAAAATGGGCCAGATTCCTGCTCTTATCACATGATTACTTCAAACTAGGCTTAAAATCACAGAAACCAGGGGTGTCAAAAAGTTTCCTGACATCTGTCTTCTAATTATTCTTTTCACTTTCAGATTAGACAAATTTTGCTATAATGAAACAAGATTAACAAGAAACATCATCTCCAGGGGAGGCCACAAGGTCCAGTCTTCCGTAACAAGCTATTACAACACAATGAAGTCAACTACAAAATGCCAGAGGACCAATTATTACTAGAAGTTAATCCTGGGGATAAAAATGGTAGGCAGAAAAGCATCAAGTTCAAACAAAAACACACTCATCAAACTGGCACCTCAAAGGCATATCAGATAAAACACCAAACTACACCCCAGGACCAGCACCAATACTCATTTCCCGAGCAAATCAGGCACCCTTCAGGACACAGAATTATCTTTTCCAACACTAGTTGAGAGCTCTAGGAGAAACAAACAAACAAACAAACAAACTTGAAAAGCCCAAATGTCCATCCTCTACACATTTGCTCAGCAGATGGTTTGCAACTAGATTTATTGTGGGTATATGTTCTCCCCAGGGGGCAGAACTAGCCGTTTCGGGTCCCTAGTCTCAATCTAGAATGAGTGGGGAGAAAAGCAAATGTCACAGCATACCCCCATTATCCTATGTAAATTACAGAATAAATGATTTCCTGTCAACAAAACGAATCCTGTAGGTTGTTTTGGAAGTGGCATCTTATTAAACACACAAGTCATTTTCATAATTAAACAAGGACAAATTCAGTGGAAAACAGCCATTTAAAATGACATCTTGGTGTTTTTCAGAAAAAGAGCTGGAAAATTAACATTCTAAAATATATGGGGAAAACAGAAACCACAGCAACACATCAATAATCAAAGCCTCTGAAGTATAAGGGTTATGAATAGACTCAGGTCAAGATATTTGAGTTGGAAACCCTGTCCTGCTCCTTCTAAGCTAGAAGACCTTGGGTGTCTCATATCTGGGCCTTGGGTTCCCCATATGAAAACAGGGGCGTATTTGCTATGATGTGAGGCATACAAAGCATATAACCTGGTGCTTTGTACTAGTAAGCATCACCTGTTATTTCTAGTCTTATGTTATTATTGTCCTTCAGTCACTAAGTCATGTCAGACTCTGCAACCCCACAGACTGCAGCATGCCAGGCTTCCCTGTCCTTCATGATCTCCCAGAATTTGTTCAAACTCTTGTTCACTGAATGGGTGATGCCATCCAACCATCTCATCCTCTGTCTCCCTCTTCTGCCCTCAATCTTTCCCAGCATCAGGGTGTTTTCCAATGAGTCAGCTCTTTGCAATAGGTGGCCAAAATATTGGAGTTTCAGCTTTAGCAGCAGTCCTTTCAATGAATAGTCAGGCTTGATTTCCTTTAGGATTAACTAGTTTGATCTTGCTATCCAGGGCACTCTCAATCATTTTCTCTGGCACCACAATTCAAAAGCATCAATTCTTCAGCCTCAGCCTTCTTTATGGTCCAACTCTCACATCCGTACATGACTACTGGAAAACCACAGTTTCATCTTTATTTCTTTATTATGACCACCAAGAAAGCAGGCCATGAACACACTGAAAAAACAGGAACTACCAAGAACTCCACTAACAAATTCAGGAGAGAAGCTTTATCAAAACAAACCAAAAGGTGCATTAAAGGAGAAAAAAATAAAAAGAAAAATCATCATTTGACTGGAACTACTTTCTCTCACCCCCATCATAACAAGTAGGACCTATTCAGTTCAAAGAGAAATCAAATTGTTTAGATCGGATATGCAAATGAGCACCCTAGCCTGGTTTTACGTGAAAAAGTGCTTGTCTAAATTAGGAATCACCGAACACTTTATGTAAAAGACCACACTGATTATCTTACACTTTGCAGACCACACAGACTCTGTGGCAACCACTCAATTCAGCAGGCAGCCACAGACGATGCTCGGGCATGGCTGTGTTCCAATAAAACTTTTATGCAACGGGAGTAGCTTAACAATCTCTGGCCTAAACGGAAGTTTGAGAAGTCAGTATGGTAGGTATGGGTTTATCGTTTTTCCAGCAGCTGGTTCTGTCGACTTGCTGTGGTTCTGGGTGGGGCTGGGGTGGGTGAAGACAGGTTTCTGAGTGGAGTGGAGGCAGCATGCTGAGCAGAGCGCTGAAACACCTGTTCCAGAGAACGGCACCCGACCTGTGCCCAAGCACGGACTGGGTGCTCAATGTCAGCAACGTTGTACCTCTTTAACAAACAGAGAAAAGGTCACAGAGTGAGGCTGAAAGGGAGATGACAAATACAAACTTGAGACAGCAGTGTCAGGAATTCCCTGGCCGTCCAGGGCTTAGGACTCCACATTTCCACAGCAGGGGATCCCTGCTCAAGCACCTAAGATCCTGAAAGACATGTGGCTTGGCCAAGCATGCGTGTGGCTGGTGCACGGTGATGACCCAGAGAGATGTTATGGGGAGGGAGGTGGGAAGGGGGTTCATGTTTGGGAACGCATGTACACCCGTGGTGGATTCATGTCAATGTATGGCAAAACCAATACAGTATTGTAAAGTAAAATAAAATAAAAATTAAAAAAAAAGAAAAAGATAGCAAAATGTCAACATTTGTGAAATCTGGAAAGTCAGAATCTGATCACTGGTTATCTATACTTCTCAAACTAGCAAAAGTGAAGAATCAGGCTTTTAAATTTCCAACCTGCTGCAGTTCGATGATTCTGTATATTCAACAGAAACATCACAGGATTGGCCAATTGCTTTCAAAATGCCTAAACTCTTACTCCCACATTATCTACTAGCCTCCTTCTGGACTGATAACAGTTTGCAGACTGGCACCACTCCACAGACCACATTGTGAGCTCTGTTTATACTATTTTCTTTCTTTTTTCCATATGTTTGAAATATGGCACAGTTGAAATTTTATAAATAATTAACTGAAAAGGGAGGAGAAAAGTCAAAGATTAACTCTTTAACATTAGAGGTCACGAAGCCCACCTGTGGATATGCCAAATCAAAGGTCTGTGCATTTGTAAATTCCTTCAATCTACAAGTACCCCTTGAGGGCCCACTGGGTATCCACTCCTGTGTCAGGGTTCGCAGGGTGAGAAAGTTGGTGCCTGAGCTCAGGAAGCTTTCAGTTTCATTCAGGGTTTTTCACCCTTGGTCCTATGGCCATTTTTAACCAGACAGTTCTTTGCTGTGGGCAGCCAGCTGTCCTGTGTCTGTAAGAAACTTAGCAGCAACCCTGGCCTCTACCCACTAGATGCCAATAGCACCTCCAGTTATGACAACCCACAAAGATCTTCAGACATTGCCAGCTGCCCCTGATAATCAAAATCATTTCCAATGTGAGCCACTGGCTGAAAGCAAAAGAATGATAATTATAGTTGACAGGAAGTATAATATGCTAAGTGGTGAGAAAGGGGCTTTACCCCAAAATCTTAAATCCTTGTGGAAAAATACTATAAATGCTGACTAAGTGATATTTATGACTTCATCAAACTGTAACTGTTCTGTTGGCCTTCAGAGCTAACCAAATTCTGTCACCAATGGTATGTCGATAAAATGCACACTGCAGCCCTCTTAAGCACAGAATAACCTTGAAAAACACAGGGTGAACTGGGTGGATCCACTTACACACAAATTTTTTTTCTACAGTAATTTACTACATTACTGCATAATCTGGTTGAATCTGTGGATGTGGAACCACAAATACTATGAAGTTATAAATGGATTTTCAATGGCACAGAAGGTTACTCTCCCTAATCCCAGCATTGTACAAGAGTCAAGTGTAAATATTATAGTATGCTTGCAAGCGAAAGTAAACAGACCTAGAGAAATTAAACCTTTAGCATGAAGCAGGCGAGTTTACTCCAAGTCTAAGATCATGACGGCCAACAACAGAGAACGTTTAACATTTATGGAGAACGCACATATGTAAACTTGTTCTCACCATTATCTCAACTAAATGACAGCCCTGTGAGAGAGCATCTGATACTGTCACATTTTGTACCAAAAAATAACCTGAGGTTAAGAGAAACTAAATAATGAGTCTGAAGTTACGGCACTCTGACACAAACTGTAGGAAGAGGGATTTGAATGCTTCTACACAGGTGGTTCCTCAAAATCCAACTTCACATGGAGAAATACTGATTATTCATGGAGTAGGTATTTCTGAATTCACCTATATGTAACCCCTAAATCAACCTTTGTGGCACTTTCCCAATAATTCACAGACACATGACCATCGGTGAAAAATTTTCATTGACCAACATCACATTACAGGAGATTAAAGAAGGTGAGGCTCTACCTTCTTTTTTTAGGTCCCACAGTATAAACAAGCATTTTTTTCATGATCTATTAAGTGCCATGTTTTCACACTTTTGTGCTTTTTGTGATTTCTCTATTTAAAGAAACCCTCAAATAAACTGCTAAAATGCTGTCTAGTGTCCCAAAGTGCAAGAAGGTCATGATGTGCCTTACAGAAAAAATACGCATTAGGTAAGTTTCATTTAGAGATCTCTTCAGGAAAATTAGAGATATCAAGGGAACATTTCATGCAAAGTTGGGCTCTATAAAGGACAGAAATGGTCCGGACCTAACAGAAGCAGAAGATATTAAAAAGAGATGGCAAGAATACACAGAAGAACTGTACAAAAAGGATCTTCATGACCTGGATAATCACGATGGTGTGATCACTCATCTAGAACCAGACATCTTGGAATGTGAAGTCAAGTGGGCCTGAGGAAGCATCACTACGAACAAAGCTAGTGGAGGTGATGGAATTCCTATTGAGCTATTTCAAATTCTGAAAGATGATGCTGTGAAAGTGCTGCACTCAATATGCCAGCAAATTTGGAAAACTCAGCAGTGGCCACAGGACTGGAAAAGGTCACTTTTCATTCCAATTCCAAAGAAAGGCAATGCAAAAGAATGCTCAAACTACCACACAATTGCACTCATCTCACATGCTAGTAGAGTAATGCTCAAAATTCTCCAAGCCAGGCTTCAGCAATATGTGAACTGTGAACTCCCTGATGTTCAAGCTGGTTTTAGAAACGGCAGAGGAACCAGAGATCAAATTGCCAACATCCGCTGGATCATGGAAAAAGAAAGAGAGTTCCAGAAAAACATCTATTTCTGCTTTATTGACTATGCCAAAGCCTTTGGCTGTGTGGATCACAATAAACTGTGGAAAATTCTGAAAGAGATGGGAATACCAGACCACCTGACCTGCCTCTTGAGAAATCTGTATGCAGGTCAGGAAGTAACAATTAGAACTGGACATGGAACAACAGACTGGTTCCAAATAGGAAAAGGAGTATGTCAAGGCTGTATATTGTCACCCTGCTTATTTAACTTATATGCAGAGTACATCATGAGAAATGCTGGGCTGGAAGAAGCACAAGCTGGAATCAAGATTGCTGGGAGAAATATCAATAACCTCAGATATGCAGATGACACCATCGTTATGGCAGAAAGTGAAGAGGAACTACAAAGCCTCTTGATGAAAGTGAAAGAGGAGAGTGAAAAAGTTGGCTTAAAGCTCAACATTCAGAAAACGAAGATCATGGCATCTGGTCCCATCACTCCATGGGAAATAGATGGGGAAACAGTGGAAACAGTGTCAGACTTTATTTTTGGGGGGCTCCAAAATCACTGCAGATGGTGACTGCAGCCATGAAATTAAAAGACACTTACTCCTTGGAAGAAAAGTTATGACCAACCTAGATGGCATGTTGAAATCAGAGCCATTACTTTGCCGACTAAGGTCCATCTAGTCAAGGCTGTGGTTTTTCCTGTGGTCATGCATGGATGTGAGAGTTGGACTGTGAAGAAGGCTGAGCGCCGAAGAATTGACGCTTTTCAACTGTGGTGTTGGAGAAGACTCTTGAGAGTCCCTTGGACTGCAAGGAGATCCAACCAGTCCATTCTCAAGGAGATCAACCCTGGGATTTCTTTGGAAGGAATGATGCTAAAGCTGAAACTCCAGTACTTTGGCCACCTCATGCAAAGAGTTGACTCACTGGAAAAGACTTTGATGCTGGGAGGGATTGGGGGCAGGAGAAGAAGGGGGCGACCAAGGATGAGATGGCTGGATGGCATCATTGATGGACGTGAGTCTGAGTGAACTCCGAGAGTTGGTGATGGACAGGGAGGCCTGGCGTGCTGCGATTCATGGGGTTGCAAAGAGTCGGACACGACTGAGCGACTGAACTGAACTGAGGCATTAATTGTAGGTAGCTTTCATCATCTGCATATTTAATCAATCTCAGATCAAAAAGATTTTAAAATTTTTTCCAGAAAGTTCCAAGAAGCAAAACTTGATTTCCCTATGCACCAGCAACTATTTACATGACATTTACATTGGATCCGGTACTATAATCATCCAGAGATGATTCAGAATATATATATAGGATGAGCCTAGGTTATATGCAAATACTAAACCACTTTCTATAAACATCCTTAGATTTTTGTATCCCCAGGGCAGGGGTCCTAGAACCAATCACCCTCAGATATTAAGAGGCTATATAGTGCCATGAGTTCAATAGTAGGTATACTCAGAAAAAGGAATAGAAAATTTGCCCATCTGTACATGAGGCTGCTCCAGAAAGTGCTAAAAGTAACATTTATAGCATATGATGAAGCTACAGAAAAAAATAGAAAAGTGACTGCATTTGTGAGTTCTTGGGATGACAACTGATTTTTTAAAAAACAGCATAGGAGACAGCACTGTGAGACTGAAAGTCAAAGAAATTTATGGTCACATTATGCAGGGTCAGGAAAATATTAGATCTTTCTTATTTCCTGTTTCATTATAAAGAAATTCTGCATGTATGATTTTTAGACGTACATGTTACATAAAATGTCCGTAAACAGAAACAGAAATAAAACAAAGACAGGCACTGAGTAATGGATGAAAATGTAACCAAAAGCTTGCAGGAACCTAATCCTGTATTTACCCTAGGAGTACTAGCTCAGTATTTGCAAAGTCAGCATTCTGGCAACCCTACAGAATATAAGTACTGCAAATAACAAGCACCAACTAACTACTTTTAGACTACCCATAGAAATCACACATTTCTAAGCTTTAACTTGGTGCTCTGAATTAAAATTTCAGCACAAGGGTCCATAAGTCTGAATGTTCTTTATCCACAGATCTGTGTCTATGAATACCTGGCGCATACTATGTTCCCTAACAGAAGTTATTCATCCCAGAATCTGGCATAACCCTGAATTAAATGTGCATAGCCAGAAACACAAGCTGATGTCATGAAATTATCTGGATATCTTTGCTTCCAGTCAACAATTTACTTAAAACCACCAGGGGAAAAAAAATTCAACACCTTCATGGGGTTATTTAAAAAGTAACCCCACCTAAAATTCCAGCCAAAAGTGTACTCACTGAGGCAGAAGGCTTTCTATACTAACCACAGTTACACTAACTCATGGTGGTGGGGGTGTACAGTCACCAAGTCATGTCTGACCATTTGCAACCTCATGGACTGCAGTACGCCAGGTTTCCTTGTCCTTTACTATCTCCCAGAGTTTGCTCAAACTCATGTCCATTGACTTGGTAATGCCATCCAATCATCTCTTCTGTCACTCATGTTAATCAGTATATAATAGGAGTCTATCATCGACTCCTGGTCACTTAAATTTCCCACCTCTTGAAAACTTCACATTTGTGCCTTTGTTTACCATGAACCATTACATTAATAATCAGAGCAATACACAAATAGCATTTAAAAACCATCACAGTGGGCTTCCCTGGTGGCTCAGTGGTAAAGAGTCCACCTGCTAACACAGGAGACACGGGTCCGATCCCTAATCCGGGAAGATCCCACATGCCAAGGAGCAACTAAGCTCAAGGAGCCACAAGTACTGAAGCCCGTGCCCCCCAGAGTCCATGCTCCACACCAAGAGACGCCACCACAGTGAGAAGCCTGCGCACCGCAATTAGAGAGCAGCCCCGGGGGCTAGACAAAAGCCCGGGCAGTGACCGAGAGCTAGCACAGCCAAAAATAAACAAACAGAATTATTTTAAAACACTTAAAAAATCATCAGAGACATTAACAGGATTATGAATGACTTGGAAATGTTATGTTCTTAAGAGAACAACGACTGACTCCTGCTCAGTGTGGATCTCATGGTCATCCTCAAATGTCAAACAATTTTTATCTTCAATACAAAATTCCCCAGAGGATCTTCTACTGAACACAAATCCCATAAAATTATTCGAGAAGAAAGAATTCTATGGCAGGTGAGACTAGGAAAATTGCTAGGTAAAATCTTGCAGACATTCCATCACATAAAATATAATAAAAGCTCAGAGACTCCCTAAAGGGAAGATAGGAATGAAACATGTCTGAAATATGTTTCAAAGAGCAGTTCTTAGACTTAGATGATGAGGGACTTCTTTTAAGCACCTATAAACTCCAGGGAACAACACTGGAAAATATTGTTTGAATATATTACTGGAAGAGGCCACAGAGAAAGATAAAACCATCTGCCACCAAAGGGCCCTTCATTGCTCTCACGGGTCCTCTGGGACTCCTCACTTTCCTTTCCTAAATGTAAGGACTCATCACAGATCCCTCTCTATACAGTTTTGGATCCCTTAAGAAATTCCATGGCTGCACCATTTGCCTCATAGTGGCATGCCACAGTTAAGGGTGCTTAGGGGGAGACAAAGATTGGGCTTCACTTCTTTTTTCTCCATGACAATATCCATCCCAAACCAGACAATACAATCCAAGTTAAGTCTTTTACAAATAGCTACAACCACCCCATTGGGAGAGACGAGCATGACAAAAGAATGTTCTTATAGAAGAAAACTGAGTTTCCTGTTTGTCCACATAGAGTGAAAATGGCCTTCCTTCTGTCTGGAATAAGAACAGAGGAGAAAGTCTACAAATTAACATATGTTCATTTTCAAAAGGCCTTTATGGAAATGATTTGGTGGCATCAGGAGAGAGTCCATAAAGAAGTAAGCAATGGGCTAGGCCTTGAGGGACAATTCCAAATGGACAAGTGGGACTGGAGTCTTTTGAGAATATGGAAGGGTGGTTTAAACAGGATGAACAAATGTATGCAAAGTAGAGTTCAGTTCTTCAGAATTCCACAGTGGCTAGCTCCTATGAGAAAAGCAGCCAGAAGGTAAAACTTAATTATGCTTTCTGAAGCCATCAGAGACATGCCTGCATGAGAAGCGTGATGTGTGCCTGGCACTGGTAACAGAAGGGAGGGCTGCGTGTGAGGGAAAAGGAGACAGCCAGGAGGAAGAGGTGTCTTTCAGAAGTAATTCTGGACCTCTTAGACTTTTCTGAGCAATAACAATATAATGCTGCAGTGCAGGACACGCACTCTGAAACCAGGCTGCCTGGGTCCCCAACCCAACTCTGACATTTACTGGCTTTGTGACCTTAGGTTATTTGTTTACCCTTTCTGTGATCAGTTTTCTCACCTGCAAAATGGGGATGACACTAGTACATCTACCTCAAAAGGGCTGACATGAAGTTATATACTTATATACATAAGTATGTAAATGAATTAATATACTTATGATACTTAGCACAGTACCTGGCACACACAAAGAGTATTAATAGCTGTGTGCTAGAGTTCACTTGCACTGGCTCAGAGTAAAATTCTTTTCCAATTCCATATTCAGTGACATCTGTCATCCTCTGAAAGAGCAGTCAGTGTTAAACATTTCCCAGAACATCATATCCATATATATGTACACACACACACACACACACACACACATGTGTATGTGCACAGGCCTAGTCATTAAGGACTACTGAAGAGGCATAACAAAGGGCTTTGCCCACAAAGAGTTTTCCACCTAGCTAAAACTGTTTGCCAAGAAAATGCCAGAAGTAAAACTCAATCTCTTCTCTCATAGGATTAAAGGAAGAGTAAATAGGAATCTGGCCCCAAGTAGCCAGTGATCATTGCCTTCCCTGGGTCCCTTTAAGTACCATTATCTGTCTTCTGTCCTTCCTCCAGAAACCTCAGCTCTCTCCACAGTTGATATGGTTCAGTATAGCCTGAGGCTATGCATACTGGGGGCTCATCATTCCTACTAGATACATACAGAGGGTGATGCTATACACACTCACACACACACACACACACACACACACACACACACTCACTCACTCTCTCTCTCTCAAATTTTCAACTTAATAAAAATCAACAAGCACACATCAAACCCCCAGAATGTGCCAAAGTACTTTTTATAAGTTTTCACCTTTGAAGGTCATTCATTCACTGTTTTTAGCCACGTCTTAACAACACTGTATCAAAACTAAAAATCATGCACTATAATGATAATTTAGTCATAACACCAAATGTTTATTGAGAATTTACTACCAGCTATGCATTCTTCTAAGTACTTTACATTATTTTGTTAACTGTCCCCCGTTGTGAAGTATCGCCATTTTACAGATGGGAAAACTAAGCTTCAAGAAATTAAGTAACTTGCCTAGGGTCACAGACCTGGTAAGATTCAGTCTGGAGTCTGGTAGACTTGAGACCCTGTGCTATTAATTACTGTAATCAGGTTTCTCAATTTTGACACAGGACTCAATAATTCTGTGCTGTGCATCACAGGTGTTTAGCAGCATCTCTAGCCACCACCGACTGGATACGAGGAGCCATTTCCATTTGTGACAATTAAAAGTGGCTCTGGTAAGAACAAAACTCATTCCAATGAGCTTGCCAAATGACCTCTGTAAGTCAAAACTGCCCCTTAGTGAGAAGCACTGTTGCAAATTAAGAGAAACAGAGTAGAGGAATTCCTCAACCTGACTATAAATTAGAAATACCTACAAGACACTTTAAAAAATAAGATTAGAATTGCAGTTTCCAGTCTCTAGGGATCCAGCAAAATGGCTCAGGAGAAACTTAAGAGGAGGAGGAGACATTTGTCCCAGCCCCATTAGTTGTATCATCTTGAGGAACTACTTGCCTTCTCAGAGTCTCAAATCCCTTATCAATAAGTTGAGTAGACACAGCTAGGCAATGTGGAAGACCTCTCCATAGTTAACCATCCATTCTGTGAAACCGTCCGGCACCCAGTGTTTCACTCCATTCCAGATTTCTATGCCACACTGCACAAAGTGGGCCAAATTCCCCCAACAGAAAAGTTTGTACAATTCCATCATAGGACTATGAGACAATCTGGCCAAAGACAGATTTCTTAACAGAAACACAATCTATTCACGGCAGACACAAAACTGGTAAAGAATCACTGCTGGAAAAAGGCTAATTTCCACTTCACATTTGAGGGGAAGTGAAATTTAATCTCAATTAGAAATGCAGCTTGGCATTAAGCAAACTATCTATTCCATCCCTGGAAAAAACCAACCCCCAAACCAGTATTGCCATGAATTTCTTATATTTTATCACCAAATATTCAGGTTGAATTGCTAATTCAGTTCAGTTCAGTTCAGTTCAGTTGCTTAGTCGTGTCTGACTCTTTGTAACCCCATGAACCGCAGCACGTCAGGCCTCCCTGTCCATCACCATCTCCCAGAATTTACCCAAACTCATGTCCATTGAGTCAGCGATGCCATCCAAACATCTCATTCTCTGTCGTCCCCGTCTCCTCCTGCCTTCAATCTTTCCCAGCATCGGGGTTTTTTCAAATGAGTCAACTCTTCGCATGAGGTGGCCAAAGTACTGGAGTTTCAGCTTTAGCATCAGTCCTCCAAAAGAAATCCCAGGGCTGATCTCCTTCAGAATGGACTGGTTGGATCTCCTTGCAGTCCAAGGGACTCTCAAGAGTCTTCTCCAACACCACAGTTCAAAAGCATCAATTCTTCGGCACTCAGCCTTCTTCACAGTCCAACTCTCACATCCATACATGACCACTGGAAAAACCATAGTCTTGACTAGACGGACCTTTGTTGGCAAAGTAATGTCTCTGCTTTTCAACATGCTATCTAGGTTGGTCATAACTTTTCTTCCAAGGAGTAAGTGTCTTTTAATTTCATGGCTGCAGTCACAATCTGCAGTGATTTTGGAGCCCCCCAAAATAAAGTCAGCCACTGTTTCCACTGTTTACCCATCTATCTGCCATGAAGTGATGGGACCAGATGCCCTGATCTTCGTTTTCTGAATGTTGAGCTTTAAGCCAACTTTTTCGCTTTCCTCTTTCACTTTCATCAAGAGGCTTTTTAGTTCCTCTTCACTTTCTGCCAAAAGGATGGTGTCATCTGCATATCTGAGGCTATTTTGTTTCTCCCGGCAATCTTGATTCCAGCTTGTGCTTCATCCAGCCCAGCATTTCTCATGATGTACTCTGCGTATAAGTTAAATAAGCAGGGTGACAATATACAGCCTTGACATACTCCTTTCCCTATTTGGAACCAGTCTGTTGTTCCATGTCCAGTTCTAACTGTTGCTTCCTGGCCTGCATACAGATTTCTCAAGAGGCAGGTCAGATGGTCTGGTATTCCCATCTCTTTCAGAATTTTCCACAGTTTATTGTGATTCACACAGCCAAAGGCTTTGGAATAGTCAATAAAGCAGAAATAGATGCTTTTCTGGAACTCCCTTGCTTTTTTGATGATCCAGCAGATGTTGGCAACTTGATCTCTGGTTCCTCTGCCTTCTCTAAAACCAGCTTGAACATCTGGAAGTTCACAGTTCATGTATTGCTGAAGCCTGGCTTGGAGAATTTTGAGCATTGTTAGGAAAGAAGCTAATCTGAAACGCTACATACTCCATGATTTCAACTCAATGATATTCTGGAAAAGGTGAAACTAGGGGCACAATAAAAGGTCAGTGGTTGCCAGGGATTAAGGGAGGGGAAGGATGAACAGGTAGAGCACAGAGGATATTCAGGGTGTCGAACTTATTCTTTATGATACTATAGTGATGGGTAGCTGCATATTATTATACATTAGTTCAAGTCCATAAAACGTACAACACCAAGAGCGAATCCTATTGTACATGATGCACTTTGGGTAATTACGGCTTGTCAATTTAAGTTCATCAATTAGAACAAACGTACCACTCTGAAATCTACTCTGAATATTCATGCTAAAGCTGAAGCTCCAATACGTTGGCCACCTGTTGTGAACTCACTGGAAAAGACCCTGATCTTGAGAAAGACTGAGGGCAGGAGAAGGAGGTGGGGGGGAGGGGGGTCAGAGGAAAAGATGGTTGGATGGTACCATAGACACAATAGATGTTAAGTTTGAGCAAACTCCAGGAAATAGTGAAGGACAGGGAAGCCTGGTGTGCTGCAGTCCACAGGGTTGCAAAGAGTCAGATATGACCTAGCGACTGAACAACAACCGCCACCACTCTGGTGAGGGATGGTGGTAATGGGGGAGGCTATGTATGTTTAAGAGCAGAAGGTATATATAGGAATTCTGTATCTTCACAGCTAAATTGAGATTTTGCTGTGAACTTAATACTGTCCTAAAAAAAAAAGGCTTAAAAATATATACATATACCTATTGAAAAAAGAAGATAAATAGCTGAGATTTTCCCACTTGGTGGTCTGTGGATTTTTCACATTCTGACAAGCCCCAAAAGATAATGCACCAGGACAGAGAACCCAGTCACAGCCCAATCCGCCTGAGGTCTTCAGGGCAGACTCTTACAAACACTGAAGAATCAAGTCCTCAAATGTATTTTCAAGAACAAAAACCAGGCATTTTATTTCTTCCCTGTGATCACAGACAGACCCAACTGCAAGAGGTGCCTGTGAGACTTCACATATGGGAAGTGTATTCTCAGGGGCAAGGCCAAAGTGCCAGGAGCAATGAATACAAGAACACCCTCCCTCTCTTTTGAGCTTCCCAGGGAGCTCACTGGTAAAGAATTAGCCTGCCAATGCAGGAGATGCAGGAAAAGGGGATTCGATCCCCGGGTGGGGAAAATTTCATGGAAGAGGAAATGGCAACCCACTCCAGTATTCTTGCCTGAAGAAATCCATGGACAGAGGAGCCTGGGGCGCTACAGTCCATGGGCTTGCAAAGAGATAGCATGCGTACTCAGTCACGTCCATCTCTTCTACTGACACAGTTCAGCTTTCCCTCATTCCTACAGCAGCTATTTCCCAGATTTTATGTTCTTAGACAAGGTTCATTCTCTAGTCACTGCGAAAAAAAAAAATTCCAATGCACCCCTTCACCTCGTCACTATTTCCACTCCAACCCAGCTCCACGCACTCTGTGGTCTGAGCGCTGCCCACCACACAACCTGCTCTCTGACTAAATATCTGGTACACTTCCCAGTCACATCAGTAGTCTACATTTGTATGACAGTGAAGGCTTCAAGCTATTAATCAGTTGCAAACCGAATATTAAAAATGAGGATTAATCTCATCACTGCAGCCCAACAGATGCATTTAGTGTTGATAAATAAACTTCAAACTTCCTGCAGACACTGTAAAGTGCATTCCCAATTTTGCTTTTGTACCAGGTTCCCAACAGAAAGGAGGGGAGAGTGCCATTGATAATCTAAGGGTGCAGTACCCAAGGATGCAAGCAGCCGGCTCTGCTGTATCTCACAAGATAAAAGATTCAGAAATTAGAGGGGGAGAAACATTCTGACCTGATCCCCTCTGATCTTCCTAACAAAACTTCAACCATATCAGCACTCTTAATCACATCATGTGGGCACTGAGATTCATGAGGCCAAATAAAAATAAAATCACGACATTCATTAACATGTGTGATGGAAGGGTAGATGAAAAGCTCCATATGTTTAGAGTTTCGGTATAATTTAAAATAGCAACGTATCAGCCTTAAAAATGGAACCCCCATGGCCTCCAAACTTCAAGGAGGAACGAAGATGCTTGCTTTGAATAAATCAGTTTGGAAAGCTGCAGTCATCAGTCTCAAAGTAATCTCTGCCAAAGCATAAATGGCAACTTAAACACAAGAAAAATTTTCAAAGGTGCCAGAAAAATACTACTTGAAAAAGTGTACTAACAGTACATGATAGAACAAAGGTTACCCATTAAGGAACTTTTGAAAAACATAAAAAGATAAGCTCATACAAACTCACACACAAATGGAGCACAGTGAATTCAACAATGTATTAAAAACAAAAGCAAATCCACCATGAACCAAGCAGGGCTTGACCCCAAAACTAAAGGGAAAAACAACAGAAAGATCTATTGCAGAGTTCATTACAATGGTAGAGTCTCATACCCACAATCTGACTTAGGAATTTCAACTGTATTACTGATCTCAAAACAAAACAGTATCAACAAAACCAAGAACAACTGTCTTTGATAAAAGATGGTTCTTTAACACAAGCCAGTCAGTTCATGAGATTCATTCAAAGAAACAATGATCAATTTCAAGCTCAGAGGAAAATTTGGCTGAGCTGTTCTCACTGAGAAATACTAGAGCAGAAGTGGGAATGGTTTGACAGAGTTTCAAAAACAATCATGACAGTACTGTACAAAACTTGCTGACTTACAATGTGATTATGTCCTGACAAACCCATCATAAGTGGGAATACCAGTAAGTGTAAATGGTAACAAATCCCATGGCGTAGTCGGCATACCTTAAATATGCTCAGAATACTTAGCCTGTGGTTGGGCACAACCATCTGGCACAAAGCAGGTTTTAGAATACAGTCTTGATATCCCATGTAACTTCTTATCTACTGCATTGAACGTGAAAACAGAACGGCTGTCTGGGTACAGAACGGTTGTAATCCTAAAGGTTGTTTACCCTTTTGCTCACATGGCTGACGGGGAGCTGCAGTGGCCGCCACTGTCAGCATCACAAGAGAGGCCCACGCTGTGTGCCACTAATCCAGGAAAAGATAAAACTTCCAAGCATGGTGTCTACTGGATACATAACACTTTTGCCAAAAAATCATAAGCCAAACCATGATAAGTCAGGGAACATCTGTACAATTTTCACCTTGTTTATTAACTTTCAACATTAATTTGTTTCGTTGTTTAGTTGCTAAGTCATGTCTGACCCTTTCAAGACCCCATGGACTATAGCCCACCCAGCTCCTCTGTCCCTGGGGTTTTCCAGGCAAGAACACTGGAGTGAGCTGTCATTTCATTCTCCAGGTGATCTCCCCAATCCAGGGACTGAACCCATGTCTCCTGTACTGGCAGGCAGCTTCTTTTAACGCTGAGCCACCTGTGAAGGCCTTCAACATTAAGATCCTCGACATATCAATAATTTAGAGAAAAAAACCATATGATTACCTGAGCATATAATAGAAAGAAAGCCTCTGATAAAATTGAGCACAAATTCTTGACACACTTTGGTAAAGTACAGGAATATCTGCAGCATTGGATTCAGTAGTTAATTCTGGAAAAAACCCCAACATGTATCTATTTGAGAGCAGTTACAGAATTATGACAAATCCTACAAAATCATTAAAAAGAAGGAAATACGCAGACACAGTAATGAGAGAAAATATGCAAATGAGAAAGAATAAAAACTATAATCGTCTTTTATAAATGTCATGACATGTTTTGTCATATATGCATATATATATATTTTTATATTTAAAGTAAAAAGCAGGAAAAGACAGGCACTAAACCATTAATAGTGGTTAGTTCTGGGGAAAGAAAGTGAAGCAGAGGTTGCATTTTTTTATGTTATACATTTCTGAAATCTCATATATTTTTAAACAAACAAATCTCCCTTATAATTAAAATAAACAAACAAAAACATAAATCTGGAGAATAAGAGGGGAAAACACCTGAACTAAAAACCACAGAGCTGGAATCAGCCCAGAGAGGTCATCCGGAAAAACTATGCCCATCACCTCCATCAAAGAGGACCTTCCTTTTTATGAAGACTCTAGGGAAGAGGATGGCAGAGTTCTGAGATAATCCAGTCAATGTTATATAACATGAACAGTGAAAAAAAAATCCTCCCTTTTATCTACCCTCTTCTTCTTACTCTCAGCTCAGAGCCCAGACTTTTTGTTCTTTCCTCAGGAGCTATAGAAAACAGATGGTCACCCCATCCTTTGAATTTGTCAATGAAATCACACAAAACCAACAATGTTTTTTTGGAGGAACAATATCATGTTTGACAATACGGAGTGACATACCCCAGTTTGCTGCTCATACAGGAACTTGGCAGACTTCATTACTAATGAGCTATTCAAAGGGATTTCACCAGATGTTTTTAACTTAATTCAACAAATATTAATTCAGTGTCTCCCATGCACTGATATTTTATTACGAGCAGGGGAGGGAACTTTACAAATTTAAAACTCCTTAGTAGGAAAGAAGATAAACAATTCAGGATAGTTTAAGATTAACCAGGAGACTGCATTCCATCATCATCATTAATTATGATCATTATTATTATAGCATAAACAAGATCTTTATAGAGTTGAGACTAGGCTAAATAGGGTAAGCAGAAAACTATTTAATGACTTTTTAAATTTTTACTATTTTAATTCGTTTTCCTTCTTAAGTTTTTGGTTTTGTCTTGCTTTGGTATTTACTATTTGCCAGCAGGATCAGATAAGCTTTGGAAAAGAGAACACTGAAGTTCTGGTCAGGCCATACCACAAGTTGAAGGCATAAAGAGGAGGAAAGAGCATTCCACAGCCATAAGCCATCCAGCAGTGCCAGCTGAGTTAAGGGTAGTGACCATCAAAGAATATTTGACCTGGCGTGGTGGCAAATTAGCAAGGTTTGGTAGTCTCATAAACAGCAATGGGGGATGTTCCAATAACTGACACAAACAGGAAGAAAGATGTTGAATTCGAGAAGAGAACTTAACAAAATGAGCAAGAATTCACATCAGTTTGTGGAAACAGGAAAGCAGTTTAAAAAGTCAAATTTGGATCCAGATTTATCCTTTAGGAAAAGGAATCAACACTTTGGTTGCCTCCATACTTTCTACAGCTTACAGCTTTCTGCAGTTGACATGAAAGCTCAGGGGCCACTTCTGCTTGATCTTTTGTATCCATGCCAAAAGGTAAAACTCTTCATATACCAAGCGACCCACCTCTGCCTAATGTAAATCCACTAGGAAATACACTAAAGAACAGATACAGGGCATGCGCCACAGGTGAGGACAAAAATTTAACACTATTAATCATTGGTAGACTGTGTTTCCATTCCCTAAAAAAAAAAAGAAGAAGAAGAAAAATCTACTAAGTGGCAGTATTTTTGTGTTTTCTTTATGTATCTACCACGCAGCCCAAAAATTAAATCAAATGCCGTTGCCAACAAAATAAGTGATCAGGTAACAAGTGATCAAGTACTACCAGATCAAGTAACAGCACAATGGGATTAAGGGAAATGTACAGAAGTCTTTCTGGTCCTAAAACTGGAGGGAATGGATAATCAAGACTATCTCGTGTCCACTCTGTACTTTTCAACTTTCTAAAGATTCAAGGAAGCGTAGTTGGATTTGCTTGCACTGATACTAACACACAGCTTGCCTTGTTCAATGCAGAAACCTCAGAGTCATCTTTTTATTCCTTTGCTTATCCATGCTGTGCTTGTTGTCAGCTTGTTGTGCTAATGCCCTTCAAACAATACTGTCCATCAGTGGAGCATGGCTCTCCTATTCCGAAACTCAACAGATTTCTGAACAGCTGCAAAATTCCACACATACTTATCTTGTGACTCTTGAGAATCTCTTATTCATTTCAACGTATCCTTTCTGTCTTCAAAGATAGATGTTCTCTATCCTCATGGAGACCCAAATGAATAATTAAGAGTTATCTAATCTCCAAACATGAATAATGGCATAGATGGTGACAAGATTCTTTGTTATTTCCATGTTCTACCTGCTTAGCTTTTCCTCCTTAATCATGTTGTTTAATTTCTTGTCAGCTAAGCATATCTTTGGACTAACAAAGCAATTTTCCCCCAGCGTGTGCCATTTCTGCAGGGAGAGCTTGCTGTTTAGCTGCCTACCTCCTTCAGCTCAAAAACCTGAATGTAGTAAGTACTCAACTGTCTCAAGTATTCTGCAACTGCACTGTGTTTGATACATGAATTACAAACAGTGAGCCAGTGATTACTTCATTTTAGGACCATCCCTGTGCAGGTATCTATGGTGATAAGAACTGTGATCGATGTTTCCCTGGGGATTTTTTGGATAAGTCTTACTGTAAGCATTCCCACGGCCTAATGAAAGCCTCCCCTGGACTAATCAGAAAATCCATCAAAAAGAAAGGAGAAGACTTCCCTGGTGATTCAGTGGATAAGAATCCGCCTCCCAATGCAAGGGATAGTGGGTTCAACCCCCCAGTCTGGGAAGATCCCACAGGTCTCAGAGCAACTAAGCCCGAGGGCACAACTAGTGAGCCTGCATTCTAGAGCCCAGCAGCAGCAACTCCTGAGCTCTGTGCTACAACAGCTGGAGCCCAAGTGCCTAGAGCGTGAGCTCCACAAGAGAAGCCACCAGAATGAGAAACCTATGTGCAGCGATGAAGACCCAGTGCAGTCAAAATTGAATAAGTAATTTAAAAAAAAAAAAAGAAAGGAGAACAAATCAAACCCACAAGACCTTATAGAGGGTGCTTCCTTCAGAGGGTTCTACATATTACCTGGACAGATGACTTAAGGCCTGTAACTGTTAAATGTTCCCACTCTTGGTCAGAGGTCCTCAAACACTCCAGTATACTTCCCAAAAGGATAGAAAGAATGAAACAAGAAACGTAACAATCAAGCGTTCAGGTTTGCTAATTATTTTCTTCTCTTTTTCACATAAACTAGCATGAATTAGAGGCACATTCACAAAAAAGGTAGTCCTCCCATATCTGCATTCTACTCTATCTTCTTTAGTTCAGTGAGAAATGTGTGAATTTTACTGTTCAAATGTCAAATATTGTATGCATTCCTTACTGATAGTGCCATTAATAGCAACAAACACTTTCTAATGAAATGTTTAAGACATCAGTTTCATTTCCTGCTAAGATGAGACTTTTTGAGATACATAAATTGTTGGTATCACTACTTATGTGTTTAAAAAATACTGTTAAACATGCTATACCTAAGAAGAGTGGAGGCACTGATGCTCCCCTTACCTTTGGGGAAGTTTCATCATGTTACCCCATTCCTTAGAGGCAAAATAATGGTAAGAACCGGGGACTATTCATGAAGAGCAGGAGATAGATGTGGCTGTAAGAAAACCCCTCATATCTCCCACCTTCATTCTACCATCCAGTAAGAAGAGGGCTACCATCGTCGGAGAGGGCAAAGGTCATTTTAGTGGTCTCAAAGACTGGGGTGGGGGGGTGATTGCTTTCTGCCGGTCAGAAGTCTGACTGCACGGGGCTGCAGAATCTTGTCCATCTCCCAAGTTTCCATGGCTCTCGGGCAGTAACATGATTAAGGCTCTAGGAGAGAGCATGGCAAGATGCTGCTGATATTCTGGCATTGACTCTTCTCTTGATGAAGGGGGATGAAGGAGACAGAACCTTTTTCTCCCTTGACCTCAAAGATTCCCCGTCTTTGAAATCTGGGTAGAAAACGTGGAAAGGCATGCGTAGGAAAAGCCCTGACATTTCATACTTTTTTCTTTGTATGCTTTCTATTCTTTCATGAGAAAAAGTAGAACAGATCTGTAAGTATTTCCATTAGATTCCCATGCACTGTGCCTAACTCATCTCAGTCAGGGCCCATTAGCGGACAGAGGCCTAGGGTAGCCTCCCACAGGCATTAAGGGAGGTCACATCATGCTCGCACCAATACTTTCCTTCTGATTTGTTTAGGACTTAGTATGCTAAGCTTACGGGGCCTATAATATCATCCAAACATGCACCCTCTTCAGAGTGAAAGGGAGTAAACAGTTAATCATACTGGGACAACCAGGGATATACATTAGAATTGTCACAGACATGTGACATGCCAAAGAATGCTCAAACTACCACACAACTGCACTGATCTCACACGCTAGCAAAGTCATGCTCAAAATTCTCCAAGTGAGGCTTCAACATTACGTGAACCGCGAGAACTTACAGATGTTCAAGGTGGATTTAGAAAAGCCAGAGGAACCAGAGATCAAACTGCCAACATCCCTTGGATCACAGAAAAAGCAAGAGAGTTCCAGAAAAACATCTACTTCTGCTTTACTGACTATGCCAAAGCCTGTGACTGTGTGGATCACAACATACTGTGGAAAATTCTTAAACAGATGGGCATACAAGACCACTTTACCTGCCTCCTGAGAAATCTGGATGCAGGGCAAGAAGCAACATTTAGAACCAGACAAGGAACAATGGACTGGTTCCAAATTGGGAAAGGAATAAATACATCAAGGCTGTTTATTGTCACCTTGCTTATTTAACTTATATGCATCACGAGAAATGTCAGGCTGGATGAAGCACAAGCTAGACTCAAGATTGCTGAGAGAAATCTCAATAAATCAGATATGCCAATGACGCCACCCTTATGGCAGAAAGCAAAAAGGAACTAAAGGGCCTCTTGATGAAAGTGAAAGAGGAGAGTGAAAAAGTTGGCTTAAAACTCCACATTCAAAAAATGAAGATCATGGTCCCCTATTGCACTTCGGGCAAATAGATGGGGAAAAAATGGAAACAGTGAGAGACTTTATTTTCTTGGGCTCCAAAATCACTGCAGATGGTGACTGCAGCCATGAAATTAAAAGACACTTACTCCTTGGAAGGAAAGCTATGACCAACCTAGATAGTATATTAAATATCAGAGACATTACTTTGCCAACAAAGGTCCATCTAATCAAAGCTATGGCTTTTCCAGTAGTCATGTACGGGTGTCAGAGTTGGACCATAAAGAAATCTGAGCGCCGAAGAACTGATGCCTGGTTTGCCTGACAGGGCTCAGGAAAGGTGTTCCCCACAGGTCTGTAGGTCCAGATATGCTTAACCAAGGTCTGCAGGGGGCCCTGGGGACAAAGCTGTCTACATGCTTGCACTCTGATTCATCTTCTGTGCACAAGTGTCTCAGGAACTGTGAGAAGAGAGCTTAGGTACTCCATGGTTTATTGGCTACAGCATGATCAGAGACACTTGAGAGCACCCATTCCATTATTTATGAACTAAGAATATTTCTAAATCATCTCTCCCTGAATGTATTCCTTCTCTCTTCCAAAGACCTGGGATTTACTCACAGACCACAATCTAAAAACATCTGCCCCAAACAAGCTAGTCCCTTCAACTCCCTGCCAAGTAACAAAGGACCTATGACTCTCAAAGATAAAATCATTATTTCATCCTGCCCTTATTTTATAATATGAGTTATATCATTTTCACTCTAAATGAACAACTCAAACATTTTTCAGAAAAAACTCTTCCTATGTTTATAAATCTGAGACAGACATTACAATTTACACTATCATTTTGCTGTCATATTGTTTGGAAATATTTTCCAAAGAAGATAACTCCAAAAAACTTTCTGTTTAAATAAACACTGGCAGACCCTGAGCACGTCTATTTATGCTCAAGTTCACTGAGATTCCAGTGCAAAACCCTCTTGCCTTTGAACATAATACTGTGAGAATGTCAGTGGCTAATTTTCACTCTTCATCCCCATTCCCAATCATGTAGATAAATTTGAACAAAATCGAAAGAAGTCAGATACCCAAGTATCTAAGTAGATGATGGTTTAAAAAAAAAAAAAAAGGCCAGAATGAGTTTATGGCAAATGTCCTTGAAAATTTCAGCAGGTTTAGGTGCACAAAAATAAAATTGTTGACATCTACAATTTTAATTGTGAAAACTGAGTAAGGAAAAATAAAAGACAGGATTTCCTGGGAAAAGGAAACGTTCCCTCTGTAAAACAAAATAATCTCTGGAGAGAAAATTAGAACACTGAGTCCAGGGTTGAAAATGAACACCAAGGACAGGTATGCAAAACCAGAAAAGAGGACCCACCCGCGACAAGCAGCCCTAGAAGAGCTGCAACAATCCTGACAAAGAATAAGGTGGAAGGAATCACTCTACCTAATTTAAGGTTTGCTACAGAGCTACAATAATGAGGACACAGGGAAAGACACAAAAACCAATGGGACATAATCTAGAACCCAGACACAGACCACACACACGCCTAACTGATTGACCAAGGTACAAAAAGCATTCGAACACAGGATTAGTCTTTTTCACAAATGGTACTAGAACAAGTAGATATTCATTGGCAAAAAACAAAAAAAAGACTACTGACATAATCTCACACCACACACAAAACTTTACTCAGGACGGATCAGGGACTTAAATGTAAAATGTAAAAACGTTTACACTTTTAGAGGGGAAAAAATGCAAAAATCTTTAGATCTAGAGTAAGTGCTATTTGTTGTTGTAATTATTAGACTTGATACCAAAATATTGATTCATAAAACCAAAAAATTGATGATTTGAACCTAATCAAACTTTAAACCTTTTGCTCTATGAAAACCCACGTGAAGAAAAAGAAAAAGACAACCTACAGACTGGGAGAAAATATTTCATATCACATATGTGACTAGTATCTACAACATATAAAGAACTCTCAAACATCAACATTAAAAACAAAATGTCCACTTTAAAAAAATGAGCAGAGGGAGGTGGGAGGGGGGTTCATGTTTGGGAATACATGTAAGAATTAAAGATTTTAAAATTAAAAAAATTAAAAAAAAAAAAAATGAGCGAAAGGCCTGAATGGATATCTGACCGAAGAAGGTCTGCGGATGGCAAGCACATGAAGAGATGCTCAACATTACTAGGCATTATTGCTATTGTTTAGCTGATCAGTTGTGTCCGACTTGTGACCTCATGGAGCCTGCCAGGCTCCTCTGTCCATGGGATCTCTGAGGCAAGAATACTGGAGTGGGTTGCCACCTCAAAAGTATTTCCTCTCGGGGGGGTCTTCCCAACCCAGGGATCGAACCCACGTCTCCTGCATTGGCAGGAGGATTCTTTACCACTACGCAACCAGGGAAGCCCTTGTAAGCAGTAATAAAGAACTAATAATAAGGCACTAGGGAAATGCCAATTTAAACTACAATGAGATCATTTCACACCTATCAGAACGGATAAAATTAAAACAGTGACAACAGCATCTGCTAGTAAGGATACGACAAAATTGGATTATACTCATACACTGCTGGTGAGAACGATACAAGCCTGGAAAACGGCTTGCAAGTTTCTCATAAAACTAAGCATTTGACCAGCAATTGCACTCATGTGTATTTATCCTGGGGGAAAAAAAATGAAAATTTTTACTCAAAACAAGCAACCAAACAAAAAAACTGTACATGAATGTTCACGGCAGCTTTCTCACAGCTAAAAGCTGGATCCAGCCAAAGTGTCTTTCAACAGGTGAGTGGTTAAGCAAACTGTGGAATACATAGAATATACACATGTCTACGTACATACATCTAAATATATATATATGTAATGATATGTTGACGTACACACATATATATTGTATATAAACAGTATGTGTGTATGTATCATGATATACTACTCAGCAACTGAAAAACAACAGAATATTGATACTAACAACAATGTGGATGAATCTCCAGAGAATGAGGATGGGAACCCCAAAATGTTAATATGTAATATTGCAGTAACAAAATTTTTGAAAAGACAAAATTTTAGAAATTGAGCTAGAGGAGTGGTTATCGGGGGTTAGAAGTGGAGGCAGGAGGGAGATGAGTGTGGCTGTAAAAGGAGGGCTAGTTGTGATGTTAAAACTGCTCATATTTGACTGTGGAGGTGGACACACAAACATACGCAGGTGACTGAACTTTACAAAACCAAGTACATGTATCCACACAAATGAGTACAATCACAATAGGAGAAACTGTAACAAAACTGGTAGATTGTATCAGTGTCATATCTGTGATGGGATATTACACTAGAGGTGGGGTTTTTTTGTTTTTACTTACTGCTACTGGTTAAATATAAAGAGAGGCAACTAAGGAACAGCCAAAGAGAAGAGGGTGTGTATGTGTGCGGGGCTTCCATGCTCACAGGTAGTGTGTCGTCCCGATGTTTTCACTAACCTGGAAGCTCCCCAAATCTTGTGGTTCAAAAGTTTTCATAGAGTTCATCTCCAGCTACTTCTTTCTCGCTGAAAGTCAGTGGCACGGGATGGAATTTCCAACCCTCTAATCACTTGAGCCTTTTATTTTTAATTGAAATATAGTTGATTTACAGTGTTGAGTTGATTTGTGCAGTACAGCAAACTGATTCAGTTATACATATATATGTATATAATATGTACATAAATGTACATACACATATATACATCCATTTTTATACCCTTTTTCCATTTTGTCTTATCACAAGATATTGAATATATTTCCCCTTGCTAGATACAGTAGGACCTTGTGGTTTATCCATTCTATATATAATGGTTTCCATCTGCTAGACCCAATCTCCACCCCACCCCTTCCCAGCCCCTCCCCCTTGGCAACCACAGGTCTGTTCTCAACCCTTTCTGTTTCTAGACTTGAGTTTTGCAAAATGTAACCATTGGACGAAACTGGTCCAAGTGTCAAAGGTATCTATCTCATGAAACTGCCCGTAAACCTATGAGTATCTCAAAGTTTTCTATTAATAAAAAATTAGTGCTAATATGAAGCATCATTAAGATGCATACTTTTTAACACTAAATAAAAATACTAGCATACAAAATGAGTGGAACTATTCTGATTCTGTTAAAATGTGAACATGTGCCTATACTATTTTTACATTTAAAAAAGTTTAGGAAGAAATACTTGTCTGCAGTTGTCATTTCTGATGGTGAGATGAGGCACGCTGTTACTTGCTGTTTAATTTTTCTCTCAAATTTGTAATTTATTTTTCAAATACTCAAAAATGTATATAATCCAATGGTTCTTTTACTCCAATGGTATTAAAAATGCTTGATATCAAAAGGAGGAAAAAAATCATCCTCATTGTATGTATTTCTTACCCAGCACAATGAGAGAGAAGGCAACTTGTCTGAGGATTAAGATGTTAAGATTTTTTTAAGTTAAGAACCTATCTGAGTCAGTAACGTTGAATCCAGAAGTGGTGGTTCCTTGAAAATAAATCTTTCTTGCAATACACCTATTAAAACCAAGGAATAAGACTCAACAGAACTGTATGGAACAGAGGTAGGACTTCAGGGATTACATCACCCTGAATAACTGCTCTTTCCTTTTCTGTGTCAGGAGGATACCCATGGTCTCTGACACTGGAAATACAGGGCCACTGGGAGAGGTAGAAACTAAACTGGAAAAACAATTCAGGCTGTGGTTACCAGGAAGTTACCGTTGCTTATTTCCACCCCACCCCCAAAATTATCTCCATTTGCTTCAGTTTCTTCACAGGCCTGGATTTAACACCCTCTCACAACACACTGCAAAACAAATCAGCCAGCAGCAAATACGGCCATAGCAACTTCCCCCAATTACCAGGGTAACAAAGTGAACAGCAGGGAAAACACCTCCGAAAAGAATGTGCCCTTCAGCTGCCATGTGCTGTGCAAGGACTTCCATTTCTCTATTAACCACGGGCCCTGGGTCATGGGACAATGTGCCTAAATAAACTACAGGGAGTGACACCATACCTGTGAATGTCCCTGTGGCCGGCTCCCGTGTATTGGTCTTTGGGTTCAGAAGTCCTCAACAGATGGTACTTGCTCACAAGGGGCATCTTGGAAATCTACGGGGTGTTTTCTGAATCCAGAGGGAAAGGGAGCAATTGAGAGGCCGGAGTGGGATCTGAGACTTCTGCAAGACACTGCACAACTCGGGACTGCCCTCAGTTCAGTTCAGTTCAGTCATTCAGTCATGTCCGATTCTTTGCAACCTCATAGACTGCAGCACGTCAGGCCTCCCTGTCCATCACCAACTCCCAGAGTTTACTCAAACTCATATCCATTGAGTCGGTGATGCCATCCAACCATCTCATCCTCTGTCATCCCCTTCTTCTCGTGCCTTCAATCTTTCCCAGCACCACAGTCTTTTCTAATGAGTCAGTTCTTCGCAGCAGGTGGCTAAAGTATTAGAATTTCAGCTTCAACATCAGTACTCTCAGTGAATATTCAGGACTGATTTCCTTTAGGATGGACTGGTTGGATCTCCTTGCAGTCCAAGGAACTCTCAAGAGTCTTCTCCAACACCACAGTTCAAAAGCGTCAATTCTTTGGCACTCAGCTTTCTTTATAGTCCAACTTTCACATCCATACATGACTACTGGAAAAACCATAGCCTTGACTAAATGGACTTTTGTTGGTACAAGTAATGTCTCTGCTTTTGAATACGCTGTCTAGGTTGGTCTTAACTTTCCTTCCAAGGAGCAAACGTCTTTTAATTAAGATGCTTTTAACTAAAATAAATTAAATTTAATTTAATTCAATTTAAGATGGTGGCTGCAATCACCATCTGCAGTGATTTTGGAGCCCATAAAAATAAAGTCTGACGCTATTTCCACTGTTTCCCCATCTATTTCCCCTGAAGTGATGGGACCAGATGCCATGATCTTAGTTTTCTGAAGTTGAGCTTTAAGCCAACTTTTTCACTCTCCTCTTTCACTTTTGGTGGTGTCATCTGCATATCTGAGGTTATTGATATTTCTCCCGGCAATCCTGATTCCAACTTGTGCTTCATCCAGCCCAGCATTTCTCATGATGTACTGTGCATATAAGTTAAATAAGCAGGGTGACACTATACAGCCGTGACATATACAGGACTACCCTAGTGGGTAGGAAACAAAATGTCAAGCCTCCAAACCTAGAAACCTCCTTCAGTTCACAAAAATGCAAATAATATTTTTTCGTTTCTGTTTTTGCTTTACAGTCTTAATATACTCGGCATGTAAAATTGTGTTAAAATGAGAAGAAACTGCTATTCTGCTTTGCTGGGAACTTTACTAAGGATTGTTTACCATTTCAAAAGTGGTATCACCCACAGCAACGGTAGCCCATTCGGTGCATCTGTAGCAGGGGGTTTCATAGCTGAAGCATTCATAAAGAGTTTGTGTATAAGCGCAAGCATCTGATATCTTCTTATGTTCTTCAGAGTATTCTTGTCCAAAGTAGGGATCAAACTCATTGGTACCAGCACTTCCTTGTAGGTTGTTAGAAATGAATAATCTCAGGCCCCATACCAGAGCCGCAGAGTCAGAATATGCATCTTAGAAAATTCTGAAGAGAAGTGATGCTCTAGAAAACCTGTGCTGAAGCATCACTCACATCCTGCAACATTTGTTATAAATCTCTTCCATTTGTATTTTCTAGCGTTAGAGAAGTACATGAGTTTAAAGAATTAGACGAACTAAAGTTAACTAAGAATTTGGGGTTCACAGATCCACACTACTATATATAAAATAGATAAACAGCAATCACCTACTTTATAGTACAGGGAACCATATGCAATTATCTTGTAATAACCTATAATGGAAAAGAATCTGAAAAAGAATATACACATATGTAATAACTGAAGTACTTTGCTATATGCTTGAAACTAATAAAACATTATAAATCAACGATACTTCAACAAAAAATAATAATAAACAGAGAGAGAAGAATCAGGCATATTTAAAAATATATTACCTACTAGTTTCATTTTTGGAAAATAAAGGGAATACTAAAAATATTTATTATTAAATATAAAATAGGGAGTCTCAGCGTTGAGAACTACTGAAGAAACTATTTACCCATTTCCAGCTCTGTTTGTAGTTTTATTTTTCTAGCCCTAGGAAAAGAGGTGAAGTTCAGCTGATTACAATAGAAACAAACAAGAATTTTCCCTTGACTATAATTTTTGTACCCTAAATTGTCTTCATTGAGGCAGTGAGATGTTAATGTCGCTAAAGTGTGGCATGAACACAATTTGCCACTCACAAATGGAAACACTGGGAAACACATCAGTGCAATTAAGAGAAAACACCCCATGAATACTTCCCTTGAATAGTCTTTTTCCTTAATACAGCACCCAACCTCCTGCATCTCATGAGAAAATATGCCTACACTTTTACCAGGGAAAATTTTGCTTTAAACTGAAGTTACAGCTAAAATTGGATTTTCTCAGGATACAACCAAATGGACCTGAGTTTCATGCTCCCAACTGCCACTGTTCCACTAATACAGGTCAAGTGTGTCTCACTTCCAAATTCACACTCAGCATCTTTTCTCCTTAATCTGCTTTTTCCCCTACGCTCCCTTATTTCAGTTCATGACTTCTCACCAAGAATAAATAAATAAATACAAATCCCAATCCTCTAATTCTGTAACAGTGAAAAAAGTCACTGACAATTAACTATATGCCAGGCTACAGTGATGCCAAGATGGAACAAACATGGTACCCCAGGTGGTCAAGCTCACAGACAAGAAATCCTCATAGTCAAAGTCATATCATCGGAATAAAGTTATCCTCGAAACCTCCCTCTTACTTGCTTCCCACTCAGAATCAATTGTCAGGATATGTTGATTTTATTTCTGTGACATTTCTTCTATTTGTTTACTTCATCAGTACCTAGTTAGCTAACAAACTTAATTAGCTGCAGTTTAACTAACTAGAAACTTAATTAACTGAAATCATTTTCATTGGATTTACAGGAAAAGAGTATTCACAAGCCTGAAGGCAGGCAAATGGGATACCTGATGTTTTCACCTGCCAGGCATACATTTCTGCTTCTTTGGGGCACTGTACCTCCATTTTTCCCTAGGGATCCATATCCCGCGTCCCCTTCCTTGCTCTGTGCATGGACTTTCAATGGGGTAGCCCCACCCCTCGGCATAAGACGGGATACACAATCTAGTTTTGCCCACACAGGAGTAGGAGGAAGTAGGAGGCAGGGAGTCACAGGACCCAAACCAGACCAATGAGAATTAAATCTAGGGCTCTGTTGGAAGAAAGGAAATATATATAGATATATATCAATAGCCACTGTACACCCTAAGTGAGCAGACCTACAAGAGTCCATCTCCTTAGACAGGCAAAGATCTTCCTTAATGATCAAGTGACTGCAGAGGGACAGAAAATTCTGCAGACAGAACTGGGCTGAATCTTGATGACATACTCTTCAGCAGTTAATAAATCCCTCTCCAGACACTTTCACACAATTTTTTGTTAAAGCCAGTTGGAGATGATTTTCTGACACTTGCAACAATAAACAAGGAAACTTTGAGGAGTTTGTTTTTTTTTAATTGCTAAATATAGTTTTAAAACTTACACTTTAACCACTGTAATGGTCTGCATTAAAAACTTATATTTAGAATGATGCCTGTGAAATACCAACATATAATTCTATGATATCTTGAATGGTAATAGATGAAATTCTAAGAAATACCCCCAAAGCAACAAAACGCGTGAACTAATTTTAGACTGCCTACAGAGACCATCCTCAAAGTATGTTTCTCAGGATACCAGTCCCTTAAGATAAAAAGAGTGTGGGGGGGAAATGTGTGCAAGTGTGCACGCTGTATTTCCGACCTGGAAAGTCACAACGAATATCAGCATTTTTGCTCTTTGACCAAAAAACTTTCATTTATTATTATATTTTTATTTTTACAATTTTATTTATTTATTTTTATTTTTAGCAGTACTTAGGAACATTAGGGAAAACAACTACACTCAAGATCCCATCAGCTACATTTAAATCATCAGCTGTATTGATTGAGTACTCTAATTTTAATGTTGACATGAAACAAAGATGGCTTCTTTTTTTAGCCTTTTATCTTGAAAACGCAGTGTCTGGATTTTACAAAGGTCTTGGCATATCCCAACAATGTGTACTATTCTAGGGTGTGACAACCTAGGAGTGAATATGATATGAACTTAATACTTTTATAAGGTGTCAAATTCAGGCAGATCCATCTTCTGACCCTAAACATGGTCCTACAGTAAATTGCTTGAGGAAATTGGATCCCAAAGAGTACAGATGGGGAATTTTGAAGTGTGTCCGTATTCCACTGGAGATCAAAGAGGTCCAACTGAAAGAATTGTGGGCTGACTAAAATGACAGCTGTGAATTGAACAAAACTTTTTGAAAGGCCTATCTTATCTAGAAGATCATGACTTTGGTGGAACTAAAGTGACTGGCAGTGGAAAGAATCAGAACATGTGAAATTCCTTAAGAATTTGTTGACTTAAATATTTTTGCCTATGTTACACATGGAGAAGGGAATGGCAACCCACTCCAGTATTCTTGCCTGGAGAATTCCATGGACAGAGGAGCCTGGAGGGCTACAGTCCACAGGATCACAAAGAGTCGGGCACAACTGAAGTGACTTAGCATGCATGCATGCATGTTAGACGTGCAAAACCTTAAAAAAAAATAAAGAACCCACCAGTCCCATGTTAAGTACATCCCTCAGCTCATTCTTCCCAGTTTGCTGCTATATTGATAAAAATGCTAAGAACCTTGATTTTTGAAATCCAACAGAATTTAAATCCCACTATCACAGCCTATCACACGATAATGTACTTCTAGAAGTTCTACTATCAGCACTGTGTTACATTTTTCAATTTTGTATGTGAGACTGCTGTGGCCACCTGTACTTACATGGGAGCAAAAAAGAAAAAGGCATGCATAAAGGGACTGCAATCATCCCAGAAAATAGCTGCTTCAACCAATTTCAATCTAATTAGTTTCTCATAGAAGCTAACACCCTGCTTTCTACAACCACATAGCGATTCGATTAACAACCAAAGTCAACGTGCTGCGTGTCAGAACAGAGTAACATTCAGGTTATAACTAATCAGCCCAGAAGTGAAATTTACATATTCCGAGTCTGTGATTTAATTACATGAGTAATGCTACTTGAGCTGAATCAAGTAGACAAGTATAGGCACATGAGATTTTCCATTTAATGTGATTTGGACATTCCTAGATCAGATGGACTCACTTCAGAACAGTGAAAAATAGAATCCAGAAAGAATAAGCTCAATGTTAGAACATGAGATAAAAAGCCATGTTTTTAATGTTTCAATGGCCAGCAAAGTATATTTCATTCATTTACACCTGCATCCATATTCATTCATTTAATAGATGTGTGTGTGTGTGTGTTTGTGTGTGTGTGTGTGTGTGTGTGTGTGTGTGTGTGTGTGTGTGTGTGTGTTAGTCGCTTAGTCATGTCCACTCTTCGTGACTCCATGGAGCCCACCAGTCTTCTCACTTTCCCTGGGGATTCTCCAGGCAAGAATACTGGTGTGTATTACCATTTCCTGCTCCAGCAGATCTTCCCAACCCAGGGATCAAATCCAGGTCTCCCGCACTGCAAGCTGGTTCTTTACCATCTGAGCCACCAGGGAAGCCCAAGAATACCGGAGTGGGTAGCCTATCCCTTCTCCAGGGGATCTTCGCAAACCCAGGAACTGAACCTGCATTGCAGGCAGATTCTTTATCAGCTGAGCTACCAAGGAAGCCCAAGAGATATTTATCGATGGTCAACTCTGGGTTAAGCGCTAGATGCTAGATGATGGGGAAAGTGTGGCGAATGAAACACACTTTCTCCTTCACTCGTGTTATTGGCTGAATTGTGCTCCACCTCCATGCAGGCCAAATTCATTTAAGTTCTAACTCCCAGCTTTCTCAGAATGTGACTGTATTTGGAGATAAGGTCTTAAAAAAGGTGATTAAGTTAAAATGAGTACATAAGAGTGGTCCTAATCCAATACGAAGGGTATCCTTATATGAAGAAGAAATTAGGACACAGTCAAGCACAGAGACAAGACCGTGTGAAAACACAGAAGGACGGAGGCCATCTACAAGGCAAGGAATGAAACTTCAGAAGAAACCAATCCTGCTGGAAACCAACTTCTAGCCTCCAGAATTGTGAGGAAATAAATTTCTGTTGCGGAAGCCACCTAGTCAATACTTGGTGATATTAGCAAACAAATACACTCAGAAAGCTTAAACTCTATATAGAGGCAGACTTTGATCAAATGATCACGCAAAGAATCCCAAACCTGGAGGTCTGAGTGGGAGCATGGAGATCCCAAAAGAGGTTCTGTGACCTGGAGGGGAGATGACGGAGATCTTCCTTGGGGAAGAGACACTGTACCAAGATGGGGAGGAAAAAACTTAACAGAATGAGAAAGGAGGGGGTGTATACTCCAGGCAGGAGATCCAGTATGTGCAAAGGTCTCATGGAGAGGCATATGAGGGACCAAGAGTAGGCAGTGTGATTGGGAGCAAAGAGGAAGCTAATGTGGAGGAGATACATGTCTGGCAAGGTAATCAGAGGCCAAGCCATAGGGTACAAGACAGGGAAGGACTTACTGTTAAGATTATATTCCAAGGGTCTCAGAACTTGGATGGGTAAAAATTACATTTCTATCTTTACTCTCTTTGGCTAAAATTCAGCATTTCCTCCTATCATGAGCATAGGCCAACAAATCATGATGCTATTATAGCAATAGCTGCCACTTTCTCACCCACAGAAGTTAGAATCCATTTTCCTATCTTGTTAGGGTTTTGCAGACACCATGAAATTCATACACATTTATCACTACTTACAAATTATGGAGTTACTGTGCCTAGCTCTGGATCTCATAACTTAATACATTTGAAGAAGTTTATATATTACTTCTATGATCCATAAGCTCCAAGTTTATTTAAAATATTTTGCACATTATATTTAAATGTAATTGTTTCCTTTGTAATACTAATTTATACAGTTAAAAAATAATATGCTGAGACAGTTTCCATAGGTTTTACCAGAGTGCCAGAAAGGGTACAGGCACAAAAAGTTTAGGAACTTTTAATATCTTTATTTCGTCTCTCTTCTAAGTTTAATTGCCAGCTGTGTCACTTGGGCAAGTTTTAACATCTCTGAAACCTGGTTCCCTCATCTGTAAAATGGGGCTTTAGAAGACTCTCTCTACAGTATAAAGAATCCAATACACAGAAAACGCCCAGAATGGACTTAGTAAGCCTTAATAAACAGCAGATATTGCTTTTATTATTAACACAAATCCATTGTAGTGTTTTGAAGGAGTGACATGGTGGTCAGGTTTATACTTCAAAATACCATCTTGGCTCTGATATGGAAAATGCCTGAAGGAGGTCAGAAAATGGCCAAAACAAGAGACTGCCAGAGCAGTGTTGCATTTGAAGAATTTTCCAATCTAAAATAAAACTTTTCAGTAGGGGAAACCATTCTTCAAATCAGATCTTAAGTAGAAGCCAGATACATAAATCAGAGAAAAGCAAAACCAGTCTGACTGAAGCTGGGTGTGGGAAGCCAGAATCACATCAGCTCAGCATTTCTCTCTTCTCCAAGAAAATCAATTTCAACACACTTTAAAGAAACTCTGAAATCTACAAAGGCCATCATTTGCAAACCTCATAGTTCTCTTCTGCTATAACAATTCTGAAACTACCAAAATCTCTTTAAAAAAACAAAAAAAGTCCTTAGAAAAGGCAAGCTCATCCATATCTCAACTTGCCTGCATGTTACGTTTCAGTAGGGATCCATTTGTTTATTCAAAAGCATCTGTTGAGAATTCACTCCGTGCCAGGCTCTGGTCGAGACACTGGGGATATAGCTACACTTAGAGCATTAACTAAAACATCTAGGGGGTGGAGGGGAGGACAGAAAATAAACACAATAAAATAAGAAAAACATATTATCTAGAAGATCATGGTATAGATTCACACCTACGTGGCCATGGCACTGTAACTGGCAACAAGTTGTTCACTGCTGTAGGCCAAAGGTGCAAAGCGGCATTTGGTAAAACTGAAACTCAAAGTTGAAGAGGGGGTGGGGGGTGGCTGGATGGCTGGCTGGCTGGACAGACGAATAGACAGATGGATAGATGATGGATTGATGGACAGTTGCATGGATGGATGGGTGTATGGAAGGAAGAATGGGGGGGTGGGTGAGTGGATAGACTATTGGACAGATGGAAGGATGGAGAGAATGGAAGAAAGGGTAGGGAAGGCAGGAAGGAACACTGTAAAGGAAACAGGCATTGAGGGAAAAGTAGAACACACAGGGAATGAAGTATGCAACTTGAGAGGAGGAATAAAAGCCTACAGTGGCCTTAACCTACAAAGTCGTATTTAATTAATGTAACCCTACAGGATGGACATTGTCATCATGTCATCATCCCCACCAGCCCCTTGTGGGTTATGAGGGCTGAGATGCTAAAACACTGAGAGACTTGCCTAAGATCAGGCAACTCTTATAAGCAGAGCTCAGACATAGACTCAAGTCTTTCCTGCCCTCACACTCTTGGGTCCAACCCACCCGCAATATTAAAAGTAGCGTACAAACTGGCTCTGGTTCCAAGCAAGCCAAATGAGATTCTGAAGATGCTAAAAATTAGAAGAAGTAGAAGCAATAGCCACAGTCATAATTTCCTGAAGGATCTTCATTGACTTATACAAAATGACTATTCCCCTATCCCTAAAGAGGAGTCAAGAAGAATCTTCCTAGATGACACAAAGAAGGACCAGCAGATATTGTGTTGTGATAGGATCCCCATACTCAGAGCATTTACAGGAGGAAAAAAAAAAATGGGAAAAACAAAAAATTTAAACTGATTTTTTATCAGTGGAAAAACAAAGCTGAAAATTAGTGTTATGAAATGGAGTCAGACAACTACATAAACAGAAAACAGCGCATACTAGGTATCAGATCTCTTATACTCTGTAATACATTCAAACTACGTCTCTCTTTTGTTAAATCTAAAGAACAGCAGCAGCAGCTATTTCCTTTCCAGAAACACTCCATGTGTATCAGGCACTGCACTAACCTGGGTGCCCCTGAGCAGTTCACCTAACCTTCCATGCCATCCATTCCCCAAGAGAAGCATGAGGGCAGCAGTGTTGATCTCAGCAGCTACTGCAAGGATCAACGGAAACGGTGAATGGAAAGTGTTCTGGCATTTGCCTGGTCGATTTCAAGCACTCAAAATGTGAACTCTTCTCATCACCACCATCCTGAGTTAATCCCCACAGAAACCCAATGAGGTGGGCCCAATTAACTCCATTTTACAGATGAGTATACCAAAGCATAGTGAGCCATCTTCAAGGCTGGAGAGCAAAAAGGGCTCACCGTAGAGTCCCTTAATCAAGACACACTCTGACAACAGGGTCGGTTCTGGCTGAGCCTCAGTTCTGCACCAACCACACCTGGAAACTCTTACACAGCAAAGAGCAGCTGCCCCATAATTCTCGCTAACTCACGCTCCCATGACTAAGCCCTCAGCTGCACTTTTCAAAGTGAGGCCCTCCAATGGGCAATAAGACAAAAGTAGGCCAAAAACAGAAATCTATTATTTACAACCAAAGACTTCCATGACAAAATACTGCAATTACTACTCACTACTCCGGCTGGATGCCTCTCTGAACAGATGAAACAACTGGTTTCCTTTTTGTTTTATTTTTCCTGTTTAATGACTTTTTTCTGTGTGTATATTTTAGCAAATACTATATCAGGGTACAAGATGAGAAATACCTTTTGTACACAAGGTCTCCTGGGCTCAAAGGAAAATTTAGAAAATGAAACGGGCATTTATTACAAAAAATAATTATGGAGGCAAAGAAGAAAGGAAGCCCCCAAACTAATAAACTTATTAATACATAAATGCCATGTGAGATCCATTCTAATATAGTCCCCCACACAATCCTCATCAACATAAGTAATGGAAAAATGAAAAAAAAGAGGATAAGAAATAAAAGAATTACAGAAAGGAAGACAAAATGGAAATGAGAGCAAGAGAGTTGGATGGCGGGGGATATTAAAGGGAAAGCCCAGAACGGACGCAGGCATCCATCACCCCCATCAAAGGATGCATGGACCAGAAGGGTACATGTGAACTAAGAAAAAACAGGATCTGTGCCCAAGACACACTCTCCTTCAGTCCATCTTGCCATGGAACCCTGTACCTCCTGCTCTTCTGCTTCCCCTATTATGTAAATGGCCTCGTTTTTCAGGACTCAATCAAGTTCTTCTTCAAAGCGCTTATGATCTGAAATTATCAAGTCCATCTGCTTATAGGCTTTTTGTAATGTCTGCCTCACAACACTCAGTACATAGTGTTGATGAACAAATGTCACTGAAGCAGGTGCCCAGACCTCTTTGAAGGACAGATAGAGCACTGGAAAGCCATTTGCTATGTGAACTGCTGGGAGAGAGAGAAAGAGACTTCATTTCATGTGCAGACACCAAAAGATCAGTTCAGTTCAGTTTAGTCACTCAGTCGTGTCTGACTCTTTGGGACCCCGTTGGACCCCAGGCACGCAAGGCCTCCCTGTCCATCACCAACTCCCAGAATTTATCCAAACTCATGTCTATTGAGTCAGTGATGTCATCCAACCATCTCATCCTCTGTCATCCCCTTCTCCTCCCACCTTCAATCTTTCCCAGCATCACAGTCTTTTCCCATGAGTCAGTTCTTCACATCAGGTGGCCAAAGTACTAAAGTTTCAGCTTGAGTATCAGTTCTTCCAATGAATATTCACGACTGGTCTCCTTAAGGATGGACTGGTTGGATTTCCTTGCAGGCCAAGGGACTCTCAAGAGTCTTCTCCAACACCACAGTTCAAAAGCATCAATTCTTTAGCATTCAGCTTTCTTTATAGTCCAACTCTTACATCCATACATGACTACTGGAAAAACCATAGCCTTGACTAGACAGACCTTTGATGGCAAAGTAATGTCACTGTTTTTTAATATGAAGTCTAGGTTGGTCATAACTTTCCTTCCAAGGAGTAAGCGTCTTCTCAATTTCATCGCTGCAGTCACCATCTGCAGTGATTTTGGAGCCCCCAAAATAAAATCTGCCACTGTTTCCACTGTTTCTCATCTATTTGCCATGAAGTGATGGGAACCAGATGCCATGATCTTAGTTTTCTGAATGTTGAGCTTTAAGCCAACTTTCTCACTCTCCTCTTTCACTTTCATCAACAGGCTCTTTAGTTCTTCTTCACTTTCTGCCATAGGGTGGTGTCATCTGCATATCTGAGGTTATTTCTGGTATATTTCTCCCGGCAATCTTGATTCCAGCTTGTGCTTCATCCAGCCCAGCATTTCTCATGATGTACTCTGCATATCAGTTAAATAAGCAGGGTGACAATAAACAGCCTTGACGTACTCCTTTTCCTATTTGGAACCAGTCCGTTGTTCCATGTCTGGTGCTGATTGTTACTTGCTGACCTGCATACAGATTTCTCGAGAGGCAGGTCACGTGGTCTGGTATTCAATGGCTTTTACCCTTTTTGCAAAATTGCACTCCTTCACCACCACTTTTTGTAATCCCATTAGCTTTATTCTTCTTTAGGACACTTCTTACTTGACATGATTTATTGTCTGTTTGCTCCCTCCATCCCTTCCCATGTGCCACCTAAATGCCTAAACTCCATTAGAAAAGTGATTTTGTCTTACTTCAAGAAGTATCCAGAATGCTGAGAATAATACTGGGTACATATGAAGAGTCCCCCCAACATACATGTTGAATGAATGAATAGTAAATAAATAAATTCCCACTGATAATTAAAATGATTAAAGCCTATTTTCATCGAAAGAATAGCTTCTCCACCCATTAAAACCTGTCTATATGTTAGGGAACTGTTGACTGAAACTGCCCACCTTGGCCAGGCACAATGGTCACTGCTTGCATGAGTGGTCTTGCAACAGGAGGTCCAAACAAGAACGTGGTGCTGGTGCTGAAAACTAACTGGAAAAATTGGGAGCGGCCAAAAGGAGGGAGGAGACGCCAGCCCATAATATATCCTACCAACCTCCTAGAATCCTTTGCTCTGGAATCCACCTTGGGTGAGAGAGGCTCGTGCCACCAGGAAGGACCTGAGTCAGAACAACCATAGGCCAAGCAAGATGACTGGTCAGAGACAACCTGGAAACTAAACCCATTACTGTGACTGCAAGCTACATGGCAGAGCGGTTCTCCTGGGTTTTCTTGCCTTACTGCTCTCCACCCAGGTGCCCCTTCCCAATAAAGTCTCTTGCTTTGTCAGCTAGTGTTGTCTCCTTGGACAATTCACTTCCAAGTGTCAGACAAGAGCTCACCCTTGGGTCCTGGAAGGGGTCCCCTTTCCTGCAATGTATATGGGTTTCATATCTTGCTACCCTCCTACCAAATACCATAAATCCAATTTCCCAATTTGAAACAATTTTAGAGAGAAGACAAACAGAAATGTACATTCTCAGCAAAAAGCAATGTACTCACTCATGACATACATGTAACAAGGAAACAAGATGGGGAAAGCCCCCTGCATAACCCCTTACAGGGTTTCCCTAAAGCAGTGATTCTCAAAATACGGTCCCTAAACTCAGCATCAGGGCCCCTCCTTCCAAGCTCGAAATGCAAAGTCTTGGGCCCCACACTACATACCCTGAATCAAAAACTCTAAAGGTAGAGACCCAGAAATAGAGGCCCTTTAACAAGCCTTCCAAACGATTCTGATGTACATTCGAGTTTGCTAACTACTGCCCCGAAAGGAGATTTGAACTTTTTCAAACTTTAACTAGGCAAAACTTTACTCTTTTGTCTTGTAAATTAAAAACATGATTCCTTATAAGGTGAATAAGACAGCTGTTAAATAATAGCAAACCTGATTTTATCACCTTAATGGGACTGTCATTTTGACAAAAAGTTGTACAGAATGGAGTTAATGTTTTAAGCATTTTCAAGAATCAAGCTTCATATTCCATATCTGCCCCAGATCTACTTATAAATAAAATGGAACAAGCACATCTAACCTTATGCCAATGTTGTGACTGTTTCAGGTAGAAGTTCTGATAATTAGCAGGAATCAGCAAATTAAAAACTGACTGTAAAACGTCCTGTAAGAAATCCTCGAAGGACTGAAAACATGTGTCTAATGGCCCCACATCCAGAAATTTCACAAACTGTCTTTACCTGAAGTTGTTTCTCTAATTGCTTCTAATGAAGTCAATGCATGTGTTAATTAAATATTAAGTGCAAATGTGAGTACTTATAAGATGTGCACGGCTCTTCAGAAAACCTAAGTGCTTAAGTCACTCCCCAACTCCAGTGAACACAGAGTGTTGGGGTCCCCAGATCACTGCAGTTGACACTCTGCAGCCACCACAACAGTGTTCATTATCAAATTTCAGAGACAAAAACCATGCCCATGATATGGCTTGAGGACAGTTTATATAAACAAGTTAGCAATATGAATCTGCCTTATACCAAGTGCTACATTCATAGTACATGTTGTTTCATTTTCACAATGGCCCTCTGAAGTTTGTATTTATCCTCAGTTACAAACAAAGGAACTGAGGTCCCAACAGACAAAGTAATTTATCTAAAATTGCACAACACAAAGACCAAAGCCTGAACTTGAATCCAAGTAGCTTTCTACACAAGACTTACTTTTTTTCCCCCTGTCACACATATGGCTTCCTTGAGCTTCCAAGAAAACCCAAATAAAGGCACTTCCACTGAAGGACAGAGAAAGATGTGACTAGACTTGAAGCACTTGAATGCAAACTTCATTTGCCAAGAAATGGTCTCCGGCAGACTCAGATTTTCCCCCTTTTTCCTTCTTTGATGCTCTGAATCACAGCTGTACATTTCTAACAAAAAGATACATGCATCACAGACAGTCAATGTGAGTGAAAGAATAAAATAGACAGGGAAATAGTAAGAAATGGCTACATTGGTAGCCATGATAAAATTTTAATTTGAACATTTTCGGAGACCAGATTTCAGCTTATCAAGTCCTATGTAAATCCCATGCAAATCCCCCACAATGCCTGCTGCTGCTGTTGCTGCTAAGTTGCTTCAGTCCTGTCCGACTCTGTGTGACCCCATAGATGGCAGCCCACCAGGCTCCCCTATCCCTGGGATTCTCCAGGCGAGAACACTGCAGTGGGTTGCCATTTCCTTCTCCAATGCATGAAAGTGAAAAGTGAAAGGGAAGTCGCTCAGTTGTGTCCAATTCTTAGCGACCCCTTGGACTGCAGCCTTCCAGGCTCCTCTGTCCATGGGATTTTCCAGGCAAGAGTACTGGAGTGGGGTGCCATTGCCTTCTCCTCCACAATGCCTGCACGTATTCCCATCTCTCTCTCTCTCCCTCTCTCTGTCTCTCCCTCTCCCTCTCTCCCTGCCTTTGTTTTTTTTTTTTCTTTTGCTCTGCCCTCCCTGGGATGTGGCCCTCAGGAAATCGAAGTAGAAACAATGGAACTGGGATTGCCCTCTTGGCTCAGTGCTCTGGATGGAACATTTGCTGCAGTGGAGACGACACATCTGAGGGAAGTTTCTGATCAGTATTCGGTACCTATGTTCACTGGTCTCCTACAATGGCAGCACTAAATCCAAACATCTAGAAGAATGTGTATACGTGTATTTTTTAAGTGTCAGTTTCAAAGGTCTCAGCCTAGTTACAGACAGACTTTTGCCACCCTGCTTCTTTAAAAATCCACACACGCACACAACAAACCACCTCTTTGATGGACTCATTAGGCAGAAGTTTTTCACAGTTGAACCCAATGCCTTTGAAATGAGAATTCAAATGGAAACCACGGAAAGCTCAACGCCACCACTGCCCTCTGAGTCACTGCTGTCACCTGTCATAGGGTCACTAGCCTGGGAGACATCTCACACACGGCATACACCTCTCGCTGCCTAGAATTACCAAAGACTTTCCAGCATGGCCTTTGTAACTGTTTAACTGCTCTAGATTGTCCTAAATCTATCCCCTTTGCATCCTTCAGGACTCAGCTTAAATGTCCACTCTTTGAAGAGGCCGTCCCTAGGCTAAGGATTTCTTGTTGTTTAGTCACTAAGTTGCTAAGCTGCATCCAACTCTTTTGCAACCCCATGGACTGTAGCCTACCAGCTCACACTGTAGGCTCCTTGGTCCATGGGATTTCCCAGGCAAGAATACTGGAGTGGGTTGCCATGACCTCCTCCAGGGGATCCTCCCAACCCAGGATCAAACCTGTTCCCCCTGCACTGCAGATGGACATTTTACTGCTGTGCCACTGGGGAAGCTAAGAAGATTCCTCAATTATTTTCTACCAGAATATTAATCACTTGTAACTATTTCATTTATCTATAGTATATCTCTTCTAGAATGTGAATTCCTTAAAAGCAGAGACTTTGTTTGTAATGACAATAGGGTATCTCGAACGCAGAGGCTGATGCAGGCTTGCCAAGTAAATAAATAAATAAGCAGCTCGCTTTTAAAATTTCCACTCCTAAAAGCTTGAGCTCCACATATGGCAGTGAGAAACTTTCTTCCTTAGATATCTGAGAGCCAGGGCTATCCCCCTGCTAAGGATAATGGAAGGTATTTGCCTTCATAGAACACTTTCCAGTAGAATCTGCAGCAGAAACACTGAGGGAGGGGCCCAGGGAGTCAGGGCACACTCTAAGTTCAGGAGATCCACTCAGCACTTGCCAATCTGCCTCATTTGGGCTTCAAGGCATGATGTACTTCTCCCTACTGTTTGGGCAGAGGGTGGCTGGCTTTTCAGCCTTCGCTGCTATATGTGTTGTATGGCTACTGAGCCAGAAGATGAGCACATCTGACAGCTGCCCCAATGCTGAGTGAGCTTAACTAGAGTAATGAACACCAGGAGCACATACACTGAACCCAGGAATGAGGTATAAGTGAGGACCCAAGACTGGTGAAGCAATTATCTATTCAAATGCTAGCAAGACTGCCCTGGACAACTTTTCTGGCTCATTAGTATAAAGACCCAATAAAAACTTGCTCAAGAAAATTTAAATACACTCCTGGTGCCCTTTCCCATTCCATTAGACATGTTGCCCTTAGGCAATTCAATCTGAGCTCAAGTCTTCCATTACAATCTCTATGCTAATGAGTCTTCCAGGCTGGACCTCTCTCTTGAGCTTCTCCCACATGGCCAACTGCCCCTTGGACTTGGCTACTTGGGTATCTTGCAGGCATCTCAAATTCATAATGTGCAAAACTTGCCTAAGGTCATGCTGATAGAAAGTGGCAGGTTCATTTCAGGTTCAGATGACACGAAAGATTATACACAGTCTTTCCCTCTCATGGATGGGGATGCCTGTAGGGAGGATGCCACTGAACTGATTTGCTTGGGTAAATGAACCTCAGGGAAATGAATTCTACAGCACAAACGGCAGTGAACACTGTCAATAAAATGCTACCCAACCTCCCATTAACCTGGCAATCGTAAACGACAGTGTTAGCTGGGGACTTCTTAGACAATGATGGCCTTACAGTTGCTGCAAGAAATTCACTTGCCTAGAATTGAGTGCAGGGAAGCAGGTACAACCTAATAGCCCTTTATTGCTTACTTAGCTTTTAAGGTGTCTCAATTAATGAAGGATCTCCCAGGATAGGGCATGAGAAGGAATGAAAGAGGATGGAGATCATCAATCCACTGTTCTCTTTTAACAATCCTCTTAGGAAAATACTGTTTCTTGAGCAACACCATCCAAGTCCAGTCAGTCTTGTGTTTTGCCTCATTCCTTTTATGTTTTCGTTCACCAACAGTCTTAGTTAGCAACATCCTTGAACAGAGTGCTGTGGTTCTCAAAAGACACAGTTTCATTTGCAGCTTGCTCCCAAGCTTCAACTCTCCAATTTTCTTTGACGGGGTTATTACCAAATGTGCACCTGCCTCAGGTATCAACTCAGCCGGTTTGCCCAGGGCCGACCATCTATCCTGCCCAGGGAGGTGCTCAGGTCAGACTGGCTGTGCTCCCCTCCTTTCCACATGCTGCCTTGAGAGCTTTTGGACATTACCCCTTGCCAGATTTCTCCTGCCCTTGATATTCTCTGTTTCCAATTATCCTTGTCCAGACAGATTATTTTTAATTTGAAAGTGTGGCCTCTTTTTTATCCCCCTCATCTGAGCGGGCACCAAAAACTTGTATATTTTACAACAGAATCAATGGAGTTGACGTGGATTTGTAAGTTTAGGGATGTTATTGTAGATCAGTTTCTTTTTCAACATTTATTTTCATCAATTCCTGAGAACTGAATGCCTTGACTTGTAAAGACTGACTTTTTTTAGATTCTTTTTTTTTTTCAATGACACTGGTAGCATCAACACTAACCCTATAGAGACAGGCACCTATCTGACGAGCTAAGTATTTCTCCTCTGTTGTAGTCATGCATAAGACCCCATCTCATTCCATTCTGCAATGGATGTGCCCTGTGAGGTATGTCTCATATTTACCTACTTTTCCAATTAATCCCTACTTTCCTTCTAGACTCAAAACATGGCTTTCTACTGCTGCACAAACTCCTTAGTGGTTTTCCCAAATCCCCAATCAATTAAAAATGGCTCTGCCTGGCTGAATTTTTGGAGAACTTTGCTGATCTGAAGGATCAGTCACAATTCATCACATATTACTTTCATACAAATACTAGATGGGACACTGATGCAGAGAATTTTGGAAGATTTTCTAAAAACTCTCAGTTTCATGGTGTTAAGTCAAGTTATGCTCGTATCAAGGTTCATTTGAAGTAAGAGAAATTTTCTAAGCTTACAGGTGAATAATAAAGTGTTATTCTAGCTAATTAAAAAAAATTTGAGTGTGTTAGCTTACCTGAGTATTTTTTCTGCCCTGTTAAGTTTTAGAAAGTGGTTAGCATTCAGTGGCAAACCAAGGCCATCTATGAGGTCCTCTAGGAATTTACTAAAATTCTAACTAGACCCTTAAGAGAAGCAAGGCTAATTATACACCAGATTCTTAAAAAGCAATTTATGGCTAAATCTCTGAATTATAATTGATCCTGGACATCTTCACACTCCCCCTGATGATGAGACTTTCACTCATGTCATCTCAAACATTACTTCCATATGAAAAAGTTAATTTTAAAATTAAATAACTATTGACCTTTAAGTTCAATGCCACAGAACAAAAGTTCCAAGATTCTTCAGGTTTCAGAGCATCTGTCCTCACATTACAGAATCAAACAAAAAGTGAGTACTGATAATTTTATTAATGAAGGAAAACTCTTGTAGTAGAAAGATCATTTCCTTACCTGCTGTATATTTCTGTGGAGGAAGTGTATTTTTAGCATAAACTTAGTCTAAGTCCATGAGTTAACAAATTCTTCCCCTATCCTCTCTGTTTATAACTCCATTCACTGGTTCAACAAGTGTAGATTAAGCATATCCCAGGTACGAACCACAAGGCAACACATGGAAAAACTGTCAAAAATGAGCCAAGGTCCCCTGTTTCAATCAGCTGGGAAACAGACAACACTGCAATAGAATCTTTTCTACTGGCTTTTCTATTGGCTTCCCTTGTAGCTCGGTCGGTAACGAGTCTGCCTGCAGTGGAGACCGGGGTTCAATCCCTGGGCGGGAAAGATCCCCTGGAGAAGGAAATGGCAACCCACTCCAGTATCCTTTCCTGGAAAATCTCATGGACAGAAGAGCCTGGTGGGCTGCAGTCCATGGGGTCGCGAAGAGTCGGGCATGACTGAGCGACTAACACTCACACTTACAATAGAATCTGCCAAATAAAAAGGGCACAGGGAAGCTTGCGATGCTGGGAGGAAACCCAGGATGCTCCTGACTGGAGTAAAAGGTGAGGAGGGCTTCCCAAGTGGTAGTAGTGGTAAAGAACCTGCCTGCCAACACAAGAGAGCAGGGTTCAATCCCTGGGTCGGGAAGATCCCCTGGAGGAGAGCATGGCAACCCACTGCAGTATTCCTGCCTGCAGAATCCCAGGGACAGAGGAGCCTGGTAGGCTACAGTCCATAGCACTGCAAAGGGTCAGACATAACTGAAGCAACCTAGCACGCAAGCTTGCAAGCATGGGAGGAGAAGGGAGAGATTCAGAAAGTAGATAGGGAAGACAAAGTAATTATGACAGCACTGTGGCATTTCTGTTGATTTCAGACAAATGAAAACAGGGCTGGGTGGCATGGGATGGAACTAAAGAAGCAGGGAGGGGCCAGACACCACAGGGCTTGGTTGGCCATAGTAATAAGTTTCTGCATCTTATTCTCATTTCAGCAGGAAGACACTGAAGACATTTATTTAGGATGCTCAATTTGCTTTAAATCCAGCCCTATAATTCCATCTTTGGGAGGCATAAAAAATTTCCATACCAAAACCACCTGTGGGTTTCATCCATCATCTCCAGTGAGCCACTGTTTCAGGAGGCAGCAGGATAAACTAAAGCCTTGGCAAAGAACTTAGAGAGATGACAGCTCATTGATCAAACATGACTGTGTATGCAACAGTTACTGTAAACAGTATAGGAACTTCCATCCCCAAAGTCTGACCAAACCTTAGATGTAGGAAACATTCTTCAGGGCTGATTAGCAAGGCTCCTAAGGTATAACTTTCAAACTGAACCTGACATTTCACACTTACAAATTAAATATTTCATGACTCATATGCTTCAGGTTTGATGCTATGCCACATGGAAGCACTTTGTAAATAATCAAAATATGCAATCAAGAAGGCAAAGGCACCTGTGGAGAAGAGAGAGTTACTAAAAGCCACAGAGATAAAAGATGTTTTGCCAGTCAAGGTTATCAAAACTTCCCTCTCAAGTTTCTTTCTCAGTAAAGCCTTTAAACTACATCGATAGTCGAACCAGAGGAAAATGATCAATAAAATACTGACAATTAGAAGGCCTGTCAAAACCCAAAGTTATGACCATGCCAGTCCCACCTGAGGCTGTGACTATGTGGAGAATATACAACTGAATAGGTACAAACAGTCATGCATCATTAGACAGAGCATCAATGTACACATACTAAAAAAGCATTTCATCATCAGAGAGCATGAAGTTGGACATACTTCTACATACAACCTACTGACCAAAGCAACCAACCCTACAAATGCAACCCACTTTCTGTAAGTTGAAAAATAATCTTTGGAACTAGCCTAACAAGATTCATGACTCTCCCGCAACTAAACCTCCAATCTGAGTTTCAAGACTGCTCCAACCACTTATAGATAAGACTCAACCTGATTTTCCCTCTACCTTAAAATAATAATAATAATAAGCCCATTTAAATGTGGAGACTTTAAAAAAAAAGAAAAGAACAATTAAGGGAAGATAGCGAGACCCAGGAGAGGAGGAATGGCAGCGTCTGCTGGGACAAGGATCCTGTGGCCACTTGAAATGGAGACGGAAGAGCCTGGGTAGGGTTCTCTGTCTCTGTGGAGAAAGAGGGGATTCGGTCAGAAGAGCAGCCACGGGGGAAAGAGCCCAATCATAGGTGGAGCAGAAAGAGAGAAAAGCTGGGAGATGCCATTTTCTCCTTAATCCAGAAAAGCTTTCTTTTCTTAAAAAAGCATTTGGGACGAAGGTTTCAATCATTTATTTCTTCTAACTAGGGTTTAAGTAAATAGTAAGACGGGCAATTGTGTTATTGGTAGTGGGGGGGAACGGGAAAAAAAGGAAGGTAAATTGAGAAAAGAATACAGGAGGAGAGAAGAGCTGATGCATGGGGGTGAGGAAGAAGGCTAAAGAAGGAAGAAGAGGAGGAGGGGGCATTTCCTGGCAGTCCCATGGTTAGGCTGTAACATTTCCACCACAGGAGGAGTGAGTTCAATTCCTGGTCGGGGAACTAAGATCCCACATGCCATATGGTATGACCAACCAAAAGAAAGAAAAAGAAGAGGAAGGAGAAAGGAGAAAGAACAGACAAAAGATAACACTCTGCGTCTTCTGACAGCTTCCAAAGAACTTGCCAATTAGTGTTTCCCTTATTACCCACCCTACTGCGCAGGTACTTGATAAAAGGAGAAATCCAGCCAAGAAGCGAAGAGTAATTTCCCCACTCTCACCCTATTATATTCTCCCCATCCTACACTGGCTCTGTGGCTCAGAGGGAGAAATCTGAGGTTTCATATGAGTTGACAAATTGTTCTAATTTAACTAGACCTCAGAACATGGGACAGACCCCACACCCCAGCTTCTGCAGGGTAGAAACTAAGTTTAAAACTACTCAGTCATTTTCCAATAAATATGGATGGATACACATATGTTATATATATAAGAGATCTCTGTTCCCTTTTGTGTGACGGAAATACGCTCTATATTCACATCACTGTCACTCAGTTTTTTACAAGTATAAAAAGAGTTGAGGAGGAAAGAAAGATATGCAGCCTGACACATTTCTTAAACCAGCTTCCAAGGTAGAAGTGGTTAGTGACACATCAGAAATGAAAACCTTCTATCTCTGTCTCCAGTCCAGTGCTTAGCACACTGGATTACAGAGTCCTCAAAAGTTTTGAGAAAATTCATCTTTGAGGCTGTGTCTTTTGCCAAGACTTTGCCTTTAAAAGTGAGTCAATTCAACCACCTCTGTTAATACTTCTGAGGTTTCCCTTCACTTTTAAGATCTACTGAAAAAAAAAAAAAAAAACCAGATTGGAGGACAAAATATTTAAATCTCTTTTAGAAACATTGGGAAAATGAAGATGTGAAATTACAGACAAAGCAAGGACATCAGCACTTTTTTGCTAACATGAGCTTCCAGCAAGACAAGACACATTTAATGCCTTCCCTTCTGTCTCTTATCCACTAGAGTTGTGTTTAAGCAAGGTGACATCCACTTCTCTCACCTCCATCAGCACACAGAAGTGCTCACTTGATGTGTCATATGAAACAGGTTAAAAACTCAAGACATGCTTTTGTTAAGCAATTTGAAGAGAAAATGAGTAGCTGTAATATACTTATGACACCAGCCTCTGTATTAATTGAAATGCAAACTATAACTGGTGTAAATCAGACAATGCCTGACATGCCTAGAAGTGTCTGGTGTGCTGTAAGTTATGGGGAATAACTGTCTCCAAAATGAGTGACCTTATGGCCATAGCTCCTCCAAAAAGCCTACTCAAGGAGAAAAGAGTAAACATAGAAGAACATAGAAGTCTAAGTTTTTGGCTTTTGAAAGTACTCTTTTGGAGATCACCTAATATTCACTGGAAGGACTGATGCTGAAGCTGAAACTCCAATACTTTGGCCACGTGATGCAAAGAACTAACTCGTTGGAAAAGACCACCCTGATGCTGGGAAAGGTTGAAGGTGGGAGGAGAAGGGGATGACAGAGGATGAGATGGTTGGACGGCATCACCGCCTCCATGGACATGAGTTTGAGCAAGCTCTGGGAGTTGGCAATGGGCATGGAAGCCTGGCGTGCTGCAGTCCATATGCTGGCAGAGTTGGGCATGACTGAGTGACTGACCTGAACTGAATAAGTTATTCCCTAAGACTTCACAATCCTTTAGAGTTGATTTAGAAAAGCAAAATACTACAGGAGGGAGACAGTTTAGGCATAACTGAAAAAGTGAAAATGTTAGTCGCTCAGTCATGTCCAACTCTTTGTGACTCCGTGGACTGTAGCTCACCAGGCTCCTCTGTCCGTGGGATTTTCCAGGCAAGAATCCTGGAATGCGTAGCCAATCCCTTCTCTAGGGGATCTTCCTGACGCAGGGACTGAACCTGGGTCTCCTGCATTGCAGGCAGATTTTTTACCATCTGAGTCATCAGGGAAGTCCATAATTGACAAACATAGGCTTAAAATCGGTAAGTTTAGAAGACACTTGATTTTGAGTATCATGTCTCCCCTTAAATTTCAAGAGTACTTATGTACTAAGTCGCTTTAGATGCATCCGACTCTTTGTGACCCCATGGACTGTAGACCACCAGGCTCCTCTGTCCATGGGATTCTCCAGGCAAGAATATTGGAGCAGGTAGCCATTTCTTCCTGAAGGGTATCTTCCTGACCCAGGGATCAAACTCTGGTCTCTTATGATCCTATACAAGTAGGAAGGTTGGTTTGTTTTTTTTTTAATTTCTTCTTTTTTTTTTATTTTTTATTTTTTATTATTATTTTTTTTTTTAGGTAGGAAGGTTTTTTACTACTAGCGCTACCTGGGAAGAGTACTTAGTAGTGTTTTAATTTGTCTACGAACTTCAGAAGAACAGCAAGAGGATAGAGCTGCCAGTTGTGATGGCTTAAAAGACAACCTAAACATTTTTTCACACTCTTTCCATTGGCAGGTAGGGTCTATGTCTCCTCCCCTTTAATGTGGGCTTTTGGACAACATGACCATGCAGAATATAGTAGAAGCAATGTCATGCCAGTTTTCAGGCTGAGGGCTTAAGAGACTTCCAGTTCCTTTCTCCTGGACACCCACTCCTGCACCCCAGTCACCACAGTGTGATGAAACCAGGCCAGGCAGAGAGACTACCAGCACATGTGCTGGCTGACAGTTCAAGGTGAGGTCCCAGCTATGAAGCAGCATCAGCCAGAACATGAATTAGGAACCCCCAGGATGAATACAGCTGCAGTTCCTATTTGAACTGCAACCACACAAGAGACCAGAACAACAACAATCCCCCAAACCAGGGCAGATAACATACAGTTGTTATGCTAAACTGTGTTGTTTTGGAAAGGTTATAGAGCAAGAGATTACTTAAACAGCACTCTTTAAATATGTTCTCAATGAATTTCTTTCTGACATATTCCTACAAATTTTGTCCATAGTGCTTTGGGATGCCTCTGGGAACCTTACCACAAGGGCACCATTCTACCTTTATTCCCTCACAGGTAACATCTCCAACTTACTATGTATTTAGGCAAATCTTAGTTAGAAAAGTAATCCTATTGTTAAGTCTTGACCCTGAGTACAGGCAAACCTCTCTTTCACAGACAAAAACAGCTTTTCAGAACCCATTCCTGGAACATGAGGAGCCAGTTCCTGCCCACTGTCCCTGGCTGCAGACTGTACTGTTAGTGGCCATAAGGACTTGGGACACCTCACAACGCAGTGTCACCCTGTCTGCCGCTTCCTCTCTCTGCGGTCCCAGCCCAATCAAAGCTGCAACCATTACCATGGAAACCAGCCCAGGGAGAAGCTCAACATTCTTGGGCGAACCCTCTATGCTATCACTCACAGAAAGCTCTGGAAGGAGAAGCTCGTATTTAAGTAAAAATGGTTATTTCAAATTCGGAGAGGCACCTATTGCTTTCTCCCATTGTTTTCTCCCTAGGAAGCTGTAAGAGAGATTCCAAAAATAAAAACAAATGAAACTCGTTTGTAACTGACTTCCAAAATTACACTTAACTGCCTACCTTGCGGGAACTACTAAAACAAGTGATAAAGAACCATAAGCTCCAAGGATGTCTGTGCATCAGGCTGATTCCACCACTAATTGAGAAGGGCAGAGACTAATAATAATTAACTCCGAGTCAGACCTCATTTCCAGTCCTGACTCCATTACTAAGTAGCTGGGCAAGTCCATTTGCTCATTTATATATTCATTCAACAAATATTTGAGGTATCTACTAGGTCACAGTAGCTTTGAGAAAACCCTTGGGATACAAAACAGACATACTCCAGAAGATCTACCCCATGCCTAACACACCACTAGGCACATAATCTAGCTGCAGGGAAAACAAAGGTGAATGAGATGAAATCCTTGACATTAAGGAGCTTTCACTCTAGCAATGAAGACAGAGGAAAACATTTAAACGAAAGGACATGTTGTGATGAGAGCCAGGAAAGAGACATATAAGAAGCTAACACGAAATAACAGTTTCACCTTAGTGCAGGTAATGCTGTTTCAACTCTTTACGTGTGAGTCTGCGTGCAATGGCAACCCATTCCAGTACTCTTGCCTGGAAAATCCCATGGGCAGAGGAGCCTGGTAGGCTGCAGTCCATGAGGTCGTGAAGAGTCGGACATGACTGAGCAACTTCACTTTCACTTTTCACTTTCAAGCATTGGAGAAAGGAATGGCAACCCACTCCAGTGTTCTTGCCTGGAGAACCCCAAGGATGGTGGAACTTGGCAGGCTGCCGTCTATGGGGTCGCTCAGAGTCAGACTGAAGCAAATTAGCAGCAGCAGCAGCAAAACAGTCATACACTGCGCTGGAGTTGTCACAAGGATGCAAATTAAACTACACTGAGTACATATGCTGTGTTTGGAGCACGATGATGCTCAGTAAATGGCAGCTAGCTGTATGATTAATATGACACATCAAAGTATCTTGGGAGTAGCATTCCACCACAGGCCATGAGCCCTGAGTATCCCAGCAAAGAATGCTAAGTCCTGACCACTCTTTGCCAAGGCCACTAACAGGTCTGTGTCTGCAGAGAGCAATCTTGAGGGGAAAAGTCTTGTCTGCTTCCAGGGCAAAACACAAGTCTGCATAAAAGAGATGGATCCCCCAAGCTCCCAATTCCTTGGCTTTGCAGCAAACCCAGTGCACACAGTATTCCCCTAGGCCCCTTCACATCGCCTGCGTGGGATGTGGGGAGCTGATACATATGTGACGCTCTTGTTGCCTATTGTGCTGTGACTGATTAAGTTCTTTATCTGACCCAGGAGCCTTATGTTTTCTGGAAGCATGCATGATACCATAATAGGCAATTTTAGTTCATATGCAGGGTAGAATCTCTAATCCTGATAGCATCCTTTCAAAGTCACCAATGACCTTTAAGTTAGTTTTCTACAGATAAGCCATCAGTCACTTCCTCCCTGACACAGCAGGCTCTCTTAATGGTGGTTTGCACGTACCATCATCACAAAACATACACACACCACACAGCACCAGTCTAAATCACCTCCAGTTTCTTTACCCACCACCACTAAGCGGGGCAGTTTCTGTTATTCCTCATCACTAGAGAACTATTGTATGAACGATGGCTTTTTTTTTTCCTCTAGCAAGTCAGAAAGACCAGAGGCCCTATACAGACACAACTTTAGAATCAGCATATAGTACAGTGACAAAGTTATGACAAAAGACAGTGAAATCTGCCAAAGAATCAAAAAAAAACAGAGAAGGTGGCAAATTTGCAAATGAGGTAAAGCACATAGATTTGCTCTCAAATGGAGACCTATCTAGGAAGGAAAATGAACTTAGACAAGTAAGTTTTAATCAGCAAAAGGGCATATCACTTGTATCAGATGGTAAAAAATGGTGTGTAACAGTTTCCTCTATCTCAAGTAAAAGTAAAAAATGCACACGCAGCAGTTATTACTTCTGAAGAGTCAGAAGCTTTTCCTAGACTCTTATTATTGTATTTTCTTTCTTCTCTCTAAGCCATTTTATTTTTAAGTGCAAAGGTGTAAGTTGAATTCACTAACTCTTATTATACATGGCAAAAGCTCAGAATCTGAAATGCATTTTCAAATAAGGATACTGCTGGGAGTCTGGAAACTGCAACTGGACCAGCCGTTGACTATTTCATTGTGACTGCCAAAAACAAAAGAAAAACAAAACAAAAACCCACTGCTTTCCTATCTCATTACAACTTCCTCTTAGAAGTCACATGCAAATTCCAGAGAAGGAAACAGCAGGTACAAAGAGATACGTACACACATGAACCATCATTTCAGATGCACATTTTGTTTATTTAAAAAAGAAATCACTCAGGGGAAGGAAATAGGTTCATCATTTCTCCCAGGCACTAGCCAAGCTGCAGAATTATTTCACGTCAAAGATAATCGCATTAATGAAATATTTATGCACACTCATTATAGGAAAACATTGCCTTTTATAACCAAGGTTTTCTGCTGAAGTAAAAAATTAGGAAGCGTTTAGGTTGCTAAATTCATTCTGTTTGGGATTTACAAATTGAGCACCTTAAGGCCAGGACGACACTCCCGTATCAGCTGTCCTTTGAACAACCAGAGGTGCTGGAAGCAGTTCATGAGAATCGAGTTTTCAAGAAGTTCCCTGTTCCCTGTCATAAGTCAAGGGATGTGAGATTCAGGTCTCTTTGTTCCCTGAGGCCTTTGAAAACAAAAAATTAGCCTCCAAGAGAGCACTTGCTCTACTAAAGCAGTCAGGCTCCCTTGGATTGCTTTAAATGAAAGGCATCCCTGGTCGTCACCTTGGGGGCTGATGTACCAGACACCATCTCTTGTGGAGTGAGGAACGACATCAGAGGCAGGACCAACCTGAGAAGCTAGGAGAGTCCCTGAGGACATGGAAGGCATTGAAAGGACCACTGGATGTGCTCCAGGCTGCTAAATGGTAATTCCAAAGGGATTTGTGTAATCTCCCTGTTAGAAAATTCACAGACTCCCGGACACACAGCTGAGAACATAAATATATGTTTGAGAAACTGCTCTGAGTCTGAGCAGTTTGAGAAACTGCTCTGAGAAGGAAAATAAAAGTAATAAATTCTTATCCACCCAGGTTGATTTATCAGTCACTTACCTCGATGCGCAAAGCACAAAAAATGAAGGGAAGGGAGAGCAGCAATTAGGCTAACATGAAGGCTGACTATCTTATTTCACAGAGTGGCAGGAACAGTGGGGAACTACAGTTCCTTCTTTGCTACCTGACTCTGAAATCCCAGCTCTTTAAAATCACTTAATTGCGTCTCTTTGCAGGGAATGTTTACTTCCTTTCTCTTCATTTTCTCTCCCAGAGTCCTATCTAACAATTCATGCGGTAAAGTTTCTAATAACTCTTATTCATGGCACCCAAGATGAATGGAAAGAATAAACTCACATTCACTGAGTCCAAAGGGAGGCCCCACTGTGTAACAGGCTTTGTGTTAGGTGCTGGGAGTTTAAAAAAACTGAGTTTATAAACCGTACCATGACTAGAAAGAGGTTTCCAATACTAAATCTCAAACATTTCGTTGTTAATTTTTGGCTGTAGTCACTGACATCAATCTAGTTCAAGCAAAAAAGAAATTTATCAGTGCACGGAGGAGGCAGAAAAATGTCCAACCCAACTCCTTGAACTTATGAATACGTCACCTTACATGGCAAAATGACTTAGCAGATGAAATTAAGGTTTAAGATGGGGAGACTATTCTGGATTACCTGGATGGGCCAATCTAATCACATGACTCCTTAAAAGAGAAGAGTATTTTCTGGCTTTAGTCACAGATATGAAGACAGAACAAGGGTCGTATAGACAACAGCAACAGAAAACTGATACAGTACAAACAACCAAAAACCTCAGGAGTTCCTTCAAACCCAATTAGGCCCTGTTGCTTCAACCAGTAGTTTTGACCTAGAGAGACTTTTGTCCTTCAGAGGACATTTGGCAAAACCTGGAAACATGTCCAGTTATCAAACCTAAAGTTCAGGGGTTGTGCAATTGGCATCTGCTGGGTAGAGGTCAAGCATGGTGCTAAACATCCTATAAGGTATAACACAGCCCCCATCAACAAAGAATCACCGAGCCCAAAACATCAACAGTGCTCTGTCTTAACATTATACTGACACATCTCTCTATATGTCTTGGCTTTGTTTAGTTTTATCCTTAGGTAAGATCTCCCCACATGGTAGCAAAGTGGCTGCATACAGCTTCAAGCCCACTGCTTTCAACCTCAAAAATCCCTTCTTTGCTGGGTCTGGCAAATTCTTGGGGGTCATTCTGATTGGCCCATCTTGATTTATCCAGACTCCTAAACTCTTGAGAGTCCCTTGGACCATAAGGAGATCAAACCAGAATTAAAGGAAACCAATCCTGAATATTCACTGGAAGGACTGAAGCTGAAACTGAAGCTCCAATAATATGGCCACCTGATGCGAAGAGCTGACTCATTGGAAAAGACCCTGATGGTGGGAAAGACTGAGGGTAGGAGGAGAAGGGGACGACAGAGGATGAGATGGTTGAATGGCATCACTGACTCGATGGACATGAGTTTGAGCAAACTCCGAGAGATAATGAAGGAGAGAGAAGCCTGGCATACTGCAGTCCACAGGGTTGCAAAGTCGGACATGACTGAGTAACTGAACAACAACAGCGTAAATCAATCTCAGCAGCTATGAGGATGAAGTACTATTTTGATTGGCCACGCTTAGTCACATGCCCTCCCCTAGGCCCAAAAGGGCTGAGTCGGCTCCAGCTCCACATAAACCATTATGCAGCGGCAGAAGATGACCATCAAAAGGAAACAAGGTAAGAAAGAATTTGAAATGTCTGCTGCTGAGACAGAGCCTGTCCAATCAAGTGGATCAAGAGTGATTCCGGGGGGTTTTATAACCACTAACAACATCTCCCATGAACAGGAATCTGTTGGCTCCACATCTCTACGTGGGCCTCTGAATTGTCCCCAGCTCTCCATCAGAGTGTTTCTGAAGGGTCAAAACGACATCCAGCTCACAGGCTGTGTTGTCTCAGGTTAACATGACACGATTTGGTCAAGAAGACTTTCTTTTTAAGAATGCTATGACTGGGCACTCTCATAGTAGAAACAAACTCTACAAAGCTGCCAGAAGCACTGTGGCTGGATCTGAAACATAACTTCCTAAGATGATGAAAAAAGGATTAGCCTCAGAACTTGATGCAATTCTCTTCACAGTACACGTTTCTAGACCAAGACAAAGACGAATGAATTTTTGATCAGTAACAGCAACGGACAGGAGAAAGGAAAATGACCTTAGTGCCCCAGCCCAAACGTGGCAATGGTGAGTATTTGCTTTATCTTTTCAAACTGACCTCTCACACTCCTTTTATCTGCAAAGCATAAGTGGTTCACTTTAGTTAAGCATTGGTCATGTGCCCTGCCTTAAAATTTCCTTAACTTTTCATAACTCTTATATAAATAGTCAAAAGTAGCCTGTGATCAAGGATGATACAGATTTCTGAGCATAAGTGAAGTCAAAATATTATAGGATTCACATACAAACATGATACTGTGAACCTAGAAGTTGATAAAACACTAACGAGGGCAACATAAAAGTAAGACGAATAAAATCCTCTTTTTGCATAGGAATTTCCCATGAACAATATATTTGTCATGTTTGGACTCATCTTCCCAAGTCAAGCATCACTAAGCATCCTTTACAGAAGTGTCCCTTCCTTTCAAACTAGAGCACAGTACTTTTCCTCCCTTCATTTCTCATTTCTTCCTTTCCCTCCTTATTCCCTTCCATCATTCCTTCCTTTCAGAATTCACCAGGAGTCCTTGCCAATTCCACCCTGCCCTCTTTCTGCTCCTCACCCCATCCTACAAGCTGTCTTCCAGAATTTCCAACCAGCAGCACACAGCCCTACAAACGAAAGGACACACAGTAAATGCCCTTTCAAAAAATAACATCTAAACCAAAAACTTATATATTCATTGCAAAACACCAAAAGACACAAATACAAAGAAATCTACAAGCAGCTGTCTGTCCACACAAAGGTAATCAGTATAAACATGCTGCTTTAGATTTGTTCAAACTGTACATAAATGTGTGCCTTTATACAAACACTTATGAACTACATAGAATGTATACATACATACACAGTACATACAGACTTCCCAGGTGGCACCAGTGGCAAAGAACTCGCCTGCCAACGCAGGAGACTCATGTTTGATGCCTGGGTTGGCAAGATCCTCTGAGGGAGGGCATGGCAACCCACTCCAGTATTCTTGACTGGAGAATCCCATCAACTGAGGACCCTGGTAGGCTACAGTCCACAGCGTTGCAGAATTGGACATGACTGAAGCGACTTAGCATGCACGCACACATACAGTCCATATATATTACCATACACAACTTCATTTTTGTAAAGCATAGTAATATACTACATTTACGGTATGGCTATTATACCATATTTACTGCATAGATTTCTGTATTAGACTACATTGACTATATCCGTTGTTGTGAGTGTGCTCATTCGTGTCCGACTCCTTTGTGACCCCAGCGACTACAGCCCTTCATGGTCGTCTGTCCATGGGATTTCTCAGGCAAGAATACTGGAGTGGATTACCATTTCCTCCTCCAGAGGATCTTCCCAACCCCTCATCTCCTGCCCTGACAAGCGGATTCTTTATCACTGAGCCATCTGGGAAGCCCTATATTGACTACACAGATTACTTTTAATAAACGATGGAACATTATGTGCTGTTTTGTAACTTTGTTTCTACCAGATGAACAAATACTACCAGGAACAAATACTGTGAACACTGCTTCATACGAATTCATATTCACCTATGACATCACTGTTAATACATGAATGAGCAAACGATGGCCCTAGGAGGGGGACAGGGTATGGCTAGCAGCGAAATCCCTCTGTCACTGTGGATACACTGTAGTGAGGAAAACGCGTGGGTGTATGGGAGAAAAAAGGAGCTACCTCATCAAAGGCTCACTATTGGGGTTTTCACACAGAACGTCTCTATCTGACATCCCCCTATCCCAAGGTAGCTCAAGAAGGAAGCAGAGACCCTCCAGATGGCAGAGACAAGAGCAGAGAGTCTTATCTTGGTATCTTTGATTGTAGAAACTACTCAAGGTCTCAGGACTTCTTTATACTTTCCTAAATCATTCTGCCAAGGCCTTTCTCCTGCTCACAGGGTCCCCCAGGATGCCGACGGGATTCCGCAGATGTAACTTGTGCCACCATTCAAAACAGGCTGGCATCTACGCCTCTCGAGCACACAGCTCCTGTCTAAGTAGTGCTCCCTCATTAATCTCAGGAAATCAGCAACAACAACAACAAAAGATGATAAAGTCAGTCATTCTGACATGTAAAATGCACATCGTAATCACAGTTTTGGTGGAGAACTTATGCCAAAGTGAGAGCAATGAAATCTGAATCGCAGAGGAGGGCCTCATTAGAGCCTCAAGTATTTCATCTTCACTGAGATGCAACATGAGCTTCAGAGAGCTTTGCGTGAAAATTAGCATGCTTTCTGGATTAGAAAAAGTGAGAATCTGCTAGGTGTACCTGTGAACATATATATTTTAAAAAGCCCATTGTTCGCAGACAGACTATCATTACAAACAAAGCAATCTGATATTCCAAGCGAGGCAGGGGCAATGAGAAGCCTGCACAGACAGGTTTAATTACCCTGAACACTGCATATCTTTATAAAGACAACACAGGTATTACAGATTTCCTCCGACCCAACCAGGCTCTGTAAAAAGCACATTTGTGTGTTCATAAACTCACTCACTCTGTCCTGTCAAAATTATGATGTAGCACTGGAGAGGGATGCTAAGAGAACTGGTTACCATAGCAATGAAAATCGCCACCATACTGAAAATATCTGAGTGACTCCGTCTCATCTCTCAGGTTCTTACCAGAATGACTTGCTTGAGGTATCTTTCAGCCATCCAGAAGAAAGTCCCTCAGGCACAGGACTCTGTTCTGAATCACCTGAGTGTGACCATAACTACAAAAGTCTCTGGACAGGAAATTTTACTGCATACCTGGCTCAAAAAAATTGGCAGCACTGCCCAGTAGCGTGTGTGCTACATGAAAGCAGGGTTTCTCCACGGTTTTGCTTTTTGCTGAATCAGCATTACCTAAGATAATGCCTGGCACATGCTAAGTGCCAGTAAGTTTATGTCAAATGAAAGATAATGAAAAACACAGCACTAAGGAGAACCACAGCGTAAAACGCCACAGCCTTGTAAAATCAAAAGGCCCAGGTCTGGAGTCAAGAGTACTCAATTTCTCAATCTGATCAGAAGAAATCCAAACAAGATTCCTTAAGCTTTATTCTTTATCCCTTCCGTTTATAATGAACTCATTCAGCAGACACAGGAGTACAATGGTGAAGTAGATGGACTCTGGGACCAAAATGCCTGGGTTTGAATTCTGAGTCTATCACCTAGTGACTTTAAAGCGATCAGCTAACTACTGTGTGTGCCTCAGCGTCTCCATCTGAGAAAGACAGTGAGAAACAGGACCGACATTAAATGTTGGCTATTACCATTCAGCACACACTACAGATAAAAAGATGACTAAAACATCCCCATGTTCTTACAACAGCAGCAGATACTATATATATATGGCTACATGTTTAACTCTCCCCACCAGGAGGCAGAAGGACAATCACGAGATAGCCTTCCACTGTCCCAAAAACTGGTGGACATTTTCCTACAGTTGGGAAGTGGACTTAGAAACTCTGCCAAATCTCTGAAGACCACAATGAATAGATGCTTTGAATTTCCAACCGCTACTCAGAAACTAAGACTGGAAACTAAACATGTGGGCTTGCTTTTTGATCCACGGCACAAAAAAGAAGGAACGTGAGGGACTTCACTGAGGCCAAGGGGTTGAAAGAAAAGAACTATGATCTCCTCCATCCACACTCCACCATAACCGCAGAATGAGTGGCAACACGTTTGATTCCAGCCAACTAAAAAAGTGGAAGGACCCAGCCTCAACCAATCATAGACCAAAAAATCTAGAGGTTAGCTGAGACACTCCAAGCTAGATGCTCCAATTATTAGAAAATTCTGTGCATAATAAGAAAAATGTGGAAACTCAACCTCTCAGAAAACCTGGTTTCAGATAATCTAATTAGTAAAAAAAAAAAAAAAAAAAGGAAAGAAAAGGGGAAAAGAACCTATGGTTTAAAGGGTTAATAGTCTGGTTGCTTTTCAAATATTTTTTGAAGCCAATTTAGCAGGGGAAAAGAGATTTATATGAACAAATTCTTGGCAGAGAGAGTAGAGTGAAGAAATATAAAATTATGCAAAGACTTGTTGAGATTAAATGAATTACTGTTGCATATGAATCAGTCTTTTTTCAAGAATCTATACAGCATAAAATAGACATGGTCTTGTAGTTGATTAGATTTACACTTTCATCTTATTTAAACTATGCCACCGGGAGAATAAAATAATTCAACACTTTTTATATAAAACACCTTGGCTTAATATTTCACAATAAGGAACCTTGCTTTTGAATTAAATTATGCCAAAACGGGAGTCTAGGAGAAGAGAAAATTTAGTATGTGTGATGCTAAACCATTCAATCTGGTAAAGACACTGAGTCTCTGACACTGGAGAACTATTGCAATGTATATTTTCTTATGATTGGGAAGTAGATTTTAAAATTCTACCAATCTTTAACAACTATACCACAGACATGTACTACCATGCTTTCTTGTTGGGGCACCAAACTTCTGCAGCATTCAGAAAGTCCAGAAGTCTCTGAATGATGCCATTTTTACTTCACAGATGACATCTAGGAAACAGCTGGAGAGAATGTGATTCTCTCCAGTGATCTTCTACACATAGTGATTTGAAAGGCCACAGTCTACGTTACCTAGGACTCCATTCATAAATGCGCTAGAAGCACAGCTTCTCAACTAGCGTTCCTAGGAAGATTGATGCCCTTGGCCCTGGGGGCCTTGGTGGGGATTTGGGGAGATGAGAGCTCCAGAATGAACTCATCCTATATGCATTTTATTAGAGCTCTAAATTCTCTCTGAAATGTCATGCTAATAATACCACTGGCTATTTCGGCCATGATATGCCAAAGTTGGAGGCAGAAGGACAGGCTATAGTTCCATACAATCTTAACAGGAGTTTGGAAGAAAGCAAAATATAGTGGGATGGGGACTCCATGGCTAAATAAATATAGTGAATAGGAACACAAAGTAATAAGGGGTTTCTTTACTACAAACCTTGAAAAATCCCTTGATATGCTATTGGAATATGCTAAAGGAATACAATACTGCTGGATTTCTCCAACTTATTTGATAGCACTCACGTTTTAATGGTGTTTCATCTGGATTAAGAACAGAACACACAGTTTGAGAACTGCTGCTCTGAGTATTTACCTTGTGACCGGATGAAGGGGCTTCAATATGCATTTGAGTTACATTTGAATTGTTTTTAAAATAAATTAAAAAAGAAAGGAGGTATCATTCCAGATGGAGTTCCTGATGATGCAGACACTTTATGATACAAAGGACAGAATGTGATCTGGGAGAAGAGAGTAAGAATACATTTGGATGGCCTCAATTAATTCTGCCATTTTACTTCTAAAATATTCCAGGTATATTTTTACATTGTTTGCTTCCTTTTGCTCCATTTGAGGAGTATCGATGAGTGCCTACTATGTGCCTTAGGCACTGGGAGATCCCATGGTCCTTAGAAATACCTACAGCGGGCCACGTGGAACTTCCGTCCACAGAAAGGGAGACGGACAATAGAAATACCAACATACGACTTGAAATATGTTACGCTTTTAAGTGTGACTCGTCCACCTGGGTGATGTGATACGGCAAGAAAGACTGGAGTGACACAGGACTGGAGTGTGTAACCAGGAGACTCAGTCAGCCAAGCACAGATCTGAAGAGGTTTCCCTTACTAGACAAACAACAGGCGCAAGTGCTTAGAGCCGGAAATGAGTCTGGGGTAAAGACAGTAAGCGCAGTTGGAGCACTTCCTAAGAGGGAGAAGGTGGCAAGAGATGAGCCTGCAGACCCAGGAGGGGGCCAGATCGCACAGGAGCATAGAGCTCACGGTGAAGAATCCGGACGCACATCTAAGGAAAGGAACTCAGTACTTTTAACAGTAAAAGCCCTGACGTGATTTCTGTCCCTAAAAACGGGTGCTGTTGGGGCGTCCCTGGTGGCTTGCTGGTAAAGCATCCACTTGCAAATGCAAGAGACACAGTTCAGATCCCTAATCTGAGAAGATTCGCACGCCGCAGAGCAACTAAGCCTGTGCACCACAACGTGTTCTAGGGCCCAGGAGCCGCAGCTTCCGAGTCCACATGCCTCAACTGCCGAAGACCCCTCACCCTAGAGCCCGTGCTCTGCCCCTGCAATGCGAAGCCCGAGCAGCTCAGCTGGAGAGCAGCCCCAGCTCACTCCAACTGGAGCAGAGCCTGAGCAGCAACAAAGACCCTGCTGTTGTTGAGCTGCTAAGCCGTGTCCAACGCCTTGCAAATCTATAGACTGTAGCCCTCCAGGCTCCTCTGTCCATGGCGTTTCCCAAGCAAGACTACTGGAGTGGGTTGCCATTTCCTTCTCCAGGGGATCTTCCAGACCTAGGGATCGAACCCGTGTCTCCTGCACTGGCAGGCAGATTCTTTATCATCTGAGCCACCAGGGAAGCCTTAAGAAAGACCCAGCACAGTCAAAAATAAGTAAATATATAAACTTTTCTTTAAAATAAAGATGGGTGCTGTTGTGTGGGAAACAGTGATAGGAAAAAGTAAAGAAATGAAATAGAATAATTATATGGTAGGTTACCTCCTCAAATCTTAGGGCCTAAAAGTCCAAATTCTGCAGGGATGAGTCAAGCCTGATTTTCATCCAACTAAGAAGGACCAGTGGAGAAGGCAATGGCACCCCACTCCAGTACTCTTGCCTGGAAAATCCCATGGGCGGAGGACCCTGGTAGGCTGCAGTCCATGGGGTCGCGAAGAGTCGGACACGACTGAGCAACTTCCCTTTCACTTTTCACTTTCCTGCATTGGAGAAGGAAATGGCAACCCACTCCAGTGTTCTTGCCTGGAGAATCCCAGGGATGGCGGAGCCTGGTGAGCTGCCGTCTATGGGATCGCACAGAGTCGGACACGACTGAAGCGACTTAGCAGCAGCAGCAAGAAGGACCAGATGTTCTGTCACACGGGGGCACAGCACTATTGTCAGAGGAGACACAGTCATGTCAAAGAAGTGACACAAAGAAATAAAAAAATCTGCTTTCATATTAGCTTGTCTACAGCGTCATTTATTCTTAACAACCTTCTTTTGAATCGTAAATGAAAGGAAAAAAAGAGAAAGAATGTGAAGATAAAACTTTTTTTTACCTACATAAGCATTATTCCTCTAGTAGAGCCCAAGTGTGTACTGAAGCCAATTATTTTTTAAAAATAGTAAGGCTTTACCTTGATTTTTAATCAACACCCAAATGACATTGTCTCACAAAATGGTAACTTACCATGTTTAATAATTCTTGAGATTTAAAAGAGAAAACCTTGGCATATGGCAAAATCTGATTAATTCTGGTCCTATTAAATGGGATTCTGTAAAAATCGGGACCTGGGTAATCTAAATCAGTATTCTGCTTTATCCAATTTTTTTCAAATTCTGTTCTACAAATTAGGGATTAACAAATAATTACGGGGAGGAGGGTATTCATTCTGAAGAGAACAAACTGTACAGAAATATATTTATGCACAACCAACCACTGATTACAAACTGTTCATCTACTCATTCATGCAGGCCACTTAAAGATTACTATTACATTCATAGCCTACTTTGAGGTTTCTTGCATCTATATATTAGCAAACAAATGTATTAATTTCAAAATATTTCCTAGTTGAAAATTTTCAGGAATTCTAGCTAAACATTGTGGTTAATTGGAATCACACACAATCAGTGCATTTTAATATTCCAGGTATAATATTTCACACAATACTTAATAAACAACAGACATATTCAGTCTGTCACTTGTAGATTTAGTTTTACCTGAATTTCTAAGTGCAGTAACCTACAGCTCTTTAGGTTTAGAAATGAAGCTGAATCTAGCCCAGAAGAGACACTACTAATCTTGCTTCATCTAAATATTACAGGAACTGCCCAACAAGGCCAAGTTCCTTGAGTAGACCTGTGCTTGCCCTCTCTGGGAACCCATCCTGGAGGCTCCTATCACTAATGAAAGTAAACTCCACCTCCTGACCTCTTCAGCTGTTCCAGAAATACAGTCATACTCAGAGTCTCTGGAGGCAAACTCTGAGTCAGTCTACTGTAAATATAGTACTGTAGTCTAAGCAGGAGACTGGACTAGATTTTAAAACAAGTGGTTTGCAATAAAAGACAGCAACACTAAAATGACCATGAAATGCAACCCTGCTAGCGCTGATCTTCAGGTATACAGTAGTACAGGATGATTTAATTAAAAAAGAAATGCTAGGTTATTTTCTTTCTGTGGCCAAATACTTTGGGACCTCATGTTCAATTAAAAATTAAAACTTGGCCACAAATACCGAGAGTCTAATTACATTTCTCAACATCTGTGTTTCATTCCAGGCCAAAAGAAAATAATATTTACAGAATAGCAGCTTGAGATAAAATATGCTACAGTCTTTTCATCTAGTTGAGTTGCTGAACTTCTCCACTGCATGTTACCTTTACATGGCATATCAATCAGGAATGCTTTTGAGTGCAAATAAGAGAATCCTTAAATAACAGTGGCTTCAATAATTAGTAGTTTATTTTTTGCCTAGAAATCTGGAGAGAGGTGGTCCCTGGGAGAGATTCAGCTATTCCACAATACTGACGAAGACACAGCTCTCCCTTTCTAGTCCACTACCCTCAGCATGTGAGTTTTCTTCTTCAAGCCTGTCCCCTCGTTTTTCAAGTTGGCTGCTACCTTTCCAAGCAACATATCCTCTATTAAAGCAGAAAGCAAGAGAGACAGAGGCAAAAGGATTTGCCTTCATGGGAGTCATTTTTATTCAGGAAGGGAATCTCTCCCACTTCCCCTTAAGCCTCATTGGTTAGGACTGAGTCAAATGCACAGCTTTATACCAATCACTTCTGAAACAGAATGGGCTGACCAGACTGGCTTAGACTAACCACAATTCATCAAGGATTACTGGAGTCAACCTGCTTTGCTTGAGACCAAGCTGACTACATACAAAACTGAGGGGATAGGTGCTAGTTAGGCAAAAATAGTTGTTTATGCTACAAGTGTTTCACAGAATGGAAGGATCTCTGAAAAGCCACATAAACACATGGCCATTAAAGAAAAAAATATAATAGTATATCTTCCATCTCCTGTTAAGCCTGAATATTGTGGGAAACTGAAATGGGTCAGAGCTATAAACACAGATGAGTTATTATCTAACTCTCCTCCTTGGATTTTATGAGGATTGTTCTTAATAAGAGAGATGGTCATCTCCATACCAAGTTTTACCATATCCTCTGCAAAGAAGCAGGATCAAATCGTCTCTGGAAATATCTTCCCACCCCACCAAATGCAGTGATCGGATGACTCCAAGGGTAACAAAAATACAACAGGTTATTTCATCCACTCTCCCTGGAAGGTGATTTAAATGTCCATTTTAAAATGTACAACACATACTCACTCCAGTGATACAACAAGTAGTATATAAAGAAAAGGTGAAACTTGGAGGCAATCTGTTGTCAGAATATAGAGCTCCAAAGGAAACATGAGGATGTTTTTCTGCCAAGTCAGGCACACATACAAGTAATATCTATGTTATAGCTAAAAACACCATTGCACAGCCAACCTTAACATTTGGTTGCAGTCTGGCTAAAACTGAATTCCAGTAGCATATAAAGAAATTTACATTACTACACATAAATTAGCAATTTTTAGTGTTTTAAACAGTCAACAGTATTTCTTAAAACTCAGCCAATAAGCAAACTGTGTATATGTATCCCCAGGAATCAAGGACTTAGATAAACATTAAATGTTAGTAGTTGCCAAGATTGGAAAGTAAGATGCAGTCTCCCTTCTTGCTAAATCTTAAGCACAGGGCAAAATGAGTCTGCAAATTTTAGAAACTACCAAATGTAATATTGGTAAAGTGATTATCTGGGGTTCAGATATGGTGCAAAGATGATAATAAAATGCCAAAATTAAACAATTCTATTATAAATCCTGTGGAAAATTTCCCCTTTAAATTACTCTGCTTCCTAGTAGAAAATAACCATGTAAATCAATTAAGCAAAATAGCTCTTGCCAACCTGTTCAGGAATAAAATGAATTCAGTCTTAGTCTAAAGACAGAGGCCAGAAATCTGAGACAACAGGAACTAGAGAGGAAGAGCTTCCGGCTTTCTTTTCCTTGTCTCTGTGCTAGGATTACAGTCCAGTTCTTTGGCACTTGGTAGTCAAACAACACAGACATGAAGGCAGTATTTGGCCAGAATGATTTAAAAGACACACACAAAAAACGAAAGACACAAAAACTTGCCAATACTTTGTATATACACATTTCTTATTTGACTCCTAGCGATGCTACTAAACAATACCTAACAGAAAATCTAACTTTCATCCCTTTTCTCACATCTCCAACAACTTCCTGTACTCCCAGAATTTACATGCAAGAAAGATAGAAGGTTTCAGAACTATTCCAAACCGGTGACCCTGCCCCAGACTCTTAACATTAGACTGCTCTATACTGCCTTCTAGAGGAGCTGAATATTACAGCAGGAAAAAAAAGACCAGACTGCCAAAGTTTTCACATCACTACATACTTTTTATTCATTTATTTCTGATGACTTAAAAACAAGAATGTGAAATTGTTTTAAAATGACGATGTCTTCAATATAACATTCAAAACTCTTCTGAGACAGGTTTTTCCATTTTGACTACTATGAGGAAATTATGCAAAAATCTTGTCATAGACTGACTGTACATCACATTTAAGCATAATTTATTCAGTATAGTGTGTACCTGTTAATCCCATACTCCTACTAATTTATCCCTCATCCCCCTTCCCTTTTGATAACCATAAATTTGTTTTCTATGCAGTCAGTCTATTTCTGTTTTATACGTAAGTACATTTGTATAGTTTTTCTTTTTTTTAAAAGATTCCACAAATAAGCAATATCATATATTTGTCTTTGTCTGGTTTACTTCACTTAATATAATATCTAGGTTCCATCCACCTTGCTGCAAATGGCATTATTTCATTCTTTTTTATGGTGACTCGGTGATTCTTTTTTTTTTTTTTTTTTTTACTTTTTATTTTTTTTTAATTTTAAAATCTTTAATTCTTACATGTGTTCCCAAACATGAACCTCCCTCCCACCTCCCTCCCCATAACATCTCTCTGGGTCATCCCCATGCACCAGCCCCAAGCATGCTGTATCCTGCGTCAGACACAGACTGGCGATTCAATTCTTACATGATAGTATACATGATAGAATGCCATTCTCCCAAATCATCCCACCCTCTCCCTCTCCCTCTGAGTCCAAAAGTCCATTATACACAGCTGTGTCTTTTTTGCTGTCTTGCATACAGGGTCGTCATTGCCATCTTTCTAAATTCCATATATATGTGTTAGTATACTATATTGGTGTTTTTCTTTCTGGCTTACTTCACTCTGTATAATCGGCTCCAGTTTCATCCATCTCATCAGAACTGATTCAAATGAATTATTTTTAACGGCTGAGTAATACTCCATTGTGTATATGTACCACAGCTTTCTTATCCATTCATCTGCTGATGGACATCTAGGTTATTTCCATGTCCTGGCTATTATAAACAGTGCTGCGATGAACATTGGGGTACATGTGTCTCTTTCAATTCTGGTTTCCTCGGTGTGTATGCCCAGCAGTGGGATTGCTGGGTCATAAGGGAGTTCTATTTGCAATTTTTTAAGGAATCTCCACACTGTTCTCCATAGTGGCTGTACTAGTTTGCATTCCCACCAACAGTGTAGGAGGGTTCCCTTTTCTCCACACCCTCTCCAGCATTTATTGCTTGCAGATTTTTGGATCGCAGCCATTCTGACTGGTGTGAAGTGGTACCTCATTGTGGCTTTGATTTGCATTTCTCTAATAATGAGCGATGTTGAGCATCTTTTCATGTGTTTGTTAGCCATCCGTATGTCTTCTTTGGAGAAATGTCTATTTAGTTCTTTGGCCCATTTTTTGATTAGGTGATTCTTGAATTCATTGATTAGAAATGCAAATAAGCTGGGTATAAAAACTTAAGGAATGGTAAGTACTGTGACACACTGGAAAACTCATGCCCCTTATAGGGGTGAGGATCTTCTTCATTCCTGGGCCCATGGTTGCAGCAAAACTTGATTTTTTTCTAAAGAAAAGTCCCCAAATATATATATAAAATCTCCATGATTCTGATGTTTAAATTACCACCAAACACTATACTGGGTAAAAGAAATCACAATACACTGGATTTGCCCACCAGAGCGGATATCTCTGCTGTAACATCATCTGTCAACGGCAACGACAAACCAGACAAGGAAAACTCATCCATCTCTCCTACAATGAGATCCAGCCTATCAAAAAACCATCTGGTTAATAGGGACAGATGTAGCAGATGTGGTAATTTGAAGACTGCTTAAATCTTCAGCTAGTCCCTTTCTTGGGTTTTTCCACTTAATTTTGAAACAAAGTAGCTTTCTATGGCATATTAAAACATAAATAAATCACTCCCAGAGTTTGGCCTATTTCTTCTCCTGCTGGCTCAGTCCAAAAGCTCAGAGGACAGGTAGTCAGAAGGTCATCCCCCGAGGAGGAAGTGGAGGCAATGGAACAGCCTTCATGTTTGCAGGAGGCCATGGCACCTCTTCTGTCAGTTGTTGTCCCCCATGGAAGAGCAATGCACGAAACAAAATTTCTAGCCTTAACTCCTACTGTTAGTTTTCCTCATCTTGGGTCTGATTTAAATTCCAATCTACCCTTCCTAATGGCATAATGGCCCTTCCTCACTTCCACTTATCCTTTTCAAAAATGAGTACAGACTCTCAGTTCATTTTCTCCAGAGCTGACAGACCAAGGCATATGAGAAAAGATTTAGCAAATGAGGATGAGCTGGCAAGGTGCCAACTCATTTTCATTTGAGGGTTAAATACACTATCTTATCTATATAACCTTTACTATCATTAGTCAAATCTCTATTTCAGCAAGCAGCACTGAAATCTCCTTAGTGACTGTTCTCCACTCAGATACATGACCTTTGAAGATTTCTGAAGGAAGCAGAGTTGCTAAAATTTAATAAAAAGATGCAATCTCTCTGAATATATTTATGCATTTACCAGGAGTTCCCAGGGAGCCTAAATCCAGTATCATATCTGGATTAACAGCTCTGGATAAGAGACAGAGTGAGTAAGTGAGAAAGAGATAGAGAGCAAGAGAACAGACCCTAAAATTATCCTACTGACCACTGTGATTCACATGAGAGTTTCTCTAGATATATTAAACAATGTATGAACCTGTACATACAGTTAAGTTACTTGAAAAGCTCACCAAATCTTTATTGATCATTTAAAAGCAAATTATTCCTGAAGGAGATGCAAAGTTACATTTAAAGACCAATGGATGTCATTTCATCTCCAAACACTGCTTCAAATCCCTACTGCAATTGTATTATATTCCTAACACTTAATTTTTCCCTTGCAAATGAATGTACGAGAGTCATGCAGACTGCTTCGTTTACAATTTCACTGTATTGATTGCTCCCTGCAAGTGTTCTAATAATAGACAAACGAAAGCAGAATGTATTGTTTAGGTCTCTCATTTTAAAAGTGAATAAGGTTGATTTTCATTTGTTTGTTTTTTGAATGTTGAGTTTTTTTTCCTTATTTTTTTAAATTTACTTATTTTTAATTTAATTGAAGGATAACTGCTTTACAGAATTTTGCTGTTTTCCGTCCAACTTCAACATGAATCAGCTGTAGGTATACATATATCCCCCCTCCCTTTTGAACCTCCCTCCCTTCTTCCTCCCCATCCCACCTCACTAGGGTGATACAGAGACCCTGTTTGAGTTTCGTGAGACATACAGTAAATTCCCGTTGGCTATCTATTTTGCATATGGTAATGTAAGTTTCCATGTTACTCTCTCCATACATCTCACCTTCCGCTCCCCTCTCCCCTGGATAAGGCTGATTTTTTTAAGTTTGTTTTTTTATCAAATGTTTCTTATCATTTGTTTTTTTAACAAATGCTGATGTGATAACTGAGGTTATGTAAGAGTAAGTGGGATCAGTGAGATTCTGTGGACTTGCTTTATCATTTGGAGATTATATATCAGAATAATCAGTCATGTTGTCAAAGGGTCAAGGGCAATCTAAAGACTCCACTCATGCTCAGATGGCACTGAAATTCAGTATACATAACTCTTGCTGTGGATCATTTGAAGTCAGCGGAAACTGTAAAAATACAACCCCCAGGTCCCAGAGCAGCATATCGATAGTGATTATTATCAACAACCTATTAAAGACCAAACAAAACGCAACACATGGTAACCAAAGGGCTCCACAAGTAAAGATTTTTTTCCTTGCTAATTCTCATTTACAACTAAAGAAATCAGGCATTTCAATATGAACAGTTTAACAATGATAATTGCCACCATCCATTAAATGTATAGTCCATGCCAGGCACTACGCCAAGCACTTAACAGGCACTGTGTCAATGAATTCTGAAGATGTCTTTGTGAGACTTGCCACTCTGATCTCTATAGTCAGGGTTCACGGACACCCATGGAGATTAGATGGCCCAGTCAGGGTCATCCCACCAGTGAGTACCCAAGCTATAGCCCAAACCCAGATCCAAAGCTATATATCTTACCTAAGAAGCTCTAACAACTAAAATTCCCAGACATAGCCTTTTCAGAAACAACATGGATATTTGTTAAAATGAATTCAGAGAGGAAATGGTTGGCTATCCACCCCTCATTCTCTGTTTCCATCATTTAACTCACCTATAGCTTTATATGGGTCTCACTACAAAAGGACTTTCAATGCTATCAGTGGATGGCAAACCCATATGAAAAGTTCCCAGACACAGCAGCAGACTTATTTAGGATTTGACAGTGGTTATTTTTAGACGAATAATGCTCCAGGGGCCTTGTTTCAGGGAATACTATTAATTTCAAAGACAACAATGTCTTTGAATCAATCAAATATTATAAATCCCTGTATCCTCACCTGCCAAAACTGACCATTAATACTATCTACTTCAAGTTTTTTTAAAACAAGGGATGAGGGAAATTCTCTGGCAGTCCAGAAGTTAGGACTCTGCGCTGCCACTGCAGGGGGCATGGGTTCAATCCCCAGTTGGGGAACTAAGATTCCAAATGCCACACTGTACAGCCAAAATAAATAAATAAATGAACCAACTGAATTGGAAAGACTTCTAAATTGTTAAAATTTAAGAAATAAAAGTAAAAGGAATAGATAGGTGGGTAGATGGATGGATGGATGGATGGATGGATGTCTAGCTTGACAGAAAGACACATCTGCCCCAAAATTAATGATAAAAGCAACTTCTATTGGTCTCAGGTAAGAGACCAGTCAATCTTTGGAACTAATTTATTCATTCACCTAGCGTGCCCTGAGTCAGAATCTACAACATGGTAGACATTGGAATGCTCCAATTTGCAAATGTTTCAATGAGGGTAAGCAGAAGCAAGTTTTATGGGAACACAGCAACAGGGAGCTAAATTTCTATACTAAAGACACCACAGTCGTCTTCATCCACAGGCAGCAAATGTCTACAGATGTCAGGCAAGTGACATTAGTAAGCTGTGGGGCCTGAAAGCTTGGTCTAAGGGCTTCAACCACTTCTCACTGACGACCTACCGCCACCACCTACTGCCAGCCCTTCCAACTCTGCTGCAAGCAGGAAATAAAGACTTTCGATGGGCAGGTGGCCAGGGCCAGGTCACCAAAAGCCAAGTAAGTCCTGTCAAAGTAGAATCAACGAAAGGCTTCAAACAGGGAAGTGAGGCCATCAGATTCCACTTCATCAGCATCACTCCAGCTAGCTACCTCTGGCAAATGGGTCAGAAGTGGGTGACAGGCAAGACTGAGGTTCCACTTCTCCAATGACTGAATACACACACCCACCCACACATAGCATTAGCCTGTGAAACCAGCCTCATTAGGCCTCCTAAAATTAGATTCTGTATCCTCTTACAATTTTCTAACATAAAAAGACTCACTGTAAGCAAGAGTGCTTTCCAAAGCTCCCAGTTTTCTTTCCAGTTTGAGCCAATGGCTTCAGGCCACATCTTCTCACTCTAGTCCCAAAGTGTTTTCAAAAACAGGTTTACAATGAAACGAGCACCCATCCTCCCCAGTGCCTCCAAGGAGACTTATAATTGGTTTTCTTGTGCTAGTTCAGCTGAAGCATCTGATAGGAAGGTATACTCAGTACACACACGCACACACACACACAACCACACACTCACATATCAAATCAGCAACCTAGATTCACATTTCTGCTGGGAAATACCCATGGATCAACTTCCAATGGGGGTGCCTTTTAGGTTTTTATAATGATCAACTGATAACGACACTAATGACGGATAATAACACTAATCACATTTTCTGAGTGCCAGACGTACAAGGTACAGTTCACACATGACCTTAACATTTAATCCTCGCATGGATCCTAGGAGGTTAGTGCAATTACTATCCCCAATGTGCAAGGACAAAGAGCAGCGCTTAGGCATGTTAATGAGCTGGCCAAGGGTTACCAATCCAGTAAATTACAATCCTGAGATCTGAACCTGGAGAGCCTGACTCCAACACCTGTGTTTCTCAAAACCATGCCCACCAATATTAAGTGTAAGAACAGAGGCTGTCTACACAGTCTTCCGCCATTCTGTGTCAATAACAAAAACAGCAGCAACAGATCTCATGACTTACAGGGTATCAGGGACCATGTCAAAAATTTTACATTGTCTCTCATATTTAAGAGTTGACTCTCAGAATCTCTGTGCTCGTGTTTTAAGACAATGCATCCATTTCTTTTTCCTTTCACAAAAATTCAACACACCCCAGAACACGTTTCTTATTCAATAATTCCTTGTTTATAAGAGCAGGTAGGGCTTTGGAGCCTGACACAACAGAGTATGACTTGGGGGACACTGAGAATTTGTCCAAACTTCAGTCAATTCTATAGTCTCTGAGCCACTCTATCCTCATCTGTGAAATGAAGGTTCCAGTCTCTTCTCCAGAACTCTTCAGAAGATGACATGAAGACACCACACGTGAGTGAATGTGTGTGTGCACTGCCAGGAACGTGGCAGGATAGGCATGGCAACTGGCCATGTTCTTATTCAAGTCAAGACCTGCAACCAAATTGCTTCCTGTGCTCTCACCCTTTTAATAAATTCCATGGTGTACACTCCGTCCTCAGACTCCCTGGACTCTGCTGAGTCAGTAAACTTCTCTGTCCCTGCATCTACAAAACCCTATAGCATTTGTCATACAATCAGAACACAGAAAACAGACTTAAGAAGCTGCATGTTAATTGAGGAAACCTGCTGATCGACAATATGTCTGGGAAATGTTTGTAAACAAACTCTGAAACATCTGCCCACATACAAGCCTGAAAACAGACAGGATACTTAACTTTTGAAGGAGGTAATAGGAGGTAGGGTAAAACAAGCCCTATTTTATCAATCTCTAGGAAAAGCAATGCTATCTGCTTTGTACCTACAAAGGCATCAGCACACAGTCCTTACTGCCAGATGCTCATAACAATACAAACAGGAGTCATACCATCCCATGATCACCTCCCCAATTTCCCTGAGATCATGTGTTAAAATATATCTTTGTCCCTGTGGTGATAACATTCGTGGTCTAATGTTAAAAAGTTCTGTCCTTTCAAAAATCCCTTCATTCATCTAGCTGCATATCAAGTTCCTATTATATACCTGGTACCATTATACACAATGATAAGATAGTCCAGAAGATCCCAAACAGTTTCTCCAATTATTCTCACTCCACCATCTCACTTATAAATCAACCAAGATAAATGTTTCTGAAGCAAACCTAGTTTCCACCAGTATTTAAAAATGCTAAAAAAATTTCAATGCATTTCATTAAGGCTTTTGTGAAAATGTGTATTTTTCCCCTGTCCCTGTTGTATTTTTAGAATATATTCATTTTCCTGTGTTGATTCTCTAATCTTGAATGGGATACATTTTAATAGAAGAAAAGAAAGCCTGAGGAGAATTCATTTACACGTTAAGACAGACACATATTCACCAAGACTCCACTATTGTGCATGAGCTCTGTCCTTTTACTTCTTAAAATATGAGACTACACCCTCCTTCATTAGAATTCTACTAAAGTGAACTATTATATTACAAATCAGTTTTGAGGAAAGGCCAAAAGCATGTCTGTCAAGCATCCACTGACATAAGAAAGAAGAGCTAGCTGACTTTGCTTTGTTTGTTTGGTTTTTGGCTGGAGCACGTGCTTGTGGGATTTTAGTTCCCTGACCAGGGATTGAACCCCGGCCCTCAGCAATCAGACTGCACAGTCCTAACCACTGGACCACCAGGCAATGTCCAACAGAGCTTACTTTGAAAAATGCTCATAATTGCTTGTTCATGGCCAGGTTACCTGCACTTAGTTTTCAAGTGTCAAAATTAAATGCCCTATATCAGAGAATCTCAGACCACAGGAAGGGGACAGAATCCTAGAACATTCAGCCCAGTGTCACCCGAAATATATCCACACAACTAGTTTGCGTAGGTCAGATGAACCCTCTGGGTTCAGAGGGCCCAGAAGAATGACTGGCACACAGTGAGTGCTCAAGAGCTGCGTGCTGAATGAACAAAACGGACAAATCAGTGTGACCAGGAATGGGATGAACAGCCCTTGGTCTTGAATCAATGTGACTGATTAGGATGAAATCTTATGTAGTTGACAGTATGGATGCAAAGGCTCCAAAGGTATGGAAAAAATACTTATGAGCGAACACTGAGACAAAGAAAGTGATGTGGAATTTATTATGTACATGAGTTTAACTTCAATCATAAGAAACATTATCAAGAAAATTGTTAAAAATGTAAAATGTAAAAAAAAAAAAAAAAAAAATGTAAAATGTAAGGAAAACGTGCCTGAGTATTAACAGTGATATTGCTGTAGGAAGGGTAGGATTATGGTTGATTTATTTTTCAACATTTTAAAAACTGTGATTATATATATACATGTGTGTGTATATAAAAATATATACACATTATATTAGTCATTTTAGCCATTTTTAAATGAATAATTGGGCAGCATTACTTATATTCACAATGTTATACAACCATCATCACTATTTATTTACAAAACTTTTTCAGTTATATTTCAATAACACAGGAGAAAAAAAAAAACCTTAGTCATCAACTCAAATAAAAGTTCTGTAATTATTAGGCAATAACTTCATACTCTCTGCCTCCCTCCTCCCATCCCTGGTAACCTCTAGTCTACTCTCCATTGCTATGAAGTTGTCTAGTCTAAAGAATTCATATAAATGGCATCATATAATATCAGTGCCTTTGTCTCTGGCTTCTTTCAAGTACCACAACGTTTTCGAGGTTCCTCTACAACTGATCATTTTTTTCAATTTGTATTTGCATATTTGAATTTTGTATTACAGTGGAAATGTTATATACAGGATAACATCAGGCTTTGTGTTTTAATAATGAGTGATAAACAATGAAGCAGAAGAGAGAAAGGAAGCCGCCCCAAGAAGGAAGAATATAGCAGGAACAGTACAGAGGACAGACGGTCCACACATTGGTGTAGGGAGAGGAGCTTAGGATCAGCGGTTCTGAATCTGACTGGCACGCTGACATCAGCCCAACGGAGAGCAAATACAACGCAGAGTGTCTTGCAGAGCTCTTACCTCCAGATCCACTCCACTGACAAAAGCACAGAGCATCTTACTTACAATTGAAGCCCTAATTTTGCAGGCAAGCGTATTTTGCATGACTTGGCAGGGTACAAATGAACACAAGACAGCATCTGTCAGGTTCCTTAGGAAACCAGGCAGAACCAAATGTCATTCCTTACCTGAAAAACATAAACACGTAACACATATTAAAATTCAATTGGCATAATTTTATGTCTTTCTTAGTCATTTAAGCTACATGTTTAATCAATTATTTCTTCTTCTCACGGAAGACTGGCAAAGGCAAGGGAATATCGAAGTCTTAATTCAAAGCACATTATTCCCACCAGCTCAAGACTGTTTTGATGGAGACATTTCCATCTAGCATGTATATTTGATGAGTGCTCCTAACACAAATATATGAAACCATTGCATCAAACATAACTCAGAGTTGACAGCAATTATATTATTAATAGGGCAGTTAGTCATTTCCAGGATACAATAATTACATAATGAAATAAGTCCTCCACTCTCAGTCAAAATCCCATCTAATCCCTGAATTCACCTATTCACTAGTTGAATATCCATCCATTCACTCAGTACAACATGTACTGAACACAAACTATGTCCACTGATGATCCATGGAGAAAAAGCATGATGCCAGCCATTAAGGACTTTAGATCCTAAAGTAGAAATAAATGATGTTATAGCCTTTTTCCTCGTTACTAGTAAATTCCTAAAAAAATAATTGTATTAGTTTTTACTTCTGCCTACTCAATAATGGATACAGTAAGTATAATCAGACCATATGTGTAGCAATGCATAATATAATAGTGAATGAAGCTCCAGTCCCTGCCCTCAGGGACCTTAGAATTTGGTAGTTAAATACAGATGTTTTAATATAAGTGTGCCTGATATGATGGCACAATAGGGAGCTGTAGTATTGGGTGAGAGAACGCCTCTTTGATGACACACATCTAAACTGAGACCTAAACGATTATTAGGACTTAAAGGAAGCATCATATAGGTGGATAAAAGTGGTTCCCAAAGTGTGGTCAGGGAACCCAGGAGCATTCTCAAGGCCCTTTCAGAGGACTGACAAGCTCAAACCATTTCCTAATAATACTAACACATATATGCCCTTTTCACTCTCAGTTTTTTTAGAGTATACAGTGGTGTTTTGCAGAGCCTATGTGACTAGTGGCATCAAAACTGAACGAAGGCAGAATCAATCATGAGAAACCAATTGTATTCTATTAAATCAGACCTGAAAGAAACAGACAAAAATATAAAAGAATATCATTGCTACATACATATTTTTTAATTTCTCAGTTTTAATTTTATAAAGGTGACTACATAAGAAACAAAGCCTTTCTGCATTCTCAAACATATTTATGAGTTGAAGAAAGTAAACTATGGACTTTGATTAAATAATATATTGACACTGCTTCATCAATGCTAACAAAAATACACACTAACACAAGAGATTTTTAGAGCAGCTTTGGGTTTACAGAAAAACTGTACACAAACACAGAGTTGGACATCACTTAGCAACTGTACAGCAGCAACGCAAGAAGTTATTAATAAGAGAAACGATGAGGTAAAGGGGAAAGGATATGTGGGAACTCTACATGTTTTCTGTGCAATTTTTCAGTAAACCCAAAGCTCCTCTAAAAACTACAGTCTATTAAAAAGAGAGAGATTCACATACCATATGAAAAAATAAACTCAAACTGGATAAAAGACCTAAATGTAATACCAGAAATTATAAACCTCCTAGAAGAAAAAAAAAAAAGTAAAATGCTCTTTGACATAAATTGCAGCAATTTTTTTAAAAAATATCTGTCCCCTAAGGCAAAGGAAACAGAAACAAACAGGACCTAATTAAACTTAAAAGCTTTGGCACAGCAAAGGATGTCACCGACAAAACAAAAAGACAAACTACTGAATGGGAGAAAATATTTGTAAATGATATGACTGAGAAGGAGTAAATAATCAAAGGGTATAAACAGTTCATGCAACTCAACATCAAAATAACAATCTGACTAAAAAAATGGACAGAAGACCTAAATAGCTATCTTTCCCAAAGAAGACATACAGATGATCAACAGGCGTATGAAGAGATGTTCAACATCATTAATCATCAGAGAAATGCAAATCAAAACCACAATAACATATCAGTTCAGACCTGTCAGAATGGCTATCATCAAGAGAAACACAAATAACAGACATCGGCCAGGATGTGGAAAAAAAGGAACCCCTGAACACTGTTGGTGGGAACACAAACTGGTGAAACCACTGTGGAAAAAAGTATGAAGATTCTTCACAGAACTAAAAACAGAACTACCATATGATCTAGTAATTACACTGCTGGGTACATAGATCTGAAGAAAACAGAAACACTAATTCAGAAAGACACCTGCACGTAACGTCCACAACAGCAGTATTTATGATAGCCAAGATATGGAAACAACCTACGTGTCCATCAACAGATGAATAGACAAAGACATTACACACACACACACACACACTATGGAATATGACTCAGCCATCAAAATGAAACGTTGCCATTTGCAACAACATGGATGGAACTAGAGTATATTATGCTTAGTCAAGACTAATGTTTGTAAGCCAACCTAGAGAGCATATATATGAATATATGATCAAACTAGACAGCATATTAAAAAGCAGACACGTTAATTTGTTGACAAAAGTCCATCTAGCCAAAGCTATGGCTTTTCCAGTAGTCATGTATGGATGTGAGAGTTGGACTGTGAAGAAAGCTGAGCACCAAAGAATGGATGCTTTTGAACTGTGGTGTTGGAGAAGACTCTTGGGAGTCCCTTGGACTGCAAGAAGATCCAACCAGTCCATCCTAAAGGAAATTAGTCCTGAATATTCATTGGAAGGATTAATGCTGAAGCTGAAGCTCTAATACTTTGGCTACCTGATGTGAAAAAGTGACTCACTAGAAAAGACCCTGATGCTGGGAAAGACTAAAGGCAAGAGAAAGGGATGACAGGGGATGAGGTGGTTAGACGGCATCACCAACTTGATGGATATGAGTTTGAGCAAGCTCCAGGAGTTAGTGAAGGACAGGGAAGCCTGGTGTGCTGAAGTGCATGGGGTCACAAAGAGTCAGACACGACTGAGTGAGTGAACTGAACTGAATGAATATAAGAAAAAAGACTCACAGACAGAGAATAAGTTAGAGGTTACCAGTGGGGAGAAGAAAGGGGGAAAAGGGAAAGATAGAGGTGGAGAATTAATAAGCAGAAACTATTATATATACAATAGGCAAGCAACATAGACATATTGTACAGCACAGAGAATGCAGTCAATATTTTATAACTATAAATGGAGTATCATCTATAAACATTTTGAATCACTCTGTTGTACCCCTGAAAATAACACTTTAATTCAATTATTCCTTATAAAAGAAAGAGGGGGGATTAAGAATGCTGAGATCAAATGGTTTGAAAACCACTGACCTATAAAAAAGAAGAATTGAAGCTACTGAAGGAGGTGGGCAGAGAAACCTGTAAACAGAGTGCTCAGCAACCAGGATGAGAAGCGATGGTAACGAGAGCTAAGGTGTGACTCTGAAGAATGCTATGGGTAAGATAAATGCTTCCCAGCATGATTGCCTGAAATAGGACCCCTCTTCTCTCTAATGACAGCTAAGAGAGACTACAAAAACAAAAAGTCTCAGAGGCAATCAAGCTACAACTAATGGCTGTAGGCACCAGAGTAGCAGAATTTAGATATTAAGACTTGTGAAGTCTGCTCTTATCAAGATTAGAAGAATTAAGATTTTCTTCTTTTAATATATACCAGGTAACTTGAAAAAAAAAAATCCAACCAGTCCATTCTGAAGGAGATCAACCCTGGGATTTCTTTGGAAGGAATGATGCTAAAGCTGAAGCGCCAGTACTTTGGCCACCTCATGCGAAGAGTTGACTCATTGGAAAAGACTCTGATGCTGGGAGGGATTGGGGGCAGGAGGAGAAGGGGACGACCCAGGATGAGATGGCTGGATGGCATCACGGACTCGATGGACGTGCGTCTGAGTGAACTCTGGGAGATGGTGATGGACAGGGAGGCCTGGCGTGCTGCGATTCATGGGGTCGCAAAGAGTCGGACACGACTGAGCGACTGAACTGAACTGAACTTGAAAATGTCATCATAGACTAAAGTGACTAAAGTCACTTTCTCCTCTGGCAAAGAGAAGGAAACAGGCAAAGACTGTACAGACATTTCAATTCTCAAGTTCAAATCTTCTGGACATGATTAACGTAAAGCTGGGGGCAGGATGTGAGCCTTTAGATCTTTGAGCTTTCTTCTGGGTTAGGGTTTTTAAAAACCAAGCAGTAACCCCCAGAGAGTGCAAGATGCTCGGGAAAGGCACTTAAAGATATGCAATCTTCAGACAGAGGATGATGTAAATTTATAGCTATTGCTTTGTACTGCTACTCAGTACAGGACAGGCTAGGTTCAGCAGTCCATTCATTCTTTCAACTGACCTCTATTAAACACCAACTGTGTGTCAGACCTGACATCCAGGACCTGGTGATCAAGTTGATGAACTGATTAAAAAAAAAAAAAAGACCAGAATAGAGAGTCTGATATATGTTAAAAGATAAAGAAAGGATACTATAGGCACCCAAAGGAAGGACAATAAGAAGAACATATCTTTCTGGAGGAGACATTGTCAAAATTGAGGTCTGGTTAACAAGTAGTATTTGGCCAGGTGAGGAAATGAAAGGTCCAACCGTGTTGAAACTTGGAGGAACACATGTACAAAAGGCAGAAGCAACACAGGATCCCAAAGCAACTCTGGGAAAGGGGATTAAACTAAATGCTGGAGAAGAGAGAGGCGTGATGACAGTGGGCGTGACTGGCATCGTCAACCTGGCCAGTTAGGAACAGTGATAGAAGGAGATGGATACAGAGATATTCTGGAATGCCATAGATGAAAAGGAAGTGAAAGTGTTAGTTGCTTAGTGGTGTCCACCTCTTTGCGACCCCATGGACTGTAGCCCATTAGGCTCCTCTGTCCATGGAATTCTCTAAGCAAGAATCCTGGAGTGGGTTGCGAATCCCTTCTTCAAAGGATCTTCCTGACCCAGGGATCAAACTCAGGTCTCCTGAATTGCAGGCAGATTCTTTACCATCTGAGCCACCAGGGAAGCCCAGGACTATGCAAATGACAGGATGCACAAAATTAAAGAGAGGAAAACAGCACGAACAGCCAATTCTCTCTAGTGGAAGAGCTGACAGGTCACACAGGAGTGGAAAGCATTTGGTGGTGGCCAGCAAACCATAGCCAAGATTGTGAGGAACATGAAATGAAAAGAAACCCTGGAAGTGTCTGAAAATGTGATTCATAATAACTGTTGTTACTGCTATTATTGGAGTTCTCCTTGTAACTGAGCATCAGGACAAATAAAGATGAATTTGATTCTGTTATATGTAAAACATAGACCAAAATCAGCTATTACACTGTGCTGCGGGCTAATCATTTATTACGTGAGTGAAGCTGAAAGTTATATTCAGAAAGAGCTGATATTACAGAATCAAATCATGGCCAAGCAAACAAAGGGGAGGCCTCCAGCCTTGTTCTGGAATCTTTATTCTAAAATACATACTTTGTTTGAGCCTCTTCGGGCAAAGTCCAGGTGATACAGACAGAGCATCCTCTTTCCACCAGGCTCTATAACCTTGAGGGTAGGATTTAAAGTCAAAATAATGATGCAATGGAAGACAGGTCAGAAAAACGACAGCACAAATGAGGAAAATTCAACTTCCTGGAGGACAAAGCTCTGGTTAAGGGCAGGAAAAACAGGATGGGGTCCAGTTGCTGCTGAAGCTTAGATACATGCCACAAATTAAAATCAGAAAAATCGAAGCCCTCAGGCAAACAGGAGAACAAGACGAGTGGGTAATCAGTAAAATGATGGTCGGGGACCATAAAGGAAGCATCCTGTAATTCTGCCAAGTGTGCTAATAGAGATAGGGACGAAAATATGTGAAATCTGAGAGTTCAAAAGGTAGGCACACATGTCACAGAGGGGTTGGGAGAACAGGCTTTTTAAAAAGTGACTGAGGAGCTGGGATTTATAAGCAGAGAGGTAGGAAAGAAATCTTTAATACTGCTTCTCATCTCCCTCTAAGACAAAATCTGGCATTAACAAACGAGATGAATGAAGAAGATGAACTCACAAATTTTATAAAAGATCTCACAACATAGGTCCTCTAAATTGAGATTTATTTCACAAATACTGGTTTATATACATTTAGACAACCTATTTAATGTCATTAGTGACTCTGAGAATCAGACTTAAGTTCAAAATTTGCTATTTAGATTAGAATTTCTCCAAACGTGGCCAATGGAGAATCTAGCGCTCTCTCACTTGAGATATTTGTTTAAAAAAAAAAAAAAAAAAAAAGCACACTTTAGGAGTCAAATCAGATTCATTTCATTGGAATCTTCAGGTCACAGGAATATGAAATTTTCAGAAGGTCCCCCGAAGAATTTTACAAACACTGAAATTTGAAAGCCATGAGGGGAAAGGAAGCCGACCTTGAAGGATGGGCTGTTACATACTCAACTGTTCTCAATGAACTTAAGAAATAAAATACTACTTGGAATTTTTGTAGCCAAAGAAAGAGTTTTACAAGAGCAGGTGTCTTTGGATACTGAAATGAGCAGCTTATAAAAAATCTCTGAACCTTCCTTTGTATAAGATGCAGTCAAAATATAACAGTCAATATAACAAAAAAGAAACAAACTCACGGATACAGAGAAAAAACTCGAGGTTGCCAGTACCGAGAGGGAACGGAGGAGGAACAAGGCAGGGCAGAGGATTAAGAGGCAGAAATCGCTCTGTGTAAAATAAGTAACTACGCTACCAGGACACACGGTACTGCGTGGGGAATATAGCCCATGTTTTATAATAACTATAAATGGAGCATAACTTAAAAATTGCAAATCACTATGGTACACATCTGAAACTCTTAATATTGTAAATCAACTAATGACAATAATGACTCAATGCCAGCTTTCAAACAAAGATGCAGCGGGCAAGCTATTTACCCTCTCAGAACCTCGCTTTCTTCATCTTTAAAACGGGTATTAAAAATAATGTCATAAATCTTCAGAGAACTTGCCCAGCTAACACATTCATCATGTGCACAGCGCCTGGCACAGAGCAAGTGCCTAACGGTTATAAGCTATAATTATCTGTATAAAATATTTGCTTAAAATGAGATAGCTAGTCCTGCATTTAAAAGAGGAGGAAAGTGTCAATTACATTTCTGCCCTTAGCCCTGAGACTCCCTGAAGTACAAGTGAGGAGCCTTCGGCTGCCCTCTTCTCCCAAAGAAAGAAACTGTCCTGCCCCCTGCTGGGCAACGGGTTATTCACACGGAGAGGAAGAATGAGACGTTTGCAGCATCAGTCAGGCCAGAGCGGTTTCACTACGTGGCAGGGTCAGCTTCAAAGAGCAAACAGTGTCTCTCCGTGTCTACTTTGATGACTCTTTTCAACCTCAGATTATGGTGTCACACTAACCTTTAGAGAAAAGGGTGCTGCTCTACACAGCTCTGATAAGCCGCTTTCTAAAAAACACTTCCTAGACCCTAGCAGTACTTCTTACCAAGAGGACAAGACAACAATTGTCATTTAATAGTGGCCTTAGGAAAAAGACACCAATGACAAAAGTGATTTCCAAATGTCACTGAAGAATGTTCTTTGTAAGTATCACTGAGGCAAATGTGGATGGTAGGTATTGTAAGAATATGTGTTTGTGTGAATTTGTATATGCACCTATATATTAAACCCATTTTTCTCCTTCACTGAAATGTATACGAATTCTACAATTAAGTTCATGTAACATTTTTACAGCTTAAAAGAAAACAGAATAATTGAAAGACTTGATCACTAATTTTTTAAATTTCCTTCTTTGTTCTGTTCAGTCTTTTGCAACTACAGCATTCCTTACGGAAGAAATTTTTAAAGGTTCCCTGGTAGCTCACAAGTTAAAGCATCTGCCTGCAATGCGGGAGATATGGGTTCGATCCCTGGGTCAGGAAGATCCCTTGGAGAAGGAAATGGCAACCCACTCCAGTATTCTTGCCTGGAGAATCCCGTGGACTGAGGATCCTGATGGGCTGCAGTTCACGGGGTCACAAAGAGTTGGGCACGACTGAGTGATTTCACTACCTTTAAAGCTGTTTCTAAAGATACTTAAAAGATATTTTTAAGATCGAGATTCAAACCTCAGGTTTTGATGTTTACTTTACTATGATGTCAGCCAAGTCACTTAATCTCTTTAAGCTTTAATTTTTGTCTTTAAGATGCCTACTTAGGTTTCTTGTGAGGCATAAATGAAATAATGTATAGGAAAGTACTTTACAAATGGCAACCCAGCACATAAAGAAAATTTACAGTCAAAATGAATCACATAATTAATCTAAAATGGTTCCTCTCCATAAAATCTTAAAACTGATTTTGTAAAGATATAAGTGCAATCTCAGAGGTGTGATTTTTAAGCATCCAGAAAGAGCCAAGCTACTGAGGGGACAGGCCTTCCTGTATCCCTGTGTGTTGACAAAGACTCTCTCTTAGACCAAATTTTAGCTGGGCTCCTCTAAGCTTTTCTCTTGGTCTTGTTCCTCATCCCACTTTTGGCCTGCCTAGCTCCATTTTAACAAATCATAATAACTTTCCCCTCCTTGATACCTAATTACTTTGACTTGCCTTCAGCCACAGTCCTGTTAGTGGACCATGTGGATGTAGGCAATTTTTGATGGACACAAAGTCTTACAGAAGAAGCAAATTAGTTTGCCCTCAACGTTAGCCATAATCACACAAAATCTTTCTCATTGTTTTTCCAAAATTTCTCCTAGAATTCGCCTTCCTAACCCATCTACTAGTCACTTGAAATCTAACACATGATGGCTCCTGCTAGAAAAACTAACTTTTTGCCAATTATCTTAAGGCATAAAAGCAAAACTGTTATTTCCTACTTACCGATGAGAGACAGAATTGTGATCATTACCACAAAGAGTAAACCAAGCAAGTATGCCAGTATCTGATGTAAAAACAATGGCATATTAAAAATTAATTTGTCTCTATTCAAGTGACAGTTGCAAGGAGGAAAAAAAAATAAAAAGCTAATTGGTAACAAAATGAAACAGTTCACTATTTAAAATATCTATCACAGACTTATTAACATTCAGTTCAGTCAGTTCAGTTCAGTCGCTCAGTCATGTCCGACTCTTTGCGACCCCATGAATCGCAGCACGCCAGGCCTCCCTGTCCATCACCAACTCCCGGAGTTCACTCAGACTCGCGTCCATCGAGTCTGTGATGCCATTCAGCCATCTCATCCTCGGTCGTCCCCTTCTCCTCCTGCCCCCAATCCTTCCCAGAATCAGAGTCTGTTCCAATGAGTCAACTCTTCGCATGAAGTGGCCAAAGTACTGGAGTTTCAGCTTTAGCATCATTCCTTCGAAAGAAATCCCAGGGCTGATCTCCTTCAGAATGGACTGGTTGGATCTCCTTGTAGTCCAAGGGACTCTCAAGAGTCTTCTCCAACACCACAGTTCAAAAGCATCAATTCTTCGGAGCTCAGCCTCCTTCACAGTCATGAACTCATTATCAAATTCAGACTCAAATTGAAGAAAGGAGAGAAAACCACTAGACCATTCAGGTATGACCTAAATCAAATCCCTTATGATTATACAGTGGAAGTGAGAAATAGATTTAAGGGACTAGATCTGATAGATAGAGCACCTGATGAACTATGGAATGAGGTTCCTGACATTGTACAGGAGACAGGGATCAAGACCATCCCCATATAAAAGAAATGCAGAAAAGCAAAATGGCTCTCTGGGGAGGCCTTACAAATAGCTGTGAAAAGAAGAGACGCGAAAAGCAAAGGAGAAAAGGAAAGATATAAGCATCTGAATGCAGAGTTCCAAAGAACAGCAAGAAGAGGTAAGAAAGCCTTCTTCAGCAATCCATGCAAAGAAATAGAGGAAAACAACAGAATGGGAAAGACTAGAGTTCTCTTCAAGAAAATTAAGAGATACCAAGGGAACACTTCATGCAAAGATGGGCTCGATAAAGGACAGAAATGGTATGGACCTAACAGAAGCAGAAGATATTAAGAAGAGGTGGCAAGAATACACAGAAGAACTGTACAAAAAAGATCTTCACGACCCAGATAATCATGATGATGTGATCACTCATCTAGAGCCAGACATCTTGGAATATGAAGTCAAGTGGGCCTTAGAAAGCATCACTACGAACAAAGCTAGTGGAGGTGATGGAATTCCAGTTGAGCTGTTTCAAATCCTGAAAGATGATGCTGCGAAAGTGCTGCACTCAATATGCCAGCAAATTTGGAAAACTCAGAAGTGGCCATAGGACTGGAAAAGGTCAGTTTTCATTCCAATCCCAAAGACAGGCAATGCCAAAGAATGCTCAAACTACTGCACAATTGCACTCATCTCACATGCTAGTAAAGTAATACTCAAAATTCTCCAAGCCAGGCTTCAGCAACCGTGAACTCCCTGATGTTCAAGCTGGTTTTAGAAAAGGCAGAGGAACCAGAGATCAAATTGCCAACATCTGCTGGATCATGGAAAAAGAAAGACAGTTCCAGAAAAACATCTATTTCTGCTTTACTGACTATGCCAAAGCCTTTGACTGTGTGGATCACAATAAACTGTGGAAAATTCTGAAAGAGATGGGACTACCAGACCACCTGACCTGCCTCTTGAGAAACCCATATTCAGGTCAGGAAGCAACAGTTAGAACTGGACATGGAACAACAGACTGGTTCCAAATAGGAAAAGGAGTACGTCAAGGCTGTATACTGTCACCCTGCTTATTTAACTTATATGCAGAGTACATCATGAGAAACGCTGGGCTGGAAGAAACACAAGCTGGAATCAAGACTGCCAGGAGAAATATCAATAACCTCAGATATGCAGATGACACCACCCTTATGGCAGAAAGTGAAGAGGAACTACAAAGCCTCTTGATGCAAGTGAAAGAGGAGAGTGAAAAAGTTGGCTTAAAGCTCAACATTCAGAAAACGAAGATCATGGCATCTGGTCCCATCACTTCATGGGAAATAGATGGGGAAAGAGTGGAAACAGTGTCAGACTTTATTTTTGGGGGCTCCAAAATCACTACAGATGGTGATTGCAGCCATGAAATTAAAAGACGCTTACTCCTTGGAAGAAAAGTTATGACCAACCTAGATAGCATATTCAAAAGCAGAGACATTACTTTGCCAACCAAGGTCTGTCTAGTCAAGGCTATGGTTTTTCCTGTGGTCATGTATGGATGTGAGAGTTGGACTGTGAAGAAGGCTGAGCACCGAAGAATTGATGCTTTAGAACTGTGGTGTTGGAGAAGACTCTTGAGAGTCCCTTGGACTGCAAGTAGATCCAACCGGGCACTCAAAAACACATTCAACCAATTTGATGCTTACTCACTTGTTCTAGTCCCCAGATTTTTACCCTCATCACCATTTTATCAAGAGTAATAAGGAAGTTATTTCACAAGTGTCCAAGACAAGCATTTTATTAACTGTATTTTATGATGTAATTTTTTTTATCGCTGAGTCTACCTTTTTAGCGGTGCTACTGTGAAAGGAAATACCTTAAGGAAAACAGCTTTATATAAACCAGTTTTAGCCCCCAAAGGCAGTGTTAGTTCCAGGAAGCTAAAAGAAGTAAAACCTTGGAAAAGCCCTATTAGGTTTCAAATTCTATCTTCTCATTATTTGAAACCAAATATGCAAGTTACAGATAAACACATGGCAAACTTCTAGTCAACTGATTTGAATATTCTCTTAGAGGTTAAATCCATATGGAGAACTTATCAGTTGATTGCTATTTTCCATGTTTAAAAGATTTGAGAACCTTCCAATTAAAGGAGGGTAGAAGAAGGGCCAGTTCAATACCTACTATCCCCCCAAACACAGTATATTTAGAATATTTCAATTTTTTCACCCATTTCCCACCCCATGCCATCCCTGCCCCTGGCTTTTGGCAAACACCAATTTTTACTTTGCTTCCATGAGTTCTCATATATAAGTGAGATCATATAATATTTATCTTTCCCGGAAGCATTGAGGCCTATCTCTGTTGTCACAAATCATAGTTTCCTTTTAATGACTGAACAGTATTTCACTGTATACGCATACCCGACATTTTTTTCTTCCAGTCATCTGCTGATGGAAACGAAGGTTGCTTCTGTGTCTTGGCTATTATAAATAATACTTTTCTATGAACATGGTGGGGAGGGGGATGCAAATATCTCTTTGACTTAGTGATTTCATTTCCTTGAGATATAGTTGAATTGTTAGATTCTATGGTAGCTCTATTTCTCATTTTTTGAGGAACCTCTGTAACATTTTCCACAGTAGCTATATCAATTTACATATTGTCTCAATGAATGCTTAAACAATTCACCCAAGAAGGTAGTTACCTCCTTTTGACAATTAAGGAAAGGGCTTAGAAAACTTAATTGACTAGTCTGGGTTCATGGTCATTTCTGACCAGATGCAGCCCATATTCTTGTGCCCTATACCTGCAGTCCCTAAGAGTAGCACATTTACACAAACACATGGGAGTTTATTTGAAATAAAAATCACTATTTTGTGCAGAGTTGTAGACGAGGCAGGGAAAGAGTGTGGGCAATATTAGAATTAATTTCTTCCACACCATATGTGATGGAATTCAGCATGAGGATGGTAGGTATATAAGCATACAAAATAAATATCTTCTAAAAATGTAAATGTTACCTAAGGATATGACTATATATATTGATGACCTACAGAAAGGTTAGTATAATGCTTTAATATTTTCTCATGTGAATAATGAAATTAACTTACCACAATCAAGCAAGTCTAGAAAAAAATTAAGTTTTTCAACAGGTATTCTTCAAAGTTACCACAATTATTAAAATAAAATCTTATTAACCCTGCACCAACTTATTTCAAATAGTGCCCATTCGAGGAAACTGTTACCCCGGAGGCAACTTACTGCATTATTATGTTGTAACACAAATAATGAATCACCTTTGAACCTGGATAATTCAAAATCTGTCCTTTCTGATCTCTTACATGTTACATTCATACAGCATTACTATTTTTACTTATCCACTTATGAATAAGCTCTCATCTTAAATTTTTAAAATACTTTCACAATGAAAGAATCCAAAGATATTTTGAATATTCAAAAATATTCTGAATCTTGGAACAAAGACACAATATGCAGGTGATGAAAACATTAATATAGGAGAATTGATGGATTTCTTCTTCTCTTTCCCAACTGAGTTTCCTCCCTGATCCCCACTGGATGAAAAGGAAAGGGACAATCTGATGAGCTTCCACATCAGAGTCAGAATGGAGGCTGCCTACCACTGGGGAAACAGGGTCTCTTAGGAAGAAACTGTACACATTTCTCTGGAGCACAGCTAAGGAACTGAATGGTGGTACATGATGGTGTAAGTGAAAGCCAAGTTCTCAAGCACTGAGAAGCTAGAGAAAAGAGCTGCAAAAAAATTTCAGTAAGAGCTGTCATGTAGTCAGTGGTTTTGGACCACCTTCAATACTTTGTATAAATATGCGTGCTGCTGGAGAAGACTCTTGAGAGTCCCCTGGACTGCATGGAGATCCAACCAGTCCATTCTGAAGGAGAGCAGCCCTGGGTGTTCTTTCGAAGGAATGATGCTGAAGCTGAAACTCCAGTACTTTGGCCACCTCATGAGAAGAGTTGACTCACTGGAAAAGACTCTGATGCTGGGAGGGATTGGGGGCAGGAGGAGAAGGGGACGACAGAGGATGACATGGCTGGATGGCATCACTGACTCGATGGACGTGAGTATGAGTGAACTCCGGGAGTTGGTGATGGACAGGGAGGCCCGGCGTGCTGTGATTCATGGGGTCGCAAAGAGTCGGACACAACTGAGGGACTGAATTGAACTGAACTGATGTGAAGCTGCTTCAGTTGTTTCTGACTCTTTGCGACCCCATGGATTGTAAGCCACCAGAATCCTCCATCAGTGGGATTTTCCAGGCAAGAATACTGGAGTGGGTTGCCATGCCGTCCTCCAGGGGATCTTCCCCACCCAGAGTCAAACCTGCATCTCTTACATCTCCAGCACTGGCAGGAGAATTCTTCACTGGTACCATCTGGGTTCTTTGTAAAAACATAAGTAAAGATCAAAATTCACATGGGACTATGCTTCTTTAAATGCAACACAGCTCTGGGACTGGACAGGGTAAGTACAGAGTTATAAACATGATGTGTTGTGCATGCCAGCATCCAGCACCTGCTATTTGCAGAGATATCCACAACAAGCCTTTCATAGTATCTGGACATCCAGAAATAAGCCCTTTGCCCACTGGACATTCTCCAACATGAATTATGGTGGCGGTCTGTTTCCTATAAACTACATGTCTGGAAAATTATGGTAATATTCCCAAGTGACACATTCTGCGTGAGGTTAATGGCAGACATTCTTATTATCAGTGCAGAGTACTCAGAGGAGAGAGCTACAATGAAAGCTATACAGTATCTATGCTTCAGTCTTGACTAAAAGTAACACCCACAAATATACCATCATAAGAAATAGTTAACTACTTACCTATTAAGTATTTGTTAAGATGGTTACTCTACTTAATTGTTACCTAACCTTGTAGTACATGATGAGAAATGCTGGTCTGGAAGAAGCACAAGCTGGAATTAAGATTGCTGGGAGAAATATCAATAACCTCAGATATGCAACTGACATCACTCTTATGGCAGAAAGTGAAGAGGAACTAAAAAACCTCTTGATGAAAGTGAAAGAGGAGAGTGAAAAAGTTGGCTTAAAGCTCAACATTCAGCAAACTAAGATCATGGCATCTGGTCGCATCACTTAATGGCAAATAGATGGGGAAACAGTGGAAACAGTGTCAGACTTTATTTTTTTGGGCTCCAAAATCACTGCAGATGGTGACTGCAGCCATGAAATTAAAAGATGCTTACTCCTTGGAAGGAAAGTTATGAGCAACCTAGACAGCATATTCAAAAGCAGAGATATTACTTTGCCAACAAAGGTCCATCTAGTCAAGGTTATGGTTTTTCCAGTAGTCATGTATGGATGTGAGAGTTGGACTATGAAGAAGACTGAGTGCCGAAGAATTGATGCTTTTGAACTGTGGTGTTGGAGAAGACTCTTGAGAGTCCCTTGGCCTGTAAGGAGATCCAACCAGTCCATCCTAAAGGAGATTAGTCCTGGGTGTTCATTGGAAGGACTAATGTTGAAGCTGAAACTCCAATAGTTTGGCCACCTCATGTGAAGAGTTGACTCACTGGAAAAGACCCTGATGCTGGGAGGGATTGGGGGCAGGAGGAGAAGGGGACGACAGAGGATGAGATGGCTGGATGGCATCACCGACTTGATGGACATGAGTTTGAGTGAACTCCGGGAGTTGGTGATAGACAGGGAGGCCTGGCATGCTGTGATTCATGGGGTCGCAAGGAGTCGGACATGACTGAGCGACTGAATTGAACTGAACTGAACCCTGATAAAAAATAGAATTCCTTTGGAACTTATATTTGAAATTTTACATAGACAGTGAAGTCTGAAAGATTTTCAGTTGAAGAAAATAACTCTAAAACCGTGCAGAAATAATTTGCTTTCAGACACTTAAAATATACTTCAGAATCTTGTAATATATCATAGCCTCAGGTTATTACAGTTTTCAATGCAAAGTTTATAAAATCATTCAAAAGCCTTTCCCAAATTATGTAATTTCCATTAGCTAGTTTTTTTAAACCAGAAACCTGGAGAAAAAACTATATTTGGTTATCCATATGGACTCTTTTTTATAAATAAGCGACTTATAACCATTAAGTGACTTATAACCATTGACATAACCATTTTGGAGGGCATTTGCAGAAAAGAGATTTTCTGAACATGAAAACAAAGGGACTCTACTGTAGCTATATAACCAGTTGATTTCTTAAAATATAGTGTAAATTAAATTTCTATAAATAAAACCATAACCTCTTAGTTACTTAAACCATCTTCTCAGAAGATGTAGGGACAAATAACAACTTCAGTTTGAGGTTTTTCTGTCAGATTCTTTACAGTTTGATTCATTAAACTGGAACTCTAAAATGAATTCTTAAAGAAATTAAAAAGAAAAAAATACTCATTTCTGCTTTCTCTGGTTTAAAAGTTAAGATTTCCATCTTTTGATATAGAAAGTAAGACACACTTGAATTTTAACTAAATGAAGCACCTAATTTCCTCTGAAAAATACTGAAAGACATTCTGCTCCAGGGAGACATTTACGACTATTTCTTTTCTTGCCAGGAACTTCTCCAAGGAAGAGCTAACATGAGAGGCCCATTTCTGTGATCTCTCAGTGTGTTACACATAGCTTAAAGGCACCTGAAATCCTAGAGCCCAATTAAGTGGTTCAAACCCCAAAAAAAGGACACTTGCTGACTTCAAGAGTGTACTAACCCTCTAGGAGATAAATCTCTCACTTCTAGTTGAGTCTCTCAAAGAGGCACAGAGAGGAACACACACACAAGAGAGACGCACATTGTTAAAATAATCACCTTCCCAAGTCAAGACTGGGGCAGACTAAGACTAACAAAACCAAGGGAAGAGAGGGAAAGAAAGGTACTCATTGTCTTTAAAGATCTAGCAGCTGAGTTTATTATCCTCAAAACAGTCCACATATTGGGCAGTCTGTCTCACTGTTTTTTTCTCTTAATCATGCGGAGCTTGTACCCAAGAAAGGCACTCGTGAAACACTTGGAAAAAAATCTGTACTTGGCACAGGACAAGCTCTCAGAAGAACAAACAGCTGCTATTGTTCTTCGCATGAAGTGGGACTGCAGATCAAGTGTGTAATTATAGCAGAATAATATTTAAGCAAGCAACCCAACGGCAGGAGAGGAAAGCCACCATAAGCAGCACCTATCGTAAATATCTTTGTCCAGTGAAACTGATCTGAATCTAATCTCCCTATTGAAAGGGATAGGTCAAACAGACTCAAAATGAAGCTCATTTTTACATGACTGACGTGGCACTGAAATTAAAACTCAAGCCCAACTCAAATCAGACAACCCAGATTCAAATCCTGGCTCTAAGACTTTCTAGCTCTGATCAGTAGAAAGTTACATAATACTGGTAACAATTCAGCTTTCTTGTCAAATTTGGACCAGACAACAGTACCTCTCCCTCACAGAACGATTTTGAGATTGAAATGAAAAAGCATGTGTTGAACTCTTAACATATAGTACATGTAGAATAAATGCTAACCATCACTACTGATGCTGCTTTTTGTTATCATCACAATGACTGTCATCAACGCCACCATCATCCGTAAGACCAAGCTCACAGCAGGCTCACAATTTTGAATGTCTACTGATTAATAATTGCAAATATTTAATGATGGTGTACTACATGCCAAACACTGTACTATGAGGTAGTTACTATTATCATCCCCTTTGAAAAAGGAAGAAATTGGCCATCAGAGAGGTTAAGAAACTTGCTCAGGGTCACACAGCTGGGAAGCAACAGAGCTGAAATTTGAGCCCAGGCTGTCAGGCTTCAAAGTCTAAGTCCTTATCCACCCGACACCCTGTTTTAAAATAAAGCAACAGTGGGGACTTTCCTGGAGATCCAGTGGTTAGGACTCCAGGCTTCCTCTGCATGGGGTGTGGGCTCACATGATGCATGAGGCATGGCGCGGGGAAAAAAAAAGAGGAACAGTGAAACGGAGGCTGAGAAATTTCTCATGAACCTAAAATTTCAACACACGAGCTTCACCTCAAAATCATGAAGAGAAACGACATGCCCGAGCTGGCCTGTAGAGGGAAGCTTCTGGAAACACATCTTTAAAATACGGGATTGAGGTAGGTGGGAAATTGTATTTGAGTGCAGTGAGCTTGCTTGTCATTAAACATATTTAGTGTATACCGACAGATGACCTAAAGGCACAATCAAGGATCCCTGAAAAAGGCAGATATTGAAGAAGGAAAACATGAAGCCTTTCCACATGGCCGATGAAGTAAAATAACATATGTTATTTTAAACCCTCAATCTTGACTCTCATCAAGCAAATCCAATTTCCAGAGTGTCCCTGAGATGTAGAATGCAAAAGATGGGATATTTGGGGGAAAACAGCCTTCAGGCATCATAAACCTATACAACTTCACCATATGATCACCAACCAAATTCAGAGGAATAATTATTCAGCTCAAGACTGTAACTGGAGATACCAACACAGCCAGAGAAGGCAAATAGAGTCAATTTAAGAAAACCGTTATAGACATTTCTATGAAGAAAGAATACAGCATTTCCAATAGTCCTAGGCGTAATCTTGTCAAGTAAAGACTCTAAAGAACTACAACAGAATACCAAATCCCAACATTGTTAAGCCTTTTCCTACAGTAATTACATGAGGTTTCATTCCTAACCTCTCCAAACGCTTTTATGTCTGTCTCTTGTCTATAGTGGCAAAGGCAGAAAGGTTAAGAGGAGAGAACAATTTTCTTTCAAACAAGCCACAAACTGAATGCACAATGCCGCAAAAGAAATCTTTATTCTGTCAGCCAGCCTGCTCCTCATTAACCAGCCAGGAATGAGCCTGGAATGCACAATTTCATGGCAATCACAGCAAAGAAAGGCTAGTGATGGCTGCAGGTAAAACTGACGGGTCTTCCTCTCAGGACCACATAGTAGCGAATGCAATCGGTTTTATTTCCCCTCCAAGGGAAGGATTCCTGGGCTTCCAGGTGTCTGTGAAAACAAGTCAGCTGGTGCAAGAAATGAAAAATGGCCTTGACAAGATGAAGAGCTGTGTTTTCCATCCTGTTTGTACACAGGACTCAATGGACACAAAGTGAGGACTGTTAACTCTTGGAGATCCAGATGGTGATAGAAACCCACAAAGTTTCAGGAGCCCCCAGGGCACTGAGGGCAAGTACTTTCCTTTCTTGTTTCTGTAACTCAGTTTCCTGTATCCAGCATTCACATACTCCAGAACAATTGCATTTCAACAGGTAAAAACCCCTTCAAATGCCCAGGTCCTTTCAGGCAGGCAATCCATGAACAATCACAGCTCAACTGGTTTCACTTTTTCCTTTCCAACAAAAACCACAAACGTATCCTGGGAAGGGGTTCCATCGGCACCTCCTTGAAAATCCATTTCGCTCTTCTCCAAATCAGAAATTCTGTATAGACCTCTCTGATGATGGAAAAGAGATCTTTGCAGCAGAGGTACTTTCAAAGCACCTATTCATTCTCCAAAACCTAGCCTCTTTTAGGAATCTCAGTATTGCAGATCAGATGGACAGTGAGGTAACAAAGAGTAGGAAGGGGAAGAAAAAAAAGCAAAAATGCACAAGCTCTCAGACAGACACCATCATTATTCTACTTTATAATAATCCCATGAAAGTAGTGAACCACTCGTTCTTCATTTACTCATTTACTGGAGGATCGTGAACAGGACTCTGGGGAAGCAAGAATGCTATCATTAACAATAATGATCCCGTTTCTATTTGTTCCGTTGGTTACATCATGTCTGATGCGTTTATAATGGCCCAACCACTTCCCTAAGTGTTTTACATGCTTTTTTCACATAATCCTTATAAACAGCATTGAAGTAGATACTATTGGTTCCACTTATTTTATCAAAGAGGAAACAGGTCCTGAGAGGCTAAGTAACTCACCAGTCATATAGCTAGTAAGTGGCTTGAGATAGGACTTAAACTCTGGTCTGCACTTAGAAAAAGAAATGGAGCAGCATTTTCTATGTGGTATTAATGTATACATCACTCTATCACCTCCAGGACATGGTCTACTAAATGCAGGCATCAGTGTACATACAAGGATATTCACTGCAACAGAGTAAAAACAAAAAATGAAAATATCATCTATCCACAAAGTAGCGCTGGGTCACAAAACTGTGAGCAAGTCATGCAAGGTAATATATGCAAAGGGAAACACAGAGCTAAGGGAGGGGATAACAGCAACATTTACATAGCACTCACTGTCTGTCAGATATTTCCCATCTATTAGCTCATTTAATCCTCTCAACCAGTTCAGACAGCTGAGACACAGACAAACAAAGCACCCAATCACGTGACTGCTAAGTGCAAAGGCTAGGGATCCAATCCAGGCTGTCAGCTCAAAGTGTACGTTCTTAAGCAGTACCCTATATTAATGGCTACAAAACAACACACTCTCCTTTTTGGGAATGTATGTATATTCCATATTTTATTACATATACTTATATTTTTTCATAAAGGAAAACCCCCAATTGTTTAAAAAAAAATTTATAAGAGGGTATTTTAAAAGTTTTCTCTTCCATTTTATAACAAAATACTTCATACAGTTAGCAGAATTTCTAGAACTCAACCCCTGCCCCACAAAAAAAAACAGAGATGTCAAAAATGGTATGATACTGAATTATTGAGATATATCTATTTATATCTATCTATTTTCTTTTTTTACAAAAAGCACAAGATGTCAAAAAAATAATATCAATTAACATGACTTTTTGAATGGAATTTCAGAAATTCATTCATTTCTGAGATGAACTAGCGATACCTACACAACAGATACAGTTCATGCCTGGGGTTTCATGATTTCTGCCAGACATTTAAGAACAGCAGCTCTTGTTCTGTCCACTTTCATGTCTTGTTCACTTGACTCCAAGTCCCATGGCAACACACTGTGTACTATCCCCTTGCAGTTCCAACACTTAACCAAGATTATGGCAGGAAAGTGAACACTCAATCATCAAAGAAATCATAGGAAATAAATTAAGTCAACCAAACAGTGAGGTTGGCTTTCCTAAGGGGCTATGTCCCTGGGGTTGCAATGCATGCTTTCCATCTTAGAGGTCAATCAGCCCTACAGAACTCAAAAGCTAATGTTATGTGATTAACACTGACTGATCTGTTCTATTTTAAAAGTGTAATACATGAAGTCAGCTCCTATAGAGTGAAAATCTCTGGCAAACACGATGAATCCCATTTACAGTGCTGGTGTTAGGAATGGGCTGATACTAACGGTAAAAGCCACCCAACTACAACAAGATAGCTAATATGGGGCTCGATTTTTATTTAGTGCCAAGTATTTGGTTCTCCCTCAACAGCTGGTCATGGCAATGACAACTATAAAGGTACTAATATTTGAGAACTGTAAAACACAAGAGTCTCATTAGTGCTCTTAACAATCTTAGTGTGTCTGATTAACTCTATCTTAAATAATAGGGAAAATTGAATTTTAAAGGATTTAAGTAATAAACCAACGTCATTCAACTAGAGATCTGGACGAGTCAGGAATCAAGCTCGGCATAGCCTAACCTCAAATTCACTAACCGATAGTGCCTTTCCTCCACCTTTACCTTGCCTTAAAAAGTGTGATACTAGCATTTAGAAATACTCAGCCAGAGCTTACACAGCATTTTGGAATTAATTTTGTAGAGAAGTCAATCACTAGCTGCTGAATGCCAGTGGTTCCTTCCCTATGGAATCAATTCCTTTGTTTCTATAAGCAAGTCAATGGACAATCTTCACATGGGTTAACATTTTCAGATTTCCTGTCCTTCTTAAACTTGTTTCTAAGCAGGTTAATGATTCTTCCTAGACAATATTCTCATTTCTTCAAAATCTGCCTAACCTGTTAATATGTACATAACTCTGCTTAATATAACCAAAATACTAGCTGCCCTTAACTAAATAATAACTTGATTATTTGACCATCCCAAACACCAGTCTCAGCGTGGTTTTATTCCTGCTACTTATTAACCAGAGATAAAGGGGTAGCAATGAACTAAACCTAACATTTCCCTGCTTATTTAATTAACAACTATGGCTATTTGCATTTGCCTTCCTAACATATTTAGTACTAATTAAGCTTCACAGATTTAGCACAGCTCTTTCTACAAGGCACAGCACAAGTGAACAAATTAATGCTCAGAAAATTGGTATAAGTGTGAAGTATCCGCTTCAGCTCAGAAGTAGAGATTTTAATGAGTTGTGGTGGTATTCAATGTAGCATACGATCTAGAAGAAGGGAGGTGACCTCACAGACCTAGAGAACAGATGTGGTTGAAGGTAGGTGGTAGAGTGGGAGTATGGGATTAGCAGACGCAATTTAGTATGTATGGAATAGATAAACAACAGGAAACTATATTAAATATCCTGTGATAAACCATAATGGGAAAGAATATGAAAAAGAATATAATACACACACACACATAGTGTAACCGACTCCCTTTGCTGTATAACAGAAATTCGCACAACACTGTAAATCAATTATGCTTCAATAAAAAGTCAAAAAAGAAGGAGGCATCCTGCTCTAGCAGGCAATATAACAGTTCCCCCCTTATTGCTAGGGCATATGTGCTAAGATCCACCCCCTCCAGTGGATACCTAAAACTGGAGGTAATACCCAGCCCTACGTATACTATGTTTTCCCCTAGATGTACCTACCCCATGATAAAGTAGGCACAGGAAGAGACTAACAATAATTAATAAGAAAACGGAACAACTATAACAATATAGTGTAATGAGAGTTATGTGAATATTATCTCTCTTTCAAAATATCGCATTTAATACCAAATTTAATGCCTTTTCCATCTTAGCTAGCTATCACTCACTGTGGCCACACCTTTTGCACTTTGCGATGCAACAACAAAACTAGCACGGATTTCTTTTTCCTTTGTCACAATTTCACGGATAGAAGATTCAATCTTACCAGACATCTCAGCAGCCTCTGCACAGTTTTTTCTTTCCTCATTAAGTCAAGAACTCTCATGGACTCACGTCAAGGAAGCACTCTGGGACTTCTCGTTGGCAAACCTGAACTGCCAGTATCACTACTACTCTTGCAGTTTGGGGTCATTAAGTACAATAAAGGTCACTAGAACACAAGGACTGTGAACACAGTTGATCTTTTCTGCTACTGTGACTACAAGGTGGACATGACGTACAGAGGGGGATGATGCGCTCCGAGGGCAGGTCGGCAGATTCCATCGTGCTGCTCAGAGAGGCACATGATTTAAAACCTATGAACTGTTTATTTCTGGAAGTTTCCACTTAATATTCTCGGACCATGGTGGACCTGTGATAAATGAAACCACAGAAATGTAAAACCATGGATAAGTGGGGACCAATGGTCCTGACAAAACACCGAAGTTACTGTAATTCACTGGGTGCCACACCTTAAGAGGGACACAAACCAAACTGTCCCCAAAGGAGGTGCAAATAAGAGAGATCTGAAACCAGGTTGAAAGGGATTCTATGGGAGGTATATATCTAAAAAAAAAATGTTCCTTATACTAGCTCAAAACAAGAGTTTAATAGGATACACTAAAAAACAAAAACAAGAAGGGGGGGTTGTATGTCAAATAGTTGGAAATGATACGATACTCTAATATCTTCCTATTGGAGATTTAAAAAAAATACTAACATTCTTAGTATTTAGGGGGGACACATTTAGGGAAGAGATGCTAAAGGTTTTTTTCCCCCCTTAAAAAAAAAAAAAAAAAAAAGGCTTAGACATCTACACCTCAGCAGGCAATACCAGCTACTGACAAGAGCTTCGAGACACCTGTAAAGACAAATTGGCATGTTTGATAAAATGGCAAGAGTGGGAAATATGGTCTGCTGAAGTGAAAGAAAAACCTTCACCACAGCCATTAGTGTGATGGACCAATACAGAATCCACTAGCACGGGGGTAAACATGCCTGGTTCTTGTCCCAACAGTTGATAGCAGACCACTATCCTCAGCAAGTCAGATGCCTCTCTTTGACTTTCACTTTCTCTTTTTTTCTCTTCCATGTGTTTGGTCTCGATTATCTAGCAGAAATGGCAGAACCACGGCATGCAAAATCAATCAGCACAGAGGTTCCATTTGGTCAGTAAGAATTCCTCAGATCCTCACACTTATTGCCTCTCCATCTTATCAATAATCACCTATTCACACTTTTAACGTTCCTTCCTAACCCCTATATGATCCAAAAATATATATGCTTTCTCTCTCTGAGTCACTCATAATTTTGTTTGGTTAATGAAGACCTTCCTCAAAGCATTTCCAAAATCCCCATCATCCTAAATTGGAGAATATTTTTATAGCACTTAAAAAGCAAAAGCTAGACTTTCCTGCTGGTCCTATGGTTAATAATCTACCTGCCAATGCAGGGAACAAGGGTTCGATCCCCGATACAGGAAGATTCCACATGTCTTGGGGCAACCAAGTCCACGCACCACAACTACTGAGCTAGCACTCTAGAGCCTGGGAGCCGCAACTACTGAGCCTGTGTGCCCTAGAGCCCAAGCTCGCAGAAGCCCACTGCAGTAAGAAGCCCTCACGCCACAACTAGAGAGAGTCGGTGCACAGCAACAAAGACCAAGGACAGCAAAAAAGAACAAATTAATTTAAAAGCACAAAGCCATCCTCTTCTGTAAAGGACAGAACATCCCAGGATGAAGGTCTGAGAACAGAATCAGGCAAGCATCCTTTTCCTAATGGAAATCCTCTAAACAAACTACAGAAAAAAAAAATTTTTTTTTAAGGATATTGGTTCTACCATATCAAATTCAAGAACTGGTAAAACAAAGGTCACTTGCCTCAATTGAGTTTTTTAATCATTTTTGCTTGACTAAAGTGCACATGCATGCTTACAAAATCTACTGAAATCTAAGAGCAGAAAGTTAGAATGGTTTCTGAAAAACTAATCACTCCTGCAGGGTTTACATAACAGAGCCAGCTGTGGGGTAGAATGACTTTATTCAGGTCTATTAAGTAAATGACAAAGACGAAATGCAGCAGTGAAGGCCTATTTTTTTCCAGTTAAGGTAAAGCACACATGAGTGTGCGTTTGAACCTTCCTAAAATTTAATTTTTAGTATCTCTGCTTTAGACAACTCCATAGTGGCATTACTTTAAAGAAATCATTATCTTTTAGAAAATGTGAGAAATATGTTCTTAAAAGATAAAAACCGCACCACATAGAGAATAATATTTTCCCCTTTAAGCCCCAGGGACAAGGTAAATTTTTCCAGCGCCACCCTACTGCAGCCCGCTGGGATTCTAAGTAAGTCTTCCTATCCCAAACTCAGTGCTAAAAATTCAGAAAATGTAAAACTAGCAAATAGATCTTGGTAACTTCAATTGAAGTATTTCAGTTTTAAAGTCAACATCTCCTTAATAAGAAGCAGTGACTTAAAATATTTTTTTGCAAAGTCTGAACTCATTGCCTGCTTTATCATCAAAACAAAGAATCAGGAAAATATTCTTCAAAAGTCATCAATCTTTTTTTTTTTAATGACAAAGGAATTCAAGTAAGCACGGCAAAATGGTTATTTTAATGTATATAATTCTAATAAATGTGTGTATTTAAGGGTTGTTTCATGATCTTCTCAGGGGAACCACTGACCAAAATTGACCGCGCTGGCCAGACCTGACGGCAACCATCTGCACGAGTTATTTTACAACAGGAGGTCCTAGGAAGGAATGTGGAACTAACACACTACCAACTGGAATAATTCAGGAAATGTTATAAGCAGAGAGGAAACACAAGTCCATGCTCCTACCAACCTCCTGGAAACCTCCTCACTGGAAGCCATCTTGGCTGAGTGATGCGTGTGTCACCAGGGAGGACCTTGAGTCAGAATGATATGTCAGAGACAACCGGGAAACTAACCTCATTACCGTAAAAACTGAGACTGCAAGCCACTTGGCAGAGCAGTTCTTCTGGTTCCTTTACCCTGCTCTCTCCACCCAGGCGCCCCTTCCCAATAAAGTCCCTTGCTTTGTCAGCACGTGTGTCTCCTCGAACAATTCATTTCCCAGTGTCAGACAAGAACACACTCTCGGGCCCTTAGCAGGAGCCCCCTTCCTGCAACAATCTTTTTACAAACATGGGCTCACACTGCACTTGCCCTTCCTTGGTTTTACTGCTCAAAGGTCATTAGCATCATAGGAAGCTTATTAAAAATACACAGTGACAGGCACCACCCCAGGTACTAGCTGTATTTTAAGGATATTCAAGGGGATTCATATGTAAAAGAACGTTGAAGAAGCCCTGGGCTGTAAGGGGATTCTAAAGCACCATTCTCTATTCTTCTGTGGGGAGAAGATCCAGATCCAGATCCAGATACTGATAACACGTATCCCCGGACACCAAGGAAATAAATATGCACCTCGTTTTAAAAGTGTCTCTACCATCTCTATATAACAATGCCTTTAAAAAAAAAAATAGCATGATCTGATTTTTCTAGAATGGACCCATAGGTGATGATAATGTGTCTTATTTACCTCTAAACTGTTGTGAAAACAAAAGCACAACTTAAAAAACCATTTCAGAACCACTGTAAGCAATTACCTAATCTCATTATCCATCTCATTTAATCTTGGTGCAATAAACTTCACATACTTGTTTGTCGCAAAGGAAAGTGAAGCAGAAAGATGTTAAAGGACCCTTAGAGTTCAGGTTTTGGGAGAGGTGAAGGGTATTTGGGAACAGTTTCCCCAGCTTCCATCACTTCTCCAATAAAGTCACTTAGACATCATGAATGGGATGGCTTCTGCTGTCACAACTCTTAATGAAAATCAATGCACCCAACAGGGTTCTTGGGCAAAGATGTTCCTGTCCAAAATTCACCACTGAAAGTCTCAAGTGGCAGATCTATATGCCACCTGGAAGACTGCTATCTTGTGCCCTTGACATGATATACCTCTCATGTACCTTATTACTGAGGATACAGGGCAAGTGAGGGATAGAGAGGAAAATATATCATAATGCTAACTGCTCTCTGCTTACCACAGGCTTATTTGAATTTTCTGCCTACAGAAATGCATCCACTGGGACAAAAGCTTTCAGGCCATTCAACTGTTCCCTGGGAATCTCAATCTGGGCCCCATTCTAAAGAAGATGCCTCCTGGAAAACTGTCATTCCTGTCCTTATATCAAAATTGGCCAAGCACCATTAGTAGTGTTTAAAATGAACATGGATTTTTCTCTACCCTTTTCAATACCATAGGACATTACCTCAGTAAAGTTAATCTGCCATTCATCTTGCTAGGTGTAGAAAGAAACAGAGCTGGGAAAAACTCCACTGGTCAGTTCTTGTTCTGACCATACGCACTAGCCCTTCCCAGAAGCAAGTCACTCTGTGTGCCTCAGCTCAAACGGGTAAAAGGTACTTATTTGCCTCAAGTGTTTTTCAAAGTGTGGTGCACTTTGCACGGAGGGATGGGAAAGGATTATGAAAGATGCTTTTCACCAGTCCATTCTGAAGGAGATCAGCCCTGGGATTTCTTTCGGAGGAATGATGCTAAAGCTGAAGCTCCAGTACTTTGGCCACCTCATGCGAAGAACTGACTCATTGGAAAAGACTCTGATGCTGGGAGAGATTGGGGGCAGGAGGAGAAGGGGACGACCCAGGATGAGATGGCTGGATGGCATCACGGACTCGATGGACGTGGGTCTGAGTGAACTCCGGGAGTTGGTGCTGGACAGGGAGGTCTGGCGTGCTGCGATTCATGGGGTCACAAAGAGTCGGACACAACTGAGCGACTGAACTGAACTGAAGCATTCAAAAAATGAGTGGTTCGTATACAGGTGAGTTTTCTTTCATTAGTTTGTTTTTTTTTTAATGAAGTCGACATAAAGACCATGTGCATGCTAAATTGCTTCAGTCATTTCTGACTCTTTGCAACCTATGGACTATAGCCCACCAGGATTCTCTGTCCATGGGATTCTCCAGGCAATACTGGAGTGAGTTGCCATGCACTCCTCCAGGGGATCTTCCCAACCAAGGGAACAAACCACATCTTTTATATCTCCTGCATTTGTAGGCGGGTTCTTAACCACTCAATTCAGTTCAGTTCGGCCGTTCAGTCATGTCCGACTCTCTGAGACCCCATGGACTGCAGCACACAGGCTTCCCTGTCCATCACCAACTCCTGGAGCTTGTTCAAACTCATGTTCATCGAGTCGGTGATGCCATCCAACCATCTCATCCTCTGTCGTCCCCTTCTCCTCCTGCCTTCAAACTTTCCCAGCATCAGAGTCTTTTCCAACAGTCAGTTCTTCGCATCACATAGTCAAAGTATTGGAGTTTCAGCTTCAGCATCAGTCCCTCCAATGAATATTCAGGATTGATTTCCTGTAGGATTGACTGGTTGGATCTCCTTGCAGTCCACTAGCGCCCTATTGTTAGGCAAATATCAGCACAGGTAATACGTGAAAGTGGGAAAAATAAATCTTAAATGTGGTTCTCAGTGTTTTCAGGTAGCAGAGCAGAGATAGTGTCATAAACCAAAAGGAAAAAAATTTCATAATTGTATAATATAAAATCACAATTATCATATTACATATCTGCAATTTAAAAAAAAAACTGGCTATTAAAATGAGATATAACCAGACTTCTTCAAATATGGTGGCTCTCCATTAATACTAGATATTACTACTTTAACCGCCATAACATGCAAAGTTAAAGAAAAAACATGAACTCTCATGTTCTCACTGACCCTGAATCACAATGACCAAGGACTGACACATTAAAACAAGAGTCAACGCCTTCTGAAGACTAATGACCTAACAGGATGGGGTTTGGGTAAGGATTGCTGGCAGATGAACTTATAATATTCTGACACCAGGTCTGAACAACACCATTCTGAATGTACAAAGTCAGCCACTGGCTTAGAAAGTTACACAGGCTGTGGTGCTGGTAGACAGGACTTGTAATTCTAAGTTACAATCACCTTTGAATTTCCTCTATGATTAAGAAGTGCACAAGACTGCCTTCTGGAGAGTACAGTCAATTCAGAAGGAAAATATAACTGTTCTAATTTGCTTTTCTCAGGCCTCAGATCTCCTTGACTAGGCTGGCTATGCCTTAATTATACTTAAGTCATTAATTTTAATGACATTTTTTGTAATTAGATACAAAGATTAGAATTTTTATATCCCATTGTACTTTCAATTTAATATGAATTACTTGTGGTTGCTGAACAAGTTACAAATTAGAATAATTCTGAACAAAGAACAAAGAGGAAGAAGAATTCACGGGAAGAGAGAAAATTCCAAAGGGTACATAGCTCTGCTATAAAAATTACACACTACTGACTCCCAAATGCAACCAACTCAACAATTAAGTGGCACAGGATATTTGTTTCCTTTGCCCCAGATTCTCTAGCTAATAAACAAAAGTTGAAAACCAAAAGAATATAACATTTTATCCTAATACTGAATGAAAATTTTAATTATTATGAATGTCTGTTTGTGACATTAATATAATTCCAGCTGAACTAAAATTCTGTTTTTAACAAGCACATAAGTCCTGAGCAGGACGAAATGGTGGTTATCACCTATGCTGTTGCTACCAAAGGCACAGAAGGCATTTATCAGTGATAGTACCAAGATAATATTATTATTGCCTCTAAAATCTCCCTGTGATTTTTTTCCCACCCAACGAACTTATTGTAAATACATTTGAAATGAGCACAACTTCTGTCCTGCAAATGCTTCTAGAATAACTAGCTTCCAAAGGCCAAATTTGGCCTCCATTTAAAATCTTCTTGGAGCAAAAGGTTCCTTCTTATTTTGAATACCCAGGTTTTGGTAGAAAAGGACTCAGAGCAGGTGCTCACATAATTTCCTTAGAACCTCACTGGCAGGTGTCCTCTAAAGCTCAAGAGTCAATCAAGCTACTGTTCCTACAGCGTATGACTGTACTGTGCGCTCATTCTTCATCCTGATGCTCAACTGTTCTGCTAAGAGAAACAGTATACTCAAAATACTTTCCCATTTGCTGAAGAACAACTATGTAGAACTTAAAGATCACAGTAAGACGGTCAAGAAACTGAAACAGAGAGCCAAATGGAGATGAGCAAGTGTTGTGTGCCTAACAAGGAGTTCTTGGCCTTGGCCAGTGGGAGACCATACTAAGAGGTCATGTGTTTGGCACCAGGTAGGATTGGGTTGATTGCTGCCTCTGCAGTTGATTAGCTACATGAGCCAATTATCCAGCCTTTCTAAGCTTCGGTTTCCTCATCTATCTACAAATGTAGGATAAAATATTACCGTCATCACAAGATAGTAGTGAAAATGTGATAGAACAATATACATTAAGTTCATAGTGCCTGGTACTGAGAGAGTTCAGTAAGATTGGCTATGATTTTTATCATCATCATATTCTTATTATCATATAGGAGACTCACATTAACACAATATAGATATACATTAATCTCAAATGTATTTTTCTAAATTTTCTGAAATCATGTTATATTATAAAGTTTCACCTTTCCCCCCACCACTCTGCAGAAACACTGCTGCTTACTTTGGGAGAAAATGACAGACACTGTAAAAACTGCTGTCATTGTTGTTCAGCTGCTGAGTCACGTCCTACTCTTTGTGACGCCGTGGACTGCCACACCCCAGGCTCCTCTGTCCTCCACTATCTCTTGGAGTTTGCTCAAACTCATGTCCACTGAATCGGTGATGCCATCTAACCATCTCATCCTCTGTTGTCCCCTTCTCCTCCTGACTTCTATCTTTCCAAGCATCAGGATATTTTCCAGTGAGTCAGCTCTTCACATCAAGTGGCCAAAGTATCAGAGCTTCTGCTTCGGCAACAATCCTTCCAATGAATATTCGGGATTGATTTCCTTTAGGACTGACTCGTTGGTTTGAAATCCTTGATGTCCAAGGGACCTTCAGGAGCCTTCTCCAGTACCACAATTTGAAAGTATCCATTCTTCGAAGAAAGCATAGCTTCCCTGGTGCCTCAGTGGTAAACAATCTGTCTGCAATGCAGATGACACAGGCTTACTCCCTGGGTCAGGAAGATCCCCTGGAGATGGAACTGGCAATCCACCCCAGTATTCTTGCCTGGGAAATCCCATGGACAGAGAGGCCTGGCAAGCTACAGTCCATGGGGTAGCTAAAGTGTCAGACACGACTGAGCAACTAAACCACAAAGACTATATGCTAACGGACGTGCACAGAAAATATCTGCCATAATCTACACAGGAGTGTCAACCGAGGTTACAAAAAATGGTAAACCTACAGGTCTTTCTAACAGCATTTTCTTGCTGCTGTTCAATGAACAAATAGTACTTATGAAATAAAGAAATTAAAATGGGCTTCTATAAAAGAAAGAAAACAAAAACCACCAGCTTACAAAGTGTCCAAAGTACAGGTGAATATATTACACGAATGCATTTTTTGGTCACCCTTGCTACCCAGTTGGCAATTTTTACCAGTTCCTTGAGGTATAAATACTCATTCCTCTGTCTTCTCCATAGGTGGTACAGAAAGAATAAATGAAACTAATGAAGCATTCTTTACTACCTTCTGCATGAAACACTACTGGCATTAGACAGCTAGGGTTTTTTTTATGGCTTTGGAATGTTTTACCTTCCATTAATTAAATCCTCCTTTCAATTTTTCTTTTCAAAAAAGCATACAAACATTGACATTAAAAAAAGTGATGAACTGAAAGAATGAAAGATATACTTCCAAAGAATTTTTAAGATTTCTGAGTCCCAGAAAACATAATTTTTTAAATGGTAATGCTTTTTAAAACATACACAAAGATCTCCTTGTCAAACACATTAAATGATAAATTGGACATCAGTTTTGTAAAGGCTGATTTCTAAATTATAATAGAACACATCTGGGGTGATTTTGACTTTGCGAATATTTGGTTTTCTTGGCAGCTGCAAGAACTCTCTGGGCAGACACACCGCTACAATAATTAATGCCAGCTTTCAGGCATCATAATGAAAAAAAAAAAAAAAACCTGACAGCAACAAAAAATGGTACACCCGCCCCCCGCCGCCCCAAATAACCACAGATTTAATGTAAAACATGAATCCTCAGGGCTTCTAGCCTAGAACAGCTGAAAGACATTTGTGTCATTCATGAACAAAGAGTGATTTGATCTCTTCCATCAGACCTTTTCTGCATTTCAGCTACTCTTATTGACTCCCATCACTGGCTGCTTCATTCATACCCAGATTATGTCTGGGCTGAACAGCACTTGTGGCTTCTATCACTGATTCCAACAAGTCCTTTATTTTCTCCTCATTTTACATCTGCCTATAGCCCTGAGCGGCATCAAGGGCTTGCACAGTGCCGAGAATACAGCAGATGCTCAATGAGAGGCCGTGGATTGACAGGCTGGGTGGCAAATGAACACACAGATCAAGAATGTGCGCCAAAATGTGGAGGAAAGGGAATCCTTCACTGTTAGAGCAAATGTGAATGCGTGGAGCCAGTATGGAAAACAGCATGGAGATGCCTCCAAAAACTCAGAACAGAACTACCAGATGATCCAGCAATTCCACCCTTGGGCATATATCCAGACAAGAGTATAGTTCCAAAAGATACATGCATCACTATATTCAGAGCAGAACTATTTACAACAGTCAAGACACGGAAGACAACATACATGTCCATCAACAGATGAACGAACAAAGAAGATGTGGTACACATATACACAACAGAAAATTTGTTGTTGTTGTTTAGTCACTAAGTTGTGTCCCCATGGACTGTAGACCAACAGGCTCCTCTGTCCAGGAGATTTCCCAGACAAGAATACTGGAGTGAGTGGCCATTTCCCTCTCCAGTGGACGTTCCTGACCCAGGGATCGAACCTGCGTCTCCTGCATTGGCAGGGGCGTTCTTTACCACTGAGCCACTAGGGAAGCGCTAACAGAGTATTACTCAGCCATGAAAAGGAATGAAACAGTGCCATAAGCAGCAGCATGGGTGCAATCAGAGACCATCACACTGAGTAAAGTAAGCCAGAAAGAGAGTGACCAACACCATACGAATCCCTTTAATGTAGAATATTGCACACATGAACTTAAAACAGAAACAGACTCACAGACGTAAAGAAAGACTTATGGTTAATAAGGGAAGGAAGGTAGGGGAGGGAAGGACTGGGAGTTTGGTATCAGCAGACACAAACTATCCTACACAGAAAGATATGTATCTTTCCACCAAGGACCTACTGTATCCCATGGAGAACTATGCTCAGTATTCTGTGATAAACCATAATGGAAACGAGTAAGAAAAAAAAATGTATATATACGTACAACCAGTCACTAAAATTTAAAGCAGGAATTACTACAACACTGCGAATCAACTATATGTCAATGAAATAATTTTTTAAAATAAAGAATGTGTACCAAAAGCTAGCACTGAAAACTAAAACACATTCCTGGTTCTAAAACTATTCATAAAGAAAAATGTAAAAACTTTATAACATTTACAAATTTATAAAAACAAAATTTTCTGTTGTTTCAAGTTTTTTCTAGTTTTCTTGAGATTAAAAAACAAACAGTGTTGCCTGCCATCCAGTTCTACAAGGATTAAGTTATTAGCCACTGCAGTTGCTGACTTACAGTCCACCCTGAAAGGAATTCAGGATGAAGAACCGGGTGAGGCGCTCTGTGCTCTGGAAAAACAAGCAAAACAGGTTCTTAGTAATATTTCAAGGGAAAACATTTTTTATGAATCTGGATTCTTGCATCTTTCCATAGTTTGAAAAGCACTAAAATCCCTGAGCCATCTGTTTCTCCTGAACAACAGTAACTGAGATGTATGCTGGGTTGCATGTCCTCCTTCACCAGAATGGTATAAAGACTGGCATCTCCTCCTATCTCTTTGAAGTGATTACTCAGAGCTATCTGAGAGGCTGTCTCCCAGGCTACAGTCAAGTCCCGGAATAAAAGGGCGACAGTTCTCACAATGTGCATCTTTTTCAATCAACAAGACATAACTATTATATATCACTGTATAAGCTTAAGGTACATAGCATAATGGTCTGACATATATATTGTGAAATAATCACAATTAGTTAGCATCCATCATCTCATATAGACAGAATAAAAAGAAAAGAGCAAAACTAATTTTTTTTTCTTTGTGATGAGAACTCTTAGGATTTACACCTGTAACATTTTTTTCTACATCTTATACAGCAGTGTTAGCTTCTGTCATTATGTTATATGTTAAATTCCTAGTACTTTTTTACCTTATAACCAGAAGCTTGTTGATCACCTTCCTCAAATTCTCCCTCTGTCCACCCCAACCTCTGACAACTACAAATGTAATCTCCTTTTCTACGAGTTGGGCAGGGGCGGGGGGCGAGGGTTGCTTGGTTATTTTAGATGGTTATTTTAGATTCCACATATAAGTGAGATCATATTTGTCTTTTCCCACTTGACATTTCATTTAACACAATGCAGCCAAGCTTCATCCATGTTGTTGCGAACGGCAGGTTTTCCTCATTTCTTATGGATAACACCCCGTCGTATATACATATCACAGCTTCTTCATTCCTGCATCCTTCAGTGGACATTTGGCGTGCTGTGATGTCTAGGCTATTGTGAATAGTGCTGCTATGAATATGGGGATGCAGATATCTTTTCAAGTTAACCTTTTTGTTTCCTTTGGTTACATACCTAGAAGTGGAATTGCTAGATCATACGGCAGTTCTGTTCTTAAGTCTTTGAGGATCCTTATTCTAAGTTTAGAAGCAGACACACAGATATTGTGCTCAATAGCTATGTGACCTTAGGTAAAACCCTTAGCCTCTGTGCCTTGGTTTCCTCATCTGGAAAACAAACAGTAATAGTCTCTGTCTCAGGGGGTTGTCATAAAACGGCTAAATCAGCTACTGCTTGTAACTGGAACAGGATGAGGGTTGCAGAATAAAAGTCAAGGGGGAAAAGTAACTAGAAGCAAATAAACACCAAGTTCATTATCACTAGTTTATTAAAACTCAAGGGGCCATCCTTAGTATAATATCAAATGAACATGAAAAATATGTTCAGTCTCCTTAAAAAATGAGGATCAAATACTCACAGCTGGCTATGAATCCTGCCTATTTGGTTGGGGTGTTACATTAATATAATGTATGGGCATCTGTGTAAACAATCTCTATATGGAGATGATAAGTTTTTGTGTTCCCGTCTCATAGGGTTTTTGTGAAGATTAAATTAATAGTATTTGTAAAGAATTTAGCAAGATGCCTGGCACAAAGTTAACAAGCAATACATTTCAGCTAACACTACAAGACTGCTATTTGACGATCGAGTAATATGGGTTGGGAAGATCCCCTGGAGCAGGGACAAGCTACCCACTCTAGTATTCTGGCCTAGAGAATTCCAAGGACTGTGTGGTCTAGGGGCTCAGAAAGAGTCCGACACCACTGAGTGACTTTTACTTTCATTTTTTCAACATCATGATTAAATAGATATTGTACAATAATTTATATGTTGTTTCATTTACTCATGCATCTCATGCTTATGAGAACTTATAGCATACAAAGCAATTTTAGATCCATATTCTGAAAAGCCCCACAAGAGCCAAACGAGAGAGTTTATAGCACTAACTTCATTAAAGACAAAACATTAAAAAGGAAAAAAAAAAAACCTTCGGGGGAATGTAGGTGAGAACGAGATACATTCGCTGAATATCCAGCACATGCCAGGCCCTGTATAGAGCCCTTCACATATATGATCTAATTTCTTCCTCACTGCTTACCAAGAAGATTAATACCATCATCTCACCTGCACAGGTGAGGAAACACAGCAGTTAAGCCACTTGCCAAGACCACACCGGACCAGAAATGACCAGAACTCAAACTCAGATCCACCCAACTCCATGCCCTTCTCTTTTTAAATTTCATAAATAGAAAAATAAACAGAGGTGAATAAAGCCAAATAATCAGAATTTATCTTCATATTTCGTAACTTTTATAAAGAGAACTCTTCATCTCAGCTCATGGTCTTATTATTAACAAATCTCCAAAGATGGCAATGTATCCAAAAGCTCTGTACAGGGGTGATGATGCTCCCAGGGAGCCGTCACTGTCCAGTGACATTAATGGTTGTCACGATGAGTGAGGCACTACTGGTGCCTACAACTAGAGGCCAACGGTGTGGATAAATATCCTACAATACATAGACTAGCCCAAAGAGCCCTTCTATACACAGTGAGGGATTATCCAGTCCAAACATCAATAGAGTAGAGATTAAGAAATCCTGTATTAATCAATTAAGTAAAAACCTTTGACTCTCCAAACAGTTGTACTGTGCTTGTGCTTGGTCATGCTTCAGAATTCCACAGGAATAACCACTTAACATACTCATTTTTTCTTCACTATTAAGTTTCTGCTTCAGCAGACATTACTGGCAATATGACCTTGCCCATCACATTCTGGGCTCAGCCAGCATTCACGTTCATGGCCCTCTTCTCCATATAGATGGCAACAAATGGACCGAGGTTGGATTCAAGTTGGTACAGGAGGTTCTCAATTAGCTTCTGGAAGGACTCAGCCCAAAGTAAGGAAGGTCAGGGGCAGGCTCTTTCAGATGACATTCATTGTCACACTTAAAATTTTTTCCAGATATAATACATCCTCGCCCTAGTGATAAGGTCTCCTCTGCCTGTGTTTTCCAGCATAAGAAATTGTGGAACAATTTAAAATTAAACTTTGCAAGGGCAAAGTTAAATCTGCTTTCTAATGGCAGGAACCACACAGTCACTTGATAGATTTATCCCTTAATTTGATAGCCTCTGCCCCTTCCCAGAAAAATTCAACTTAAGATTTATGGTTCTAGTTGAATGAATAGTTCTCCTGTGGGAACACAAGCCTTTTTTAAAAGTCACAGTCTAATGAACTTTTCTCACATCATAAAGAAAAAGATCTTGATTTCTTAAGGTCTCCAAGATCCATCTTGTATCAGTAACAAGTATGTTGTTAAGCCTCGGCAGTAGCAAATAACTCTAACCATCTTCTTACTGGCTAGATCTGTTACAGATTACTTGTGATGGGTATCTGAATTGTCAGGCAAATCACAGCATTTAAGAAGGGGGAGGGATGACAGCTGTAGCACTTCTGACAACCTGAAAAAGAGGTGGTGCCTTGTGAGATGATGCTGTCAACTTAATGTGTCACAGTAAGAAGCAGGAAAAAGGAAAGGAGATTTACTCAAGGCCATGGCCATCTAACGTGTAAGCAGGATGGCAAAAATACTCTCCCTAGCAAACTTACACCAGAGAAGGCAATGGCACCCCACTCCAGTATTCTTGCCTGGAAAATCCCATGGATGGAGAAGCCTGGTGGGCTGCAGTCCATGGGGTCGCTAGGAGTTGGACACGACTGAGCGACTTCACTTTCACTTTTCACTTCCATGCATTGGAGAAGGAAATGGCAACCCACTCCAGTATTCTTGCCTGGAGAATCCCAGGGACAGAGGAGCCTGGTGGGCTGCAGTTCTATGGGGTTGCACGGAGTCAGACACGACTGAAGTGACTTAGCAGCAGCAGCAGCAGCAAACTTACACAGAATACTTTAAATCAGCACTTAATGCTAAATTACTAACACCCAACTGACATATTTCTAAACTGGGTTTGTAGTTTAGAAAGAGAAGACCCTGGGAATTCCCTGGCAGTCCGTTGGTTAGGACGCCAGCTTCCACTGCAGGGGGCACTGGATTCATCCCTGATTTGGGAAATTAAGATCCCAAATGCCAAGGCGTGACCAAAAGAGAGAGAGAAGACCCTGATAATTTTTAAAATGAGAAGCTGACCAAAAGGGACACTGTTTCAACAAATGTACTCAATAGTTATTTACTGAACACAGTTTCTTTCTAACTTTATCCATCCATTTATGATTATACAGGTAGATTTTCTGTTGATTAATGTTAAATTAGTAACAACTGCAGTGATTTAAACATGCTGCTGCTGCTGCCAAGTCGCTTCAGTCGTGTCCAACCCTGTGCGACCCCAGAGACGGCAGCCCACCAGGCTCTCCCGTCCCCGGGATTCTCCAGGCAAGAACACTGGAGTGGGTTGCCATTCCCTTCTCCAATGCATGGAAGTGAAAAGTGAAAGTGAGGTCGCTCAGTCGTGTCCGACTCCTAGCGACCCCATGGACTGCAGCCCACCAGGCTCCTCCGTCCATGGGATTTTCCAGGCTAGAGTACTGGAGTGCGGTGCCATTGCCTTCTCTGAATTTAATTTCAAGATGTTTTAATTCCAGAAAATAAAAAAGCTACAAATTTGATTTGTTCTCATCCAGTTTGGTGGCTCAGATGGTAAAGCATCTGCCTGCAAAGCAGGAGACCCAGGTTTGATCCCTGGGTTGGGAGGACCCCCTGGAGGAGGTGGCAACCCACTCCAGTAGTCTTGCCTGGAAAATCCCATGGACAGAGGACCCTGGTAGGTTCCATGGGGTTGCAAAGGGTTGGACATGACTGAGCAACTTCCCTTTCCCCAAAGAATGAACAGTCAGATCTGAAACCATTTAGGGACTTCGGACTTCCCTGGTGGTCCACTAGTTAAAAATCTGCCTGCCAAGCAGGGGATGCGAGTTCAAATTCGATCCCCAGTCTGGGAAGATTCCACATGAAACTAAGCAACTAAGTCTGCCCGCCTCAAATACGGAGGACTTTAGCCCTAGAACCTGAACTCATGATCCACAACAGAAGAAGCCACTGCAATGAAAAGTCCTTACAGAGCAAATAGAGCCCCTGTTCACAACTGCAAAAAAAACCCGTGAGCAGCAGTGTAGACCCAGTGCAGTCACAAATAAATAAATGAAATTTTAAAATGAAGAAGAATCTGGGAGGGCCAATTTTCAAATGGTTTTTATATTCATATTCAAGATTACCCAAGGTCTGAAAGTGTTAACAGTGGAACTAAAGTTCCTCTTTTTTTTCTAAAACAGCATGATCCTAACATTAAAATAAATCACCATTCTGATCAATTAGATGAATAACCCACTGTGTATTTTAAGGGCAAGTGTGGATTTGTGTGTAAAACTTAAAAAAATTAAGGAAGGATGGGTATCAAATTATTAACAGTGGTTCACAGAGTGGGGCTGATGAGAGAAGAGGAAAAAAATCTAGCTCACTGAAGGCAGAAGGAGGTATTAGCAACACTTGTTTTATATCTTCTCAGGGCTCTGTTTATGGATGAATTTTATTTTTTCAGCGTTTTTAAGTTTTTATGTTGTAATACTTCCGTATTTGTATTTTTTAAATTTGGAAGCAAAAGAGAATAACGCCTGCAAATAGAATCCTCAAAAACAAACATTGGTGCGCATCATCGTAAGAAAGTTCGAGCTTCCCTGATAGCCCAGTTGGTAAAGAATCCACCTGCAATGTAGGAGATCCCGGTTCGATTCCTGGGTCAGGAAGATTCGCTGCAGAAGGGACAGTCTACCCACTCCAGTATTATTGGGCTTCCCTTGTGGCTCAACTAGCAGAGAAACCACCTGCAGTGCAGGAGACCTGGGTTCGATCCCTGAGTTGGGAAGATCCCTTGGAGAAGGGAAAGGCTGGTATTCTGGTCTGGAGAATTTCATGGACTGTATAGCCCATGGGGTCGCAAAGAGTCAGACATGAATGAGCAGTTTTCACTTTCACTTTCATAAGCTAGTTCATAGTATCCACTGAGCACATCCATGTGCCAGGCATTGCTCTCGATGATACAAGCATTTGGTTTTCTCATCTTCCTAACTCCCTCATCAACCCTGATCAGCAAATGGAGTCTTTTTTTTTTTTTAAGTACACAGTTTGTTTCATAGAAACAGGTTCATTAAAATAATTATTATACAAATTATATACAATTACAGCTTTTCAAAAACGAAGGATATAATGAAATTGAATTGACATTAAAGTCATATTATAGATAATTCAGTTTCATCTCATGACTGAGATGCTGTTATAGGATCATAACAGCTTTGGGGGCCATACTGGCAATAACCATAATGAAAACAGCCTCCATGAGAGGAACCTGGTAACATTTAAAGTCAATTCTGATTAATCTCTATCACTCTGCCTCTCCCTCTGAGGCTACAAAAACAGTTGAGGTAGCTTTCCTCACAGGGTCAGGGGGAAGCTGAACCATCTGATTGGAGAGCCCCTCATTGCAAATGGTTCTGTAAAAACAGAGACACGTGAGAAGAGCATCCTCCTGAGCAGACTATCTCACATAGTTTGGAATGAGATGCCTTGCATGTCAGTTTCTCACAGGTACCATGTCTAGAAACTCATGGCTATCAAAGGGAAATACTCCGGAGTTACACCTGGCACAGACAAAATTAGGAAGAATGAAACTCAGAATAATGGCCCTTGATGATACCCACAACCTAATGTCCAGATTTATGAATATGATACATGCCAAAGGAGACTTGACTTTGCTAAGATTGAAGGCTGGAGGAGAAGGGGTCGACAGAAGATGAGACGGTTGGATGGCATTACCGACCTGATGGACATGAGTTTGAGAAGGCTCGGGGAGTTGGTGATGGAAAGGGAAGCCTGGCGTGCTGCAGTCCATGGGGTCACATGAGTCGGACACGACTGAGTGACTGATCTGAACTGAACTGAGAAATCAAGGAAACAGATGTTCCCCTAGAGATCTGAATGGAACACAACCCTGCAGATAACCTGATTTTAGCCCCATGAGACCCTTGTCAGATTTCTAACCTAAAAAAGTATAATAAGTCATAAATTGGTTTAATTTTTAACAGTAGTAAAAAGGAAATTAATACAGGGAGTAATTACTGAACTTTTGTCTAGACCTCTTTACACAAAGAATAATATAAACTCTTTTTAAAAGAATTACATGGATTATTCTAGCAAAAGAAAAAATATCACAAGTTAGATGAACAGTTGTTCATTATTAGTATTATTTTCCTCACAATATCTGCCTTCCAGAGTAATTGAAGTTCACTTTTATTATAGTTTAGGGCACGATCTTAATAGTTGGAGGATTCTATTTTAGTAAAATTGATCCGTTTTCAAGTTCAATAGCAACCATTAATATTGGCTGAGTGTTGGCTATGTTCCAGGTATAAGTTCTCACAACCTGTGAGGCAAATACAGTTGGGCCACTGGTAAAAATTGACTTAATGGATCATAAGCTGAAATTTAAGGGCTAAAACTTTAAAACTCTTAAAAGAAAACAGAAGTAAATTCCATGACCTTTAACCAAAATATGTTTTTTAGGTGTGACCAAAAGCACAAGCAACGAAAGAAAAAAGCGGACAAAATGCACTACGTTAAAAGTAAAATTAGGGGCTGAAAACAATGCCATTAAGAAAGTGAAGAGGCAACCTGAAGAAGGGGGAAAATATTTGGAAACCATGTAGTGATTAGGGTCCATTATCTATAAGATGGAAAAAAACAAAAACTGAAGCTCAACAGTAAAAAGACAGTCCAGTTAAAAAACTGGCTTAAGAATTTAAGGGCTTCCCTTGTGGCTCAGCTGGTAAAGAATCCGCCTGCAATGCAGGAGACCTGGTTTCAATCCCTGGGTTGGGAAGATCCCCTAGAGAACGGAAAGGCTACCCACTCCAGTATTCTGACCTGGAGAATTCCATGGACTGTATAGTCCATAGGGTTACAAAGAGTTGGCAACGACTGAGAAGACTTTCACCAAGAATTTAAATACTCATTTCTTCAAAGATAAACAGTGGCCACTAAGCACATAAGATGCTCAACATTATTACTCACTAAGGAATTATCAATCAAACCTACAATGAAATACCACTTCACATCCACTAGAGTGGCTTAAATTAAAAAGGCATAATAACAAGTTTTGGTGAGGATGTGGAGAAATTAAGACCTTCACGGGTCAGTCACTTTGAAAAACTGTCCTGTAGTTTTTCAAAAAGTTAAACACGGAATTACCCTATAACCTAGCAATTCCATTCCTAGGTATATACACAAGAGAAAAAAAACCATATGGTATACAGAAGTTAAATTACACTGTAAACAGCTTTACTGAGATATAATTAATATACTATTCTATTCTCCATATGTATTTATGAACTGCTCCCCAGTTTTAAATAAAGAAGCAACTTGAAAAACAATTTAAAACCTCAAGCAGCCACAAGAGGGCACGTTCTTCACAGCTTCACACTCAGGAGAGTCTACACACTGTAGCTCAGTTGCCTCAGACTCTTTGCGACCCCATGAACTGTAGCCCGCCAGCCTCTGTCCATGGGGATTCTCCATGCAAGAATACTGCATTGGATTGCCACGCCCTCCTCCGGGGATCTTCCCAACCCAGGGACTGAACCCAGGGCTCCCGCATTGCAGGCAGATTCTCTCCCATCTGAGCCACTAGGGAAGACCAATTTTACATTACCTGGATAATATTTACCAGTTTACCATCCTTCTCCAATTTTTGTTGGAGTTAATGCTGGAGTATATTTCATCCAATACCTTTAAGCCAATAGTGTGACCAGAGATGGTGACAGGTTTAGTTAATCATGACTTAAACACAGATAAAAAGTAAACGTTTAATATTAACCTCCGTCAGAGAAACTATGGATGACACTGTGTCTCATTCTTTTTTCCCTTCTAGCTGTATAACACATTATACAAAGTAGCATAAAATAAAAAATCATTACAAGAAATAAAACGTTATAAATACTTGGTCTCCAGTTCTTTGTTATTTATTTCCGTCGGAACAATGCCTGGTGTAAGTGGCACTCAATAAATATTCATTAAATGAATCAGAGAAACAAATGACTGAGTGAAATCCACAGTTCTTAAATTTATAAGAAAAAAAAAGTTTTACCTATGCGTTGGAAGCCAGATCAAAATATTTCCCTTGGTCCATACCAGAAATGAATAAAACATTACAGTTATTTCACTGAATAAGTATCTACAGAGACATTCTGTGGTGTTTAATATAGTTTCTTTGGCCAAGGAATCCTTTAATACTGACTGACATCTCTCTCTCAATGCATTGTCTCTCATCTTCGTATTTAAAGTTCCTCAATCAATGTACCTCTCAATAAACCACAAGCATAAAACATTTCATTAGAAGTCATATTCCTATCCATCCCTCTCATATTTCAAACAGTTTGACATCAGAATAGCATCTCAAGCAATAATAATACTGGCCCTATTTCCTACGCAGAAGCCAGGTTTAGTTGCAAAAATTGTATTACCCCCTAGCTCAACCACAATAAAAATTAGGCATGATTTTTTTAGACTGCATTTTCATTTGGGATTAACAAATGGGTAGAGGATGAGCTGCTGCAGACACAGACACTGGTCATCTTTAAGGTACCTTGAATTCATCAGGCACTGAAACACTTTCATAGCAACACATTTTGCAGGAAACTGGATCACCAAACGATAAACTCAACTTGAAAAGTCTTCCTCTGCCATTTTTTAGTGAAGAGTGTACTGTCAAAACAAAGATGTTATGTTTAGCCAGTTCTAGGCAGCCCAGAAACTTTAAATAGAACGCCAAAACACATTGTACTTGAGCAACAAGGAAACTAACTCTCACACATCATTCATTTATATACCTAAATATTATTCCATGTAACTCGGGGTTATATTAGGCGCTTGGAGACATAACAGCAAAAAGGGCCAAAAAGGGCACATTTCCTGCCCTCTGGAAGCACAGAGCCTAGTAGAGCTGATGAACAAATATAAACTGGTGCTAACCAAAGAGACAGGAATGTCAGGGGTAGGCAGGTGGTGTATGGGAACACAGAGGTTGAACACCTAATTTAACTCTGGGTGTTTACTAATGACTATATCTGGATGTGACAATACAGCTGAAATTTAAGAGAAGAATCTAACCACTGACATAAATAGAAAAAATAGCCCAGGCAGGAAAACAAAAAGCCTGTATAAAAACTTGGGAGCAGAATAGCTTAGCAAGTTCAAGAAATAACAGGGTTTAATACAGTTGAATCCAACTATGGAACAGAGGCTTACAAGGGTGAAGGAGGTAAAGAGGAGCCAGTCACAAAAAAAAAGAAATTTATTTAGGCAGATCCTACGGGAGCCATGGCTACAATGCCTGAACGTCTGGAAGCTGCACTGTTCCTTTCCTCATATTTTCTAGACTCTTCTAAATTTCTTTGAGGTCAAACTAAAAACCTTACAAAGTAATTAACACACATTGTCACTCAACTGTGTGAAACTTTTGAAAAGCCAAGTGGGCAGGACTCACAAATCACATGTATACTAAAAGTACTTTAAAGTTTTAAAAAGTCATCAAATGCAATTTGTCCTAGCAATCCCACCACCATCCCACAAGGTAGGGGCTCTCATTCCCATCCTACAAATAGCACTACTGAGGTTCAAAAAGGAGAATAGGCTAGCTATGGTCATGAACTCACGAATAATATTGATACTTGGACCCCAAACCCGGCCTCTCCTATTCCAATTTTCTTCTTTTTTGCTACCAAAACACCCGACTTCCTCTGGAAACAAGTTGTTAGTGTGTACATAAGTTATGACCACTCTTCACTAAGCTTTTTTTGATAGTTTATTTCAAATGTCTATTTCAGGAAGCTTCTTTTCCAGTGTGTTCTGCCTAAATTCACTTCTCACAGGCCCTACTGGCAGCAGTGTCACTGAGGTCTGTGGACTGCTAAGAAAAATTAGCAAGTTCAGCTTGCACTTAAGGCACTCTGCTGTAATAAAATCTCTGTATTGCTACTCACACCAAACAGAAGCATCTCAGAAAGTAAATCAATATTCAAAGAAATGGGGCATCCTCAAAGGAAAATAATATTAGTCTAAGACGCCTTCTCCAATTATGCGTGGGGTTTTCTCAGTGAGGCTAAAAGGATAATTTAGAAAAGTTTATTGATTTCCCAAGCACAAAACTCACAAAACAAACTAACAAAAATTTTAAGAAACAAAACAAAACAAAAAGATCAAGAACATCTCCTCTACTGGGAAGGCAAAAAGCAAGCATGTGGACAAGGCAACGCCCTATGGCACTCCTCTCTCCTCCCCATTCTCAAAGGATACTTAATCCTCCTGGGTCCAGAACTCCTGCAGGTGGAAACAGAGGCCTCGGAAACTCTTTTTGTGGGAGAAAAGAGATTGACCCAGATGCTGAAAGCCCAACTACAGCCTATAGTCACGAGTCATAGAACATTCTGCTTAGCTCCAAGTCTTCTCCATTCTGCAAATTATTGGGTATCATTTAATCCTTCATCCAACCTTGAGAGGTTTAAATGAGACCCATTTTACACTTTGACGCAGATGATTATCAAAAAGGCTGAGAAATTTAAACTCAGCTACTCAGTGTAAGGAAAAATCAGAAACCAAGCTCAAATCTCTGAGCCCTAAGTTAGGGAGCCACATCTGTCTTTTTGAATAATATGTGTCTCCATGCTCAAATCTCTCAAGCCCTATAGAAAATCTTTTTCATACACGGTACAAGAAAGTACCCTCTGGGCTCAGTAAACATTAAATGATGGGACAGAAACACCTCAAGAGGCTGCTTTTGTGAATGCCTCAGTTCTTCGGGGCCCTAATGCTGCCATTGGGGACTCAAAATTGGTGAGAATTATGTAAAATTTATGGAGCAAATTTCAAATGGAAAAAAAATCACAAGGCTTGCTTTTATAAAGTCCTTCAACAGTATGCAATCTCAATAATTTCATCAAAATTTCCTATGTTCTTTTTTTCCCCACAAAAAGGAAGCATCTTGAACACAAAAATCTTCAACTCCTCAAAATTGTGTCTTGCCCAGAGCACTCAAAACAAAAACCATTATTATTAAATGCATAATCATATATCATCATTATAAATGTAATAAATAGCCTCACTTTCATTTCAAAACTTGCATATCATTCTTTTTAAAAATCAAAGAACTATTTGGGGGGCGGGAGGAAACCAGTTCTAACTTTCCTAAGAGCCAAAGCAAGTTTATGCTTGCCCTAATGGGGAAACAGTGGAAACAGTGTCAGACTTTATTTTTCTGGGCTCCAAAATCACTGCAGATGGTGACTGCAGCCATGAAATTAAAAGACGCTTACTCCTTGGAAGGAAAGTTATGACCAACCTAGATAGCATATTCAAAAGCAGAGACATTACTTTACCAACAAAGGTCCGTTTACTAAAGGCTATGGTTTTTCAGTGGTCATGTATGGATGTGAGAGTTGGACTGTGAAGAAAGCTGAGCACCGAAGAATTGATGCTTTTGAACTGTGGTGTTAGAGGAGACTCTTGAGAGCCCCTTGGACTGCAAGGAGATCCAACCAGTCCATTCTGAAGGAGATCAACCCTGGGTGTTCTTTGGGAGGAATGATGCTAAAGCTGAAACTCCAGTACTTTGGTCACCTCACGCGAAGAGTTGACTCATTGGAAAAGACTCTGATGCTGGGAGGGATTGGGGGCAGGAGGAGAAGGGGATGACAGAGGATGACATGGCTGGATGGCATCACGGACTCGATGGACGTGAGTTTGAGTGAACTCCGGGAGTTGGTAATGGACAGGGAGGCCTGGCGTGCTGCGATTCATGGGGTCGCAAAGAGTCGGACACAACTGAGCGACTAAACTGAACTGAACTGAATTTCACTAAACAAACTCAGCATTTAAAAATCAAGATACAATACTAAAAAATTAGGAAGAATTAGGAACCACTGGACCAACATTTAAAAATCAAGATATAATATTAAAGAATTAGGAACCACTGGACCATAATTTATAAAAAAGAAAAACAAGTGATAGAATGTTTTGTTTGACCTTTTGATCTTATTGCCTTCTTAATTACATCAGTTCACATAAATCGGAAGGAAAAAGAACTAGAAAGTCCATTGAGGACTCCTTGCAAAATATTTGCATGCTCAGTCATGTCCAACTCTTTGAAACCCCATGGACTACACTCCGCCAGGCTCCTCTATCCATGGTATTTCCCAGCAAAAACACTGCAATGGGTTGCCATTTTCTTCTTCAGGGGATTTTCCCAACCTAGTGATTGAACCCACATCTCCTGCATTGCAAGTGGATTCTTTACCACTGAGCTCCCTGGGAATCCCCACGTAGGATATATATATATACACACATATACATATATACCACCCCACACATACACAAACCTACCCTTTGATGTTTCTTTAAGGCCTTTATAATAGTATGGCTTGTGGAACCATAAGCAACACAACTGCCTGTGAGTACCTTTTCAAAATAGCGTTCTTACCTCCACTCCATTCTTTTAAATCAGAACTTCTGAGGCAGTCCTAGAATTTGTATTTTAAGTCTCTCTCAGTGATTCACTGTAAAGCACATCTGTAAAGCACATCAAAGTAGGAGAAATACTGTCTCTGAGTTTTACAAACTGGTTTATTATAAGGCTAAATTCTGATCCTAGTCATTTGTTCAGGCAACCAGCTAAGCTGAATAGGTTTCTTTTTTTGATGAGAAACCCTTTGAAGGCTGTCTCTGGGGAAGCCAGTCTCAGAAAGAAGGGAATCTGGAAGGCAGAGTCATGAACCCAAAGTGGCAATTACTGGCAGGGCTTGGTCATATTCAACTGAATTCATACCATTTAGGTTCTCTGGGCTCTGCTGAAGGGAAAAAGCCAGTTTAGTTGGGACAGACTGCACATGGGATGAATCTGTTTGCAATCATCTTTAATAAAATTACTGGCCCTGGTAAAGGATAAAATGATTGATATATAAGTTGGTTAATCATATACAATGGTACTAATGAAAAGAGTTCCCACCAATAGAGCCTGAGATAAAGAAACCAATTGTTTCCCACTGTGAACCACAGAATCACAGAATGATAGATATGAGATGGAACTGAGAAATTACATAAAGCAGATCAGAAAAGGAGTATCAAAAAAACCCACCCTAAGGTATGGGCTATGCACATCAAAGTATTTATCCAAAAAGAGACCATGGATAAGTTAGAGAATCAAAATAACCACTGAGTTAACTTCAAGGTGGTTAGCCTAGAAGAGATTATGATTTCAGAAAGAATAACTGAAGCAGATATCTGAGCTGTTTTGTCCAGAAGAACTGCCTTTCAAGAGCACTGTGCCCCTGGTTCTTCTCCTTGCTTTGTCTTCTCCATACTCCAACAGAGACTCTAGTTATGGAAACGATAAATACATTATTACCCGGATATATTTCTGCATCCATACCACATAAACAGAAACAAGTCTATTTTCCACTATGTGATGCTGGCAACTTGTGGACCCAGATGATACTTAAAGCTCCTAGTGGCTGAGAAGTTATCCAACCTCCTCCTCATATTGCACTCCAGCGAGCCTGCAAACCCATCCCCTTCTTTTCTCCTGGGACATAGAAACCACAGCAACAGGGATTTACTGCACATCCACTATAAAAAATACATGTTGGGTCGCGAGTTTCCCCCTTCGTGGACCACGTCCTCAAACTAAAAGGTACAATAACAGTAAAAAGATGAGAGGAAAGCCATGGACAGAAGATACGGAAGGGTCGACAGCACCATCCATGGAAAGGGAAACCATGAATGAGATATAAAATGTAAAACTTTTGCTCAACGGAAGGACAAGCTACAGACTGGGAGGAAATATTTGCATATCATGTATCTGATACTGGACTAGGATCCAGAATATACAGGCAACTCTCAAAACTCAACCCTTTCTTTTCCTCAGCTGCCGCTACAATGCTCAGGCCTACTGGGGAAGCAAAGGCCACCTTGGGGAGACTTCACTTCATGGTTTCCCCATAGTTTCTGTCCCCAGGCTTGCCTGCATCAACCTGGTCCTCACCCTGCACTTTTCTCTTTGGTGTTCAACCACTAAACAGAGAACATGGAGGGAGTGGGCCATTTGGCTCTCACAGAAATTGGCTCTGAGCACGGTGACATCTAAGTGGGGCAAGCAAGATATTAGTAAGTTCAGCTTTTCCATGAAACAGAATTAAGGTATTTTTATTCAGTCAGTTTGAATACTTAAAGCTTAAACCTAATGAATAATAGTTACACTGATTCTGATGCTCTAACCGAGGGGTTGGCATATCTTATATATGTGAAATGGCTTCACAGGTGGCTCAGACAGTAAAAAATTCGCCTGCAAGGGATCATTCTAAATTCCATATATATGCATTAATATACAGTATTGATGTTTTTCTTTCTGACTTATTCACTCTGTATAATAGGCTCCAGTTTCATCCACCTTATTAGAACTGATCCAAATGCATTATTTTCAATAGTTGAGTAATATTCCATATGTATATGTACCACAGCTTTCTTATCCATTCGTCTGCCCATGGACATCTAGGTTTCTTCCATGTCCTGGCTATTGTAAACAGTGCTGCAATGAACATTGGGGTACACGTGTCTCTTTCAATTCTGGTTTCCTCGGTGTGTATGCCCAGCAGTGGGATTGCTGGGTCACATGGTAGTTCTATTATAAGGAATCTCCACACTGTTCTCCACAGTGGCTATACTAGTTTGCATTTCCACCAACAGTTTAAGAGGGTTCCCTTTTCTCCACACCCTCTCCAGCATTTATTGCTTGTAGATTTTTGGATAGCAGCCATTCTAACGGGTATGAGATGGTACCTCATTGTGGTTTTGATTTGCATTTCTCTGATAATGAGTGATGTTGAGCATCTTTTCATGTGTTTGTTAGCTGTCTGTATATCTTCTTTGGAGAAATGTCTGTTTAGTTCTTTGGCCCATTTTTTGATTGGATTGTTTATTTTTCTGGCCATTCCAATAATCTTGTCTGGAGAATTCCATGAACAGAGGAGCCTCACGGGCTATAGTCCATGGGGTCACAAGAACTGGACACCACTGAGTGACTCATTTCACTTTTCACCTTAATATATATAAGAAAGCATCAGATGGTAAGTATTTCATGCACTGCAGGATATACATTCTCTACCCTAACCTCTCAAGTCCACCGTTGTATTGGAAGAGCAGCCCTGGACTACACAGAAACGAATAAGAATGACTGTGTTCCATCAAAATTTTACTTATAGGGACTTCCCTTCTGGTCCAGGGGTTACACACTGCAGGGAGCATGGGTTCAATTCCCGGTCAGGGAACTAAGATCCTGCACGCCACATGGTGGGAAAAAACCAACAACAACATACATTACTTATAAAACAGATCACAGGGCAGATTTTGGTCTGAGGGCCACAGTTTGAAGATCCTTGCCTTAGCTATTACCAACAGATTTTCAAAAATTTTTCATTCTCCCTTCAACTTTTCAGGGTGTGATCTTGAAGTGAATCTAATCATACTTCTTTTTTTTAAATAGCGCTTGCTATTTATCTAGAAAACTCTGGCTATGCTTCATGAGTCATGATTACTTGTTGTACGTTGAATCTTGAGTTATTACTATTTGCTGGCAGTTTTTTAACTGTAAGAAAAAATGATTAAAAGCCTCATTCTCTGAGATAGAAAGCAAGCCTAATTAGCATGGACTATACAAGCCATTACCCAGCTTCAATGGGCTCTCAAGTTTTCAAAAGAATTAAGTGGAGATAGATAAACACTGTAGCACCATCAACAGGGAAGAAGCTTCTAAGGAAGGTTTTAATGGAGTCATGATGCCTTGAGAGAGTCTAGGACTAACTGTATTATTCCAGAAAAGCTTTTTAATTACTGCGATATAAGAATTGAATTTCTTCTTCTGATGAAACAGATTTGAAGTAGAAAAATAAAACAAAAACCTATTTTCTATAAATATTAGCATTTTAACCAATATTAATAATCAGGAACTTAGAAGAGTCCAAAATAGAGACATGGGAAAAAAGATACAAAATTGATTCAGCATACTGGAAAAGTATGTTATGATTACAGTGCTATGAGTAAGTACACCCTTGGATTAGATAAACCTGAAATATTAGTATATGGGCAGTACAGCTCTTGACACGGATATAACTTGCCTGAACTGCTAGAACGTATCTTCAATTCTTCCTTTTAAAAACACAGCCACAGGTGCTTTCAGCAGTGACCTCCCCACCCTTCCATGTCCTTCTTCCTCACAGGAAATGGAGTCATCAGAGCCCAGAGAGAGCTGACATCATTCTGAGCATTAAAGACGTCACCTTTAGGTTTCAAAGAAAGACATCAGTGGTAGGACTCCCATCAAGAGGAGTGTAGAGCTGCTACAGCTCTTATGTCTCAACTGTGGCTTCAGAAAAGTGCCCTGAGTTTCGTTAAGCTCAACATTCAGGAAGATTGCCAATAAAAAAAAATAGTCCCAAGATCTAAAGCAATCTTCATTGAGAACCTCATTGTGAACTGAGGTTCTTTTAATTAAAACACTTACAGAAATGCTACAGCTATATTAAAGACTGATTTACAAATCAGACTACTATAGTTTTAATGTGAGGCTCAGCAGTAAAGAATCTGCTTGCAATTCAGGAGATGAAGGAGACATGGATTCGATCCCTGGATTGGGAAGATCCCTAAGAGTAGGAAATGGCAACCCACTACAGCATTCTTGCCTGTAGAATCCTGTGGACAGAGGAGCCTGGCAGGCTACAGTTCATAGGGTCACAAGGCACTGGAAAGGACTAAGCATAATAAAACCCACATTTAAATATTTTTAAAGTATATTCTTTTGATCCGTGTTTTAAAAAATCTTTGGAAATGCTGTAGCATTTTGTACATTCTTTTCCAGATGAGTAAGTGGACCCAAAGAACATTTCAATGTTCTTCAGTTGAAAAGATGCCTAGTAGTTTCAAAAGTGAGCATATTATTTGAACAAACAGCTAACATAATGCTCAAAAACAATTTTATAGTGTGTTTCCAGATTTTTCTTGATACCATGAATGAATATTCAGGCTACATAATTCCAGGTCAAGCATTTACTAGTTGTACCATCTTTAAGGATGTTACTTCATCTCCCAAAACCTGTTTTTTGTTTTGGAAATGGAGATCTTAATAATGTTGCCCCCATACTGGGCTCTAAGGAAGAGAGATGACTCAATGAATGTAAATTATTTAGGAAAATACATGGCAGATACCAGGCAAGAATACTGGAGTGGGTTGCCATTTCCTTCTCCAGGGGATCTTCCTGACCCAGCGATCGAACGCAGGTCTCCCACATTAGAGGCAGACGCTTTAACCTCTGAGCCACCAGGGAAGCCCCCTAGCAAGCCCTTAGTAAGTGCTAATTATCATCAGCACCACCATCATCATCTTTTTCTTCATCAATTTTTGGTCCTCTCATTTAAAGGTGTCATGAAAGTTAAATGTACAAGGAGATAAAAATTGAGGGGGGGGGCACATTAACTGTTAAATACAGTCAACCATCCATTATTTAGTTTGTTTAAAATTGAAGAACAGCTGTTAGTAATTCTGAATTTCTCTCTTATCCCCAGGAGGAAATAGAGGGATCTTTAGAGAAGGCCAGACATGAGGGTCAGTGAGACCAATTCAACACTATCACAGTCTCCTGATCATCTACCAGACAGCCCAGAAAACAGGAGCTCTGTGAGCAAACCTTGAACTGCTTCAAATGTGTGAAATGTATTCACTGAAAGAGGTAACACCCACCATGAGACATATTTTTAAATAAGCAAGAAAAAATCACTATACAAGAAACTGGCAAAATTGGCATTTCTAGGAAAGAGAAATAAAAACTGAAAAAATAAAAATGTGTCCATTGCTATGGTTTTCAAGCACCTCAATATTCTTATATTCTGCCAGAAATTCCACAGCATATATACTTCCTCTGCCTTAAAATGAGGGTATTTGTTACATAGTTTTTAAGTTTTCTTGGAGGCTAGAGGGTGGGATGAATCGAGTGAGTACAAGCAATTTTCTCTCCAAGTTCTTACTTAACTCTCCTTCTCAGTCACCTTACATTTCTTTCCAAACTCCAAGCAACACTGGTTTCTATTTTAGATGTTTATGAAAATGAGAGATAAAGAACAACTCTGGGTAACGTTCTTTAGGGCTCACACCATGGTGCTAAAATTTCCAGGAGAATATTCGTTTTAGAAATGGCAAGAGACAACCACAGTCGGGAGGGGGAGGGAATACAGATTTCCTAAACAGCAGGTGTTTAGCTTGCAGTTATACAAAACACTGATGGAGTCAATAACAGCAGCTTGAGTATTTCCAGATCTAATACTATATATTCAAAGGATGGGTTTAAAGAAAAAGAAAAAAAAAAATGGAAGCTCTGAAGTGATAAAAGTACCAACGTCTTGAGATCAGATGCAAAGTCATAACATTATAGAGAAATGACAGACCCCTTAGACTTTAGATTCCATCAAGATGACTGCAAACTCGTACTTGAGTAACTTCACTGAAGTTACCATCTTAGACAAACTTGGCCTGAAAACAGTTTCACATTAAGTTCTGAGGAAGATCTCTATATCCTGGAACCCTGCCTCACTTTCCAGCAACTTGCCCACCCACTGCTTGTCCAGCACTCCAACTCAGTGGCTCCATCTTTTCCAACCATGTAGACAGGTTTTAAACTTCAGTGGAATGACTAAGTATTCAGTTATTAATATGTTGGTTAAGAAAATACATATTTAAAAACCATTAAGAAATTCACCAAGGGAGGAAGAATAAATTGCAAGATTGGGATTGACACATACATGTTGCTAGACATAAAACTGATAACTAAAAAGGACCTACTGTTATGGCCCAGGGAACTCTAGGTAATACCCTGTACTGGCGTGCTGCGATTCATGGGGTCGCAAAGAGTCGGACACGACTGAGCGGCTGAACTGAACTGAACTGAATGGCCTATACAGGAAAAGAATCAAAATAGGAGTTGATATATGTCTATGTATAACAGTTTCACTTTGCTGTACACATGAAACTAACACAGCTTTGTAAATCAACTATGCCCCCAACAAAAATGTTTTTAAAAACATTTAAAAGCCAACAGGGTTTCTATTTTATTAATCCCCAAAGAATCTGCATTCACTTAAAAACAAGTCATCCCACTGATATTTGAGACCCTATTATGTGCTAGACACTGTTCACAGAACTTGAGACACAAATTTTGCCTCTCAGACCTTCTCATTCCTGCTCTCCCTCCTTCCTAGACCTCTCTGTCTCAAAAGAGCTCTGAAGAAAATGGCTTCTTCTGACAGAAGAATTCTGAATTTTATTTGGTTGAGGGAAGGAGATAAGAGAAAGAGATGGAGGTAACTTTTCCTTTATATTTGGTGTTTTAATTTTTGACTACGTAGATGTATTCATGAATTAGTCATGAAACTAAACATAAAGGGAGGGGGTAAAATAATTATGTAAGAGATGGCTTCCCTTGTAGATCAGTCGGTAAGGAATCTGCCTGCAGTGCAGGAGACCCGGGTTCGATCCCTGGGTTGGTAAGATCCCCTGGAGAAGGAAATGGCAACCCACTCCAGGATCCTTGCCTGGAAAATCTCATGGACAGAGGAGCCTGGTAGACTGCAGTCCATGGGGTCGCAAAGAGTCGGGCACGACTGAGTGACTAACACTAAGAGATACCTAGAAACATTAAACAGTCCTTTCCAACTACTTTAAGCCCTCCTCACCCTTGCCATCCTCAGCATACAAGACTACCCAACTCTACACTGCATGTTACAATGAGAAACCAGTGGCTCTCCCCAGTTGTTCACATCAATGAGAATTAGTAAACTGACAACACTCAAGCAAGAATCATCTTCCTTTTGTTGGTCCTTGTAAACCCCATCAAGTACACAGTGACTGGCATACAACCAACACTGAATTGTGTAATTATTAACTGGCTTGCTGAAAGAATAAGTGAATGAAGAAGCTCCAGTGTCACGTCTTAAGGACTGAATGCTGATCATTTCTCCTTCCTTGGTGACTTCAACACACTATCCAAGACCCCCCTCAAAGGATCACTCCTAAGTGTCTATATTTTGTTGACAGCTAGCTTGACTGGCTGGGTTTCCCTGGTAGCTCAGATGGTAAAGAATCCGCCTGCAATTCACGAGACCCCGGTTTGATTTCTGAGTCAGGAAGATCCCCTGGAGAAGAGTTAGGCTAACCCCTCCAGTATTCTTGGGCTACCCTAGTGGCTCAAATGGTAAAGAATCAGCCTGCAATGCAGGATACCTGGGTTCAATCCATGGGTCGCGAAGATCCCCTGGAGGAGGGCATGGCAAACCACTCCACTGTTCTTACCTGGAGAATCTCCATGGCTAGAGGAGCCTGACAGGCTCCAGTTCATGGGGTCACAAAGAGTTGGACACTACTAAGCACAGCACAGCTTAGCTGCTGTGAGGAACACAAATTTCGACCCTGTATCCACGAAACCAACAAGCAGATAAAGACAGAGACAACATTTTAAACAATCCCAATAGACTCCCTCAGTAGGTCCTCCTTTTATGTTTTTAGTAACGTCCTCCTCCACTTTTTGTTTGTTTTCTGCTACTTAGTGAAACAGGTTTTGAATAAAACAATGATTAAACAAGTTGATTTTTTTTTCTTTTGTATTAGAGAAAATATCTCTAATCTAGCAGTGATACAGACTGAGAATAGTATGAGGAATCTAACAGCATTCTGTTAGGAGGTGAAAATTTAACACTGTTGGGATCTAAACTACCTATGTGCTATTATAAAGCGTATTCTGCAAATAAGAATGCATTCAACATTTCTATTTGTAAATTCTCTTTATTCTCAATAGTCGATGCTTAAATAATTTTCTATTCACATGCTTGTTGACTAAAAATAAAAGATACACTAAGGAAATATTCAGAGGTGACACAATGTGTCCCCTTAAACTTCTCATCTTAAAATTGTTCCCTGTGTGAAACTTTATTCCACCCATCACTTGAATGTGTGAAGGTAAGCTATTTTGTTAAATCAATTTTGCTAAGGACAAAATACCTCATACCTTCTTTCACACAGGAATGATAACATGAAGGCCTCAAACATTTTTTTAAAGAAGGTCCATAAAAACAACTTAAATCTTTAAGATAATGATGGTAACATGAATCTAGCACAAACTGTTTAAGGAATCTCTAAAATCCACTCTCCGTCTATCCCTGGGACAACTCCAAGGACATTCAAGTCCCATTTGTAACCTTCAAGAAGTCTGAAAAACAAACATTTGTCTTAGCAATGCAGAAACCCAGAGAAGGATCACACCATTAGCTCCTTGACACAGCCTGGCACAGACTCTGCTTGGCGCAGAATACAAGCAAGGCAGAAAGTTCCAAAGAATTCATCATGCTGCAAAACAGAACATTTTTTCAGATGGCTTAGCAAAAGAGACACAGTAATTCCAGAATATCAAAACAGAAGAAAGATTTCCAGCTGACATCACTGACTGCTATGGACAATTTATTTACATCAGAGTTTCTTAACCTCAACACTCTTGGCACTTGGGACTAGACAATTATTTTTTATAGGAGACTGTGCATTGCAGGATGCTTAACAGCATACCAAGTTTCTGCCCACTAGATACCAGTAGTACACACCCAAGTCACAACAACCAAAAAAAAAAAAATCTCCAGACATTCCCGATATCTCCTGGGGGATGAAACAGCCCTCGGGTGAGAAACACTAAGGAAGAGCAACGACGCAGATGATGACAATGATGATGATGAAGACAGTAAAAAAGCAGGAAAAATAATAAATCAGAACAATTTCAACTTATTATTCTACATCAGATATTGTCCTAGGGGCTTTACATATACTTTATCCTATAAAACCACCCTATGAGATAGGTACTACAATTTTCCACATATTATAAATAAAGGAACTGAAGTTTTAAAAAGTTAAGTGCCTTATTCAAAGTCATACAATTATTAAGGGGGTGACAAGCGTTCACTTTCTAAATCATGCTACATACTGCCATCTCCCCAAGAATCATTAGTGTGTTTTTGAATGCAACACTAAACAGGCTGTTGCAGAGAGAGGTCAATGTATAACGTGGTACCCAAAGTATACAACAGACTTTGTGGAGAGGCAGGTAAAGCAGGGCATCGCTGGCCAGGAAACCCCTGGGAGGCTCCTATTAATAACATAGGCTTTACATACAATCTTGATCATCCTCAGAGCAACCCCTCAAGATAGACACCAGCATTCCTATGTTACAGGTAAAGACAAAAAGGAAAAAAAAAAAAAGAAAGAAAACAAAAAAACTACATCCAGAGACGTGACTAAGTAATTCAAGGTCACATAACTGACTTTCCGAATAGAGCCAAGACTTAAAATGAGATTGTTCTGACAACTGAGCTTCAACTGCTAGGGATTCAATGATTTTATGGGTTGAGAAAGAATAATAGCATCAACAGCACACATACCATGGGCAGTAACCAATGCAGGTGAAATCCCCTTGGGTCCCACTTTGTGGTGAGATCTTGTTAAGACCAACAGAACTCACTCATGATCCAAGCACCTCACAAACTGGGGACTGTTCCGGTATCCTGTCCCTCTGGACCACCTCAGGCTCCATTTAGGTATTGGCTTTTTAGATTTTATTTTAAGTAGAACCAGATATTTTGTGGTTTTTTTCTAAGTGAAATTTCCCTTTACCAGGATATTAACTTCACAGTTGAAGGTCAGCTGGGACATGTGAGGTCCATGTACAACGTGTCTGGCGGATAATCCAAAAGGGGAGCAAAGACACAAAGGGAGATTTATGGTGGGAAAACGAGAGCAACACTCAAGGCGGAAATAATCTACAGTACAGACATTTAATCGGAGAGAAATATTTGGATATTGGGAATAACACAGGAGAATTGAGGCCATGATTATGGTTTAGAAGGGCCCAGGACTGTTATTAACTGAGAGACTATTCTGCCTACACACACCAGTGTAAAAGCACTGTTTGAAGTTTCACAGAGCCCTCCCATCACAGTGATGAGATGATCTAAAAGCTAGGATAATTGACAACACTGGGATCCTACGCTTGTTTCTGGATGCTTCAGGAGCTCACATGTGGAAGACCAATTTAAATGCAAGGCCATTAGAATTTAGCAACAACTGTCACTGTTTCCAAAGGGAAGTTAAATAAGTAGGTTAAGGAATTTTATATTATTTTTCAGGATCACAGAAATTCAGTTCTCAGATGTCATCCATCGTAAGTTCTTTTGCAATAGGGAAAGGAGAGCTTATACAAGCCAGAAACTGGAGGCATCAAAGGTGGCGGAGAAGCGACAACTACGGAGTAGGAAAGGGCGACTTGCATTGGGGGCTTTCAGGAGCACCTGGCACTGGGCTGTCCACTGTGTTCTAACACTATGGAGGTTCAGTTCCACCACCATGCAAAGGTCCCAAACAACTTGAAAAAAAACACCTTTCAGTTATGACGGAAAACCCAACTGAAGCGGAAGACGGGAGACTCTCACCTACTGACCTAGTCACATGCCCAGCCCTGGAGCCTGGAAGAGGCTAATGCAGGAGAAAAAGGTGGCAGGCCCAGTGGGAGGTGGTATCCAGTTATCAAGAAGAGGGAATGGAGATCACGCAGGAGAAAACATATACTGCACATTCCAATCATGTATCATGTACATATAACGGTAAATACTGCCCAAGCTATTCCTCCTAGAAAAACTCACAGTCTTTCAAACTCATTTGTGTTCCTTTCCTCTCTACTGCCCTACTACACATCCCCAATTGGACCGCCCCTCCCTAACTGTCCTCCTACTTCCTCTGCGTGCTCACTCTTGATCCCTCACTCAACACACACAAACTTCTCTCCATTATCTGCCATTTTTCTCCATTTCAGGATCTCCACTTATTCCAAGTATCTTATAATTTAAGCTACAGTACAAACATGAGCCAGTATAAGAAATAATTCACCAAAGGTGCTGTCATCTTCCTCTTTGCCTGTAATGTCCCTTTACATAAAGTTATTTTAACTTGAAGGCATACATGCTAATGGTGGAATTTCAGATACTGCGACACTTCTGGGGAGACCAAGAAGACCTTTCTTCCGAATGGGTTTCAAATCATGCCACAGAGATAGAACAGCCACAGAGATAGCCCACAGGAGGCCTCTCTCTTTATCCAGTTTCTGCTCCATCCACCTAAAAGGATATGCATGGCCAGTAATGTCTTTACCTGGAAAAGTAATACTTCCAAAAGGTTATTTCAAAACAGACTGTTAAATGAAACATGAGTAATTCCATTAGCGTTGATTACGAACACAAGGCAGAAACTACTTCAGACAAGAAAGTAGTAACCACAGCAACAAATGGAAAATGAGTTCCAATTGGGCTCTCTGGAGAGAACTGAATGAACGGATGGGTATTTCCCTTCTCTAACTTCGGAAGATCCAGCAAAGGTTCCCTGTCTGTCAGTGATGCTAAGAGGTCAGTCACAGGGAAGATGATGGCAGGCCTCTGTTGGATATCTTGTGTTCCTCAGTCAGCCAAAGGGGCACAAACCAGTGTCAACATATGGCAACGAATAGGTCTCCACATTTCCACAAAATACAGGCAATACAAGCTCAAATCTCGTTCCCCTGCTGCTTACACAACATACATATGTACAAAAACACCTAATGATGCAGTCAATCGAACTGCAGAATGACTCACAAATAATGTTAGTACCAGAAGGACATGTTTGCCTTCTTAGTAATTTCATTAAATATTTGCTAAAGGTATTATGGGGGAGGAGCAGATAGATTTTCTTTCTTTTTTTTTTTTAATGGCAACCTAGATCTGTCTTCCAGTTTCAACGGTATCGCCTGTTCAGAGACTTTCTCAACGCACATCTCTGAATGTGGGAATAAGACACCCCATGTGTCCAGATGCTTTAGATGAAACAAAAATATCTAGCCTCCAGACCTTACACTGACACACTTCACTCAGCCTGGGATAATCAGACATTTTCCCTACTTTCTTTCCCCGCTCCTGAGAAATTTAGATGCCACATTTACTGTGGCCCCACAGTTCCCTGTACCTCTCATTCCCAGATGTATTTGCTTGTTGTCATATCCATCATATATTCCAAAATGGACTACAAACCATGCAGAATTGTTAAAAAATGAAAACTCACCATCCACCAGGTCTTCATGACCCAGGATCAGGCACACCAATCTGCCTCACTCATTAGGACCCAGCCAAGACTGTCCTTCCCTCTATCTGGAGGAGTCTTTGCCCAATTCTTCCCATTCCTCCAGTCTCAAGCCAATGCATCTTTTTCATGACTTGAAATTAATGGTTTGGAAACAGCCCTATTTCATCCTCAGTTCCACAGACTCTCACTTACAGCAACCTATTTATGTGCCTCAAAGCACCCACATACCTTTGATATTGCACTTCTTTTGTTATGTATATACGTGTTCAGTCTCTCTCCCCATTCTCCCATGCAAGACCACATATTTCAGGAGGCTTCTGGCAGTATCTTCATTACCTTGTAAGTTCCTGACCTAGTATAAAACACTTCATACATATTTCTTAGCATAATTAATCCTTTGGTTTTAAACAAAAGACTGATGACTAACTTAATGAATTGCTACATACTAAGTCAGTCAGCTAGAAATATAACAAAACACTGAGTGCCTTACATATCAGAAATTTTGTTCTCAGAGTTAATAAAATTTGGAAGTGGAAGATTCAGGCGCCAACTGATTTGGTTCCTGGGGAGAGCTCTTTTCCCAGCTTCCAGATGGGCCACGTTCTCACTCTCTTCTCACATGGTGACAAAAGGGAGCACTCTGGTCTGTTTATCTTCTTATAAGGTCACTATTCCCATCAAGGGGGCTACAAGGTCATGACCTCACCAAAATCTAATTACTTCCCAAAGACACCACCTCCAATATCATCATGTTAGGAAGTAGGGCTTCAACATACAAATTTGGAGGGGATGGAAACATTCAGTCCATAACACATATGGAAGAAGGAAAGAATGATTTTTTGCATGATTCATCATAGACTTTTAGCTTCTGTAAGTTAACAGTAGAAAATATTCTATAATACCAAAGCAAGTACACAAGAAAGCAAAAAGTTGGCAAACATACTTCATTATTTATCTGAATGTAGTTTCACAGAAAAAGTTCTTTGCATCTTGGCCCCTCAATATTTATAGAACATGTTTCTGTTATGATAACTTTCCGTCAGTCTTATAATTCAGACAGTACGGACATGAACAAACAATGAAGACTACAGTTGCTAACATTTCCTGGTTAGAGTCTAGGAGATTAGTGTCTGAATCCTGGGTAGCTTTTTTCTTATTATATTGGACATCTTTTGGATTGTCTGGCAAGCCCAGAAGCCGATCATCTTCTTGGGAAGCTTCTTGCCAGATCTCCAAGGGAGCCCCAAGCAGCCATGTTTGGACAGGGAAGCCAGGCTGCACTCATTGGCCAAGAGCAGTCACATGACCCAGGCTTGGCAAAGCAGAATCTAACTTTCCAGGGAAATTGGAACTGTGAATGAGAGCCAGCCAGCCAGTCTCCGTGGGTGGCTGGAATTGTAGAAGCAGCTAGGGGTTATTCATGTATTCTTCAGTGAGAAAGCTGCTCAGCAGAAGAATGCAGAATGCAGCAAAAACTAAAAAGGAGAGGCAAGAGAACCAGAGAATATCCCAGTAGGTTTTCAGGTCCAGAAGATTGCCCTTTCCCAAGTACCAGCTCACTTGTGACCGGGAATACCAAGAAACACCCTGGTATAACAGACACCCTCTTTTTCTTCTTTTACTTGAGCTACTTTTGTTGCTAGCTAATTAACTGAATACAACCCAATATGCATATTTACATACCCTAAGAAAATGAAAACCTTTTGTGTATTTATATACATATGCATGGGAACATGCATACAACAGGCTATGAATATGAAACTTTTTCTCTTACTGCAAACTCCCATAAAAACTCCAAATCTCACAATCTGTAAATGAATTCAGCATGAAACTGTTTGTTTGTTTTTTTGCTTTATGAAGCTCAAAGAACAAACCATCTAAATAGTTTTCAGAAAACATAGTTTCCTAGACAAATGATAATTTTTTTAAGTAGAGAGGGAAAATAAGAATGCCCCACCAAGTTGGACACTCGTGGCATTTCTGACTCAGTGTAGGTGCAACATAAAAGCTGCCACAGAGTGAGTGTTCTAGGCATGTTAATAGCTGTTATTGTTGCTATTATTAATTAGCTGTTTCTGACCCAGTGCTCCCCAGTAGGATATGTGAGATGGGGGCACACTTTTGCTGTCGTAACTGTAAAAACATCTTTTCCTATCAAGGATTGAATAAAATTATGGGATAATTAAAAGACTTAGCAATGACACTTGGCATGCTATGCTTTAAAGGAATTCTAGATGACTTAAAATTAATGACACCAAATGACTAGTTTAAATTGGCTTACATTCTTTAAAAGAAAATATATAAATGTACTCCTAACTTGCTCTTTAACTTTATCTAGATAAGGCAATTAAGATAAAATTCATCTTTAAGATGATGATGAAATTTAATTAAGATGATAGAAAAGTGTTTGCCTCAGTGTCTGATACACAAGAGTCCACAATGGAAGCCCTTTTGCTATACGTCAGCCTAAAGCTTAGAAGTTTACTTTCCCAGTGTTCAACCTTCACTTTCCATTAATGTAGCAATTAAAATCAGCAGCAGTTCAGTCCTTCTAGAAGGCACCCATAAAACCAAGTCTTTTCTTTTTCTGATTATGGAAAGATATTTTATTTCTGGGAAATTTTAACAGAATGCAAACTATTTTCAATAAAAATGCCTAACTAATGAATATAATCCCTTACGATTATACAGTAGAAGTGACAAATAGAGTCAAAGGATTAGATCTGATAGAGTGTCTGAAGAACTATGGACACAGGTTCCTGACATTGTACAGGAGACAGGGATCAAGACCATCGCCAAGAAAAAGAAATGCAAAAAAGCAAAACGGCTGTCTGAGAAGGCCTTACAAATAGCTATGAAAAGAAGAGAAGTGAAAAGCAAAGGAAGAAAGGAAAGATACACCCATTTCAATGCAGACTTCCAAAGAACACCAGGAGAGATAAGAAAAGACTTCCTCAGTGATCAGTGCAAAGAAACAGAGGGAAAAAACAGAATGGGAAAGACCAGAGATCTCTTCAAGAAAATTAGAGATACCAAGGGAACATTTCATGCAAAGAAGGGCACAATAAAGGACAGAAATGGTATGGACTTAACAGAAGCAGAAGATATTAAGAAGAGGTGGCAAGAATACACGGAAGATCTATACAAGAAAGATCTTCACGACCCAGATAATCACGATGGTATGATCACTCACCTAGAGCCAGACGTCCTGAAATGCAAAGTCAAGTGGGCCTTAGGAAGCATCACTATGAATAAAGCTAATGGAGGTGATGGAATTCCAGTTGAGCTCTTTCAAATCCTGAAAGATGATGCTGTCAAAGTGCTGCACTCAATATCCCAGCAAATTTGGAAAACTCAGCAGTGGCCACAGGACTGGAAAAGGTCAGTTTTCATTCCAATCCCAAAGGCAATGTCAAAGAATGCTTACTACTGCACAACTGTACTCATCTCACACGCTAATAAAGTAATGCTCAAAATTCTCCAAGCCAGGCTTCAACAATACATGAACCGTGAAATTCCAAATGTTCCACCTGGATTTAGAAAAGGCAGAGGAACCAGAGATCAAATTGCCAACATCCGCTGGATCATCAAAAAAGCAAGAGAGTTCCAGAAAAACATCTATTTCTACTTTATTGACTATGCCAAAGCCTTTGACTGTGTGGATCACAATAAACTGTGGAAAATTCTGAAAGAGATGGGAATACCAGACCACCTGACCTGCCTCTTGAGAAATCTGTATGCAGGTAAGGAAGCAACAGTTAGAACTGGACATGGAACAACAGACTGGTTCCAAATAGGGAAAGGAGTACGTCAAGGTTGCATACTGTCACCCTGCTTATTTAACTTATATACAGAGTACATCATGAGAAATGCTGGGCTGGATGAAGCACAAGCTGGAATCAAGAATGCCAGGACAAATATCAATAACCTCAGATATGCAGATGACACCACCCTTATGGCAGAAAGTGAAGACGAACTCAAAAGCCTCTTGATGAAAGTGAAAGAGGAGAGTGAAAAAGTTGGCTTAAAACTCAACATTCAGAACACTAAGATCATGGCATCTGGTCCCATCACTTCATGGCAAATAGATGGGAAAACAGTGGAAACAGTGTCAGACTTTATTTTTGGGGGCTCCAAAATCACTGCAGATGGTGACTGCACCCATGAAATTAAAAGACACTTACTCCTCAGGAGAAAAGTTATGACCAACCTAGATAGCATATTAAAAAGCAGAGACATTACTTTGCCAACAAAGGTCCATCTAGTCAAGGCTATGGTTTTTCCAGTAGTCATGTATGGATGTGAGAGTCAGACTATAAAGAAAGCTGAGTGCCAAAGAACTGATGCTTTTGAACTGTGGTGTTGGAGAAGATTCTTGAGAGTCCCTTGGACGGCAAGGAGGTCCATCCAGTCCATCCTAAAGGAAATCATTCCTAAATATTCATTGGAAGGACTGATGCTGAAGCTGAAACTCCAGTACTTTGGCCACCTGATGCGAAGAACTGACTCATTTGAAAAGACCCTGATGCTGGGAAAGATTGAAAGAGGCAGGAGAAGAGGGTGACAGAGGATGAGATGGTTGGATTGCATCACTGACTCAATGGACTCGAGTTTGAGTAAGCTCCAGGAGTTGGTGAAGGACAGGGAGCCCTGGCATGCTGTAGTCCATGAGGTCGCAAAGAGTCGGACATGACTGAGAGACTGAACTGAACTGAACTGAATGCATACGTTTCTATTCCATTGGCTGTTCTATTAAAATATAATAACTTTGTGCATAATTGGAATAATGGAGAATACATTTATAAGTAACCAAATCAAATATGGAAGCATTTTTTTTCAAAGCCCCTCCCCAACAAAGGGTAACAAAACTTTTTAAAATGTTACGTTTCACCTTATAGATAGTTCAAAGCCATGCCTTTTACATAGTCAAAAATCTCACCCAAAGGACTCCAATCTGAACTGTGCAGGTGTTGGCAGGGGCAGGGACATTTGCAGCTAACAAAGCAAGCACTTCATTTTCTTAAAACAACTGCACAGCCTCAGTAACAACTCAACAGGTTGCCTTTCCCCACAGCCAAAGGACAATTCAGAGAACACTCAGAGCATCAAAGAACATTACAAAAGTCTTTTATTTAGAAAAGTATGGCTGTTGTGTTTTTATGTTTTTGAGAAACGGCAATAATTCAGGTTTCACTTCTATAGTAATTTGATTTTATCATTTTAAAATTCACACATAAAATGGTTCATTTATATAACCAGTTGCTAAGAGTCTTGGCATTTTAATAGGCAGCTTATGAAAACATACCTATTGAAAGAAATTACTAGTGTCTACAGAGAGGAAAAGGATGGATGAAGCTCATAAAACTTAACTGCATTTTAGTTTTGACTTGGGAAAGCTGCAAGATCATCCATTGGGAAACTCAATCTATAGATCCACTGATATATTGCTAAGGCCTGCCTGGTACATTCCCAGCCAGCTGCTGCAATGAGAGTCCCTTGTCTAAAGGGTTCCAGGAGCCGATAGTGAACAGCAGAGCTGACATGTGCTCCTCCATCACCACTTCTACATCTAACCTCATGAAAGTCTCAAGGACTCAGAGACCTAGAAGGGAGTTTCTTTCCTCAAAATCTGACAAGTCTGGGCCTGATGTCTGCGAATAAACTGGTCCAGCCTAATCCAAACCAGGGCCGCCAACTGGTTGTTGACTGCTCTAAAAAGTGAAAACTGTTGGTTGCTCAGTTGTGTCTGACTCTTTGCAACTCCATTGACTGTAGCCAGTCAGGCTCCTCTGTCCATGGAATTCTCCATGCAAAAACACGAGTGGGTAGCCACTCCCGTCTCCAGGGGATCTTCTCAACCCAGGATAGAACCCAGGTCTCCTGCATTGCAGGCAGATTCTTTACCATCTGATCCACCAGTGAAGCCCTGACTGCTCTATGCATGGAGGCAATACCAAATCCAGTCAAGTCTCAAGAGAGAACACCTGCTAAGAACACTCAGATTCAAGCCTGCTCAGCAGTTTTATGTTGTGAACCAGAAAAGCTGAGCAAGCAACTTCTGGTAGGTACAACAGACTCTACAGAAATGTTCCTACGGAAAAGCCCGGAAAAGAGTTCTCATTAAAAGCCAAAAACGCTGGGACCTTAATCTGAGATTCCAAACGTGTACATTTGTGAGAAATAAATGTCTGTTATTAAAAGAAAGAAAGGAACCTTCCTGTTTCAAAATTTCTCCCTACTCATTTGATAGGAATGCCTAAATTCTTACCTTGAGTTACCATGAGATATAGTAAGGAAATACTTAACATTTCCCTGTCAGAAAGGGCAAAATCCATGAAGACAAATCCTGTGGTATTATCTTAGCATGAATTTTTTATTATATTTTTAAATTATAAAATCCATTTTATGTTGTAAAGTATATTCTAAGATATATTAATATTTATTAAGGATTTTTGTGCCAGGAACGGTGATTATATGTAGTTTATAGAGAAGTGTTTTGTATGCCTTATCTTAAATTAATCCTCATATGTGTCAAGGCAAGTTCTATTATCTATATTTTAGTTACGGAACCTTAGTCTGGTTAAGTAACTGGCCAAAAGTCAAGCAACAAGTAAAGAAGCAGAACAACCCAGGGTCATTTGACTCTAAATGCTAACTCTAATATTATATCCACATTGCTCTCCAGCCAAGTTCCAAAGGAGGCTGGTAAACAAAAGACAGAAGTAGCAAGTACAGAGGACACTGATTTGTCCCATTAAAAAACAAAATGTTTTTTGTCTAGATGGTGGCTCTGAATGTTAGCAGCTGACTGGAATGGCTCAGGGAATTTTTTTTTTTTTTTTTTTTTTAATGCCGGTGCCCAGGCCCCAGGCCTTGATCCCTATTCTGATTCCAATTAGTTTCTACATCAGAATTTTTATATACTTCCACAGGTGATTTACACAGAGAGTACAAGTCAAACTACCATCTGGAATGATGCAGAGTAGAAATTAAATGTTAGTTAATAAAAGAAGCTAAGTGACCAAATGAAGTTTTAGAATACTCTAGCACAGTGTTGTCCATGTTAGAAATGATCTATAATCTGCCTTGTCCAGTATGGTAGCTACTAGCTACAATGGCTAGTGTGACTGAAGTCAATTTAACATTTAATTTCAATTATTTTCCATTTAATCGAGAATAGATGCTACTATAATGGACAACACAGTTCCAGAGGCCCCCTCAATTCATCTCAGCATCCTTGGTTTGCAATAGCTAAAAAGAGGGAGATGGACTGAAAGCAACAAGGCAAGGTAGATAAGGCCTTACTGTTCATATCCCTTAGGACCAATTTTCTAAAATGGAGCTTTGTTAACAATTCAGATGCTCTGAGTACCTTACAGGGTAAGGTACTTTCAATGCCATAGAAAGTATGTCCAGCCAAATATGCTTTGAGGACACAAGTCTTCAGAATCATTCTTTATTTGTTCTGTATAAAGCAAGTACGACCCGCAAGCCATGTCTGTTATATACACCATATCATACTGATAATGCAAAGAAGTGGAGACAGTTAAGGATGTGAAGAAACTGCATCTTCATATCTTTGGCATCTACTAAAGTATACATACACACACACACACACACACACACATATTTTCCATGGATTGATTAGTAATAGTATAGAAAATATAAATACATTTATCTGATATTGTGAATATTGTAGCTAATAATACTTGAGGAATATAAGGGCTTAGACAGAAGTTACAGTCTAAAAAATCTATGTGCTCAGTCGCTAAGTCATGTTCAACTCTCTGCAACACTGTGGACTGTAGCCCATGGACTCGTCTGTCCGTGGTATTTTCCACACAAGACTACTGGAATGCGTTGCTATTTCCTCCTCCAGGTGATCTTCCCAACCCAGGGATCGAACTCAAATCTTCTGCACTGGCAGGTGGATTCTTTACCACTGAACCACCTGAAAAGTCAAAAAAATATCCACAGTCTACCAAAAAGTGCCACTTTTACTTCAATAAGAATTTTTAAAATTCTGATAAGAAACATTCCTTAATTTGGGCTACAAGACTACATGTCAGTAGTCATTCCAGACATGTGTGTATTTCCCTAAATTTTGCCATAAAGTGAGATGCTTTTTCAAAAGCTCAGATTATTTGAATTTTGCATATCAAATGTTAAAATATTTTATATCTGAATTTAAAATTTAACTTAATGTTTAACTAATTATATATGTGAATACCTCAATTATTTAAAATGATTTACTATATTCTGAATGGGACTTTCAAAAAGAAACATCCTCTATGGCTCTGTATTTCCCTTTATAGTGCAGTCACGCAAAACCTGAGGATAATACGAAGCTAAACAAAACCAGGAACTTCATCTGGTAAATTAAACTGTCTGGAGATAAACACTAAAACCTTGTTGATACACTTATTAACTTGATAATATACTTGAATGTCCATTTTCCAAAGTCAGGACAAGTTAACGACTAAGAGCTGCTAGAAAAGAGAGAGGAAGAGGGATTAGTAACACTAATTCAACACAAATGTGTTGAATGTATTCAAGATCCAAGATCATCAGTTGCTTTCAGGGTACAGTTCTTTTGGACCATTCCTATTCTACTCTATATCATCCAAGTAACAACTACTGTTCTGGCCTTGGTAACTCCTTTTATGACAGCAATGAAAAGTAAGTTTGCCTTTGTTTTCAAGAAAATGACATACAAATGTAATACAAGACACAATGGTCCCATAAAAGGAAAAGCAAATCTTAAAAGAAATTTGGACTATGATAATGGCCTAAAACAGTCATTTCCAACGCAAGAGACCATCAGTTCAGTTCAGTTCAGTCGCTCAGTCATATCCAACTCTTTGCAACCCCATGAAACACAGCACCCCAGGCCTCCCTGTCCATCATCAACTCCCAGAGTTTACCCAAACTCATTTCCATTGAGTCGGTGATGCCATCTAACCATCTCATCCTCTGATGTCCCCTTCTCCGCCTGTCTTCAATCTTTCCCAACTTCAGGGTCTTTTCAAATGAGTCAGCTCTTCACATCATGTGGCCAAAATATTGGAGTTTCAGCCTCAACATCAGTCCTTCCACTGAACACCCAGGACTGGAAGAGACCATGATATCTACTAATTGTTCCTTTCCGATTACATAGTGAAAGTCAAAGACATAACACATTAGCTGCAGCAAAGAACGAGTGAAATTATGAATATATTTCACTTTATCTTTTTAAACAGGATTTGTTTTAAAGCCTATAGTCCTTTTTTTTTTCCCCAAGACAATAGTCCATATAATTCAAACACTACCCTGGCCTGAAAAAAGGTTGGTTAACTGATCCTCCATGGGATATCTTATACATTTTCCTATCAAAGTATTTATTCACTGTACTATTTTTGTTTGCACATCTATCTTCAATATCTAACTCAAAAAATGCTTATTGAGGCTCCATATGCCGAGTGCCATATCAGACACTGGCAATCTGACAATGAACACGGTAAGTTTAATGGTCTGATGGAACAACATATAAATTTATGGATAAAAAAGATCTGATAAGGGCTCTAACAGGAGCACAATCAGGATGCTGTCAGAACATAGAGAAGGGTGGATCCAGCCCACATATGGAAGGGAGAAAACACCTTCCAGAAGATGTGATCTAAGTTGGAAAACAGAACCAATGGAGAATACGGGACATTAAGAGCATCACTATCCAAAAAATTAACATGTACAACAGCTCAGTGGTAAGCAGGGCACTGAATGAAGGAGAAGGCAATGCTCACTAAGCTCAAGAAGAAAGTGGGTTCAAGACATGGCCCGAGAATGAGCAGAAGCAACAGTGAAGGATTTATACATCACGTTAAGGAGTCTCAGCTTCTATCCCTCTGGCACTGGAGGTGCCAGACTTGAGTTTTATGGGACAATTATCCTGATAGCCTTGGAGAAAAGAAACTGGAGTGTGGAGGAGGCCAAAGTGCATAAGACTCCTGATGACTGTCTCTCAGAAGGCAGTTTAACAGGATTCAATGCAAGATCAATCGACAGCATTGATTAACTTAATTCATGCTGGAAAACCTATTTACCTATTCACGCCCAAAATACATACTTCTATCATTCTTTACTAACAAGGTATGTGCTTACCATCCATAGGTGGTAAGGATATGGAGTTTAAGCTGTTTCATAACCACTAAATTAGCTTCCCCCAAATTTTAGGTACTCTATCTTCTTCCCACCACCCTCACATCAGTCATTCTAGTGGTCAATGGATACACCTGCATAGCAGCAGGTCACAGTTAAGAGATAGATCTTCCCCTGAACTAAAGTAGCTTCTTTTGTTCACAATGTTAATTCTACCAAATATAATACAGTCCACCCAGTATTAAAACAATAAAAACCAAAGTTGAGGGATAAATGTATCCCTCCAGAAATTGTTGAGCAGAACTATATACCTGTATATCAAGCAAATATGCTACATTTGCACTCAGGAAGAATCCCACTGGACCATACTAGGCATTATCCCAGCAATTTATAAATTAGTTAACTGACCTTTAAGCTGACTTTCTAGAATACCCAAAAATTAGTACCCAAAGAGAAACAAGTCTTTACTGCTGCAGAAGCAAGTATTTCAAAGTGAGAGAAAAAAAAAAAATCACCATACTTGAATAGTGTTATTTATTGTAGCATATATTTTTTTCTGCCTTTCAGCTTGCACCGCATAAAATTACCATTTTCTGGGAGATCCTTGGAGATGAATCTCTGGTGCTCTTACCACAAATGGCAACAGTTTTAGAAGTCTGCTCTTTAGCATTTGAGATTTCTCCATGATTTTCTTGCTATTTACAGCCCATCTCCAGTTACATCAGTGACATCATCCTCCATTTCAAGGGGTCAATGGGTAGAATGGGCAGTGACAGAGTGCATGCTTACATGCTAAATTTCTTTAGTCCTGTCTGACTCTTGTCTATGGAAATTTCCAGACAAGAATACTGGAGGGGATTGTCATTTCCTTCTCCAGAGGATCTTCCCAACCCAGAGATCAAACCTGTGTCTCTTATGTCCCCTGCATTGGCAGACAGGTTCTTTATCACTATCGCCACCTGGGAAACCCCATGATAGAGTAGCAATCTCTTCCATTTAAGTCAAGAAGTATACCTTCAACTCTGATTTAAACATACCTTCACCAAGCAAGGGTCCTTACCCTTTTAGGCTAATAAGTATTATGGACGTAATGTACAACATGACAAATATAATTAACATTTTTGTATGTTATATATAAAAGTTGTTAAGAGAGTAAATCATAAGCAAGTTCTCACACAAGGAAAAAATTTTGTTTCTTTTAATACTGCATATATATATATATATGATGCTGGATGTTCAATAACCTTACTGCGGTAATCAAAAAAGAAGAAAAAGCATAATAAATATGGGTTAAAGGAAAGAGAGGGTTAAATACTAATTCAAAAAGACATATGCATAATAATGTTCATTGCAACATTATTTACAATAGCGCGGTGTGAAGCAACCTAAGTGTTCATCAATAGATGGATGGATGAAGAACATGTGGTGCACACACACACACACCCCACACAGAAGAATAAACCAGCGATTTTTTAAAGAAAAGAAATATTGTCATTTGCAACAACGTACGTAAATCTAGAAGGTAATATGCTGGAAAGTAAGGGAAAGACAAATACCATATAATCTCAGTTATATGCGTAAATTTTTTTAAAAAATGAAAACAGACTTATAGATACAGAGAGCAAGAGTAGCTGCCAGAAGTCGGGGATGCCGAGGGTAGGAGGGCAAAATAGGTGAAGAGAATTAAGAGGTACAAGGTGCATGCATGCTCAGTCATGTCTGACTCTTTGGGAACCCCACAGACTGTATCCCACCAGGCTCCTCTGTCCAGGGGAGTTCCCAGGCAAGAATACACTGGAGTGGGTTGCCATTTCCTCCTCCAGGGGATCTTCCCGACCCAGGGATCAAATCCATGTCTCCTGTGTCTCCTGCACTGGCAGACAGATTCTTTACTACTACCACCACCTGGGAAGCCCTAAGAGGTACAAATCTCCAATTATATCAATAAAATAAATCATCCACAAGGATGTAAAATACAGCATGCCAAATACGGTCAACAATATTTTAATAACTGTATGGAGACAGATGGTTACTAGACTTACTGTAATCTTTTCATAATGTGTGAAATGTCAAATCATTATGTAGTACAGCTGAAACTTACATAATATTGTACATCAATTATATTTCAACCAAAAAAAAGAGAAAGAAAAGAAATGAATGTAGAGGGTATCCCCACTAGTTCATAGTATTCATTTGGTTCGTATTACTTCACTAGTCCTAAGGCTAGTGGTAACACGGTGAGGCCCGCATAAATCTAAATAAAACCTTCCCCAGCCTACTGCTACTGGTATTTCCATACACTGCACGCCCCGCTGCTGTCAACAGCACCTCCTCCCGTCTCCCACTACTGTTGAGCTTCCAGGTGGCTTCTCCTTCAGTGCTCACAGCTTGGCACGTCATCTCCATGCTTACTGGAATGCAATAAAAGTGAGAAAAGTCCAACCCAAGGGAATCTTTTTTTTTTTCTTTTGAAAAATGGTATTTACTGCACCTGTACTGACCTAGATCCTGAGGATGATAAGCCTTTCATGGGGCTTTCACTTTGAAGCATGGACACATGCCCGGCACACCCCCTCCTCAATGTCACCATGGGAGGCATCAAAGCACAGGAAGGCTCTAGAATTTAAGAGTGGGTATAAATCTTGGTTTTGCCCCTGACCAGATGGTGGGACACTAGATGAACCCTTTAAACTCTCTTTGCCTCGGTGTCCTCACTGGTAAAACAGAGAATATTTAAAATTCTACTTCCCAGAGTTGTTGGGATTAAACACAAAATGGCTATCACAACATCCAGCCAAAATAATGACTACGGCTACTGGTTATCATATCAGGTTTTTTCCCAGGCAAAGTTTGAAGATTAACTTGTTTTAATTAGAAGAGGATTAAAGGCTGTTTGGCCAAGTTACCCACATCTACTCACTACCCCTGCTAACTTGGAATTGCACATGATTTGGAGAATCCCCATTCTGCTCTTTTCCTAAGCCCTTGGGTGGGGGGGGTGGGGTGGGGGTGGGGGGGTCTCAGATGAGAGACTTAACAACTTCCAGAGCTGCAGAAATGCAGATAATAGGACTTGGCTGCTCATCACATCTGGACTTCTCTCCAATTCCTTGGTGGCCAAGTTCCAATTTTTTGGAACTTCACAAGTTCCAAAGTTTTAAGTCTTATTTGTAAACTTGCTGCATGAGGCAAATGAGCCATACTCCACTGTATGGATGGAGGCAAACAAGGGAGGGGGTCAGCAGGTCTTGAAGGCCCAAGGTTAATTCCCCAACCTTGAGCTGTTAAAAAATACAGGAATGGTGAGGGAGACCCTCAGAAAGCAGCATGTACAAGCCAAATGAGTTGTTGAAAGGATTTTGTATTAGTTTCATCATCTTCAAAAATAAATCCATCCACTGCTCTCAGCTGACTCAACCTCTTTCCATTACTAATGGACTCACCAACAAAGAAACAAGATACAATAGCCCTCCATTTCCTCCTGAAAGTGGCCACCTAAATACCTTTCAAATCTATACCAGCATCTAGGGTTTGGGTTTTTAGTCAGGAAAGCAGTCAGTACTGCACAGAGCCATGGATTTTCTCTTCCTATCAATAATTTAACCTCTCAGGAAATTACAGGAAACATCTGCTTGCTGAAAAGCACCATGTTACTTTCCATCATAAACTCTTCTGCTGCCACACAACAACGAATCTGTGGCAATATTCAAAAATATTTTAAGATTACATGGATACTAAATATTTACAAGTGCTCCCTGTGAGAAGCGTGATCTGCACTGCCTACCTCAAACAATCAAACAGGCACACACAAGCAGCTTAAGGGAGAAGATCCTTGAAGTTTAAAGTGGAGAAAGAATTATCTTCAAAAAGTAGAGCAGACAATGAATGAACCATTTGTAAAGAGCATCTTGGTTTAAGACATTTTAATATATTATTTTTGAAAACATAAGCCTAAGGTTAGTTTTCAGAAATCTAAGAGAGGCAACATACTTTATAGCTCACCAATAACCATTCTGGCCAATGACACTGTCTTTTCTCTCCCTGAGGGCCTTGCATTTAAACAACACTTCTATTAAAAAAACTGTTCTTAACATCAATTGTATAAAACTTTGAACCCTAGTACTAGGTGGCTGAAGCTGGCTTGCAGTATCTCTTTTCAATTGCAGGTTCAGTGACATTCATGTTAATAGGCTGAAATCAGTCATGGTAGGTATGTTTACACCTTGGAAATCACCAAATGCTACAAGTCAGAAGTCTTTTCTTTTGCCCAGAGAGCCAGTTAAACACCAGCACACCAACAGAGCAAAATATCCATCAAACAGGGACTGGTTTGGGCTTCCCTGGTGGCTCAGCGGTAAAGAATTTGCCTGCCAATGCAGGAGACATGGGTTTGATCCCCAGTCGGGGGAGATCCCATATGCCTCAAAGCAACTAAGCCTGTGTGCTATAACTACTGAGGCTGTGCTCAAGAGCACAAGAGCTGCAATTCCTGAGCCCGCGTGTCGCAACCGCTGAATAGCATGCGCCCCAGAGCCCATGCTCTGCTACAGGAGAAGCCACCATGCTGAGAAGGCCGCACACCGCACCTAGAAAAGAGGCCCTGTTCACCACAGGTAGAGAAAAGCTTGTACAGCAACAAAGACCCAGCAGAGCCAAGAGTTAGAACTTAAAAAAAAAAGATTAAGGAGAGATTTAATAAATTATGGCAAAACTATACAACAGAATTCCAAAATATATATTGATGGAGAAGGAAAGGTGTCCACAGCATTTTAAAGTTACAATTATATGTTAGAGGTAATTTTCAGTTCAGTTCAGTTCAGTTGCTCAGTCGTGTCCGACTCTTTGCGACCCCGTGAATCGCAGCACGCCTGGCCTCCCTGTCCAGCACCAACTCCTGGAGTTCACTCAGACTCACGTCTGTCGAGTCAGTGATGCCATCCAGCCATCTCATCCTCGGTCGTCCCCTTCTCCTCCTGCCCCCAATCCCTCCCAGCATCAGTCTTTTCCAATGAGTCAGCTCTTCGCATGAGGTGGCCAAAGTACTGGAGCTTCAGCTTTAGCATCATTCCTTCCAAAGAAATCCCAGGGTTGATCTCCTTCAGAATGGACTGGTTAGATCTTGCAGTCCAAGGGACTCTCAAGAGTCTTCTCCAACACCACAGTTCAAATGCATCAATTCTTCGGCGCTCAGCCTTCTTCACAGTCCAACTCTCACATCCATACATGACCACAGGAAAAACCATAGCCTTGACTAGACGGACCTTAGTCGGCAAAGTAATGGCTCTGCTTTTGAATATACTATCTAGGTTGGTCATAACTTCTCTTCCAAGGAGTAAGCGTCTTTTAATTTCATGGCTGCAGTCACCATCTGTAGTGATTTTGGAGGTAATTTTAAAACTACATATATATACATATGTATTTTTACATGGGATACCATTTTAATAACTTACATATGTATAAATACATATACATACACACACAAAGAGAGAAAAGTCTGGAAAAATATGTAAAGCACACTATCAATGGCTGGTAAGAGTATGAGTCAATTCTAGTTTATCTAACTTTTCTGAATTTTCCAAAGTTTTTGGAATAAATGGCTGTAATTTCAAAATGGGCAGGGGACTACAGTGAAACTTAAATGAAAAGAAATTAGTGTTATAATACTGGCCCAAGTATACAAATTTCAATGCTAGAATCATGAACCACCTGTATGTGAAGATGATTGGGGTAAGAAGTACAGGGGAGTATTCTCTCCTTTTCATTTTATTTATTTTTTAAAAAATATTGAAATGAATTAGGTATCAGAGTTCCCTGTAAATTTTGAGTTGTTTTGGCCTAAATGCACCTTCACCTGCTTCCAGACTAATTAAGAATGGATACTCAGTCTGATAAAACTTTGAAAAAAAACTAGCATATAATTGAGAAGAATTCTTTTCTTAGTGAACTTTCCTATCACTGCATACACTGGTCCATAGCATTCAACACTTGGAATATTTTGTGCCCAACTCAGAAGACCAGGCCAACATGACATATACAGCATGTTTTGTTTTGTTTTGTTTTTTAACTCTCTAATTGCCGCAAAGACATCATTGCATTGAGAAATCAACAGTTTCGCCATTCGGATGCTCTAATAATCTCAGATTCTCCAAAACCGTCTGCAGTAGGTTTTGAAGGCGGAAACATGATCCATTTCCTATTTCAAATGTGACTATTTTCCAATGCCTTTAAACATTTTATCAAACATAATGCAAACAATAACATTAGTGAGAGGAATGAGAAAGTCTTTAAAAATGAGTAAGAGGAAATTAATCCATCCTACTAGCACTGTTCTTAGCAACATCCTCCAGCTTCTCCTCACATTACTTGAGTTATTCGAATCTAATACGAATTTGTACCACCAGCCCCTGTACCCTACTCCAGTAAAGAGATCTCTGGCTATAGCATCTCCTGTGGGAGTTCAATTTCCATAATCCAGAGTAATCAGATGATTATAAGGCTCCTAAAATAAGCATTTCCTTATTTTATTCAAGTTTTTCAGACTTGCCTTTTCTTCATGACTTTGACACTTCTGAAGAATACTGATCTGGTATTTTATAGAACAACCTTCCATTTCTCTTTGATGTATTTCTCATTAGACTAGGGTTATAAAGTTGTGGAAAAAATATGAACAGGTGAGATGTGCTTCTAATCATACCATATTAGGGGCACGTGATGCTAACATGGCTTATCACTGGTGATGTTGACCATATTCACTTAGTAAGATTGTGTCTACCAGGTCTCTCCATGGTAAAGTCACTATTTTCCATTCCCTACCTTATATTCTTTGAAAGCAAGTTACTGAGTTCACACTACACTTCATAGGAGGCAAATTTAGCTCCCCCTTCTAAGAGTGCAAGCATCAACATAGACTACTTGGAATTCTTCTGTAATGACTGTCATTATTGTGGTCTCGTGGATAATCATTTTATTCTTCGGGCTACAATTCAATGCTATCATTTATTTTGTTGGTATTTATACTTTTAACCTGCACAATTTTTTGAGAAACTGAGATCTGGGATCTTCTCATCAGCTATGTTAGATAGAAATATTTCATTTATCTTGCAGTTACATTTTCTTGAGAGTCCCTTAAACTGCAAGGAGATCCAACCAGTCCATCCTAAAGGAGCTCAGTCCTGGGTTTTCATTGGAAGGACTGATGTTGAAGCTGAAACTCCAATACTTTGGCCACCTGATGTGAAGAGCTGATTTGAAAAGACCCTGATGCTCGGAAAGATTGAGGGCAGGAGAAGTGGACGACAGAGGATGAGATGGTTGGATGGCATCACTGACTCAACGGACATGGGCTTGGGTGGACTCTGGGGAGTTGGTAATGGACAGACAGGCCTGGCATGCTGCAGTTCATGGGGTCACAAAGAGTCAGACATGAATGGGTGACTGAACTGAGTGGTTGTCCCATAGTACTAGGAATCTGAGATTTGCTCTACAAATGTATGCCATCTTAAGGACTACCATAGTGCATAGCCCCAGAGGGATACTGGACACACACACACACACACACACACACACACACACACACACAGAATTCCTGTTATCTTCACCACTAATCATTGGGTAGCTCATTCTTTTCCTTTATATATTTCACTAGTTTCCCTGACAGAGCAGCAAAACAGGAATACCCGTGACCAGAAGCATAAGAGATCTGCAGGACTTGAGAAAGTTAATGATGAACTGGAATGTCAGACAGCAAGTGGGGGTGCAAGGGAAGAAGAAAGCAACTATTTCCTTTTATTGATCACTTCACCACATGCCAAGCACAGTACCAACATATTATTTAAAAAGAAAAAGTCTCTCAATGCTCAAAAATCCCTTCTGGAGACTAACATCCAGATAGTACTCAGTAAAATAAGACAATACCAAAGTCACACACAGCAAAGTTGGTTAACTATGAAGTCAAATCACCCTTGCCCAAAACTCTTTATCTTGAGCACTATAATCTTCTACCTCCAAGCAAGCCAGGATCTAAATTTTACTGTTTTTGACCCAGGATACCTTAGTGAAGTGGGCAAACCACAGCATTATCAGGTGCATCTTTTCATCAAGCCCTACTCACCTACAGTCCCTCCACCACACACTAAATTTCTAGTTCCCCAGCTATGCACATTAGCATGGAGGAAGTTGTATAAGATTACTGAGATAATTATCACAGAGAAAGATAAGCTTTCTCTGATCTCACTTTAGTACTGAGAAATACAGCTCTCATATTTATGTAATATGTAAGTTATATCCCATCAAATCCTTCCAACTGCCTGCAGTATAATAAAAAGTTATGTCTAAAAATAAACAGCATCTTTACATCAATCATGACAATGCTGAGACTTAATATTCATCCAAAAAATTCCCTGAGCACCTCCTTTCAGAAGAACCAGTAAACCACTCATTCATATAAAGTGCATGTTCAACTGGAGTCAGTTTCATAATATATTAATTAACACTGCTTCACTTCGCAATGACAAGACCCCATCTGCTTTCCTGGCAGTGTAGAGGAGATGGATTTTAAGTCAGTTTAAGGGAGATCTGAGTCTCGGATGTTTCTATCTGGACTTGAAACCAAAAGTTCTCATCTAGGTCTACTTTTCACTGTCTTAACTCAGCACATCTTAACAGATCTCAAGGCCAGAGGAGGACTCTTTCTTTATCAAGTTCCATCACAAGGTGAGTGAACATCAAACATCAGCATCACAGGCTAACTCTGGGGCTGAACTTTGACAGGAGAGAGAAGGGTCACCCCACAGCAATAAGATTTTCCACCACCAAAACTTCTCTCCACTTCTCTACAGTGAAATCTACCTTCTGCATTGTTACTGTTCTTTGAGGTCGTCTTATCTTAGATATATGGCCAGATTTCTCTGAATGACTCTTTAACATGGGGCCTAGAGGAAAGGGAGCAAGAACTACAATGTTACCCTATGGTTAATGATTAATACTCTGATCACCAAATCCTGAAGGCAGAAATCTAAGCAAACTAACATGGTTTTTCAAGTTTTAAAGGTTAGGCTATGTAAGCAAGATAATATTCCCTCGGATGTCCACATCCTAATGCCTAGATATTATGTTATGTTACATTAAAAGACTTGGCAGGTAGGATAAAGAAAAGGTATGGTCCTCTAGGGGCTTCCTTGGTTGATCAGTGGTGAAGAATCAGCCTGAAATGTAGGAGATTCAAGAGATGTGGGTTCAATCTCTGGGTCAGGAAGATCCCCTGGAGTAGCAAATGGCAACCCACCCTGGCATTCTTGCCCGGGAAATCCCATGGACAGAGGAGTCTGGCAGACTACAGTCCATGGGGTTGCAAAAAGTCAAACACAACTGTGCAACTGAGCACACATACAGTCCTTCAGATGTGAAGGCGATCCTGGATTATCCAGTAGATCCAATATAAATCATTTGAGTCCTTAAGAACTGAGAGCAAGTCCTGGTCAGAGAGACAGGATAGAAGGAGGAGGACAGATTTCAAAAGCAAAAGGAACTCAACCACTGTTGCTGGCTTAAAGACGGAAGATTATACAGTAACCAGCTAATGAAAACGGAGGGTCCTTAGAAGCTAAGAATGGCTCTCAGCCAGCAAGAAAATGGGGATCTCATTACTACAGTGACAACGAAATGAATTTTGCCAACAACCCAAACAATCAAGGAAACAGACCTCTCCCAAGAGCCTCCAGAAAAGAAGGCAGCCCTGCCAACACCTTGATACTAGCCTAGTAAATTCTGTGTCAGAAATATAAAATAAATTTGTGTCGTCATAAGACACTAGGTTCATGACAATTTGTTATAGCAGCAAGAGAAAACTAATACATGAGCTCAGGCAAAATGAAGCCTTGTGAGAATATCTTCTAGGATTTCAGTCTTTAAAATCACAAGGAACAAATTACATAGTACATTGTTTACAAATGTTCTTCAGTAAGTGAGAGCGGCTGTAGAACAACATTTGCAATACCAAAGACAGCTGTTGGTGTTCAGAAAAGCCTCTGAAAGATTATTCCCAAAAATATTAAATCAACCCAGATTATCCTCAAAAGCAAAGATAATTAACTTTGACCAGTAATTCCAAGTTTTTTTCAAGTATAACGAGCTTTTATAGAAGCAATAAATGGTATGGATGGGCTCCTACATGAACAGTGATGCTTTTAGTCAAGTATATATTGACATAATCCCCCAAATCTAGTCTGGATTCATTAATGCTTGTGAATGTCTTTGCATCTTATTAATCACAACAGAATCTACATACAGATGAAAAATTGCATCCCATACACAAAAGGGAAAATTATTTATACAAAGCTTGGTACACATGGAGGGGCAAAGATTCTTCTGGGTCCTGGCCACCAGCACTGCTCAGACCCATAAAATGAAAACCAGCATCATGGACTAAATACCGCCATTAGTCTTGGCACATATGTGTCAGAGGGTACCTCTGTCAGAGGCATCATAGGTTTTCCAATTTCTATCTTATGGATAAGTCTTAATATATTTTTACTATCTAAGGATTTTTAATCCTCTTAACATTTCAAGGAATTTTTTAATAATCACAAAACCACATGAAGTTATGTTATACACTGCTAAAACCACACCTGGGAAAGATACTATAAACAGAATGACTATCCTCCCCCCTAACAAAAATCACTTTCCAAAAAATACATGAGGCAGCATGTTGGCATGTTTCCGTTTTTCACCAACACATACCTTGGTTCAACTAAGTTCTTAAGACAAAAAGAAAATGTTTTAAAACAGAAAAATGATTCAATTATATTTCTAAATATTAAATCACACAAAACCAATACTTGGAGAATACGCTGCTATACTCATTTTCCATCAGTAGACATTATGTCCACAAGACTCCCAAAGGCAGACTTTATATCAATATGAGATCCAGCAACCAACCTCAAATAATACAAGGATAACTTAACAAACACAATCCATTTCCAATATAACTTATAGTTAACAGTATGATGTTGCACAATCCATTAAAAATAATTAGATACGCCCATGTAGTCAAATACCAGAACACTTGCCCAAAGTTTATCAAGGTTAGAATATAATCTTACTTCAGTACTATGGGTAAGTAAAATATAAAGAGATGAAAGTAATTTCATGGTTTATCACAAATCCCAAATGTGACATCTAGTGATAACTAATGAAAAGGTTTATAATATTAAATTGAACCAAACAAGTGCGCAAAACCACAGAGAAGGCAACATTTGATGGTTTTAGGATGGTTATATGGAATTTTTTAAGTGACAACAAGACTGGCATTTAGACTCTGCCAATAATCTGATGTACATCTTTAGACAAATAATTGGGCCTCAAGATTTTCCCCCTCATGTGTAAAATGATGCGGTTGGTTCTCATTTGATTTTGCACTCCAAATTCACGAATGCAAAGTGGAATAGCAGTGTCCCTGTTGTCGTCAGGTTCTGATGATGTTCCTTACCTCTAAGACTGAGCTAGGTGTCAGTTAGCCCATTGCTCTGAACCCTGATTTGATGAGCAAACTCGAGCAAGTGTGGATTTCCCAGCAAGCCTCAGCTTCTCCTTTGCTAAAAGCTTCCTTTTCTAACTGTGAAGAGAATAGGGCTACCTGGGGAGACATTCCTATACAATCAAAGTAGCATCCCTGTTTATAAAAACTAAATAATGCTCAGATTAAACTCCAAGCTAGTGAGTTCCACTTCCTTTATAATTTTAAGAATGGAGTGTGTGGAGTGGAAAAATAAAAAAGGGAGAGCATCTCATTGGGACCAAATACACTGTTGGACTTGGCCATCCTTCTTCCAAAGCACACAAAATAGAATGCCTAATCCATGAAATCGACTTGAAGATTGGCCTCTAACTCCTGACAACTGGCATGCAGCCACAATAAAGCACGCCAAGCTTCTGAACCAAAAAAAAAAATCAGGCTAAATGACTCCTAGTCTTAAGATTTGGGCAGGAAAGCAAAATGAGACAAAACAGAATTCCACAAATATTTTTGGCAAGAGAGAATTTTAAAAGCACCTACTAAAGAAAACCTACTTGCAGGAATGGGACTTTTAGATAAAATGCCCCACTTGAACTGCAAGGACTTTAAAGAAAGGAAGAGAGGGAGGGAAGAAAGGTGGCAGGTAATCAGTCTTTACTGCATATATGAAATTGAAAAAGGCAAATCTGAATCCTGCCACCACAATGTGAGACACAAGGTTACACTGAGGAGAACATCCTCAGAATTCTAATTCATATCATTTATCCCCTCCTGGACTTAGTGAATGGTGACTAATAATTGGGGGGACCTTGCTTTCAGTAATAGTGCCAATACTCTCTTGAGAGACTTCATATCAAGAAGTCTTGACCACTTTCTTGGCATCACTTCTGAATGCCTCTTGGTCTCTGCTGTTCTCAACCATCTCCCTTTCCAAGAGCACCTCTCTCATCTGTCCACAGAGGGATGTTTAATCGTGTACAAAAAAGGAACAAACACAGCCATCAGCCTAAGTCACGCTGCAGATCCACTAACCGCCACGTTTAATTGGCAGAACTGATGTCTCTCACATCAGTGCCTGCAAATGCAGCTGGTTCTGTAGGGTCCTCATGCCTTATAATTTGGCTAAGCCTTCAAAAAATTATGCCAAGGGAGAAGCAAACAGATACTCTTTAAAACAATGGGGAAAGACTTTCAGCGTGTTTTCAGTACACATAATAAAACTAAACCTATTGAAAATAAAATTTCTAGGAATTGGGAAATCACAAAACTAGAAAGTTTATGGCAATTCTTCATAGCCAGACTGCTAGCAAATCTCTGAATGTGTGTTCTTCCAAACCTCTCTGCTCTGCGAGTAAACTCCGCCTGATTCCTCTACCTTTGTCAGCTGAAGAGTCACTCATCCTTGGAGACTGCTGAGGGAAGGTGCATGTTTCTTTGTCTCTGGTACAAAAGAGCCCAGTCCACAGCTTCAGTTCCAGCAATTACTATATGCCTTGTAGCTGTTCCTTTTCTTCTGACCATTTCTCTCCCAAGACCTAATTTTTCTGTTCATTTCTGTACCTCAACAGCCTAGCCCCACACCAGATATATAAGTGGTACTTCATATTTACTTCCATGCCTGTCAATCAAGAAAAGGATCTGCCTCAAATTTAACCCTCTAGGTCTCTAGCCACTTTGATGGAAATAACACACCATCAAGGATACTGTTGAGTTTGCAAGTCTGATTATTTTTATGTAGTTGGGGACAGGGGGAGGGAGATAACTTGACCTCTACTCACTACTTCACTACTTTCACCCAGCATATGACAGTGTCAAGGGAACAAATTAAAAATGCATTATTTTTTTTCTTATTAAAATACATACAGCAACTCTACAGTGGTGCCTTTGCCATTCCCCTTCTTACAGTTGAGGTAACTAAGTCTTGAAAGAGTAAATGACTTTCCAAATATCTCCCAACAAAACCAGTGACAAACCAAGGACTGGGTCCCTAGATCTATCAAACTCCCAAACCTATGCATTATGGTCTCTTCAATTTACCCAACAGCGTATGTCCAACTCCAAAATAGAAGGAACAAAAACTTGACAATGATTTTTCACTTAATATGCATGCGTATGTTCAACTATCTATTTGATAGGGTAACCACTGTTTGGTAATCATTTACCTATTTTCAAGTCTTGTCAATGCTCTATAAAATAGAGAATATTAATTTTTAAATTCCAGTTTTACTTCATTATTACAATCAGCTTCGGGGAACCACCAGCCTTGTTCCACAAGTTAAGTCTGCAGGCTTCTGAATGCTTATAAGCATTTGTCCTATTTCAACCCAAACTCCCCTAAGAGTTTCCTTAGCTGGGAAAACAAATATATGAACCAAAGGTTAGCTAAACAGAGAGAGGCTAGTTCTCTTTGTCTCATTTGCATGCAGTAAAGAGTTTATTTATTAACTTTCACAAGACCCCTAGTGGCTTTCTGTGACAGAGAGAGTACCTTTGGATAACCAGTATATGTGGCTACCTAGATGATTGAAATCTACAATCATGCAACAAATTCTTACTCAGCACTTACTGCCCCAGAGGCTGGGACTGGTGATACAGCAAGTGTAATCCCTACTTTTCTGAAACGTACACATATATTTATTTGGCTGCCTCATGCAGCATACATGATCTTGGTTCTCCAACCAAGGAACAAACCCACACCCCTGCAGTGGAAGCATGGAGTTTTAACCACTGGATTGCCAGGGAAGTCTCCTGAAGCTAATATTCTTGTGTATAATACTGGCTCATAAATAAGTAAACAAAAAGAAAAGGTAATTTCAGATATTAATAAGTGTGTGCATGCATGTTCAGTCGTGTCAAATTCTTTGCAACCCTATGGACTGTGGTCCACCAGGCTCCTCTGTCCGTGGGATTTTTCGGGCAAATTCTTTACCACTGAGCCACCTGGTACTAAGAAGAAAATGCAGACTAACACAAAAGTTGATGGAGGGTGGTGAAGTCAAGAAGACAGTGGCCAGACGATGCTGTGCAAAATTTCTTTGTGTGCTTAGTCACTCAGTCAGGTTAGACTCACCGCAACTGCAAGGACTGTAGCCTGTCAGGCTCCACTCTCCATGGGGATTCTCCAGGGAAGAATACTGGAGTGGGTTGCCATGCACTCCTCCAGGGGATCTTCTCAATCCAGGGATGGAACCCAGGTCTCCTCATCGCAGGCAGATTCTTTACCGACTGAGCCACCAGGGAAACCCAAATTTTCTTTAGATGATAAGGTAACTACCAAAGGTAACTACCAAAGTTTCTGAGATGGTCGTGAATTTAGAGTTTAGATGAGGAAGTCGGCAGAAAACCTGAGGAAAGACATCTAGACAAAGACCTCAAGTGGTGTGGATGGGTTTAATATGTTAGAGAAACAATACAGAAAGCCCAAATTGCTGGAGCTGTCGTTCCCTTACTGATTACTTTTCAGCCCATCGTGGTCAAAGGACAATCTCAATTCATTCAAACTTGGTGAGGCTTGTTTTATGGCTCAAGATACAGTCCATCTTGGTAAATGGTCTGTGGGTACTTGAACGCATGTTCTGCTTTTGATGGGTGGAGTGTTCTATAAATGCCAGCCTGATGGCTGATGGTGCTACTGTATTCTTCAATATCTATGCTCATCTTCCCACTTGTTCTCACAGTTGCTGAGACACAGGTGTTGAAGTCTCCCACCATAACTGTGGATTTGTCTATTTTTCTTTCATCTATAAGTTTTTGCTTCACACAGTTGGCTGCTTTGTTGTTTGATGCGCAGACATGTAGAATTCCTATATCAACTTGCTGAACGACCCTTTTATTATAAACTGTCTCTCTCTATCTGTAGTTATTTTATTTGCTATGAAGCCTTCCTTATCTGAGATTAATATAGCCACCTTTGCTTTCTTTTGATTACTGTTTCCATGATACACTATTCCATCCTTTTACCTTGAATCTGCCTATTTCCTATTAATTGAAGTGAGTTCCTTGAAGATACCATATAATCGGGTCATATTTTCAACCCACCCTGCCAGTCTCTGTCTTGAATTGGTGTACTTACACCACCTGCATTTAATGAAATTACTCATCAAAGGGGTTGGGACTTAGGTCTTTTTTTTTCTTTCTGTTTTTGTTTTCTCTCTTTTCTGTTTCCTACTTTCCTATGCGTTACTTGAGCCTTTTTTAGAATTCCTTTCGATTTATCTATAGTATTTTTGAGTATATATCTTAAAATATTTATTTTATCCAGGGACTTTTGTGCTAGATACTATACAACTACTTCACTCACATCAAGGACACAAGACTGCAGTTATATCATAAGAATATTTAAAAATGCACTAGTTCAGGTATGTTTGACAGAAAGAGAGAAGTGTTAGATGGGCCTCTTAATAGCAATGACAAATGTACCAGCAAGCTAATTTATATCAAACAAATACAAAAAAGATTCACTTTCAATCCAAACCTAATGCACTTTCTAATTCCGTGAATCTCCATTTCCTGTCTCTAGTTCTTGCCACTTCAACAAATAGGGCTCATAAGTGTGATAAAGACCATTCATGATAAGCCAATATTTAAAAATAGATGACTGTGTGTAACAAATTAATAACTGTCCAGTATATTTCCTTTCATTGCCAAATAATATTTGCATTAATATTACATTTTTATAGTAAAACCTAAGAAATCTAAACTATTTAAATGTAAATGAGAATCTTCTTCCTTTACACTAGGTATTTATAGACTGTTATTTGGCAGATTTAATGATTTATAATTATAATTTCAGCACCCACTGCACCATACATAGGTTCTCCCATCTTGTGCCTGAAACCAAAATGCAACCCTTCTGTTCAACCACCCTGTTTCTTCCCTTGTAGATTGCATTAGGCTTCTTGGTTATTTCTGCTTAAATAATGAAATCGGTATCATGAAGAAGAGAAGAAAGGCAAACTGAAGTCCACATCACTGCACACAACCAGGCTGCTCAACCTGAGGGCCCAGTATCAGGACACTAGTTTGGTGGCTTCCGCCACATTATCCACCAGTGTCAGGTACATATTCCTTTGGTCTACCAGCTCAGTGCTGCCTCGAGCAGGCTGTGGGATCCAGGACTGAAGTGAGGCGAATCCAGTCCCATGTAAGAGGTGAAAGGAACTATACACAACATCACAAAGCCAAAGAAGGATAACTTTTTCATTGGAAAATCTGAAAACTCTGCATGAGAGATTACCATCAGGACAGTAAACAACCTCAGCTACTGACAGTTACCTTGGTTAGCCCTAGGTAACCAATTCTGCAGGCACAGTGCAGTGCTCTTGCAGTTTTTCTAGTTCCTTAAAGGATCTCTAAAACGCAACAGAGATTGAGGATGTCAACAAAGAAAAAATTAAGATCACTAATACACTAACTATACTTTGAGAAAAAATGATGAACAAAATTAAATTTTTAAAAACACACACACAGGGAAATGGAATCAGATCAGTGTCCTTGTGAAACAACCATGATATCTCAGCTCCAAGGCAGCACAGGTGGGATATGGGAACCACTTCCTATTAGGAATAATCCCAGGCAAATGTAGCTTCCAAGGCAGATGTGTGCCTCCCTGTTCCTGCCTCCTCCATCCCAGGACCTGCCTGGTGTTTCTGCAGCAGCTGGCTGAACAAGCCTCAGGTCAACACCAGCTGCAGTGCCTGCTGAGAGAAGACAGAGCACAACACTGAAGCAGAAAGAGTGGGGGGAAATGCAACAACCTCCCATAGGTAAGACAGGGCCCCTGGATTTCTTCCAGCCCCATTCTCCAACACCCACACACCTGCAAAGTCAGACCACCATTGTCGCTATTCCTCCAGCTCACCACAAGGGAATACCACACTAGCAGGGTCTTCATCCTCTGCTTGTATGAAATCTGCAGCCCCTGCAACCAGCTGCTCACCCAAGCTCCAGCCAAGCTCCTGTTGCTTGGTAACAATGAGCATTTACCTGTGGCCTAAAAACCCCAGGTGACTGTAAAGCACAAAATAACTCAAAACATGTTGTCATTTTCTTTCTCTTCATGCTATACGTTTTTCTCCTTTAGAGACATAAGAGTGGTTTTTGTCAGCATGCTAATCTATGATGGTCTTTGCTATGTTGCTCCTATCTGATATTGCTCTCTGGTTACTTAAAGGCATAACCCCAAATCTCACACTTCCTTACGCGCTGTGCGCGTGCTCAGTCACTCAGCTGTATCCAACTCTGCGACCCTCACACTGTTGACATTTGGGGATGGATAATTCTCTACTGCTGGGGCTTTGCTGTGCACTGTGGGATGTTTAGCAGCACCCTTCGCCTCTGTCAGGAGCATCTCCCACCACCACCACCAAGTTCATCAAAAATGTGTCCAGACAGCATCCAGGAGTGAGTGAGGGAGGAGGTGAAGGGGATTTTCACATATGGAAAACAAACGATCCATATTACAGCTGGCTTGAAGGGAGCCAACTCAAAACGCCTGAGTGACATCGGGGGCTCATTTCAAAAACAGGATCATTAACTACGGTGATAATATAGACATAAAGGAAGCCAATCCTGGTAATTAAACATTTAAATAACTCAATATTTAAACATCAGCCGCAGAATGTTTATTTCTACCTTTCTAGTTCTTGCCCCATACCTTCCCCACCACCCACAGAAATGTTTTGCCTCAATCAAATTTTTATTACCATTTCCCTAACATCAAAACAGATGTCACAGCTCTGAGTTATGGAGCTGTTTCCCAAAGAGGAGGAAGCAGTTGATTGTTCCCTCCTGGGTTTCTTAAGAGATAACAAATAAATAATATCCGCATTTGTAACATCACAATTTATACTCTTCTAAGGGAGGAAGTATAAAAGGTTATTTCATCAAGTAAACAAATTCACACCTGTTTTCACCTCTTTTTCATTCTCTTTCCCTTGAATTTTATACATGTGTACTTTTAACCTAATATTTTTTCCTGCTGAAAGAAATATTTGGACTACAGCAAAATGCTTCTCCATAATTCCACCCTTCCTTCCTTCTAGCAAGCTTCAGAGCTTACCGTGTTTTACAAAGGGTAAGCTTTGCTATCTTACTTCCAAGATCATTCATGATATCACCCAATAAGTTACTGACCTTATGGCCTAGAGACAGATTAACATGCAAAACCTATCCAATCCTTTTGCCCTCCTTATTGAATTAAAAGATAAAAAGTAAGTAGAAGGCTGTGATTTAAAAAAATAAATAAATAAATCTTCCTTATAAAAAATCTGGGACTCAAAGCTACAAATCAGAAGTACTAACCTTAAGCCCTTCATTTGGCCAGTTCTGAATCCAAAGAAACTGACTTGGGCTGTGGGCACACAGAGAGCGCGAGGGAACAGGAGATCAGGCAACTATAAAGGCAGCAACTGCTAGCCTCATCCTAACGCGAACAGAAGGCAGTGTTCCTGTAAAAGTGTTATTTTCCAGACGCTCACAGGAAGCTCCAAAGTTGCCTAGGGGCTGCCTAAAAATTAGTGTCATTCTAGGATGCAACAAGCCCTGATACAGTATGGTTTCAAGTGAACAATAGATAAAAAGGTAAACTTCACCCCAGACTGTACCACACTGTAAATCTACAGCAACACTGAGATGCTGGATGCAGCTTGGTCTAGTAAGTTATTTAACCACTCTCAGCAACATTCCCTCATCTGCAAAATGGGGATCATGCTCTGGATGTTCTGGGTTGTTAAGAGTTAAATGATGCTCTGCCACCAATGGCACAGGAGAGCAGTGAAACTGGGATGGGGTCTCTGGCTCCCTAAAAGTCCCTGTAATAATCCTAGGTAGCAACTGGGATCAAAGTACCAATATTCATGGTCACCAATGTCTTTTCAGCATTTATTCTGTAAGAAAAAAAAAAAAAAACATGCTTCATACTTGTAGCTCACAACAACCCCAAACTAGGTCCTCTTACCCCCAAAACAGATGGGATAACTGTAGACTGAGAGGTCACAGGACTTCTATCCAAGGCAGCTAGGAAATGCTGGAGCAAGGACTCAAACGCAGGGAATCTGCCTTCGGGGTCTGAGGTTACAGCCAGCAGATCACATCGCTTCCGAAGGAAGCATTTAATATGTGAAAGGATGGGTGGGTTAATTAATACAATTATCTGATCTTTTCATCCTCCAGGGCCTTTTTTTCCCTTCCCAAATAAAAGAGGGAAACATTGATTTGTTCTCCCTACAGATTACAGAGTGGAATTATCTTACTAAATACCAAGCATTATTTGTTTGTACTGATTTTAACACAATAATCTGCTGAACCAAATTTTTACTACCCTTAGAGTAGGTGCTCAAACATTGCCACATAATGAAATGGCTATGCAAAAAAGCAACAGCTGATCACTACAGGCAACTACTTTCTCTTTGTAAATACAAAACTCCAATCAGCTGAAAGAGTGTAGCAGGACAGATCACAAGCCAGAGACACAGTCTTCTCCATAGAGATTTAAAGCTCAAGAATTTCAAAGTACTTAATAACATTAAATCTGAGGCATATGGCTGAGTGCCTTAAGAGATCCCAAACTATTAAGGGTATCCCGGATGAAATTCCTTAGCTGAGTTGTCTTCTTTTTGCATCTGAAAATGGCTGGCACCACCTGGTGGCTTTCTTCCTCCTCTAAAAGCTAAATTTCACTGAACCATAAAACTAAGACCTGGAAGATATTCTGTCAGGGTTATCCATGGAAGAAAGAAGGCAATCTTTATATTTCATTCACATAATTCTAACTAAAGTGTTGAATGAATTTAGTTTTTATCCACATGAAAATACTCTCACCTCTAGAGCATTCTCTTAAATATAGAACTTCTATCAAAATACATGAGTTGAAAAGACTCACGCCCGGCTCAGCTGGAGCACTTCTGAAACCATACAGCATGGGGAACCACCCACAACATTCATTCATGCTGAGGACGGAGAGACAATTTCCTCAAAGGTAAATGTGCTTCTGATAATGTAACTCCACTGGGTACTGTCCATGTCATCATTTTACAGGTAAGAACAATGAGGCTCAGCCTGGATTTAAAACTTTTCCCAGAACTAGGGATTTAAATGCTGTTTTACCTGTTTTTTAATGGTCCTCACTGCTATACTGTGATTTGCTTTGTCATGATGACCACAATGATGATTCATCCAAATATATGTGCGTGAAAATGGAGACGTTCCGGTTTTGTTTTAAGAGTTCTATCTTTAAATCCTATTAACTAACTGCAGTCAAGCTGAAACTGTCCTTGGCTGGAAATCCTGCTAAATATAGGTGTAATTATACTGGATACACAAGTGCTCAAGCATTAGCCAAATAGTTAAAAGTTCAGTATACCTTCGGTAGCTCTAAAGTCCTAAATACCTTTGCCCAGTAGAAGCACACAAGAGATAACCAGAAGGTAAGAACTACCCAAAGGATAGGAAGGATGTTTGGTAAACGGAAACCAAGCATCAACAAGGAGACACAAGTCTGAAGAAATCCACTCTGTCCAGCTCTGTCTCTCTAAGTAACTAACTAAAGTATGGTGACCAGGAGAACTGTGTGTTATCCTGAATGGTTTCGAGCATTATAAAACCAAATGGGAAACATATGGGAGAATTAAAGAGGTGGATGAAGCAAAGTCAAGTGACCTAGAATGTTTCACACCCATGCTAGGCTTGAACAACCTTAATAAGATGCTCAGACTGACGTCCTATGAACTGAGAATCTACTTCAGCACTTAAATACATTTACCCCTGGTCCCAGAGACCTACTAGTGTGCAGCTTACAATAACACTTACAAACAGCTGACAGGCAAATTTTAATTAAAATACACTGAAAATAACTTGAGGCATACTTTGTACAAAGAAAATGACTTTTTTGGTAGAGTTACTCAACTTACGTTGTATCTGTGTGTGTGTGTTCCTTCTCTTCGGAGAGTTATCAATAAAGGGAAAAAATGATAATTTATACAGAGACAGGGACTTCCCTGGTGGTCCAGTGGTTAAGACTCCGAACTTCCGCTTCAGGAGGTGTGGGTTCAATTCCTGGGCAACAACTAAGATCCCACATACCATATGGTGTTGGCAAATGAAAACGGAAGTGTCAGTCGCTTAGTCGTGTCTGACTGTGTGACCCCGTGGACTGTAGCTTGCCAGGCTCTTCTATCCGTGGAACTCTCAAGGCAAGAACACTGCGTGGGTAGACACTCCCTTCCCCAGGGGATCTTCCGGACCCAGGGATCAAACCTGCACCTTCCGCACTGCAGGCAGATTCTCTACTGTCTGAACCAACAGGGAAGTCTCATGGCCAAATAAACAGAACCCTCCCCCCCAAAAAAACCTGCACTGAGTCCTGTCACCTGCAAGCAGGATGCTATAGATCAAGTTACTTGAATTTTCTTAGTCTCTTGTCCCTCATCTTCAAATAGAGATTTCCAGATGTGGCGGACATCAAAGCAGTTCACCAACTATTGTTTGCCCTTTGCCAGTGAAGACATGAAAGGGTTAACTACCCAGTCTCCTCTTTTATAAGTGAGAGGTGGGTAGGAGAGCATATGTTTGGTTCTAGCCCATCAGATGTATGTAGAAACCAAGGGTACTGTGTCCACTCCAAACTCTGAACTCCAGATTCAAAACCACCCAGGGAGGGTGAGTTCTCCATGGCTCGGAGTGACTATGCTGGGCAGGACCACTCCCCACTCATTGACTCTACTGATGCATAAGTATCCTGAGAAAAAAGCAAGTCTATTTTCTTTTTTTTCTGTGTTTTTGTTCTTGTTTTTTTGGTAGCACTGGTATTTGGGGGGTTGGTTTGCATCTGTTACTTTAGACAATACCAACTGATAGACCACTTTTATAAGTTAATTATAAGGAGTAAAGTTAAGATATCCACAAGTAGTCAACGAATAACTGATTTTTTGTTGTTGTGTTTGTTGTCATTTGATTGTTTGGTAAGAAATACACATTTTTACCAAGTACAAATGGTTAAATGGTGTTCCCAGGGTATACTGGAGGTATATTTTTTTCTTCACACCTAACACAGAAGAGGTTTAACAAAACTAAAATATAAACCAGTAAACATTTTCTTTTTTCCTTCTTTCCAGGTTCCACTAAAGATTTGATGTTGGTGTTTGGAAACCTACAGAAATTTAATCCCAAAGAGTTCTTTCCTCCAGAGTCACCTTCTAAGAGAGTTTAAGCAACTCAACCAAGAGCATTTTGCTTGCATGGGCAGGGGTCAAACTCAGGACTATCAGGGTCCAGCAACCCAAGCCTCAACACTAAATTACACAGCTGCTATTCTTCCCCTCCCTACTACAGAATGTATTTATCTCTTTATAAATTTAAGTTCATTTTCTTCCCTTCATTGAAAATTCTCAGCACAGAAGGAAAATAAACACAAATATAAACACACATAGACTGTAGAGACTTTCTCTGCAGTACAGATAAATAAGATACTTGACTAGCAAGGAACAAAACATGAATACGTACCTAAAATCAATTTACCAATCATGCACTATCATAGTTCAAAGGCCGTATCATATTTTTCTCCAAAATAACTAACATTAGAAGTGAGACAAAATATCACCAGCCAAACTTATTTAGATACCCTGTTTCTCTGCTTAGAAAATAACAATCAAACCAGTCAATCCTAAAGGAAATCAACCCTGAATATTCATTGGAAGGGCTGATGCTGATGTAGCACCAATACTCTGGCCACCTGATGCAAACAGCTGACTAATTAGAAAAGACCCTGATGCTGGGAAAGATTGAAGGCAGGAGAAGGGGACAACAGAGGATGAGATGGTTGGATGGCACCACTGACTCAACAGACATGAGTTTGAGCAAGCTCTGGGAGATGGTGAAGGGCCAAGAAGCCTGGTGTGCTGTGTTCACGGGGTCACAAAGAATAGGACACAACTTAGCAACTGAACAACAAGACGCAAGATAAAAAATATCAGCAGTCAAACTTATTTCTCTATTTAAAAAAATAATACTAACACTAATTTAAATGTAACTATTTGTAGAACGTTCTAAGAGTATGTACCAGCATGTTTGTGATGTGCTACAAACTGAGATAAATGTAGCCCCCTCCTACTTCCGGGATGCAATCTAGGACGACCAACAAGTACCATTTTGCCTGACACTTAACCCAGTTTAAGCACTGAAAGTCCCACAGACCCAGGAAACCACTCACTCTCAGGGAAACCATCAGGATGGTCCAGCACTGTCTCTATGTTAAGAAAGTCACACATCCCAAGAGTCCCCTCAATCCAGGACAAACCAGGATGCTGGGTCACGCAGTAAAGAAAAGACATCCTTCAAGCATCAAGTAAACAAGAAACATCTTCCTGGAATGTAAAGGTAAAAGGAGGGACATTACATCACCTAAAAGAGTTTCATATGAAAACAAAGATATATAATAGAATACTACGTAAACTCTGGATGAACTTTCAGGGGAAAAAAAACTCAAGCAGTCAAAGTAGTTGAGTTGTTCATGCTCGGTTTTTACAGAGGTACACAGGTGGAAAGAACTGATAAACAAGACTACAGAAGAAAAACTGCCGACATAGAAACATCTAGGATGCAATGTTCACACCCTCCCTAACTTGCTACATGAACCTACGCCAGGCCTTGAACCCCTCAAAGGCACAATCACACTTCCTTTATTTTCAAGCAATCCCCACTAGAAGGCCAGGACTTTGCTTTGTTAATGACGTACTGTGTGCCTGGTATCTAGAACTAGGCCTGGCACACAGGAAGGGCTCAATCTGCAATGTTTCACTAAATGAGGAGCTAAATCTCCAGTCAGAGATAAAACTACTACCCATGGTAGGATCTGCGAAACCATCAAAGATGAGCATATTTACAGAAGTAATTTGCATACTAATAAAAGCTGTATGAAAGTGATCTCATTTATTTTTGTAAATTTCTTTATCTTATTTTCTCCCTTTTCAGTGATTTATAAATATTACGTTATTGCTTGATTTGGATTTTGTTGGGTAGTGGTGTATATCTGTAAACTTAAGTTGGGGGAAATCTGTTAGGCTAAGTTATATATATCTATACTGACATGGCCACATATGTTCGGGAATATTTTCTAAAAGATATTATGCTGGCAGAAATCATGTGTTTATACTCAGTAATTTAAAAAAACAAAAACAAAGTTTAAGTGAAAAAGTATGAAGACATAAGCATCAAAAGAAAGAAGAAGCTGCAGATTTTTGATCTACAAGAAAAAGAGGAAAAGGGGGAAGAATTTGAGAGCAATGTGGATGAAGGCCAAAAGCTGAGATCCTATAGAGAAGTTTTCTAAGGTTTGAAAAGAGAATAAATCGACCTGGGGGCTCAAGAGCACAAGGGCCCAAGCCTAGTAGTCGATTCTTCTACCAGCTGGGGTTACGACTGGCCTATATGTCAAGTGTTCATGGGTCAACACTACCTGCAACTGCCCTCTTTTTGGACCCCAACACAACGAAGAGATCCCGACCAAGGTATTTCTCCTGGTGGCTTCCATGAGGTGACACGGCACCCAGTCAGGGGGACAGCAGGCTGACAGGGATGGAATTCCTGCCCCTGGTCAGCATCAGATTTGAGCCTGCCCAGAAAAGTAAGAGGAGGGCAGTGATCAAACACATTTAGGATGGGAGGTAGAAGTGTGGCGCTCATACCTAATAAGTAAAAACAAACACTACAGGTGTGTACACACACATGTCCATTACAAAGAGCGGGGGGAACAGAAGACATGCCTTACACCCATATTTTAAATAAATGCTAAACTATGAGAAAATATTTGTGGTCTCTACTCTGAGACACACCACCAGATCCTTTGTTGATTTGTAACCCAAGATTCAAAAAGAAGTGTCTTAATATTGATGAAAATCTCTAGAAAGCCCAACACAACATGGATGTAGTGAACAGCTCAGTGGAAACTGTGAGCATTACCTTACTTGTGTGATATGAAGAGTTCTATGAGTGGATGTTTAAGATACAGATAAGTGAGTTCCTGGCAGGAGCAAGATCTTAGCTCATTCTTCTATGCATATGATGTGCTGATAATATTTTTAACACACACTCCAGCCCTCAAATGCCTTACTATCAAAAGTTTCAAACACTACACTTTTCTTGGATGCTGGCAAGTTCTGATACATCTAACCCTTACTCATTAATCTGCTCTGTCCATACTGGCCTCCCTTAGAGAAACATACAATGAATTTCTGAATCAATAAGTAAATCTTAAGATGTGTCCAAAAAGAAGATAGAGACTGCAAAGAAAAGCAGTCTTTATCTACACAAGAACATATTTTATGAAATTGAGATAAAATGATTTGCCTGGCATATCTTGTAGCTAATACTAAAAGCAGAAAGCTTTACAGAAGAAAATGGTCTTCTAAACCAAGAACTCTCAGAAATGTCCTTGACAAAAAACAGATCAGTTATATGAAAAGTCTAACCTTTCATTTAGGGGGAAAAAAAATTCAGCAGATAAAAACAAAGAAACATAAACAAATGCAACATGCTTTCGTGCACTCAAGGATTTTGCCAACACAGTAACGTAGAGTGTGCTTTGTACATACAAAATATCACATCTTTGGATGGGTGAATGGGGGATGGGTGGATGGATGGAAGGATGATTCAATGAATGAAGTGAATCACAGGCATCCACTCTCCACTCAGAAAGCTCAGGAATTCCTATACTGTAATTCCTATACTGTAGGAATTGCAGTTTCCATATGAGTCATACAAAAAGCCGACCATGTAAATAAACGTGGTTTCAAAGGCTAAACTTTAGAGGATCATTTTCTCTACAACATGGATAACTTTCAAATACATTCATAGAAAAGCTTAAAGCTAGTCTTAAAAACATCACTCCAGGAAATCCTATTCAGGGTAATTTGCAACATCCACCCAGAGGGGGGCTCTGTTTCACAAAAGCAGAGATCTACAGATCAAGCTATCTGCTCTGTCACCTGGCTCTTTAGGCTGCACTATGAAGGGCAGTTCCCACATACCCCCTGGATGATAAGCCACGACAGATGGTCACATCCCTGAAAAGGAAACACCTGTTAAAAGCCCACAATGAGAATTCCCTGCCAGCCCTGTAGTTGGGACTCCATGCTCTCACCACAAAGGACTTGGGTTTAATCCTTGGTAGGGGAACTAAGCAGAGAAGGCAATGGCAACCCACTCCAGTACTCTTGCCTGGAAAACCCCATGGGCTGAGGAGCCTGGTAGGCTGCAGTCCATGGGGTCACAAAGAGTTGGTCACGACTGAGTGACTTCACTTTCACTTTTCACGTGCTGGAGAAGGAAATGGCAATTCACTCCAGTGTTCTTTCTGGAGAATCCCAGAGACAGGGGAGCCTGGTGGGCTGCCGTCTACGGGGTCACACAGAATCGGACACAACTGAAGTGAGTTAGCAGCAGCAGCAGCAGGGGAATTGAGATCCCACAAGCTACTCAGCACTGCAAAGAAAACAACAAAACCCCACAATCTAGAGAAAAGTGTGGCACCTGAAAGATGGGAATAGCATCCTCTGATCAGGGGCTGGAGACTCAAGTGTCTGCAGAAACCAGGAAGGTGACCATTAATAAGCACATGTGCTAGGCATTATACAAGAGGGGATGTGCTGACTGCAGCTGGAGAGGGTATGCCTATCCTTAAGGATAAAAATAAATAGTTAAGGTCTGGGCGTATAGAATAGAACCTGCCCACATCCATGGAATATGCATTCACAACCTCTAAAACGGAAATAAAAGCATGGGGTCGAGCCAGGCTACAGGGTGCCTACCTAATACTCATTCTTCACTTATTACTTGTGGGTGGAAGGTCAATGTCACTAGGGGAAGGATGTTCAGATGAAAGACTACATGTTCCAGCTTCCCCTGCAGTGAGGGAAAGTTAAGGAGGTGCCAGCAGAGTCACTGGGTGGAACTTCAAAAACTTCCTTCAAACAGGACAGACAGCTGTCATCTAATCTTATCCCCCTTCTCATCCTTCTTGCTCCCTCCTATCTTGAATTTGACAAAGGAGTCTCATTCAAGGTGAGGATAAGAGCCTGACTCAGGAACAGCAGAATAGAAAACAAAAATCATGATATTACAATGGGCTTTAAACACCCTAGATCACCTTTGCCTAGACTTTTCATTTCCTGGGGAAAAAAGTCCATCTTGTGTAGGTTACCACTTTAGGGTCTCTGCATTATCATCCCAATATAATTAATCCTAAATGATACTAATATAATTAATCTTAAATGATACAGAGCCTGAGGTACTTCCAAGATGAATCAGAATATTACAGAAATGAAAACAATAAGGATATAGTGAAAGAGGGTCCAACCTAGTGGCTTTCAATTCTTCGATACAGATGTGACCACTAGATCTGACACGTTCTACACAGCTGGCTCACCTTGGGCAAGCTTCTTATCCTGGCAGTCGTCAGCTTTCCCATGGGGACTCCAAGAGAATCTACCTCCCGCGAAGAATGCAAGGATTGCATTAAATTGTTGACCTAAGACACTTAGTGCCCAGTGTACAGGATGTACTCAAAGAAAAATGCCTTTAGGAGTATGACACAGTATAAGTCCAAACGACAGAAAATGGCCTGTGAAATGCTTGCTTTGAGACCTTCAGGCAAAAGATCCAACAGCTCTGAAGAACTGGGAGGAAATTTAATTAAATAAGAGAAGTCAGAAGGGGGCAGATGGCACATGGCATACTTATAAGAACCACTCCTGGAAAGCATTACACTCACTGGGGACATCAGTTTGAGTGAGGGGGGAGAAAAGTACAGCTTGAAACCAAGCATATGGTGAACGAAATCCCTTCATTCACCTCTCCTTCTCTAACTCACTTGTGCAAAGGATAGTCACTGGGAGCTTTTCTTGGTCAGGCACCCCCATTTCTGCACTAAAGATGATGGAATTAATATGCACATATGCACGTGTACACACACACACACATACAGAGGCCATCTGCTCGTTCAGAGTTTACTGACTGTATTGCTGTCCAACAGAATTTTGTGCACTGATGGAAACAATTACATCGCACTGTCCTACATGGCAGCCACACGTGGTTACAGACCACTTGAAACATGGAAACTGTGTTGGAGGGATTGAGGGCCTTTTCATTCTTTTTCATTTTCGTCAATTTATATTTCTATTTAAATAGATCCATGTGGCTAACGGGCACCACAGTGGATAGGATAGACACAGGGAGAGCTTGGAGATGAGCAATTCTCAGTCGGAAAGAAGAAAAGAAAGGAAAAATGAAGACTCCAGAGGGACAGAATGCAGGACCCATCCCAACACCCCTCTGTATATTAAATTTTCGGTACCAATTAAACAGCTGACATGTTCAGCTTTTCCATGGCTACCTCCTCCATCCAATCTTAAAAAAAAGAAAAAAACTATCCCAGGTGACAGAAATTAAAATCAAATGGCAGGTGGTGACAAACACTTAAGGTCCTATCCAATAAAGTATCTATAAGAACACTAAGTGAATGAGCTCCGATGCCCAACCCAATTTAGTCCAGACTGCCTGCTGCGTGATGCTGTTTCCTTCCCACACATCCCAACAGGCAGAATGACAAGATCACCTGCACATCAAGGAACAGAAACGCTGCAGCACTACAGAAAACAAGGAGTCTAAGAGAACACACCAAGCTTTGCTCCTATTTATTCTGACATATTTCGGATGAATAAGGGAGGACATCATGAGCTAAAACTTCATGTCAACAATCCTTTTTTAAGTGATCAGCTTATTTGGGGTGATGGTTGAAGTCTGTGGACTTTATCCTGATTGGTTCATGGTGAGGTAACAAGGTAATGTTTCATGAATCTTAATCATCAATATCCTGGTTCCAACCAGTCTGGGTTGTCAGCATGCAGTCAGCACCCTCCACCTGGGCAGGGGTCTTAGTTTCTGCAGAACAACTCAAAGATATGCAACAGATTGTCACATACGTATATCCCTCAAGGAAGAATTAGGGTTTTGTTTTATTGCTGAATTATTGTTTAAGTTACCAGGATTTTGTTAGCTTTACTGCTTTTGTTAATTTCTGCCTCACTTCCCCAATTAGTAACTGCTTCAGTCTGCTTGTTGCAACTCTAGGAAGGCCTAGGAGAGAGGGAAGGCTCCACAGAGTCCTGCTGGGTTTCACTTTCCCTTTTCTGTGATACTTCTCAATCCTGAAGGGAATAAGAAAAGAACAAGAAAGGAAATAGTTTTGCTCAGTTGTGTCCCGCTCTTTGCAACCCCATGGACTGCAGCACACCGGGTTTCCCTGTCCTTCACCAACTCCCGGAGCTTGTTTAAACTCATGTCCATCAAGTCGGTGATGCCATCCAACCATCTCATCCTCTGTCATCCCCTTCTCCTCCTGCCTTCAATCTTTCCCAGCATCAGGGTCTTTTCTAATAAGCTGACTCTCCGCATCAGGTGGCCAAAGTATTGGAGCTTCAGCTTCAGCATCCATCCTTCCAATGAATATTCAGGTTTGATTTCCTTTAGGATTGACTGGTTTGAATGCCTTGCAGTTTTGAATAGAGAGAGGTTAATCATCAACTTGGCAGGGGAACTTGATTTTGAGTGCAGTCAGCACATGAAGGAACAGGATCTTCTCTTCTCTGGGAGGCTTGATACATGCTCAAGTTTATAGGATGCCAAATGGAAGTGGACCTCAAACTGCACCAGACTTCCCTTTTTCTTAATTGAGTGATATATGAAAAACTGTCAACCAGTCTCCTCAAAATGCAGGAACCATATGAAAACCAATATAACCTAACTGCCCTATTCACTTGACAGGAATCAGCCAGCTCAAGCAGAGGTAACGGAGCTTAGCGGGATTCATGGCCACCGCACACACACACAAGCACACCTGGCAGAAAGGCAGACCTTATTTCTCCATAGGAGTTGGCCTTCTTCCTAGGGGCAGCTGCTAGAGTCATGGTCAGAGGTATTCAGAACAGGAAAGAGAACTGGTCTTTATGAGGACTGGCAAGTGGTTTTCTGGAGGGAGGACACATACAAGACCTGCCCAAAGTCTGAGACTGTTGTAGATTTTACAAACCATCAAAACACAAAAATGAAGCCAAGTCATCTATGATTTCAGCTATGTCCTACTTTTCACATTTTAACAACATTAAAATGGATGGAAACTGTGTAATTATCACCCAAGAATCATTGAAAATTAGAGTGCTTTCATGGCTATTCTGTAAATTTACACAGGTTAAGCCTCACATTATTGTGGCCAGAGCAGAGATCTTGGAACCCAATTGATGGAGTTTCCTGCCAGATCACACAGTTCGGAGTTCAAGGTCTCTGCTCTTCTTCCCCTCGGGGATATGCTACAGGGAGCTGCTCAGCAAGGCTGTGATTTTTTGGCTCTTCTGCCCAGTATTCCCCTAACGGAAGAACCTGAAGGGAAGCAGAATTTGCCACCCCAAAATATGTCTCTCAGACAAAAATATTGTTTTAGGGCTGATCATTTTTAAGAAACAGCCGACAGGGTGAAGCTCTGAAAAGTGAGTAAGAGTTACCTTTTATAAGAGACATTTACTTGATAAGGGAAATCTCCATTTGTAAGGGTATCTTCCTGTCTGTCCCAGGAAGAGGAACATGAATAAGAAATTCTTATCAACAGAGAATCAAGGATTTAAAGCTGCATATTAACCATACTCTGGTTGAGTGTGGTTTTCTAGGAATCCCCCATAACTGACTACCCCCTATTTCATCCCTAACACCTTCTTTTGTCTTTTAATGGAGATGGCATTTAAGATATGGTTTGGGTTATTTCAGGGAATTTTATTCCGTTTTCCTAGGTATATTTCCTGTATACAAGAGGTAAAGATGTTATTAAACCTCTATTTGTTTTCCTCCTGTGAATCTTTCATTTATTACTAAGAGGGTGGCAGGGGGAGTGTCTCAGCTAAAACCAACAGGGTAAAGATAATATTATTTTCCCTTCCCTAAAAAGCTAAAAATGTGCACACCTGAGATGCTGCCTTTCTTGAAATCCTGAAAAGTGCTATGCCCTAGGAAGCTGGTTAGATGGTGCTATAGTCTGTCAGACTATATATGGGATAGTCACAGGAGGGTCCTGTTTTACCTGTATTTCTTTCTTTTCTGGAGGGAAACCCTGCAAACATCCCTTAGGCATTTAAAAGAATACTCGACGGGAAGAGGGAAGGAATGCATTGACCAAGCGATACAACATTTACACTTTTAAGTAAATATTCATAAAAACCTAGTGTTTTCAACTGTATTAACTGCAAAATGACAATAACAAGTATAATATTTTAATAATGGTATAATCTTAAATGTAACCGTTGCATTGAACAAAACTTCACGACAAAATGAAGCTTCCAGATGACTTCAGAAAGAAGTCTCTGCTCCATGTTGACATAACATGAAGGGATGTTTATAAAACAGCGTGATTAGCAAAAAGAAAGTTCCATGCCTAACATTCATAACACAAGCCAGTTGTTGCAGAGACAATACATCAGTGCGTCCATGCCGAACTCAACAAATTTTCAACCTTGTGGATCTGTGACTCTGTTTGGATGGGAAATGCTATTAATAAATTTGAAAAGATGAGAAACAGGATTTTCAAAATTCTAATAAGAGATCACTAAATCATTGCTTCTTCCCAGGAGGAACTTAAAATTCCTTTAACTCCATTCTACTCCTTATCTCTTCATGGGCGTGGGTAGCATTAAGACCCTAAAAGTTTGCTTTTTAAAAACACTGAGAAAGTTGGCTTAAAGCTCAACATTCAGAAAAACAAAGATCATGGCATCTGGTCCCATCACTTCATGGGAAATAGATGGGGAAACAGTAGAAACAGTGTCAGACTTTATTTTTGGCTGCTCCAAAATCACTGCAGATGGTGACTGCAGCCATAAAATTAAAAGACGCTTACTCCTTGGAAGGAAAGTTATAACCAACCTAGATAGTATATTCAAAAGCAGAGACATTACTTCGCCGACTAAGGTCCGCCTAGTCAAGGCTATGGTTTTTCCTGTGGTCATGTATGGATGCGAGCTGGACTGTGAAGAAGGCTGAGCACCGAAGAATTGATGCGTTTGAAGTGTGGTGTTGGAGAAGACTCTTGAGGGTCCCTTGGACTGCAAGGAGATCCAACCAGTCCATTCTGAAGGAGATCAACCCTGGGATTTCTTTGGAAGGAATGATGCTAAAGCTGAAGCTCCAGTACTTTGGCCACCTCATGCGAAGAGTTGACTCATTGGAAAAGACTCTGATGCTGGGAGAGATTGGGGGCAGGAGGAGAAGGGGACGACCCAGGATGAGATGGCTGGATGGCATCACGGACTCGACGGACGTGAGTCTGAGTGAACTCAGGGAGATGGTGATGGACAGGGAGGCCTGGCGTGCTGCGATTCATGGGGTCGCAAAGAGTCGGACACGACTGAGCGACTGAACTGAACTGAACTGAACTGAGAAAGTTGAAAATAAATGTTTAATGACTCAAATAAAAAAAAAAACCCACCAAGGACCTGCTTTTCTCATCTCTGCAAGAAACTCCAACTGTTTGATGACATGAGATAAAACAATACTGCAGTTTTCAAGGATTATTTTAGAAAAATACATAATCTCCAACTACATGTAACTGCAATTGCAATAAATGAAATCGCATTTTGTCACTGATTTTATTAGTAATTCAAAGTTAACTCATCTTTACTCCTGAATGAGCTAACACCAAGTTTCTCTGTATCAACTATAAATACAAGCGGAATCTTCAAACTTAAAGAGCAAGAAATTCTTATCATGGGCAGGAAAGGGGATGAAGGGAACAATTAATGATGGTATGCTGCCCACAAGAATGTAGACCCCAAACCAGTTGGACCTGAAGGTTGATGACGTTGACTGCTACCTACCTCACCACCAATCCATGAAAAGAGTGTCCACAAGCTGATCACGCCCTCTTTGAAGAGCTGCTATAAAACTGCTCACTATCTCCCCCAAGTTGGGACACATGCTTCTGAGGGTATTAGCCAGCTATGGCCCCCTTTATCTGGCAAAACAATAAAACTACTCTTATGCTTCACCCAATACCCTGTCTCCAAGATTTGGCTTAGCACTGATGCACAGAGAAGCTGAGATTTCAGCATAACTACTGCGGCATGTGCTTTAAATATACGATTTTCTTTTTTCCTTATACCAGAATCGTAAACAAGCATACTAACAGAGCCATCTTCAAAAATGGACACAAACACTGGATCAAGGAGGAACCAGAGCCTCATAGTTGGGCAGTGAGAGTGCTGGTCTCTGCAGCTCATGTGCTTCCCCTCCCTCCCTCCACACTACTCAAAATGAAACAGTTCACCTCAGATTGGGACTCAGACACAGCCAAAACCCACTCTGGGACTTGAACCCACCTGGCTGGGACTGAAACCTAGCCAAAACCCACAATCTTTCAACTGAGATCACAACACCTGGTTTCCGGACCTCAGTCCAGTCCAGTCGCTCAGTCATGTCCAACTTTTGCAACCTCATGGACTGCAGCATGACAGGCTTCCCTGTCCATTCCTGGAGCTTACTCAAACTCATGTCCATCAAGTCAGTGATGCCATCCAACCATTTCATCGTCTGTCACCCCTTCTGCTCCTGCCTTCAATCCTTCCCAGCATCAGGGTGTTTTCCAGTGAGTCAGTTCTTCGCATCAGGTGGCCAAAGTACTGGAGTTTCAGCTTCAGCATCAGTCCTTCCAATGAATATTCAGGACTGATTTCCTTTAGGATGGACTGGTTTGATCTCCTTGCTGTCCAAAGGACTCTCAAGAGTCTTCTCCAACACCGTAGTTCAAAAGCATCCATTCTTCAGCACTCAGCCATCTTTATTGTCCAACTCTCACATCCATACATGACCACTGGAAAAACCATAGCATTGACCAAATGGACCTTTGTTGGCAAAGTAATGTCTCTGCTTTTAATATGCTGTCTAGGTTGGTCATAGCTTTCCTTCCAAGGAGAAACTGTCTTTTAATTTCATGGCTGCAGTCAACATCTGCAGTGATTTTGGAGCCCCCAAAAATAAAGTCTCTGTTTCCATTGTTTCCCCATCTATTTGCCATGAAGAGATGGGACCAAATGCCATGATCCTCTTTATTTGAATGTTGAGCTTTAAGCCAACTTTTTCACTCTCCTCTTTCACTTTAATCAAGAGGCTCTTTAGTTCTACTTTGCTTTCTGCCATAAGGGTGGTGTCATCTGCATATCTGAGGTTATTGACATTTCTCCCAGCAATCTTGATTCCAGCTTGTGCTTCATCCAGTCAAGCCTTTCTAATGATGTACTCTGCATATAAGTTTAAAAAACAGGGTGACAATATACAGCCTTGAGGTACCCCTTTCCCAATTTGGGAAAGACCCCGTTTCCCCCTCAGTAAAGCTTCCATAAGCCTCTTCTCCTTCTGCATTAGTGGGAGGACTATTCCCACTATCTGGGGAAGGGGCAGAGATTTCCAGGAGTTGGGCCACCTCCCACTTTTGGTCTTGGACGGTCAGTGGCCGAACTGTCATGGCACCTCTGAGTGTGTCATTTAGCTCTCTAATGCGTTACGATGAGTGTATACTGAGGATCAAGGTCTAGTCAAAGTTGGCTTGACTGCCATCTTAGAATCATCTGATTCTAATCAGCTTATGTTGCCTCCTTGGGCTATGTCATTCTTTCAAAAGTTGCGCCCCGCTCCCTTCCCTCCTGCTCCAAAAATAGAAAGAAGTCCTCGTGGGAGGTCACAGGGATCTCTGGGTACGTCTCTAACAGGACCTATGGGGATCTGCCATGGTGATGGCATCCTCAGTCAGATGCTACAGAGAACGTCCCTCTGGGGTTGTGATTTGAGCTGCCCTCCACCAAGGCAGCTGGTGCCTCTGAAAGGCGTCCTCAGGAGAGAAAAGCAGGATGTGAGTACGGTAAACTCATCGTGAGTAATTTTCCCTCTTCTTCCATTTCCACCACCTCCTTTGAGAAGAGACTGCCCTTCATAGATTTCAACTGGGTTTGACATGACAAATTACACTTTTGAGCCATTTCAAAATAACAAACAACACTCATTACCTTCCCTTGTTTTCTCATTACTTCCAAACTAACATGCAGAATTCAAATAAGAGGGGCTTAGCTCGTGTCTCAGTGAAGGTCTTGATTTTAGCAGTATTTCAAAGGATGTCAGCGGGTCAGCTGATGGCATGCCCTGTGACCACGAGGCCAAATTTAAGAGTGACAGAAAACAAAGCCTCCTCACACTAGTTTTCGGCTTGGGGGGTGCACAGGGGGTGGGGGCTTGGCTATATGCTCTTGATGTTAATAATCCGTGTTTTCTATGATTTCTCCAAAGAGCTATATTCTTTATCAGAGATCACAAATAAGAAACCAAAGGACTGAACATATCTCATGTAACTATTTTGTTTGCCAAAACGATATTTTGCTTTGTTCTTCAGTTTAGTTAGCAGTTTTACAGACCATGCATGCACTCTCTCACTGAGCTGCCACCCCACCAATTCTGACTGTCCCAGACAGGTGAGGGTCACTCTTATGTCACCTCCCTGGCCCCTAAACATTTTCTGTTGCAACCTCCATTTTATATATTCAGAAGAGGAAAAGAACAAACCTCATGTCCACAAAAAGTATGTCCCCTGCAACCCCATTTGTATATAAACCCCAGAAACTGGGGATGTTAAATTAATATCCTCACAGAGGAAAGAGTCCAGAAGAGATTATTACAAAAACTAAACATAAAGAGAGTTAACGTCAAAGCATGAACATTAAACTGCCTCTGACCATGGAAGTTAGAGAAAGCTTCCCAAGGAGAGGCCATCTGACCTTGGTCTTGAAGATGGCTGGAAGGTGGCAGAGGGGAGGGGCAGCCTGAGACAATGAAGATCGGAATGACTCAAGGGCTGAGTCACAGGGACTGTGCCTCCACTGTCCCATCTAAAAGTGCATCAAACTATCCCTTACCACAGAGCAATCAATAAAAACCAATACAACTACTTACAAGGCAATGCGTCAAGATGTGAACAGGCGTGTACAGTCCATGTGCTAACAACGGGGTCAGGCATTGTGAGATGGGAGATCTGGAACAACCGGTAAGGTCTCTCACACAGAGTCACACAGAGCATGCCCTGTCTCTAATGCGCACCCCTGGGCCCCCAAGCTGCCATCTTGTTCAGCTTGGACTTCTGAGGCACTGGCCACCTCTGTGCAGACCTGGTCCAAATGCTCACCTTCCCCTTCCTCCTGCATTCTAGGAAGGCAGCCCAGCCCAGCAAGAGTCAGTCTAGACTCAAAACTCAGATGCTAGAGTAAGATCTGCCTCGTTCTGAACCCTGGTTCTTCTAGTTCTCAACAAGCCATCCCCAGGCTGAGATTTTTCTTCTGTAAAATGGGGGCAACAACAGTAACTACCTCACGTTAGTCGCTCAGTCGTGTCGGACTTTCTGTGACCCCATGGACTGTAACCCACTAGGCTCTTCTGCCCATGGGATTCTCCAGGGAAGGATACTGGAGTGGGTTGCCATTTCCTTCTCCAAACTATCTCACAGGGTTGGTGCTTATGAAGTAACTCAGCTCCAGTCTTACAGTGACATCTGTTAACATTTATTAACAAAAAAATGTTAGCCCTAATTATTCATGCCTTCGTGCTGAGCCCTTTTCCCTCCCTGTCTTTGGGCTCCTTCTCCTCTAGATCACACTCTTATCCACCACAACTAAGACAGCGAGGCAGCGACGTTTGCACCTGGACTCCATTCCCGAGCCCATGTCCAGCTTGAGGGTGCCTTGGAACTTAGTTAGGACCAACGAAATGTGCGCAAATGTGACATGAGACCATTTATAAACTTGGCATACAAAAACTTCAGGCTGCTGTGTGCTTTTCCTTCTTCCACCAGCTTGTTGCAGATATGACATGGAAGCCACAGACTAAAGATGCAGAGTCCCCGAAATGGAAAAGACTGGGGTCCTGAATCACCACTTGAAAGAGAGTCGCATGTCAATTACAAACACCGCTTTTGGACATTATGTGAAGGAGAAATAAACTTCTATGGTGTGAAGTCACAGAGGCTCTGGAGTTAATCTGCTAAATCAGCTAATATTCCCCAACATAATCATGATGAAACAATTCTCTCCTCACTACCTACAGAATGAGATGTAACCTTCCTAGCACAGCATTCAAGGTCTCTGCCAATCCAGCCCCAACCTCTACAAGCCCATTTCCCACCAAAAAGCCAGTGATGCACCTAGTACTTTCCATAAGTACCAGATATCGCCAGGCCTCTGTAATCCCAGATATTGTTCCTCTTAGGGTTCCTTCTATCAGAAGGCCCAAATCCCTCGATACCTGACAAAATTCCAATCAGCCTTCAAGGATTAGTTCATACACAACCTCCACTGAGGCACCCACGTGGAGCTGGTGACCATGTCCCCGGGCTTCCAGAACAGCTGGAACAGACTAGGCTCAATCCTTTACTACACGAGGCTGCCTTGTAATACCATAGAGTGAACAGCCTCGGTATCACCACATACACTGGGTGCACTTGAAGGAAGAGGCTAAGAGCTTCCCGACTTCATGTTCTCAGCCCTTAACATACTAGTTGTCAGGAGGAGGGCCCTGGTAAATGTTACACGAGATTCACAGAGGCCCAAAGGAAAAGGGGCATATTCCAGCTACCACATGAGGCCACTTCGTTGTGCAGTTCCTTGGCAGGCCTATTACCTTTGCCAACAGTCCAGTCTGAGCTTTGGAAACTTGGACCACTGAGTATCAGAAGCCAGATAAGGATGTTGGTAAATACAGGCAAATTCATTCCACTGCCAGACCAAGAGCTCAAAGCTCTAATCCATCCATAAAAAATGAACAAAATGGATGAAAAATCAGCAATAATCTAAATGCCACCACATACATCAATAAAGCTGGGAAAAAAAAGGCCAACAATGTTATATAATCTGTGACATATCCATAAATGGAATTATTACAGAGCTATAAAAATAGATGCAGACCTCAAATGGCAACTGCAGTGACAGTCCCTTGGGGATTGGGTCCTCTCTGCTAAATGTCCACCAAGCAACTTTCCTTCAGAGTTCCTTCACATTCATTGCTACAATTATTTGACTATTATCTGTCTCTCCCAATGATACTGAATGATGGTGGCAAGCATGTTCTTTTGTGTAATTTTTAAAAGTTAGTGAATGAATAAATACATGAATGAATGAATATTCAACAGAATACTGACATGAAAAAATAATATACTTCTAAATTTTAAAATAGGTTACAGAGGAGCATATTCAACATAGTCCTATTTTGCAAAAGAAAAATTTTACATCCGCCTGACAACACACACACACACACACACACACACACACACACACACACACACAGTAAGGAACCTATGGAAGATCTTTAACCAAAGTGTCAATAATGGGCTTTTCTACCCAAGATGAAAACGTCTGTAGGGTGTTTATAATCCTGATCAGAAGATTCCAGGCTCTTTCTCTTTCTTTTTCCTGGTCCAGTCCACTCGAGTTTCCTCCCGAGCAATGGATGAAATGGACCACTTCTGTGAGCAGGTGGAAGAGGTGGCTTGCTTCCCTGCCTTGCTTGCCAACTGAGAAAACAGCAGCTGTGATGAGCAAGTGTGAATGGTCCAGGCCATCCATCAGCCATGGCACTACAACAGGGCCCAGGGCACTAGCTGAGCGGTGAGACCACCGGGTCTGCTGTGTTGCCAGCTGCACATCAAACTGGAAAAAACAGCACTTTGCATTTTCAGTTACCCAGTTTGAGCAAGCTCACTATGGAGAAGAGTTATAGAAGGAGGGAAAGCACTGGTACCCTTTCCCCGCTACCTGCCTCCAGGCTGTGATGAAGAACCAGGTAGCTTTTCAAGGTGAATCACTGGAAACCCTGAACTAATGGGAAAGTTCTGCCTAGTCACTGTTTTGCTCTTCAGTCTCAAGTCTCAGTCACAACAGGGAGATTTCACTGAGGCTGCATAATAAGGGAAATGAAGATTTTCGTAGGGAAAGCTGGCAGGGATAAAGGAATATATGTAAATATCTACCATTATCATAAGGATATACAAAAGCAGCTCTGCCCTTCAACACTTTAGATAAGGACATCTACAGTACTGCTACACACATACATATGTACATATGCACACACGTATATAGACACTCATCCATGCCTATACATACAATAATACATGCATGCATACTCACATACATATACTATGTATGTGGAAGGTATACATATGATAATGTTCTACTTAAAAAATCAGAAGTAGGGGAAACTAGACGGCACAGACTGATATTCTTCACCCTTTGATGGCACAATGTGTTCCTGGAAATTTGTCAAACAAATAATCTAGGGAAACTTCCCTGTCAGTCCACTAGTTAAGATTTCATGCTTCCAAGACAGGGGCCAAGGTTCAATCCCTGGTCAGGGAACTAAGATCCCTGAATGCTGTGTGGTGCAGCCAAAAAAAAAAAAATCTAGGATGTGTGCCAAAATGAAAATATAGAAATATCCAAAGCAGTAACTTTGGTACATCGAAACAAGGATCACTTTGCATACTTTAAAAATCACAGGTGCATCTGCTGACAGGGAATGATGTTCATGATGTATTATTACATGAAAAACAAACTTCAAAATACTGTAACTGTTTTCAAAATATTACATATATTTATTCAAATTTTGTTAACATAAACATATAACATATATATAAACTAAATGTTTATATTATTCTATTAAAATATAAATATTACATAGGATATAAAACTATTTGAATCATATATAAAATGAAGGTATACTACACATGAATAGCATAGATATGCTTGGGAGGGATTGTTGATGTTGACTCTCTTTATGTTTTTCTCCCATATTTTCTACTTTTTTTCTTTAAAAATGAGATACACAGGGTTTTTTTTAAGGCGGGAACAAAGAAAACTCTAAAGCAAAAAGGAAGACTACCTAAACAAGGGTTCAGAAAAGCCGGCTGAGAAAGAATGAAACCAAGCAGGACCCTGGGGGTTTCCGGGACATGGAAATCTTTTTGTGTCCCGTTTCTTATTTGCAGGGAATAGGCTTCAGCCTCCAAGACCTTCCCTGAGTTTCAAAGTTCAACAGCTCAGTTCTAATCAGGGAAGGGAGGGGATGAGACACAAGGGAGGAGCAGTCAAGAAATAATCCTGCAGCCTTGAGCCAGGATCCTGCTTCCTCTTCAAGGGATACATAAAACAATATCTTTGAATTCTTCTACAGAACTAGAACCTCCAGCAAATGGAAGATGTTAACTACTTGATGAAGCAGTCTTCATTCCAAAGAAGGTCACAGTCTGATAACATGAAAAACCACAGAGGCTGATCAGGAGACCACCTGAGGTCAGATTAAAAGAGTACAGGCGCTGCACAGACCTTAATCCCTATCAGCAACTCTCCATCCCTTGAACCACTGCTATAAAACTCCTCACCCAATCCTCCTGGGTTGGGACACACAGTTTTGAGGGTATTGGCCCACTGTATCCCCGTCTGACTGGCAAAGCACTATTCTTTTCTACTTCACCCAACACTCTGTCCCTGAAAATCAATCCTGCAACAGTGCACAGAAGCCAAGTTTCAGCATCAAGACCAAGTTATGACAGAATAACCTATGTAATATGTGCTCTAGAACTAAGAAAGGCAGTGTCTCAATTATATGCATATAGAGGCACAATAGCATTTCCACCGTGGGCACTGCCTCCTACACCTTTCAGCTGTCCCCCTTCCCCTCTCCTTCCCCAGGCATCTGAACTCCACTTCTTTCTAAGGCTGACCATTTTCCACAACTGGGGTGCTGCCATATTAATCAAATAAATTTGATAAACAGCGTAACTCAGGGCTGCTCACCAAGTGTGGAAGAGGTCAGGAAGTCAGCACAGGGAAGAGGGTGCGAGATTATGGAGCAGTGAGGACTGCAGCCAGTCAACAGGATGAGCAGCCACACAACTGCTGCCGGCCGACGCTGAGCAGGATGCAAGCCCATTCATGTCCATCCATCTGCAGGTCTTTTTAAGCAGAAGCTGAAAACCCAGATATCTGGGAAATCTGATATTTTAAGTGTCCATTTACCAATGGGTGTGCTCTGGGGTGAGTTACCTAACCCCTCTCCAGCACAGTTTTCTCATCCTGTAAATTGGAGATAACAACAGTATCTCCCCCAAGGCTGCTGTAACATATAAATGACTTCAGACTTAGAAGCGCTTTGTGTGGATCAGACCTTACCTGGCCCCAAATAAACACATAGTGTTTATCATCATCCAACCATCATCCACCCACGCTCCCAAAGAACCACTATGTCAGAAGCCCCCGGACAGCAGGGCCTGTGCCTCCACGAGTTTTGGTTACACAACCCCTAGTGCAGTGTCTGACACACTGAGGGCAGCAATGCTTTCTGAATACTTGAAGCAGTCCTGGAATATTTCCCCAAGACCTAAGGTCCAGAATTCCTTTCTGTATCACTGATCGAGAACCCACATCATCTTAAAGGACGTGAATGGGCTGCACAGAAAACAGCTACCGCGTAAAGCTAACCTCAGCCAGGGGAGGACTGGGAACAGATGGTGGTCCCAGGGGTGACTCCTTGTAACTGCTGATCTATCAAGATTCCACAAGTCACTTCTCTCTGCCCTGTCATTTGTTTACGAGTCTACCTGCTGAGAAAAATCCCCGTGAGTTCTTTTGGTCCATATGCTGTTCTGAAAAGTTGGCCCCGTGTTAGGAAGCGGAAGTGAGAAGTGCGAGGGCCTCCCTACTCTAGGCTTCTCACCTGGCCTAGACAAGGGGCCTTGCAAGGCTAATTGTTACCTAAACCATCTTGCCAACAACTCCTTTCTTGAAACAAAACCTTAGATGTTTCTACAGATGAGAATGAATAAGAATAATCACCACTGTGACAATGCGTCAGACCCCATACTAAACACTGTCAGTAACACTTATATTAGCTTTACAACAACTTTTGAGCTAAGTATCAATTTTCCCATTTTACAGAGGAAGAAAGCAAAGCTGAAAAAGGTGAAGAAACACAATCATCATTGTCAAATGGTAAAACTCACATTCAAAAGACAGTATGACTCTGAAGACAGAGCTCCGTCACTTAAAATCCCAGAGAGGTTCCCAGTATTCCGGAAAAATGGCTCAAAACCTCTGGAAGTCGGTCACAAAATCTCCACATAACATGTGCTAAGCATTTATCTGCAGGAGGTGCTTACCGACATACAGTCTCACATCCTCTGAACTCTACTGAAAAACTGTCTGCCCTATTCCTTCCGCCACCCAGTCACTTCCTGGGGCTAATAGATCCCCCTAGAGAAACTATGAGCCATTAAGGGGCATGGGTAACAGGATGAACCGTTCCTGCACTGCCCAGCTCCAAAAAGACTTGGTAGATGAGTTTTCCAACTCTTAATGAGATAAGAGGTAATATTTTCCATATTTTACTCAATTCTTGACTTCTCCATGAAGTCTACCCTGTTTCATTTACTACAATAATCTGCTGAACCCTGACCACTTTCAATTTCCTTACCTTGCTCTACTTTCTTTTCCCCCCCAGTTCTTATCAACTTCTACTGTATTCTATAATTTTCTAATTGATTATGCTTATACATTTTTATCTATCCTACCCTACCTACCTACCCTTTTTAGAATGTACACTACCTAAGGGCAAGCCTCTTTGTTTTTTAATGATGTATTCCAAGTGTCTTACAACAGAGCCTGGCACACAATAGGCACCCAATGAATACTCCTAAGTGAACTAAACTGAAATAGATAGAGATTCTTACTATTTAGCACCTCACATTTCTTGTCTGCAATTAAACGATTCCACTGCTGGTTATTTCATGTCTGAGAATGAGAATGAGAGGATGAGACGTGTGGACCATACAGTGTAAGACTGGGCACAGAGTAATAGAGTGTCAATACATCTCCCAGAAAATGAATTCTGCATTGCATTCCAATACCTGGCTGTATAGAGTGAATCACTGATTGCTACCCTTAAAATGGATCAAGTTAATTCTGAGGTTGGGAAAGCCATTCTTCATTAAATGCAATTTCCCTTAGAAAGAGCTATTTATTCTACCAACGATGCTGAGAGTTTATTTCTACTGTAGACAGAAGCCTATAATGTTGACAAATATCTATAATGTAAACAAACATGGGAAGGATAGGAATGGACTTAATGTAATAGGCTGCCTGAGCACTGGGATATGATTTTTTTTTTAAATTCTCAGGCCCCAAGTTCAATTCTATACTGGAGAAGGGAGTTTGGGTCGCCAATGGTTCTTCAATTGCATTCTGAGTGAGTAAGGAGGACTGTCTAAAAGACAGAAAGCTTTTATAACAATAAACTATTCATATTCTGACCTCCTCACAAGATCTTGGTCTCCTAGAAAGTGATGGCCTTGTCTCAGTGCATCTTTATACCCCCTGGTCCCTACACGATGACTGAACTAAGCAAGCAACTCAAATCAGGAAGGGGAGAGGGGGAAATGAAGGGGAAAACGGAAGGAGCCAGAAAGGGAGAGAGAATGGATCTGCAGGGAAGTAGGCAGAAAGGAGACAGCGAGAGAGGGAAGGAGGAAAAATCACAGGAAAGAGGAGAGGAGAGAGAAGCAGAAAACTGGACTGTGTGCACAGTGAGGCCCTACCATTTTAGTAAAGAAATGAAGACAGACTATGGTCTTCAGTCTTTTATATGTTCCTACAAGTACAAAAAGCTAATCAGTCTGGCATCATTGGCTGGCTGGAGTGGGGCTGAGGGAAGGGTGAGTTTGGAGGGGGAAGGAGGGAGGTTAACATTTCTTTCCTGCACCTCTGAAATATGTGACTTGCTCCAGGACTGGGGTTATGGAACTACCGCAAAGCCATCCAGCGAAGAGCACAGCACCGAGAGAAGGCAATGGAGGAATTACGGAGGGGAAGAGGAAGAAAAATAACTGTGGAACCCTGGGTGCTTCCCAGGAGGCAAATCCTGGATCTTAGAAAGCAACAGAAACATGGTGTAAGGCCAGCAGAGCACAAAACATGGCAGGTGGAGCCAGAAGAAAATGGAATAGGAAGGCACTTTTACCTGGGACCAGACTGAGGGATGAGACTTCAGAAAGAAGTGGGGGGAAGGTGTGATCTGGACCATTATCAGAACCTTGATGCAAAGTTTCTAGTGAATGCTGGGAAAGAAACTCAAAAACTTACCATGAAGATGAGGCTAAATATTATAGAAAGAGATCCGCCAACTCTCCTTTGTCCTTCACTCCATACAATCATTGTTCCTTCTTGAACTACTCCAGAAAACCCTGGATGAAGTACTTGTGTTTAATACTGCTAAAGGAGGTCAGCCCTGGGTGTTCATTGGAAGGACTGATGCTGAAGCTGAAACTCCAATACTTTGGCCACCTCATGTGAAGAGCTGACTCACTGGGAAAGACCCTGATGCTGGGAGGGATTGGGTCAGGAGGAGAAGGGGACAACCCAGGATGAGATGGCTGGATGGCATCACCAACTCGATGCACATGAGTTTGGGTAAACTCCGGGAGTTGGTGATGGACAGGGAGGCCTGGCCTGCTGCGATGCATGGGGTCGCAAAGAGTCGGACACGACAGAGCGACTGAACTGAACTGAGGGTTAAGGGTCAGGGGAGTGATAGCAAAACTACAGGATTTCTTTTTGAGATGGTGAAAATGTTAAGTCAGATTTTGGCAATGGCATACAATTCTGTGAATATGCTAAAACTATTGAATTATAAACTTTAAGTAAGTGACTGATATTCAAACTATTTCAATAAAGCTACTACTTATTTGTTTTAAATTAAGAAATTAGGCAAAGGAAGAAGAAGTGGCTAAGACATAACACAATAAAAACAAAATAAAAAACCCTGCAAGTTACTGGGCTACAAGAGAAAATGGAAAGAACACATGACTATAACTAATGTTAGAGATACAGGGATCTCCTTATGGCTCCACTTCTCTGTACTGACTAGACCCATGACCTCGGTAAAGACACATTCTCTACTCTGGGTCTCACTGCAAAATGAAAGGTTATTACATCTCAGGTCTTTTCCAGCTATAAAAAGACACCTGATTCTTAAAGATGCATTGCGGATTCGGGAGCATAATTTAACATGATAAAGAAGAGGAGAAAGTTTTTCTTTAACAAGAATAACAGTAACTAACACTGATTAAGTTTTTATTTCATGCCACTGCCTTCCATTTCTCTCAGCTTATTAAGTTCTCATAGTAACTCCCTGTTATTGATAATATTAGCCCCATTTCACAGATGAAGATCCAGGGCTGAGAAGGGTTAAGACACTTTCCCTTTCAAGGACTTTAAGAAGAGAAATTCCAATATGACACTATGGGACAGACACAGAAAACACCCAGTCAAGATTAGGGCAGAAAGCCAGTCAACAACATGAGACAGGACTCCAAAGAAAAATTTTAAAGGAACTGAAGAATGTGATTGGTTTGACTATGTTGGGAGGATTTTTCAGTTCTGGTATAGAGTTTGAAAAAGAATTAGGGTACAAAGGAAAACGAGCAACAGAAAAAGCAAAGCACCTCTGCCATAAAAAACAATGTAATTATAGTACACTATAAGACTTCACTGTGAATGCTCATCCAAAAATGCTGATACACTGGTACTACTATGTAGATTTTAGGAGGGTAGAGGAAGAATTTTGTGTTTTTAGATGGAGTGAGTAAACAAACCTCAAGGTCCTTTCAAGGGACAATAAGAGGTAACAAGACAAGATACCTACATTTTAAACTTTAAGAAAGAGACACAAACATATGAGTTCTAAATATAAAGGGAAATTTCAGAAGAAAAACTTACAGTTAAAAATGGTACCCTCTGGGGGATCCCATTGAAGGGTAGGGAGGAGTGATGTTGGGGACTCTCAAGTTATTGTTATAAACCTTTGTGCTTCTTAAAATTATCTATGTGTACTGCTTTATTAATTTTTTAAAATAAAAATTAAGTTAAAGCCAAAACCCTCTTCAAGTTTGAGCTGAAATTCAAAAGGAGGTCTCAATTCAAAATTCACGCTGTTATCAACACACTCTGTGGCCCAACCTACTAGGCCTTTTTCCCTCTGAAATTTATAAAAAAATTATCTTGGAGATGTCTTAGAAAACGTCTTCAAGACATTTTGACATAACCACCAACATGAGTTTATTCATTCCACAGAAGAGATGAAACCCTCCACAGTTCAACTCCCTATCTTCTAACACTTAACTGAGATGAGTAACACCAGTAATCAGTCAGGGCCATAAACATCGGCAGCCTCCTTATAAGAATGAGGACCTCTCAAAAGCCCAGAGATATTTTAATGTGTTTTTCTCCACTTCCACCCATGAGGACTGGTTCCCTAGAGATGATCTCAGCTTGCATCCAGCTGCAGTGAACAAGGCCTCATCCAGGGAGAAAGTGTCTTAGCTCTCAGGAACAGAATGAGTACGGTAAGAAAAAGACAGAGAAACTGTTTCCCACAAAATATACAAACCTGAATTTTCAGTTAACTTATGTGCTGAAGCTTTCTGATCATCAGAAAAGAACCCGATCAGAGACTTCCCTAGTGGTCCAGTGGTTAAGACTGCAAGCTTCCACTGACAGGCATGTGGGTTCAATTCCTGCTCAGGGAACTAAGATCCACATGCTGTACCACGCAGCCAAAATAGTTTTAAAATAAATTAAATAAACTTTTTTTTTTTTAAGGAAGAATCTAATCACCTGCCAAAACAGAACAAAAACAAACCACGGTCCATAGCCAAACCATTCTGGCACTGGATGAAATACTCAGGTCATAGGGTTCACACTGTAAATCAAAACTTTGGATGTGAGAGTATACATCCATCCATCCTTTAATTACCCAAATAAAGACAAAATAATCATTCTCTCCAGTCCTCAAATGAGTACATCTTTACCACAAGATGAGAAGGAAAAAATAAAAGTAAGGGACAAATCACACCAGAGATGGGACAGCCTTGCCACCATGACTGCATGTTCTGTGTTATGGTTTAAATATTACACTTTGTTTCGATGCTGTCAACCTATTTACAAATAGCCCAGAACCAGCTCCTTGTCACAGCCCAAAGGAAAGCTGCCTGGGTTGATGTGGTAACCAGCTCAGACCAGAAGCCACCTCCAGTTGATGTAGGCAACAGGTGGGGGGATGAACAGAGGTGCTAAGGTGGGAACTGACTTTTGCACTAGAGAGTTTCTTCCCCCAAATCCTCATCATTGACCGCACTGGAGCTGGTTTCAGCTGCCCCTGGGGCCAGAACTCCTTCAGCTGGGGGTGAAGTGATCAAAGTCAACACAGATCTTACTTTGGAGTAACTTCCATGCCATCAAAGCACCTTAAGAAAAAAAAAAAAAGAAATGCTTCTCAGTAAACAAAAAGTATCCTCACCGGGCAGGTCCTGTGGGTGCAAAAGCTCATCGAGGTAACAGAGGCTAGCTGCAAAGCTCCCCTAACATTTCTCAACATGCTGATGTCAAACCAGAAATTGAAGTGGAAGCAGAGAGTGAAAAGACGTGACTAAGTTCACCAGGAAGTTCCAGGATGAACAGTTAAACACTGGTTAAGTAATCATTCTTCCTTTGCATTAAGGAATTTGGAACATCAGACCCACCTCCACCTGCAGCCGGCAGAAAGAACTCCAAGTTGGGAGTAAGGGTTCTGGGTAGAGAGCAGTCTACCTGGGAAAGACTGAAGGCAGGAGGAGAAAGGGACGACAGAGGATGATTGGATGGCATCACCGACTCAATGAGCATGAATTTGAGTAAGCTCCAGGAGTTGGTGATGGACAGGGGGTCCATCCCCCTGGACAGGGTGCAGTCCATGGGGTTGCAAAGGTTAGACACAACTGAACGACTGAACTGAACTGATAGAGCAGTCAAGGCCACCTCCATGAGGGAAGAGCAGCTTTATTTGATGCTGAAAGCCCAGTTTGTGGTCGTGATACTACACTCTGAATAAACATGACAATGTACCCTTCAAGGGAAGTGATGTACAAAGTCTCATGTATTACAACAACCTGGGACAACCAGACTGCCTGTGTTCCGATCCCAGCCCCACTTCATGCTGGCTGTGTGTCCACAGACAAAGCTCTTAACCTCTCGATGCTAAGGATCATATGTAAATTGGAAATAATAACAATTCCTACAACTCAAAGAGGAATTATTTAAAAGGTCCAAAGTAAACAATCTGAGTAAAATGTCTGATTCATAATAAGTAATCAACATCATTTTATGGTTATTATTATTCTCATTTTACAGATAAAGAAACCAGCTTAGAAGGGATACCACACTTGTCTTAACATTACATAGCTGATAAGTTGTGGGTCTGATAAGTGGGTCTGATGGGCCCCTCCTCTCCCCTATACCTTTCCCCTTATCAACCCCAACAGATACATGAGATCAGCTGTTGGCTTGTCCATAAGATTTAAAAAAAAAAAAACTTAGAAGAAAAATTAAAGTTTCCTAGCAAGCCCATTCAGTACTAACAATAGGGGCGGGGGTGGTGTTGGCAGTGGTTATCATCATCATAGCAGTCCTCAGTGACCCTCTGCGTGCCACTGTGGACTAAAGTGTGTATATACAATATCTCACCTTTTCTGTCAGCAGAGAATCCAAGGGTTACATATCAGGTAAAACATCAGCGATCTGGATCATAGAAAGGGAGCTATGCTTTGGCGGGACAATTATGGACAAGAAATACTGGAGAATGGTACCCAAACAAGGATCTTTATGACAGATAGGGTGGGAGGAGCAAATGCTTGTGCCATAAAAGAAAGCATTACACACCTCACAAATGAGAACTTGACGAACAGCTGACAGTCACAGATCACAGGGAGGTGATCTGTGCACCATCTCAGCAGGTTAAGCAGGGAGGAAATGGCCTTAATTTTTCTTCAATAGAGAAAATCAAAGACAAGTTTGAGAAATCGTTGTAACTCCTGAACTAACGATTAGGAAAGTACTCTCGGTCCAGGACACATCTCAACAATGTCACATGACTTTCATCTTCTACATTTTCATCATTTTCTTGGACAATGAAACATCTCTGGGTCTGATTTTAATTCCTCTTCTTTGCCCTAATGTCTATAAGGACAGGGACTGAGTCATGTTCACCAGTAAACAGCCAATACCTTATAACAGTACCGGCACAAACTAAGCAGATATTAAATATTTGCTGAATGCATAAATGATATCTTTAAATCTCTTAGCAGGCAAACACTAAGGACTCAGTAAATTAATGGTATCTCATTATTAACATTTTCTGTTTTCCTCTACAAAAGGATTAATCTATTTCTTTGGATCTCACAATTTGCAAGTCTTACATGCAAAGTTCATTAGTATCTCAGAAATAAAGAAAAAAGATGAACATTTGCAATTCATCATTTCACAAACAGATCCCTGCCATCATAAATGAGGGATTAAATCAAACCTGAATCATATATACACAGACACACAACTCCTACAATTTATTGTGTATATATTGAACACTTCCTTCCCAGAAAATACAGAAGAAATCCACACAGCAAAAAAGGTAATTAACCAGATGGCACTATTGTTTTCACAAGCTGGAAGTTCATCATTGTTGATTCCTCTCTTTGCATCAGAAAGCAAATTTCTCGAGGGCAAAAAGTGAAGAAGAGAGAAATGCAAGATTACTACTTTCTTCCTGACCCAGGGATCAAAGCCACGCCCCCTGCATTGGAACTGCAGAGTCTTAATCACTGGACTGCTGGGGAAGTCCCAGGGTAACGATGTTTTAACAGAGGAGATGCTTCCTCTATCCCAGTTTTTCTGGTACCTACTCACTCTTTCACCTACCTTCACTAAAAAATTCATAGCATGTTATAACTAAAGAAATATCAAAGATTATCTAATGACCAAACTTCTCAATTTACCATAGAAGAAGAGTAGAAATGTAGTAATTTCATATGAAAACAAAATCACACTCAGGACATTCGATGTTCTCAAAACATAGTATAATTAACATAAGATAATTTTAGATCTGCAAAGGCCACAGATACTCTGTAAATATTTGCAGTTTGGGCTCAACTCCAGCCTATTCCTTTCTTCAGGCCCCTGCTTCCACTTGTTTCATAACTTGACATCTCTCCCAAGAACTCATGTGCAAGAAGGAATTTCAGCCGCTGTGGGTCAAAAGGCCATGCATTTCCAAACCACATGTAGGAAGTGAGAAAGACCAAGTCTGTATCAACGGGGTTGCTCACCATCAGTATTCCGCTAAGTCAAGTGGACCCAACTCAGCCTGACAAAACCCTGACCTGGAGACCAGGGCGATCCAAGGAGAACCCAAGAGGTTGTGATCCCACTACCTACCCTGCGCTCTAACTGCACATCTCACCTACTAAAACAAAACCAGAGAAACACTAGAACAGGTCTGCAGTCAGCAAGCCACAAAGAGGACCAGGACACAACCCTAACTCCTCACTGACATTTTCCATGACGTGCAGAAAAGAAAGGTCACAATAGAAAGGCACATTTCTCACGTGAGTCAGAGGACAGAATGGCATCCTAGAGTTCTAGAGGAGAAAGAGTCCTTCAAATTCATGTGTAATACCTTTCTGTTGCAAACTGAAATAGTGAGCAGTGAGAAAGGCCCCATGATAAACAGCAACAAACTCAGGTTCCCTGATTCCCAGCCATAGGATCTGTCTCCTATCCTGACAGGAGAGAAAAATACGAGGGATCCAGGGATGCGTAAACACAACAGCAATTTATCATGCTTTCAAACCCTTCCCACCCTCCTAAATCAGTTTCTCTTTCAAGGCCAAATTAAATTTCATCTACTCTGTGAGGTCTACTTTGTCTTTCCTCAGCCCAATTAGGACCAATCACTTCTCATTCTCTTATCAAGTCAGCCCTTTCTCCTTGATCTGCCACTTAACCCTCAGTTCAGGGATCCTGTAAATGAATTTTATCATTCACCATTTTTCTCTTCCTCTGGACTGGAAGTTCCTTGATGCCCAGATTCATCATTCTACCCTTCCGTTCACCCTCAGTCTCTCAACCACTGCCCATTTGCACACACTCATCAAAATGTGCATTTATCCAACAAATATTTACTAAGCTTCTCCTCTGTGTTACACACTTCCCTGTGGATGTAACAATGACCAAAACAGGAACTGAACCTGTCCCCATGCAGTCTTCATTCTTAAAAGTAAAGAATCATATCACAGAATTAATTAAATAATACAGATGGGTAGTACTGATCAGGAGAAAAATGTCCTATGTTTACATGATTAGAAATGGTTGGGGTAAGTAACAAGTTTAAAAAAAAAAAATGATTCTTGTGAGAGGTTCTCCATGTGAAGGTGCTTATTATTTTGGAACACTGTGGATGTTTTGTAGCCAGTAGTAGAATGTACTGAATCTGAAGATTCTGATGACCATGATTTCACCAACAAGGAAAATATGTTTTGGGCAGGAGAATCCATAGGCATGATTAAAAGTCAAGTTCTGACACACTGGCCCCTAAAAGGGAGGAAGAAACTGGGAATTGGGAAACTGGGAAAATGGGAATTGGGGGAAATTTGAAGAACAGAAGTGAGGTCAGATGAGGAAGAATCAGAGCAGTGAATAAGGGTTGGGTTTTCTGAGAAAGAGCTTGACCCTGAGACCTAAACTAGGACTATGACAAGAACAGGTGTGTTGAGAAGGATGAGAACCAGAAATGGGGTCAATTCTCCCAGGTGGAGGGAACAGCAGATTCATATCAAGCCTGAAGTCAAGATTACAAATAACCGCACACTATAGACATTCCAACATTTAAAAAATATTAATAACCAATTTCTAGGCACCTATATGTCTTCGCCCTCCATCACTGAAATCCACACACAGCAGCCTGACGCTGCCTGGCGAATGTGTCAATTCCTCCCAAATACAATTTCAAACAGATTTAGTTTCCCAGGAAGCATCACATATAAATTTTAAATTACTCTCTCGCCTTAAAGGACAAGATGGTCTCAGGGTAGAAACTGCACAGAAGGAGCTGGAAAACACGGCTGTAAAGCAAGTTTTGTTGTTAATTTACCAGGTGGCCTTTGGCAAGTCAATAAACAACCTTCTGTCTTCAATTCTCTATCTACAAAATCATTATCCAGAATGACCCTCTTTTCTAAATACACTGAAATTTTATGAGAACTGCCAAGATGTACCACTGACTCTGCTTTAAAATGATTCAATAATAGAGTCAGCTTTACAAATTATTTTAAAGTATTTAAACATTGTTTGGTCTCTTGATGTGGAGGAATTCTAAGAAATTATGTCTTTTTTTTTTCTAAGTAGTTTAAAAATCTGTGCTAGAGCATTTCCATTGATTAGAAAAATAATATATGGTGCAATTCTTGAGCATGCAACAATGAAAATCTCAAGTAGGCAAACTGCTGGCTGGATGACCGTGGCCAGGTGTGTCAGAACTTCATACAGTGCAGTTTCCAAGAGGAACCAAGAGCGACAGTGTGGACAGGGCAGTTCGTGGTCTGAATTTTTCTTCTACCACACCTCAGCAGCTAAGTAACCTGACTTTGGGCCCTAACCTTTCCCAGTCTCATTTTCCTACTTGAAAAATGGAGCTGAAGACTACTTTGGAGGATAGCTCTTTCACAACATATTAACAAAATTTAGCACAGTACATGGCATATACCAGTGATTAAGAAACGGTAATCAACTTTAGCCTTAAAAAGTAGAACAAAGGCCATTTTGATATTTAATATCAAACATATTTAATCCTCTCAATAGCCGCTAAGTTCTGTAACTATCCCCTACTTTACAGATGAAGAAATCATGGCACTGTGAGGGGAAGTAATTTACCCAAGAGAAGAATCAGTCAGCCCAAGCATTTACACTCCAGAACCTGTGCTCCAGGCCAGTGTGCTATACAGCTCCTCTACAGACAGAAAGAGTACGGAAACCAGAAGGATCAAAGTAATTTCTTGGAAAAGTTATTCTGATGACATCAACAAAATTAAGTAAAAGGATGAGATTAAAATCAGGGAAACCAGGTAAACTTATTCTAACAATCCTTAGGGAAGGGAAGGTGACAGCAAAGAAAAATAAACATCAGTGGCAGCAACGGTCCTAAGACGTTCTAGTCTTGGACACATAAAATATCTGGGGAAATCAAGTCTAGCTATCTTTCTGGGAAGGCTGGGTCCTTTTTCAGCCTCTAATCTAGAGGTGTTATTCTCAAGTTTCCGCCAAGATCTTGAGAGGAAAATAGGATAAAAAGGAGGGAGAGACTAAAGCTGTTTCTCCGGGGCAGCAACTGTGAATGGCCACATTACAGCATGAACATGAGGTTTTCTCTAACATACACTGAAGAATTCAGAAGCATTTAGAGTCCAATCCAGGTAGCACGGTTTAAGTCCCAGGAACCTGAGAACATAATGCAGCTGTATTAAGCTCATCTTACATTTGGAGTAGCTTTATAAAATGATAAGACTTAGCCTTAAGAATGTATAGATTTAAAGAAGAATGTGCTCTCAATTTTATGGCGGAGCGCCTCAGCTCTTCGCATCTTTCTAAATTAGTTGTATTTTTCCTTGCAGGTGACCTGGGTAGGAGAGGAAATTCAAAGTTCTCTTCCTCACAGTAGACTGGTTAAAAAGGCATGGGATCCTTTGGAAATCTAGCAGAGAAAAGGGCTATGGGTTGACAAGAGTCCACTCAAGCATTATCAAGAGGAAATCAGGTTTCTATCCTGCGTCATACAACTATCTTACCCTATTCATCAAGCAGTCTTCTATCTGGGAAATTCCTGAATTCCACATGGCTTGCCAATAGGCAAGCATTAAAATGCTATATTAAGCTTGCACATTGACAGCAGCCTTTCTTTTTATAAATTCATATGTGTTCATTCTAACTCATGGTTCTGTGAAATGAACTAATGTGAATTTGCTCCTGGCAGCTAGGTAAATACCCTCCTTGGAGGCTCCCTGGCTGCTGCACTAGCTGCCCTTGAGCCACTGTGAAATTGTTCATTGTACATTTGTACAAGTGTACATTGTACATTTCAGACAGGCTTCTTTGGTTAGCAACAGAAACCAACTCTGGCTAACCTGAAAGAAAAAGAGCAATTTATTGTGTGACCAAAAAATAAAAGGCTTTAGAAACAGCCTCAGGAAGAACAGGTAACAAAATAACAAAATAAAGATCTACGAAGTGGGAGCCACAGTCTCTTTTCACCTCTGGGTGAGTAAGTTTTCACATCACTCAGTTCTGTATTTAACTTTTGGAAGGGTCTTACGGGTTTAGCTTAAGTCACACATTCTCCCAGCAGAAGTCAGAGAACTTTGGGGGGCGAACCCATTAAAACTAAATGAGACATTTCCCAATGGGCAAAAAAGGGGGGAGGGGAGAAAAAGGAAGCAAAAGAATGAGGAAAAAATGATCAAAGAAAATGTGCACCAAAAGAGACACAGATGTATAGAACAGTCTTTTGGACTCTGTGGGAGAGGGAGAGGGTGGGATGATTCGGGAGAATGGCATTGAAACACGTATATCATATAAGAAACGAATTGCCAGTCCAGGTTCGATGCAGGATACAGGATGCTTGGGGCTGGTGCGCTGGCATGACCCAGAGGGATGGTGCGGGGAGGGAGGTGGGAGGGGGGCTCAGGATTGGGAACACGTGTACACTCGTGGCAGATTCATGTGGATGTATGGAAAAACCAATACAATATTGTAAAGTAATTAGCCTCCAATTAAAATAAATTTAAATTTAAAAAAAAAGAAAGAAAGAAAATGTGCGCCAATCACCTCCATGAAGAAAATGCCCAAAGTCATGTCAAGTTCAGTTAGGAAGCCCACAGTCGCACCTGATGTGACTGCCGATCTCTCCAATTTATTTAAAATGCCAGTCTTTTCATGGGCCTAGCTACACTAAAAAAGTGGAAGACTGGGTGTGAATATAACAAGGGACTCTCATGAGAAGAGCACAGGTAAAACATATATTAAAAAGGAGCCCCAAAGTCAGTGAAAATCATACAAAGTAACTTTCTTATGATGATGTACCTCATCCTACAATCCTTTTTGAAGCTGGATTTTGTGTTAACCAAACAAGCTGGAAATAGTGTTTCAAAAACATACATTGGAGGGAAGTTCAAGAGGGAGAGGACATATGTATACTTACGGCTGATTTATGTTGTTGTATGGCAGAAACCAACAAAAACATTGTAAAGCAATCATTTTCCAATTAAAAGTCAATTTAAAAAAGCATATGCATGCAGAAGTTGAATTAGGAGCTTCTTGCGTCCAAAAACACAGAACGAAAAAATTCTGAAATGTAATTCTCAAGAATGAAAAACAGTATCTTGTTTATAAGCAGGATGGATCATAGGAAAGAACTTCATACTTGTTAAGATAAATAACTCTGCAACAATTACAGTAAAGACGTATTTGTGCAGTTCCGCTGAAACTGGCAATTTGCACTAGGATTCTACTGCTGGAAGACCACCCAGTTAAGATGGAATGTGTGAATTAGTGAATTACTAATATTCACAGTTTTAAAAATATATTCTTTGACAGAAATTGTTACTCTAAACACAGGCATCAGAATATCCAGTTGTGAGACAAATGATATATTTCAAGACAGCCACTGTTCTAACCTACTCTAGGGTCTTATCTTCCCTGTCTCTTACCCTGAGACACTAAGAGAGGAAACTGCAAAAATTACATTCATCTTGAGCTTTATGTATATATGAACTGCCTATGGGCATTCAATAAACTGTGACTCTCCCAAATAAACTACCAGGGCTACTCTATTTCTTGTTCATTAGGAAAAAAAAAGCTTTTCAGCATTAATTCCCCCAAGTTTACCAAAAAGAAAGAAGAAAGGAATTTTTTCAGAATCATACTCCAGTAGGTTAAAAAAAGAAAGAAAGAAAGTGATGGTCCACTAATGTGATTCCCAGACTCACAATCTAACAGAAAGAATTGCAGGCCCACACAAAGTTGACCAATCGCCATTCCCTATGGCCAAACAATTGCTGCCTATCCTTAGATACAACAGGGAGCTATCGACAGAAAGCACAGAACATGAGGTATCCAAGTGCAGACTCATTACCAATAAGAAAGGATAAATTGTACCACACGGAGTGGAAGAATAAAGGGAGAACTCAATTATGCCACCATCTACAAACATCCATACAACATAGCAAACCGTGGAAAAAATAATCCCCTCAAATACAGAGACACTATTTCCAAGTGAGGGATAAAATCAAAGAAGAAAAAAAAAAATTTTAATAACTAGAATCAATTTCCCAACTACTAAAACAATTAACCATATTTATTATCAGATCATCATAGATTTAAGAGAAAGATAAAACTCCAGGGTTGAGTAGAATACAAGGAAATTTGTATTAACATAATATTTATCAAAAACCTTAAAAAAGTATAAATCCCATCACCAAATAGTTCTGCATATACCTGTCTTAAGGAAATATTCAGAAAAATATACATTATGTACACAAAAATATTCATCATGGTATTGTTTAAAACAGCAGAAGTGCAGACACAGACTAAATATTCAAAATTGAAACTCCTTACATCAATTCTAAAATATCCATAAAATAGATACCTTAATAGTGGTGCAAAATGGTTTTTACATGTAGCATGAATGTCAGTTAAGGTTACTTCAGTCGCTCAGTCATGTTTAACTCCCCGCAACCCAATGGACTGCAGCACACCAGGCTTCCCTGTCCATCACCAACTCCCAGAGCTTACTCAAAGTCATGTCTATCGGGTCGGTGATGCCACCCAACCATCTCATCCACTGTCATCCCCTTCTCCTCATGCCTTCAATCTTTACCAGCATCAGAGTCTTCTCCAATGAGTCAGTTCTTCGCATCAGGTGGCCAAAGTATTGGAGTTGCAGCTTCAACGTCAATCCTTCCAATGATTATTGAGGACTGATATCCTTTAGGATTAACTGATTTGACCTCCTGGCAGTCCAAGGGACTTTCAAGAGTCTTCTCCAACACCACAGCTCAAAAGTATCAATTCTTCGGCACTCAGTTATCTTTATGGTCCAACTTTCACATGTATACATGACTACTGGAAAAACCAAAGCTTTGACTAGACTGATATTTGTTGGCAAAGTAATGTCTCTGCTTTTTAATATGCTGTCTAGATTGGTCATAGCTATCCTTCCAAGGAGCAAGCATCTTTTAACAGCTTTTCACAGCTGCAATGAGCATCTGCAGTGATGTCTGGAGCCCCGAAAAATAAAGTCTTTCACTGTTTCCATTTCTTCAGCCTCTATTTCCCACAAAGTGATGGGACAGGATGCCATGATTCAGTTTTCTAAATGTTGAGTTTTAAGCCACCTTTTCCACTCTCCTTTTCATTTTCATCAAGAGGCTCTTTAGTTATTATTCGATTTGTGCCATAAGGGTGGTGACATCTGTATATCTGAGGTTACTGATAATTAGCACAGCGATCTTGATTCAGCTTATGCTTCATCAGTCCAGCATTTCACATGATGTGTTCTGCATATAAATTAAATAAGCAGGGTGACAATATCAGCCTTGATGTACTTCTTTCTTGATTTGGAACCAGTCTGTTGTTCCTTGATGGGCATACAGATTTCTCAAGAGGCAGGTCAGGTGGACTGGTATTTCCATCTCTTTAAAAATTTTCCACAGTTTGTTGTAACCCAGAGTCAAAGGCTTTGCCAATAAAGCAGAAGTAGATGTTTTTCTAGAGCTCTCTTCCTTTTTGATGATCCAGCGAATGTTGGCAATTTGATCTCTGATTCCTCTACCTTTTCTATATCCAGCTTGAACATCCAGAAGTTCACAGTTCACATACTGTTGAAGCCTCGATTGGAGAATTTTGAGCATTACTTTCCTAGCGTGTTAGATGAGTGTAACTGTGCGGTAGTTTAAACATTCTTTCAAATTATCTTTTTTTGAGATTGAAATGAAAACTAACCTTTTCCAGCCCTGTGGCCACTGTTGAGTTTTCCAATTTGTTGGCATATTGAGTGCAGCATTTTCACAGCATCACCTTTAAGGATTTGAAAAGCTCAAGTGGAATTCCATCACCGCTACTAGATTTATTCATAGCGATGCTTCATGAGGCCCTGAGCAATCACACTATCATAATTATCTGGGTCATGAAGATCTTTTCTGTATAGATCTTCTGTGTATTCTTGCCACCTCTTCTTAATATCTTCTGCTGCTGCTACGTCCATACAGTTTCTGTTCTTTACTGTGCGCATCTTTGCATGAAATATTCCCTTGGTATCTCTAATTTTCTTGAAGAGATCTCTAGTCTTTCCTGTTCTACTGCTTTTCTGTATTTCTTTGCATTGATCACTGAGGAAGGCTTTCTTATCTCTCCTTGCTATTCTTTGGAACTCTGTATTCAGTGGGATATACCTTTCCTTTTTTCCTTTGCCTTTTACTTCTCTTCTTTTCTCAGCTATTTGTAAGGACTCCTCAGACAACCATTTTGCCTTTTGCATTTCTTTTTCTTGGGGATGGTCTTGATCCCCGTGTCCTGTACAATGTCACGAACCTCCGACCATAGTTCTACAGGCACTCTATCTGTCAGATCTAATCCCTTTGATCTGTTGTTACTTCCACTGTATAATCGTAAGGGATTGGATTTAGGTCACACCTGAATTATCTAGTGGTTTTCCCTACTTTCTTCAATTTAAGTCTGAATTTGGCAATAAGGAGTTCATGATCTGAGCCACAGTCAGCTCCCAGTCTTGTTTCTGCTGACTGTATAGAGCTCCTCCATCTTTGGCTGCAAAGAATATAATCAATCTGATTTCAGTATTGACCATCTGGTGATGTCCACTTTAGCTCCACCGTGATTTGGCCTCAGGTCAAACAACAGGGAGAAAACACAGCCCAGCCGATCAACATCAAATTGGATTTCCTGAACTTGGCCTCACTCGTCAGAATAGGGCCCAGTTTTCCCCTCAGTCATTCTCTCCCATTAGGAAGCTTCCATAAGCCTCTTATCCTTCCCCATCAGAGGGCAGGCAGAATGAAAATCACAATCACAGAAAACTAACCACACTGATCACATGGACTACAGCCTTGTTTAACTCAATCAAACATTGAGCCATGCCGTGTAAGGCCACCCAAGATGGATGGGCATGGTGGAGAGTTGTGACAAAACATGGTCCTCTGGAGAAGGGAGTGGCAAACCACTTCAGTATTCTTGCCTTGGGAACCCCATGAACAGTATGAAAAGGCAAAAAGATAGGACACTGAAAGGTGAGCTCCCTGGGTCTGTAGGTGCCCATATGCTACTGGAGATCAGTGGAGAAATAACTCCAGAAAGAATGAAGAGACGGAGCCAAAGCAAACCATTCCCCGCCACTCGTGGATGTGACTGGTGATGGAAGCAAGGTCTGATGCTGTAAAGAGCAATATTGCAAAGGAACCTGGAATGTTATGTCCATGGATCAAGGAAAATTGGAAGTCGTCAAACAAGAGATGGCAAGAGTGAACGCAGACATTTTAGGAATCAGTCCACTAAAATGGACTGGAATGGGTGAATTTAACTCAGATGACCATTATATCGACTACTGTGGGCCAAAATCCCTTAGAAGAAATGGAGTAGCCATCATAGTTAACAAAAGAGTCCTAAATGCAGTATTTGGATGCAATCTCAAAGACGACAGAATGATCTCTGTTCATTTCCAAAGCAAACCATTCAATATCACAGTAATCCACATCTATGTCCCAACCAGTCATGCTGGAGAAGCTGAAGGTGAACGGTTCTGTGAAGACCTACAAGACCTTCTAGAGCTAACATCCCAAAATGATGTCCTTTTCATTACAGGGGACTGGAATGCAAAAGTAGGAAGTCGGGAGACACCTGGAGTAACAGGAAATCAGGCTGGCCTTGGAGTACAAAACAAAGCAGGTCAAAGGCTAACAGAGTTTTGCCAAGAGAACGCAGTGGTAACAGCAAACACCCTCTTCCAACAATACAAGAGAACCGTGAACATCCTACATTATCAAATATAGATCATGTGGGAAAAATTCAGGCTATGAAGCAGCTAAGATCTCTGAGTCAAATGCTTATGTAATTGTGGGTATTATATGTATATATTTCTATATACAGATATATTCACATATATATAATACTATTTAAAAATCAAATGTTGTACAGCAGTAATCTCTGAGAAGAGGTATTACAGTTTTCTTTGTCTATATTTTCTGAGTATAGCAAACAAGTTTGATAAATTCAAGTAAAAGTAACTCTACAAGAATAAGGTGGTATACTTTTTTAAAGATTAGGCATCTATGTATGTAACGAGCCAATTTTTCGTTAGGCTGAGAAATGAACTATTATACTCCAAATCTCCCTATTTTTTAAATGGTTTCCTAATTTTAGCTTCATACTTATTCTGTAGAGAATATTCATATGTAAAGTTTCATTGACCTTCCCAAGTGGCTCAGAGGTAAACAATCTGTCAGTGCGGAAGGTGTAGGAGACATGGGTTCGATCCGTGGGTCAGGAAGATCCCCCGGAAGAGGAAATGACAACCAACTCCAGTTTTCTTGCCTGCAAAGTCCCAAGGACAGAGAAGCCTGGTGGGTTATACTCCATGAGATCGCAAAAGTCAGCAACAACTTAGCAACTAACCAACAAAAAAACAACAAAAAGCTTCCATTATCAGCAAAATTATATGTAATACTTTTTGACAGTCAAACTACATAAATGATTAACAACAAGGAAAATACTTAAAAGAGAAAACTATTTGGTTAACTTATATTTGGTCCAATAGGGGATTTTTCACTTAATCTGCAAACTATGTTTATGTCTCAAGATTCCCTTTAAACAAAATGATAAAGTTATACTTGTCACAAAGACTGTGAGACGCCTTCGAAAATACCTGTTCCCCACATCCTCCAAATTTCTCAGCTGAGCATATGGCTGCTCTGATTAAAGTGCTCCATTGCATCTGGTTATGACCATATGATGAGGTCTGGCTAATACGATGCGAGCAGAAGTGGAGTGTGTAATTTCTAAGACATGTCTACAAAAGTAGAGCCCTGCACTCCCATGGCCCACTGACCACTAGCAGGAATGCTATGGAGGACAAAATATTGCAAACAGCAGAGTAATAAATGAAATGGAACCCAACTTAACAACCCCAAAGAAGCCCCACATTCACCCTGAACTATTATAGGGTTTGACCATTATATGAGACAGAAATGAACTTCTGTGATACTGAAACCACTATGATTTGGGAGCATATGCAAATTACAATGGCTCAGTGAGTAAAGAATCTACCTACAAGGCAAGAGAAGAGGAGACACAGGAAATGTAGGTTTGATCTTGGTTCAGGAAGATCTCCTGGGAAAAAAAATGGCAGCCCATTCCAGTATTCTTGCCTGGGACATCCCATGGACAGAGGAGTCTGGCAGACTACCATCCATGGGGTCGTAAAGAGTCAGACAAGAGTGACTAAGCGCAGCTAATAATGTAACTAAACCTCGTCTTTTCATACTCTTCATATTGTTCATGGGGTTCTCAAGGCAAGAATACTGAAGTCATAGGAAAAACCCTCTTCCAACAACACAACAGACGGTTCTACACATAGAAATCATCAGATGGTCAATACCAAAATCAGACTGATTATATTCTTTGCAGCCAAAGATGGAGAAGCTCTATATACACTCAGCAAAAACAAGACCAGGAGCTTACTGTGCTCAGATCATGAGCTCCTTCTTGCCAAATTCAGACTTAAATTGAAGAAAGTAGGGAAAACCGCTAGACCATGCAGGCACGACCTAAACCAAATCCCTTACGATTATACAGTGGAAGTGACAAATAGATCGAAGGGATTAGATCTGACAAACAGTGCCTGAAGAACTATGGATGGAGGTTCATGATACTGTACAGGAGGCAGTGATCAAGATCATTCCCAAGAAAAAGAAACGCAAAAAGGCAAAATGATTGTCTGAGGAGGCCTTACAAATAGCTGGGAAAAGGAGAGAAGAGAAAGGGAAAAGAGAAAAGGAAGGATAAATCCATCTGAATGCAGAGTTCCAAAGAATAGCGAGGAGAGACAAGAAAGCCTTCCTCAGTGATCAATACAAAGAAATAGAGGAAAACAATAAAATGGCAAAGACTAAAGATCTTGTCAAGAAAATTAGAGATACCAAGGGAATATTTCATGCAAAGATGGACACAATAAAGGACAGAAATAGTATGGACCTAACAGAAGCAGAAAATATTCAGAAGAGGTGGCAAGAATATACAGAAGAACTCTATAAAAAGAGATCTTCATGACCAAGATAACCACGATGGTGTGATCACTCACCTAGAGCCAGACATCCTGGAATGCAAAGTCAAGGGGGCCTTAGGAAGCATCACTATGAACAAAGCTAGTGGAGGTGATGGAATTCCAGTTGAGCTATTTCAAACCATAAAAGATAATGCTGTGAAAGTGCTGCACTGAATATGCCAGAAAGTTTAGACAACTCAGCAGTGGCCATGGGACTGGAAAAGGTCAGTTTTCATTCCAATCCCAAAGAGAGATAATGGAAAAGAACGTTCAAACTACAACACAATTGCACTCAACCCTTGTGCTAGCAAAGTAATGCTCAAAATTCTCCAAGCTAGACTTCAACAGTACATGAACTGTGAACTTCCAGATGTTCAAGTCAGATTTAGGAAGGGCAGAGTAACTAGAGATCAAATTGCCAACATCCACTGGATCATCGAAAAAGCAAGAGAGTTCCAGAAAAACATCTATTTCTGCTTTATTGACTATGCCAAAGCCTTTGACTGTGTGGATCACAATAAACTGTGGAAAATTCTGAAAGAGATGGGAATACCAGACCACCTGACCTGCCTCTTGAGAAACCTATATTCAGGTCAGGAAGCAACAGTTAGAACTGGACATGGAACAACAGACTGGTTCCAAATAGGAAAAGGAGTATGTCAAGGCTGTATATTGTCACCTTGCTTATTTAACTTATATGCAGAGTACATCATGAGAAATGCTGGACTGGAAGAAACACAAGCTGGAATCAGATATGCAGATGACACCACCCTTATGGCAGAAAGTGAAGAGCAACTAAAAAGCCTCTTGATGAAAGTGAAAGTGGAGAGTGAGAAAGTTGGCTTAAAGCTCAACATTCAGAAAACGAAGATCATGGCATCTGGTCCCATCACATCATGGGAAATAGATGGGGAAACAGTGGAAACAGTGTCAGACTTTATTTTGGGGGGCTCCAAAATCACTGCAGATGATGACTGCAGCCATGAAATTAAAAGACGCTTACTCCTTGGAAAGAAAGTTATGACCAACCTAGATAGCATATTCAAAAGCAGACACATTACTTTGCTGACTAAGATCCGTCTAGTCAAGGCTATGGTTTTTCCTGTGGTCCTGTATGGATGTGAGAGTTGGACTGTGAAGAAGGCTGAGCACTAAAGAATTGATGCGTTTGAACTGTGATGTTGGGGAAGACTCTTGAGAGTCCCTTGGACTGCAAGGAGATCCAACCAGTCCATTCTGAAGGAGATCAGCCCTGGGATTTCTTTGGAGAGAATGATGCTGAAGCTGAAGCTCCAGTACTTTGGCCACCTCATGCGAAGAGTTGACTCATTGGAAAAGACTTTGATGCTGGGAAGGATTGGGGGCAGGAGAAGAATGGGACGACAGAGGATGAGATGGCTGGATGGCATCACTGACTCGATTGACGTGAATCTGAGTGAACTCCGGGAGTTGGTGATGGACAGGGAGGCCTGGCGTGCTGCGATTCACGGGGTTGCAAAGAGTTGGACACGACTGAGCGACTGAACTGAACTGATAATCTTACATATACACACACAGATATTAAATTTTAAAATGCTAAAACAGTATTCTTTACAATTTTAAAAAAAACTCTCAAAAACAAAATATTGATTATAAAAAACTAAAAGCCTTTAATTTTCCCATTCTAAAAGAAAGAGAAAGCATAAAGATTGCCCAGATGCTCAAGACATTCCAGTCCAATACTGCTATGAACTTCAAGTGACAAAATCTGATAGATGGAAAACAGTTATTCCGAGAGGTTTGGTACTCTATATATTATCTGTATAATAAATAAATAATATAAACAAAATATTCTCCATTACACACATATGTAACAGATGTGGTAATACAGAGTTGCAATATATAATAAATAGGCACTACCAGATTCATAGTGGCTTTCCAAAAGTACCAGATCCTAAAAGTATAATTAATATTAAGTGTCTAATTTTTTTTTTAATACAGACTCTAAAAGAATAGAAACCACATCCTTAGCCAGAGTGATCTTTCAATTAACCTGGGTAATAAACTATCTGATAGCTAGCGAGAGTTACTAAATCAGACCTGGGTCAGTCTGAAATGGCTGAAGTAACTAAGCAAAAAGACCAATCATCCAACCTGCAGTGGAACATGTGTGAAAGGAGAAGAGAAAGATCTATGAACTGAAAAAGCCAAGAACTCCTTTCTGTTTCTGGGAGTCCTTGGAAAGGTCCCACTGCTTCCACAGATTTTGAATCAGCACAAATCCTTCTCTTCTGGGCTTAGCGATGCGCTCAACATTTTTAATTCAGAGTCATATTCTCTGTCTTCTCAGCTACTGTGCAACACAATGAGCCATAGTAATGACTATTCTTGACTCCCCTTAGTTGAATACTATCAGTGACTTTCAACAAACTCCTCTTTCCCCAAAACACAACAAAGAAGGACAGTAACAAACTCAATTTCAGTGAGAGCAAAGATTTAGTAAGATTCTTCTACAATTATTTGCCTCAAAGTACCTATGAAAACAACAGTAAATACAAGCCTATAGCATAGTTTTTGGTATGTAACACGAATAAAATAAGATTTACTTCTGCTCCCCTTTTCTTCATCTGTTCTTCTATAATGGAATATTTATTCCTCTTTCTACCAACCGAAACTAAAGGTTCTTGGACATGTACAATCTTAATCTTAGCAAGATATGTAAAATAAATGTTTGACAGATATTAGTAAAAGACTTTTTTCATTTCACAAAAATGACATTCAAACTTTGATATCCAAAAGCCCCATTGGTTTCTTACCTAAAGGTGCTTAAATAACATTTGCGTAACTCCTTTAAAAATCATAACAATCAACATAAATCCCTCCACACATTATCAAACACCAACAATATAGTTTCATAGGAAATAACAAGTATCATTTATTTGACATCTCACAAGTATTAAAACACTAAATATCATAAGTCTAGAGGGAGTCCCATTTATACTTAAGGAAACAAACAAAAGAAGTTAAATAGCTTCCCTAAGGTCACACAGCTATTACGGGGTGGAGACAGGATTCAAACCTAGAAGAATGACTGCTTCTTTTGAATCTTGCACTGAACTTGTTCTGGTTACTTACTGCTACATGGCAAATCACCCCAAAATATCATGACTTCAGACAACAACCAGACATTTATTACCTTTTACAGTTGTGGTGCATCAGGGTTTTACACATAGCACAGTGAAAATGTCTTGTCTCTGCTTCTTTACTCCTGGAGCTTCTGCTGGTAAGACTGAGGGTGACTCGACAGCGAGGGGTAACTCATGCAGTATCCTGCTAGCTCAAGTGGGGCTGTCCACTACAAAACCAATGGGAGCACCTCTAAGTGGTTGCCTGAGGTTCCTCGCAGCCTGCTGGCTGGATTCCAAAGGCAAATGTCTCAAGACACTCAGCAAATAGCTCTCTTTTCAGGACACTACCTTGGAATTGTCACAGCACCACTCCCATCATCATCACAAATTCCTTTTGACTCAAAGAGAAGCGACACAGACTCCACTGCCCCCTTCCTCCCCATGGAAACAGTGTCCAGTCGAATGGGAGCTATCACAACAGTCAGTTGGTGCCATAATCCCTCAGGGACGAGTATTATGATTCCTAACTAGGCTGAAAAACTAAGTTTCAGAAAGGCTCTGTGACCTTCCTAAGTTGACATAACTAATAAACTATATTAAGATGCTAAAACAGGCCATGGTGATGCCAAATTCTATACAATTTACCATTACTTGTAAAACCACCACTGAAATTGTGCTATTCTTTGGCAAAAGGTAGCATACCTGTGTTTTTGAAAAAAAATGTTTAAAAAGCAAAGCATCTCATAAAAATTATGCTAAAAGATTATCCAAATATGAATTATCAGATTTTGGAAAGGTGGCAAGTAAAAATCCTATTACATTTTTAGCCTTGTCAAGCATGTTGAATACTAGAGCTTGTTTTTAATTGAGGATTTGTGTTAAGAGAAGAGAAACAGAGTACCAAGAGCATTCTGTAAAGACAGTCCTTGAGGAGAACAAGAGCCACCTAGGGCAGCTATGCAACCATCCAGTGAAGCCTATATAGGACAGACCCAGGCAACACAGAGAACCCAGTGAGCGACCATCTTCACCTGCGGTCAAGTCCAAGAAAGGAATCCTTAGTCATCACCATCAACAGCCACGAAAGTGCCAAGCCCAGCAACGAGTGACTCCTCTGGCATGGGAAATTTCTCCACACCTCTTCATTACAAGCCAAGGCTGCTGACATCACCCACAGTCACTGCCTCATAAAAACTGTAAGCTGAATGTTTACTGTTGCCATAGCGCCTTCATACGAGGCAAAGGTAACACACACCCATTACTGCGACACTTCCAAAGAGGACTGAACAATACAGCAAGGATCAGAGATGAGGACACTTCATGTTATTTATTAAAACAATTCAAGATTTCTCTTTTTCTAGGGGTCTGGGATATTCGTGGGAGACTTAGAAATCTGCACACGGTCTTGCATAACCTGACAATAAATCCATCCAGCCTCCGCTGGATCACTGGGGTGAGGAAATGCCAGGCGTGAATGTCTGGAACAAATGCAGCTTTCAAGTGGGCAGGGTCAGCACTTGTTCCGAGATGGGCTCGTATCAGTGCAATAAGCAGAACGCCTTACTTTTAAAATCACTGTATCTTTTTGCTTTGTCTCCGTTGTGTCTTCACTGCTGCATGGGCTTCTCTCTGGTTGCGGCAAGTGGGGGCTTTTCTCTGGTTGCAGTGTGCGAGTTTCTCATTGCAGTGACTTCTCTTGTCGTGGAGCAAGGACTCTAGGGAGCACAGGCTTCAGTCGTTGCAGTTCCCATGCTCCAGAGCACAGGCTCAATTGCTGTGGCACACGGGCTTGGTTGCTCCACGGCATGTGAGATTTTCCCAGATCAGGAATCGATCCTGTGTCTCCTGCACTGGCAGCGAATTCCTTACTACTGAGACACCAGGGAAGCACAGAATGCCTTGTTTTAAAAATCATTGTTTTTTCAGTCCCTCTTTTTCAATCCCTCTTCTCTCCACCCAAGAATACAACAGGTGAAATACACACAGTATTTCCTGGTCTGGGTTTAATCAGTGACATTTTAAGAGTTCAGAATCAAACTAATGCCCCAGAGTCAGAGGCCAGAATTCTCAAAATTACTGTCTGTCATTCCAGAAGGCATGGCACAGCAAAGACACTACTTCTGCCTTCAAACAATAATCACAATTTTTCTTTCCAAACCCCCACCATAAATTGTGAAATGATTAATGACTATCTACCTATCCTGGAGCTTTATCAAAGGGAATAACATATATTAACTATAGTTCGAGGTGCCAACTGCATAGTTAATGGCTCACATTAAAACAAATCATCTCAATGGAGAAGCCTCACCCAAAATTATACCAAGTCAACCTCCAAATTAATGTTGGAAAACAATGCATATCTATGTCATCAACACACTTACTTCTAAATGCTTTTCTCTTCTAACTGGATTCTTCAATAATCAAACTATTATTGCCATTAAGCCCAAAATAATATTCAATGACAGAAATTAACATCTCTCTGGAACCCAGTTAATTATTCCTCATTCCTTAGCTGCCTAGACACCAAGAGGTACCCTGATTGCTGTACAATGGAAACACTTCCTAGCATTCCTCTAGCAAGGAGAGGACTACAGATTCACTCTCACTGCATCTGGCCCACACTCCTAAAGGATGCTCAAAGAGGATCCTATCAATAACATCCAACTGCCTGGCTGAGAAAGTCCAAGACATCACATCTCTACCAGCTGTGGTTATTCTCCCTCTTACAGGCTGAGGCCAAAAGTCAAATGTTACAAAACCTCAAATTCAGGCATGAGTAAACATACTTGGGCAAGGAAGAAAACTGAAGTCCTAGTCAAAACAGAAACCACCAGGATGTGAAATCACCATCATTATCATCATAACAACAATAGCAGCAGTAGTCACAAGAACCTGCCTGTCAATGCAGGAGATGCAAGGTTCGACCCTTGGATTGGGAAGACCCCCTGGAGAAGGAAATGACAACTCACTACAATATTCTTGCCTAGAGAATCCCATGGTCATAGGAGCCTAGCGGGCTACAGTCCACAGGGTTGCAAAGAGTTGGGCAGGACTGAAGCGACAACACACACACACACACACACACACACACACACACACACACGCGCGCGCGCGCGCGCGCTGAATAAACCTTAAAGGGCTGAAGCGACAACACACACACACACACACACACACACACACACACACACACACACACACACGCACGCGCGCTGAATAAACCTTAAAGGGACAGTGTAAAAATCATATGGGGATGTTTTGGGCAGAACAAAATATTCACAATTTATTGCGAAGTGAAAATTCAAGTAGCAACATGTACACACTTCAATATGAATCTTAATTTTATATACAAATATACTTCTAGAGTAACATCACAAAAGGATAACATTGGTGGAATTAAAGGTTTTTTTAAAATCTATTCTAATGTTACTCTAACAAACACAGAGCATTCTTTTGCATCAGAAAGTTAATGGAAATCATATAAGCAGTTTCCCACATTCTGTGCCTTTAAATGGAGCATTTTTAAAGGCATATTGTTTTCAAAGAGATATTTGCTCCCTAAAATTAACTTGTAGCCCAAATCCAAATATTTAACTCAAGATAATTTCATAACTAGCTCTTTTTTCTCTGTACAATTCTTAAGATAAATGCTTGAGATAAGACCACCAGCCAGAGCATTTGATACGCCACAAGTTTAATATTTCTTTCAATAGAATCAGTGCTCAAAATAACTTTTTTCAATTTATCTATTTTTGCTAGGTATTTTCACCCAGAAGTCCAATATTAATTATAAAGAATCAAATTCTGAGTCTTACCAAATGATATTCCACTGAAAACTTTAAATACAAATGGGGTGGGGTAAGGGATACGGGAAAAAGTACTGTTTTTTAATACCTTAAGAAAAAGCAGTGACACAGCAGAGTTTAGTGTGGCAACAACATATAATGTAGTCATTTGTTTGTAAAAATTGAATATACATATTTGTTTGTATTATGGATCTCTGTGTGTATGTGTGTATAGTTACCCACACATACACATATCAAACAAAACATATAATCTGAAATTCAAATTTTGGCAAGTACAAACAATAGAAGTTAGTTGCTGGCTCATTCATTCCTATGACTCATTTCAGCAAAAGTTTCTATTACCATTTTGAAATGCTTATTATGCAAAGTCCTTCAAGACAACTAACTGAGAGCAACAAATAAAAACAACAGAAACCAATGACAAAGCAATACACTGTAAAAAGATGCATTCACACTGTGAAATCTATACCAAGAGGATTCAGGTCCATGAAAACAGTCACCAGAGGCAGGAAATTCCCACTTATTCAGATCTATTTTCTCTCTATAATTCTTACTAACAACATGTACCTTCATGATCATTCATCTGAAAAAAATCAGGCTTATCATGAAATGAAAACAGATCACAGGAAGGCAGAGGAGGAAAGTCAACTTCATAAAAAAGAGAGAGAGAGAGAGAACATTACAGAGGTGCTGACAGATAATGGAAATATCACCCATGCCAAAAACTACCAACCCTTTTGACATGACTGGACTAAAATCCTTTGTAGACAACAATATCAGAGAAATAAAATAAGAGGACTGGGAATAGAACACTTATTAGTTGTTTTTATTTTTATGCTGGAAAATTAATTTAGAGCAAGGACCTTGGCATCAATGTTAATTTTCCATACATGCACCAAAAACCCATAGAGATTTTTAATATAATTTCTAATATACTTCAGGTAACTTGCTTACATTTTGAATTAGATGTGCAAAGGGGGATTAAAGTTAAAATTGGATTAAGGAATGCAAATTAAAACAAACTCTCCCTGAGGCATTCCTTTTCCAGAGAAAACAGAAGTCTTGGTCAAGTCCAAAGTGAGAGTACTAAAATGGCCATAAGTCCGTGGAAATGCACATCTTGCCTCCAAAGAAAGATGGAAAAGAATGTTTTTCACATGTCTGCAGTTAATCACTTGTATGCTTAGATCAAAGAGAATAATTAAAGTTCCAAAAGAATTAGTGTCCCAAGATTTCAATTACCTAGACCCAGAATATAATGAGCTTTCTTGCCTACTGGTAAATTATTCTTTGAGTGTCTCTGGGACAGGTGATGGGCAACAGATATCCAATCTTCATGCCATGGATATTTCTTCAAAGACACATGCAGTTTCCTTCAAGGACATATGCAGTTTCTTACAGATCTTATCTTGCCTTTATCGGGCATCTTTGAATTCACTATTTAAAGTCACAACCAACACCAGGACATAAAAGATACATATCAAACATCACTACCTAACTCTCAAAATAACTTGCTGTTCACTATAATGAACGTGATGCGTGACAAGCAGACAGAAAAAACCAGTTAAAATCGGGAAGAGGTAGTAAAGACATGGACAAAAATAAACTGAGTCATGTAATTAATGTCTAATACCAGACTTGAAACAAAGCATAACACAGTAGACACTCAAATGCTCACTAAATAATAATAATATTCTAGACATAATTATTTTGCCATATCTGTCTGTCCAACACCACACATATAAATACCAGTGTTTGATTAAGTTCTGATAAAGCTCAAGTTAGGATGGAGAGGGCATTAGCAAGAGATCCTACAAGGTCCAATGAACAAGCATAAAATCCAACTGTGGTGTATACCACCGGGAAGCCTGGGAAATACTCTGCTACCACCCTCCTTCCAATTATCTAGTCATTGTCATACTCCTGTTTACTGGTTTCCACAGACACACTTCCAGCTACCACAGCTGCATAGAACTCCATTGCACCATTTATGGATCAAGGCTCTTATGGACCCAACTCTCTCAATCAGAGCTCCTCTCCCTGAAAGGGACTTACATGATTCCAACCTCAGTCTGGCTGAGCCAGTGAGAGTTAAGAAATGTATGCTGGGAACTGCAGGGAATCACATTCGGGTATGGAAGGGAGATGAGTCTATTTTTATGAAACAGAAGACTAAAGCAAGCGCATATTAAGGGGGAAAGTGCAGATACTTATAACGAAACCAAATAAGGTTCAAAGCCCCAAGTTCTAGGGTATTTTAAAGGCTTGATGTCATGCCTTACCTTGACTATGTGCCTTACCTTATCTCTCAGGCACCTTATTTCCTACAAATACATACCTCCGTTTTGCTTCTGCTAAAAAGCATTATACTACTTGCAACTCAGCCTTACATGAAAGATTAACAAAAATAATCAACAGATAAGAAAGGCGAGAAAGGGAAGGGCAAATGATCCAGGGTGGCACTTGAACAGAAGAGGAATCCACCACGCAGAGCCAAGACGGAGGCCGGAGAGCTCAGAGCAAGCAGATGAACTGCAGTTCTGTTCATCCACTGAGTAAGGGCTGGGGAAAGACAGTGATCCCACTGGCTGCAGCTATCAGCGCTGTTTTTACAATGTTTTAGTATCTGTGAATACCACATTCTTTTCCTTTCTTGTACAGTCTTGCTTGAAACTCTGGCAAATCCTACACAGGGGATGCAATCAAAAGCTGGCTGAGATGAAGTTCTGTGATTTCAGTTAGAAACATTCTCTCATTCACCACTTGCTACCGCTGTGGAAAAGAAAGAACTACAGTTCTTTCAAGGGGGATTTCTATTGAAAAATATTTTTCCTAAGCTTCAGAATGGTGAAAATCTACAAACAAAAATAACTTCTGCTTAAGCTATACGAAGATTCTGGTCGGATCCCCAGATTCTGGGAAAACAGCAAATTTTGTAGAGACTAATTCTACTGTTCTCATTTCCACACACTTGCACTGACATAGCCAAGAATGGCTAAAAACTCCCCCAAATGCCTGCTATCCCCACAGAGTTCCGATAATCTTCACTTTTACTAGAACATGCTCAATCTGCTTCAGAAGATACCTGCCAGGTTGAAAAAAAAATCATTATTATTAAAATACACCCCTTTCACCATACCCCCCCCCAAGAAAAAAAAAACCTGTCAGGACTGTTTTCTGCAAAAGAACAAACATAACAATTTTTCCCCATGATACTAAACATCAAAAACTGTAACAATAAAACCTCTGTGAGCATTCTCTGATACAAATTAACAATATCTTCTAATAGAGTAAGAATAAGGAATAGACAGCTGGATTTGCTTCTGCTTCCTAAACAATTGTACAGGTTGGGATGTTAGCATTACACAAATGAAAGGGAGGCACACACACAAAGTGGAACTGAGCTCTGTCTTCCCAAAGAACTGGTGCCAGAAACACTGCCTCTCCCTCCAGGAGGGAAGTCACAGACTGGCAGCCCCCGACATGAAGCCCAGCTTCCAAGAGTGTAATGAAAATAAAAAGAGCCAAGATGGCTCCTTCACACTGAAATTCCAGCAATGCAGGAAGACAGCCACCCACCAAAACTGATTTCAGAGGCAGGGATAGCCCCAGCCCCTTGAAAGGGTAAAAATAAACCCCCATATGGAGTCATTCGTTCCTGCAGAAAGCACCCACGGCCCTGCTGGAGTCACAAGCAGAAGGGCTAAGTTTTAGCTGTAAAACAACAGACCGAGCTCGGGCTCTCTTACCTGTACCAGCCTGCGGCTCCCTCCCCCTTATTCCAATTTGGGACAGGCTATCAGGGCTCTCCCTGCAACTCCGAGTAAGGGGCGGGGCTGCTGGAATGACTGCTCACACCTGCGTGCAGGAAACTGAGAATGCTCCCTCTCCAGGAAGATGCCAGGGCAAGGATATCACCTTCATCAGGAGCTCAAGAGAAAGACCAGGACACTAGTACTGACTTTCCAACACTATTATTAATCTCAGGAAACTAAAATTGCCTTAAGGAGCTTTAACACAATCAAAAATGAAAGATCAAAGGAGGAGAACAAAAGAGATCATGAGTGTCAATCAAATGGCTGAAATTAGGCACAGGGCCAATCCTTTAAAAAGGAGCCATGGAATTTGTCGACATTCAGCCAGAAGTTCTTAGTTTGAAGTCTTCAAGCAGTGGGAGAGCAGAAGATAAGAGCTCCAGCTATGCAACCCTGGTTTATATCCTGACTCCGCCAGTTCCTAGTTGGGTGTTACCTTGGACAAGTCCCTCCTCTCTGGGGTAAAGTTTCTTCATCTACAAAACAGTGATAACAACAGTGCCTAAACTTCATAGGGTGGGGTGAGAATTAAATTCTGAACACACAAAGAGCACTTACGAAATGCCATTATTAAGGGGAATGAACAGAAGAGCATGTACGCACACCCACACACCCATACCTTCAAGACCAGTTTCCTGAAGAGAAAGAAAAGAAGATACTTCCTGAAAGATTTTTGGTTTTATTCCTTGTCAACTGGTTTGCTTTAAGGAAAATTCCTAAGTACCTTTTACAAATGGCCCAGTTTACAATGTGGTAGAAAAAAGGCACAGAAAATTTTAAATTCCTTGAAAACACATAAACCTAGCAAATTAGGTTGGGACACAGAATACGTCCTCTTTGGGGAAGCCATCTAGATTGTGTAATAACTTTTTGATTCAGTTCTCACATTTCAAACTAATTCTAGACAATGCAGAAACACCATCACATTCATGGCTGATAGATCTACAATCTATGAGGTGAAGAGAGCTGCTGAAGGCCAGAGTTACCTACCTTGACCAACCCCAATTCATTTTCTATTTCCCCTGCTTGAAGAGTTGACTCACTGGAAAAGACTCTGATGCTGAGAGGGATTGGGGGCAGGAGGAGAAGGGGACGACAGAGGATGAGATGCCTGGATGGCATCACTGACTCGATGGACGTGAGTCTGAGTGAACTCCGGGAGTTGGTGATGGACAGGGAGGCCTGGCGTGCTGCAATTCACGGGGTCACAAAGAGTCGGACACGACTACTCGACTGAGCGACTGAACTGAACTGACTGAAAGCAGACTCTCGGGATTAGAAGAGGCATTAAAGTCATCCAATCTCAAGGCCCTTGTTACATCTCTAAAAGTTGAATTGTATCAATAATTGTGCACCAGGAATTAAAACACCATTTGCACCCAACATGAGTCTATAAAACCCATGTTCAGAGTGGCACTTACCCAAAGAGTACAGAAATGGGAGAAAATATAGTCTAAAAACTTAGTTGAGGACTGTACGCCATTCAACTTATACTACACAGCAGGGAAAAATCGCGTAGCTAAACCACAGGGCAGCGCCATAAAGATGAGGACAAACTTGTCCTCTGATAGATTTTTTGTGTGTGCTGTTCCTGGGTACAAGGAAGCATTCTCAAGAGTTTTTAGAATGCTAAAAGAATGGAATTTCTAGGGTGGTTTATGTACAATTAAAGTATTCCTTTTTAAAAAAAATAACTTTGCATTTGCTCACTTTTTATTTTAACATCCCTGTCTTGGAACATGTGTTTTGCATTACCTAATAATGGAGAGGTGTGTCATTCTTCTGCCTGAAAATATGCTATCATGAAAGCACATGTTCACAATGATAGCAGTTAACCATAAAGAGAATGGAGGTCTTGAATCAGGACTAAGAGAGGAAAGGGAGACTCATGGTCTAAAATTAATAAAAGGATTGCAGAGATTAAGGTGGCTCAAAAGAGCAAGTGAAGGCTTCGTAGAGAAAGAAGCACTAGGGGTGGGACTTACAGAGGGTTAGGGTTACACAGGGACATAGAAGCAAGGGAGGATTTCAGCCCAGTATGAAGAACAGCCGAGACAAGCAGCTAATTGTAGCACAAGAGCTGTGCCCTGGGGGGAGAGGAGGCGAACGATGAGCACTCGTCTTTTCCTGCAGGGAAACAGCCCCCAGGCTCGCAGACCTTGCTTGCCCTCTTCAGTGTCCATGAAAGTCAATGCCTTCATTAAACTCTCAAGGGAAAGACAATGAAAAGTCTAAATCTAAAACAAAGTCTATGGTTTTCCCGTGAAGTTTTAAAAAGAAATTAAGAATGTACTTCTGCATCTGAGTTGGGTGAGAAAAATGAGATCTCCCTATTGGATCTAGTGTGCAGGCTCAGTATTGTCCAACTCTTTGCGATCTTATGGACTGCGGCCCGCCAGGCTCCTTTGTCCATGAGACTTTTCAGGCAAGAATACTGGAGTGCGGTACCATTTCCTCATCCAAGGGGATCTTTCTGACCCAGGGATCAACCTCACGTCTCCTGTATTAGTAGGCGTATTCTTTAGCACTGAGCCACCTGGGAAGCCCATTGGATCTAGCATGCATCCATACATTCAGTGAGAAAAATCTTGCTTCTTATTTACTTAAAACAATAACCACTGGAATAAGCTCATCTTGGTGCAGGTTAAGGATTTTCATAAAGAAATAGCTCGGTTACAACAGTAACATTAGTTTTAGTCATGCTACTGCCTAAAAAGCCCTTAATTAGAGTATTAAATCCTAAGAATCTTACTGCTTACCTTTCTTTGGTTTCAAATATGATGTCATATGTATTATTAATAATAAACATTCTATATATGTTATACCCATTGATCCTTCAGAAAACTCTAGTGGGTGAATATCACTATCTTTTCACAGACTGAGGCCTAGTGAGATGAAGTTATTTGCCCAACGTCCTATAGATTGTCAGTGACAGAGTTAAGACTCAGACTCGGGTCTCTGGTTCCAAATACTTTGAAGGTCACCACCTGCAAAATGCTTCCACTCCCACCTCTGTCCTGGATCTTATAACAGCTCAGTCAGTCAAGCTTCCACTACTGAAACATAAGGAATTATGAAAGCAAAGAACCAGGTTAAAAGCAAAAGCACAAACTGTTTTAAAATCTGGAAGACTCTGCTCTCCAGAACTGGCCAATCAGAGGCTTGACATTTTTCAGGTAGAAGCCTTCAGTAGACCTGGCTTTTCATGTTGCCTGACCCAGAATCCTCATTTAGCCACCATTAATCCTCCGGGGAAACTTCACTGTCATGTCATTGCAACCTGTTTCTAACTATTCCTTCTCCATCTCACTTCCTTCCTCAAACATCCAATGGTTTATTCAGACTTGTTCCTGCCTGAGGCCCTTGACACTTGCCATTCTCTCCGCAAGGAACTCTCTTTCCCCAATATCCATGTGCCTGGCTTGGCTCAATATTCCAACTCAAACATCACTTCCTCCAAGAGGCCTACTAGGATTACATCGTGCTCAACTCTTTGCAACCCTATGGACTGTAGCCCACCAGGTTCCTCTGTCCATGGGATACTCCAGGCAAGAATTCTCCAGTGGGTTGCCAAGAAATAGGTTAGGATACAACAATCAGCTAAGAAAAAACTAACTAACCTGTCCAAAATAAAGTAGATCAGGATTCTCTGGCCACCTGCCCCTCCCAAAAGCGTTGATCAGTCTGTCCAACATTTGTCCAACGCAGGGCAACTTTCCAGTGTACCTCATTAGAAGACTCTCTTGGTCATTAGCTATAAGGGCTATTCACAGTCCTCTCATTTCCATCTGTAACACAGTGGGGCTGCTACTCAGAAGCCTTTTCATTTCCTAGCATGTTATGCTATGAAGATCAATTTAGTAACAAAAATGGCGCATTTATGGTTTAAAATATTTCCTCCCAGCTATGAGGAATTAACTCATTTTGCAGTGCCAACCCTGTACACAACTGGGACTCAAAAGTGAAACTACTTCCAAGGACAGTATGTTGATTCTCATTAGAGGGTGCCTTCTACTCACAGTACCTCCCATCTCCAGGAGGCGACTCTCAAGTTATAATCACAAGTATAAAATCCTTCTTCCTACACTGACAACCATCAATAAGTGCGAGTTTCAAAATTATGTTCTACAGCCCACGTCTTCCCAAAGTAGCCGCTGCCAGCTTTATTTCAGAGGTTTGGAGATTCCAAATGTAAGCAAACACAAATAATATCAATACAATGTTAGTTCATAACCATATGTCTGTTTCGAAAACATTATACTGAATAACTGAATACAAAATAATAAGTTGTTTAAGTAGCTTGGGCTATTAATTTAAAGACTTAAGAAGCACCTTTGTTATGAGCTAGATATATCATGAGCTGGGAATGTCAAATTTATGAGATTTTTTATCCCCATGAAAAGAATATACAGTGATCCCTCTAATATCTGCCAGGGAAACTGGTTCCAGGATTCCCTGTGGAAATCAAATTCCGCAGATGTTCAGGTCTCTTTTATAAAACTGTGCACTATTTGCTTATAACCTGTGCATATCCTCCCACATATTTTAAATCATCCCCTACATGAGGTATAATACCTAATACAAAGTAAATGTCACATAAATAGTTGTAAAATATATTGTAAGTGCTATGTAAATAGTTGCCAATGTGCTGCAAATTAAAGTTTTGCTTTTTGGAAATTTATGGAAAATTTTGTCAAATATTTTTAATCTGTGGTTGGTTCAATCCATGGATGCAAAACCCATGGATACAGAGAGCTAACTATGCCAGTTAGTTCAAAGCAGATATATAGAAAATGATGATAAATCCTGTGCTGACAATATACAAATCTGTCAAAGACACATTCCAGAGGAAAAGCAAATATCCTAGAAAATAAGTCAGTGGAAAACAACCAAAAAAGCATGTCACCATTCGTCAGTGTCTCTCTTATTTATATGTTAAAGTGGTTGCTGGGTCAGCACATGCCAAAAACTATAATGATGGAGGTATGGGGTAGCCAGAAAAAATTAGAAATTAATCTAAGGAAAGAGTCAGTGATGGTTTGTAAAGAACTATGTACTTATAATATTTTGCTGTAAAAACAAGACATGACCTTCAACCTTCACCAAAATCTAACAGTGGCTCCAGCTTTCCTTCCCAATATCCTCCTGATGCAAAGGCCTTGGTCTCATCAAATCTCTGTTCATCACCTATGCAACATCACTGATTGATTTCTACCTTCAGGTCTCTTCCGTACATGGTAGGTAACCTTTTGCCACCTAACATGCATTTCCCCTGTATCTGGTAGGAATAATGCAATTCTTTCAAAAGACAAAATCCTTTCTTCACTGGCTCTGGTTGAGTGAGAGTTAAAGCGCTCTGTGTGGGCACTTACCCAAGCTGGACCACTTGTTCCAGCAGAAAAAGGCTGAAAAAGGCCAGGGAGCAATCATTCTACAGGGGGCATTTGACAGAGATGGTGCATCAGTTCTTTCACCCAGCAACCCTGGAGGTGTCCAGTTCCTAACCTCTCTGATTCCATTTTTCAGGTGACCCTCAGACTCCATAGGCTACTTACTCCGTGTCTCTATTGTTGGCTTTTAATAAATGTATCTTCTGCTTAAAGTGTATTCAGGGCAGATAATCTGCTGCTTGTACCCAAAACACACAAAGCCCACATGCTTGACAAGATCATTCTGACAGCTTGGTACCAAAACCCAGTCACAGATAATTTTCAAGTCCCTCAATGTTACACCCCAACACCATGAACCTCCTTCCTCAAAGTTTTTATGACTCCTATCCTGTACTCTTACTTTTTTATGTACTCTGCTTTCTCAAAAAAATACAAAACCATAATTTTATAGGCCACTAACTTGTGATTTTCCTACATTGAATTTGCTACCAACAATGTGATCAAGTTATTTCATCTACCCATTCCTAGGTGTTTACTCCCACCATACCTTATTTCACTTAATCTACACAGGATAGGTGGTGCAATCCCCTTTAACAGACAAGTATACTAAGGCTGAAAAGAGATTACCTTGCACAATATACATACACTGCTCGGGAAAAAACAAACCAGGATTTAAAACCAAGTATACCCTCAAAAACCTCAATTCCCAACCACCAATGATAACATTTGACTGGAGTGGAGGAAATGGGTATGAAACTAATTGGACCTTGGCGATTTTCATTTTGTTGACTGGTTGCAGATGACCAACCAATATCTTCCCTTGGGTCTCATTTAAAAACTCTGCCAATCTGAATGTCCACAAGCCCTGTCTTGAAAACTATTCAGAGTTAAATGAAACAATCCATTATTTCATCTAAACAGAAAAAATAAAGTGCTGTCCTCTTAAGAAAAATGTCAGCATCCTAAATCACACATGCCATGTCCACAGACTTTCAGTTCAGTTCAGTTCAGTTGCTCAGTTGTGCCTGACTCTTTGTGACCCCATGGACTGCAGCATGCCGGGCCTCCCTGTCCATCACCAACTCCCAGAGTTCACTCAAACTCATGTCCATCGAGTCGGTGAGGCCATCCAGCCATCTCATCCTCTGTCATCTCCTTCTCCCGCCTTCAATCTTTCCCAGCATCAGGGTCTTTTCAAATAAGTCAGCTCTTTGCATCAGGTGGCCAAAGTATTGGAGTTTCAGCTTCAACATCAGTCCTTCCAATGAATATTCAGGACTGATCTCCTTTAGGATGGACAGGTTGGATCTCCTTGCAGTCCAAGGGACTTTCAGGAGTTTTCTCCAACACCACAGTTCAAAAGCATAAATTCTTCAGCTTTCTTCACAGTCCAACTCTCACATCCATACATGACTACTGGAAAAACCATAGCTTTGACTAGATGGACCTTTGTTGGCAAAGTAATGTCCACAGACTTTAGAGTTGCTTTATAAGCAGCTCTGACAAAACCAAGGCAGGGGCAGAGTGACAGAACAGCCGACAGAGAAGCTGGGAAGAATCCATCAGTGGATTAAAAGTTAGCTACAAGTGGTAATTTACATATGGATCATTAGGATTGGGGCACAGTTAAAAACAGCTCACATCTGGTTTTATTTGGACTCCCTGTTTTGTCTAATAAACAAATGCCAAAATGTAAGGAATTCTCATTTTGGGGCTTTAAAAAAAAAAAATCAAGTTAACACAAAGGTATTTTTTTCAAGTCATACACAAAGCAGGGTTAGTTTTGGTAATGCAGACATGCAGCTAGAAAGACTGTCACTGAATTAACTCACCATGAGACCCTGAGCAAGCGACTTGATCTTCTAGAACTAGCTTCCTTAATACAATGGGGAAATATGTTTCCTACAGTAATCTCACAGGATTATTATAACAATCAAAGGAAAGTATTTTATTCAGGAAAGATTTACGACCAAGACAAGATATTAACAAACATGGAAAGGAGAAAAAGCAGGTCCACCTGGGTCGACATCTGGACAAGTTTGTCCAATGTGTTACAAACTGCAGGATAAGATTAGTTGCCAGTCACCGAAACAGAAAGAAATGCAGTTCCCATGTCATCAAGCAATCCACCCACAGACATCATGAAGAATGACATAGGCTTTATTTATTAGCCTAATCATTTTAAAGACAACAAAGCTATGAAGTTCAATGCTTCATTAAAAATTATTCAGACTTGACAAACTTGCATTTCACAAAATAAATCCATTGAAATGGAATTGGGATCATGCTCTTACCCTTCCCCTCCTCCTGCCCAAACAACACCAAGAAACCAACAAAAACCGTGGTTCATGTTTTTAGGTAACTTCTATTAAGAGGCAATCTCAATGTATGTTCTGTAGAAAGCTGATAGGTATGTGCAGTTTTGGAGGACAAGGAGGTGATGTACAGAAAGGATGGGATTCCAGAGGAGTTCTCTGATAAACTAACTATATTCCTTAAATATGGTACTGCCCACATACTCTAATATAGTATGCACTTCAAGTTCCTGAGTAAACGCTGGAATAAAAAATATTTCCCAAACATTTGTATTGAGCATCCTACAGGGAAGTATTTCATGGGAGACACATTGAAAATATGGTAGAAAATATTTAAAGATGGAAATACATGAAACAGACCTCTTTTCAAAACACAGCAATGCACATAAATAGCAGCATGGGAGGGGAGTTCTACCACTGACTCAGTATCCCAAGTTCCCTTCATACTATTCAAGGAGTACTAAGGTTCCTTGAACATTATTAAAAAACATTCATATGGGGCCAAAATGCAAGTCATCTAAAACTGGAGAGTCAATTAGGAAACATGGGAGGAAGGAAGGAATGCAGGAAGAAAGGAAGGGAGGGAAAAAAAAATCAGACTGTTCTTTCTCTCCTAATGATGATGAACAAACTTGCTTTCATCTTTTTTTCAGTCAAGAGATTTAAACTTACGAAAAAACTCACCTCAGGGTATATTATTCTAATCAACCAAACATCAGTCTTCAGGGGATGCAACGTATGATTCTACCACACGTCAGCAGACAGAAGTTAGGCAGGAAATTCTACCTACCAAAGGCCTTCTGTGAAACATGTTCACAGTAAATTGGTAATGAAGTTGACCCATTGTTTTATAGAGAGTAATGTAAATAAATCTGAACCCACAAATGAACACATCCTAACCAGCACACTTTCTGATTGAATGGCTTCTGCAATTGCAAATGTGGATGCAATCAGGGTCCATGTAGATAACCTTAACGAGTGAAGCAGGCAGGGCCTAAGGAAATAGAGTTAAGGGGACTAAGGAGGAACCTGAGGGCACACAGAAGCCTCAAGGCTTTCATGATCAATTCAATTAAAACACAGGGCTGGCGTCTCCCTTCCTCCCCTCTCCAAAACAAAACATAACAGGTGCAGTCCACATTCAGCCTACAGGCTGCTGGCTTGAGACCTCTGGAGACCCACCATTCTTAAGAGGATTTGACCCAACTCCTCTGCAAATGCCTGATGAGCACATTAAATTCACAAATTGCCAAGTTGAGAATAGAGTGTCAACCCAGATGTGTCAAATACATTTGCTTATGGTGGATGACTATTTGCAAGGTGTACATACCAACATAATATATTTTCAACACTGTACAACTGAGTTGAACGCCTTACAATCACCTCTTGAGTGACCTCAGGCAATAGATGTCACCTCTCTGAGCCTGAGTCTGCTCATTTATAAAATGAAGATGATAATATCAAGCCCTCTGTATTGTAGTACAGGTTACACAAGGATACATTTGTAACATTTGTGACACTTTTAGCAGATAGCAGGCATTTGTTAAGAATATTAATAAAAAGAAATTTCAATTAAATAGAGCTGTGTCAATACCTGCTATGATATTAGAACCCAATGGGAGGAAGAAACTGGTAGGGCCTCAGCCAATGAAAAGCCAGGGTCTCTGTTTACTATAGCCCTCCCCCATTTCCTTTTCCTCTGCTAAAGTGGTCTCCTTCCCTTGCCAAAGAAGGAACTTGCAGGTGACTTGCCAAGATTGCCAACTCTCAAAACTTTGATTCTCTGCTGATCCCAAATATTTCTGCTGGAGAAGTTTCTGGCAATCTATTTACTGCAGACCTACACACACAATTAAACAACAGTTAATAATTTTTATTATGAAGTATATATCAGTTATTACTACACGTGATGTACAGAATGATTCATTGGAGGATAGAGTAAATTTCATAGGTAAACAACGTTGATCAATCCCTTGGGAGAAGCTACTAATCTTGTGACCAACATCAGTCACTTTCCAGAAGTCATGGAAAGATGCCAGGGCCACCTCATGGAAAAGCTCAGAACCCAGAGAAGATTAAAAACTACTAGTGCCATTCAAATTTGAAGAGTAGTTTGTACACGTTTAGCATTAATTCTATTAAATATTTTTAAACACAAATCAGAAGTGCAAATCCAAATACACATAGGATGCTAATACACAGCTCCCTGTCAAACACTTTGCAATGTACACATTTTCCCTCTATAATTCACATGGATTAATGTTACTATTCTCACCTCATCTTCCAGCAGATGATCAGTATAACTCCCCTTTTTAAGACATTGAACACTTTCCCCTACAAAAAATTTAAATTCCAACTTGTTGAGCTTTTTTCTTTTTTAATCCCTGAAGAAAATGGACTGGGAAGAGGAAAAATGATGAAGTAATAACACCCAGGTGCTTCCTACCTAATTAAAAGAAGTTTACAGCTGCACGGTAGTGAATCATCCCTGTGGATTATCCACATGTATCCTTCAAGTGGCACGTAGCCCCAGCAAGAGGCATATTCCATATGCTTTCCTGAAAACTGCCGTCTCTTAGTTTTGGTAAAATGATGACTATCAGGTAACTAATGGTATTTTCTGCTTCCTGGCTTTCCTCCCTATGGACATCTCAGTTCATTTGTATTTCCTTAATTCTAAAAATAATTAAGTAACCATGAAGCAAGAGGCTCAGAGCTAAGTAAATCAAGCTTTAATTTATTTTAAATCAAAGTATACTGTCAGTGTTTAAAAAAAAATGCTAGATGTAAAATGAGTATAAATTTACCATTTGTGTTTCACAACACACACCTATGCACACCTTGTCATTAACCCAAGAGAACCCACCAAGGGAGCTGAGGGGAACCAAGCTGATTACGGATTTCATCGTCCACCCTCTTACCTTCTGAAATTATACACCTGATGAATATATTAATGGCCCCCAAAATGTACCTCTTTTAAAAATTTCATCCGGACTGCCAGGTGTTTCTTACATATAAAAGAACTACTAAAAAAGAAGTTTACACTAATCTGTTTTTAACTAAAATTTACCCATGGATATTTCTCTTTTTTACACATAAATAAAGCATCTAGAAAGGCATACATCAGACCACTAACTCTAAGCAGAAGGGACTAGAAGGTTTGCTTTCTTGTCTAGACTTCTGTAACAGTATCACCTTTAAATTTTTAAAATAATAATAATAAAGTAAAAGCTGATCAAACCAGTCAATCCTAAAGGAAATCAGTCCTGAATATTCATTGGAAGGACTGATGCTGAAGCTGAAATTCCAATACTTTGGCCACTTGATGCGAAGAACTGATGCACTGGAAAATACCATGATGCTGGGAAAGATGAAGGCAGGAGGAGAAGCAGACGACAGAGGATGAGACGGTTGGTTGGCATCACTGATTTGATGGACACGAGTTTGAGCAAGCTCCAGGAGTTGGTAATGGACAGGGAAGCCTGGTGTGCTGCAATCCGTGTCGTCGCAAAGAGTCGGATATGACTGAGCGACTGAACTGAACTGAATTCACAGGGTAGAAAAAGAGATACCACTTCCACATCTCTTAGAATGGCCGGACACAATTCAGAACTGACAAGACCAAATGCTGACAACAATGTAGAAGCAGCAGGAACTCTCATTCATTCTGGTGGGAACAAAGAATGGTACAGCCACGTTGGAAGCCATTTTGGTGGTTTCTTACACAACTAAATACTGCTACCACACAGTCGTACTTCTTGGTAGTCACCCACAGGAGGTAAAAAACTTACAACCACAGAAAAACCTATGCACAGATGTTTAGAGCAGCTTTATTCACAACTGTAAAAATCTGGAAGTAACCAAGATGTCCTTCAGTAAGAGAATGGATAAATAACCTGTGGTACATCTAGACCATGTAATATTATTCAGCACTAAAAAGAAATGAGCAATGAAGCCATGAAAGGGCATGGAGGAATGTTATATGCATATGACTAAATGAAAAACCAATCTTAAAAAGCTATACTATACAACTCCAACTATATAACGTTCTGGAAAATGCAAAGCTACTGAAAGAGTATAAAGATCAGTGGTTGCCAGAGGTTAGAGCAGCAGGAAGGATGACTACCAGAACACAGCTAATTTTCAGGGCAGAGAAAATACTCTGTATAATACGATAACTGAGAATATAAGTCTTTAAACATTTGTCCATACACACAGACTACAAGATGATGCTGTGAAAGTGCTGCACTCAATATGCCAGCAAATTTGGAAAACTCAGCAGTGGCCACTGGACTGGAAAAGGTCAGTTTTCATTCCAATCCCAAAGAAAGGCAATGCCAAAGAATGCTCAAACTACCGCACAATTGCACTCATCTCACACGCTAGTAAAGGAATGCTCAAAATTCTCCAAGCCAAGCTCCAGCAATATGTGAACCGCAAACTTCCAGACGTTCAAGCTGGTTTTAGAAAAGGCAGAGGAACCAGAGATCAAATTGCCAACATCTGCTGGATCATCGAAAAAGCAAGAGTGTTCCAGGAAAACATCTATTTCTGCTTTATTGAATATGCCAAAGCCTTTGACTGTGCGGATCACAATAAACTCTTGAGAGTCCCTTGGACTCCAAGGAGATCCAGCCAGCCCATTCTGAAGGAGATCAGTCCTGGGTGTTCATTTAAAGGACTGATGCTAAAGCTGAAACTCCAGTACTTTGGCCACCTCATGCGAAGAGTTGACTCATTGGAAAAGACCCTGATGCTAGGAGGGATTGGGGGCAGGAGGAGAAGGGAATGACAGAGGATGAGACGGCCAGATGGCATCACTGACTCGATGGACATGAGTTTGAGTAGACTCCGGGAGTTGGTGATGGACAGGGAAGCCTGGCATGCTGCAATTCATGGGGTCGCAAAGAGTCAGACACGACTGAGCGACTGAGCGACTGAACTGAACTGAGACTACATAATATCAAGAAGGAACCCTAATGGAAACTATGAACTTTGGGCGATAACAATGTGTCAGTGTGGGTTCATCAATTATAACAAAAGGGGATAACAATGTGTCAGTGTAGGTTCATCAATTATAACAAATGTTATCACTCTGGTGAGGCATGTTGATAACACAGGAGGTTATGCACATGTGGGGACAGAGGGTAGAGGGGAAATCTCTGTACCGTACTCTCAGTTTTGCTATGAACTTAAAACTGCTCTAAAAAATAAAATCTATTTTTTTTAACCTACACAGAAAAATGTCAGAATGAGACTGAGTTAATTTTATAAAGAGAATAGCTACATACTGAGGTAGGGTCAGAATCCTTACAAATAAATTGTTATCTTTAAGCATTTTTATTAAATGCTCAGGACAACTGTAGTTTAAACAGGGACTTAATTATATCAGGTTAATTTTCTGCATCCTTTTCTTTCTTCCAGATTCAACTTATTGTATAGGAATATTCCTATTTCTTCATTACAGATATCTATACTTATAAATAATTAAGAAGTAGTTAAAATTAAGATCCTTCTGCCCCTCAGATATTTCATATATTATTTGACTGTTGGCAGCAACTGGGCTTCCAATGTATTTTGTAACTACTGTGAGTTTAATCACAGTATATTTAATATAAAATTCTATTTTTTATTGAATGAAAGAATTTATATTCTACAGTTCTTTATAATTTTCAAAAGTTTCACACACATGATTTCATATAATAACCTCTTTTTTTTCCCCTATGCATTCTTTACTTAGCTTATCTTGATTAAAAATCTAGAGTAGGAAACTTTTGTCTGTACAATGTATTATTTTGAGAATCTATAGAAATATCTAGCTCCACAACATTCTTCAACTGATCTATTTACAATAAATAAATTGTTTTCATCCTACTGCTTAGGGGCTAGGCATGTGAACTGAAAATCAAGGTATGCCTAAAATATTTCAAATATTTTTCTTCACTTCAAATTACTCCCCATCCCCATAAACAAATGTCTCATATGGAAAATGCTTATAAAAAGTGCTGAACAGTTAAACCCAGAGAGAACTGATTTTCTGAAGGAAAGATGATAATTCTCATTTTCCAAAAAATAAAAATAAATAGAACAACCACTACAAAATGAACACCAGCCAAAAGGGCACAAAATTTGAGGCCTATATTATTCTGGAAGACAACAATAGCATGTCTACTGGGGATTCAAAGTACGTGGAACCAGGAAATAAGCTAAGCATTGATTTGAGAAGATCAGTTTTCATGACCCTACTCAAGAGAATTTCATCACCATTTATTTTGGAGAAGGGTGAATTACTATAACTGGTTTTGGAGGGGGTTTTTTTCCCCCACCCAGAAGATAAAATGCTGACTTCTCATTCTGAAACTATATATGTAAGAACAACACAGCTTTCCATTTCTTTTCTTGTTGAGTTAAAACTGATATAAAACATTATACTAGTTTCAGGTATACAACATAAGAATTCAATATTTTTATACAGATTTGCTATTTCTTAATCCCCAAAGTGCTTACACAAGAGAAGGCATCCAACAGGGAATTTGGATATATTCTCATTCATATTCATTCTCCTCCCTCCATCCTCTACACCTCTCACGTTGTGCCAAGTGAGAAAACGGCAATTTTCCACCATTTGAGGCCTTGCTGACAATGAACACTAAATACTGTTGGAAAAATTTTGCTCATACATATTCTTAGCCACCTCATTAATAGCCAGATACTCATTTGTGTATCAAAAGTCTACTTTTTAACTAAATATTCTAGACCTTCAAGGACCCTCCTGGTGGTGCAGTGGTAAAGAATTCACTGCCAGTGAGGGAGACACAAGAGGCGTGGGTTCAATCCCTGGGGCAGGAAGATCTCCTGGAGAAAGAAATGGCAGCCCACTCCAGTACTCTTGCCTGGGAAATTCCATAGACAGAGGAGTCTGGAGGACTACAGTCCACAGGGTCACAAAGAATGGGACATGACTTACTGACTAAACAAGAACAAAACTTTAGCTAGGCATGGCCTCTCCAAAGGGAGGACATTTAAGCTGAGTAAGGGATCAGATTTAAGAGAATCAAGAGCAGTTAAACAGAAAGGCACACACACACATTCTAGACCTTCAATCATGTTGCCTCCTTTAAATTTTTCAATTGTATCCAGTGGTCATCAGCTTAAAATTCCTGGAAATGCAAGAATGACAGGAATCTCAGTGGTCACCTGGCCCAACTTCTCATCTAATATCTGAGTCCATTCACAACTTCTGCTTAGAATGACCCAGGATGGGTTTGGAGAGCTCAGATGCCAATGAACGAACCACCTTTTGAGGCGGCCACATCTCATATTAGGGCACTTCACAAGTCACCAATTACAGCCATAGTCCTGTTCACATCTCTTTAAGTTAAGTCACTCGCTCAGTCGTGTCCAACTTTTTGCAACCCCGTGGACTGTACCCCACCAGGCTCCTCCGTCCATGGGATTCTCCAGGCAAGAATACTGGAGTGGGTTGCCATTTCCTTCTCCAGGGGATCTTCCCGACCCAGGGATTGAACCCAGGTCTCCCACAGTGCAGGCAGACGCTTTTAAAACAAACGGAAGTTCATTTACAAATATCAGTTGTTCACTTATTCAAAGTGTTGGTCTCCACCTCCTATCTGCTGTATTATTTCCTCAAGTTCTGCCCTCATTTTCTCTAAGGCCTCTGTCAATAGTCATTAAAGACAGAAATATTCCAGAACAAGTTGTTCTAAAATTACTTTCCTTCCAGTTTTAAATTGTGTGGAACAAAACGTATTGGATCTTCAATCAAATTCTGATAGTCACATACAAACGCCATATGAATTTCTAATCCTGGGCCATCTCATTTTAAGCCATAATACGAGTCAGACGTAAAACCTAACTTCTCTTAGATTCAATCACCTCAAGGCACACCATATTTATAAACTTCATTCTCTCCTGGAACTTACATATTTTTCAAACAATACAGTATAATTAAGTTTAGCCCATTCTGCCACTTCTCAAAAAAACTCTTAACATTTATTCAATTTCACATTTCAGAAGAAAATTAAAATTAATGTTAAATTATCCCCTGTGATTATTTATACATGGGTTTTAATTTATATTATATTTACATTCACTAAGTACAAAATAGAATTAGGTTGCAATTTTATACTTATAATCTACTCCACTGCCAGAATAAGTTCAGTGAAAAGCGATTATTGCACTAAAAGTGCAAACATATGACTTTGACTTTTTATTACCATTTCAACCCACTGCACAAATTATTTAACATGGTTTCGCCAAGTTGGAAGAACCCTATCACATGACATCTGCTCAAGCCAATGTGCAATCATAAAAAAATTGACTTGAAAAGACAATTTTTTAAAGTATGTATTTTAGCCTCGACTTAACAACTTTCTTAAAAACTCTACCACCGGATTAGAATAACCTCCAATCAACACAGACACCATTACCTCTCTTGTAATACATTCTCCACTCGCCATTTCCCTGATCCCCAAGGAATGATCATTTTGCCCTGTCAATTGTAGAAGAATGAATTTAAAAAGAATGATAATTGTATGCAACCTACCAACAAAAGTTAGAGAAACAAAGAAGAAAATCAGAATTGATTTGGAAAAAGTTAAGAAAAAAATTCTGTTTAGAAAGTAATTTTAGGTTCAGGTTAAATACGAAAGAAAAGAACGAGAAGAAGAGAGTATTAGCTTTACCCTGTACTGGTTGTGTATTATACTATTTATCTGCATTATCACATTTAATGCTGAAAACTTCCTAAGACACAAGTACTATTACTGGTGCCCTTCTACTGAAATTGAGCATCTAATATACGACATGACATGCACAAAGTCACATAAAGAATAGGAGACAGCCGCTGCCATCAGGTGGAGGAAGAGGGAAAGGGAGGAAAGGTTCACCGCTGCCTCAAGGCCTGGGCTTGGCTAGTGGGCGGCCTTGGTGTGGGCTCTGAAGCCCTGCAGGACAAAGGCCCCAGCCTGTTCCCTGGCCCCCCAATTCACGTGCCAGCCTGAGGCCAGGTAAACCGAGGAGCCATGGGATAAGGCTGGGACCCACCTCTTACCTCGTTCTCCAACAGCCTACACTCCACTGACTGTTGGCTGAACAGGCCACTAACGGCCACTCTTGACAGGTGCTCGCTTTGGGGAGGGGCCCACAGCAGCACCAACCAAGGTCTGAGCAGGACCACTAACCGTCGCTCTTTGACAACTGACAGTTGCTCGCTTTGGGGAGGAGCCCACTGTGTCACCAACCAATGGCTGAGCAGGGACCTCTAACCACAGCTCTAACCATCTCACATCAGTGATCTCCCATTAGTGGTTTCACGGTAACTGTTGCCTGGTAAGGAGATGCGCTATAATGGCATAGGGCAACAGCTGCATGCTAAGGGCTGTGCACTGCCCCACTCTATTACTACTACATACACCTAAGATGAGCTCTGGTGGCACAGCACATAATGAGAAAACACACCACTTTTTCTTGACAGCAGGAACATCTGGTTATGTCAAATATAAGAGATTTACAACAGAAGATATGTGCAAAATATAGCCTCCCTAAGGGCTGAAAAGTACCTAGATAAAACTTGATTATTCTATACCAGCCTGCAAGTTTGATTCTAAATCCCAGGTTCATACACCTCAGTCAAAAGATTTCTAATCCTTCTGTGTAAGACCTATGCTTGCTCTATTCATTCCATAGACATCCATGGGCCCAGCCACGGATGCAACTGTCAAGCCTGCCTTCAATAAACATCATAAACAATAAACATCATAAAAAGCATACTGGGTACCTGGCATTTTGCTTGTTCTTAACAATAGAGTAGTAAATACGACAAATACAGACACAGTTTACAGAGAGTTTACTCTCTAGCAAAAATGAGAGACAGTCAATCAGTCATTTTAAGTGAGACAAGAATTACCGAGGAAACATAAAAGATGTTACGAGGAATATGAGATGAGGTGGTCATTTAGGTGCAGCTGTATGGGCTGTGCACTGCACAAGGGCACATGGCCAAGGAACATGTGTAGCCCTGTCCACAGGTAAAGCCTGACCAGAAAAGCATTATTTCCTCATTACCACAAAGAGGCAATTCAAACTAGCATCAGCCCTGAGGCTGTAGACGACAGGGGTTAGGTCTTGTAGGTAGCAATAATAAATCTGGATTTCATATTAAGAGTGGTGGCAAATAATGGAAGAATTTTGTACATACTAGACTCAACTGTCTATGGGAGCAGAGGCAGTAATTTACTCAAGATGATTTCATCACTTGTGTAATACTGAAATAATTCAAGGAAATGTATAAATAATTGAAGTGAAGACCATTTGTCAAAATGCCATTTTGGCATTTTACCAGTTAATGTGCATTTAAAACTAGGATGAAAAATATAGCTTTTTTTCATTCTCTTAACTTCAGGAGGATATAAACCCTTTATTAATCAGATGTACTTTCATTTGACTCCAGTAAGATCACAAGCCCTATGCAAAGCTGTCTTTCATTTCCACACAGCAAGTTCTCACTTTCAAGCGATGCTACTAAAATGCTCAAATGAAGAAGGTTAGGTCTGCAGAAAAGGGATCTATTCTCCCCATCCAGGAGACTGTAAGGTTGGAAAATTAAATCTGTCACATTAAGATGTATGAGTCCTGCACTTTCAGAACTTATAGCATCAAAGCAAGCAAGAAAATCATTGGGAAACAAATCTATATAACATGCAGATTTTAAGAGAAGCTATCATTTCCTCCACAGAAACCAGAAGGCCTAGAAACGTGAGGTCAGAAAAAGGCCATCCGACATCCAAAATTATCTACACGTGAGTTATTGTGTTTAGAGCGTTAGACCAAGCTTCCCACGGCTCTCATTACATGAGGTGCATCAAAAAGCTTGTCTCTGGTCAGATAACATTTAAGAAATCCTACATCTTCCAGTCTAGGATTCGGTTTCCTCACATATCAAATGAGAGTAACAGTCGTGCTTATTACCTCCTAGAGCCACTCTGCAGATTTACAAGGTAATACACGTTAAGTGCTCAGAACCACATTTGGCACATAGTAAGTGCTAAATACAAGTTAACTGTTATTGCTATTTTCATTTTTAAAGCATCACGATGGATTTCCATGCATAAAACCCTGTGAACAAACATGAGAACAGATAAATCCATTGAGCTCTACGTGTGCCCATCTTTCCCAAACTTGTCTGGCCAGCAGATCCTTTTTTCTACCTGTTACACACTTTGTATCACTAGGGGAGCTCAAGTCCTACAGAGCTCACCATGGGACACACAGCTGCTCATTCAGGAATCCAGAAGGAGATTTTATTTATAACAGAAGTCACGAGATGGCAGAAGAAAAAGCAGACCCATATTTAGGCCACCTTTAAATTTCCAGTTCCTCATCTATTGCATCGTCCTTGATATTTCCGTTGAAATTTAATTTCAAAGTAATAAAAGGCCTCAATCCAGGTGGTGTTTTTATGTGTTATTTATACATCAGAAATTGGCTGAAAGGTCACATGAAATGACAATAAAGGGCATCTTGCCCAGACTTAGTGTAAAAAAGCCCACCTTGACTCAACAAGGACAATTATAAACAACCCAGGGCCAGTGAAAACATAATTTCCCAAAGTGGAGCTGGGAGGAAAACAATAAGAACTTTTGTTCATCATATTAACACAATGTGGCTCATTCTTTTTTTCTGTTTACATAACTTAGAACCCTAAGTAACACTCCTTTAAGAACTAGAATGTATCGGTTAGACTGATAAAAATGAAGAATTCCCCCACCACTGCCACCATGAAGAACATCACTCTCTTAAAAATAATTATAATAGTTCACACTTACATAGCCATAACTATCTTTAACGTATAGCTCATTTAATCCTCACTACTACCCTTTGACATAAGGGCTTTTATCCCCATTTTTCAGACGAGCACACTGAGGATGCACCAAGCACTAAGAACCTTACCCAAGATCACACAACTGGTAAAAGAGGAATTCAAGTCAAGAGACTCATGGTTCACACTCTTGACTGCTATACACAACCATGATTATGATGAAATGTTTTTAGATTTTAAAATGTTGCTTATTTTATGATCTGAGCTCTTAAAGAGCTTTGTATCCACTTCCGATATTGCAGCATTGTTTACACAGACATTAACCGAACTTCAGACCTTGAAGGTTTACCTTCATAATGTGTCAAACTTAAAAATCACCTGCTATTTATTTCCAATTTCTTTAAATAAACACATTTTAACATGAATAGTTTCAATTTGAAAGAAAATTTTATTTCATTATGTGAGAGGAAAATCAGTATCATCCACTGTGAGTAAAAGACAACCCTAAAGATACATAAATACAATATATTGTAACTAAAGGAATGTTCATTTCTAGTTAAACCAGTCATCTGTGAAGACTCTAAAGTTCCTACACACCCCTTTCTCCCTGTCTCCTTTCTCTTTTGAGAAAAGGTACATCGGCAAAAACATTGCTGTTTTTGTTCAGTTGCTCAGTTTCCAACTCTTGCCAACTGATATAAGCTATTAAAGACTCACTGGCACCAAAATGAGACTGTAACCTCAACTGCATCACACTCACTGCCAGTGAACTACAAGGGGAGCAACTCTGTTCCTTTAAGATTCAGCGTCTTTCAGTGCCAATCCCCACCTTTCATGAGTGATTCCACACTTTGGAAAACATCGCCTCAAGGAGCATTAAGACCTACAGATGTCACAAATGCAAATCTATCTGCCAATAAATCAAGCTGCCCCTGTAGTTATTTTGCATAATGAGAGACCACAGAAATGAACATAAAGTACTGCCTCTAGGTTCCATCAGTCAAGGGTGAAACGATCTGATGAGGGAAAGCTAACATGGCTGGCAGGCATTCCTGTGGCAAGGGACCTGTGGCTTGCACTGACCACAAGACAACAGCGGCCAAGAATGGGACTTGGGTCCATGGAGAGAGAAGGGCCTCTCAGGCTGAGTGCTTAACCTATTAGGGACCAGTTTGCACTATGACACCTGGGGCTCAGGACACACAACTTAACACAGCGTGTCCTTTGAGAAAAGGCAATGAGCTATCGTGAAAGGTCTGAAAATTAAGTCACGTGAGGAATATTATCCCCATATTTAAAACAGCAACCCAAGTCTCTCCAATATACATAATCCCCTTCATTCTCTTCTATTCTGTTTCACAGCATTTTCGCCTCCTAACAGGCAAATTCCTTGCTTTTCCATGAGTCTGTTGTCTATCTCCCTCCATAAACGGGAGGGTATTTACTGTTTAGTTCACAGATGCACCAGGAGTGCCCAGAACAATGACTAATACACACAGATGCTCAGTACACTCATTCAATGAAAGAGCTACTTTATTAGAATTGTGGGTGCACACAACCAGAAAGGAGATGCTTAGATGAAATGCAATCAGCCTTTAATTTTATTTTGTATTGTACGGTGACTCTCTGTGAAGATTCTGGTATCAGAAAGACATGGGTTTGAATCTGCCACTTACAGGCAATTACACTCTAAATATTTGGATAACCTCAAGTTTCACAGAGGTAACTATAAAGAGGTTGAGAATCCAAGTATTTGGGAATAGAGACTGTATTAAAATGAGGTGATTAATAACACTTATTTCCCAGTTATCATGGTATAATGTGTGTGTGTGTGTGTGTAAAAGAGCTTTTAAAACTATTGTTCCCAATAAACTGTTATCCATTCTCATTTACAGTTATCATATTAATATGGAGCTCAGTGGCGGCAGAAGCCACTCATTATTAACACCAAGGAGCCAATTGTGTGCAACTCTTCCCAATCCTGTGCTCAGTGTCTTTTCATTAGTGACTTAACATTGGCCAAAGTGTGAGTATTTACACAGTGGAAATAGGCAAACACTACAAACCAGCATTCCCTGCCCTGAGCAGGTTGATAACCATTAACCAGCATACCACTAATTACATTTGAGGACAGAATTAGGGGCAAGAGCAACTTACGGACAAACTTTCAGTGAGAGAGTTTTCCAAAGCGGCCCCAGGAGCATGTTTAAACAGAAAATGGACATCATTTGTCAGAAGTACATGAAATGCAATCAATGCACTGTGTTCCCACTGACTCAGCTCTGCGCGCACAGGAATCTCCACTGCGCCCATCTCCGCACCTCCAACACTGCCACAGGAGCAAGCATGCTGCATATGCTGGCTGTATGCTTCCATCTCCCTCCAGATTCTAAAATTCTGTAATACACGTCAAACTACATTAGATCTGATTTCCATGGTCCTGACCTCAACAGAAAAGCAGCCAATGCCTTCCTTTAAATAGAAAACATGCAGTTTCACCTTTTAAAACCTACCTTCCAAATAAAGTTACAATGGAAGCTGTTACACAAAGAAAACCACACCTTACAGGGCTACCATCCTAGCCTACGGGCAAAACAATGAAAAGGACATCCACCGCCACCAGCACCCCACCCCACCCTGAAAATGATGCAATGAGCAGTTTCCAGCGAAGCAATGATAATGAGTGCTCAGAGCATTCAATGAAAAAAGCCTGTGACAATGAACCTGTCCTGAAAGCTACCTCTATTTCATTCATCCTTTCTCCTCATTCTGATTCAAAACTCATTTACACAAGTATCCTCTCTTGGTGGTAACAAAATGGTGACAAAAACTCCACCATCACAAAGAAATGGAATCAAAATATTTAAAGCAATCTGTATAAGATACTGGACAATTTCACCTATTCTTTAACTAAGATCTTTTCACGCTGTCGAAGTTATAAAGTAAAAAAATGAAAAAAATCCTTACAAACAAGGTACCATAAACCACAAACCAGGGGGCCTGGTCCAGAAACCAAGTCAGGGGAATTATTTAGGATGAGAAGCGGAAGGGATGTAACATGGGAGGTGTACTCAGTCAGAAATCCAGGGTTCTAGTTCATTCTTTGATGTGATAACACCTTCATGGCTTTGGGCAAGCAATTAAATGAAGTTAGTTTTTCCCATCAGCAAAAGAAAAATGCTCCCGTGGGGACCTCACATCTTTTCTACAGGGTAAATCCCTTAAAAGTATCTCAGTGTAAACTCTTTAAGAGAAAACTATGAATAACAAAAATGTATATTGTATCTAAAATAAGCATTAGGTTCTTCCGATTATGTTTTGGCCTTCAGCTTCTCCAAGTATTTATCAAAAAGATTACTTGCATTCTTGTGTTTGCTCAACTTCTTTTCAAGTTATATTACAGGATGTGTGTTAGTCACTCAGTCGTGTCTGACTCTTTGCAACCCCATGGAGTGTGTACCCCACCAAGCTCCTCCGTCCATGTGATTTTCCAGGCAGGAACACTGGAGTGGGTTGCCATTTCCTCCTCCGATATTATAGGATAAACAGGTTATGCATTATTCCCAAGGGCACAGAAATACCACCATTAAAAAAGGATTTGAACCCAATTTTATGTATGGCACAGGGAAAATCCCTACCTATATTTTCTTACAACTGACTTTTCCTTGTACCGTTAGGGAACCACACAACTTGGCCAGGCAAGTGATAACTACTTGCCTGAGCTGTCCCACAACAGAAGGTCCCGATAAAGAACACTAGCCATGAGAATTTGGGAGAGGCCAAAAGAAGGAGATGACCAACCTTCCAGAGTCCTTTTCAGTGATCAATTTTGGCTGAGAGACGCATGTGCCACCAGGAAGTCAGACATGAGCCAAGCAAGACGACCATCCAGAAAGTAACCCCATTACTATAAAACCCGAGACTGCGAGCCACATGGCAGAGTAGTTCTCCTGGATTCCCTTGCCTTACTGTTCTCTGCACAGGCGCCCTTTCCCAATAAAAGTCTAGCTTTATCAGCACGTGCATTTCTGAGTGTTACACAGGATCTCTAGAGCCCTGGGAAGGACTCCCGCTTACTGTAACAGTATTATAGCTAGAGTATGCAGATATGTACACTTACAGAAAAGCCTTATGACACTAACTAAACCATGTGTTTTAAAATACTCCCTCCCCATTGGAATATTACAATAGTTCCTAAGTCATATCTGACTCTTTTGTGAACTGGACTGTAGCCCACCAGGGTCCTCTGTCCATGGAATTCTCCAGGCAAGAATCCTGGAGTGGATAGCCATTCCCATCTCCGAGGGATCTTCCTGACCCAGGGATCAAACCTCATCTCCTGCATTGCAGGCAGATTCTTTACTATCAGAGCCACCAGGAAAGCCTTACCATCACATACGTTATTCCAGATACTTCACTGAAACTGGGAAATGCCAAATATTCCACAGATAAATCAAGTGATTGATGAATGCAAGCATTTTTGAATAGAAAAAAGAAAAACACAGTAAAGTAAACTTGTGAAAACACAAATGGTTAGAAACATTTCAGAAGAGCTCAATGAACTATTTTTTTTCAGCAAGGAATGCATCAAACTTGCTCTTTTTAATCTGACTAATACATCAGTTTCTTATTCATTTTTCTCTTCCATTCTGTTTAAAACAACACAGAGAAAGCCCTGTTGGAAACTAGTACTGTATCCCAATTATTTCATTATATTGTTCAAGGAGGAAGTATTTCAGACATCCTGACTCTAAGATGTATGTGGCAAATTAAGAACATCAGAACTGCCACATGTACTTTGCCCAAATTGCCAGACAAAGCTTAAGTGTACATGGACTAGAAGGGTATTTATTTTCACTCCTCCCACTCTTTCAAATGTATATTTACAAGTGATGATTTGGAATGACCAAGAACACTGACTTTCCTCATGGGTGTCATAAAAGTACATTATTGATACCTGTCTCTGATTTTGACCTTTAACATGGGTAATAAACTATGTTCTCACTAAAGTTCTTGGTAGTAACATTTATAACCCAGGATCTAAGTGGGAATAAGGGAGAGAAGGGAAATGATATCTAGGGTTTTATCATCAACTACCATTTTATAAAACAACAGGCTGAGAATGTGCTGCCTCACAAAGCTGAGATAATACAATCATGTTTTCTAAAACTGGTTGTCTCCTATCTGAGCAAATACCTCTGAGATTTCTGTCTGTCTCACAGGCTCCTTTAGAACCTAACAGCCCCTACAGTATCCTTACTCTCCCTACCCAACTCCCACCCAACATACCTATACCATCAACAGGAAAATGCTACAAGCAGTCCCATAGTCCCACCCCAACTCCAGCTCCTCCCATCCTTAACCTGGGGCTCCATGAGACATCTCTTTTTCTATATAATCAATTTCCTTTCTGCTTATGCTGTTACTTGAAACCAAAGCCAATTCTTAAGTTTAAATAAAGCACTCTGCTATACTACCCTGTACCAGACTTAACTTACTTAACATTTCTATCTTTTCAGAGTTTTAATCATATAAGGTATGAATGATATGAAAGACGACACGATTTTCCCATCTGCCTCTAGGTAGCATCTAACCCAATGTTCCACTGAAATCTGGGTATACAGGAAAAGTTATACTTATGTTTCTCCCAATAAATAGATATATCATGCAATATGTATCTTTTCCAAAGCAAAGCTCAGTCAATCTTGTCACAGACAAACACCAAGTTCATTTCATAAGAGTCCAGAGAGAATGCAAAATGGCCAATATATACTTCTGTTTCCATGTAACATACTACTCAACATGTAACAAGCCTAAAATAACAAGAGTCATGAATTACCTCAATATTTACTATTTCTGTGGGTCAGGATTTGGAAATAGCTATGGGGCTCTGGCTCTGTCCCTCATGTTTGTGCAGTCAGGATTTTGACCAGTCATCTGAAGGCCTGATGGAAGCTAGAGGATCTGCTTCTAAGATGCTAATTCATATGGCTGTTGGCAAGAGACCTGGGTTCCTCACGTCATAGTCCAATTGACCACATGGACAATTCTCAAAGGCTGCTTGCATATCCTCAAGTGGCAACTGGCTTACCTCAGAGCAAGTGATCAAAAAAAGCACACCAGAAGCCACAATGTCTTTTATTCCACCATCCTGGACTGGCTCAAATGTCGGTATGATTTGGTATGGGAAGAGACTATACATGGGCATAAATACAAGGAGGTAGGAACTATTGAGGTCGGGGGTAGTGGGGAGGGCTGCCTTGGAGACTAGCTACTACACTTGACTAAATTAGAAAATAAATTCGTTGAAATTCTTAACACTAAATCTAATGCTTGGAGCAAAAGAAGAAAGGAGGAGGATGTTTTGGCTGAGCCGGAGTCTATTAATTATTTATGATAGTATGCATTGCGAAGAAAATAAATGAGGAATGAAATACACTCCTATTCCTTCAAAAAGTTAATTCTAGGTGAGAGGTTGAGACTTGCACATGGCATAATGAGAGAGCAATTAGAGTGCACTGATTCTAAGTGTAATACAGACTCAGAAAAGGAAGAACTAATAGGGTGGCTGAGCTATGGGAAAGCCATTCTCCACTCTTTACAAACAAAAGCTTAGCTTAACTTCACATTTTTAACCACCTATTTTATGGACTACAGGTAGGACTTCTTCCAAACATTCATTTGAGGCTAGTAAGTGATTTAACAGCTCTAATGACTCATTAAATCTAAGAAAAGGGTTTCCACCTTAATTACTCCACAACCAAGTACCTCTTCAACTGGGCTATCATCTTGATGCTAGATTGCTGGGCTGAGAAGGGAAGAAAAAAAAAAACTTTTAGAGTGGGTAGGAGGTAGTATTCCAAGGGGAACTTCAAAATCATCTTGTGAGCAAACAACAATAAGGAATCTACACCAATTTCATCTTGTGAGTTCATAAATATTTATCTAACAGTAGTAGTCCTGTATGGATGTGAGAGTTGGACTGTGAAGAAGGCTGAGCGCCGAAGAATTGATGCGTTTGAACTGTGGTGTTGGAGAAGACTCTTGAGAGTCCCTTGGACTGCAAGGAGATCCAACCAGTCCATTCTGAAGGAGATCAGCCCTGGGATTTCTTTGGAAGGAATGATGCTAAAGCTGAAACTCCAGTATTTTGGCCACCTCATGAGAAGAGTTGACTCATTGGAAAAGACTTTGATGCTGAGAGGGACTGGGGGCAGGAGGAGAAGGGGACGACCGAGGATGAGATGGCTGGATGGCATCACTGACTCGATGGACATGAGTCTGAGTGAACTCCGGGAGTTGGTGATGGACAGGGAGGCCTGGCGTGCTGCGATTCATGGGGTCGCAAGGAGTCGGACACGACTGAGCGACTGAACTGAACTGAACTGAGCTATTATAAGCCAGTCACTGTGCTGCGTACTAGACACAGACTAAGAACAAGACAGACACCAATCCTGATCTCTGACAGTTTCCAGTTTATCAGGAAAGGTAAAAAAAACAACTTTTTTTTTAAGCTCTAGTAAGGATAATGAAGTTAAAAAACTAAACTATGTGTATGCATTAACGGTGGGGGGTGGGGACGCGGGGGGAGATAGGCAAGAAAGTATATTCCAGGTGGAGAGACATACATGTTTGAAGGCCAAAAGCTAGAAAACAAGATGAATTTAAGGAACTGAAAGAAGTGAGAGACTAAAATGTGCAATGAAAGGGGGTAAGTGGGAAACGAGAAAGGAATGGTTTAGCAGAGTAAATTCTGCGCAACAAGTCCTGGCAAGAAGAGAAGTCCATTTCCTCACCCTTTAAATTCTGGCCAGCCCGGGATGTGCTTTGACCAATAAATGTGGTGAAGGTAACACTGTGACCTCTATTAGTTTGGGCCCCAAGAGACCTTGCCATATCCTCTTTCACTCCTTTGGAATGCTGTCCCAATACCACCAGGTAAGGAAACCAGTCTAGGCCAATGGAGGCAAAGGGACCACCTGGAAGAGAAGCAAGGTGCCCCAGCAGACAAGCAGAACCAAAGACCAAACACATGATGGAGATGAGCTTGGACCTTCTAGAGCTCAGTTACCCCTCCAACTGACCACCTGGGTGAAATTAGCCCAACTACCATCTGGTCAACTCAAAAAATCGTAAGAAATAAAAAATTCTTAGTTTTTTATTTTTTTAAGTTACTAAGCTTTGGGGATTTTGTTAGCAAATAGAAAGAAGACAAATTGTACAGGACCAGGTAAAAGACTTTGAAATTCATCCTGAATCAATGGTAAGACATGGATGGGTTTTTAGAGTCGAGTAACACAATCTATGAGTACCAGAGATACAGTGCCCAGGCCAACAAGATTTCCAGGAGCTGCAAAATCTTGTAAAGTTAAAGAAGAGACGGAATGGATTATGAAATGCAAAAGAACATAAAACAAAAACAAAAACAAAGGCAGAATCAGAGCTCATTCATGTTTCATTAGATGTCTGCAATCTGCAGCAGGATGGCTACAAATCAATTCTTAGATAGTTACATTTATCATTTTTCATCAGGGAGATGGGTTCATTTTAACCTGTTAGACTAGCCACAGAGGAAAGGCTCTCCAAAAAGACTTGTCTTTAAATGGCAAATATGGGAACAAAGAGAAGGTCCCAGAAGTGAGAGTAGTCATCAGAGACACCAAAAGGCTTACCACACCATGGTGCCAACTCATGAATACAGCAAAGAAATTTTATCTATCTTGCAGGCCAAAAATTTAGCAAAATTTGAGTCAAACTCCTTAAAAAAAACAATTCTCTCCCTAACTTTCTCTATAGATGGAATCTTTCATCCCAATGATGAGCTAGTTTGTACAGATGACCAAAAGCAAATTGATACCCACGTACTTATACCGGGCAGAGAATCTCATCAGGGAAGTAAATTAGCAAAAGAGAAGAAGGCCTATTTTCTGGACTCTAAATTCCAACAGCAAGTTATGACCGCTGGAGATCACCAAAAGCTGTCAAAAGGATGGTAGCCAAATACCTTGAAACTGCTTTCAGCCAATTTGCGGACCTCAGTCTGCCCCTCCCTGTCACATCTCCTTTGCCCTTTCCCTCCTATTTCCCAGGCTCCCCAGCTTTGTCTGTTTTGAATGGCAGGGCACAGTGTTCAGCTAAGGAAATCCCCTCCTTCCCCAGCTGGCTCACCAGGAAATTGTTTAGAAGTCAGCTTTTTCCTGGAGGTGGCCTGACTGCCTACAGGGAGAGAGGGAGACTGTCTCTGGAGCTGTCTCCCCAGCTGGTCAACTTGTGGATGCTGGGCCGACCACCGGGCCTCAGGCAGCCTCTGCAGTGTGAATTACCTGTCTGCATGAGTGTCTGCTGTATGGACTGCTTCAAATAAGCACCACCCAGGACCCACTATCCCTCACCTGCTAAATAGAACTTTTAAGTCATAAATTTTAGTTGTTTGGTTTTTTTATTTCCCACTTCACTTCTGATAAATAGGAGTGCTATTGCAAAGGGTGGCGTCTCAATCCAAGAAGGGTGAAGAGAGAGGTAATGAAATTACATCAAAATTAAATAAGAATTTTCCCTAAAGACATTCTTCAGTTTGATGAATACTTTAGCCCGAAAGAGTTTTAAATAGGGGAAGTCAGCCTCCCAGTCAATTCAATAAAAAGAGAATATGGCAGCTCTTTACTTTTTATTTAATTTTATTTATGTATTTAGTTTTTTTAACAGCAATTGCCAGAATCAAAGGAATATGGCCAAAATAATATTTTTCTAAGGATGAACTATTTAACTACACACCTAAGACCTTAAGGGGGCTTCCCAAGTGGTGCAGTGGTAAAGAATCGACCTGCTAATATAGGAGATGCAAGGGTCATGACTTTGATCCCTGGGTCGGGAAGATCTCCTGAAGCAGGAAATGGCAACCCAGTCCAGTATTCTTGCCTAGAAAACTCCATGGACAGAGGAGCCTGGAAGGCTACAATCCACGGGGCCACAAAGAGTCAGACACGACAGAGTGCACACGCACACGTGACCTTAAGAGAATATATTCCACATTAAATGTCAATATGATCATCCTTGCTCTCAACTGCAAACACATACAAGGAAGACAATCTTTAAGCTACTGCCAATGTTTTTTCAACTATCCATGGTACAAATGAAAATAGAGCTACTGTGAGAAATAAAGAACTTGATCCATGGAAAGATGCAATATCTTCCAATTTAGCTTAGTTAACTAAAGTGTTACTTGGGGGAAACTGTACAACTTGCTTCTTTAAGAACGTTAACAAAGGCTCTGCTCTCACTTACCTGCTCCAGGTGATTCAAGTACTACATAGAGGCTGGGACAGGAGGGACAATCTCTGAATGTCTCCTTCAGTCTTATGATGACATTGTTCAAAAGGAAAACCTCACCACTAGCCATATTCACGGAGACTTGTTATTTTTCCCCTTTCAGCATTTAGACAAAACAATTTAAAGCCCGGAATGGAATAAATTAAAACAAGTGTCAAACACACACCCCTTTAAATGCAGACTGCTTGTAATGTACGTAGGTGGGACATCCTAATTATCTCAGGCCTCAAGATGTCCTTGTTCTTTGGTGTAACAGTGACATAAGATTTATTTATAGTTTTCCTGAGACTCATTAAACATTTCCTGAAATGAGACCACATCACTGAAATCATTTTATTGTGGTAGGCTGCCAGAGCTCAGCCTTTGTAGCAGAGGGAGGGGCATTAAAAAAAAAAAAAATGAAAAGAGGATGCAGCCATTGGAGGTAAACAGCAAGAACACTCTCAGGCTATTACATCCTGTCCTGTTTAACTCATTAATTTAGGAGACCCTATGCTTATAGAGTGAACATTAGCATTAGTAATTCCTTTGTGATTGATCATGCAGCTGAAGAGAAAAACATAAATCAATCTACTTATATTTTAAATTAACGTAGATTAATTTCAAATAAGTAGACTGTTTACGCAGAAACTGGGACACTCAGATCATCCATGAAATATACTCTTTGGAACTTACTGTGGCCCCCCTAGTTGGACATGAAGTATTTTTATTTCCTCTCTTTTTTTAAATTTCCTTTTTCAAGTCCTGCAGGCTTCCACATTTTATGACTATCGGCACAAAGACCTATATAACAGCAAACTGGGTAATCTTTACTATTAAAAATATATACAAAGTACATTTTACCATCTGTATTTCACAGTAGTATTTCATGGTTAAACACTGGTGGGGAGGGCGGGGGGCAGGATCAATAACCAGATGGATGACCAATGCTAATTCTAAACAAATTACAAATAGCTAAATGTAGACAACTGATCTTGAATTACTCACAGACAAACTAAATAATGTGAAAGTATAGCAATGAAACACTGTCAAAGGGTCTGAAAGATGGTTCGTTTTCTAATTTCTGAGAAAATATTTCAATGGTGGATGTTAAAAGATGAGCCCATTTAAATTATTAAGTAGGAGTAACAAGGGCCATATAAAACACCAACTCCTACTTCTCCATCACTCAGACTAGCCCCTCTGATCTTCCCTAGAATGTATCATCCACATCACAGACCCTACAAAAAAGGAAAGGGTGATTGATTTGGGGAGTAAAAAGACTGAAGCAGTCACGGTATGAAGTAGTTCATGGCTAATGAGGATTTGGAAGCAGAACTGACATTCCTCATATTCTTTGAACATTAGTAAGCACACTGTGGCCACTTGATAAATGGCCACTCAAAATATTCTCTAGTTTCTGGATCAATTTATAGTCTCTCAGATAAAGGAAGAAAAAATGAGCAAGACAAATTTTTAGTGAAATTTAAAAAAAAAAAAGAAGAAGAATCTTGAAATATTAGTGCAGTACAAGCTGTAATTTGCCTGTTGTCAATTCTACCCTTTCACCCCTTAGTAACAGAACTTTCACATTACTGGTGATCAAGTACCAGGAGCTGAGCTAGATCATCAGGGAGGGAAGGTTTCACAGTACCAGACTCACACTCAGGAAGTTCTCTACATCCTACTTCTCTTTATCCCAAACAAAGCAAAGCTCACAAGCAAAGCAACTGTTAGGAATGCCCACTCAAATTCAGTTCAGTTCAGTTGCTCAGTCGTGTCCAACTCCTTGCGACCCCATGAACTGCAGCACACCAGGCTTCCCTGTCCATCGCCAATACCTGGAGCTTGCCCAAATTCATGTCCATCAAGTCAGTGATGCCAAAGACCTCGTGCATCATGCTTAAAGAAAGAATTAGGGAGTCCAGTTATTTCAATACTGAGACTCTTTTTTTCATCATTAAAATGAGTAAGATTTTGAAGTTTATTGACTATCATGAGTAAGCAAAATAATATATGCAAAGCAGTTGTCACACTACCCAACACAGGGACAACCTGAAATTTTTAATCATGATTTAGCTTGTTTGTAGCATGCATTTCAGCAGAAGATCTCTACCAACACACAAATTTCAAACCCCAAACAACCTCCTGTTACTCCAAAGTTCAACAATTAGAGAAACTCTATGAATACTATGATTTTCCAGGCAGCTGCCATTGTTTTTCACCTCTCCTCACCACCGCAGGATTCTATCCCCTTCCAACTAATTTCTGCAACTGCATATGAAACTGTAGCGAAGGAAAAAAAAAAAATTAATGTAATCAAAGTGCAAAGGAGTTCAATTCTACTGTTCCTAGTTAAAACCAAGATGGTTCACTAATACTGAACTGCATCTAATTTCTCCAAAGCAGGCTTTGTCAACTATAGCACTATTTGCTCTCACAGCTAGTAAATTCTTTCCTCTGAGGAACTATACTGTGCATTGCAGCATGTTTAAGCAGCATCCCTGGCCTCTACCCTCTAGGTGCCAACAGCACCCTCCCAGGTGTGACAATCAAAACTGTGTCCAGATATTGCCAAATGTCTCCTGGGAGACACCATTAACCCTGTGGAGAACCACTGCTAGGTTAACATCACTGAAATGAGAACCACAACTCTAGTATAAAGTCACCAGACTCATGAGTTTAGCTTCTCTCCTAAGTGAATCAAATAACTTCTTTAGAAATGAAAAGTGTTTCTCAACAGCTCTGGGGCAGTCGAGGAAAAAATATTAACTTTCTTAGAGAATGCCAGTTTCCTTCGTTGAGGAGGGGGAAAAGTCTTTTTTTCTCTGTCTTGCTCAATTCTCAGCCAGGGCTCTATATCAAAAGACAGATTAACAAGAGAGAAGCACAGATTTATTTAATATAAGTTTTACATGACACAGAAGCCTTCATAAGGAAATGAAGGCCAAACAAAGTAGTAAAATCTGAGCATTTCTTTATACTATGTTTGATGAAGAGCACAAACTCATGGAAAAGGTGACAGGACAGAAGGACATGAGGCAAGGGAAGTGAACTGGGGAAGCCTGGCAAAACCTCTTAATTCAGATGTCTCCTGGTGTCTTAACAGCTCACCAGGTAAATAACCCGTCCGCAATGCAGGAGGTACAGGAGACGCAGGTTAGATCCCTAGGCTGGGAAGACCCCTGAGAGGAGGAAAAAGGCAACCCACCCCAGTATTCTTGCCTGAAAAACCCCATGGAAAGAGGAGCCTGGCAAGCTACACAGTCCAAAGGATGACAGACAGCCAGAGATGACTGAGCAAATGGGCACACAGGTGGTGTCTTAGGAAACATGGATGCTCCTTTCCTCCTGGGCACACAAGGGTCATGAGCCTGCTTCAGGGAAGGGTCAGAGAGCCCTTCATGCCAATGCCAATTCTCAAACTCCTTCAGTTCCAAGCAGTCAAATGCCAACAACAAATGTCCTAGTATATAGCACAGGGAACGATACTCAGTATCCTGTGATCAACCAGAATGGAAAACAATACGAATTTTAAAAAAAGAATATACATGTATGAAAACCTGAGTCACTTTGCTGTATCGTACAAATTAACACAACACTGTAAATCAACTGTTGTTGTTGAGTCTGTAACCCACCAGGATCCTCTGTCTGTGGGATTTCCCAGGCAAAAATACTAGAGTGGGTTGCCATTTCCTTCTCCAAGGGATCTTTCTGACCCGGGGATTAAAACTCGCATCTCCTTCACTAACAGGCAATTTCTTTACCACAGAGCCAACTGAGAAGCCCCGTAAATCAACTATAGCAGCAGCAGCAGCAGTGTTAGTCGCTCAGTCATGTCGGACTTTCTGCGATTATATGGACTGTGGCAAGGCAGGATCCTCTGTCCATGGAATTCTCTAGTCAAGGATGCTGAAGTGGGGAGCCATTCCCTCCTCCAGCGGATCTTTCCAACCCCTATACTTCAATAAAAAGAATATCCAAAGTGCTAAGGGTCATACTTTGGGATAGTATGTCCTGAACACTGTTTTCTTCCTCACCTGTGGCCAACTCAACATGTCACTATGTACACAGTTCAGTTTCTGAGAACTGATACTTTCATCCGCTTTCAGAGAAGACAGATATAAAACCAACAAGAGCAGTAATCCTGACATTAGTGAAACACTTTATTATCAAACAAAACTACTTCTTACTAAGGATGGCTGGCAAGCAGTACCAGAAGAAGTTTTATCCATGTTTTGGACAATGGTCATATTTTAAGAGCCATTAAGCAGACAGTTGATCATTTCAGCAGCTGAGCATATCTTGCTATGTCCCTCAACCCCATCACTATGGGGCCAGAAAGAATACTTGGCATGACACCCACTCTAATATTATATGGTTGACTTCTCTTTTTGGTTTTTATTGACCACTATTAAACATGAGGTCAAAGTTATACACACTAGAGTAATACTTACTGCCACTTTCTGATTTTACAGTTCATTGTATCAGACAGAATGCTAGCAAGCACCTCACTTTTCTCATCTATAAAACGGGAATAATAATAGCACAGGGCTGTTATGAGGATCAAACTTATAAAAGGTTCACAACAGTGTTGCAACATAGGAATCAACATAAGTGATTGTTAAATAAAGTTAATGTGGCCTGATTATTTGAACATGATATTTTAATGCTTATGGTGGCATTCTTCATGTCAAATTGGCTGTTATTTTTCTTGTTTTTCTTCTGGTAGGAACACTGTTTTGAAATGTCCCTTTTTATCTCTGAACTTTTAGGACACACTCACACCTTGGGGAAAAAATCATTTTATTTTTCCTAGAAAACAATACCCCACTATATGTGATGTACTAACCTTATGTATATACGTATGTGTACATGTCAATTCTGATTGCAACCTACTACATAAATTTCCCTACCATCATTTATGAACCTTGTTCTACCATTTGAAAACACCACTTCAGGACCATATGTGTCAGAGGTGTTCTGCAGAGAGGTAAGATCAGCAGATATTAAAGAAGGGGTTCTGTAGTCAAATAAGTTTGGGAAACAGTTTATGTCATATACCCCAAACACAATGCAAGCCAAGAAATTCCAAATTAAGAAATGGATTCATCCTGTAGAACTCAAAGATCTCAAATTTATTTATGGACTGGGAATATTTTTTCTTCGTTGGTAACAGAGTACCACTACAAAGCTTGAGGAATCATAGCTAATTCTTATATTTCTTAAATGGAAGGAAAACAAAGCCTCAAAGAGGCATTCTTCGTGACTCAGCCTACAAGTGCCTTAAACCTGTGACTAACTCAAAGGAGGTGCTTAGGAATTCTCACTCAATTCTGTTAAGCATTTTGCAGTTTCTTAATATGATTTAATGACAAGTGATCCTGAATGCCAAAGAAAGGCAATGCCAAAGAATGCTCAAACTACCACACAACTGCACTCATCTCACACGCTAGTAAAGCAATGCTCAAAATTCTCCAAGCTAGGCTTCAGCAATACGTGAACCGTGAATTCCAATGTTCAAGTTGGTTTCAGAAAAGGCAGAGGAACCAGAGATCAAACTATCAACATCCGCTGGATCATGGAAAAAGCAAGAGAATTCCAGAAAAACATCTATTTCTGCTTCACTGACTATGCCAAAGCCTTTGACTGTGTGGATCACAACAAATTGTGGAAAAGTCTGAAAGAGATGGCAATACCAGACCACCTGACCTGCCTCTTGAGAAATCCGTATGCAGGTCAGCAAGTAACAGTTAGAACTTGACATGGAACAACAGACTGGTTCCAAATTGGGAAAGGAGTATGTCAAGGCTTTATATTGTCACCCTGCTTATTTAACTTATATGTAGAGTACATGATGAGAAACACTGGGATGGAGGAAGCACAAGCTGGAATCAAGATTGCCGGGAGAAAGATCAATAACCTCAGATATGCAGATGACACCATCCTTCTGGCAGAAAGTGACGAGGAACTAAAAAGCCTCTTGATGAAAGTGAAAGAGGAGAGTGAAAAAGTTGGCTTAAAGTTCAACATGCAGAAAACAAAGATCATGGCATCCAGTCCCATCACTTCATGGCAAATAGATGGGGAAACAGTGGGAACAGTGGCTGACTTTATTTTTCTGGGCTTCAAAATCACTGCAGATGGTGACTGCAGCCATGAAATTAAAAGATGCTTACTCCTTGGAAGGAAAGTTATGACCAACCTAGATAGCATATTGAAAAGCAGAGGCATTACTTTGCCAACAAAGGTCCATATAGTCAAGGCTATGGTTTTTCCAGTGGTCATGTATGGATGTGAGAGTTGGACTGTGAAGAAAGCTGAGCGCCAAAGAATTGATGCTTTTGAGCTGTGGTGTTGGAGAAGACTCTTGAGAGTCCCTTGGACGGCAAGGAGATCCAACCAGTCCATCCTAAAGGAGATCAGTCCTGGGTGTTCGTTGGAAGGACAGATGTTGAAGCTGAAACTCCAATACTTTGGCCACCTGATGCAAAGAGCTGACTCATTTGAAAAGACCCTGATGCTGGGAAAGATTGAGGGCAGGAGGAGAAGGGGACGACAGAGGATGAGATGGCTGGATGGCATCACTGACTCAATGGACACGGGTTTGGGTGGACTTCGGGAGTTGGTGATGGACAGTGAGGCCTGGCATACTGCGGTTCATGGGGTCACAAAGAGTAGGACATGACTGAGCAACTGAACTGAACTGAACTGATCCTGAATTGCTCTTCCCTTATAAAAGAATGTCCGAATTGAGTAAGCAAAATTCAGTTCAGTTCAGTTCATTTCAGTCACTCAATCGTGTCCGACTCCTTGCGACCCCATGGAGTGCAGCACGACAGGCCTCCCTGTCCATCACCAACTCCTGGAAATTTCTCAAACTCATGTCTATCAAGTCGGTGATGCTATCCAACCATCTCATCCTCTGTCATCCCCTTCTCCTCCGTGCTTCAATTTTTCCCAGCATCACAGTCTTTTCCAATGAGTCGGTTCTTCACATCAGGTAGCCAAAGTATTGGAGTTTCAGCTTTAGCATCAGTCCTTCCAATGAATATTCAGGACTGATTTTCTTTAGGATGGACTGGTTGGATCTCCTTGCAGTCCAAGAGACTCTCAAGAGTCTTCTCCAACACCACAGTTCAAAAGCATTAATTCTTCAGTGCTCAACTTTCTATACAGTCCAGCTCTCACATTCATACATGACCACTGGAAAAACCATAGCTTTGACTAGACAGATCTTTGTTGGTAAAGTAGTATCTCTGCTTTTTAATATGCAGTCTAGGTTGGTCATAGCTTTTCTTCCAAGGAGCAAGCATCTTTTAATTTGATGACTGCAGTCACCATCTGCAGGGAGTTTGGGGCCCAAGAAACAAAGTCTCTTACTGTTGTCACTGTTTCCCCATCTATTTGACATGAAGTGAAGGGACCGGATGACATCATCTTCGTTTTCTGAAGGCTGAGTTTCAAGTCACCTTTTTCACTCTACTCTTTCACTTTGATCAAGAGGCTCTTTAGTTCTTCTTCACTGTTATCTGCATATATGAGGTTATTGATCTTTCTCCCGGCAATCTTGATGACAGCTTCTGCTTCATCCAGTCAAGCATTTATCATGATGTACTCTGCATGTAAGTTAAATGAGCAGAGTGACAATATATAGCCTTGACGTACTCCTTTCCCAATCTGGAACCAGTCTGTTGTTCCATGTCCAGTTCTAACTGTTGCTTCTTGACTTGCATACAGATTTCTCAAGAGGCAGGCCAGGTGGTCTGGTATTCCATCTCTTTCATTCTTTTCCACAGCTTGTTGTGATCCACACAGTCAAAGACTTTGGCATAGTCAATAAAGCAAAAGTAGCTGTTTTTCTGGAACTCTCTTGCTGTTTCCAGCGGATGTTAGCAATATGATCTCCAGTTCCTCTACCTTTTCTAAATCCAGTTTGGCCATCTGGAAGTTCATGGTTCACGTACTGTTGAAGCCTGGCTTGGAGAATTTTGAGCATTATTTTGCTAGCATGTAAGATGAGTAAATTGTGCAGTAGCTTGAGCATTCTTTGGCATTGCCTTTCTTTGGGATTAAAATGAAAGCTGACCTTTCCCAGTCCTGTGCCCACTGTTGAGTTTTCCAGATTTGCTGGCACATTAAGTGCAGCACTTTCACAGCATCGTCTTTCAGGATTCGAAACAGCTCAACTGGAATTCCATCACCTCCACTAGCTTTGTTCACAATGATGCTTCCTAAGGCCCACCTGACTTCACATTCCAGGATGTCTGGCTCTAGATGAGTGATCACACCATCGTGGTTATCTAGATCATGAAGATCTTTTTTGTATAAGTAAGATTAAATGAGATTAAAACTGCTACATAGATGCTAAAAGCTTTCAAAAGTCTTTTTTTGGGGGAGGGTGCTCATTCATCCATTTATGCAGTATTGTACCCAATAAATGTTTATGTGTAAGCACTACACTGGGTGTCCATATGTGTGTGTGAGCATTTAATTATATTAATTGTATATCATTAATATAATGATTATATAATATATAGACACATATGTTTTAGGGTGGAGGATTGGCGTTTCTTTTTTTTTCCTAGTTTAAATGAGATATAATTGACATATAATGTTGTATTACAATATATAACACTAATAATTAGATATATATATATTCTGAATGATTGCCACAGTAAGTTTAGTTAACATCTATTACTTTACAGAGCTAGCAATTTTTTAATACAGTCTTTTAAATAAATAAAATATTTAAGACCATGAAGAGAATCCTTTGGATAGTCTATTTCCTCTCTGTAAGATACTTCGAGAAAGAACCACCAGCTCACAAACTGAAAAGCTATATGCCTAAATTATTCTTTGTAGCATTACAGAATAACAGAGGGCTTCCCAGGAAGCGCTAGTGGTAAATAACACCCCTGCCAATGCAGGAGACGCCAGAGACTGTGTTCAACTCCTGCGTCTGGAAGATCCACTGGAGGAGGAAATAACAACCCGCTCCAGTATTCTTGCCTGGAAAGTTCCACAGAAGAGTCTGGCTGGCTACAGTCCATGGGGTCAGAGACACTACAGACACTACTGAGCAACAGGGCACACACGCATGCACACACACACGTGTGTGTGTGTGCCCATTCACATACCCATTCATTGATTCACTCATCAAATGTTCATTAAATTCTAGTCTGCCAGAATATTAAAATGGGAAAGTGGAAACCAAGGCAAAAAACAAAACAAGCAAAAATGGAAAATGGAAAATGGGGGGAGGGGAAGGTAAGGTAAAACCAGGGAATTGGTTATGTAATATAGAGACTGTCGGTTCGCTGGATAACACCAAAATGTGTAACTGGGTAAACATGAATTATATAATGTCAGCACTCAGCTGTTATACAGGGGATATTCCTTATATGATATTGCTGTGGAGAGGCAGGGAGTCTGGACTGGAGAACAGGAACTAAGATCCTCATGTTACAACAGGGAAAACTGAAGAGAGCTGGTGTGTGAGGGCATCAGTTCTCAACAGGAGTCTGCTGGAGAAATCAACCTTAAGATGCAGATGTTCTGGCCTCTCTCCAGACATTCTGATTCTTGAGGCCTGTGGTGTGCCTGAGAATCTGCATTTCTAACGACCACCCAGCAGCTTCTGAGGCTGCTGGTCTGTAGACCACACATTCTTTCAATGAAACCTCAGTGCGTAATACCTGCTTGAGGTGCTAAAATCCGATCAGTGAGAAAAGCACACGTGAGAAACAAGCATTCGGGTGGTAATAACTTTTTAAAAATTATTTTAAAGTAATATAGTATTCTTCAAATAAATTCAAAAAAATTATTCGGGAACCAAAATTTCCCGGCTGTAATTTATTTATTACATTAGAGGAAAAAGCCGTTAGGCAGCCATCTGGGGTTGACCCAAAGGTCAGTCTCAGATGTGGACACTGGGAGGGAGTGGAGTAGGCTGACCACAAGGGCTAGCAGCCACCTGGAGAGGGTCTACAAAGGAGGCTCCAGCCTTTCCTGCCAGTCCTGTGTGTGCCCTCTCCCTGGGACCATGGGAGGATCACTGGAGAACAGAAAGGGTGCTGACAGAGAGGAAGCAAAAAAAATATGTCCGCTCTCTTGCCAACAAGCCCCGGTTAAAGGACTTTCAAAGCTGCAAGTCCTCCTCTTCCTCCTTCTGGTTACTGATGCCGACCCTCTGAACTCAGTGCAGTTAGAATTTGCTCTCTCCCTTTTCTGCATTTTATCATTTACTTCCTGATTTAAAATATTAAAGCTTCACTACGTTCTATTTCTGGTCCTCCACCCACCCCCTTTGGTTCCAAATTTCAGCAAAAGCATCTCCAGGTTAGAAAATGACAGACTCAATGAGGGTATAAAATTCACCCTGGGCAGGATCAGCCACCTAAGAGGACAACTCAGTCCTATTTGTCTTGGCAAGGCATTCAGTAAGCTGCTGGTTATGTCATTCACCCACAAGTAGGCAGGCCTGGCTATTTTGCAGTCATCCATTTCCCAAAAATGGTATCCTGACCACACACACACACACAGACACACACACACACAGACACACACACACACAGACACACACAGACACACACAGACACACACACACACACACACACACACACACCGTATACCACCTCTCCAGTGCCTTTCAAAAGAAGCAGGGCCAGACAAAAGGGAATGAGAACAAAAAAGATACAATCAACATGGAACAAAACACATAAAATTTTTCAATACACAAAGATTTTTTTTAGCTACAGAGAAAGTACAGAATAAAATGCGGATAGCTGGAGAATTTTACCCAATAAGTTGATACAGCATACTTCTGAAGTTAAATGACAAAACCAGGAAAGCCAAGCAGTACCCAAAATTCCACTACTAAAGTGTTTCATCTCAGGTATTTTATATGAGTTAATTTCAAGTTACAGCTAAATGTCAAGGAAAACTGGTTTGCTTTCTACATGGCATTATGTTTGGTGCCCTAAGGCCTTCAGGCCCTGAGTAGCTTATAAATAAATAACATTTTCTCCTGACTGTTATGTAAAATAATTTCCCAGCTTGCACTTCCTGCAGTCCCTAAAGGAAACAGAATTCCAGTGTTACAAGAGAATTAGATCTATTAGCCACAGTAAACAGTTTCTGAAAGCACACCAGCAAAATGCTAAGAGAGTCAGCCTCTGTCCTTTTATATTTATACCTGTATCCATACTAAGGCTGGGACTGAAATTTGTAAAACTCCCAAACAGAACTGCAAGATGGAACTATACCACACATAGGCTTACGAACCTAGAAAAATGTATGAGCAACCTAAAATGGGAGAAGGGGGAGAATAAACAACATTTCTCTAAATTCTGGTTTAAGATAATTTGCAAGCATTTAAAAATCCCGTGAAAGTGAAAGTGAAAAACGAATGTCTCTCAGTCGTGTCCGACTCTTTGCAACCCCATGGACTATACAGTCCATGGAATTCTCTAGGCCAGAATACTAGAATGGGTATCCATTCCGTTCTCCAAGGGATCTTCCCAACCTAGGGATCAAACTAAGGTCTCCTGCACTGCAGGTGGATTCTTTACCAGCTAAGCCACCAGAGAAGCCCATATAAAAAAATCCTGTATTTATATCTTAAGATCACCAAAAGACTACACTGAGACAAGCTATCATGAAATTATTGTGACCAAATAACACTAATTATAAACTGCACATCTTTGATTAACTAATGAAGCTTTTACCAGTAGTACCTTTTTAAAACTACTTTGCCCAGTGTGCTAAGACAGTGTTGAACTTTAAGCCCAAGGAAAAATGACCAGTTCAATCATACCCCCTCTTTAAAGGCAAAAGGAAAAGACCTGGAATATTCTGAGATGAGACCCACCTCACTTGGCCCTCTCAGTGATTCTCTTGTTCTATAAAAGGTCGAGTTTTCTCTCTCTACTTTGAGACTTTCCTCATTAATGAAAGTTTTCCCTACTGCAACAGCCTGAATAAAATGCTCAGTAATTTGCCTTTTCGTTGTGATAAAATTCAAAGTGTTCAAGCAGAGCTATGGTAAAGTTTGAAACAGGATTAGAAGTCACCTGGGCCAGCCTCATTAAACTTCAGTTTGTGTTAAACCCAAGAGGTCGAAAATTCTTGGAAAGTTCAGTCGGACTAACTCAAAACCTCAAAACCCATGTTTGAACTTTGGACATCTTTCCTTTAAAAGATAATAACATAATTCATACTGGCTCAGCTTATTCAATAGATTTGTAAAACAAATCCCTTAATATCACAAGCAAAGGCATTCCTCTTCAACTCAAGCATTTCAAAAGTCATTCCTGCCAATGTATAATGTCTAAGCAACTATTTAAATTATCTAAAATTTAAAGTGCTTCAAATTGTTTGAACAATTTAAAACCTGTTTTGATTTTAGCATCATAAAATCTCACAAGAGATTTATTAAGAAACAAATGCTGCAATGCATGAAGAAGCTACTGCAGAGATACACTATCTGTGAACCACGCAGCTGAATTTTTATGTCCCAAAGCAAAAGGACTGAACTGACTCACCCAGCCTCCTTCAACTGCCCAGGAACAAACCTAAAAAGATGACAAGAGCAGAGTGAAGAAGTAAAGAGAAAAGAAGGCAAATGTCACTCCTTGAAATGCACTCAACAGACTTACTGCTCCATATTCTTCCAAGCATTGGTCACTTCCTGAGCACACTTCCATAGCAGTGGATTATTCAGCTATAAATTTTTAGTCGCCCAACTCGTTAAAGTACAAGTGTGCCAGTGTTACATCTGATAAGTCCCCAACATCTGCACAATAAACCCAAGCGAACTCTGCATCCATTGTGTGGGTAACTATATTTTAGAACAGTGCTTGACACATAGGAAGCACCCACTAAACACTTGTTGAATGAACCAGTAAATGCCCACTGTTGTCTCTGATGTTATTACTGCTGCTTGGCTGGAAATTCCTAAGTTTCTGTTAGGTGTGGGATTAAACAAACAAAACAGAATCCACTGACATTTGTACCTTCTGTCTCAATCATCCTTTAGGCTTATCCAAACTCACAGCTTTGTTTTACCAAGACTAACGACTCCAAGTCCCCAAGAGCAGGAAGAGTGCCTTTGGTTCTCTTTCAGAAGCCCTAGAAACACTATGACATTAACATGCAGGCCCAGAGGTCAGTTGAAGGGTGGGACATGCTTCTAGGTTTCTAAGGTCCCAGAGAGTTCAACATTCTCTCAAAGAGCCAAATACACCCAGGAGTACAGAATTCATTTACCAACAGCATCTGACTGCCTTCCATTTCCATCTAAACCTCAAATGTTTAAACTTTTATGTCTAGGAAACAATAAACCGGATTGGGACTAGCTACTCTGTTGGTTCATAATGTTTTCACAGCTTGTCAATTTTAAGCAGAAGAAATGAAAAGGCCACATCCAGGATCAAAAATTAGACACACACGTTAGGATATGAAAATAGAGCTGGACCGCCCAAGTGGAGAGCTTAGTCTTGTGGAGAGCTTAGTCTTGGCTGAAATTACCTAGCTTAACTTCAGAGATCCATTCCTGGAAGGGAAAGACATGAACAACTGCAGTCAATTGTGGAAAATGTGGAGCCTCACTTAACGTTCCTGGTAAAGGAACTCCACATGAATTTACATCTCCTCTCAGCCCTGCTAAGACTAAAAAACACTAGGCTCGGATACCACTCAGTCATAAAAAAGAATGAAATTTTGCCTTTTGCAACAACATGGATGGACCTGGATGGTTTCATGCTTAGTGAAATAAGTAGGTCAAGATAAATACTCTGTGTTATTAGTTATATGCGAATCTAAAAACTAAAGCGAGTGAATACAACAAAAAAGAAACAGACTTGAAGATTTAGAGAACTAGTGGTTACCAGTGAGAAGAGAGAGGGAAGAAGGGGCAGGATAAAGATAGAGGATTAAGAGATACAAAGTACAATGTATAAAATAAGCTAAAAGTATATATTGTACAGCACAGGGAATATATCCATTATTTTGCAATAACTATAAATGGAGTACAATCTTTAAAAACTGTGAATCACTATGTTGGACACCTGAAACATATATTATACACCAACTATATCTCAGAACACACACACACACTCACACACACACACACGTGGGCACAAAACCAGAACACTAGGCTTGCACCTGCCCTACCTGGTGAATGATAGTCAAAGAAGATAGGATTTGAATCCAAAAAGTAAGGACTAAAGTAAAAGACTAAATGATGAAACTGAGTCCTGCAAAACACAGATATAACTACTATAAATTCATATGTAAATTAATTCCCTTATTATGCCAAAGGATTGCTCAAGAAAAATAATTAGAATCTCTCCTCTCCAAGAATTTGTAAATCCCTCTTCTACCAGTTGGAATGGAAATTACAAAATGCCAGCTCCCACTGATCGTCAAAAGCCAACACTTGAATGAAAATGCCTACCCTGTAATACACAAAGCTCCAGCCAGAGTTCTGTATTCTGTGCGGGTCTAGTGGGGAACAGGAAGGATGCATCTGTTGAAAGACAGGCAGAGCGCTGGGGAGACTTTAGGGAGAGGACAAAAAAAGCACTTGGTTCACTAAACAAAGTAACAAAAGAGCGCATGTTATCTTAAGGAAGTCTCCCTGGAGTCCTATTCCTGCATCTCCTTGCGGGGCCTCCATATCTAGTCTGGCTCCCAAGATGGGCTAACAGGATGGACACAGGCCACGCACAGGACTGCTTACATACTTATAAGCGGAGGCGAATGCGACAGAGAAACTTTATTTTAAATTTCATCTTCACTGATTTAAAAAGATAGTGCAGTTAATGGAAAACTTTTCATTTTATTTTAAACCACCTGAATCTACTTTTCCAACTAAATTCTTTTAAATGTATATACTCAAGTATGGAAGACACACACACAGAGCAAGTATTCCCAATGAAATCACAGCATCCAAACTGAGATGTACTCTAAATGTAAAATATACACTTGATTTCAAAGACCGGTACGAAAACAAAGGTAAAAATCTCATTAGTAACTTAATATTGACTACTTGTTGAAATGATAATATCCTGAATAGATTCAGTCAAAATGAGTATCATTAAAATTAATTTATTATAATTTACCAGTTGAAATTAATTTTATTTATACAATAATAAAATTCTATTATTAACAGTAATTAAATCTACTTCATTTTATTCTTTTAAAGTAGCTATTAAAAATTTTTAACTACTTGTGGTTCACATTATATTTACATTGGACAGCACCACTCTTCAGATTTAAATCAGGCTAAACTTTCAGCTTTAAAACTCCCTCTTAATCTTTTCTGTGTCTGGACTTTGGCAATCAGATAAAACCTATGGACCCTTCTAAGAATGATGCTTATAAATAAATAAAATGAGTGGTTTATCAAATGAATACAATAAAATAAATTGGTTTCACAAATGAAACCAATTATACTAAAATACTGTTGCCCAAATTCTTTAAAAATAATTTTATAATTGTGCTTTTCTTTTTTGAAAGTGTACTTTTCATAATTAAAGAACTGAAAACCATAAATAAATAGTGATGAGTCAAATGACTAGCATAATTTCTAACTAGAGACAAACATAAATGAATCTGTCATGCCATATTAAATTTTCCAAGATTTCTATTTGATGGCAAAGTTGTGGGTATTGTTTATGCTGCTGAGGTTTGTTGCCTACATTTATAATTGAAGGAAATGCTCAAGTGCAGTTCAGGGTGAGGTGTGGGGAATGTGGATGTACTTACTTTTTACTCCGCCCAAATGTATAAACCCCTTAATATTTACTCACAGACCCCCGCGGGGATCCATGGACTCTAGGTTAAAAGGACTGTTTTACTACCTGGTGAATTCCTGAATCTGTTTGTTAAAAATGACCCCTATCCCTAGGATGTCATTTCACCTTGGCTCATTCCTGTTCATTTGGAGGTCATGACTCACAATTCCTGTTTTTGACCACAACCAAACCAATATTATAAGGAAATGCTTGCACTTGTTTTTTTCCGATACTTTTGCTCTCCAAAGAGAACAGGAAGAGCAGTTCAGAATGTATATATTTTAATTTTTTTGAAGTATAGTTGATTTACAATGTGTTATTTTCTGCTGTACAGCTAAATGACTCAGTTATACACATATATTTTTCATATTCTTTTCTATTATAATTTATCACAACATACTGAATATCCTGAATATCCTGTTGAAGAATGTATATTTAAAAGGAAAGAAAAAAATTTTTAAGTACATAGTATCAAAAATTAGTCTTTTGATCTAATGATTAATTTCTGTGTGTCAGAATATTCAGCAACCACAAAGACCACAGAAATTTCAGTGGCACTTAATATAATTGACCACCTGGTAATGTCCATGTGTAGAGTTGTCTCTTGTGTTGTTGGAAGAGGGTGTTTCCTATGACCAGTGCATTCTCTTAGCAAAACCCTGTTAGCCTTTGCCCTGCTTCATTTTGTACTCCAAGGTCAAATTTAGCTGTTACTCCTTGTATCTTTTGACTTCCTACTTTTGCATTCCAGTCCCCTGTGATGAAAAGGACATCTGTTTTTGGTGTTGGTTCTAGAAGGTCTTATATGTCATCATAGAACTGTTCAACTTTAGCTTCTTCGGCATTAGAACTTGGGGCATAGACTTGGATTACTGTGATATTGAATGGTTTGATACTGAATGGAAACAAACAGAGATCATTCTGTCATTTTTGAGACTGCATCCAATTACTGCATTTCGTACTAAATATCAATAACCTCAAATATGCAGATGACACCACCCTTATGGCAGAAAGCGACAAGAACTAAAAAGCCTCTTGATGAAAGTAAAAGAAGAGAGTGAAAAAGTTGGCTTAAAACTCAACATTCAAAAAAAACGAAGATCATGGCATCCAGTCCCATCAGTTCATAGCAAATAGATACGGAAACAATGGAAAACATGACAGACTTTTTTGGGGGCGGGGGGGGCTCCAAAATCATTGCAGACGGTGACTGCAGCCATGAAATTAAGATGTGTGTTCCTTGGAAGAAAAGCTTTGACTAACCTAGACAGCATATTAAAGAGCAGAAACATGACTTTAGTGACAAAGGTCTGTCTAGTCAAAGCTATGGTTTTCCCAGTGATCGTGCATGGATGTGAGAGTTGGACCATAAAGAAAGTTGAGCACCAAAGAATGGATGCTTTTGATCTGTGGTGTTAGAGAAGACTCTTGAGAGTCTCTTGGACTGCAAGGAGATCCAACCAGTCCACCCTAAAGGAAATCAGTCCTAAATATTCATTGGAAGGACTGTTGCTGAAGCTGAAGCTCCAATATTTTGGCCACCTGATATGGAGAACTGACTCACTGGAAAAGACCCTGATGCTGGGAAAGACTGAAGGCAGGAGAAGGGGACGACAGGATGAGATGGTTGGATGGCATCACCAATGCAATGGACATGAGTTTGAGCAAGTTCCGGGAGCTGGCGATGGACAGGGAAGTCTGGCATGCTGCAGTCCATGGGGGTCACAAAGAGTCGGACACAACTGAGCAACTGAACTAAATATAATTGCACAAAGTACCTCCCAGTTTATTTTAATTTACAAACACTTCTACTATACCTATTGTCTGTGAGGTACTGTTCTAGGACTCCAAGCATTAACTCCTAAATCCTTAACACAATCCTATGACTTAAGTATAATCAGTATTATCCCCTAATAAAAATGAGAAAATTGAGGCTCAGAGAGATGTTAAATAACTTTCCCAAGGTTACACAGCTGGGCTTCCAAGAGAAACCAGCTGCCTATTGTATTTTCAAGGTGAGGTCAACACCAAACAATGGAACCTCAAGACTGCTCATTACAAGTGAGCTAATGGTTTTGTTTTGTTTCGTTTTGTTTTATCATCTTCATTCTTGCTTCTTAATCACTTGCTGAAAAAGTAAAGCTAGATGAGGTAAGAAAGGCCACCTTTATATAAGAAAGGCCATTTTTATACCTCCCAGCATATTCACAATCAGGTTTCAAAATTAAACCAAAGGCCTTTCTTTGTCTGTGATGAAAAATAAGCTCTTCTGTATCTCAGCACAGAGAATGCTAGGCCTGGCATTTCTTCCAACTCTTATCTGAAATACGTTCCAGGGGAACTGAGGCCTGTGATAAGCCAAGTTTCGACTTCACCACACCAGCTCAAGAGAGATTACACACATGCTCATGGGACTGAACCAGCAGGGGAATGACCCAGAAACCTTAGTTCCTAGGTGTCCAGTCACTATTGACACTGTTGCCAGGACCATGCGAACTCCGCCTGTGTCAGGCGCTCAGCCATGAGCTTTCACCAGAGAAACCAGCCCTACAGGTGTATCCAGGGAGGCAGGTGTACAAGGGCCACATTCTTGCCTTCTGTGAACAAATGCAGAATTGTCTCCAGGCTGTGCTAGGCTCCAAGAGCCAGATAACAGCCTCACAAAAACACACACAGTAATCTCAACACAGAAACATTTTAGCAGGCTGCCACTCTGTAACGCTGAAAGTAAAAGGCTTTGAATGCCAACCACTAAAAGAAAGAGTCTGATAATGTTACAATAACATTCATCTAGATAGACAAGGCTTCTTGGGTAAAATTTAACTACATCAGGAATCTTTGGGGCAGATACAATCGATCAATATTTGTGGCTCAGAAAACCCACTGCTCTCTTTTAAAAGATTTCTTGGACTAATATAAAAGCTTCTTCTTGGCTATGTTAACTGCCATCCCCTTGCTGAAATGATGGAGTCCCAGTGGTAACTATAATATTAAATAAAATGACTTCATTTCCTCCAGAGAAATATTTTTACCTCGACCCCCGCACTCCGGCACTCAAATACACAGGATTCCAATATCAAGGGGCAAAAAGTCAGGCCTAATAGGCCTGGCCCATTCTCAGATTAACAACCTTAGGGGAATAATCCTATAAGAAAATATTTTCAAGATTTGGGGTAATAACATTTTGGGGCCAGATGAAATTTGTTAGAGTTTGCACTTTTGTTTCTCAAAACCTCTGAAGTCATTTGTTTCCCACAGTTTTTCTCAGAAGCTACTTTGTGGGAAAGAAAGCCAGTTCCTAGGCAACAAGCCAGCTAGAACTGGGTTTCTCTGAAAGCCAGCCAGCCCCCGCCAAGGCTGGGCTAAAATGGCCAGCTCTTGCCAAGGTGGTTAATTTTTGACCCAGGTAGAGCTATAGGTACTGACCTGGAAAAATGTTTATGACAGTGTGTCAGGGAACAAGCAACATGGACCCGGTTTCTTGGATCTGCTTTCTTGCTTCAAATTACATAGGAGGAGTTATGCCAACCTGTGAAATGCTTATCTCTAGATAACAGTGAAGGATGGGGATACCCTGGTTGGAGGGATGGTGGAAAATATTGTGACAAAGACATAAACTCGGGAACCAAACTGCCTCCTGTACAAATCCCAGCTTGGCTTCTTCTTACCTGAGTGATGCTTGGTCAAGTTACTCAGACACTCTCTGCTTCAGTTTCCTCCTCTGTAGATTAGAGCCCACAACCCACACGGCTGTGGTAAGAATTAATGAACGTATATATACCCAGTACTTAAGGTAACTGCAGTTCTCACATGTTACTTGGTAACATTTGTCACATTTGCCACAACCTTTCTAACAAAAGGTAGGACTACTGTCTCCATGCAGAGATGAAAGCACAGAAGCTTAGAGAAATTACAGAATTTGCTCTACACCATGGAGTTAATAAGAGACCACGTGGAGGGATGCACACCAGTGGTGTCAACTCACAACCCAGCAGGGTTAGTCTCTTTGGTCTCTTGTCTGGCTTTTCTTTACTGACTTATTTCTCTCTTAAAAAAAGAAAGTGATAGGAGAAGTCTTTTTAAAAAAATAGGGTATATTATACTTTTCTAATTAATAAAAATAATCTTAAAGACATGAAATTCTACCAAGTCAAACTCTTGAAGGCTGAGAGATGAGGGGCTACTCTTCTCCTGCCCTCTTGGCCTGGCTTGCACCCCAATTCTAGTTGATCTTCCCCAGACGGGCAAATAGAGCAGAGGAAGGCCATGCTCACAGGGAAGAGACTCAATTAACCACAGCTCAACTTTCTTGGAAAAATCTCTCCTAAGGCTCAAGAGAGGCAGCACGATAAATCCAGGCGCTTAAGGAAGGGAATGCAAACAACGCACATAACTCTGCTGTGCTTTTTCCTCCTTGAGAAGTCTCCCAGTTTCCCTCGAAAGAAATATTTACCTTGAGGTTCCTATGTTTCTTTATATCACTTTTTCATCTCTGGAATTGCTACAGTTGGTTGTCCTTCAAATATCAGCATGACAATGACTGATCTTTCAAAATGCCACCCTCGCTCACCCTGTGATGGCAGGAAAGGAAAAAAACAACCACACAGGGCTGCTTGTCACAATATTTACCAGGGCTGGAATGTTTTGTTAGTTTTCGGTGGAGGATACCGAGACTTGACAAAGGAAAAACAAAAACTCCTCTGTGTCAAAACACAAGCTGAAGATGATTTCCTTCTCTGCTGCCCTGGTGTCAACTGCACACAAATTCAGAGCTGCCCTGGGCTCAAGGAGTGTTTATGGTCCCACGGAGCTATAAACACGCCATCCTTCAAAACAACACACAGAGCCACCCAACATCAAACAAGCGAGGTTGTTCCAGAAAGGATATACTGGGTTTTGACGTCCAATGCACTGAGTGAAATAACTTTGTTTCCCCTAAAAATAGGTAAACTAAAACAAATACAGGCGTTTTCCAAAGCACTGTAGTCAGCTACTTCTTCCTGTGACTCACAACGATCTCATGGCTTCTTTTTTGTAATGAGCATGGGCCAGGAATGACATGCTCTTTGGTGGATTGACCCACAGACTCTTTGTACCAGTGCTGTGATGAATTTGAAATTATTCCCATTTTGTAGGTGAGAAGACTGAGGCTCATGGAGGTCAAGCCATGGTATAGGTTCACAAAGTTTGCCATTGGCTTTTGGACCGTGGTCTGTGAGATTCTGGAGGTCGAACTTTAAGAAAATTGGCTCAGATAGTACCTCAGTGTCCCTTCAACAAGGGTTTAAGTGAAATTCATTCAAAGTTTCTGGGCTCCACATCTCATTTCTTTTCACCAAAAACACCTAGACTCTACAATGATCAATTTTAAAATTTAAAGTAGGCGTACTTTTTCTATGTCTAAAATGAAAAGAATGGCAATACCAAGTGTAGGTGAGAATGCTAAACAACAGAAATTCATATACTGCTGGTGGGAATGCGGACTGGCACCACCATCTTGGAACACTATTTAAAACTATCTAGTAGAATTAGATAAACTCATACCCTATGCCCCAATCCTGCAATTGCACCCCAGGGTTCAACCCCTGAGAAATGCATGTACTTTTCATGTGCACCAAGACATAGATGGTCATCGATGGTCATAGTGACAGTGATATTATTCATAAGAGTCCCAAATTGCAAGCAACATAAATGTCACCAAAAGTAAAGCATGCTTGTAAACGGTGCTGTCTCCACACTGTAATACTATACAAAAATGAAAATGAATGAACCATAGCTATCCACAACACAGACAAACCTCAGGATAATGGTGAGGAAATGAAAGCAAAAGAATACAACACTGAATGAATCCATTTATAAAGAGTTCCAAAACAAGCACAGCTCATCAGTGGGCAGCAAAGTCAGGACAGCGGTTACTTTTGGGGAGAAGGAAGCAAGTCCTAAGAAGGAGCGTCTTGGTTTTGTCAAGTTCTAATTTCAGATCCAGCCTTTGGGGTAAACTTATCCATTGTCTGCTTAAGACTTCTGTGACTCTCTTTCAGATGACCTTCCTCTCCCTTCCCTCAAAACAAACAAACAAAGTAAGGAAATTCATAAAACCCTGAAAAATAAACCAGGTTTTTAAGATCCATACTGGCGGGTGGGGGGAGGTACTGTATAAGACATTCTAAACCAAGTTCAATGATCTTAACACACAGGAAAAGCTCTACAGAGAGATCTTCTCAGTATGATTGTAAACCATGTTTGTATTCAATAAAGACCTGTTTATTGTGGCATCAAAGAGACACAAATGTGATCCATCTCACGAAGGGGCACACACACACACACACACACACACACAGTGCCAGGGGTTCGAAAGGATAACTCTCTTATTGCAATGATGAAGTCATTTAGTATTTTGGTACAAAATCCTCTATTGTGGCATCAAAGAGACACAAATGTGATCCATCTCAGGAAGGGGCACACACGCACATGCACACACACACACACACACACACACAGTGCCAGGGGTTCGAAAGGATAACTCTCTTCTTGCAATGATGAAGTCATTTAGTATTTTGGTACAAAATCCTGTATGCCAGGGTAAAAACTGAGCATTCTCAACATCAGCTACTAAGAGAAAACAAAGGACCAGCCTGGTCTTAAATGTTGTCTTTACCATGGCAGACTTACTTCAGCAATCCTATAAGACGACAGGGCTCTATATAGTATGATATGACCCATACATCTGAGATTAAAAAAAAAAAATCTTCATGCTCCCAGTGAGGAAAAATACTCACTACGCCCCTTGGCCAGTATAGAAAGAAATGCACTGCTTCTCAACCTGCCAAAGGACAAATAAGATTTCAAACTTGAACTTCCCTGGTGGTCCAGCAGTTAAGAATCTGTCTACCAACGCAGAAGACACGGGTTCAATCCCTGGTCCGGGGAGATTCCACATGCTATGGAACAAGTAAGCCCATGGGCCACAACCACAGACCCCGTGCACTAGAGACCATGCGCAGCAACTACTGAAACTCACACCCTAGAGCCTTGCTTGGCAACAGCAGAAGCCACCGCAAGGAGAGACCACCCAGCAAAACTAGAGAGGAGCACCACCTGCCCTGCCCCCCCGCCACTTGCTGCAACTAGAAAAAGCCTGCGTACAGCAACAAAGACTTAGTGCGGTCATTAAATAACTAAATAAAAATAAAACCACATTTCTTTAAAAAAAATTTTCAAACTCTCCAAGAGCCCCTGAGGGCATGGTACCTCCAACAGACACAGATCCTGGGACTCTAAAGTGGTTTGTTTGTCTGGTCCCTTCATTTGGTTAACTCCTAAATATTTTTCAGACCTGCCTCAAGCTTACTGCTTCCAAGCTTTCTCTGACCTCCCCTTCCCCTGTGGGTCCTTTCATCTTCTAGACCCTTAGAATGTTATTCTTTTCCAATCAGCCCTTTACTCAAACTGTCATTATATCCTTATCTACTTAACTTCATTTGCTGCAAAGAACATCACTTTTCTGTCCATCTTCGATTGCTTATGACAAAATATCTGTGCACAGTGGGTGCTTGATAAAGTCTTAATGGATAAATGAAAAATCTCTCTCGTAGTAACAACAAAGGCAAATATCTTCCTGTTCTATTCAAAACAATAAACTGCAGCCTGGTAAGTTTCAGAAGAGATCTAAAAGTCAAGGGGGTTTTTAGACAGTCAAGTTCATTTTCCTTTCTGCCTAGATTCCCCATGTGGAAAAGCTCCCAGAAAGGCTTGCCGAGATAAGGAGAAAGCGATGTCTAGACAATTCTGCTTAGCCTTCTGCTGGGAAAACCTCCAGCTATTTCACTGAACCTCATATAACCGAGTCATAGTTCACATTTCACAGATTCCACAAGAGGGTTTTGACATCTCTGGAGAAGAGAGTTGGGGGATGGGTGGACAGACTGCAGTCTTTAGAGTGGTTTCCAACAAACCAGTAAGTACAAACAATTCTAAAAGGCTAGGATGTCACTGGTCCCCGCGGTTGCCGAACAAAAAAGAAGGCCTGTCCTATGGAGTGGCTCCAACACAGTGAAAATATGCTTAATCATGATCTAATTACAATATTTTATGCTGAAACCACAGAGGAGAAAATCTCCCAGGTTTCAAGCTAGAATTGTGGACCCCAGTGCCCATACACATATATTAATACATAAAACTGCCATGGAGCAGAACTGTGCCGGGCAGAGGGTCTCTGGTACTCTTCCCCCATATCCATTCTCTCACTTTTCCCCTAAAATGTCCCCATCTTAGTTTACATACAATTTCCTTATCATTCCTCCTATATGGCCATGAGGAAAAAATTTCTAAGAAATGAGTTTCATGCTCTAGATACACGCATTCCTTCCTTGTTTGTTAATAACCCATTACCCTTGCTGACTTTCTGTACCTTGACTCTAAGCTCTAAGCTGTTGATAGACAGGGACTGATCTGTCTTTTCCATACTCTCAGCAGAGAGTACACCCTATATGTCGGCAAAGCAGGCATGCAAACACTGATAGGCTAGATGGATAAGTTAGGTTCCTTTTCTGCTTTGAAATACATGAAATGCCAGAATAACCTTTTGAACTTCCCTGACACCAAGCTTCTGTGAACGAAAAAGGGTAAGATTACTGCTGTTTGCTACCTGGTATACCCCTGCATCAGGCTATCCCCATGTGTTAAGATACATCAGAAGGAAGACGACAGAAAACTACTCTTGATCAAATCAGAAACTTATTCAACACAGATCTATAGAAACAAAAGCCACCTTGATCTTAGTGCTACTTGCCCAGCATTCATTTCCCCTTACCTCTTTGAATTCATTGAGTGACTCAGCCCATCCTTTCCTGAGATAGAGTTGCTTAAGCTCCTGAATATGTGCAAATGAACTGTATACTGTCAGCACTGAATAAATTACTAGGGTCTTGAAGATTCCTTATGTAAATTGAGAAAAAATATAAAACTAAAAAAAGTATGTTGAAAAATAACATGCATACTGTATGGTTGGCTTTAACAGTTGAAATACCTTTGTATACGTGCTCTGCTGGTTACCATGTGTGCTCCGCCACTCGGTGTGTCCAACTCTTTGGGACCCAGTGGACTGCAGCCTGCCAGGTTCCTCTGTCCATGGAATCTTCCAGGTAAGAATACTGAAATGAGCTGTCATTTCCTACTCCAGGGGATCTTCCTGACTCAGGGATCAAACCCACATCTCTTACATCTCCTGCCTTGGCAGCCAGATTCTTTACCACTGCGCCACATGGGAAGACCCTCCTAGTACCAATTCTAAAAACTCACATACATATGCTCACCATATTACGAAAAAACAAAACAAAACATGAAATCCTTGTATTACCAAAAGATGCTGGGAACTTCACACTGCATTCTCAAAGAGGCAAAATTCCATCTGCAAGAGGGCCATCTAGTCCTTCCACCATGGATGGAACAGTTGCCTCCCGACCCTCGTGGTTCAGACCACAGGGGCCACATGATGGGCTGTCTGAGCCATACACAGCACATGGTGGACCCTCAATACACGGCTCAACTTACCACAAAGCAATAATATTAAAATGGAGCTCTTTTTGGAGATAACAATGAAATAAGGAAGACTTAGCACCTAGATTGCACCTCAAAAGGCACTTTATGAAGAATAAGTATCCTCTTTTTCAGTACAGTCAGGAGCCAAAAAGATCATACAGAAGTACATCTGTTTATGCAATTCTACATGTTTCAAAAATCAAGATTTCCAATAACAACACATTCATTCCTCTTCCCCATGACCTTCTTGTCAGTTCAGTTCAGTTCAGTCATTCAGTCGTGTCCGACTCTTCGCGATCCCATGAATCGCTCTTGTCAGGCTTCCCTTAATGAAGTTTCTCCCTGATAAACATCATGAATATTCCACTGTGCCAAGAAGAAAGAAGCTCATATCAAGTTGCTTGGTTTGAACTAAACACTTAGGAGCCACCTGAGCAAATCAGTTAAGGTCTTTGGAAGAGGTTATTTCCAACTGGGACACTTTCAATGTCCCACTTGGAACAATGTTCAACAGCAGGTTCTTTTTCTTCTACTCTCTTTCTCATAATCAGTACTTTCAAGATAAGAAGGAAGCATATTTATTTTTTTCTCCTCACAGACACTACTCAACTGTGTTATTCAAATGTATTCAAGTTTTTCCAAGAGTTATACACATGCACATATGTGTGCACACACACACCAAATAAATGCACTTTCCTACTGAGTTGTTTAAGAGGACACATTTTCACAATACTGTCAATCAACTATACTCCCATAAAAATTAATGTTAAAAAAAGAAGATGGGACTTTGTTACATCAAAATAGTGATTAAAAAGTCAAGACACAGGGGCAGAGAAATTTGGTTTCTCTCATATATAGGCAAAAAAAAAAAAGAAAAAAGAACATTTAAAGAAAACAAATTTTTAAAAAATACTGTGTGTAGAATAATGAAGTCATTTTTCAATAATTCTATTGTTAAATTGACACCCCAGTGTAGAATGGGCAGCTCATCAGTTCTCGATAACAGTTATTTCCTAATTTTAACTAGAGCTTTATGCCCTTTTACAGGCACTAAGTTACTTAAATTTCACAATAATCTTAAGTAAGAAGGGAAAAAAAAAATTCCGTGAGGGCAGAGAGCTTTGCCTGCTTTTGCACTCATTTATCTTAAGAGCTGGCATGGTGTCTGGTGCACAGTAGGTATATAGTGAAATCTGTTGACTGAGGTCATATGTTAGACAATGCAGCTCATAAATCTCAAGCACCTTGTCGGAGACCAGAAGACTAGGAAGTGGCTGAGCCAGGCTCCCAAAGAAAGGTGGTGGGATTCCTGAGTCCTGGCAGGGCTGGACATAAAAAGAAAAAATTTAATTGGAGTATAATTGCTTTACACTATTGTTAGTTTCTCTGTACAACAACATGAATCAGCTGTATGTGTACATATATCCCCTCCCTCTGAACCTCCCTCACACGCACACACTCCATCCCACCACTCTAGGTCATCACAGAGCACAAGGCTGAGCTCCCAGTGTTATACAGCAGCTTCCTACTAGCTATCTATTTTATACTGTATGTATGACAATGCTACTATCTCAATTTGTCACACATCCCCTTCCCTTCCCTCGTGTCCACAAGTCCAGGAATAGAGATTCAGACAAAGAGAATCGACTTCTAACACTTTTAAGATCACATCATACCCCTGCAAGGCAGCTACAAGGCACTATCCTGTAGAATGAGAAACATTCTTTAATCCATTAACCCAGTAACTGCCCTGCCCATGAATTTCACTCTCCTTCCACTGTCTCTTTCAGGAAACTTGACCCCCAAGAATTTCTTTAGAGTTACAGCTCCATGGAGAAAGAAATAGCAACCCACTCCAGTATTCTTGCCTGGAGAAGAATCCCATGGACAGAGGAGCCTGGTGGGCTACAGTCCACAGAGTCGCAAGAGTCAGACACGACTTAGCAACTAAACCCCCACCGCCACAGCTCCACAGGGTCTTCCCAGGCGACCCCAGTGGTAAAAAACCCACCTGACAATGCAAGAGACACAAGCGACTGGGATAGAGCCCTGGGTCGGGAAGCTCCCCTGGAGGAAGAAATGGCAACCCACTCCGGTATTCTTGCCCGGGAAATCCTATGGACGGAGGAGCCTGGCGGGCTACAGTCCACAGGGTAGCGAAGAGTCGGACACGACTGAAGCAGCCTAGCACACGTGCACAGCTACATGGGGAAGTGAAGACCACCAGAACTCAGGAGAAGCCAAACCATGGACCTGTGGATACCATAGCCCCTGTGGGAGAAAGTCACTTCTGTTTAATGTCAAAATCAGTACCAAGAAGAAGGAGAAAGCAAAGGGTAGAGGGAGCTCATCCGAAATCACCCGGACAATCTGAATGGGCCCCATATCCCTGTATCAGCAAGTGAATCAAAGGGAAAGAAGAACTCTTCACAGAACAGTGGCATGAGTCATGGGTTCCTCTTTTACCAAGTGATGCAAAGAAAAGGAGTTCTCCTTTCATACCTAGAAATCTCTCAGTCTCTCCCAATCAATCAATCGGTTTCTCTCTTTTTCATTTGCACCCTTTCTCAAGTGTCCATGAATTGGAACAAGTTCTTATCAGTGAGCATCTGCTTCTATTTCCGAGGTTAGGTCCTGTCCTTACCTTCCCTCCTTTCCAAAGGAGGATCCAATAATTTAGCACTAACCCAGCTCAGACAGATTCTGAGAGCAGGGGTACACATTTATCCTCCTGAACAGAATCACTGAGAACCATGCCAATCCTGAGGCTTATCCTGGACTCCCTTTCAGGGCACTCTCTGAGGACGTCCTTTTTGATGTCCCTCTGCCTTATGAAGTCACCCCAAGACTAACAAGACATATAGTAACCATTTCCTGGGTTTCCGGACACATAAATGCAAAGAAATTCAAGGAGAAGTTAAAAACATCGGCATCCAACTCAACCATTCTAGGTACCAATGATACCAAGGGCTGTCTCATAAAAACAAGTGTGCTTGCCCAGAGCTCCAAGGCATAATTATAATTAGTGTTGCTCTGAAAACTTCCAGAGAGCCCAAAACCTACTACACATGTCTTCTCAGCCAAGAGACAGATGTAGGGTGAGCATTTTCCACTGAGTATCTTCACAACAGAAGCAACTTCCTGATACATGTTCCCTCTCTCCAAAGCATTTACTGTCAAGAGACAGGACCAAAAACCCTGAGGACTGGTCAGTATTTCTTTAAACACCATCATTTGCATTCTCATTCTCACAAATCTGGTCTCAGTTGAGTATCATTATATTATTCCATCTTCACTTTCCAAAAGAACCCCAGCTTATATTTATGTAAATAAACATATCTTATGTGGAAACTTTTTATCACTTCTATAAGCAGACATACAGAATCAGTTGCCATAAAAATAAGGTAACTCCAAAAGCAAATACAAGCAAGGCAAAATGCTGTCATTAAAAACTGCTGCTGCTGCTGCTGTTAAGTCGCTTCAGTCGTGTCCGACTCTGTGTGAGACGGCAGCCCACCAGGCTCCGCCGTCCCTGGCATTCTCCAGGCAAGAACACTGGAGTGGGTTGCCATTTCCTTCTCCAATGCAGTTAAGAGAAAAGTGAAAGGGAAGTCGCTCAGTCGTGTCCGACCCTCAGCGACCGCATGGACTGCAGCCTACCAGGATCCTCCGTCCATGGGATTTTCCAGGCAAGAGTACTGGAGTGGGGCGCCACTGGGCCTCTCAGTTAAAAAGGGAGATTTGTGCACGTGTGCATGCTCAGTCGTGTCAGACTCTTGGCGACTATATGGACTGTAGCCCACCAGGCTCCTCTGTCCAAGGGATTCTCCAGGCAAGAATACTTAAGTGGGCTGCCATTTCCTACTCCAGGGGAATCTTCCAGACCCAGGGACTGAACCTATGTCCCTTGCATTGGCAGGCAGATTCTTTACCACTGCTCTACCTAGGCAGCAGAAAGGGAGATTAGCAAATGTTAAAGGGTATTAAAGACATATTAGCACCTAGAATTAAGAGGAACAGGGGAAAGGATTGAATCTGAATGGAGGCAGGAACTCCACGGAGAAAACAAAAAAAGCCTAGGGGCTTTACTTCAATCTCGTCTTTACTGCTTGAGGTGTGTGCATAACACAGCTTACTGCAGACTTCCTCTCCTCCAGGGGACCTTCCCAACAGAGGGATGGACTCTGCCTCTCTTTTGTCTGCGGCACTGGCCAGCAGATCCTGCCACTAGCCCAAACGCTTTGATCCCTGGGGTAGGGAAGATCCCCTGAAGGAGGGCATGGCAACATACTCCAGTATTCTTGCCTGGAGAATCCATGGACAAAGGAGCCTGATGGACCTGGATTTCCTGGATTAAAAAACCTACAGTCCATAGGGTCGCAAAGAGTTGGACACAGCTGAACCCACTTAGCAGGCAAGCTAGCATTTGAGATGTTAAACAGGTGACATACAATGGTACTCCAAAATACCCTCAAGGTAGTTCCTACCCAGCAAGGTCAGTCAGCACACCCAGCAGCAGGAGGACCCAGAACTGGAAGTGTGAATGAGAAGGAAAAGAATTTTAACAAGACACAAAAAAAACAGCAAGTTCTTTTTTTTTGCAAGACTGACCTTCAGCAGCTCAAGGTCACACCGAAGTGGTAAAACCTTGAGTGCCTGCTGGTGCCTGCTTCTGGAATTCAAGGGGAAGTTTTTGTCTGAGCCATAGAAATCTCTGCCACCTTACACAATCCGGCAATGTCTCCATCTTGTGATTAAAAGAGAAAGAGCGAAGCATGGAGATAATGACCACTGGAGTAGGATATACTTGTGACTAAATCCCATCCCTGACACTTTCTGGCCTCAGTTAGCTCATCCGCAAATGGGATAACCTATTTAAGGTTATTCTGAGGCTCAAATGAGGCAATGTACATACAATGTCTGGCCCAATATCAAGTACACAGTTGTTTCCCCTTAAAATCCAGGAAATTTATTGCTTCTTTTTTTAATCCAGGAAATCAAAATTAACTTAGCACTTACTTTATGGCATGTTCTAAGTGACTTATATGTGGTGTCCTGTTCTACATGCTAGACATGTACTGATGCATTTAATCTCACAAACCCCCTGAAGCAGGCACTATTATTATTTCCATTTTGCGGATGAGAACACCGAAGTGACAGAGGTTTGGTAACTTACCTAAGGTCACATGGTTCAAACAGAGGAGCCAGGATTCAAACTCACAGCTCACACTCCAAACCACACTCATGCCATGATGCCTCTGAAATGCCAGAGGTATCACTAATAGAGCCTCAAATGATGAATGGGGAGACAGCAATATAATAAAATAAGTATAGTAAAATGTTTAGGGCAGAATCTATTAGCAGACATATGAGTGTTCACTATAAAATTTTTACAACTTTGCTAGATGTTTAGAATTTCTCATAATAAAATACTGGAAGGAGAGTGAGGATGAGCCCAGGATGTTGTTTCCTGCTCAAAAAATGGAAGAACACTGAAAAAAAGGATTTGCCAATGATGTCATGTTGAAAGGATTTTTTTAATCCTTTTTTTAATCCCTTTTTCTTCAGTGTCCCCATTAAATTCCAGAGGCCACAGAATCAAGTTACAGGTAACCCCACATGGGATGGAAGGCTGGGAAACAGAGGAGCTGAGGGGATGAAAACCTTGGTCTTCTGCCAGGTTCACTAGAGAAACCATCTCCCCACTGAAAGCGTTAATGGAGATGCCAGGCCAAAGCAGTCATCTGGAAATCGTTTCTTGACACTGTACTTGCAAACAAGACACAACTTCGTCTGAAAGGGCAAAGAATGCAGTGGGCCAACCATGCCTATCTTTAAGTACTGGCAAGCACCCAAGACAAGTGAACAGATTTGGACTTTCTCGGGGTGCTAGCGACGAAGACCAGCTCTTAAAAGCTTCCCAAAGGAATGAAGAGAGAAGAGTGAGGAGAGGGATTTCACACCGATGAGGCTGAGCCAGCAAATGCAGGGGAAGGGGGCCACTGGCCGGCGGCATTGCCTACCCCGCCAGGAAGGAAATAGGGCCAGTGCTCACACAGCGGACAGGTCTGTGTCTTTCAGGAAAGCTCCCGCAGTTTGTGTTCTACAGACTTCAATAAGATAAACCTTTTCATTGAAGGCTTCTCAACTTCTAGACTGGGCCTGGGGGCAGGATGAAAGATGGAGAGGGAAACAGGGTGGTAAAGATTATAACGAAGTAGAAAGATGAAATTTTAGGCACGTGCATAAACAGGTTAAGGTAGAAAACGGTGCGTCTTTTTAAAAGGTAATCTGGCAATATGTCATAGAAACATAAAATGTACCTACCTTTTGAACGAGAATGTCCACTACCGGGATTTTACTTTACAAATATAATTATAAATGCATAAAGATTAAGATACAAGAGTGTATTGTTCATTGCAGCATTTATAAAACCCAAAGACTGGAGAGGACTGTAATGCACATTAGCAGGAGACTGGTTCAATAAATTATGTATGGAACACTGACAGGAGGGCAAACTCCAAGTCACTGAAAAGAATGAAGCCAGTTTCAGTACTGATGGAAAAACAGCTCTGAGACAAAGTTGTAAATATTAACTGAAAACAATAAGGAATAGAACATAAAAAATTACATAGACTCTATGTATGTATATGTATTTATGTAACACACATACATATATATAAATTTTCTTTTCTATATATTTTTCTATATGTTCTTATTAAAGATTTATACTGTTGTGTTCATTTCTGCTGTACAGCAAAGTGATAAATGGGGGAAAAGTATGCATGTGTCTAATTAACTGCTGTTGATTAAAATATCCAGGACAAAAACATGTCACTTCCATGCGCATTCTGCCATGGATTTTTTCAGGGATAAAAATCGAAGTATCTCAGGGGCTATCGAATTGGGGAAATCATGTTAATTCATATAGTTTCCAACTGATTAAAATTCAAGTCTTCTTCAAAAATCACAGGTCCTGGGACATCCCTGGCGGTCCAGTGGTTAATACTGGGCACTTTAAATGCATGGAGCATGAGTTCAACCCCTAGTCAGGGAATTAAGATCCTACATGCCTTGCACCATGTCCAAAAAAAAAAACATAGGTCCCCCTTAAAGTACATATGGGCTTCCCTGGTGGCTCAGATGGTTAAGAATACAGCTGCAATGAAGGAGACCCAGGTTCAATCCTGGGTCAGGAAGATCCCCTGGAGAAGAGAATAACAACCTACAGCAGTCTTCTTGCCTCAAAAATCCCATGGACAGAGGAGCTTAGTGGGCTACAGTCCCTGGGGTCTCAAAAAGTCAGACACGACCGAGTGTCTAACACTTTGACTAAGTACCTACAGGTCTTTCAGTCCACACAGGTGATGTAAGACAGAAAATCCTCAGATGCTACCACTGCCTGCTGAGTTGATAAAATCGTTAAAAAAAGCATTTTACTGATGCCCTTTGATTTGACAAGTAGGGCTAAAGATTATCACCAACCCAAAGAGTATCACCAACCCAAAGATTATTTACTTTACCCAAAGTAAAGTATGATGAGGTCACATCATTTGTTTATGCAAAATAATACTTCATTCATAGGGAATGAGATACTCCATTTGGAATGTAGTTAAAACATCTCCATGAGATTACTGCAGTGAATGCCTACTCTGCGTAGACATAAGAGAGAGAGTATTAGTCGCTCAGTCGTGTCCGACTCTTTGAGACCGCGTGGACTACAGCCCACCAGGCTCCTTTGTCCATGGGATTCTCCAGGCAAGAATACTGGAGTGGGTTGCTATGCCCTCCTCCAGGGGATCTTCCCAACCCAGGGATGGAACCCAGGTCTTCTACAACTGCAGACAATTACCCTCTGACCCAGTTTACACAGGGTGGAACTAAGATAAGGAACTACTAAATAACTTGCCTTATTAGGAACATGCAGCAAAAGGCTAAAAACCCAACCCAAAAGAACTCAGATGAAAGAGGAAAGTTTTGTAACACTGAGGTCCTATACAGAACCCCAGAAAAGGAAAAAGGCTGGTCTCAGAAACAAGGAAACTGGATCCTGGTCAGGGGTCTCCATCTCTGTGGCTGCATTCTCTCTCAGTGACACCAGCTTCTTCTACATACCAGAAAACATGTCTCTCAGATATCCGTTATCATCTGTAAACAGTTCACCAGGAGCAGGAACATATCTCTAGTTTGGAATCATTAGCATTTGGGGCCATATACTTTTGTGGTACGGGGACAGCCCTGTGCATTGTAAGAGGTTTATCAGCATCCCTGGCCTCCACCCTCCAGATGAGATGCCAGTAGCACCTCCCTCTCCCTGAAGCTGTGACAATCAAAACACTTGCCAAACATTGCCAAATGCCTCCTGCGGGTAAAATTATCACTGACCTGCTGCTGCTACTGCTGCTGCCAAGTCGCTTCAGTTGTGTCTGACTCTGCGCGACCCCATAGACAGCAGTCCACCAGGCTCCGCCGTCCCTGGGATTCTCCCAGCAAGAACACTGGAGTGGGTTGCCATTTCCTTCTCCAAAGCATGAAAGTGAAAAGTGAAAGAGAAGTCACTGAGTCGTGTCCAACTCTCAGCGACCCCATGGACTGCAGCCTACCAGGCTCCTCCGTCCATGGGATTTTCCAGGCAAGAGTACTGGAGTGGGGTGCCATTGCCTTCTCCGTCACTGACCTAGAGAAATCTAAATTATTTGCTCAGTTTACTTTCCGAAATGCTGAGGAAGGGCTCTGACTGGCTAGCTGGTTGCTCAGATCTGGACAAATAAAATATGGCCATCTTGCACTCAGAAGGTGACTTTGACAGGTCTGTGGTTTAGAGGAAGAAAGTTTCCAGAAGGAGAGAGCTGTTTCATATCTGCATCATTCAATACAGTAGTCACTAACCACATGTGGCTATTAATCCTTTGAAAGGCAGCTACTGCAAGTGAAGAAGCACATTTTAAAATTTTGTTTCACTTTGATTTATATTGAAATAGCCACATGTAACTATTGGCTACCAAAAAGGAGAACACAACTCTGTCTATTGAGAAATTTTAGGGTGCTTGAGGAAAACTGCTGGCACATACTGGCACTTAATATTTGTTGAATTAATGAATGAACAAGAATGAACACAGGTTCTGGAGTGGAAAGGATTATTAGGCAAAGTCAGATGACTCCAGCCATAGGGAAAAATGGAAAATTAGTGGTAAAGAATCAGAAAAATGAAATTAACCCAAGTATCCACTGAAAGATGATTATATAAACAAAATATGGTATATGTGTATTATTCAGCCCGAAAAGGAAAGGAAAATTTGACACATGCTACCACATGAATGAATCTTGAAGACATTATGCCAAGTCACAAAATAACAAATATTAGGTGATTTTACTTACATGAGGTTCCTAGAATTATCAAATTCATACAGACATTATATAGAAGGGAAGTTGATAGGGGCTGGGGGAAAGAAGAAATGGGGTGCTGGTGTTTAATGGGCACAGACTTTCACTTGGGGAAGATGAAAAGCTCTGGGTGATAGTGATGGCTTCACAAAAACATGAATGTCGTTAATGCCACATAAAGAACTATGGATTTATGTATGTGTTGTGCTGTGCTTAGCCGCTCAGTTGTGTCCGACTCTTTGTGACCCTGTGGACTGTAGCCCATCAGGCTCCTCTCTCCAGGCAAGAATACTGGAGTGGGTTGCCATGCCCTCCTCCAGGGGATCTTCCCAACCCAGGGATGGAACCCAGGTCTCCCGCATGGCAGGGGGATTCTTTACCGGCTGAGCCACCACGGAAGCCCAAGAATAGAGGAGTGGGTAGCCTATCCCTTCTCCAGGGGAACTTTCCAACCCAAGAATCGAATTGGGGTCTCCTGCATTGCAGGTGGGTTTCTTACAAGTTGAGCTACCCAGGAAGCCCAGATTTATATATATTTTACCACAAAAAAAAAGAAAGAAAGAAAGAGAAGGAGGGAAGACAGACGGACGGATGAATGGATGGATGGACCTACAAAACCTAATGGAGTATGGTGGACTAAACCATGCCTCATGATTCTTCATGCTATCTCTGCATAAAAATTATACATCCATGCCCTTTCCCCTGTACATTTATAGTTTTCTTTTTTCTGATATGGATACAGTATATTTCCCTGCACCATTAATGTTGGATCTGACCACATGATCTGCTTTGGACAGGATGACAAGACACAAACAGAGGTTTCCATGTACTTTGCAGTCTGGTTTGCCTTTGCAGTCTAGGGCACTCAATTGATGCACCATCAGAAGAAAATGCCCGAGTAGCTGCTAGTCAAAGAAAGAAGAAATAAACATAACAGATCCAAACCTAACCCCATACTCTGAAGCCAAGATCTATTAACCCACAGCCTGACTTAAAGCCACTTCAGCAACCTGTGACCGAGAGAAAGACATGTTACTATTGCAGGCTATGGGATATGTGAGCAATTTGTTACACAGCATGTTTAGACCAAAAGCTACCTGATACAAAGAGTTTTAGTGGTCATGGTTTTGCCATCAAGAGAATCATCAATGAGTACCTGCCACAAGCATCTTAGGAGGAGTTGCATTCTAGAATTACATGTGTATAGGTTATTTTAAATATAATGCCCTGAACTATAAACTTTTATGAATTATTTAGGAGGCCCACTAGGCCTCAGAGTTTTGAACAAGGTGAGTCCAATGTAGAAATATGCTTCATTCCTTAAGGGCCTGTGGCTTATAGTCTTCAGTTCAGTCGCTCAGTCGTGTCTGACTCTTTGCGACCCCATGAATCGCAGCACGCCAGGCCTCCCTGTCCATCACCAAGTCCCGGAGTTCACTCAGACTCACATCCATCGAGTCAGTGATGCCATCCAGCCATCTCATCCTCTGTCCCTCTAGAGAAGGGAACGGCAAACCCGTTCAGTAGTCTTGCTTTGAGAACCCCATGAGCAGTACGAAAAGGTTTATAGTCTTAAATGGTGTTAAATCTGAAGAAAACAAATTCTGGCACCTCTCATAATGCATTATCATCCGAGAAGACCATCTGATTCAGAAAGGATCTAATTTGAACTGCTCCCTGAAGCACAAGCTTCATTTAGCACTCTCCTTTCAAAATTTCTCCTTTCAGCAGTCCCTGGTAGTCACTCCAAGCTGGCAGCTGACAGACTGTACTATCCAAGACCCATCACCCAAGGAGGAAATAAAATTCACATCCAAGTCAAGTGCATGTTTTGATGCAAGTCAAAGAAACCAAACCTTGAACAATCAGAAGGCTCAAAGGAGCCCTGTCAACATCCACTAAGATCGATGAAGCCAACTCCAATGCTCCATCACTTCCACAACACAGAGATGCCTTCCTGCATCTTCCTGGGAGGAAGTTTTTTTGTTTCTTGCCTGATGTGCTTCCCTGGGTTTCCAAGAGCTCCAGCCTCTCTTCACCTCTGCACCAAGTGCCCGAAGGAGGAAGAATGGTTTGGATTTTTTTCTCCAAGAGGCAAACTTCTAATGCTTCTATGCCCCAAGCTCACCCTTGGGCATATACAATAATCACACTGCACCAATAGAAGAAGGAGCAGAGGAAGAATCCAAGGGCAAATGGAACAAGATTCGATCGGGGGATAAGAGGAACGGCACCCAGGAGAAGACTGATCTAGAGCACAGGAGAGAATGCATTAAGACAAAGTTTTCTCACACCCACCCCCTCCATCCCCGCAGCCTCTAGCAGGTCCCATCACATGGCAAAGCAGCACCCATTTCTTATTTGGAAAACCACCAGGGACCAAGACAGCAGGGAAGAGAAACACACACTAGCAGCAGAGAAAAAAGTGGAAAGGAGAAAACTATGACAAGAGGAATTTGTGACGCAAAGCATATTGTTTTAAATTCAAAACATTAGTGTTTAAAAAAAAAAAATGACAGAACAGAAATACTTTAGAAAGATGTTTACCAAAAGATGAAATTTCACTGACAAATTTATTTTTCTATTTTTATTTTTAGAAGTTTTTTGGTTTTTAGTTGGGTGGGAGGGGGGGTTGTTGGCAATTTTAAATATTTCCTGATGCAGTAATGTTCCGCTGCCCTATGTGTATGCCACATGCATACACATTTCTTCTTTTATTTAAATTGTAAATTAACTAAAAGTATTCCTCTTAACTCAGTTTTTATTATGCAACCTCCTGGGTAGTCAGCACCATATGACCTTCACTTGGCTGGAACTATTTTGTTCCTTAATTTTTATTTGAAGTTTCTAGCCAGCCTAAAATCCCATGTATTCCTGCTAAAATCATTGCCAATGATGAGGATGATGATGACGAAGAGGGGAAGAAAGGGAAAAGAAGAGCGACTCTATATTAAACTATTAACAGTCAACTTTTATTAAACACATATATATATGCATTTACTCAATCCTCAGAACATAATAGTATGCTAATATTATTCTAATTTTATATATGGGAAAATATGCTAAAAAATACCTAGGCCTCTGACTTAAGTCATACACTTGGTAAACAGTGGTGCTTGGATTAAAGCCAGGGCCAATTAATCCCAGTCCTGATCTCGGAACACCTTCCCAAGTGCCCTGCCCTCCAGGTGGGTGACAAACAGAGCTTTCTAAAGACAAAAGGTAAGGGGACTTGTTCTCCTCCCAGAGGCGTTAGTCAACTCATCTCGGCCTCCTCTCTTAACAGTGATCAAAATTTAATGAGATAAAGTAAGTTTTCATAAGAACTTTCAAGAGAATCTGCTATGGTTTTCTCTTTTTTCCCCCAACTTCAGCATCTTTACGAAGGAAGAGTTCCTTTAGGCTGCACAGGATAAACCTCAATTCACAGTTCTGACTATTACAGCCCCCAGGATATTCTGATACAAATTTGGCCAAATCATGCTTTAAGGGCTCTGTTTCCACATAAAAAAACAGGACAACTGAGAGTACCCTGCAAAAACTATTAACTCCTGAAATATGGCCCTGCGTATCGGTATACAGGCACATACATCGATGTGGAACAGAGCAGCGAAGATCTTGAGACACAAGCTTGAAAGTCACCTCCCACCCTTACTGATTTTTGGACTCCGCGCTGATTAATTGTTCTAAATCTTAGTTTGATATCCACAAAATAGGGATAATAATTATAATACCTTTTGAGGACTAACAGAAAATATGTAAATAAATTGCTTAGCACAGAATCTGGCATAGAGAAAGCACTCCAATCAATATCATTAATAGTATTTACTATTAAGTATTAACTGGGGCTTTCCAGGTGGCTCAGTGGTAAAGAATCCGCCTGTCAATGCAGGAGACACAGATGTGGGTTTGATCCCTGAGTCTGGCATGCTCTGGAGGAAGAAATGACAACCCACTCCAGTATTCTTGTCTAGAGAATTCCATAGATAGAAGAGCATGGTGGGCTACAGTCCATGGGGTCTCAAAGAGTCAGACATGACAGAGCACGCACTCATGCATTAATCTGGCTCAAACCACATTTTCTTCCTGAAATTCCTTAGTAACTTTTTATTTTTGGAACCATTCATATAATCAGGGGAAAATTATAAACAATGAATATCAAGAATTCAATCAAAGCATTATATATAACTTATAAATACTGAGGCCATATATTTTGCATTAATTTCATCTAAAATTCATTTTTATAATGGGGCTCAGACAGTAAAGCGTCTGTCTACAATGCAGGAGACCTGGGTTCGATCCCTGGGTCCGGAAGATCCCCTGAGAAGGAAATGCCAATCCACTCCAGTACTATTGCCTGGAAAATCCCATGGACAGAGGAGCCTGGTAGGCTATAGTCCATGGGGTCGCAAAGAGTCAGACAGGACTGAGCGACTTCACTTTAAGATTTAAAGTAATGTTTATTATGGGCTTCCCAGGTGGCGCTAAAAGAATCCACCTGCCAATGCAGCAGACATAAAGACTCAGGTTCAATCCCTGGATCAGAAAGATCTCCTGGAGGAGGAAAGAGCAACCCATTCAGTATTCTTGCCTGGGAAATCCCATGGATATAGGAGCCTGGAAGGCTACAGTCTATGGGGTCACACAGAGTAGGAAGAGACTGAACTGACTTAGCATGCAATGTTTATTGTTACCTGTTCTGAGTAGCATAAAGATTATAAAAAAGGAAAGACAGAGAAAAAAAAACAAGAATTTCCTTTAAATATTTATTCACTTTTTAAAGTCATATTTAGTTCTACCTTAAAAAAAATTAATCCTAGGAAAGTGGAAAGGTAGTATTCCACCCTGATTTAATGGGGAAAACTAGATATTTTTACTCCTTGAGAACACTGATTGTGGCATTCACTTCAGCTTTCTAATCACTGAGTATTGTTCATAGGACAGAGTAACTCCTCAAATATTTGTTGAAAGCAGAGAGTTGGATGGATGGATGAATGTATGGATAAAGTAGGTGGAATGGGTGGGTGGGGTGGGTGGATGGATGGATGAATGGAAGGGTAGATGCAGGGGTGGATAAATTAACCAATCTTATATTACTAGACTGTATTTGTTTTCTATTCCTTTATAACAAATTACCCCAAATGCACTGACTTCAAATAATAAAATTTTATTATCTTGCAGTTTCTATCAGTCAGGAAACCAGAAATGGCTTAGTTGGGTGGTTCTGGGTTAGGATCTCTCACGGTATTGGAGTCAAAACATTAACAGGACTGCAGTCATCTACAGCTTGACTGGGTCTGGAGATTCTCTTCCAAGCTCATGCATGTGTCTGTTTGAATATTCCTCTCCACAGGGTTGCTCACAACATGGATTTTTCCCCAGAGTGAGGGATCCCAAGAGAGAGGGAAAGAGAAAAAATGCTGAGGAAAGAAGGTAGGCTTTTATAAAGATGCACCATCAATTCTGCTAGGGGTCACACAGGCCAGTCCTGCACAAGGGTGTGAATACCTGGAATCATGGAGGGACATTCTAAAGGCTATAAAGTTTAAAATCATCAACTCTTCTAAATCTCTGAGCCAACTCAGACGCTGACAAAGTAACACAGCATCAGAGGCGATTTCTTTTTGTACAGTAACAAAAGCTTATACAAAACATTCATATTATGTTATAAAACCAAAAAGGGAAATACCTATAAAGAAGAAAAAGTAACCATCTATGAGCAATGTCAACTTTAATTTTCTTCCTGATCCAAAAATGACCTGCTGTCTAACTCCCAACTCATGGCAATAGTGGTTTGCACTCCAAAAATTCAAAACTTAACTCAGCAAACACATCAATGCCAAAAAGGCAAATCTCTAAAATCACATCTCGCTCTTTCTGGAGCACAGGTTAGATATAAATGAAGAAACAATCTAGACCACAAAATGAGCTGTCATTTTGAGCCCTTGTATAAATAAGTTACATTTTAAGTAAGGCATAAAATAGAAGGAAACACTTTTTTTAGAATGCCTTATTACCCAAGGTCTGAATTGGAAGATGGTTTTTACATCACCGAAAGCTTTGCACCAGTTTCCCTCTATTTCTTTGTCTGTAATCAGATGTCACCCAGACTTGAACTAAAATAAAGTCATAACTGACCGATGTTTTTTGAGCTCTTCTTCCGTGACTGGATCAAGCCCCTGCATACCCTTATGTGGCACATCTTCCTCTTTTTAAATGCTTCCAGAGGATGGTGGCAGTGGCCAGCATACATTAATACAAAGTACTTTAAAGCTTTTTTTTCCCCTCTGGATCTGGAATTAAGAAGAAACAAACGCCAGGCTGAACTCAGTTTTACTGCTGAATGATGGAGATGGTCCCTCTCCCGAAGGACCATCCTTATGGCTGCTTCCTATTCTGGTATGTTCAAAACTGCCTTTTGCAAATACATCATCAATATTCCGGAGTTCCCAGGTGGCACAGTGGTAAAGAATCCAACTGCCGACGCAAGAGACACGGGTCCAGTCCCTGGGTCAGGAAGATCCCCTGGAGGAGGACATGGCAGCCCACTCCAGTATTCTTGCCAGGAAATTTTTCATGGACAGAGGAGCCCGTGGGCTACAGTCCATGGGGCTGCAAAGATTCCGATGCAACTGAGCAACTTAGCTCTCACACCCACATACATCAAAGTTCTGTTGCAAATGCTAAAAAAGCCAGAAGCAGCTGGTAACCTCAATCGTGCTTCTTTCTGTAGGCTGTAACCCCTTGCTGCCCCTCCCAGTTCAGCCCGTATATGACCCTAGATGATACTGTAAAAGCTGCTGAGTAGTAGGATATTCATAAGTAAAGCAAATTATCCCCAACACCTTCAAATGACAGAAATTATTGTTCATGACTGTTCTTCAAAGTGAGGAGGGGGGTTAAAACATAGGCCATGCACAAGGTAATGGTAAAATTTTCTTCAGGTCTCTCAGAGAGAGAAAGACAAATAACATACGATATTACTTAAATGTGGAATTGAAAAAGAATGTTGCAAATGAACTTATTTACAAAACAGAAACAGACTCACACATATAGAAAATAAACTATGGTAACCAAAGGGGAAAGGTGGTGGAGGGATAAATTAGAAGTATCAGATTAACAGATATATACTACTATAAACAAAACAGATAAACAACAAAGACCTTAGTGCTATTATATAACAAAGGGAACTAAATTCACTGTCTCGTAATAACCTATAATGGAAAAGAATCTGAAAAATATATACATGCATATATAAACACACACATATATTTGCATGTATGTATGACTGAATCACTTTATACCTTAAACTAACACAAAAATCAACTAACTATATACTTCAATCCTTTAAAAAAAAAAATATATATATATATATATATAAAAGACATCTCTCACCACTGAGTTTATTGATGGCAAAACACTTTTGATCATGGTCTAGAATTAATTACTCTTGAATTTGATTCTGTTAGCCTTTTGAATCAAACTCAATTACATACGTGAATCAATCAAACACACTTAAGTTTAAAAGGCAGTTACACCAAGAAAAGGCATTAGAAGTTGTAATACTAAATTGGTAGAAGCTTTCTTACCTGCCCTAATTCAGATCACACACCTGCTTTGTTCAGAAGCAACAAAGGCAGAAGGCATTTCAAAAAACACCTTCATTCTCTGTGGTATCTCTTTCAGGTATTTTCAAGCAGAAATCATTTGAATATTTCAGGTTAATAAATGGAAACAACTCCAGCAATCATTCAAATTCTAATTTCAGGAAACCTAAATGTCAATTAAAACAGTTAACATTGGCCCTCTTTAGTGATGTTCAATACTTATTTATAAAAGATGGTGATAGCAGGAGGTTTCCTTCCATTTAATTTGTGCTTTAAGCATCTCAGCCTTGGAAAGGAGACCAGAGGTCATCAAAGACTCTAACCCTTGTGGACCTCTCCTCCATCCAATGACATGCTTCAAAGGTTGTCAACATCACTGCCAGTGTCAAAGTCACCTTTAACTTGTGTGCAACTTCACTTGACTTCATTCTAAGAGCACACTCAGGTACAGGTTCCAGAGTAGCTTTTCCAATACCAGGTCAAGACCCTGCTCATTTGGACACCCACCTTACAATACCCTTTCGACAAAATCCAAGTTCACCTCCAAGGTCTACAAAGCTCTACGTGAAATGGCCACGTCTTTGAGTCACACTGGTCTTGCAGCTCTTCCTCAAGCTCACTAGGTTCTTTTCTGCCTCAGGGCCTTTGGTGGGGCTGCTCCTTCTTCCCCCAGATGATTGAGAGGTAGACTCCTTAGAATCCAGGTCCTGCCTCAAGTATCAGCTTCTCAGAACAGCCCTCCCCAACCAATCAAACTAACATTGCATATCCCATTCTCTCTTATCATTAGCTATTGTATTTGCCTGCATTTACTCATTAACATGTCTATCACCTGTCATGTGGGTACACATAAGGCAACAAGCTCTATAATAACAGCAGTTGATAAAAAAACTAAGGCTGATGTTGGATATAAAATTCATTAGGTTGCCAAGCATAGTTCCAAGTACCTTAGTTCTCTCAACAACTACATAAGGCAACTAACCAAGACTTTCATCCTCTTTTCACAAATGGGACCACCAAACACACTGAGGTTAAATACTTTGCCCAGGACACACAGCTACTCAGGGATAAAACTAGGATTCAGATCCAGAAGTGTGTGGGTCCAGAATTCATACTCTTAACCATCACATCCTGCTGCCTTCCTGTCAGAGCAGAGACCCTCTCTGTTCTACTCACTGCCGGATGCTGGTAAGAAAAGGGTTAGAAGAAGGGAGCTAATTCATCTCCTACCCCATCACCCCAAATACTGCCAGCCTCCACCAGTGCACTCAGCTTCTTCGTTACCAGGTCAATCTGAAATAATATAATATGGGTGACTCAGCTATAAATTTCTTCAATCATAGAGCAACAATTTTAAGTATCCAGAGAGCATCTCTTTCTTCATCCAATGGGCCTTAATAGCTACTCAACTCACTCATTTCCAGAAAAAGAGTTTTAGAGAGAACAGCCAGGTTTGGGGGTTTTCGTGTTTTGTTATTTTTTGTTTTTGCCACAGTCAACTTACAGAGATCTCAAGATCTCTGAAACAATAAATAAGAACTGAACTTTAAAAATCCAGTCCAATTTTTTTTTACAGTAATTTATCAAACAACACACAACCTCAGCCTGCAAGCCCTTGCTGCTCCTCTAACTCCTATGCGGACTACAGTATTTCTATCTTCAAGAGATCCCATTCCCAGGGCTGGGAGGTAAGTAGCCTGCTGCTTAATCAAAATGCCATCCAACAAAACCTTCCTAGCAGTTAACTACGGTTTCCTTCAGGAGCCCTTGGCTGGAAGCTCACTGGGATGTGTGGTTTCAGCTATTTGTACTCTTCAGGGCTGTGCTGTTTTTCCTCAAAGCAGTGTAGCCCAGTAACCCCAAGGAACCCTGATCAGCTTTCTTTGGGGACGTGCTTATAGGACTCTTAGCTCTCTTCACTTCAGGGAACTGAATGGCAGAATCTCTGTTTTACTACATAAAATACTCATAGACATATGAGCAACAATTGAAGCCTCTTCTGGAATCTTGTCTCTCCCTATTCCTCATTTTGTTTTTAGAAACCAGGTCAGCAGTAGGAAATGGAACTTACGCTTCAACTCTCTGAAGAACAGCTGCACTGCTACACTTGAAGATACAGGGTCCTAAAGAGATCTTTATGAGTGAATATTTTATGCAATAATAGGACATACTGATCACTCCAGTGTCTGGGGACTCCATCATTCAGGTGCTTCTGGCGGTGGTTTAGTTGTTAAGTCATATCCAACTCTTTCAACCCAATGGATGTAGCCTGCCAGGCTCCTCTGTCCATGGGATTTCCCAGGCAAGAATACTGGAGTGGGTTGCCATTTCCTTCTCCAGGGGATCTTCCCAACCCAGGAATCGAACCCAGGTCTCCTGCATTGCAGGCAGATTCTTTACCAACTGAGCTATAAGGGAAGCCCCAGACATTTCTAGCACCCGGCTATGAGAGCAAGGATGCAAAGTCAGTCTCTCCTGATAAACTGAGCTCAGCAATATTTCAGGATTCGGCTGCACTCTTGGCTTTAGAGAGTCCATCTTGAAAGTATGTGCTAATGACTCAAAACGAACTGACCTGCAAAGTGGGTCAGTACAACGGAACACCATTCCTGAAAGAGCTGCTGAGTCATTGGTCCTGGGTGAGAGCACATCTGAACAACCATCAGGGCCAGATGCAGACAGGGAGAATGAGGCTGGGGCACCCGTGTGCAGGGTCAGATCCTGAATTTATTTTCAATTTTAGTATTGTCATAAATTTTGCATTAATTTAAAAGTACTGCATTTGCTATTATTTACCTTGATTATTGAGCTTTTGGCACCCCAGAAATTTTGCAACCAAGGTGAGTGCTTCTACCAAGGTGAGCTGCTGCACGGGCAGCCCATCTCTATGGAGTACTGCTTACATCTTAAGCTTCACGTGTCAGTGGATTTACTCATCTCTGTTATGTCATTTGATTTAATCCTCATAACAACCCTATGAGGCAGCTACTGTCATGATCGCCATTTTAGTCAAGACAAGTTACATAACTTGCCCAAGGTTGCAGGGAGTCCAAGGGCTTCCCTCCTAAAGGAGCCAGAGGGGAATGTGTAGCTGTACTGGTATCTCTTGACAAGTAAGCTTCAAACCCCTTCCTGCACTGCACTGCCTACCTTCACTTAAAAGAAAGGATACAAGGAATACAACATAACCCTCAATGTATCAGCCCAAAAAGAGCTTGAAATAGCTTGTGCTGGACTATCATGTAAGACTTCTCCTTAAAAGAATATTTAGACAAACAAGCATATAAGCTTCTGCAACTCCAATGGATACTTCAACTGTGACTTATGTACCACAAGAGAAAAACAACCTCAGTTACCTAATCTGAGCCAGAACCAAACTTGCTGCAACCTTGGTAAGGCCACACACATCCCTTAGAAAATGAAATCAAGGGTGAAAGAATCTGAGATGTATGCATTTGCACCTGGGGAACATCAAAGCAAGAGCTAATTTTAGGACTGCCGGGCCTGTTCCAAACCCTTTACCTTAATTACACACTTATACTAGTAGAGCGTAGAGGTTGGCCTTGATTCAGATGCACATCCCAACTCATCCATGGATAAAATTAGGATAGGCTGTAAATGTATTTATAGAACCTATGTCTTCATCTGAACCTAAGGATCTCTGCAAATATTAACTCTTCTTCTAAGATAATTTGATCCTTTTTTTCTAAGTTAATTTAATATGGGTAAAATCTAGGACACATCAGTAGAAAAAATCATGTCATATTATTATGAATAACACAGTTTCATTTCATGTGCCAATTCTAATAACCTGAGAATAACTGCAACCACAACTGCATATGGCGGGAGAAGGTGCCAAAATCAGCTGTGTCTGTCATGGGCTTGGGAAAACAATGACCACATAGACTTAACCCATTTGCTACTCTGATCCTAAACCCTTGCCCTTGAGTTGATTATCCAAAAGCCAGTGAAAGACAGCAATCTACCAACTAGGGCAGAAGTCTGCAGCATGTAATACACCCTTCTTGACTAATGGTTCTAAATTGAGACATGGTGTAGACTCAAAATGGACACTATTTTGTTTTAGTTTTCCATTTTCAGCTCTCTTGGATTTTCGGCAATGCCACTAGCCTTTTCACCTGAACTCACAGATGCAAAAAACTTGAGCCAAATTGGGTCTATCCCAAATCACTGTCTGAAATCATAGCCCCATTGTTCTGAGACAATATGACATTTCCTCCAAAAAGGTGGTTAGTAAATAAACAATCAAATACTGGAAATGAAGTTTATTTTAGCCTCTCAAAGTACCAGGGGGAAAAAGGCATGGGATTCACTCCTTTATAGTTTATTTGTCCTGTACTCCCTTCCATGACTTTCAATCCCACTGAACTTTTCAGAATGTGATACATAAAGAGTTTTCAATAAGATCAAGACAGATAGATAGACATTTCAAACTTTTCCCAATTATTTATCACATACATTTCCAATGAGGAAGAGCCTAAATACTGACTTACCAACTAGATCCAATCAGCCATTGACAATAGCCTTGAATATGACAAAAATAATCAGGCTACCAAATAGGCCACTGTGATCATTTTGGCCCTTCTCAGAAAAGACTCAAGTCAATGCTATCTTCTGCCAAGTCCTTGACTTGCCACTCCTTATACAGATGGTATAAAGAACAACTTATCTCACATGCTCCTGAAACTCTGGGAACTCCATCCAATACCCAGCATACTTCTAGTTACATGCTCAGAGTAAGAGAATGGCTATCTAATTCATCACGGAACTCGAGAGGCTAACAGCCTTACAAAAGGCTCACAATCCATAGTTAATAACTGAGGAAATGGGCTTGCCATCAGTACCAAAAGTAGGTTGCAAGGGCTGCTACAAAGAACTGGACTTAGGTAGAACTTCAAATTACTACAAAGCAAAACAAAAGTAAAATCTCCCCTCCTCTCCACAATATTAATCTGAAAAAAAAAGTGTTAGGTGCTCAATCATGTCCAGTTCTTTGCGATCCCATGGACTGTAGCCCACCAGGCTCCTCTTGTCCATAGAATTCTTCAGGCAAGAATACTGGAGTGGAAAGCCATTCCTTTCTCCAGGGGATCTTCCTGACCCAGGGATCAAACTCAGGTCTCCAGCATTGCACGCAGAGATTCTTTACCAACCAGAGAAGTCCCAATCTGAGAATAAAATGGCATTATCTTTTGAAAAATACATAATGGTCTATTATATTTATATATTTAAAAGGGGGAAGACATAAACATGCAGATTGGCCACAACAATTCCATTAAGCATTCCCACCCTGGTATAAACAGAATTCCCACCCTGGTATAAATATTAAGTTCAAGCATCCACGAATGGAAAACCACATTTTTCCATTAACCACTAACACACTGCCCTCTAAGAAGGCATTCAGCTCATATTGGATGAATGAGAGAGCAGGTGAATTAAATGATGATGATAATGATGACTAATAATAACATCAGAAAAGTAATATTAATGACAATGTACTTAGTACTTCCTGGGTGCCAGGTACATTATATGCATTAACTCATTTAAACCTCCCACTAATTTATACACTGTACCTATGGTAGTTATCATCAGAGGCTGTAATATCACTATTCCCATTTTACAAATCTGGAAAACGGAGACACAGAAAGGTTAAGTAACTGGCAAAGTCACCCAAGAAAGTAGCTGCTCCCAACTAATATTTCCGTCCATTCTAGGAATGCTGAGTGATGGAAAGATGAGGGCATGAGGGAATAGTGAGAGGATAATTGGGAGGAAGAAAAGAATATAGGAGGGGCAGATCAATGATTTATTTAAAGGACTAGCCACCAAACCCTTTAATTTGATTTTTTTTTTAAACACAATATTTATCTAAAAAGAAAATGTAGAGGAAAGCATTCAAATTTGAAATCATGCTATCTAAATCTCGCTGTCAGTGCCAATTCTTCCTTTTTTCTTTTTTTGGCTATGCGGCACTGGCATGCAGGGTCTTAATTCCCTGACCAGGCATTGCGCCAACACCCCCCTGCACTGGAAGCATGGAGTCTTAACCACTGGACTGCCAGGGAAGTCCCATTCATTCCAATTCTCTTAATCCAAATTCTGTAAGTAAATTTTAAAAGACAGAAAAGCCCAGAGTTGCCATGCTCACCAGCTGTTTTAAAGTCACTTCACAGAGACCTCAGAGAACCACACTGTACTCTGCATTATTGGGATAAAAGAACTTCGTTTAATTTTCACAACTTCAAAGGGGAACACAAGTAAACAATGGTCCATAAATCAGGAGCTATTGAAGCAGAAAGCAAGAGGAGAGAAATAAATAGTAAGTGAACATAATAAAGAAAAGGAAGCAAATATTTATGTCAGAAAGCAAACAAGTTCTCCTTTATGAGGTAGCTTGGATTTTTCTTCTTCTCTAAGAAACCCCATGCATTTAAACAGCCATGCTCCTCGCTGTTAAAAAAAAAAATTTTTTTTTTTTAATTTTTATAGGCCAGACTGTGCCGTCCCAAGACTATCATGAAGGCTTTTGCAAGCTCTTAGTTCCAGGGTCTCTTAGTCACAGGGAGCTTCTAATTCAGTCTTGCAACATTGTCTCATAGTGAGTTTAGGTATACCTGACTATAATCTACTGACAGGAATGAAATTACATCACTGTCAGTACAACTCTACACATAAGCCCCATTACCAGACCACACATCCTCTAAGACACCAGTAATTAATATTTTTTATGAAACCATAACCATATAATAATGGCAGTAACTCCACATGGCATGTTAGGTATGCATTAAAAGCACGAATTTATTAGGCATAAATATTTAAAATATACCATCATTTTTATAGCTTGTTTGGCACTTATTCCCTTTATGAATGCACGGTGGAAAGTACCCAAGTGTCTCCCAACCTCTGTCCAGGACTGGGACTGAAGTATGTCGACAGTGAGGAGACAGATACAGAACAGGGATCTGCCTTCATTCTGGAAGCTGTACCTTGTGTAGGAATATCCAGTACAAGACAAGGAGCAGGGAGCCTGCCCAAGTTTAGCCCCAGAGATAAGGAGGGGGTGGGAACTGAATCCCAAGCCAATCTCAGGCTGAAGTGCTCATAGAAATCCCCTCCCTAAATCACTAGGTTCTTCTCAGAGCCACTAGGAAAAGGTCAGATGCCCAGGGGGCCTAGGCCAAGAGACTGAAGGAGCTTGTCTTCAGATAACACCCAGTGGCAGCCACAACAGCACTGCAGGGAAGATATGGCTTCGCTATTTTAAGTTACATAATTAAGACGTCCACTCCTACAAGGTCAGAAGGTGCTGCACTGCAGTGCTGTTTTAAGAATTTGAGCTCTGAAGGCAGCCAGAGGGCCCCACTTTTAAGATTAGGGGTAAGTACTCTTGCCTGGAGAATCCCAGGGACGGAGGAGTGCTGCTGCTGCTGCTAAGTCACTTCAGTCGTGTCCGACTTTGTGTGACCCCATAGATGGCAGCCCACCAGGCTCCCCCGTCCCTGGGATTCTCCAGGCAAGAACACTGGAGTGGGTTGCCATTTCCTTCTCCAGTGCATGAAAGTGAAAAGTGAGATGAAGTCACTCAGTCGTGTCCGACCCTCAGCGATCCCATGGACTGCAGCCTTCCAGGCTCCTCCATCCATGCAATTTTCCAGGCAAGAGTACTGGAGTGGGGTGCCATTGCCTCTACATGCAAAATACATATACACCATCTTTTGAGTCTTAGTGTATAAAACTTCTCATAGAATATTTACAAGTCTGTAAGGGGATTATGTGCAGTGGGATAAGGGGAGGCTCAAGGTGGCATAGTAGGAATCTCATGGACAGAGGATATGGGCAGCTCCATGGAACCAGGCTGCACAGCAGGAGGTGGGCAAGGAAGCAAAGCTTCATCTGTATTAACAGCCACTCCCTCTCTCTCACACTACTGCCTGAGCTCCACCTCCTGTCAAGTGTAACGCACTTGAATCACCCTGAAACCATTCTTCCACACCTGGTCGGTGGTGCCAAAAAGGTTGGGGACCACTGTTCTCCAGCTAAGCTATCCAATTACAGCAACCACCAGCCACACATGGCTACTGAGTTCTTGAAATGAAGCTAGTGTAACTGAGGAATTAAATGTATTATTTTATTTGATTTCTATTCATTTAATTGTAATTATATAAATGTAAATAATGTGAACATAGGACAGGGTAAGCTCTTGAGCACACGGATGATCCATGGCCTGGTCGGCACTAGTAAGTAAACTTTCAAACTCTCAGGCCAGTGCTCTTTCCCACAGTATCAAACTTCAGGAGTTCTGTGTACAAACTAGTCCTCTGACCTACACCCATCATTTAACCACTGTGAAACTTAGCTATTAACTAAGACAAAATGGTTGGATGGCATCACCAACACAATACACACAAGTCCGAGCAAACTCTGGGATGGTGAAGGACAAGGGAGCCTGGCATGCTGCCTTTCACGGGGTCACAAAGTGTCGGACACAACTTAGCGACAGAACAACAGCAGCAATTCTGAGCTAAATCACAAGGGTTCCCACGTTATCCTTTAACTCTTCATACACCCACGTACTACATTCTTACAGCCCATGATAACATGGCTCACAGAAACTAACTAATTTGCCCAGTGTCACACAGCTTGTAAGTGACAGGAGTCAGAATTCAAAACACTTACTTTCTGACTCCAGCTTACTTAAAGCTGGATTTTAACTGCCAGCACCATTTACTTCTATCTAATGAAGCTGATGCCTTTCCTGATTACCTCATAGTGTTATAAGGCTAAAATGAGAACAGGGATCTGAAAATGCACTGAAAATATAAGACAGGTGCAAGTTATTATCTGAATACTTTTTTTTTAAGTTTGAAAAACAAAAATCCTCTCAACTTTTCAAAGCTTATTAATAGGGACTTAGGACATTCCAATCAAAAAAAGAAACCTACATCAGTAAGTAATGGAAATATTCAGAAGCCTCTCCAAGTCACTCAGATCTCCACTTGTCCTGAAACTTAAGGTTTTTGTTTGTCTGTAAGATCCAAATTTTTTTTAGCCTATGGATCCCAGAAGCCAGGAAGGCCAGCTGTTTTCGAGTTGAAGGTTAAATCAGGCATAATTGAGTTCCTGATAATGTTAGAAACTGTCCCTAGGAAGAGGAGGAATTCATACAGCACCCTAAGCCCCTGGGAGATGGGGAGGGTAGATGTTTCTCTTCACCCACACTCCTGCATCTGAGCCATCATCTGGAACAAAACAAGACTTCTGTCACCAGTGTGGAAACACGCAACTTCCAAGACTCTACCACAAATGAGGGCAAATCCAGAGCTAACCCACTGCAGTAAAAACAAAGTAAACACAATGAGATACAGGGAAAGGGAGTCTAACTTCAAGACACCAAATTCAGACCCAACTATATATTTTATTTTAGTTGTAATTAACAGCCACTATTCATTTCAAGCACTACGATGAGCCCAGCTGTCCCATTTTGGGGACTATGAACAGTCCGAGAGCAAAAATATAGGGTAGATTCTATAATTATAATTAGCAAGCAGTCATTTTTTTAAATCACCCAACACTAATGTGAAATATTCTCTCCTCATACTCTTCCTATGTTATTTCTTATCTTTCCCCAGACTTGCTAATTAATAATACTTGTATGACATGATACCCTTAATACATTTGATGGCACTTTTTTTTTTTGGTTTTTTTTTTTAACTGAAGGAAAATTGCTTTACAATGCTGTGTTGGTTTCTGCCATATCAATGTGAATCAATCATAATTATATATCCTGATGGCGCATGTTAAGAATGCATTTTCTCATTTGAACATTACTGAGTTGGGAGATATGCAGGGTATGGATGAGTCTCTCTATGTGACTACTGACTTAACTAAAATTCAGAAAGAGACAGCCATTTACCTACAGTCCTCAAGTGAAAACATGGCGGAACTGAGCTTAGACCCCGTTTGCTCACTTTCACTCCAGTATCACCAAACTGTACCTAAACTGTGCCCTCTGCACATACTATTCAAAGCACTGTAATTATTTCTGTACAACCAGTGAGCCTTGAAGATCACAGCTTTGAGAAGATTAACATAGACATACAGTAAAACAGGAGTTAAAACAGGTAGAGACTAAAGATAGTAAGACTATCTGACCCTATTCTAGGCTCAGTGGTTTTCAACTCCAGCTGCACAACAGACTCACCACAGATGCTTTTTAGAAAAACACGTTCTACTTGTAACCCATTCTCAGAAATTCTGATTTAACTGATAAAGCTTGGGACATGGAGTTTGTTGGGTTTTTTAAAAATATCTTCCCACATGAATCTAATATACTTCAGCTGAAAAACCGCTGCTACAGGTCAGAGCTCAGTACCCAAAATACATGGGCAAGGAGGGTACGTGAAATGACTTTGTCATACCAGGCACATTGTGTGTTTAACAGTTATATGTTCATTTTTATGAATATTTGGAAAACATTAGTGACCCTATAAAACCAAGGATTTTACAGACTTTATCAGACTACCTTGTAAAAAGTTTCTGACCAACAGAAAAATATAAGTAAAAAATAGTACGGGTGGTAGACAGACATAGAAAAAAATTATGAAGGTGGTTCAAGAATGGCTGAAGTCTAGATCTTTGATGATAAAAGATGGAGTGGGGAGGGGAACTGAGAGAAAGGAGACAGGAAAAAGTAGACACAGGAAGAGGAACCAGCAAGTGGCTGGGAAGAGGCAGAAGGAGTTACCAAGAGTGCACCATGACAGAGTGCACCATGACAAAGTGCAGGAAAAAGAAGTCAAGTTCTTAGTTCTCTATCTTGCTCCAAGTACTATAAATACCGGGTAGGGTTTCAGTAAGCATTCCACCACAGGCAGAAAAAGGAAAAGTTATTAAAGATTAAGGAGGTTGCTCATGGAAGACCAACATCTAAACCAAATGCTCAGGCTAGTTGCCTTAGAAAGATCCACAGGTCCCTTGAGGAAGGTGCCACCTACTATGGCAGCCTGCCACAGAACGGCCCTGGAGTAAGAGAGACTCTCCTTATTTAGCCGAAGTTTCTAAAACCATCCGAGCATAGCTATCAAGCCATTCTCGGGCACATGCATGCTTCAAGTTTCATTCTTCAAATTCAGTTCCTGCCATGGCACTATATTCCTTTGAGGCAGTCTGCCTCCTCACACAGGGTAAATGATGAGCATGAACTCAGCATAATGTAATGTTCCTGAAGTCTACGAACCACTTGCTCAGGGATGGCTTGAGGAAGAGAATTCCAACCATGAAAACTTACTCATCTTCAGTCATATGTGCCAATGGACAGGAGAAGAATTCCGATGGTATACAGACACAAAAATGAGTGAATCACATTTTGAGAAAATTACTCCTGTCTAATTCTCTCTCAATTCTTCACATTTTGGATCTCAGAAGGCCAGAGTTTAGAACTAGAGGGGGTTTTTCCCATCTCACACTGGTTAATCGCATTTTTTTTTAAACTGGAGGAAAATTGCTTTACACTGTTGTGTTGGTTCTGTCATACAACAGCGCAAATCAGCCCTAATTATACACATAACACCTTCTTCTTGTGCCTCGCTCCCCTCCCCCATCCCACTCCTCCAGGTCACTCTTTAATGAATGGACAGCAGGACTCAGGCCCAGAAGCTTGTATTTAAGATGGGTTATATTCATGGCAAACAGTGTGGGTTTCCACGGAAAACTGATCTAAAGCATATCTAATTCTTTAAAAGTGACTCAGCTACAGAAAAACAGGTTAATAGTCCAGCAACAGTATGTGAACAGGGGGGAAATCGTGAAGGTGGTTTCCAAATGACTCATATTTGAGGACTTCTGTTGCAGATATGTGTTTTAGTGTTCTCTTTCAATGGCATTATACGTGTGTCTCTACAGCTGCAGTATATTTACGAGACGTAGGTATTGGAAACGCAGAACTAGACATCACTTTTTCTCGTTCCCAGGAAACTGAAAAAAATAGCTCTCATGAGCTCATCCTCCTGGCCTGCTTCTGATGCAATGAAATTCAAACATTTACCAACCACTACTACACTGAAGACTTTAACCAACCAAAGATGATGTTTTGATGTAGACTCTTTTCTTGCTTAGATTCCTCCCTAAATCTCATGTCGATATTAGTTTAAAAAAAAAATACATCCCAAAGCCATGAGAAAAAAAGTGTGCAGGATGATGGCACAGAAGTGTTCAGGTGCCAGAAAGATGCAGAGTTTGATCATTGGCAATCAAATTCCTGGTGGTTCAGGTGGCAAAGCGTTTGCCTGCAGTGCGGGAGACCCAGCTTCGATCTCTGGGTCAGGAAGATCCTCTCAAGAAGGAAATGGCAACCCACTCCAGTACCCTTGCCTGGAAAATCCCATGGACGGAGGAGCTTGGTAGGCTACTACAATCCATGGGGTCGCAAAGGGTCAGACACAACTGAGCAACTTCCCTTTAACTTTCACAATCAAATTAATCTCCTCAAACCTCCACATCTTTCCGAAGCTGTAAGATGATGAAATGAAATAACGCACAAAAGGTGGGTCATGTACTAACTGACATATAATAGGTATTTCATAAATGTCAGCCTGCTTTCCCTTTCTTTAAAAAAAAAAAGCCAGTTATAGAGTTAAGGAATCAGGACCTCACCCATGTCCTGACACAGACATTTAGCCCATAAATAATTTAGGACAAGTATTTTGCTCTCCTTCCTCAGATCCCTGAGTGATATTCTCCATTCTCTGTAATAAAAATACATGGAATGAATGCAGTTTGTACTGAGCCAAAAACAGACCAAAGTTAACTGTGACCAAAGTTACTTGTCAATTAACAGTGTATCCTGTCTGCACTTTTAGTTTAATAGTCATCATTTTGCCTTCCCTTCAATACCAGGCCCATCTAACCAAAACTCTCCTCCCATCACATGTAATGGGCCAAGGCATCACCTAAGGATCCTGTTCAAATGCAGATTCTCATCTCATAGCACCGGGAAGGGGACTGAGATGCCATATTTAATAAGCTCTCAGGAGATGTTGAAGCTGCTAGTCAGTCCAAAGACTACATTTTAGGTAGCAAAAACCCAGACAACATCATCACCTTCCAGAGCCAGTACTTAGAACAAGGGAAGAACCTTATCAGATTCTCACAAATTTCCTTCTCTTTCCAAGAGTCTGACTGTCATTCAGCTTCATTTTCAGATGTTCCAAGCAGAAAATGTCTAACACAATTCCCCCACTTAATGAAGAACCACTGGATCAGGCCTTAAGGTGCTGGTTATAATGACACAAAGCTAATTTGCTTGCTTTGCATGATTTTACCAGCAACTCATCTGATGTCAGATTCCCCACTGACAATTCAAACTGACAGTTTTTTGGCCTATTATTCCATAGGGTGTGGCCCTGCGTTGGTGGAACAAATGTCGAGGTAGCTAGAGGCTGGGTCGCTGTAGGAACTGAGAGGCAATTAGAAAAACCAGCAAGCCCTTACTGAACACCTACTGACCAAGAATAACTTCCATCCAAACAGACTTCACACACTAGTCATTCATTCAACAAATGCTGGCACCGAACTCAGAAATTTGTTCATACTGTAGCCTTAACAATCCTTGGTAGGTTCTCTCTCTTTTTTTTAATCAAATTGAACGACATTTGATCAAAACAAGCCTATGCCTTCAGAAGTTCAAACATCATCTTATCAGATCTTATCAGACTACTTGCTACATCATCTTACAGTTTTTGAACTCCAGGAGGTTAACATTATCTATAGTTAAGGGATCACAGGGAATTCCCTGGCTGCCCAGTGGTTAAAACTCTGCACCACCACTGCAGGGGGGTAGAAGTTTGATCCCTGGTTAGGGAACTAAGATCCCACATGCTACATGGCATAGACAAAAAAGAGAGAGAGACAGATCACACACACACATACCCATCTTGGGGTGGTTAAGTAAACTTCTCCCAAACAGCTAATACATACCAAGGAACAACATCCCGCCTGACTCCAAGATCCATGCTCTCCATCTTGAGCCTGCTCTATCTCCTCAGAGGAGACAATCAACTCCATGCCTGCCCTCAAGAAGTTTACCATCTCATGAAAAATAGAGAACAACCCACAGCTTGGAGGCATTTCAACAAACACAGAAAATGGTAAATGGTAAGCCAAAGGGAACACTTCCAACACAACATCCTCTAGAACTCAGCATCCCATGAGCAACTCATTGCCCTTTTCAAAATACTTTTAACTTGGGAAACTATATCAAACCTCTTTCTTCCCATCCATACAATATGGCTTCCAAGTTGGCACCGGTGGGAAAGAAACCACCTGCCAATACAAGAGACATAAGAGACATGGGTTCAATCCCTGGGTTGGGAAGATCCCCTGGAGGAGAGCATGGCAACTCACTCCAATATTCTTCCCTGGGAAATCTCAAGGACAGAGGATCCTCGCATGCAATGTATGGGCCATAGGGTGGCAAAGAGTCAGACACAAACAAAGCAACTTAGCACGCACACATACACTAAGCTCCAAGAGGTACAGAGACACTTAGTGCTGACTAAGTATCTCCTGGACATTTTTAATGCTTGGGCTGAATGAAGCACAAGCTGGCATCAAGACTGCCAGGAGAAATACCAAAAACCTCAAATATGCAGATGACACCACCCTGATGGCAGAAAGCGAAGAAGAACTAAAGAGCCTCTTGATGAAAGTGAAAGAGGAGAGTGAAAAAGATGGCTTAAAACTCAACATTCAAAAAACAAAGATCATGGCATTCGGTCCCATCACTTCAAGGCAAACAGATGCAGAAACAAAGGAAACAGTGACAGACTTTATTTTCTTAGGCTGCAAAATCACTGCAGAAGGTGACTGCAGCCATGAAATTAAAAGACTCTTGCTCCTTGGAAGAAAAGCTATGACAAGCCTAGACAGCATATTAAAAAGCAGAGACATTACTTTGCTGACAAAGGTCCATCTAGTCAAAGCTATGGTTTTTCCAGTAGTCATGTATGGATGTGAGAGTTGGACTATAAAGAAAGCTGAGCACCAAAGAATTGATGCTTCTGAACTGTGGTGTTGGAGAAGACTCTTGAGAGTCCCTTGGACTGCAAGGAGATCCAACCAGTCCATCCTAAAGGAGATCAGTCCTGAGTATTCATTGGAAGGACTGATGCTAAAGCTGAAGCTCCAATACTTTGGCCACCTGATGCAAAGAACTGACTCATTGAAAAGACCCTGATGCTGGGAAAGACTGAGGGCAGGAGGAGAAGGGGATGACAGAGGATGAGATGATTGGACAACATCACCAACTAGGCAGACATGAGTTTGACCAAACTCTGGGAGTTGGTGATAGAGAGGGAAGCCTGGTGTGCTGCAGTCCATGTGGTCGCAAAGAGTTGGACACGACTGAGAGACTGAACTGAACTATCTCCTGAATGTATGTTTCAATTACCTTTTTAAAACCAAATTAACCAAAACTTAGGGGCTTAGAACAAATTCAAGAACCATTTCATTATTTTGAAAGTGGTATCTTATCTAATGGAGCCGGGGTCTCTGAGACACCTTGTACACCCACGAGTTGGGGATCCCAACAAGAACGGTTGAATGGTTAGAAATGTTTACAGAGTGTTAGGAAACCAGGTACTAAAAGTGAGGGGCACAGAGTCTTGGACCAGAAGCCTCCCCACCAACATACAAGATTCAGGGGGGAGAACATTGCATTGTTCCTCAGTGACTGCCCCTGGCTCACACACTGCAGGCCTCAGACAAACACGGAAGGCACCGTCCATGACCCTCTGATGAGTCACACAGCTTTGGCATCTCCCTGGTGCAGACAACAAGAAACACATTTCCATAAAGGCGCCGAGATAAGCAGCAGCATAAATAACACAAGCAATCTGGTCTCGGGATGAATTTTCTACTCGACAGTGCCTGTCCAGAGGATTTGGCAATGGCCAATTACTACAGTGAGTCATTAGGAGGTAAGCGGCTTGAGTTGACCCAACACAGGGCAGTCAAGAAATAATAAGAGACAGGTTTGGTCCCCCTGAAAGCTCAAGTTAACTGGAAATTGAAAATATTTTTTTTAACCATACAGCTGATGGAAACAAGAGGACACAATCTTTTCTCCCATTTTCCCTGTAGGCAATTAGGGAATGATGGCTCCCTTACAGGCTTTTTTTTTTTTTTTGAGAAAGGGGTCAGATTCGAAGTGTGTCTCCAGGCCCCAAACAACGAATTCAAATCCTACTCCAGCTATAGTCAGAGGAGTAGGGGAAATGAAGGAATAGCAAGCGCATTCCTAAAACACCAACTTAACAACCTCCCATAATCTCTTCCAGCTGAGAGAGCACTGCTCCACTGGGTCCTTCTATTCCCATTTGTAATTATTCAAGTGCACTGGTTTCCATAGTACTCAACATCCAAGTACCAAGTCCATGCTGTGTGAACCCTGGCAATAGGTTCTTCATAACGAGAGTTTGTACAGGAATTCAAAAGGCTCTTTATCTGCTTCCTAATAATAACTAGAGTTCTATGAATTTGCGTCCTAGACATACAAGTGTGGATCAGAATCTAGGACCCACCAGTCATGAGCTCAGTAACCTTGGGCCACTACTGCACTTCTCTAAGCCTCAGTTTCCTCATCTATAATAAGAGAATAATTATAACACCCACCTCATAAAGATGTTAGGAAGCTAAAAAAAAAATGATATGTCAAGTGCTTTGCTCAGGACATAGCACCCAATAAACTCTCAATAATTGCTAGCTACTATTATAACTCGCCTTTTTATACCACACCTAACCCTACATTAGCAGTGAGACACTTCATTCTTTTTAGGTCTAATTCCATCCCATTCAAGTCTAACTGAATTTCAAATATACACCAAAAACTAAAAAAGAGATACAGGCACAGCTGCCAAATGGCAAGTGAAAAGCCGTAATTTTCCATCATTGGAATATATTTAGTGATAACTATAAATGAAAAACTAAGAAAAAAATTAAAAATCCCCAACTTCCAGTCACCCTCCCAGTCTGCCGGTCTGAAAACCAAAAATGAAGTTAGACTTCCTCTAGCTTTGCTCCTTTCCACTCCTGTCTGTCAAGGTTGGGTGGAGAACTCCCACATTTCCTGTTCTGAGCCAGGAGCTCTCTGCCAGGTAAAGCAAGAGACACTCCAGTTTGTGTTGACAGCTGGGACAGACAAGGGAGGGGCTGGGAACTCAGGAATCTTTCTACCATTCTTTCTGGGGTGTTTCTGATAGTATAAGCACCCTAATCTGAGAGAGGGCCCCAGTCAGCCAGGGTTAAAGATTTAATCACCAAAGGACATGCCTGCTGCTTAAGCAACTCATGTGTGGCCATATGCAGGATCAAATGACATCATCACCAGGACACACCTTGCTGGGTGTTCAACTTTCAACTTCTCACTCCTGAAAAGGAAACAGCCTGCTGGCTGCTAATATGCTTAGTGAAGGCAGAAATTTAATTGGGATATAGATGGTTCTTTAGATTACATCCTGCAGATTTTGTTGCCTCCAGCCCTTGACACTATCAAGAGAATAGTTTCTGCTCCAGGGACGACTTAAAAATGTGTCTGAGTGCACACCTTGGCCTTGATGGACACAGTCTGGCAACAAACTTCCTCACTTCCTCTGACCAGCATGTGCGAAACTTCATACAAGATCCAAACCACAAAAACCTCCACCACGTTGACCACAGACCAATGTTCAGATTTGCCAAGACCTATAAAACTATAGCAATATCACACTAGGAAGAAAAAACTATCAACCTTACAGAACTCTAAACAAATGACAAAGTAAAATACACATATATGATAGTTCAGGCAGTATGTTCTTCGTCTCATCCACTATCTAAACCATCTTGTTCCAGTATTTGCTGTTGTGTTTACGATCTTTTCCCTCCACCCCTGCTCCCCTGAAACAAGAATAAATGATCCTTGAGTGCAAGGACTTTATCAGTCTTGTTCATCGTTGTAACTCTGACCTTACAAGGTATAGCAAATAGTAGTGGGTATGGATTCAAATTTTTTCAGGCAAATATCTCTCCCTCCTTCTATAACCAAGGTGGGAGAAATATACTTCATTAACATGCCTTGGATGTGTCTAAATGACAGTGTCATGTCACTTCCAAGACAAGACTTATCTGTCTACATGTATACCTGCTTGCCCTCTAGGAGCTTGGGTTCTTGCACCACAAGGAGAACCTGCCCTAAATTACCAATGCTCCCACCAGCCTGGTCCCCAGAAAGAGACTTGCAGAAAAGAGCTCCTTGGCCAACCTGCAGACATGGTAGTGTGAGAATAAAAACTTACTTGGAGTAATTTGTTACACACCACTTTTGTACCAACAGATGACTAATACAGTAGCCTCTCAATATGTTTGTTTTCATTTTTTCCCATGTACGTTTGCTAAAGTAACTAAAGAAAAAAATTTCATTCCACTTAGCACTTCTAAAACTCTACTATTCGTGACAGTTCTAAACACATCAAGTTTTAAGCCTGGTTTTGCTTCCTTTGTGTAATAAAGAATACATATTCAGAAACTGGGACCAAAGAGACCAACAGTGATCTGTTTGGTCTTTCTTATTGAACCAGAACCAAAAGATAATAACTACTTCTTCCATTTATAGATTATATTCTGAAACCATGATTTTTTTTAACCCTCTCCTTTCTTAAAATGCTGGTGAAGGCTTCAAGCTCATAAGATATCAACTTTAATGGGGTACTATCCCTTTCGTCTAGTGCAGAAAGCCTTGAAGCTCATAAAATTGAGGCTGTAAACTTTTAAGGCATATAGCTTTGTAGGGTTATTGTTGATGTATTTCCATTACTTGAACACTAAATGGAAGTAGTTTTACAGTTCACTTACGTACTGTATTTACAATTACTTCATTTCTTAGCAGAGACTAGAATCACATCGAAATGGGAGTAAAGCCACATTACAATCTCTAAGTATCTTTTCATTTTGACCCTTTATCACTCAATGCAACAGCTGTGAAAGAATCCCTTTGTAATACAATCATTAATACAATTTCAGTGGGGTGGCGTATAGACAGACAGAAAGGGGGAAGGACCAATAAAATCTGAGACCAATATGTTTCCCAGCTATGGTACTGATATGTTTAATTTGAATGTGCCAAGCATATGAAATACTAAAAGTCTGTATGTGCAGATGGGCATAATCTATCAATGGCTTCTTCCCTTCCAACTGTGAAAAAATATCGGAGAAGCCCCTAACAGAGCCACAGTAGGGTATACCAGTGGTCTATTATCTTTTTGCCATCCAGAGAACTAATTGCATCATGCTTTGCAAATACAGCCCAGTCATGAGAAGCCTGTGCTCCCCGGTTGCATTTACAAAATAATGAGAAACTTATCTGCTTCCAAGATAGCCAATGAAACCAACAGAGGTGAGATAATTCCAACTAAAAGTAAAGAAACTTGATATTTTAGTTAACCTACGTAACCGCATCTTTAGAAAACAAACTCTAGTCCAGCAGATTTTGTTCTCATTTAACAATGAAAAAAACTTGAGATTCCCCCCTCCCCAAAGGTTTTTTAAGAACTCTAAGACACAGGAAACCAGGTTGAGAGATAGTATGTGGTTTTAATCTTTAATTTCCCTTATCTTTCTTCCTATCCCAATTAAATTTTCTTACTAAAGAAAACAGGCTTTAAAAAAAAAAAAATATATATATATATATATATATACACACACACACACATGATGATGAAGGCAAAAACTACTTCCTATATACACATACTCTGATGATTCAGCTCTGGTTATTTACCAAGTAATGGTAGGGATTAAAAATGAAGATTATCCAACAGTACCACACACGATGAAAGGCGTTACAAACTGTAGTATCTCAAAAAGTAACCAGGTAGGCTAAGAACTTGGCTTAGGCCCTATGCTTCCTGGAGGGACAGGGGAGCTGGGGGCTGATGTCGGGATGGTCAGCACTTAGCACAAAGGCTGGGCCCAGAGCGGGCACTTAAGGAATGCAATCCCCTGGCTCATGGGTTCAATCTTCTCTATCAGAGTTTATGAAAGGGCGGGAATTACTTACTCTCAGTCCACCAACCTCAGTGACAATCCACGCCAGGCTAAACCCTGTCTAAAGTGTTTCACACATATTATTTCATTTAACCACCCCAATGACCTAGTGAGCAATGAGGAAACTGAGGCTCCAAGAGCTGCAGTCAGCATGTACTAAGACAGTAGGAAGATACCTTGTCCTGGTACTGGAGGTGGTGAAATGGAGAAATGTAATTATTTTTAAGGTACCTGCTTATCAAACAGAAGAGATAGAAAGGTTTTCAGACAATAACTGAATATTACAATAAGAAGCAAATACAAGAGGTTCAGAGGAGGCCCATAAGACACAGGTTTGCTCCCTGGGTCAGGAAGATCCCCTGGAGGAGGGCATGGCAACCTGCTCCAATACTCTTGCTAAGAAAATCCCATAGACAGACAAGCCTGATGGGCTACAGTCCATGGGGTTGTGAAGAGCTGTACATGACTAAAGCGACTGAGAACACATGTATATATAACTGAATCACTTTGCTGTACCCCTGAAACTAACACAACACTGTAAATCAACTATACTTCAATTATAATATTTTAAATAAAAAAATATATTTAAAAAAAGAAAGAATTCACCCCAATGGGGTTTTAAAAGGAAAATCTTGAAATAAACGTTGAATATTCCAAAAAACATGCATAACATCTAAAAATAATTGTGATTATTATGTGCCAGGCATTGTCATAAAGGCCTAACAGGCAGGATCTCTCTTAAATCCTCATGACTACTAAGAGTAGTTCCTATAATGAGCCCTATATTACACAGGGGAAAACTGAGCCTCAGTGAGAGTTTGAGTAACAAGGAAAATAACTGATTGGACTCCATTCCAATATAATACAGAAATGTACATGATTGAGACCTTAAAAACTGTTCCTACTTGCCCTTCAGACTTTGCTTCCTCTGCAGTTCATAACGATATGTCTGCCTAATCAAAACACAAATAATCTGAAAAACAATGGAAAATCTTGGACATTTGTGCCAAATTCAGTGAAATAACTGCTTGCCCACAGGCCAAGCTATGAAAGCCCTTAGAAAGAGATGGACGTTGAAAGCTCTCCTGTATATAAAATGAAAAGCTACCCTGGGGCCTTCCCTAGCAGTCCAGTGGTTAAGACTGCACTCCAAATTCAGGGAGTGAGGGTTCAATCCCTGAATGGGAATCAAAGATCTTACGTGCTGGGAAGTGTAGCCAAAAAAAAACTATCCTCTGTGATGGCTGTCAAGGTCCAAATATTTCCCCAGCTTCTGTACTTGATCCCTCCCAACAGAAAGCTCAGTTTTGACAAACTACTTCCTGCCTCTAGACTTCAGACCCTCTGAAGTCACCTGACATGCTTGATGCCTCAATTTCACCGAGTGAGTCTCGTAAACAAAAGCAACTGGTCAACACAGAAATCTCTTGCCAGTAAAGTAAAGGCCCTGGCATTCGTTTTCCTCAAACAAAACACTAACTTCCATAACCATGCTTATAATCATGCTTAAAATCAACTTCTAATCAATGCTTATAAATAAAGCATTTTAAATTAGCACTTTTAGAAACAAAGGGTCAATTTGCTGAAAAGAAAAAAAAGTAAGTCTGGCTGCAGAAGTGAGATCTCACTATTTTAAAACACCTCTATAATACAAATATTCCCTACCTATCCACTTTAACCACTTGACATTTTGTTTCCTTTTCATGCAATTATACAGCAGACAACACTACCACCCCTATTTTATGTGAAAGGACATAGGTCTTAGGCAAGAATTGGAGACTATTTTTAAGACATTTTGGAGAGGAAAAGATGATCTGTGTTTTCTCCAAAATGAATGAGGACAACTCAACACCTGCATGTCCCAACGACTACCAAAAGCAGTGCTTCTGATTCACTACATTTCAGATCTGGCCTCTAATATTTCCAGGTACCACTGGCACAAGGAGGACCATTAGCTTAGGCAGGTAAATTAATGATTGACTCAACAGGAGAATTAGTGCAGGGGTGGAATTAACAATAAACAATTAACACATATACACAAACACATACACACACCATCCAGGCAGTATTAGATCTATATTCATATATTAGGCAAAACTTCTGCTTGAACTACTTAGACCTGTTCGCCGTGAACATACAAAAGAAGAAAGGATAAGTTTGATACCTAATAACGTAGTGACGATGCACAGACAGGTGGTGCCATAAGCTCTCACTCAAACTCTTCATCCCCTCCCTTCCTCCCCTCCCCTTTCTTTGGCATTTGCACTGTGCACTGGCAATCTGGCCACAGTATAATGCAAAGTAAATTGGCTTGTTGACTCCTGAGGTTAAAAGAGGGTAGGCATGAGAGAAAACTTCTCCACTACAGAAAAGGGGGGAATCTCCTGTCATATAATTTCTATCACACATGGACAGATAAAAATTTTTAAATGTATTTACATATTTATGTACCAGGAAGAAAGGAACATAATAGTCCCCAGGACATCTCCTGTGAATACAAACAGCTTTTATTAACACTAAAATTACCTTCTGGAGAAGGAAATGGTAACCCACTCCAGTGTTCTTGCCTGAAGAATCCCATGGACAGAGGAGCCTAGCAGGCTACAGTCCATGGGGTCACAAAGAGTCAGACACCACTGAGTGAGTAACACTTTCTTAAAATCACCTTTAGGCAATTTCTGTCTGAAGATAGCATGGTGTCCAAAAATAGTGCTGGCCTGAGAGCCAGGAGGCCAGAAACCTAGTCTAAGCTCTACCACATCCTGGCTGTGTGACCCCAGCCAAGTCATCTCTCTCTCAGTATCGGCTTCTGTAAGATAAAGATAACAGAGAAGGTCCAGTGGTTAGGACTCCGCGCTTCCAGTGGGGAGGGAATGGGTTTGAGCCCTGCTCAGGAAACTAATAATGACCAAGCTGAGCAGTATGGCCAAAAGAAAAAAACCAAAAGATAAAGATGATAGATATGTGACTGCCAAGGTCATTGTAGCCTTGACACACGTTACCAGAAAGTGCCTTTCACCAAATATTTGTCAAATGTGGTTGAGAAAAGTCATCATGGATAGGGAGCTATACAGGAAGACAGTAACTCAAAACCAAGAATACTGCAGATCCTGTGGGATGTCAGGACACCAAAATTTTTCAAACATTTCACATTGAAGAGAAACCCCAATTGCTTTTAAGGCTTAACCTGGTGATTTAAGGCTAACCTGGTAACTGCCTGGAGCAAATTCTCACCTTTTTGTTAGTTTGTTTTAGTAACAGAACAGCACCAAGAAAAGGTGAGTACATCACAGCGTCTACCTGAAGCTAACAATGCTACTTCCTTTATACCTGGGAGGCAAGCTAAATAATTCAAAAGGTTTTGAATTATTTCATGTTATAAATATACATATGTGGGGGGAAAAAAAACACTCAAAATTCACTTGAATGGAAAGCTTTTTGTTTCTCTCTCTCTGATTACTAATGCTCTGAAACAAATCATCCTCAAACTCTGTGGTATGAAATAACCATTTTATTAGGCTCACTGGTTCTAGAGTTCAGATGGAACAAAATGGAGACAGTTGGACCCCACAGTGTCTGGGGCTTTGGCTGGGGGTGACTTGACAGCTAAGCACTGGAACGTCTGAAGGCATCTTCAGTTACATGTCTGGAGGCTCATACTGGCCATTAGCTGGAACACCTACACATGGCCTCTCCATGTGGTCTCTCTACATGGGTTAGTTTGAGCTTCCTCACAGCATGGTGGCTGGGTTCCAAGAGTAAGGCAGAAACACATGGCACTTTTATGGTTTTGCCTCAAAAGTCACAGTATGACTTTTATCATACTCTGTAGGTCAAGAGGCTCACAAAGGTCTGCCCAGGTTCCAGAGGAGAAGATATAAACACCCCTCCTTACTCCATGGAAGAAGAGTCACAGTCATGTTATAAGATAAGCTTGTGGAATGGGACAGAGTTTTGCCTCCACCTTTGGAAATGCAGTCTGCCGTACATGACCAAGGTAAGTACAAAAATCTGGATCTCAGGTATCCTTGACTATTGTCAATTTAAAGCCAGCACTTTGATAGGCAAAAGATCACAGCCCAAAGCCAGAGGAACGGCTTTTTAGCCACGGAAGCCCATTGAGTTTCTTTTGAAGTCATGGTTACAAACATTGGTCCTGGTAACAATTAAAAGTGTCCTCAACATACAATATGTATCTCCTCTGTTTTATTACAGCTTGGTTTCTTCTGTATTCCACTGACATATGATTAAATGTACGAGAGTAATAAAACATCTGCTGAATTACAATTCCAAAGTTCAGATGACATTGAGATGAAATCTATGAAACCATGAATTCACCATGTTAAATACATTTTTTTTTTTTCAATTTTTAATGGAACACAGAGAGCAGCTGTTTATAAAGCAGCCCCACATGCAAAGCCATGGGTTAGGTTTAATTCAGAGCTGATGTGACCTACAGATGTACTGCAAGGGAGACTTCAGTCTTCAATAATGTAGCATTCAAAGCAAGCCTGCTCTCCAAGATGGCAAGAAGAGGCAGAGCAGAGGAGATGATCGACACTGCCCCATGGTTTATCAGCAACTTTCCCCTTTTTAAACCTAAAATACCTAATCATGCCTCTTCCTCTTTAAGGATGTAACAAACACATCTTTGGCCTTCCCAGGTGGTACACTGGTAAAGAATCTGCCAATGCAGGAGACACAAGAAACCCAGGTTAGATCCTGGGTTGGGAAGATCCGCTGGAGGAGGAAATGGCAACCCACTCCAGTATTCTTGCCTGGGAAATCCCATAGAGAGAGAAGCCTGGCAAGCCACAGTCCACGGGGTCACAAAGAGTGGGACACAACTGAAAGTGCATATGCGCACACAAACATACACACACACACACACACACACACACACACACACACACACACACACACTCATCTTTCAGATTTCTAGTACCACCACCGACCAGGACCATCATCGCTATCTGCTACTAGGTTAGGACATTTATTATGGAAGTAACTGCCCTACTGAGACTTGTTCAGTAATCAATACCCACAGCCTCTTTGCCTCCTCTCACCTCCTAAGAAATCTTTGGCCTTTTCCACTTAGCATTAACTCCATTCCTAAATCTCCTTGTGTCTTATCCAACATACTGAGGCAATCACTGTGTGTGGGTGGAGGAGTAAAATGCAAAGGGAGGTTAGAAGATAGCAGCTGAAGGATGAAGAAAAAGAGAGGGAGGACGAGACCAAGAAGAAGGGCAGCAGGACGTCAGGGAGAGACTTGCTAGAGAATAAGGAATGTACGGTGAGGAGACCGTCAAGGCATCTACCAGGTACCAAGAATGGGATTGGAGACAGATTGTCAGAGAACGGAAGTGTTGCCTGCCTGAGTTCCTCTAAATGTTCTTCAAGAGATATATGAGAACCACTTCTACTGTTGGCCCTAGACTTTCCTTGAAGGAGAAGCTGCACCAGGACCTATGGATTTTCATGGGGTCCACACAGCTGATAAAAAGGCTTAGAGAGAATTCCCTGATTGTCCAGTGGTTAGGGCTCAGTGCTTCTACTGCAGGGGGCCCAGGTTTGATCCCTAGTTAGGGAACTAAGATCCCACAAACTGCACAGCAGGACCAAAAAAAAAAAAAATCATAGTAAGTTGAGGCTTAATTGGAAGCTGACAACTCAGTTCTGCCCAAGAATGTGATTTACCAATGCAACATAGTGGGCAAATAGAAATCATACAGATTCACTGAGCTCTTATCATCTATTGTTCCTCAGCATGAACTATTCACCAGGCAGGACAAGCAACCAGGAAAGGAGGCATCTGTGTTGCTACTATGCAAATAATATCAACAAAGAAAAATTAACTCACAAGAGGCTGAGAAATTACTGCCAGTGGTAAATGTAAAATAAAAGGAATTCCAACCTTCTAAAAGAGAAAAGTGCCATGGATTTTATTTGCAGTTTTAAAGTCTTAGAAACTTCTCATAATGTCAATCAAGTTATTTTTTTTAATTTGCAACACAAATGTATACACACATGTATGTATAGGGGTTTATAAGTAACTACAGTCATGCATATATTTGGGTACATGTATGTATGTAGGTGTGTCTGTATGCCTAAGTCAAACTAAAGTGATTTACTTTCAGCAAATGCCAAACCCCAGGCAAATGCCAAATAAAGCTTTTTTATTTGCTTAACGCTAACCATCCTATGGTATCAGGACTTAAGGAAGTTTCCAACGATGTCACATATTATACTGTTTAAAGAGTATGACATAAAAACATCTGAACAGACACATAAATATTAAGAGAGAATGGGATTATACATTTTTAAATTTTGTTTCGGTTTGTTTTTAGTTCAGCAGTTTTATCTTTAAAAAGCACAAAGTTCCTATAAAATGTATTTGAGTTCTACCAAGCTCTGAGCACAGAGCAGAGGCTGGATTTGAGGGTCAGGAGAAGAGGGTGAGTCCCCTGTCGCATCCTGGTAGACCTTCAGGTTATTATCAGCTCTATCTGATTATCTAAGCCCCCAGGTCACGGTGGCATTCCCATTTTCCCAATAAGTCACGGCCTCTTTTCCTATATAATTAATTAACAGGCAAAAATCAAGTTGCAAACACGAGAATAAGGAAAACAAGAAGCAGAAAAGTTGGGTCACACACTCAGAACCTAATCAGTGCCTAAGACTCCGGGAGTTGCCTCCAAGTCCTCTGGCACCACATGTCTCAGGCGCAGCTCAGGCCTGCGGAGGACGAGGAGAGCGGACAAAGAAACTCAGCTCCATAAATGTACGAGGAAAAGAACGTTGCTACACGGAGGAGAAATCCCTCAACCGCATCCCAAGCAGCCACCTTCGGTAAGGTCTGTTGTGGCCGCAGTGTTGTTTCAGAGGAAATACTTCAGGACCATTCATCACAGGAGTTGGAACATGATACGGATGAGCTTGACACAAAAGAGAAAATACACTGTACACAAGAAGGAAAACAGAGAACAACTAAATGTGACAAGCCACAGAGAAGAGAAAACTATGTCAGGGTATCTGTTCTACTTTCCTCGGGAGCAACAGAGAATGAAAGGTACAAATGGGGGAGGGGTGTGCGCACCAGCCACACCTGCTCTCTGGATCTTACCGGGCCGCACTCTTACTATTCAACGCATCAGCATCACCTGGCAGCTTGTTAGAGCTGCCCAACCTGAGCCACTGAGTCAGAATTGACATCCCCATATAATTCATATACATATTCAAGTTTACTCTGCTGGGCCCTACACCATCTGGTGAACCCAGAAGAACCCATCTTCTCTTCATCTCTTCCTTCTGTTAGTCTCCAAAATGTGAAGACCCATGGAATGCAGGCACCATCTCTGGCAGGGAGTGTAGATATATAAAACTGATATAAAAAACGGCATGTTGGGACTTTCTCGGTGGTCCAGCGGTTAAGAATCCCCCTGCCAATGCAGGAGGCATGGGTGAGATCCCTAGTCTAGGAAGATTTCACCATGCCACAGGGCAACAAAGCCCATGTACTGCGACTACTGAAGCCTGTGTGCCCTGGAGTCAGTGCTCCGCAACAAAAGAAGCCACCATAATAGAGAAAGCCCCCTCTCAGCAATGAAGATGGAGAGCAGGCAATAAGCAAATAAACAGAAAGTCACCAGCCCTCACGCAGCTTAGAGTTGAGCACTGGGCGGGGCGGGGGGGTGGGGGGTGCGGTGCGGTGGAGGGAAGAGAAGACTCATACAACCACAAATACATATAAAAGTACAACATAAAAAGTGTCATGAGTGCTCTCAAAGAAAAACATGTGGTCTTCCGAAAGCATAAAATAAGGAGATCAGACCCTGTCAAGGATGGCTCCCTAGAGAAACCGATGATAGAACTGAAATCTGCAGGATGCCTAGACATTAACTAGGTAGGTAAGGAGAAGGTATGGCATTCAGGTAGAGAGGAAGTAAGTAAAGTCAAGTCGCTCAGTCGTGTCCAACTCTTTGCGGCCCCATGGACTGTAGCCTACCAGGCTCCTCCCTCCATGGGATTCTCCAGGCAAGAGTACTGGAGTGGGTTGCCATTCCCTTCTCCAGGGGATCTTCCCAACCCAGGGATCGAACCCAGGTCTCCCGCATATGCAAAAGCCCTGTGGCCTGAAGGAACACCACACATTAAAGGAACTATATTGGCCCAATACTTACAAAATGAGACTGGCAAGAGAGGCAGAGGGCAGATCACACCGGCTCCTGTAGATCCAGGAAGCATTTGATCCTAAGAACAGAGGGAAGTCCCTGACAGGTTTTAGGTAGGCTCCCCAACGTGAGAAAAAAAGAGAGCAGACAAATGGACAGATCCCAGAGATTTCACTCTGGAAGCAAGACTCAGATCTTGGACAATCCTCTCTGTACAATTTACCTTCCCTCCTTTTGCACCTTGACTCTACCTTGCCTGCCACCCACCCCACAACACAAAGTGAGCCCCTTACCTACAGAAGGGTATGCAAGAAGCTCCCCAATGCTAAAGCAAGAGAAACATACAGTTAAGCTAGTCAATAAGCCTAAATGGCTTCCTGTAATGTTGGAGGGATGTTATGTAGTACTTGAGACTCTAGGAATATCTGAATTCAGACCTGGTTCTACTGCTGGACATCTCAGCCTTCATTTACTCAAGGCCGTAATAATCCCTACATCACAGGGGTCTGATTGGTTTGAACAAAGCAGAAACAGAGTCTACAAGCCCTAAGCAATGCCCTTAGCATGCAGTAGGTGTTCAACGAAAGATGTCTTATCTTTACACATCACTGTGGTTCTCAACCTGCCTCCATGAACATATTAACTCTTGAAGCTAAAAGCTTCTTTATTAAAAGATCATCTTCATTACCAAGGAGCAAATACTTAGACACAATGTAAAGCCCTCATCTCTCATTTATTAAGCTCTACAAAGTGGACACTGCTATTAAGCCCACTGCACAACAAAGCACAAAGAGGACAAGCTGCCAGCTCATGCGCCAAGTGTGAGTCCAGGCTCTAAGCAGGCGCATGGATCCTGAGGGCTCCCCGTGGGCACACACCAAGTGGTAGGGGGGCAGTTCCCACTAAGGGCTCCCCCATTCCTTGAAGCAATCAGCACAAAATTCACCAATTCCTAATGAGACCTGGTGCACCCAAATTCCAACTGAGTAAAAAGCTTGGATGAAGGAAGCTGCTGCTAAAAGAATCTGACCCTCCGAGTCAGGTGAAGAGCAAGAAAGGTTGGGGACTCCCAAAGGTTAAGACCCTGCACTTTCAATGCAAGGGGCATGGGATCCATCCCTGGTTGAGGAACTAAGATCCCATATGTCATATGGCAAGGCCAAAAAAAGAAAAGGTAAAAAGAAAACACTAAGAAAGGCTGAAGAGAAGAGCACCTCACTATATCTCTCAGTCTTGGCTGGACTGCAATGTCCTAAAGCAGTCCAGTGACCTGCAAATCCCTCAGGACTGAATTTTGGTAAAATGTAACTTTCTCCTTGGAATTTCCTGTTTGGGGTATTTAGAGGAATTGCTTCAACTCTGGGTTCCTTCAACCATAAACTGAACTACCTTTATTTTCCAATGTTTTGCACACCATGGCCACCGCCAATTTGGTATTTACAAAACACCTTTGCCCTCAGGATTTCCAGGCATCGACAAAAGCGGAGAAGAAATCTTTTATAGCTTTGGTCCTGTACTAGTGCAATCAGGGGCAAGCAGAACGCCAGTCAGCTGTAAGCCAAGCACCAGGACTTGAGAGCTTTCTGAAAGGAAGCCAAGTGTTCCCCGCCGGATTTTAATGGTAAGGGACCTGGTGAGTCAAGTGCTTCCCAGAGGAACTGGAGGGTCACCAATGTGTTTGAAGTCACCCCTGGCTGAGGAACATAATAGAGGCATAGAGTTCAGACTTTTTCTTTTCCAACTGATGATTCGTTTAGGACAAATGATTTTACCTTTCCTTTCACCCCCTGTGACAAAAGGTATGTCAGAGAAAGTCAATTCACCAAGCCTCAAGGGGGTCCGCACACCGCAGCGGATATAAAGCCACATGGAAAATGAAGCAGACTGCCATGGGTATTCTTTTCTGGGGCAACTCGCATTGCAAGCTGTCTCGGTAAAGGTTTGGGGACTAGTCAAATGTGAATTCAGGGGACTTCCCTGGCGGTCCAGGGGTTAAGAAGCTGAGCTTCCAACACAGGGGACTCTGGTTCCACTCCTGGTCGAGGAACTATGATCTCACATGAGTGGCACAGCCAAAAGATAAAAAGTAATTTTTTTGTGTGAACTCAAATCCAAACACATCTACTTTCCAGATGTATCTTCTTGGTCAAGTTACTCAAGAAAGTGGCACTCAAATAATTATCCAGCACAAAATGTTAACAGTGCTGAGGAGGGAAAATCCTAGTGGAGTGGAGGGAGCTCTAGAATCCCCAGTCAAAGGAACCCAAGTAGAATCCCACGTTACCTGGGCCAGGAACTTTGTTTTTCTGAGCCTCAGTCTCCAAAGGCTTAAAAGGGGGCCTATAACACTCTTGAAGAGTTTTGGTAAGGAACACATGAGATGGCACGTGAGAAATGACCCAGCACAGTGCCCGGCACATCAAAGGTGCCCATGATGTCTGGGCAGTCTGAATCACTGCTATTTTTTAACTGCAGCTACTTCCCACCCATCTCTATTTCCTCTATGATTTTACTGGGAAGCAAAGAAAAGAGGAACCCAGCCAACTTTGAAGCCCACTCTGGGTCAAGAGTTTGCATCTAGCTCATTTAATAATTCTGACTCCTATTGTGTCTTTTATGTTTGAGAAACCCAGGGGTGAGGAAGGCCACAATTTTTACATTTTTTTTTTAAGGTGTGTTGTTTTTCCAAAAGAGAATTTCAATTTAATGGCCTAGGAGCCAAATGAAAGAAGGAAATGCAAAAATCCCCACTAGATCAATGAAAAAGCCTGTTAGTCAGAAGCCTAATAAGCACTTTTCTCAGACAAAGGAGTATCTTCAATGAGTGGACCCAAGACTTATTTAAGCAGAACAAAGTAGATGCTCAGATATCAGACAAAACCAAAAAAAGGTAACTTATCTTTTAGTAATGGCCTCACGTTGTGGCTAAGCAGAACACCAATGCATAATATCTTAGGAGCATATCCTCAGTTTACCTTATAAAAATAATACTTGCCTGTTATAAACTATACCAACTCCAGTGTGTGACATCCAATTTCCCTTTCCTCTTGCCCCATTTCTAATCCTCAGAGGAAGGTAAAGTAACCACGTAATTCATCATCCCAACCAGGCCACTCAAAGCTGAAAGGGAGCACGAGAATAATTATACCGGGTTAACAGGCGTGGATACACTCCAGTGTTCTTGCCTGGAGAATCCCAGGAACGGGGGAGCCTGGTAGGCTGCCGTCTACGGGGTCACACAGAGTCGGACACAACTGAAGCGACTTAGCAGCAGCAGCAGCACAGGTGTGGACCAGGTATTTCTGCAGCAAAGTGGGACGGATGGCCACCCCACTCAGAGGTAGCCATGGCTCATAGTTACCTGTCATTCACAATTTTAAGGTACACACACAGGCATCCATGAGGTCAACTGTGAATGAGTCACACTAATGGGATGAGCCTATAGATTCTGCTGTCTCCTGTAGGGTTTTTTTTCTTTTTTAATTTAACATATGATGTGTCTACATGTCAGAAAACAGAGATCACCTCATTTTTTTGGTTGTTGTTGTTAATGCAGAATATACTACTATATCAGTTCAGTTCAGTTCAGTCGCTCAGTCGTGTCCAACTCTTTGCGACCCCATGAATCGCAGCACACCAGGCCTCCCTGTCCATCACTAACTCTCGGAGTTCACTCAGATTCATGTCCATCAAGTCAGTGATACCATCCAGCCATCTCATCCTCTGTCGTCCCCGTCTCCTCCTGCCCCCAATCCCTCCCAGCATCAGAGTCTTTTCCAGTGAGTCAACTCGTCGCATGAGGTGGCCAAAGTACTGGAGTTTCAGCTTTAGCATCATTCCTTCCAAAGAAATCCCAGGGCTGATCTAAGGTACCATAATTTTTCAAACACAGGTAAGGCAACTTCATATTTTCGTCATTATAAGTAGTGCTACAGGGAACATAACCCTAAACACATCTTTTATGGGCTTGTGTATTTCCGGAGAATAGGCTGCTGGTGGTGAAAATGCTAAATCAAAGGTTACAATTTTTGAAGGGTTTTCCCCAAATGCCTTCCCAGGTCATATTAAGACAGTTCCTTGACTGTTTTTGAGTTTCTGCCAAGCTGATAAAGGAAGCATGCTAACGTACCCCAGTGTTCATAGCTGCATTATTTACAATTGCCTCAGAATGGAAGTAATCTAGGTGTCCATCAACAGGCAAATGGATAAAGAAGATGGGCCATAAATACACAATAGAATATTGCTCAGGCATAAAAAAGAATGACATTTTTCCATTTACAACATGGATGGACTTGGATAGCATTCTGTTAAGTGGAATAAGTCAGAGAAAGGCACATACTGTATGAAGTCACTTATGTGCGTGCATGCTCACTCGTAAGTCGTGTCCAACTCTGCGACCCTATGGACTGTAGCCCACCAGGCTCCTCTGTCCATGGGATTCTCCAGGCAGGTATACCAGAGTGGGTTGCCATGCTCTCTTCCAAGGGATCTTTCTGACCCAGGGATTGAATCCGCATCTCCTGCCCTGCAGGTGGATTCTTTACCCACTGAGCCACCTGGGAAGCCCCACATCAGTTATATGGGGAATCTAAAAATAAATAAATAAAACTAGCAAATAAAACAAAAATGAAGAAGACTCAGAGATACACAGAAATAGGTTACCAGTGGTGAGAGGGACAATATAGGGGTAAGGGAGATGAAAAAGGTTATTATGGAATTATATGAAATCATGTGTGTGATACTTCTGAAAACTGTAAAGCACTACAGAATGTAAACAATCTTCTGATATTTTTTTAAAGCAGATGCACACAAAATTAGAGAGAGAAAAAAAGAATAGGCAATAAGCGACCTTTTGGTAGGGGTCAGAGACCATGCCCCAGAAGGCTTGACCAAATGATCGAAGATGAGATGTCAAAGGCATTTCTATCCTCATACCCTGATCAACTGTGCCAAATTGAAAACAAAACAAACAAACAAAAAAGGATGTTAACTCATTCCATGATTTCCTTATATGTTCCCTCAACTCCAGACAATCTGGGCCGTGAGTGTTTATGGAATTTTCCTGCCACCAGGCCTCTACTCTGTTGCTCCCTCCACTTAGAATAACATTCTACCCATCTCTTTAAATATGCTACCAACAATAAATACAACCTCCATAAGACCTGTCCTGAGCCAGACTAACTACAAACTGTCTTCACATCATCTTTTCCTCCTACGAAAGCCCACCATGCTAATCCCCCCCACTGCAACCCCTTTCCCATAACCTGAATTAGAGTCCACAATTACCACTAAATCATGGGAACTCAAAGACAAGAGTCAACGGGCACACACAGGCAAAAGACCTGCCCTACCCAATTTCCATGCCTCAGTTTCTGCATCCATAAAATGGGGATTTTATATAGAAATTACCCTAAGGTTTATTTTGAAAATTATATGAGCAAGTGTATAGCAAATACTTAACATATAATATAACAGAAAGAAATGCTAACAATTTAATTTATTACTATTTAATGAGAGAACGCCCTTGAGGGCTAAGTTTGATTCAGCTGTGAGTCCTTTGGAATCTAGCACATTCAATCACACATAGAAATCATACAATATATGTGTTTGTTGAATGGAGATTAATGTTATTGCTCAATGGATCAAATTATACTAATAACAATGGTATCTCACATGAATTGAGCATTTAGAAAAGCACAAGGCATTCTGATGAATATTTCTCATCCATTATCATAACTTAATCCTCACAAATAATTCTATGAGGTAGGTACTTAACATGTAAGAAAACTAAGACTTGAAGAGGTTACAAATCTCACCCAAAGCCACAGGCGAATCAGACATTCAGACTCACAGCTGCCTGACCCCAGAGTCTGTACCTAACACAGTGGCCCTGTGTCCCTGTGTTACACCCCACAATGCATCTAAAATCCCACTAGAGAGGGAAATCAACGGAGTCCCAAGACCTCCTTGCCGTAGTTACATATGAGTTATTTCCTAGATTATAAAATATCTTTATATGCATGGCGCCTCGATTTTCAGATTGTGGGGGGAACCTGCTGCTTAGTGGAATCACCACTCAGGTATCCCTGACCTTGAATCACCCATCTGTCACCAGCTCTCCCTTTCAATGAAACCGAATATTTATTTTAAATATAAAGCAGGGACAGATGAAACAGTTCTGTGGATGGAGAATGCCAGGTCTCTGAAGCTAGGCTCAGCCAGGGGTTCTTTCAGTCCCGCCAGTCCCGGAGCTGCCCCACGCTGCACCCTGCAAGCCCAAGACATATTCATAAAGCCCTGCTGCAGCCTGCAGCCTCAGGACAGCAAACAGGCCTGGGCACTGCAGGAGCTTGGGGAACAATTCCAAAACGAGACTTGCACATATGAGCAACTTTGAGCTCCACGGGGGAGGAGTGCACAGCCAAAGCCACTGCTAGCACGTAAGGTGCAAAGAAGCCATGTTCTCGGGATAGATACTCAACCTTGGCAGACATGCAAACAATAACTTCACTGAATTCTAGAAATATGTCTTGACGTCCACAAATACAGCATAGTACTCTTTCTATAGACAAAGAAACTGAGGCATTGGCAGTACAGAGTAGCAGAGTCCTGTATCATTTGAAAGTAGGGATAAAATGGAATAGTTGGGAAGTACAGTTTTCCCTTCAACAACCTTGCTGATCTGTTGCCTCATTCGCAGGGTTTGTCCAAAATGCCCTTGTCATATATCAGTGGTTTTTCTGGACCTGGAGAAATGGAAGATGTAATGTACATAATGAAGATTGCTGTAGTAAATCAAAATCAGCTCAAGACACAGCATCAAAGACCTGGATGGGTGAAACTATATTCAATATCCTATGATAAACCACGATGAAAAACAATTATGAAAAAGAATGTACGTGTGTATATATATATATAAATAAATGAGTCACTTTGCTGTACAGCTATAAATAACACATCACTGTAAATCAACTATACTTAAAAAAGAAAGGAAAAAAAAAAAGACCGGTATGGGCTCTGCTGATCCTCAGAGAAGTCCATTTCTTTATCAACAAGTAAAGACGCCAACCACCTCCCAGTGCTCAGAAGGGCATCCATCATTCCTGGACTCACTTTGTATTCCTGGTCTGCCGTTAACACCAATGGCAGAGGATACTTTTAACTTCTCCGAGCCTCAATTTTTTTCTTCCATAAAATGGGAAGGATTATAGTACCTACACTCCACAGAGTTGAGGAGTAAATGAAATAATATAGAGCACTGACAACAAAGCATAGCACACAGTCAAGCTCTAACTAGTACTTTTAAGAAGGATTAAATGAGAGAAAAGTATACAAAAAATTTAATAAGCAATAAATGTCTAGTGGTTCCCTCATGATCCCATTCACAGCTGGAATAAACATTTGCAAGAATAACTGACCGAACTAGGTAGCTACTCTTGCATCAAGTTTATTGGAAAATGCCTATCTTTATACTAATCATTCTAGAATTCTAAAGACTCAGGAATCATTTAATTGCTCTGTAATCATTTGTAGCTTCCACAGAGTGGTGACTAAATTCAGACCTCAAGAGAGAGATTTAAGAAAAATAACATGAAGACATAAAGACAGTATACTTAGAATGTGTCTCTATCAAATCTGCTCCATATAATTTGGTCCAACAAATTCAGCTCCATAAAATCTAAGATGAGGTGTTAGTGCCAAGGAAGAATATAAAAATGCAGAGTGTTAAACAGAAGTGTTTTAAGTCAATTATGCAGTAAATTCAGTGGTTCCATAAACCTAAAATCAAAAGTAATCAGATTCAAAAGAGAGAAGCTGACAAATGTAATATAATAATATCATTCATTCAATGCTCTGTGTTCCACAATAAGAGCTTCATTGCAACGTTTCTTTTAATCCTTGCAACAACCATACAAGGTCACAGAAGTAAAACCATGCAGCAAAGGTCACACAGCAGTCAAGAAGTGAGACTGGATTTGAACCCAGTGGGTAAAGAATCCATCTGCAATACAGGAGATGCAGGAGACCCAGGTTTGATCCCTGTGTCAGAAAGATCCCCTAGAGGAAGGCATGGCAACCCACTCCAGTATTCTTGTCTGCAGAATTCCATGGACAGAGGAGCCTGGCGGGCTACAGTCCATAGTGTTACAAAGAGTCAGACACAACTAAAAAGATGGAGTGCACACACACACATATCTGAAATGCAAAGTTGGCGAGTATCACTTCTAAGCTTATGGCCTCAAACCCAGCAAGAAATGTTGGCCAAATCAAAGTTGATGGTAGGATTGAAGCCTCCAAGTCTAGTTGACCAGGGACAGCTTAAAAAAAAAAAACCTGGTGACCAATATACATACCCCTCTAAGTGCCAAAGAGATGATAAGGAAGTATTGATGGCAAAGCTGGCAAACCCAGACAACAAATTCCCCATCGTCTGAGCCAGAGACATCAAGCAAATGGTGTTCCTGACATACCTGGGAAGGTCAGGCAAAGCTATGAGAAAGAAGAAAAAGCAGAACAGATTCGGCCAAGATATCAAGAAAATCTAACTGCACCTGCTTCTGATGGCAGTGGGAAAAGTCAAATAGAAAAAGGTAAAAATCCAAATGCCCATTGGCAGCAGAATGGATACACAATGGTGGTATATCCATACAATGGAATGTTACTCAGCCATTAAAAGGAAATTCTGCCACATGCTACAACATGGATGAGCCTTGAGCACAATATGCTAAGTGAGAGAAGCGAGACACAGATGGACAAACTCTGTATGATTCACTCAGATGAGGTACCTGGAGTTGTCTGAGTTATAGAGACAGTGACTAGAATAGTAGCTGCCAGGCACTAAGGGAGGGGAGAATGGGGACTGAGTGTTTAATGGACAGCGAGTTTGGGAAGATGGAAGAGCTCTGGAGACAAATGACTAATGACTGCACAACAATGTGAACGTACTTAAAAGCCACTGAACTGTACATTTTTTAAATGGTTAAATTAATTTTATGTTACATATATTTTACCACCATTTTTACAAAAAGTCAAATACAACCTTGCTATGGCCATAAAGAGCAAGTTCCATTGCCTGGAACCGTAAGAGAGTTGTGCCTAAGTGCTGGGAAAGGCAGGCACTTGGGTCAGGATCTACGCAGGGCACGGCTACAGACAAACAGAAGCTCTGAGCTGCGATGGTCCAAGCAAACTCACCGCAAACCACCCCCCAGGCACTGACATTTCCTTCCCCAGAGAGGACACAAGGACTGTAGACTCCCTGAGCACAATAAAGGGTGCCTGGCTTCCGGCCTTCCCCGCCTTCCCCAGACTACACTCCAGAAGTCTCCACACCCTGAATTCACACAGTGGTGTGGTGCCATCTGAAGCTGATCCTACCACATGGCACAAGGCAATAATGCAGCATCCTGGTGGAAGCCTGCAGAAATGCCATCGCTGTCACTTAATCGGAGGAGAAACCTAGGTCTGTAATGACCTCTCAAGCCTCAATGCTCCAACCTCTAAACTAGAAAGACGGTTAGGGAGTTTGGGATGGGCATGTACACACTGCTATATTTAAAATGTATAACCAACAAAGACCTACTATAAAGCACAGGGAACTCTGTTCAGTGTCACATGGCAGCCTAGATGGGAGGGGAGTATGAGGGAAAATGGATACCTGTCTATGTATGGCTGAGTCCCTTTGCTGTTCACCTGAAACTATCGCAACATTGTTAATCAACACAAAATTAAAAGTTTTTAAAATAATTAATTTAATTAATTAAATATGGGAGGATGGCACACACGCTTCAATTTTAGGCAGGACCTGTCTGCTGTTCAGATGTGACTTCTGTGTTGAGGCTGAATCAGATGGTGATTGCAGGGGATATACGGGCTTCCCTGGTGGTTCAGTTGGTAAAAAATCTGCCTGCAACACAGGAGACCCAGGTTCAATCCCTGGGTCAGGACGATCCCCGGAAGAATGAAATGGCAACCCACTCTAGTATTCTTGCCTGGGAAATTCCACGGACAGAGGAGCCTGGCGAGCTACAGTCCATGGGGTCGCAAAGAGTCAGATATGACTAAGCGACTAAACCACAACCTCCACCACCACACACACTTCACAGCTTGTGCTGAGGATTACAGATCAGGCTTGGGTAGCCCTCAGAGCAAAGCCTGACCTGCCCAGCACTGAACCTAGTTCTGCTCTTGAGGGCCTCACTGGTACTAGCTTTCTCTGCTGGGTTTTCACTCCCATACGTGAAGTCCAAAAGGCAGACAACAGGACAAAGTATGAGGAGGTGGGGGCCAGAAGGCTTCCCGACTCTGACAAGAAAGATGGACTTACAGTCTCACACAATAAAGCAGAAGGGCATTTGAGTTGAACCGTGAGAATGCCAGGAGCCAACATAATAAAGGAGAAGCAAGCATCCTTACTCCTCTTTGGGAGTTAAAAATCTGCCAATTGCTTTCTTATCTGGGATTCATTTAACTTTCCCCCTCTTATCTTGGTCAGAGATGGGGTCCCTAATTATTGCTGGCTGTACTTCTCATACACACAATACACACAGGAGCAACCGAGGCATATTCTCACATTTGCAACTTTCTGTTACCACTACTTGGGAGATGTAAAAGAAGACTATTTTCCTCCAAAAACTATATGCTTGGGTAACAGAATTTGGCCACACTATCTTTCCCTAAAGATGGCATCTCCCTCCTACACCCATCTACCAGGGTATTCAGAGCCAGCATGTGAACCCACTCTGCATTTCCAAAACTCTTAAGTAAGAAGCTAGCTATGTGGCCTGCAGCCAGGAACTAGAATTATCACTGGATTTTACAGACAAGGGAACTGAGGCACAGAGAAGTGAAGTCATATGCCCAAGGCCATACAGCTGGTAAAGAATGGACTGGAACTGAAATCAGGGCAGCCCACTGTAACCACCTAGCTCTTTTGATTCACAGAGTTCATGGTTCCCTACAGCCTGATTATACATGTATTCCAGCAATACCTGCTACAGCTAATGAGGCTGGTGACCTTCTTCACATCCCTTGCATTTTGAGTGCTCAGGCTGTTAACTCACTCAGCACAACACACACTTGTTCTGCTTACTTAATTCCATTTCCTTCTTCAAGTCAGTGCTTGTCAAGCTTTGCCAGCAGACTGAAAATCTGTCTGCTCATCTCTCACTCTGCCCTTCAGGAATCCATGGTGTGTCTCCATAGTTCTCCTGAACTGCTCAATCAAAATTCCTGGTTAATTTTCATCTCTTCCCTAAGCCATGTATATATCTGAAAGTACTTACCCACCATGAGAAGGCAGCCATTCGGCTTCATTCATTCGTTGGTCCATGGAATGAATGGACCAATTCATTGGTTTGTTCTGCTCAGCTATCAAGTGCCAGAAACTGCCTGGCCACAAGAATAAGAAAGCAGGGAATTCCCTGGTGGTCCAGTGCTTAGGACTTAGTGCTTTCACTGCCATGGCCTGGGTCGGATCCCTGGTTGGGAAACTAAGATCCTGAAAGCTGCACTGCGCAGCCAAAAGACAAATAACAAAGTATATGATTCAAGTTCCTGCCCTTAAGGTAATCACACTCTGGTGGGACAGATAAGAAAGGGGTTCATTTCAGATGGCGAAGAGGGCAAAAGTAAAAGTAGAGTGATGAAGCGGTGAGTGACTGGAGGAGAGGAAGGTTTTTTCAGAAGGCAACACGAGTCTAGACCAGGATTTCTAAATCTTGGTACAATACAAAGGACCCAGATGGCTAAACTCACTCCTACTGCAAGTGGCCAATGATCTGCTTAAGCCTCAAGGACTGGTTTACACACAGTATGTGGCATTCTTCCCCATCTCTCTCCCCCTGGCTATAAATAAGCAGGCCCGTCACCCCTTTGGCCACGGTCACCTGTCTGCAAACAAGAGAAGCCATCCTAAGGTCAAGCCAGCATTGTGAAGAGAGCACTGAGAGAATCAAGGCCTCCCTTTATGGTATCTAGGCAGTGTCCTTACACCTGCTAAGTACAGGCTGAAATCCAATCCATTCTCTGCTCTCCATGCCACGCAGGGATGTGTTTGCCCAGCAGAGATATAATTTCTACTCTGAACAAAGACATCATATGGGCTAGTGGCAGCTCTGAAGCAAACCAGAAAAACATGGCCCATGCCCTGATCAAACCCTACCTGAAGCTCCCTTCTTATTCTGAAATCCTTGGTTACATATATCAGTTAATCCTCTTTGCTGTTTAAGCCACTTGAGTTGTTTTTTCCTATGATTTGTAACCAAAAGCATCAGGTGATAAAATGGCTTACGCAACTCCCAGGTAACTTAAGAGTTTCCCTCCCTGCATAAAATACTCAAATTGAAGTAATTTATTCAACCATCTGTTATATTAGGTGCTGGAAACTGAGCAGTCCACAGGAAAAACATCACCCCTAGCTTCATGGAATTCATCTGTTCTACGTAAACCACTCCATTTGAGACAATCAGCATACTGCCATACTGAGCTTCTTTAAGAAAACTGTCACCAGTAAATATATTGATAAAACGGTCAAAAGGACACTTAAAATCTACCTATCCCAGGCCTCCACATTTAACAAACATCAACACAAAGGGTCACTTCAGCCTCTTTTTCTTGGAGCAGATAAATGTGTCACTAAAGAAATATGACTGCCCTCACCATTTGTGATAGCAATGTCTCCCATGCTGTTCAATATGGCAGACTCTAGCCACGCGTGGCCACTGACGGCTAAACTTAAATTAATGCTATGTAAATAAAAAGGAAAAAAAACCTTTTTCGTAGCTTGGCTGGTGAGAGGTAGCCACGCCAACCACACAAGTACACAATCTCCTTAGCAGTCAGCACCGGTCAAGAGCATCTCCATCACTGCAAAAAAAATTCTACTGGGTTGTATTAATACTTTCCTTCTCCAGAGTTTATTTTCTATTTTACAAAAAGGCACATGTGGTGATGAGGAAGAGGTGTCTTAAATTACCAGGCTAATGCTAGGATCCTGAAGCAAAAAAATGACCTTCCACGTACGCATCTGCACACAGCCAGTATGTGTCACCCTAAAAGAACCAGCAGCTCAAATAACTGTAGCTCAAATAATTAGTATTTCTATTGTTGACTCCATTCCCCAATCAATGTTCGTTTAGATGTAGAGTGGGGTCTGCTACCGTCATTTATTAGGGAACTGGATTTGAAAAGGCCAGCATGTTAGAGCCTGGAGTCTCAAGCTTTAAACTTACCACAACAAGGCAAAATTAAAAAAAAAAAAGAAAAAACGTGTGGATTCACACGGTCCACCCCCTAGGATTCTAGATTCCACAGGTCTGAGATGGGGCCGAGTAACCCCTGAATTTCATAAACACTCTGGATGATTCTGAACGGTGACTGTTTTATGAACCACTCTTTGGAGCTGGGGTTATCAGGATTCCACTGGGCAGGGCAAGTCCACTAACGGACTCGCCCACAGATGTCCAGAGCTTTACAAACTCTCCCAGGTAATTCTGATGTACTTTCCATTTACCTAAAACCTAATTTGCAGGCCCGTTTCCGAAGTTGATTTTCTCCAAGCAGCTCTGCCTGCAAGCTGCCGGCAGCCACCAGGTGACTACAAGTGCCTGGTAACAGGTACTCAGGGCTTCAAATTTCCCCACAGCCCTTCCAGAATGTCTTTCTTCCCTCAGGAATCCAGGCAATAGGGTGACTCATCATGTTTTATTAAACCCCATGGACGGGTGCCTTCTACCGAAACAGATTCCAACAGTGACAACCAGCTATCATCTTCCTCAATAACGCCGTCTTCTAACAATTGCCCTGCTCAGAGATAATTCACACAGAATAGCTTGAGCTTACATTTTTAGCTAAAATGTCTCAGAAACAGATTCACATTGCTTTAGAAAGCCTAGGCCTTTCTTCCTTATGGCAGTATTTTCCCACAGACAGAGACAGAAATAGCCAAGAGCTGCACTGAGTTTTCCTCTGCTGGGCATCCTATCTCTCTGACATTCCTTTTTCAAATCATGATATGTGTACAATATATCAATATTGAGACAACACTGTGTGCTTTCTGAAGAGTCTTCCTAGACCCTGTGCAGGTACTGAACGGTGACTCTGCACTGTGGCATGATTCCTCATAGCTGGATTCTTCTCTTTACCAAATACCAAAGCTCAGGAAGCTTACCAATGTCTGTCCAGCCTAAAACACTGCAGAGGACTTCCCTGGTGGTCCAGCAGTTAAGACTGCACTGCAGAGGGCACAGGCTCATTCCCTGGTCTGGGAAGATCCTGCATGCGGCATAGTGCAGCCAAAAAATTAAAATTAAAAAAAATAATAAAAACAGTTAAAACACTGCAGAATATAAGCCTTTCCTGCTCCATCTTATCCTTGGGCATTTTAAAGTAGGACAGAAGCCAAATTTCATCCTGACTTGGGGAAATCATGGGTGCCCCAAAAGTGGTGATCATACTGAAGGAGGCGGATCAGAGCATATAGCAGTCTCCACTTGAAAACACTCCTTAGTTTTGTCTCACACCCAAAGTCCTGGATTACATATAGTATATCTTATCTAAAATCTGAATTCCTAGACAGTCTCTTGGAATGTTCTCACTCTGATACAGATATGGAGAGAAAGAAGGCAACGGGAGCAGAAGAGAATAGAAACACAGTCCCAATCCACACCTGGCACAATCTGAGCTCCATGTCGGGCTCTCACTGCCAACTCTACAGTTTTCATTTTACAGAGGCCCGTCCTTGGTTGGCTCCATGATAGAAAAACTGCACTCCCTAAATTTCAAATCTGATTTACACAAGTCCCCTTCCCCATCCTAGGTCAGCAAGCCTGGTGCCCACCATGAATCCTGCAGCACAAAATGATCCATGATGCAGGCAGGAAAGCAAGAAGGACTGCGCTGGCTTTCAAAAAACTAGAATTCTACCAAATAATGCTGGCCTGGAGAACAGAGGCGAATCGTGTTCTGAAAGCATCTGCTCTTGGGCTAAAGGCCAGGGTCCTAAAAATAATAAATAAATAAATAAAAATAAAAAAAATAAAGGCCAGGGTCCTGATTTACCTGTAGAATAGCCAAACGAGACATGTTATTAGGGATTTTCCTGCCATATTTAGAAGTTGCCTAAGAAATACACACAAAAGTCATTCATTCTTTAATTTGGGAGACTACAAATTTTAGAGTACAGTAACCTCAGGGCAGAGAATATATACTGTTCCCAGTACATACTCACATAAATGTCATCATCAAGATGTTATTTTGCACCCAGTTCTAAGACTCAGCAGATCAGGACCCTGAAATAAAATAGTCCAAGACTCAAGATCAGCTGTCAAAATATATCGTCTCCCCATCTTCTTGTAACTCGAATGGGAGAGCTGTCACCAGCTAAGCAACCAATAAACTAGCACGGTCTAAAGAGACAAACCTGACCACTTCTGGAACTTATTATTCTCCTCACCACACGTTTGTGGGCCCTCACTGGGAGCCAGTGGCTATCCTGGGCCCTGAGAACACAGACAAGTAAGAAATGTGATAACTGCTCTTGAAGAAACAGTGTGAGAGACATCAAGTGAGAAAGACAAATAGGTCAACCAGAGGCTGCAGCTTGCTGCTTGAGGACCAAATATGGCTCCCAGATGTGTTGCTTGGTTTATCCATGCTTTAGAAAATTTTTGAACTAACACTTTCAAATTGGCAAAGTTCATTTTTTTTAACAATCAAAGATTCTGCATTTCTGTTTAAAGCTTAAAAAAAATCTGGCATCAATGGGCAATGCCCCGACAAGTCAACAACCGGCTGAAGCTGAGTGGCAACTGCTCTCTTTGAACAAAACAGCTCCTTCCAATTTACCCCGGCCCCCACCACTCCCTAATGCCCTTTAAAATATCCACTCATTATCTGCGTTTGTGATGACTATTGCAAAGGAACAATTCCAGTGCTAGGTAGGATCTGTTCTAACTGAGCTAAGGTAAGAAAAATACAGGACTTAACTCCCAGGCAGCAGGGAGTTAAGTTGATAAACGGCCTGAATGGTTTTTTCAAGGCATTAAGGTTTAAAAAGATAAAATTCAAGTGAGACAAGAAGTTCTAGACATCTATCCAAAGAAAATAGCTGAAGAAGTTCACTGAAATGTATATAGAAGGATATTCAGCATTGTGTTGTATAAAACAAGAACTAAAAACGACCTTCTGAAAACATGATTTAACATATTATAGCACAACTAAAAACCGATTCCACAGCCATCAAAATGGTAAAATTGATCTACACATAAGTGTAAAAGAAAAGTCTGTGATATGTCGTTAGGCACAAAGAAAAATCACACTAAAACTGTATGTGCAGTACTATTCAATTTTCAGAAGAAAAAGACCCTGCCAAAAAAGTCTACCAAAAAAAAAAGTATGTGTATTTATGTATGTTTATATATACATATAAATGTCTGGGTAAAAATAGAGTAACACATGTATTTCTCTGAGATGGGATTATGTGCGATGTGGGTACATTTTCCTTTCATAGAGTCACATCTTTCTGTATTGTACACACTGTTTAAATGAGGGAACAAATTGAATTTCACCATGAAAAAACCATAAGCTATGGAAGCACCGAACAACAATGGAGAGTGATTGACAGTCATCCAAGATCACAACTTGGAGTTTTTAAAAAATTAGAAACCAAAAAAATCTACATGCCTGTGCTTTCTGGGAAGAGAAAAAAAAAAAGAAAGAAAACTACATGCTCCAACACCAAAGAAAGTCATTTTTTAATAACTTGATCTTGAGTTTTGAATTCTTAACCAAGTCACACAGACTTAAACAGGCTGATAGTTGGAGGAGGAAATGAACAGGCTCTCCCTATCAGATGTAAATTCCAACGCTTAGCCAAGAATCCAGGTGGTAAAATACTGACTCTATTTAAATCAAGCCAAAGTGATGCCTTCCGTGGCCACGTTACATAAGCAATAGGCTCCACTGCTGCACACATCTGGTCAGAATAAAGGCCCTCTAAGACCTTCAACACAATTAATTCAATATTTTCCTGACAGTTCAAAATGCCACGACAACTGGCAGACAACCATCTTAAATCATCACGGAAAAGTCAGACATATGGCTAAGTATATTTAATATGCTTTAAAAATAAGCCACAGATTTTTGAGCCAACAAGATCTTAGGCAAGAATTTTTCTTATTTATTTAAAAGTTATGCCTACTCGTTACCTCAAAAGATTTCGATTCAAAGGTGATTGCTTGAGTACCTAGAGAGGGCAGAGATTACAAAGAGACATAAAACAGGGATGCGGCCTTCAAGACTGTGAGAAACACGTAACCCAGTGCAGGAAACAGACAAGCAAATCTGCGTTCAAGACACTATTGTGACTCCTGAAATCATGATGTGCATGGGGGAAGATAGAGCACAGAGGAGGAAAGAATCAACAGTGTTGGTGATGGAGATCTGGGAAAAGAGAAGGCAAATAAGCAGAATTGCCAGAAACTCCGTTGTAGCAACACCCTCTCTGTGTTCTGACCAATAAACACTTTGCAAATCCATTTTATTATTATTAATTCTTGGACTCTTTTGGGGGATAGGTGAGGTTACCAGGCATGGTTTGCTATCTCAGACAGCAATGGTACAGCTTAACAGAGGTCAACACACTTCTAGTGTGGAAAAACCTAGGATGAGAATTTTGGAACCAGGCAGATCTGAGCTTGAATCTCCCTTGTGTAAGCTACCTGCAGACCAGGATAAATTACCTGAGCTCTCAAGCTACTTTTCTCATAGCTAAAATGAGAAATGACATCATCCACCCAGGCAAAACCCTAACCACGGTCTCAGAGACGTGGCGGAAGATCAATATATAGTAATTATGATGCTCAGTTTACTGCTTCTAATTCAGATTCCCAGTCTCAACCATGAAACTACACCTGAGAGAAGAGCTTCTGGACTCAGTCTCTGGGCCCTCTGGGGCTCGATATCTCTCTGCGATGGTTGTTGCTGTCCAGTCACTAAGCACGCCAGGTTCCTCTGGCCTCCACTATCTCCTGGAGTTTGCTCAAATTCATGTCCACTGAGTTGGTGACCCTATCTAACCATCTCATCCTCTGTCATCCCCCTCTCCTCCTGCCTTCAATCTCTCCCAGCATCAGGGTCTTTTCCAACGAGACAGCTCTTCGCATCAGGTGGACATATTGTGCACTGTAAGATGTTTAGTTACATCTCTGGGCTCTGCTCTCTAAATGCCACTTAGCACTGACCCATCCTGAGTTGAGACAACCAACAACATCTCCAGACATGGCCAGATGTCCCTTGGGGATCAAAATCATCTTCAGTTGAAAAACCACTTCTTCAGAGGATGGATTGTTGGGTCTTTGTTGATGGGTCTTCATTTCTGAACTGAAAATGATCATGGCTGCTATTAAGTAGGTAAGGACTACATACCGTACATGCCAAACAGAGGATAAAGTGTTTTGCATATGTTTTCTCATTTAATCTTCACAACCACCCCTATGAGGTAGGCATTATTCTCATTTTCAACTGGGACAACTGACGTTCTGGGAGGTTAACATGCCTGTGGTTCTTCAGCTGGAGTCAGACCCAACCAGGCTGACTTCAAAAGCTTGTAACACCAAGTCCCACTGCCTCTCCAGCCTTTCTTGATTCAGGAGCCCAGGTATGGTGCCAGGAAGGCCAGAGGACCTCAGGGTCAAGCTCTTAAGGATCACTTTCACTGGTACTGCCCTACCCAGGATCCCCAGGAAACTGGGAGAGGATCCATCCTTCCTACACCTTCCTGAACCAGGGTCCTGAGGACACTCATCAGAATTAATTCTTCACCAGTGACAACACGGAAGCAATTCAGGCAGAGATCCAGAGGTTTCCTTCTTCTTTGTCTGTACTAATCCAGTCTCAGCCTTTTTAAATAGTGGTATCTGAATCAGGCAAAAAAAAAAATGAGGGCTTTTCTAGACTTGAAAAGCTCTCTAGGGAACTGTGTACCACAATTGCTATCTCTCAAGAGATCCTTTCTTCTCGCGCACGTGCTTTCCAACAGGGAACATTCAAACAATAACAGAAGCCGGTATTTTGTGAGCACTCACCACGTGCCAGGCCCTTTACCTCAATCTCCTAATTTGATCCCTCCATCAGCCTCAGGTAGTAGGTATTATTATCCCCATTTTCAGAAGGGGAAATCCTGGCACAATGAGGTAGAGTATCTTGCCCCAAGTCACACAGGTACTACATTGAAAAGCCTGACTTCTAACCCAGGCCAGACTGAGTCCAAAACCTGCCAATCTACAACACATCGATAAATGCATACAGTCCTGTTAACACTGTATGTGGCAATAACAGTGAAACATGGCTTATAATCAGGGCATAATGGCCTTTTAATTGCACCATCATGCCACTGTCCATAAAGAGAGCTTCGAGTCTCTCCTCACAATGGACTGAAAGATTAGCCTTATTGTGGAAAACATAACTGCATCCCATTAAAGTCACACACTAATGCCTCCTCTGGCAGTAAGAACAGGGCTGACACCTTAGCCGGGAGGATGTAGTTCTCTTACGTAACTCATTCTCACCACACTGCAGATGGAACGGCAAAAGTCTATACACACAACTGACGGTGCCCAGAACATCTCCACCATCCACTGAAGGGTGAGAGAGTGTGCAAAGTTATCTGGCACACTCAGCACAGTGCTGGTCTAAATCCCTAAAATGAAGACCTGCAAGGTTCCCTGTCTTCAAGGTTACTCTGAAATCAATCAGTGAAGCTCTATTTAGCCCAAGTTATAGACAGCAAAAGTTAAATCAAGTTTAATGCAGTTTATCACAAAGTACCTACATTTTCAGAGACTCAAATATCAGAATTTTCAGAGGCAACCAAGCTCAGAGAGAATTCTTCTAGCTCTAAAGTGGACAATGGACACTCAAGAAATGCTTGAGCAATTACTATGCATTAGGCGCCAGTCTTGGTATCGGGGATGCAACAGGAAACAGATCCACAACCAGCCTACCGGCTTGGAGCTTATATTTGAAAGAGACAACGTAAGGAACTTAGTCATTTTTAAATACTCAACATATTATAAAGTAAAATAAAGCAGAGGACGGGAATGGGGAATGACAAGACAAGTGGGAAAGATTTGAAGTTTATGAGGGAGTAAGCCTCCCAGGTGACCAGGTGGGGACCATCAGGCCATGGCCAGGGAGACAGAGGACAAGTTACAGGCCAGGTTGTTGGGGGCTGGGGGGTCTTGTGAGTCACCAGGAGGATTTCAGTTTTTACTCAAGACAGAAGGACTAGAGAAACAACTGTGTTATAGATTATCCATTCTTTAATTATTTAGCTATAAAAAGAGATTACTATTTAATCATAAGAGTCATTGTTCAAATTCCATCTTCTCAGTTTGCTCCGTGCTTTCAGAAAGGATAACATCTAGAACACACTGGACCCTCCACAGACTACTATACCTTAAAGCAAAAGTCGGCATTACTTGCTTGTCCTTGACATCCATGAAGGTTCAGCTGTGAAAAACACCAAAACAAATTCCCCAGACATACTACATGGATGTTGACATCCACAGGAGCGCAGTAGAGCAAAGCTCCAGTGTTTCCCAAGGATTTTTCAAGGTTATAGATCTCACATATGAGCTCCATGAAGACAGGCAGGAAGGCAGTAACCTCCTTTTTTTAGGATATGAATGTCAGCCCTTAACGAATTTGACAGCCTTTATTCACAGTGTATACAAAAATCAGTATATTCTGTTACACGTATATACAAACTTAAGGAAGGGACCACTAACATCAGAGACTGGTGTTTTGCATTAAATAATCATCGTTTATAAAGCAACATCCTTCATGTAAACCCTTGTGGTAAGGAGATGTCAGAATGTTTTCCCTTATAAACCACTTAATTCCCCTTGGTGGATGTCATCAATTCTGCCATCCGAAACTAGCTGGGTAATGAATGCCAACAAATGCAGTGAGCCCACTGTATGCCAAGGCATCATAAGGTCAAGTTATTCTATTTTTAAATAACACAGCCATTGGCAAAGAGTAGCCACCAGAAACAATGGACATGTTGGGTTCACTGTCCTTGCATTATTTTTTGTAAAAGCTGTAGAATGTTCCACAGTAAAACCTAAATATATCCTTCAGAGAGTGGTCTTTTGGCACCACGAACAAAAACAGATTGGTTTTTGAAAGTTTAAGTTAAAAAAAAAAAAAGACATAAACACAAAGCTCAGTTTAAGAGCAAGAGAGGAAAAAAATCAGGCTGTTTTCCCCAGCAAAGATCCGATTTGCTCTTGGCTGGAAAAACTGTACCCAGGGACAAGGCTACAAGAAGACAGAGGTAAAGTGTCATTCTTCTGGATGCTGACATAGACCAGGTCCCACATAAACAAAAAACAGGACAGCTCCTCATCATCCTGTTCAGTGAACATCTGAAATTTCACCTCTTAAACCCCACCTAGAGTCCACAGGCAGAAACACTTAAGTATAATTCATGAAGCCTTGTCAGTTATTTATTTATTTATAGCTCAGTATAAATTATTAGACAGAGAACCAGCTGATCAGAATGCCTAGTGATGAGAAAATGAACATATTAGGATCCAAACTGAGAAGAAATCAAAGAGGAATAGAGAGGAAAAGAGGAAACATGTTGTGGATGGCCTGATCTACATTCACCATCCTAATAAGCAGCAGCAAGAGAAAATTCATTCATGCAGCCAACAAATTTTAGCGAGCACCTGTGGAAACAGTGACAGATTTTATCTTCTTGGGCTCCAAAATCACTGCACATGGTGACTGCACCCATGACATTAAAAGACGCTTGCTCCTTGGAAGTAGAGTTATGCCAAACCTAGACAGCATACTGAAAAGAAACATTCCTTTGCCCACAAAGGTCTGTCTAGTCAAAGCTATGGTTTTTCCAGGAGTCATGTATGGATGTGAGAGTTGGACTATAAAGAAAACTGAGCGCTGAAGAATTGATGCTTTTGAACTGTGGTGTTGGAGAAGACTCTTGAGAGTCCCTTGGACTGCAAGGAGATCCAACCAGTCCATCGTAAAAGGAATCATTCCTGGGTGTTCTTTGGAAGGACTGATGCTAAAGCTGAAACTCCAGTACTCTGGCCACCTCATGCTAAGAGTTGACTCATCGGAAAAGACTCTGACGCTGGGAGGGACTGGGGGCAGGAGGAGAAGGCGACGACAAAGGATGAAATGGATGGATGGCACCACCGACTCGATGCATATGAGTCTGGGTGAACTCCGGGAGTTGGTGATGGACAAGTCCATGGGGTTGCAAACAGTCAGACACGACGGGGCGACTGTACTGAACTGATGACTTGCCAGGTACTAATTTTGGAAAATAGAGGCATGAATACGTGAGATAAATTTCTTATTTTCATGAACCTTACATTCCAGTGGGAAGAGAGACAGACAATATACAAGCAACGAAAGAAGATAATGTGAAATTATATCAAGGCTATGAAGACACAAACCAAAATGGGGAGATGGCAGGTCATCCAGGGAGCTCTCTTATGTGGGGATCAGTGTGAACACTGGGGCCACCTCAGACTGGCTCTGGAGAACCAATTACATCCATCTCTTTGCAGCTCCAGTGATGCAACCAATCAGTGTCTCCCTGCCACCAGAGCCAGTTGTTAAGCCTTTAGGAGCACACCACCAGATGAGGAGGTCTTTCTGAAGAGACACTAAATAGACAAGTCAATCTTGTGACCATCTTGGGTGGGGTCGGGGAGGAAGCAAGCCCAGAGATCCCAAAAGCAGAATTCACAGGAAACCAAGCAAGATAAAGCACTGTTTTAAAACAAGAACAGAATTATTTTGTTAAAATGTTGTAATACATTCCAATTGGTCAAAATAAACACGCAATGTCAAAACAAAACTCAAAAAAGCACAAAGAGCTATATTAAATTGTGTAATGGTCCTAAGTCCCTCATTACAGCGAGGGGAAGGGTCTGGTGGTGGTGTTGTGGTTTTTAAATTGTGTCTTATTTATTGTCTCCATTCTGTCTGTAAAAAAAAAAAAGTGGAAGGACAGTTTTGGTTCCTGGGTAATTTGCAAAACCACAAAATTCACTTACAAAAATATGTAAGCGTGACCTATAATATTACCAGTTTGGGAAACTACAGTCACACCCTTTTAAACTTTTGGAGTCTGGGTTATTCAGGGAATCTTAGCATTTTATGAATGCAAAGGAACTGAAGGGGCATATCCACTTATTTTAGGAATAAAGAAAGGTCCAAATAGGTAACATAATGGCGATAACAGCACTAGTCACCTAGCTTGTTCACGATTATCTGTTTCATTTGATGCCATATTTGTTTTCTTCTCTTTTTTTCAGCCTCACTGTGCAGCATATGGTATTTCAGTTCCTCAACCAGGGATCAAACACATGCCCTCTGCATTGGAAGCACAGAGTCTTAACATCTAGACTACCAGGGAAGTTCAACACCATATTTCCAATGTCACTCTATATCCTAGGACAGTGGTGCTCAAAATTGAGCATGCATCAGAATCACATGAGGACTTGTTTAAAACACCCACAGGCTGCATGCTCCTGAGTTTTAGGTATCTGTAGGGCTGGGGTAAGGGCCAGGAATCTGCACATATAACCAGTTCCCTGGTGATGTCAATGCCACTAGTCTGGGGACCCTACTTGAAATTCACTGACCCAAGAACTGGAAGCATGGGTTTTGCAACCTAACACAGCTGAGTTCCAGCTCCACTTCAGCCACTTGGATGACCCTTGGAAAAGCCACCCAAACCCTCTGGACTTCAGTCTCTGACACATAAGTCCAGTTGGGAGGAATAAAGAAATGCCCATATAGCTCTAGCTCAGCCAAGAGCAAGGCCTTTTAGAAGCAAGTGCTCAAAAAAATACTAGTTACATCCCAATACAGAAACGTTTCCTTCATCATCATGGCTCCCCGTTATCTGCTATTCCACTTCCTGTGATTTCAGGTACCTACCGTCAACCCCAGTCTGAACATATTAAACAGAAAATCCCACAAATACACAATTCACACGTTTTAAATTGTGCGCCAAGTAACATGATGAAAGTTCCCACCTTCCCGCTCTGTCCTGCCCAGGACATGAATCATCCCTTTGTCCAGGGTATCCTGCCCATTAGTCACTTCGAAGTCCCATTATCAAATCAACTGTCCAGGTATAGCAGTTCTTGTATTCAAGTGACCCTTACTGTGCTCAATAATGGCCCAAAAGCACAAGAGGAGAGATGCTGGTAGTTCAGATCTGCCAAAGAGAAGCCATAAAGTACTTCCTTGAAGTGAAAAGGTGCAAGTTCTCAACTTAAAATCATATGCTATGGGGACTTCCCTGGTTAAGACTGCACTTCTACCCCAGAGGGCAATGTTTTGATCCCTGATCTGGGAACTAAGATCCCATATGCCACAGGGCACAACCAAAAAAAATCATTAAGCTGTGGATACTAAGATCTACAGCAAGAATGAATTTTCTATCTGTAAAATCATGAAGAAGGAAAAAAGAAATACATGCTAGTTTTGCTTTCATACTTAAAATTGCAAAGTTGCAGCTGCAGTGCATAATAAATGCTTTGATATTAATAAGATAGAAAAGGCATTAAATTTGTACAGTAAGGTATTTTTAGAGGCCACAGTCACATACCTTTTATACAGTTCTAATTTGTTCTATTTTCTCATGTTGTTAATCTCTCACTGTGCCTAAGTTGGAATGTACCATTTGAAAATACTTCACTTTTCTCCTTTCTCAACATACACTAGAATAGTTAAAGTTCAAAAGATAGATAAGATCAAAGATTGGAAAAGATATGGCAGAACTGGAACATTTATAGCAGCTTTATTCATAATAGGTGAAAGAAGAAACAGTCTAAATGTCCATTGAGAAATAAAAATATAAACAATCTGGTATATGTATGCAATGTAATGCTACTCTACAATACAAAACAACCATGATACACACAATATGAAATCTCCAAAATATTTTGTTGCGGGAAAAAACCCAGACACAAAAGAGTGCATAGTGCATTATTTCATAGATATGAATTTCAATGACAGACAAGACTAACCAAAGTGAGAGAAATCAAACAATCAATGCCTCTGGAAGAGGTGGAGGGAGCTGACTGGAAAAGTATAGGAGGGAAATTTCTGAGGTAACGGAAACGCTCTGTATCTTGATCTGGGTGAAGCGGACATGAGCATATACATTTGTCAAAACCCATCAAACTATATACTTAAGATCTGTGCATTTTACTACAGGTAAATATAAGCCTATAGTATATATAGTACATGTATATATATCTCATTATATATATGAAGTGATCTATTTTATATAGCATATATATGTAAATTTCTTAAGGCACTTTTGTGACAAAAAACTGTCATCCCTCATTTCAAATAAACCAACTCCAACCAAGTAGATCCATTTAGCTTGATTCTTTCACAGACCAGTCCTATTTCATATACCATTTACAACAGACTAGTTTGGTCTGTGCAACTTTCCAGAGAGCTGCCGTGAAATAGAGCAGAATTCTCTCCCAGAAGAGGACCATGACATTTCCATAAGAGTGACCCATGGCCCTGGGAGTAGCGAGTTTAAGGTGGAGACAACTCAAAAGTATTATTTTCCTTTACCAAGTAGGAGCCTATTTAATATGATTAAAACACAGTAATGAAAACACAAGAAGAACAATTTTGTCATATAATTTAAATCATATTCTCAATATGAAAGAGAAGGCTGGTGATGGTGAAGCCTGGATGGGAGGGGAGTCTGGGGGAGAATGGATACACATATATATGTATGACTGAGTCCCTTCCCTGTTTACCTAAAACTACCACAACACTGTTAAGTCAGCTATATCCCAATACAAAATAAAAAGTTTCAAGCTACCAAAAGAAAACAGAGAGAGAGAAGGCTGGTGAAATGCTTTCCAGTGCCTTCTTTCTTTAATGAAGATGTTAGAAGAGCTGCCTGCGCCTGGGTAATCATGACAGGAAATAGTAGCTTTCACATTGTGGTGGATTTGAAGCCATTCAAATGTCCCCATCCATAACTTTATCCCACTAAAAGAACAAGTAGATTTGCATACACACACATGCACACACACTTTCTATGAGCATTCTTGCATAGCACACAGAATAATTCCAGGTGAAAGGAAATAAGATGGGGATACACTAGCTTCCTTCAAACACAGAGGCCTCTGATTCCAAAGACACTTGGTTACCTCATTGACCTTTCCAAGGTTTCGCGATGATGCAACACTGGGACAAAGCCTCCCAATCTTTGGTAACTGGTGGAGGGAGGCGCTGCCACCTATAGTATCTCGCACACTGAGAATGAGCTCCCATCGATCAATTAGACACTAGTAAAACGCTCCCTGCCCCCATAATCTCCAGGATAGTCAGGAACTCATGCCCATCCTCTACCAGCCATGTCTCCAAGATGCCCCTGCATGGTGACCCACAGCCGATCCCATCAAATGCTAAGATGCAGTATTTTCTCTACAGTTGTATCAAGTCCTAGTAATGCAGGACCCTGAATTATGGTGTTTACCTCATAATTCAGATTCCTGACACTAAAAAAGCCCGAGTCAGACATGACTTAGAGACTGAACAACGACAAAGTCCTCTAGGAAACCTTCTCTGACCATACAACTGGAAGTTAGCTCCTAGTTTCCTAAATGCTAATGTTCACTTTTTTAAGTATCATATACATCGCACTTTAAGATCCTGTTTGTACATAGGCATTATTTTCTTCTGTGAGACTGGACGCTCCTAGAGATTGAGGACTGTTTTGTAAACTTCATTTTATCTCTAGCATTGCCAGCTCAGTACATAGCACATAAGTGTCTCAAAATGTTTGGTGATATATGGAGTAAGCAGAACCTGTTTTAATGTAGTAATGGTAATACACTGGTTTATTATCATTCTATACCTAATACCTAATAAAGTGCCAAAATATTTTTTTTTAAAGCTAAACTTAAAAGCTAGACACAGAAATAAATAACTGCCCCAATTTCACCTGAAACATAACAATAATAGGTGGTCTTTACTGAGCACTTATTATGTGTCAGGCACTATCCTGCACCCTTTATAAGTTTATGTAATACAAAACAGCCAGTTTACAGATAACGGGAGACATATTTCCAGGTGAGACAAGGTGTTGGACCTTAAGCAAAGATGAGGTGGTGTGCAGTCAATGAGGCATATTCTCTCCTTTCAATAAGCTTACCACCTTGTATGGAAAGAAGGGAAGGGATCTAACGCATAGTTCAGAATAAGTAGAAAACCGACAAGACACACATTAGGGGAGTCCAGAGGAACGCTGATTTCTTCATCCTGGCAGGACGCCTGAGGGCTTCTTGGAGGAGGTGTGCAAGCAGATAATGAGGACACAAATGGAAGGAGATTTCCATAACTGTCAGTCCCTCAACTCCCAAAGCTACCAAAAGGCCCATCTCTTCTCCCTGTCCCCCTCCTCCACTTCATCTGGAACAGGCCTGTTTCCAAAAGAGGACTAGCTCAGCCTAGCCCTCCTTTCCTCTGACACAGTCCTCCAGCTGCTGCTTGCCCTTTCAAGCACACAGGCACATGTGTGAACTTTTCACCAGGGCTCAACCAGGGAAGAACCTGCATCGCGGTGCTTGGTCATACAAGGGACCCCTTTAAGGGAATCCACTCCTTCTCTACTTCTCTACTCAGGGACAGCCCTGAGGCTATACCAAACTAAGATGCAAGGGACTCCCCGCAACCAGCAGCCATCAGAAGGGTCATCACTCCTCTCCAAGCTTCGGAGAGGTGAATTTGCTTCCACTCCCTTCTCTTAAGTGCACCCCTCAGGTCTCCCACACTCATCCTCTTCCTCCTTGGTGGTTAAGGCTCTGCAGCAAGGATTTTCAAACCCTCACTCTTGGCATCTGTGTGACCTTGGGCAAGTAACTGAACCAATATCAGTAAATGAAACAACGTCAGTCCCAGCTTCCTTATCGGTAACATAAGGGGGTTTAGAAGAAACACTCGCTCTCAGAATTGTGCATCAGAACAAAAGAGTGCAAGGAAAGCATTTTACATAGAACCTGACACATAATAAGTGAATAAGAAACAGCAGCTATAATCATCTTCACAGGGATGATGACGATGGTTGCAGTGATGGGGATGGTGGTGATGTTGTTGGCAGTATAAACTTGGGCTTGAATGGCGCTGAAATACCCTCTCTATTCTCTCCCCGCACCGCCACCCAAAAGTCTGGGGCCAGGCCACACGGGTTGAGACACATGCGTCATCCAGCTGTGGGGTGAATGCAAGATCTTCAAGCTGCAAGCTTTAGGACTGAAAGGTGTTGATGCCCTAGCCCACCTGGCCGGTCACGGGGTGATGCTGATTTTTTGATTCAGGATGTCCAACAATCAAAGACCCTCACCTCCTTCATACCCATTCTCCAGGTCTGAAAACAGCTAAGAGATCAAAGAACACAGTAGCTGCGCCCGCTGCAACACTCGCCCAGGGAGCCAGGAGAGCGTCCACTTTGCCCCTGCCTCAGTGTCCCAACTCTCCTCCCGGTGCAGGCAAGCCACTGCTGCGCTTGGTGGCGGAGATAACAGGTTAGCAAACCGGGCCAGGGAAAAATCTCTGCGCTTCCCCGACCTAACCCAAGCCCCTCTTCCCAACGCAGGTGGGCAAGCAACCCACTGCCTCTCAACAACTTGGTGTATTTCACCATCACTGGGCACACGGCCTCAACATCGCCCCTATGCCGCGTTCGCAGAAGAAAAGCGGGAAATCGGAAGGGGGGCTGAGGGAGACTTCTCAGGCCGGTTCTCTTTTCTGGGGGCGCCTCCAGGAGGCGCGGCCCGACTTACCTTGTCTGACGGCTTTGAAGGTGACGGCCTCCTTGCAGCTGTCGATGACTCCCAGTACGTCATAGCGGGGCAAGCCGGACACCCGGATCCCCTGCACCTCCAGTAGCAACTCGCCCTCGATCAGCCGAGGGCCCTCGCCGCCGCCGGGAAGCCCCGCCGCTTCGGTAGCCGTCACCGCTCCGACATACGGAAACTCTCCGTTCTCCGCGCCCCCCAGCACCGTCACCCCCAGCTCTCCCTGGGGTCCCCGTTTTACGGTGCATTCGTGAACCCTGCTAGTCCAGTGGTTCTTCTTCTGGATCACTTTCGACATGATGAGTTACACCCCTACTACGCCCGCCAAAAAAAAAAATGATAAAATGAGAGACAGGTGCCCCCCACAGCACAAGCCCCCAAGCCCCTGCTGGTTCATGGGAGAGACATCTCCCCTCCAAACAACGCAGCGGGAGAGAGAAACTTGGCAGCCTCGCTCCCTTGCACACACTCGCTCACTCAAGCCATCATAAAACAAACTTTCTGGGCTTCCCCGCGAGCCCTGCACAGGCGCCCGCGAGCTTTGTTTGCATTCCGGTGCTTCTCGGTCCACGTTCCGGCGCCCGACCGTGCTCTCTGGGACCAGAGTCCACTCTGCGCCGCTTGGATTATTTTTTTTTCCTTCCTTTCTTTCTTGCCTCTTAGAAATGCGGTGTCTCCTCTTTGCCTCCCGCCTGGGTCGCCTTTCCTCGCTGGCGGGCAGTTTCTGAGGGTGAGGGAAGCCCTTCTAGGCAGTTGCTGGGAGCCCTGGAGACGCTGTAGCTGAGCGGGGGCGGGGGGGGACAGGAGGGAAGTGCCTGCGTCCCCTTTAAGCAGATACAAAGGCTCGGCTTGTTTTGTTACAGTTCATTCTATTCCGCGCGGCCGAGCGCAGCGGCCGGCAAGAGGAGACGCGCGCGCATGCGCCCCGCGACCGCCTGCCGGCCGGCCCGCCCCACCCCGCCTTCCCGAAGTGAGAGATTCCAATGTGCTTCCCGTTGGGTCCTAAGTCCGACTTCTCCAGGATCAGCCACTTTTCTCCCCCTTCACACACCCTTCTCATTCCTACTTTTATTTCAGTGCTCACGACTCTGCATAGCCCTTCGGGGGTCTGGGAGACGAGGAAGTGTTTTACTCCAACTGTCTGCAACTTAACAGGGGCAATCTGCTTGGGTATTTTAAAACCATTTCAAACAGGTGGGGGTTGGGGAGGCTCACACTCACCCTCGCGCTCACACTCACGCACACACGCACGCACACACGCCGGCCTAAGCTTCCTTACCGCCCTCGGCCAGTGGCCGGCCACGCTGTCGGTCACCAGCCCACCCCCCGCCGCAAGTCCCTCTAATACCCTGAACCCAACCCAGAGGAGAGCGCCTGCCCGGCTTCCCCCCAACCTGCACTGTGAGGGCGGGTTCTGGTCTTTGAGTAGGGTGTGCCCCAGCCTCTGCGGCCCTGGGGAGAGGGGGCCGTGGTGGTCCCCCAAATGGGATCCGTCACACGCTCACACACGTATACACACACTTATCTGCATCCTTAAACTTTAGGGCCAACTTTTCTGGACGCAGATTAAGTATAAGGCGAGGGAAAGAAGCCAAAAAGCATGAGAGGCTTGGGGTCTTCAACCGAAAAGGGTCTAGCTCTTTAAAACTTGCGGCCAGAGACCTCTGGAACCAGGCGTCTGTCCTGGACTCTTGTTCCTGGCTAAGCTGGGCAGCCTTTGGACCCGCCCCGGGGCCAGGAGATAAGGCTCACTCCTGGGTCTGGGATCTGCACCCAAGTCCTGGCGCCCGCGGGGGCGTGGGCGCGGCAGCCACCTCTCGGAATTCACAGCCTGGAGTTGCTGTTGCCTCGGGCACCGCCCGAGGGCGGGGGTAGAGCCAGCTAATGTCCCTGCTAGGTTTCGGAATGTGTTCGGGGGCTGCGGACAGAAAGAATATCCTGCACCGGCAAGGCTACCCTCCCTAAATACTCCCCAATCGGCCTGGGCGATAGTCTCCTAAACATTTTCTTTTCCTCAGTGATTTATAACTTATTTATCCATCTTGGGTCACAAGAGAGATTTCAAGTGCTAAACAAGGGAGGTGAGTGTAAAGGACTCCGAAAGGACGGGGTGCCGCAGAGGTCACGGTTGAGAGCTGAGCTCTGAGGTTTAGGTTCTCACCGGTCCAGTGTCCATGTGATCTTGACCAAGCGCTGGGACCCCTCAGAGCCTGAGTTTCTTAAGTAAGTGTAACAATACCTGACAAGATTCTTGGGAGTATTACGGGGATATATAATAAAAGCTAACTAGTAGTAGTACTAGTAGTAATTTGAAAATTTAGGAATCATTCGGGGTTTCAAGTTACATGGTAATTCCTCCTCTTCTCGCATATAGGCATACATTTAAATATTTTAAAGCACTGCTTATAGGGCACTTTTCTAAGCCAATAAAAATAAGAGAAGAACGTTGCTACTTCTCTCTTGAGATCTCCAAAACTGAAAAATCCTATTGCCTTCTAGTATTTGTAAAAGAAGAAAGTGACCAGTTTTCCATGGCTCTTCTTGATAAGGGAAACCATCTTCAGCCTCTTTTCTCAGAAAATATCCATTTGTCTCCAGCTTGACTGGATCAAAATGAATGAGAAATTAAAAAGCTTCAGCCCCAAAACGAAATAAAGATCCACCCAGTCAGAATCTTAAGGATAGGCTCTATCATCTGGATGTTTAAGGTTGCCTTTACATGCATGGTGCTAGTACACAACACTGAGGACCAGAAGTCAGCTTGATTCCTGAGCTCACAGACACTTTTAGGGTAAGAATCTATGTCCACATCTCCTTGGACAGCATATACTCCAGGAAGGTAGTGGATTTTGGCAGTTTGGTTTACTGATGTAGTCCCAATTCTTAGAACAGTATCTGGTACCTTGTTAATGTTCAAGTATTCAGTGAGTGAACCCTCTTCCCAAATGCACATTTTTGCATACCACCTTAAGAGTGAAATCACAGATTTCCCTACAGATCATTGGTGAGCTTGACCTATATTTCCCACCTCCCACACTCCATATTTTATAACTATAGGTGCCTACTTACGAGGAATTCTCCTACTTGCCTCTAATCAGCGGTCACCTACCTAGAGGATTCCGAACAATAGACAAGATCAAGTGGTTGGCAATTACTGGCAGCAGCACCGTTTTCCCTCTCCAGGCTTCCACATGACCCTGAAGCAGAGAAGAGGAATGGACTTGGAATTTAGCCTATTTCAGATTCTAGGTATGGAATAACCCCCCCAAAAAAGAAGAGAAAAGTGAGGGCACAGACAGCAGGGTAGAGAGAGGTGTAGAGAGACATATTAAAATCCAGGAATTTAAAAAGAAGTAATTTGAACTTTCAAAACAGCTAAGACTGCCAATTTCCAGACATTAAGTTTATGATGTTCCCAAACTCTCTGTCTCTCCTCTGAACCTTTCTGTTTGTTCTTTCTCCTGGTTCAGTTCCTGTGTCCCAGATTGGAAGGAGCCTCGGGGCAGAAATCATATTTATTCTACCCAAACTTTGAATCCTCAGCACCTAAACCCATGCCTCGAGGTGAGTGTGCACATACACACTTGATGAATGAATGTGTGAATGCATGGGTGAAGTGTGACCTTAAACTATGTAGTTTGTGACCTTTAGCATGAAACCCAATTAAATTCCCTAGCCTTTCAGTGGTTAGTTAGGACTACACATTTCTGTTGCAGGGGGCATGAGTTCCCCGTGGCATGGCCAAAAAATTAAGTAAGTAAAATTAAAAAAAAAAAAACATGAAACCCATTTAGATTTTGTGGCTAAAACTGATATTTATAGATTGTTTTCTTAAGAGTTTATAGCTATCTTGAAGTAGATTTTTCTTGAATATATATAAAGAAGAACCCTGTATTCTGGCTTCCCTCACTTACATCATGACTTTGACAATACATTCTAGTGGGGGAAATAATGCCATAAAATACCTAACTTTGAGGTTTACCATGTATGCCAGGATAGTTATGTGCATTATTTTATTTAATCACTATAACAATTGTGTGAGGTAGGTATGGCCTTGATTTTGTATGAGTGACTTTTATTTTAAAGGAAAGTAAAGCTAGATAAGTAAAGAAATCTGCTCAAGAGCCTGGAAATGATAGAGCTAGGATATGAATGCAGGGGCCTGAACCAAGGCCCACATTCAGAACTACAGCCCTATGGGAGGGGTAGGATGTGGCCATCCACCATGTAGCATATTTGGGTACCAGCATATTTTGGCTCCAGTATCCACCACATAGTGTGTGCATATCAGTTAAGACACTCTCCTATCTCTTCCTTTTAAACTGAAAGAACACAGTGTTCCACTCTGGAATCCAATCTGCAATCCTCCTTCTGTGGGCTCTGAAGATCAAATAATTTATTGGAATGTAAAGAGGATTAATTTGCAAACATTTCTGAAGTGTCTAGAGATCTATGGGCTCTGGTACAGGTGACATGCCAATATATTGTTACTGCAGAAGCAGTTCAACAACGGAATCTTAATAAACGTGATTAAGAAGTAAACTGTGACATAATAAACTGCAAAAACGATGGTCTTATTTTCCTATAGCTAGTTCCACTCAAAGGAAGAAGAAAATCCACAATTGTAAAATTGTGCATTGCTTTCTTCCAAAGACATTTCTTTTCAAAGGTTTCTAGCTATGAGTAAAGAAAGCATTACTGCAATCTAAAGTGGTAACTTACCTCCTTTTTCTGAAAATGTGAAGACAGGAGATAAGTTGGTTGACTGTGAGGCAAAAGAGGACATATAAATTGGTTATCTTTAAGTTTCTGAAGAATGTCATCAAGAAGTATATATTATAGATATCAAGGTAAATGCTTCATATTCAATAAGGTAACTGACTCCAAACTGGTAATTTAGAGCAGATCAACAAAGACAGTTAAAATCCTTATTTCAGATAAAGGGAAACAGATAGTGAGGACCACTTTCTGAGTCATCTCCTGGAGGCACTTTTACGATTCACTTGATAACATGTTCTTTTCCTCACAGGGAGGCAGACAGGTTTTTTCTGACCACAGTACCCCTCTAGTCCTTTCAGCTAGGGAAGAAAAAATAAAATGTTAATTCTCATGATCTTCCAAGCAATCGCATGTGAACTGTTATTTTCATATCCTAGAGGAAGGACTCCAGGAAGAGAGTTTAATCCTGGCTAATGTTCTAGTTCACTTCCATGGGAAAAAGTTAATACTGGTAACTGGAAGATTTGAAATTTCAATGTTGGCTGTGAGGAACCAAGAGAAACCCAAGAATTTATTATGGGACTCTCTCCTAAAATTTCCCAAATATTCAGCTATACTGTAGCATATCATCCTGCATAATTCCACTGAAACTATACCTGGTGACAGTAAATTTCCTTATGAACAGGATATTTGCAATTTTCTTCATAATAGATATTTGTATCTCTTTTATCTCCCACCAACTCTATGAAAATTAGTAATTGGAACATGGTACATGCTTAAATAATAATTTGATTAGTGAAGGTGTTCATTCTGTGTATGTCTTCTTCTTATATATTTTAACAATTTTTATTGCACTGAAGCAGAACTGAATGAAAGAAGAGGAAATTGCACATTGAAATCAAGGATGCAATACGGGCACTTTAAAAAATACCCCATAGTATAAATTATTGCTGAACAACTTTAAAAATAGATAAATGAAAAGGCAGAATTAAATAATTCAAGATTGTTTTACCTACTTTTATATTTGGGTTTATCTCCTCCTGGACTTAGGCCAATACAAATATACACACATTGACACAATCTACTTTCTTTAGTTGTCTCTCTCCTCATTTAGGATTTATAGTTAGTTTATGGAATAAAATAATCCTTTATACCTTTTATTGTGTGTGTGTGTGTGTGTTTGTGTGATCAGTTGCTCAGTCGTGTCCAACTCTTTGAGACCCCATGGACTGTAGCCCACCAGGCTCCTCTGTCCATGGGATTTCCCAGGCAAGAATACTGGAGTGGGTTGCCATGTCCTCTTCCAGGGGATCTTCCCAACCCAGGGACTGAATCTGCCTCTCCAGCACTGGCAGGTGAATTCTTTACCACTGTGCCACCTGGTAAGCCCCTTATCTTTTATTACTCACCAATATATCCTCAAATTTCTATTTGTTAAATATAAACCTATATCTATCACTTTTATCAGCTCAATAATATTCCATTCTTTAAATGTTCCAAAATTTATTAAAATAATGCCCTATTCATGATCATTTAGGATTCTGCATGAAACTAAAGTAATTATTTGTATTAGGATGTTTTGGTTGCCAGGGACAGAAACTTAGTTGAACTAACAGGAATAAAAGGAAATGTATTAATCCATTATAACTGGCAAGGCTAGAGATGAAACTAGTTTTCAGCAAGCCTAGATTAAGAGGCTCAATCAATGCTGTCAGCTTTATCCCTCCATGTCTCGGTTCTTTTTTCCTTAGTTGCCCTCATCCTCTCATACTACATATGGATTGACCTTCTTCCAAAATCCAGGAAAGACAACCACGTGCATCTAGGTTTAGTAATCCCAAAAGAAAGATTTTCACTAACAGATGCGAAAAGCAATGAGAGAAATTTCATTCTGTATTAAAGCTTTCAGTTTAAATTGTGGAGCATATAGATGGAGTTTGTATACTTTTCACCAGCTTTGAGAATAAACACAAGTAAGTCACAAACATGATTGGCTACCTGATCAAGCCTGGCAGTGTGTGTGTGGGAACGGTCATTAAGGTACGTTTCTCTACAAGCTCCTATCGTGGTTGCCTGTTACGCAGTTAACTAAGAGTTCCAAGAATACAAATACAGTGGGAGTTTGATTTCAATCAAAGCTGCAGTGGTTGGCCCACACATTGGTAGCTATTTTGAATAAACTCTGAAGCTGGCAGTAGTGCAGGATTGTACCCTTTACAAAGGAAGCCAGTCAAGTGTTATACTTATTTAATACAGATGGTTTGTTAAACTATTTACATAACATCAATTTCAAATATTCTGAAATGAGTCTTAAGTTTTTCTGAAGCTAAACCAAAAAAGAGAAAGTTAAATATTTTAAGATGATCCGTGACAGTTGGTAGATTGTTAGATTGTTTTCATTCATTTGTTCCTTCAACAAATGCTGATTAAATACTTATTTTGTCAATTTGCACTAGACACTGATGGTATAGAACTAAAAGACTCACTAGGCTTTGTTGTTGTTTTTTTTTTTTGGCTGGAGGAAGGTTACCTCCTAATTGGATACACAGACAAAAAAAAAATACAAGTTCAACTGTGTTGGGTAAGTTCAATGACAAGGAGCTAGGGTCATCTTGGTAGACATCTCTTTAGGAAAATTATAGTTTGCAAACATGGCTTCAGAAATTAAAGGTGCAGTTTTTAGAACTTCTTGCCTCCTCTACCCATAATTTATTTTAATAGTATTTTAATAAGTGAAAGAGAATGTCCAGTTTTATGATCACATTATGATACTTGAGGATATGTTTCATGGAACCATTCACTGAGTTCCCAGATGGTTACAGTTGAATATAGTGTGAATATGTGCTTCTATAAAGGACAACTCTGTCTTGCCACAAAGTGATCCAGCAAACGCTAGGTGGAGTTTTGGAAAATGACTCAGCAATCTGGAATCTGAGCAGCCTTGCTCCTTGAACTGTACTATCTTTGGAAAATTGTTCTGTATAAAATCTTGTAGCCAGATGAACGAGGACCCCCAAAGATGCAGTACTCACTTTCCAGATTTAGCGCATTCCTAGAATTTTAAGCTCATTTTTATGGACTGTTGCCCAGGTGAGGGGGGCTTAGCCAAGCCAGGAACAGTTATGAGCACCATCCCCCAGGAAGTCAGTTCCCAAATTTGGAGTGCTTGTATTCTGAACATTCCTGACAATACTGGCTGAGAAATTCAGCTTGCCTAAGTTTGGGTACCCCAAGGATTTTACATGCAGCAGAGAACTACTGAATTAAGCTTAGTGTTGGAAGACATTGCAGTTTCAATTATTAAGTTAGCCCCCTGCTTTAGTGAATGCACAAGCTGGCATATGTTTGGGAATGTTTCTGTTTCCAAACTCACAGCAACTGCATTTTTAAAATGTTTGACCTTGATCTTGTGACCTTTCCTCTAGAATCCTGAGAGTCCTGGGAACAGTCACAGCTGAGTGATGGGAGCAAAACTAGACAGATAGCAATTCTCTTTTTCTTTTATTTATTTGCTTAAATCTTAGGCTACTTTGTTTTAAACTAGACCCAACTTCCCTTCCAGTTATTAATTTTTTTTTAATCTACCTTCTTGGTACGACGTTACACTTTGAATTGATAGCACTAAAACCTAAAACTAGTAAAGCTGTGTGACCCACCTGCTAAGGCAAGGTGGCATTTTGACACTGCTCTCCAGAGAGCTGAGACTGTTCTCTAGATTAATGTTTTCAAATTCTATGATTGCTGTTTAGAATAAGAAACAGCACATAAACATATATAAACACACACACATATATATGATTGAAACAGAAATTTCAGGAAACCGTATTTATCCTTTCTGCATATGATGTACTATGCCTTGGGTTATGGCCCACAGCCATATTTCTTAACCTTTCCCTGGATTACCTACAAGCTAAGAATGGTTTTATGTTTTTCAGTGGTTAAAAAGCAAACAAACAAATTATAATGAGACACATTTACAATATGTCATGTGCTCTTCTGAGCCTTTGCATTTATTGACTTGTTAAATCTTTAGTGGTTAACATATTTTGAGGGAGTGCTCAGTGTGCAGGATGCCTTGGTAAGTGCTTTCAATGATGCTTCCCAGGTAGCCCTAATGGTGAAGAACCTGCCTGCAATGAGAGGGGCCTGGGTTCAGAACATCCCCTGGAGAAGGGCATGGCAACCCACTCCAATATTCTTGCCTGGAGAATTCCATGGACAGAGAGCCTGGCAAGCTAGTCCATGGAGTCACAAAGAGTCAGACATGACTAAGCGACCAAAATTTTCTCTTTCACTCTATGAGGCAGGGGATACTAGTAGTCACACTTAATAGATGACAAAACAGAGGCTATATCACTTGCACAGGATTATACACCTAGGAAGTGGTAATTAGGATTTAACCCTAGGTTTCTCTGCTTCCAAACTTTTGGTTCTTAATACTATTGATGTTTTCAGCTTCTTGACCATAGCTTGACATATAATATGGACCCAATGTATATTTGAAGAATGAATGAATGAAGGATGCAGAGATAGATTGATGGTATCCATAGACCCTGACCAACTATGAGAACACAGATAAATTAGGTGATTGCTTGGTGCATTAAAAAGCAACCAACCAAACAAATAAACAAAGTAAATCCCTCATTTATTAAGTGCTAAATACTTCAAGTGGGCTTTCCTGGTGGCTCAGCAGTAAAGAAACACACCTGCGTTGAAGGAGATGCAGGAAACTCAAGTTCGATCCTTGGGTCAGAAAGATCACCTGGAAAAGGAAATGGTAATCTATTGCAATATTCTTGCCTGGAAAATCCCATGGACAGAGGAGCCTGGCGGGCTGCAGTCACAAGAGTCTGAAATGATTTAGCAATTAAACTACCACCACCAACAACAACTACTTTATGTAATTGCTTTCAGTATCTTTACTCAATTAACCCTCATAAGGGCACTATGAGTTAGATGCTATCCCTGTTTTACAGAAGGAAGAACTGAGGTCCAGAGAGGTTAAGTACATTGCCTAAGATGGTGTGACTAGTATAGTTAGATCTGGTGTGACTAAGACAGATGATCTTCTTAATTACTATGCTATGTACTTCCATTTATTAATTTCTAATATCATGGTAATACCTACCCCTATAATTTTGTAACCAAAATAGACAATGTATCAAAACCTTCATTAATAACTATAATATTTTTCAGTGACATATTTCTCTACCAAAAAGTTAAAAACTCAAGGTGGAAGAAGTAGAGGAGGCAGAGAAATGCCTTCCAGTACATTTGATATGGAAATTGTTATTAAAATGTTGTGTTATATATTTTTGCAAATGTTCTATAAATCTAAAATTATTCTAGAATAAATTTTTTAAGAACACGATGAAGCACATGAAAAAATGTCTAATTTCATTAGTTGTTACAGAAATGCAAACCAAAACCCCAGTGAGATACTACTATACCTCCACTAGGATGGGTACACTTTTTTTTTAATGGAAGATAACAAGTGTTGGTGCAGATGCAAAGAAATTAGAACACTTATGCATTTTTGCTGGAACTATAAAATGATGCATACACTGTAAAACAGTTTGATGGCTCTTCAATAAGCTAAATGTTGAATTACTGTATCACCCAGCAATTAAATTCCTAGGTGTATATCCATATATGCAAAAGGATTGAACACAGACGTACAAACAAAAACTTGTATGTGGATGTTCATAGCGGCAGTTGTCACAATAGCCAAAGATGGCAATAACCCAAAAATCCATCAAAAATTATGTTAAAGAAAATGTAGCTTTCCATACAGTAGAACAGTATTCAGCTGTAAAATGGAACAAAGGACTGACATATGTTATGAGGGAGTGCTAGTTAATGATCATGGGATTTTCTTCTGGGATGATGAAAATGTTCTGGAACTAAATAATGGTGATAGCTGCACAGTACTTTGAATGTACTAAATGCTACTGAATTGTACACTTTAAAATGGATAAGATAGGGAATTCCCTGGCAGTCCAGTAGTTGGGCTTGGCACTTTCACTGCAGTGGCCCAGGTTCAATCCCTTGTCCCAAAAGCCATATGTCAAGAATAATAGTAATAAAATAGCAAACTTTATGTTCAGTGAATTTTACCTCAATTTAAAAGCTCACTGGGATACCATTTTTAAAAGGTAGTATACTGAAATAGAATGTTCTGGGAGATATGATACAACTTAAAAAGGAAAAAAAATTAAATATTACATGAAATATCAGCGTTCAGCACAGCATCTTGATTTAGAGCGTGGACTTTCAAAACTGGCAGCTGTAGAATCAAAGCCCTGTGCTCTCACATAATGACTAGTTATCCTTAGGCAAGTTTTATAACCTGTCTGAGACTCAGAGTCCTCATTCGTCAACTGTGTGTCATTGCTACTGGTTATAATGAAATAGTTTTTATATAAGTTGTCACCTAGCCTAAAAATAATGATGATGATTAATATATGCTTTGTTTTTTTTTCACCTTTGTATATATGTGAATTGAGTGTTACTAGTCTTCCTAATGATAATTTCATTAAAAGGAAAGTGATCTGGGTTTGGGGAGATAACAATCATAGTTTTATCACCATATGTGAGTTTTTACATCCCAGGAAAAGTATCCCATGAACAGATCTTTAAAATGGCATCCAAAGGAGTCCAGCAATTCACTGTAATGATTATGCGAGGTTATACTGAAATATAGGCTAAATTGCTATTACTAAAATTTCTAGGCTGCTTCCAACTGTTTCTACAAAAGAATAGTCATGGAATCTGGGAATTGATAGGAAAGACTTTATTAGGAAGAAAAGATACCTACGTTTCCTTCCCTTCCCCTTGAGGATAACTAAGCTGTCACCATGAATATCAAGACTGCTGTTTCTTTGTGGATTTGCATATGGCATCCTCCCAGGTAATTTCGGAGCAAATCCTGACATAGCTCAGGAAGAAACCATGTTGCTCCTTTAGCGTCATTAGTAACTGAAAGGGCAAATTTACCGCGGTAGAGGAAATTCATCTCCCAAAAATTCAGACAGCACTCTCTGCTCTACACCATACACAATTCTTCCAGCCACACAACTCAGCCTTTCTAAAGTAAGAAAAAGAAACTTCTAGAACCCTGCCCTCTAACCCCTGTTCCTCATCCTCTTGGGCTCTCCTGGGAGTTGAGGAATGCGGGGAGGAAAATAGCTGCAGGGTTTGGCTTCCACTTGGTCAACCCTGACGCTAATTGCTCTATGGGAGATTTTCGATCTCCATTCTTGGCAAGAAACTACAGGCCAACAAAACTGCCAACTGAGTGACTGTGTGAAGAGCAGGGAGCTGGGTCTGATGGGTATCTAGGGAGGGAAAGGTTTAACAGTTTCCATGCCTGTTCAAACATGCTAGTCTTACCAACAAATATAACAAAGTCTAACTGACGTTTGACCTGCAGGCATACCTCAGTTTCCTGCATTTTGCAGATATTGTATTAACATTTTTATAAATTGAAGGTTTGTGGCAACCCCACCTCAAGCAAATCTACTGGTTCCATTTTTCATCAACATTTGCTTACTCCTGGTCTCTGTGTCACATTTTGGTAATGCTTACAGTATTTCAATTTTTTTCATTAACATTGTATCTGTTATGGTGATGTGTGATCAGTGATCTTTGATGTTACTATTGTAATTGTTTTCTAACACCACAAACTGTACCTGTGTAAGGAAATAGTTAACTTATCTGATAAATGCTGTGTGTGTTCCAACTGCTCCACAAACTGACCGTTCCCCCGGCCCTGTCTCGACCCCTCTCCTCCTGCTGTCCTATTCCCTGAGACACAATGATATTGACATTAGGACAGTTAATAATGGCCTCTAAGTTTTCAAGTGAAAGGAAGAGTCTCATGTCTCTAATTTTAAGTAAAAACTAGAAATGATGAAGCTTAGTGAGGCAGGAAAGTCAAAAGCCTAGACAGGCCAAAAGTCAGGCCTCTTGCACCAGTTAGCCAAGTTGTGAACGCAGAGGAAAAAGTTCTTGGAGAAAATTACAAGTGCTGCTCCAGTGAATCCAGAAATGATAAGAAAGTGAAACAGCCTTACTGCTGATATGGAGAACATATTAGTGGTCTGGATAGAAGATCAAACCAGCCAGAACATTCCCTTAAGCCAAAGCCTAATCCAGAGCCAGTTCCTAACTCTCCTCTATTCTATGAAGACTGAAAGAGGTAAGCAAGCTGCAGAACAAGAATTTAAAACTATCAGAGGTTGGTTCATGAGGCTTAAGGAAAGAAACCATATCTGTAACATAAAAGTGCAAACAGAAGCAGCAAGTGCTAACGTAGAAGCTGCAGCAAGGTGTACAAAATATTTTGCTAAGATAATTTATGAAGGTGACTATCCTGAGATTTTCAATATACATAAAACAATGTTCTTTTGAAAGAAGATGTCCTCTAGGACTTTCATAGCTAGAGAGGTAGCTAGAGTGGAGAAGTTGACGCCTAGCTTCAGAACTTCAAAGGATTGGCTGATTCTCTTGTGAGGGGTTATTGCAGCTGGTCATTTGCAATTGAAGCCAATGCTCGTTTACCATTCTGAGAATCTTAGGGCCCCTAAGAATTATGCTTAATCTACTCTGCTTATGCGTTGTCAATGGAACAACAAAACCTGGATGACAGACAGCACATCTGTTTACAACATGGTTAACTGAATATTTTAAGCCCACTGTTGAGAACTACTCCTCAGGGAAAAAAAAGACTCCTTGTAAAATATTACTGTTCACTGGGCTTTTTTGGGGGCTCAGTGGTAAAGAATCCTCCCGCCAATGCAGGAGACATGAGTTTGATTCCTGGTCCAGGAAGATCCCACGTGTCATGAAGCAATTAAATTCATGTGCCACAACTATTGAGCCTGTACTCTCGAGCCCAGGAACCTCAACTCCTGAGACCATGTGCTGAAACTACTGAAGCCCGCACACCCTAGAGCCTGTGCTCCCCAATAAGACAAACCACGGCAATGAGAAGTCTGTGCACCGCACCTACAGAGTAGCCCCCACTCATCGCAACTAGAGAAAAGACCACACAGCAAGGAAGACCCAGCACAGCCAAAAATTAATAAATAAATTATTTTTAAAAATAAATATTACTGCTGCTCAGTGACAGTGCATCTTGTCATCTAACCTCTCTGACGGAGATAAACAATGAGATTAATGTTTTCATGCCTGCTAGCAACATTATCCATTCTGCAACTTGTGGATCAAGGAGTCATGTTTACTTTCAAGTCTTATTAGTAAGAAATATACTTCCTAAGGCTATAGCTTCCACAGACAGTGATTCCTCTGATGAATCTAGGCAAAAGAAATTGAAAACCTTCTGGAAAGGATTCACCATTTTAGATGCTGTTAAGAAAATTCAAGATTCATAGGAAAAGGTCAAAATGTCAATATTAATGGGAGTTTGGAAGAAGTCAATTCCAACCCTCCTATATAACTTTGTTATATATATATAACTATATAAATTTCAAGACTTCAGTGAATAAAGGAACCACAGCTATGGTAGAAATAGCAAGAGAACTAGAATTAGAAGTGGAGCCTGAAGATGTGGCTAAATTGCTGCAATCTCAGAATAAAACATGAACAAATGAAGAGTTGCTTCTTGTGGACGACCAAAGAAAATGGTTTCTTGAGATCACTAGTTCCTTCATCTCCTGGAGGAGATACTGTAAAGATCATTGAAATGACAACAAAGGATTTAGAATATGACATAAGCTTAGTTGATAAAGGAGCAGCAGGCTTTGAAACGGTTGACTCCAATTTGAAAGAAGTCCTACTATGGGTAATGCTATCAAATTGCATGCTAAAGAGAAATAATTTGTGAAAGGAAGAGTCAATCGGTGTGGCAAACTTCACTGTTATCTTAAGAAATGGACTTCCCTGGTAGTCCAGTGGTTAAGAATTCACCTGCCATTGCAGGAAACATGGGTTGAATCCCCAGTTCTGGAAGATTCCACCTGCCTCAGGGCAACTAAGCCCCTGCGCCACGACTAGTGAAGCCCGCCCTCCGCACAAGAGAAGCCACAGAGGTGAGAAGACCGTGAACCACAACCACAAACCACAACGAGGAAGTAGCCCCTGCTCACTGCAACTAGAGAAAGCCTTAGCTGCAACGAAGAACCAGCACAGCCCCAAATAAGATAAACAAATTAAATTATATATATATATTTAAAGAAAGTAATAAATTGCCACAGCCAAGAAATGAAGATCCTGCCTGTTTGCTATGTCCCCTTCCCACACCCCTGCAAAAGAAAATAGAAAAGATACCTGATCAAATCTGAACACGGGGTTCCCTTAGGAATAAATAGTAGGGTGAACTGAGGGGAAAGGAGGCAGCCCTCAGGATCATCCCTGTGTCAAATGGGATCTTTCCATTGAGGTAAGAGAGCTGCAGATGACTCCCAATTGCAGTGCGCCAGCCCCAGTCTCGGGGGATCTGTTGTGGAGCGCAGGCTCCAGAGTTCAAGGGCACAGTAGTTGCACATGCACGGGCTTCTCTCCAGTTGTGGTACGTGCTGGTTTCAGAGCATATGTGAGCTCTGTAACTGTGGTGTGAGGGCTCAGTTGCCCTGCAGCATGTGGGCTTTTAGTTCCCCAACTAGGGATGGAGCCCCATGTCCCCTGCATTAGAAGGCAGATTCTTAACCATTGGACAAGCTGAGAAGTCCCAAGGGCAGGGGCTTTATCTGTGGACTGGCTGACTGACTGGCTAACAGCCCCAGCAGTCTCACAACCAGCTGAAAGCCTCAGTGGTAACAGGCAACTAGAGTTTTGTGAGTGGACTATGCCACATTCTGGGTTTAGAACAGCACAGCAAATTCGGTAGTATTCAAAGCTGTGACTTCTGTTTCAAAATCATAGATAAAAGCTGACTGTGACCTCGAAGATATCCTCCCTCTGAGAAAGAGTCCAAGCGGCACTTTTCTCCCTTTATCATACCAAGATGACATTCTCATCTTGACTCAGCCATAGTGCACTTCTAGTCTACGGTGGGTGCTTACTGCATAGTCTTAAAGAATCAAACTGTCAGATGAGAAGACAATATTGTTCTTTTATTTCAAGAATGTGTGGTGTTATCTAAGATACCACTGCCCATCCAGTAGATGGATTGCCAAGGCATTTCATCTGCGAGGAAAAAACAAACAAACAAAAGGTATAGCATGATTCTGGGACAAAGTGCGAAGAGCTGGCCAACCCCTCCCTCACTTTTCCAAACTTGAAATCAACTTTCAGGGGAGAATTCCTGATATTTCTTATCAGCCTCCACTCTTCGGTTCCTGCTTCCCAACAATTCTCATCTTGCATTTGAGGCCACCTGTGGTACCAGGGAGGCTTCCCCGGCGACTCAGTGGTAAAGAACCTACCTGCCAATGCAGGCGGCATGAGGGTTGGATCCCTGGGTGGTGAAGATCCCCTGAAGAAGGGAAACCCATCCCAGCATTCTTACCTGGAAAATTCCATAGACAGAGGAGCCTGGCAGGGCTATAGTCCAGGGGGTTGAAAAGAGTCAGACATGACTGAGCATGCATGCATCCCATTACATCATGGTACCACGGAAGTGAATTCTGTCTTCCCAGGGGTAGGAGCAGGGAACCCAGGTGTGGCCCATTTGGTTCACCTGGCCACAATCATGGATGCCAGGCTCTGCACCTGTGAGCTAGGCTGGTTCCAGGCGTGAACCTCGGGCGCTGCACTTGGAATGCTGGGACAGAGGCTCCCCTAACGCTGGGCTGTGTGGTGGTGCTGCCAACCCCTGGAACAGCAGTGACATTTTTTTGCCACTGATAGGGGGAGCCAGCCTGAGACCAGTGCTAATTCAGAGGCCAGAGATGACAGAACTGAGTGGAAAGAGCAGCGGAGCCCCCATAACATGAATCATATCGCAACTGAATCTGGCCCTGTTTCTGGACTCTTCCACAAAGTCTACATGTTCCGTTGCTCAAACTGAAACTTCTGGATTCGCTGGCCAAACATCCTAGGAGGTAAGGGTGACAGAAATCCAGAAATAATTTTCTGTTCTCTAAAAATATAGTAGTATGTATAGGAAATCAGAATACAGCTGTAATTGCTGCAAGATCTATTTTCTCTTAGTTTTTTAAAGTGAAATCTTCCAAGTGTTAACACCTTAAATATGTTAATAACATTTTGAATACATGTGTTTTCTTAAAAATGGCAACAGTATGAAAGGATAGACAGTGAGGAGGGTGTCTCCAGACAGTGAGGAGGGGGTCTCCATCCCATTTTCCTCAGTTCTCCTCCACAAAGGCAACATTTAATTCCTTTACGGGCTTCTTAGTATACTTCTAAAGATATTCTGCACTAAGATCTTCCTTTTAGTTGACACAAATGGTGCTATTGGGTTGGCCTAAAAGTTTGTTCGAGTTTTTCTATAAGACATTATGGAAAAACACAAATGAAGCTTTTGGCAAACTTAATATATGCTGTCAGCATCTTGCTTTTTTTGCTTACAAATATTTTTCAGAGGTTGTTCCATATCAGAAAATATTTAAGCTGCTTCTTTATTTTTTATTTCAATTGAAATGTGGTTGATGGGCAACCAACAACCATATTTGTTTTTCTTAATGGGAAAATTGCTTCTTAAACATGACAACACGGCTAGGAATTTTTCATTCTTCATTTCACTGCTACCTGCAAACAAGGGTGAGTAAATTAATTTGTTTGTTGAATCAGTGAAATGAAGCAACTGTAGCAAATACCTGTTGCACATTTCTGAAGAAATTCATTTAAAATTGTGAAACAGCTCCAAACTATTCTCTGTTTTTGGTTCTGTGATTTATTTAACCAAGGTCCTTTAGAGAATCATTTAGGCTATAACCTTTGGCTATTTTACATAAAGCTACAGCAAATGTTGTTATGTATGCTCCTTTGTTTGAAAGCTATGTAAAATGTTCTCAACAACAGCCTGTAGAGTTTAAAATTGAAGGATAATTGATTTACAATATTAGGATATTTTCAGGTGTACTGCAAAGTGATTCAGTTTTAAATTATACTATATTATATTACATATATATTACATATATTTTGTATTTGATTCTTGTCCATTATAAGTATTACAAGATATTGAATATAGTTCCCCGTGCTGCACAGTAAATCCTTACTTTTTACTTTATGAATAGTGTGTATCTGTTAATCCCTTACTCCCAGTTTATTCCCCCATCGCATCCTTTTTGGTTATCTTAAGTTTGTTTTATATGTCTGTGAGTCTATTCCCATTTTGTAAATGACTTTGTATCATTTGTTTAGATTTCATATAAAGTGATATATAATATTTGTCTTTCTCTGGTCACTTCACTTCATATGGTAATCTGTAGGTCCAGATAGATTCCTTTTTCTCACTCACCCATCCATCCATTCATTTATTCAATAAATAGTTATTGAGCACTCACTATGTGCCAGGGAGTATTTTGGGTACTGATCCTTACCTCAAGGATCTTCACTGAAGAAAAACGTAATAGGTCTGATGAATGTCCAGTCATCCGTAGTTATTTAGACACGTTAGTATTTAAGGGATTTGTTATAACAGCTTCACAGTTATTTCAGTACAAACCAATTCATTTTGGGACCTGTATCAGAAGTCATGTCTGTGTTAGGTCATTCAATATTTCTAGGTGATAAAAGTAAAGGACCAATAGTCCCTTTTGATGGAGAGCCTTCCATAGAATACTTCTAGAAACAGTTCCAAGCCATTCATTATGCATCAGTAGCCCCACCTACAGGTGCTTCCCTATAGGCCCAGCTCTCTGGCCTTGGCTGACTGGACCAGGAGTGGGCATGGGACCTTAAGGCAGCCACTTTATAAGCTGATTGGTGACCGATAGGCTGGCCTGGCTCCAGAGCTCTGTCCAATAGAAGTAGTGCTTACAATATTGGACTAATCAGACCATCTCAAATTGAGATACTGAGAAAATAAAATAAGTGTTAGCTAAGGAAGCAAAACCCAAAGGAGAGGAGAGGCTGAGTCATATAGTCAAGTCATGAAATCCTGTAGCCAAGGTTTTCATACCCAGTGACAAGCCAGAGTTAACCAGGGCAGGTCTGGTCTAGGGCAGTTTTCCTCAAACTTGGGCAGAGAGTCCCTGCTTCTGGATCTTTAATTTAGGTCAGTTCATAATTCCACTTATTGTTTAAATTGAGACTTCTGTTTAATTGGTGATTGATGTCCCAATTATCCCAGATGGTAAAGGTGATGGAAATCGAGAAACAATCTTCTCTCCTTGCCTGGAGGGCCTGTTAAAATAATACTAGTTCCACAGTCAGATTCCTGACACAGTGGGTCTGGGGCACTAAGACTTTGCATTGCTAACAAATTCCTAGTTGATGCTGATACTGTTGATCCAAGGACCAAACTTTGAGAACCACTACTCTACAGAAATATTCGATGCATTCAAATCTCTTTGAAGTAAGATGGGTCCTCTTCTTACTGTTAGGCTAGATAGAACATTTCATTTTCTGGGTCCCTGTGAGATCATTTACACCAGAGCTGAAATTCCTGATTGCCTGTATTTTCAGGTCCTTTTGACGTCTCCACATTATTTGAGCTAATCTGAGTGAGTCCTTACCACAATATGAGCCTCCAAAATAGAACACAGTAATAGGTATTATTTATTGAGTCCTTACTCTGTACAAAGAGAAAGCATTCAATAAATGATAACTAGATGTTCCACTAGGGAATTGCAATGACTCATAAATATTTTGTCCTTAAGTTCATTACTGCAATGTTGTTTATTTCATATTTTTCTTTTTAAAAAAGTTTAATTTCCTCTTGATGTTTACAGTCAATTATATAAGAACCAGTTTTGGCTCAGTGTCTGCAATTTTTTCTACAGTTGCAATGTTCCATCATATCCTCAAAGATATTAAAACTCAGAGAAAACCAAAATCATCACTAACAATTGAGACTGAGCTCTTCCTTTGACCTAGATACACTGTTTCTGACAAATTAGTGTGTTATTAAAATGTCTTACCTCTGAGGACATCTGCAATCACATTTATTACAAACAGAACTAGGAAGATCTATTAGAAGTTTATACCAGGCTCTATCCTAGTAGTATCAAGCCTCTGGTTATGTCTTTCGTCAAACTTTAAAATGGACTATTTATTTTATGATTATTCCCTGTGCTTCTGCACCACTAAACTCCAAGCTTCATAAACTCTGCAAGTGGGTCCATCAGTTTTCTCTCAGTGCCTAACACATGACAGGTGTTCAGTAAATATTGGTGGATGTTATGGACTCAATGTTTGTGTTCCCCACCCCTAATCCTAACTCCTAATGTGATGGAATTCAGAGGTGGAAGTCATTAAGTCATGTGATGAAGCTTTGGTAAATGGGTTTGAAGTAAAGTGAAAATCGCTCAGTCCTGTCTGACTCTTTGTGTCTCCATGGACTGTAGCCTGCCAGGCTCCTCTGTCCATGGAATTCTCCAGGCAAGAATACTGGAATGGGTAGCTGTTGTCTTCTCCAGGGGATCTTCCCAACCCAGGGATCAAACCCAGGTCTCCTGCATTGTGGGCAGACCCTTTACTGTCTGAGCCACCGATTAGTGCCCTTATAAAAAGAGGTTAGAGTACTCCTTTGTCTATTTTCCTCCATGCGAAGGTACTAGGAGAAGAGGGCAATCTACAAGCCAGAAGTGGACCCTCATCAGAACCCATCCATACTAGCACCCTTGTCTCAGACTTCCAGTCTCCAAGACTGAGAAACAGATTTCTGTTGTTTAGAAGTCACAGTCTATGATGCTCTGTTATAGCAGCCCAATTAGACTAAGACAGTGAAATTGAATTTCCGTGGCTGTACACTTACCATTAATGTGCTAAGGCAAGCGTCATTTGTATAATTTAAACTAAAATAATAATATGGAAATAATTAAAGCGGAATAATATATTGAAAATAAAGTAGCTCATTTAGAAAGCCAGTGAAAATAAAAGGAGAAGCAACAAAGCTAGGAATTACTTTATTCTTCTTCATTCCATTGATAAGAACTCTGCCTGTGGCCAAGGGCAAGTAGATGGTTTAATCGGTGAAGTAAGGCAACCACTTTGAATTCATTTAAAACGATTTTGCTCCATAATCTGTAAAAGAAAAATAAGAAAGCACATAATAAAAATGACAGCCTGATACACCAAAATGACCCCTTTTATCTCAAGACCTTGAGGCATTTTGCAAATGACAATTATCTCTTACATCATCCCCTCTGAGGTAAGAATTATTTTCCCCATTATAACTGAGCCTCCATAAAATTATTCCTTCCCAGAGTCCCAAGTCATGGCTGCTCTTTGAATCCCTCATCTCCTGAGAAATGTCTAAGTTAGCACATAAATCACATTGTTAAAGAAAACTTTAAATCAGAGCAAAAAAGTTATATTTGAGCTATCAAGAGACTAAGCTACTTAGGGATTTCAGTTTTCAGTAAAACTTCCGCAGTGGGCTTCCCTGGTGGCTCAGGGCTTCCCTAGTGGCTCAGCTGGTCAACAACCCACCTGCCAGTGCAGGAGACACAGGAGATGCAGGTTCAATCCCTGGGTTGGGAAGATCCCCTGGAGAAGGAAATGGCAACCAACTCCCGTATTCTTGTCTGGAAATTCCATGGACAGAGGAGCCTGGCAGGCTATAGTCCAAAGAGACACAAAGAGTAGGACATGATGGAGTGTGTGTGTGTGTGTGTGTGCGCGCACTCACACACACACAGTGATGAGTGGAAATGGGAATAGATTGGGAGAATTTTATCGCAAAAATCTGCTCAGTTCTACTTCATATTTTAATGACATTTTCAATATTTGGAAGGCCTTAGAGATGAATTGACTTCAAAACACATCCTGAAGTTGTAGGTGATCTGGAGCCAAAATAAAGAATATCTGACCAAGAATACATCCTCAGAGGAATGATAATAAAATCCTAGGCTGGGAGAATGTTCCATTTTATTGCCCAGATCCATAGAAATTCACCATGGTAGATCAGACTTTTAATATCTGGTCACAACAGGACATCATTCTTAATGATCCCCAGCTGCAGAGAGTATGTACTTGGAATTTTCATCCCTACCTTTTGCTATTAGGGAGCCTATGTTTTAGATTTACAGTAGTTTTAAACTTCTATTTGCAAGGCATGACAAGCATCAAGAAAAAAAAATTACCAAGATTGTATAAAAACACTCCTTAATGCCCTTCACCTAGATTCACCAATTGTTAATGTCTTGCCCTATCTACTTTGTCATTTGTCATATATAGAATATTTTCCCCAAACCATCTGCAGTTATGTTGCATTCATTATACCACCTTATCCTTAGGTTCTTTACTGTGTCTTCCTAAGAATAAGAACATTCTGTTACATAACTGCACTACAGTTACCCACTTCAGGTAATTAAACGTTAATCAATATTTCTATTCAATCTACTCTTCACATTCCAATCTTGTTGACTGATCCAATAAGGATCTTTATTGTATTTTTCTTCTACAGTACAGGATTCAGACCAAGATTGCTTATTACATTTTGTTACTATGTCTCCTTTAATTTTGATCAGTTCTTCTGTTTTGTTTTTTTTTTCCCATAGCAGTGACATTTTTGAAGAACGTAGGTCCCTTTTTAAATATAATTACGTAGAAAAAATTTTTGGAGAAATTTAGGTTTAATGATGGTGGTTTTAATTTTTCAGCTAACAAAGTTTTAAAAAATTGAAGTATAGTTGATTTAGAATTCTTAGTTTCATATGTACAACACTGTAATTCAGTTATATATATAACATATACATACATGTTATATATTATATATATTATATATATATAATATATATATATCCTGGAGGCGGAAATGGCAGCCTACTCCAGTATTACTGCCTGGAGAATTCCCATGAACAGAGGAGGCTGGCAGGCTACAATCCATGGGGTTGCAAAGAGTTGGACATGACTGAAGCAACTCAGCATTCATGCATGCATACTCTGTTATATATATAAATATATGTGATTCAGTTTTACATATATATATACTTTTTCAAATTCTTTTCCCTTATAGGTTATCACTAAATAGTAAGTATAGTTCTCTGTGCTATACAGTAGATCTTCTTTGGTTATCTATTATGTATATATATACACAGATAATAGATATATTTATGTAAAGTAATGTGTGTGTATTAATCCTAACCATTAATTTATTCCTGCTGAACAACTATTGATGGTAACTGCAAGAAGAAACAGGAATTGCATAGCTTCTAATTCAGTCCTATCAGTGAAATTCATAAAAATGCATTCACATGTAATGTGCTAAAGGAGTGCCTGGCACATGGTTACTAGAAAATAAATGTTCTCAAGGGTAGCTTTCTTCCACTCTCCAAACATGTATGTTCCGTGTGACGAGGGTCATATATGAGTCTTGTTGGTAATTTCATCCTAATTATCTAAGATCATGGGTTGATATTGAATAGACTCAATAAAAAGTTTGCTTGTTGAATGAATGACTCCTGCAGCAATGAGGTGTTAACTAGTACCATCTTTTTCTTTAAAATTTCAGTCACCTAACAAGTGACAAGGTACAAAGTAATTGAGCAGGTATTTAAAGCCTTCACCTTCTCAGGAAAATGGGTTTCCCAGCAGGTATCAAGCATATTCCTACAAAAGAATATTTTGTTTACTCCCCAAATGCTTAAAATCCACTGGAAAGATTGTGTTCTGTTATCTTTAACGGCCATTGTACATAATTTTCTTCTCTTCTTTTTTCATTCCTTCTCTCCACATGTTAAGCTACCTACCAAAAACTCATTAACTCAAATTCTGATCAACTGAAACCTGTGGAGTTTTTGAAATATTCTCTGCTGTCTGAACATGCTAAACAAATTTTTAAAATAAATAAACACTGTAAAGGTGCCCATTTAGTTTACTTAAGGAAATCAATAGTGCTTTGCTGAGGCACTGTTTACGTACAAGTGATGGGTTAATTGCAAAGCGCTCTATACTATTATTTAGTTAGCAAATTGAGAGGACAGATTTAGGGGACTGTGCATCTGTTTACTTGTTCTTATCCCAACACAACCATGCTTCAACCATAGACCAGATGATTAATGCTCAGAGAGAAGGAATTAGCCCAGGTTCACACAGGTAGTAAGTGGCTCAGATGGGATTTGGATCCAGGTCTTCAAGTCTCACCTTTGCTAGACTACTCTGTGCCCAAACACTTAGAGTCCTGTGGGTCCGTACTATGCTGAGTCTGTACTAGGCAAATTAAGCCAATCAGGTAACTTCATCAAGAAAAAATTTGAAGAATTTAAGTATATGCTATTTGAAGGAAATCAACAATGTAGTCCTTGTGGGAAAAGTAGAACTTTGGCCTTTTCCCCCACTTATTTTAGAGTTGTTTTTATTTTGAAATACGAGGTGGGGTGTAGAGAGTAGCCATTGTAATGTCTTCAGTCTTTAGAGCTTCTTAAAGTACAAACTGCAGCCCTAAGTCCTTTAAAAAGAATAAAATGGCATTTCATTTAAATATATTCTTTTCATCATTTTAGAGAAAGCTTCCTTCACATTAAGATAATGAGCTTTTCTAACAAAATATGATGGTGAGACACTTTGAATTACCCAACTCGGAGCAAATTTTAAGCAATTAGAACAGCTCCTGAGATAAAAGGAATCACCTGATAGAAAACACGTTATTTGTGTCTAGAGAGAATTACAATGAAGATTTCAGAGTAGCATTATTTTCTAATTTTTCTTTGTTTATCTCCGGTCAGCTAAGGATTGCATTCTTTCTTCATAGATTAAGTGCCCTTCTGAATATTTAATGGCTCACTCAGAGTTGTTTTTTAAATTTCTTTAAAGATGTTTTTGATCTTTTTACTGGGAGCTACAGGGGATAAGTTGTGGGAAGAGTCTGTTAGGCGTATGAAAGGTATTGTATTCACTTTAAAGAAAGAATAATGAATCGATCCATCTACTCATATTTTAAATGCTCGTTTTATATCCATGACTTAGACCGTTCATAAGCATGATTGGTTTCATTTAAGTTATATGCATATTCTCCTAATTATGCTTCTCAAAAATTACGGGGAAAAAAACAAGGCATAAACCTCCTTTTGCACTTGACTTACATAAACTGATATATGACTATTGCAGAATAAACACGTGCTAGTTTGTAATAACTGGGGTGAGATTGTCCAAACTGGTTGGCTGGTGGACAGGCCAAGTGGTCACAGTCATGGAACCTAGATTTACTTAGCAGTTGTTATTTGTAGGTGCCAAGGAAAGCCCTTCACCTTCACCTAATCCTCACCTGAAACCTCAGAGGCAGTGACTGCTATCAGTTTTGTAGATGAAGACAATGAGGCTAGGAAACACTATGCATGAGCAAAAGTCCCAGGGTTAATGATCCCATTCAGTCTGACTCCAGAGACTACACTTTGTTTTGGGTAGATCTCACTGGCACTTGTCACTGGGGTAATTAGAAGACTATTGAGTAGATTCAACAAGCTAGAGGAAGAACTGTTGCAGGAGTCCAGGTAGAAGATGATGGGAGCTGGGACGAAAAAAAAATTTTTTTTAATTAATCTTTTCTTTCTTTTAACCTATTCCTCCCATTCTTCACCTGCCACATCTGGCAACCACCAATCAGCTCTTCTCTATATCTATCATCTTGGTTTTTTGTTTTAAGATTCCCCATTTAAATAAGATCATATGGTATTCACTTAGCATAATACCCTCAAAGTCCATTTACGTTGTTGCAAATGGCCAGATTTAATTCTCTTTTATGGCTGAATAATATTCCACTGTATGTGTGTGTGTCTGTATGTGTGAAAACATGGGGGCTCTTTTTTTTTTTTCAAATTAGTGTTTCTGAGGTCTTTAGATAAATATCCAGAAGTAGAATTTCTGGATCACATTATGGTTGCATTTTTAATTTTTTGAGGAACCCCCATATTGTTTTCCATGTGTGTGAAAGTCACTCAGTCGTGTCTGACTCTTTGCAAGCCCATGGACTGTACCCTGCCAGGCTCCTCTGTCCATTAAATGATCCAGGCCAGAATACTGGAGTGGATAGCCATTCCCTTCTCCAGGGGATCTTCCCAGCCCAGGGATCGAAACCAGGTCTCCTGCATTGCAGGCTGATTCTTTACCATCTGAGCTACCAGGGAAGCCCACAATCCAGCAGATCTTCCTGATCCAGGAATTGAACTGAGGTCTCCTGCATTACAGGTGGATTCTTTAGCAGCTAGGCTACCCGGGAAGCCCACTATTTTCCATAGTGGCTATACTAATTTACATTCTCTCCAATACTTCTCCACATCCTTGCCAACACTTGTTATTTTCTGTCTTTTGATAATAGGCCTACTTGCAGGTGTGAGGGGACATCTCATTGTGGTTTTGATTTGCATTTCCCTTATGATTAGTGACATGGAATGTCTTTGAGTACACCTGTTGGCTATCTGTAAGTCTTCTTTGGAAAAATATCTATTCAGCATATCTGAAATTAAAAGATGCTTACTCCTTGGAAGGAAAGTTATGACCAACCTAGACAGCATACTAAAGAGCAGAGACATTACTTTGTCAACAAAAGTCTGTCTAGTCAAGGCTATGGTTTTTCCAGTAGTCATATATGGACGTGAGAGTTGGACTGTAAAGAAAGCTGAGCGCTGAAGAATTGATGCTTTTGAACTGTGGTGTTGGAGAAGACTCTTGAGAGTCCCTTGAACTGCAAGGAGATTCAATCAGTCCATTCTAAAGGAGATCAGTCCTGGGTGTTCACTGGAACGACTGATGCTAAAGCTGAAACTCCAATACTTTGGCCATCTGATGCGAAGAGCTGACTCATTGGAAAAGACCCTGATGCTGGGAAAGATTGAGGTCAGGAGGAGAAGGGAACAACAGAGGATGAGATGGCTGGATGGCATCACCGACTCAATGGACATGAGTTTGAGTGAACTCCAGGAGTTGGTGATGGACAGGGAGGCCTGGGGTGCTACAGTTCATGGGGTCGCAAAGAGTTTGACATGACTGAGCAACTGAACTAAATCGAACCTCTTTTTTAATTGAATTTTTTCGGTTTTTGGCTATTGACTTCCATCTCACTATTCCTGAATTAAATCCTTTTACAATAAACCAGTAACCTAGTAAATAAATGTTTCTGAGTTCTGCAAGCTGCTCTAGCAAATTAAGGAAGGAGGCTGTGGGAACCTTCAGTCTATAGCTGATTGGTCAGATGCACAGGTGATAACCTGGACTTGCATTTGGCATCATGAATTAGAGAGAATCATCAGAACCTCCAGTCTCTAGCCAGGTGGTCACAAGCACAGGAGATAACTGAAGTGGGACAGCAGGGAGCAGATGTGGGCGCTCCTGTGGGACTGAACCCTGACTCTGAAACCTGACACGATCCCTGGGTGTGCAGTGACAGAACTGAGTTGAATCATAGGACGCCACCTGGTGTCCTGAGACTTGCTTGCTGATATGGGAAGGAGCCCCACCCCTATACACACACTCATACACTGGAATTGAGTCCAGAAACCCCAAAATACATGGCTAAGACAGGTGGTGGAGAAAGAGCTCTGGAGAAGATCTATGAAACCCTCATTTATCTGACTCCTTGTTTTTGTTGTTCAGTCACTCAGTCGTGTTCAACTCTTTGTGACCCCATGGACTACAGCATGCCAGGCCTCCCTTTCCTTCAACATCTCCCGGAGTATGCACAAACTCATGTCCATCGAGTCAGTGATGCCATCCAACCATCTCATCCCCTGTCATCCCCTTCTCCTCCTGCCTTCACTCTTTCCCAGCATCGGGGTCTTTTCAAATGAGACAGCTTTTCGCATCAGGTGGCCAAAGTATTGGAGCTTCAGCTTCAGCATCAGTCCTTTCAATGAATATTCAGGGTTGATTTCCTTTAGGATTGATTGGTTTGATCTCCTTGCAGTCCAAGGGACTCTCAAGAGTCTTCTCCAACACCAAAGCTCAAAAGCATTAATTCTTCACTCCCAGCCTTCTTTATGGTCCAACTCTCACATCTGTACATGACTACTGGAAAAACCATAGCTTTCACTAAATCTTCTCCAGAGAATCTTCCCAATCCAGGGATCGAGCCCACATCTCCTACACTGCAGATTGTTTACCATTTGAGCCACCAGGGACGCCCCTACTCCTTGTTAGAGGAAAGCCAGTTAGAATGAGTGGAGGTCAGAATGGTGACGTATTTTAAAGGAAACAGCTTCATTATTTCCAAGAAATAGAACCAGGTTATAAAATTATTCCTTCATCTTCCCTTGAGCACTTGCTTAATAAAGAATTAGAAATGATTTGCCATTCAGAAATCAGCTGGACGGCCAATGGTGCTTCTCAAGTGTTCGAAGGTGATTAAAAGCAGTTTGCTTTTGTAAGATGTTTAAATATTCCCTCTGGAAATCTTGTTAAACTCTTCATTTTGCTTCCCTTTTCTTTAAAAAGGGGGAAAACATAAACTCTGTTAAGAGTTGAGCCATTCTGTGTCCCAGTTAATGAAGCTTTACTCAGTTAAGAAATATTGACTGGCTGCATTAGCCTGCATCTTCCTCTGGGGTCAACAGAGGCACCTTTCACCAGGCACTTAAACCTTAGCTGATGTTCGTGACTATTTTAATGACCACTCCAGTTAGCATTTTGCATTCTGCCAAACAGACTAATGGGGTGAGGGTGGGATAAGGGACAAAGTCTCATAGCCTCCTTTGCCTGGAAACAGACCCCAGATCATGGAACTATGCTGTGGTGGAGGTATTTCCTCTGATGTCTTGAGTACCTTCACACACCAGACTTTGACATACACTGTCTCCTTTAGTCCCGGCAATCAGCAGACATGGATTATATTTCAGCTTTCCCTTTTGCAGATGATAGAACCCAAATCTTAAACGTGTATATCCAACTATCTGTTGGCCATCTTCACCTGTACCTTCCCTGAGTAAAAGCCCAAACAAATCTTTCTATTTTTTTTTTTATAACCTCCTTTTTTGTTTTCTGGGTTTTTGTTTGTTTGTTTGTTTGTTTTTTGAGGGGGTCAGGAATCAATTCATCCATCAACAATTAGAAATCTTGACTCATTTTTGATTCTTCCTTCTCACTCTGTTTTTAAACCTTGCATAATCTAACAATTGCCAGCTCTTAATGGTTTCATTCCTATATATTTCTGTACAGTCGACCCTTGAACAACACAGGTTTGAACCACATGTTTCTACTTATATGGGGATATTTCTCAATGGTAAATAATATAGCAGTACATGGTCCTTTGTTGGTTGAATCTATGGCTGCAGAAGAATCACGGACATGGAGGCCCAACTGTAAATTGTATGTGGATTAACACCAGCGTTGTTCAAACCTAATGGCTGCTTCCTCCAAGAACAACAGTTTTCCTCTCCCTGCCAAAGACTTCTTCCTCTTCTACAGCTGAATCTCCCGCTCCTTCCCTCTTACAAGGATACTGTGATAACACTAAGAGCTCGCCCAGATAACCTGCCTCTCTCAAGGTCTCTAATCACATCTGCAAAGTCCTTCTTGCCATGTCAGGTGAGGCATGAGGACATGCACATCTCGAGGGGCTAAGCCCCCCACATCCTTCTTGCCTTGCTCACCTTTTCCTCACTTCTCACCTCCTCACTGGTCTCCCTGTCTTTAGTGAAACCCATCTTCCCTTTCTGCCACCTGTGAGCAGTGGTTCCCCAACACAGATCTGTTAACTGGACCCTGGGGGACAGTTGACAGATGCCTGGGTTCTACCTCTAGAGATTCTGAGTCAGAAAGTCCAGTGAATCTGTATTTTTTAAATCCACCAGAATACTGGTTTAAATAAGTAAATGAGCAAACAAAACTTTATACTTGGATGACAATTCCAAAATTTCAACATAGGTGTATGTCAGAAGTTCGTTTTGAGGAACAGTCTCATAGGGGACTTACCTGAGGCTGTGTTTGCATAGCAAACATGTTATGTTTACGTTGATTGCATGTTACAGATCAATGAAAATAGCAAAGTTTTCTAAAGGTGGTTTTCTGCAGATATTACATTACTTAAAAAAAATTGTTTTAGCCAGATGTAACTTTCTGGAGGTGATGGGGTAGAGGAGTGATTTTTAATCCTTCCTTCCTCCTGCCACACCTTACCGCCTACTGTTTCTCGAGGGCACTGGTACCCAGGGAGTTTGGGAGTCTCTGATGCTGATCTCAAACTTCTCAAGGACAAGTATTTTAGTCTCCACCTCCTAGAATTCCGGTACTCAGTGAGCATTCAATAACTATGCTAAGTGCACAATTCTTCGAATTAATGGAATTTGCTAGTACAAAATTCAAGTACAAAAACATTTGTTAAGTTTTTACTAAAAGACAACCTACTTTGATGAGAAACTGAGGCAGAGGATTAAAGAACCATAAAAACCCAGGCTGTTCAGAGGTCTAGGTGAGCATTTTCTGTTGAAGAGTGTTACCAAGGCTGGTTGGTGGTGATGCGTTTCGAGGGTGGATCCAAACACTCCTGGGAAGTAAAAAGCCAAGCAGATGTGTGTTATTTGTATCTGTCCAGATATGGTGTACACAGATTATACCTAGCAGATAGCACTTCGGATGGGCCCTCAGGCACTGTTCTGATCACTGTATATGTATCAGCATGCTTCACCTCATGTAATTTGTATCATCTCATTTAATTTTCAGAAGACCTTAATAACTCACACACACACACAAAACATTTAAGAATGGTGAATCAGTGTGGTTAAATACCTTGGCCACGGTCACACAGCTAGAGAGTGGGTCATTAAATGCAAGCACCCTGGTTGCAGAGGTTTTACCCACCACGCTGCTCTGCCCAGAGATGTCACCTGTGTCACCAGGCATAGTACAAGAGAGACAGAAGAACAGGCCCCAAGTGCATGGTCTAGTTAGGTAAAAGGACACAAACATAAAAACATTCTGATGCTATGACAAATAATTCAATACAAACAGACCTGCACCCTGAACTCTTAAGAAGGGCAAGATCAAGCCAGTAAATAGCACAGTTGAGAATAGAATCCATGTGTATCTGAGACCAAATCCAGGTACTTTCAAATGGAATGAGGCTATCTAAAGCAGGGGCCAAGGGAAGGTACAGCAAGGGCATTTTATTTAATCTCAGGCTAAAAAAGGCCTGGCTTTATTATTATTAAAATTTTTTTGTTGTACAATTCAGTGATTTTCATTCAATTGATTGAGTTGTATAACTGTCATCAAAATATAATTTATATTTATAATTTAGAACATTCTCATCACCCCTATAAAGTCCCTCATTCCCATGTACAGTTAATTTCTATTTCTATCTCTAGTCACAAGCAACCTTTTGAGTAGTTCCTACAGACTTGCTTTTTTCTGGACATTTCATACAAGGGGAGATCCCACAATATGTGATCTTTTGTATTGACTGCTTTCATTTAGCATAAAGGTTTTTAGGTTAATCAGTGTTGTAGCATACACCAGTACTTTTTGCAGCTAAATAATATTTCGATCTGTGGATATATCACATTTTGTTTATCCATTTTATCCATTTGCCAGTTGACAAATCTTTGGATATTTCCCAGTTTGGGGCTCTTAAGAATAATGTCGCTATGAACAATCATGCACAAGGTTTTGTGCCGATGTTTTCACTTCTCTTGGGCACATGCCTAGAAGTAGAATTGCTCAGTTGTTGTGGTAATTTTGTTTACTTTGGAGTATGTTTAATTTTTAAGAAACTAAGTCCTGACATTTAAGCAAAGATATGAAAATGAAAAAAGAAAGAGCCGAGGAAAAAGGAAGGGACAATGTTCTAGGCAGTGGGTAAAACACCAGTTTCTTTATTCCTGATGGGATACCTATAAAGTAATAACTATTGTATTTTGCATCTTAAACCCAAGGCAAAAGAGTGTTATCGAAGAAAAGCTGTCAATTTCTTGAAGGTGATAAATGAGCCTACTTCACAGTAAGGGTGCATTTTCTCAGTTTGATTTGAACTATTCTGTGAGAAATCATTTGAAAAAAAAAAGAAGAAGAAAGAAAAACCCCAAACTAAAGCAAGGAACAAACACCCCCAAAAAAGCAAGCAAACGAAAAACCAAAATGCTGGCCGTGATAATCTGACAAGAGAAAGGCACAAGTCAAAAGAAAGAATCTATACTACTCCTTAGAGTCTGTGTTTTTCTATGTTTCAGTGAGTTAATCTCTTCACATGCATAGCAATAATATTTGCACAGTCTGAAAGCCACAGCTCTGTTTGTACTGCTTCCCAGAAGATAAATGGTGTTTAGCAAAATGCAGGAAAATAATCATACCCAAGCCATCTTTCTCCAATATGCTTTCTTCCTGTTTGTCAGATTTAGCCAAAGTTGTTTTGTGTGCCTGTGTGTTTTCCCTCTTCATGCGCTTTTCTGTTCAAGACAGAGCACATATTCAGGGCCCTGGCAGTTGTGCACACAATACATTGGTTAATCCAAGGTGACCTGCAGGTTTCAACTTTGTTTGCAAAGGCAGCTGCTGTACAACCAGGGAGGTAATTACGACATTACAAACCATGGACATAAAGTTGGAGAGCTGATTTCTAAAAGGCCCAAAGAGAGTTTTTGCTTCTTAGTTTATGACCAGAAGTTCATGGCACATTAAGTTTTTCCATTTGAAAGCTAAGAGAATCCCTTGCCACAGCTTCTAACTTCTCAAAGTGATTGGAGAGAGAAAATGTCAGGATTTCTCTTGATGAGAAAAGTACTCTTCAAGTGGAGTGATAGAATGCCAGCTTTGTCTCTGTACTTTAAGACTGAATAGGAAGCAGAGACTGGAGTTATATCTGGACAGAGGTCAGTAACAACCTTTTTTTTTTTCATCATCTACTTGAAATTCGTGTCTCTGACTTCTGGATACGGCCCATTCATTTTCCTTTGTGAGATTCTCAAGTTCACGTAGTTTGCTTGTTCTGAGACCATCACTATGCCCTGGGGGTAGACACGTGGTCCAGACATGACCATTTGGAACAATCCATATACCTGGTCACAATATTGGGTTCAAGAATGGGGATGTGACCTCCCAAAATGGGCTGATGAGAAGTCTAGAACTTTTGCTTAAACAGTCAGGAAAGAGGTGCCCTCTTTCCTTTGGATTGTTAGGCTGGACGAATTTAAGTCTAGAGGTGCTGATAAATATCTTCTCTAGTTTCAAGGAGCAATCCTATCTATAACAGGACAAAATAATAGCTGAGAGAAGTAGAACCCAGAGATGAGGGAAGACAGTGTCCATCTGTGCTAAAATCTATAGCTTCTAGACAAGTCTACTATTTGAACCAGTAATTTCCTTTGTATGTTTTTGGATAGAGGGAGGATTTTGTTACCTGCAATAGAAAAACAACAACAACAACAAAAACCTCACCGTTCTGATTTAGGAGTCACCCAAAACTGTGTTTAGTACTAAAAGAAAGTGGACTTCCTCCATACCTTCCACCCCAACTCTGAATCAACAAAGGAATTTGGGGGAAAGTCTCAGCATGTGAATTTAGGTTCAGCTTCTCTTGTGGCTCAGCTGGTAAAGATACTGCCTGCAATGTGGGAGACCTGGGTTCGATCTCTGGGTTGGGAAGATCCCCTGGAGAAGGGAAAGGCTACCCACTCCAGTATTCTGGCCTAGGGAATTCCATGGACTGTAAGTCCATGGGGTTGCAAAAGGTCGGACACAACTGAGCAACTTTCACTTTCTACATAAGTGCCATACATAAAAATTTCAGCAAGTTAAACCAGAAAGAATCCCAGAAAGTTTGTGACCTAAAAAGGTGAAGTTACTGCTGTCCCAGGGTTGTCTGTTGTGGTGTAACTGAAGTGCCGTGATGTTAGAGTCCTCCACTCTCTTTCACTATCTTTTAGTGAAACAAATTTCAAAATGTAAGATCCTGCATATATGTGGATTGTAATATCGACTTGGGCTTTCCAGGAGGCTAAGTGGGTAAAGAATCCATCTGCTGCTTCAGGACACGTGGGTTTGATCCCTGGGTCAGGAAGATCCCCCGGAGAAGGAAATAGCAACCCACTCCAGTTTTCTTGCCTGGGAAATCCCATGGACAGAGAAGACTGGAGGGCTACACTACATGGGTTTACAAAGAGTTGGACCCAACTTAGTGACTAAACAATAACAGTATTAATTTATGGAGAGTGGTCAGCTTTTTATAAATGAAATAGAATAGATAACATCAGAATATATCACGTTAGAAGAGAAGAATAAGTAGTATTTAGTGAAATTTCATTTAAGTTGTATATTTAAAAATATGTATATATCCAAGTATACATAGAAATCAATACAGTGAATCATTGAATCTGACATGAACTATGTACTTGTACTGTGGTTCTTAGAGTTTAAAAACCTCTTGAATGCATGCTTGGATTTCCTTTATGAGCACATTTATATTTGAAAGGGACAGAGGGAGTATGTTTTTCATAACAGGAAAGGGTTCCTGGTCTCTCAAACTAGCCTATTCTGGAGGACAGAGATTTTAACGAAGGTTCAGAGCCTGGGCTGTGAACACAACAATTTCCCTGTTTGTCTTCCCCATCACTGAGCTACCAGCAACCAGAGCATTCTTTTGGAATGCTTTTGGAATTCTTTGGGGGATGAAAGTGCTGTATAAAATCAAGTCTGGTCTGTTTATGGATGTAATTCTCTGTGCCCAGAGATCAGGACGAGCGCTGCGGTCAGAATTACACTGCATCTGATTCTCATTAACTGCCCATGATTTCTCCCCTGGATCCTGCGGCTCTGCCCTCTCTGAATTACTGTGCACATGGTTGGCTTCCGCAGATTTAGCCCAGGTCATCTGCGATCCAGTCTGCCGTTCAGTTAGAACCGATGCTGCAATTTGAGTGGACCTATATCAGGAGTGCTTTCGACATGAAAATTCTGTCTAATGATTAAAGAAACTTCCTGAGCTCAATGCTGCTGACTTTACAGAGTTTATTACCAAACACTGTGGGGAAGGGGTAGATTAGATTTCTTTGGCCTGGAGACAGAAAATTGGACAATACATGTTTATTACCAAAACTGGGACAGCAATCAAGGCCTATCTCAATCCCTGTTTAGTACTGAAAGAGTGTTGCACACTTTTTTTTAAAGCTAATAATTACTTATATGAGTTCAGTTCATTTCAGTCACTCAGTCGTGTCGGACTCTTTGCAACCCCATGAACCACAGTACGCCAGGCCTCCCTGTCCATCACCAACTCCTGGAGTCTATCCAAATTCATGTCCATTGAGTCAGTGATGCCATCCAACCATCTCATCCTCTGTCGTCCCCTTCTCCTCCTGCCCTCAATCTTTCCCAGCATCCGGGTCTCTTCAAATGAGTCAGCTCCTTGGATCAGGTGGCCAAAGTATTGGAGTTTCAGCTTCAACATCAGTCCTTCCAATGAACACCCAGGACTGATCTCCTTTAGGATGGACTGGTTGGATCTCCTTGCAGTCCAAGGGACTCTCAAGAGTCTTCTCCAACACCACAGTTGAAAAGCATCAATTCTTCAGTGCTCAGCTTTCTTTATAGTCCAACTCTCACATCCATACATGACTACTGGGAAAACCATAGCCTGAGTAGATGGACCTTTGTTGACAAAGTAATGTCTCTGCTTTTTAATATGCTATCCAGGTTGGTCATAACTTTCCTTCCAAGGAGTAAGTGTCTTTTAATTTCATGGCTACAGTCAATGTCTGCAGTGATTTTGGAGCCCAAGAAAATAAAGTCTGTCACTACTTTCATTTTTTTTCCCATCTATTTGCCATGAAGTAATGGGACCAGATGCCATGATCCTAGTTTTCTAAATGTTGAGTTTTACCCAGTTTTTTCACTCTCCTCTTTCACCTTCTTCAAGAGGCTCTTTAGTTCCTCTTTGCTTTCTCCTATGAGGGTGGTATCATCTGCCTATCTGAGGTTATTGATATTTCTCCCAGCAATCTTGATTCCAGTTTGTGCTCCAGCCAATCTAGCATTTCGCATGACGTACTCTGCATGTAAGTTAAATAAGCAAGCTGACGATATCCAGCCTTGACATACTCCTTTCCCAATTTGGAAAAAATCCGTTGTTCGATGTCCGATTCTAACGGTTGCTTCTTGACCTGTACACAGATTTCTCAGGAGGCAGATAAGGTGATCTGGTATTCCCATCTCTTGAAGAATTTTCCACAATTAGTTATAATCCACACAGTCAAAGCTTTAGTGTAGTCAATGAAGCAGAAGTAGAATTTTTTCTGGAGTTCTCTTGGCTTTTCTATAATCCAATGGATGTTGACAATTTGATCTCTGGTTTCTCTGCCTTTTCTAAATCCAGCTTGTACGTGTGGAAGTCTTCTGTTCACATACTGTTGAAGCCTAGCTTGAAGGACTTTGAGCATTACCTTGCTAGCATGTGAAATGAGTAAAATTATGTGGTACTCTGAACATTTTTTGGCATTGTCCTTCTTTGGTCCTGGAACTAAAACTGACCTTTCCCAACTATACTTCCATAAAATAAAAACTATATGTTTATTTCTCCTTCACACCTAAGTTTTTCTGGGTCCTTGTGGGTGTAAGTGGGAGGCTCCTCTCCACATCATCTTCTGTCTGCCTTGGCTGCACCTGGAAAATTGCAGGCCCCTCTGACAAGGAAACAGAGCATGGCAGATTGTGCAGCAGTACTTAAGACTCCGCTCGAAGTAATGCCTTCCTTCTGCTCACCTCTCATTGGCTAAAGCAGATTGTAGGCCTCACCTAACTTGAGGAGCTCAAGAAAGTACTGCCCTACCCGTATTTCTGGAAGAAAAACACAAATTTATTGAACAAGGAAAATAACTTCTGCAACTGTTCTGTGAAGAATGTGCTTTTACTACACCCATTTCTTATCCACTTTACAGATGAGAAAACTGAAGCATAGAGAATTTATGGAACCTGCCTCAGGTCATAAAAACAGTAAACAGAGTAGAATGACCAGGTTTAGCAAATAAAAATACAGGACATCTGGTTCAATTTGAATTTCAGACAAACAACAAATAATTTTTTAGTATGTGTGGGGGTGCCAAGTCACCTTCAGTCCTATCCAACTCTTTACAACGCTATGGACTGTAGCCTTCCAGGCTCCTCTGTCCATGAGATTGCTCCAGGCAAGAATACCAGAGTGGGTTGCTATGCCTTCCTCCAGGGGATCTTCCTGGGCCAGATTTGAACCCACGTCTCTTGTATCTCCTGTATTGGCAGGCGAGCTTTTTACCACTAGCGCCACTGTGTAAATACAAATATCTCTGTATTTTTGCTAAATGGGCATTTAGTGTTTATCTAAAAATTAAATTTAACTGGCTGCCGTGTATTTTATCTGGCAGCTTTAAAATGAAGTGGCCAGGATATGAACCTAAGAATTTTGGCTCCAGAGATTATTTTTTGTTGTTATTTATCATGGATTTTTTTTTTTTTTTTTGCTTCAATTTCTATTTTTACTTTTTGGCCACTTCCCACTGCATTTGGGATCCTAGTTCCCTAACTAGGATAGAACCCATGCCCCCCTGCAGTGGAAGTGGGGAGTCCCAACCCCTGGACCACCAGGGAAGTCCCTCCAGAGATGAATAGTCTGTTTAGTACCATTCTCTTTCTGTGGTTTTGTTCCCCTTTCAGTGTTAATTTAGTATTTACTCTTTAATCTTATGAATAAGGCCATAAGCAAATTTGAACACTTCTCTAAGAGGAAAGAAAAAGGCACTCTGGAAACTTTTCTCACTGATAGTTTCTTGTACTGTTCTAGGAGGTGGGGATGGGACTCAGGAGGGGACTGAAGGTGGGGAAGGTAAGAAAATAGAGGAGAATGAGAATCTGTCTGCCTTCAGACCCATCTCATGATCTGCCCCCTAATGTTCCTAGCCAATGGGAGGGAAAATGTGGGGCAGATAATCCCCACATTTTTCTATGATTTTGAAATGTGGCAAATTTCCCTTTTTAAATTATGAAGCTCTTAGGCTGCTAATAAACTTAGTTGTCATTCCTGGTTCACAATAATTGGAGGATACAGGCTTGAGGAGTTGGATTTAACTGTGGTCATCAATGGGCATATGATTTATTTATGTGGGTGGGTGTAAGTTTGGGGTTAGGTGGTTTAGGAAGCCAGCCTAAGACTCTAGATGTTTCAGATACTTTCCCACCCAGTGAAGAGTTGGTATGCAAATAATTGTTGATAATAATTAAGTCAGCCCAAGACTCCATGGGCTTCCCAGGTGGCGCTGGTGGTAAAGAACCGTCCTGCCAATACAGGAGACCCAGGAGACGCAGGTTTGATCCCTGGGTCAGGAAGATCTCCTGGAGAAGAGAATGGCAACCCACTCCAATATTCTTGCCTGGAGAATCCCATGGGCAGAGGAGCCAGTGGGCTACAGTCCTTGGGGTCACAAAGAGCTGGGCATGGCTAAAGCAACTAAGCACACAGCACATAAGACTCCACATTTTTCAGATACATTTTCACCAAGTTGATAGTTGATTTGCAAATAATTATTTAATGATTATTACTATTAATTATTAAATAATAGCTGATTTATGAATAGCATTTGATAAACTTATTCATTGCCTGAAGCAGAATCTAGCATATAATAGAAAGGAAATCTTTCTTGAACCAGTGATTTAAAGTTGATGCCTTTATTTGCCCTATTTTACAAATGAGGAATTAGAAGTTTAGAGGAGCAAAGTGACCACTAATTAAAGTCAGACCAATTTCTGAAGAGCTTTTGGTCTAGCCAATAACTTTAATTTGCTGAAAGACTGGTGTTCCAGAGCTGGTTACTATTGATACTACTCCCTTTGACTTGACTTGGCCTTCTAAGGCATGCAATTGCAGTCTTAGAAGACTATTAAGAGTGGAGTAAGGACAAACAATTAGGAGGAGCCGGTATGCTTGAGCCCTTGGATAAAAAGATAACCCAGTACAGAAGATTAGCATTTCTTTACTGCTAAGTGTCCTGTTTCAAGTCTTAATCCCATGCAAGCAAAGCGAAGTGAAATCACTCATTCGTGTCCGACTCTTTGCGGCCCCGTGAACTGTAGCCTACCAGGCTCCTCAGTCCATGGAATTCTCCAAGCAAGAATACTGGAGTGGGTTGCCATTTGCTTCTCCCGGGGATCCTCCCGACCCAGGGATCGAACCTGGGTCTCCCGCATTACGGGCAGATGCTTTACCATCTGAGCCACCAGGGAAGCCCTTAATCCCATGCAAAGTGAGACAAAGTCTTTCCCTAAACTATGTTTTCCTTTTTTTGGCTGCCCTAAGTCTTTGTTTCCATGTGTGGGCTCTTCACTGGGGCCCACAGGCTTTCTCTAGTTGTGGCTTAGTTCCCTCTTGGCATGTAGGACCTTAGCTCTCAGGTGGGGGATGGAACCCATGTCCTCTGCATTGCAAGGTGGATTCTTAACCACTGGACCACTAGGGAAGTCCCTAGGCTAGGTTTTAAAGCAAAATATTTCTTTTGGTTTGGTGATCCCACCAACTGAACTATCTTTCTTTAAATCTTGTCCTGCAAGACATAATCTGAGTAGTTTTGTTCTAGAGATAGATGCTGTATGCAAAATCACCGTGGTCCTTAATTTTAATTTTGCTGGCTGGCTTGTAGTTTGAAGAAACTACCTTCTCAGTGAGTCCTGTACAACTTTCAGATCTGACCAAAGGAGATTCAGTATCTTCTTATTGTGTGCCTTGGTGCAGGGACGAAGGAAAAGGAAAGTAAATACAAATCTAAAAAAGTTGTTTCTGATCAGGAAACTACTCTACACAGATATGTTCCTTAGGCTATTTAATACATTTTGGCTTGGCACTAGGGGTATATCAATAAGCAGGACACATATATCTCAAAAACTAGTGTAACAGAAGATAACACCTGGCATTAATTAATTTCCATTGGGAATACTATTATTTAGTCATTACTATTAATATATCCCAGATCCTGTCCTGTGTTCTTTATATTTTACATCCTTCAAAACAGGCTTATGGAACATTCTAACATTGTTGGTGGGTATACAGCTTGGTAAAGCCACTTTAGAAAACTAGCACTCTCTCCCAAACTGAACACATGCATACCCTATGACCCAGCAATTCCACTCCTTAGTATATATATACCCAACACAAATGTGTACAAGTGCTTACCAAAAGATATTTTCTAAAATATGCATAGGAGTAATGTTAGTAATAGCCCCCAAAGAAGAAGTACCCAAATACCCATCAACTTTTAAATGGGTAAGTAAATTGTGTTATAGTCACACTTGCAGCAATGCAAATGAACCATCTACAATTACATATAGAAGTTCAGTTCAGTTCAGTTCAGTCGCTCAGTCGTGTCCGAATCTTTGCGACACCATGAATCGCAGCATGCCAGGCCTCCCTGTTCATCACCAACTCCCGGAGTTCACTCAGACTCACTTCCATCGAGTCCGTGATGCCATCTAGCCATCTCATCCTCGGTCGTCCTCTTCTCCTCCTGCCCCCAATCCCTCCCAGCATCAGAGTCTTTTCCAATGAGTCAACTCTTCGCATAAGGTGGCCAAAGTACTGGAGTTTCAGCTTTAGCATCATTCCTTCCAAAGAAATCCCAGGGTTGATCTCCTTCAGAATGGACTGGTTGGATCTCCTTGCAGTCCAAGGGACCCTCAAGAGTCTTCTCCAACACCACAGTTCAAAAGCATCAATTCTTTGGCGCTCAGCCTTCTTCACAGTCCAACTCTCACATCCATACATGACCACAGGAAAAACCATAGCCTGGACGAGACGGACCTTAGTCGGCAAAGTAATGTCTCTGCTTTTGAATATGCTATCTAGGTTGGTCATAACTTTCCTTCCAAGGAGTAAGCGTCTTTTAATTTCATGGCTGCAGTCACCATCTGCAGTGATTTTGGAGCCCAGAAAAATAAAGTCTGACACTGTTCCCACTGTTTCTCCATCTATTTCCCATGAAGTGATGGGACTGGATGCCATGATCTTCGTTTTCTGAATGTTGAGCTTTAAGCCAACTTTTTCACTGTCCTTTTTCACTTTCATCAAGAGGCTTTTTAGCTCCTCTTGAGTGTATTTCACAACCATAGTGTTGGATCAAGGAAACAAGACACAAGAGGCATACTGTATGATTCCGTTTTTATAAAGATCAAAAATAGGTAAAACTCCTGTGTTGTATATATATCAGAGAGTAGCTACCCTTAGAGAAGGGTGTGGTAGGAGAATGCCAAGGCAGCCACATGATCCATGCCAGTAGTATTACTCCCTAGCATAACCTCTGCCACTTTAATACAGTGGAACCTGTGATTTGATGGGATATAATTCCTGTAACTAAGATCTTAATCACCCAGGAGATTGACCTGGGTAGCTTGAACTAACCAGGCGAGCTCTTGAAAGAGCATTTAAAGGTCAGAGATAGAAATTAGAGAGATCAGCTACTGCTAGACTGAAAGAAAGCAACAGGGTTAACTGGATGAAAGCCACATGGCAAGAACTGTGGGCAACCTGTAGGAGCTGAGACTGGTATCCTGCCAACAGCTAATGAAAGAGGGGACCTCAGTTATTGAGCAATAAGAAACTGAGTTCCAACAACAACATGAATGAGCTCAGGTCACAAATAAGACCCAAGCATTGTGTGACACCTTGATTCTCACCACGGACCTAAGCAGGGGATCTACCTAAGCCACGCCCCGACTCCTGCCCTATGGAAGCTGAGGTAATCAATGTATCTTGTTTTAAGGCACTAAACTAGATTTTTACATAGCAAAAGAAAATTAATATAGACCATAGAGACTGGAAAGAGCTACTGGGCCACTGAGAGTGTTCTGTTTCCTGATCAAAGTGATGGTTACACGTGTGTGTGTGTGCGCGCACGCGCACGCGCGTGTGTGAGTGTGTGTGTGTGTGTGTGTGCGTGTGTGTGTGTGTGTGTGTAGGCTTCCCTGGTAGCTCAGTTGGTAAAGAATCTGCCTGCAACGCAGGAGACCCAGTTTTATCCCTGGGTCGGGAAGATCCACTGGAGAAGGGGATGGCTACCCACTCCAGTATTCTTGGGCTCCTTGGGCTCCCCGGGTGGCTCAGCTGGTAAAGATACTGCCTTCAGTGTGAGAGACCTGGGTTCGATCCCTGGGTTGGGAAGATCCCTTGGAGAAGGGAAAGGCTAAAAGTATGCTGGCCTGGAGAATTCCATGGACTGTATAGTTCATGGGGTCACAAAGAGTTGGACATGACTGAGCAACTTTCACTCACTCACTCATATATATGTAGGTTGTGCTTTGAGGCTTGCAAGATCTTAGTTCCCCAACCAGGAATTGAACCTGGGCCTCAGCAGTGAAAGCACCAAATTCTAACCACTGGATCTCCAGAGAATTTCCTATACCAGTATATTTTTAAGTTGTGACGATTCATTGTGCTTTATACTTAGGATATGTGTACTTTTCTATTTGTATTTTGTATATATGTTTAAAATTTTTATTTTGTTTATTTATTTTTGGTTCTGTTGAGTCTTAGTTGTGGCATGTGGGATCTTCATCGTGGCATCTTTTGTTGCAGTGGGTGGACTTGGTTGCCCTGCAGCATGTGGGATCCTAGTTCCTTGACCAGGACTTGCACCCACATCCTCTGCGTTGGAAGACAGATTCTTAACCACTGGGCTGCCAAGGAAGTCCCTGTATTTTGTATATTGTTATAGAATAGCGAGAAAATGTTATGAAAGAGTCATCAAAAAATGGTACAGTCTTATGAAGTAAGTTATATATTATGATGTTTACAGCTGAGGAAGCCCAGAGACATATAAACCCAGGCCTACCTGGATACACTGTAGCCAGTGTATCAGGCAATGAAAATATCCCCATGGGATTGGTATTACTGCAAAAGAGGGAACAGGATTACTCTTTAGAAGGAATCAGACCTTTGCGATGTCACTTCGATTATTCAGAGAAGTTTGAAGATAGTTTCAGTCCTTCTCTCATGGTGCAGTTGAGTGATCTCTGCTACGTGTGGCCTTTTCTTGCTATCTCCCTGCCCTTCCTTCCTCCAGGGGTAAGCAAAAATTGTAGCTCCTGAAGATTTTGGCTTTGACTCCACCTGTCAACAATAGAGAATGAAAGTAGAGGTAGGATTTCACCCAAGTTGTGTTAGTGCAGGGAAAGGCATTCCTGACAGCAGCAGTTTCTTCAAACAAACAACCCAGCACCAACTCTGTTTTAAAGATACTGATACATAACTATAATAAAAATTTTAAAACCTGTTAAACATATTTTCCTTTCTATTTAAATAAATATACATTGAAAGTGAAAGTGTTAGTTGCTCAGTCGTGTCTGACTCTTTGTGAACCCATGGACTGTAGCCCACCAGGCTCCTCTATCCGTGGGATTCTCCAGGCAAGAATACTGGAGTGGGTTGCCATGCCCTCTCCTCCTCCAGGGCATCTTCCCAACTCAGGGACTGAACCCGGGTATCCTGCATTGCCGGCGGATTCTTTATGGTCTGAGCCACCAGGGAAGTTGAAATAAATAAATATTACTGATATAATCTTAATATGTAATAATATTTTAACAATAGAATTTTAACATAAACAACCTGTGAATTAAAGACTCTCCTTCTAAAAATAAACACCGTTAACTCTTGAGCAGGTCTTTGTTTTATTTTGCTTTGGTTTCTTTAAATGATCAGTTTAAATTAAAAAAATACAAGCGAAAAGTTACCAATAACAGAACTGGCTACCCTATTGTTATGGAGAATGAGGGCATATGCCCATCTAAAACCACTCTGTTCTATACAGCAAGACTCTAGCCATACTGAGATGTCCTATGTCAAATACAGAGAATTTCAAAGGCTTAGGAAAAAAAAAGAATATATCAATGGCATTATATCGATTATATATTAAAATGACAATCTTTTGGATATAGTAGATTAAGTAAAATATTTTATTACTATGTCAACTTCAAATTGGCACTTACCAAGAGCACTGAAAGGCACTTGCCATCTGCCTCTAGGGAATCGAACCCCATGCTGCTATAGCTGTTGACCATCAACAACCCCTGAGGGAGTTCAGGGTGGAGTGAGGCACTCTGTGCTCCAGGGAGCCTGGTGGGACAGGTCTTTAGATAGTTGAATGTTTTTAGGGACAGATTTTATTATCTCAATCCTTGCATCTCCTCCTGTCTAGAGAAGCACTAAATCCCTTCAAGGTGATATCAGATCTTCATGCCTAACAAAAACCTTATGTAAAATGAGTGCTTCATGAACTCCCCCTTCACCAAAACCTTATAGGTATTGACTTTCCCCCCACGGCCACTTTAGAGATTCTCAGAGCTATCTGAGATGCAGCCTCCCGGGCTGCAGTTCTCTTTTTGCCACAAATGAAACTTAACTCACAACTCTCAAGTTGTACATCTTTTTTAGTCAACAGAATAAAATTTTATCTGTAGCTCGTATATATTTATTTCCATTGGGTAGGCTAATTTAACCTATTGCAGAGTCTCACAAAAGATACCTGGAAAGGAAAAAACTAGAGATTTAGTTCCGCAGCATCATTATTTGTTTCTTAATAATGTTTTTTTCTGTTTGTAAATGTATTACAGTAAAAAAGAAAAAAGTTAGTACAGGAAAGAATAAATTAGAAAGTAAAAGCTCTCCCACAAACTAAATCATCATTTTTGTTAACATGATGGCTTATACCCTTGTAAACTGTAATTACACATACATACTATGTATAGTCTCTTCTATAAACATTTTTTCACTAAATCTATCATAGATGTCTTTCTATAGAAATACATTGGTAGGTCCAGGGGCTAAGAACTCCGAGTTCCCAATGCAGGGGGCCCTGGTTCAATCCCTGGTCAGGGAACTGGATACCACACGCTGCAACTAAGACCTCCTGCAGTAAAATAAATAAATATTAAAAAAAAAAAAAGAAATACATTGGTAGATATTTTACTGTGTGAATGTACCAGGAGATTAAGGTTCTCTGTATGATTCATTTTTCATGAGGAGAAAAAAAAATGTCACTTACTAGAATTCTAATAGTACTTTTATCATTAATTCATAGCAATTTTAGGATTTTAAGTCTTCAAGGAGTGCCTAGAAATTAGTAGGTGCTCAATTGCTATAATTAATGGAAGTAGAAGAAACATTCAATGCCATTTAGCCAACCATTATGCTCGTAGAATTAGCGCCATTTATTAGACCTTTAAAACCGTCTCTATTCAGAAACATGCTTTAGTCTACAGATATACACCTCTAGGGATTTAAGGTCCATAGACTATCATTCTATAATACTGTATAGTTGTCAAGAGTCTTTTTAAAAAGGCAAATGTCACCTACTGGAGTACAATGGAAAGGTTCGAAGAAGGGATTGACTAATTTCTCCTGGAGTTTGGTTTGGAGGGCCCAGAACCTGACTTACACAGAATAGCCTGAAGCTTAGTAGCTGAGAGATTGTCCGTCCGAGTGAGCTGTGAACCGAGAGTGTGGACATTTCATTGGCATTGGTAACTTTGATTTTCTGAAGGTCCCCCCACACTGAAGAGGAGAGTAGCCAAATGTGGCATTGCTGGCTCACCCAAGTAGCCTGGAAGGAAACACAGGCTGTTGCTGAAAATGTACATTAACTAAGGAAATAGGGCAGTGTCAGAAATCCCTTATTCTGGTGTTCAGACTGCAAGGAGATCCAACCAGTCCATTCTGAAGGAGATCAGCCCTGGCATTTCTTTGGAAGGAATGATGCTAAAGCTGAAACTCCAGTACTTTGGCCACCTCATGCGAAGAGTTGACTCATTGGAAAAGACTCTGATGCTGGAAGGGATTGGGGGCAGAAGGAAAAGGGGACGACAGAGGATGAGATGGCTGGATGGCATCACGGACTCGATGGACGTGAGTCTGAGTGAACTCTGGGAGTTGGTGATGGACAGGGAGGCCTGGCGTGCTGCGATTCTTGGGGTCGCAAAGAGTCGGACGTGACTGAGCGACGGAACTGAACTGAAGATCATATTTGGGGCTTCCTCAGAGACTCAGTGGTAAAGAATCTGCCTGCAGTGCAGGAGACATAAGTGACACAGGTTTGATCCCTGGGTTGGGAAGATCCCCTGGTGGAGGGCATGGTAACCCACTCCAGTATTCTTGCCTGGAGAATCCCATGGACAGAGGAGCCTGGCATACTAGGTTTGCAAAGAGTTGGACACAACTGAAGTGACTGAGCATGCACACACACAGGACCATATCTAAGGTTCACTAAAGACCATAAGCTCTTCCCTTTCTCCCAGCCTCAGCTCTTTGTGATCCAGAAGTACCCCAAAGTGGCTAAAATTGGAGGCACAACAAGGAGAGAAGCATCAAAGCATTTTGCTCTAACCATCTAGCTACTTGGGGTCTGAGTTACTTGGGAAAGAATTCTGGAATGGATGAGAAACTGAAGTTTTGATAGTTACACTACACTGGACACTCTAATACCTGAAAATGAGATTGTTAATACTCAAATGTTCCCGAACAAGCCATGGAATCTGGCCTAGATATTGACCTGGGGTAGAGGAGACAAACACAGTAGAGAAGATCTAAAGATGGCAATGGGGGAAATTAATTTGGTTCCTTATCAAGGAACTCTATCAAGTTCAATTCATTTAATTAATCAGTTTCTCACATTACTATGTAAACTGTAATTCAGTTTTTACAACCTGAGATAATCTGATTGACCCAATAATTATATGTGACTTATAAGTTTGGGATTAAGTCAAGTTTCTCTATTGAGATGGCTATCTTAGACTAAACAGAGGACTGGTCCAGGGATCAGCAGCATCAGTGTCCCCTGGGAGCTGTCAGAACTACAGAATTTCAGGCTTTATCCTAGACCTACATAAGAGGAATCTATAATTCTAACAAGATCGCCAAGTGATTTATACACACATTACAATTTCAGAAGCTTGATCAGAGAATTCAGTATGTTTTGCATTATCTGCTACATGGGGAATTGCTCGTTTTGATCTCAGAACTGTGAGATGCTGAGTTAAAGGGAGCTTGGAATTGTGATACCTGGGCCCTCACTGTGCTACCCTGGGCAAGTCATGTCTAGGACTCTCCTTCTGCTTTCTCCTAGTTGTCTCATCAGATGAATTGTAAGGTCCCCTCTGGCTCTGACATTCTGTAATTCTAAGAAATTTCAGTGAAGCAAAACAAAACAAAAAACCCAGTTGAGATTGAGTAAACTCTGTAATCAATTGATTAAAGAGCTACTGCAGGTTTACCACGTCCTTGCATAACTGTGATGGAAAACAGTGCCTGTGCATCCAAGCTTGTTGCATAGTCCTTTGTTAGCCCAAATGAGAAGTAATTTCCTGTTTAATAACAATTATCTCTTCTGCATTGAGGAGGAAGCATATTTGATGGTAAAAGAAGATTATTGCTAAAACAAAATAATATTTAGAGCAGCAGGCTTCCAGGAGCTTCTGAATCATTTGTATTAGAATGATTAGTAAACTCTTTATCTGAAAAGCATGGCTACTTGGGATCGGTTTGGTGTAAAAGGACTTCTTCTGAAGAAAGCTCTGTTGAAAAACAAAACCCACACTACTTCCCCAATGCACATACATCAAAATTCTACTTGATCTTCTGAATTTAAGTCATGTGTTGGTGCAGATAAAGGAGATCCCTGGGGATCAGTACTCAGGGATATGTATCAAGTGCATCACTGATTGACAGTGTGACTGTAGCAAAATTTCTTTCCTCTTCTGGGGTTCAGTTCTGTTATCTTAAAAGTGATCAGGGGCTTCACTGGAGGCACAGAGGTAAAGAGTCTGCCTGCAAATGTATGAGACAAGGGTTGATCTCTTATCTGGGAGGATCCTACTTGCCTTGGAGCAACTAAGCCCAAGCGCCACAACTATTGAGCCTGTGCTCTTAGGGCCTGGGAACCACCACCACTGAACCCATGTGCTGCAGCCACTGAAGTCTGCGTGCACTAGAGTCTGTGTTCCACAACAAGAGAAGCCCCTGCAAGGAGAAGCCCTCGAACTGCAGCTAGAGTGTAGCCCCCACTTGCCACAACTCGAGAAAAGCCTGTGCAGAAACGAAGACCCACACAGCCAAAAATAAATTATAAAAATTTTTTGTTTGTTTAAAGTGATGGAATTGGACTATCTCACCCTGCGTGTTAATTGCTGCTCCCTAACAGAGGCTTCCTGGCATTTGGGGCCTGAGAAGGACAGCAGGACTTCAAACAAACTCAGCGGGAAGGAGTTGATCATTGCCCATAGTAATGTCTGCTATGGGCAAAGGAACAGGAAGTGACAAAATAAGTTCCATTTGTTTGCAAATTCCTGGACTCTCTGGGCTCCCCGAGGACAGTAATTTTTAAAAAATATTTCTTCCTGAAAACATTTATAACAGGTTCTTCTAGGCTCAAACAAAAGAAATAGACCAATTGCTAGGTTTGCTATTGCTCTGCTGGAGTCTTTTCAAAACTTCAAGTGTTTTTGTGTTCTCGATAGCAACATGCAGGGCAAACTCTGAGGCAAAGAAAAATGTGCCTGGATTTAAAAGAAGTTCAGTGTGAGATATCTGATAGGTTGAAAGTGATTTATGAAATGAGTTCTCTGTTTTGTTAGAACGTGGAGTGTTGTTCCATTCAGGGTCCCTTGATATGAAACAGATGCCGCATCTTATAAATCAGGCACCCTGCGGTAAGGAGATGGCATTTTTGTATAAATTATTGTGGATCCAGGAAGGAAAATCATGGGTGAACAAATTTTTACTGGCTTCTTGGCGTAGAAGTCACTTTACTGGTCGTCTGTCTGAGCTGATCTTCCCCTCCATTTTTCCTGGAGGACTGATGATGAGGAAAGAGTTGAAAGTTCTGTGGAGGAGCATCCTCTTTGACCTAACAAGTCTCTCTCCAGGTTTAACACGACCGGGTAGGTGAGTGCTGTTTTTCCAGCCTGTAGAGACAGCAGCGCTGTTGCATTGGGGTTTCAATTTCAAATGTAAATCCTCCAAAAGAAAGCTGGATTAAAGCCTTCCATCAACTTCACAGAAGGAATACATTTATAGTTTTCTTTTTTCTATCTAAGGTCGTTAAGCTCTTCCTTCAGTGGTCTGTTTTCTACTTTCCATTTGAAAACTGAAAACTTCATTGTTTTCCTGCCATTCCTTGGTTCTTTGATAGTTTTTGACAGAATCAGCTAAAGATCATTCTCTCTGCAGCTGAAAGCAGCAAGCTCATTCGTTCATTTGTTCAGGAAAAAGTATGCCTTAAACTCTCTGCTTGAGAGTGAGAGACATATCTGGCTACCTGCTTTATAGGCGCTGCATACGACGTTGCACAGGGCCATCAGGGTTTTCAAAATGACAGAGAAGACAAACATGGATCTGAGTTGGGAAGTCTGTATTCATTTTAGAAGATGTTATTTTCTTTATTTTGATTGTATTATTGGAGTTGTCATATAGTCACACAACTTAAAAATATATTGCAGTCAAAAGAAGTCTTATTCTATCTCCTGACTCCACCTACCTAATTTTCCACCTTCAGCCTCCTATATGTACCCACTCACTAATTTCTTGTGTAACCTTCTGGTGTTTGTATTTCTGCAGATGTAAGCAAATATATTCTTATTTGCCCCCTGTTTACATAGAAATGCTATATACACTGCTTTGCATCCTTCCTCTTTTCCCTGAGATATTTCCACAGGGCATGGAGAATTGCATTCTCCTTTGCTCAGCCACTGATACCGTGTGGAAGTACCATGGATTATTTATCTGCTCCTCTTTAGATGGACACTTGGGTATTTGCAGCCACTTGCTCACACATGCACCCAATCTTACGATCAATACGAGGTTTATCTGTCACTTTACTTCACATTGGTTTAAGCAGAGCTGTAAAAAAAAAAAAAAAAAATCCCAGGAGTGAAATTGCTGAGTTAAAAAGTAAATGCATTCATAACTTCAATAGTGATCGCCAATAAGCTCCCCAAAGGGTTGTGGGCCATTTTTCACTCTTGCCAGCAATGTGTGAAAATGCCCAATTCCGCTATTTATTACAGAATGTACTGGGTAAAACTTCTGAATTGAATTTTTGCCAACTTGATAGGTGAAAAATGATATCCTTGTGCAGTTTTGACTTGCAGTTTTCTTCTATAAGTGAGGTGGTCAAACATCTTTTCAAATGTGTGAGAGCCATTTATGTTTATTTTTCTGTGACCTGTCAGTGTTCCAGTCGTATTTCTATTGCTTTGCTGATATTTTTCTCCTTCGCAGTTTCTAGGTGGATTTACTCTTATTTGTGAACATTTATTTTAAGAATCTAAGTCCTTTTTATACATGTACTCATTTAATCCTCATAACAAGCTTGGGAATTGGGTATTGCCACCCCATTTTAAAATGAGAAAACAGATTCAGAACAGTTAAGACACTGACTGCAGGTCACACAGCCAGGAAGAGGCAAAACCGATGCTCAGAACTAAGTTCATCTCCCTGAAAAAGCCTTTCCTCTTAATCTTCCGGTAGTACTGTTTCTTTTAGGCAGAGACCAGAATTAACTAATTCAAACTGGCTTTCCTTTCCCCAGCATGTAAGATGGCAGAGGGTTTGGCTGAGATCGTGCTGGGTGGCATGTGGAAGCCCAGCTAGGATTAGAAACATGCCTCCTATAATCCAACCAGTGAATAATCCACAGGAAGATTGATGGTACAGCCCCCCACCCCCGCCCTCAGGAAAGGATTGCCACAATGCATTTGAAGCCAAGAGGAAACAGAAATGACAAGTGGCTGAAATTAGACAGGAAAAGGATCACGCCGAGTCAGGCATCAAAGCACGTTGTGTGGTCACTGTGAACCGAGCACAGAAACCAGACTTTACCTACTAAGAGTGCTTTTCCATTAGGAGCCCAGAAAATTTTTAAATGTTGCAGCTCCTTCTGCCTCTGCCGCCTGAAAGGAGATTTCAGGAAAACCTGAGGGATCGGTGGGGTCGGCAGCCCTTCACACACAGCTGGGGCCAGCACGTGGCGCTCAGCCGTTCTTGGGAAGGGTAGTTTCCCTTCCCAGCTGTCCTGTCTGCTTAAAGTTGCCTGTGCTGATTGAAAAACTAGAGCTGGGCCCCAGAGACGAAAAGAGAGAAAACTGTGGTTCATTTACAGCATTTGACAAATCTGCAAGATTTGAGGGAAGTGCATTACCAACTGATTAAAACCCCAGGTTCTCCCCTCTGAGAATAAGTGTGTAGGAACATTTCATTACTTGCTGAATAATGTAATCACTACAGTTTTCTGTCAGTTCAAAAAGACAGCCAAGATGCCCATTTTCCCTCTATTTCCCAACCCTGTTCTAAAAGTCATCTTCCCTAAGGCGACTGTCTTCATTTTCTTTCACATTCATTTATTGTGACTCGATAGAATATGAATCCAGTGGATTTAAACTTAATTAAGATTACTGTCACGTTTTTCATCGAGGTAACAGGCGTGCACAAGGGCATGTGTTAACAAGGTTCAGGCGGTGTCTCCTGGTGTACAGACTGGTCACACAAAAGAGTGGGAGTCTGAATGGGTTTTGTATCGCTGAACATTTAATTAAAGTTTTCATTATGATACAGAGGTCCAGCATTAGCTCTGAATCCATGTGTTCAGCAGTGGAAAAATCCATGGAAACAGATTTTTAGTGTTTGGTCCCAAGGCTTCAGCTTAATGTTACAACGGAGCTGGTGTGGTATAAATAGGAAGATCTTTGAACTGTAGCCACATCAGAGAGCAAAGGTTGGTAAACTTTTCTGTAAAGGGTGTTGACCTGAAATAAGTAGACCGCTGGATATTTCTCCAGCAAAAAAAAAAAAAAAAAAAAAGGTGGGGGTCATTTATTTGGGATCAGTAGAGAATTGCAATTTGAATCTGCAACTCCAGCAAGCCTTGCACAGCCAGGGAAGGAAACTGCTTTTATAGAGGGGAAAAGGAAGTTGGGAGGGCTAGAGTAAACAAAGGCTCCATGACTGTTCATTGGCTGAGTCCTTGCCAGGAAAGAAGTCTTTCTTCCTAGGGCGTGAGGGCTCCCCCTTCTGGTCTCCTGACTCTATTTAACTGAGGTTTACTTCCCTGGTGGCTCAGACAGTAAAGCGTCTGCATACAATGTGTGAGACTCAGTTTCAGTCCCTGGGTGGGGAAGATCCCCTGGAGAAGGAAGTGGCAACCCACTCCAGTATTCTTGCCTGGAAAATCCCATGGATGGAGGAGCCTGGTAGGCTACAGTCCATGGGGTCGCAAAGAGTCAGACACGACTGAGCGACTTCACTTTCACTTCACTTCTGTTTGCTTATTTATTTATTTTATTTTACTAAAGACAGATTGTCAATATTAAGGCTTTTTAAAACTTAATTTTTATTGGAGTGTATAGTTAATTTACAATGTTGTGTTACTTTCTGTTCTATAGCAAAGAGAATCAGTTATACATAGGCATATATCCACTCTGTTTTAAATTCTTTTCCATACAGGTCATTATAGAGTATTGAGTAGAGGATATTTAAGGCTTTTAATGGCTCTGTTACAACCTCTCACCTCGGTCAGTGAGGTATGAAAGCAACCACAGCCAAAACCAACACCTGAATGAACAAGAGTGGCTCTACATCAATAAAACTTTATTAAAAACAAAACAAAACAGGCAATGGGTAGGGTTGGGTCTGAGAGCCATACCTAAGCTTGCCAAAAAGCAGAGTATGAGGACCCTCTTCTCCTGCATGGGAAATCTTACTCTGGGCAGTACCTTCAGTTTATAAAAATTTGTAAATGTGTGATGGCCTCAGTTGTGATTGCCACAATTAATACTGGATACCACCAAGAGGACTCTGGAAATGGGTCTAAAACCAATTCTTTATTTTCACCCTTCTGTCATGTGCCTCTATCTTTTCAGTTTACTTTCTGTTCTTTCCTGGCTGACCTTGGAGAGGGCAAGGGGAGGGGGTAAAATTTTGGCCTTGACCCTAGTTCACACCTGGATTTAACTCTTGCCTCAGTCACCTGTGTAAGTGCTTGACTACTGGGATTGTGTTTGCTTTGATCTTTCAAATGAGGATTGATGTAGATTATCAGTAAAGTTACTGTGATGTTCACATGTGAGTATGAATGAAGCTTCACAAATTAGTGCTCAATGCATGCATGTTCAGTTGCCTCAGTCATGCCCAAATCTTTGCAACCCTATGAGTAGCCTGACAGGCTCCTCTGTCCATGGGATTCTCCAGGCAAGAATACTGGAGTGGGTTGCCATACCCTTCTCCATGGGATCTTCCTGGCTGAGAGATCAAACCTGTGTCTCTGGCACTTCAGGCATATTCTTTGCTCACTGAGTCACTTGGGAAGCTCTTTAGTACTCAATAAATACTAAAAAAAAAAAAAGTACAAAATAAGTCTAAATTGTTACTGGTTTATAGTCTCTGTCCTTCTCTCTACTTTTGTGACTCAAATTATGAGTTTCTTCCAGATTTACATATTTGATTTACATATTTGATTAAATGGAAAGCAGAGCATTCCCATGTAGGGCTGGACAGGGGACCTGAGACAGAAGGAGCCTCCATCCTGGGTGCCAGGCTGCCCCCAATTCCCAGGCGGGGCTGGACAGGGGACCCTACAGTCCATAGGGTCGCAAAGAATTGGAGTTGGAGAAGACTCTTGAGAGTCCCTTGGACTGCAAGGAGATCCAACCAGTCTATTCTGAAGGAGATCAGCCCTGGGATTTCTTTGGAAGAAAGGATGCTAAAGCTGAAACTCCAGTACTTTGGCCACCTCATGCGAAGAGTTGACTCATTGGAGAAGACTTTGATGCTGGGAAGGATTGGGGGCAGGAGGAGAAGGGGACGACAGAGGATGAGATGGCTGGATGGCATCACGGACTCGATGGACATGAATCTGAGTGAACTCCGGGAGCTGGTGATGGACAGGGAGGCCTGGCGTGCTGTGATCATGGGGTCGCAGAGTCGGACACGACTGAGCAACTGAACGGAACTGAACTGAAGCAACTTAGCATGCCTGTTTTACCCACAGAGGGGCCTGCTGAATTCTGTGGATTAGATAGAGATGATTTCAGGATTCCTTGGACTCATGGGAATAAGAGGTATTTGAGGTACAGCAGACCTGTCTTTGGAGAAGGAAATGGAAACCCACTCCAGTGTTCTTGCCTGGAGAATGCCAGGGACGGGGGAGCCTGGTGGGCTGCCGTCTATGGGGTCACACAGAGTCGGACCCGACTGAAGCAACTTAGCAGCAGCAGCAGCAGCAGACCTGTCTTTAATATGTGTGGCAAACAGATACAAAGAAGCACTGTGAGAAGGCGTTACTGCACTTAGTCTTTGTTCATTGACTTGATGATGAGCCTGTCTCAACTTGTTCTTTCGTTTTATTATAATTAGTGATCAGCATTCAACTTAAATTCAAGGGAAAGTTAATGAAGTGAAGTCTGAAAGTTAGCAAAAGGAGAAAATAAATCAAACTGATAAAAAGCTAAACTGGAAAAATTTCTTTTTTAAACATTTGACACATTTCTTAATCAAGTGTCAAGTGTCCAAACCCTTATTAAATTAGCTATTTTGTGTGTGGGGGGTTTGGGGTGGGGGTTAGAGTGCAGCTAAAATCATGACCATAATTCAGGTGCTAAGAGCTGTAACTATAAAATGTCTTGGAATTCATTCTTTTAACATACAAATAAAAAATCTTCCTGTTTAAGGCGGTATGGAATAGCAGGAAACACCTAAGACTTAGATGGATCTGGCTTTTAAAGACTGGCTTTGCCAGTTTCTGCCTGAGTGGTCAATGTCTTCTTGTTTCTCTGAGACCTGGTTTCCTTATCTTTAAAAAGGCTGGAAGTAGGTCCTAAAATCTCCTTCACTGTTTTGTCGTGAAAAATCCGTAAAATAAAAACCATGTCACATAATCTCTGCCAATTACAAGCACCTGTGAAAAGCTGAATTGGGCTGTGAATTTAACATGTGATGTCTCTCTGGGATTTGCCATAGTCATGGAGAGCACCATGATGATAAATAGTACATGCCTAAACTTTTATAGTGGCTCGGACAATAAAAAATCTGCCTGCAATGAGAGAGACCCAGGTTTGATCCCTGGGTCAGGAAGATCCCCTGAAGGGAATGGCTACTCACTCCAGTATCCTCACCTGGAGAATTCCATCAATAGAGGAGCCTGGCAGGCTACAGGCCAAAGAGTCAGACATGACCGAGCGACTAATAAAGATTAAGAGCCCAGCCTAATGCAGGGTTGAGCATTGATGAGCTTGCTCATACTTTGTACTTTAAGTTGACTTGATCCCTTTTTTAAACACTTTTTAAAAATTGAGGAACAACATGCCTACAGTAAAATGCATAAATCTTGAGCGTCATGTTCAGGGGAAGTTAAACGTATGCACCCATGTACCCCGAACCAGGATCAAGACAGAGAATATCTAGTGCCCCAGCTTTCCTTATATCCCTCCCAGTTGATACTTCTCTGGAAGCGAACAATATTCTTTTGTTTTTTTGTAACATTGCATTATGAAATAATCTCATCTTTACCAACACAAAAAGTTTCAAAAGTAGGACAAAGAATTTGTCTACCTATCACCCACTTTTCCCCAGTGGTGACATATTTCTTAATCATTGACAATTCTCAAAACCCAGAAATTAACACTGATACAATACTGCTAACTCTTGTAGAGACCTTATCTCAATTATTCCACTAGAGTTCTTTTTCTGATCCAGGATTCAAGCCAGGCTCACACATTGCACCCTGCTTTCTTCTCTCTTGAGTCTGTCCCAGTTTGGGACAGTTCCTCTGCCTTTCCTGTCTTTCATGACATTTTAAGAGACCATTCCACTATTTTGGAGCATGTCCCTCAGTTTAGTCCGTGTGATGTTTCCCCAGATTACATTCAGGTTATGTGTTTTCGGCAAGAATGCTTCAGAAATGATGTGCTCGGCTTAGTGCTTTCTAACTGGAGACGTATGATAACGTCTCGATATTGTTGACTTTAGTCTTGATCACACAATGAAGGTAATAGCTCCCAGAGTTCTCAAATGTAAAGATATTTTCCCCCTTTCTAATTAATAATTATCTTGGGAGATATTTTGAGACCATGCAAATACCTTATTACTCATCAGGCATTTACTGACTAATTTTAGCATCCATTATTTGCCAAATTGGTGCTTTTCTATTTTTACCATTCCTTTCCTACTTACGAATTGAAACTCTCCTGTAAGGAAGAACTGGCCCTTCTCCTACATTTATTTCTTCACCTAATTATTTATTAATATTAGTCTGTACTCATGGAGATTTATTTTATTCTATGCATTATAATTCATTACTATCAATATTTCTTTCTCAAATTGTCCATTGGGTAGCTTTAGGCCATTGGAAGTCCCTTCTTGTTGCCTCCTGTGTCCTTTAAACATGACCCTTTATTATCTGCTTTTTAAAAAATTTTATTGATTTACATTGTCTTAGTTTCAGGTGTACAGCCAAGTGATTCAGTTATACATATATTCATTCTTTTTCAGATTCTTTTCTCATATAGGTTATCACAGAATATATAGTAGGTCCTTGTTGGTTGTCTGTTTTATATATAGTACAATGTTTATGGGCTTTCCAGGTGTCCCAGTGCTAAAGAATCCACCTGCCAATGCAGGAGACGTAAGAGACTTGGGTTCAATCCTGGGTCAGGAAGATCCCCTGGAGTAGGAAATGATATGGACAGAGGAGCCTGGTGGGCTGCAGTCCATGGGGTTGCAGAGTCAGACACCGTTGAGCATGCACACAGGCATCATGTTTATGTTAATCCCAAGCTCCTAGTTTATCCTTCCCTCCCCTCCTCTACATTTCCCCTCTTGTAACTATAAATTTGTTTTCAAAATCTGTGAGTCTATTTTGTAAATAAGTTCATTTGATCATTTTTTAAAAAATTAGATTTCACATGTGAATGATATCACATATTTGTCTTTCTCTGACTTACTTAGTATAATTTCTAGGGTCTATCCATGTTGCTACAAATGGCGTTTTTTCATTCTTTTTTATGGCTTAGGAATATTTCTTTGTGTGATTTGAGATGCCACTTTTATCATATGCTAGATTCTCATATATCCTTGAGTCTATTTGAGGCTTCCTATTGCACAGGTCAGTGTGTCTTCATTTGCAAATACAACACTGTTTTAATTTTAAAGGCTATTTATTTGATAGACCAAGACCACACTTAAAGTTTTCTTTTCTAGTGTGGGTAAAAACTATTCTGACTCCATCACTTAGATTAATTTTGCCTGCTTTCGATCTTTGTATACAACTATACAGTGTGTACTACTTTGAGTCTTATTTCTTTCATTTAATCTTAATTCTGTGAGATGCATTCACAGAAGTTGTTAGTATCAGTAGCTTGTTTATTTTCATTGTTATGTAGTATTCCATTCTATGCCTTGTACCACGATTGTCTCATCCATTTCTTAGTTGATAGACATATAAGTTGTTTCCAGTTTGAAAGCTTCTATGACTATTCTTATGCATGTTTATTCACATTTCTAGGAATGAAATTGCTAGGTCAAAGAATAAGACTGGTTTTTTTTCAAAGTGTTTGTACTAATTTATACTCCTACCAAGTATGTGGTTTCCAGTTGCTCCACAACCGCAGAGCTTGTGATACTGTTAGTCTTTTAAGTTGCCTTAAAGGAAAAGAAAGAAAAAAGGAAAACCTTGCATGATATAAATCATTTTCTTGGAGCTTGAGGAGCCATTTCCAAAGCAAAGAAGACCCTAGAAATAAAAAATAAAAACACACGGCAGACCGCATTTTTCCTCACACCTGACAAGTTAACTCACAACAGTGGTGAATAGGGCTTCCCTGGTGGCTCAGCAGTAGGGAATCTGCCTGCAACGCACAAGACGTGGGTTCACTCCCTGGGTCAGGAATATTCCCTAGAGAAGTAAATGGTAACCCGTTCTAGTTTTGTAGAAAAGTATGGTGCTGGCCCACAAGTTCACTTGGATTTATTTGGCCCAATAAATATGAAAAAGCAGTTATTACTGCAGACTTAAGGTAGCATACCATTTGTTGTTCAACTCAAAATTCGTTTGCCCTCTTACTAGCAGGACCTTAGCTTTGTTCAGTGGCCATATTTCAGGAGAGGTGAACTGATGACCAGCTCAGGGGCAAATCATAACTAAGTTAATCCTGGTTTTCCTATTACTTTCCCCAGTAATTAACTAAGTTATAATAAGCTTGTGACCATGTCTAGTCAATGAGAAAGGAATAAAGGTCTGCTGAGGGCAGCAGGGGCTCCTAGGAAAGTTTCCTTACTATTAAGAAGGAGCTTCCAGAAGACACAGTCCATTTGCCTCTGGGTGTGGTGTGTGATGCATGGAACTGCAAGAGCCAGGACTGAAGATGAAGCACATATGTGAAAGAATGATAAGAAATGGAGATGGAGCCTTAAACAGAGGTCTTAGAACCTGCCCTATTCAAGTTCATGTGAAGTAATAATTTACATATTGTTCAGGACCATTTGACTGAGTATTTTTTACTGAACACTGTAACTAATAGCCCTGGTATTAAGCTGTATTAAAATAACAAAGGGATGCTCTTACTCATCCCTTATAGACCAGTGACTTTCAATATTTAGCATGTGTTAGAATCACCTACAAAGCTATTAAAACAGCTTGCCTTAATCTATTAAAGAGCTTCTGATTCAGTAAGTCTGAAATAGGGCATTTTCCCAAGTGGTGCTGATGCTGCTGGCCCTGGGACCACTCTTTGAGAGCTGCTGCTCTAGAATTTAGATACCATCTTACTGCATGTATCTGTTTGTTTTAGTTTTCTTTTTAAACTTGTATTTTTTAATTTATTTTTGGCTGTGCTGGGTCTTCATGACTTGGTGGGCTTTTCCCTAGTTGTGGCCAACAGGGACTTCTCTCTACTTGCTGCACTCAGGCTTCTCTTTGCAGTGGCTTCTCTTATGGCAGAGTGTGGGCTCTAGGCATGCAGGCTTCAGTAGTTGCGGCCGTTAACTGCGGCTCCCAGGCTCTAGAGCACAGGCTGGGTAGTTGTGATGCTCGGGCTTATTTGCCTCGAGTTATGTGGGGTTTTCCCTGACTGGTGATTGAACTCTCACGTCCCCTGCATTGGCAGGCAAATTCTTTACCACTGAGCCACCAAGAAAGCCCACCATCTTACTGTATTTAGCAACATGCTTTTAAGACTCACATCTTTCATGAGCTTCTTTTTCATGTCAGTGAGTACAGATCTTTATCGTCTTTTTGAGTGACTACCTAGTATTATATTAGCTATATCAGAACTTGCAAAACCATGCTACTAATAATCGCTAGTCGCTAAGTCGCTTCAGTCGTGTCTGACTCTGCGTGACCCCATAGACAGCAGCCCACCAGGCTCCTCCGTCCCTGGGATTCTCCAGGCAAGAACACTGGAGTGGGTTGCCATTTCCTTCTCCAATGCATGAAAGTGAAAAGTGAAAGGGAAGTCGCTCAGTCGTTTCTGACTTAGCGACCCCATGGACTGCAGCCTACCAGGCTCCTCCATCCATGGGATTTTCCAGGCAAGAGTACTGGAGTGGGGTGCCGTTGCCTTCTCCAATAATAGATACTTCTGTTTGGTGGGGAGTTGCTATTATATTAACATGCACAATCCTGCCATAAGTATTATTTTATGGTAGTCCTGACTAACTCAAGAACTAACTCCTGATTCCCCGGTGGCTCAGCAGTAAAGAGTCCACCTGTAATGCAGGAGACATGAAAGACATGGGTTTGATCCCTGGGTAGGGAAGATCCTCTGGAGAAGGACATGGCAACCCGCTCCAGTATTCTTGCCTGGAGAATCCCATGGCAGGCCCCAGCCCATACGGTCACAGATAGTCAGACTCGACTTAGTGACTAAACAGCAACATAAAGCATTTACCACACTGAGTCATTTCCTTAAGGTGAATTCCTAGAAGTAGAATTGCTGACATTTGGAGAGAGATTTGGGGGTTTTCCCCTTCGGTTTCATTCCCCAAATCCCTCTAATCTACTTGCAGATACATTGTCCTTAGGTTTAGGTATTTTGTCAGAGGGCCCTTGGGTGACCCTGACTCAGCAGGACAAGACCTTGGCTATCTGCCTTGCAGTGACCACTCCTTCATGTTTGAAGAGTTGAGCACTGAAGATTATGGCACAGACTATTTTATTTGTAAGGGTTAATTTAGTGATTTTACTCAGGGACGTGAATGGAAGCCTGGGAATTTCTTGAGTCTTTCTGTCTTTCTCTACATTATGAGAATTTGAGCATGCTTTCTATCTTTGTCATACTTTTATTTGAGAATAAAGCAAACCAACTGTTCAGTGGTCCAAAGATCAATGCTTGCCTTTGGATGTCATCTATCAATCGTTTCAGGTATAAAAGAAGGTCCCCCTACAGGGGGAAAAGCTGGATCCAAGTTAACAGCTGTGATGCTTGAGCATGGAAGCATTTCTTTTCAGATGTATCTAACCTCCTGAGTGGGAGTAGCACCTTTGGTTTAGCCAGGAAGTTTAGTATAATTCAGGGGAAAATATTTACCAGAAGAAAGCTGGCAAATGAAATACAGATAATACCTGATTATTACTGGCCTTGGCTTGAGTTCTTTAGAAAGTAGAACCCGAGGAAAGATAGAGACACTTAATACATTTTCATTCTAAAGATCAAAGTTTCTCTCTCTCATGTACAGACCCAGTGATGAATGGTCCAGAACTGGCAAGGCAGCTCAGCTATCATTGATTTGTAGCCTTAAAACTATTCAAATCAGTACTACTTCCCTGCCAGTAGGGAGTGGGATGATAGAAAGAGGATGGGAGGGAGGCATTTACTAAATTGTTTTTAAGGGCAAGACCTAGAGTTTGTATATTCCACTTCTCATAGCCCATTGGCAAGAACTTAGTCAAATAGCCACACCCAGATCCAAGAGTTTGGTCTCTCACAGTGAAGCCATGGATATGGCACTAAAACTTTGGATTTTGGGTGTTCAAACCCAGGGAGGTGATGGTGAGGGAAGAACTGTAGCCAGACAAGGCAAGATGGGAAGCAGTGAGATGCTTAGCTTTACAAGTCAGTCATGAAGAGATGCATGAACCCCTCCTCAGGCTTTGCACATAGTGCTTTTCTCTGGGTTGCAAGAAAGCATTGTGCCTGGGAGTGGTTCATGGAAGGAGAAAAGGAAGGGGATTTATCGATTCTTCTCCCTCCCTCTTCCCATTCCCAACTGTCAAAGTTTACCCTCATGGAGAACTAATTTGCCTCTCTTCCTATTGTATCACTCACCCCTTGGCAACTTCTCAGGAAACAGGTACCCTCTCCCTGAAGTAGAAGAATGGCCACCCATGAATGAGGCAGTAACCAGGAGAGAAAAGGGGGCAGTTAGAATCTGAGAAAATGTGTGAAATGTGTGTTTTATTACATGATTTACTAGCATTTTGAGTACACACTAAAAGGAACTTCTTGGAAAGCTATTCTAACTGAAGCCTACCTCCTGGAGTTCTGAACCCGTTGCTCACTACCTTACAAAATAAACTACTGATCAGAAGCTGGTAGGGAGGGGGGAGTCTCCCTTCATCTTCGGCCAATAACTCTCCTGACATAGGGATGGGGTTTGCCAGGCATCTCAGGAACCTGAAGGATGATTTGCTCTTGTTGCTCTTCTCCCCTCATGGATATCAATTAGAATGCTATAAGAGGCTGTCCTTCCACCTTTCTTTCCTCCTCCCTTCCTTCCAAAGGGAGATTTGTGTGTGACTACCTTTGTTTTGTTAAGAAGGTTAAACTTCTTCATGGAATCAACTCCATCATGGAATTTTTCCTGGCAAACAAGCAAGTGTGCAAACCAACCATTTCAAATGACATAGAACATGGATGGCTAGCCAACCAAACCAGTATATACTTTAAGCTGTCTTTGATTGAGCTTGACATGTTTGTTTACTGTGAATTGGTGAATTTAGAAATACAGCCAAATCAAAACATAACTAAAAGCCCCCTCGCCAAGGAGCAACAGGCTCAGTGGGTTTTGAAACACCTGTTTTCAAAGGATCTTTAAAAACAGAAATCTGATCTAATTGGCACAAATGCTGCTTAAGGGGCAGAATGCCTCATGGTTGGGTTCACTTCCTATAGAATCAGAACACCTAGAATTAAGTATCTCAGTGCATGTTACCAAATTCTTTTTTTTTAAATTTTCTTAATTTTTTTTTTTTTTACCAAATTCTTAGACTAGTTTTATTTTCTGTTTAATGAGCATCTAGTATTATGACAGTAGCTTTCATTACACTAGTACTTACCTCACAGGGACGTTGTAAGAACTGAGATAAAACATGCCAAGTTCCTGCCACATAATATGCTCTTAATAAATGGCAAAATTTATCATGGTCATCATTGTTGTCATCATCGACATTATTTTATGGTATGATTGATTCATTCTTGTTCCATTCACTGACATATCCTTGTTGTTAATATCTGAGGTTTTTTTAGTGGCCTTTCATTCTGTTAAAGGGATAATGACCACTGTCATAAATCATGAAGCACGTAAGGGTGGTGCTTGTAGCCTCAGTCAATTGTTGATTGGTTACAGATTATACTACCGTTATGTTAAGCTTCCTTTAAAAGTCATTTTAGCTCTCATGTCAAAGGGCAAATGTAGTTACCTCAAGTTTATTTCCCATTGGCTTGTTAGGAAGCCTTATAAATAGTACTTGGGGATTGCTGAAACTCTGTGAAGATGCCAAATCATCCCTGCACGGTGAAAGGTTCTCCTTGTCCACGGAAGCTTCCTGATGCTCTGGCTCAACAGGTCCTCACCTAACATCCAAATTCCACTCTTTATCTTATTTAAACACAAAAACTCCTATCTTGTGTGAACAGAGTTTGTTAGAGCAATAATCCTGTGAAACTGTTCTTTGCCAGCAGATGTCATTAATCAATTTGTTTACACTTGGTCTAGGGTAATTTGGCAGTTATAAAATCTGTTCATTGGTTTCTAACAGATACCAAGAGCTTATCCCATAAATTCTGCAGGAGTGGAACTAAGGACATTAGGGCTATCCCTTCATATTTTGGAGTATATACCATCACAGTGGCACCCCACCCCTCCACCTCAGGATAGATGTATTACAGATATAGCATATGTTCCATAAAGCCAAGCATCATCTTTTCTTGACTCAGCAGTTCTTAGCTGCAAAGACCATGATTCATCTGGTCAGATGAATGCCAGCTTCCAAATGAGAAGGAAAAAAAAAAGAAACAGCATTAGGAAGATTCACCTGTAGGCTCTCTCTTACCATTTCTCCTCCAAGCCTACTCTTATAAAACCACTGGGTTCCAGAATCAACATCAGTGGATCTGACTTTTCTAGCTTTTGACCCTCAAAGAAGACAAAAGTGAAACCAGAGTCTTGTAAAGAGAATGATGGGGACGATAAATTTCGAGACTTTACGAAGTTGTGGACCAACGAATGGGCTGGCTTCTCTCAGACCACTCCTCTTGACTCAATCAATGCCTCTTCCACCCTCCAGTCCAACCACAGTGGTCTCTTCACAACCCCTCAAATATGTAAGCTTTTCCATGATGACCTGAAGCTCTTCCTCCCAGATCTTCTCATGCCTGGCACTTTCTCAGCTCAAGGATCACTTCTTCAGAGTAGCTTTCCTCGTCACTTCGCTGAAAGAAGCCCCTCCAGCTTACCCCAGCAATATTCTTTCAATACGTCACCCTATCTTATTGTTTCCTTAATCCTTTGGACTCTCTGAAATAACTGCTTATTCACTTACCAGTTCACTTTTCTTTTTTGTTTGATTGCACTGTGCAGCTTATGGGATCTTAGTTCCCTGGCTAAGGGTCAAACCCATGCTCCTTGCAAAGGAAGTGCAGAGTCCTAACCACTGGACTACCAGGGAATTCCCTTGTTGCTGTTGTTTAGTCACCAAGTCCTCTCTGACTCTTTTGCAACCCCGTGGACTGTAGCCCTCCAGGCTCCTCTGTCCATAGAATTTCCCAGGCAAAAATACTGGAGTAGATTACCATTTCCTTCTCTAGGGGATCTTCCCGACCCAGGGGTGGATCCTGAGTTTCCTGCTTTGCAGGCATTTTTTTTTTTTTACCACTGAGCCACCAGAGAAGGCCAGGGAATGCCCTACAAGTTCGCTTATTTTATGTCTTTCTCATCTTCCACAGAAGGTGTATGAGAGCAAGACCTTCACTTGCCCTGTTCACCACTCCATCCCCAGCTTCTGGAAGAGATTGTGGTACTTACTAGGTACAAAGAGCACTTGACAAGAGGTCAGATGATTTGGGTGGCATTTCCAACAATGAGCAACTTTGACTCATTCCCCCATCTTTCTGAACCTCCTTCCCTCACCTGTAAAAAGGAATAATAATACCTACCTCACAGAGTACCTGTGAAGATCACTGAAACAATGATCCTGAAAATATATTTTTAACCTTTTATCATTACATGGGGGAGAAATCCCAGAGTTTTGTAAAGGACTTGGTTAGTGAATGGATGAATGAAATATTATGAAAAGTGGAGAGTTTTAACCACTTGAGATGATTAAAATGTAAGATGCTTATCCCACTCAGAAAAAAAAAGTATGGAAGTTACTACCTCAAGAAGTTATATTAATTGACTATACAGATTCTAGAAAGTTAAAGCAGAAATAAATGACAAGTTTTAATCAAGTGAGTGTTACAGTCAGATTTCTAGAGTCCTGGGGTCTTCTTGGAAGTCTCACTGTGGTAAATGGGAAATCGTAATAAATGAAGACTGAAGTGCCAGGAATTCATGCCCTTCCTCCCCAGTCCAGACTGATCAACTCCATTTTTGTGCTTCTTGACCTGTTTCAGAAACTAGCTATTTACTGCTCAGTCCTCTTCCCCCACTGTCTTCCTACACCCTGATTTTGTGTGCAGTGGCAGTGGGCCCAACTTCAAGCTGTGGGGTCTGATCAAAGTCGTTCACGACAACCCTGTCCCTCCATCCCTGTCTGGCTGGGAGCTATGGATTGACATGTGACCCAGCTATGGCTTCTCATGGAAACATGAGAAGTCCCTGATGCGGAAGCTTCGGGGAAACTGTGATTTCCTGAGTACTAAGGGACATGTGTGGCTGCTTCTGACCTTGCCTTTACTCCTCTGCCTGCCTTCATGGCCAGCATTGCCTCTGCTTCTCCACTTGCAGTCTTGTCACTGTGTGTCCATAAGCATGATGGGAATGTCTGGAATCGCACAGACATGGAATTCGATCAATGAGTGACTGAATCAATGCCAGCAAACATCTGGCTCCAGAATTCTAGCCATGTGAGGAAAGGAACCCCCTACTGTCTAAGCTGCTTCATTGGGCTTTCATTCAGTTCAGTTCAGTTCAGTTCAGACACTCAGTCGTGTCCAACTCTTTGCAACCCCATGAATTGCAGCACACCAGGCCTTCCTGTCCATCACCAACTCCCAGAGTTCACTCAGACACGCATCCATCGAGTCCGTGATGCCATCCAGCCATCTCATCCTCTGTTGTCCCCTTTTCCTCCTGCCCATAATCCCTCCAGCATCAGAGTCTTTTCCAATGAGTCAAGTCTTTGCCTGAGGTGGCCAAAGTACTGGAGTTTCAGCTTTAGCATCATTCCTTCCAAAGAAATCCCAGGACTGACTTCCTTTAGAATGGAATGGTTGAATCTCCTTGCAGTCCAAGGGACTCACAAGAGTCTTCTCCAACACCACAGTTCAAAAGCATCAACTCTACAGCGCTCAGCTTTCTTCACAGTCCAAAACTCATATCCATACATGACTACTGGAAAAACCATAGCCTGGACTAGACGGACCTTTGTTGGCAAAGTAATATCTCTGCTTTTGAATATGCTATCTAGGTTGGCCATAACTTTCCTTCCAAGGAGTAAGCATCTTTTAATTTCATGGGTGCAATCACCATCTACAGTGATTTTGGAGCCCAGAAAAATAAAGTCTGACACTGTTTCCCCTGTTTCCCCACATATTTCCCATGAAGTGATGGGACCGGATGCCATGATCTTCGTTTTCTGAATGTTGAGCTTTAAGCCAACTTTTTCACTCTCCTTTCACTTTCATCAAGAGGCTTTTTAGTCCCTCTTCACTTTCTGCCATAAGGGTGGTGTCATCTGCATATCTGAGGCTATCGATATTTCTCCAGGCAATCTTGATTCCAGCTTGTGCTTCTTCCAGCCCAGCGTTTCTCATGATGTACTCTGCATAGAAGTTAAATAAGCAGGGTGACAATATACAGCCTTGACATACTCCTTTTCCTATTTGGAACCAGTCTGTTGTTCCATGTCCAGTTCTAACTGTTGCTTCCTGACCTGAATATAGGTTTCTCAAGAGGCAGATCAGGTGGTCTGGTATTCCCATCTCTTTCAGAATTTTTCCACAGTTTATTGTGATCCACACAGTCAAAGGCTTTGGCGTAGTCAATAAAGCAGAAGTAGATGTTTTTCTGGAACTCTCTTGCTTTTTCCATGATCCAGCAGATGTTGGCAATTTGATCTCTGGTTCCTCTGCCTTTTCTAAAACCAGCTTGAGCATCTGGAAGTTCACAGTTCACGTATTGCTGAAGCCTGGCTTGGAGAATTTTGAGCATTATAGCGTGTGAGATGAGTGCAATAGTGTGTTAGTTTGAGCATTCTTTGGCATTGCCTTTGTTTGGGATTGGAATGAAAACGGACCTTTTCCAGTCCTGTGGCCACTGCTGAGTTTTCCAAATTTCCTGACATACTGAGTGTAGCACTTTCACAGCAACATCTTTCAGGATTTGAAATAGCTCAACTGGAATTCTATCACTTCCACTAGGTTTGTTCGTAGTGATGCTTTCTAAGGCCCACTTGACTTCACATTCCAGGATATCTGGCTCTAGGTGAGTGATCACACCATCATGATTATCTGGGTCGTGAAGATCTTTTTTGTACAGTTCTTCCGTGTATTCTTGCCACCTCTTCTTAATATCTTCTGCTTCTGTTAGGTCCATACCATTTCTGTCCTTTATCGAGCCCATCTTTGCGTGAAATGTTCCCTTGGTATCTCTAATTTTCTTGTAGAGATCTCTAGTCTTTCCCATTCTGCTGTTTTCCTCTATTTCTTTGCATTGATCACTGAGGAAGGCTTTCTTATCTCTTCTTTCTATTCTTTGGAACGCTGCATTCAGATGCTTATATCTTTCCTTTCTCCTTTGTTTTTCGCCTCTCTTCTTTCCACAGCTATTTGTAAGCCTTCCCCAGTCAGCCATTTTGCTTTTTTGCATTTCTTTTCCATGGGGATGGTCTTGATCCCTGTCTCCTGTACATGTCACGAACATCCATCCATAGTTCATCAGGCACTCTGTCTATCAGATCTAGTCCCTTAAATCTAATTCTCACTTCCACTGTATAATCATAAGGGATTTGATTGAGGTCATACCTGAATGGTCTAGTGGTTTTCCCTACTTTCTTCAATTTAAGTCTGAATTTGGCAATAAGGAGTTCATGATCTGAGCCACAGTCAGCTCCCAGTCTTGTTTTTATTGACTGTATAGAGCTTCTCCATCTTTGGCTGCAAAGAATATAATCAGTTTGATTTTGGTGTTGACCATCTGGTGATGTCTATCTCTAGAGTCTTCTCTTGTGTTGTTGGAAGAGGGTGTTTGCTATGACTAGTGCATTCTCTTGGCAAAACTCTATTAGCCTTTGCCCTGCTTCGTTCGGTATTCCAAGGCCAAATTTGCCTGTTACTCCAGGTGTTTCACTTGCATTCAAAAAGGCGTTCCTGACAGATATACAAACATGGTGCTTCCAGGTAAGATTTTGTTTAGATCAGGAGTCTGAGACTAAAAAGAATTTGAAACACCGTGATCTTGTGTCCTCTTCTCATCTTAAAGATAAGGAAAAAGTTGTAACTGTCTATCATTGCAGAGCAAGGTACCTTCAAACATAGAGGCTTCACAAAAGGCCTTTTGTTGTCTCCTACAATTCTGTGAGCTGGCTGGGCTCAGCCAGGCGGTTCTGCTGCTCCTAGTGACATCTCTTGGGCTACAGTTATCTGGGGGCTCAGTGAGCTTATCTCTTTTGACAGGAATGCCTGTAAGTTTGACTCACATGGGACACTGGGCCACTCTCTCTCTTTACATGTCATCTCAGAGCCTCTCCCTCCCCACATGGCCTCTCCATGTTGCCTGTCCATTTGGTCTCTCTAAACAGGTAGCTGGATTTCTTACATGGCACCTCAGGAATTCCCAAGTACAAAAGCAGATGCCACCAGGCCTTCCAAAGGCTTAGGCTGATATCATGCATAGTGTCCCATTTGCCACATTCTGCTGGTGACAATGGGGCTTCCCCAGTGGTCAGTGTGAAGAACCTGCCTACTGTGCAGGAGACACAGTAGATACAGGTTCAATCATTGTATTAGGAAGATACCTGGGAGGAGAGCATGGCAACCCACTCCAGTATATTTGCCGGGAAAAATCCCACGAACAGAGGAACCAGGTGGGCTACGGTCCGTGGGGTTACAAAGAGTCAGGCACAGCTGAAGCAACTGAGTATGCACATGCCTACTGGTGACAGGGAATCACAGGGACATTTAGACTCAAGGATAGGGGACTTCCCTGCTGGTCTGGTGGCTGAGACTCCACACTTCCACTGGAGGGGGCACAGGTTCAATTCCTGATTGGGGAACTAAGATCCCCACATCCCATATGGCCAATATATTTAAATTAGATTCAGAGGACTACCCGAGGGCATGTACATCAGCAAGTGTGCTTTATTGGAGACAGTGTATATTCGCTGCTCAGAAACTGAGAGCCAGACTGTGAAGGCTGGTGGTCTAAGCTGCTAGAGTTATAGCTATTGAATTTAGCTGATCCTTGAAGGGCTGAGAGGTGCAGAGAAGGATGGAGTGAGGCGGGGTGAGGAGGAAGGAGGGCAGGTACTCATCCCTAGCCTCAGCACTCTAGAGACTTGGAGCTGGATCATTCTTTGCTGTGGGCACCATCCTGTGCACTGTAGGATGCATGCTTGGCCTCCACCTACTAAATGCCTCTAGCACCTATCCTCTGGCTGTCACAGCAACCGAAAATGTCTCCAGATATTGCCAAATGTCCCCTGGGAACAAAACAGCCCTCGGCTGAGAACAGTGGTGTTTAGAGGTTCTGTTACGATGCAGAAGTCTAAAGGCTTCTTAGGCTGGAGATGCTGGTTTTACATATGGTGGGGTGGGGAGCACATTTATACTCTTAAAGTCTTCCAGTGGGAAATGTCCATATGTAATAGAAAAAGATAGGAAATCAGGTTCAGACTCCGGGCCTGTTGTTCTTTGTGGAGCCTTTGCCTTAGACAAAGACTTTATAACTGCTGCTCGAAGTTCACCAAGGGGTACTTTTAAGAATGTGCTCCTGAGTGAAATCTGAGCTGCCAATCTCCTTTACTGCCAGTAGATAGTAACATAGTAGTAAGCAGTTCCCTGACTGTGTTTCCTCTTTTTTTTTTTAACCAAGGGTGGTCCACAAATAAGTAAGTGTATTTTAAAGTCATGGGACTGAGTGACATCAGCTGGAGAAGTGAGCAGGTGAAGGAAGAAGAAAAGATGGTGGGCTAGGCCAGGATCCACTCTCAGTCCCTGGAATATTTTGAGGTGGGAAGACCCACCATTGGAGACCAATTGGATATATAAAGTAAGAAGGAAGAATCTGAATTAAATCTTGGTCGTACTTAAATAAGGCAAATGAATCAATCTGATCACTGCCAAGTCCAGGCTTGTTAATGCCTCCTCTGGAACAAGAAGGGGTGCATTTATGAGCTCCACAAAACTTGCCTGCCTTGCTTACCACTGTGTCCACAGTGCCCGGAAAAGTGCATGGCATGGGGCAGGCGCTCATGATACATTCACTGAATGAGTACATGTCTGTACTTGTCTGTGCTGCAAGCACTCTAACTTGGAAAGCTGGATGACACGGGTCATAAGTGCAACTCTCTGTGATGTCCCTGCAATTGGTACTGCTGGTGCCTTGCCCCGCTTGCCTTTATCTGTCCTCCAGAGGCTGCAACCATTGACTTAATGCAGGTGAGGGAAGATGATGAGTTAGGCCATGGTATTGTCTGCAAAAGTGTTACAGGGGATCAGATTCTGGATTCCATTGTTTATATTTTTAAATTTTCTTTATGTTGTGTTATTTTGACGTCTTTAAAAGACCACACCTTTCTGGCTAGAGAAAGACTGCCCCTCCCAAGGCTATTCTTAGAGATAGGAAAGGGCTCAGCATGCCTTTGGTTTGCAGACTAACCAATTCAGAGACAGACATCCTCTCCTTGACTTCTGCTTCCCATTCCTCTGCCTTAATCACCCTAAAGCCAGGGACCAGGTAAATAGAGACCACCCTGAGAGCTTAAATTCCAAAGAATTATTCCAAATAGCCAATCCTAAACCATTTACCCAGCTGTGCCTTGCTTTGCAGTTCCTGCAGAAACTTCAGTAAAGGTTGACCTAGATTTTCCCCTCCTTCCTGTCTTCCTTCCCCTGACCCAAACCTGGTGTCCCTCACACGGCCCTAGGTGGCCTGTCTTGCCTCCTGTTTCCAAGGTCTGTAAGGATATTAAAACTTGTTTGCCTGAGCCACTCCTGTGTCTGTTCTTATGGCCGCGCCTGACTGTCTCATAAAAGAGCACAGAGCATAGATGCATTTTGATGGTAGAGCCAACAGGATTTCCTGATGGATAGGATACGGAAAGTGAGACAAAGATTGCAGACGAGGATGAATCCCAGGTTTTTGGCCAGAGCGACTGGAGAGAGGAAGTGGAAATTTGCTGAGATACGGAAGACTGCAAAGGGAACAAGTGAGGGGTGGAGTGGAGGATTGAGTGTAGAGTTTGGCCGTGTTAATTCCCACGTGTCTATTAGATATGCATCCATGAGAAGCAACTGCGTAGGTAGTTGCAACAGTGAGTCTGGACTGTAGGAGAAAGATCTGAGCCAGAGATATGACTGGGGAGTTACTGGCATATAGATGATGTTGAGTCATGGGACTGAAAGAAATCATTCAGGGAGTATTTATTTAGAGACGAGCAGAGGGCCAAGGACTGAGCTTCAGGACCACCAAAAAGTAAAAGTTTGTCCCAGTGGTTCTCTAAGTTTCGTTTCTATCGTCTTATTCTGTTATCCTTATTGGGCTAATAAGTTTCTCAGTCTTTCCCAAAATTCAGTGTATTTCCTTTAAATTATTCATCGTCTGAATCGAGTTATTACTGCTCCAGTCATCTCTTGCTGTATACCAAGCTTCACTAAAAGAGTGGCATAAAACACCAGCATTTAGAGTTCTAGATACATAACACATTCTTGTGATTACCAGGGGGCAAGTGGGGGAGGGATAAATTGGGCAGTTGGCATTGACATTGCACACTACTATATATAAAATAGATAATCAACAAAGACCTACTGGGACTTCCCTGGTGGTCCAGTGGTAAGACTCTGTGCTCCCAAAGCAAGGGGCCTGAGTTCGATCCCTGGTCATGGAACTAGATCCCTCATGCCGCAATTAAAGGTTCCCCCATGCTGCAAAGAAGACTGAAGATGCCGCATGCTGGAACTAAGACCAGGTGCTGCCAAATTAAATAAAAAATACCCACAAAGACCTACTGTACAGCACAGGGAACTCTACTCAGTGTTCTGCAATGGCGAGTAGATAAACGTATAACTGATTCACTTTCCCGCACCACCGGAAACTAACATGGCATTGTAAATTAACTATTCTCCAGTAAAAAGTTTTTTTAAAACCCAGCATTTTGTTATGTCTCCTGCTTTTGTGGCTGCAGAATATGGGCTGAGTAGTTCTTCTGATCCTTATGGGGGTAGCTGGAGGTCTATCCATGGTATTAGCTAGGGGATAAACTAATACATTCATTGAGGAGAGATGTAAATTGACTCTCGCAGCAGAGCAGGTAAGAGCCGATAAAAATAAGTGACACTGTATTTTTTAGGAAGAGAGGATGAACAGTCTTGGAGAGAAGACTGAAGCCTCCCCAGACCCTAAGGCTGTTAAAGAAGTTGGAGGAACGATCAGGCGTTTGGTAAATTGCAGCATAAATAAGAAGAGACAAACTTACTCATGTACAAAGAAACCAGAATCCCATCGGAGCACAGCCCATCCTCCAGCTCATCACTCTCATTTCATCTAATAACTGAGCCTTGACCTGGTGACCTATGGATCCTTGTGCAGAAGCCACTGTTACACATACTTCTCGGGAAATGCTTTCCAGATTCCTCCAGGCAGAAGTGGTTGTTTGTCCTGCTGTGTCCCTGCAGTATTTTATACTCACAAGAGGTCCCTGGCACTGGATCAAAACTTCAAATGAGGTGCAAACTTCAGTGCTTAATGTGGATGTGTGTTTGGTGTGAGAGCAGGCTTAGCGGTACTTGACCTTGAAAGAAATTATAAAAAGAAATGATTTCTTACTCGATAAAATGTTGTTTCTGATGGCAACGACATGCAAGAGGCAAAGAATGAATCAAGTGTTTATTGTTTTGCTTGGCATAAAGTTTTCACACATAAAATTTTATGATAAAGGGCAAGACACGTCATCCTTAACTCAAGTGCCACTTTTTTAGCCTAATACAAAAAAAGATCAGTTTTCCTTTCGTATACGCATACCTGTGTATGTGTGTATGTAATGATCCAGAGCTTCAAAACTTTAAACTTTTCTGGTCTATAATATACTCACAGAAAACGCACAACTCCTAAGTGTAAAGCTCAATGAGTTTTCATTTTCATAAACTCTTCACACCCAGGAAGTCAGCACCTAGCTCCAGGAACAGAGCTTTGCTAGCACCCTGAATGCTCCTCTCATGGTTAAATCCAGCCATCCACCATTCCCATACTCCCCTCAACAAGTAACTCCCTTGTCTTCTGATAGCCTCATAGGTGAGGTTTGCTTATTCTTAAACTTGATATAAATAAAATTACATTTTGTATCTGCCTTCTTTTTCCCACCTTGTGTCTATGAGATTCATATTTGTCATTGCTGACAGTGGTTTATTCATTCTTATTGATTGCTGTGTATCTCACAGTATGCACAGACTGAACGTTATCCATTCCACCACTGATCTTTGGGAAGTTTCCAGTCGGAGGCTCTTAGGAAGAGGGTGACTGTGAGTATTTTAGTATATGAGTTTTGGTGCACACGTGTATGCATTTCTTTTGGGTCATGATGTAGGTGATTTTACCTGTGGACCTGTTAATTAACTTGGTCATGGCTGTTCATCTTTGTTGTATCGATGACATTTTGTACATGGTTAAAGTTACACACATTGGGTTTAACTGATGTTTGATAAACTTGAGAAAAGAGAACATAATGATTCAGCATTAAAATGGAAAGTTACATCCATAGTTTTCATGGATATAGAAACAAGAATTGTTGTTGTTGGTAGTTGCCAAGTCGTATCTGATTTTTTTGCAGCCCCGTGGACTGTAGCCCACCAGGCTCTTCCATCCATGAGATTTTCCAGGCAAAAATACTGGAGTGGGTTGCCATTTCCTTTTCCAGGGGATCTTCCCAACCCAAGGATCAATCTTGAGTCTCCTGCATTGGCAGGAGGATTCTTTACTGCTGAGCCACCAGGAAAATTAAAAAACAGAGTAGCAGGGTGCAAATTGTGTGATTGATACAAATATTCATCAAGGGAGGATTACTTCAATTCTTCTAAATATTTGTAGAAGAAACCTAAGAACACAGACCCCCTCAAGGAGACGAAACTGCCAGTCATACTTGAGTTCATGCTGTTTCTCAGGTATATGCGAAAGTATTTCTCATCTCATGTCAAGTCATGCAGCTGAAGGAAGGAGAAATGGCCAAATGCCTTGAAATAGACGAAAGAAATTTTAAAGCATCGAGAAGCTGCCGTTACCTTGTTCAGGCATCGTGCAGGATTGTCATTAAAGCCTTATGTTGTCATTTGGCAGCATGTTTACTTTTCCTAGCATGCTATGTCACTTCAGTCATATCTGACTCTTGGACTGTTTACCCCATGGACTGTAGCCCTCCAGACTCTTCTGTCCATGGGATCTCCAGGCAAGAATACTGGAGTGGGTTGCCATTCCCTTCTCCAGGGGATCTTCCCCACCCAGGCATCTCTTATGTCTCCTGCATTGCCAGCCAGGTTCTTTATCACTAGTACCACCTGGGAAATCCTTACTTTTCCCTGGAGGTAGATAAATAACAATGCATTTACCAGTAATGGTGTCTTATATTTTGATGAAACCTGGTAATTAGAATGATAATATTAAAACTGTAATTTATTGGTCCAGGCAGTTGCAGCAATTTTCAAACATTCTCTCATTTAATTTGATCTTCACAGCAGCCGTGAAGGTAATATCTTTAGCCCTGGAGAAATTGGGTAACTTGTGCAATATGCAGTGATAGCAAGTGATGGAGCCAGGACTCAAACCCAGGGATGTCGAGCTTACTGAATGCTGACCTGCCCGGTGCTGGGAGGTCTGCAGTTTTCCAGCTGCTCTATGTGGAGAATAAATTCATCTGAGACGAGGAGAGACAGGAAGATTATTTTGGCTCTGTGTTGGCAGTATTCTTCCCTCCAACTTTAATGACGATAAAGCTTCCACTCCGGTCCAAACTCTCATCATCTATTATCTGTGTTAGTTGTAATAATTTCCTGCTAAGTCTCCCTGTTTCTAATATGGTCTCTTCCTACAATTTGTTCCCCACACAGCAGTTGGAGCAAGCATTTAAAGTATAAGTCAGAACAGGTCACCCCAGGAATTCCCTGGCGGTCCAGGGGTTAAGACTTCACACTTTCACTACTGAGGGCATGAGTTCAATCTCTGGTCAGGGAACTAAGATCCCAAAAGTGGTGCGGTGCAGCCAAAAAATAAAACTCTCAGATGGCTTCCCATCTTATGCATGCTAAGCACTTCAGTTGTGTCTGACTCTGTGACCCTATAGGGTGTAGCCCTCCAGGCCCCTCCATGGGATTCTCCAGTGAAGAATACTAAAGTTGGTGGCCATGCCCTCCTCCAGGGGATCTTCATGTCCCAGTGATGGAACCCGTGTCTCTTCTATCTCCTGTGTTGGCAGGCAGGTTCTTTACCACTAGCGCCACCTGTGAAGCCCATTTTACTAGATCTGAGCATCCTCCAGGCCTTGTGGCGTGATTTTGTCTTGTTCTCTGACTTTCTCTCCTGTCATTCCCCTGCCTCCTTCCATATAGCAGTACAGGCCTCCTTCTATGCCCACACCCAGGGCCTTTCTGTTTGTGTCCCCCACACCCCCAGCAGCAGACTCAGAGACAAGGATTTGAGTGTCAGTTATTTAGCTGGGGAAGCGAAGGAAATACCCACAGGACATTGGGAAGGGAGATTGGAAAGCAAAGTCTCCTAATACGGAATGTTGCTGAGGCAGCCGTCACCGTGGACCACTGATTTCAGTTCCACTGGCAAAGTGTGGGAGCCAGTGTGGAACAGACATGGCAGGGCCAGCCCTCCCGAGAGGCAAGGGGCCTGGAGGTGATGCCCCAGGTCTCTCCTGTAGCTGGTTGTGTGTGTGTATGTCCATCTATCTGCCTGTGTAAACACAGAAGGCTCCAGCGCCCAGAGAAAGCCTACAGGCAGAAAGGATAAAAATGTTGGTAATTTGACGTCAGGCTGGCCCTCCACTAATAAAGCCTGAGGCATAAGGGCAAGACCCTGAAAATGTCCACGACAGCCCCACGCATTTGCTCTGCCTGCAACACTTTTCCCTCTGATGATTGAGTTTTAACTTCTTAGGTTTATGCTCAAATGACTCCTCAGCAAGGCCTCTCCTGATCACCGGGTTTAAATCGCCTCTCTACTTCTAACATACACGAGTATCTTGCTCACTGTCTTTCTTACCCCATTTAACAGAGGCACCACAAGGGCAGAATTTTGGTCTGTTGTGTTTGTGGCTTTACCTGAAATGCTTAGCATGGTGGCTGGTACATAGTAGATGTTCAATAAGTATTAAATGAAAAGTCATTTAATATTTATGAATGAAATGAATGAATGAAAGGTCATTTAAAAAAGTCTCTTTTAGTGTCCTGTGTCTATATATCAATTGACTTATAATCCCCAAGAGATGAAAAAATATGATTAATTGACATCTCACATGCTAACATATACCCTTTAGGACCTGATTATGAATGGCCTTCAATGGCCCTCATGCTCTCTCAAAAATGTTGACCGTCAACTACATACCAGGCACTGTTTAAATACCAGGAACATCGCTTTATAGTAGCTAGGAATGGCTTTTGGAAGGCAGAAACACCGGAAGAAACGGCTTAAACCGAGTTGGTTTTATTTTTCTCGTATAATTAGAAGTCTAGACGTAGGCGGTCCGGGGCGCGTACAGTGGCTCCAGGGGGCCACCAGGGACCCTGTCTGCTTCTGCCGCCTCCATGTGGTCCCAAGTTTGCTGCCTCAACTCCGTCAGTGTCTGCATTCCAAGCAGGAAGAGGGGAATGGCCAAAGGAAAATGTGTGTTCCAGAGGATTCCTCAGCCTGTGATCGATCTCTTCCTATCTCCACTTACTTCTTCTTACCCATCTCTTGGCCACCTAGCACCAATACTAAGAAACACAGCATTTTTTGTTTGCTTCTTTTGGTCAGCTGTATTATTTCATAAACAAAATTGGGGGAAAGAGTACAATTAAAGGCATCCTTGAATAAGCAGCTAGCAATGCCAGCTGCTCCAAGACTTCTGAGAACTATACTCCCTCGGACCTGTCACTGTAGTTAAGGCAAACAGCAAACCAGAAAGCAAACACACACCCATCAGTACATACATACCCACTTGCCAGAAAACAACAATCCGAAACAGCTGCAGTAGTAAAATAAGGAGAGACATTAGAGTGACTCAGATGCTACATTGTACCTGGAAGTTAGGGAAGCAGCTGTCCAAAGAGGTGACATTTCAGCTGAATTCTCAATCAGGAAACAAGCAATCTTGCCAAGATCAACTGCACTTTTACTGATCCTTTGTTGGTTATAATTTAATCCAGGACAAGGAAGCAGTATAACCATGTCTGCATAGTTTTATAAAATCCAGCTTTCAAGAGGTGGGATAAATCAGCCTTAGTTTTCCTAAACATTCTTTCAAAGCTGTGATGAGTCCTTTTCTCCTTTTTGATGCTTTTAAAAATTATCTCCTCTCTTCTCCCTGACACACAAGAGCAAAAATGATATTGTTCCTGGAAATAATGGTAAATGATCATGAGGTGGAGGGGTCAGAGGGCATTTTATTTTTTATTTTTTAAAGCTTGGTATAGGCAAATGCAAGAAAAAACTATTTCCAGAAAATAAACTGGATGTGGGCAATTTATAAGAGAGGGAGTAATTTTAGAGACATTCTGTTCAACTCATGAGCCCATCTGGTAAATGTACTAATTTAAAAAAAAATTTTATTGGGGTATAGTGACTTTACACTGTTGTGTTAGTTTCTGCAGTACAGCAAAGTGAATCAGTTAGATGTATACATATATCCTCTTGAATGTAGGTTAATATTAAAGAAGGTGCATTTTGAGAGCTCAATGTTTTAGCGTCAAGAGGCTGCTGTGTTGGGTGAAACTTTGTGTTGTGTTCTGATTCACATACAGCCTTAGAAAGGTTCTCAGGTGCTCAGGTGTTATAAGACAGTTAAGCAGAAATGTTATTTTTGCATCTAGAAAGTTTGTTGACCATAATCGCAAATTCAAATGCTATCAGATTTATTTTTTCTTGAGACTGGGCTAATGTGTGGACTCCTGCTGCCAGTTCTTTTCCTCCCAATCCTTTTATGCTATAATCGCACCTTTGTGCAAGTTGACAAGTATGGTTCCTAAAACTCTTGCCTGGACCCAAATCCGCAGGTGCATCCAAGTCCACTTTCAAGAGAATCGTTAAGGAGAAGGGTGGAACAATGTCAGTGAACACTGGGACTGTAACATGCTTATAATATGCTACCTTCCATTACATTCACCAGTGACTCTTTATGCTTTGTGTGTATGTGTGCTCAGTTGCACAGTCGTGTCCAGTCCTGTAACCGCATGAACAGTAGCTTGCCGGGCTTCTCGGTCTATAGGATTTTCCTGGCAAGGATACTGGAATAGATAGCTATTCCCTTCTCCAGGGGATCTTCCTGACCCAGGGATTGAACCTGAGTCTTCTGCATTGCAGACAGATTTTTTACCCCTGAGCCAGCTGGGAAGTCCTATGCTTTGCATACAGATGTTTAAAACGCTTTCCATTGCATTTCACTTTTTGGTTGCAGTGTGGTGCTGTGTGATGCTCGCTTTTACCCCTGATATTACCAAGATTGCCCAGATGATTCAGCACTTTTACAAAACTGCCACATCCAGATGGTTTTCCATTCTTTATCTGGATGTTTTGGTACTGTGTAAATGCTGCCTAAGTGAAAAGTTTTTCTTTTTAACTGTGAAAAATCTGAGTTATAATAGATTCAGACCTTTTCATGTTTTTGTCATCTAAAACTTTTTTTGCTAATAATCTGTTTAGAGGAAGTCCCGGCTGCTTATTCAGTTGTATTTGAAACTGCTGAAAACAAAACCCTATGCTCTCAATTTCTGAATTCCATAGCTTGTGGATGTAATAATTCTACTTATAGGATAAAGATTTATGATGAAAGATTTGGATAATCAAAATGATTTTTAAATCTTTCTTGAATGGTTTGAAGAAACTGGTCCGTGAACACAAAGGAATTACTTGCAAGTACTAGCAACCACTTTCTGAAAAACATTAATATGGTGTTAGTATGTCTTGAATAAAAATATGGAAGATATGGAATAATGTAATTACTGAATGATTCCAGTTTTTTAAGATGCATTAAAAAACCAGGAAAACACTATATTTATGTATTAACCATTGTAGGATGGAAGTTTGAGTTATTTTTACTTTCTTATTTTGCTTTTACTTGCAAAGTTTAAATTATTTTTACAAAGAACAGGTAAAGGCAATGTTTTTTCTATTTTTTTGTGGAACCAAGGCTTGTGGGGTCTTCGTTCCCCAGCCAAGGATCGAACCCATGCCCCCTGCACTGGAAGCGCAGAATCCTAACCACTGGACCACCAGGGAATTTCCTAAAAGCAATTTTTAAGTGAATACACATTCAACGAGGACAGAGTGCATGAAGAAGAAAGAACATCGGCTTAGGAACTGAGCAGATGTGGGTTCGAATCCAGTGGGTTACTGATCGCACATGCAACCTAAACCTCCAAGCTTCAGCGTCTCTCCTGGATAAGTTCAGGGAAAGGGAAGAGTGTTTCTCTAAAGCTGTGCCTTTTTCAATAAAAATAAAGATGAAGGGTCGAAATGACAGTTGTTAATGAATCCCGATAAGAAGATGGCAGGGGAATCTGTGAGAAAACACAATCTCTCACAGTTAAAGTGAAGACATGGGGATGTCCACACTCCCCAAACCAACATCAGCACAGGCTCACTATGTGTTTCCAGACTGCTTCTAGAACCTACCTACCCTCCTTCTATAATGTGAGAATGAGAATGCATACTCCATCCGGATCAAGAGAAGATGCCAGTAAAATAATTCACTTTGCAGGCACTCAGAATTGCTGTATTCTAATGTTCGTTTCAGTCACCCCCAGTTTGAAAGGAAAGAAGGGCTAGAACATCAAAATTACCATTGGTGCTGAGATGGCAGCTGTAGGTATTCAGAAGTCTATTTCAGCAGACTTCCCTCCAGTTGGAAAACAAAACAGGCATAACTAGCTTGACTTTGTCTCTTTATCTCTTTCCATTTAAACACAGATATCCTGTTGTGATAACCTTTGACACTCTATTTCACGGTGATGGTAAATAACAACTGCCCCCATTTTGTAATGTCGTTCCTGGTTAAACAGTGCCATTAATTACTGAACATAAAAGTTGAAGTTTTTGTGAATAGAAGGAAATGTCACTTGAACTCCTTTGCTTTGTTCACTAAATTTATTTGAAGGCTTGGGTGGTTTAAAAGGCTTAGAGAGAATTATTGGATTGTGGATCTGTCATTGGGAATGGCCCTTGAACTGACCATAAGAACCAGTCCATTTAGGGGCAGTGGTGAATTATTTAAGAGACTTATAGAGCTTCCTGGGAAATCTGAGTTCACAGTAAAATTAAGAAATTAATGAAATTAGGAAATCAACTTTCGGATGCTCACAAGCTACCTCAATTTGGTTAGAAAATGTAGCTTGATTTACCTTTTTTACTGTGTTAAAAAATGATACTCTGTTACTGAAACAGTGTTAGAGAGCTTTGCAAAAGAATGAGTTTCAAATGATTATGTAGGTCACTTTGAAGAAAGTCTTGGAAATTGTTTTACCATAAATTTCTGTATTGATCAGAACATTGAGCTAGAGCTTCTGTCATCTTTCATCTTTGATAGTGTCATTCTTTGTCAGTATTTCTTAAATAAGGAAAAGTCTGAGATTATATAGCATCTTTTACTGAAAGTTATTTATTTTCCTATAAGCAGTTCTTTTTTCTTGACTTACATTTTAATTTCAGCAATTATTTTTATTTCAAGTTGATTTTTTAAAGTGAATTTGAGGATATTGCATGTATCTTTACAAATTAGTGTTTTGGGGGGTTTTGGTATATTCTAGGAGTGGAATTGCTGGAATGTATGGTAGTTCTACTTTTAGTTTTTGGATAAACCTCCATACTGCTTTCCACAGTGGCTGCGTCAGGTTGATTTTCAACTTACTCCCAGCCTTTTTAAAACTAGCTTTTTGTAAAATGTAAATAAACATTATAACCTGCTAGGGGATGGGACCCTAAAATTTGAGATTTGGAAAGGGCCCTTTCTGTCCCATCTTTGCCACTAGTTGGATGATTACTGTGTGCTCCATCACCCAGTCATGACCCCATGGACTGTAGCCCGCCAGGCCCTTCCCTCAGTGGGATTTCCCAGGCAAGAACACTGCCATTTCCTCCTCCAGGGGATCTTCCTGACCCAGGGATCAAACCGGCGTCTCTTCTGTCTACCACTGAGCCACCTGGGAAGCCCTTCCCCTTCCCTCCCCAGGTTTCCCACCTCATCTCCCTGGTGGCTCAGATACTAAAGAATCTGCCTGCAATGCGGGAGATCTAGGTTCTATTCCTGGGTCAGGAAGATCCCCTGGAGAAGGAAATGGCAACCCATTTTAGTATTCTTGCCTGGAGATATCCAGGACTGAGGAGCCTGGTGGGCTACAGTCTATGGAATCACAAAAAGTCGGACACCACTGAGCTTCTGAGCACACTTTTTCCCCTACTTCATCTATTTTGTATTATAAATCTGCTGTTTTCAAAGTGGTATTAACATCTGCACATCACGTCTTGACATAAGCATAGGGAAAAATTTAAGACTTTGGAATTTAAAAAAAAGAGATGACTGGATAGTCTTTCAGCAGAACACTGATACCTCTGGGGATCTTGTACCCCTACAGGAACATACATGTTTATCTGTGACTAAGCTATTTTACAAGTCCATTGAGCTAAAAGTCAACTTGAAAACTATTTCAGTTGACCAGAACAATCCAGAATTTGATGAGGAAACTCTAGTAATGCAAATAATTCTTGTCCATAGACAAGCAAAGAGTGTCCCATGAACAGTCTATTGATTTTCCTCTCCTGTTGTAGAAGAAAACAGCTTTGTATCCATTTGTAAATTTATTTTAGCATTCCCATCTATACATGTCTCTTCTCTGTGACTTCTTCTTTGAATGAGTTGTCACATTTCACTGATAGTGAAATAAAATATTTACAAGCTATTCCTTGCCTTGTGGCTCAGCTGGTAAAGAATCTGCCTGCAATGTGGGAGACCTGGGTTCGATCCTTGGGTTGAGAAGATCCCCTGGAGAAGGGAAAGGCTACCCACTCCAGTGTTGTGGCCTGGAGAATTCCATGGACTGTATAGTCCATGGGGTCACAAAGAGCTGGACATGACTGAGCAATTTCCACTTTCACTTCACCTTTCATATCTATAGGGGAGTCATGCCTTTACCTTTTGGTGAAAAATATCCTTTAACCTAAGATATTATATAAATGGCCACTGAACCAGAGAAAACCTCTAATCATTCTCCCTAGGCTTATAGATAAAGAGAGTTAGGTTCACAGAAACTCAGAGAATTATATACAGGCAATAAACTGCCCACCTGGACTTGAATCCATGTCCGCTCAGTTCCTAAACTGTTGTTTTGTTCTATCCCTTAGCATTGCCTTCTTATTGAGAAATAGATTTTTAAGCATTAAAAGATTGCTTTTAGCTTTATGTTCCAGTTGATGCTGATATTCAAAGTCATTACTTGTTATCCAAAAAAAAAGGATACCCCATAATCTTGAAATTCATAGTAAATTTGATTTATACAGTCTCAGAGCCCAGCTTTGTCTTTCTAACTGCTAGAAAGTCCATTGAGCTGAAAGTCACCTTGAAAACTATTTCTCTGTTCTGCTTTGGTGGGGATGCTTTTCTTGGCTTTGCATCAAATAATACCATATTTCTCAAAGCTTCGGTTGGTCTCATTTAAGGTATGCATTAAATTGCGTACGTGGCTACTCCCTCTCAGTTCTTGCTCAGGCCTTCTGATTATGTCGAGAAGAAACCTCAATGAAGTGGCTGTGTGCCTTTCACATCTCTCTCATTCTTGCTACTCTTTTCCAACAAAGAGAGCTGCAGAGCTTCCCCAGCACGGTCAGTACTTTTAATTATTTTCGTTTCTTTGTTTGTTTTTGTTGTGCTTATTTAACGGTTATCTTTTATTTATGGAAAATTATTCTGTTTTGAATTTACATTAGTAGTATAAAACTTCTCTTAAAATAGATTGCTGTCAAAAATAGGTTGCAATAACAGTTATGAACTCAGTTCAGTTCAGTTGCTCGGTTGTGTCTGACTCTTTGTGACCCCATGGACTGCAGCACACCAGGCTTCCCTGTCCATCACCAACTCCCAGAGCTTGCTCAAACTCATGTCCATGGAGTCAGTGATGCCATCCAACCATCTCATCCTCTGTCGTTCCCTTCTCCTCCCACCTTCAATCTTTCCCAGCATCAGGGTCTTTTCCCATGAGTCAGTTCTTTGCACCAGGTGGCCAAAGTATTGGAGTTTCAGCTTCAGTCAGCATCAGTCTTTCCAATGAACATTCAGGACTGATTTCTTTTAGGATTAACTGGTTTGATCTTCTTGCAGTCCAAGGGACTCTCAAGAGTCTTCTCTAACACCACAGTTCAAAAGCATCGATTCTTCAGCCCTCAACTTTATAGTCCGACTCTCACATCCACACGTGACCACTGGAAAAACCATAGCTTTGACTAGATGGACCTTTATCGGCAAAGGAATGTCTCTGCTTTTTACTATGCTGTCTAGGTTGGTCATAGCTTATCTTCCAAGGAGCAAGTGTCTTTTAATTTCATAGCTGCGGTCACCATCTGCAGTGATTTTGGAGCCCCCCCCAAATAAAGTCAGCCACTGTTTCCATTGTTTCCCCATCTATTTCCCATGAAGTGATGAACTAGGAGATGGCAAATACCATGACTCTTATTGTTGTTCAATCGCTAAATCGAGTCTGACTCTTTGCGACCCCATGAACTGCAGCAGGCCAGGCTCCCCTGTTCTTCACTATCTCCCAGTCTGCTCAGATTCATGGCCATTGAATCAGTGATTTTATCTAACCGTCTCATCCTCTGCCACCCTCTTCTCCTTTTGCCTTCAATCTTTCTCAGCATCAGGGTCTTTTCCAATGAGATTTACGAGGCCTCAAATTTAGGATGGAGAAGAGACTTTGGAGGTGAAAATCCAGATGAAAAACAGTCAGTTGTGTATTAAGTAAGTGGCTTGGGTCGATTACCACCTCTAGGAACCTAGCCACCAAACTGAGAACACTACCATCTACCTCACAGAGTCATTGTGACAAAGAAATAAGATGATACAGGTGACTATAAGCTCCCCAGAGTATACCTGGCTTATCTTTTTAATCCTGCAGCTTCTCACACAGTCCTTAGCACAGAGGACTTAATTGGAGCCTCATTTGCTTCCTTCTTTCTGTGATGGCACTTGGTATTGTCACATGATTCCCTGTGTTATTATAAAGTAGAGAGTATACTGGGAGAAGGCAATGGCAGCCCACTCCAGTACTCTTGCCTGGAGAATCCCATGGATGAAGGAGCCTGGTAGGCTGCAGTCCGTGGGGTCGCTAAGAGTCGGACACAACTGAGCGACTTCACTTTCACTTTTCACTTTCATGCATTGGAGAAGGAAATGGCAACCCACTCCAGTGTTCTTGCCTGGAGAATCCCAGGGATGGAGGAGTCTGGTGGGCTGCCGTCTCTGGGGTCGCACAGAGTCGGATATGACTGAAGCGACTTAGTAGCAGCAGCAGAGAGTATACCATATGAACACATGAAATACATACAAGCATTTCCAGTCTTTCATTCCCCCCACAATTACCAAAGCTGTATGTGGTCAGTGTACACATTGTATACGTTGTGCCAGAATACACATTTGAAACATACGAAAAGATAATAAAGCAACTAAAAAAGGCCTCCCTCAAATTCCACCTCCCTGTACACACACACACACACACACATCACGCATCAAAGTTAATCATTCTTAACTTGTCAAAATTCAGTGTTTCTATAATTAAAAATATATGTGTGTGTGTGTGTGTGTGTGTGCATGTGTGCACTCAGTTTCGTCCAACTCTTTGCAACTCTATGGACGGTAGCCCACCAGGCTACTACTGTATACACAGTTTTGCAACCAGTTATTTCCACTTAACATTATATCATCAGCCTTTTACTTGGTGTTACAGAATTCTTTTCACTCAGCACCATTTTTCATGTTTCCCGGCAGTAGGGCCTTGCTTTTGCACTCATCGTGGGATCTGCCAAGAGAACGTCAACCTGTGAACCCTTGGGTAGAAATGTTCCCAGATGAACCAATCAGACAGTTTGGATGGAGGAGATGGAGGAAAGGAGCCATGGAGACAGCTTCACCTGCACAAACTAGATTGGGCAGTCCTGAGTCAGGGAGCCGGTAGCCTTGGTAACGCTGGGAACCCACCCATTAATCTCGCGCTCCCTCTGCTGGCCTCCGCGAACACATTCGCTGCGTGATGCTTTGAGCAGTGACCACGGAGGAGCCGAGTCCATTGAAATCGCCTGTGATGGACAGACGAGAAACAGCCACCCTTTATGCAATCTTTATAAGGACAAAGTTTACAGCAACACTGATGGATTGACTGATTGTGCTTATTCGGTTGAAACAAATGAGAATCCGCAACCCCCTCCCGCCTCCTCCCCAGAGTAATGCAATTCTAAAGGTCTCCCCTTTCCTTTTCAAGATTCTGATTATCCTCCTGCCAGGTCTCCGGTGATCTCTTCGGTTGTTTTTCTTAACTGTATTTTGCTGTTGCTTTTCTCGGCTTTTCCACCGCCTTGCCCCGCCCCACCCCCTCGCTGGTGCCATTTGTGAATAAGAAAGTAATGGTAAAACCCTGCCTTTGCCTTGCAAAGCACAACTCCAGTTCAGCTGCTCTAATGGTGCAGCCTCTTATTTCTCCATTTGGGCTTAATTCAAAGCTGTAAAAAGCTTTCAAAATAGGTGTGCGCTCTCCTTGACAGTTGTGATAAAACAATGCCTCCAATAAAGAGAAAGCAAGACACATTTGCAATTTCCTTTTGCATAATTTATAGTGATTTAGCTCCCCCCATCAGGAGATAAGAATTTCTTTGGGAGCAATTTTCTTTTAATAACACCACCTGAAGCAGCAGACATTTCTTTTGCAGTCATTAGAGCGCCTAGCCTACAAAACAGTGACTGAAAATTGAAGTAGGATTTAGAGAATGGCTGTCTGCATCACATAAGTAAACAATGAGAGACCTGACCATTTCATTACAGAACTTAAATAATCAGTACAGATGGTCAGCTGCAGCATTACTAATGCATAACCTATTTAAAAGACAACATTGTAGGGGCAGAAGAATTAATGTACTCCCGGTGCCATTCATTCACTCTACTTGAGTTACTTCTTTTACAGTAAGCCCCAAAGCCTGGGTCAGGCAAATTATTGCAGGCAGTAATGCAGACACATGAGAAGATAAGGGAACTGTTGAATGATGAGAGGACAAAGACTAAAATTAGCTTAAGGGTTTATGGCCCCAAGCTTAGCCTAATGAATGTTATGTGTTTCAGTCCTTCTCAGTGAGTTGCAAGTGACCAAAAAACCAAACCAAAACAAAAATTTACCTACACCCCAAAATGTAATTTTTTAATCTTATTAGTTCATGTAACTAAGAAGTTCAGAGCTTTAGATATAGCTGGTTCTAGACACTTAGGTAAGGCTGTCAATTCTGCTCCCTTCCCTGTTGGCTTCCTTTCCAGCGTGACATCCCTGATGGTCTCCACTGATACTCCATGTTTATGTATTAACACCTTCAAACCCAATGGAAAGAGATTCTTGGTCCTAATCATCGGGCAAGATCATGGATTACATCTCTTTGACCAGTTTTGAATATGTGTGTTTTCTGAACCAATCATTGTGTCCGGAAGAGAAACATGTTTTGATGGAGTCCTTCTACTGAGCCATGAGCGTGTGTGCACGTGTGTCAGGGCAGGGGTGGGGGAGGTGAAAGAGGGGCAAAGCGGGAGAAAACAGGGTTTGTACGTAGCACTACCAAAACACGTAGACTAGGAGAGGAGGTGAGTGGCCCTTCAAGGGAAACCTACATGCTATCAGCAGATGATGGTGAAGGGATGCTGACAAGGCGAAAGAGATGTCTGACCCTTTAACAAATGCAGTGTAGAAAGGAACATTCACTAGAACCTTCACATGAATTAAGTTAATACACAGGATGGAGCCTACAGTCAACACTGGGAAATGTCCTCACGTCTATGTATTTGCCTGAGGAGTTCCAAGTTACGTTTGTTACCAGGGTGAAATAACCCGTGTTCTTCACAGGTAAAAACAATCTTCCTGGCATCTTTTCTATGCTCCCGCTCAATGTTTGCTGGCTTTTACATTTCCCATTTTCTCAAATGAAAGAAGAGTATCTTAGAGTACCCCCATCCCTCAGTCTGTTGAATTAACCAAAATACATGCCAGCCCTTTTGAGAATCCTGGCGCTGAAAGGGTCAAGTGAATGTAAAGAAGGCATGGCTGACCTAACAGGTTCCAGACTGCTAGGCCCCTGTTACTTCTTTGGAAATGTTTCTTTCTTTTAACTTGTGCTCAGAGTCATTTTCTTGTGGTTATTCTGGTTGTGCCACAATCTCTCTGGAATGTCTTTCTCGCTGACAGACTACAGTAATACTAAAAGGAACTGTTGTTACACTTCAGTATAGAGACAGGACACAGACACACAAATGAGTACAGATAAAACCACCAAATCTGAATGAGGTAGATGGATTGTATAAATATCAATTTCCTGGTTGTGATATTATTCTATAATTTTGAAAGACATTACCATTGGGAGAAATTGGGAGGAGGAACACAGAATCTCTCTGTATAATATTTTTTACAGCTGCATATGCATCTATAATTATCTAAAAAGTTCTTTTACAATTAAAAAAAAAAATAAAGATACCATAAGACCAACAAACAAAACAACCACCAAAAAAAAAATGTAGAAAACGGTTGGCATGTTAATGACAACAAGATCTGATGTCATCTTGACAGAAGCAAGTACTTAAAATGTTTTTTCAAAGAAAGGTAATGAATGTGTCCTTATCTTCATGGACTGAAATTACTGAAGCCCTAGGCTAAGTTAAGAGTACGCTGTACTTGGTTTTGGAAAGAGTTTGGTCACAAGTTCTATAAATATGTATTCTTTCAGCAAATTTTTTTTTCAGTTTTCTTTTTTTTTAAAAATCAAGGTAAAGTTAATACAATACACAGTTAAACCAAAACTAACCTTTTAAAAGAAACAATTCTGCAGCATTTAGTATTATACATTCATAATAAGCCTGTGCAACAATGGCTTCCCTTGTGGCTCAGCTGGTAAAGAATCTGCCTGCGATGCAGGAGACCTGGTTTCAACCCCTGGGTTGGGAAGATCCCCTGGAGTAGGGAAAGGATACACACTCCAGGATTCTGGCCTGGAGAATTCCATGGATTGTATAGTCCATGGGGTTGCAAAGAGTCAGACACGACTGAGCGACTTTCGCTTCATCACTTCGCAACCACCATTTCTATCCAGCTCCATCCATGAAGACCCCATACATCGTCAAGCAGTTACTCTCCATCTCTCCTTCCTTGCCTGCCTCCTCTAGCCTCTGGCAACCACCAGTCTACTTCCTATTTCTACAGATTAACTTTCTGGATATTTCACAAGACAGAATTATAAACATGTGATCTTTTGTATTTGATTTGACGTAGCATAATATTTTGCTATGGATAACATTCATGTATATCAGAGCACATATCAATGTTTCACTCTTTTTCCTGGTCAAATAATATTCTGTTTTACAGATATAGCACACTTTGTTCATCCATTCAACAGCTGATGGAAATTTGGGTTGTTTCCACCTTTTGGTTATAGTGCCACTATAACATTGGTATACAAGTTTTTGCTTGAACATCTTTTTTCAGTTTTTTAGGGTATATACCTAGGAGTGAAATTGCTGGGTCACATAATAATCCTCTATCTAACTTAACAAATACTCATTGAGCAGCTACGGTATTCTCTATAGTGTCCTAAGTACTGACGACACAATATTGAACCTAGGAGATACCTTGCTCTCCTGGGTACCTACTAGCAAAGAGATAATAAACAGTAAGCTGGAGAGGTGCATAACTTGTGTTATAAAATGAAAATGAAGATATTCTCGGAAAAAAAAATTTAGAATCCCAAGACAGCAACAACAGAGCATTAAACCACATGAAGAACCTGTCTAAACACGGGATTCCAAGAGAACTTACTGTCACTCATGCTGAAGCTGATCCTGACAACAAAAACATAAGTATGGTCATTTCAGCTGCCAAGCACCCACAAGTACATGAAATGGGGATACTTGATGAGCAGCAACAACCAGGAATGTGTGAGCTACTTAGTATAGGTGGTAGGGAAGGGCCTTTCTGAGGTTATATTCAAGCTCAGACCTGGATGATGAAAAGGAAACAGTTTATCTCCATCTGGGGGCAGAGCAGCCAGGCAGATGGAATAGACTGGACAAAGGCCCCAGGGCGTAAATGCTCTTGGTGTAAAGAGCCAAAACAACAGAATCAAGCCACTGTGGCTGGAGCCTGGTGACTTCAGCATGTGTTGAAGTATGATTTCTAACCATACGTTCCCTGAAGAGGGCCCCCAAGTTTTTACAATTCTACTCAGTAAAAACTGGACCTGTTTTTGGAGTGAAGGCAGTGAAGCATGGTAACTTTAGACTCTGGACCCATCATTCTCAATGAGCAGGCCGTGGCACACCGCTGTTCCCCAGGTCCTTCTCGGCAGGGGCGCGGGTGGGAGTCAGCTTTCACCGAATGTGTCAAATGTGCTCTGCTTCACAGAGAATTTGTGGTTATCTGCAGGAGTGCTGAGCTGAGGGGTGGCAGGATGTGGTGTGTGTGGAGAATGTGATGCAAGTCAATGTTAAGAAGCATACTGTAAATGCCAACCAGGGTCAGAGACCATCTCCTGGGATGGACTGAGAAGAGGAGTCTCTAAGTGCAGAGTCGTGGGGGGCAGGAGGGTGAACTGAGGCCCAGAGCATAGAGTGACCTCTGTGCACACTCTCGCACACACCATCCAGACACGGGAGTGGGTGCTGCGCTGCCATCACTGCTGAGGGCTTCTGTGTGTCTCTTCATCCCTCCCAGCATGCCTTCAAAAGTTCAGTACTCATAAAGTTCTGGAAACTGGGAAAAATGTGGAGAACATGATGCCAGACAGCATTTACAAGCGCTATGTAGGTGAAACAGTCAGACATCTGGCTGACCTAGCAGTTCTTTCTGCAACTGGGGAAGCCCTGGCCCAAGAAGTAGGATTTACACCCAAGCCAAGAAGTTTCTGGAACTGTGAGGGCAGGATGAGTGACTCAGAGAGGTGATGCAGTCCAGAAGGGATATTTTAGGAATTACTGTAAAATCAGTGGTTTAAAAAAACTGAGCTAATGAAGTTGGAGACTGGGGGTGTGGTGGGAAACCTGTATGCGCCAAGTCTTCCCATAGCTTGCTAGTACTAGAAACCAAGAGAGAACAGCAATGAGTATCATCCAGGAGGAGAAAATGATGATATCAGATCACAGAAACGATCAGGCGGCAGTATAAACACTTCACAGGATTTTCATGAATAAATATTTCCTAGTTCTTTTTGGTTAGATAAACACTTTGTTATCTTAGATCATGCTCAGACAGATAAATGTGATCATATTCATTTTAAAGGACACTGCTTCAGTCATTTGAAGTGGTCGTAGCAAACGAATGCAGACTGGATGTCTGAAACAACAAACATTTATTTCTCATAGTTCTGGAGGCTGGAATTCTAGGAACAGGGTGCCAGCATGGTTGGGTTTGGTGAGATCCCTCTTCTAGGTGAAAGATGGATTTTTCACTGTATCCTCACATGGTGGAAAGATGGTGAGAGAGCTGTCTCAGGTCCCTTTTATAAAGGATCTAATAAGTGGGACATTAATCTCATTCATGAGGGCTCCATCTTTGGGAACTAATTACCTTCCCAAAGTCCCTCCTCCCCCAACTAATAGCATCACACTAAGGATAGAATTTCAACATATGAATTGGGTGGTGGGGGTGTCAGTATACAAATAATGTAGCTCATTGCTGATCACGTCCTTGGGTCCATACTGAGTCACATCGGACTTTTTGTAACCCCATGGACTATAGCCCATCAGGCTCCTCTGTTCATGGGATTCTCCAGGCAAGAATACTGGAGTGTGTTGCCATTTCATCCTCCAGGGATCTTCCCCACCCAAGGGTTGAACCCGTGCCTCCTACATCTCTTACATTGTCAGGCAGATTCTTTACCACTGAACCACTCGGGAAGCCCATTGCTGGCCATATCAGGTTCCAAAGTGTACTTCATATTCATTATGTTTGTGGAAGTACCAACCAGTGAGAACGTTCTGCATGGTTTCAGCCATGTCTGGGCATCCAGTTACAAGATAGTTCTTGGTAATATACAAAATTCCAAATTCTCTTGCCTTTTTGACAGACTTTGCTGACTCAGCATTCCATTCAGATCGTGAAATACATACCTTTTTTTTTTTTTTTTTTAATACTCATCATCATTTGGTAGCTTTTTTTTCCCCTTGGAACGTGAGGTACCTAGGGAAAATGTTATATCTCATTTTAAGCTAAATAGAACCTCTCCAGATGGAAATTGAAACTAGATAATGTGCTATCTTATTTTAATTCTTTTTTCCCCTTTCTCCTCTATGATCATAGAAGAAATTCACTGAAAACCAGCTAAGTAAAAAAATATTCTCCACATTTATTTTTCCCAGCCTGAGTAAAATTTGAAAGTTTAGTCACTTCTTTATAAGCCAGAACTCTGAAAATATGTTTTTTGTAATTGTTTTGGGAAAAGGTGACATTATAATAATCATAATAATAATGTTCTACAAAGATAAAGATGTATCTTTGTATGTATCTTTTCTATGATTGAAATTTAATCTGAGAACATTAACTTCCTATGATTTGTTTTAATAGGAAAGGTAGACTAGTATGCACTTTTCACTTTTGAGAACTTTTAATTTAAAAACTGAATAATCATTTCACCTTTGTTTTAAAAAATAGGTATATATGTTCAATTCACTTCAGTCGCTCAGTCGTGTCTGACCTTTTGTGACCCCATGGACTGCAGCACGCCAGGCTTTCCTGTCCATCACCAACTCCCAGAGCTTGCTCAAACTCATGTCCATTGAGTCGGTGATGCCATCCAACCATCTCATCCTCTGTCGTCCCCTTCTCCTCCCGCCTTCATTCTTTCCCAGCATCAGGTTTTTCCCATGAGTCAGTTCTTTACATCAGGTGGCCAAAGTATTGGAGTTTCAGCTTCAGCATCAGTCCTTCCAATAAATATTCAGGACTGATTTCCTTTAGGATGGACTGGTTGGTTCTCCTTACAGTCTAAGGGACTCTCAAGAGTCTTCTCCAACACCACAGTTGAAAAGCATCAATTCTTTGGTGCTCAGCTTTCTTTATAGTCCAACTCTCACATCCATACATGACTACTGGAAAAACCATAATTTTGACTAGATGGACTTTTGTCAGCAAAGTAATGTCTCTGCTTTTTAATATGCTGTCTAGGTTGGTCATAGTTTTTCTTCCAAAGAGCAATTGTCTTTTAATTTCATGGCTGCAATCACCATCTGCAGTGATTTTGGAGCCCAAGAAAATAAAGTCTCTCACTGTTTCTATTGTTTCCCCATCTATTTGCCATGAAGTGATGGGACTGGATGCCATGATCTTAGTTTTTTGAATGTTGAGTTTTAGGCCAGCTTTTTCACTCTCCTCTTTCACCTTGATCAAGAGGCTCTTTAGTTCCTCTTCACTTTCTGCCATAAGGGTGGTGTTATCTACATACCTGAGGTTATTGCTATTTCTCCTGGCATTCTTGATTCCAGCTTGTGCTTCTTCCAGCCCAGCATTTCTTATGATGTACTCTGCATATAAGTTAAATAAGCAGGGTGACAATATACAGCCTTGATGTATTTCTTTCCTGATTTGGAACCAGCCTGTTGTTCCATGTCCAGTTCTAACTGTTGCTTCTTGATCTGCATACAGATTTCTCAGGAGGCAGGTCAGGTGGTCTGGTATTCCCATCTCTTGAAGAATTTTCCACAGTTTGTTGTGATCCACACAGTCAAAGGCATAGTCAATAAAATAGAAGTAGATGTATTTCTGTAACTCTCTTGCTTTTTTGATGATCCGAAAGCAAGGAGAAGACTCTTGAGAGTCCCTTGGACTGTAAGAAGATCCAACCAGTCCATCCTAAAGGAAATCAGTCCTGAATATTCATTGGAAAGACTGATGCTGAAGCTGAAACTCCAATACTTTGGCCACCTGATGCGAAGAACTGACTCATGGGAAAAAACCTGATGCTGGGAAAGAATGAAGGCGGGAGGAGAAGGGGACGACAGAGAATGAAATGGTTGGATGATATCACCGACTCGATGGCCATGAGTTTGAGCAAGTTCTGGGAGTTGGTGATGGGCAGGAAAACCTGGTGTGCTGCAGTCCATGGGGTCACAAAGAGTCAGACACAACTGAGCGGCTTAACTGAACTGAATCAAACTGATCACATGAACCATAAGCCTTGTGTAGATATGTATTTACCTGCAAAAAATAAATTATGAAAGAGTATATCCCAAAATGCGCATAATCATCACCTCTAAGGGTAAGATAAGATGTGATTCTTTTCTTTTTTATATTTTCACATTTTTTTAACAATGTTATGTTAAGTCACTTCAGTCGTGTCCAGCTCTTTGTAACCTTGTGGACTATAGCTGGGCCAGGCTCCTCTGTCCACGGGATTCTCCAGGCAAGAATACTGGAGTGGGTTGCCATGCCCTTCTCCAGGGGACCTTTCCAACCCATGGATCAGACCCACATGGCTCATGTCTTCTGCATTGGCACGGGGCTCTTCATCACTAGTGCCACCTGGGGAGCCCTCTAAGCCATAGAGCTGTCTACAAAAGCAGGGCACTCAGGACAGTCCTGCTCAGGACACTCTTGGCTGCAAAAGTAGACACATACCCAGGCACACCAGCTCTGCACATGGCTCCAAAGCCACACATGTGCAGGCACGCTTCGTGGGGGACCAGGCTGACTGGCTCTCATGGGAAGACCTGGAGAACATTGTAGAAGAAGGTTCTCCTGGGGAGAGGACATGCATCCTGACCAAGCAGGCCCAAGTTCAAGGCTTCCTGGCCTAGACCATAGACCTGGGCTCCCAGAGCTGCCTCTGCAAAGCCAGGGGTCCTTCTGAGTGCCTCACTGGCACATCCACCTGGCGCCTCCCTCAGTAGACATGAGAGCCAGCTCTCCAGGGAGTCTTGATGCAAAGAGTCACTAGGGGTGATGATTAGGGAAGCCCCCAGCAGCTTCCCTGAGTTAGGCCATTCACCTAATGATTATTTAGTCTGTCTTTTTTTTTTTTTTTTTTTTCCTGGCTTCACCATGAAACGTTAGTTCCCCAACCAGAGATGGAACGCACACCTCCTGCCTTGGACGCACGGCATGTTAACCAGTGGACCAGCAGAGAAGTCCCTAGTCTGCCCTTCTTTGTGCCCAGGTGTGTGGTAGAGTGCTGAGCACGCTGTGACGCTGTCACCTGTAGTCACTGTCATTGTGGCCCTCACAGCAACGAAGATATGGAAATGGATTCAGGTCAAGTCAGCCTGACCCACAGCTCCATCCTGTCTGTCAGCCCCAAATAACAAGTGTGGTGTGAACAAGCTAGGCCGTGCTGGTCTACTCTGCTGGGTGATAAGGCAAGGAGGGGGAAGACAAAAACAAAAGGTGTTGGGACAAGGGCTCAGATTGTGTGCACTCTCAGTTGATAAGCTGTGCTATGTGGAAAGCACTATATTTAAAAGATGTCAATGACTTCCTGCTCAGCAAAGGAATCAGCATGGTGACGCTATCCTATGGGATGGGATAAAACACATGGAAACCACAAATCTGATGTCCAAGTGTATTAGAAACTCCTACAACTCAATAGCAAGATAACTGAAAACTCGATTAAATGGGCTAAGGACTTGAAGACACTTTTCTGCAAAGAAGACATACCAACAACTGACAGGCAGATGAACAAATGCTTAACATCACTAATTATCAGGGAAATGCAAATTAAAACCATAATCAGATCTCACCTCACCCTCCAGGATGGCTATTTTCCAAAGAGGCGGCAAATGTTGGTGAGGAGGTGGAGGTTGTGGCAAGGATGGAAAGGCTTGCACGTTGCTGGTGAGAGTGCAAGCTGATGCACCCACTACAGAGAACAGTATACAGATTCCTCAAAAAAGTTAAAAAAAAAAAAAAATAGAGCTACTATGTGATCCAGCAATCCCAGCTCTGGGTATCTGATCCAAAGAACTGCAATCAGAGTCTCAAAGAGAAATTAACATTCCCATGTTCAAAACAGCAGTATCCACAATAGCCAAGGTGTGGAAGCAACCTAAAAGTCCATTGACCGATGAATGAATAAAATCAATGTGGTATATACACATGGGGAAATACTATTCCACCTTATGATAAAAAGAAACTCTGTAATATGCAACAACATGGATGAAACTCAAGGATATTATGCTAAATGAAATGAGCCAGCTACAGAAAGACAAATACTACATGATCCTGCTTATTTGAGATATGTAAAATAGTAAAATTTATAAAATCAAAGAAGGGTGGTTGCTAGGAGCTGGGAGTGAGGGATATAGGGAAATACTCATCAACAGGCATTTACTTTCAGTTAAGGAGGATAAATAAGCTCTAGAAATGCTGTATAACATTGTCAGCCTAAAGTCAACAATAATGTACATGTAAATATGTGGTAAGAAGGTAGATTAAGTATTCCTATCAAAGTGAAATTTAAAAAAAAGTGAAATAAATATTAAAATGCATCAATGGCTGTTAGTTTGAGGATTAAGGGAGGAATCCTTAATGTGGTTTTTATATTGTTAAAGGCGCTGGCCCTTGGTTACCTGTCTGGTCTCATTCTGACCCTCCCTGCTCCTGGCAACTGTTGTGTTCACTCGCTTCGTCCAGCTTGAAAAGCTTACACATTGTCTTCCCTTGTGCCTCAAATACTCTCCTCTTTATGTGTCCCACTCTTCTCTCCTCACACTTCACATCTCCTCAGGGCAGCCTTGCCTGACCACTCTGATCAAATCAAATATCCCCCACGGAGGAACCGGATGGGAGGAACCCCCACAGGACCTCTCCAGGGTAGCACTTACATCACTGGCACGTTAACATGTGTGATTACGATATCTGTTTTCTCAAGTGCGCAAGGAGCTTCTTAAAGGGCAGAGTATGCCTCGTCTCCCTTCTCTGAGCACACTTTTTAGTGTTTCTGCTAATTTTGTCCCTGCATTGCAGGTAGTCTCCTGCACTGCAGGCGGATTCTTTACTGACTGAGCCAGCAGGGAAGCCTTAAACTCATAAACGTAGTGCTAAATATGTATTTGTTGAATGAGTGAAAGGATGGATGAACTGATGGAGTTGAGGTGTTGGCAAGTATAAAACAGGGCATTTAACCAAGTCATAGAACCAAGTAACCACGTCTGTTTTTTGCTTATCCTTGGGTCCCTATTATCTAGCTCAGTGCTTAAGAGAGCAGTTACCTAAGTCCAGGTTTTTTAAGCTTTAATGTTCGTATGAGTCCCTCAAGGTTCTTATTACAGCACAGTTTCTGATTCAGTAGATCTGAAGAGGAGCCTAAGATTCTGCATTTCCAAGAAGTTCCTAAGTGATGTTGAGGCTGCTGGTTCAAGGACCGTTCTTCGTCAAGGCTTGTTGATAAAAAAATTAATCGATAGTCAATCTAAGAAAGAAATGGAACATTTTATTCAGGCCAACCAGAGGATTATAACCCAGGAGACAGTCATTCAGAAACTTCTGAGGACTGTTCCACCCATTAGAGGTCAAACCACATTTATATAAGTTTTTGAGACAAAGGGTTATACATCAAAATAAGACTAGTCACTGTAACCCCTTACAGACTTGAGAAAGGAATGTCAAAGGGTTATCTTGCTGGTGTCAGGAAGAAATTGCATCTTCTTTTTTTTTTTTTTGACTAGTAGGCATTCCTGAGTCTTCTTAGGGGATCTAGTTAGGGTACAATGCACACTAAAAGGAGAGGGGTAAGAGCTCAAAAGATAGAAAAAATTTTATGTTAAGTTCTTTTCTTGCCTTGCCTTAAAAATTATTTCATTTCATTACCTCTAAGTAATCTACTATACAGATCTTCCTTGACTTACAGTGAGATTCCATCTGATAAGCCCATCATAACTGAAAAATATGCTATGTTGGAAATGCATTTAATGTATCTAACCTGCTGAATACCGTAGTTTTACCGTAGCCTGCTGCTGCTGCTAAGTCGCTTCAGTCGTGTCCGACTCTGTGCGACCCCATAGATGGCAGCCCACCAGGCTCCCCCGTCCCTGGGATTCTCCAGGCAAGAACACTGGAGTGGGTCTACCATAGCCTAGCCTACCTTAAAGTGCTCAGAACACTTACATACCCTGTATGTGTGTGCTTAGTCACTCAGTCGTGTCTGACTCTTTGTGACTCCCTGGACTGTAGCCCACCAAGCTCCCCTGTCTATGGAATTTTCCAGGTGAGAATACTGGAATGGGTTGCCTTTTCCTACTACAGCGGATCTTCCTGACCCAGGATTCAAACCCGAATCTCTTGCATCTCTTGCACTGGCAGGCAAATTCTTTACCACTGTGCCACCTACATTACCCTAAAGTTGAGCAAAATCATCTAACACAAAGCCTAGTTTATAATGAAGTCTTGACTATTTCGTGTAATTTATTGAATACTATACTAAGACTGAAAAACAGAGTGGTTCTCAGAGTACAGAATGGTTCTAAGTGTATCAGTTGTTTACCCTGTGATCGGTGATTGACTGGGAGCTGCACTCACTGCCCTGTCCAGCATCTCAAGACAATATCATATCGCTAGACTGGAAAAGATCAACATTCAAAATTTAAGGTACAGTTTCTGCTGAATGTGTGTTTCTTTCACATCATCATAAAGTTGAAAAATTGTAAGTCAAACCACTGTAATTTGGGGACCATCTATAATTGCAAGAGGATACTGGTCTGGAGTGGTATATCAGTTAGAGTGCTTTTGATTGCAGGAAACAGAAAATGCAGCTCAAGCTGGCTTCATTTCAGTTCAGTCGCTCAGTCATGTCTGACTCTTTGCGACCCCATGAACCGTAGCACGCCAGGCCTCCCTGTCCATCACCAACTCCTGGAGTTCACTCAAACTCATGTCCATCGAGTTGGTGATGCCATCCAGCCATCTCATCCTCGGTCATCCCCTTCTCCTCCTGCCCCCAATCCCTCCCAGCATCAGAGTCTTTTCCAATGAGTCAACTCTTCGCATGAGATGGCCAAAGTACTGGAGTTTCAGCTTTAGCATCATTCCTTCCAAAGAACACCCAGGACTGATCTCCTTTAGGATGGACTTGTTGGATCTCCTTGCAGTCCAAGGGACTCGCAAGAGTTTTCTCCAACACCACAGTTCAAATGCATCAATTCTTTGGTGCTCAGCTTTCTTCACAGTCCAACTCTCACATCCATACATGACCACTAGAAAAACATAGCCTTGACTAGTCGGACCTTTGTTGGCAAAGTAATGTCTCGGCTTTTTAACATGCTATCTAGGTTGGTCATAACTTTCCTTCCAAGAAGTAAGTGTCTTTTAATTTCGTGGATGCAATCACCATCTGCAGTGATTTTGGAGCCCCCCAAAGTAAAGTCTGACACTGTTTCCACTGTCTCCCCATCTATTTGCCATGAAGTGATGGGATCTGATACCATGATCTTAGTTTTCTGAATGTTGAGCTTTAAGCCAACTTTTTCACTCTCCTCTTTCACTTTCATCAACAGGCTTTTGAGTTCCTCTTCACTTTCTGCCATAAGGGTGGTGTCATCTGCATATCTGAGGTTATTGATATTTCTCCCGGCAATCTTGATTCCAGCTTGTGCTTCTTCCAGCCCAGCATTTCTCATGATGTACTCTGCATATAAGTTAAATAAGCAGGGTGACAATATACAGCCTTGACGTACTCCTTTTCCTATTTGGAACCAGTCTGGTGTTTCATGTCCTGTTCTGTTGCTTCCTGACCTGCATACAGATTTCTCAAGAGGCAGGTCAGGTGGTCTGGTATTCTCATCTCTTTCAGAGTTTTCCACAGTTTATTGTGATCCACACAGTCAAAGGCTGGCTTACTTTAAAAATAAAGATGGTTTATCTTGTCATGTACCTGATTATAACTTGGCAGGATGGAATTCAGGTACAATTTGGTCAAGGCTATAGCTCGGTTGCTCTGTGATTCTTTCGGTGCTGCCCTCCTCTGAGCACTCTTTCCGTTTTTGGTCAGCTTTTTGATAGTGGCAAAATGACTGCAGCTTTTTCAGCTGTCATATCTCTATATTTTACCGTCCAGTAGAAAAAAAATTATCTGTTTTCCTAGCCATCAAGAAAAGTTCTGTTTTAAACTCTGATTTAGGTCATATGTGGGGTGAGATGGGAGGAATTTATAATGTGTTTGGCTGAAGCTCTGTGTTTGTTAGTTTCAAAAGAGATGGCTTTTGTCATCCTGTCTGGGTGCCTGGTCCTGATGATACATAGGTGCTCAGATAATGCCATCAATGTGACTTGAGTGTTCATAGCTTCCATGAAGTCACAAACATCCATGTAGACTCATGCCTCCAGCATCTCCCTGGAGCAGGGATTCTCAGCTCTGCCATATTGAATCATTTGGGAAATCTTAATGGTGCCTAGCTTCCACCCCAACTCAAACAAACAAGACTTTCTTGGGGTAAAGTTCAATAATCCAAGTTTGACAAAGGTCCTTGAGTGACTCCAATGTTCAGCCAGGATTGGAACCCACTTATCTACAACAGTGCTTCTCAGTAGGGTGTAAAGGAGGGGAGGTTCTGTCCCCAGGGGACACTTGTCATTGGTCATTGACATTCTATTGACATTTGGAGCCGTTTCTGGTGGCCACAACTGGAGGGAAGTCATTATAGGTATCTAATAGTATGGTGCTAAACATTCTATAAGGTAGAGGATAACCCCCAACTGCAAAAAAACTACCTGGGCCAGGTGTTGATAGTATGGAAGTGAAGAACATTTGACCTAGAGGGCAAAGGTTTTAGAAACAGTCATTTGTTTGCAGCATGTTCTGGCACCCCGGTAGGCGAACATATAGGGTAGAATGGTTGTTTTCAAGCCTAATTGTACTTAAGGATTAACAAGAGTACTTGTTTAAAATGAAACTTCCTGGGTCCCATGCTCTGAAGAATTAATTCATGCAATCTGAAATGAGAGTCCAGTTAGCTGAACACTTACTTTGATAAAGTTGATTTGAATGTCAGTGTTCCACAGAGCACACCTCGAGAAACAATAACAGAATGTTCCTTGGCCTTGTAAAATCAAATAAAAACCCAGCTCTCATCTTCTTTGGAGGAAAGATTGCCTGAAGACAGGGTTCCAGTGCACCAAGCAAGTTCTGAAGGTTTCACTGACATTCGTTTTTATAGCTCTGAGGAGGTAAATTCTCTCCTTTCTGAGAGTGCTGAGAGATGAGTCAGAAAGAAAAACAAGATACCACCCCCCCCACAGAGGAATGTCCAGTTTAATGGACATTAATGTAGTTGCAATGAGCCTAGTCTGAGCCTGCTAGAAGCTCTGTGGCCAGGACTGTGTTTATCATCTCACTGTGATGCCTGCATGTGAAACCCCCAGGTACCAGACCCTGGCTGCCTGGGAGGTTTAGGGAAGAGAGAGGAGTCCTCGTGAACTTCAGCCATCCATCCTGCCTCCTGAGGTGGGGGACCCTGGGCCTCTGTCAGAGATCCAGCACTGGGCATAGACACACTGCTTCAGCAGGCACAGCTAACTAACTGCCTCTTCCCTTTGCTGCTTGCATAGGTTTAGCAGAATTTATCCTAAAAATAACAGAGCAGAGTCCTGTCTGGATACCTTCTGCCCGATGTTTCTTCAGGGTTGTGCAGTGATGGTTCTGCCACACTTGTCATCTCCTCGTAAAGGCAGCATTTTGCAGGATGGCTGGTAAAGAACTGTACTGGGCTTTGGAGACAGAAGATAGCGGTTAAGTCCAGGCTCTGCCTCTGACCAGCCTCATTGACTTTGGATACGTCACTTAACCCTTGTGGGTGGGGCTAAGTTTTACAAACATGCCTATAAAATGGATATCTTTTAAAAACCAATTATGTGGGATCAGTCTGAGCATCAAATCAGATAAAATGTGTGTTAGTGCTTGGTTCTTTGGTTGGTAAAGAACCATATGTGGGTCCCATTCTAAGCAGATGGTGGTCCCCTTAATACTGATGATGCCCAACACATTCCCGGCACATAGCAGACAGTATATGATGCAAACATTCACTATTTCTCTTGTTTGATTAATGCTGTCTCCCTGCCCTAATTCCACCAAGGCAGAGGCAGTGTCTAACTTTCTGCACATCTGTTTTCCTCTATTTTCTAGCCCAGTGCCCAGCTTGATAAATACTTGTTGAGTAAGTGAACAAATGAACACATATATGAAAAATGAAGTCAAGTCAACAAAGGTTTTGAGAATGCCTCCCACATGCTAGGGTTTAGTGGTCAGGAATTTTTTGTGGCAAGAAACAGAAACCCAATCAAGCTAATGTAAAGTGAAAGAAACAATTAAGGCTAGAAACACAGCTGAGTCTTGAGGGGCAAGATGAAAAGCTGGAAACCAGCATGCTCCAATCAATGAGTTCACTTACCCGGACTATCTCTCCCTCTCTCTTCCTCACTCTTCTCCCATCCCTTCACTTCCTCTCTACAGTGCGTTTTATTCTCTTTACCTTCATACTAGCTCCTTCTGCTTTGAGTATATTTGAGATCCAGACCTCTCCAGCTTCACATTTTAAGCACCAACTCTTATCATCAGAATCTCTGAGTGCCAAGCCCAAATTTTCCAGAACAAAATTAGGTATGTCTCGGCTTAGAGAAGGAATCCACCCCAGGTCTAACCAGCCATGATGGCAGAGGTAGTGTGTGTGGTGAGGGAGGTCCTCCGAGCCACCCCCAGTGTGGAGGGGCCCCAAAAGCAGAGGCGCAGAGGGCAAACGCTGACTGGTTCTCTCAGAGGGGGAATGGAGGCTCAGCGGTGATTATCGATCGAGATTATTGTGTCTGGAACGCTGGCACTGTGTTGAGCGCTGGGGCAAGGACCATTCATTCGTTATTTAAGAAATATCCACTGAAAAAAAAAAAAAAGAAAGAAATATCCAGTGAATGCCTTCCATGTTCTGGTCTTTATTCCAGGTGCTGGGATCCAGCAGTGAGAAAGAAGACAGTCAGGAACTTTGTCCCCCCGGAACCCTCATTCTACAGGACAAACAATTGTACATTACAGCAACTGTGAACACTAGCAGGATAACTTCAGATAAGTGCATGGAGGAAATGGCAATATAATATAAGATGATGGGGCAAGGAGTGAGGCGGTTATTTTTAACAGCCACTTACAGTGTTTTAGTCTGTCTTAATGGCCCAAAATATCCAAAATAGTGCCAGGATCTTGTTGTTCTATTTATGAAGAAGGACTTCAAAGTAGAATCCAGAATGTTCCTTGCAATTCTCTCTGTGCTTATCATGATATGAAGAACAATCCAGGGCAAGGAATGGAGTTTGGGCTGGTTTAGGAAGAACCAGGGGCAGGAGTCATCTTCTCTTGACTCTCTATGGCTCAGGACAAGCCACATTCCAGGAGCCACCTATCTTTGCCTTCTCTGGGGGCCTCCCTAGTGCCAGCATCAGGGGGAGGGCGGGGGAGTGCATGGGAGAGATGTTCTTCTGTTTATTGCAACTCCAAGTCTCGTGGACTTTTCCCAGTAGTCTCCCACAGAAAGGGTGTAGCAATGGGCAAGTCGATACTCTCAGCAGCCTTAGAAACGCAACAGCTGACGTTTACTGCAAACTTAACTACAGGAAGCAATTAACTGTCCTGGCCAACAATTTCAGAGTGAGAGAGGATACTCTACACGGTCAGAGGGTGTCCTACAATTCAAGTCAATCTGACACTCTCTAAGGAGAGAGAGCTCCAGGTTCCACAGGTGAATAATTCAATCCCACACCTTGTTAACATAAAAAGACACCTTTGTCACTCATCACTTAAGATATTCTTAGGGTTTTAGGAGCTCTGTGCCAGAAATGGGGATGAAGACCAAATATATATTTCTTGTTCTAAAATGAAGTATCACAGCTCTGTTCTAAAAGCTCTACATGTATTAATTTCTACAATTATACTATGAGGTACAATTATAATCCCCCTTTTACAGTTAAGGAAGTCAAGCCACAGTCACTCCCCACTTCCCTGTTCCCTTAGCTCCTGGCAACTACCTGCTGACTTTCTGTCTCTCTGACTTTACATGTTCTGGACGTCTCATATAAATGGAATCAGCATGTGGTCTTTGTGTTCAGCTTCCTTCACATAACGTATGTTTGAGGTTCATCCATGTTGTAGCACGTATCTGTACTGCATTCCTTTTTAAAGCTTCATACTATTCTATTGTGTGGATGTAACTCATTTTATTTATCTATTCATCCGTTGATAGCCATTGTAGTAGCTTTCCGTTTTGGCTATTATGAATAACATTGTTACCAACAAACATGTATGTAGAAGTGTTGTGGATGCTTGTTTTTAATCCCCTTAAGTACAAACCTAAGTGCTATTGTTCCTCTTATTGGTTATAGGGTGTTGATTCTTATAGGTATTTTGTTCACCAATTACTATATAAGGTAGTTTTTTGTTATCTGTTTATATGTGAAGAGGCAGCGGAAGAAGGGAAAGGTAGAGACAACCTTGTCTCATGAATTGATCTCAAGTCTTAGGGAAGAGAGGAAATAGTTAAGAGCTCAAGAAGTTCCTGAAGCACCTAGTAATAATACTCTGTGCCCTGGCAGGATGCTTTGGGACCCAAAGGATGGGGTTCAATATGGTGGGGACCGTGTCCCCATATTGATGCTGGAATGAGGGCCAGCAAGGAGGTGGCTGAGGGATATGAGCTGGTGGGCAGTGGCTTCCACAAAGAGGCCAGGATGTGAGAACACGCTGTCACATGGGAAGGCTCGGGGGGTAAGTGTCAGCCTGATTTGGGAATGAATCTTTAACCCATAGGCTAACAACTACCATGATCACATCCCGTGGCCCTACCTCTAAGACCCTTGTTCAAATCCACGGTCACTTTTTGCCTTTTAGGGAATTCTAGGCCTGACAAGGATAAGCACAATAGCTGTGAGCCTACTGAAGGAAGGAAAGATGGAAGCATCTGTGACCTTTTAAATCCTCATATTTCTACAAAGCCCAGTATTTCTCATGAGTGTTTTACAGATTGGAAGAAAAGCGATTTTGTACCATGTAAATTATTTTGAGTTTCTGGTATCCAGCAGGAAGATCCTCAGAGCATGTTTTATGCCAGTCCATTAGAATGCGTGCCTTATTGATGAACCAATAAAGCATGCCCTGCCTGGGCCTTGTAATGGAATCTCCTAATTCATAATTATTATTCAGATAAGGTACCACCCCATTAATCTGATTTCCCTTCTGTAGTAATTGGGGTTTAATTTCTATTTTATTAGCCAAGATTGGTAAATCTTTTGAGCTTTTGGTTCCAGGCGTTTGCTCTGAGAGTCTGCTATGTCCTTCAGTGTTTGGAGGTTAAAGATACTTTTCTGTAAACAAGGAAGCCTGTAACATCTTCTCTTTGTGTGTTCTTACCTTTAAGAAGCCCTTCCATGATCTGATGTGGGCCCTGTCCCCACTCGAGAAGGTAGGATGAAGCAGGTATCATGAAGCCCCATTTTTTAAAATTATTTTTTAATTTATTTTTGGTTGTGCTGGGTCTTTCTCGCTGCACTTAGGCTTTCTCTAGTTGGGGTGAGCAGGGTTACTCTTCGTGGCAGTGCACGATGTCTCATCGTGGTGGCTTCTCTTGTTGCAGAGCGCAGGCTCTAGAAGCGCAGGCTCAGAAGACGTGCTGCATGGGCTTAGCTGCTCCGGCAGCATGTGGGATCTTCCTGGACCAGGTATCAAACCAATGTCCCCTGCATTGACAGCAGATTCTAATCCACTCAGCCACCAAGGAAGTTCACGAAGCCCCATTTTTTAACTCATGAGGTTTACAAAGTGTCTTCAGTGGCAAAACAAATGAGTTCTGACAGTGATTCTCTCGGTTCGACACAAGTCCTAGGCTGCATTCATAAGAAGTTAATAATGAAAGTTATAAGATGGTTTTATTGACTTAATTCCCTGGAGAAGGAAATGGCACCCCACTCCAGTACTCTTGCCTGGAGAATCCCATGGAGGGAGGAGCCTGGTAGGCTACAGTCCGTGGGGTCGCAAAGAGTTGGACACGACTAAGTGACTTCACTTTCACTTTCACTTTATTGACTTAACTTGGCAGATCAGTCTGTCTCCCATTTCTCTACCACCACCACTCTCCAAAGCCAGCGAGTGAATAGAGTGCTTCAGAAGCTAATGCTGGAAGCCAAAACACTGTCAGGATGACTGATCCATTTGGCTCAGTTCTGCCTGAAATAAAATAAAGTTCTGCCCAAGCAAAACAATTTTTAAAAATCAGACACAAAAGTGTAAGAGGGGTAAATTTATTCTCATTACACTAGCCCCCCTCCCCCCACAACAAGACCAAAAAATGCATTATTCTACATCTACAATAGCCTGCGACAAACTTAAATTAACATATTGGGTTAATAAACTATTATGAAAACCAATAGTAATTAAAGGGAACACTTCACTGATGAAGTTGACAGAATAGAATGTATTGGCAAGTTCTTAATTTTCTTTTTCTCCCTAATTGCTCCCTCTGGCTGTCTTGGCTTTCAGTTGTTCGTTATCCGAATATCAAGAAAGCGGATCTTGTCTGGGTATTATTGGGTGATTTCAATTACTGAAAGTGCAAAATAGGATTTTATTTTCTAAAGAACTTCTCCAATCTTGTATTTATTCCCTTAAACTCATCATTTTGAGCTATGATTGGTGGTTACATAGAAAGTGGAGGCCAATTGCTTTCCTATGGAATCAGCATAAATGGATTTGAGGTGCAGCAGGAGGTATTAGGACTGATGAGGTGGCTCAGTGGGTAAAGAATCCACCTGCCAGTTCAGGAGATGCAACAGATGTGGGTTCGATCCCTGGGTCAGGAAGATCCCCTGGAGAAGAAAATCGCTACCCATTCCAGTATCCTGGCCTGGGAAATCCCATGGACAGAGGAGCCTGGTGGGCTAGTCCATGGGATCACAAAGAGTCAGACACGACTGAGTGACTGAGCTCACAGGAGATACTAAGGTGCTTCCAGATTGTGGATGCCTAAAAGCACCAAGTGGAGAAGGAAGTGGCAACCCACTCCAGTACCCTTGCCTAGAGAATTCCGTGGACACAGGAGCCTGGTGGGCTGCTGTCCATGGGTCACACAGAGTCGGACACGACTGAAGCGACAGCATGCATGCATGCACGCATTGGAGAAGGAAAGGGCAACCCACTCCAGTGGTCTTACCTGGAGAATCCCAGGGACGGGGGAGCCTGGAGGGCTACCGTCTATGGGGTCGCACAGAGTCGGACACAACTGAAGCGACTTAGCAGCAGCAGCAGCAGCAGCAAATGCACCAAGAAATTCTTCTCTCTTTCATCTTCTCCTCCCGTCATCACTTAATCTGACTCCTATGGGGAGTGTGAGTGAAACAGACATGGTGAGACACAGAACCTAGATAAACAGATAAATAATGGAAAACCCACCAGAAAATTTTCTTTGACTATTCATGATTCTCAGGCCAAATTTGGGGAACATTTGAAATGTATACCTTCATAGATCTGGTGAGGTATAGATAATTTGATTAGAAATCCCTGAATTTAGGTAAACTAACTAGCAAGATGCCGCTCCAAATCTGTCTTTTCCTAAGTGAGGGAGGTTTTGTTTACCTAAATTACTGGATAACTGACATGATGTTTTCCATTCATGTCCATCCGTTCATCTATGGAAACCATACTGTGTTGCATGCCTTCTATATGCCTGTAGGCATTCAGGTAGGTCTTGATGATACATAGATGCATAATCCCTGACCTCAGGACTTTCGGTCATCCACCCCTCAAGCCAAGCCATCAACGCCCACACACTCACACACTGAGGAGACAGAACATTTCAATATGATAAGTGTTTGGAAAAGAAGAATAAAGGGTGGTAACGGAGGGTCATGGTTGGTCTCCTGGAAGTCATGGAAGACTTCCTAGGGTGTATTAGTTTCCTTGGGCTGCCATAATGAAGTACCCTAGACTAGGCGGCTTAAGCAACAGATATTTATTTCCTCACAGTTCTAGAGGCTGGAAGTCCAAAGTCAAGATGAGGGCAGGGCTGATTTCTCCCAAGGCCTCACTCCCTGGCTTTTGGACAGCCATCTTCACGTGGTCTTTCCTCATGTTCACGTAGCATGATTTGCACAAGCAGTCAGGAGGCTGTTCACCTTTCCCGCATGCCAAGTTGCTTCAGTCATGTCCAACTCTTTGCGACCGCATGCCCCATAGCTGGCCAGGGTCCTCTGTCCATGGCATTCTCCAGGCAAGAATACTGAAGTGGATTGCCATACCCTCCTCTGGGGATCTTCCTGACCCAGGAACTGAACCTGTGCCTCCTGTGGGTCCTGCACAGCCATTGGGTTCTTTCCCACAAGTGCTACCTGGGAAGAACCCCTGCACCTTTCGTAGAATACAATTTGTGGAGGTAATAAGGGTAATAATTGTCCTTGCATATGTAGGTGCAGTTAAAGAAGCTCTTTCATGAAGATGTTTTTGTTCAATCCTCCAAAGTCACAGCTGAGAAAACCATGGCTCAGAGAGACAGAGGGACCTGCCGAGCCAAGGTCACCAAGCTGGCCTGTGAGGTGGAGATGGGACCCAGATTGGGACTCTGTTCTCTCACTCTTCACCCTAGGCTCTTTCTAGGAAATCAGCTTCCTTTCTGAGTGATCAACTGCATTCTCTAGCCGCCCTTCCAAAAAGCCCTGCAGCACATGTTTATTTGTGGTCTACTCCACAGCCTTGTTAAAAACATTCACCCTTTTAAGGGAGAAAGAAAGCTGTCACTTGAGAAGCACTGATTGCCATAATTACAGCCGCCATTTGGTGACGTTGAGTGAGAAAACCCCAATGACTTAAGAGACAAACCACACTCCATATGCCACAATCTGTCAGGGGCCAGCATTTGACAGAAAACAGTTTGCTGGAAGCTTTTCTGTTGTGTTTCCAAAAGAGATAGACATATTGCTGGGAACCACTCTTGATACAATGATTTTTCTCATTGCTGAGTTATGTTTTCTCAACCACTTTTAGGTGCTACCTTCCTTTTTTTTTTAATTGATTGGTCTATTTATTTATTTTTGGTTGCACTAGGTCGTCATTGCTGCCTGTGGGCTACCCTCCCGTTGCCATGCACAGGCATCTCGCTGCAGTGGTTTCTCTTGTTGTGGAGCACGGGCCGTAGAGTGCACGAGCTTCAGTACTTGCAGCACCTGGGCTCAGCACTTGTGGAGCACGGCCTTTAGTTGCTCAGAGGCATGTGGAATCTTCCTAGACCAGGCATTGAACCATGTCCCCTGCATTGGCAGGTGGATTATTATCCAATGTACCACCAGGGAAGTCCTGGGTGCTACTTAATCTCCCCCTACCCCACCACCCCATCCTTTATCAGAACCTTGGCCCCAAAGGGCCATGACTTCCCTAAAGCCTGGATACTGTTAACAAGATCACCTTTCTTTCTTTTCATCTTTATCATCAGAAATTTTGTGGTTCACCAGGACCATTTTGTCCAAGACCCAGACCAAGAAACTTTGTCATCATGCCCAATAACTTCCACACAACAAAAAAAAAGGATCAGAAGAGGAGATGGGAGTGGTTATCTCTGTGCCCCCTCCAGCCAGGATTTCACTGTGCCCACCTCCCTCCTCTTCCTTTGTCTTCATGGTTCCATCACCCTGTCTCAATGTACCCATTGTCTTGAAGGCCTCTCTGCCTTGACCAGAATGTGGCTGAACCCCACACTTAATCTAAAGTTTTGCATAATATATCATGTGCACTAGAAACGAATATCCTGGGAATCATTCCACAATACCAGTAATTCTCAACCAGGAGTGATTTTGTTCCCCCAGGAGGCATGTGGAAACGTCTGGGAGCATTTTTGTTTGTCACAACATAAGGGAAGGGGTGTTTGCAAGATTTAGCAGGTGGAGAGACTTCCTTGGTGGACCAGTGGTTAACACCCTGTGCTTCCACTGCAAGGGTCTTGGGTTCAATCCCTGGTAGGGGAACTAAGATCCTGTATATTGAGTGGTGCTGTCAAAAAAATAAAAATCTAGCTGGGTGGAGCCCAGGGATGCTGCTAGGCATCCTACAATCCACATGGCAGCCCCCACAACAAAGAATTATCTGGCCCCTGTGTCAGTCCTGCTGAGGTTGAGAAACCGTGGTTTATACAAGTGATACTTTAGACTTTATTCTATGCCAGGCCTTATGGTAGAAATAAAAGATTCTGTGATAAGCATGCATTTTTACCCTCTAAAAATTCACTGTCTAGAGGAAGGTATATATAATTTAGTGTGATTTAAGCTGCCAGTAACAAGATCCCAAGGATTGGCTTAAAGATAGTTTAAATTTTCTCATGTAACAAAAATATGGAAATAGGTTGTTTTAGGATTGGTTAACTAAGCAACTCGACAATGTGAGGTGTGAGTCAACTTCTCCAGAATATTCTTGGCTTTCTTTTCATGTTTACAAAGTGGCTGCCAAAGCACCATTCTCACAGTCAGTCAGTTCAGTCGCTCAGTCATGTCCAACTCTTTGCGACCCCATGAACCTCAGCACGCCAGGCCTCCCTGTCCATCACCAACTCCTGGAGTTTACACATACTCACATCCATCGAGTCAGTGTTGCCATCCAGCCATCTCATCCTCTGTCGTCCCCTTCTCCTCCTGCCCCCAATCCCTCCCAGCATCAGAGTCTTTTTCAATGAGTAAGCTCTTCACATCAGGTGGCCAAAGTACTGGAGTTTCAGCTTCAACATCAGATCTTCCAATGAACACCCAGGACTGATCTCCTTTAGGATGGACTAGCTGGATCTCTTTGCAGTCCAAGGGACTCTCAGGAGTCTTCTCCAACACCATAGTTCAAAAGCATCAATTCTTCGGTGCTCAGCTTTCTTCACAGTCCAACTCTCACATCCATACATCACTACTGGAAAAACCATAGCCTTGACTAGACGGACCTTTGTTGACAAAGTAATGTCTCTGCTTTTTAATATGCTGTCTAGGTTGGTCATAACTTTCCTTCCAAGGAGTAAGTGTCTTTTAATTTCGTGGATGCAATCACCGTGTGCAGTGATTTTGGAGCCCAGAAAAATAAAGTCTGACACTGTTTCCACTGTTTCCCCATCTGTTTGCCATGAAGTGATGGGACCAGATACCATAATCTTAGTTTTCTGACTGTTGAACTTTAAGCCAACTTTTTCACTCTCCTCTTTCACTTTCATCAAGAGTCTCTTTAGTTCTTCTTCACTTTCTGCCATAAGGGTGGTGTCATCTGCATATCTGAGGTTATTGATATTTCTCCCAGCAATCTTGATTCCAGCTTGTGCTTCATCCAGCCCAGCATTTCTCATGATGTACTCTGCATAGAAGTTAAATAAGCAGGGTTACAATATACAGCCTTGACGTACTCCTTTTCCTATTTGGAACCAGTCTGTTGTTCCATGGCCAGTTCTAACTGCTGCTTCCTGACCTGCATACAGGTTTCTCTAAAGGCAGGTCAGGTGGTCTGGTATTCCCATCTCTTTCAGAATTTTCCACAGTTTATTGTGATTCACACAGTCAAAGGCTTTTGCATAGTCAATAAAGCAGAAATAGATGTTTTTCTGGAACTCTCTTGCTTTTTCGATGATCCAGCGGATGTTGGCAATTTGATCTCTGGTTCCTCTGCCTTTTCTAAAACCACCCTGAACATCTGGAATTTCATGGTTCAGATATTGCTGAAGCCTGGCTTGGAGAATTTTGAACATTACTAGCATGTGAGATGAGTGCAATTGTGTGACAGTTTGAGCATTCTTTGGCATTGCCTTTCTTTGGGATTGGAATGAAAACTGACCTTTGCCAATCCTGTGGCCACTGCTGAGTTTTCCAAATTTCCTGACATACTGAGTGTAGCACTTTCACAGCAACATCTTTCAGGATTTGAAATATCTCAACTGGAATTCCGTCACCTCCACTAGCTTTGTTCGTAGTGATACTTCCCAAGGCCCACTTGACTTCACATTCCAGGATGTCTGACTCTAGGTGAGTGATCACACCATCATGATTATCTTGGTCATGAAGATTGTTTTTATACACTTCTTTTGTGTATTCTTGCCACCTCTTCTTAATATCTTTTGCTTCTGTTAGGTCCATAGCATTTCTGTCCTTTATTGCGCCCATCTTTGCATGAAATGTTCCCTTGGTATCTCTAATTTTCTTGGAGAGATCTCTAGTCTTTGTTATTCTGTTTTCCTCTATTTCTTTGCATTGATCGCTGAAGAAGACTTTCTTATCTCTCCTTCCTATTCTTTGGAACTCTGGATTCAGATGCCTATATCTTTCCTTTTCTCCTTTGCTTTTTGCTTCTCTTCTTTTCACAGCTATTTGTAAGGCCTCCTCAGACAGCCATTTTGCCTTTTTGCATTTCTTTTTCTTGGGGCTGGTTTTGATCCCTGTCTCCTGTACAATGCCACGAACCTCCGTCCATAGTTCATCAGGCACTCTATCTATCAGATCTAGTCCCTTGAATCTATTTCTCACTTCTACTGTATAATCATAAGGGATTTGATTTAGGTCATACCTGAATGGTCTAATGGTTTTCCCCACTTTCTTCAATTTAAGTCTGAATTTGACAATAAGGAGTTCATGATCTGAGACACAGTCAGCTCCCGGTCTCTTTTTGCTGACTGCAAAACAACCCCAAAAGCAGGATAGATGAAAAGTATTTGGGATCTCCTTTAGTGATATCATTTCTTTCTTATGAAGAAGAAAAAAATCTTTCCAGAAGCTCCCCAAGCCCAGTAGGCTTTCTCTTTATTCTTCAGACTAGAATTGGGACCCCTACCTGTCCTTAAACCCTTCAGGGAAAGTTGGAAATGAGATTACCATCAGGAATTAGCAAGCTTTCTCTGTAAAGGATCATATAGAAAATATTCTAGTCTTCGAGTGCAATATACGGTCTGTGTTGCACATTCTTTTAATTTTTATAACTGTTAAAACTATCTTTAGTTCAATGGGTCATAGTTTGCTAATACCTGGAAAAATTGCTTTCTAATACCTGAAAAAACCAGGGTTCTATTATCAAGGAGAATGGGAATAAAGACTCTTGGTAAGCAGACAGCTGTGTATGCTACAGAAGGGTGTGCAAATAAAAGGTAATTACAACACCTCAGGACAAGTGCTGTGATAAGAATGCATAAAAGAGGCTGTTGCCATTAGATGACCCCCAATGATCCCTGCTTCCTAGTACTCATCTGCTTGTATTAGGTTGGTTTTTTGGACTAATGGAAGGGACGGCATATGGCTTTAGAGGCCAGGTCCTAAAAGACACAGCTGCTTGTCCCTCATTCTCTTGAAGTGCCATTCTGGGGAAAACTAGTTGCCTTGTTGTGAGAACAATGTAAGGAACTGTTGAGAGGCCCACAAAGAGAGGAGCTGAGGCATCCCACCCACGACCAGCTCCAACTTGTCAGCCGTGGGATGAATGTCCCTGGAAGCAGCTCCTCCAGACCCAGACACCCTTTGGCTTGCTTGCAGCTCTGGTTCATATCTTAATGGCAACCTCATGAGAAATCCTGGGCCAGAACTCAGCTAAGCAGCTTCCGAATTCCCAACCCACAGGAACTGTAAGACAATACATACTGATTAAGTCCCTTAGTTTTGGGGTGATTAGTTACACAGCCATGGATAACACCAGCCTTAGTCTTAAGACTTTTGAAATGGAATTTTCAAATATTAGTAAGACAGTAAGGTGTAGTAGGGAGAGGAGGGTGGAAACCCAACAGACCAGGACTCAGGAAGCCTGGGACCTCTACTTCATTTGTGAACTTGAGGCAGACTGACTCACTTCTTGGGATGACATAAGCACATCTTGGAAGAAGAAGGTATAGTTGACAGAAAAAAAAAATGAGAGAACTATCAAATGCTTGTAGAATAAACTATATATTTAATACAAGTCTCAGTTATTTTCTCTGAGGCAGTAAATAACTTATCTTTTTTCCCCATTCATCTCAAAGATAGAAATACAGGAACACCCATAGGACCAGGAGAGGTTGGACTGGGATACAAGTGTCCACCGTTAGGAAAAGCAATGGTTCAGAACCAAGGACAGTAGCCTGAGCACCTCTGCCACTTCCCTCCACAGGCAACTTGGGGCTTGATATGCATTTTCTGGCAGCCATTCTCTGATATGTAAAATTGGAGGAGTTGAATCATAGGCTGTTTAAAACTCAGCTCGAATCTGAAAATTCATGCTTCCAGCTTCTTTGTACTACTCTTAGATCCCTGTCAAACACCTTCAGTTCCTGCTAATGTAGAAGGTCAGCTTTGTCTATCAGATGGACGTAGCGCTGAGCTTGATATACTGAACTCACAGCAATTTACCAAGGGAAAGAGGACAAGGGAAGGTGCTAATTTATTTCTGTTTATTCAGCGCACATTTACTGCTGCTTGCGATTATTTGCCAAGCCCTACAGGGGGGAAAGGGGGGGAAGTCACAGACTCTTTCCTCAAAAAAGTCTGCAGTCTAGAGGGGAAGTGACAAGGACTCAAATAGCTCTCTTTACTGTGTTTCCTCCTTCCTCCTTCATACACACACTATATACATCTTCCTACATAAGACTGACTCTCAGAGCAGCACCTTGAATTTTTTCTTCCATGTTGGTTTAACTTATCTGTGTTACCATACACTTTATTTATTTTTTATTTTTTTACCATACACTTTAAACCTCATCTGTCTTATGGAATGAAGGTTAATGAGGTCATGATTAACAGACATGTTTTAATTTGGGCAAGTCCACTGTTAAAATTTGTATGTTGGCCAAATGGAACTAACGAGATTGGCTCTGCCTATCTGTAGCTTTTGTCAGCTTAGCATGCCTCCTTCCATTGCAGAGATAGTACCCCCAGCCCTAATTCCATGTGGCTGTAGCTGGACTGTCAATCACATTTACTGTCTGGTCACCATAGTAACCATACACGTGAGCCCAGCTAATGGTGACAAACTGCTCCAGTGTTCACAGAGGTTGGCTCAAGGGATGGGTACATGACTGAGGCAGGGCCCATTAGAATCTCCCCACATGATCTGATTTCTGCTTCATGTGGAGTTACAATCTACAAGGATGACATAAGCTTTAGCTGCCTGTAGGAAGCCGTCTGCAATAGAAGAAGATCACACTAATGTGTTAAAGAAAAATGAAACCAAGATACATAGAGGGAAGGGTTAAGATAGAATGAAAGAGAGGGAGGGAGAGAGGTTGTTTGACCTCTGGATCTAGCCAGACCTGAATATAATACATTTTATATATGCCAATTGGCTTCTGGGTAGCTCAGAGGTACAAAATCTGAATCAAAGCAGGAGACCCAGCTTCAATCCCTGGGTCAGGAAGATCCCCTGGAGAAGGGAATGGAACCCATTCCAGTATTCTTGCCTGGAGAATTCCATGGACAGAGGTGCCTTGCGGGCTATAGTCTATGGGGTTGCAAAGAATTGGACACTACTGAGCAACTAACCCACACTCATATATGCTAATACATTCCCTCTTATGCTTAAGCATGCTTGAGATATGTATCTTTCATTTGCAACCTAAAGAATCCTGACTAACATGTGAACTCTAAGAGTTATTATGAGGACAAGAAAAATATTTGAAAACCTTTTGTCTAGCAGAAAGTGTAAAAACTGCCATAATGTTCTCTGGAGCTGATCCTTTAATCTCTCCAGGTGTCCTTAAGTGCATAATAAACATTATTCCTTCAATATAGTCCTGCAGCCATGTTGCCCTGATGGTGGAGAAAATGTTCAATTGCCCCTCCTTTGATATTAGGCTAATGTGTTTCATTTATTGAATTTCTCAGGGAACTACATAATAACCTGACAGAGCTCTGTCTTCTTTCCGTATGGGTTAAAAATGCCTAGCTGCTCAGAGTTAAGTGCAAACAGCTTTTTGCATAACAAGAACCTTAAGGAAACCATTGCTCCCTTAATGTTTTGCTTAAATTGCAGTGAAATGGCTGCCATTTTGGATGATAGGACACTCCAACACTCACTGCCTTTGATTTTATCTGCACTAAGATGAATCTATTACAGTGACATTCCTGAAATTCTGAGGGAGGGAAAAACTTTTGCAGATGTTCTCTCAAATTAACTTCTCTCTCTTTTGGAGTGAGGAGCTCTTTACAAAAGCTTGCATTTCTAAAGCATTTTTAGGGAGTCCTTTTGGAGCCTTGACTTCAAGTCAGAACCATAATTAGTCTTATTTTTTCCTCCAAACTTGAAATATCTCTGCTGGAAACATGGGACTTTGTGTTTTTCCCTAAAAGTAGGACATTTTAGAGTATAATTTAGAGATGTTGAAGAGTCAATGGTTGAAATGAAGGGAGGGGCTGCAGTGGAGTCTAAAAATTTGGTGAATTAGAGCTTCCAGCTGATAGAGGTGGTTTGGACCCCTTCAGAACCCACCTAGGTCAAGTAATTTCTAAAAATTGACCTATAGCCCACAGGTCTTCCTAAAATGGTAATTAATAATTATTAAAAGTGCTAGCCCTTTCTTGAATTTTTATAAGGACTTTTCAGTTCAGTTCAGTTCAGTTCAGTTCAGTTCAGTTCAGTCGCCAGTCGTGTCCGACTCTTTGCGACCCCATGAATCGCAGCACACCAGGCCTCCCTGTCCATCACCATCTCCCAGAGTTCACTCAGACTCACGTCCATCGAGTCCGTGATGCCATCCAGCCATCTCATCCTCGGTTGTCCCCTTCTCCTCCTGCCCGCAATCCCTCCCAGCATCAGAGTCTTTTCCAATGAGTCAACTCTTCGCATGAGGTGGCCAAAGTACTGGAGCTTCAGCTTTAGCATCATTCCTTCCAAAGAAATCCCAGGGTTGATCTCCTTCAGAATGGACTGGTTGGATCTCCCTGCAGTCCAAGGGACTCTCAAGAGTCTTCTCCAACACCACAGTTCAAAAGCATCAATTCTTCGGTGCTCAGCCTTCTTCACAGTCCAACTCTCACATCCATATATGACCACAGGAAAAACCATAGCCTTGACTAGATGGACCTTAGTCGGCAAAGTAATGTCTCTGCTTTTGAATATACTGTCTAGATTGGTCATAACTTTTCTTCCAAGAAGTAAGCGTCTTTTAATTTCATGGCTGCAGCCACCATCTGCAGTGATTTTGGAGCCCCAGAAAATTAAGTCTGACACTGTTTCTACTGTTTCCCCATCTATTTCTCATGAAGTGATGGGACCAGATGCCATGATCTTCGTTTTCTGAATGTTGAGCTTTAAGCCAACGTTTTCACTCTCCTCTTTCACTTTCATCAAGAGGCTTTTTAGCTCCTCTTCACTTTCTGCCATAAGGGTGGTGTCATCTGCATATCTGAGGTTATTGATATTTCTCCCAGCAATCTTGATTCCAGCTTGTGCTTCTTCCAGTCCAGCATTTCTCATGATGTACTCTGCATATAAGTTAAATAAGCAGGGTGACAATATACAGCCTTGACGTACTCAGGTCTCCTAAATTGTCATTAGTACTCACAGGTTCTATTTCTAAAATCCTATTAAATAGTTATCAAGTGGTCAGAAACTAAGCTTATTGCACTATTGAGTTACTGGGGCCTCAAATTCAGTGTTAATTTACTATATGCCACCTACAGTGGTCCCATCTCTATTCCTCTAAGACCACGTTCATTACCTCTACAGGCCCTTTGCGCTTGGTATTTCCTCTGCCTTGGAGTACAGTTTTTAGTTCTTTAAACATTGGGCTTGCCATTTAGATATCAACGCAAAAGACTCCTAAGGACCTACCCTGCCCAACCCATGAAAACAGCCACCTATTAGTCACTCTTGGCTACTGTATCCCGTCTCGTTCTGTATCTTGCTTTTTGTCTTTATTGTAATCTTGCCCCTAGAATTTCAGTTCCCCAAGGACACAGGCCTGGTCGTCTTTTTCACATCTGTATCACCAGCTGCTAGAAACTATGCCAGATGCAGGGTGGACACTCAATGAATATCAGCTGGATGAGAAAAAGCACAGGCTTCTCGTTGCAGTGGCTTCTCTTACTGCAGAGCCACAGGCTCTAGGTGCACGGGTTCAGCACTTGTGGCTCATGGACTCTGGAGCACAGGCTCAGTAGTCTCTCCGTGGTATGTGGGATCTTCCTGGACCAGGGATCTACCCTGCGTCCCCTGCAATGGCAGGTGGATTCTTAGCCACTCCACCACCAGGAAGTGCCTGGTCGCATGATTTTGATTATGATCCAGCGTGCTTCCTCTGATCAGATTCTCTAGTCATCCCAGCAATTATTTGGTTCAGTAGCCTGTTAATAAACCCTTCCCACCTTATTTTTGTTAAACATGTGCTATTTCTTGCAACTAAGTCCTCTGCCATTTTCATGGCGTTTGTTCATCACATATTTATAGAGCAACTCCTTTGTGGCGAGCACTGGAGATACAGCAAGGAACCACTCAGGAAAAGGTGCTGCTCTCCTGGAGATCACGTAAAATAGCCTCACTCTTCCTTTACTTCCTCCCTGCATCGTCATTCTGCTGATTAAATGTCCCCAGCTTCTTCAACCTCGCCTAGTGGACACAGTTTTAGTCCCAACATCATCCTATTCCCTGTAGCCCGCCCCCCCCCCCCCCCCCACCACCAATGCTATAAGAGTTCAGTGGAGTATGTGTGAGGAATCTTAAGTAGCAAGTGTTAGAAACTCAATCATATTGAATTAAGTAAAAAATATATATGTATACACACACACACACACACACAGAGGCTCAGAAAACTGAAAATTCTAGGGCAAATCAGGTCCAGGCGAGACTGGTCAGTGGCCCTGTATGCATGTGCTAGGGCTATCATAACAAAGCACTCCATGATGGATGGCTTTAAACAAAGAGAACAGAGATAGAGATATATGTATATAGACCCATTTAATTTATTTTACTGAAGTATATTTGATTTACAACATGGTGTTAATTTCTGCTATGCCACAAAGTGATTCAGATATATATATATATATATTCTTTTCATATTTTTCCATTATGGTTTATTATAGGATATTGAATATAGTTCCCTGTGCTATACAGTAGGACTTTGTTGTTTATCCATTCTGTATATAATAGTTTATATCTGCCAACCCCAAATTCCCAATCCATCCCTCCCTCTAGGCAACCACAACACTCTTGGCTATGCCTGTGAGTCTGTTTCTGTTTTATAGATGAGTTTATTTGGGCCACACTTCAGATCCCACGTGCCAGTGCTATCTTACAGTGTTTGTCTTTCTCTTTCTCCTCACTTCCCTTAGCGTGACCATCTCTAGGCCGACTCGTGCTGCTGCAGATGGCCTTGCTTCATTCTTTTGTAATGGCTGAGTAGTGTTCCGTTGCATACACCACATATTCATCTGCAGTATCCATCATAGTCATACCACGTGTACTACCCATTCATCTGTCTGTGGCCATTTTCATTGCTTCCATGTCTTGTCTCTTGTAAATAACTGCTGCAGTGGACACTGGGGTTGAGGGTCTTTTCGAATACTGGCTTTCTCTGGATAAACCCCAGGAGTGGCGCTGTCAGATCACCTGACGGTGTCCTTTCAGGTTTTTTATGGAACTGCCGTACTGTTCTCTACAGTGATTGTCGGCTTCCATTCCCACAAGCAGCTTAGGCGGGCTCCCTTTTCTCCATACCCTCTCCAGCTACTTTTGTTTGCAGAATTTCTGAGAATGGCCGCTGTGACTGGTGCAAGGCGATACCTCGTTGTAGTTCTGATTTGCATCTCTCTATTATGGGTGTTGAGCATCATGTCATGTGTTTTATTTTTAAACAGTGTGAGTAAAAGTTACGTCTTGAAACTGACTTTTTCACAGGCTGTGCGTTTTGCATTCTTTTCTGATTCTCTGCCACACAGGACCTTTCTTGAGGGCAGGGGTCATTTACAATCCCCCAGGTCTTGTGAAGTGAAGGTGTTTGTCGCTCAGTTGTGTCCGATTCTTTTGCAACCCCACGGACTGTAGCCGCCAGGCTCCTCTGTCCATGGGATTCTCCAGGCAAGAATACTGGAGTAGATTGCCATACCCTTCCTGACCCTGGAATCGAACCTGGGTCTCTCGCATTGCAGGCAGATTCTTAACCATCTGAGCCTACCAAGGGAAGGCCTTTGTTAAGATGAAGTGTCCATAAGCACCGGTTTTAAGGTTGTTGTTATGGGAAATGGCCACAAGGCGGCAGGATTTCTTCATACCCAGTTCTGGTTACTCAGACAAGAGCTTTATGGAAAGTTCCGTTCCCAGGTCGCAAATTCAAGTGTTACGTGTTAGAGCAAGTACCCAAGCGGGCTTCCTTGGTGGTCCAGTGGTGAAAACTCCTTGCTTCTATTTGATCCAGCAACTGGATCAGTTCTTCTTGGGGGAACTAGAATCCCACTTGCCAGGCAGCCAAAGGGGGAGAAAAAAAAAAAAACCCAAGGGGTTCTGGACTCATTATTTCCTCACCATAACCCCTCACCCCAGAGGTAAATCCCAACTTTGGAAACCATTTGTTTCTGAGTTTTTCTTCTCTGTTTTATTTAGATATCATTGCCTACTGGAGTAGAGTTGAACAAAGTGGTGTTGTCTTGGGTGTTTGGTATCCTGCTTCAGTTATAGAGACATCGAGGTTATAGAGATACTTTCCGTCTGCGGTATTACACAGTGTCGAGTGGAGCTCGCTGAGTTATGCCTTAGCTCCTTGGGGATAATGTGTATCGCCTCTTCTACTGCGTTGATGTTCAAACCACGCTCTGTATTGAAACCTGCCTGAACCCCACCGTTCTTCTTTGGTAACCAGAAATCTCCTTTCTGAGTCTCTGAGTCGGTTTTTCCTTTTAAAATCAGTTCATTTGTGTAGCTGTTCATGTTCCCCCCATCGGGGTGTCACAGACATTTTGTCATCCTCTGGGGGTCCGCCTTCACTTAATCATCTCACATCCGTCCATGCTGCTGGAAGTGACTTCAGCTCTCTATTTTCTCTGGCTGAGGCATGTTACTGTAGGTGTATGAAACAGCTTCTGGATCCATCCGTCTTCCCTGGAACTTGTAGGTGCTTTGCTTTCTGCTTAGTGTAAATAGCGCTGCGGTGAATGCTGGAGTGCTTGTGTCGTTCCCAAGTCCCGGCTTTCTCCAGGAAGGGACCTGGAATGAAAAGGACCAGTCACATGGCATCTCAATTTTCAGTCTTTTAAGGAAATTGCATACTGTCCTCTGGCCTGTTGCCAATTACACGGTTCCCAAGAAGTGTAGTACAGTTCAGTTCTCCATGCCCTCTCGTGAATTTGCTTCTTATACCCCAATGCCCTTTTTTTTTCTTCAACTTTTTACTTTACTGTGGAGAGCAGCTGATTAGCATGAATGTGACAGTATAAGGTGAAGAGCCAGAGGCTCAGTTGTGCATTCCCATATAGCCGTTCTTCCTGAAACAGAACTTGTTAATTTTTTGATGACTGTGGTTCTGAGGGTTGCCTCCTTGCAGTTTTCATTTTCAATTTTCTGACATTTAGGGACGTGGATCAGCCTTACAAGGGCTTTCAAAAAAAAAACAAACCTTTGCTAAATTGAACTCTTGAGATTGGATTTTTGAAGATGGGCTCTGTTGAGTTTTTTCAACCATCTGCCCTGGACAGTTACCTGAGGTCTTGAGGTCAGGTATCCTTTTCAACTAGCTCTTCAGGCTTTGTGCATCCATCAGAAGTGTCCCTAAAGCACCGGTTTTTCTCTTGCTGTTACCAGAGATGTCCACAAGGCGGCAGCACTGTCTCATACGTTACTAGGGCTCCTAGGCTAACTGGATCCCTACAGAGAGCTAGCTGCGTTCCCGGGTTCGAGTGGGAAGCCTGTGCCAAGTCTCGTGTCTTTTGACATTTTTTTCCCCTTCCCCTGAACCCCGCTAGAAGATTCCCAAGTCCTGCCCAAACAGTGATGCTCAGGGTAATTTCGGAACGGGGCCGAAGTCTCAGGAGACACAGGCTGCAGCAGGGACGCCGGGGACTGAGAGTCTTGGAGGCCAGGGGAGTTTTCAAGGAGCTTTCTGCCCAGAAGCCCTGCTGTCTTTTGGGTGCACTAGTCCAGGGGCCTGGTTGGAGCCCGTCTATGGGGTCGCACAGAGTCAGACACGACTGAAGCGACTTAGCAGCAGCAGCAGCAGCAGTTCAGGAGGAGGTGTCCGAGGACACGCCTGCATCTGAAGATCGGGGTCCCATCCACAGGCCACAAGGGACTCCTCCTCCAAAGTGGGGCTCCTTTGCTGATCCATGCTCCCTAACACCCTCTGATTCCGTACAGTCCAGCCTCTGCACCCGCCGTTGCTCAGGGTCTAGGGACGTGTCACCAGCCCAGGTAGCCTAAGCCTGAGGCCAATACCCCACGCATTTATTTCTGAGGTTTTTTTCTCTTTTTAAATTGAGTTATCATTGTATACTGGAGTGGAGCTGATTAAAAAGCAGTGTTGGCTTACGTGTTCGGTATCCTGATTCAGTCATAGAGATACCTATGTGTATTCTTGGGATTCTTTTCCCATTGGCACTATTTCAGGGCATGGAGTAGATTTCCCTGAGTTATGCCTTAGGTCCTGTTGGACTATTTACATTGCCTCTATTATTGTGTATATGTTCAAACCAACCTCTGTATTTAAACCTCCCTGAACCCGACCGTTCTTTTTAGTAACCAGAAGTTTCCAAGTCTCAGAGTCGGTTTCTCTTTTTAAAACCAGTTCATGTGTATCGATGTTCGTATTTCCCCCTTCGGGATATCCCAGACCTTTTGTTTTCCTCTCTGAGTCTCCGTTCACTTAGTATGGTCATTGCAAGTACGTCCATGCCACTGGACAAGATTTTAGCTCATTCTTTTCTCTGGCTGAGGCATATTACTGTAGGTATAGGAAACGGCTTCTTGTTCCATCCATCGTCCCTAGAACTTTTGGGTACTTCGCTTTCTGCTGAGTGTAAACCATGCTGCAGTGACGGTTGCGGTGCCTGTGTTGTTCCAGAATCGCAGCTTTCTCCCAGAAGAGGCCTGGAGTGAAAAGGACCAGTCATGCGGCATCTCAGTTTCCAGCTTTTTAGGCAATCTCTTTATTGTCCTTTGTCCTGACTGTTAACAACTACACAGTCCCCGAGAAGTGTAGTCGCGTTATCAGCTCTCCATGCCCTCTCACACCGTTACTCCTTGTACCCCGCGGTGCCCTGTTTGTTTGTTTGTATTTTTCCCTTCAACTTTTTACTTTACTGTGGAGAAGAGCCAATTAGCATCGATGCTGGAGTCGAAAAGCTGGCTTAAAATCCAACATTCAAAAAACTAAGATCATGGCATCTGGTCCCATCACTTCATGGGAAATAGATGGGGAAACAATGAAAACCATGACTGACTTTATTTTCTTGGGCTCCAAAATCACTGCAGATGGTGACTGCAGCCATGAAATTAAAAGACACTTCCTCCTTGGAAGAAAAGTTATGACCAACCTAGACAGCGCATTAAAAAGCAGAGACATTACTTTGCCAACAAAGGTCCATCTAGTCAAAGCTATGGTTTTTCCAGTAGCCATGTATGGATGTGAGAGTTGGACCATAAAGAAAGCTGAGCACCAAATAATTGATGCTTTTGAACTGTGGTGTTGAATCTTGAGAGTCCCTTGGACTGCCAGGAGATCAAACCAGTCAGTCCTAAAGGAAATTAGTCCTGATTTTCATTGGAAGGATTGAAGCTGAAGCTGAACCTGAAGCTCCAATACTTTGGCCACCTGATGGGAAGAGCTGACTCACTGGAAAAGACCCTGATGCTGGGGAAGATTGAAGGCAGGCGAAGAAGGGGACGACAGAGGATGAGATGGTTGGATGGCATCACCGACTTGATGAACATGAGTTTGAGCAAGCTCCAGAAGTTGGTGATAGACAGGGAAGCCTGGTGTGCTGCAGTCCATGGGGTCGCAGAGTCAGACACGACTGAGCAGCTGAACTGAGACTGGAGTTTCAGGGGAAAAGCAGAGAGAATCAGCCATCCATTCCCATATATCCATTCTCCCTGAAACTGCAGTTTTTAATTTTTTCATGATGGCAGTTCTGAGGGCTGCCAGGTGATTCCTTATTGCAGCTTTTATATTTTTTGTGATATTTAGGGACGTAGATCAGCCTCTCATGGACTTTAAAAAAAAAGAAAACACCAAAACGCCTTTTGTTAATTGAATTCTAAGAGATTGGGTCCTTGAAAGTCTGCCCTGTTGAGGTGTTTTCAACTATCTACCCTGGGCATTGCTTGAGGTCAGGTATTCTCAGCGCTTCAGGCTTTGTGACTAGAAGTGCCCTTAAGCACTGGTTTTCCTCTTGCTGTTACTAGAAATGTCCACGAGGCGGCAGCACTGTCTCGTGCCCTACAGGGGTCCCTCCGCCATCAGAGCCGCGTTCCAGGGTTATAGATTTGAGTGGCAAACCTGTGCCAAGGCCCGTGTCTTTTGACATTTTTCCCCTTCCCCTGCACCCCCGCCCCCAGAAAAATCCTCAATCCTGTCCAAACAGCGATGCTCAGGGTCCTGTCTGAAGGGGCCCAGAGTCTCAGGAGAAACAGACTGCTGTGGGAAACTCCATCATTGGGAGTCTGAGGCCACGTGTCTTTTCAAGAGCTTTCAGTCCAGAGGATCCAGCGTCCTTGGGGAGCATGAGGCTAACTTGAGGTATACTAGAGACTGCCAGGATCTGTGGTTTGAGGTCCCATTCACAGGCCTCAATGCTCTGTTGAAATTTGTGCTCCTCTTGCTAGTCCATCGTCCCCTAGCACCCTGTACTTCAGCCCAGTCCAGCCTTGGGAGTCAAGGCTGCTCAGGGTCCAGGGATCTGTCTCCAGCCCAGGTCCCCGAGGACTGAGACCAATATAATTCCCATTCCTTTATTATTTTTTTTTTGAAACTTGCTACTTGTTTTGATGTGAAAATAATTGGTTTTCATTGGTGTGCTTTTTCTATGTACAGCTGATAATTTCATTTACAACTATATCACAGTGCATCTAGTGGTTTTCTGATTGTTTTCCCGTAGCAGTTAGAGCTGGGAGTGGAGTAGATCTTCTTGTCTGAAGCCAATTGCTCGTGAATTCCTATTACTTTTATATTTCTGTGTATATGCGAATCCAGACCTTCTAATGTGTTTTCCCCTTAACCTTTCCAGTGTGTAATCCTGGTGGTTTAACTCTGTGTGTTTCCTTTTTTGTAAATTTATTCTTTACAAAGTGAACTGCTGTATCTGGTTTTTCCATTGTACTTTAAAGTGACGTGACTGGCTCTTTGTCCCTCTCTGGCTGAATTAGTATATGATCATTCTCGGCGTTCATGTTGCTGCCAATGACTTCATTTCATTCTTCTTTTTTATGGCCGAGTAATAGTTCACTGTATATTTGAACCACGTCTTCTTTGTGCGTTGATCTGTTGGTGGACATTTTTGTTAAAAAGCAAAGTTATTTATTAGTCACAGATTTGGGGGTAGAAATCCAAGGTCAAGGTTTGAACAGCTTTGGTTTCTCCTGAGGCTGCCGCTCTCCCAGCCCAGGTGGGTTTCTGGCTGTCTTTGTCTTTGAAATAACAAGCAGCCGAAAACAGATAGGATGCCATTGTTCAGTATTCCACCAAATTTGAGTTATTTTCTTCTTCTGTATAAAGTTACGGCCGACGAACAACTCTCCCTGGAAATACCGTCGCCCCAAACTCCTCATCAGGGCCAGGGAGCAGTTTGCAGAGTTGTAGCTAAGTCATGTAGCCCAGAGTCCCCGCATCTCAGCACTTCAGCGTTTATATCCACATTTCCATTTTGAACCAGACTTTCAGATGCTCCCCCACTCGTGTGATTAAGGCTCTCATAAGAAAAGACAGTGCCTGGAGCACTTATTAATATTCATCATTATTTTGAAATGAAAACCAAAATGAAATGATGTCAGACATATGAAAATGCATTATGAGAAGTCACCAACTATTGCTATGCAGAACATAGTGCTTGAAGCTTTACAGGTTCAGAGGGTCCATTTCAGTTTACCTGGCTTCCCACTTTAGTTAATTCCGAAAGTAAGTTGCATTGGTTAATTAATCCAGAAAGTAAGTCGTGTTTCTATGTTAAATGAAACACAGTTGGTACACTGAGCATAAAGGTTATCTGCATACCTGACTTTTGACTCATAATAGACCTGGTTTTGAGCCCAGCTCCAACCTTTACTTTCTGGGCACGTAACTGGGCGAGTATTTTAAGCATCAGTTTCTTCATCTACAATATGGCAGTAAATATATGTGGCCCTTATGGTCACTTTGAGGATTAAATAATTAACCTGTGGGATTACAGGGCATGGTGTCGAAGGAAAGCACTTGGCAAAATGGCAACCACTATGAACTTTAAAAAAAAATTTTTTTTTCTTTTGTCATTAGACTACCATAAGTGCACTTAATCTTTGGCTTGACTATGGTGTTTAGATAAATGGAATCTTCGAAAACCCACACCTGGATTTTTTGTTTTTTCTGTCATTAAGGAGGTGCTGTGTCAAAGGAAGTGTTTCATCCTGTTTTTACTTTGTGGTATAAGAGAATTACACCTCCCAGTAATGGTTTCAAAAAGCTGTCTATGCTTACATAGAGTTATTTAAGAAAGAAAGAGCAAATATTCTGGCATCTTCCATCAAACCTGAGAAAAGTATTGGTGTGTTGCTGCTGCTGCTAAGTCGCTTCAGTCGTGTCCGACTCTGTGCGACCCCAGAGACAGCAGCCCACCAGGCTCCCCCGTCCCTGGGATTCTCCAGGCAAGAACACTGGAGTGGGTTGCCATTTCCTTCTCCGATGCATGAAAGTGAGAAGTGAAAGGGAAGTCGCTCAGTCGTGTCCGACTCTCAGCAACCCCATGGAGTGCAGCCTACCAGGCTACTCCGTCCATGGGATTTTCCAGGCAAGAGCACTGAGTGGGGTGCCATTGCCTTCTCTGACTGAGGTGTTATATAACCATAAAAAAGAAAAACCGAACCTAGGAATGATGAACGCTGTGACAGCCGGAAGAGGGAAACACAGAGAGAGCTGGTGAATGGTGGCATTGTTTACAAACGACAGTCCTTGTTCCTGTAGCTCGCTGCTCTAATATAAATTCAGAGGACGCCTTGGAGCTTAGTAAATCAAAAGCAGATTTGAGCCTCATTGATTAAATAAGAAATCAAATCTTCTAGAACCTATTTGCAGCTACAGGATGTTGCCAGAAATTTGAGACTATTAAGGAAAAAATATCAGCCCAAAGCAGAGGGTGGGAATTTAGAAGCTCTCAGGCGTCTGAGTATACGTAAATTCACCATTTCCAAGTGTAACATCACCTTATACCTAGCCAACAAAATAAATGGTCACTGAAGACAGGAATGAAAGGACAGCTTACACTGTCCTTTTTCTTTTTTCTGTCTGTGCCATGAAGCCTGTGGGATTTTAGTTCCCTGACCAGGGATCGATCCTGCACCCCCGGAAGTGGAAACACAGAGTCATAACCCCTGAACCATCAGGGAAGTCCCTGTCCTTTTCCTTTTAACTGAATTATAATTGACACACAATATTATGTTAGTTTCAGGTGTATACCACAATGCTTTCATATCTTCCTACATTTTGAAATGATTATTATGTCTAGTTGCCATCAATCACCAGAGTTACCGCAACGTTTTTAACTTTGCTCCCTATGATGTCCATCACATCCCTGTGACTTATTTATTTTATCGCTCTAAGTTTGTACCTCCTAATCCCCCCACCACCACCCATTTCACCCATCCCCTCAACTGCATTATCCTTTGTCCCTAAGGGGCACTTCATAGCCTGTAGGATCTGCTGAGGACTTCATTTTTGGTTGCTTTATTGGGGAAGGAGTGGAAGCTGGTAAGAGAAAGCGAGAGAATGCTTGTGTCCTCAGTTGTGTCTGACTCTGCCACGCCGTAGACTATCGCCCGCGAGGCTCCCCTGTCCATGAAATTTCCCAGGCAAGAATACTGGAGTGGGTTACCGTTTCCTTCTCCAGGGGATCTTCCCAACCTAGGGATCGAACCTGCATCTCTTGAATCTCCTGGCCCTTTACTACTGTGCCACCTGGGAAGGATGAGGGCAGGGATGGTAACAAATCTCTCCCCTCCCCAGCCCCCATCCACTACGCGTGGAAAGGAAGAAATGTCTCATATCTTTCTGTTTTATTTTCTTTTTAAAAAAATTATTATTATTTTTTTAAATTTTAATTGGAGGCTAATTACTTTACAATATTGTGGTGGTTTTGCCATACATTCATATGAATCAGCCACGGGTGTACATGTGTTCCCCATCCTGACCCTCCCCTCCCCATCCCATCCCTCAGGGTCATCCCAGTGCACCAGCCCTGAGCACCCTGCCTCTTGCATCGAACCTGGACTGGCGATCTATTTCACATATGTTAATACACATGTTTCAATGCTATTCTCTCAAATCATCCCACCCTCGCCTTCTCCCACAGAGTCCAACAGTCTGTTCTTTACATCTTTTTGTACCACATAACTGAGCTTATTGTCCTGGAGATAAATGACCTTCTTAGACCTCTTTCTAGTCCTATAATTTTATAATTCTAAGAATGAAGTCTCCCTCTAGTCATCAAGCAATTAATGTAAGGATCACACTTGGGCAAAAGTGAGATGATGGTGGGGGTCATCCAGTCAATCACTGTCATCCTCAGCTTCCCTTTGGCATTGGGAGCTTGGCAGGTTTAATCAAAGGATGGCCCTGTTGACTGAGTGAATGGACGGTTCCCTGGGTACCACAGTGAACATCAGATGATGTGATCTCTAGCCTGCAGAATGTTGGAAGTGCTGACATAGCAGGATTGAACACAGTAGATTAGGTTTCGGCAATCTTAGTGATAATGATAAGTAACAAGGAGGCTCTGAACAGAGCAACTGTTCCCAAAACCACTAGAATAAATGACAAAAGGAGAATCACAGTGGACCCCCAGCAAAACTTGTTTTCAGTAAAATTCACAACACTTCCTGGTGAGCAGCTCTCCTGCTTTGAGCTACCAAGCACTTCCCTGGTGGCTCAGATGGTAAAGAATCCACCTGTAGTGCTGGAGACCTGGGTTCAATCTCTGGATCAGGAAGATCCCCTGGAGAAGGGCATGGCAACCCACCCCAGTATTCTTGCTTGGAGAATCCCATGGACAGAGGAACCTGGAGGGCTACAGTCCATGGGGCCACAAACAGTTGGACACAACTGAGCGACTAACACGCTTTGAGTTCCTACCCCTCCTGGCAAGCATCTCCTGTCCCCTCCACCTCAGATAGAATCCTCATGTTACCTTTTGTCCCCACATAGAACAGATGCAATGGTCCCCTGTATGTCTCTGAGGTATCCATCCTCTGTCCGTCCTGTGATTGTCCAGGAGATGGGGATAAGTGAGATCGCTGGGTGACCTGGATGGTGTATGAAACTGTCAGGGTATGGACTTGTCCTTCCTTCAGGAGTCATGCTAAGTCAAGTTGGCATTTTAGGTACAAAGTGGGGTCAACGGTTCACAGTATGTTTATTGAGCATTTATTATGTGCTGGAGGTTTTTTTTAAGTAGTTAGTTCACTCATTTATTTATTACTTTTGGCTGGGCTGGGTTTTTGTGTCCGACTCTTTACAACCCTATGGACTATAGTCTGCCAGGCCCCTCTGTCCGTGGGATTTTCCAGGCAAGAATACTGGAGTGGGTTGCCACACCCTGCTCCAGGGGATCTTCCCAACCCAGGGACTGACCCTATGTCTCCTGTGGCTCCTGCATTGGTGGTGGATTCTTTACCACTTAGCCACCAGAGAAGCCCAAGTATGCATATGAGAATGCAAAATTAGGTTGCAGAATGATACAGTAAGATGTGTATACAATTGTCAAAGGACATACAAAGCAACATCTTATGTAATTGATGGGCTACCTGTGCTTATGGTTGAAGGATGCCTTCTTAATTCACAGTGGTGGCCACCTCTGGGGAAGTAAACAGGCAAATGGAGCTTGCAAGGGCTCTAGAGAGGATTTCAACTTAATCTGTAACTTTTGTTATGTATTTTAAAGAACGGTTTGAAGTGGACAGAATATTAACATTTGTTTATTTTGGTTGCAAAGTATGCAGGCATTTATTATATTTTCTCATACTATGACTTTAAAATGTTCCCTGATTAGAAAGTTAAAGCAGTATTACATGTTTCCTAGGAAGTCAGTGAATTCAAACTTTAAACAAAGATTTAAAATGTCCTGCATAAATTCAGCTCAAAGCTACAAGCTGTAGTCTCAATTCCATATATTTTCCTCCAGATTTTTTTCTAACTTACATTTTGTTGCCTTGAAATGCAACTTTCTTGCTTTCTTTAGAAGCCCAAAACTTCTGTTGTTGACTATGGTAACCAAGGGGGAAGCATTGGTAACAGAAAATTTTTTAAAGGTATCAATTTCTTCTCTAGAATCTTGTGAGATGAGCACTAAGGGGGTAAAGATGGGGTGTGATCGATTTCCCTGTCACCTGGACAAGGTTCCCAAAGTAAAGACTGTTTACTATTGCCCTGCATAGCTGATCCCTCAATCCAGAATTTTTACTGGGGATAAACCAAGTTCAACCACATTTCTATCCTTCCCCTGTTGTTCAGTCGCTCAGTCGTGTCTGGCTCTTTTCGACCCCATGGACTGCAGCCATCTATAAACACTGTAAACATATGAGCTTCATTCTATCTTCTATAAGTACTTCTGGTTGCTGGGCTATTTTTTTTCCCTTCGAATGATTAAAAATAACCTTCATTAAATGTGCAAACTGAACTTCTAATTTGGAATCATGTGCACAGCTGCCACTTGGAATTATTCAGTATTATTTTTTATTAATATATTAATATGTGTTGGGAGACAAGAGAACATTTTGATAAATACGCATGAAACGTGCCAGGTTGTTGCATATTTAGAGTCTCTATTTGCACAAAGCAATGACGTGAGCATATGGCTCACAAATTCTGAAGTCTGATCCTGTTAGATAGATGGATGCTGGTAATTTATCACGTGCAGGCACAAGTAGGGAGATGAGTTGTAAAACCCTTTAATGGCTTCTGGCCTCCAGGCAACAAGCCTTTCTGGCCTTTGTCTCTCTCCCCTCCCCTCGAATGCATCAGCATCTCTCTGAAGTAGGATTCAAGGATGAAGTCCACAGGAAATTTTTCTCTAAGTTTTAAGGAAGAGATGGGGAGGGCTTGGTTATGAAGAGACCTAAATAGAAATCCAGTGTTCTTGCCTGGGAAATCCCATGGACAGAGGAGCCTGGCAGGGCTCCATGGGACTCCATAGTCCATGGCGTCGCAAGAGTCAGACACAACTTGAATAAACCACCACCAGCCAACAGAAAGCGCTACAGAGATACAAAGCAGAATGCCTTTTCCTCTATGTTTTGTTTTGTTTTGCTTTTTAAAAGAACTTGTAGCTTTGCATACTGCAAACCTTTCTTTTTCCCTTCTCCCCCGACTCCCACCCTATGGGAACAAGGAATAATGATTTCTAATGGCCTGGGGGATAGGAGAGGGGTGGCATGCTGTAAAGCCTTGGAAGTGATTTGAGAACTCTTGACTCCTTCAGACTCGTCAGTGCCAGAAACTATAAATAGGAACTCCTGGCAAGAGGGGAACAAGGGACAGACCTTTCACTTCTGCGGAATGCTCTTGAGAGGAAGGAGGGAGTGAGCCGGAACGTTTTAAGTATTTTTCACGAAACCTGCTTCATTCCTTTGACAGCAGAACTGCTTGGCATTATGGGAGTTATCTGAGCAGGACTCAGAGCTCAAGAATTTTACTGCAGTGGCTGCTATTGAGCTGATGGGATTAAAAAATTTCCTCATTGGGGAGAAAAAGTTGACAGAGTATTTACTTATTTTTTGGAGTATGTGTCAAGTGTGGACTGAATTCGTATGTTGAAATCCTGACCCCCTTCCCCTTAATGTGACAGTATTTGGAGATAGGACCTTTAGTAAGGTAACTGATACTGAATGAGGTCATAGGGTGGGTCCCTAACCCTATGGGACTGGTGTTCTTGGAAGGAAGGAAGAGGCACCAGAGATCCCAGGCTCTGCACAAACTCAGAGAAAAGGCCACGTGCAGACCCAGACACAAGGCAGCCATCTGCGAGCCAGGAAGACAGCTCCCACTGGAAACCAGCGGTATCGGCACCTCGCTCTCGGAGTTCCAACCCCAGAACCGTGGAGAATACACTGCTGTTGTGGAAGGCCACCTGGTCTGTGGTGTTCCGTTGTGGCAGCCCACCCTGACTCACAGTGTTAATGTCAAGCAACACTGGAAGATGCATTTCGTCTCACCTGGGGATGTTAAGGCCTTCCCTGGTGGCTCAGACGGTCAAGAGTCCACCTGCAACGCAGGAGACCTGGGTTCGATCCCTGGGTTGGGAAGATCCCCTGGAGGAGGGCATGACCCCACACACTCCAGTATTCTTGCCTGGAGAATCCCATGGACAGAGGAGCCTGGTAGGCTACAGTCCACGGGTCACAAAGAGTCATAAACGACTGAGTGACTAAGCACACGTAAGGGGATGTTAAACGGCTCAGGATGCACATCAGTGTCTGAGAGGCAGCCGGGTGGTTAAGGGAAGTGGCTGCTGGACAAATCCTACTTAATGGCCCTCTAAGGGCGTGACCTCTGCGTGGCTCCTCATCTGTCGAACAGGAATAGTAGTACTTCATACCTGCAAGATCGCTGTGAGGTTAGATGCTTTAATGTATGCAGAGCAAGTCAGAAAGGCTGCTACCAAATTTGCTCTACTAAATTGCAGCTCTGTTAAGGAGGCTGGGAGCCTAGTGTATTTTCAGCTTTTTTCCCCCAATATTTTGAGTTTACAAAGAGCTTCCATAACTATGATTACATTTTATTTTTATAGCCATCTTACAAGATTCGTTGGAAAGGAAACGTTACACCCACTCGAGGGAAGAGGAAACCCAAGTTCAGAGCAGCCAAAAAACTTTCCTAAGCTCGATTTCCTAGCAAATCTAATAAATCAAGCCAGGCTTCAAATGTAAGTCCCCTGACGCCAAGTTTTGTGCTCTCTGAACTAAAGTTGCTATCTCTGAATTCTTCCCTTCCCTTCTCAGTCCCTCTCTTCTGGTTTTTTTTTTTTTTTATCTTCATCAAACTTGTATGGAGTTTCTATTATGCTCCTGGCATTTCCCCTCTTTCCCTGAATCTGTATTTCTTTTCTCTTTATTCATTTTGACCTGGAGGCTAAGTGTGTGCTGTGTGTGTGTGTGTGCGCACACACACCTGCCTGAGGACGACCCTTCGTCTTGAGTCTGCTGCTAACCTGCCAGTTTTTAGCTCAAAGAAGTCGGCACTCAGCCTTCAAGGGCATATTATAAATAGAGCCTCAACAGCACTCTCTTTTCTTATCTGAAAACTGACACCAAACAGTGGCAATCAGGACAAAAAGAAGAAGAACACGGCCGTGGTAGAGCAGATAATCAATATCTTTCAATGATTTGAGAACAGAGATTCCCAAAAGAGAGGTGGAAAGAGACAGGGAAACGACAGCCTGAGAGAGCTCGCCGAGCTCTTCTAAGGGAGTGAAGGGCGCGGCGTTGCTTGAAAAGGCAGATAGATCTCACATTATGATGTTCATGTTTGGGAAAACACCAAAAATATCTCTTATTCTCACAACACAAACTATAGAAATCACAGCTCGGCAGAATCTCCTTGACCCCTGCAGCTGTGTAGGAGGTGGGCTCTGAATTGTGAGGTGATAGTCACCCTGTGTTTTGGGCTGTGTGGGATGTGAAAAGCTGGGAGACATTATTCTGCAGTCTTCAGAAGAGAAGCAGGGCCTGAAAGTTAGGAGTTGGGGCCTGAAAGGATCGCATGGAGTCTGAAAAGAGCATCCAATTCCTTATTTTACAGGTGTGGCAAATAAGACCCAGAGAGAAGTCTCTGGCTGGAGGGCCAGTGGTTATGGGGCCTCATCAGCGCTTGCAGGGAGGGGAGTGTGGGTGAAAAGCTAGGGAACCTCCAAGCAGCCGTGCTCTAATTCTTCCATAGAGAATTAAAATGTGCCTGGAGGAGGCTGTGCCTGAAGGCGCGTGAAGGAAGCTTTTGCAGTGCAGGTTGTGGATTACTTCTTGCCGTTCTAGATGTCCTCTAAGAGGCCACGGATTGTCAGCTAGGTCTTTCCAAAGACCTGACGTGATGGACTGGACAGGAAAAATGTGGAGGATCATAAAGTAGCTATTGGCTTTCTGTGCATAAATGATGACCCTAATCCCAAGCCCCACAGTGACCTTGTCCCCAGATCTGACCCGACACTGACCTTCAACCTGACCCTCACTGTGACCCTCATTCTCAGTGGAATTGCCTCTGAGGTCAGCCTTAACTTTGCCTCTGACTTTCCCACCCTGGAGCCTTACGTGAACTGATTCTCAACTTGTCCCTGCCTTTAACTGGACCCGCATCATCACCCTGTCTTGAAAACCTTTTCCCTGATCCTGAAGCAGCCCCTGACGCAGACTCTACCCTCACACCAACCCAGAAACTGGATTTGACCTGATTCTGCGCTTTAGGCTGACTTTCACGACATCCCTCAAGCTGACCCTGACCGGGACCATCAGTGAACTTTACTCTGACCGTCTACCTCTCTGAGTGTGGCTTGAACTTAACCCTTTCTCTGACTCTCATGCTGACTCTGACCCTGACCCTCTCCCTGAACTTCATCCTTATTCTCACCGTTTCGATAACCTTGACCCTAAGTACACAGAATTCCTGCTTCATCAACCTGATCCTCACTCTGACCCTAGTGCTCACGTTTACCTTGTTTACCTCAAAGTGCCTCTGACCTTGACATCACCCTGACTCTGTCTGACTTCCTTAAGCCCCCAATATTACTCTTGGGTGATCTTGACCCTGTTCATCATTCTGAACTTGATTAGCACCCTGACCTTGACCCTTGTATTACTCTCACCCTGAAGTTGACCCTCACTTTTTTGTCAGCTTTTCGATCCTCAACATGACCCTAATCCTGATCATACCTTGACCTTTACCTCGCACTGACAGTGAGCCTGGCTGGAATCTCAGCCTGACCAGATCTTCATCCTGTCCCTCGCATGAAGGAGGACAATTACTCTGAGTTTCATCATCACTTCCACCTTGACCCTGAAATTCATTCACATGTTTACCCTAACTCTTATCAGGACCCTTAGCCTGACCTTGATGGTGATCACTGATCCTCAACCCGACACTGACTCCCTCACTGACCCTGATCTCAGCATACACCCTGACCCCAGCATACACCCTGACCCAGATCCTAACACCTATCCTGACCCTCGTTATGATCCTAAAGCTCACTCTCATTGTGACTTTGACCCCTAACCTCACCCTGCCTGACCTGCAAAGTGACTCTGACTCTCATAATGCTATTCAGAATGGTTCTGACCCTAACAATTACCTACCATCACCAAGTTGGGTCTGAACACAAAATCTTGTACACTCTCATACTAATTTCACCTAGATTTCTTATAACTAGCAATAAGAACATACTTTTGAGAACTTTGTATAGTTCTGAACTTTCTTACATTTGTATTGTATGTTTTCAAATGTGCTGCTTTGATGTGTTAATAGGGTCTACTTTTGATCATGTGTGGTTCTCATTGATTTCTCAATAAGAGTTTTCTTTACAGATCAACATCTGATTTCTGTACTGCTAGTTTGTTCACACAAATGTGATTTTCAGTGATATATGCCTTAACTCACGATAAGAAAGTTACTATGGAGAACAGTGTGTAAATATGAACTTATTTTCATAAATATGGGTTAGAGTCCTCTTATCTTGTTCTAACTCACAGGAAGAAAATGCAATGAAGATGAGGGTGAGTTTCTGAGGGTTTTTTGCTTATATAAATCTTACATATGTCTGCACGTAGGCAAACAGAAAGGAGAATTGAAAAAAATTTGTATTAATGGAAAAAAGCTCAGTCTCAGATATTTCTCGAAAAAGAAACTCCTTGGTGCTTCTCAGAGTAAACTAAGATGAACACAAGTGTGGATGATCGTCTCAAAGGCACACCCTTAGAGCTAATGAGGAAGAGTCTAAGCCATAGTAGTGAAGAGAGTCCCTATTAGTATAAACAAGCTCAGTTTCAGACATTCTTTTCAAAGATAACTCTACATTGCTTTTCAGAGTAAAGCAAGATAAATATAAGTACAGCACAACACTTGAAAAGGCACATTCTCATTAAAAAGACAAAAAGATAAAAATTTACTGTTTACTAAGTAATATTTAATTAATCCTTTATTCTTAAAATGTCCATGGATTTAAAAATATGCAAACATTTTTTATAAATAATAGATTTTTGTTTGTATTTGCCTTCTCAGAGCCTTTAATTAATATGACATGCTGCTGCTGCTAAGTCACTTCAGTCGTGTCCAACTCTGTGCGATCCCATAGACGGCAGCCCACCAGGCTCCCCCGTCCCTGGGATTCTCCAGGCAAGAACACTGGTAAAATGCTTGTAAAAAATTACCTACATGGTTTTTAACTTTCTGTCCTTTAGGTGTCCCTTAAGTCCAGAGAAAAAAGAAAGAAAGGATTATTTAAAGAAAGTACTTGGTGTGGACAGCTACTGCACTGCAGAGATACAGGTGTATGCGTAAGAGGTGATTTTCTGTTTGTTTTTAAAAGTTGTGCACTTCATTCACATAATAAATTTAAGATGATGTTTTATTTAGTATACTGACAATTTAAATTATTTTTAAATTAAATATTTAAATTAAAATTAATATTTAAATTAATTTAAAATTATCTACTCATATGTTTTCTGTCTATGTATTTCTTGAGCTTCTCAGGTGGTTCGAGGGTAAAGAATCTGCCTGCCAAAGCAGCAGACACAGATGTGGGTTTGATCCCTGGGTTGGGAAGATCCCCTGAAGGAAGAAATGGCAACTCACTCCAATATTCTTGACTGGAGAATCCCATGGACAGAGGAGCCTGGCAGGCTACAGACCATAGTGGTTGCAAAGAGTCGGACACAACTGAGTAACTGAGCACACATGTCTTGGTGCACATGGAATAGGTATGGATCTTTTCTACAATCTGTTACGCAAGTGAAGTGCCCAAGGAATAATATTAAACTTTGAGCCTTTTCTGTAAAATGATTGCTTTATGCCCAGATCAACAGAGGTTCCTTTTTGTCGCCAAATGTTAACTGTTGGTTAACTATTAACGCTTGTGTTTTTTGCATACTCTTCAACCACTTTCTCAGCAAGTCCCTTGGATAGCCTTGACCCAATCTGTTGAAAGTTAAAAACCATCCTTTTTAACAAAGTTAAGTCATCCTTTAGACGGACAGCTTCCACAAATAAATGAGTTCAGATGACTAGCATAATTGTTCTCATTCGTGGTTGCCTGCTCTCAAAAAATAAAAGTGCAAGTATTTATACAAATATGCTCTGGAGGTAGCTCACAAATTCAGAGTTACTTAGAAATAAAGGTGTTTCTGGGATTTCCCCAGTGGTCCAGTGGCTAGGACTCCTTGGTCCCAATGCAGGGGGCCCAGGTTCAATCCCTGGTCAGGGAACAAATGACTGCATTCTGCAACCAAAGATTCTGCACATTGGGACTAAAGGATCCTGCATGCCATAACAAAAAATTCCACAGTGAAGGTCAGAGATTCCACATGCTGGAGCTAAGAGCCAGTGCAGCCAAACAAATTAAATAAATAAATAAATATATATATATATATATAAGGTTTTTCTAACCTTGAAAATCTGAATAAAGTGGCTGCTGCTACTGCTAAGTCACTTCAGTCGTGTCCGACTCTGTGTGACCCCATAGACGGCAGCCCACCAGGCTCCCCCGTCCCTGGGATTCTCCAGGCAGGAGTACTGGAGTGGGGTGCCATTGGACAACACTTTAAAGAACTTTTAGGTACTTTCTTGTACCTAAGAAAATAGCTGTAATGAAAAATAAAAGGTCAAAGAGTAAGACTTAGAATCTCATAGCAAAGCTTCAGCAGACGATTACTATGTTAAAAAATTCTTTTTACCTAGATAAATACTCTTATAATCAAGCAGACAAGAGAAATCTTTGAGAAATTAAAAAAAAATGTCAGACACTCATCCCTAATTCAACTTGGGATGTTCATTACATTTCTGGATGGCTGCTTATGCCAAAACAATTGCAGAAGGGAGTTTAACAACAGTTCTTCATGACATTGCCCAGGAAGCAAAGATAAATCTGCAACAGTATCATATCAACATCAGTTCAGTTGAGTTCAGTTGCTCAGTCCTATCTTACTCTTTGCGACCCCATGAATCACAGCATGCTACGCCTCCCTGTCCATCACCAACTTTCGGAATTCACTCAAACTCATGTCCATCGAGTTGGTGATGCCATCCAGCCATCTCATCCTCTATCGTCCCCTTCTCCTCCTGCCCCCAATCCCTCCCAGCATCAGGGTCTTTTCCAATGAGTCAACTCTTAGCATGAGGTGTCCAAAGTACTGGAGTTTCAGCTTCAGCATCAGTCCTTCCAGTGAACACCCAGGACTGATCTTTAGAATGGACTGGTTGGATCTCCTTGCAGTCCGAGGGACTCTCAAGAGTCTTCTCCAACACCACAGCTCAAAAGCATCAATTCTTTGGTGCTCAGCTTTCTTCACAGTCCAACTCTCACATCCATACATGACCACTGGAAAAACCATACCCTTGACTAGACAGACCTTTGTTGGCAAGGTAATATCTCTGCTTTTCAATATGCTATCTAGGTTGGTCATAACTTTTCTTCCAAGGAGTAAGCGTCTTTTAATTTCATGGCTGCAGTCACCATCTGCAGTGATTTTGGAGCCCCCCAAAATAATGTCTGACACTGTTTCCACTGTTTCCCCACATATTTCCCATGAAGTGATGTGACCAGATGCCATGATCTTCGTTTTCTGAATGTTGAGCTTTAAGCCAACTTTTTCACTCTCCTCTCACTTTCAACAAGAGGCTTTTTAGTTCCTCTTCACTTTCTGCCAAAAGGGTGGTGTCATCTGCATATCTGAGGTTATTGATATTTCTCCCAGCAATCTTGATTCCAGCTTGTGCTTGTGCTTCTTCCAGCCCAGCGTTTCTCATGATGTACTTTGCATATAAGTTAAATAAGCAGGGTGACAGTATACAGCCTTGATGTACTCCTTTTCCTATTTGGAACCAGTCTGTTGTTCCATGACCAGTTCTAACTGTTGCTTCCTGACCTGCATATAGGTTTCTCAAGAGGCAGGTCAGGTGGTCTGGTATTCCCATCTCTTTTTCCACAGAATTTTCCACAGTTTATTGTGTTCCACACAGTCACAGGCTTTGGCATAGTCAATAAAGCAGAAATAGATGGTTTTCTGGAACTCTCTTGCTTTTTCCATGATCCAGCGGATGTTGGCAATTTGATCTCTGGTTCCTCTGCCTTTTCTAAAAGCAGCTTGAACATCTGGAAGTTCACGGTTCACGTATTGCTGAAGCCTGGCTTGGAGAATTTTGAGCATTACTTTAGTAGCATGTGAGATGAGTGCAATTGTGTGGTAGTTTGAGCATTCTTTGGCATTGCTTTTCTTTGGGATTGGAATGAAAACTGACCTTTTCCAGTCCTGTGGCCACTGCTGAGTTTTCCAAATTTCCTGGCATATTGAGTGTAGCCCTTTCACAGCATCATCTTTCCAGATTTGAAATAGCTCAACTGGAATTCCATCACCTCCACTAGCTTTGTTCGTAGTGATGCTTTCAAAGGCCCACTTGACTTCACATTCCAGGATATCTGGCTCTAGGTGAGTGATCACAGCATTGTGATTATCTTGGTTGTGAAGATCTTTTTTGTACAGTTCTTCTGTGTATTCTTGCCATCTCCTCTTAATATTTTCTGCTTCTGTTAGGTCCATACCATTTGTGTCCTTTATCAAGCCCATCTTTGCATGAAATATTCCCTTGGTATCTCCAATTTTCTTGAAGAGATCTCTAGTCTTTCTTATTCTATTGTTTTCCTCTATTTCTTTGCACTGATTGCTGAGCAAGGCTTCCTTATCTCTCTTTGCTATTGTTTGGAACTCTGCATTCAGATGCTTATATCTTTCTTTTCTCCTTTGCTTTTCGCTTCTCTTCTTTTCACAGCTATTTGTAAGGCCTCCTCAGACAGCTATTTTGCTTTTTTGCATTTCTTTTCCATGGGGATGGTCTTGATCTCTGTCTCCTGTACAATAGTTCATCAGGCACTCTATCTATTAAATCTAGTCCCTTAAATCTATTTCTCACTTCCACTGTATAATCATAAGGGATTTGATTTAGGTCATACCTGAACAGTCTAGTGGTTTTCCCCACTTTCTTCAATTTAAGTCTGAATTTGGCAACAAGGAGTTCATGCTCTGAGCCATAGTCAGCTCCCGGTCTTGTTTTTGCTGACTGTATAGAGCTTCTCCATTTTTGGCTGAAAAAATGTAATCAGTCTGGTTTCGGCATTGACCATCTGGTGATGTCCATGTGTAGAGTCTTCTCTTGTGTTGTTGGAAGAGGATGTTTGCTATGACCAGTGCGTTCTCTTGGCAAAACTCTATTAGCCTTTGCCCTGCTTCATTCTGTACTCCAAGGCCAAATTTGCCTGTTACTCCAGGTGTTTCTTGACTTTCTACTTTTGCATTCCAATCCCCTATAATGAAAAGGACATCTTGAACAAGTCTTACTTGCCAACCATACAACCTTTAAACTGTCAAGGTGGGTGGATCCAGAACAGGAACCAAGAGCCCCAGGGTCCTTTAAATACCTCTGAATGGACTTAATACAAATACTTTTTGCAGTAAATTAGAAATTTGTTGCTTCCATTGTATATTTACTGTCAGAGTGCATCTAAGCTTTTCCTTGCTGGAGAGTTATCCCCAAACTTGGGGTGGAGTAGGGGTTGGGGTGTGGGTTTTGTTTTCCCACCAGGGGAATTCCCACTTACTCCTTTAATGACTGAGACACTCATTTCACTATCACTGCAATTAAGTGCTTTTACACAGAAACTCCACTGTCCTTATCACCTACAAGTCAACAACAACCCAGAAGACTAAACGAATTTTAGAATTAAAATTAACTAAGGTTTCAAAAACCCTTGAGTCTTTGCAAATTCCAGCGCGAGGGAGCCCTACGCAACCCCTGGCGTGCCCGTTAGCGGCAAGGATAAAGGTTTACAGGGAGATCTGTTGCATCTTCTTCCTTCTTCAAAAGGAAGAACGACACAGCTGGGAGGGTCGAGGCTCAGATAAACATCAGATTGTGACTCCCTGCTCCTTCGAGAAAGTGCGCTTGCGCTGGTAGGCCAGCGGGCTCGCTTTAGCGGCAGGAACGCACGGGCTGGATGTCTCCACCTGCTGGTCTGTGGTCCATATTTTAGGCAGGGATTCAAGTTTGCAATGGCATTTTTTTTTTTTTTTTTTTTTTTTACCATTAACAAGTAAAATTCGGTCAGGACTACACAAGGGAATTTCAACAGAATAGTGGAAGAGTATGCATAAAGCATTGAGAATTAACAATAATTTGGTGATAAAAGGAACCTCTGTTTATCCCGGATTAAAATAATAATTTTACATGAAAATCTTAAATTCAAATTTATTTCTTAACATTATTTATGTAATGCATTTTAGTAAAGGGTCTATTTATATACATTTATTTGTATGAATTCAAGCACATACATACATGCAAACATATAAATAGGAGATAATTTCAAGTTTCTGATAATAGCTTTAAAATAAAATTACCCTATATACAGGTCTGTATGTCTGTGAAATCATTATACCTAGTATAGTTTCCATTAAAATTTATATAAATTAGCATCAATTAGTTAATGCTGTTAATTATTTAGTATCTTTAATTAAAGTAAGCAACTCCTATTTTCTTCTTTAAACATTAAAGATACCCAGAAGGTAGAAAGTTTAAAACCATCCAGCTTTTTTCTGAAAATAGTCTTTATTTTCTATTATTTTAACATTTTTGAAATGGAAAGAAAAAAGGTCTTTTAACTCTATGCAGGCTTACCCCACAAGGCCTGTGCCCGTGTGTGCATTTGATTTGTCAGAGCCCTTGAATCAGTGACTCCTGGGAACATACCTGTCATTGAATAACCTGGGCTTATTACTGGTTGCATGGAGGGAGAATGCACAGCTCCGGTGTGCCACAGGGTGTCTCAATAGGAGACTGTTATGAATAACTCTTACAGAATTTGTTCTTTTGTTGGGTGATTTGGGGAAGGTCTAGGGAAGTGAAGGGTTTGCTGTAGACTGGGTGTTGTTAGAAAACTGGGCCAGTTCTATAATCCAGTATTTTTGTGGCTATACAAACTTGTAATTAGGTAGTAATTTAAAGTTTATACTTACAGCTCTAAAATGTAATGTAATTGCTAGTTTACTAAATAAAGCAATATATAGATCATATTACATTTATTATGTGAATGAACTGCAGCAACTTTTTAAAAGAAACACGTAGAAAATCAAATAGAATCTCTCAATCAACTGCATTAATTCTTATTTTTAATTGAAGTAATCATTCTTTTCTTTCTTTTTCTGTAGTCATAAGTGACACCTAGAGGACAGAAAGTTAAAAGCCATCCAGGTAATTTTTTGGTGTTTATCTCATATTAATTAAAATTTTTGATAAGACAAATACAAATATATATGTATTGTCACCCAAAAGTTTGTGCCTATTTTAACTCACTTATAGTTTAAGAAAAAAGGGGTCAGTTAATACGGGGTCATTATGGTTTATAAACAGTGTTTTATATCTTTTTTTCTTCAGGGAAGCGTGTACCTTTGAAACGAATCTGTTTTGCTGTCCTCACGTTTATCTCGGTTTACTCTAAGGAGAAATGACTTTCTTATGAAAGGATTGTGTGAGGCTGAGCCGATTTGCACCAATATGAATTGTTCTCAATACTGTTTCTTGTTTGCCTAAACTGAGACATATGCAAGATTTATGTGAGGAAAAAACAAAAACAAAACTCAAATGCATTTCCTCTCAACTGCTTTTTCTTCCTATGAGTTTTAACAAACTTCAAGCTTAGGCTTGCCTAAGTTGTGTATGTGAAAGAGCTCATATTTACGAATTGTTCCCAACAATAACTTCTTTTTGCAAGTTAAAGCAAACATAGTTGAAAACTGTATATATGTGTACAGACAAGGTGTAAAGAGGAAATCAAGCTCAGAATCAAAGTTTCATCTCTAATAAAGATGATGGTCTTGATGCTACCAAAAAATAAAAACTTACTTTTATTTAGCCAAAGGAAAAGAAAACCTTCATATCTACAGAAAATTCTTAATGACTTAGAATTAACAAAACTGAGGCAAATCAACGAGGACCACACGGTCTTCTCAACTGCACTTTCTTACTTAGAGGTAGACTATCTTAACACAAATCAAAACAGCATATTTGAAAGCATGTAGTATGAATTCAAAACTTCAAAAGTATACCTAGTTTTCAAAAATACATTCTTATCTTGAGTTACAAGGAATCTTGATAAAACCAGAGTATAATTGTACAAGAGTTCATATTCAAATTCATCCTGATGAAGGCAAGGCTCCCATCAGAGCCCAGGTCATAATAAGAATCAGGGTCAGTATCAGGCTCTGGAAAAGGTCAAGGTATTGATTAAGTAGTTCATGGTGATAGAGGCTGTCAGGCTCAGGATGAGGGTAGGGTTCAGGTCACAGAGAGGTTAATCAAGAGGGTCAGGACCAAGTTTTGTGTCAAGAAGAGGATCAGAGACAGGCTTGACGGTGAGGTTCAGGGTCACTCTTACGGTGAGTGTGAGCTTCAGGTCACAGAAAGGATCAGGCTCAGAATCAGGGTCAAAATGCGTGTCAAGGTCAACCTAAGAGTCATGGTCAATGAAAGGTTTATAGTCAGAGTGAAAGTAGAAATCAGAGTCAGGTGGAGGGCAAGTGTGCTGTAAGGCAGTGTCAGGGTGTTGAGGGCGGGTTGAGATCAAGGTTACTCTTGGGTTCACTGTGGGAATCAGAAACAGAGGGAGGCCACATAAGGGTCAAATCTGGGGTAAAGTTGAGTTCAGCTTCAGAAACAAGGTGAGGATTAAGATCAAGGACAAGGTGGCAATGTAGGGTCACTGTTTAGGGGAGAGTCAGGGTGAGGATCAGAGTCAGAGTTAGTATCAGTGTGACACCAGAGGAAGGTGTATATAATCAGGATCAGGGTCATTCTCAGAGTCAAGGTAAGGTGAGGGTCAGGTTCAGGGTGAAGGTAGTATGATGGTTACGGTGAGCATCAGAGTAAAGATCTGGCTATAGTTAGTCAGAGCCAGGTTGAACGTCAAGTAAGCTACAAGGGTGGGAGGTCCGAAACAATGTGAAGATGTCCTCCGTATCCCCTGTGACACTGTGAGCAGTACAACGGCAGAGAATGGAACGTAATCATTTTGTATCCTCATGCATAGTTTCAGTTCAGTTCAGTCACTCAGTCGTGTCCGACTCTTTGCAACCCCGTGAATCGCAGCACGCCAGGCCTTCCTGTCCATCACCAACTCCCAGAGTTCACTCAGACTCACATCCATCGAGTTGGTGATGCCATCCAGCCATTTCATCCTCTGTCGTCCCCTTCTCCTCCTGCCCTCAATGCCTCCCAGCATCAGGGTCTTTTCCAATGAGTCAACTCTTCACATGAGGTGGCCAAAGTACTGGAGTTTCAGCTTTAGCATCATTCCTTCCAAAGAAATCCCAGGGTTGATCTCCTTCAGAATAGACTGGTTGGATCTCCTTGCAGTCCAAGGGATTCTCAAGAGTCTTCTCCAACACCACAGTTCAAAAGCATCAATTCTTTGGCGCTCAGCTTTCTTCACAGTCCAACTCTCACATCCATACATGACCACTGGAAAAACCATACCCTTGACTAGACAGAGCTTTGTTGGCAAAGTAATGTCTCTGCTTTTGAATATGCTATCTAGGTTGGTCATAACTTTCCTTCCAAGGAGTAAGCATCTTTTAATTTCATGGCTGCAGTCACCATCTGCAGTGATTTTGGAGCCCCCCAAAATAATGTCTGACACTGTTTCCACTGTTTCCCCATCTATTTCCCATGAAGTGATGGGACCGGATGCCATGATCTTCATTTTCTGAATGTTGAGCTTTAAGCCAACTTTTCCACTCTCCTTTCACTTTCATCAAGAGGCTTTTTAGTTCCTCTTCACTTTCTGCCATAAGGGTGGTGTCATCTGCATATCTGAGGTATATTTCTCCCAGCAATCTTGATTCCAGCTTGTGCTTCTTCCAGCCCAGCGTTTCTCATGATGTACTCTGCATATAAGTTAAATAAACAGGGTGACAATATACAGCCCTGATGTACTCCTTTTCCTATTTGGAACCAGTCTGTTGTTCCATGACCAGTTCTAACTGTTGCTTCCTGACTTGCATACAGGTTTCTCAAGAGGCAGGTCAGGTGGTCTGGTATTCCCATCTCTTTCAGAATTTTCCACAGTTTATTGAGATCCACACAGTCAAAAGCTTTGGCATAGTCAATAAAGCAGAAATAGATGTTTTTCTGGAACTCTCTTGCATTTTCCGTGATCCAGCGGATGTTGGCAATTTGATCTCTGGTTCCTCTGCCTTTTCTAAAAGCAGCTTGAACATCTGGATGGTCACGGTTCATGTGTTGCTGAAGCCTGGCTTGGAGAATTTTGAGCATTACTTTAGTAGCATGTGAGATGAGTGCAATTGTGTGGTAGTTTGAGCATTCTTTGGCATTGCCTTTGTTTGGGATTGGAATGAAAACAGACCTTTTCCAGTCCTGTGGCCACTGCTGAGTTTTCCAAATTTGCTGGCATATTGAGTGCAACACTTTCACAGCATCATCTTTCAGGATTTGAAATATCTCAACTGGAATTCCATCACCTCCACTAGCTTTGTTTGTAGTGATGCTTTCTAAGGCCCACTTGACTTCACATTCCAGGATATCTGGCTCTAGGTGAGTGATCACACCATCGTGATTATCTGGGTCATGAAGCTCTTTTTTGTACAGTTCTGTGTATTCTTACCACCTCTTCTTAATATTTTCTGCTTCTGTTAGGTCCATACCATTTCTGTCCTTTATCGAGCCCATCTTTGCATGAAATGTTCCCTTGGTATCTCTAATTTTCTTGAAGAGATCTCTAGTCTTTCCCATTCTGCTGTTTTCCTCTATTTCTTTGCATTGATCACTGAGGAAGGCTTTCTTATCTCTCCTTGCTATTCTTTGGAACTCTGCATTCAGATGCTTATATCTTTCCTTTTCTCCTTTCCTTTTCGCTTCTCTTCTTTTTACAGCTATCTGTAAGGCCTCCCCAGACAGCCATTTTGCTTTTTTGCATTTCTTTTCCATGGGGATGGTCTTGATCCCTGTCTCCTGTACAATGTCACGAACCTCCGTCCATAGTTCATCAGGCACTCTATCTATCAAATCTAGTCCCTTAAATCTATTTCTCACTTCCACTGTATAATCATAAGGGATTTGATTTAGGTCATACCTGAATGGTCTAGTGGTTTTCCCTACTTTCTTCAATTTAAGTCTGAATTTGGCAATAAGCAGTTCATGATCTGAGCCACAGTCAGCTCCTGGTCTTGTTTTTGTTGACTGTATAGAGCTTCTCCATCTTTGGCTGCAAAGAACATAATCAATCTGATTTCGGTGTTGACCGTCTGGTGATGTCTATGTGTAGACTCTTCTCTTGTGTTGTTGGAAGAGGGTGTTTGCTATAACCAGTGTATTTTCTTGGCAAAACTCTATTAGTCTTTGCCCTGCTTCATTCCATATTCCAAGGCCAAATTTGCCTGTTACTCCAGGTGTTTCTTGACTTTCTACTTTTGCATTCCAGTCCTCTATAATGAAAAGGACATCTTTTTGGGTGTTAGTTCTAAAAGGTCTTGTAGGTCTTCATAAAACCATTCAACTTCAGCTTCTTCAGCATTACTGGTTGGGGCGTAGACTTGGATTACCGTGATATTCAATGGTTTGCCTTGGAGACGAACAGAGATCATTCTGTCGTTTTTGAGATTGCATCCAAGTACTGCATTTTGGACTCTTTTGTTGACCATTATGGCTACTCCATTTCTTCTGAGGGATTCCTGCCCGCAGTAGTAGATATAATGGTCATCTGAGTTAAATTCACCCATTCTAGTCCATTTTAGTTCGCTGATTCCTAGAATGTTGATGTTCACTCTTGCCATCACTTGTTTGACCACTTCCAATTCTGGAGCACTTAGTGCAGGCGGCTGCGACCGGCGCACTTAGCGTGGCTGAGAGGAGCTACCCCACGTCCGAGGTCAGGGGCAGAAGCCGGGAGGACCCCATGCCCGAGGGGCGGCAGCCGGGAGGAGTTACCCCACGTCTGAGGTCAGGGGCAGTGGCCGAGAGGAGCTACCCCACGTCCAAGGAGTGGTGGCTGCGCGGGCACAGGAGGGCCTAGGGGAGCCACTCCACCTTCAAGGTCAGGAGGGGCGGCCGTGAGGAGATACCCCTCATCCAAGGTAAAGAGCAGCGGCTGCACTTTGCTGGAGCAGCCGTGAAGAGATACCCCAAGTCCAAGGTAAGAGAAACCCAAGTAAGACAGTAGGTGTTCCAAGAGGGCATCAGAGGGCAGACACAGTTAAACCATACTCACAGGAAACTAGTCAATCTAATCACACTAGGACCACAGCCTTGTCTAACTCAGTGAAATCAAGCCATGCCTGCGGGACAACCCAAGACGGGCGGGTCATGGTGGAGAGGCCTGACAGAATGTGGTCCACTGGAGAAGGGAATGGCAAGCCAATTCAGTATTCTTGCCTTGAGAACCCCATGAACAGTATGAAAAGGCAAAATGATAGGATACTGAAAGAGGAATTCCCCAGGTCAGTAGGTGCCCAATATGCTACTGGAGATGAGTGGAGAAATAACTCCAGAAAGAATGAAGGGATGGAGCCAAAGCAAAAACAATACCCAGCTGTGGATGTGACTGGTGATAGAAGCAAGGTCCAATGCTGTAAAAAGCAATATTGCTAGGAACCTGGACTGTCAGGTCCATGCATAGTTTAGCACCTGGCAAATAGTCCTCATGCAGAGTGTTGGGAAGAAGTGAAAAAAAGGGACACTCTACTCAATTTATGTACCTCCTTCCTTTGTGTCTGAATTTGTAATCAGTATGAGATAATTGACCTAATGATACAGTACTAGAATTGCTTGTCTTTTGGCTGGAAGCTTTAATGAAAATGTCAGGATGGTGTATGCAGCCGAAAGCAGCCACACCATTTACTCCTGTAGGTTCACTCTTTTGGATGTTCAGAGTTTTATGTTTTCAAAAGCACTTATTAAAATGCTGATGCCTCATACTCAACAGACAGGAACATACTGTGTTGTGTTCACCGCTCTAGCATGTCATCAAGGACATTGCTTTTTCATTTTCATTTTCATTCCTTGAGTGAGAATAGTGACTGGAACGTAGTTGGAGTTCTGTAAAGATTAGTTGAAGGAGTGATTTTCTGGTACCAATTCTTATTGCCAGCTGCTGTCTGCTGGCAGCAATTTGTTGAGCTGTGTGATGTTTCAGCAATAGATTAGCAATGTTTGCATGTACAAAATGAGGCAAAGTGAGGATTTTTGTAATGTGTTTGCTGTGAATGTGTTAAACCACTCTCCTTGCCTTAGGTATCAGCTAACATTCTGGACAGTTAGTTGACTGCAAAGAGGAAGACTGTGGTACTGGATGGGAGATGTGTATTAACCAGGAGGACTAAAGGGGTTCTGAGATGGAAATGAGAATTCTGGAAGACAGATTTTGCTGCTTCCATGTTTGGCTGAGTACTCTGGTGGAAACAGAAGAATTTTAGGCTTTTTTTTATTCACGAGCTTTTTGTTTATTTTATTTAGTTTTTCCACAAATCAAAAGGTTGTGCAATGCAACAGTGTTTTAACATGATACTAATTGAATGAAGCTAGTGATGTGCAACGAAAAGGTTTTCATGTTTATTTATTGAGATTGTGCATGCATTCTGTTAATTTCACACCCTTTGCACATGTATTCCTTCTTGAATTAGAGATGGAGAAAAAAGCATTGTTGAGGATCAGAGATAAAGCAGTGATTTTAAAGAACAAAGAAATGGATTTATAATTCCTCGTCCCCAGAGTCTTATATCTTTCTCTGGTTAGAAAGAAGATGCACTTGTCATTTTTCCAAAGCTAGATTATCTCAAGGCTGTGTGTCCTAGATCAGATTGGGGGTGTCTGCAGCTATTTTACTAAGAGCTTGAAGAGAATTTGAGGGGTAGAGAAAGACCTTCTATAGCATAAATACAAAGGGTCTTATACTTCTCCCCACTCAAAATTACAACGTGAAGTATGTCAGTGCTTGCTCAAGGAGCAGTCATTTTCATCTGAAATGCAGCACGCTTTGTTGGCTCTGTGATGGGCAGCTGAGTTTCCTGTCACGTTGTCACAGATGCAGTTTGAGGCATGAAAACTCATTGCTTAATTTGTTATCACTTCTCACCTTCCTGATCAGTAGAGGCAGTCCATTGCCCTGTGTGAGAATTATTCATTCATTCATCCAATGAGCATTTTTCCCCAGACCAGCACTCAGGTTACAGAACCAACTAAGGTCATCTGTTCCTAAGGGCATCTGTCTCAATTTCAGTTTCTTCTACAACAGACCCTGAGACAAAGACTTGGATGCAGGTAGTTTTTGGGGGGAGACACTTCCTGGAAGCATAAACGAGGAAGTGGAAAAAGTGAGACAGGAAAGGGGACAAAGTGATAAAGTGTGCATAAAATAGCTGGTTAGGGCTAGGGACAACTAGGGCTCAGTTATCCTGGGGAACATCTGAGAACGTCCCTGTTAAAGAGTGAAGGGTGGAGCATTGATTTACCTATACTCCTTGATGGTGCCCGCCAAGCTCTTGGAGCAGGAGAAAATTCAGAGAGAGGACAAGAGACTCTGATTCCTGAGTTGAGATGTTGTCATTGTGTCAGGGACCGTTAACTACAACTGCCGGTAAACCAAAGAGATTTGGGGCCAAGCAGCAGTATCATTTAGTGTAAAATCCTCTCTCTACTCCAAGGCAGGTCCAGTTTTAGAACTAACAAACTTCAAACTGAGGTAGATCGAGGGCTGCCGTGTAAGGCTGGGTAGGCTGTGCACTACCGCTCCGAGGCTTGCCAGTTACACGGAATGAAATGTAATGTTTGTCTCCCGGAGCTGTGCAATGAGCGCTGGGCGAAACATTCATGAGAACTACTCTGTGATTGTCACCTCTTGGAGCCATGCGGCACACAACCTGCAAAGCTGTACACTCAGTTTCTTTTTATGTATATATTTATTTTTTTAGCTGCTCCAGGTTTTAGTTGCATCACCCTGCCTTATCTTTGTCGTGGTGTGCAGGAGTTTTAGTTGCAGCTTCTGAACTCTTAGTTGCAGCGTTTGGGTTCTAGTTCCCCGACCAGGAATCAAACTTGAGCCCTCTGCTTTGGGAGTGTGGAGTCAGCCATTAAATCAGGGAAGTCCCCACACAATTTCTTTTATATTAAAAAAAAGTCCGAAGGGTAGATATTATTTTTGCAAGGATGAATAAATCATTGTAAAGCATCAGACAGAAGACATTTCAGGAAAACAAGGGACTTCAGTTAATATGTTTGTATCAGCCCAGTGGTAGTTACAGGTTCTAAATGGCCGTCAGACTCTGGAGATCCAGAAAGCTTTGCCTAACAGCATCTTTTCTTAGCGTTTTAGATGGATACAGACCACACACACAGTCCCTCACTGAGGGACCCAGCTGCTATTCAGATTCCCGGTCCTCTGGCCTTCCTCACCTATGTGGACAGGTACAGCTGCCATGTGTACAAGGTACAGGTGTGTTATGTTGGCTCCGAGAGTTTGCAGTCTCAGGTTTCCACCAATTCTTTAGACCATTCTAGTCCGGTGTTGTCCCAACAATTAGATGTTTCACAGCAAACAAGGCAGATAAAACCCTCCATGTGTATCTTAGTTTGTCATTTCCAATGAGACAGAACTACAAGAAGACACACTCTGAAGTTGTTTCAAAGGCAGATCTAGGTTCAGCCCAGGGCCCGATGCAATATTGTGCATGATTCGCTTGCAATATTTTGCATGATTCTTTGATGAATAAGTATACAATGCATATGAAACTTGGCCCTCATCTTCAAATTCCTGCCTAAAGCAATTGACAAATGCTATAAACTTTCATGGGCTTTGGGCTTCGCTGGTGACCCAGCAGTAAAAGAATCCACCTGCAATGCAGGAGACCTGGCAGGAGCCACAGGTTCGATCCCTGGGTTGGGAAGATCCCCTGGAGAAGGCAATGGCAACTCACTCCAGTATTTTCGCCTGGGAAACCCTGTGCACAGAGTCACAAACAGTCAGATATGACTGAGCCACTAAACAACAAAAATATAAACTTTCATTAGAAAAAAATACATAGTTAAAATCAACCTTTTAGAAAAATTACAAATGAGTCTTATCGTTAATTGTAAAATATTTAGAGAAGAAGATAGGCACATAATGTACATTAAATCTTGATCATAAGTTCTGTCCCAATTTTCTTATCCATCTAAGCTTTGTTTTAGAGGACTAATTTAGAAGCTGAGAAGAAATGCAAGTAGAGAAGAAATATAGTATAATATAATCATCTACTATTATTGCAAAAACCAGTACTTGAGAAAGCAAGCACCATACTTGGAGAATTGGAGAATTCAGGTTTATTATGCCGGCAGGCCCAGAGGAGTTAACACTCTATGCTCTGAGCCCCAGACAAAGGGGTTACAGAGTTTTTATACACGGACAGGCATGATTAAGGAGGTTTGTGGGTTTGTAGGGGCTAGGGCGATCTCAAAAAGTAGGATAAGAGTGAATGAGATAAGCTCCAGTTCCTAGTATTGTGAGTCCCCACTTTCTGAAACCTATGTGATCAAGACTTTGCAAGGAGTAAGCTGAGTTACAGAGGCAGAAAGGGCAGGAAGTTATGTAAAAATTTTAACTTTTCCTCTTCACTATTATGGACTGCGAGGAGATCCAACCAGTCCATCCTAAAGGAAATCAGTCCTGGGTGTTCATTGGAGAGACTGATGTTGAAGCTGAAACTCCAATACTTTGGCCACCTGATAGGGATAGCTGACTCATTTGAAAAGACCCTGATTCTGGGAAAGATTGAGGGCAGGAGAAGAAGGGGATGACAGAGGATGAGATGGTTGGATGTCATCACCGACACAATGGACATGGGTTTGGGTGGACTCCGGGAGTTGGTGATGGACAGGGAGGCCTGGCGTGCTGTGGTTCATGGGGTCACAAAGAGTCAGACATGACTGAGTGACTGAACTGAACTGAACTGATTACTATTGATCAGTTGTTGAAACAGCACAATGGTGGTTCTGCCTATTTTTCATGAATTGAAAATTCATTGTAGGGACTTCCCTGGTGGTCCAGTGGTTACGACTTCAGCTTCCAAGGCAAGGGATGCAGGTTTAATCCCTGGTCGGGGAGCTAAGATCCTGCATGCCTCACAGCCAAAAGACCAAAACATAAAACAGAATCAATATTGTAACAAATTTAATAAAACTTTTTAAAAAATTCATTATATGCAAGCATAAAGTAAGCATACTATGAGTACTTGTGTAGGTAGAGTACTTGCTGAGTACTTGCCGAGAGTAAACCATATATTGCATGGGAAAAGACTTTATAATTAAAACACTACAGAAAAATCACTTTGTTTCTGAGGGATTAGCCAACTGTATTCTAGCTTTTTTGAAGCTTATTTTCAATGATTTTTTTCTCTGGATTTACTAAGATAAGATCTAGGTTCTTCTTTAGTCTTCTTGTTTAATTATCTGCAAGCAACACAATCTCATCAATCATCTCAATGACTTTTAAAAAGAGAGATGATTACCTGCTTTTGTGAAATGACCATTCTATATTTCCAACCAGGTCACAGCACAACCGGTTTCTCATTGCACTGGTTGGATTCACTTGTGCTACTGAAAGAGCTTATTTCATTTCTTTTTGTAAAAAAAATTTTATTTATTTATTTATTTTGGCTGCAGTGGGTCTTAGTTATGGCATGCGATATCTTTTTTAGTTGCAGCATGTGGGATCTAGTTCCCTAACCAGGATCAAACCCAGGCCCCTTGCATTGGGAGCCCGGAGTCTTAGCCACTGAACCACCAGGGAAGTCTGGAGAGCTCATTTCTTGAATGAATACCACGGCAGGCCAATGACCGTGAACTCTGGGAGGGGCACGGATCAGGGAAATTAGGCTAGGGATTGCTGTATGGATTATATATGCTCCTTTGTCAGGACCGCATGCTCTGAATTGACATCCTTTGCTTTTCAACCCTCAGATATAGAGGAGGAATAGTTTTCTGGAGGAAAGGACACCTGAAGATTCACATAGCATCACAGACCCTCTAGAATTGGTCTCCAGAAGTCTTGGCTGCCCGATGCATCTTCCCAATGCACATCAGCTTTGCTACATGCCTGAAGATGCAACTGTTTCTTATGGTCTCCTTCATTCCCTTCCTCCTGTCCTCTCTCCTGTCCTTCATTCTTCCAACAGCTGAACTCCTCCTATGTGTCTGGTGCTGAGTACAGTGGTGAACTTGATAGATGTGGACCTTGTCTTCATGGATTTTATTCTCATTTATTTATTAAGCTGCATCAGGTCTTAGTTGTGCTGCGCTGGCTTAGTTGCTCCGTGGCATGTGAGATCTTAGTTCCCTAACCAGGGATGGAATCCTCATCTCTTGCACTGCAAGGCGGATTCTCCGGACTGAGAGGGAAGTCCCCATTCATGGTTTCCATAATCTAGTGGTGGAGACAGATGAGCATACAAACATAGAATTACAGGTTATGAGAAGTGCGGGGGAAAAGCTACAGGAAAAATACAATATGATGAGGGCGATGTGACAGAAAAGACAACGTCTCAGGAAACCACAGTAAGCTGAGCCATCAGTCAAGGTCAGGTAATACGGAAAGGTGTGGAAGTGGGGGTTGAGTTTGTGCACAAGCCCTGAGGCAGAAGGTGTGGAGAAGATCAACTTCCCTGGGGGATCAAGAGCAGAGAAAGGTGCCTGGCAGGCCACGAGCTTGAAGCAGTAGCCTTGGGCCCAGTGATTCAGGTAAGAATATAAAATGTCTGTTGAGGAGTAAAACCTGCAAAGAGGAACTAAAAGTTAACAGAGGACATGGGGCTTGCACCTAAGTGACACAACGCTCTCTTGTGATTATTTGGGGGAACAGAGGCCATTTTGCAATGTCAGTAACATCAGGCCTGAGAAATGACAAAGGTATTAAGTCACCTTTTTAAAGTGATTTTTTGAGCTCTAATTGGTTCACCCGGGGCTGGATGGAGATTACTATTCAGTGTGTAGCATGAAGCCTAAAGTGTTCATTTAGGACTCATGCTGGTAACTCAGAGGAGTAAAAGGTCATGCCCTTTTGAATGGAGGACTGCTGTTTGTTTGACATAAGGTAATAAGCAAAGGGGCTTCCCAGGTGGCTCAGTGGTAAAGAATCTGCCTGCCAATGCAGGAGACGTGAGTTTGATCTCTGGGTTGGGAAGATCCCCTGGAGAAGGAAATGGCAACCCACTTTAGTGTTCTTGCCTGGTGGGCTACAGTCCATGGGGTTGAGAAAGAGTCGGTCAAGACTTTGTGAGTGAGCATACATACGCGGTTTCACTGTATGTACGCACCACATTTTGTTTATTCATGTGTCAGTGAACATTTGGGGTGGAGAAAAAGCATCTCCAGCCCATGGAGCAGGGACAAGATATTTTTCTTTTCATATATAGTCTTATATCCCCTTTTTTTCTTGCACTCTCTTTGCTTCCTTCCCCCTTCCCTCCCTCTCTCCCATCCCTCTAGTCTCTGCTTCCTTGCTAATCCCAACCCCTGTAGAAAGTGAAAGTGAAAGTGAAGTCGAGTAGAGTCCGACTCTTTGCAACCGGGTGGACTGTAGGCCACCAGGCTCCTCTGTCCATGGGATTGTCCAGGCAAGAATACTGGAGTGGGTTGCCATTTCCTTCTCCAGGGGATCTTCCCAACCCAGGGATCAAACCCGAGTCTCCCACATTGCAGGCAGACGCTTTATCCTCTGAGCTACCAGGGAGGCCCTAACCCCTGTAGGAGGAGGATAGAATTTGACTGCAGTTTGTTTTCAGTGGGAATCTCAGGGTATAGTACAATGACTACCTTTAAAAAAATTATTACAATGTAATTTATCTTTTAGAGCAGTTCTAGATTCACAGCAAAGCTGAGCAGAAAGTGCTCCATCTGCAGTACTCACTGGGGAGTTCCCATATACGCCCTGGTTCCTGTCCACCCACACCCCACAGCTGCCCCCACTATAAACATCCCTCATGAGAGGGGTATGTTTGTTACAGTTGATAAGTCTACATTGAAACTTTATTATCATCCAAATCCATACTTTACATTAGGTAAATCACTCAGCAGTGTACATTCTATCCGTTTTGACAAGTCGTAATGATATGTATCCACCATTATAGCATCACATAGAATAGTCTCAGTTTGCCTTCTCCAGAATGTTGGAAATCATCCAGTATACAGCATTTTCATATTGACTTCTCTCAAACGGTAGCACATGTTTAAGGTTCCAACATGTCTTTTCACAGCTTGATAGCTCATTTTTTCTTCAACAGTGAATACCATTCTATTATCTGGGTAGACCACAGTTTATTTATCCATTTACTTGGTGAATGACATCTTGATTACTTCCAAGTTCCGGCCGTTACAAATAAAGCTGCTACAAACATCCATTTGGAGATTTTTGAGTGGACGTAAGTTTTCGACTGATTTGAAATACACGAAATAAATACCGTGGAGCACAATTTGCAAATTATATGTTAAGACTACATTTGGATTTATAAGAAACTGCCAAACTGTCTTTCAAAGTGTCAATGACTTCCTTTTGGGTTTTACTGTTTTCCTTTCAAAAACCAGGAGCCCAGACTTGATTTTAATATCTAAGTCACAGGTCGGCAGCTTAAATTAACTGAGAAAATAAATAGGGAAATCAGTCATCTACGTAAGGGCTGAGATAAGACGGTTCCTTTTTTTTCTTTTACTCTTGCGCAGTTGTCTAGATGAACTGGAAATGGGGATACAGAATTGGGAGAAGGTTTTTATGACCTTTTTGGTCATTAAATTTCGATTTATGAAGGCTTAAACCAAGTCGTTTTGCAGAAAGGAGAGGAAGAACTCCTCTAAAGAATTAGGCAATGGTTTAGGCATCAAGGATAATTAAGAAATCGGACAAGAGGCAGGCTTCTTAGCCTAGCAGATTGTAAGAATCAAGGAACACCATGATAAAAAATGAAGTTGGGAAGATCAGATGTTTAGAAAGAAGAAAGTCTGTTATGGACACCAATGCAGTTAGCACTTGCTGATGGAATTAATTTGAAGACTAATAAAGTTCTTATTTGTGATTAGCCAGAAGATTGTGGTTTAAAGGTGGACATTTTTGTTTTAAATTCCTAAAATGGGAAGATCATGGACCCCATTTCTGTTTTCCTATTATTTCCTCTACTGCAAAGAGAGAGAAAAAAAGCTCAATTTGTCCTTGAATTTCAGCAGTGAGTGGCTGAGAAAAATCATTTGCTGTTGTCATCTGCGTCAGGGATCACACAGGTGACATAATTATCAGTTGCCACTTGAATAGAGGAGAGCAATTACAGCAAAGGCACTTCCTTGTTGTATTTCAGTGTGAGAGGCTTGAAGAATTGATGGGCAGTAGATGCACAAGGCGCAAGGTTTTAGGATAATTTGTGGCTCAGCTGGTAAAGAATCCTCCTGCAATGCAGGAGACCTGGGTTTGATCCCTGGGTTGGGAAGATCCCCTGGAGAAGGGAAAGGCTACCCATTCCCAGTATCCTGGCCTGGAGCATTCCATGGACTGTATAGTTCATGGGGTCACAAAGGATCGGACACGACTGAGCGACTTTCACTTCACTTCACTTCGCAACCACCATTTCTGAGCAACTTTTTTTTCCTCCACATCCAACGAAGTGGAGATTTTGGCAGAGTATGTAAAAATTAGCTGAGCAAATTTCATCCTGATTATTTTAATATATGTTTTAGAAACACAGCCAGAGCTGCTTCTTGGGTCAAATACTGAACAAAATCCAATAATGGGAGATAACTGATTCATGCTTGGTGAATTCTAGGCAGGTTTATATAAATTGGCCCATGGAAAAGGCAAAGAAATTAAGCAATATCATGTGAGTGGCTGCCGGCTGGAGGGTCAAAAACAATAAATGATGGTAACAATTGCAGCAGTAATGTTTATTCATTAGAAATGGCCAGTAATGCAGGAAGAAAATAGAAATCACTTTTAATGTACCCAAAGATAACCAGTCATCATACAGATTTTTTTCTGTGCATTTGTAAATTATATTGATATATTCCCTGTAAGATTATCCCCACTGATTGTCTCTGTCTTATAGTCTAGCCTTGTATAATCCCCTCCGTTTGAGTGTAATTAGGTTATAAAAGATTGTGGCTTCTGTCTCGGGTGCTCTCTCTCTGATGGAAGCCAGGGGCTGTGTCGAAAGCTTCCACATGTAAAGCCTCCAGGGCAAGAAACTGAGGGAGGCCTCCAGTCAACAGACATTGAGGAATTGAGCCACTCACTCCAACATTCTTTGTAGAACTGAATCTTGCCAACAACCAAGTGAGTGAGTTTGGAAGAAGATCTCCATTTGAGCCGTCAGATGGGGTTGCAGCCCTGGCTGACTGCAGCCTAATGAGAAACTCTGAGGCAGCCAGGCCTAGCTATGCCGCTTCCAGATTTTAGTCCCACAGAAACTCTGAGATGGGACATGTTTCTAAGCTGCCAAGTTATTAGGGTAGTTTGTTATTGCAGCAATAGATAATTACTATGCAAATGTTTCAAAAAACTGGATTAGAGTGTCTTCTGTCAGTCAGAGTTCTAGCAGCAAACAGAAGGCACCCAACTGGGGTTTTGAAGAGAAACTTGGGCAGTGTTGGAAAGTCAATAAGGTACAAGGAGGGAGCCAGTGCTTACAATGGTGGGAAGCTATTATGCTCCCTAGACCTGCGGGAGAAACGGAGCCTGAGAGTGGAAGCTGTTCCATAGGAGGGAACTGGGTGGGAGCAGGCAGGGAGCACAGATGATTTACCCTGACCTCTTTCTCCAGCAATCCTCACGTCTGTCCATGACCTTCATTGGCCAAACCATATTGGAAACTAGGGAGCAATTCCTAAGGGTCGGCTCTCTAGGACAGAAAATTAGAGAAGGGAAAACAGACAGTGGGTTTGCTGGGGCATAAAGAGAGAAACCAACATATATGCAAGTGCTTTTGTGCAACATTAAAAAATTTTTTTTTATTTGTTTACTTATTTATTTGGCTATGTCAGGTCTTGGTTGTGGCACGTGAACACCTAGCTGAGGCATGTGGAAGTTAGTTAGTTCCCTGATTCCCTAGGGTCGAACCTGAGTCCCCTGCATAGGGAGCTTGGAATCTTAGCCACTGGACCACCAGGCAGGTCCCTGTGCAACTATTTTTATGTTTACCATCCTTCTGTATCATTAAAGATTCTTCTACATCATGGCTTTAAATAGATACATATGGATACTATAACCACATTATCTCAATCAGGCAATGATGAACATTTTTGGTTGTAGAAAAATTCTTTTGCTCTGGAAAACTGTGAAATGAATATGCTTATAGTTATATTTCTATGGATTAAAAAAAATAGTTCCTTAGAGTACCAATGGAATAAGTAGAAAAATCGAGGAATAAAAAACATTTTTTAGGGTTTTGATATCTTGCCATATCACTCACCAGAAAAGTTGCTTTGATGCTCCCCTTAGAAAAATCTTGGACTTCCCTGGTGGCTCAGTGGTAAAAGGATCTTCCTGCAATGCAGGATATGTGGCAGGAGCCGAGGGTTTGATCCCTGTGTCGTGAATATCCCTGGTGAAGGAAATGGCAACCCACTGCAGTATTCTTGCCTGAAGAATCCCATGGACGGAGAAGCCTGGCGGGCTACAGTCTATGGGGTTGCAAAGAGTCAGACACAACTCAGCGACTAAACAAACACATACTCTAGAAAAGTCTTTGCCTATTTGATAAGTTTAAAAAATGTATTGTTTTAATTTTCATTTTGATGTTATTAAGGAATTTAAAATATTTTCACATGTTCATTAGCTACTTATTTTTCTTCCTTTGTGACTTTCCCCATTTCTTTCTATTGACATTGGGGGTTTTCTTTCTTTTTTAATATTTATTTATTTGGCTTCCCTGGGTCTTAGTTGTGGCATATGGGATCTAGTTCCCTGACCAGAGATCCAACCCAGGCTCCCAGCATTGGGAGCTTGGGGTCTTAGCCATTGGACCACCAGAGAAGTCCCTTCTTTTTAATTTATAGGAGCTATTTAGTATTAAGAATTCATTCTTGTCATATGTGTTGCAAATATTTTTCCTAGTTAAAAAAACTCATGCATAAACCTGTTTATTTACCTTAAGAATATTAAAATATTTACCTTTTCCTTCTAATAGTTTAATAGTCAAATTATGTCAAGTGAGAATTTTAACCCATTTGGAACAGTTTTTGGAGGTGAATTGTGAGACAGGGATGAAACATAATTTTCATCTAAATGGTTATCTAACTGTCCCAAAGCCATTTATTGAAAGGATAGTCTTGGTTTTTTTTTTCCTTACTCATTTGAAATGAAAACACAAACCCACATGGAATGCATAACCTTGTTATTATTACTTAAAAGAAGACTCTTTTTTTTTTTTTTAAACTTTTTATTTTGTATTGGGGTATAGCCAATCAACAATGCTGTGACAGCTTCAGGTGAACATGGAAGGGGCTCAGCCATGTATATACATGGATCTATTCTCTGAAACCCCAGTACTTTGGCCACCTCATGCGAAGAGTTGACTCACTGGAAAAGACTCTGATGCTGGGAGGGATTGGGGGCAGGAGGAGAAGGGGACGACCGAGGATGAGATGGCTGGATGGCATCACGGACTCGATGGACGTGAGTCTGAGTGAACTCCGGGAGATGGTGATGGACAGGGAGGCCTGGTGTGCTGCGATTCATGGGATTGCAAAGAGTCGGACACAACTGAGCAACTGAACTGAACTGAACTGAATTCTCCCCCAAACTCCCCTCCCATCCAGGCTGCCACATAACGTTGAGCAGAGTTCTATGTGCTAAACAGGTGTAGGTCCCTGCTGGTTATCCATTTAAAATTTAGCAGTGTGTACATGTTCATCCCAAACCCTATAACTATTCCTTCCCCACATCCTTCCTCTGGGAAACCATAAGTTCGTTCTCGAAGTCTGTGAGTCTCTTTCTGTTTTATAATTTCATTTTTATCATTTCTTCTTAGATTCCACATATAAAGGATGTCATATGAGATTTCTCCTTCTCTGACTTACTTCACTCAAAAAGAAGACTGTCGTTTAAAACAGAATTTTTACATTTTGTATTTTCTTTGCATATGGGTTGAGATATATGAATACTTATATTGAAAATGGTTCTATTACTTTATCTTTCAATAAAGATCAGCAACAGGAATTTGGAACTTGGGTCTAGTTCTGGTTAAAGATTATGTCCTTTATTTCCCCTAAGGTGGACCTAAGTTTTTTTTACTTGGCTGCATCAGCTCTTAGTCGTGGCATGTGGAATCTACTTCCTTGACCAGGGATCGAACCTGGGCCCCCTGCATTGGGAGCATGAAATCTTAAGCACTGGACAACCAGGGAAGTCCTCTGATTTGTTTTCTGATATATTGTTTTTGATGTCTTGCTTATTTTTATAAATATTATGTATATTTCAGAACTTGTTTAAACATAAACTTGGCTTACAGAGGTAGATTTAATTGAAGAAAACAATATTATTAGTATAATTTCACGTTTCTGCAAGCCAGTAGTTATTGCATTTCCCATTTTTTTTGAAATAGAAGATTTGAGTATATACTCTCTTTGCAATGTGGTGACAATGACAATGCACTGTAATATTCCATTTAAAGTCATGCACAACTGGTAATGGATCTTTCGGTAAGCATTTCATGGAACAGGGGCCCCAGGCCATGTCTGTTATATCTGTATTTCCTAAAGGCTCTCCAGTGGCATCATGAAATACCTGATGGAGCTTTTACCTCTGTACAATAGAATGTAACATTTCTGTCTTGCTCGCACTTAGGTTACTCACCAGCTGAGGACACTCAAGCAATCCTGGAGAGAGGTCTATGAGATGAGGAACTGAGGCCACCTGCCAAAAGTTGGCACTAATTTGGTAGCCATGGAAAGACGCCCTTTTGGAGGTGGATTCTCCAGTCCTCACCAACTCTTCAGATATAGCCCTAGCCAATGCCTTGACTGCACCCTTATCAGAGAGACCCTGAGTCTGAACTGAGACAGGCTTGTTGCTGAAATTCAGCCTCTGTCCACTGGTGCTGAATTAAATCTCAGAGACAAAGCTTTGGGTGAAATAGTGTTATTGCTTTGCCAGGCAAAGGGGCAACAGCAGACTGTGAGTCCCATGCTGGAGTGGATAGTGAGGAGTCTTATCATGTTTAAGGAATAGGGCGTGATCAGCTCGTGGACATTCTTCTGACTGGTTGGTTCAGTTCAGTTCAGTCGCTCAGTCGTGTCCAACTCTTTGCGACCCCATGAATTGCAGCACGCCAGGCCTCCCTGTCCATCACCAACTCCCGGAGTTCACTCAGACTCACGTCCATCGAGTCAGTGATGCCATCCAGCCATCTCATCTTCTGTCGTCCCCTTCTCCTCCTGCCCGCAATCCCTCCCAGCATCAGAGTCTTTTCCAATGAGTCAACTCTTCGCATGAGGTGGCCAAAGTACTGGAGTTTAGGGAGGTAATTAGGAGTCAGTATCATCAACCTGTGGTTCTAATTGGTCTGGGGTTACATGTTTGTGCGCAGCACACAGTTTACTTCTTCCACCTGGTGGGGGTTTTAGTATCTGCAAAACAGCTCAAAGAACATGACTTAGAATACTATCTATAGTCCTTGAGGAAGAACTAAAGGTCTTTCCTTGACTGTTTAATGGCCAAAGTATTATTATCTTGTCTTGCTTGACCATTTTCCTTTCTTTCTGCATTTTGTCACTTCTCTGATTAAATGTATTCTTTGAAAAGTTTTTGTACACACAGAAGGCAGGTGGACGAAACGGGTCGGGGGCTCTATCCTGGGAAGGCCTCGCAGGGTCCTGCTCAGTTACTGGCTGGGACCTGGGACTTGGGACTCTTTGCAGCAGTGTTTGCATGTTTACAAACATCTCATCAAGCAGTAAAGAAACTATGAGAGACTAAAAATGACTGATGCATGCACTGCCAGGGCAAATTATGAACAAGACACAAAAGTCCAAACACCCAATATCACATCTGAGGAGTTGGAAACAAAAGCAGGGTATTGCACATGGTCCTGGCAGACAGCAATTCCAAGGAGGTGCACAAAGCACCCGAAGCATCCCTCCAGCCCGATCCTGGGATCTGCCCCCACCCTCACTCCAAGGACCAGCTCTCCGCCCGCCTCCCCTCTCCAGCATCTGTGAGGGAGCAAGCAAGGGCACCTGTTACTTGTTTTCACTCCTTTGTGCTGCAGCGTGAGTCCAAGTAAAGGCTTAACTGAATTTATTGCCTGGCCTCTTTTCAATTTTCGGTAACAGCACTGCTCAGGTAAGCCACTCTCAGATTCCTGGATGTTCAGAATTTGAAACGCTAAAGGTATTCTGCTAATCATTTCTAGATCATTTCCACTGGAAGGGAATAAAGACTGTAGCAGCGGTATGAAAGACACAGTGAAGAAAGGCAGACACAGAGCTTACTAAGGCTGTAGCACAGGGTTTGAGGAAAGATGATGAGGGCATATACAGTCAACTTTCAAGCCTGGGTGGCCTGTGTTCTCTGTAGCTTTGGGCCAGCTTCTGTTATCAGTTGCAGAACCGGGATTCTCTGTAAAATGAGGATGGTAATGGTGCTCACCTTACAAAGCAGCTGTATTAGTGCACCTTATCTGAGATGTTGTTGGTCCTTAATAGAAGAAAACTTAGAAGGTATTTATTTAAAAAATGTAAAGTCACTGTCTGCTCCAATAAACTTATATTAAGTACTTAAAGTGGTCTTTGAGGTGTGCAATTGGTACCACAGCTAACAAGATAAGCAAATGAATAACTGAACCAGTGAATAATATTAAGTACAAAAACTGTCCGTAAGGAGAAGTAGGGGCTTCCCTGGTGGCTCAATGGTAAAGAATCTGCCTGCCAACACAGGAGACCCCTGTCCGATCCCTGAATCCCCTGGAGGAAGAAATGGCAACCAACTCCATTATTTTTCCCTAGAAATCCCCATGGACAGAGGAGCCTGGCAGGCTACATTCCCTAAGGTCGAAAAGAGTCCATCCCAACTTAGAAACTGAACAACAACAAGAAGTAGAGGATGCTAATTTTTAACTCAAAGAAGGAATTTAAAAAATCATTTATTTATTTTTAATGGCACTTGGCACTTGGTTGCTGCACCTGGGCTTTCTTTAGTTGTGGCCTGTGGGATCAATAGTTGTGGCTCACAGGCTTAGTTGCCCTGGTGGCACGTGGGATCTTAGTTCCCTGACCAGGGATAGAACCTGTGTCTCCTAAATTGGCAAGCTGATTTTTAACCACTGGACCACCAGGGAAATCCCAAGAAGGAAACTTTTGAAGTGCTTTTCTATAGTTAGTAATTTTCTAATGATGAGTCTGTTTTATGGAAACGTCAGACAAAATTTCTACAGATGAAGCCAAACGATAAAGCAAAAAGAATTAACTGGAAGCCACAATCCTCCCCAGAAACTAGTCCAGCAGCCCCATGGCCACGCCTTCCACTATAGCCACGCCTCCTTTGGGTTAACGCTTGGGCTTCGCCCGGCGCTCACGGGGGTGGGGGCTTGCTGCGCCAGGTTCTTAATCTAGGCTCATTTGCTCGCGAGAGTTCCTCCATCTAGCCTACTGAGAAGCTGTCGGACTTGGAGGCAGAGAAGAGTCGCGAGACTTGACTAGATCTCCCTTTCCAGACTCCGCCCCTCCATCCCAGCTCTTCTCCTGGCGCCGCTTCCCCGTTTGCACGTGTAATTGTTGTGGTTCAACCTCACGTGGCCGCGGAAGTGCCGGCGGCTTCCAAGATGGCGGCGCCCAGTGTCAGGCGCCGATGACTCGCCTCCGGTCTGAATTACAATCCTGATCCAGTCTATGGGGCCATGGACCGGCCTGGGTTCACAGCCTCGCTGGTGGTGAGTACAGGGCGTTAGGAGTGCCGGAGTCCTGCACCGGAGTCCGCGGTGTCTTCTCTGTCTTAGCACCTCCTTCCGGTTTTGCGCGGTGAATCGTCCCTGGGTCACCGGTCACCAGGTCCGGGAGGAAGCGCGGGGGTCCTGGGCCGCGCCAGGGCTTGTGTCAAGCCCCTAAATTTGCTACCTGTATGCCAGAAAGGGACAGGAGTGTGTTAGCGGTGGGATACTTGACTCGTCCTCCGCACCGCGGTTTATCTAAAGGAAAAAGAAAAGCTTTAATTATATACTGTAACCACACTTTGGAGAACTTGGCAGTTACTGAAATATTCACAAGGACGCTCAAGTCGCTTCCAGACCTGTTGGCCAACATTGTAGTTTCGTTTTGCTGTATCTTTTTTATTCTCGGAAAATAATGTATCCGTTCATTCAATACATAATTAGTCGGCTATTCTGCGTCTGAGTATTTTTCTAGGCTTTAGGTGTGTACTGATGAGCCCAAATAGCCGTGCTATGCAGTCAGTGGTGTATAATAGGAAAGAAGAATCAACGTGTCTTAAAAAAACAACCCCCCCCCCCCCAAAGTCCTTCAATAAATATTTTGAAAACAAGTCCAGTAGGGGTTACTAGATACAGTGGTGAACCAGACAGATTGCCTGTTTTTTTCATTGTGGGAGAGTGGGCAGAGGCAGAAAACAGACAAATAAATTTACAAAAGCTTTCCTGAGAAATGGAGACCCAGAGGGCTTTCTTCATTCAGTTACGGAATGTTTTCTGCAGGTGTAGGAGATAACGTGGTGAACAAGATAGACCTGGTCTGGTGGTGGAGGCTGAAGAGGGAAATGATTGTCAGCCTAAAGGACATGAGGGTTACTTTCAGCGTGCTATGGAGAGATGTGGAAGGGGGATCTTACTCAGACGTGTGGAACGTTGGTTTTAAATCCAGATTTGTTGAAATCTGTGGAAGCTAGGTTTTAGAGAAGCAGAGAGAGGCTTTACCACTTTTGAAGGTGTTTTCCTGTACAGCTGGTGAGATAGCAGTAGCACTTGTGAGAGCATTGCTCTGTGGGGAAGTAGGGTAAGCTTTTTAGGTACAGCGTCTGGTTTAATTCTGACAGACAATTGAAGTATTATCCTAGTTCTCCCAGTGAGGGAACTGAGGAGTGGTATGTTAGATAATTTGTCCGAAGTCACACAAGTGAGATACGTTTCATGTGTGTTACTGTCTGAGCTCAGATTCCAGGCAGTGCAACGTGGGATTTCGTGCCCCTTATTGCTCTTTAAGACTGTCCCTTAAGTCAACAACAGTAGCAGTTGCTGAAAGCAGGTGTCAGTTAAGGAAAGAAACATGGTTTTAACATTTATTTAGGATTTATTAAATAATGGTGCATATGTATACTTTTTAAAGTGTAGTTACAGAGAGTAAAATTAGGATTGATTGGTAGAAGTTTCAAGGAAAGTTTTGATCCGTCTGAATTCATTTCATGTGCAGTTTCTCTGCCATATATTCTGCCTACTGGTACTGTGATTGCCCTTGGAGATTTGATGGCAAACAAACCAAAGCATTAACCATAAGGTGCTATGAAAGAAGTGAATTGAGGTATTACTGAGAGAGAATCATCTTGGAGAACTAAGATCCTGCATGCTGCGTGGCCTCAAAAAATAAAACACAGTGACCCCCCCCCCCCAACATGGTTAGTAACCTTTTGTTACAGTCATTAATTCCTGTATTCTTCTAATAGTTGTTAAGTGCCTACTGTTGCCTGCTGTGTACTGGTGCTGGGAACATATTGGTGAACAAAACAGGTATGGATCTTACAATCTCGTGGGACACGCACAGACTTTGAAGAAATAGTCAGATGCTCAACTATAGAATTAGAATTCTAATCAGTGTAGAACAAGAGGGTCTAAACGCAGACTTGGGGGATTAGAGAGCATCATGTACACAGTCCTAGAAACAGGCGAGATCAGATGACTCAGAGGAAAAAGGTCAAGGTGGCAAGAAGGTACCTAGCAAAGCGTTAATGATGGAGTTGGGGGTGGAGAAGTGGGGGGGTGGGTGGTGAACTTCTAGAGGCTTGCAGGCTGTCCTGTGATTCTGTTTTTCATCCTTAGGGCTTTTGGAAACTTTGAAGAGTGCGGATATCTGTTTTACAAAGACAGCTCTGCCGTTAGTGTAGAGGGTCGAGAAGCGCTGCAGGGAGAGTGGGTGGAGGATGCGGAAGAAGGCAGGTCTCATAGGAAGCCACAGCTTTGCATTGAGGAGGTTAGAGTCACTGGTGGCCACTTCAGTGTGGAGAAAACCGAGAATGTCAGGGAGGGATGTTCTCCGGAGAAGCCATGTTAATGTTTTTCATGTTCTTAGTTGTGGTCTAGGCTAGGGGCCGGTGATCATTTTGCTTGGTTAAATTAGGCTGGTGGTTTGATTTTTGTCCTGTAGTTGAGTAGCTGTGATTTTGTTTTTCCTGTTTTTGTCAGCCTTCTTTGGAGAAATAAAGGCTTCATAGCATGTAATCTTAATTTTCTTCAACTCCCAGAGGAATCTCAAAGCACCAATTAGACTCTTGCTGTCTGTAACAGTTTTAAATTAAGGTTGTGGTATATATGTTATCTATTGTATATGGTATCATGATCTCAATAAGTTGTTACGGTGAGGTAAGGCTTGCTGGTTATCTGTGTTATGTTCTTTTTGGATTTTTGTCTAGTACTTAGGATTTTCTATGTAAGCTATCATAAATCTTGAATCCTTTGGTAACCTTTTTGATACGTGATCATAAATAAAACAATTTCTCAGGCTGAAGAAAAATAAATTGGTAGAGTTCCTTAAGATTCAATTGATGCTGACTTGATGTAAAATTATAAGCATTCCTTAAGATTTAAGGTTTGAAAAAAAATCTTAAACATGTTGCTGTGTGTCTGCATATATATGTATTCTTATTCCTGTTAGCTGTTTTTTTCCCCAGTCTCATGATGCTTGATACGTGATACTTGAGTTATAGAAGTTTGAAATCTGATGCTTGAGTTATAGAAGTTTGAAATACATAGAACAAGTTAGTAGCTCTTGATTCATGATTTGCTAGATATGTAGATTGAATTGATCATTTACTCTCAGTATATAAGAATTCTGATGAAAGAAGGGCTGGAGAATCAATGCATGCAAAGTAGCCAAATAGATTAAAAGAGTAATCAAGTTACTGATTAAAATTTAGCAGTAGATAGCAAGCATCTTTGTGAACCCCTTCCTAAGATTAAAGAGAAAATTAGAATGAAGTGCAGCATATTTTTAAAGAAATCAGTCATATCAGACAGTCTCACAAGAATTTTAGTTTTCCTTGGGTTTTGAGAAAATGAAGAGGCAGGCAAAATATTACATATTGAATTTATAAAACCCTTAAAGAATAAGTGAGAAGAATATTGAGAAAGTTGGTAACGTTCCTAATTGTGACCTTTGCCCTGTGGCTTAGACGATTTCTTTATATCCAGAAAGATATTCCACATTGTCTTTTTTTTTTTTTTTTACTCCCAGTTGATACTCTACTGGCGCATCTCTGTGTTCTTTTCATGACAACTTTTTAGGTCATTTGCAGAGTGACCTGCATGGTTCTGTCATGCCTTTCAAGGTAGTACACTAATTTTTAATAATTGATCTATGCTAGCTCATTGAAAAACAGAGATTATTTCATTTCTCATCCAGGTAATTTCATTTTTCCAGTGAACTCTTGCAGTGGTTTTATCGTGCATGGCAAGTAGAGCAGAAAGTGTGTGCTAGGTACTAACCCTTGTTCCACCTGAGCACTCTGTAATCCCAAAGGATGGAAACAACAGATGATTTTGAACTCTGCGTGTATTCCTCTTTTTCTGTGTCTTGGAATATATACTTTTTAATGTCTGCTTTTACTTTCTGAATAGGTAATATATTCACATAGTTCAAAGTCCAAAAGATAGGAAAGTTAGCAGTTCAGTTTAAAGTTTACTATATAGGAACCATATTGCTGCTTTATAATTCTTCCATTTACTTGCTATAAAATGGTGTTGATTCATGTCTGTAAATGGTACCTTTAGGCCTTGTGTATTGACCTTTCTCTTCTGCTGTCTCTGAGTTTCTGTTTTTTGGAGTTTCTTTTTGCTTGGACTAAGCTGTAACCAGTTTTTTAAATGCTCTACTCTGCCTGTGCTTTAGTGTAATCACAAGGAGCAGATTTGGTTTTCAATCAGATTTTAAAGTGCACCTTCCCTAAAGCAACATGTGTCTCTTGGGAGATGATGCATTTGGGTCAGGTTTAATGCCCTCCAGGAATTTAGTTCTATTTTTTTTTTCATTTATTCCCTTAAATTAAAATTTATCAAGGAATTTTCCAATATACAAAAAGTAGAGAAAATATCAAGAATCCTCAGATACGTGATTCTTAAAATGTGGATCTAGATTCACAGGCAACATTACCCATTTCGAATGGAAATTTCAAAACAAATTTTTTTTTTTAAATGCAGATCCACTACTCAGTTAAAAAGGCCAAAAATATAACACTTGGTATGATTTGGAAAGAATACTGAGATAAACTGTCAAATGAAAAAAACACAGTGCTGCAAACCACCTTTTACTTTTAAAAAAAGTAAAATAAAATATATATTCATATTTTAAAAAATTTACCATTTACTTATTTTTTATTTATGTATTTTTTTGGCTGCACAGCATGTGGTATCTTAGTTCCCCAACCAGGGGTGGAACTTGTGCCCCCTGCCGTGGAAGCACACAGTCCTAACTACTAGATGTCCAGGGAAGTTCCTCATATTCATATTTGCTTGTATTACTGAGCAACTTCACTTTCACTTTTCACTTTCATGCATTGGAGAAGGAAATGGCAACCCACTCCAGTATTCTTGCCTGGAGAATCCCAGGGGCGGGGGAGCCTGGTGGGCTGCCGTCTCTGGGGTTGCACAGATCGGACATGACTGAAGCGACTTAGCAGCAGCAGCAGCAGTATACCTAAAGTAACTTAGGACGTATACAATAAGAAACCAGTAAAAGTGGCTACCTCAGTTTTTCAGGATAAGGAAGGAGACTTTGAACTCTTTACTTTTCTGAGGTTTATTTGTTTCACTTTTTTGAACCCTATGAAATCACTAATTTAAAATTAAATTTAAAATTATTAAATCATTAAACATTTGTTTAAAACTGAATAATATAAAATTTACAGTTTGAAACTATAGCACAATAATGGTTATTTTCCCAGGACAAATCTGTAAATTTAGGTAGGAGGTCTTTTGACTATACCAAAGTAGTCTGGTGAAGTTTAAAACCATGTTTGAAAGAAATATGCTTTAAAAACTACCTTCTTATCCCTATCCCTCAAATGGCATCTTATTATTCTTTTGTAACTTTTCTTTTTAAGGCTGGCGGAGTAGCAGGTGTCTCTGTTGACTTGATATTATTTCCTCTGGATACCATTAAAACCAGGCTGCAGAGCCCCCAAGGATTTTATAAGGCTGGTGGTTTTTATGGAGTATATGCTGGAGTTCCTTCTACTGCTATTGGATCCTTTCCTAATGGTAACAATTATATTGATATTATCATTGCTTTATATAAAACCAAGCTAATGGGATTTATTTTCAGAATAAAATATATTGGACCACATATTTGTGGTCCAACCTTAGATAGAATTCCTTATGTTTAATGTAGTTGATACTTGGGATTTGTTTTCTATTCATTAATCCATTATTTTTGACTCAGCTAGTGCTATAGATGCCATCCTAAACAACAACAACAAAACAAAACCACGAGCAGTCTTTTGAAAGGGGTTTTCATTGGTAGAACTCCTAGTCAGAATCCTTACAGTGTTCCTCTAATGTTGATTGTGATGCCTTAGAGCAGTTGTTCTCAACCTTGCCTGAATGTTGAAATCTCTTGGGGAGTTTTGCAAAATACTGATGCCTGTGTCTCTGTGAGAAGTTTAACTGGTCTTGACTTTGCCTGGGTATCAGGAGTGTTAGTAGCTTCCCAGGTGATTGAGATGTGAAGCTAACCTCAGTAACCTCTCCTTGAGTCTCGTGGAGCAGGTGGACCTGTTTTATTTAACCCACCTGTTGGTATATTCTTTTTTCAGAAGCTTATTTTGATAATTGTTTACTGATGCTTTGATTGCACTCAGATTGAGCAAACAGAAAACCACTACCAGCAAACACACACTCACAAAACCACGGCTCCATTAAAAATAAAATTTATTTTTTTTGATTTTTGATTGATTTTTAAGGATATTTGAAGGATAATTGCTTTACAGTATTGTGTTGATTTCTATCAAACATCAGCATGACAGAAGATTCTTAAATTCTAAGGTTTGATTTCTTTTTTGCAGTGTATTTCATTAGAAATTCTTTCTTGTTAACTTGACATTGAAATGTCCATCTGTAAAAAGCACAGTATTCACATAAAGATTTGTAGTGTAAATCTTTTTGGTCCTTTAGTTTATCCCTTCTTCCCTTTCCCTGAGCCATCCTTAGAACAGCCAACTGTTTTGAGGTTATCCTTGAATTCTTTTCCCTGGAGAAGGGAAAGGCTACCCACTCCAGTGTTCTGGCCTGACGAATTCCATGGACTATATAGTCCATGGGTTGCAAAGAGTTGGACATGACTGAGCGACTTTCACTCACTTTGAATTCTTTTATGGCTAAATTTTCAGTAATCGATTATAGCAAGTCACTGTTCAGCACACACTCCATGCCAAATATAGCTCTGTTAGTGGGAGATGGGCCTTGGTTCCTATATTTGTCTGTTTCAGTCACCTGATCACCTAATGAGTTTTTTGTTTTTTTTTTTTTTTAAGAAAGTACTGCTGCCTGTGACCCACTCTCAGAGGTATGGAATTTAGTTGGTCTGAGGTGTGGCCTGGGCTTTGGATTTTTTAAAAAATATATACCCCCTGGTAATTTTAATATGCAGACAGGTTTGGGAACCTGTGAACTAGGGAATTGCAAAGAAATATCAATATGTTACTAAGTCCCTGTCTTTTGGGTACGCCTCCTTACCTTGTCCCCTTCATTGTTGTAAATCATTTTTCTCTCTTACATATTATGTAGGGATTGTTGGTAGATGAAGTATTAGTGATGGTCTTCAGGGTACATGGGCCTCCCTTAAGCTCACAGGACTGGTTTAGATTCTTGTGAGCAGGAGTTTACATAGAGAACGTGGTTTTGAATTTTCATATGTTTGAGCAAGTGGGTGTTCTTGGACTGCTTTACTTTGCCCTCCACAGAACATCATTGAATAGGAGAGGCTGGATAAAAAGTCAGAGTGCCACCATTCCAGAAATGGCTGTTTTTCTGCAAATTTTTAGTGAATTGAAACTCTTTATGAGGCACTTTAAACATTTTTTGCTATTGGTTCAAGTTCTCTTCAGAATACAATATGCCATTTTAACATACAGCGGTTGTAGGTTTTTTTGAGGATGTATTGTGCAGGGGGCGGTAGGGGCCGAGGGCTGCGAGAGGAAAAGAACTGTAGTCAAGATCCATGCGTAGTGCATGTTTAGAAGAGAATGCAGGAGGAATGTGGAGGAACCACAGTTTTTTTGCTTTGTTTTCAGTTGGCGGGGATGGAGGTGGGTGGTGCGATGTCTAGTAGGTGGAACTTAGAACTGAATTCGATTGGTGCTATTCTAGCCCAGTGGTCCCCAACCTTTTTGGCACCAGGGACCGGTTTCATGGAAGACTTAGTTTACTACAGACAGGGGTGTGTGTGGGGGGTATGGTTTTGGGATGATTCAAGCATATTCCATTTATTGTGTACTTACATCATATTATTATTATTACATCATCTCCACCTCAGATCATCAGGTGTTAGATCCCGGAGATTGGGCACCCCTGTTCTAGCCCATTTACTGAGTGGGCCAAAATAGGACAGCCTAAGTAAGAATCGCAGGTGGGAATTAGGTCCTGCGTTAACCAATACAGCTGCCCGCTTGGGCCTTACTCATCCAGGGACAGTGTGCCGCCTCTTCTGGCCTGCTGTTTGTTAGCTGCTGAGGAGTGAGTGTTACAAGCTTACTGACTAACGGTGGAGAACTGCTTTTCACTCTCAAGCTCTTTTCCTGAGTATTTCAGACTTTGCTGTGACGTTTTCAAATGACCTTTGAAAGATGATTTTGCCATGTATTTATCTTTCATGCCAAATCTTTTATGTGACTGCTAAACATCTTTGATTAACAGTGCATGGCAAGTCTAAAAGCGTTCCTGTGCTGCTAAGGTTAGTTCATATGATGGGGTAGCTTTTTAGAGGTTTTGATTTTCAGTTTTAATTAGTTGATTGTTTTCTTGAAGTAAAGGTGAATTGAGGTACTTAAAAGTAGCCACGGTTATTTTGAGTAACCAGCAATAAAGCATAATGGAATAGGTGTTTTATTGAGATATATGTTTGCAGTTTTAACCTGTCTGTAAATTAGTGTAGTTGATTATTTTATGATCAAATGTAAAGATATTTTGGATCATGGATATTCATATCCTTTTCTAAAACTCTTATTAAAAAGTGTTAAGTGACTTGTCAGTACAAATTGGTAAATGCTAGGTTAGCTGTTAGGGTTTCTCATGGCAGCAGGGATCATGTCTTCTGCATTTTTGTGAGTCAAAGGTCAAGTGTGTAACATGGGCTCAGTGAAATCTGTAAGAGTTGATGGGATGTCAGGGAAAGAGTACATATTATTATTATATCTTTATTACTTTTACTTATATTTGAAATATTTATAAACAATATATTTATAAATATTTATATTATTCATATTTAATATTTATATCTTTATTGTCTCATAAGTTAATAACTGAGTTGTAATTTTTTTTGAGAAACATATTCACAGTTTGCATAGATATTTAATCTTTGTGAGAGACTGGTTTGTTTTAAATTTCAGCTGCTGCCTTTTTTGTCACCTATGAATATGTGAAATGGATTTTGAACACTGATTCTTCTTCATATTTGATGCCTGTGACACATATGTTGGCTGCCTCGGCTGGAGAAGTGGTAAGTAATAAGTTATGTGTATAACATACTTCAGAAATGCAAAGCATGAATTATCTTCAGTATATATATATATATATTGCTTCATTTCATTTTCAAAAGATAGTTCTTTTTTAAATTAAGAAAGTCTTAAATCCCAATAAATGTAAGGATTAAACATGATAGCTGAAAGGTAGTCTAGATAATACGAAAGAAGAATCCAGATATGTTATTTACAAGAGACATACCTCAAACATAATTATATAGAAAGAATAAAATTAAAGAAATAGAAAATATCCATGTTAATTGTGGCTTTTTGTTGTCAGCATAATTGAGCAAAAACTGTTTCCTAGAACTCCCTTTCCAGGAGGGTTCCAGGTTAGCCTGGCTACAAGAGAAATCTGCGCAACATTTTGAAGGCGAAAGTGACACAGCATTTGTGTTCACGCTCAGAAGGTTGGTGTGGGGTCAGACGCAGTTGCAGTTCATACACCTCATCAATGATCTTTTGGCTTCAGGAAGCAAGCCAGGCCTCCAGCTGCTCCACCTCCCACTGGATCTTCAGCTTCTCTAAGTTTTGAGTCAGATGTGTGGGCTCTGGTGAAGGAGGCTGCTTGGTACTATAGGACACCCACAGCATCGAGATTGGTGGTGGAGAATGTGAAATTCAGTTTGTCGTTGCTTGTCTCCATTTCATGCCCATCTTTCCTTCCTGATTGCCTGTCTTCTAAATTTCTGTCCCAACTCTCCATGCAGAGGCAACAGTTCTACATGAACTGCCTAATTAGCTCTCACAGTTACTGTTCGTATTCCTGTGATAACTCCTTATTCTTACCTTTCTTAGTGATTCTGCTCCTCTGGTCAGCCCTCACTGATTCAGAAAGGCTACTTGAGAGTGGATAGTAATGTTAATATTAGCCCCCCTCCCAAAAAAGAGACTTAAAGCAAATAAAAAAGAAACTGTTGCATACTGATACAATTCTCTTGGGAAATGTAATAAACCTGAACTTGTACTAAATAGCATAGTCTCAAAATATAAAGCAAAAAATTGCCAGAATTATAATGAAAAATCAGTACAATTATTACCTTCATTGGTAATAGTCACATCTACTTTATAAAAGTTCTAGGACCAGGCAGGCATAACTTGTGAAGACCATAGAAGATTTGAATGCAGTGACAGGAATGGTCTAATGGATGTATATGGAGTTCTGCACCTAATTGCTAAAGATTATTTTTTTTAAGTGTACTTGGAACCTTTAATAAACATCTCTCCTTAAAGAGAAGGTTGAAAGAAGTTAGCTCAAAAGACATTAAATTCACAGAAGTGTTTTATATAAAACTTCCTTTTGACATTGGTTTACAAATAATTTTGTAGAACCTAAGCCAACTCGATTTAAAATTGTATTAATAATTTACTGAACTTATAAGTGTGATAGGACTAACAATATGTTAATTTTTGGCGTAGCAAAGAGCATAAAGTAGTAGCTCTTTTATGAGTTATAGACACCTTTAGGAAGCTAATGAAACCTGTGGTTGTCTCTCCAGTAAGCTGCACTTATGGACAGTTTGTGTACAGTTTCTGGGGATTTTCGTTCCCCCTGCTCTTACCCAAAGTAAAGACTCCAGGACTTGAATTCTGCCTGAAAATTAGTTTAGTCTGCCATTTAAAAGCAATTTATATTTAATTTAAAAAATCTTTTATTACCCTTGGCTTATGTTTTTGTGATCATGTTCTGACATTAGAACCCATTGCATGCAGTTATTTTCATGTATATATACTAAAGAACAACAAACAGTGTGAGAGAGTTTGATTGTCTCTCAGCTTGTAAAAATTCTGTCCTTCTGACTGCTGTTGACGCTGTTTTAGAATTGCCTGTTACTTTGATTTAGTTTAAATATATTCTTGTACATTTAACACTTGGCTTATATTTTGTAGTATGTTCTGAGAGTAGGCATTAAAAAGAACTTGGCTGCTTTTTTTTTCATTTCACATGGGACCATTGTGCTTGAAATTTGATTTGCCATGTTGGAGGATAGACTTTGAGTTTATAAAATTTCTCTTAGACTTACCAAAATTATATAAAGCGTTAAAATAAAATCGGGCAAAGGAGAGCTGTTAGGTCAGTCATATTAATGATACAATATTTGACCTGTAGAAAATATTGTATTCTAATATGTTAGTATCTGTAAATGGTGTTTTTTTTTTTTTTTTTAAACTGGAACCTTTTAAATGTAATATTCTGTCTGTGAACTGTTGGGCAAAAGAGATGAATTAAGTAGGCTTCAGAGTTAGAAAATAAGTATCTGTCAGACTGGAAATAAATAATTCTAGGTTAGTTTTATCTGTATTGTGTCTCATAGTGTTTGCATGGTCCTTAAGGTAGTCAAGCCTTGTGTCAGATGCCTTTTTATAGTCTGTGGTGCCAGGAGAACCTTAAGATGAGAACTGATCAGTAGCAGGTGTATAGACTGAGGATTTCATTGGTGAAACATGGCTTGATGTTGACTTTGATTTGAAATTCAGTTACAGTTTAGTATGCTAAAAAAAAGTTTATTCCATTTATGGAGTTTGTGAAATGTTTTTCCTGTGCTCCTGTGATCTTTAAGCTTTCTTGACAAACTTCCTAAAGGCTGTCAGCATTCCCAGTACATGTGCCTGCTGCCTTTCTATTTTAGTCATTTGCTTCTGTTTCATAGAGCATCGACTTTTGGTTTCCGATTCAGCCAAGTGTGGTCGCTACAGGAGAAAGAAACAGATGAATTTAGGAGAAACAAATAGTTAAAATAAAGAGGAATAGGATATAAAAAAACACGTATAGCTGTCAGTGGTCAGAAAGGTATAAAGAGACCTAGAGAAAATCAGATACAGTTTAGTGCAGTCCTTGTTCTGTAAGGTGTTTGTGCTGATATAAGATAGTTACGGTTGCAAACAGACGCCTTACAAACAATACTGGGTATTTGTTGGCATTAAATGTGTCCAGTTACTTTGTTGTAGTGATGATAAGTGTATGAAACTTAGAAACAAGCGAGTGCTGCTGTAATAACCATTCCCTGTAGTAGCAGGCTGATTAAAAGTTAATGACAAATCAATAAAACTATAATTACAACCTTCTACCTTATGTTTGTAATTTGGAATACAGTAAAATCGATCAAATAAGATTTAATATGTAACAACAGCAAGAAGAGTCCCATTTGTGCCATTTTTATTAGGAGGTTTGCTGTACAAAATCTCTAAATCCCTGTCTCAATTATGTTATGGCTCGGTTTTCATCAGACACAGAAAAAGCCCTGTAAGAAGTAAATAGAATCTGTGATTAGACCAGAAGGCTTGGGGTGGGTTTACTTTAGTGTAACAGATGCTATGACATTGCAGTGGTAATGGTTTTTTTTTTTTTAACTTTAGAATTTGACTTTTCCTGGGTCTTATTGTACTTATGGCCTTAGTCAATATTGTTTCCAGAAATGAAAGAACATTAAAATTTCTTTGCTGTTAAAAGCAGCCCCTGTGATTTAATGTGCTCATGGGTGATGTGTGTGGATGCTGGTAGATTTTTCTTTTCAGTCCCATTCTGACTTGGGATTGAGAAAGCTAGGAACTCAGTGATACCATGTTTTCTTTTTCCTTTTTTTTTTCCTGGCCACAGTAGGTGGCATGTGGGATCTTAGTTCCCTGACCACGGATTGATCCTGGGTCCTCTGCAGTGAAAGCGTAGAGTCCTAACTATTGGACTGCCAGGGAATTCCCAGTGATACCGTTTTCTGAAGTACCTCTAACAGTGCTTCTCTGCATAGTAATATGGCCCAGGGAGCACCGACTTTAGAATCAGTTGCCTGGGCATCAGTTTACAAATGAAGTTTTTGGGAAGTGACACTCCTGCATTTTCAGCACGATTCCTAGATGGTTCTGGAGTTCAGTGGTATTTAAGCACCACTGATGAAGGATTATAAAAAATTTTGATATATACCCCAGTCATAAATATTTTTCTGAGTTGCTTGGCAGTCGTGTGTCTAAGAATACTCGACAGGTGGAGCACACTGATCAAGAGCGTGGTTCCTTTTGTCTTCCTCAGAATTCCATATTTTTCGGCCTACTGAAAAATCTTAGTTTATTAAACTGGTTAGTTTTTGAGGGTGGCAGTGTATTCACACCTGGAGATTTTGAAGTCAGAGTGAGCATTGCATGCAGCATTTTCAAGGCCAGTCCTGCCTTGAAGAGCCTAGAAAGTGAAAGTAGTGTAGGCTGTAATTTGCTACTGTAGCAACTGACAAGGCCAGTGGAGCTACTACCTACAGCAGTCATTCCAGGGGTTTGTTGAATGTCAGATATGGGTTAAGCACATCATTTTTATTCAGCTTCACCACAAAATTGGCTGCTTAGAGGATTAGATGCATTGTTGTCAGGAGTGTTACCGGCTACACAGCACAGTGTATGTGTTACTTAGTATTTTATATTTTCCCTCAGTGGGGATTTAAGCTATTTTTGATTATGTTGTTCATAGCATGTTTTAAAGTGCTTTTCATGCTGTTTACCGACCTTTTCTAAGAACCACTGAGCAAAAAGAATAGGAGAAAGGTTGACAAATTTTGAAATATGTTTCATCTTTTGAAATGATCACGAAAGGTTTTGAATTTCCAGAAATTAATAGAGATGCACTCTCATTTGAAATTGTGTTAGCAGTTTGTTAGACTCCTGTGCAGTTGTGTAATCAAATTATGGACGATAAGCTGAGTGGAAAATAAGATGGGCATCACTGAAGTGCAGGATTGCTATCAAGTCAGGAGGAAGCTTGCAGGAATGCTGCAGGTGAAAATGCTTGTGTGTGTTAAGATGCTTGAAGGCAGGAGTATACAGACAGTGCTGGAAGTTTGTTAGACAATTAGAAGCTGCAGCCGTACTATTAGATACCCAGCCACACTCTCTCGGGCACTTTGTTTATTGATGTATCTGAGCACATGTCTCTGCCGAGGGCGCTTTTTGCCCTGTTCTATCTGTTCATTTTCCACTGGGCTGGGAAACCTCTTTTTCTACTTTAGAAACATAAGTACATAAGGCAGACTTCATAATTCCTCCTCCTCCTCCTTTTAAAAAAATTTATTTATATATGGGGCTTCCCAAGTGGCACTAGTGGTAAAGAACCTACCCGCCAATCACTTCTTGGCCTTCTGGCTAAGATCAAGTGAAGAACCTACCTGCCAGTGCAAGAGACATGAGAGACGCAGGTTAAATCCCCCAGTGGGGAAGATCCCTTGGAGGAGGGCATGGTAACCCACTCCAGTATTCTTGCTTGGAGAATCCCGTGTGGAGGGGCTTGGCGGGCTATAGTCCATAGGGTTGCAAAGAGCTGGACGTGACTGAAGCTACTTAGCACGCACGTGCATTTACTTATTTGGCTGTGCTGGCTCTTTGGTGCTGGTGGGCTTTTCCCTAGGTGTGAAGCGTGGGGGCTGCTCTTCCTTGCAGCATGTGGGCTTTTCAGTGCACTATCTTCTTATTGCAGGCGTGGGCTCTAGAGCCCAGGTTCATTAGTTGTGGCACACGGGCTTAGTTGCTCCACAGCATATGGGATCTTCTTGCACTAGGGCTTGAACCCCTGTGTCCTGCATTAGCAGGCAGATGCTTTATCACTGAGCCACGAGGGAAGTCCCGTAATTCCTTCTTAAGAACACGAAACGATAAGAATTATAGAAAGAATTGTCTCCAGATTTATAAGAAAGAACTACCTTCCTATTGCTTTTCCTTTTGATATCCTTTCCTCATTTGGACTTCTTCGTTTCCTTTTATCTCAGCTGCTTTTGTTCAGCTTCTCTTAGTTTCCTCCACCACTTTTGTTATCCCAACCTTGCAGTGTGGATTTAGACCTTCAGTTCAGTTCTGTCACTCAGTTGTGTCCGATTCTCTGCGACCCCATGAATCGCAGCACGCCAGGCCTCCCTGTCCATCACCAACTCCCGGAGTTCACTCAGACTCACGTCCATCGAGTCAGTGATGCCATCCAGCCATCTCATCCTCTGTCGTCCCCTTCTTCTCCTGCCCCCAATCCCTCCCAGCGTCAGAGTCTTTTCCAATGAGTCAACTCTTCGCATGAGGTGGCCAAAGTACTGGAGTTTCAGCTTCGGCATCAAAGAAGGCCTTAATGTGTTTCTGGCAGTAAGGGTAAAATACTTCTTTTAGCAGCTTGCAGTGAAGACATGCAGATGGACATGGAAGCATGGACGTACAGTAAAGGGGTCCAGGTATTTTAGGGGAAGTGAATTTGAGTGGATGGATGGGTGTTGAGTCAGGAAAGGCCTCAAAATAGCTCATCCTTGAGCTGATTTTAGAGGATGACGGTGAGGTGGGTTGGTATAGGGAATGCTCTCGAACTCAGGCAAACCCCTTGTTAGATGATGCTTTCAAGCTCCATATGGCTCACAGATGTGACTACATCATCCTGGAGGGCCCTGCTGCTATGCTGAGTTATTGGCTGTTACCCTTTGAAGGTTTGAGCACCTCAGGGTTGGTGGTTTAAGAGCAACCTCCGGCAGCAGTGTGGAAGTGGGCATGGTGTGTGAATGGAGGCGAGGAGACTTCTACGAATCTCAAGGAGAGAGAGCTGATCAGAGTCCCTGTTGAGGCAGGGCGTGGGATGCAAAGGGAGAAAGTGAGTTCATGAGAACCCAAGTGGGGGTTTGTCTTTGGAAAGCCTTTCCTGCAGCATTCCTTCAGTGCCTTTCCTTCTGGGGGCCTTTGTTAGCTTGTTGTGGCTGTGTTGTGTGCGTGCTTGAGCTCATCTCAGAGTCTCTTGAGCTCTGCTCAGAAGCACACCCCAGCTCTTCAGCCAGCCCTCTGAGCCCGAGCTGAGCGTGGAAAGGGGAGGAAGAAGAAGGGGGGAGAGAGAGGGCAGGGCCTGGCATAACCCCCATGTGGCGATGATCCTGCTGGTAGTTATTCATTTAAAGAATCAGCGTGGATGTGTTGAGAGAATGTTCCTGGTGGCTCTTGTCAAGGAGCTGCTTACATTCCATTCCACCGCTTTCTTTATGGCTTCTTTCTCCAGCAGATTTCAGACTTTCTGTTGCATGGACTTTTTTCTCCCTAATGTGATAGGCAGCATTCATTCAAGTGGTGTTGATTCATGACCTTGACCAGTGTGTTTTACTGATTATCTTATGAAGTTTGTGTAGGGTCATGGGGGAGCTCTGTGTTGGCTTTTTATTTAAGAGCAGTGTCAGTTTATGCTGCACAAATTAAGCTCAGCTTTATAGAAATGATGGGTATGATTTTCATATAGGATAATGAAGTTGAAGAATCTGACTTAAACTACAGAATTTACAGATACTTGATATCTGAGTGCCTATTATTTATCTAGTACTGTGATTGGGGCTAAGAAGCATAGGATAAGAAATTTTGACCCCTGTCCTTGAGGGATATGTAAAGAAGTTGGATACATTTACTAAGTAGGTAGAGAATATTTTGAGGGCCTCTGTAAGGAGGCAGAGTATGGATCATGAGCTGTCAAGTTACACAGATCAGGGTTGGAATTGTGTCCTATCTGTGTATTTGCTCTGTGTCTGCAGGTCATTTACAGGGCTTCCCTGGTGGCTCAGCAGTAAAGAATCCGCCTGCAGTGCAGGAGACACGGGTTCGATTCCTGGGTTGGGAAGATCTTCTGGAGGAGGGCATGGCAACCTACTCCAGTATTCTTGCCTGGAGAATCCTATGGACAGAGGAGCCTGGTGGGCTGCAGTCCATGGGTTCTCAAAAAGTGACTGAAGCTACCGAGCACACATGCACGCAGGCCATTTACACAGCCTTACTGAGCTGTTGTTTTCCTTACCTAGAAAAATTGGGTTAATGCTACCCCACTCAGAGCTTCAGTGATAATGACACTTCTAAAGTGCTCAGCATAGTGTCTGATAATGTAAAATGTTTATTAAAAATTGGTTCTGGTCCCATGTCATGCAAATTGCTGTTTGGAGCACATTCTTAGACTTTTACAGATTTGTGAAGGCTGTCAGTTCCAGAAAACAAAGAAATCGAAATTCAAAGACATAAGTGATACACTCAAGGTTTCCCAGCTGCTGTGGAAAATAAAACACCATTGCTAAGTGACTAGTTAAACACCTATTAGACCTTCAATTTCTACTTTTTATATCTTTTAAAAGTGGCAGAACTGGTGCAGAACTGGAGATGGATGCTGTTTTACTTGGGTAATGTCCCTGGTGGCTCAGACGGTAAAGCATCTGCCCGCAATGCGGGAGACCCGGGTTCGATCCCTGGTTTGGGAAGATGCCCTGGAGAAGGAAATGGCAACCCACTCCAGTACTCTTGCCTAGAAAATTGCATGGATGGAGGAGCCTGGTGGGCTATAGTCCATGGGGTCACAAAGAGTTGGACACGACTGAGCAACTTCACGAAGAACTTGAATCATTTGAGGTTTACTTCTGAGTTCTGTGAGATTCTATAAGCAACTTCTAGACACAGGGCCTAAAAGATATAATTATTTTTGTTGAGAGGACTCTTAACTTTTTGTGTAGAGTCTGGATTATCAAGTTTGTTAGTTTTGTCAGGGAAGAGAAGACATATACTTAAAAAAAATCTTTTTATGCTCATTGGCTCTTTGTATATGTGTAAAGAGGCTTATAAGGGAGAAAGGCATAGTAAACTTACAGGGTTGGAATTGTGTCCTATCTGTGTATTTGCTCTGTGTCTGCAGGTCATTTACAGGGCTTTCATGTGGCTCAGACAGTAAAGAATCTGTCTGCAGTGCAGGAGCCCTGGGTTCAGTCCCTGCATTGGGAAGATCTGGAGGAGGGCATGGCAGCCCACTCCAGTATACTTGCCTGGAGAATTCCACGGACAGAGGAGCCTGGCTGGACAGTCCATGGGGGTCACAAAACAGTCAGGTATGACTGAGGGACTTAAGCGCAAGGAAGGTATAGTAGGATTTATCAATTGCTTTTTGTGTTTTATCAACAACTGTGATTCCATTTATAACCAGAAGATGGCAGACTTAACAAGCAGATGAACTGTTGCAGGGGTTTTTAAATTTAAATGATGGTGTCGAAAAAGGTAATGTTAGGTATTCTTAATTTGAAAACTTGTTTTCTAGAAAGAATTTTGGGAATGTGGAATAAAATACAAGTTAATAAACTGTGCTTTAAAAAATTTTTTGGAGTGCCCTGGATTCTCATTTTCTGTTGTCTCTTTGTCTCTTTTCTCTCATTAACTGGCCACTTGGAGTTTACTATGCAAAGTCTAAAGCAGATTTTTTGTTGTTGTTCAGTCAGTAAGTTGTGTCTGACTCTTTGTGACCCCATGGACTGCAGTACGCTAGACTTCCCTGTCCTCCACTGTCTCCTGGAGCTTGCTCAAACTCATGTCCATTGAGTTGATGGTGCCATCCAAACATCTTATCCTCTGTTGACCCCTTCTCCTGCCCTCAGTCTTTCCCAGCATCAGAGTCTCTCTCAGTGAGTCGGGTCTCTGCATCAGGTGGCCAAAGTATTGGAGCTTTAGCGTCAGTCCTTCCAGCGAATATTCACAGTTGTTTTTCTTTAGGATTGACTGGTTTGATCTCCTTGCTGAGGAACTCTCAAGAATCTTCTCCAGCACCACCGTTCGAAAGCAGCTTTAGTTTGTGATGAAACTTCGATTGGCTCAGTTTTTAAGTTTCTGTTGAACTACTTATGGCATTGCTGGTTTAAACATGAAGAATTAGCTGATAATTAAACCTGGAACCTTTAAGTTCATTAGTTGCATGTAAATTGATCCAGATTTTTCATTAAATATGTATCATGTCTTCCAAGGCAGTAAAAATCAAAGCAAAACTAAACAAATGGTACCTATCAAACTTAAAAGTTTTGCACAGCAAAGTGAAAGTGTATGTTGCTCAGTCTTGTCCAACTCTTTGTGACCCCGTGGACTATAGTCCACCAGGCTTCTCTGTCCATGGAATTCTCCAGGCAAGAATACTGGAGTAGATTGCCATTTCTTTCTCCAGGGGATCTTCCCAACCCAGGGATCGAACCCGGGTTTCTAGCATTGCAGGCGGATTCTTTACCGTCTGAGCCACCAAAGGAAATCATAAACAAAACAAAAGCTTCCTGTGGACTTGGAGGAAGTATTTGCAAACTGTGACTGACAAGAGCTTAATTTCCAAAATACACAAACAGTTCGTACAGCTCAGTAACCAAACAACATCAAAAAAAAGCAATCAAAAAATGGGCAGAAGACCTAAATAGACATTTCTCCAAAGACGACATCCAGGTGACCAGTAGGCACATGAAAAGATGCTCGACATTTTTAGTTATTAGAGAAATGCAAATGAAAACATCAGTGAGGTATTACCTCACACTGGTCAGAATGACTATCATCAAAAAGTCTACAAATAGTAAATGCTGGAGATGGGTGGAGAGAAGGGAACCCTACTACGCTGTTGGTAGGAATGTAAATTGGTGCACCCATTATGGGAAAAGAGTAAGGCAGTTCCTTAGAAAACTGAAAATAGAGTTACCATACAGTCCAGCAATCCCACTCTTGGGCATATATCTGGGGAAAACTATAATTCAAAAGATACATTAACCCCAGTGTTCATAGCATCACTCTAGTAGCCAGGATGTAGAATCAACCTAAATGTCCATGTCCATCAACAGATGAATGAATAAAGATGTGTGTGTGTGTGTTAGTCGCTCAGTTGTGCCCGACTCTTTGCGACCCCATGGACTGCAATCCACCAGGCTCCTCTGTCCATGAGATTTTCCAGGCAAGGATACTGGAGTGGGTTGCCATTTCCTTCTCCAGGGGATCTTCCCAACCTGGGGATCGAACCCGGGTGGGTGTGGGTATGTGGGTGTGTGTGTGGGTGTGTGTGTGTGTGTATACACACATATAAGGAACTGTGGTGCTGGGGGAGACTCCTGGGAAAGATTGAGGGCAGAAGGAGAAGAGGGCGTCAGAGGACGAGATGGCTGGGTGGCATCTTTGATGCAGTGAACATAACTTGGCAAACTTCGGGAGATGGTGAGGGACAGGGAGGGGCCTGGTGTGCTGCAGTCCACGGGGTCCCAAAGAGTTGGACATGACTGGGCAATTGAACAACACATGCAGTGGAATATTACTTAGCCGTAAAAATGAAATAATGCCATTTGCAGCAGCATGGTGGACCTAGAGAATATCATGTAAGTCAAGTCAGAGAAAGATAAGATGATATCACTTATATGTATAATTTAAAAAATAATACAAAAGTTATTTACAAAACAGAGACAGACTCAGACATAGACAACAGACTTAGAGTTACCAAAGGGGAAAGGGTGAAGAGAGAACTTAGGAGCTAGGGGTTAGCAGATACAAACAACTATACATAAAATAAACAGCAAGGACCTATTGTATAGCACAGGGACCAATATGCAGTGTCTTATAATAAACTATGATGGAAAAGAATCTGATAAAGGAGATGTATATAAAACTGAATTACTTTGCTGTAGCCAAAAGTAATATAACATTGTAAATCTATTATACTTCAATGAAAAAATTCGGGAGATGATAATCGAAAGATTTGGGTTTTATCCTTGCTTCCTAGGGCAAGTAGTTCCCTGACCTTCATTAACTTCTGTCTCAGATTTATTTATATGTTAAATACTGACATAATTAGCTTCTAATATGAAATTAATATTTTTAGGCTGTTTATTAAGTTTCCTACGGGAAGGTCTTAATTCAGGTATTTTTTTGTGTGTGTAAACTGTGTTGAAATAGTTGGGTAAAAGATAGTGTTAATAAAAGTTACTGTGGATGATACCCAGCAAATTTGAAGAGGGTTTCAAGAATGAGAGGTTGGAGGTGAGACTGTTAATGACTGGCAAGTGATGTGTGGAGGTGTGGGGCTTGGGTAGGGCAATGAAAGAACCAGGGTGTTTTAGCAGCTTCATTCTCTCTCTCTTTCTCTGCCTTCACTCATTTTACTTAATATCAGACTGAGGTTAACTGTGATTTTCTTTCCTTTCGTACACTTACTCTTAGGACTTAGAGTTTTGCATCTTGGTGTTCCATGAATACTAAAAGATATTCTGCTCCCCATTTCAAAAATAAAGACATATCAGAAGAGTTTTTATATATGTCAACAAAAAAAAGTCTTGGTAGCAACTTTCATGTTGTAATCATTCTCAATCTGAAGTTCATCAGAGTTTTGATATATTAAATTCCCCTGAGGTCAGTATTACATTTGAACATTGATTAAAAAAAAGAGACATGTATTTTCTTTATGAAAAGCCTATTTGTCTTGTCTTTTGATAGAGGTTTAACATATATAACATTTTGGGGTTTAATGAAAATGTCACCTTCCCTGTGCCATGGATTCACACTGAACCCCAGGTGTCTGCGGAGAGCACACTCTGAAGAACGGATATACCCCAAGACCCTCAGACGACATTGCCTTTATTTCCTTTCACGCAGCCATGAGACTGTAACATGTTTTTGTTCCTGTGCAGTGAAATACTCTGGTGTGGCTCAGATTCAAATCTAAGAAAGATCAGAGTTAATAGAAAACCAAATGGAAGGCAGGGGAGCTGCCGAAGGAAATAGAAGCATTACTTTGTGGCCTCTTAGGCCAAAATTGCCGTGCCAGGGAAGTCAGGAAGCCACGCTGGGTGCTTTGTACCTCTTCTGTTAGTTAGATTGTTTTTCGTCGGAGAACCTTTACAAAATTTCTCTTCTGCTGCTGTATTTTTAAGAAATAAAAATCAACATAAGAACATGGAGGGTTATGAAGCATGAAGTTCCATAAATATTTATGCTGAGGCACAAAAGTGGACAATTCCTATTTTCTTGACATATTGGGGTCGTATTTCACTCTTGACCTCTTGAGTTGAAAAATACAAGGAGTTAGTGTACCTTTTTCTTTCTTTTCTCTTTCTTTTTTGTTTTTCATTTCTATAATGAGTTTTAGATGCTGGGAACTGCCCTGTAAGGTTCATGTAAGTTTCAGTGCACTTAATTTTCTATCCTGGCTTATAAATATGGCTTTAGAAGTTTGTACTCTCACCAAAAATAACATAATTTATATCCAGTTTTAGTTAGTCGTAAGCTGTTTAATGTGTGTGTGTGTTAAAATTGAAACTAAATGTTGTTTTTGTCAGGGCTAATAAGTAGGATTGTTTCTAAAAGCGTATTTTAAGTAGTCTTTTGATTTTATTTTGTCCCTCGCTTAAAATCTTTGGTTCAAAACAAATGTTTTTGCCCTTTGAAATTATGTTAAAGAAACTTACAAAGTAATCATACATGTTCATTGTGGAGAATTTAGAAAATGCAAGTGAGCAGAAAAGGCAAAAAATCACCTGTAATCCCACTCTGTTTTTTCTATTCTTTTTGTAACTATTGATACATATAAAAATAGTTTATTCAGTTCAAAGGAAGAAAATGTATTTAGAAAATTCTGAAGTATTGGTAATGTTTTTCTGTGGAAATGATTAATTTTTGGCATTTCCCGTCTTCTTGGGTAGTTTTGTTTACTTTCTACATAATGCCAAAAAATGGTAGATGCAGTTTTGTTGATTAAACCTAAAATCAACTTGGAAAAAAATAAACTAGAGCATTTCGTGTCCCCTCTCCCACCCCTGTTGATTCCAGTTGATTAGTAAAATTAATGCATGTTTTTGCCCTCAGATTATTTATGTTTAGTATGAGAGAAAGCAGTATATTTTCAAAAACTATATGGTATAAGTTAAGTGAAAAATTTTCAATTGAAATTTTTTTTTGAGGGGGGATGAGAATAGTCAGGAAATAGTTTATTTGGAGAATAAAGAGAATCTTTTGAGCTTAAAAAAGAGAAAGTGTGATGAGCAAAAATTAAGAATTATAGAAATCAGAACCTACAAGGGTATGATGAAGATTTCTAGTACAAGTCAAATAAGAAAAGCTAGACCCCCGAAGGCGATGGGAATGCTGAGAGTTCACTGACACAGCTGGGACCACTGACTAAGTCTGAAGCCCCTCACCCAGACCACTGCTCATCCCCTCCTGGAGCCAAGTCCAGAATGAACAGCCCAGTTGGGATGCAGAATGGCACCCTGTGCTGAAGGCAGTGCAATTAAAGGGATGCTGCGCTGTGGTGCAGGCATGTGCTTGGGCCCCTGGCTCTACCTTTTCCATAGTCTCGGGGCTTTTCACGTGTCATGCCATTTCTTTCCTAAATTGTCAACCTTTGCCTTACTGTTACAACTTTCCCTCATCCTACGTACAGATATTTTTACCATCCTACACTATCTCTCCTAGTGTCTCCCCCACCTTTCTTTCGGAGTTGTCCACACTTGCCCATCTCTATCTCTGAATCACTTGTGAATTCACTGTAATTCAGTGTGAATTCACTCTCCTGGCCCAGCCCTCCACTGAAACCATTCTTGGGACCTTCACTAATCCTAATGTGTGCACTGGTTGAGACTCGTGACCCTCTGGTCCCTTTGACTGTCAGCTGTTGAATAGCATTTTTGGTTGCTTGCAGTTTAAATTGATCTTGGCTATCGTGTGAGAAAAAAGGTTGGTGTTTGGAAACTTGGCAGACATTGCTACTTTCTCTTTCTCCCTTGGTTTGCTTTGGGTGACAATGTCCCTAACCCTTTTCTTGATCTACATATTCTTAGCCTTCCTAAAAGGGGGTGGCCATGTCACACAATGATGGCCAAATGGATACCCACTAGGGGGCATCTGAAAAAAAAAAGAAGAGATCTTTTCTTCTTGCCTGGAATCCAGTTGTGTGACCGGGTCATGCTGGAGGATATTTGAGTCACATTACTCATGAGGCCGCAAGCCTGTGGATAAAAGGCCAGTACGCCAGCGCTGGCAGAGAAGGAGGAGAAAGAGCATGGATTCTAGCTCACTTTTGTAGAGGGTCTGCACTAAATGTTGACCAACATACTTGTTAGGTGACAACTTAATGTCATTTATTGCCCAAGCCACTAGTTGGTGTTTTGCTGCTTTATCCCAAAGAGATTCTGTAATTGACTCAGAATACTGTTTGAGTATAGAATAGATGGAAGACTGGAGAATGAGGGAAATGAATGGCAAGGGAAGCCATGGCGAGGACCACAATCAGGCCTGTACCTTAGGGTCAGTGCAGTTAGGATGCTGTCCCCGGCGCTGCCTGCTGACTGCCCCTGGACCCTGGACCTTGGATGTTGCTCTCCCGGTAGCCCCAGAACAGTACTGGCCAACAGAAAGATCCTATAAGACAATGGTGTAATTTTACATTTTCTAGTAAAAGAAAAGTGAAAAATAAAAAGCTAGCTGGATGATTTTAATACATGTTCTCAGTCCACATGCATCCAGAGTATTAACCTTTCGACATGTAACCAGGTGAAAGAATTACTAACGGGCTAGTTTACAGTATTTTTGGACACTAAAGCGTTCGGCATCCTTGGTGTGCGCTGTGCTCACAGCAGCTTTCAGTTGCATTTGCGGCTGTGCCAGTGCTCTGTAGCCTCGCGTGGCTAGTGGCTAGGACTGGCCGGGGTCGCTCAGGATGCAAAGCCTTGGGTGGGAGGAGCTGACAAGCGAAGCCTAAGCTGGTGACATGGCCAGGGAGAAGAGTGACTGGCACCTTTTGTTTTCTTCAGTCGGGGAGCCGCTCACATGTGAGAATTGAAAACTGGGCAGCCACAGGAGACCAGTGTTCACTGCAGCAGTTTTTCCTTCTCGTGTGTCTGATCAAGTCTTTTTGTCTGCTTTTTAAGAATGGATGTTCCTCGGGATTCTGTTCTTGACCTTTTGACCTTCCCTTTTTGCCGTTTACTTAGGTAATCTAATTCACTCTCTTGATTCCACTTATACCACTTAATGCTGATGATTTCTATGTCTGTAGCTCTAGCCCTGTTACTTTGTAGTTTTAGTCAGATACTAATTTCTTGACCAGATAGAGCCCCTTACCCGTGCCACAGACTTCTCAACATGTTGCAGTCTAAACTCTGAACCTGTTTTCCTCCTCTGACCCCTGGTCTCATTTAACAGTACCACTATATTGACCTCTTATCAGTCACCAGGTCCTTTCATTTAACCCCTGACTCAAATTTCCTTCTTCTCTGAACTATATTCATGTCCTGGTATCTTGTACAGAACTGTTGTAGCACTCTTAGAGCTCATCTTTTGCTTTTTTTTTTGTCTTCCTCTTTGCCTCTTACCATTCTGTCTCATCTTACAAGTATTCTCCTACCTGCCAGAGTGATGTCCCTAAAGCACACACAGGTTATCATTCTTCTGCTTAAACTTCGTGTGTGTATTTTATGTATTTTTTTAATTGAAGCATAGTTGATGTAAAGTATTATGTAAGTTACAGGTGTACAATACAGTAGTTTACAACTTTTAGAGATTATTACTCCATTTATTGTAAATTATTGGCTTTGTTCCCTGTTCTGTACAGTTTATCCTTGTCGCTTATTTTTTTCCTTGTACCTAATTTTATATCCGACAGTTTATACCTCTTAATCCCCTACCACTGTAACTCCCCTCCCCCAACTTCCTCTCCCCATTAGTAACTACTAAGTTGTTCTCTATCTGAGTCTGCTTCCTTTTGTTATATTCACTGGTCCATTGTATTTGTTTTTTTAGATTCCACGTGTAAGTGATGCCATACTGTATTTGCCGTTCTCTGTTGCACTTGGCTCAGCGTCACGCCCTCCAAGTCCGTCTACGTTGCCGCTGCAGGTCCTCTGCCTCAGCTCTCCCAGTTGTTCCCCTTGTCTGTGCGTTGAAGTCCAACCTCCGTGTGTGGCGCACGGGGCCTCCTGGCTCGGCCATCCGTTCAGTCTTACTCCCCATGGCTTCTGCCCTTGAACTTGCAGCTTTGGTGGTGTGGGACGGGTTGGGTGAGCACACACTGTGGATGCTGAGGAGACTCTGTTGCCCTGAGCTCCCGCTTTCATTCTTGTGTGCTTTTCTGCTTCCACTCCCCATCGTGCCCTTTTCACCTTTCTTCACCAGCTAATTCTTACGCATTTGGAAGGTTCTCTGAAGGCATAATATCTAACAGTTTTCGTTTTCCCTCAGCCTGGAATTTGGACTAAATACCCCCCTTTCCATTTCCATACTTGTCTCTGTCTCTCTGAAGTTTCTTGCCATGCATTGTTGAAACTGTTTGTTACGTGACTGTGGGTGCTTTGGGGTCAGGGCAGCTTCTTAGTCTTCTTTACCAGGCAGTTTCTTGTGCCGTATCTGGCTCCATCTATTTTTATTGAACTGAATCAGTAAATGTGAAAGGAGGCTATGGGTGGAAAGATAAACTGGCCCGAATTGCAAATAGCTTTGCAGACAGAAAGCATTCAAGTGATTGATGAATGAAGGAAAACAGGGTAGATTGTATTGTTTTGTAAGTCTTGTCAGTTTGGGGAGAAAAATGACGTGAGGTCGTTAATTCTTTGTTATCCTTGTTATAGCAGTTGGAGCGCATCCACAGAAAGTACTGTTACTTCTGAGCTACGTTTCAGAGGTGATATGGCCATGTTAGCTGACTCCATGACAGCTAGAATCACATCACATACTATCTCTGTTCCTTGTGTCCTGGGGTTGCTGAGGCCTACATCTGTTCTGTGTGTGCTTTGCTTTTATTGAGGTGAATATGAAGGAAGGATTTGCTAGTGTTTATGCCTAGAGTGGGGGTTGGCAAACTATTGCCTATTGTTATTAAATAAAGTTTTATTGGAACAGAGTTGCACCATTCACATACGGATTACTATCTTTGGCTGCTTTTGTGTTCCCACAGCGTAGTTCAGGTGTAGTGGCAGAGATCGTGTGGCTTGCAAAGTCTAAAATATTTACTGTTTGATTGCTTATATAAAAAGTTTGCTGATTTGTACCTTTGTTGTTGCTGTTATTTAGTCACCAAGTCGTGTCCAACTCTTTGTGACCCCATGGACTGTAGCCCATCAGGCTTTTCTGTCAGTGGGATTTCCCAGGCATGAGTAGTGTGGATTGAGTTGTCATTTCCTTCTCCAGTGGATCTTCCTGACCCAGGGATTGAACCCAAGTCTCGTGCATTAGCAGGCAGATTCTTCACTGCTGAACCACCAGGGAAGCCCAGTTTGTACCTTAATATTAAGAGCTGCTTAGGAGAATCCCAGGGACAGGGGAGCCTGGTGGGCTGCCGTCTATGGGGTCGCACAGAGTTGGACATGACTGAAGTGACTTAGCAGCAGCAGCAGCAATATTAGAAAGACAAAGCCTTATATAATACCCAAATTGGGTAGTAATCTCAAATTAGGAATTAGGAGACTGCAGATTGAAAATGGCAAGTATCCTATGTGATGGTATGGTTTTCTTAAATTTCTTGTTTTTGTTTCCATTTTGCTGCATGTGTTATTGAAGAAAAAGTGTCCACATTTTTTATTGTGCCTCATATATATGAAATGCATATTCTAAAAATTTTTAAATTAATTTCCTCAACCGTATACAAAACACTGAACACCAGAGTCAGGTGTGTGAATTCCAAGTTGGAGAAAAAAAATTGTATCCTTGGCAGACTGCTTGGTCTGTGGAGGCTTAAATGTAGGACTTCCATTATAACAGTTTAAAATGCCAGTTTATATGTCTCCCTCCCTGTTCCCTGCTGCCTTCTGTCCTCCAGTGGGCAGAGTCCCTTCTGATATGACCAGTTCTTTATTGCTAACTGTTTCTCTAAAGATAAGTGGTATACTGAAAGCAGAGTCCTGGATGTGTGAGATTGAGGTGCTATGTAACTGACGCTGGCATGTCCCCAAGGGTGATGTTATAGTTATTTGTTGACTGGTCTAGTCAACAAATGGTATGGACCAGGCAGGACCTAAGTCTACTCAAATGCTGGAGCAGGGCCCAAAAGTGCATGGGGTTACTGCTCAGCTGTTGAGTGGTGGGGAGGTCAGGGGTGCTGGAGCTGTGAACAGGTTGAGGCTGGGAATGGAGTGGAATGGAAGACTGGGGTAATCAACTGATGTTTCATTCTTGCCTCTGTCATTGTGTATTACTCCAGCAAAGCTAAGGCACTTTGGATTCATTCCTCAAGCAGACATGTTTGAGATGGCTGTCATGTGAACGCCAGAGGCCCTGCTAGGTGTTGGGAGTTCAGAATGAGTACATGAGCTCCTTCCCATGGAGGGGTATATAGGCGGGTGTGCTTGGAGCAGTGAGGCGGGAGGTGGGAGGATCCCCAGAGAACAGTGCATATCCATGAATGCTCTGAGTATTTTAGGTTAAAAAACAAAAACAGAAAACCCTTTTGATGTCTTGCAGGGAGCACTGTACATTATGCTGTTCTTTAACTGCGTTTTTGCTTATAAAAAAATTTCCACTCATAACAATTACTTCATTTTAAGGATATAATTAAATTTGTGTATTTTAGGTTGCCTGCCTGATTCGAGTTCCTTCTGAAGTAGTTAAGCAGAGGGCACAAGTATCTGCTTCTTCAGGAACATTTCACATTTTCTCTAACATCTTATGTCAAGAGGTGAGAACATGTGTGTTTTTTATGGCTGCATCGAGTCTTAGTTGTAGCATGAGGGATCTAGTTCCCAGACCAGGGATCGAATCTGGGCCCCCTGCATTGGGAGCACAGTCTTAGCCACTGGGCCACCAGGGGAGTCCTGAGAATATGTTTCTAAGCTCTCGTATTGAGGGTATTTTATTGTAGCTGATAGGAACATTGTGGCCCTCATCCCAGGAGCCTTAGAGCTTAAGGCTAAATTTACTGTCCAATTATAGCAGATGTTAATGCTGAGATTATCTTTGCCTTTCCATTGTTTTCAATTTCTTATTTTCAATTTTCTTTTTCAAATTTCTAAACCCAATAAGTATGTGTCCTACATTGTAATTGGCCTGTTGTTCTTTTGGAATCAGAAAAAGAATAAATAGTGAATATATAAATGAATAAAGATGTATTAAAACATCTCTGCAGAATTTGAGAACCATGGAAGAGACCGTGGTAATGAACTGACACTAGTGACCCCTGTCATAATGTTTGTATATACTTGTAATTCGTCTTATACTGGCTCGTGTTAACCTGTGGGTCAGAAATCATGCTTGCTGACCATGTGACTGGGGACCATTGAGCTGCTTTTCTTTATAGTTTCTACAGAAGTCCCCCACGCCCCATCTTTTTTTTTTTTTAATGGAAATCAGTCTCATGAAAATTTCATTGAGTCCAGGTTTTAGAGTTATTTCTAATGATCCCTCTGTCACCTCGATGAGGAGACGTTGAGTATTTAATCTTGTGAATGAGATCAGTCCAGGGAAGGGTCCCTGTTGAATCATGTGGGTAGTTAAATAGATCAAGGCTTGTCCAGAGGTATTTATCACTTTTGAGAGATTATTTATGAATTTATCATGTCTGATGATTGAAAATACAAAATATAAATATAATTTTGTTTTTATATGAAAGGATAGCATTCTGTGTGCATTTACTTTTGAAAATACGTTTATTTAAAGCATCTCAAGTATTTTTTCCCCAAGAGACGAAATGTTGAAAACTAGTAAAGCTTAGTTGAATTGTAATCAGCTTTATTATTTTATTACAAATGATGTTCTCATTTGAAAGGAAGCTAACCTGAGCTTTATGTACCTTAGGCCAGTTTAGCACCTTTAACCTCTTGGAGAATTATGGTCATATTGAATATTTTAAAACTCAAGCTTTAGAAAAGGTTAATCTGCTTTATGCAGAATGTTGTTTAGAAGTCTCTGCTATTCTGACTTTCTGAGCTCTTGGCTTTTTATTTGTTTCAGGGCATCCAAGGATTATATCGAGGCTACAAAAGCACTGTTTTAAGAGAGGTAACTAACTAAATTTCTAATATTGAAGTATAAGAGAATGATACGCGTTGTTCAATAAATTTATTTGGAGAGATTGGTTTAAAAAATTACAAAGGGAAATTATCGATCACTGTGTAGTCTTTTTTTTGTTTGTTTAATTTTTAAGGAATGGGATTAAAAAATCTGTATTTTTTCTTTTTGACTGGTCTGGCTGTTTGCGTGTGGGCTTTCTCTATTTGTGACGAGCTGGGGCTAGTTGTGGGGCAGGGGCTGCATGTTGTGGAGGCTTCTGTTGATGAAAGAATGGAGCCCACTAGGGCGCACGGGCGCCATAGCGTTTGGGCTTCAGTAGTTGCAGCACATGGTCTCAACTGCCCCATGGCATGTGCAGACTTCCTGGACCAGGGATCAAACCTGTGTTCCCTCCATTGGCAGGTGGATTCTTAACCACTGGACCACAGGGAAGTCCACTGTTACCTTGGTTCTTAAATCTGGTGACTGGGTAGAATGAGTTGGTCCTGCTGAAAGGGCAACCCCAATGGTCAGAATGACCCATCCTATAGCTTCATTTATCTAAGGTGGCTACGTGGCCACCACAGCTGACATAGTAAGAAATAGCTACTAAGGGCAAGATGTCAAGTTAATTACTGCAATACACAAAATGAGTGACAAAATGGTCATGAAAGAAGCACTCTGGGAGACAGGTGTCTCAAAAGCTGTTTTTATATGAAAAATTGTACAGTTAGCTCCTGTCTTCCAGATGACAAAACATGATGTTTTAGAAAGTTCAGTCTGACCTGGAGAGCTGGCCGGCCCAAGAGTCTCAGTGCAGTGTGTCTTGGAGACGCCTTCTAGCTTCAAAATTCTGAGGTTCAGTATGTGGTCAGTGTCTTTTTTTCTTTGGTTGAAAAAAAGCAAAGTATTTTAGTATGTATATTACTACAGAAAACATGTTTTAATTTTTTATTCACGTACAAGAGGCAACTTTTTTTTTTTTTTGGGTTTTTGTTGTTTTACCTTTTTTAGATTTTTTTTAAGATGGGAAGGATAATTGCTCTACAATGTTGTGTTGGCCTTTGCCATACAATGCAAATCAGTCATAACTCTCTCTACATTCCCTCCCAGAAGAGGCTATTTTGAGGTTTAAAAGTTGATTTATAGATAAGGTGGCATATGGAATATAAGAGAAGTCTTTGTTTGGCTTGGGACATGTTGGTTTCTTTTTTTTTTTTTTAATGAGTTTAAATCCTAGACTTTTTTTTTGAGGTGTAATTTACAAATGAAATTGTGAGGCATTTGAAGTATACAGTGTGATGATTTGATATAGGTATACATTGGGAAAAGGATTAGGACATAATTTTTGATTAAAATGCAAAAGAGAATCTGCATACCTCTCCTGAATCCTTGTTTTCTGTTTGGATTTCCCTTGGATGCTAAAATGTCCTCATTTATAAAAATGTGTTTAATTTAAATACATATTGTTATAATTAGCAGAATATTGAAATTCTTTGGAATCTGAATTTTATTCCCAGGTAGTTTTTTATTTTGTCTTGTTTGTTGTTAGTATAGATTGCAATCTTCTTTATGAAACACCAGCACTGTTAGGTGTTATTTGAAGCTTTGATTTCTATGAAGTAATAACCTTTAGTGCAGTGGCGGTGTTGATGTATATCTTTGAAAAACTTCTTTTGAAGGCAGACTGAATGTTTCAAAATTAAGTTATTTGTGTGAAGATGACTTCTGCCTTTCAAAATAACCATCTTCATTCTGTACTTGTTTTCTGACTCACTAAGCATTTGTTATTTACTCAGGTTTCACCTGGGTGCAGGAAAAAGAGAGGTGGGCAATAAGTCTCTTTTTTATTTTTCTGTGAGATGTCGAATGAATGAATATTTACATGCCAGAGAATACTCATTGTGCATACAAATAGGTAAAACATGGTTACAAATACATTCTGTTCTTTTAAAAATTTGTTTTGACGTACGTCACGCTAGTAATTAATTTCTAGGCTGCAGCCCTTGTTAAAAGTGTGACCCTGCTGAGACGACTTTGTTTACTCAAAATGGCAGTGGTTTACTGAAAATTTAATTGGGGTCTTCTGCATTATGCATTTTAATAAAAGATCCTTCAGAATTGATTTTAGTTGAGATATTGCTTTTGTACAGATTCTCAGAGAGAATGAGAGAAGAGTTATTGCCAAATGAAACATAGCTTCTTCTCAAAATGAGAAAAATAAGTGATGTATCTTCTTTAAACAAAATTTTTGCATTATAAATAGTTTCAGTTTTTACGTTGTTCTGACATGCGTATAAGATCTTTTCACCAAGAGCTTGTTTGATTGTTTCAATAAGAAAATACATTGAAGCCTTCGTGAGAATCACGAGAAAGCTTATACATTTATTCTGTGTGCGTTTTTTGTTTAAAATCGTTTCATCTCCCTCACAGTAGCCCATTAGAGTGAAATTGAAGTTTGAATCCATGCCTTATAAGATAGATTATGTGTGTTCCTTAGGTTTTGTGAATGCTATCACATGGTTTTTTCTGCATTTGATGTTTGTGGAGATTGCATGCTTATCCCTTATGTCCTCCTAAATTATTTTAGTTACTGTGAATTTTAGACAGAGTCTAAGCAAGGTCAACCGATTATACTCTTTATCTCACCCTTTCAGTATTCATATTCCTCATGATCTAGGCCAGATTAAATGTGGCCAAGCATTGTGGGGCAGTGCGGTTATTTCAGTAACATGGAAATGGGGAGTAAAGTCACAGCAGCCTCTGTAGCCGTGGTTTCGGAGGGTCCATTGACCTAGACATAGCATATTAAAAAGCAGAGACATTTCTTTGCCAACAAAGGTCTGTCTAGTCAAAGCTATGGTTTTTCCAGTGGTCATGTATGGATGTGTGTACATGAACTAAGCATCAGGGTCTATAGGAGGCACCTCATGTGGATCTCTTCATTTAATTCGCACGGTAACTTCAATATAATTAAAACCCTCAGTTCACAGTAAAGGAATAAACTCTCTCTCAGATACATATTCATATGCCCAGTCTCACTTAAAATTACAGTGAGATCACTTCTGCCTCTGAGATTGCTAGTACCATTGGTGAGAAGTGTAAAAGTGTTAGCTACTTCAGTTGTGCCCGACTCTTTGAGACCCCATGGACTGAAGCTTGCCAGGCCACTCAGTCCATGGGATTCTTCAGGCAAGAATACTGGAGTGGGTTGCCATTCCCTTCTCCAGGAGAGCTTCCCAACTCAGGGATCAATCTTTGTCTCCTGCACTGCAGGCTGATTCTCTACCATCTGAGTCAACAGGGAAGCCCCAGCTGTAAAGTGGCTGCTCCTAACTGGCTTCTGCACAAGAATGTGAATCCTTTAGGGCAGAAGTGTTCTGCGTGGTGCCCAACACACACAGCAGGCACCTTTAAAAAGGAGTAGAATGTGGGGAGAATACCCATTTGTTGAGCTTAACTTACTGGAAATGACTTGCCTCTCTGTTTTCTTTTGCTACAGAAATTCCTTTCTAATTCACATCCAAGGTCGAGAGGCTGCTCTCCATACAACTTCTGGGTCAGTCAGTTCAGTTCAGTTCAGTCACTCAGTTGTGTCTCTTTGCGATCCCAGGCTTCCCTGGCCATCACCAACTCCCGGAGTTTACTCAAACTTATGTCCATTGAGTCGGTGCTGCCATCCAACCATCTCATCCTCTGTCATCCCCTTCTTCTGCCTTCATTCTTTCCCAGCATCAGGGTCTTTTCCCATGAATCAGTTCTTTGCATCAGGTGGCCCAAGTATTGGTGTTTCAGCCTCAGCATCAGTCCTTCCAATGAACACCCAGGACTGATTTCCCTTAGGATGGACTGGTTGGATCTCCTTGCAGTCCAAGGGCCTCTCAAGAGTCTTCTCCAACACCACAGTTCAAAAGCATCAGTTCTTTGGCGCTCAGCTTTCTTTATGATCCAACTCTCACATCCATACATGACCACTGGAAAAACCATAGCCTTGACTAGATGGACCTTTGTTGGCAGAGTAATGTCTCTGCTTTTTAATATGCTGTTTAGGTTGGTCATAACTTTCCTTCCAAGGAGTAAGCGTCTTTTAATTTCATGGCTGCGGTCACCATCTGCAGTGATTTTGGAGGCCAAAAACATAAAGTCTCTCACTGTTTCCATTGTTTCTCCATGTATTTGTCATGAAGTGATGGGACCAGTTGCCATGATCTTGGTTTCCTGAATGTTGAGCTTTAAGCCAGCTTTTTCACTCTCCTCTTTCACTTTCAAGAGGCTCTTTAGTTCCTCTTCACTTTCTGCCAAAAGGGTGGTGTCATCTGCATATCTGAGGTTATTGATATTTCTCCCGGCAATCTTGATTCCAGCTTCTGCTTCTTCCAGTCCAGCATTTCTCATGCTATACTCTGCATAGAAGTTAAATAAGCAGGGTGACAATATACAGCCTTGACGTACTCCTTTCCCAATTTGGAACCAGTCTGTTGTTCCATGACCAGTTCTAACTGTTGCTTCTTGACCTGCATACAGATTTCTCAAGAGGCAGGTCAGGTGGTCTGGTATTCCCATCTCTTTCAGAATTTTCCACAGTTTATTGTGATCCACACAGTCAAAAGCTTTGGCATAGTCAATAAAGTAGAAATAGATGTTTTTCTGGAACTCTCTTGCTTTTTCGATGATCTAGTGGATCAGGGCCCCGCCCATCAGAACTAGACTCGAGTTTACCCCTCAGGCAGTCTCTTCCATCAGGAAGCTTCCATAAGCCTCTTATCCTTCTCCATCAGAGGGCAGACAGAATGAAAACCACAGTCAGAGAAAACTAGCCAATCTGATCACAGGGGCCACAGCCTTGTCTAACTCAGTGAAACTATGAGCCATGCCAGGTAGGACCACCCAAGACAGACAGGTGATGGTGGAGAGTTCTGACAAAACCTGGTCCACTGGAGAAGGGAAATGGAAAACCACTTCAGTATTCTTGTCTGAGAACTCCATGAACAGTGTGAAAAGGCAAAAAGATAGGAAACTGAAAGATGATCTCCCCAGGTCGGTAGGTGCCCAATATGCTACTGGAGATCAGTAGAGAAATAACTCCAGAAAAAATGAAGAGACATAGCCAAAGCAAAAGCATCACCCAGCTGTGGATGTGTTTGGTGATGAAAGTAAAGTCCTGAGGCTTAGGATATATTCAGAATATATTAACTGTGGTTATTAGTATTCTTGGTAACTGAAAGGGCTTTTGACAGGAAATGTCATCTGACTGTGGAATGCTACTGTCTCTTACCAGCTGTTTGCCCTTGGCAAGAAACTTAACCTCTCTGAGCCCACCTTTGCCTGTGTGTATTTGGAACCTCATGTTGATTTTCTTGCTGCAGTCTCATGAAGGAGGTGTTACAGCAGTATGGTCTGCTAAGACCAGAGATGAAGCAAGCTGCCTCTAGGCTGTGAGGTTCTTGAACAGGGATGCAACCTTGTTCTGTCTGCACGTAAACATGTGAATGCCGTCTCATGATGATGAATACACGCTAGTTGTGTTTGAACCAGAGGCTCACTATCTGTTACTGCTTAAAGAGCTTCTCAGCTCCCAATTGGAGAGTGTTTTATCCAAATATCTTGTAGAATGAAGTTGTTTATTCAGTTAACAAACTGCAACCTGCAATTGATTTTGTTTTTGCTGGCTCCTTCTGTAGGAAAAACAACATATTGGTTATAGTAATGTACAGTTACTTTAGTTGATGGTTGAACTGAGCAAAATTACTAATGTAAATGGGTTGGAAAATTTTTCGTAGTTATTCTTTTTTAGGTCATGTTGATAATTTACTGGAATTTTTTCTCCAAGTAAGCTTAGCGACTAAGAGGAAGGCTTTCTTTGGAAGATTGCAATAGTTGAATGATTTCTGTTGAAAAATGTTTTCAAGCAACTGTGGCTAGAATTGTTGTTTACCATTCTTAAATCTGTGTACTATTTCCTGCCTTCATGATAGTAAGAAGAGAAAGAAAGTATTCTCTGATGAGAACTTTGCTCCTTCTATCAAGGCTTTGTATCTGTGTGTGTGTGTGTGTGTGTGTGTGTGTGTGTGTGTGTGTGTGAAATTGTTTCCTTGGCTTTACCGCTTCCTTTCTCTTTTGATTTGCTTCAGTTATGTCTGGCTGTATGTAATTATGCCTAGTCTTCCCAGGCAGTCTATAAGATCCACATGAAGATAGCAGTGGGGTTTTTACCTCTTTGTATTATGCGCAGGCTCTGGGGGTAACACCTGCCACAAAGTCAGTGCTCAGTAATTATTTGTTGCTTTTTTCATTCCTTTAAGTTTGATTGTGTTTTGTTCAGATGCTGTTAGACACCGTGACCATTTCAGAATGCTGGGGGAACTCTAAGGGAACTTGGAATTGCGCCGGGTGGGGGCTCAGCCTTTGACACACTACAGTAGAAGATCTTTGCATTAGAGAGGTGATGAAATACCAGAGTATACCCTTTTCTAAGATTTCTGTCTTCTTAACCCTTGAAAAAAATAGTTTGTATAAAGCTGGTTTCATTAGAAGAGTAATTAATTCCCCCCATTCCCCTACATCTTTAATAATTCACTTTAAAGGGGAAAAAGTGATTGTAAATCTTTCCAAACTTTTTTTCCCCCTGAACTTTTAATGTGAAATTGTTTTTCAGTTAAAATCCAATGCAAACATATTGAACCTTGTTTTAATCCTGCATAATTCATTTTATTAACTATGACCAAATAGAACATCTGTTAAAATTCCATAATGTTAGCTTCATGGGAAAAGAAAAAAAAAAGTCCGTTTGCTCTTGGAATTTGTCCATTGTTTTATTGTTGAGGCTTTCAGTAAATGTGTAATGAGACATTCTTATTAATGGGAATATTAAACAAATGAAAATGAAATATTGCCTTTAATCACAAGCGGTTTATAAAATGAGTCACCTAATTACATTTACTTTATTATAACTTTACCGTAGAGATGGTCTATGAGGAATGAACAATACTTCATTCTTTAATCCAGAGAGTAAACTTGTTACTCCTCAAATATGGATTTCAGCCTACAGTTTTTCATCATCTCTTAAATAAACAAAGTTTTAGAAAGAACAATTTTGTAAAATTATCTTAATGTAGAAAGATTACTTTAGCCCCTCAGTGCATATTTTCTCATGTTTTGTTTACATGAAACCAGCTGCTATTTACTTTTCTCGTTCTTAGGACAAATTTCATTTGCACTGTACAGTTTTGAAAAGGCTACATATTCCATTGTTGCATGGTGGCCCTGTTGTCTGGAAGGGATACCCGTTCATGTCTGTAGAGCTTCCGGAGAAGTAAATTAATAGCATGAATCTTCAGTGGAAGTGTAAGAAAAGCTGTTGAATAAGGGTGGAAACTGTCTCTTCTTTTTAAAGGTGGAAACTGTTTCTTCTCTTTAAATGTTAGCATCATATACCATAATATTGAAATAGCTGTGTCTAGGGTGTTTGTACTTTTTCATCTCATGTGAAATATCCTGTCTCTTCACATTTGTGTTAATTTAGATGGCAGAGTGATTGTAAAGAACAGAGGGGCTGACTACAGTGGCTGAACTAAAATATGCTTGTCCTTAAAACAAGTTTTTTTTCTCTTACTCTGTAACAAGAAATCTGGAGATGGTCCCTCTAACGCTGGTGTACTGGTTAAATGATGGGCATCTAGGAACCAGGCTCTTTTCATTCTGCTTGCGGAACCCTAGTACTCTGGCAGAATTACTCATGATTATAGAATGGCTGCTGCACTTTTGGGCCCATGGCCCTTGTCCAGGCATGAAGTGGGAAGGGCAGGAGGTGTTATCTGTCACTCTGTTTACTTAGAAGACAAAGGTTTCTTGGGCCAGGTGTCTAAAGCTCTCCTGAGTTGCATGGGCATTGAGATGTTTGTATACATTGTGGTTTTTCAGTGTCGTAGGTAAAGGCAGGCACAGAGGGTGTTGGGACTACAGATGCTGAGTCACCAGCCTGCAACATCTGCTCTGTTCTCTCTATTGTAGTTCAAACTGAGTTGCTTCAGAAAGGAAACAGTCTCATGTACCCGTGACTCCAGTTGGGGATCCTGTTTTTCACATTCAGATCACGTCTGGACTACAGATTTTTGGACATTTAATTCTTCTTTGTAAATTTTGATATCTGTTCTTTTTTTCTGTCACCTTTGTTTTTGTGAGCATAGTGTGGGAAGCTCTTCTTCTAAAATCATTTGTCAGTCTGTAATCTTTAATCTGGAGATGGACTTTACTTCAAAATTATTTATTTTTCATACATTTTTAATTTTAAAGTGAATATCTCAGAGTACCTATAGTGATATTTGAAGTAATAGCTAACGTTGACCAAGTATTTACAATGTTTCCGTGCTACATTCTTAACATACCCTCACATACCCTTACACTAACCCAAAACACGATTCATTCTTTGTGGAAACTGAGGCTTAGCAAGGCTGTGGTTCGTCCAGAGTCTCGCATCCAGTAAGGGAGGAAACTGAGGACTTGAAAGCTCATGACATTAGGCCCTGTGGTGAGCTATATATTTTGCATTTTATACACAGACAAATTTTTCGGGAGAAGAAAATCATATATTTAAAATTTAATACTCTATATTTTTTATTTTTTCTCATTTTTAAACCTTTAAGTAGACATTAGTGCCAGGAGTTTGGGAAAAATAAGTTCTCAGTGGCTAAAGGTTTTCATGACATGAAAAGAAAAGTTAATCAGAGGACGTAAATGGAGACTCTGTGTTGATAGAGATGTTCATGGTGAATAGTGGCTTGTAGGTGCACATTATTCCATATGTCTGCATGATTCGTTCTTACATTCAGGTGTTACTTCACATGCCCCTTCTCTGAGGGGCCTGATGTGACCACGCCAGCTTACATATACACCTGCCAAAACCCTGCCCGGTTACTTGGTACCCTAGCAGGTACCATTTCTTATTTATGAATTTGTTGTTGTTCTTCTTCCTTCCTCTCTTCACTGGAATGTACTCTCTTTTGAGAGCAAGTGCTGCTTGCGTGTTTTCTTCCCTACTGTTAGTCCAACACCTAGAGGAGTCCTTGACATACAGCACACTCAGAAAGTATTCAGCGAATACAAATCAAGTACTTAATCACACATTTCAGAAGTAGACTAGTTTCAAATACTTAGATATTTAAAATCTCCATCAGATGCCCAGACTGAGATGTATGTGGCAAGAATTATGGAGTCCTAACTTAATTCCCAGACCAGTTAGTGATTTTCTGCCGTCTGAACTTTCTGCACTTCCAGTGAGTTTAATTTTCTCCTTGTCTTTTCTTATCACATTTCCTGGTATTCTTGAGCCTTCTACAAATAGCCCTTATTTTAATTTTGTCATTTCTTGTTAAGTGTTGGTCTTATGAATGTTTTATATATGTAAAACTGTTTTTGAAATGACACGTGAAAATAGCAACTTATTCATTTAGAAACTCTTTCATCAGCTGTGTGCAACTTACGCACAGTGAATACTGGGTAGAAATTACTCTTGAGATGCTTAGGATTGTATATTGTCTTATTGACTGAACAAGCACCGTCTTATAAGAGATATTAAAAACTTTGTGTATTAAGAAAACCAAATGTGAAGGTAAAATCTCGAATATTTATGTATAAATCAAGGATTGTGGTTGCAGGGAGTCCTATAAAAGAACTATTGGAAATGCTTACCTGTGGGTTTTGTTGTCTATAGCACATTACCCTGGGAACATACAATGATAACAGTTACAGTTTGAATTCTGGGCTTGAATTTACTTGTGTAGTGTTGTCCGAAGAAATTTGTTCGGGTTTTCCCGTTACATCATATGGAAAACCCTGAATGAACTTTTTGGCCAACCTAGTATTTTTCTAATTTTTAGATAAAACTATAAAGTATTGACTTTTTTTTCCTTTAAAAACTGATCATTAGGCTGAGTCTTGGAAAAGTTAAGCAGTGCAGCTAGTATATATGGTATATGGCAGGTCTGGAAGCAGAGACCCAGCCTGTGTGTTGCCAAAGTCTGGGTTTCTGGTTATACTTGGCTTCCTGCTCATGTTTTGCAGATAAATTCCCTGTTCATTGCTCTCTGAATTTTTCAATAAATTGTGGGAAAGTAAAGTGGCGGTATACCCGTGAGACTTGAACCACATCTGTGAACTTGAAGTGGAGCACAATTTCTAAGTGTTAATAGGATTCTAAAAGATAGAAAAGGAGCCATCTGTATAGGCAAAACACAATGGACAGTGCTTCTGGATTAGGAATGTTGATCTCAGCATCTTCTTTCGTCTAGCTTGTGTGAAGTTTGCTTAAAAATGCTTTGACTGCTTTTACCCTTCTGTCCTCTTTTGTTCCCTGAGCTTTTAGCATATATTCTGAGAAACAACTTAGTAGATGGGAAAAAGTTGATAATCTTTGGCATAAAAATGTTTTTGGTACTTAGCCACATAATTAATAGATGATTTATTGACTAGTAGAGAAGCCGAAATTGATGAGAGGGTATTTCTTTTCCTTTGTGAAATACTCTTGCTTTTTAAATTTTTTTTTTTTTACTGAGTTTGTTGATAACAAAAGTTGTGTTACAACAGTGCACTCTAGAGGGCGCACAATGTCCGTGTTTTAAATGTTGGCAACGGACGCTTCAGTGTACCTGAACCTTGAAGCTCTTGCATTGGGACTTTTTAAAAAGCAATTTGAATTTAAAAATGAAAAACAAAGCTTAATAATAGCACTTTCCAATCAAAGGTTCCTATTAATCCATACATCATTATGCATCTTTAAAATACAAGAGCCATTATGTGTATTTAACTTACCAGAAATGAGTATCACAGTCTTAAAGTATTTCCCTCAAACTATTTTTCAATTACAACTGTAATTTTAAAATTCGACAGAACTGGCAGATGCTTCTTATTTATTTATTTATTTATTTATTTTAATTGGGAGGCTAATTACTTTACAGATGCTTCTTTATTCAGGTGATGAAGGGTGACATAACCAGTAATAAGAAGTGTGATACACGGTATTACTTCTTTGTTCTTCTTGTACCGCCCCCCCAAAATAATTCAGTCTCATCATGAGAAAACATCTGACAAACCCAAATTGAAGGACAGTGTACAAAATTGTCAAGGTCATGAAAAAGAAAGGTGAAAGAATTGTCACACCCAGGAGTAGGCAAAGGAGATAACAACAAACAAATGCAGCAGATATTAGAGGGGAGAACTGGGGAAATTCAAATAAAGTCTATAATTTAGGTGTTTGTACTACAGCAGTTACCAGTAGTTGGTTTTGCTAATCACACTCAGTGGTTAAGTTCTTACCATTTTGGAAGCTAGGTGTAGGATGTATGTGAACTCCCTGTATTATTTGAGTAACTTTTACGAAAGTTGATACATTTTTATTTTTAAAAAACAAGAAGCTGGGAATTCCTTGGTGGTCCAGTGGTTAGGACTTCATTCTTCCATTGCAGGGGCCCTGGGTTCAATCCCTGGTTGGGGAACTAAGTTCCTGGATGCTTCATGGCATGGCCTAAAAAGTAAAACAAAAAGCTGGAAAAGGAAAGAAGCTAGATTTAAGCCTTGTATGAAATCATTTATTTTTGAAATGACCTTCTAAAATAATGACAATTAAAATAATAATGACAATTTAAACTTAAACCTTAAATTTTTTCTTTATCTAAGTGATAGTTGGTAGCAATTCAGATAATACATGAAGAAGATGTTAACATGGAAAGCAAGTCTTCTGCCCTGCCCTCCTTCATTCTAGTCCCACTCTCTAGAGGTACTCACTTTTATCAGTTTGCATTTTCAGTTCTTGTTACATCCATGTTTCTGAATAACTGTCATCTATTTCTTCATCTGTCAGTTTAGATACAGTCTCCTGTATCTAAAGGAGCTCGTAATACGCTGCTCCCCAGCCTTATCTTACCTGATAGCTCAGCTGGTAAAGAATCCGCCTGCAATGCAGGAGACCTCAGTTCGATTCCTGGGTTGGGAAGATCCCCTGGAGAAGGGAAAGGCTACCCACTCCAGTATGCTGGCCTGGAGAATTCCAGGGACTGTATATGTATAGTCCATGGGGTCTCAAAGAGTCGGACACAACTGAGCGACTTTCACTTTCAATCTTATCTTATCCTAGCGTTCCAGTTACATAAATTTCATTCCTCTGATTATTTTAGAAACTGGAGGTCATATGTTTGAGTCATTATGTCTTAATCCCACAAACTTCCAGCATCTTCTAGCTTTCTTCTTATAAGGTGAGGCTCTTCCTTTTTGACACCTTTAGATACCACTTTCTGGAATGACTTCTTGTCACGTGCGCTTTGATCCTAGGTTGTTAACAAGATGAAAGTTTCATCCTGCCCTTCACCCACAGTCACTTCTTTCGTGGCTTTTCTGGATTGATTCTAAAAGTTGAACATCAGTGAACTAGTGTTAGTATTGTCTGAGTCTTCAGGCATGGTCACTAGGCCCTGCAGTGTGCCAGGATTAGATTTCCTATTGTGTTGGTCCTGCATTACTCTGAAAGAGATGTTTCCAGCATCACAGTCGAATAGTTTTGCATTCCATCACTTGCTAAAATTTGTACCATATTGTAATTTGCTGAATCATGGACTTCTAAAATTTTTTTCCCTTGGAGTTTCTAATAGCCTTATGGGAGGGGTTTGCCCTTTTCATACATTTGTCACAGCCTCAAAACCATGTTGTTTTTGTGGTTTTGTTTTTTTCTTCTCTTGGGAATCTTGGGATCTTCCCATTTCCCACTTCAGTCCCGTGTCTGGACTTCTCACTGCCTTCCTTAGCTGGATTCACTGTTGCCTGGAGGTGTCAGAGTACAGTGGTTCAGACCACAGGCTTTGTAGCCAGACTGCTTGGGTTTGACCACTGCTCTTCCTCAGGCAGTCCCACACCTCTGGTTCTTTACTGTCTTCTGACAAAAACATTGGAAGGTGTAATAAATATGAGGATGTGTCTGCTTTGTTTGTAAGCCTTTATTTTATCCTGATTTTTTTGGGGGGGGGTCCAGGTAATTATCTTTCTCTGGTTCCTAATATAACTAAGGTTCTTTCTAATGACACTTGATAATAGTCATTTATAATGATTCTTTGGCCTCAAGTGTGTTAGGTTGATTTTTTTTCTTAAGAGAAATCATGTTAATAAGTTATTCTTAGAGAATCATGTTGATCTTATCAGTTCAGTATGTATCCTGATTATATTTGTTTTTTTTTTTTTTGAATGAACTTTTTATCTGTGGTTTTTATTCAGTATATCTAAAATTTTTCAATGACCTACAAAAATTTCCTGTTATATTTGGTTGGTTTGGTTTAAGTCAGATTATTAAATTAATAATCTGACTTAGTCCTGATTATATTTGGAAAATAAGTGATAAAATTTGTGTCTAGGAATCTTATAAACTGATACCAAATTTTCTAGTAAAGCTTCGCCATGTCTTTTAAAAAAATATTATTTGGCTGTGCTGGGTCTTAGTTGTGTTATGTGGGATCTAGCTCCCCTGACCAGGGATCAAATCCTGGTTCCCTGCATTGGGAGCCAGGAGTCTTAGCCACTGGACCACTGGGGAAGTCGTAAGTACCCCTTTATCTTGATCTACATGTGATGAGTTTTTCTGTTGTTCATCTGTGAATTGTTCCATATTTCTTTTTTTATAATTAAATTTATTTTTATTGAAGGATAATTGCTTTACAGTATTGTGTTGGTTTCTGTTAAGCATCATATTCTATATTTCTGTTTTGGGAAATAGAGTGATAACTAAGTTAAAAATCACTTTGGGATGAAGTTTACTTTCTTCAGTGGGTAAATTAAGTATGTATTTTAAGTATGTCTTTTGTCTGGGAGAAGATGTCAATCATATCTGTGTGTAAAGGAGACAGTGATTTATCTTACGTTGAGCAACCAAGATCTTGTGAAAGTTACACTCTCTGCTGATTTATCTGTTGGTTCACACAACTGTTTACAAAGGTTCTTTCTTCCTCCTTAAGAGTCTCAAAAAACTGTGTAGCTAACACATCTTGGTCATTAAATTTTGGACTAGTTTTGATTAAGTGTTGGACTTCCCTGGTGGCTCAGAGGGTTAAGTTACTGCCCTCAATGCAGGAGACCTGGGTTTGATCCCTGGGTGGGGAAGATCCCCTGGAGAAGGAAATAGCAACCCACTCCAGTATTCTTGCCTGGAAAACCCCATGGATGGAGAAACCTGATGGGCTACAGTCCATGGAGTCACAAAGAGTCGGACATGACTGAGTGACTTCACTTTGATTAAGTGAAGGCATCAGAGAAAGGGTCTGGCACATAATAACCTCTGAGTATGTTCTCATCACTTTATTTTTCTGTGTTTGAAGGAGGAAATAGACTGAATTTATCCAACCTCTGCCGCTTTGCCAGACTAGGTACTTTTCACATGCTTTTCGTTTAATCTTTATAAAGTAATCGTACAACGAGTCATAAATGTCAACCAAATACTTGAAAATTGTGTGCCCCATTCCCCCCCTACATGTCTAGTCATGATTCCGAGCCGTTCTGTAATGTTTGTCTCTTGTAAACAATGTTCTGAGCTAACAGATAGTTGCCTATTTAAATACCAGTGGGAGGCTGACATTCAGTTGTGTCAGTAACTTGGTCTACATAAAATAATACAGTTAACAGAGGGCAGAGTTGGGTTCTGAATTACTTGAACTCTTATGCTCTTTTCATATCAATGTATATATTTTCTTTTCTCTTTTGGGGGTGTGAGTAAGTAGGTTTTAGAATGAATAGTATAGCACTTTATTTTTCTTTTCTTGTCCCTCTCCAGTATTTTATTTTGAAAAATTTCAACCTACAGAGAAGCTGAAACATATGTTCTTTTTCCAGGATTCACTGATTTACTTTTTGCCCCATCTGTTTTGTCCGTCTTTATACAGTATTTTCCTGAAACATTTTAAGTACAAAGACACAACCCAGGGTAGTTCATCATTAAATATCTAGCATATGTCTCCTAAGAATAGCGTCATTCCTGTCATAACTATAATACCATTATCCTTTCAAGAAATGTAACATTGATACATTCATATTATCTGATACACGGTCAGTTTTATAATTTTCTTCTATTGTCCCAGTGATAAAAACTGTGCCTTTTTCTCTTTGCAGGATCCAGTAAAGGATCACACATTGTGTTTGGTTGTTCAGTTTCCTCAACCTCGCCCCGCCCCCACCTTGCCTTCCCCATGTGGTGGTGACATTCTCTTAGAGTCCAGGGCAGTTCTATAAATAGTGCCTTAATCTGGAAGTTGCATTTCCTTGTGAGTATATTCAGATCATATATTAAATTTTGTGAGTGTGCATGGATAATACATGGATGATGCTAGGTACTTTTGTTGTGTTGTATCAAGGATTACATAGTGTCTTGAACTTGGTGAAACTAAATTTAATCATTTGATTACATTGGCATTCCTTACCTTTCTGTACTCCAGAGGTTCACTTCTCCTTTGTTTTGAAAAGTAATCCATGGGATACTGGGGGGCTTCCTAGGGGGTGCAGCAGTAAAGAATCTGCCTGCAATGCAGGAGATGTGCAGGAGGCCTGGGTTTGATCCCTGGGTTGGGAAGATTCCCTGGAGAAGGAAATAGCAACCCACTCCAGTGTTCTTGCCTGGTAAATTCTGTGACAGGAGGTGGGGGCCACAGTCCATGGGGTCTCAGAGAGTAGGGCGCAACTGAGCACGCATGCATGCATGCTGTGGGGTAACAGTTTGAGCTAATGTGATTTTGCTGTTCCCCAATAATCTTTCACCCAATAGTTGTAACATCTGTGAGTGCTTCTTGCAGGAAGAGTTTATTACATTGGCGATTGCAAAATGCTGATTTTCTAAGTACTGTCCTTTTTCTTTTAATTTATTTGCTGACATTCTTATGTAAAAAAGAGCTTTCTTTAAAAAAACAGAAAAGAACTTTCTTCTTTTACTAACCGCTCCCACCCCCCCACCTAGCTCCCTTTTTTAGTACCCCTGTGGACCCATGGATTCTTCTTTTTTTTTTTACATTTTAACAGCTTCATTGTGATATAATTCATGTACCATACACTTCGCTCATTTAAAGTAACCATCTAGTGGGTTTTAATCTATTCACTGATATGTGCAGCCTTCACCACAGTTGAGGATTCTTTAATATTATAATTGTAATAATTATAATCCCTTACCATTATTACTATTTCTGATGCTCATACTGGCCCGAATTTGTGGTGGGAGCCTCTTCACACTTACTGTTCTTAACGTATTTCCTTGTTAGTCCTTGGGAATTTCCTTATCCCCATCTTTGTACTTGCCCTGCCCATCCTATAATCAGCTGCCTCTGCAAGGAGCCCTTGATTGTTTTCAGTGGGGAGTGGTATTTAGAAATTAAGTTTGGGATCCTAGGTATTATTACTGCATGTGTACTCTTTTCATTGAGCAGAAAAGCTTGTAAGAATTAAATATGTTGCTTTTATTCCTCCTTCTCATTTTCCTATATTTGTCTAAGGTGAGAACAACACGTAATTATTACTTGTTTTGTTTTTTAAATCATCATACTGCAAAACTGACTTCTTTTTGGTGTACAGAGCTATACATTTTAACAACATGTATTCATTCGTACAACCAGCAGTACTTTGGGAATACACAATACTCGTGTCATCCCCCAAACCTGTTATCCCTTTGTAGTCATTCTCGTTTTCCTGCTTCTAATCCCTGGCAGCAGCGGATCTGCCGTTTAAATGGAGTCATATATTACACACCTTTTGGGACTAGTTGCTGCCACTCATCAGAGTGCTGTGGAGATTCATCCCAGTTGCTGTGTGTCTTGGTAGTTTGTTCCTTTGGATTCTTTCATTGTTTGGATTTACCACAGGTTGTTTATACATTAATCCACTGAAGGACTCTGAATTCTTTTCAGTTTGGGGCTGTCATGGACAGAATTGTTACAAACGTTCATGTATAGGTTCTTGTGTGAAAGTAAATTTTCATTTCTCTAGGGTGGACAGTCAGGAATGGGATTGCTAGGTCATATGGTAAGGGTATGGTGACTTTATAAGAAACTGCAGAGCTGTTTTCTACGTTGGCTGTACAGCTTTGCATTCCCATCAGCAGTGGATGCCCTGAGTCGTTGTCACCACTTAGTTGTGGTAGATTTTTTTTTTTTTTTAATTTTATCCATTCTCATAGGTGTGTAATGATATCCCATGGTGGTTTTAATTTTCATTTCCCAAATGGTATTGATTTTGAACTTACTTATTTGCCATCATTAGATGCTCTTTGGTAAAGTGTCTGTTGTCAAAATTTTTAACTTGGTTGTTTCTTACTTTAGTATTTCAAAAGTTCTTGGTACGTTAGGGATGCTGGTCCTTTGTCACTGATGTGATTTGCACGTATTTCCTGATAATCTCTAACTTGTGTTTTCATTCTCTGAACGTATTGTTTGTAAAACCTTAAAATTTTGGCAAAGTCCAATTTGTCAACTTTTTCTTTTATGAACTGTGCTTTAATTGTAGTGTCTAAGAGCTCCAACTAACCCCAAATCCTTAAGGTTTCCTCTCATGTTTTCTTCTAAAGGTTTTATAGTTTTATATTTGACAGTTAGATCCACAGTCTGTTTTGAGTTGATTTTTAAGTAGTGGGGTTTAGGTTGAGGTATGTTTTTTGGCACATGGATATTCAGTTCCAATCACATTTGTTGAAAAGACTGTCTTCTCTCCATTGATGTTTTTGTATCTTTCTGTTGTAAAAAATCATTTGCCTGAGTCCATCTGGTCAGTGTCTGGAATAAATTTGAATCGGTTCATTGCTAGGTTCCAAGCAATGTGTGTGTGTTTTTTCTTTTCCTCCTCAGGTGTTTGTGTTCGTATTTTTGAATATCCCAGTTTTGAAAGATGATGTTTTGATTTTCTGAGAAATTTACTTTAAAAAAAAAAGTATTAGAAAGGGCTGCTAAAAAAAAAGCTCCCAAACTTAGGTGTTTTCCATCCTTTTTCTACGTCATCTCTTTTAAAAAATGATAGGAAAGACTGACAAAAAACGCTCTGAAACTTTTATGTGTCTTTTATCCTTTTTTCTTTCCATGTTTTAAAGAATAACCTATTTTCTGTTGAATTACTGTACCTTTAATAATGTATCCTGAATAAGGAAATGGCAACCCACTCTATTATGCTTGCCTGGAAGATCCCATGGACAGAGGTGCCTGGTGGGTTACAGTCTGTGGGGTCGGAAGAGGGTTGAAGGTGACTTAGTGACTAAACAACAGTGTGTATACATCAGTGGGATAGAAAGTTAGTTCTTCATCTGTTTTTTCAACAGATAGTATTGTTTCCTTATATAATTTGGACCATTAATTTTTTTTTGTTGTTACTGCTGTTAAATTGCCATATTGTATGACTAATCTTGACATTTACTTGAAGAAAAGATGCTATGTATTTTATTGTATGTATGCATGAAGCATATTTGATTTGAGAGTTACCCTCTTCACGCAGTTCTATAAAATACAAGATGTGAAATGAGTTACCGATACTACTCTGCTAGTTTCTGGTGAAGGTTAACTGAAGGTAAATTGAGATTATTTGACTCTCAATCTAGCTCTGCCTTCCTAAAATGAAAAGGCTGCAAACCATGGAATTAATATGAAATATTTAATGCAAAAGATAGATTATAAATTTTTTTGGGGGGGTATACTACGGCTTAAAAGAAGTTCACTGTAGTTATGAGATAAATATTGTTGCTGAGATGGTGACCAGTGGTTTTAGCTCAACTAAAAATGTTTGTGATGGGTGAGGTTCTGAGCTATGGAGTTAGCAGTGGGTAGATAAGACAAAAGAGGTAAAAGATTCTCACCTCAGAGAGCTTCTGTTACTTGTATGTGAAGGGGCACTTAGGCATTTGAAAACCATTCATCAGTGGTTGAAAATAATAGTGAAAGTGCTGGTAAGAATAGGGGTGAATAATCAGGGAGTAAAACCTTTATCTCTGGATGGGTTGAATTTTACGTAATCCTTTTACAAAACAGGAAAAGGTAGAGGAGAGTAATGGAATCCTTGCGTTAATGCTGGAGGAAACATTCCTTATAAAAGTATGCTGCTGCTGCTAAGTAGCTTCAGTTGTGTCCGACTCTGTGCGACCCCGTAGACGGCAGCCCACCAGGCTCCCTGTCCCTGGGATTCTCCAGGCAAGACTACTGGAATGGGTTGCCATTTCCTCCTCCAGTGCATGAAAGTGAAAAGTGAATGTGAAGTCGCTTCAGTCGTGTCCGACTCTGTGCGACCCCATAGATAGCAGCCCACCAGGCTCCCCCGTCTCTGGGATTCCAGGCAAGAACACTGGAGTGGGTTTCCATTTCCTCCTCCAATGCATGAAAGTGAAGTCACTCAGTCGTGTCTGACTCTTTGCGACCCATGGACTGCAGCCCACCAGGCTCCTCCGTCCATGGGATTTTCCAGGCAAGAGTACTGGAGTGGGTTGCCATTGCCTTCTAGCTGCCTTTAAAAGAATGTTTTTTATACTTCAAGTGGTACTGAAACCCTGAGCTTGACTTCCTGCTTGTAATCCCGTGTGTGGTTGGGACTTTTTTTTATTTTCTGGAATGCCTAATTCTTGCCTCAAGTTAGAAGGGGAAAATAGAATTGAAAGTCCAGGTGGAATTTGCTTGGAGGGGTCTCTTTAATGTTTTCATGTAAATTATAGGAATGGGTCTTAGAATATCAACATTAAATAGAAGAACTTAGAAAAAAATTAATCTGGTACTGCCCCCAAAATCATAGCGCTGGCAGCTAATTAACACTCTCCATATAATACTCAGTAACCCACTTAATATGGGTTCTCCATCGATGACTGAAAGTAAATGTTTGAGAGACCTTTGTTGGAAATGTGTCCCTAAGGATCAAATATGTGAGCAGTCAAGGCTAACACTATGCCCTTGGCTCTTGGTGTGGGATTTCACTTCAGAGATTGAGTGTACTGACTCTGAGTACAGTTAAAAAAAAATAAAGTGTTAACCTCTTAATCATGAACACTTTACTTTGATTCTTTATGTTGAAATAAAGTTAGGTGTATGCTGAATAAAAAAAAAAAATGGATGCAGAAAAAAATATTGCCACATTTGTTTCATGCAAATCAAAACCCCCAAATCATTTACAACCTATTTCTGAACTTAGTAAACTAGTGTCACCCATATTTGGGGGCTTTTTGAGGTATTTATTCAACATAATGTCAAGTTGGGCTAGTTTTTGCATTTTCTCAAACTTGTTTGTGTGTGTGTGTGGTTTTAAAAACTGTTTCTAAAATATTCTAGTTCTTAAAGAATGGAAGCCATCAAAGTTGGCAAGTGTTAAGCATGCTAATTAATTAGTTCAACATACTGACCAGTTCTCTGAACTATTAGTTCAAAGAAGCATGTGGACAGGGATGAAATTAGATTTGGGCATTTTTCACTCTGGTTGTTTTAGGATACTCAGGGTTGCTTTGATCTGTAAATAACAGATGCTTTTTCATGCATGGTTCAGGATACATCAAACATGCCTAAAGCTTTGTCTCATTTAGGACTCACTGTTTGTATCCAGAATTGGATATACACATTTTAACTGTCCAGCAACTTCAGAAAAATCTATTTTGAGTTTGTATTTGATAGTTAATAAGTGCAGGATATTTTATTTTTCATAATATGCATGTATAGGCCTTCTTTTTTGGGGGGGCAAACTGGTGTAGTTATAAGACGATGGATAAAATTTATCAATTGCTAAAATATATTGACTTATGTAAATGTCAGTTTTAAGATTAAAAGCTTAGGCAGCTTTGAAAGCATAAAGTGTGTGTGTGCATACATACGTATGCATATATAACTGCTTATATGTGTATATGTATATACATATAGTCATGTACTTTTAGCTATTTGGTAAAAATAAAACATTTGTCTTATTTTTATTAGTTAAATATTCTTTTAAATTATCTAATAACTAGAATTAAGAGCAAACCTAGTTGTGTGCACACTAAGTATTACAGTTTACTACCTCCTCTGGCTTTTATGTGGGAAAACTTTAGTGTAACCAGGAATAACTTTTGTAAGGAATGGCATCCATTCACTCAGTGAAAGACTAAGAGAATAAGAAGTGAGAAACTCATGACTACTCATTTCCCTCAGTGGCTGATGAGAAGGCTCCCCTCACAGACCATGCTTCGGCCCACTGTCAGATGCAGGGGCCCATGTGACAGGAGTGCAGGCCGTGTCCTCTACTGTGTAAGCCTCCTGTTTAGAAATAGTCTTAGAGATGCTAAATAATGTGCTCAGTTGTGTCCGACTCTCTGCAACCCTGTGGACTGTAGCCTGCCAGACTCCTCTGTCCATGGGATTCTCCAGGCAAGAATACTGGAGTGGGTTGCCGTGCCCTCCTCCAGGGGATCTTCCCGACCCAGGGATCGAGCCTCCGTCTCTTGCGTCTTCTGCATTGGCAGGTGGATTCTTAACCACTGTGCCACCTGGAAGCTCTATTAAATAATAATGTCCTGTATTGATGAGAGAGTATAAAAATACCCTTTTCTTTAGTATAAAGTTTTTTTTTCTTTTTGCTTATTAAGCTACATGAGGTTTTATAACACATTCTATTTTTGTGGCTTTTTAAAATCAAACTGTTACTTCAGCCATAGTTTCTATACTCTATTAGGTATCAGGATTCCAAAGTTCTCGTTGCATTTATGTCACTTACTACTGTCTTGTGCCTTTTAAAGTTGTTTAATCTCCATGGGCATTGGTATTCTTACAGTGAAAGTGAAAGTCGCTCAGTCGTGTCTGACTCTCTGCAACCCCATGGACTGTATGGTCCATGGAATTCTACGGGCCAGAATACTGGAGTAGGTGGCCTTTCCTTTCTCCAGGGGATCTTCCCAACCCAGGGATTGAACCCAAGTCTCCCACATTGCAGGAGGATTCTTCACCAGCTGAGCCGCAAGGGAAGCCCTAGATAGTTAATAAAATGGTTGGTGAACTTGTGGGCCTGTACCTGAACACGCCCTGTATCTGTTAGACAGCTTGACTGGCCCAGAGCCACTCTCACTCATGGGTCTCGTCTGAGGCTGCTTTCTCATTGCACTGGCAGAGCACTCTTGGCAGAGACTGTGGCCTGAAAAGATTAAAATATTTATTGTCTTATAAAAAAAAACTGCTGAATCTTGGACTAAATCCATCTCCAAGGCCTATCTGAGATTGCCTTTATGTCAGCATCTCATCAATTCTTAAGGTTAGTGGTCTCTATCTAAAAGTTATAGGGCTTTCCTGGTGGGTCAGGTGGTAAAGAATTGCCTGTAAGTCAGAAAACACAGGTTCGATCCCTGGGTTGGGAAGATCCCCTGGAGAAGGGAGTGGCTACCCACTCCAGTACTCCAGTATTTAAAGGATATAATATATCATATACCATGGTTCAGTGTTCACTCTTGCCCACTGCTAACTTTGCTGCTTACGAGGACAAAGGAACTATTGACTAGATCACTGGTTCTCAGAGTGTGGTCCCTGGACCAGTTAGACAGCAGCGTTACCAGGGGGCTGTATAGAAATGCAGATTCCCAGGCCCCAAACCTTTGAGTCAGAAATTTTGGGGTTAAGACCCGGAACCTGTGCTTTACAAGCCTTCCATGTGATTGTGATGCACTCTGATGTGTGAGATCCACTAGGGTAGATGATACCAAGTTCATTTACAAGATTGTCTTGATTCCTTTTCAAATAAAGAAAAAAACGTAAATTTCTACAACCATTTGATAAATTATGAGAAAAATTAAATGTTGCATAGTATTACAGAAACTAGAGCTTCCCTGGTAAGCTCAGTGGTAAAGAATCTGCCTGTCAATGCAGGAGACATGGGTTTGGTCCCTGAGTTGGGTAGGTCCCCTGGAGAAGAACCCACTCCAGTATTCTTGCCTGGGAGAATCCCATGGACAGAGGAGCCTTGTGGACAACATGTAGTCCACGGGGTTGCAAAAGAGTCAGACAAAACTTAGTGACTAAACAACAAACAACAGCCATTACAGAAACTGGAGAAATTACTAGCGTTTCTTCTCCAGGAAAGCCTGTTATCACAAATCACCATTTTTTTTTTTTTTAATAATGAGAAATTCCTGAAAGGTATGTCTGTGTGCCGTTCAGCATAATTTTCTTTTTCTTTTTTTTGTGGACAAAAAGGAAAGTAACCTTGACTTCTTCATGGGATTTTCTCTTTTTTTGGTGGGAGATTATTTTGTAACTAATAAAACAGTTTTCACAATAAAAGAATTACATCAACTTTTTTTTTTTTTTTTTTTTTGGCTTGTAAACTGAAGGCTTTAAGAACAGAACACTTAGGGGGTACAATAGCCTGTCTGCTGTGGCTGCCTTTCTTACCCATTTTGTTAGAATCGTGTTAAATTGACTTTTTCCTGACACTGGAAACCACTACAGTTCTGAGCACCAATCAGACTCCTCATCTCTGTTAAGAAAGATCACGAACATAATGCTTCATATTCAGTCTCAAGGAGAGGAACATAATAATTGTACATGTCAAGAAAGCATTACAGAATGACGTTGTTATTTGGAGAATTGCTTTCATCTCTGAGATTCCTCACACCTGCTACATTTGGCACAGACTGTTTCCATCTCATGGAAACCAGTCTTTGCTCTTCCCCAAGTCCCAGAATACACAGACATCACATGGCAATAAGAAAACTTTCGAACATAAAAACTCACTTAAAGGTGCCATCTAAAATGCAATGTATGTAAGCTGAATTAACCCCATTTTGTTCAAAAGGGACCCTTAGTTTTGTGTGTGTGTGCATAACAGCATACACATAAATACACTTACACATACATATATACACACACATATGATATATGTCTGAATGTGTATAAACATTTCCATGTATGTGCGTGTGTGTATTTAAAACAATGCATACAACAAATTTTTGTATATTTGGCCCTCTAATACTGTTTTTTAACTGCTTCTAAAACCTGCGTTAACTCTCAGTCACTAACAGAGTTCTGTAGGCCGAATTTATCATGCTGGTTGCTTTTACTTTTTCTTAAAAATCTTTTAAAAAGGTATTTATTTATTTTCTGCTTTTAAAAAAGGCACCACAAATATAATGAAAAGGTACAAAATATGTGTGTGTGTGTACATGTGTATGTGTGTGTAACGATCCTCTAATTGAGAGTTAGATATTTCCAAATACTAATAATATGATAAATTCTCTGAAGTCTTCTTTTCTTTGGATAAACAGTTTGTCTTTTAGGTTATAGGTGTTTTTGTTTCTATTTTTAATTAAAGATATGATTATTTGCATGTCATTTAACTCCTTGACACACTTCCTCCATGCTAGGGATTTTTGAAAAGGGAGTATATATTTGCTTCAGTTTTTCAATGGGTAGAATCAGACTTCTTTTTTACATTTTGTAGATGACATATTTTGCTCTCCCTGGGCAAAATCCAGTTAAACATAATAGTATTTAATATTTAATAACTACCAAGCTTTTGGAACCATCTGGAACTTTATTTTCTTTGCATGCAGCATCTGAGTTTCAGCTGTTAGCATTTCTCCTTTGCTCTAGGAAGGGTCAGTTGCTTTTAAAGTCTTTGATGCTTGCTGTGTCAGCCCTTTTCGTATTTTTCAAATGCCTGTGTAAAAGGGCTTTTCATCCATTCGTGCTGATAATTCTTTTGAACTTGAGGTTTCAACCAAACTAATCAAATTTAATTATAGCTCAAATCCTGTTACAGTGAACTCCAGTAGACTTCTAGCCTAGATAATTATTTATTTTTGTTATCCTGGAATTTAGCCACTACCAATGTTACTAGAAGTGGGTGGGCCCTAGACTGTATTTTGGGAGATCTTTTTGTAATATTTTTTGTTATATTCCAGATTTTGTTATATTGACATCGGTAAATATGAATTTGAACTTTTATTCTCTAGAGAAAATACTGAGTTAGTCTGAAGTAAAATTTCTCTTTCTTTACTTTAGATAAAGAAAATAAAGAGATTTCTATACTTCAGGTGATCATTTTCTGTTCATGTGTAACAGATTTTGAATAATTCAATTCTAAAAACTACTTTTTGAAAGAATCCTTCAGGTTTGTTGTTGCTGATGCTTGTATTTTGTTTGTTTTGAAGAGTCTAGACAGAATGGGGTTTTAATACCATGGTTTATGCATTTTTATTTGCTTCATAAAAAAAAAGATTTGGGCAATATTATTTACTGGAGACACAAAGTAGGAAATATTTATGTTTTAGACTGCAGTATATATTTAAGGAAAGTGAACTAATAATGACATTTTTAGTGCTTTCTTCAAATTGATTGCTAACACATGTATATTATGTGTTAGCATCTTGTTAAATTTACTTGTTAATCTGTACTTATGCTTCTGTATATGGGAGCTGTTTTTCCCAACAGTTTAAACTTCTGTCCATTTTTAAATGAGGTTTTATTTGGATTTCTAAGCAGATTTGGGAGTTGTGGCATTTAAGATACTTTAAGTTCCTTTTTATCTCTAAATAGAGTATACATTTTAATAATATTAGAGGAGTTTTTGCTCTGCAAGAATAAAATGACTTTCCTCAGAGTTTTCGACTCTGAAAGAGAAAGTAGGCTTAGTGAAGAAGAGCAAATACCAGAGGTCCTGTTAATCATGAAAACTGAATTTTCTTTTTAAAATTCGTGTCAAAACTTCTAGTTCCCCTAAATTTATTATAGCGAGGGCTCTTGTTTCAAAAGGAAGGGGATGTCAGTTACTTTACATACTGGTTGTTTTGAAGCATAATATACTTTACATACTGGTTGTTTTGAAGCATGATTTTGCTTGCTAAGTTGTTGCGGACTTTGCAGACAGGCCTTAAAGGGACTTTGGTAATGATGCTGCCTTGTGTAGTGTCTGTGCAGTTGCCCTGTGTCAGGCAAGTTTGCCGGTCAATCTCTGGTGAGTTTAGAATTGTTTGCCCTCATTCCCACTCTGGTCAGGAAACATGACCAATTCTGGAATGCCTTTTGACTTAAATGCAAGAGGGTGTGATACCCACGTATGATTGTCAATATTCTAACATAAGCAGAAGCACAAACTGTCATTAGGAAAATCAAACTCTGACTGTCAAGGAGGACTGGATCTTGCTAAGCCAACATAATTTCTAGACAGCAGAGAGTTAACATTTTTGTTTAGAAAAAAAAAAATGTTTGCATTTCCTTACATGTTCAGACAGAGGACACTGAGCCTTGTTCAGCTTTTTCTTACCTAAGTGTTGGCACATGGATAACTAAGATTGATGAAGCATATTTTATCCGTAGGTACAGGTGGTGAGAGAGATGGAACTCACTGCCCGCAGTTGTCAGCACGAGAAGGGTGATGGGTGGTGGCTGGGAGGCTGGCCTCCGAGGGGAGCCTTTCTGGGTTCAGGTCTGGACTCCACACTCCCTACTCTAGGTCCTTAGGCCATTGTTAATCCCACTTTCCTCATTTTCTTCATCTTTATGATGAGGGTGATGATAATACCTACCTTATAAGGTTGTTGGAAAGATGATATATGTTCATACATAAAAAGTATCTCGGCAAGTGCCTGACGGAGGAGTCTGTTATGATTTAAGTAATTGTTGTGGCTGTGATGTTGTTTTGCTCATTAGAGTCACCCTTGAACTTGCTGGCCTCCCCCAGGAGCCTTGTCATGTGGCTTCATCCTGCCCCTCCATCTCATGCCCTAACATACCCTGAATAGGCCCTGAATTCCATCTCTCTGGAGCCTCTTCATTGGCCCTTATTATAATTTCCGACCATACATTTCAAAGAGGTGGTTCCAAATGTTGGACCCATAAAGTATTTTAAAATTATAAGCCAACTTGTTAAAATTGAGTGGTTTCAAATACAACTCGAGATATCCAAGTTTTCCTGGGAAGTCAGACTGTCTGGCAGCGTTGAGCCCACATTCCTACGGGGCAGCAGCTGAGCTGAGCTGAGCTGAGCAGCAGCTCTCTCCTTAGACAGAGCTTGCCCTTCTCATCACTGGAGTGTCTACCGCTTCCCGTTGTTTTGACCCCTTCCTCACATCAGCCTTTTATATATGATTTGCTTGGCCCATGTGATAGTTACTTGCTGCCAGAGGTTTAGACTAAGCACAGGTTCTCAACTCTGTGCTATGCACAGTCAAGCTCCACTTGTCCTTCCCTGGTAGGTCACCAAATTCTGATCCATTTATAAAACATACATTTGTTAAGGTCAAGTATACATCATGGTGTTTTGGGTTTGCCTGTAAAAAGAAACACTGAGCTGTGCAGATGTGTCTGTGTTGTCAAGCAGGATGCAACTTGCTGAAAATCATAGGTAAAAAAGTTAGCCCGTGTTCAAGCTCAAGTCAAGGAAAAGTGAGTTAAAGCACAAGCCAAAGAAAATGGGGATACAGGTGAGCTTTGCCTCCTCAGTGTGTAAGAGGGCAGTCAGGGTATGTCACCTGTGATGCCTTCCGCAGGCTCTCTCACCTCTGGCACCAGTGACATTTTCTGCCTGATAATCCTAGGTCTGCAGCCTCTCCTCTGCATTATTGGATGTTGAACCATATCCTTGGCCTGTAAGCCCTGGATGCTGGAAACACTGTCCATTCTCCCCGAGTCGTGACACCCAGCTGTCCCCTGGGGGGCAGAAGTGTCCCTGGTTTAGAACCAATGCTTTTTATAAGATTATTATAATACAGCCGTTGTGCTCTCGTTACCATTCACCTCCTTAGTGCTGCTTTTAGCCTGTGACTCTGTTCAAGTATCTGCCTTAAAAACCTACTTTTCTAAAGTGGGCAGTATTTATTTCACAGGCATTTTAATGCAGTAGCTGAGAAAGGAAATGCCCTTTTTCTTTCCCTCTCTACAGTCAAGCCTGACTGCCAGTATCTTTAGGAAGAGGCCACCTGACGGGCTCCCCCGTGTGCTGGGGACCTGGGCTCTCACTCTTACTCCAGAGCTCTTCAGTGCCCCGAGCCCAGGTACATCAGCACGCTCTCTGTGGCTTGTCCGGAAAATGAGGTGGTCCTGTTGATAGAGATCAAGATAGAGGCCTTCTAGGTCCAACTTAGGCCGTGAGTCAGAAAACAGTGTGGAGTTTCTGAAACCATAACCGCTTATATGTGCACATATTATTATGTATGTTATTTTAGCTGTTGCTTGGTCTGAGGTCAAACATTTGATAGTCAAGATCATTTAACCAGAATATCCCACGTTCTCCTCCCAGTTAAAATGAGTGACTTCAGGAAGTGCCGTGTAATAGCCAGTTCACTTAGGAAACATCCAGAGGTGCTTTCGAGGACTGTTAGTTTCTTATTGCTGTGTAACAAATTACCACAAACTGAGTGGCTGACAACAACAGATGTTTATTCTCTGCAGTTCTCTAGACCACGGTCCGGGCCCTGTGTGGGCCCTGGGTTCTCTGCCTAGGGTCTTACGTGGCCGCAGTCGAGGAGTCTGCGATCTCATTTGAGGCTTGGGGCCCTCTGCCGAACGTTCACTGTCGTTGGATTTTGCCCTCTGTGGCTGTATTGACACATTATTGTCACTCAAAGATGATTAATGATGTAGGTTATGATTTTTAGGGTCTGAAGAGACCTGTCAAACTCACCCACATTTTATTCCATAATATTAAGAAATTTGAATGATTTCGTCCCCAGAAAGTACATCTTAGGGTTTGTATAATGTGGTGGTATCTGTTGTGAGGTTCCTGGGATTTTTTTTGTTAAGCAAGTAATAATTTCTTGAAGCTAAATTTTACACTTGCAGCTGTCAAAAGCCACATCTATTTCCAAGTGATCTTCATCCTTCTCCCCCCAAATAGAAACTCACAAGCTCATTTAGTGTCCTGGATTCTTAGGTCATTCTTCAGTGTTTTCATGGATGGGAGAGGTTGAGGTCTTTGACATTGTCAAGTGTATTGCTGTAATTTAAAGACATATGAAAACTTGTCTTTTTTCTCAAGTGGAGTTAAAAAAAAAAAAGCATTAAAATTTTTTGTGGCTGTGCTGTGTTTTTGTCGCTGTGTGGGCTTTCCTCTGGTCGTGGTGCTTGGGCTTCTCATCGCCACGACTTTCTCTGTTGTGGAGCATGGGCTCTAGGGATCCCCGGCTTCTGCAGTTGCGGTGTGAGGGCTCAGCGGTTGCAGCTCCCGGGCTCTAGAGCAACAAGCTCAGTAGCTGTGTCACACGGGCTTTGTTGTTCCACGGCATGTGGGATCTTCCCTGACCAGGGATTGAACCCATGTCCCTTGCATTGGCAGGCAGATTTTTATCTACCGTGCCACCAGGGAAATCTGGGATCTATCTATTTTTCTTCAAAATAGTTCTCCAAGAGTAACATGAATGGGATAATTTAATCATTGGTATGAAAACGAGAACTCTTGGTTAGGATTTTAAGATGATACTAACAGACACCAAGTTTGTATGGTAAGGGTGGAGGGAGTTTTAGATTCATAGATTTGAGTCTGTCTGTCCCCATTCCCAGGTGACTTTGCCTATACTCATAAACTTTGATTTAGCACTGATACAATTTGTATATGCCAGTGACTGGATACATGGTGAAGGCAGAGTCACAGCCATCTTCTAGGAAGCTTACAGTTTGAGGTAGGAAGTGAAGAGTCTGCTTCATTTAAAACTGGTTAAAGGTTGTCAAATCAAAGTTAGTGAAGTGGGAAGTACCAGCTTCACAGCTTATTGTAAATTTCCCATATAGTAGGAGTCTCATTATATAATTTGAGTCTAATATTTTTTTCAATTTAAAAGGTATGTAAAGTTGAGGGATGCTGGAGCAAGTGAGGGCATGTACAGCTGGAAATTCATTTTCTGGCTCAGCAAATAAAAATTACGGGCAGAGATATCATTCTGATATATGATGTATCCTTCTGTCCTTCCAGTCTGTCTGTCCGAGCACTTCATGTCCTTTCACTACACAGTTCAGTCGCTCAGTCATGTCCTACTGTTTGCGACCCCGTGGATTGCAGCTTGCCAGGCCTCCCTGTAGATCACCAACTCCTGGAGTTTACTCAAACTCATGTCCATTGAGTCAGTGATGCCATCCAACCATCTCATCCTCTGTTGTCCCCTTCTCCTCCCACCTTCAGTCTTTCCCAGCATCAGGGGCTTTTTCACTGAGCCAGCTCTTCGCATCAGGTGGCCAAAGTATTGGTGTTTCAGCTTCAACATCAGTCCGTCCAATGGATATTCAGGACTGATTTCCTTTAGGATGGACTGGTTGGATCTCCTTGCAGTCCACGGGACTCTCAAGAGTCTGCTCCAATATCACAGTTCAGAAGCATCAATTCTTCGGCGCTCAGCTTTCTCTACAGTCCAGCTCTCACGTCCATACATGAGTATTGGAAAAATCATAGCCTTGACTAGGTGGACCTTTGTCGGCAAAGTAACATCTCTGCTTTTTAATATGCTATCTAGGTTGGTCATAACTTTTCTTCCAAGGAGTAAGCGTCTTTTAATTTCATGGCTGCAATCACCATCTGCAGTGATTTTGGAGCCCCCCAAAATAAAGTCTGACACTGTTTCCACTGTTGGCCCATCTATTAGCCTTGAAGTGATGGCACCAGATGCCATGATCTTTGTTTTCTGACTGTTGAACTTTAAGCCACCTTTTTCACTCTCCTCTTTCACTTTCATCAAGAGGCTTTTTAGTTCCTCTTCACTTTCTGCCATAAGGGTGGTGTCATCTGCATATCTGAGGTTATTGATATTTCCCCTGGAAATCTTGATTCTGTCTTGTGCTTCCTCCAGCCCAGCATTTCTCATGATGTACTCTGCATATAAGTTAAATAAGCAGGGTGACAGTATACAGCCTTGACGTACTCCTTTTCCTATTTGGACCCAGTCTGTTGTTCCATGTCCAGTCCTATCTGCTGCTTCCTGACCTGCATACAGATTTCTCAAGAGGCAGGTCAGGTGGTCTGGTATTCCCATCTCTTTCAGTTTGTTGTATTATTGGGGGAACATGAAATCAGAACATTTCTTTTTGAATCAGCACTCTACTTATGTAGTATTCTTGTACTTTTCCTGGTCACTGATTAGTGACCTATTTCTTGTAACTTTCTTTCATGGTTGACTTGAGTAATTTTGGTTAATTTTGGTTAAAAACGGTGCCTAGTCTCCCATAAGTGAATTTTCTTTGTGAGCATATAAATAGTATAGACAAAACAGGACCAGAATGACATGTCTTTGTAATTTAAAGGCTCAGCTAAACTGAAATCAAGGTACTGATGCCAATAATTCAATCTCCAGTTGGGTTTTAGAACAAAAAATATAAGTCTAAAATTCAGCAGCATTAACTACATTCACAGTGTTGTATAAACATCACCTCTATCTATTTGAAAAGTTTTTCATCACCCTCAAGCATAACGTCTGCAATCGTTAAGCAATAGCTTCCCATTCCACCCATATCCCAACTCTGTAACCTCTGATCTCCTTTCTGACATTATAAATTTGTCTGTTCTAGATATTTTGTGTAAGTGGATTGTGAAATATTTGTCCTTTTGTGTCTGTCCTTTTGTGTTCATGTCATTCCTTTTTATGGCTGAATGATATCCCATTGTAGGTATATACTGTATTTTGTTTAAACAACCACCTATTGATGGACATTTGAGTTGTTTCCATCTTTTGGCTGTTGTGTCTTAGATTCGGCCTGTGTAACAAAAATGTCATAGTCTGGAAGTCTTGTAAACAGCAGAGATGTAGTACAGTTCTGAAGACTGGAAATCCAAGATGGGGGTGTCAGCACAGTCAGGTGAGGGCCCCCTTCTGGGTGGCAGACTTCTTGGAGCCTCCCTGGATGGAAGGAGCTAGGGAGTTCTGTGGCATCTAAGAGCGCTAATTTGATTCATGAAGGCTTCATGCTCATGACCTAATCACCTTCAAAGGCCTCACCTTCCAAAACCATCACATTTGGCATTAGGATTCCAGCATGTGAACACTGAGGAAACGTGAACGTTCAGACTCTGGCATGCAGTGACAGTCGGTGTACAAGTACCTGTTCGAGACTGCTTTCCACTCATCTCAGTATATACCTTAGAGTGGAATTGCTGAGTCATCCAGTAATTCTCTGTTTAGCCTTCTGAGAAACCACAAAGCTTTTTTTTTTTGTTTGTTTTTTTACAATGGCTCTACCATTTTAATTCCCACCAGCACCATAGGAGAGTTCTGATTGATCTCAACACTTGTTTCTGTTTTTGATTATTACCATCCTAGTAGGTATGAAGTGATATCAAACACTTAAATGTTTAAAAATAAGTTGACGATAATTTGTTTCTGAAACCTTTAAACTTTGTTTTAAAATGCCCTGAGTTCAACAATCAAAAACAGTTGTTGCATTTAAAAATATTTTACATAAAATATTATTAGACCCTTAATTCTTTTCTGTGTTAACATAGGTCATTTTTATCCCATTTGTCATGATGGTTAAAGTGTGTGTAGCTCACCTAAAAAAAAAAGTAAACAAAATAGAAATAGTTTGGGGGAAGAAAAAATGAGCTTGTTATAAATTAAGGCCAATTTGTTGTCCAAAGATGGAAAAATAATGGGATTCTCCAAACAGGTTATACACATCTGCTTTTACCAGTGGTTTTTAGAGTTGCTCCATGGACCAAGAGCATCAACATACTCTGTTAAAGTAACTTAAATGCACATTTTCAGGCCCTGGAGATAGGGCTCAGAGTGTGTGTTGTAATCCAGAAGATTATGATGCAGGCCAAAGCTGATTCCATTCTCTCCATTCAGAGTACTTTCCTTGTCCTCTAAAGGATGGTAAGGGTCGATACATCCTGAGCCCGCTGCAGTAGTCCCCCTTCTAGGAAGTCTTCCAGCTCCAGCCCTCCTGCCCTGGGCTCCCAGAGTGCTATAGTGTAGAGTGCCAGTAGCTTGTTGGGTATCCCCCACAGTGTGGGAAGGCCTTCAGTGTAGGGGCTTGCATCTCTTTTGACTTCTTTATTTGTCGTAATGCTTAACAAATTATTGGGGTTCCTTAAAGGTCTGTTCATTTGGATTGTGTGATCAGTGGGTAGGTCAGGGTATGAGTGATTCTAGGGAAGGAGCGAGGAAGCCAGTTATTATTTAACTTGTGGGATCATGGAAACCATGATAAAAGGTGGTTTTACATTAAGAAAATGTTTTTCTTGTGGATTTTATTATACTTTCTCAATGCTTAGCTTCCTGACTACTTCATTGCTCTTTGCATTACTTTAACCGTGGTATGTTACAGAGAATTCAGAATTATCAGGAGGAACTTGCTTTAAAATACAGGGTTGTCTGAAAGGTACTTTGAAGATGTTATGGGACTGATTCTGATATGGTGATGATTTGTCTGTATAGTAAAGTGTCTTTCTAGGAGGGAGTCCATTATATTAGTACCATTACACTATTCACTAGTTCGATATATGCTTTACATTTTAAAAGAAGATACTTTTACCTTACACAATTTAAACATATAAGTACTTGAAGATGTCATTTAAAGTTTTGGCACACATTCTCTCAACAAACAAGTAATGGGATCCGTGTTTTCCAGCTTAGGGGATAAAAATAAAAACCTGGTGAGTAGTTGCTGTACTTTCAATCCCATTAAAGCTGCAGTGGAGTTTTCTTATTAAGACAAACCTCTTTTCGACCACAGAGACACTTTCAGGGTTCAGAAAGCCTCATAACTGAGGCTGCATTGGAGTTGAGAATCTTGCCTTTGACAGGCTTCTCGGGCTCTATTTGTTTCCCACAATTTTCTGCGTGTTTGTCTCAAACGAACCATGAAATGCTTCAGCGCCAACATGTGGTTTTCATAACAAATAAGTATGGGCAAATGAGTGTTGAATTAGAATGTGATGTTTTATATATACCATGACTTTAACTCCTCAGTCAGTTTAGAGCCCAGCAACTCAGTGTTAAATGATCAGTTACTATGAGAAAGTTTTCATTCTGTGCATCAGTTATTTGGAATGTTCGTTGATGACTGAAAAAGCAAGATTTGTTGATAAACACTTTTCTGCAGGTTTTTCAAACTGAATTTCTAGTCAAGTTTTATGATTAAGTGGGAAACAATTTCCTCCCAGAGCTCTTTTTATCTTCTTGATTGTTAATTATTACAGTTTATATTATTAAAATGTTAATTTCACAATTATTTTAGTGTTACAGAACTCACTTTTTTTTCAAACCAAATTCCCACTGAAAATGAACTTTAGAAGTAGGCATTTAGTTGCTACTCAGAACAGCAGGATTAGGAACACGGGGAGATTTCTTCTCTGGGGTGGAGAGCATGAGGCAGCTGTCTGTGAACGTGTCTTTCCCCTTAGATGGCTTGTGGGGCGGGGAGTGACAGGGAGTGAAAGAGGATGTTGAGAAACAGTTAATAGAGGCCACGTGGAGTTGTCTTGCCTTTTCAAAGTTTTGCCTAATCTGAAACCGTATTTTCCAGTCAGCTGTACAAAAATAAAAAAGGATAATCTAGCCTAAAAATAAAGAAGTAATCCTTTATATCTGAAAGAACATCTTCAGTTGTTGAAGTCCACTTATTAGCCCAGTTTTGTTCATTTTGTTTTATATTCTATGTCTTAACTTTTTCTTTTTAACTTCTTGAACTCATATTTTGTTTTTACATCATGATTTATCTTCATCAAAGTACTTACTCCTTTTAGGTCAGTTGTATTGAGGTATAATTTGCCTACAAGAGATGTGTTTTAAACATATAGTTCAGTAGATTTTGATATATTCAAACAACCTTACAACCTCATCATCCCAAGTAAGATAGAGATGAAGAACAGGTGTCAGAAACTTTTTATGTATAGGGCCACATAGTAAATGTTTCTGACCTTGTAGGCCATAAAAATCTCATTTGCAACCACTCAGTTCTGCCCTAATAGTTTAAAAACAGTTGTAGATAACACATAAAGAAGTGGACATGGCCGTGTTCCAGTAAAACTGACTCATCAAACCAGGCAGCCGGCTTGCAGGCCCCAGTGTGCCAGTGTTCCATAGAGAACATTCTCTTGTTTTGATTTAACTTTAGTAGTAGTATTTTTGGCTGTGCTGGTTCTTCCCTGCTGTGTGGCCTTATCCCTAGTCGCAGCAAGTAGGGGCTGCTCTTCCTGTTTTTTTTCCTTGCATTGGTTGCTCTTGTTGCTGAGTGCAGGCTCTAGGGCGCTTGGCCTTCAGGAGCTGCAGTGTGTGAGCTCAGTAGTTGTTGTCCCTGGGCTCTAGAGCACAGGCGCAATAGTTAATGGCAGAGAGACCAGTCACAGGCACCAAAACTGAAACTGAATCAAAAGTCTGCCAACAAACAAAAGCCCAGGGCCATATGGTCTCACAGGTGAATTCTACCAAAAGTTTAGAGAAGAGCTAACACTATCCGCTCACACTCTTCCAGAAGATTGCAGAGGGAGGAAAACTCCTAAACTTATTATTATACGAGGCCACCATCACCCTGATACCAAAACCACAAAGATACCACAAAAAAGAAAATTACAGGCCAATATAACTGATGAAAATAGATGCAAAATTCTTCAACAGAATTCTAGCAAACAGAATCCAACAATATATTAAAAAGATTATACATCATGGTCAAGTGGGATTTAACCCAAGGATGCAAGTATTCTTCAGCTGCCAGAGGAGCCTGGTCAGCTACTGCCACGGAGTTCTAGAGTTGGACGTAACTGAGTAACTAATGCTTATAAGTCCTAGCCACAGCAATCAGAAAACAAAAAGAAAGAAAATGAGTCCACATCAGGAAAGAAGTAGAACTCTATTTGCAGATGACATGATACTGTACACAGAAAACTCTAAATATTCAACCAGAAAATTATTAGAGCTGATCAACGAATACAGTAAAGTTGCAGAGTATAAAATTAACAGACAGAAATCTCTTCTTTTCCTAACAATGAAAAATCAGAAAGAGAAGTGAAGGAAACAATCCCATTCACCACTGCAACTAAAAGAATAAAATACTAAGGGATAAACCTACCTACCTTCTCCGTTGCCTTTGGAGAAGGCAATGGCAACCCACTCCAGTACTCTTGCCTGGAAAATCTCACGGGCGGAGGAGCCTGGTAGGCTGCAGTCCGTGGGTTCGCGAAGAGTCAGACGTGACTGAGAGACTTCACTTTCACTTTAAACATACCTAAAAAGACAAAAGACCTGTATGCAGAAAACTGTAAGACACTGATGAAAGAAATCAAAGACAACGCAAACAGATGGAGACATATGTCATGTTCTTGGATTGGAAGAATCAATATTGTGAAAATGACTATACTACCCAAGGTAATCTACAGAGTCAGTGCAATTCCTATGGAGGTACCAATGGTATTTTTCACAGAACTAGAACAAAAAATTTCACAATTTATATGGAAACACAAAAGGCTCCAAATAGCCAAAGCAGTCTTGAGAAAGAATGGAGCTGGAGGAATCAACCTTTCTGGCTTCAGTCTATACTACAAAGCTACAGTCATTAAGACAGTATGGTATTGGCACAAAAACAGAAATATAGACCAGTGGAACAAGATAGAGAGCCCAGGGATAAGCCCACACTCCTATGGGCACCTTAGTTTTGAGGAGGCAATATTATATAATGGAGAAAAGACAACCACTTGTTAGTGGTGGTGGGAAAACTGGACAGCTGCATGTGAAAGAATGAAACTAAAACATTTTCTAACACCGTACACAAAAATAAACTCAGTGGATTAAAGATTTAAATGTAAGGCCAGAAACGGTAAAGGTCTTAGAGGAAAATATAGACAATACATTCTTTGACATACATCACAGAAAGATCCTCTTTGACTCACCTCCTAGAGTAATGGAAATAAAAATAGAAGTAAACAATTGGGACTTAATTAAAACCTTTTGCACAGCAAAAGAAACAACAAACAAGTTTAAAAGACAACTCAGAATGGGGGAAAATAATTGCAAAGGAAACGACTAACAAGGGATTGATCTCTGTAATATACAAGCAGCTCATACAGCTCAATATCAGAAAAACAACCCAATAGAAAAATGAACAGAAAACCTAAACAGACATTTCTCCAAAGCAGACATACAAATGGCCAGCAAACACATGGAAAGATGCTCAGCATCACTTATTATTAGAGAAAAGCAAATCAGAACTATAATGAGGTATCAACTCAAACTGGTCAGAAAGGCCATCAAGCCTCTTGCGGTGTTGGTGGGAATGTAAATTGATACAACCACTATGGTGACCAGTCTGAAGATTCCTTAAAAAACTAGGAATAGAACTACCATGTGACCCAGCAATCCCACTACTGAGCATATACTGTGAGAAAACCACAATTGGAAGATACGCATGTACCCAATGTTCATTGCAGCACTTTTAACAATAACAAGGACATGGAAGCAACCTAGATGTCCATCAACAGGTGAATGGATACAGAAATTGTGGTATATATAGTCAATGGAATATTACTCAGCTATAAAAAAGAGCACATTTGAGTCGGTCCTCATGAGGTAGATGAACCTAGAGCCTATTGTACAGAGTGAAGTAAGTCAGAAAGAGAAGGACAAATATTGTATGTTAACACATGTATCTGAAATCCAGAAAGATGGTATTGATGAACCTGTTTGCAGGACAGCAACTGGAGCCTCAGACATAGAGAACAGGCTTGTGAACACTGTGAAAAGGAGAGGGTCGGATGAATTGAGAGAGTAGCATGTAGCCATATGCATTAACCGTAATATGTAAAATAAAGCATCTGCCTGCAGTGCAGGAGACCTGGGTTCAGTCCCTGGGTCGGGAAGATCCCTTGGAGAAGGAAATGGCAACCCACACCAGTGTTCTTGCCTGGAAAATCCCATGAATGAAGGAGCCTGGTAGGCTTACAGTTCATGGGGTCACAAAGAGTCAGACACGACTGAGTGACTTCACTTTCTTACACTTTCTTGTACAGTAGATAGCCAGCGGGAATTTGCTGTGTGACACAGGGAGTTCAGCCCAGTGCTCTGTGATGACCCAGGGGGCTGGGGTGCGGTGGGAGATGGGAGAGAGGTTCGAGGGGAAGGGGGCATACCTATTCCTGTGGCTGATTCATGTTGATACATGGTGGAAACCAGCACAATATGGCAAAACAGTTATCCTCCAATTAAAAAAAAAATAGTTGTGGCTCATAGTCTTAGTTGCTCTGCAGCATGTGGGATGTTCCTGGGCCAGGCATCGAACCCATATTTCCTGTATCGGTAGGTGGATTCTTTACCACTGTTGTTATTGTTCAGTCGTTCAGTCATGTCCGACTCTTTGCAACAGCATGAGCTGCAGCACACCAGACTTGCCTGTCCTTCGCCATCTCCCAGAGTGTGTTCAAACTCATGTCCATTGAGTCGATGATGCCATCCAACAGTCTCATCCTCTGTCACCCCACTTCTCCTCCCACCCTCAATCTTTCCCAGCATCGGGGTCTTCTCCAGTGAGTCGACTCCTCAAATTAGGTGGCCAAAGTATCGGAGCGTCAGCTGAACTATGGGGAAAGTCCTGTCCTTTTCATCAACCCTAGAAATGTTTTTCATAATAAAATCTCCATCCTCAGCCCAGTCAAGTACTAATCGGCTACCTAGCACTTTAGATCTAGTTTGTGTGTTTGGAAGAATTTATAATAAATGAAATCATACGGTATGTTATCTTTGGGGTCTGGCTTCTTTTACTCAATTTAATGTTTTTGAAGTCCATCCACACTGCTTGGTGTATCAGCACATTACTTTTGTTGTTGAGTGGTATTCAAATGAGTAAGTAGATCATGGTTCGTCTACTTTCCTGTAGATTGACATGTGAGTTATCATTTTTTGCCTGTTATAAATAAAGGAACTATAAGCATTCCTATGCAGATCTGCGTGTGAATGTTTAACTTCTTTTGGGCAAATACCTAAAAGTGGAATAGATGGGCCGTGTGGTATGTAACTTTTTAAGAAACTGCCAGATTCTTTTCTAAAGTGATTGTACCACAGTACACTTCTGCCAACTATGTGTATAGAGGTCTAGCTGCTCTGCGTCCTTGCCGGCACCTGGTAATTGTCAGTCTTCTTGATTTTTTACTTTTCTGTTCCAGTAAGCATTTTTTTTTTTTTTTCCTTTTATTCCTTGTCTTGGTATACTGGCTAGATCCTCCAATAAAATGTCAAATAGATGTGTAAGAGTGGACATCCTTGATTTTCCCAGTCTCAAGGAGAAAGCACGTGATCTTTTGCCATGAAGTCAGCTGTATGCTTCTTATAGATGTTCTTTCTGAGATTAGAGAAGTTTCCTACCATTCCTAATTTGTTTCATTAAAAAAAATTTTTTTTTTTCTGCATCTGTTGAAATTATCGTATGTTTTTCCTTTATTCTGTTACAATTTTTTTTTACTTCAGGATGAACGAACCTTGTATTCCTAGGCCAAACCTCACTTGCTCATGATGTGCTATCATTTTTATATATTTCTACATTCAGCCTACTAATATTTTGTTAGGAATTTTTACATCTGTGTTCACAGGGAATAATACTGATCTGTAGATTTCTCTTGAAATATCTTTATTTGGATTTGGTATCAGTAAATGGAGATCCCATTAGTATTTATTCTTTTATATTGTTTGGTAGCGTTCAACAGTAAAGCCACCTAGGTTTTCTTTGTGAGAAGGCTTTTGATAAATTCAATATATTTGATAAATATAGGACTACCAAAGTATTCTCTTTAGCTTTTGTCAGTTTTATAAAGTTGTACTTTTTCAAGAATTTTTCCATTCATCTAAGTTGTTTGTCTTATCTTTTTAATGTGATATTCCGTCTTTCATTCCCAGTACTGAAATTTGTGTCTTTTCTCTTTTGGTCAGTATAGCTGGAGGTTGATCTCTTGAAGAGATCTGTTGATCAAAGAAACAATTTTGAAATAATTGGTTTTATGTATTTTTTAAATCTGTTTTGTATTTCACTGATTTCTGCTTCTTTCTTTATCATTTCCCGTTTTCCTTTACTCTTGGGTTTACTTTGCTGTTGTCTTTCCAGTTTCTTAAGTTAGAAGCTTAGGTCGTTGATTTGTAGATCTTTTTTTTCCCCTTCCTCTTATAAGCATTTGAATTTATAAATTTACCCCTGGCACCAAATTAGCCCAAATCTCCCAAACTCTAATATGATATGTTTTCATTTTCATTCCTTTCACAGTATTTTCTCAAGTGCCTTTTCACTTAGGATATAAAAAGCCACAAGGAGGAAAAAAGCCAGATAACATATAAAATCATAGTTCTTTTTCTTGATGCCATTAGAGCTGAGATTGTAAGGCATCTGGGGAAACTGAATTACACGGGGTCACAGGAAGAGACTGGATGGACACAGACTATTTGACCTTTGGTACACAAGAAAGAGGTGACACACAAGAGTAGGTAAGAAGGAAATCACTGAAATCTTAACACATTCTTAAAGGGTCAGTGTTGATCATGAGAGTTTAGGATTCCTGAAAGACTTAGGTTCCAGGAGCATCTGCACCCATTCCTGTGATCATCCCGTGTCACCCCACCAGGTAGTTAGAATTAGAAAAAAGATTTGGAGGCAGGGCAAGAGACCTGAAAGAGTCTCCTCCTGACAGGGTTTAAAGGTGGCACAGGAGTAGGAGTGCTCAGAAAAACCCATCTGTGCTCTGGGCCCTGCATGAGTACAAAGTGTTGGCACGAAACTCATCCACATCCCAGAATCTTCATGGAGATGCAGCAGAAGTCACCTGCAAGGGGATCCACTGCAAGGGGAAGGACCAGGTAATCTCTCCCCTACCCCCACCCAGCTGCAGTACCAGGCAGCTGAGGTTGGCAGCCTCTAGTGGAGGAAGCGAGAAATCCTACCTCAGTCTTCTGATGTTGCTTGGGAAAATGCCGTCAGCCACTTCTAGGGAGCAAGAAAATAAAACCGAAGTATTGCATTTCTTAAACTTGCTACCAGGAAGATGACTGATTCTGTGTAGGATGACTGTGGACTTCTTTGGCTGAATGTGATTTGGGGCCTGTTACAGTCCATATTTACTCAAGCTGAGTAAGTATACCTGGAATACTTACTCAGCTTGAGGTTACTGCTCGGGGTCCATGTCGATGTGTCAGTGTTCCTGTTGAGGATAACCTAGTGACATTCCACGTGGCTCAGCTGGTAGAGAATCCACCTGCAGTGGAGGAGACCCCGTTTCAATTCCTGGGTTGAGAAGATCCGCTGGAGAAGGGATAGGCTACTGGTGGCTCAGAGGTTAAAGCGTCTGCCTCCAATGAGGGAGACCCAGGTTAGATCCCTGGATAGGGAAGATTCCCTGGAGAAGGAAATGGTAACCCACTCCAGTATTCTTGCCTGGAGAATCCCATGGACAGGGGAGCCTGGCAGGCCACAGTCCACGGGGTCACAAAGAGTCGGACACGACTGAGCGACTTCACTTCTTCACCCACTCCAGTATTATTGGGCTTCCCTGGCGGCTCAGTTGGTAGAAGAATCCACCTGCAATGCGGGAGAGCTGGGTTTGATCCCTGGGTTGGGAAAATCCTTTGGAGAAGGGAACGGCTACCCGCTCCAGTATTTTGACCTGGAGAATTCCATGGACAGAGGAGCCTGGCAAGCTATAGTCCATGGGGTCACAAAGAGTCAAACACGACTGAGGGACTTTCACTTTCACTTAGTGACTTCCTTTGTTAATTTTATGTTTGAGGTGTATTATTCTCTTTATGTTCTTAGAGGTACATATTTAGGATACCATGTACATTGTAAATGCATACCTAGTTGTGTCTGTTGCTTTTTACTTTTCTGTAATACGTTTTTGTTCCACATGGCAGTTTTATACTTGTATCTAGAGAAATGTATCATTTCCCTTTCCATTGCTATTTTTTTCCTTTGCTTTTATAAAAAGGACTGTACTCATTTTTCTTCCTTGAGCTATAATATGCATATTTCACACTGCACAGATCTTAAGTGTATAGCTTGGTGAGTTGCACTTTGGTACATATCCCCATAGTCGCCAGATGAACATACAGAACGTTTTCATCCCTCAAAGGCTCTCTGGGGCCCCTTCTCATTTCATGTTTTCACTCCTGTCCCCAGGAGTTAATCACTCTTTTAACTTTCATTATAGATGTTTTGATCTCTTCTTGGCCTTCAAATTGTAGAATCACACCCTATGTGTTCTTTTTTCAGCAGTGTTGTGTATGTAGTATCGGTAGTCTTTTTTTTTTTCCTTTTATTCGATTGTATAAATATGGCACAATTTGTGTATTGGTTCTCCTGTTGATAGATATTTGGGTTGTTGGCATTTTTTGGCTCTTTTGGATAAAATTGTTATGAACACTCTTGCGCGTGATTGTGAGTTTAGGTACTCATACGTAGGAGTGGAAATGCTGTGTTACAGGGAAGATGGTATCTTACCCAGTCATCTCTTGTTATCTGTGGTGGTTTGGTTCCACGACCCCTCCCTGAGGATACCAAAATCTGTGCCTACTCATGTGTCTTACATGAAATGGTGTAGTATTTGCATATAACCTATGCATATGTTCCCATGTACTTTTGTTTCTTTTTAATTGAGTTACAGTTGATGTACAATATTATATGGGTTTCAGGTGTGTCTCCCATATACTTTATTTTTTTTACTTTTAAGAATTATTTATTTATTTAGGCTGTGCTGGGTCTTCATTGCTGTGCAGACTTCCCTTTAGTTGAGGCAAGCAGGGGCTACTCTCTAGTTGCAGTTCACGGACCTCTCATTGCAGTGGCTTCTCTTGTTGAGGACAGGCTCCAGGACACAGAGTTTCAGCACGTGGCTCACAAGTTGGTAGCTCCTGGGCTTTAGGGCACAGGCTGAATAGCTGTGGTGCATGGGCTTAGTTGTTCCAAGGCATGTGGGATCTTCCTGGTCCAGGGACTCAAACCTGTGTCTCCTGCATTGGTAGGCGGATTCTTTACCACTGAGCCACCAGGGAAACCCCGTATACTTTAAGTAATACTTACGTATTTAATAATACTTAGTATAATGTACATGCTATGTAAATAATTGTAGGTACTATGTAAATGATATGTAAATAGTTGCCAGGAAATTCAGAGTTCACTTTTGGAACTTCCTGGAATTCTTTCCTCACTCCCCAAATAGTTTTCATTCTTGATTGATTGAATCCACAGATACAAAGGGCTGACTATTTAACTTAGTAGATACTCCCATCCAAACTGGTAGAACAAATTGGTAACACCCTCCTCCCAAAAAGCATGTACTCGTTGGTTTTTTCTTGTTGACGAGATCCCTTAAAAAAAAAAAAAAATTGAACATTTTATTTTGTATTGCCATATAGCCGATAACAATGTGATAGTTTCAGGTGGACAGCGAAGGGACTCGGAGACCCATATCCGTGTACCCGTTCTCCCCCACCTCCCTCCTCCCAGCCTGCCGCTTAACACTGAGCAGGGTTCCCAGTGCTGTACAGCAGGTCCTTGATCCCTTCTGTCTGAAATATTTTTAGCAAAATTCTATTTTAGTTCATCTTCAAACTGTAGCTTACTTTATAAGAAATGTTCTTTTGTATAATTGAGTGACTTAACACAGCTCTACCGAACATGACGGGAGGTTAAGTGCTGATCGATGCCCTTGGCACATCGCAGTATTCTCAAAATACTGTTGTTTAGGAAAAGCAGTTATTCTTTTTCCAGGTCAGTATGTTCCTTTAACAGCTTCATTTCCGCTTATGTAAATTCTTCAGGTGCTGTAGAGGGTGTGAAACTTTTATGTGATTTTATTTAAGTGTCCTGGAATAAAGGGACTTTTTGTGTATCTTACTTTTAATTTATTATATTGAAAAACACAACAAAATAAAACAGCTTACCCTTTCTCAAGGATGTGGGAGAGCACTCACATCCGTCATGTATTTGAGACCCACAGACCCACTGGAGTCTTCTTCTGACCCCCTGTAAAGAGAGCTATCTTTGTGCTCACGTCACTTGTGCTTAGCTTGATGAGTGAAATGGTGCGATTGGAGAGAATTGTTCAGCAAATGGCATTGCCACAGGGAAAAGGCTTTGATGGTTCCTGTTTGTGGAACAGTGAAGTGCTGAGAATGTCTTCCAGATCAAATAGCTCGAAGAGCATGGGGTTCTCCAAAGATGGGACCTCTGTCTCTGTTAGCTACTCACATAGGAGTGGGGTTTCAGGCAGGTTTAGATTCTGTTAGTAGTTTAGGTATGCTGGAGAGATCAGTCCTCAGTTCCTCATTTTGCTCAGTGTCTCTGTGTTTCTACCTCTGTATTCGTAAGGACATTCATGAAGACATAGAGACAAAGAATTTCTGATTTCTCACTCTTGGACATGCTAACTTTGGCCACCTGTCAGGTGAGGTGGCAAGAATAGCGAGGAGCAACCGTGGTTCTGCTCACGGTGCCTCCGCATTCACCTGCTTGTGCCGTGGATGCCGTGCTGGACTCCTGACCACAAATCCAGGCTTTCTCCTCTTCTTAGCTGCCTTGATTTCTGGCAAGAAGTCCTAGTAAATAGAGAAGGATCCTGTGGTCACTTAACTTCCCCTGCAGACCTGTAGAGCCTAACCCGTGTAAAATGGGACTCCGCTGGGATGGCTCCAAAGGCACAAGGGTCGTGATCCTTCAGTGTGGCTGTGGCAGGAAATGCCAGCCAGGAAAGAGAGGCAGCAGTTGACTGTGTGCTTTCCTGCAGCTTTCCAAACTACAGCATGTATGTGGTTTTGATCTAGCAAAGCATGCATTTAAATCCAATACCTACTGTGTTCTGGTCCCCATGCTAGGACATTCTGCACACAGGAGCTTGTTGAATCATAACTGATACGTGTATCTATGAGCATATATCGTGGTTGAGGAGGTTTCATAATAAAACAAAATGAGAAAAAACCCACAGGCAAGCCAGTCACTTGAGAATTCCATCATCCTTTCATCTCGGAATTTGATAGTATCTTAAAGGCAGAATGGTTTGAATGCTCAGGGATCTGTACATGGCCTTACTCTTTTCTAGGCTTTAGCTCTCTGGCGCTCATCTGCTAGTGTACTTGCATTACTGTCTGAGGTTGGTTATCTAAAACCAGGTCTGGTAAACTTAAAGGGCAAGTTAAGAGAAACTGATGGAAATTTTGAGCTGTCTTTGGGTGCTTTCATTCTTCCTTTACTCTATATCACCACTCAGCTTAATAGTTGGCTTTCCACGCCCGGTTTTTCTTTGTTCTGGAGGGTTGTGTTAACCCCCTGTAAAGTTTTCTTAGTTTCCTTTGATGTTTTCATAGTTTAAATGCAGGCATTTCTCTCTGAACACTCATCCAGTTACTAGTTTGTGGGAGACTGGAGTACATATTCAACAAAAAAGAAAAGATTATCAGTGTAAAAGAAAATAGTTCCAGGGAAGGGTGAGATGATAAGCCCTACCCTGTTTGTGTATCAGGAGTCAAATCCAGCTACACAAGGTATCACAGATTGATGGGTGGATGGTTACGTCACTGATTGACTTGAAGTACACAGTCTTTCATATGCACGAGGCACTGTGTGTAGGGGGTGTTCATTAGCAAGGCAAGTATGACCCTACCCTTAGCTTTGGCTTTGCTCATGGTCAGGTCAGTGAAACAGACGCTAACATGAACATGAGTGCCTCAGAGGGGAAGCACACATCCTGTGAAAGTATCTGAGTTGTGACTCCTGCTCTTATCTGCCATCAGTTAGTGGCATTTTCTTGGAGGTAGTGCTGCTGCTGCTACTGCTGCTAAGTCACTTCAGTCGTGTCCGACTCTGTGCAACCCCATAGACGGCAGCCCACCAGGCTCCACCATCCCTGGGATTCTCCAGGCAAGACACTGGAGTGGGTTGCCATTTCCTTCTCCAATGCAGGAAAGTGAAAAGTGAAAGTGAAGTCGCTCAGTCGTGTCCGACTCTTAGCGACCCCATGGACTGCAGCCTACCAGGCTCCTCCGTCCATAGGATTTTCCAGGCAAGAGTACTGGAGTGGGGTGCCATTGCCTTCTCCTGGAGGTAGTGCTATTGAGTCTGAATTCCAAGGTAGGAATACTGATTAGATGAAAGGGGGTTCAGTGACAGCTGAACAGTCTGGACGGGGATCATGTATGAAGGCTCTCAGCAGGTAAGGCCAGTGTGGCTTAGAGCCTGGAGCAAGGTCAGGTGGCTTGAAGTGAGCAGTGCATGCAGAGTCTTGAAGACCAGGGAATCATGTTGTGTTTTATCATAAAAATAATAGAAACCTTTATGTAGAAGTTGACTACTCACTGTTGTTTCATTTGCGGAACTACTGTTCTAATACTGAGTCTGGTTCCTCTCAGAAATTTGTGTTGGGGGGAATGGGAAGGAGGTGGGAGAAAGATGTCAGGCTCTTGCAGTTGTTCAGATGGGAGGTAATAGGAGCTTGGATTAGGGGCGCAATGCAGAGCAATAGGTTGAAGAAATAGCAAGGAGAGCAGATTGACTTATTAGAATTGGCTACCAGCTAGTGAAGAGAGAAAGGACTTCCCTGATGGCTCAGACTGTAAAGTGTCTGCTTACAATGTGGGAGACCCGGCTTCAGTCCCTGGGTCGGGAAGATCTCCTGGAGAAGGAAATGGCAACCCACTCCAGTATTCTTTTTTTTTTAAATATAAATTTATTTATTTTAATTGGAGGCTAATTACTTTACAATATTGTATTGGTTTTGCCATACATCCACATGAATCCGCCACGGGTGTACATGTGTCCCCCATCCTGCACCTCCCTCCCCATCACTCCAGTATTGTTGCCTGGAAAATCCCATGGACAGAGGTGCCTGGTAGGCTACAGTCCATGGGGTCGCAAAGAGTCGGACACGACTGAATAACTTCACTTAGTGATGAGAAAGGAAGTGCCAAGGACAACCCACTGGTCTCTGGCATGATGATTTGAATGTATAGTGTCCTTGTTGACACTATAGGGATGCCAGAAGAATGAAAGACATTGATGGGCTGTGAATCAGGAGCTAGAGGAACTGTCTGGGCTAGAAAAACATTTCAGATGGATTTAAAAAATCATTTCTCTATGATTTCTGAGCAACTTCACTTTTCACTTTCCATGGTGATGAAAAGGGCATCTTTTTTTGGTGTTAGTTCTGGAAGGTCTTGTAGGTCTTCATAGGACTGTTCAGCTTCTTCTCTGGCATTACTGATTGGGGCATAGATGCGGATTACTGGGATGTTGAATAGTTTGCCTTGGAAACGGAGATCATTCTGTCGTTTTTGAGGCTGCACCCAAGTACTGCATTTCGGACTCTTGTTGACTATGACGGCTACTCCATGTCTTCTAAGGGATTCTTACCCACAGTAATAGATACAATGATCATCTGAATTAAATTCGCCCATTCTAGTCCATTTTACCCATCTTGGTTATCTCCATAACTGTTAATGAAATGTCCAATGTTGCAAAAATTTGCAGGCACCACAGATTATGATAATAAAACTTTTTTCTCGTCATTTTTTTTTTTTCTTTCAAAGTAAGATATCTTGCCTGACAGCATCAGTAAGGGAGAATGGAAACCTTAAAATAAGATCACCTGTAGAGTCGTCTGTATGGAAGCTGCCAGTCACAGGCTATGCTCTTGCCAGCCAGATAGGATGCCCAGCTCTTTATATCTCTCATCCTCCCAAGTAGAGCTTCTGTTTCATGGATTGAATGTGATGAAGCTTAGGGATATCCAGTAACTTCACTCTTTGCACTAACACCTGTTGCAACCCAAGAAAGAACTAAGCTGGAATCAAGATTGCCAGGAGAAATATCAATAACCTCAGATATGCAGATGACACCATCCTTACGGCAGAAAGTGAAGAGGAACTAAAAAGCCTTTTGATTAAAGTGAAAGAGGAGAGTGAAAAAGTTGGCTTAAAGCGCAACATTCAGAAAACGAAGATCATGGCATCTGGTCCCATCACTTCATGGGAAATAGATGGGGGAACAGTGGAAACAATGTCAGACTTTATTTTTGGGGGCTCCAAAATCACTGCAGATGGTGATTGCAGCCATGAAATTAAAAGACACTTACTCCTTGGAAGAAAGGTCATGACCAACCTAGATAGCATATTGAATAGCAGAGACATTACTTTGCCAACAAGGGTCTGTCTAGTCAAGGCTATGGTTTTTCCAGTGGTCATGTATGGATGTGAGAGTTGGACTGTGAAGAAAGCTGAGTGCTGAAGAATTGCTGCTTTTGAACTGTGGTGTTGGAGAAGACTCTTGAGAGTCCCTTGGACTGCAAGGAGATCCAACCAGTCCATCCTAAAGGAGATCAATCCTAGGTGTTCATTGGAAGGACTGATGCTGAGGCTGAAATGCCAATACTTTGGCCATCTCATGCAAAGAGTTGACTCACTGGAAAAGACCCTGATGCTGGGAGGGATTGGGGGCAGGAGGAGAAGGGGACGACAGAGGATGAGATGGCTGGATGGCATCACTGACTCGATGCACATGAGTTTAGGTGAACTCTGGGAGTTGGTGATGGACAGAGAGGCCTGGCGTGCTGCGGTTCATGGGGTCACAAAGAGTCGGACACGGCTGAACTGAACTGAATCTCTAGTCAGTTTAAAATCATTATTTGAAGCATCTGTGGTTTCACAGATACCTGGGATGTACTCTGTTTCAAAGCACACCTCTTGACTTCCTTGTCTGCCTCTTGTACCAGAGTTCTTTCAGCCAATAAAATTTAAAACTTGGAACCTCAGAATTCTAGAACTTTAGTATTGGAAAAGGCTTATGAGACCTTGATGTCTAATATCCTTAGTCTACAGATAACCAAACAAAATCATCAAGTTCACAGATCCTGTTAATGGGGAAAAGCAGACTGTAGCCCAAGCATTGAACTCCTGGCTCCTCGTTTCACCAGTGTCCACTATTGATCTCATCTTGGATTTCTCTGTCAGCACTCACATTCAGTTGTGTAAGCCCCATCCACTAATCTCCGGTAAGGCCTTTCAGCCCTGTTACTGAATCCACTTCTTAATCTTTCCAGCCTTTTTCTTTTTCCCATCCTTCCACACTATTGCAGTGACCTCCTAGTGGGTCTTTTCCTAAGTTCCACTGTGCGTAAGTCCCTTTACAGCTCACACTGATTGAATTTTCCCCAGAGCCTTGTGTTTGACGTGACAGCTCTTCAGGCTATTCTTCCTTGTCCCCTGTAGCTGGGCTCCAGCGTCCACCCACGCCCCACCTGCATGACCCACCAGTCCTTATTACACACCTGCTCGCTATCCTATACAAGTTACTGCTCCCCAAGGGCTTTTCCTTATCTGTGCTTTGTTTCTTCTGCCGGAAGATCCCACTCCCCTCCTTCCTTTTCAAAGCCTGTTCTGCATCCTCCATCAGCTGGTAGAGTCAGTGGCTCCTGCCTGAGGTCTCCTCTTACACTGGCAGTATTGTGCTCCCAGGCAGTCATCTTCACTTCCACATGGGGCCTTGAGTCTTGTAGGAAGTCTATAAATGTCAGATAAATTCAGTGTCATTCTTTTTTTTTTGTTCACTGTTGCATTTTCTTAAGACATTGCCTTTGTTTCAGTCATTTGGATTTTAAGACTATAAGTATCTTCCGATTTCTGATAACTTCCCAGTGTGCACGTATGTTGACTGTGCCATTTATGTCTGGTTTCTGGTTCTCACATGCCTTTTGACACTGTTCTGAGTGATGTTTTTTACACTGTTTTGGGTCCTGAGGATGTGATCCTAGATGTTGCTGGCTGAAGTCTCAAGGACTTGGTGGGACTGGGCCTGATTTGAAAACTAAAATCAGATCATTGGGGACTTACACTTGTGACATATTCGTCTTTCTTTAGTTCAGTTTGAATTAATTTGCAGAGACCATTACTTCTAGTGTTGTATTGTCTGTAATTTATCAAAAAGTATTTCTAAATATAGTATAATATATGCATACATATAGAAGTTAGTTTTAATCCCTGGGGTTTGTCTTCAGATTTCCTGTAAGGTGTCTTTTCATTGTAAATATCACCTGATAAAGAAGTTGTTGGAAAGGAGGCTTATAGCCTGAACTCCTCGCCTGCTTCGCCTCTATTGGCCCTGCCAATATTTAAACAAACAAATCTAGTCACGATGGTTTGGTCAGTTCATAGGAAGATAGGCAAATGGTGAGTACCACCAATAGACCTCTCTGGTTTTCTCACACCCCCTGTTAAGTACATACACACAAACATACAGAGTGATGGCGGGAGCTGGCCAGGTAGTATAATATTCTAGAATATAGGTTTGGAGCTTCTCACTTCTCTCTGACTTAGCTTTATTGTGTCATCCATGTAGGTACTAAAGTTCCTGCCTATATTATGTGGACCCTTGGGTTTATTTCCCTATTGTTTGGCAGTGAACTTTTACTAATAGATTGGTTTCCATACTGTAGCTCTATATTTGTTAAACTATCAGGGATTTAAAAAAAAATTCTTTATACTGAAAAAAGATCAATTATACGAAGGTTCCACTGAATATTTTCTTTATTTTTAGAAAATAAAACTAGCAAATTCTTGGATAATTCTGTAGATTCAGCACAGCTTTTTAACTGATACAATTGGAAAATGGATATTTCATTCTATCTGCATTATAGTGTGTCTAAAGAGTTTTATACACAAGTATACAAGTGTACTTACATATATTTACTGCGTTCCCCACCGCTAGTCCCTCCCCCCCCCCCCCCAGCCATGGCTCACTTGCTAAAGAACCCATCTTCAGTGCAGTATACCCAAGTTCGATCCCTGGGTAGCGATGATCCCTTGGAGAAGGGAATGGCAACACACTCTAGTAGTCTTGCCTGGAAGATCTCATGGGCAGAGGAACCTGGCGGGCTACAGTCCATGGAGTTGCAGAGTTGGACACGACTGAGCCTTTGAGCGTATACGGGTATACTTTCACACATGTATTTACACATATACAAATATATACCAAAGACATGTAATTATTGATGTAAGAATAATAGTATTGATTTACACACACATGCATACCCCACACAGTGTATGAAAGAAAAAAAGTGAAAGTCTCTCAGTCATGTCCGACTCTTCGTGACCCCATGGACTGTACAGTCCATAGGATTCTCCAGGCCAGAATACTGAAGTGGGGAGCCTTTCCCTTCTCCAGGGGATCTTCCCAACCCAGGGACTGAACCCAGTCTCCTGCATGGCCGTAGAATTCTTCACCAGCTGAGCCACCAGGGAAGCCCAAGAATACTGGAGTGGGGAGCCTTTCCTGCTCTGACAGATCTAGGAATGGAACCAGGGTTTCCTACATTGCAGGTGGATTCTTTACCAACTGAGCTATCAGGGAAGCCCCAAACAGTGTGTATTGCTCCCCCATCTCCTTTCCCTGTTTATGGGAAATTTTCTGTGAAGTTACTTGTTTTCAGATTCTTTCTGATTTTTTGGACCAGAATTGAAATCCAGTTACTTGGAGTCGTCAGTACCATCTGCCCAACTGTCTTGTTTCCAGATATATAGATACAGTTGAAAAATTGGAGTCAAAACCCATTCTCATAGTTATTAAACTTGTAGTTGAAATAGCCTGGTAATCCTTCCTGTGGTACAGAATCATCTGACTTTGTCTCCCGGGTCACCACAGGGCCGGTACTGAGGAAGTTTCTTGGAAGGAATTGATTCTGCAGCTGTGTGGTTTAGGAGGACAAGGAGGGAGCACAAAGCTTCAATCTCCATCTTTCTGTTTTCTCAGCTTTGGAATTTGAGAAAGGTCAACTTTTAAGAGGGAAGTCAGTCGGCCTCTGCCTATATGCTGTTGCCCTCTCTAGCTGAGCTCCATTCAGCTCAGTTGCTTTAGGGATCTTTTATGAAGTGCCCACAGTGGACCAAGTCCTGAGATAGGCCTGGAAAATGGAGCCAGTGAGTTTTGTTCAGTAGAGTTTAACATCTCTTTTATTTAATTCTTACAAGAAAAACTAACACTATAATGGAGGCTCCTTGAGGTCAAAGACCTTGTTTTGATTATCCTTGTGTTCCCAGGGTTTAGCTTAGCAGTGGGTGCTTAATGAGTTGGCCTTCAGTAGTTGATCATAGTGTTCATGGAGATTGGACCAAAATAAGACTTTTTGAATTAAGACTAAGAATTAAGACTTTTTGAATTTTCATATTCTGTTTTACTGAAAAATTTTTTCCATAAAAAACACTTTGTAAAGGTTTCTTAGTTTGTTGTTGGTTTTTTAAAAATTTAAACTTTTTTTTAGTTCATTCTGTTCTGACCTGTTCATTCATTTCCTTCTCATTTAACTTAATGATGGGTTAGTCATCAAGAAAGTAAGGTATTAACATGTAGTAAAGTCTTTTGTTGTATCAAATTGAAAAAAGCACATAGTAAAGGTAATATGCCTTGGATTTATATTAATACTGTGCTTTATTAGGAATTTGAAGCACTTAGTAAATATTCTATAAAAGTGTGTCTTATTCTCTGATAAGTCATTCCTTGCCTTTTACTATTACATTTTATTTTATTTTTCACTTTGTTACTCTTACATTTTAATTAGGAAGAAGAGTTTCCGCAGATTCTTTTGATTATATTGATCTTTTTTCACATTGTGTTGATGCTACATTCTTTCAGCAATGGTTAGAAAGAGAATAAAAGTCCTTTTAGGATGAAAATTCAAAGAATGACTGACTTCATAGCAAAGGTTTTTCGTTATATTTAGCCATCAACCTTTTTTCCTCTGAAGTTTTATTTAATGTGAAAACCTGCTTGTAAGAGCTGCTTTTCATGTGAATCAGTGTTAGATCTTTGTGGTTTTAAACCCTGTACATGTGGCCTAATGCATTACCTACCACTAAGTAGGAGATCAGCTGTGGCTTCTGTATATTCCTGAACAGCTCACATATTTTCAGATGGTTTATTGTTATGCTGTTTCCTTTAATGATGGGACTGTAAGAGGTTTGCCATCTGACACATTTATGTTTCCTATTTAACAGTAATTCCATTCATATAAAGCTGCTAAATCATCTGCTACATTACAGAATGTTTACCTTAAAGGAAACCCAAGTGTTCAAGAAATAGCTTAGGTGTCTTTAGATAAGACATTGTTTTGTACATTGTTTGATCAATAAGATTGTGTCAGTAGAACACCACTGTGTTTCTCCTTACAAGGTATTCTTTGATAAGTGTTTGCAATTATAGTTGAATCTTAGTTTCCTGTTTGTTGTTTAAATGGCCCCATTTAAAATGTTTTAAGAAAACACTAACATTTTCTTATCGGATTATGAGAGAAGCATATCTTTAAGGAAAAATTACCCAATGAGCAAGTTACTTACAATATTGTTTTCTCATGGCTTATTAAAATCCAACATACATGCAGTTTTTAAAAAAAGTTGTATTAGAATTAGTTATATATTATCACCTATTTATAAGATATATAAAGTGCTTCAAACAATGCCTGGCATTGTGACCACTAAGGGTTTGTCATTATTACTCTTGATTTTATAGATGGAAAAGATGGAAATGAAGGATATTTTTTGGTTCTTACACTGAAATTCCATTTTATCAGTGGTCATTATTATAAATTTGTTTCCTGCAAAGTTCTCTGCAGAAGATTTTCTTTCTTCATATTTAGTTTGTGTGTATGCCATAATTTGTTTTTCCACACTTTCTCCTTTTGTGGTTTCTCTGTAGATATTTTGAAAAACATGTCTTAGTTAAGAATCTCTTTCTTTTCTTAAAATGCTGCATCCTTCTGTAAACCAAATAATTTATAAAGTCATTCAAATTTTATGCATCTTAGTGGTACCAAATTTGAAAAGCAAAGAAATAAGCTGTATTACATGCCTATTTAATAATGAAGAATATTGCAGTGAATTGCTTTTAAAAAATACCCCCCCCCCCTTCTACCCCCTTGCCTTCCAAGAGTGAATGGAAATGTTAGACAAAATTGACATGAGTTTCCATTAGGGTTTTTCAAAGAATTTCTTGTTATAATGCAATTGCATATTTACTTACTACATCTTAAAATGTAAGGAAGGTGAAAAAAGAAAACCACTAAAAGGCAATCTCCATCTTTAACTTCCCTTTTTTCTCTTAATCTTCCAGTCTACTCCTGACTTAAGGAGTTTCTAGTAAGTTGGCCTGTAAAGGATGTGATTTGTTAGAGGAAAAGAGCAGTCGTCCCGTTGGCCTGTACAGTTTGTCTCCTACCTTATGATTCCCTTTAAGATGGGAGACACTGTAGGTAGAGTAGGTTTGAGAGGAAGATCAGGAGTTGAGTGTGGACCTGCTCAATTCAAGATGTCTGTTAGATATCCAAATGGAAATGTTGAGTAGGCAGATGTAAAATAATAGAAAATAAGTATGTTGGTCACAATCCCTGGTTTTGGCTAGAGATCCTAAAACCCTTCCAAATTCATGTTTGGTAAGAATACTAAGAACATCTTTTCTTCTAATATTTGGTCTTTGACCCCGATTCACAGAGTTCTAAATCCTTTAGGATTTTCCTGGTGATAGGAGTGTCTTTTGCTCTAGTGAGGTGACTCATGGTGGGCCCCTGGATGTCCCTTGTTTGAGAGTGGTCACTAGAAAGACCAAGCCATATTTAAAATACTGGAATTCTCCACCTCGCCCTCCATCTTTGGGAGAGTGGAGGGGGACTGGAGGCTTGAGTTAATAATCCATCGTGACTCTGTGATGAAGCCTTTATAGAAACCCAACGTACGGGCTTTAGGGAGCGTCCAGGCTGAGCGCATGCTCGGGCCAGCAGGTGGTGCACTCCAGCGTCCAGGCTGAGCGCATGCTCAGGCCAGCAGGTGGTGTACTCCAGCTCATGGGAACAGAAGATCAAGACTCTTGAGTCCTCTTATATCTCTTCATCTGCCTGTTCATGTGTCTGAACAGAACTGTTTTCCTGAAGCCTGTGAGCTGTTCTAGCAAATGACTGAATTGGGTGGGTGGAAGTACGTCAGGGGAACCTCCAGCTTGTAGCCAGGCTGGACAGAAGGTGTAAGTAAGCTGGGGACCTGTTATTAACAGTTGGTGTCTGAAGTGGAGGGCAGTCTTGCGGGGCTGAGCCTTTAACTTGTGGGTTCTGCTTTAACTATCTTAAGTTAAATGGAATTAAATTATAGACATGACAGAGGATGAGATGGTTGGATGGCATCACTGTTTCGATGAACGTGAGTTTGAGCAAGCTCCAGGCATTGGTGATGGACAGGGAAGCCTGGGGTGCTGCAGTCTGTGGGGTTGCGCAGAGTTGGACAAGACTGAGCAACTGAACCAAACAACTGGTTTCACAGAGAACTGCTTGTGTGGGAAAAAACCTCACAGATCTGGTGTCATAAGTGTGAGTGTGGTATCTATTTCCAGGACTTTGTCCTGTTTCTGAAACTTCATTTCTTAGGTCAGTTTTAGATTTACAGAGTTACTGCCAAGATGCTACAGAATTACCACATACCCTCTGTGTGTGTGTGTGTGTGTGTGTGTGTGTGTGTGTGTGTGTGTGTGTGTGTGTGTGTGTGTGTGTGTGTGTGTGTGTGTGTGTGTGTGTGTGTGTGTGTGTGTGTGTGTGTGTGTGTGTGTGTGTGTGTGTGTGTGTGTGTGTGTGTGTGTGTGTGTGTGTGTGTGTGTGTGTGTGTGTGTGTGTGTGTGTGTGTGTGTGTGCTCATTTGCTCAGTTGTCCCCAGCTCTTTGCGACCTCGTGGATAGCCCGCTAGGCTCCTCTGTCCATGGAATTCTCCAGGCAAGAATACTAGAGTGGGTTGCCATTTCCCCGGCCCAGGGATCTAGGCAGATTCTTTGCCTCTGGCACCACGTGGGAAGCCCACTGTATGCTCTGTAAAGACAGTTTATCCTGTTACTGATATCTTACATCAATATGATACATTGGTTATGATGAATGAACTAATACTGATACATTGTTGTTAACTAACATCTATACTTGATTCATATTTCCTTAGTTTTTACCTTATTATTAGTTTCCCCCGCTAGGATTCCACCCAGGATAGCACAGTATTGCATTGGCCAAAACGTTTGTTTGGTCTTATGGGGAAAACCTGAATGAACTCTTTGGTCAACCCAAAATATTTAGTTTCATGTCTCTGTAGGTCCCCTGTAGGTTGTGTCAGTCTCTAAGGCTTTGTTTTTGATGCCCTTGACTGTTTTGAGGAGTTCTGATCAACAGCTCTGCTTGAAGAATGCCTGTCTATTGGGATTTGTATAATATTTTTCTCATGATTAGGCTGATGTTAGGGTACTCACTGCCTATGAGACTTGTCACTGTTAATGTTGACCTTGATCACCTGGCTGAGAGAGTTAGTGCTTGTTAGGTCTCTCCACTGGGAAGTTACTCTTTCTTTTCCCACACTATCCTCCTTAGAAGGAAGTCACTGTGCTCAGCCCACACTTAAGGAGTGGGGGACTTATGCTCCACATTCTAGAGGACAGGGCATCTGCCTGAGTTATTTGAAATTCCTCTGTACAGATTTGTCTCCTCTCCCTAATTTAGTCATTTATTAATTAGTATGATTCGTGAATGCTTATTTTATACTTTGAATTCTGACCCATTACCACTGCACTTATTTCTGTTGGTTGAATTGCTCTAGTTTTGAACTATTGGGTACTCTTTCCCTTGGCTCCTATTTCCCTCTGACATACCCTCATCAATGTGAGTGTTGAAGTTTTTTTTGTTTTTTTTTTTGGTTTTGAGTATTAATTTCTGGACTTACAAGATACTCCTGGCTCATCATGTAAATTTCCTGCCCTAGCCGTGGAATTCTGTCCTGGTTTTCCCTCTACTCTCAGCTCCTCCCTATGGGTTGTTCCCCTCCTCACCGCCCCCCACCTTCTCTACTGTAAAACATTTTTTGAATGCTTGAAATGTGTTCACCATTTATGATAGGCACTAGGGCTCCAAGGTGACAAAGGATAAATTCCACATTACTTTTCCTGACATCTCAGACTTTGTATAGACCTGTCCTAGTGTGTCTTTGTAGTTTTTACATTTTCTTTTTAAATATCATCAATTTTTAATGTGTTGATATATTTAAAACATATATCTTTTATACTTTATAAAAGATGGCTTACATGGAACATATCTTCCTGTATTTTGTCTTTCTGTCTTTTAAAAATAGCTAAAGGAGCCCTTCATCCCACCTGTTAGAATTCTGATTCGTTCTTTTAAATGGCTGCCTACTGTTTTCTGGTAGGTGATTACTTTAATAAATGCAGCTATTTCACGTTAATGGTGTCCACATACTTTTCTTCTAAGGCATTAATCACTATGAATAGTGTTGGAGTAAAAACCTCTGAACAGAAATGCTTTATTTTCGTAGGATGAATTTCTCAGAGTGGGTTTGCTCTGTCTAAAGACATGTTTTTAAATAGTTGTTTCTAAGTTACAACATTCTTCTAAAACTAGCAAGTCACACATCCACCAGGAATGTCTGAGAGGAGCCTTCCCCTTGCATTCCTGTCTGCATCAGGTGGAACAAGTCTTAGCAGTTTTGCAGATCCGGTTTATGTTCAGTGTTGCCTCCTTGGTTTGCATTTCTCTTGAGTGTCTGCTTGTTTATTGGTTGGGTACACTGACCACTGAGAATTGCTCTTCTGTGAACTTGTTTCTTTTTTGTCCTTTACCTTTTTTTTTCCTGGGTGCTCATCTTGTCAGTTTGTAAAAGTTCTTTGTATTTGTGAATATTAAGCCTATGTCCTCTGTATTGGAAATATTTCCCCTATTTGTTGTTGCTCCATCACCCAGTCATGTCTAACTCTTTGTGACCCCGTGGCCTGCAGCATGCCAGGCCTTCCCATCACTCATCATCTCCTGGAGTTTGCCACAATTCATGTTCATTGCATCGGTGATGCCACCTAGCCATCTTATCCTCTGACGCCCTCTTCTCCTTCTGCCCGTAATCTTTCCCAGCATCAGAGACTTTTCCAGGGAGTTGTCTGGTCACATCAGATGACCAAAATACTGGAGCTTTAGCTTCGGCATCAGTCCTTCCAGGGAATATTCACGGTTGATTTCCCTTAAGGTCAAATGGTTTGATCTCCTTACTGTCCTAGGGACTTTCAGGAGTCTTCTCTAGCACCACAGTTCGAGGGCATCAATTTTTTGACATTCTGCCTTCTTTATGGTCCAGGTCTAACAACCATATGTGACTACTGGGAAGACCATAGCCTTGACTCTGTGAACCTTTGTTGGCAGAGTGATGTCTTTGCTTTGCTTTCCCCGGTATCTTTTGTCTACACTTTTGTGTTTTCCGTTGTTTGCTATAGAAATCTAAAATGTTTTATGTAATAAATCTGCCTTTCTTCTCATTCATAGCTTTTGGGTTTAAGGTCTCTTAGATTTTTTTTTTTTGCAGAGTTTTTTTAATCCAAATGAAATTTTAAAATTTACTTTTTATTTTGTGTTGGAGTATAGTTGATTTACAATGTTGTGTTAATTTCAGGTGTAAAGCAGAATGTTTCAGTTATTTTTTTCAGATTCTTTTCCCATATAGATTATTACAGAACATTGAGTGGAGTGCCCTGTGCTATACAAGAGGTCCTTATTAGTTATCTGTTTTCTGTATAGTAGTGTGTCTGTGTCAGTCCCCTCCTCCTCATTTATCCCCCCGCCTTTCCTCTTTGATAACCATGTTTGTTTTCAAGGTCTGTCAGTCTGTTTCTGTTTTGTAAATAAGTTCATTTTTGCCATCTTTTTAGATTCCACATATAAGTGATATCAGAATGTGTTTGTCTTCACTGTCTGACTTCGCTTACTTTGATAATCTCTAGGTCTGTCCATGTTGCTGCAAACGGCATTATTTCTTTCTTCTTTATGGCTGTTATTCTATTGTATACATGTACTGCATTTTCTTTACCCATTTTCCTGTTGATTGATATTTAGATTGCTTCCATGTCTTGCCTTTTGTAAATAGTTCTGCAGTGAACATTGGGGTGCATGTATCTTTTTGAATTTTTTATCCAGATAAATGCCCAGGAGTGGAATTGCTGGTTCGTGTGATAGTTGTAAATTTTTTTGTTTTTTGAGAAACCTCCATGCTGTTCTCTGTGGTGCCTCTAACAGTTTACATTCCCACCAACAATATAGAAGGGTTCCCTTTTATCCACACTGTCTCCAGCATTTATAATCTGTAGAATTTTTGATGATGGTCATTCAACCTTTGAGATGATACTTCATTGCAGTTTTGATATGCATTTCTCTAATAATTAGCGATGTTGAGCATCTTTTCAAGTAATTAGCAGTGTTGAATATCTTTTCATGCTCTTCTTGGCCATCTGTATGTCTTCTTTGGAGAAGTGTCTGCTTAGGTCTTTTGCCCATATTTTACCTGAGTTGTTTGTTTTGGGGGGCTATATGAGCTGTTTATGAGTTTTGGAGATTAATCCCTTGTCAGTTGCTTTGTTTGCAGATGTTTTCTCCCATTCTGTGGGTTTTTTTGTTTTGTTTTGTTTATGGTCTCCTTTGCTGTGCAAAAGCTTTGAAGTGTAATTAGGTCCCATTTTTAATTTTTTAAAATTTTCATTATCTAGGAAATTGATATATTTAAAAAGATACTGCTGTGATTTATATTATAGAATGTTCTTCTTGGAATTTCCTCTAAGAGTTTTATAGTATCTGGCCTTCTGTTTAGATCTTTAATCCATTTTGAGTTTATTTTTGTGTATGGAATTAGGGAGTATTCCAATTTCATTGTTTTTCATGTAGCTGTCCAGTTTTCTCAGCACTGCTTATTGAAGAGATTGTCTTTTCTCCATTTATTATGTATTCTTGCTTCATTTGTCACAGGATATCGGTTCATGGGCATTCTGTTCTGTTCTGTTGATCTTTCTTTCTTTCATTTTTGTGCCAGTACCGTACTATTTTGATTACTGTAGCTTTGTATTAATAGTATAATCGAAGTTAGGGAGCTTGATTCCTCTGTCTTCTTGTTGTTGTTTTGTTTTTCTCAGAATTGCTTTGGCTATTCCGAGTCTTTTGTGTTTCCATACAAATTTAAAAGTGTTTTTGGTTCTAGTTCTGTGTGAAGTACCATTGGTAACTTGGTAGGGATTACCTTGAATCTCTAGATTGCCTTGGGTGATACAGTCATTTTGACAATATCGATTCTCCCAATCCAACAATATGATGTATCTTTCCATCTGTGTCATTTTCGATTTCTTTCATCAGAGTCTCACAGTTTCCAGAGTACAGATCTTTTGTTTCTGAGGTAGGTATTTTATTCTGTTTGATGCAGTAGTAACTGAGATTGTTTCCTTAACTTCTCTTTCTGATTGTTCATTGTTAATTTGTAGAAATGCAACAGATTTCTGTATATTTTGTATCCTACAACCTTACCAAATTCATTTTTGAACCGTAGTAGTTTTCTGGTAGCTTCTTTAGTGTTTATATTTTGTGCCTGGAGTGAGATGGGGTTCTGTTTTAGTCTTCTAGCCTCCCATAATGTAATATACTGGAACCTTTCTTTACCTTTTTATAAATTAAATTCTCTTATGTGTTGAAATTTATTATTAGGGTGGTGCAAAAGTAATTGCAGTTTTCCATTGTTGAACTTCGCTGTTTGATATTGAAATACATTCTTAAATGTGATTATGTTATACATCATTTTAATGCATATTTCTCACTTTATGTTTTTTTGCTAATGACTTATTGCTGTTTGTTTTATATTTACCTTAGACTAGGGAAATGATGTTAGACAAAAAATAAAGTTCAGCTGTTTTCTTATTCTAGTTCAAAATGGGTCATAAAGTAGTGGAAACAATTTGCAACATCAGTAGTGCATTTGGCCCAGGAGCTGCTAAGGAATGTGTAGTCCAGTGATGGTTCTAGAAGTTTTGCCAAGAAGATGAGCGCAGTGACTGGCCATTGGAAGTTAACAGTGGCCAACTGAGAGGGTCATTGAAGCTGATCCTCTTACAACTACAGGAGAAGTTGCTGAAGAACTCGACATCAACCATTCTATGGTCATTCAGCATTTGAAGCAAATTGGAAAGGTGAAAAAGCTCGATAAATGGGTGATGCAAATTGAAAAAAAAAAATCATTTTGAAATATCTTCTCTTATTCTGTGCAACAACAAACCATTTTTGTATTGGACTGTGATGTGTGATGAAAAGTGGATTTTATACTATAACCAGCTCAGTGGCTGGACTGAGAAGAAGCACCAAAGCACTTCCCAAAGCCAAACTTGCACCAAAAAAAGGTCATGGTCACTGTTTGGTGGCTGCTTCCCGTCTGATCCACTACAACTTTCTGAATCCTGGTGAAACCATTGCATCTGAGAAGTATGCTCAACAAATCAATGAGAAGCATCGAAAACGGCGATGCCTGCAGTTGACATTGGTCAACAGAAAGGGCCCAATGCTCCTCCATGACAGTACGTGACCCAGTGTCACACAACCAATGCTTCAGAAGTTGAACAAAGTGGGCTACAAAGTTTTCATCCACCACATTCACATGACCTCTAGCCAACTGACTACCACTTCTTCAATCATCTTGACAACTTTTTGCAGGGAAAATCCTTCCACAACCAGCAGAAAATACTTTGAGTTCATTGAATCCCGAAGCATGGATTTTTACACTATGTGAATAAACAAACGTACTTCTCATTGGCAAAAATGTGTTGATTTTAATGGTTCCTGTTTGATTAATAAAGATGTTTTTGTGTCTACTTATAACGATTTAAAATTCAGTCTGAAATTGCATTTACTTTTCACCAACCTAATACTTGGCTCACTGTTCTGTTTTGTTAATAGTTCTGTTTACATTTAGGCTACAATTGTATTGATTTGATTAAAGTTGCTTTTTAAGTATATTCTGATATACGAACATGAATTCTGCTTCCCCCCACCTACCCCTTATTCTTGTTTCTCAAAATACTCTTGGCTGTGCATGTATGTATTTTCTTCCATATAAATGTTAAGATCAGTATACAATTTTTAAAAGATCGCTGTATGACTGAAAGTTATATTCAGTGTGTATGTATTAAACTTGGGGAAACTGAGAAGAATGCAGTATAGTTTCTACATTTTTTCCAGACCTTATTTTATGTCCTCTGATAATCTTTCTATAGTTCTGTCCATAAGTATAGATCAGGTTTTGGCTATGCTGTGTGTGTGTTGCTTTGTGCAGACTTTCTCTAGTTGGAGCGAATGGGGCCTTGTCCTTGTTGTGGTGAGCGGGTTTCTCATTGCGGTGGCCTCCCCTGTTGTGGAGCATGGGCTCGAGGCGAGAGGGCTTCAGTAGCTGCAGCACACAGGCCCAGTGGTTGTGGCCGGGAGGCTCTAGGGTGCATGGACTTCCCTAGTTGCGACACATAGGCTCAGTTGTCGTGGCTTGTGGGCCCTAGAGTGCGTGGGCTTCAGTAACTGTGCCCTATGGCATGGCTGCCCCATGGCCTGGCTGCTTCTGGTATGTGGAGTCTTCTCAGACCAGGGATCGAACCTGGGCCGCCTCCATTGCTAGGCAGATTCCTATCTGCTGCCCCACCCGGGAAGTCCTCACATACCTCTTGAATTTATCTGTAGGTTTTGTTACTATTGTGAATGGTCACCATCCCCACCCCACTTTTTTCTTTTTAGGACCTTATGGATAAAAGTTTTAAAAGGTATTGACTTTGTAAGTTTCTCGGTAACCAGTCATATTTCCCAATTTTCTGATTAAACCTAAAACCGTTTTACTAGAAACTCTTGGGTTTTCTATGGCGTGAGAGTAAGAAGGGTTCTTTTTCCTTCTCCTTTCCTCTCCTCTTGTGCTCCTACTGGTTAGTTTATTTTCTTGTCTTAGTCTGTTCACAACCTTTAAGGAATGTTGACTAATACTCTTGGTTGATGGCAGTATTATCTAGTTTCAGTTTTTGTTCATTTAATTGCTAAGGTTTTGGTTGGGTATAGGTTTATGACATGGACTGTTCATAAATCATGGCTTTTATCATTACATAATGACACTTAAGAACATACCATCTAGTCATTTTAACCTTCTAAACCTAATTTCTGTGCCTGTCCTTATTTAAGTGTTTCTTCATAATTTTATTTTTAACAGAATATAACTGGGCCTTATAATGGAATAATTTTCTTTCTTCACCTGTTGTATAAATAACTTTTCTTTTAACTTGCTTAATTATGCATTTTAACTTTTGGTTTCTTTGTTTCCTTTTTATTTTTGCTGATTTGATCAAGTTATTTTACACTTTTATTTTTAGGTGGTGGTTCTTGTTTAAAAATTTTCCTACACATTTCCATGCCATGAGTAATTACCTTTTCTGTACTCATCATTAGAAATATTTACTTGCTGTTATTTGGACATAAGACACTAGTAATTTCTCCCCTACAACTTGACTTCAGTATGACTTGCTGATTTTTATGCCTTTTCCAAGCCCCGCTGTCAGTAAAGTGAGAACTTGAGAATACTTTACTCTTTTGCCTAACTCGTACCTAGCTGGGATCTGTAGGATGCTTTTACTCCTATTTGTAGTCCCTCTCTCACCTCCTGGATTTTCCTGAGACAGTTTAATACTTTTAGTTCAGTGGTTAGTAGATACTGCTTTGCTGTATGTATGTTTTGTTTCAAGAATTCTGATCTAGAATTTATTACATGCTGCCAGACAGTTAATAATTGCTAACTTGGACTAAACTGTATATAAAACTTTCCTATTTCATAATTCTAAAAAGCATTTTTTTTTAGCACCTTTGAAATTAAGATGTGCCGTATAATTGATAGCTTCCTAGAATTAGATTTACATTTGTCCTTTGCACTGTTTGGCTTTCTTATGGTTAGTCGAGTCAGCGGAGTTGATCCAGATACATGAAACTGGATATAGGGAGAGGAAGCAAGTGCAAGAACAAAGCGTTTTCTTGCTCTTTCTGGTGTCCTCCCTTGGAGGGTCTTTGTTCTCATCCATTTGTTCTTCAGTCAGAGTTCTTGCACAGATATTTTTCTATATGAGGCTGATGGGTGGTACATTTTCTGAGTATCCACCCACCCGTTTCACCTGCTAGATGTGGTGTTTGGGCATCGCTGTTTTCCTGTCAGTAGTCTGTTGCTATAGCTTCCTACATTGCACGTGAGAAGTCAAGTGCCTCTCTGAATTCTCTCCTCTGTAAGGTCTTGTTACCTGCAAGCTTCAATTTTTTTTTCCTTTCTTAAATTCCTGAAATAGTTCAGGAATTTACAGTTATGTCTAGATTTGTGTCTAGGGTAAAGTGAGCTCTCTGAATCTGAAGATTAAGGTCTTTTTTTGGTCTAAGCAAATTTTCTTCTGCTATGTATTCTGTTATTGTCTCTTCTCTATCTGTTCATATTTCTTCTGCTAGAACTGCTGTTCTTCTCATTAAATCTATCTTGCAGATCTCTTATCTTTTTTATCATGATTGCTGTTTTGCTGCTTTGAGCTATTTTTTTCCATTTGACTTTCCAGGCCAAAAATTTGGACCTTTGCCACAGTTCATTCTTTCCTTCAGTTTATATACTGTATGGTTTATTTGGAAACTCTAGTTTTTAGATGCAGGAAGACTTCTCTATGCTGTGGTTAAATCTCCCTCAGTTCTTCTTATTTTTCTGACCCATATTGACCTCTCTCACTTCAAGCAGCACTACTGTTTAGTTGTGGGTTTGCCCCCTTTGTCCTGACCAGTCACTGTCTTTTCGGATGCTCAGCCTGCTTATATGTGGTCATATCTTTGTTGAAAGCTCATCAGTGTCTGGTTCTGGTCTTGGCCTCTACTTGAGACCTGCCTTCCTCCTGTCCCAGGATCATCAGATCTCCATGGACCAGGGTTTTTCTAGTAGCGTTAATTTACAATCTTTGTTCCAGGCTTGTTCCAAGAGGCTGGTCCCCAGGCACTAGGCCCGGCTCGGAGGGAAGGGAAAAAAAAGGCAACATTTTCTAGTTCCCTCCTCTACCCTCCGAGGGATCCAGGCCCTCAATTTCATTTAGCTGTCTGCAGGCTCCAGGCCTATACCTGTTGTTGCAGCAGATAGATTGAAAATAGAATGGGGTTAAAAGGGGTTGAGTTCATGTCATCATATTTTCAGAATCTTCTTCAAGCCTGGATTGTTCATTTTTTCTTTCCTTAATGGCTGTTGATGCACTTTTGCTCGACTTACCAACAATGGGGAGAAAAGCATTCGGCATGCAAGTTGGAAGATCTGTGGGATAAATTATAGCATAGTTCTCAATTCTGCACCTTTCCCTGTAAGATGATCTGTTATACTTCGCTGCCTGTGGTTAAATGATGTGCAGCGCCTCCCTGCCCCATCGCTGTGTTTGGCATCATGACTTAACTTGGTCGGTGGATGTATGTGAAAGTGACAGTGTTCTAGTTCTGAACAAAGCTACCAGGGGCATAACAAGTTTCTATCAGCCCTCTAGCTTCTGCCTTTTGCCTTGAGAATGGCATGTCTTAGGTAAGGTCTTTTCCTTCTGATTGTGTCTTAGAGTCAAAGCTATGGTTTTTCCAGTAGTCCTGTATGGGTGTGAGAGTTGGACCATAAAGAAAGCTGAGTGCCGAAGAATTGAAGCTTTTGAGCTGTGGTGTTGGAGAAGACTCTTGAGAGTCCCTTGGACTGCAACGAGGTCAAACCAGTCAATCCTAAAGGAAATGAGTCTTGAATATTCATTGGAAGGACTGATGCTGAACCTGAAGCTCTAATACTTTGGCCACCTGATGTGAAGAACTGACTCATTGGAAAAGACCCTGGTGCTGGGAAAGGCTGAAGGCAGGAGGAGAAGGGGATGAGAGGATGAGATGGTTGGATGGCATCTCCAACTCAATGGATGTGAGTTTGAGCAAGCTCCAGGAGTTGGTGACGGACAGGGAAGCCTGGAGTGCTTCAGTCCGTGGGGTTGCCAAGAGTCAAACACGACTGAGCAACTGAACTGAACTGAACTGAACTGAACTGTGAGAAGACGTGGAGCAAAAGCTACAGCCTGGGTCAGCCACAGCCATCCTACAGCTGACATGTCATGTGAATAGGAAAAACAACGTATAATGTGCCCTCTGAGATTTGAGGATTGTTTTGATACTGAAGCAAGGCTGACTGATAAAATCTGGTTTTATTTTTTGTTCTTCTTTTTTTATTAGATAAGTTTTTTTCCCCCATCTTTAAAAAAAGTCTGTTTCAGACCCTAAAGTCTTATTTTCTTTCTCCTAATCTTTTAACTGAGTGATAAGCAGAAGCTAGTGCTGTAATTATAGTTAAAGACTAAATACCTATGGTAGAGTGTTCACAAATTATGTCATAGGACCCAACCTATGCAACCAAACTGGAAGAAAAGGTAACCAGTAAGTCGGGGCAGTGTCCTCTGGTAGTTTATTACACTCGTTTATCTAATGCATTAAACTCTACCCCGGATCATTCTGCTAGAAGCATAGCTTCTTTTCAGTTGTACAAAGTAGATTATTTATAGTTCTCAACACCTGGGTTTTAATGCTGTTTTCAGCTGTCATAAATGATATGAAGAGAGAGAAGAGATAAGTGGAGAAGCATTCATAGAGTGGCTTTCAAAAGTTTTTGTTTCCTGGGATGTGTGTGTGTGCGTACTTGCATATTTCGTCTTTTTGACTTAAATAACAAATAGAATGAATGGGATCTGTTTTTATTTTTTTCCCTTTTGTATTTAATTGATACTCACTTTTTTCTCATTATTCAGCTCTCAAAACATTGTTGTAGGGAATACTTTTAAGTTAATTGTCAATGAATGAAAAGAGTATTCACTGGACTATGAACCAGAATACCTGAGTTCTACCGTTATCCTGCCACCAGCCTTATTTCCTGCCTTGTCTTCTTCCATTCCTTTGCCTTTCTTGTATTCAGTTAGGTAATAAATAGTTACTGAGCACCGTCAGGCCAGGCAGTGGGAGATGATGAGAGGTAAGTGGACACCTCTGCCTTCCTGCCCATATCAAGCTTACCGCCCTCTTTCCTTCTGCTCCTCTAGCCTCTTCCTTCTGACCATACTGTAGGCTGGTCAGCGCCCTACTGACGCTGAGGCTCCAGGTTGTCATTTTATGGTAATGGGGCTGCTTTTGAATTTGCTTTTACTATCATTGGATTATTTTGGCGAGGTTGAGGGAGTTGCTGGGAGAGGAAAGAAGGAAGTGGGTGGGAGAGGTGGAAGGAGCAAGTGAGGTCCCTGCACAGCCTAACCACTATACAAACCTGTCCTTATTTTTCATAATTCTTTTCAAGTTGTAGTTTTGCCTACCCAAAGGATGTACCTATGCAGTAGTGGTAAAGAAACCGCCTGTTAGTGCAGGAGACCAAGAAGCATGTGTTCGATCCCTGGGTTGGGAAGATCCCCTGGAGAAGAACATGGCAAGCCACTCCATTATTCTTGCCTGGGAAATCCCACGGACATAGGAGACGGGTGGGCTGTGGTTCAAAGTGTGGCAAAGAGTTGGACACTGCTAAAGTGACTTTACCCACACACACATACAAATGTTTTGAATATTAGGTGAGGTGTTTATTTATTGCTCATGGTTAGTCTTTTAAATTGTATTAATCTAGTTTTTGTTTCTGAGAATTTGGAAAGCCATCGATTACAACATCTTTATTAACAAACACCAGATTGCTTCAGAAAGGAGCAAAACCCAGATTAAGTATGTGCCTTAGTTACCAAGGACAGTTGGTGATATAGTAAGTTAAATAATATACTGTCTATTGTAGAACTTCTTGATGGATTGGCTACTCATTTTTCCTTGCTTTCTGAGTCAAGAGCAAGATGGACTGCTGGATGAGAAGGAGGGAGTGGTAGGTGGGAGAGATAGCCAAACCCTTCTTGCTAAAGCCATTCTTAGCCACAGAAAAACATCTCAAGAAAACCTGATTATATTTTGTAAGGGATTAAAGTTGCATGCAAATGCTAACTGAGAACATGTTTGCTGACCCTGGGCCAGAGTTCTCACATCTTGACAGGAATTCTGATTTTGAAATTCTGAGTCTCAGACACCTCCCTCAACTACTCTCTGGCTGTTTTCTTAGAAGCCTTACATCAACACTGCCTAACGTGTTGGGAATGACTCCGTGAAGAACTGAAAATGAACGTCCTTTGCTTTTTATACCCAAAAAGAAAATTTCAGGTTTCATTACCGAGAGTCGTTCTAGGAGCTGAGTGATTACCTGAAGACTTATGGGGTTATCTGTAGTTCATTAAAGAAGTCAGTGAAAATAATGGAAAGGAATCAGTGTGTATGCCTGTTTATTGACTGATTTTGGGTGTGCTGAGTCCCTTGCTGCACGCGCTTTTCCCTGGTTGTGGTAAGCAGGGGCTGCTCTAGTGGCAGCGCACACGCTTCCCATTGCGGCGGCGTCTCTTGTTGCCCAGCACGGGCTCGAGAGCGTGCAGGCTCCGGTAGCTGTGGCGTGGGGGCTCAGTGCTTGCGGTTCCTGGGCTCTGGAGCACAGGCTCAGTAGTTGCGGCACGAGGGCTTAGGTGCCCCTCGGTATACGGGATCTTCCTGGAGCAGGGATCGACCAGTGTCTCCTGCATTGGCAGGCAGATTCTTTACCACTAATCCACCAGGGAAGCCCCTATGTGTATATATTTATGTAAAGATGGATTTTATTGAACTTTCTTAAAAATAAATGGAAAACTTTAAAAAATATTTCTAATTGTATTTCTTAAGAGTCTCAACTAACAAAAATAGTTTTTTTTTAATTGGTTACAACTAGTGTTTACTTGTGACCTTACATGTATATTCCATAAGTCAAACTTATATTGGTAATTCTTGATACCATAATTCTGCTGCATAAGTAATTGCTTGTAGATCGCTGGAAGCAGGATTAAATCTTAATGCAAATGTTAAACATTTGCTCAGAGTCTGTTAATGCTGAGTGCTGTGTTAGAATTATTCACTGGATACGTGAAAGCCAGCGTGATAATGTCATTTTCCTTTTTATTAACTTGTTAAATGATAGCTCATGGAAGATATCTTTGTGCTCTGATTTTCCTGAATGTTAACACTAGGCATTTATAAGGGTGATTATGTTGATGAACGGTTAATGTTGGACCTTAGCCTTCCATGTTGTTATTAGATATGTTCAGAAATTATATATTTACAATCTGTATGATATATCTAGAATCTCCTATGTATCAGAAATGAATGATTAAACAAAATAGTATCTTCTAAGGGAAGTAATTGGACATCAACTATCATGGGATAGTTAAATATTATAAAATACTATGCATTGATCAGAAATGATAATCATGGAGATATCTCCATGGAGACATTGTTTAGGGAAGAATTTAAATTTTGGAACTATATGTACACTACTGTTTAATTGAGGGAAAAAAACCCTTTGTTGAGATAAATGAGAAGCTGTATCCCACACTATTAATGTCACTTAGCTTTGGTTTAACTGGAGACGGGAAGCCCTTTTTGACTTTTAGTTCTGGGCTGCTTTAATTCTAGTATATGGATCTTGATAATGAGAAGTTAATTGTGCTTTGTGCTTCCATGTTGTGTTAAAGAATCTGCCTGCCAGTGCAGGAGACACGGGTTTGATCCCTGGGTCGGGAAGGTCCCCTGAAGAAGGAAATGGCAACCCACTCCAGTATTCTGCCTGGGGAATCCCACAGACAGAGGAGCCTGGTGGGCTGCATTCCCATATGGGGTTGCAAGAGTCAGACACGGCTTAGTGACTAGACAACAATTGTGCTTCAGTTTTATAGTTTTTTTTTCACTTAATAAAAACTTATACATGAGGTAAAGAAATAGTATGATGAACCCAATGTGCTCATCATCAGACTTTGACAGTTACCAGTAATCTGTCATTTTTATTCATCTCTTATCTCAACCCACTCTTCACTGCTATTGTATTTTTCATAGTGTTTTTGTAGATGGCATTTGTATACGTTGAAATGCACACATCATAGATACGCACTTTCAAGAGAGGATATATTCATAATCCACAGCCTATTATGATATTGAATATTACCATATCTCTAGAATGTTTTCTGATATCCCATCCCAGTTATTCTTCCCATCAGGTTAGTTTTCCCTTTCCATAGAGCTTTCTATAAATGGAGTCTTGCAGTATAAATCCTTTTTGTGTGTCTGGCTTCTTTTCCTCAGCATAGCATAGGTGAGAATCATCAGTGTTACAGCATGTATCAGGAGTTCTTTCCACTTTATTCCTAATATTTCATTGTATGAATATACCACAATTTATATAGCTTTTTTTCTGTTGATGGTCGTTACCTATGTGATGAAGGCTACTTTGACATACATGTACCGATCTTACCACAGATATACATTGTTACTGTTCTTGAATAAATACGTAGGAGTGGAATTTCTGGATCAAGTAAAGGCTCAGCAAACTCCTTTTGAAAGGGACTGTCCCATTTTAAGTTCCCACTGGCAAAATATGAGAGTTGTGGTTGCTTCACTGAGGTGGTGCAGTGGTAGAGAAGCTGCCTGTCAGTGTAGGAGAGGCAAGAGATACGGGTTCCATCCCTGGGTTGGGAAGATCCCATGGACAGAGGAGCCTGGTGGGCTACAGTCCATGGGGTCACAGAGAGTCAGACATGACTGAGCTACTGAGCTCACCCTACTGTTCTCCTTCCTGAGTCCCATAACTTTTAAACTAGTTTTTGTCTCTCTAAGTTTGCATAGTCTAGCTATTTCATATAGATGGAATCATATACTATTTGTTTGTTGTTTCTGACTTCACTCCGCATAATGTTTTCAGGGTTCATCTATATTGTAGCATGTGTATTGGAACTTCATTCCTTTTTATGATGGAATAATATTCCATTGTATGGATAGATCACATTTTATTTATTGATTAATTTGTTGATGAACATTTGGGTCATTTGGTTATTGTCAATATTGCTGCAGTGAAGATTGTTGTACACATATCTGTTTAAGTCCCTGGTTTTGGCTATACCTTAGAGTGGAGTTTCCAAGTTGTGTATTTAACATAGTTGGGGCAAACACTGGATTGTTTTCTCAATATGCTTTGATGAACGCTTCCTTGATGACTGATGATGTTGACTGTCTTTCCTGTGCTTATATTACTGAATTGTATAACTTTCTTGGTGAAATGCTTGTTCAAGTCTTCTGTGCATTGTAAAAAATTGGTTTTTTTTCTTTGTTTTCTTTGTCTATGTTGTTAAAGTTCTTTATTCTGAATAGAAGTTCTTTTTAAGGTATGTGTTTTGTGAATATTTTCTTTCATTCTGTGACTTGCCTTTTTAGTAACTGTATTATTTAAAAATTTTGAAAAATGTTAACATTGTAATAAAATATACATACATGTCATTTTAACCATTTTGAAGCGTACAGTTCAGTTGTATTGTTTTCACATAGTTTTGCGGTTGTCTTCAAAACACTTCATTTTGCAAACCTGAAACTCTTTAACTTCTTTAATAATCATTAAACAACAACTCCCCTTTCCCATCTTATGCCAGTCACCCCCTGCTCCACCCCTGGCAGCCACCATTCTGCTTTGTCTGTCTGTGAATTTGACTGTGTTTGATACCTCATGTAAGTGGGATCCTTCAGTATTTGTCTCCTTCTGACTGGCTTCTGTTACTTACTGTAATGTCTTCCAGTTCCATCTGTTCTGTAGCATGTCAGAATTACCTTCTTTTTAAGGCTGAGCAGTATTTTGTTGTTATGTATATGCCGTATTTGGGTATCCTTTTGTCCGTAAGTGGGCACTTGGGTTGCTTCCAGCTTTTTGCTGTTTTGAATAATGCTACTGTGAATATAAATGTACACGTCTCTTTCTGAGACTTTGCTATCACCTCTTTAGTGTATATCCCCAGAAGTAGGCTTGCTGAATCACTTGGTGACGTTATTGTTAGTCTTTTTGGGACCCTCCATACTGTTGTCCGAGTGATGGCACAGTTTTACATTCCTGCAGCCTGTGGATTCTGGTTTCCCCACATCCTTGTCCACACGTGTTTGCTTCCTTCCCTCTTTCCCTCTCTCCTGTTCCCTCTTTCTTTCATAGTAGTTTCATAATGAACGGTGTCATTTTGCTTTTTTCTTTTCCCTAATGACTAGTAATGTTGAATATCTTTTCATATGCTTGTTGGCTGATTGTATATCTTTTTGTAGAAATGTCTAGTCAGATCCTTTGCCCATTTGAAAAATAGGATGTCTTGGTTCCTGTTGAGTTGTAGAAGTTGTTTATGTATTCTGAATATTAACCTGTTAATGGATTGATGATTTGAAAATATTTCCTCCCGTTTCATAGGTTGCCTTTTCAAGCTGTTGATTTTGTCCTTTGATGCGAAATTTGAAATTTTAATGTAATTGTTTGTCTAGTTTTGTCTGGTTTGTCTAGTTTTACTTTCGTTACCTGTGGATTGGTGTAATATTCAAGAAAGTATTGCCAAAGCTAATATCATGAAGGTTTTCCCTCTTGTAGGAGTTTTATGGTTTTAGGTCCTACCTTTAGATCTTTTATTCTTTTTTTTTTTCCTTTGATTCATTTTGAGTTACTTTCTGTATGTGGTGTAATGGAAGGCTCAAACTCGATTCCTTTGTATGTGTCTATCCATTTTCCTGACATTGTGTGTGTGTATGTGTGTGTGTGCACGCACGCGTGTGCACTCAGTTGTGTCCTTTGCAATGCCATGGACCGTAGCCCACCAGGCTCCTCTGTCCATGGGGTTTCCCAGGCAAGAATAGTTGAGTGACTTGCCACTTTCTCCTCTAGGAGACCTTCCTGACCTAGGGATCAAACTCGTGTCTCTTGTATCTCCTTCATTGCAGGCAGACTCTCTACCACTGAGCCACCAGGGAAGTCTTTGAGGAAGTTGTCTTTCCCCGTTGAACGGTGCTGGCACTGTTGTTAGAGACCATTGAACACACAGGCAGGGGTTTAATTCAGGACTCTCCTCCTGTTCCACTGTCTGTGTCGTTGCCACTGCCGCACTGTTTCGCTTAGTGTATATTTGCACAAGTTTCAATAATCTCGGTGCTCTTGCCTCTGAGATTAACTTTTACTTGAGAATCAAACTGCTCACTGTATCTCCTTCCCTAATTTAGATTTTGTTGCTCTTGTGTCCACTCAGTGCTGTATTTGGAAAGATATTTCCAGAATTTTAGTATGGTTTATAGACCTTAAGGGTGAGTCAATTTTTTCTACTTTTAGGTTAATTTCCTTTATTAGGTATACATTCTGTTCTCTATATATAGTTGTGTGTAAGTGAATTATAGTTGCTAAATTAAAAAAAAATCAATATGTATTATTAGAATTCTTTGCTGGTATGTCAAATGCTGGCAGACCAGATTTGAATGAGTCTCTCTCTCTTTTTGTATAAAAGAATAGTAGTCACTTTGGGGAAAATAGTTTCTGGTCTTCAGATTCATTTGTCCTTGGTTACCACTGGGCTTGAGTGGAAAAAGCCAGAATATTTAATGGGAGAACTGGCCTTGTTATCTTTGCAACACTAGAATGGAAAACCTGAAATCAAACACAGAAATTTGGACACTGTCTTGCAACAGAAAGGAGTCTCCCCTTTGGGTCACTTGTACAATCCATTGTGTTCTTTGCAGCTTACAATCAGGTCTTTTTTTTTTAAACATGTTGATATTCTATTAATAATTTAGAAGATTATTGAGATACAGAATTCTAGAGCAAATGAGTCTTTAGAAATCATATCCTCATATTCCTTCAGTTATATTGTAAATCACATTATTTGATCAGGACTATAGGGTTATAGGCATTTGTCAGCACTGATTGGCTTCAAGGATAATTCTAGTAGAAACACTTGGTAATAGGTAAAGTGTGCCCATAATGTAATTTTTGTACCTTCTTTATTTCATTAGTAATGCCCAACACTTCCTTCCCCTGTTTACCATTCAGCTTTCACTTTCTCTGCTTCACATGGAATCCTTACATGCACTCTTGTGTAGAATTATTGCTGTGTTTATTACCAGTGGAATCCATGGTGAATTCTAGCAGATTCCCCCCCACCCTACATCTGCCTCTTTGATGGTAGTTGGGTTTACTGCTGCTCACTTATTAGTGCCCTGGGTCTTAACAGCCTTATTCAAACAAAACATCTTAAATGGAGGCATTAAAAAGGTCACAACAGTGAGCCGTTTTTGTAACTTTCGGTGCAATAAAATGGGTATGTGGTGTTTTGGAATACAAGACCTCTGAGTGCAGCTATTCATTTTCTTCATCTATAAAACAGTTTAGAATAACAGCTTACATCTGTTTAGGGTTTAAAATTCCACGTTTTGAAGAAACATCGTTGTTTTGAAACTGCAAACCAGACCTGGGGAGGGAACCCGCGTTCTGCCCGCCCCATGTTCTGGAGTAGTTGGGAGTGTCTGTCTGAGCTGTGGAGCTGTTTGCTGGCAGTACGACTGTAACATGTATGGAGCACATTTCATTATTTCTTCATATTGTAAATGACAAGACACATTCAATATGAATTTGACTTGAAGAACGTTTGAAACATTTTCACACATCAGGAGTTTATCTTATGAAGGATATTTCGTTACCAGAAGTCAAAAATACATTACCTGAGACTGTCAGTTAATCTTGTTTTAGAGTGAAGTTGGGATTTACTGTCGGCTGACTTTTTGAAGTAAACACTTTGTGGAATAGTTTTGGCCATTTCAAATGTGTGATTTCAGAATTACTTCTTTAAATTGAAGTAACAAATTAATGAATAACTCTTAATAGAGAAAAATGGGCAAAATGTCCATCTGTAGTATTCAAAATCTGGTATTTTTATTAAGTACCAAAAAAGTGCCAATAACATGCAAAGTAGTTTTATGGGTTAATTTTAATTAAGAAGTGAGGAAAGCTAGCATGGACCATTGCAATAAGTTATAAGGTGTTTTTCATCTTATAACTGTGACATATGTATGTTCTTGTTAAAGTATAATGTATTTACATTTGGGAGGAGACAGCACAAAGAAGAAAATTAAAATCATCTATAATCCCACTTTTCATACTCTTCATGGAGTTCTCAAGGCAAGAATACTGAAGTGGTTTGCCATTCATGAGAAGGGGGCGACAGAGAATGAGATGGTTGGGTGGCATCACGGACTCAATGGACATGAGTGTGAGCAAGCTCTGAGATAGTGATGGACAGAGAACCCTGGTGTGCTGCAGTTCATGGGGGTCACAGAATCAGACAAGACTTAGTGACTGAACCAAAACAGTAATCCCACTAACTCTTAGTCCTCTTTGACATTTTGTTACATACTATAAATTTTTAAAAATGGTAGTCCAGTGGTTTGCACTCAACACTTCCACTGCAGGGGACCCAGGGTTGATCCCTGGTTGGGGAACTGAGATCCCGCAAGTGTGCAGTACAGCCAAGAAAAGAAAAAGAAAAGTACCGTCAGTTTCTTTGGGTTTTGATAATTTAATTGAAAATATAGCACTCTAGAGTCAGAATGGACAGTGTCAGATGCTTTCATGCTTTGGTAACAAAAACTCAACTGAATTTATCTCCTATTATGGTACTCTGATGTACAGGATGGGGTGCTGCTTAATTATGGAGATGACAGACTTCTCTGAGACTCTCAGTTTCTCAACTTAGTTCAGTGACACAGGCTTTTTTATCTTTATTGTTTTCCTCACTGCCATTTCCTACCTGAATGGACGGCTGACTTTCTTTCTGTGGACACTGTCAAGCCCAGGGCCATTATTTCTTCAAGCAGAGGAAGAAGCTGATGCTAGACTCTTAATTTCTGATTAAATATAAATATTTTAGAAATAAGTTAGCACTCTTAATTCATGGGAAGATAAATACTCATTAATCCCTTCAACACTGTGGTCTACACACACACCCACAGGGACACACACACGCACACGCACACACACACGCACACCCCCGCACACCCACCCCTGTGCCTGTCGCTACTGGTCAGAGTCCACATGCACCCTTCACTGGCAGCTGACCTGGGCACAGAGCAGCAGTACTGGGGCCGTAGTCTGCTTGAGCAGAATCCTCTCTTTCTCAGGACCAGTGCACAGTGTGTGCAGATTACCTAGGCTACTGGGGAGGGTCCCCTGGAGTTCAGGTATTTTTATTTTAGGAATTATGAAGGTGGGGTCCTTTTTTTTTAGAATTTTAGAAGATTTAATTAAAAGCACATGGGTTATACTGAAGGTGAGTTTATATGCAGATAAATCCAGTTTGGATGTCTTTTAGGTAGACTAGTAGTCAGATGGTCTGGGCTTCTTATTTCTTAACACTTTGTCTTTGGGCAAGTTAAACAGCCTCTCTGATGCTCCATCCCTCATCTGTAAAATGGGGATGGTAATGATACCTGTCTCACAGGGTTGTTGTGAGGATTCAGTGAAATCAGAACTATGACGTGCTGATGGACAGTTCCTGGCATGTGAAACGTGCTTGGAAACATTCTAGCTTATCAATACACATCTGATTGTAACTCTTTAAGTGCCATGATTGTCTTCATTGCTAGAGATGACTCTTGCCCCTGATGAAGCTTGAGACTAAATCAGGCTCTCAGGCCGCCTCTGCTCCTGTCTGCTCAGAGCCCTCACTCATCCAGCACGGAGAAGCGTTGCTTCCTTCCCTCGCCTGGGCTCTGGCCCCAGATCCCTCTTCTCAGCTTCCCCCTGCAAGTGGCTCTGCCTGCCTCCTCTTCCCTCTCTGCTGCGATGGCCCTCCATCCACTCTGCTTTCCTTCCTTCCACCCCCTCCATCCCTTCTCTCTCCCTCCTCCTCTTTTCCCCTCTCCCCTTTCTTTCCTGCTCTCCCCTCCTTTCCTCCACTCCTCCTCCTGTCCTGCCTCAGCCCCATTCTCTTTCCCCCTCCCAGTTTCTCTCCAACCCTGACACCTGGCCTGCTGAGGAGTGGACAGCTAGAACTCTAAAGCTGAAAAATGTCATGTCTTTAAAGCTTTATTACCTGTGATGGAAAATATTTATTTTCTTGTTTATTTTTCAGTTGCCAGACTTTCATATTGCACTTCTATTTCAGTTTTAAGAGGCATCATTTTATATCCCTTGTGCTTAAAAAGTCAGTAGATTCTACAAGCAGTTACTGGTTAATTCTGTACTTAAAAATTTGTTTAATGGTAATTTTTTTATGTATATAAATTTAAAATGAAATAATGTTTCTGAATAATAATTAAAAGTTCATATAGTCATGCTAAGCAAACTGATCTTTCTGGCCTAATTTATTTGGTTTTCTTTTTTTTCTCTTCAGATTCCTTTCTCATTGGTCCAGTTTCCCTTGTGGGAGTCCTTAAAAGTAAGTTTCCTGATCCTCATATAAAATCGCTGTCTAATTATAATATATACCCACTAGTTTCAGCGTGGAATACTGGAATATTATATTGATTATTGATTTAAAAACTCAAAATTATTGAGTTGGAAACACTTGGTGAGTGGGATTTACATGCCAGTAAACTTGTTTTGAACTTGTTCAGGTATCTCTGGTGTATGGGAAAGAAGCATATGGTAGGCATAACTGAAATCCTGAGATGTTCAGGAAAACTTGACTTTCCTGTGTGTTGTAGCTCCTTTTCTACCCAGTTAGTTTTATTTTTGTTCGCTGTGTGTGTGTAGAGGTTAAGGAATATCAGTAAGGGTAAATGGAAAAGGAAGGAAAGCCAGGCTCTGAATATTTATAGGCCTCGGACCTCCCCGTCCCCCCCGCCCCCAATCTAGCGGTGGGCGGGAGGGGACGCAGTGGGGGCCCTGGCTTCTGCAGGTCCCTTCTGTCTTCCGTCTTCCGTGCTCACCAGGCTTAGGAACCCTCACTGGGGAGGAGCAGAGTGCAGGGAGTCAGCCGTGAGGAATGTCACGCGAGGTCTAAAAAAACCAGCTAAATGAATGTGTGAAAGCTGTTATTCAAAACATGAAGAGATGTTGTATTTGTTTTTCATCTTCTAGTGCAGTGATTTTGAAAATTGTGGGCCATGCTGTGACTTGTGTGCTTGTTTGCCAGCATTTTAAAGATAACAGTAAAATAGAAAATAATAGCATCTTGTGAGGTAAGGTTAATAAGTCTTATTTTGTCAAACTTCAGGGTTGTGTGCACATATATGCACACGTCTGTGCCCTGGGTTGCAATGTGAAATGTATTTTTCACTGTGGATAATGATCAAAAAAATTTGAAAGCCTTTGTGCAAATGAAAATGGTTTAGAAATGACCAAGCTGTAAAATGGGAAAGTACCTAGGTAGGCATTTGATAATCCAAAAATAAAGGAATAACTCTCATTACTGTATAGCATTAAGAATCATGGCACGCTCAAAGATAAAGTCTTTGGAAGTGTAGCAGTTATTTGGACTCTGAAAAATAGTCTGTTAAGGTCATACACTAAGGATAATAAAATGAGACAAAACGTTACTCATAAAAAATAAGCTCTTCAGTATTTAGTATTGAGAAACACTTCTTATAAGTGGTCTGATTTTTAAGGAGTGATGCAGTTCGTTTAACGTGGGTTTTGGGGTCTTTCATGGTTGGTTGTTTTTGCTTTTACTGTTTTCTGTGTGGCACACGGGGAAAATGAATTTCTCTGGCAGTGTTTCCAGGCGTGATGCAACAGCCATCCAATGAGAAGGTCACATTCCATAAGCATAACAGCTCTCTTTTTTTGTGTGTGACAAAAGAACAACGAAGCAACAGCTGTCCCGAAAACAAGACTCACTTTATTAGTGTTTCAGTAACCAGCATTCACGTGGCTTCTGCACACTCGCTGACATCCCCAGGCCCGGTCTCTGCCTAGGAATGTTTGAGGCCCAAAGAGGGAAAACGCATGGGGCTTATTTCTTTTCAGTACTCAGGACATTTGTAGTATGGTAACTAGTTAAGAAATGTCTAGAATTTTTCAGAGTAATCATAGGTGCCAATGTTGGGCTTTAATACTTTACTTTGAGCTAGTGTTCAGATGCTAAGGTTTTTTTTTTTTTTTTTTCAAGTCAGATGTATTAAGGTATAATCTTCATATAGGAAGCCTCTGTAAGTGTATATTTTTATAGGTTTTGGCAAATAATGAGTACTACCCTAAACATGATATAGAATATTTGTAGGTTTCTCTTTTCCAGAATCTCATATAAATAGAATCACACACTGTGTAGTATTTTGTGCCTAGCTTCTTTCATTTAATGTGATGCTTTTGAGATTCATTTCTGTTTCATCCTGTACTTGTAGTTTGCTCCTTTTCGACACTGAGTATACCTTGTGTGCATATACTATAATTTGCTTAGCCAGTTACTAGTTGATACACCTTTGAGTTGTTTTCAGTTTTTGATGATTATGGATGAAGCTGCTATATATATTTGTGTAAGGATATTTTTGTATGGACATATGTTTTTGTTTCTCTTGGTTAAGTACTGAGAAGTGTGATTGCTCGATCTTACGGAGAATATAAGGTTAAGTTATTAAGAAACTGTCACAGTGTTTTCCAAAGTAGCTGTCGCATTTTTCTAATAATGTATGAGAGTTCCTGTTGCTCTCCACCCATGCCATTGCTGATTATTAAAGTTTGGCCTTTCTGATAGTTGTGTACTGGTGTCTTTATGGCAGGTTTTTGTTTGTGTTTGTTTTTGATTGTTGCCACACCGCTCTGCATGCGGGGTCTTAGTTTCCTGACTAGGGATGGGCTCCATGCCCCCGTAGTGGAAGTGCAGAGCCCTACCCTCTGGACTGGTGGGGAATTCCTCGTTGCAGGTTTTGTTTATTTCGGTTGGGCTGGAGCTTCGGTGTGTGGGGTGCCCCTTCGCTGCGATGCAGGGGCTTCTCACCATGGTGACTTCTCTGTGGAAGCACAGGCTCTCGGTGCACCAGCTTGAGTGGCTGCGGCACACAGGCTTAGCTGCCCGTTGGCTGTGTAATCTTCTCAGGTCAGGGATTGAACCCGTGTCCCCTGTGTTGGTGGATGATTCTTATCCACTGTGCCACCAGGGCGGTTCCCTTGTTGCAGTTTTGATTTGCATTTTTCTCAGGGCTAAATAATGTTCAGCATCTTCTCATATAATGTTTTTTTTTTTTTTACATACATATAATGTGAAATCATAGTGCTTTGTAAAAGTAGGTAATTTTTGGCATTCTTTGATTTTTGTATTTATGATTTTTATCAAGTAAAACTGGCTTCTGCAGCCATGGAGACACTGTATTATATGCAGGAGTTTCTTTCTGTTATGTTTAGGGAGAAATACTGCTCAGGAAGATTTTTCTCAGCAAGGACTTTGGCACATTGTGTGCACATTATGCTGTAAAGTAGTGGGAATCCGAGATGGGGTCTAGCCACCATCACCTTAAACTTACTCTGCCTAAAATTGATGGAATCACCTTCTAAAATCACTTCTTCCTATCTCCTTGATTTCTGTTAATCATACTGCTATTCTCCTGACCCCTTGGTCTCAAATCCCAGATTAAATCTGCTTCTCGGGTTCTATATCACTCACTAAGTTGTGTTCACTAAGATTTTTTGGAACCTGTGGTATCCTTTGTTTTTATCAGATTCTTACTAATTTGTGCCTGAACTAAGTTAACACTCTGATCTATTCTACACACTGAATTTGTGTGATCTTCCTTAAACATCTCTTTGAAGTTCCCAGGAATGTGTAACTTTCTAAAATTCTAAAACATGAAGTTGTTGGCACTCAAGAATATCCACCTTGTGTCCTTAATTGGTTTCTACAGCTCCCTTCCCCAGTAGTTTTTTTCTTTTTTTGCTCTTCCTCCCTTCCTTCCTTTCCTTCTAACCAGAATAGGCTCCTTACGCCCCTTTTCTTTGGCTTCTCTCTCAAATGCCTTTTCACAGATCAAATGCAAATGCGTCTTTTAAAGCCAGCTCAGTTTTTTTCTCCGGCCTGAAGTCTTCCAAGCCAGACCCTGACGACTTATCCGTATATCTAACATCTGTCTGTATTGCTGACTGGTGTTTAATCATGTGCTGTGTTGTGTATAAAATGTCTTAGAGGTGCGCCGTGACGCCTTCTCATAAGGCCCCAGCCCCTTCCACGGATAGAAAAGTGACTGATGCCGTTAGTGTACATGTATCGCCTGCCTCCTGTGAGCTCGACACTGTGCCCTTTCACAGTGGTTCGAGATGACTCAGGTGTGCCTGATGCCCTTGAGGAGCTTGTGGCCTGTCAGAGAAGTGCACACTCACAGATAACCCCGTGGTCAGGTGTCTGTGACTGACACCCACCAAAGGCAGTGTGGGGGGCAGCCCTTCTGACTCCCCGAATCATATCACTGCACTACCTCGTTCTTAGATTTTCTTGATTTTTTTTATAGTTCACATACTTACAGCAAAGATTTAGATGAAAGACTAAACAACATAAAGATGGATTTCCCTGGTGGTTCAGTGGTTAAGACTTCCGCTTCCGACGCAAGGGATGCAGGTTTGATCCCTGGTCAGCGAGCTAAGATCCCACATTCCTTGTGGCCAAAAAAACAGAACATAAAACAAGCAGTGCTGTAAGAAACTTAATAAAGACTTACAAAAAAATAACCATAAAGAGAAGGGGAAGTAAAGGGGCTCAGTCATCGTATCTAGAATCCCCGCACAAATAATTTTCCTTGAAGGTTTATGTTGACTTTGGAACTTTCCGGCAGCCCAACAGGAGGAGGAGTGAGTTAGAGGACATGGTTCTATTACCCAGCAAATGGCCAAAGCGTGCCATTCTACCTTGTTTCTTGGCTTTGGATGCCATGTCGGTGTGGATAACTTGCACGTTGACAGCTCTGTCATGGACCCCCTGCTCTGAGTTACAGCCTCACATGACCGGTGTCCTCGGGGACGTCCCTGTCAAGGTGTCTCAGGGGAAGCGGTTCAGAATACAACACTCGGTTTGTATTCCCCTTTTCCCCAGCCTGTTCCTTCCTAGATGTCCCCTGCTCAGTAAAATAGCACAAATGTCTGTTCCTTGCCAAAGCAGAAACTTGAGAATGACTCCGTGGTTCTCTCTTTCCGTTGTCATCTCAGCCCATCACCAACGCCGCTGTTGGGACCTAAGCCTCTAACTCACCTGCTGTCTGAACTGCTGCGTCGGCCTCTCCGAGGGTCTCCCTGATGGTATTCGTGCTTTTCTAAAATATCCTGTCTTCACGACAGCCAGGATGATCCTTTACAGAAATAGATCTTAGCACTCGCTGCTGAAAGCCTCCAGTGACAGCTCTTTGAGAGAAGAGTAAAATGCAGAGTCTCAGCTGTGGCTGGCGGGGTCCCACGTCCTCTGGGCCCCCTGCCTCGCTGACCTTCCCCCAGCACCCGCCTGCTGCGCGCCCCGCCCGCAGCCCCTCTGGCCTCCCTCTGCTCTGTCTGGGCTTGCCAGGCCGCGCCTCACCAGAGGGCCTTTACGTGTATTGTGCTCTCTGCCAGAAGCGTTCGTTATTCATTCTCCGCTTTGTTCCTGGGTGCCTACTGTGTGCCTAGGGCCTGGGGCCGTGGTGATCTGGAGGGTTGATGGAAATCCCTTCCCTCCTCACTCTGGCTCTTCGCTGGGCTTTCTTGGTGTCCAGATCCTCATTTCCCAGGTCTCAGATCATGTCACCACAGAGAGGCTTTCCTTCCCTGTCCACCCGTCTTTAAAGTAGGACTTTCCCATCTTGCCTGCTCAGTAAACACAGCACCTGTTTATTTCCTTCTTGGCATTTTAATAATTTGTTTATAAGCTATGTTAAATGCTGAGTTTATAAGTTTAATAGTTATGCACGTATTGTCGCTTGAATTCTTATAAGAAACACATTGTGTGTAGAATAGATGTTACATGCCGGGGTGGGTATTGTGCTAAGCGGTATACTGTATATCCCTTAGCCTCTTATTCACATGACATACAGCTCAGGGAAACAGGGCTTGTCGTCATCCCCACTAACACAGAGAAACCGGGTCTCAGAGATTGTATTTCATCTCCCAAACCAGGTCCTTGGTTTTCCACCCAGCACCCTTTCACCATGTTAACATTGTGTCTATTACTACAATTACTAGTAGTCATTAATAGTCATGATAATTAGCATTTATCATAGTTACAGTGTGCCCAGCACTGTGATAGCCACTTTCCATGGATTGTTGTTCAGTCGCACAGTGGTGTCTGACTTTTTGCGACCCCATGGACTGCAGCACACCAGGCTTTCCTGTCCTTCACCATCTCCCCAAGTTTGCTCAAACTCACGTCCATTGAATCGGTTATTCCATCCAACCATCTCATCCTCTGTCAACCCCTTCTCCTCCTGCCTTCAATCTTTCCCAGCATCCGGGTCTTTTCTACTGAGTCAGCTCTCCGCATCAGGTGGCCAAAGTATTGGAGCTTCAACATCAGTCTTTCCAGTGAATAGTCACGGTTGATCTCCTTTAGGATTGACTAGTTTGACCTCCTTGCTCTCCAGGGGACTCTCAAGAGTCTTTCCTAGCACCATGATGAATTTTGACATATTTTTCTATCTATGAAACTTTATAAGGAAAAAAATGAGCATATCCATTGCCCTCTCAGAATTTACTCATGTTTCTCTGAAACCTCTTCCCACTTTTATTTTTCCCCTGCCCCATGGGCAGCAAACACTGATCTTCTCTGTGTCACTGCAGATTAGTTTGCTTTTTCTAGAGTTTTATAAAAATGGGATTGTATAGTATATAACTTTTTTTTTTGGTTCTGCTGCATGGCTTGTGGGATTTGAAAGCATCAGTTCTTTGGTGCTCAGCTTTCTTTATGGTCCCAACTCCCACATCCATACATGACTGCTGGAAAAACTGTAGCTTTGACTATACATACCTTTGTCAGCCAAGTGATGTCTCTGCTTTTTAATATGCTGTCTAGGTTGGTCATAGCTTTTCTTCCAAGGAGCAAGTGTCTTTTAATTTCATGGCTGCAGTCACTGTCCAGAGTGATTTTGGAACCCCAAAAAATAAAGTCTGACACTGTTTCCATTGTTTCCCCATCTGTTTGCCGTGAATTGGCGGGAGCAGATGCCGTGATCTTTGTTTTTTGAATGCTGAGTTTGAAGCCAGATTTTTCACTGTCTTCTTTCACCCTCATCAAGAGGCTCTTTAGTTGCTCCTCACTTTCTGCCACTAGAGTAGTGGCATCTGCATATCTGACTGCACGTATCTGGCTCCGTGGATCATCTCTTGTGAATCTTCATGGTGGTTCCATGAGGTGGGGGCCGTTCTTGTGTGCTTAGTCCCTTGTGCCTAGTCACTCAGTTGTGTACGATTCTTTGTGACTAAATGTAGCCCCTGCCAGGCTCCTCTGTCCATGGGATTCTCCAGGCAAGGATACTGGAGTGGGTTGCCATACCCTCCTCCAGGGGATCTTCCCAACCCAGGGATCAAACCCAGGTTTTCCACATTACAGGCGTGAACCACCAGGGAAACCCAAGAATACTGGAGTGGGTAGCCCTGTCCCTTCTCCAGGGGATCTTCCCAGCCCAGGAATCGAACCAGGGTCTCCTGCATTGCAGGCAGATTCTTTACCGACTGAGCTACCGGGAAAGGCTTTTGGGTGCTGTTACCGTCTTCATTTCACAGATGTGGAAACTGAAGGAGAGTTGGAGTGCTTTGACCAAGGCCTCAGTAATACTCAAGTGTTAAGGGTACATCTGGGATTTGAACCCAGACCGTCTGATTCCAGAATTGGTGTCCTTTAAAAAACTGTTTTAATTGGAATGTAGTTGCTTTGCAGAGTTGTGTTAGTTTCTGCTGTACAGCAAAGTGAACCAGCTGTATGTTTGCATATGTCCCCTGGTTTTTGAATGGCCTTCCCATTTAGGTCCCCACAGAACACTGAGTGAAGTTGCCCTGTGCTGTACAGCAGGCTCTCTCACTGGTTACCTGTTTGATACGTGGTAGTGTACACACGTCATTCCCAGTCTCACAGTTCATCCCACCCCACCTTTCACCACTTGGTGTTCAGACATGTGTTCTCTACATCTGTGTCTCTCTTTCTGCTTTGCAGAAACACCTGTACCGTTTTCTGGATCCTACCCGTATGCATTAATATATGATTTGTCTTTCTATTTCTGACTTCACTGTGTATGACAGCCTCCAGGTTCATCTACATCTCTGCAAATGGCACAGTTTTGTTCCTTTTTATGGCCGAGTAATATTCTGAGTTGATGTTCTTAATCATTTTACACATAATTTTGCACATAGTGCATGATGTCTTTAATAATGTTGTTGCTGTTTCATAGGTTCAGAAGTTGAGGTTGTATTATTAAATCAGCTTATTTCAGGTGTTTGTACAAATTGTGTTAGTTGTTTGACTTGATGATATAAATATGGCTACCATATTTATTAAACCAGTACCACCACCACCCGCAGCATTCCTGGTTATGCTGTACTTGGGCAAGGGTTTAACAGTGTTCATTCAGGAAAGATTCGGCTCTCAGAGACTGACATGGGATGGGGCGGGGGACAGATGGTTTATGGGGATGAGTGGAGCCAGACCACATGTTTCCACGAGCTTGTGTTTTAACTGCATTTTGGAGGAAGAAACTTTGTCTTCTGATCTTTTACGTTTATATTCTTTATAGTTATGTCTTTTACACAGCAGGTGTTCACAGCTATTTACTAATTGTTTGGAGGTTAGCATTCTTTTTCAGGGTCAGTGCAAAGTTGGATAGCTGTATACATGAACTGTTTTATTTATAATTAGTTTCTTTTAGAAGTACAATCAGAGCCATAATGTACAGATGTACTCTTACTGAACCTTAGCCAAACAGTACATGGATTGTGAAAGGATATGATAAAATTTCCTGTAAAGAATGTCAGATTTGTTCTGGTGTCTGAATATGTAAGTGCAGTGTAGACGATTGTTAACAATGCTATCAGGTCTAAGTAGTTGTGCTTCTAGCCACAAGGTGTTATGAAGTTGCAACTCAGTAAGTGGAAGAAACTGCAAGCTTTAACTCAGATGCAACATTTGAAGCAACCTGAAAATAAACTCAGTTTGTGTATGTGAGATTTTCACATTATGCTGCTGATTTTCTAAGATGAAATCATAGCTTTGCAGAAGAAATCAGGGGCCATTGAATTATCATTTCCGTTATACTACAGTGTATAAAACTGTACATTTTATGTCTTGTAAATAGACAGTACTTTATAAAAACGATATTTTATTCAAATTTATAGGTAATAACTTGTTTATTGTTGTTGATTGGTGTTTTAACGATAGTTAAATGTGTATTATCACCCCACCCTCAAGATTCTTCCATACCTTTGGTAATACGAATGAAATGACAGTAATGTGAAGGGTGCTTGTGCTCAGGGTCTCCACTGCCCCCATTTCACGTTGCTGTTGTTCAGTCACCCAGTTACGTCTGACTCTGGGTGACCCATGGACTGTAGCACACCAGGCTTCCCTGTCCTTCACTGTCTCCTGGAGCTTGCTCAACCTCATGTCCATTGAGTCGGTGATGCCGTGCAGCCATCTCACCTGTGTTGTCCCCTTCTCCTCCTGCCCTCTGTTTCGTGAGGCTGGACCATCTGGTGTCTGCACAGACATGCTTGATCAGAACGCAGATTCCTGTGAAGGTTGAGAAGGGAATGATAACAGTAAAAAGATCTGTATGATTTTACCATACTAAACTTGTTTCCTAAACTAAATACAGCATGCCAACATGGAAAGAAGCACTTGAAAATACGAGCAAAATACTTTGTGTCCAGATCACCCACAAAGTCAGAGTTGCCGATTAGGATTTTTAGTAAAATCGAACCCATGTCCCCTTCAGTGTCAGGCAGATTCTTAACCACTGGACCACCAGTGAAGTCCCTATATAATAGAAAATGGAAGCAGGAGTTTGAATTTTGATAAATAAGCAAACAGCAAGTAAAGCATGGCTGCTTGGTTTTCACAAGTCTCACTTAGGTTTATTCATTTAGGGTCTCAAGCTTTGTCATCTCATTTGAGACACCACCACTGTGGTTTTCATATTTGGGCCCCTCTCTGTGCCTTTACAGGAGTTGTCATTAGACCTCAGTGGCAATGGAAATGCTTACTTATGTTTAGAAATTAGGGCAATTAAAAATTTTGATGTTGAGGTCTTTAAAAAGAATTCTCCATTACAAACCCACATTATTTAACTAAATTTTATTGACATCAAACTATAATAACTTGCCTATGGTAGCTTCTCTAGACGGTGAGCTGTGTATCAAGGAAGCGTACAAATGTTGTTTATATACTGTTCTGTCTACAAGACACATGGCTCTGAGGGAACCAGAACAGCCAGGTTCAGCTCCCCCACTTTCTGTCTGACCTCAGGCAACTTACTTGACATTGGTTTGCACCACCCCGCACCTGTGTTTATGGATACTAATACACACCTTTCAAAATCAAGTGAGAAATGTGAAGTCTTTGCATAGTTTCGAGGTACTCAGGAAGTGGCCAGTAATACTGTCAGTCAGTCATTCATACTGTTGGCTGACACTACGTTTTTATTCCATTTTCCACTACTATTAAAGTATTCAAAGTTCATAAACAATAATGCTACATTTCCTGCGAGTAATCTGTCCTGTCCTTCCAGTCAGTTTTTTATTGCTCATGACCCTCTGCTGCCGCTGCTGCTAAGTCACTTCAGTCGTGTCCGACTCTGTGCGACCCCACAGACGGCAGCCCACCAGGCTCCCCCGTCCCTGGGATTCTCCAGGCAACAATACTGGAGTGCGGTGCCACTTCCTTCTCCAATGCAGGAAAGTGAAAAGTGAAAGTGAAGTCGCTCAGTCGTGTCCGACTCTCAGCGCCCCCATGGACCGCAGCCCACCAGGCTCCTCTGGCCATGGGATTCTCCAGGCGAGAGCACTGGAGTGGGGTGCCACTGCCTTCTCTGCATGACCCTCTAGTTCCTCCATAACAAATAAGTAATTTCAAAATAATTAATAATTCATATATAGTACTTTTTACCAGCCAGGTTCTTATTGTTATTCTTGTAGCTTAACGAACTTAGAGTTGCTCTCAGATAAATGATTTGTAAACGCCACGTGGCTTTTTGTGGTGGAGATTTATTTGCTTCTCTTTGGCTGTGCTGGACCTCCGTTACCGCGCAGGCTTTCTCTAGTTGTGGCAAGTGGCGGCTGCTCTCAAGCTGTGCTGCGTGGACTTCTCACTGTGGCGACTTGCTGTGAGTCGTGGGCTCTAGAGCACACAGGCTTCAGCAGCTGTGACTCCCGGGCTCTAGAGCACGGGCTTAGTTGCCCCATGGCATGTGGGATCTTCCCAGCCCAGGGATCGGACCCGCATCTCCTGCCTTGGCAGGTGGATTCTTTACCACTACGTCAGCAGGGAAGCCCCCACAGCACTTTTCTCTTTAGCTTAGTGTCAGTATTCTTTGATTCACTTAATTCTTTATTCTAAAAAATCACACATAATGAAAAATTTTTTTTATTATGGTAAAATTCACATAATAGAAAACATACTGTATTAACCATATTTAGCTGTACAGTTCAGTGGCACTTAAGTACATTCATATTGTTGTACGACTTTCACCATCCATCTCCTGAATTTTTCACCTTCCTAACCTGAAGTGGTCCCATTAATTACTCCCCACCCCCCACCCCTATCCCCAGCATCTATGAGTGTACTTCCTGGCTATGAATTTGACTATTCTAGGTACCTCACGTAAGTGGAATCAAACAGTATTTGTCCGTACCTAAGCCTCTTGATGAAAGTGAAAGAGGAGAGTGAAAAAGTTGTCTTAAAGCTCAACATTCAGAAAATGAAGATCATGGCATCTGGTCCCATCACTTCATGGGAAATAGATGGGGAAACAGTGGAAACAGTGTCAGACATTATTTTGGGGGGCTCCAAAATCACTGCAGATGGTGATTGCAGCCATGAAATTAAAAGACACTTACTCCTTGGAAGGAAAGTTATGACCAACCTAGATAGCATATTGAAAAGTAGAGACATTACTTTACCAACAAAGGTCCGTCTAGTCAAGGGTATGGTTTTTCCAGTGGTCATGTATGGATGTGAGTTGGACTGTGGAGAAAGCTGAGTGCCAAAGAATTGATGCTTTTGAACTGTGGTGTTGGAGAAGACTCTTGAGAGTCCCTTGGACTGTAAGGAGATACAACCAGTCCATCCTAAAGGAGTTCAGTCCTGGATGTTCATTGGAAGGACTGATGCTAAAGCTGAAACTCCAGTACTTTGGTCACCTTATGCGAAGAGTTGACTCATTGGAAAAGACTCTGATGCTGGGAGGGATTGGGGGCAGGAGGAGAAGGGGACAACAGAGGATGAGATGGCTGGATGGCATCACTGACTCGATGAACATGAGTTTGGGTGGACTCCGGGAGTTGGTGATGGACAGGGAGGCCTGGCGTGCTGCGGTTCATGGGGTCACAAAGAGTCGGACATGACTGAGCAACTGAACTGAATTGAATGTGTATTGGTGGAGAAGGCAATGGCACCCCACTCCAGTACCCTTGCTTGGAAAATCCCACGGATGGAGGAGCCTGGTAGGCTATAGTCCTTGGGGTCGCTAAGAGTCGGACACAACTGAGCGACTTCACTTTCACTTTTCACTTTTTTGCATTGGAGAAGGAAATGGCAACCCACTCCAGTGTTCTTGCCTGGAGAATCCCAGGGATGGGGGAGCCTCGTGGGCTGCCGTCTATGGGGCCGCACAGAGTTGGACACAACTGAAGTGACTTAGCAGCAATGTATATTGGGGGCTTCCCTGGTGACTCAGTGGTAGAGAACCCACCTGCCAATATACAAGATGTGGGTTTGATCCCTGGGCTGGGAAGATCCCCTGGAGACGGGAACAGCAGCCCACTCCAGTATTCTTGCTTGGGAAATCCCATAGACAGAGGAGTCTGGTGGGCTGCAGTCCATGGGGTTGCAGAGGAGCCTGACTAGTAACTAAACAACAACAAAATGAATATTGGAATGCATTTTAAAGTTTAAAGTTTAACATATGTCCTATAAACAGATTGTACCTCCCCCCACCCTCCTGTGCTGTACAGCAGGCCTTGCGTTCTACTTAATACACTGTAGTGGACACAGTCAATCCCACTCTCCCAGTCCGTCCCACCCCCTCACCCCCTTGATGTCCGTACGTTTGTGCTCTCCGTCTGTGTCTCTATTCTGCTTTGCAAGTAGGTGTATCAGTACCCTTTTTCTAGATTCCACATAGAAGCGTTAATATATGATGTTAGTTTTTCTCTTCCTGACTTCACTCTGTATGACAGATTCTAGGTCCATTGGTATCTCTGCAAATACAGTTTTGCTCTTTTTGTAGCTGAGTGACATCCCACCGCATGTATCTACCACGTCTTCATCCATTCCTCTTTCGATGGACACTTCGGGTGCTTCCGTGTCCTGGCTGTTGTCAATAGTGCTGCAGCGAACATTGGGGTGCGTGTATCCTTTGGAATTAGGAGTTTCTCTGCATGTCTGCCCAGGAGTGGAATTGCTGGGTCATGTGGTAGTTCTGTGGTTAGTTTTTTAAGGAACTGTTCTCCACAGGGGTCGTGTCAGTTTGCATTCCTATCAACAGTGTAAGAGTGTTCCCTTTTCTTCACACCCTCTCTAGCATTTAGGCGTGTGTAGATTTTTTGATGATGTCTATTCCGATTGGTGTGAGCTGCTACCTCGTGGTTTTGATTTGCATTTCTTTAATAATTGGTGATGGAGAGCATCTTTTCATGGGCCTCTTGGCCATTTGTATGTCGTCTTGGAGAAAAGTCTGCTTAGATCTTCTCCCCATTGTCTGATCAGCTTGTTTGTTTTTTGATATTGAGCTGCATTAGAAAATTCATATTATTTAAAGCACATATTTTTGACATTGACAGTTTGTTCATTCACTTGGTTATTCTGATTATCATTCTAGTAAAAGTTATCATCTGTATATAGAACTATGAAATGTCTTATAGATACCTTTTGTTTGCTTTCAAGACACCTCTAACCTATTGGTGCAAGTTGGAGCATTTATAAACTCTGTCACTACCTGTTTAAACTTTGGTAAGGTGCTTAACTTCTCTGAGCTTCAACTTCCTTGTTTGTGAAATGATTAAATGGCAAATACTTTGGAAGATTGTGGTTAGGATTATGTGAATTAATGTGTGTAAAGTGTTTGGTGCCTGGAGCATAGTAAGTTCTGTGTGAGTGTAGTTCCTGTGGTTCCTGTTATAATGCTCTGTGTTTGCCATGGAAGTTTTTCACTTGAATCTTAATCTTTTGGTTCTAGAGATTTTTTTGTTTATTTATTAGTATCTTTTTCTAATAAAAAATGATTTCTTTTTATGTTTCTAGGCTAAGTTATTCTGCCTAGGTGATAGTGGAAAGTTATGCTTATCTTTGGAGATTCTATTTTTAAATTGTGTCTTCAGCCATCTGGGTCTATTTTGATCCAGTGGTCCCCCCCCCGCCCCCCCTTGGCAACCATTTTTTTTCTCCCCTAGATTCTAGCAGCCACCTCTGTGAGGCCTTCCTCTTATCACCTCCTCTGTCCTCATTGTGCCCTCATCAAATATTAGACCTGGAGGCTGCTATTTTTTTCCCCCTGACTCTACACTGCCTGAAACCTAGTAGGTATTGAGTAAATGCTCAATTTATGAGTTATATAGTGTCTCTGATTTTTCTTCTCCTGTATGACATGTAATACACACCTTATTATTTGTTCTTTATTACTAGCTATTTTAGGCCTTCCCAGGTGGCTCAGTGGTAAATAATCCACCTGCCAGTGCAGGAGATGCAGGGGACGCAGGTTCGACCCCTGGGTCAGGAAGATCTCCTGGAGGAGGAGCGTACTTGCCTGGGAGATCTGGTGGTCAGCGGAGCCATGTGGGCTGCAGTGCATGGGGGCGCAGAGAGTCTGCCACGACTGCAGCCGAGCACATGCACTTGACTTGCAAACTCAGCATTATCTGTAGCGCTTTAAGTCTGCCTGGAGTAACCTCTGTGGAATCCTTGCAGGTTCTAGCAGAAACTGAAGATGCCTCTCAGTCATTTCCAGAATGACCATTGATATTTTACATTTTGTGTCCGTTTCCTGAAAACTCGGCAAAGTATAGTGTTCAAGTTGGCGTTGCTGCTGCTAAGTCACTTCAGTCGTGTCCGACTCTGTGCAGCCCCATAGACGGCAGCCCACCAGGCTCTCCCATCCCTGGGATTCTCCAGGCAAGAACACTGGAGTGGGTTGCCATTTCCTTCTCCAATGCAAGAAAGTGAAAAGTGAAAGTGAAATTGCTCAGTCGTGTCCGACTCTTAGCGACCCCATGGACTGCAGCCTACCAGGCTCCTCCGTCCATGGGATTTTCCAGGCAAGAGTACTGGAGTGGGGTGCCATTGCCTTCTCCAAATTGGCATTAGCCTGATAAAATAAACATTTTGCCACCTTTAAAGTAAAAAGTTGTGACTTCCCTGGCTATCCAGTGATTAAGATTCTGCTTTCCAAACAGGGGGCATTGGTTTGATCCCTGGTTGGCAAACCTAAGGTTCCGTATGCTGTGGAGTGTGGCCAAAAATTGAAAAAAGATAAACATAAAAAGTTGCTGTTCTCCTGATTTGGTCCTTATGCTGTCTCCAGTACTTGTAAGAGCTCTGGAGAAAATGTTTTTTACAAAAGCACAGAGATATCTATACTTGGAAACATTAGAACATTTACAGAAAAATACCAGAAACTCTGCTTAGTGGCAAGACTATCTTTAGAAAGCTGTTTTTGATCAAACTTTCTCTTTTTAGTTAATCTACTGCCACAAGTAGAAATCTATTTGATTAGCTTTACTCTTAGTCCAGTGATTTCAATAAACATGCTTTCCAAGTAACCAATCTCGTTAGTTAGGTGGAAGGAAATGTTGGCGCTCTGACACTGTGCACTATTATACGTCTGATTTGTTAGGCAGGTTACATAGTTAGCCGTCTGACTGAAGAAACGCTGTTAAAGCTGACAGAGATACAGATGCCTTGGTTTGCTTACATGGTGTCTGTTCCATTTCTGTAGCAGCTTTCTCAGCCTTCCAAGTGTATTTTCAGTAGAGAATTGTTGAAGTAGGAAGGTAGTACTAAGTTAGCTGTTGTTTAGCTGTGTGTGTGTGTGTGTGTGTGTATTAGGAGGATGGGCGCTTTACAGTGTGGCGGTAGTTTCTGACGTACAGCACCGTGACTAAGCGATGGGCCTCTGAGCCCCCCTCGGGGTCGTCGCAGAGTGCTGAGTAGGGCCCCTGGGCGCCAGGAGCTGTCTGTCTCACGCGTGGTGGTGTATATGTGTGTGTGTATATTTAGAGGCAGCTCGCCAGCAGCATCTGTCCCACGTGCGGTGGTATATCTGTGTGTGTGTGTATATTTAGAGGCAGCTCGCCAGCAGCTGTCTGTCTCACGCACGGTGGTGTATATGTGTGTGTGTATATTTAGAGGCAGCTCGCCAGCAGCTGTCTGTCTCACGTGTGGTAGTGTATATGTGTGTGTGTGTATATTTAGAGGCAGCTCGCCAGCAGCATCTGTCCCACGTGTGGTGGTGTATGTGTGTGTGTGTATATTTAGAGGCAGCTCACCAGCAGCTGTCTGTCTCACACGTGGTGGTATATCTGTGTGTGTGTATATTTAGAGGCAGCTCGCCAGCAGCTGTCTGTCTTACGCGTGGTGGTGTATGTGCGTGTGTGTATATTTAGAGGCAGCTCGCCAGCAGCTGTCTGTCTCACGCGCGGTGGTATATCTGTGTGTGTGTATATTTAGAGGCAGCTCGCCAGCAGCATCTGTCCCACGCGTGGTGGTGTATGTGTGTGTGTGTATATTTAGAGGCAGCTCGCCAGCAGCATCTGTCTCACGCGCGGTGGTATATCTGTGTGTGTGTGTATATTTAGAGGCAGCTCGCCAGCAGCTGTCTGTCTCACGCGCGGTGGTATATCTGTGTGTGTGTATATTTAGAGGCAGCTCGCCAGCAGCTGTCTGTCTCACGCGCGGTGGTATATCTGTGTGTGTGTATATTTAGAGGCAGCTCGCCAGCAGCTGTCTGTCTCACGCACGGTGGTGTATCTGTGTGTGTGTGTATATTTAGAGGCAGCTCGCCAGCAGCATCTGTCCCACGTGTGGTGGTATATCTGTGTGTGTGTATATTTAGAGGCAGCTCGCCAGCAGCATCTGTCCCACGTGTGGTGGTATATCTGTGTGTGTGTATATTTAGAGGCAGCTCGCCAGCAGCATCTGTCTCATGCGCGGTGGTATATCTGTGTGTGTGTATATTTAGAGGCAGCTCGCCAGCAGCATCTGTCTCACGCGCGGTGGTATATCTGTGTGTGTGTATATTTAGAGGCAGCTCGCCAGCAGCGTTTGTCTCACGCGCAGTGGTGCACATGTGCGTGCTGCTCTTGCAGTTCGTCCCAGCCTTGCCCTCCCCCGACCTGTGTCTGCATGTCCATTCGCTGTATCTGCGTCTGTATTCCTGCCCTGCATATAGCTTCGCCTGTACCATTTTCCTGAATTTCCTCTATGCTCAGTAACATATGATACTTGTTTTTCTCTTACTTCGCTCTATGAAGGATGCTAGGTCCATTCTTTTCACTACAGACAGCCCAGTTTCATTCCTCTCTCATATTGTTGTTCTTCAGTCGCTCAGTCGTGTCCGGCTCTTTGCGACCCCATGGACTGCAGCACACCAGGCTTCTCTGTCCTTCACCAATTCCTGGAGCCTGTTCAAACTCATGTCCGTTCAGTTGATGCCATCTAGCCATCTCATCCTCTTTCGTCCCCTTCTCCTCCTGCCTTCATTCTTTCCCAGCATCAGAGTCTTTTCCCGTGAGTTGGCTCTTTGCATCAGGTAGCCAAAAAATATTAGCGCTTCAGCTTCAGCATCAGTCCTTCCAGTGAGGATTCAGGTTTGATTTCCTGACTGGGTTGATCTGCTTGCTGTGCAAGGGACTCTCAAGGGTCTTCTCCAGACAACAGTTCGAAGGCTTCCATTCTTTGGCCACTTGAGCATTCCATTCTTTTGGCATTTTTATTGTCCAGTTCTCACATCCATACATGACTACTGGAAAAAGCATAGCTTTGACACTATGGGCCTTTGTTAGCAAAGTAATGTCTCTGCTTTTTAATATGCTGTCTAGGATTGTCATAGCTCTTCTTCCAAGGAGCAAGCGTCTTTTAATTTCATGGCTGCAGTCATCGTCCACAGTGATTTTGGAGCCCAAGAAGATAAAGTCTCTCACTGTTTCCACTGTTTCCCCATCTATTTGCCATGAAGTGATGGGACCAGATGCCATGATCTTTGTTTTTTGAATGTTGAGCTTTAAGCCAGACTTTTCACTCTCCTCTTTCACCCTCATCAACAGGCTCTTCAGTTCCTTTTCTGTTGCTGCCATTAGGGTGATTTCATTTACCTGTCTGAGGTTAGTGATATTTCTCCCGGCAATCTTGATTCCAGCTTGTGCTTCATCCAGCCTGGCATTTCGCATGATGGACTCTGCAGACAAGTTAAATAAGCAGGGTGACATATACAGGCTTGATGTACTCCTTTCCCAGTTTGGAACCAGTCTGTTGTTCCATGTCCAGTTCTAACTGTTGCTTCCTGACCTGCATACAGATTTCTCAGGAGGCAGGTCAAGTGGTCTGGTATTCCCATCTCTTGAAGAATTTTCAGTTTATTGTGATCTTTGCAGTCAAAGGCTTTAGCATAGTCTGAAATACATGTCCTGGAATTCTCTGACTTTTTCTATGACCAATGGATGTTGGCAATTTGATCTGTGGTTCTTCTGCCTTTTTTAAATCCAGCTTGTACATCTGGAAGTTCTTCATTCACATACTGTTGAAGCCTAGCTTGAAGGATTTTGAGCATTACTTTGCTAGCATGTGAAATGAGTGCAATTGTGTGGTAGTTTGAACATTCTTTGGCATTGCACTTCTCTGGAATTGTAATGAAAACTGACCTTTTCCAGTCCTGTGGCCACTGCTGAGTTTTCCAAATTTGCTGGCATATTGAGTGCAGCACTTCTGCAGCATCATCTTTTAGGATTTGAAACAGCTCAGACTGAAATTCCATCACCTCCACTAGCTTTGTTCGTAGTGATGCTTCCTAAGGCCCACTTGACTTCGCACTTCAGGATGTCTGGCTCTAGGTGAGTGATCACACCATCATGGTTATCTGGGTCATGAAGATCTTTTTTGTATAGTTCTTCTGTGTAGTCTTGTCATCTCTTCTTAATATCTTCTTTTTCTGTTAGGCCCATGCTGGTTTTGTTCTTCATTGCACCCTTAGTATCTCTTAATACTCTTGAGGAGATCTCTGGTCTTCCGTATTCTTTTGTTTTCCTCTGTTTCTTTGCATTGTTTGCTTTAAAAGACTTTCTTATCTCTGCTTGCTGTTCTCTGGAACTCTGCATTCAGATGGGTATATCTTTCCTTTTTCTCCTTTGCCTTTCAATTCTCTTCTTTTCTCAGCTATTTGTAAGGCCTCCGCAGACAACCATTTTGCCTTTTTGCATCTCTTTTTCTTGGGGATGGTTTTGATCACCACGTCCTGTGCAATGTTAGGAACATTCGTCTATAGTTCTTTGGGCACTCTATCAGATCTAATTCCTTGAATCTATTTGTCACTTCCACTGTCTAATCATAATGGATTTGATTTAGGTCATACCTGAATAGCCTAGTGGTTTTCCTTACATTCTTAAATTTAAGTCTGAATTTTGCAATAAGGAGTTCATGATCTGAGCCACAATCAGCACCTGGTCTTATTTTTGCTGACTGTATGGGGCTTCTCCATCTGTACAATCTCCCATGTGTATGGCTACAAAGAATATAATGAATCTGATTTCAGTATTGACCATTTGGTGACATCCATGTGTAGAGTTGTCTCTTGTGTTGTTGGAAGAGGGTGTTTGCTGTGACCAGTGCATTCTCTTGGCAAAACTCAGTCTCAGCCTTTGCCCTGCTTCATTTTGTATTCCAATCTTCTATGATGAAAAGGACATCTTTTTGTGGTGTTAGTTCTAGAAGGTCTTGTAGGACATCATAAAACCATTCAACTTCAGCTTCTTTGGCATTAGTGTTTGGGGCCTAGACTTGAATTATGTGCTATTGAATGATTTGCCTTGGAAATGAACAGAGATTGTTCCTTTTGTTTTTTGAGTTTGTACCCAAGTACTGCATTTCGGACTCTTGTTGACTACGAGGAGTAGTCCATTTCTTCTAAGAGATTCTTGCCTACAATCATAGATATAATGGTCATTTGAGTTAAATTCACCCATTCCAGTCCATTTTAGTTCACTGATTGCTAGAATGTTGATGGTTCACTCTTTCCATCTCCTTTTTGACCACTTCCAATTGACCTTGTTTCATGGACCTAACGTTGCAGGTTCCTAAACAGTATTGTTCTTGACAGCATCAGACTTTACTTTCACCACCAGACACATCCACAGCTGGGCATTATTTCCCCTTTGGCTCAGCATCTTTGTTCCTTCTCGAGTTGGAGAGCCAGACACAGTGTAGCAACTGAACAGCAGTGTTCATTCTGTGCACGCACCCCATCTTTATCTGTGGATGGACATTTAGGTTGCTTCCAGGTCTTTAGCTCTTGTAAATAGTGCTACAGTGAACACTGGGTTGCATAAGTCATTTTGAATTATGGGTTTCTCAGAGTATATGCCCAGTAGTGGGATTGCTGGTAGTTCTGGTTTTAACTTTTTAAGGAACCTCCATACTCTTCTTCATCGTGGCTGTATGAATTTACATTCCCACCAGCACTGCAAGAGGGTTCCTTTTTCTCCATATCCTCTGCAGCACTTAGGGATTTGTAGATTTTTAATTTCGAAGTGAAGTTTATTGGTTTAATTTTATTTTCAGTTACTGTGAGTCTTTGTTGCTGCGAGTGGTCTTTCTCTAATTGCAGTGAGCAGGGCCTGCTCTTCACGGTCATGGGCTTCTCGTTGTGGTGGCCTCTCTCGCTGTGGATCATAGCTTCCAGGTGCACAGGCTTCATTATTTGCAGAACTCTGGCTGAGTAGTTGTGGCACACGGGCTTAGTTGCCCCAGGGCATGTGGGATGCACACCCATGTACTCTGCATTGGGAGGGGGGTTCTTAGCCACTGTTTCACCATGGAAGTCCAGGTTTGTACATTTTTTGATGATGGCTATTTGGTGGTATCCTGTTGTAGTTTGATTTGCATTTCTCTAATAATGAGCAGTGGTGAGCATCCTTTCATGTTCATTGACCATCCATATGTCTTCTTTGGAAAAATTTCTGTTTAGGCTTTGTGCCCATTTTTTGACTGAGTTATTATTATTATTGTTATTATTTCTGACATAGAGCTGAATGAACTGCTTCTGTATTTTGGAGATTAATCCTTTGTCTGTTCCTTCATTTGCAAATATGTTCTCCCTTTCTGTGGGTTGTCCTTTCATCTTGTTGATGGTTTCCTTTGCTATGCAAAAGCTTTTAAGTTTAACTAGGTCCCATTTGTTAGTGGTGGTATATTTGATCATCTATGAAAATGTCACACCACCATTGACAGGATATTATATATACCGTTCTAACCATTGTAATGAATATATTTAAGAGGTCTTATTTCTGATATTCTTTGTCTTTATCACGGTACTTGCCATTATGCTAGACGCCCAAAGCAGTTCAGTAAGGCAAGAAAAATAAAAGGCAGTAATTAAGAAAGAACTGTCAAAACTCAGTAATTACAAAACAGACAACCCAATAAAAATGTGCAAAACATTTGAATAGACACTTCATAAAGAAGATATTTTATGGATGGTAAAAAAATTACATGAAAAGGAGCTCAGCATTATTAGGGAAATACATATTGAAACCACAGTGAAATACTACTGCATATGAATTAAAATGGTAAAATACTAAAAATACTGACAATACCAGATATTGGAAAAGATGTAAAGAAACTGGTCTAAATGTAAAATGGTACAACAGTTTCTAAAACAATTGGTTAGTCTCTTAAAAAGTGTACCTGCATACATCTGCCAGGTGGTTCAGTTACTTCACTCCTGGGTATTTTTCCAGGAGAAATGAAGGCATCTGTCCACATGAAGTCATAAATATAAACGTTCTGAACAGTTTTATTCGTAGTAGCCCCAAACTGGAAAAATCGCAAAGGTCCATCAGCAGGCAGATACGCAGACCAATAATGATGCATCTATACAATGGACTGTCATTTAACCAAAAAAGAGGAACAGATGATCGACACCCACATTAACATGAGCGAATCATACAAGGAATCTGAAGCGAAGAAGCTGTGTTAAAAAGTTAATGTGTAATTACATTTATATAAAACTCCAGGAAAGGCAAACTAATCTATAGGGATCGATCAGATTGTCTAAGGTTTCGTCAGGAAAGGGGGATGACAGAGGGACAGCAAAGCTTTTTGGGTGATCGTTATCTTAATCATGACGATGTCTCGTGTATGTGTATCAGAAGTTACTGTATCACCTGCTTGAAATACATGTAGTTTATTGGGTATCATTTATACCTCAAGAAAGCTAAAAACAAAAATAAATAGTGTAGGCTCTGCTGTTAGAAAGCCTGGATAAAACGAGACTAGCAACAGGACCCGACTCTTAGGATTGTTATGAGGACTGTGGGTGTTTGGTTTTTTTTTTTTCGGTATGTTTGTTTGGTTTAGTTTTGGTTTGTTTTGTTTTTTAAAATATTTATTTAGCTGTATTGGGGGGTCTTCACTGGGTCATGTGGAGATCTTTCCTGTGGATTGTCTAGTGGCTTGGGGCTTAGTTCCCTGACTAGGGATCAAACCCACATCCCCTGCAGTGCAAAGCAGATTCTTAACCACTGGATCACCAGGGAAGTCTCGGGTTTTGATGAGTGTTCAGAGGCTGAACCAGGGCCTGACTCTCTCTTCACCATTTGAAATGACTGTATCTCATTTTCTAGTGTATCATAAACTCTCAGCAAGCAAGGCACCACACCCCTGCCATCGTCTTGCCTAGTTTGAAACTCAGCATGAGTTTTATGTTACACATATTACACAGAGTGGTGTGAAAGCGTTTTGAGGAACTTTACATTGTTTAGTAATAGAATCAGTATCCTTCAGACATGTACAGCATGGCTAAAGACTGAAAACAGAACTGTGGAATTTGGTATACACTGCTTTGGACTAATCTGTGTATTATGGTATTTACATGTTTAGAGTTATATGGGAGGTATTTTAAATGTTACATTGTCTTAAAGGTGTTTTTATGTTATATGTAAATGTGTATATATGTGTATGTGTATCACACGTATTCTCTGACAATGGTTTCCTTTGGGCTCGCTAATGTCCCTGTCCCCCTGGTTTCTTTGACTTATTTTAGAAGGCCGTTAAGTCCTTGGGAAAATCACTTATGTCATCAGTGAGGAATGCCACCAAAATAGCTTCTCACTTAAGTTCCCATCCCCAGAGCTAACCCACAGGAGGTTCTGATGAATTCAGATATTCAGTAACGTGTATTTTTCTTTCTCCTTTACCACAGGCCCTCTGGTCCTGGAGGCAAGGTCATGTGGTGGATTGTTGGCAGTCAGCAGTCTGTGGAGCTTTTGCAGGTGCAAAGGATTATATTATACTGGGAAAGACCAAGAAGGGGGAGAAAAATGTGAAAATATTAACTATGCAAAAACAACATTCTTCAGAAATTCCAGATTGTTTAGAAGAAGAGAGTTCCACTAGTTTGAGAAAAGAGTGTCTGGGTGGGTGTTGTTGGGGGAGGAACTCCGGCTAAAAAGGTGTCTGTCTGAAAGACAGCCAATTTGTTTTTGACAAATTTTTCATTTTCTTTTTATTAAAGCCTTCACTCAGGCCCTTGGATTATCTTGAAGATGACTTAGCAAGGGCTCTCTGCGCAGAGCCGAGCTGTGGGTGCAGGGCCCCCAGTGCAGCTGTCTGCCTCGAGCACTTCTTGGGGGGCTTCGGCAAATTCTGCAGGAGGCAGTGATTCACGGTCCGTGTGACATGTTTGACAGCCTCGTAGATTAACTAGTGTCAGGAGAGCAGAGGCTGCCCCACAACTTACCGAAGGCTAAACTGCACGGTGTAGAAAATACCGAGATCTAAACATCTGGGCGTTTTGCTAGACATTAAACAAAGAGCAGAGTGACAGTATGCAATGTCGTGCTCTCCATCACTCTGTCATACGCATTTTCTAGTGAGGTTTTAGGGAGAATGCAAAAACTGGAACCAATCTAGTAAGTGAGAGGTGTAACAGTCTGAGAGAGAAAGGCATTTTGTTCTTGCAAATAAAGGTAAGTGAGAATTATGGTTGAAATGAATTGAAACGGAGATTTGCCAGAAAACTATGAACTGTTGGTTTTGATGCAAACCCCATAAACTGACAGCTACTTGGGCTTAGGATACCAGCTTTAGTGGAAAAAAAAAATTCACTTCCGGTTTGTTTTAATGGTCATTGGATGGACTTTTTGTTATAGTGATCAGGAAAACAGAAAACATACATTTTTATAGGATCCTATAGTAATAATTGGACCCATCTGACTTGTAGAACTGATAATCCAAAATAAGACTATTGCCTGTAGATACGAAGCCAGCTCGGATTGATTATGACAGGCAGTTGTTTCCACATGATCCATGTCCTTAGCTGTGTTAAGTGGGTAGGTGGTCTTGATTTGTTTGCCAGTGGTCAGGAGTCCTTACTCCCCGGGACCTACAAGGGTCTGTCTGTGGACCCCCTCTGGGGCCTGGGGGCAAAGTGAGCATTCTGGAAATTGAGTCATACTGGATAAGGAAGGCCACTTCTTAAAGTGAACATACTATAAATTGTCTGTGTGTTAAAACAAATATATATATATTTTCTGGTTTCTTTAAGGAGCTAATTCAAAGATGTACTTGCAACTGTATCATTCCTCTTAAGGACATGTGTGTTCATTACAGTTCCTTTTTGTGAGAAACGTTGTATGATAGGCAGTAAGCACTTAGTTTAGTCAGAGGTGGCAGGAGGTGGGGCTGCGGCAGCAGGGGGAGAAACTTGCTATCAGTGATCTCAGGGGTCTCGGCTGGCAGCCGTTTGAAGCAGGGCTTCGGTCCCAGCCAGAGGTTGAGAACGGGTCACGGTGGTGAGAGCACCGAATCTTAGCCAGTAGACCAGTGGTCAGTGCAAGACCCTGGCTTTTCAACTTTGCAGAAGAAAATTCCCACAGAGATGAAAGGTGAAGTATTTATTAGGTGGAGAAAGGAGTGCAGTACGTGTGGACAGGAACACCCACTGGCAGACTTAGAGTCCCTGAGCCGTGCCTGCGGGGCAGGGTGAATTCCCGTGATGAGGCATTTTTCCCAGCTTTCCTTTGGGCAGTCATTTTGGTTTGCCCAGTTCACAGCCCGGATTGGGTATATCTCAGGTTCTTCTGTGCGTGCGCACATGTCTGTTAGCCAAGGTGGACTCTACTGCAGAGGTTTATGCGTGGAGCATCTCTTAACGTCACTCCCCTTAGATGTCCAAGACCTTTTCTGCGCATGTGTGGTTGCGGAGGTGGCCTGACTTTGAGAATGAGAAATATGTGATCTGGGCAGGGCTCAGCCTCCCGTCCTGTGGCTGTCACCGTGGAGTTTCAGTCCACAGGGAGTGAGTCTCCGATCAGTTTACCGTGGGTCGGGGAGAGGTGGGCAGTCTGCTTCCTGCATCACCAGTATCCACTGTCTGGGTCAGTGGGGAAACTGGGGCCGGGACACCCAGTGGATTTGCCCAGAGCTGCAGCCTCCAGTGCTGGCTGACCTGGCCGAGTCACAGGGCTGTCAGACCTCTGTTCTGTCCGCAGCTGAGGAAGGAGACTTCGGGGCCTCACTAGGCACCAGTTTCCTTACCTGTGACATAGAAGCACCTGCCCGTCCATGAAGAGGTTGTTGCTGGGGTAGGTGATAGTGTGTGGTGGTGTTGAGTCGCTAAGTCATGTCTGACTTTTTTGTGACCCATGGACTGTAGCCCACCAGGCTCCTCTGTGCATGGGATTCTCCAGGCAAGAACACTAGAGTGGGTAGCCATGCTCTCCTCCAGGGGATCCTCCTGGCCTAGGGATCGAACACACACCTGCTGCATTGGCAGGCAGATTCTTTACCACTCAGCTACCTGGGAAGCCCCTGCATAGCGTGTTAGTGTTTGGTAATCTGTAGAACTACATTTAAGGAATTACTATTTCAGTAAAAAGTAAAAGATGTCAGGAAACGAAAAGATGTCATCATCATAGTAGTTCTTAATTGCATGGAGGCGGGGGAAGAAAGCACATTAATAAATTTAGTATACCTTAATCATTGCCTCTACTAGGGTATAGATTTAAAAGCTCCTCAAGACAATTATCTTATTTTTTCAGCTGATGTCTGATAGAATTTGCTCAAGGTCTGCAGAAAATTGTTAGTAGATGTACATGTCTTTAACAGAAGACAAAATTAAATAGGTTTCTTGTTTACATTCCTTGTTTTGAAATTTTAGTTGATACAAATATTGACCCTGAGGAACAAGGTTACTGTTTAAAAACCTTTCTAAAAGATAAGCATAATTGGAAAAAACTTCACATTGTGGGAAAGTGATATTCTGTAAGAATTTGCTGCAAGATTGTGTACTACACAGTATAGAGACGTGAGTCACGACTTGTCACATGGGGCAGCCCATAAGATCTGGCGTGCTTACCCGCTGCCCTTTCAGATGTTTTCGCCTTACATGGCCATAAAGGCAATGATAAAACTTGCCCTTAAACCAGAAATCTTATTTCTCATCCCTGTGTGCTTTTCCAAGTTTAAGATGAATAAATTATCATAGACAAAGCACTCTCTGGTCATCCTTGGAGCTGTCTGGTGCCCATGCTTGCTTTACAAACCACTTGGCACAAATATCCAAAAATGTCCCTTGAGATTGGAGGTGTTGATGGCTTGTCATGCTCAGAAATTCCCTTGGCCTCTGGTCAGGGGTTAAATTAGGGGGGGAAAAATGAACTTTGGCACTGTTGCCAGCTTCCTCACTTCAAGTTAACTCCTAAACATAAAACCATCATTCAGTCTGTGTAATAATGACATATGCTGTATAGTGATATTTGCTATTCTGATGTTCTTTGATTCATTTCCTGTAATGAACACTTACACTCTCTGGGAGAAGGAAGGAAAGCCATGGCTTGAAATTCTATAACAGGGTGAAGGATTATCTGGGTAACAAATGACAGGGCCCAATACAGTCTAAAAGAAACGGAAACACGTTTGTTGCCATTGTTGTCGTTGAAGCCCCATTTGTTTGGGGCTCTCCGCTGGAGCAGCCCTTCCTGCTCCCAGCTAGTGCGTGGGGGACGGTGCGGGGCAGCCCCCGACCGCTGTGCCCTGCCCCACCCCCAGCAGATGTTGGAGATGACAGCTCGACTTACTGTAGGCAGGTGGCCCCTTTGGAGGGGAGAGAACCCTGAGGACACGTGAGATGTTGTTTCACTGTAAAAATGTAATTTCCCCCGAATCTGGTTCTTGGAAGCAGTTAGCCTAACATTAAGTACAAACGTATCTCTAGTGAACACATAGAAAATTGTTTCACATGTGATTTGAACACTAAAGTAGCCTGCAGTTGCTATACCAAGTAATTATTTCCTGTCTAATACGTTAGCGTGTTCCTTGTATTTATTACCAGAGGTTTACAGTTCCCTTAAGTAAAATGTAGAAAATAACTGCATTTTAACTGAAAATACAGCTCCCTGGCTCCCTCCCCATTATGACTGGTTATTCTATCACATGATCTTCACAAGTCCTTCTTACAGCCTCATAAAAAAAACACTGTGAGGTCTGTGAATTAAAGCAGTCTTTGATATTTGAAGACATTTAAATTGACATTAATAACTTTCATAAAATAAAGTTTCCTTCATGGTAGTAAAATTAGGACCTATTTCAGCATATGTGTTTTTGTCTCACTTTTCTTCATATTACTTTCAGGAAACAAATCACTGGGAGAATATTGGCAGGCACCTAAAGGAATAGTGAACTTCGCTGATGGCCAAAATAAGTTCAATTTACAGTATCTAAATTTAGTAGAAGACAAATACTTTTCAACATGGGTGATTCGTGAGAGCCTGAGTGGTCAGACGGAGGACTGATAATGTCCTTGTCAATGTTTAAGCCTTTTTAGTTGGTTTAGGTCAGTTTGAGACATTTTCAAATGGGAAAATGGTTATGCACTTAGGAATTTAAACAACTGGACAAATTTGTGTTTGTCTTACTCCTATATGAAGGTCACTGTGTAATGAAACAGTACTGCTTCTGGAGCCAAGATACATGTGACTTTGAGTATTGAAGGCGGAGTAAATGGTTAAGTGGTTTAAAAGAGAGAGTAGCGTTTGAGGATTGAGTCCACGAAATTTTAAAAATACTTGCAGTTTAGCAGGTCTCTGAATTTCAGGCACCTTTTCGATTGGGAGGAAAACGTTTCCTATTCATAACTCAGAGGTGGCTAAAATAAAAGGCAACCTAGCATACATGTTTCTAGTTTTATTCTTTAGCCCTAAGATTTGTGCCCTTCTGGGTATATCTTTCAAGAAGTCAGCAGCATAATAAATAACCTAATGTTACCAAATGGAGGAGGTTCAGTTTCATGATCTTATTTCAGCAACGTATTTAGAAAGAGATTTGGCAGAGATCAAATGACCTCCTTGTCCACACAACCCAGAACTTAAGAGGGAGAGGCTGCTATTTCTGGAGCATCCTTGACACACGTGTTGTGTTCAGCTCTTAGAAAACTGTCCAACTTCAGTGTGGGTCGTGGAAGCTGAATCTTCAGGAAACCCTTTTGGGCTTACTGCTTCAGTCTTTTTTAGGACTTTGGGGGGTCTGCCATATCTCTTTGTATCATACTGAATAAAATATTGATCCCAGATACTGTGATTTCTGTTAAAAGAAAAAAGAAAAAGTCTTCCAGTTCCTCTGTCTGTACATGCAGACCCCTTTAAAATATGTGGGTTTTTTTGAAGATCCATTTGGCAGTCACGGAATTTAAATAAAGAGGACACAGCCACAAGGAAGAACTCGGGCTTGGATCAAGACTGACTCTAACAAGAAACGAGCTTAGAAATCTTGTTACCGTAGCTGTGCTGTTGACCAGAAGTCTGGAAATACAGAAAAACGTGCTCTCTTAACCGTTAAAAACCCAGCCATGTATACCAAAAGTCCCCACAGCAATACACGTTTCCCTTTGCCAGTTTTGCCTTGGAGCAGAAACCACAGCAGCGCTTTGGAGTCAGAGAGGATAGGCCCGTGGAAGGCACGGACCCCTGAGACCCATGGGGTGCAGCAGCGCCTCTCAGACGGGGCGGGGTCTGACCACAGATCCCCCCATGCACACAGGTTTGTGAACTGCTTCCCAAGAGAGCAAGATGCATTGCGGGGCCTTTTTTTAAACTTGAGCATATAAAATATCCTGTCACCTCTCTGATATGCAGTGAGACATCACTGCCACGCAGCAGAGCATGTGGGTAAAGATTTTGCTGTGTGCTTCCTGTTCTGGAATCAGTCAAGTGGATGTAATGATAAAGTATTTTTGGCGGAGTTAGGAGGAATTCTAGAATAAAAATTATAAAATGCCGTGTAACGTGGTAAACAATGCCTCACTTGTGTGTGGCGTGTTTTTATGTGCACAGGTGGCTTTGCAGCTGCAGTCACCACGCCTCTGGACGTGGCCAAAACAAGAATCATGTTGGCAAAGGTAAGTGGTAAAATAATGTATCGGAGACACAACAGATGCTTGTCTCCATTAGGGCCAGGGCTTATGTGTATATACAGTGAACAAAGGTGGCAATAATACCTGTAAGTTAGCAGCCTTACGCTGCCTGTTGAATCACGAATGGAGCTGCCTTTGGACAAAGCACTATCCACAGGAATCACTGTGATGGCTGTCTGTTTGACATCATTTTCCTCCATATTATGTGAATAGGTAGGGCTGGTAGGGCCTCTGGCTGGTAATACTCTTTTCAGAAACTCCCTGTTTTTACTGGTGACAGTCGTGAGGCTCAGAGAGTTGGCCTGCTTCACGCCAGGCAGCAAGTATGAGGCTCTGAACTTATATCATGCTTATTAAGCTTTCACCAGATGAATTAGGACAGTTTTCAGAACTGTTAACAAATGCCATGAAGAAAAATTATCTTTAAAACAACTGCATCAAGACTTCAGAGAAGTCCATGGAACATACCTGAACCAAAACGATGACTCTGAAAGGTCAAATCGCAGTATGAAGCTTCGTAGGGCAAAGCCAGCTTTAAACTGAACGTAGTGTTCTTTATTGGATGTGTGCATTAGCCACTGAGAGAAGTTTCACAATACCATTATACTGATTACTCCCCACCCTTCTCAGATCAATTACACCGCTTCCCATCGGTTTCCTGGTCAGTAGTTGTATGTGAATTGTCTGGGGAAGCTCTGCTCATTGGTTGATGATGAGAGAACTCACCTGGAAAAGCTGCTTCAGGTGGGATTTGGGCCAGATCAGGGCTTGCTGGCGGCTTCAGATGTGAGGGCTTCTAGTCCAGTGAGAGCCAGGGAGCTGATTCCCTAGGGACTCCCCAGTCTGCCTGAAACTGTCCTAGGGGAGGGTGTTGGGGAGCCAGCTCTAAGTAGGTTGGGGAATTTTGTGAGATGACGTCTTCGCTTTGTCTTTCCTTGCAGGCTGGTTCCAGCACCGCAAGTGGGAATATCCTCTCTGCCCTGCAGGCGGTTTGGCGGACACAGGGGCTGTCGGGGTAAGGCCAGGAGGGGAAGCCTCTCCACCCTCCTCCTTCTCTAGTCCAGTGTCAGGCACACCCACCCTTCTTCCTTCTGCTCGTCCTGATCGTAGAAGACATCATGTCTGATGTTGCGTATGTGAGGTGCTGTTACACAGACGAGCTGACGCAGTGTTGCAGCTGGTGGGTCCCATCTCAGTGTCGGGTGATGTCCGTGTGTGCGGCCCCTGCCGGGTTCTGGGCTGCAGCAGTGAGAAAGCCAGCGTCCGCTTGTGTAAGGTAGGACCCGAGTGACGAAGGTAGCGTTGTTAGAGGAAAGCATTTGTGGTTTGGGACACTTTTACCTATCATTAGTTACCACCTTCAACACAGCTCAGTGCGTGACACCTCCCTTGAAGCCCACAGCTTTGTATCGTCAGCCAAGTGCTTCATACTCTAGCATGGTGTCCCACAAAGCTGTCTTTAAAATGCTATTTCAGTACTGCTTTTACAACATGCAAACCTGTCCAAGCGCTTCCCCGGTGGGTCAGCAGTGAAGAATCTGCCTGCAGTGCAGGAGACACAGGCTGATCGCTGAGTTAGGAAGATCCTCTGGAGAAGGAAATGGCTACTCACTCCAGTATTCTTGGCTCGGAAATCCCATGCGGAGGAGCCTGGCAGGCGACAGTCCATGGGACAGAACTAAGCGACGAGGCACCAACGCTGTCTGCAGGTTGGGATCTGTACAGACGGGTGAAATCATGGTTCTCTCTGGAATCATCTCCAGGGATTTTCCTGAGAGCCCCCCCTCCGTTCAGGGAAGGTTGAAGGGCGCCTGGTGACCAGGCCAAGCCACAGTAGTGCCGCCGCCTCACCGCAGAGCTGTGTCCGTCGGTTCTGTGGCTAGTTTTGTGTCCCTTTGGCAGGTTTTGTTGCAGCTGGTTGAGTCTGGGGAGCCTGGCGCAGGTCAGCCAGGCCTAGGCAAGGGGCTTCTGTAGGAGAGCCCCGTCCTCTGTTCACGGCAGCTGGCGGTGTGGCCTCAGTGACTGCCTCCTCGCTGTGGGTGCTGCGGCCTGAAGGACACGGGGTGTGGGGACGAGGCCGGGCCACCTGAGGAGTGGGCGAGCCCGGGAGGGCAGGGGCGTAGCCCGTCTGTCCTGAGTGAGTGACTCCCGGCTCGTCGATGGTGAGGACGTAGGAATCTGGTTGCTCACAGTTGAGACACGTCGATTTTGATGTTAGTTCCTCTGAAGAAAGAAATGGTGTGGCGGAGGTGGGGGCCACGGAAAAAGAGCTATGAAGTAGCCCGGAAAAGACTCTCTGGGCTTCAGATAGTGACTGGGCCACACAGAGGGGTTGCATGCAATAGCTGTTTTAGGTCATCATGTCCAAATGCTGAATTTTACCCATCTGTTTCGATATCATTCTTAAGAGTCTCTGGCAACTGTTGGGTCTCTGCCCCAGACTGTAGCCCTGTGGAGTCTGAGTGGGGCTGTAGCCTGCTTGCTGTTTTCAGGAAGGTGGTATTGTGTGTGAGGGTGGCTTTGTTGGCAGGACTGCGGCACCAGAAGCTTGCGGAGGAGGGGTTTCCCTGAGATGATCAAAACTTAACCTTCCCTGTCCTGGTGGTGGCGTCACTGGGTGCTCCCTCGTGGGGCCACGCCAGGATCGCAGGCAGAGACAGGGTGTCATCCTCATGCAGAGGGCCTGTCCCTGTCCCTGCTGTCAGCCCTGTGAAGGGATCTCATCGTCCAGAAGCTTCTTGAGTCTTGGGCTCCCACTGGTATGCCCAGCGCGGTCCTTAGCAGAGTGTTCATTAGCTTCTCATTAATGTGATAAGAGACACATAATTTGACAAGGGAACTGTAACAAAAGGCAAAGAAGCAAAGGCCCTGCCCATGTGGGCAGCTGTTCTGAACAGTGGGCCTGGGTTTCTGCTGCTTCCTCTGTCCTCCGCGCAGAGTCCCCAGGGCTCCTGGTGGTCCTGGAACACGCCTGGGCTTTGCAGAGGGTTCATACATGTACACACACCCCTCACGCCCCAAGCCCAGCTCGGGGCTGGTGCTGAGCTCTCGGCATCCGTTAAAGCAGTGACGCACTTTGGTCACTCTGGGGAGGGTGGGGGTAACCATATGGCACAGACTTGGGAGATGTGCCCGCAGACAACTTGGTTTCTCAAATGAAAATACCAAACGCTCGTCCAGCGCAGCGGGCCGAAGGCAGATGGGAAGCCTGTTCATCCGGCGCTGCTCCGCACTCCAGCTCGTCGCCTGGCCTGTGTGTCTCTCCTGCGCCTTCCCGAGCTCACCGCCTCTGCCGAGCCCCTTGCGTGGCGCCCGGGGTGTCGGCTCTCCCGCGTGTGGTCCCTCCAGTGAGGCTCCGCTCTGCTCCAGCCGCCGTGTCTGGGTCTGGTTGGGATGCTCACTGGACAAATGACTTTATGTTAAGGCTATAATGATGTTAACAGACTCAGCTGTCATCTAGTGAAGCCGTAAACTGCTTCCGTCTGCCCCTAGCGTGGAGCAGCAGAGCTCCTTAGCAGCGGGAGCAGAACGAGACTCAGGCTGTGGAAACAAGTCGGGGAGGGAGGCTCCTGTGGCAAGTGCAGTTTCCGCAGCTCAGCCTCGTGCCCTCCTGGCCAGCATGTCTCTGTGGGGTGGGGGCTGGGAGGTGAAGCTGTTCTCTGGGTCGGAAGGACCTAGGGGCCTCAATGCAGAAATTCAGGGACACCTCATATAGAAACAATTTGCACGGTGCTGCGCTAAACAGCTTTTTCCTTACAAGTGTGTTTTCATCTGTAGAATTTTCATGTGGACAAGAAAAAGAGGTTCTTATTTGGGGTATCATTTTAGTTGGTGAGTTAAATTCGCAGCTAACTAAACCACCGACCCCCAGAACTCCTCTCAAGTCTGTTTTCAGAAGTGCTGAGGGCTGCGTGGTGGGGTGGTCTGAGGAGCAGGGAGCTGGCCTCTCCTGGCAGTTGACAGGGGGCAGCTGGGCAGCCGTGGACTAGGCTGCCCTTGTGAGGCCGCCTCCTTGTCTGGGTCTTGGCGCGTCTCCCTTTAGCTGAGCATGAAGGTTTCCCAGGCTGTCAGGGCTACTCCAGGCTCCCGTTGGCATAATGTATTTTCAGCTGTCCTCCCTAGATCTGATCCAAAGTATTTTTAGTAGTGAATTCACTAGTTCTGACTGTGTAATTTTGTTTTTTGCATATACAAGTAATATTGTTGGTAAAAAGGTTCAATTATTACAGACACATAGGCGAGGAAAGTCTCCTCAGAAAGTTGAGGACACATGTCAGCCGTGTTTGTCCAACATGCAGTCATATTACACCGCTCTGGGACTTCTTTTAGAACGCATTTTGTCTGTCTGCCATGTGAGTCCCTGTGGACAACCTTATTTTTCAGTTGCAGAATCTCCCAGGTTTGTCTCCTGTACCAGAATCTGTAATCTGAGAGTGGGTTCTTTGCAGTTTTTATTTCATCAGCGAAACCACGATGACCATCTTTGAACAAATAACTGTGTGTTGCTCTGGGAGTGTATTAAACAATGATTGTCCAGTTTACAACCCCAGTAACATTGTTCTTTTACTTTGCATTTCTTTGCTTATTCAAAAGTTGCAACTTGGATGGTGACTGGCCTTCCCTAGTGCCTGGGGAGAAAACCTATAAAAAGGTGCTGTTCCCCTCCCAGCTGGAACAGCCCATCTGTGTTGCCCTTCATTAGAAGAGAAAGAAAACGGGATCCATGGAGATTGGATTCCCCAAGTGGGGATTTAAGGACAAAATGGGACCAAGTGAATCACGGGGAGGAGCAGGAGAGTCGTTGGTAATCTCCCGAAACGCCCAGGGCCCACTTCAGGTCTAAGGTGTCGGGGCTCCAGCCTTCCCCAGGAGTCAGCTCACTGACAGCTTTATTAAAAAGTCCATTTCATCGTGTCTCGACACAAATGGTGTCAGAGTTGTTAACAGAACTTTTGTGGGGGTCGAGTGAGTTTGGACTGACTGCTGGACTTAGCGGTGGGTGCTCACAAGTAAGCTCTGTTTGGTATTCGGCCACTTCAGCCAGCAGACAGCTGGGCTCCAGCTCCAGCAAGTCTGCTCGGGAATGTAAGTGCCATTCTGAAAAGAAACACACACGTCTAAGTGCTATGCGGGGTTTAATGAGCATGGTGTGCTAAGCTGAGCGAGCTGTGGGTGTTGGAATTTAGCCTTTTTTACACACACAGGTTTTAAAAACTTCTCCTCTTGCCTCCCACCAGGTTATTTGCAGGTGTCTTCCCTCGGATGGCAGCCATCAGTCTGGGAGGTTTCATCTTTCTTGGTGCTTACGACCAAACTCGAAGCTTTCTGTTGGAACTTGGCAGAGAGAGCCCCTGAATCAGAGATGGCCCCTCCCTTCAAGAAAGGACCCTGCTGTGAGAAGAGTTTCCCTTCCAGTGAGCAGCTGTCCAGCCATCTGAACAACGAGACACAGTGCGGAAGTCCAGTCCCACTCGGGTTACAACATGGAGGACATGTCTTCCGCGCTGCAGGCTGGCTGGGGTGACGTCATCGGCTCGTTTGCCAGAGTTGAGAGAGAAAATGATGTCTGTCCACCGTGGTACTTTGAACATTTTTTTCCTCAACTCCTTAATAAATAAGCATGGCAATGCTGAGTCCAGGCCCTTTCAGAGCCTTCATTTGATCTGTATCTGATCTTTCATTTCCTGCCACCTGATAGTGGAGTCAGCCAAAGGCAGAGATGCTTACAGTTTTAAGAGAATGGCTAGAAGGAGACTTAGGGAAAAGGCTGGGGATGTGGGCGGGTTTTTCCCCTGGGTTAATTCTAGTTGCATCAGCTTACAGCTTTGTGTAAAAAGAATGAAGTACAGGTGCACGGCAAGCATCCTTGCTGGGTAACCAAGCTGCTGGTCTTAATGACCATCAGATTTCACCTATAAACACACTTGTATTATTTTACAGAGAGGTGTCCAGCTGCTCATGTGGTGTCTCGTGAGAGAGAACCCAGTCTCGGCTCAGTGACTAGGTGGGCCGTCACTGACCTCTCTCACTGTTTCAGACTCAAAGCAAGGGCCGGGGCTGGCTTTGGAAATAGGGTGGTTTCATCCTTCCTAATCAGTAAGGTTCATTGTTAGGAATTTTAAGCTCTACACTGGAAATCGAAGAGACGAAGTAAGGTCACCATTCTGGAGCTTGACTGACTAATAAGCTCCAGGTGTTAGAAAAATTCAGAGAGAAATCTTAGGAATCTGGTGCTGGCATGTCTTCCCTGGAGCAACAGTATACAGTTGCTTTGACTAAATTTTTTTTTCCTTTTCAAGAAGAAGTGAAAGGGTAATTAATTAGGGCAGGATGACTCCCTTACAAAGGCAGTCTCTGGAATTTAACCAGCCGTGCTTCATCCTGTTTATGTAGGTATAAAACAACCCACCACACACTTAACATGTTATAAATGAACCTTTATTAAAGACACTTCAATGCCATTTGTTAGACACTTCAATATTTTACATGTTTTTCAATGTACATTGTACCAAAATTTCTATAAATAAATAACTTTGTACATAAAAGTAATACTTCCTCTTTCACATTGCCTCTCAGAAGCAGCAAATTCACATATTTTGTGGAAGTAACAATCAGTTAACTGTTGAGAACAGAACTCTAGATGTGCTTACCTTTTGGAACAGTGGTGACACCTGGCAGTGAAATTTAACATAGGTAAGTAACCATTCCATCAACACGTCCCCCTTCAGCTTTTTGGCTAAAGGAACTTGGCTTTCTGAGATTTTTAAGGACCTTGTTTCAATGTAATTTTTCCTGAAATACACATTGGCACTCACAAGATGGTTAGCAACAGGTCTCAAAAAAAAGTGCAAAAATCCCCAAAACCCAGGACGAGGGGCTGATCTCTGAGAGTCCAAGCCCGGGGCCATCTGGGCGAGGGAAGGACATGGCCAGGCCTGCTCTGGATCCTCAGTAGAGACGTATGAGCCCTGAAAAGCGAGGGCTCGGGTTTTTTTCTCCCCTAAGGCCAATGTAATATTAATTATGTCTGCAGAACTACAACATCACTATTGAAAAATCCACAGGTACCAACACCACCAGCAGCCTCTATCTTATTAAAAAGCCTCAAATGACCATTGAATGATACTGACAAGACCACATCTGCCTTTCTCACAGAAGGAAGAAAGGCATCCTAATTGTTGGAACCAATTGCTTGTAGTGGATTAACAACCTGTATTCCACCTGTTAGAGAAAGAACTTAAACCTACGAGAACGCCTTCACCGTTAAGGAATGTGACCGTCTGCCCCTCCGAGCTCTACGGGGAGGTCCCCGCAACGATGTCCACACACAAGCAACCATAACAGGAAGCTGCTTCCACTGCAAACACAGCCTCTGGTGGTAAAGCATCCCAGGGTCTGTACCAAGCCAGGCGCCTCCTTTCCACCCACCACCAAAACCTCCTGTGAACAAATGTGGTTTGTAGCTTCAAGGAACTCCATGCATTAAGGCACCAGAACTATCCCCCCCTCCAAAATTAAACAGCAACCAGGTATGAAAAATAATATTGTCAACATTGTACGATTTTTGTTAACCATGCACTAAAGATTAAAATAGCCTCTGAAAAGATATATATAATATATATGGCATCTCTGAGAATCTTATGTACAAGGGTACCCAATACTTCTCTACCTTTTGTACACGCTAGCCTCTTGCATTTCTGTGCTTCCACCTCAAGTCCTTTCAGACTCTTGCCGCTCCACGTGGAGGTGAGAACTATGTACAAATCAGTGATGCCCGAAGCCAGGCTCCCTCGTGGCCTCACCCACCTCTTTCCTGCAGACGCCATGAGAGCCGAGGTAGACAAATCCTAGCTTTTCGGTGCAAACAGCAGTGGTGTGCTCCGTCTCCCGGGGGACTGTCTTGTCAGGGGGGTGGACTCGGAACCGGAGTCACAGGCTTGGGGGATGTGTCCGTTGGAAAGAAGCAAGTGCTGGCCTTCACCGGGCACGTCAGGGGAGCCCAAGGTGGCGTCCGCGAGCTCAGGCTTGCCTGCAGTTAACACAGATGAAGGCTGGAGGTCTAATGAGTCCGGCTCACACAGCCGTGCTAGAGTCCAAGAGGATGCCCCTAGGAGGGGAGAAAGGAGAGGCCACGTCAGCCCGGCCACACACCCCCACTGGAGGGCGACCCCCGGGGGACAGCGCCTTACCTTTGCCATCGAGAGGTGCCGCGGGCCTCTTCAGGGCGGCCTGCGTTCTGTCGTGGTTACTGGGGTAGAGGGGCCCCCTGCTCGCATGCAGTGGAGGGTGCGGGTGCTCACTCGGGCTAGGCTCCTGGCTGCTCGGGGTTCCCGGCTGTCTGCTGTCCCTGGGCTGAAGGCGGCAGGTGGGCTCCTGGGAGTAACCGAGCGTGTCAGCGCTGCAGTCACCGCACCCCGTTGGGCCGCCACGCTCTGTGGATGAGACGGAGAACCATCACTGGACTACTCTGTAAGGCCCAAGCCCTGCTCTCGTCACCCTCCGTAGACACCTCCCCTCCCAAGTCCGTTCACAGAAGGATGACTGTGGCCAACACCAAGCTACTCCTGAAGAACAGAGGTCTTCCACGTTGAAATGCTTCAGATTAATTTCTTAATCAAAGTGTGAACTGATACACTGATCCCAGGGGAAAATCCGGTGTGCACGAGGTGTTGTGCAGTGCCAGCCGTCTCTTGAACAATTAGACACCTAGTGTCAGAGTGGCCCTGGTAAAGAGGCACCTCTGTCACTTAAAAATGTAAACTCATGCTTAACACACCATAGTATCAGTTGAGAGACCTATTCTGGGATTTAAAAAGAGCCAGGCCACACTGCCTGTTTATAGAGTGAGTGCCAAATTCTGAGATGGTTTGACATCAATTATTTGTCTCCCCCCACAACTTTCCTGTAGCGAGTGGGTCAACTCAGATTTCGACTTCAAGAGCTAAACACTTTTTCCTGAGGAAAGCTGCTCGTACCCATTGTCCTCTGGGGGCCGGGTGGGCCGTCAGCCTTCTCCCCCACTTTCCAGGGCTCCTTGGTGAACCCGACGCACAGCTTGGGCTGCCTGCACAGAACACCGTGAGCTTCCACCTCGGGAAAGAGGCCTGCGTCTCTTGGACAAACACCTGCAACAGACTCCCATCCGGTTAGACGCCCTTCCTCTGAGGTGCGCTTAGCGCTTCAGACGACGCTGTGTGAAAAGAGTGGGCAAGGCAGCCAGCACAGCGACACTACTCGAGAGGTTCCTCCCAGGGGTTTGTTCCTGGGCTGATAACCCAGAGGTCCAATGAGGCCCCTTTTCTAACACTGCCTTCACACCAGGCAGGCCATGGTGCCATGACGGTGAGCACTTCTTGTTTGGATAAACTCACTCCCCCACCCCGTTCCTGGGGGCACTTCCTACTCTGAAGAGCAGGCCTGGGCAGTCTCCCTGCTCCAGGAATGCGGGTGGGGGGTGTGTCTGAAGGGGTCTCGTCTTTGCTGCTCTTCCTGCAGGCAGTCCTACCTTATCCGGATTAGGAGATGGTAAACCCAACAGAGACCTGGTGGAACTTGGCACAGGTTAAGTCCCTAAAGACCCACCAGCAGACTTGAGTCATCCAAGCTGCAGGGTCCCCGTGCTTAAGAGGATGCGCCCGGGCTGAGGCCCTACCGTTGCTCTCCAGATGCCCGTTGGCCTGGTGGCCACCTTCCGTCCTGACCACCGTCTCCTGTCGGTCCGAAAGTGTCCCCTGAGAAGAGAGGTAGCTCGGGACGTCTGGGGGCACGATGGTTTCATCTGCAAGCAGACAAGATCGTCACACACCAGGGGTCCTGATCCTTTGTGGTGACGACACAAGCAGACGTGGGCGCCGGGGAGCCGCTGTCAAGCTGCGCCCTGGAAGCCCTCCTGGCACCTGCTTAGCCTGACTTTACCCAGCCATTGGGACAGTGTCTGTCTCCCTTCTCATCACCATGCCCCAAGAGAAAAATGGCCCAGTGAAATCCCTACAGCCACAACCCACACAGCAGCAAAGCCCGATGGCTCAGAAAACTGCACAGTTCGTAATGGACTTGCATTGAGAGTATTGCCATTAAAATGTGCTATCCTCAAAAGATAACATGGTGTCATTCTCTAGCCTCCTTCCCAAACATTCCGGCCGTTCCCCTCCCCTGCGAGTCGCCGCGGCGGCTCACCTGTGTTCGTGACGCTGTACTCCTCGCTCTTCTTCCTGGTCTGGTAGATGATGCACACCCAGACGAGGGAGGTGAGCACGATGCTGCACACCACGGCGATGGTGAAGATGCCCACGGTGGTGCCGTCCTTCCTGCAGCCCGGGGTGGGCAGGACGCTCAGCTGGCTGTGTGCACGCTCCGTGCCCAGCGCGTTGGACATCTCGCAGGTGTAGCGGCCCGCGTCTTCCAGCACCACGTTCTGAACGACCAGCAGCTGGTTGCCGGGGGTGAAGTGGTGGCGTTCGGTGAGGCTCAGGGGCCGGTCCCCCTTGAGCCAGGTGATGCGGGGCGGAGGGCTGCCGGCCGCCTTGCACTGCAGGGCCACCGTTTCTCCCACAGACACCACGCGGTCCTCCAGCGGCACTGCCAGGGACGGGGTCTCTGCAAGAAAGTGGGGGTGTCACCGTTTCTCTGTGGACCTCGGCTATTCTAGGTCTGTCTGTCTCCTGGAACAAGGACAATCCAACGTGTCATGCAGTGCCATCTGGGAGCTTTTATCAGAGTGGCTAGGTTTTCTACCAGAGGGACTAAGCTGTGCTGTCTGGGGATGAACTGACCTCAAGCCACAGAACCCCCATGGTTCTCACACTGCCCGGTGACAGGCCCACGTCTGTCCCTCTTGACCCACCTTGCCTGCCTGAGGAGAGGGCAGTTCTTCAGAGTATCTCACACCTAAGCTCTGTGGAGACTAATTCAATGGCTTTTTTGGTTTGTTTTTTTAAGAGAGGGAACCACTTGTTTTGCTTAAAGTAAAAACCGCCTCTTGCACTCCCCCACCCCAGGCTTCACAGGACAGTCTGAGAACCGTGCCTCTAGGTCCCTATGATGTGTAAGAAAATCACACACAGACACACACACACACACACACACACACACTGACACACTCAGCGTACCAACCTAGGACAGTCAGGGTGGCGTTGGCCGAAACGGAGCCAGCCGAGTTCTGGGCAGTACAGCTGTAAACGCCCATGTCGTCTATCTTTACATCCGTGATGAAGAACACGTCGTCATCCGGCATGACGTGCATGCGGCGCTCCCGAGCGGCAGGGAAGTCTGTGCCTCCGTCCTTCTGCCAGGCGATCTGGGGGTTGGGGTGGCCAGTGGCTGCACATTCGAGGCGGGCTGTGGTGCCAGTCCGGATGGCGATGTCGTGGGGCATCTTGGTGAAGGAAGGGAACACTGCAGAGCAGACAGAGTCGCCTGTGGAACGCTGCATGCAGAGGCCGGGAGCGGCTTCCGTCGGACTGACTCCCCCACTCCCGAGTGTCAGCTCGCCACTCACCGCCCTTGGTGCAGCGTCCGCCTAGGACCACCCCCACCGGAACCAGGAGCAGGGCTTTCTGAGCGCCGCCGACTGCTCCTGCCGCACAAGCAGCAGTTATCACCTCCTCTCATCGCGCACACAAGGTTGGCTTGGACCCCTTCAATGGAAGGTTCCCCTGAAACATTGTCCTACTGTCTGTTCTGTGGTGACCAGTCTGAATAGGGATACCCCGTAAGTGCCAGGGCCTGATGCCTACCTGCCTGCTTTGGTCACCCTGAGGGAGCCTGAAAAACAAGGACATCTGCTCCTGCCAGGTGCTATGGCAGGGAACGTGACATGCTTTCACCCTGGAGAAGGCAAGAGGTTGGCTCTTCCGTCTTGAAGAAAGCCCATTTAGGAACCTTGGTGCTGGAACCATTTAACTAGATTTGCTAAATCAAGAGAATCGTGCTACGTTGCAGGGCAGAGTGCTATTAACTGCTCAAGCTATCTACCTCTCTCTACCCTAAACTCACTACAACAAACAGCAGCCCTGAAGAGAGCCATCTTGACAGGCTCTAGAGCTGGCTGCCGAGTAAAAAATGCTTGTCAGACATCTGCAAGACCGTTCTGCTCCTGGGTCACTGGCCCACAGCTCACTGGCCTGGCCACCAGCCCCAATGCTGGGCCGTCTCCTTGGAGGGCAGCTGCTTCCCCAGCATTGGGGTGCACTTGGAATCTGGCTGCCAGGCATCTTGGGCTGAGGAGGATAATAAGTGGTGGGTGGGGGTGGGGAGAAAATACAAGATTTGGCCTTACCTACAATGTACTTTAATGAAAGTGAAGTGAAAGTCACTCAGCCGTGTCTGACTCTTCATGACCCCATGGACTCTACAGTCCCTGGAATTCTCCAGGCCAGAATACTGGGAATGGGTAGCCTTTCCCTTCTCTAGGGGATCTTCCTGAGCCAGGGATTGAGCCCAGGTCTTGCGCATTGCAGGTGGATTCTTTACCAGCTGAGCCACAAGGGAAGCCTACTTTACATAATAACTGCATTAAAAAAACATCACCCCAAAAGAATCCACTGAGAATAAACCCTACAATCTGCTATTCCTGAGCCCAAGCCAAGCCACAGCGTGTGACAGAATGACGCCTCCCATCTCAGTCATTTCCAGATGGATGACAGAGCAGGCCCCGAGCGTGGCCTGCAGGAACCGGACCCCCAAGAAAAGGCGGCGTACCATGCACGGTGAGCTTGGCCTTGTGCGAGTAGGAGGAGCCGAAGTGGTTGGTGATGACGCACTGGTAGCGGCCCTCGTGCGCGAAGGTGAGGCGGCGCAGGTGCAGGACGGTGGTATACTCCATCACCTCCCCGTCCTGCGCGCGCACGTGGGCGAAGTTCTCCATGTCGGCGTTGGCCAGCGCCTCGTTGTCCTTCTTCCAGGCGAACGTCATCGGGGAGCTGCTGCTGCTGGCGGCCGAGCAGGTGAAGCGGACATCCTTGCCCACCACGGCTGTGATGGTCTCTGGCTGAGTGATGATCTGGGGCTTTGGCAAGTCATCTGGGGTGAGAAGAGCCAGCTGTAAGGCACTGGGGCCCCTTCAGGACATGGGAACCAGCTGCAGTTCTCGCGAACAAGAAACTCAGACCTCAGTGGCTCCCTGAGCACCCTCAGCTCTACCAGATACGGTCAGGGACGTGCACTGTGGTTATCTGACCATATCTAGTAACAGCTCCATGAACAGTGATCCCTCCGTGATCACACCCCTTGATTACAGGCACATCCACCAGTGCTCGTTATCAAACAGTCCTCAACTTCCCTAAGGCTGCAGCTTTACTCACTCATTGTCAGAGAAAACTCACAGAGCATCGTGAACCACTCTGAATGCAGAGCGCCCCCGCCCCTCAAACTTTACTCCAAAGGGAGTAGGGTATGAAGTACCTCCAGAACATCACTTACTTCCCTGGTAGCTCAATTGGCAAAGAATCTGCCTGCAATGCCGGAGACCCGGGTTTTGATCCCTGGGTCGGGAGATCCCCTGGAGAAGGGGATGGCTACTCACTCCAGTTTTCCTGCCTGGAGAATCCCATGGACAGAGGAGGCTGATAGGCTACAGTCCATGGGGCTGCAAGAGTTGTACCCAACTTAGAGACTAAACCGCCACCACCAGAACATCAGAATAATGGCTTGTGAAAATGGGCACCTCTATTAAAGCAGTGAGACCATTAGCAAAAATGATCACCGTCAGCTTTTTTGGAATCTTAGGAAATAACTGGTAACAACCCATGGAGTGCTGCTTCAAGAAAACACTTGAAGAAAAGTGACCTTTCTGGCATAACTTACCCGAGGTCCCACTTCTCTCTCCCCAGCTCTATGGCAGCATTAAAACCCCACAAGCCTAGTAACTTGTGAGGTGAGCAGGATGGGCTGGGCACACCCACAGAGCTGCATTTACTTGACCTGGTCCAGTCTGCTCAGCAAGGGGAGCCCCGGCCCCTGGGCATGTGGTAAAAATAACCAGCAGTCAGTGCTGAGGCAGGAGTATTAGTTGGAACCATTAAGAGGGGTGGCCAGAAGATTGCAAAGGAAATCGGGTGAGTGAAATGTCACCAGTGGGCTCTGAAGAGGCTCAGTACATTTCTGAGGACCTAGAAGGCCACCGGCACGTGCAGGACTAGGCATGTGCCCTGGAAAGACCTGAGAGAGTGCATATTTCTTCCCTGTGACCCACACTGAAGATCAAACAGGAAGTGATGGCACATCCCCAACACACACACGTTCATAGACTGTGAAGACTTGAGATGGCAGTACTCCCAAAATTACTCTAGAGGCTCAATGCAACCCCTGTTTCAAAATCCCAGCTATCTCTATTGCATAAATTGACAAGATTATGGGGACATTGGAGGGAGCCATAAGAGTGAAAAGAACCTTCAACAAGACCAAAATTGGAGGACTATGTACAAGCTAATAAAATTGTGAAACTCTCAAAGGAAAACCTAGGCGTAAATCTTTGTGACCTTGTCTGTGGTAATAACTTCTTAAGATAATGACATCAAAATATAAATGACAAAAGAAAAAATTAGACAATCAAAATTTAAAAAACCTAACTAGCCCACAGAATGGTAGAAAATACTGGCGTATCTTAATCCTGCTGAGGATTTAGTATCCATAATAGATAATGAACTCTTATAACTCAATACTGAAAAGATAAATGACCAGGTAAAACATGGGCAGAAGATGTGAGTAGCCAGTTTTCCAAAGCAGACATACATATAGGTCTGATGATATGCATATGAAAAGCTCAACCTCATTAGGGGAATGCAAATCAAAACAACAATGAGATTCTACTTCATATCTACTAGTCTAGGTAAAACTGAAAAGGCAGTAACAAGTGTTGGACAGGGGAGCCTGGCGTGCTGCAGTCCATGGGGCCACAAAGACTCGGACACAACTTTGTGACTGAACAGCAAGTGCTGAGAAAGGGAAACGAGACTCCTCATGCATTGCTTGGGGGCGTGTGAAGTGGTACAGCCACTTTGGGAAACAGTTTGGCAGCTCCCATATGACCCAGCAATTCCATTCCTGGTATAAACCCAAGAGATTTTACATAAAAACTTGTACATGAATTCTCACAGCAGCATTACTTACAGTAAACAAAAGGTGGAAAGCAACCTGATGAAAGGCTAAATAAATGGACAGCCATGCATTAGAATATTTGTTCAGCCACTTAAAAAATAATGAAGGACCGATACATGGTGGGCGGGGGTGGGGGGAGGAAGACAAAAAAACTACACTAAGTGAAAAAGGCTAGTCACAAAAGACTATATATAGGATTCCGGTTATGCAAAACATCCAGAATAGGTAAATCCTAGAGACCCGAGGCACAGGAGTGGTGGGGAACGTGTTTAGTTTCTTTTATGGGTGATGAAAACGTGAAATTAGTGGTGAAAGTTACATGACGGCTCCATATTTTAAACACCATTGACTTGTACATTATTTAGAGGGGTAAACTTTATATGTAAATCATACTTCTCTTTTAAAAAATAGCTTTAGTGAAATTCAGCTTTTTTGCAATAGCATCCACCTGTTTCAAGTGGACAGCTGATGCTTTTCAGTATGCTCACAGGCATGTGCACCCGCATCACAGTCCATTTTAAGAACATTTTCGTCAGCTCAGAAGGGAACTTTGCATCTTTTAGCTATCATCCCTCTCCCTCCACCCCTCCCCAGCCCTAGGAAACCAACTAATCTACTTTCTACCTCTAAGAGGTTTTCCTAGTCTGGACATTAAACATGAATGGAATCATACACCGTCTTTTGTGACTGACTTGTTTCACTCAGATTGCTTTTCATGACCTAATAATAGTCCTAATTGTATGCTTATACCACATTTTATTTATCCACATAGGCATGTGGGTTTCCACTTTTTGGCTAGTATGGATAATAGTGCTATGAACATTCATGTACAAGCTTTGCTGTGGGCATATATTTTGTTTCTCTTTGGAACTTACCTAGGAGGGGAACTGGTGGTTCATATAGTATCCGTGTTCAACGTTTTTCAAAACAGCTATACCATACGGCATTCCCACCTGACGCGTAGGTGGCTTTGGGGTTCTCCCCATTCTCACCAACTCTTGTTGGTGTCTGACTTGGATTCTAGCTCCTAGTGGGTGTGAAGTGATTACATTTCCATTTTATTAAAAAGGAGTGGGAGATTCCCACAGAGCTTGAAATTTTGATCTCTGCCAAGTGTTTCCATGATTCCCACTAGTACTTGATGACTGTCTGATGGAAGCCTGAGCGAAAACATGACGGTAGCTCTGAGAAACGGGTCCCAAGTGCTGCAGCCCAGGACCCACCTGCCAGGGCCACAGGCCAGAGACGGAACAGCATGTCCCAGGTCCTGCCTTGGCTCGTAGTCACCAGGAAAGACGATGCCCTGTAGCGGGCCAGAGGAGGAAGGGGGCAGAAAGTGCAATTTCAGGGAGCTCTACGAGAACGGAATGGTCAGGGACCAGGAACCTGAGAACAGTGGGGGTCGCGGCTCTTCCGTGCTAGAATGGGAGCCAAGCACGTGGTCCCTGTGAGAAACACCGACGGTAAGGACGGCTGGTTCGGGGGCTGCTGCCACACCGCCGGACTGGGTCAGGAGGAAGGCAGGCAAGCCTGCTGTCAGAAGTGGTGGAGGTGGTGGCAGGTGGATGTGTGGAAGGCGGGCACCTCTATCTTGACATCCCCAGGCGCACTGCTTACTGCTGTGCCCAAAAGCAAGAGAGAGAAGTGCACCACGGGGGTCCCCAAACCCTACCTTTGGGAGCTCCTTCCCGGGAATGTCACCCCCAAGGCTCCGGGCAGACCAGGGGGACAAGAGGCAGCAAGACGCACACTTGCCCGGCACTTCTGCTCCTATAGCAGAAACCAGCAACGACTCGAAGTTCACCTCTTGCTGTGACTACATCTTCCTGACCACAAGGCTGCGTATCCCTGCATGGTGCCTGTGTGCACGTGCATGTGAGCAGGCATGTGTGTCTGTCTGTTCAGGTGCTCACCATTTCCTGTGCTCTCTGCAACCAAACCTGGATCCTGACCACCCCTCGTCAAAAAGATGGCAGGACCAACATGCCATCAGAAAGAAACAAAAGCTACAAGTGTGATTCCAGTGCTTTGGAGACGCAGCAAGAGTGCAAGTCAACACGAAGGAATTATTTTTACTGCAGCAACTGTTCTCCTGAGACTCGTTCTTCCTGTATTTAACCTTTCATTCTTGGGGTTGGAAAGAAACACACAGGAAAACCCAGCCTCGTACGCCGAGTAAATTTGCAGCTAACCCTGGGCACCAGCGCCGTCCTGAAACAACACAGCCACCTTCCTGTAACTGATTATTCGCCGGGTAACTGAACCAGCTCCTGCTCGCCCCTGATTAAATGCATGCACTCCGACAACCACATAATGAGGCGATGGCCCCATAAATATGACGTGTGGTTTCGGTGGGAAATGAACTGTATCCAGCAGCTGACAGGTCACCGCGGGCTGGGCTGACTCTCAGCACAGCAGTCCCTCCCGTAATGAAGTTTCGCCCAGCCTCCGTGCCCTTGGTGAGAAAGAAAAACACCAAATTACAAAGACTGTCTTACCGCACACAAAACTCTCCGGCGGCACAGAGAAGATGCTCTGGCCCTTCAGCGCCTCTGGGTGGGCACAGGTGGCCGTCACAAAGCCCTGCAGTGTCCTGCCCAGCAGCCAGGGGGGCAGCCACTTGAGCTGGCAGTCGCACAGGAAGCTGTCGCTGCTGATGTGGCTGAAAGCGAGACGATGAGACGAAAGGGTCATGTGAGGTGTGACTGCACAGAAGGGACACCCTCCTACCTGTGCCTGGCATGACCCTCCCCTCCAGCCAGCTCTGGCTGCGCGTGTCGGCAAGCTCGCGTGGGAGTTTTCTCACGGTTCCTCTCAGTGACCTAGAGCTGTGCGTACAGTCTACCTGGAGACTGTGAGCAACAGCAGCTTCTTGCTCAGCGGCTTAGACTCTGTGTCATGAACAAGCCATGGTGACTCTGACCCTGCTGGTCTAAGGCCCACACTTCAGGCAACCGCCATGTAGACGTCACATGTGTTCTATCTGCGACAGCCACCGCTCTCAGGGGACCCCAGGGACGCAGTCTCCTGGCCTCCGACCATCCAGATGGGAACAGCATGGCCTGTAAGTCACTTAGTTGTGTCCCACTCTTTGTGACCCCATGGCGTGTAGCCCGCCAGCCTCCTCTGTGCATGGGGCTCTCCAGGCAAGAATACTGAGTGGGTTGCCATGCTTTTTCCCACCCTCATATAGGACAGACTTGGAGCTTCCAAGCTCAATCCAAGAGTGAGATCTAAATGCTGAGACAAGTCTCAAGAAGGGCTCTTTTCCTATATGACTGCTGTGTTTTTATCTGGCGGAGCTACAGGTTTTGTTGCGTCCAAATGTCAGCCTTGCCAGCGTGCTCCCCTCGTTTGTATATTTATCTCCACACCAGCGCTGGTCAGGAGGCCGGCAGGAATCGGCTCCGCTCCCTAAATAGTGCTTGTGAGTTAATTGCCACTGCCCAGGGAGCATGAGAACGCACAAGCTGGGTTTTGTGAGGCTCCAACCAAAACAGAGAATATTTTCTTTTTCATTTCTCAGCAACTAAGGATAAGCTTTTTCAACAGAAATCGGAATCGCCATCTCAGCGGACATTCCTTCCTGAGGAGTCACTAGAAGATAAGTCAGCTGAGGAGCAGACCTGCCCTGTTCCTGGAAGACCTCGGGCCGTGAGCTGGAGGTCAGCCTGCCACGAGAGTGGAGACAGAGGGCTTATTCCATGGGCTTCCCTGGAATACACGGTCCCAGGTGCATGGTGATAAAAGGGGTTGCTGAGATGCTCAGAAACTCCAGCAATGTCACACGGGCCACTTTTAGAGCAACACCTGTCTGCTACCCTGGCCCCCCCCCCCCCCCCATTTTCCATAGCCCCTTCTTCATTTTCCTGTATGTCACTCAGCCTTTGAATGAGCACAGAAGCCATCAAATCAGTCAACAGCAAGGCGGGATGAACCTGAAGGCAGAGAACCCACGGCTGACAAAATATATAAAACCTGTTCTTTGCTCCCATTCCTCACCATTCCCAGATGAGCTGGGCATCTTCACTTATTAAAATAATTTGGGGAAGTGATTTCTCAAGACTGAAATAACTGAGATCTGAGCCATTATAACTGGGATATTGCCCATGTTATACCTTAACATCAACACTAGGTTTTGTACCTGTATTTGATGGGGGTAGGGCTATGCTTAGCGCTGTCTGGAGAGTTGCTCGGTTGCAGGGTTCCCATAGGTGCTGCTCTGTTGAGGGTTTCCTAAGGTGCCAGGAGGGCCCTCACAGCTGAGCGTGGACAAACAGCCAATTCCCACCCCACATCTGGAAAGAGTTCCCTGGAACAGCGGTTGTAGAGGTGCCACCAGGCACCAGAAAACTGCTCAGCACTGGTGAAGAGCAGAAAGGGGCTCCCCACTGTTGGTAGGCCATCCGGAGTGGCTGCCCCTTCCCACAGGGATGCTTGGGCACCCCACATGGATGTCTAAGGGAGACACTGGCCATCACTGGGAACCTTTAGGCCTTCATTTTGGGGACAAGGATGTGTTTCATTTGAACCACACAAACAAACTGGAGAAAACACACCTGACTTTTCTCCCTGATCAGAAACGTTTCTGGAAAGGGTTAAACCTCATGTCACACATGCAAAGCATTTGTTGGCCCAGCTTCCTGGAGAATTTCACCTCCTCCTCCCATTAAAACCTCTGCAGATGGAAGCCTCGAGACCTCAGAAGACAGTGGGTGCTCAGGATGGACAGAAGGCTGTCCTAGAGAATTTAGGACTAACAGGACAGAAGGAGAGACATGGAGGCAGACGCTGGGGAAACCGACCTCTCCTCCACACACACACGCCACCTCCAAGACCAGGCCTAGCCTGAAAGGCCAGACTGTGGGGGTCATTGGTGACCCCAAGACTCTGCAGCTCCCTGCTGCTAACAAGCACGGCCGTCCTGGGCTCCCGCCTTGCAGCCACCCCAGCACTCTGCTGGCTTCCATCATGCATTTTCGTGACTCCAACTCCAAGTGTGTTTCTAATCATTGCTTATGGAAATTTACCCAGAGGATGACTAAGTGCACGGCTCAACCTGCCTTGATCCAATGGGGGGAGAAAATGACCAAGTGGGATTACCCATTTCTCCCATCAGAGGGCTGGGCCCAGGGCCAGCCCCAGCTGGGTACATGCAGGAACTGGTGGGAAGCACAGGCAGGGGCCCAGGCTGAGCCTCCAGAACCAAAAGCAGCATCTGGGGGACAGGGCGGGGGGGAGTCAAGCACCTGGAGGGGTCCAGTTGTTTCCAGATAGAAAACCCTAAGGAAACCTGAGTTTTTAAGAGGCCCAAAGGAAATTCTTCTCTCCCTGTCCTGCTGTCTTTCCCTCAAAACACCCCCTTCCCTTTAATCAGATTGTTTTTACTTCCAGCACTATATTTGGAAAGTTTAAAAAACAGGAATGCTGGAAGAAATGTACAGTGAAAACACAACTTAGATTCTACGATGAGTGCTTTGTGATGCTTACTTTATCATGTCTCTCTCCACGTGTCCATCCTTCCACGAACTCTCGTTCTAAGATCATGGCCCTTCTGAGAAACGGCATGACCTGACAGACAGGAATCTCACAGGACGCTAAGCATCATGAGGCCAGTGCCCGCCTGCCTGCCTGCCTCCCCTCACTAACGTCCTTCCCAGGGGAACGTCACTGGGGCCTCTTCTGTTCTCCTTTCCAACCATGGAGACTATGCCTCTCTCCTGCCCCATTCCCCGCTCCCTGCCCCCACCGACGGTCCACCAGGAGGGCCCTCAGGAACGAGGATGAGCTCAGGGTGCAAAGACAGCCAAGCCATGTGTGCTTCTGTCAGCTACTTCAAGAACCCAAAGCTGCACCTCCAGGGAACTAAGGGATCGGATAGATGCACAGGAAGAAGAAAGGGAGCTTGGGTGTTGCCACCTCAATCCTCAGATGAGCTGCCCCGCCAGAGGTGAGCTGCTCTAACCCCTGTTGCCCCCAGGGAAACACTGCAGGGCAGCGCCAGCACCTGCGAACGCCACGGGGCCTGAGACACGTGGGGGGCCGGGCACCTCCTCTGCATCCCGAGGTGCGTGTGACAGCCCACCGGGAGCTCTGCCCTGTCCATAGCCCACCCTGCTGTTTAGAGAAAGCCCTCTCGATAAAGGCCCTTCATTGTGAGCACACCCTAAAGATGGAAACTTGTCCTTGACGTAGTTAAAGGGACAAGTATCCATTTTACAGAAGAGAGTTTGTTTCCCATCATCGACAGCAGTGGGTCATCAGCTTGCAGCCTGCAGGCCCACTGCCTGTTTCTGTAAATAAGAATTTACTGGCACACAGCCACACCCACGCATTTATATATTATTTATGGCTGGTTTCTGCTCAAGAATCAAGCTGTCATGACAGAGCTCTTGTGGCCCAAAAAGTGGAAACTATTTACTGAGGTCCTGTAAGAAAAAGTGTATTGTCCCCTGATTCAGAACAAGCCCCTAGAGGGCATTTTTTTTTTCTAGAAGACAATTTAACTTACAACTATAAATGATCCCAAGTGTGAAAGTAAAGTGTTAGTCACTCAGTCACGTCTGACTCATTGCGACCCCATGGACTATACAGCCTGCCAGGCTCCTCTGTCCATGGAATTCGCCAGGCAAGAATACTAGATTGGGTTGCCATTCCCTTATCCAGGGGATCTTCCTGACCCAGGGAACGAACCTGGGTCTCCTGCATTGCAGGTGGGTTTTTTACCACCTAAGCCACCACAGAAACCAGTAAAGGATCATGCAACTGTTTGGTAAAATGAAGCTTACTGCAGATAAGGCACTTCTTACTCTGAAATCCTCTACTTAGGTTAACCTGGGGCCACGGAATCCCGGGTACTTACAGCTCTTTAAGATTCTTCATCTTCACAAAGGCATCAAACTGGACAGATCTGATTGCATTCTCTCCAAGGTTCCTGAAAAGCAACATTCTTTACTTAGGCAAAGAAACTCTAGGTATCCTTCAGGTCAGCCATGTGTGTGAGTTAAGATGCTCAGGGATTTTTCCTGACAGCCCTGGTTTCGCTAATGAACCACGGGCAATAGGTCACACCCCCATGTCCTGTCTGAAGGCCACCATAAGTGGCTATTTCACCTATATTGACACAAGCACATGGGATAACTGGGGAATAAACCAGTCTTAAGGGCAGCATCAAAGCTAAACTGAGGCCTGCTCAGCAAGTCAATAGGGAAAACTTTTCCAAAAGAATCAAGGTTGCATTTGATTTAAAGACAAACTAAGACTCCAGTACCAGAGGCATCAGATGGTGACACTGATCAGCCTCAGGGCTGGCCCTGTCCCCCCACCTCCTGGCTCAGCCCACCATGTCCCTAAGCCCTGCTGAGCTGCTTAAGGGGAGGTGCCAGCCTGAGACAGGTGAAGGGTCATCAAGGAAGTAGAAGCAGCCCAGGGCCCAAGTCAGTGTCGGGCAAAGGGAGGGAGGAAGGTATTTCTGTGGGCCCCAAGAGGCCGTATGTTCAGTAACTGCTGCTGGCGCAGGCAAGATGAAAGCCAAAGTTGAAGCTGACTTAGAAGGCAGCAGCTGGCATTTCTGCACAGCCTGTTTCTGGGCTTACAAAGCCATGGCTGCATCACCAGTGGCTCCCCGCATCGCGCCCGCAGGCTTGGGGTCAGGGGCCTGGCCGGGTACTCACAGATGCTCCAAGCCTTCCAGCCCCGAGAACGCTCTCTTGGCCACAGACTTGATCTTGTTGCCGAACAGCGTCCTGCAGTTTCCAAACATCCAGAAACAGGTGGAGAGGGCGGGAGGGTGACGAGGGCGGTGTGGGGAGAAAGAACCCAGAGTCAGGGCGACGCCAGCTGAGAGGCCGGTCTGGGGAGAGGCCGGTGGGAATGGGACCTGGGCCGCGATAATGTGTCTGAGGCGCACAGGCCCTCCCCTTCTGAAGTCAGCTACTTTTATCTTTCTTAGAACTTAACAGTGATGACAAGTAGGAACTCCATGCTCTGTCTTGCCAAAAAAGGCCCCTTGAGGTGTTAAGTGGAAATCACCTTGTCCAACCTGGCTGTCTCCCCAGGGACCACCCATGGGTGGGGGGTGTGTAGCCACAGTCTCGCGGGGAGAGGGTGACTCGTGAGGCTCCAGGAGAGCACAGTCAGAATAAAAACTCTCGGAACTGAAGACTACAGGGCACTTCTGAAGACTGCATTCTGGGGATAAAGGTCCCCAAAGGCGGCTGGAAAAAGACAGGACAGTGGGCTAGACGGCAGCCAGGATGCGGCCACACGGAGCTAAGCCCCTGCCCACGAGAAGGCCCCTCTGCTCTTCAGCGAGAGCCCAGGTTTCACATGAAGCCAATGGTGTGAGGATTGCCAAATCCTACGGGTCCTCAAAGGTAACCTAACTAACGCCTGTACCTGGACTGCCCGCCCAAGAGAGGGGGCGCCCGCCTGCCGGCCACTCCAATCACCATCTCAGCAGTGACAGCCAGAGTTTCTCAAAAATCCAAACCTGGCACCTGCTACACACCAGTGGCCTGGAGGACGTGCATGCCTCTTCCACAGGCTGTGTGATCTGAAGGGAAGCGAGCCTGGACTTGGGGTAAAGGGTAGGGGTGCGCCGGGAGTGGCTGAACACTGGGGAGGAAAAGCATCAGATTCCAGACTTCCGCCCTCGTTATCAGACGCTCTGATGAGAGCCCACACCACATTCTCTCCACTGGCCGCGGCACACAAAGCTGGCGGCGAGCCCCGAGATCAAGCTGGCGCGTGTGGCTCTACGGCCGTGCCACCAACCAGGGCTCTGCAAAGGGCAGGCGAGGAAGCATGCAGGCTCCCGGCAACCAGCGTCCGGGAAGTCTCCAAACCACAGCGTGGGGCAGGGACCCCTAGGCAGCGGTGCAGGTGCTCAGGGCAGAAAGCCCTAGAGAAAGGCGGGATTCTTCGTCCAGATCCACTGAGCATCAGGGGGATGATCGCCATTAAAGCCCAGCCCTGCTTCAGACCTGCATCAGGATGGGGCCCACGAGGGACAAGAAGAAGCACCAAGCCCTCTCTGGAAAGAGAAACGTGAGGCTTCAGAAACGTGAAGCCAAAGAAAACGTGAAGCCAAAGATGGCAGGGCAGCCTGGTGCTGCCCGCCACATGGGCCCCAAGCCTCCGCCTCATTGCAGAGAGTCCCTGGGGCCATGCAGGCGAGGACCACGAGGCTACCTCTGAGAGACGGGGTCACAGGCCCCACGGACCCAGCCTGCGCCAGGCACGGCCTCCACCTGCTCCCGGGCTGCTGGACCCCAGGGCTGCGCGGCGGCCCCCGCCTCCGAGGGCGAAGTAGCACCAAGGCCACCGACCCCTTTGCCCTTTCCTTCTCTGGGAAGCGGTCCGCATGACGTGAAAACAATCTCATGTTGCAAGAGCTTCCATGACTGCTGTCTGAGGTTTTCATTATAAGACAAACAAACCCAACACTCAGAAACCCGGTGGCCGTGCCTGCTGGGGCTCCCTCACGGCCGGGCGAGTGCAGCCAGCTCTAGTCTGGAGGGGCACCGAAGCCTGGCGCCTCTGACAGCGCTGCCAACCTCGAACTTACTCAGATCCCCCAGGCCAAGTCACTGCATGCTCCAGGTCCCAGTAAAACGTAGTGAACTCTTCAGTGAAATCTTCCGTAAATGAGATCCAGGAAAAACGCTGTGCTTTATTTTATCCGTTAAATATTAGTCACGTTGACCTCTTTGACAATGAGGGCAGGCTGCTATTTCTAATGGTGACAATAGCAATAAAACAAAATCTCAAATTCTCAATTATTCAGGGGCTGGCTCACTGACCTGTTGGTGGATTGAAACAGTTCCTCCCATTCCCCAGCAGATGTCTGCAGGTGGGCGCTGGGCTCGCCCACCAGACTGTGTGGGCAGAGGAGAGCGGGGCTGTGGGGGGGGCGCCCCCATCCCGTGTGCTGGGGACCAATGAATGTGGCTGCACCCAATGACGGCTCCCAAGAAAGGACAGCTGGCCTGATGTCCCCCACACCAGCGACCTGGAGCAGACAGAGACCCCGGGCTTCACCTATCAAACCCTCTCCCTCACCCCCTGCCAACCCCGCTCTCGCTAACCTCACCCCACAAAGACTGAAGGGCCTGTGCCCAGGAATGGGAGAGCTGGGGCCGTAGGCCAGCACGTGTCTCCCTGCTGCACACAAGTGACTGAACGCTCTTCTCTGTGGCTGACCTGTGCTCCAGAAACCCTGCCCCCTGCCACATGTGGGCCCCCAGCTGGTGTCCCATTGACATTCTGGAAGAGGGGGGCCACCGCGTGGGTGAGCACAGTAATGCCCGGCCAGCAAGCTCTGGGTGGAAAGCCCATCCCCGACGGCTCTGTTCAGCGGCTGGAAAATGAAAGGCAGGGCGGGCTTCACAGGGGGAAGCCTTTTATGGCTCTGCGGCTCACTTGTTCCTTTCTTGGAAAACGTTTTAATTTTGGTCTGGCCTTGGGCCTGGCAGGAAGGACCCCAGGTCCTTGACTAGAGGTGTGCAGGCCACACAGCGTGTCCCCTGGCCCTTCCGAGGGAGGTCCCCGATCTCCACCCCCCACGTGCTTCCGTGGCTGAGCCGGCCAGGCTCGGGGGACCCGGAGCCCTGACAGCAGCCCCACGGGTGGACAGCAGCTCGAGGGGGACAGCCCTCCTCCACACTGACATGACCCCCGATAACGGGTCCAACAGGGTCACCACTAGGCTGCTCAATGGGGCGACGTGGTGTCATGGCCACGGAGCAGAGCGTTCAGGCAGCGCTCCAGGGCGACCAAAGCAGCTCGGCTTCCTCCCACTTCACGTGACTGATGCTGACTCAACACGACTAGCCATTAGGAAGGGCTGCAAGCTGGACACGGGCTGGTTTACACAGAACCACAAGCCTCGTGGCCTCGAAGGCCAGGCCCGCCTCACGGGTGGGAGGGGCCGCCACGTGGTTTCTAACCAGAGCTATGTACCAGGGTCACGAGATCACAGCCCATCTCTCAGCCGTGGCCATCATGTAACGGCGCCAGCCCTGTTTCCCATCTGCCCACTTCTCATTCCTCACCTCTGAGAATCTGCATCACACAGCTTTCCTTTTCTAACCAAGAAAGAGAATTACTTCTTTTCTTTTGCGACAGAACTGAAATACCACCCCAACTAAGTAACTGATTGCGTGTATTTAATGATATTAAGGAATTACTGTTACTGTCTCAGTTTCCCCCAATTATTTACATCTGTCTTTTTTGGAAACACTCAGGAGAGCCTCTGTGCCCAAGATCCTGGTTAGTGGAGCTGGGTGGGAGGAGACTGGAGACTATTCTACAGGTCAGGGTTAACCAGCTGTTTCCAAGGAGCCTGTGTCAAGCAGCTCACCACAAGCGAGGGATCCGGGCTCTTGGGCTGAGACTTTGGGACTTTACACAGGACTGTTACTGTAGCCCAGCGGGGAACGGAGAACACGCTGGGGAACACCACAGGCAAGCAGGAAGTAGTTCCAGGCTCCAGACACAGGCTGGCTTACACGGAACCAGAGGTCACATGCCCCTGGGGGTCGCTGCCTTTCACCTGCCAGGGAAGAGCCTCCTGGAAGCCAGGACACCCGAGAACCGCCTCCAGGTTTCACTGAATGGACAGGCCCCACACAGGACCCCACCTTTGCCATCGCTTCGTCAGGCTGGGGCCGGGCAAGGCGCTGGAGGTGAGTCTCAAGCTCAGTGGCTGCTCAGGTGCCCACACCCCTGCCCACGCCCTGCAGCAGCCACATCCCAAGCTTGGGGCTCCCCTGTCAACGATGGGCCTCTGTGCTCCATCGTGCGGTCCCCTTCCCAAGCTTGTGGGGCAAAGCGCCCAGGAGGTGGGGGAGAAGGGAGCATTTTTATGGGAGAAGGCGGCAGCTGCTAGGCTTTTCCGACCCACTCTCAGAACACAGGATCCTCAGGAGGAGACCATGAGTCAAAACAGCTGACGTGTACTCACCACTCCCGGAGCACCCAAGGCGTGAAAAACCCCACTTTTCTAAACAAATTAGAAATGCTAACTCCTCAGAAAGACCCTCCCACCACAGGCTTTCCCGGAGCCTCGCCTTCCACTGCTGCTTTCAAAATATTTACTTTACTCTGGTGCTTGGCTCGCCGTTTCCAAAACAGGCTGGGGGAGCGGGGTGCGGAGCTGTGGCCATTCTCCGTCTTGTCCTCCTCACCCTCCACTTGAGAGGTGGTAAACAGTAGTAACAGCTCCCACCCCAATGCCTGTATGTTCCCAGGGTGGCCTCGGCAGAGTGCTGGTGAGAGGCAGAAAGAGTGGACGAGGAGGGGACAGGGTGGGCTTTGGGGCCACACAGGCCCTGCCACCAGCAGCTATGTGATCGTGGGCAACATCCCTTCCCGTTTCCTCAACTACAGAAAAATGCAAAACACAGCCAGGCCTCCTGAGATAGCCAGATGTCACACACACTCACACACCTCCTGAGATAGTTAGATGTCACACTCACTAACATACAGACACACACACACACACACACAGACACACGCCTCCTGAGAGTTAGATGTAATACACACAGGCGTGCATGCACACATACACACGCCTTGCAAATTCTAGGAGCTTAGAAAAACAAACCCCAAACACCAGAAACCCTGAATAAAAAACAGCTACTGTGTCTCCCTTGGTAATGATTGTTTCTCTTTAAGACTATGATTGACAACAAAAGACTGCCCCAAGTCTCTAAACCGCCAAGAGTTACTGGGCTTTAGATGTTTAGAATTTCTAGAAACTGAATAACAGGGCAAGACTCCTTTGAGCAAAGAACAACAAAAAAGTTGGCTGTTTTCACATCAGTCAAGAACTGAAGAAGAAAGAAGATGCAACGGGCCTCCAAACCCCAAAAAACCAACGCCCAGGGCAGCAAGGAGACGGCAGGTCAGAGAGAAGTAGAGAGGCCTCCTGCCTTCCTATGCAGACTTTCCTTTCCAAACAAAAGAAAAATGAATGTGCCAGCGCTACCGGGATGGACCCACAACAGAAGTGGTGTGTGTGTTGTGGGGAGCAGGGCCATGGAAAGAGTCACCTCTGTGCACCAGCCCCACGGATCTCTCAGGGCCCACACTCACAGCTTGCTGAGGCTGTCCAGCCCTGTGAAAGCACCACTGGTGTCCTCAATTGTGCCCGAAATCTCATTGTGGTCCAGATCCCTGGGGAGGAGAGATGAAGGCTTAGCATCCAGTCTGCTGTAGGAAGAGAGACCCACACCTAGTCTGCCACCTGGAAGCTCAGAACATCCCAGTCTATTCCAGATGCCTGGACGGCATGTCTGCCTAACATTCCAGGCATTAGAAAACAAACTCATGCTTGCCTGTACACGTGGCTATGTTTAAAATGGATCACCAGCAAGGACCTGCTGTACAGCACAGGGAACTCTGCTCAGTGTTATGTGGCAGCCTGGGTGGGAGGGGGTTTAGAGGAGAATGGATACATGCGTATGTATGGCTGAGTCTGTTCACTGTTCACCTGAAACTACCACAACAGAGTTTATTGGCTATACTCTAATACGAAATAAACAGGGGAAAAAAAAAAAATTAGAGGTATGACCACTGGGCCACCCTGCCGTGTGGCGTGGGTTTCTCAGCCTCCCAATAAAGCTGACAGGAGCCTCTGACCAGCCGCTTCTGGGCTCCACGTGCTGCTCCCCAGTGGGCTAAGGTCAGCCCCAGGGGCAGGGGTGCAGACGGCACAGGGGAAAGCCTGCTTTGGATTCCACTCCCCAAGGGTAGACTTCTGGCCACTGCTCTGAGGATGAGTCCAAAAGGTTCCCTAAGGTTCTCATCTGCTTTCCTACCGCCCAGGGTCCCTTCCCTGGACTTGACGAGACACTGCACAAAGCCCGCACAGGAGGGGGACGGTGAAGAACAAGCCCCCGGCACAGGGCCCTCTGCAGCCACCTCCAGGCTGGCAAGCAGGTTTTGCACCCTGAACACCCACCTCCTCCCAGGGCCTCCACAGGTGCTGACTCCCAGCCAGGCACATCTGGGTGCTGAGTCAGACTTGTGACCCACTTGCCAGGATGAGAGGATGAGGCCAACTTCTCGGGCCGGTCTCCTCCACAATGAAAATCACAAGGCTGATGACTCAGCTTCCTGCCCCAGCTTCCAAGGGCAGGTCACCACCAGGCAAGACACCCCACCTGGTGACCATGCCCCCATGCCGCCCCGGTCGGCTCTCCGACTTTCCACAAGGTCTCTCACACCTTCCTTTCTGGAGCCCTGGAGATGTGGGCCAGGAACAGGACGGGATGCTGCTCTTGGCTCCCAGGAGAGCCAGCGGGGCAGGGAGCTTGGACCGTGGAGTGCGTCGCTTGCTCTGACCTTTATTTTACAGCAGCATGCGCAGAGAGCTGCAATTCAGAGGCTGGAAGGGCCTCCTCCTCTGCATCGGCTCCTCCCTATTCGTCCTGAAACACCTGGGACCTGGGGCTGTGGCTTTGTGTGTCTGTCCCCCTGCTCCAGTCCCGGCTGCCAGAGTTTTCTTTCTCTTCTCTGGCCTGCGCCATCTTAACATCCTGGCCATGTCAGTCAGCACCGCCAGGGCTCGGAGACTGACCCCGGCTTGAATAGCCTGGTGTCCGGGTTCTTTCTCACTCCTCAGCGATGGCCTGGCGTGGCGGCTTTCTCAGCCCTCTCTGCCAAGTGCAAGGGCCTTTCTCCCCATCAGGCTGGAGCAGCCGCTCTCTCTGCAGGGGCCAGGCCTGGGAGGGAGGACCTGCAGCCCTCTGTTGAAATCCAGATGTGCCCCCGCCCCCCACAAGCCCCACTCCATGGCTGGTTGGCTGCTTGTTCTCTGTTGCCTGGAAATTCTTGGAAGCCAATGGCTAAAAAATTCCAGTCTCAGAAAAGCGCCCTGCAGCAAGTTCTGAAAGTTCCCTCCACCTCACGGGACGCAGAGAGGAAGGTGACACGACCACCTCCGCTGGTTTAAACGACCCTTGGGAGGCTCAGGGACAGACACAGGACTCCCCCGTCACCTCTTGTGGACATGAGCTTCTGAACGCACAGTTTGTGCTGAGGAAGTTGAGATGCTAGCCCAGCACACGCGCCTCAGTACCGTCCTTGCTCAATAAAAATGCTCAGGACAAAACCACGAGTCACTGCGGGGAGGCTCAGGACGCAAGGATGGCCCCCACTGGGCTGCTGACCCGGGGGCGGCGTGTGGTCTGGGAAGTTCCCGCGGCCGGACCCCACATCCCATCAGCAGCAGTGTGGGAACCAGCGCTTGATGACGAGTTTGAGGCTTCATCACTTTAGGCGCCACCCTACAGGGAATGAAGGGCAGCTTTCTGCTCAACCAGCTCGTTTTCAGATATTAAAGTTTGAGACCATGGCAGACATCACAGGTCAGCTCTGGATCTAATTCCAACTCAAGACCCGTGAGAAGGGAATACAGTGAAGCAGGTGGCTTGCTCTCCCATCAACCCAATGGGGAAAGACTTACAAGACACGCAGGCTCTTGAGTCCCCGGAAGGCGCCTTCCGCGATGTGACTGATGGAGTTGTGGCTGAGGCGCAGGATGCTCAGGCTACTCAGGTCAGCCAGGCTCTCCTCGTCCAGCCGGGTCAGGTTATTGAAGGACAGAATCCTGAGGAACAGGAGGGGAGAGCAAATGTCACCATCAGGTTGCTCGGCGTTGTCCTCCCTTCTCCTCTCCCGACAGTGGAGCCGGGTCAGCCAGTCATCTGGGTCCAAGCGGGAAAGGACATGCCCACCAGAATCCTGAGGGCAAAATGGTCTCACAGCTAGAAACCCACCAGGGCTTGACTCTTGGAAGGAGATCTGTAAACTGAGCACTACACAGGGTCATTCAACAAACAAGCACAAAGCTGCAACGCTTTCCTGCACCTCGTGTCCATGGCTGGTCCTGATTCAGGCCACGGAAGACTTCTCGTGGCTGTGGCCGGAGACTCTGGATGGGACCCCAGGGGGTTCTCATAATGAGCGGGGGAGCCGGACAGCGTCCGCCCTCAGCCAGCAGAGGGCGCCACCAGGCACTGCCTGGAACAAGACTTAACGGAACTGCAGGCCTCACCTGGGCGGCACCCTTGGGACCACTTGTCCCTCCAGGCTTCCTTGCCCTCACCGGAGCCAGCCTCTTAGCATGATCACCCTACTGTAAGTAGGTCAGGACCACACCTCCAATCACACACCTTCTCTGAGTGTCAGCACACCCCATGCACTTCTGATGTGGCTGTGGGTTGTGACCTAGCATGTTAGTCATCTATCCTTGAAAAAACGGGAACTCTGGGCTGGGGCAGGAGGAAGGAAAATAAATTCAGAGATTAGTAAGTATGTAAAGGTAGCAGGGAGGGACAGTTTTTCTCTCCTGGAGAAATAAGTCATGGTGTCTGTCAGTTGCAAAGACCTGGCAGGAGACCAAAATTCCATCCTCACCTGCAATTAGAGAATTCAGCTTAAAGGAGGGGCGGGACACACACGTGGAAAGTGGCCCTAAATCTGGCTCCCGGGTTACCTGGGTGTCGGACACAGTATTAGGCAGGTCAGGACACATTCCTGTGACCGTGTATGACCCTTCTGAAGGGCACAGAAGGCAGGCCGAGGGGGCAGGAGGAGGAGCCCCTCACCACTGCCTCAGTACCGGGGGCACACGCCCTCCACCATTCAGCGGGCGGGTGGCTCCTCGCCTGTGCAAGCGCGTGTGCTCTGGGGGATCAGAAGACCTCTCCTGCTTCCCCATGGCTCCCAGGCCTGGACCGTGGAAAACCAAGGGTCCTGGGAGCTCCCAGGTGGGGTCCTGGCCCAAGGAGCGCCTTTCAGAAGCCATCCCAGTCCACGTGAGAATACCATGCAGCACGCGCGCACACACACACACACACAGAGACACACACACACAGACACACAGACACACACAGAGACACACACAGAGACACACACAGAGACACACAGACACACACACACAGAGACACACACAGAGACACACAGACACACACACACAGAGACACACACAGAGACACACACACAGAGACACACACACAGACACACACACACAGACACACACACACACAGACACACAGAGACACACACAGACACAGACACACACAGAGACACACAGACACACACACAGACACACACACACACACACAGACACACACACAGAGACACACACAGAGACACACACAGAGACACACAGACACACACACACAGAGACACACACAGAGACACACACACAGAGACACACACACACAGACACACAGAGACACACACACACAGACACACACACAGAGACACACACAGACACAGAGAGACACACACAGAGACACACACACACAGACACAGACAGACACACACACACAGACACACACAGAGCCACAAAGACAGAGACACACACACACACAGACACACAGACACACACACAGAGACACACACAGACACAGAGAGACACACACAGAGACACACACACACACAGAGACACACACACACAGACACACACAGACACACACACAGAGACACACACACACAGACACACAGACACACACACACAGAGACACACAGACACAGACACACACACAGACACACAGACACACACACAGAGACACACACAGAGAGACACACACAGACACAGAGAGACACACACAGAGACACACAGACACACACACAGAGACACACACACACAGACACACACACAGACACACACACACAGACACACACAGAGCCACAAAGACAGAGACACACAGACACACACAGAGACACACACAGACACAGACACACACACACAGACACACACAGACACAGAGAGACACACACAGACACACACACACAGACACACACACAGACACACACACACAGACACACACACAGACACACACACAGACACACACAGAGCCACAAAGACACACAGAGACACACAGAGACACACAGAGACACACAAAGACACAGACACACATACATACACAGACACAGACACACACACACAGACACACACACAGACACACAGAGATACACAGACACACACATAGACACACACAGAGACACAGAGACACACACACACACAGATACACACAGACACACACACACAGACACAGACACACACAGATACAGACACACACACAGACACACACACAGATACACACAGACACACACACACACACAGATACACACAGACACACAGAGACACAGACACAGACACACACACAGAGACACAGACACACAGACACACACACAGACACACACACAGAGACACAGACACACAGACAGACACACAGAGACACAGACACACAGACAGACACACACAGACATACACACAGAGACAGACACACACACAGACAGACACACACAGAGACACACACACACACACACACCCCTATCGATTTTTACATTAGATAATGATGGACTTCACTGAAATATAAACTCCAGGTCAGTATGGGGTGGGCTGAGGGGGAAGGAAGATGGGGGAGAGAGGAGAGGAAGGGGAGAGGGGAGAACGTGGACAAATAGATAAAAACACAACCTGCAAAAGGCTAAGTACTAAGTTTAAACATGGTAAACACATAGAAATTCCTTACTGTCCACGTGTTGCCATTTCTTGGGTTCACTGTCCTTTCTGTGTTTGAGCCCCAGTACAGACATACCTTGCTTTACTGCACTTTGAGGCCACTGCACTTTTAAAAAATAAAAAAAAAAGGAAGATTTTGGCACCCTGTGTAGTTGGGTGATAAACAGCACTTTTCAGTAATGAAGTATTTTTAAATTAAGATCTGTACATCATTTTTTCAGACATAATGCTACTGCACACTTCCCAGACTACAGTGTAGCAGAAAGACACTTTTCTATGTACTGGGGAGCCAAAAGCGTGGGATCTGCTTTACAAGGTGGTCTGGGATGAACTGCACAGTACCAATGAGGTCTGCCTGTAGCCGCTGTCTCTATAGAGAAGCACGTGTTACACGTTGCAGCCATTTGTGGACAGAGGCTCTCAAAATAGCTGTTCTTAGACAGTGGTCCCTGCTAATCTGAAACGGGGAGCAGAGTCTAGAAGAGGTGAGAGTCAGGCCCTCAGGTCCTCAGGGTCCCACTCTGCAACAGGCCCTCACAAACCCCCCAAGCCCTGGGTCTCGGGGCCCAGGGCTCCCCAGGCTGTGCAGGAGGCACCCCCGGGTGTGTTCACCATCACCCACAGAGCTGGTGGGACACTCACAGCTCATGCAGCTTCTGGCAGAAGCTCCAGCCATCGCGGTGGATCCGGGAGATGGAGTTGTTGCCAAGGTGCAGCTGGTGCAGGGCTGTGAGGCCGTACAGTGAGCCGCTGTTCACCTCCGCCAGGCTGTTGTACTCCAGGTGCCTGCCACGACAGTCCCATGTGCGGTGAGTACAGATCCCGGGGTCACGCACCCGCCCACCCACCTGATGGCGAAGGAGCCGCTCCCTGCCATCGCACCAGGCGGCACCAAGGATCTGATGACACTGCTGGCGGGGCTCGTGACGGGGTGTGCCCTGACGTGTGTGTGCACACCTGTGGAGTGGCAGGGAGGCAAAGCCACACAGACGGTGGTGAGGATTCAGGCCAACTGAGAGAGCTCACAGGCCACAGGGAAGCTCCTAAAAGCAACCTCTTTAGTGGCATACAAGCGAACCAGCAACACACCGGCAGAGGAGCTCTGAGCAGAAGGCAGAGCCCATTCAAGGAAGAAGGGAGAGAAGGACAAGGAGGTAGCTCTCATCACTATCCCTGTCGTACAGGTGAGGGAACTGAGGCTGAGACAAGCAAGGTAATCTAAGACTCGTTCCTCAGCTCAGCCAGCAGTGAGGGGCCAGAACCAGAGCTGGTGAACCAGGCCTGGGCCTGTGGCCGCCGTGCCAAGAGACACGGCTTGACATCTGGGGTCAAAACATTGCGACTTCTCAATTCTGTCACCTGGCTGGTCGAAGGAGCCTGAATAACCATGAAGTGGAGATGCCCAAGAAGTATTGACTCCATGGGGCTATGCTGAGAAGGAAGAAAACGCAGGTCAGAATTTCAGCATCATGCTGAGAACTGAGCTCCTGTTTGAGTTCAGTAAGTAGGGATGTAAGATCCCATCATCCTTCTCGACAGCATGGCCACAGACGCCGCCACCCCCGACTGGACTGGCCTTGTGACCAGAAGCCACTGCTTCACGTCCTGCGCCGCGTGCGCTATCACAGGGGCTTCGGGCCGCGGGTTTTGCTTTTCACATCATCTGTTTTCTGGTAACTCTTCCTTCACCCCACAATTTGCATGAATTTGTTCAACAGAAAAACCGAACGGTATGTGCTAAGAACTCCATGTTTTCCTGAGAATGCGCTCTGACTCCCAGCCCACGACCACCTGGCTTCCAAAGTCCAAAATGACAGTTTTAAGGATGTCAAGGACAAGTGTTCTTGAATATATAAAAAGATATAAAAAGAGGCAGAGTTATGCAAAGGTGAACAATGAAGAGAGGGAAAAGCAAAGCTCAGCAAGGCTAAGCTGTCTTTTACAGAGTGGGTGTGTGCGTGCGTGCACGTATGAAGGTATGCACATTGAGATGCTCCTGATAATGAGGAAGGCACAGGGAGTTGATGGAACTGGACCTGCAGTTTTTGGTTTTTGTTTCAGTTGCAAAGATAATTGAGCAAGGACATAGATGGAGTGGTGTAACTTGTAGACTGACGGGCTTTGGTGTGTCTTGAGCAAGTTAAATCACTGACCATAAAGCAAGAAATCTCATGATGACACATCAAAATGTGAGTGGTATTAGTATATTAACTTGGAAGGAACCACCAGCAGAACTCCAAACAGAACACAAAGATAGAACATGATGAGAAGTGACTGCTTGCCTCTTGCGAGGGGAACTGGGCGGGGAGAGATACTGAGGGCTAGGGTTGGGCAATAATTGCTTTTCTTTACTATCTGATTTTGCTCAACTATTGAGAATATGTTTCTTTTGATTAAAAATAAACAAATGTAGATATCTAAAAGTTGAAGCTCGGTAACTGCCTTGTCTGCCACTCTCCAGGCGCTCTTCTGTTCCTGTGAGGCAGGCAAGCCCCAAGACTGTCCACATCTGGCTGGAGCAAGTGCTCCCTTGACAGAAGTGGAACATCTGCAGTGAGGGGCTTGATTAGCTCACAAAACAGAAATAAATCTCTCAGGATGAACTATACATTCTTTGGCCCACCTGCACATCAAGAAAGACTGTCAAACCCAAAGTGGAGGGAGAGGGAACTTCCTGTGGTGTGTGGGAGAGGGGAGAGGATGTGGGAAGGGAGCCTACTGTCCGCCAAGGAAGTGGGGAGGGCGGGGGCAGGGGCGGGGGCATAACCGGGAAGAACAATCTGACTCCATAGTAGATGTTCCCTGTATTTTAACCTTTGTATTCTATCTCTTTTGCTTCCGGTTAAGAATGCTGCCTAGAGTGTGAAGAATACTAGCCCATACGACGCTTTTCCACTCATCTAGAGACAAGAAGGTGCAGAACTAAGAATAACTTTTGTCTGGTAGGAGGTTTACTGAACATCAGGACCTGACCTACAATGGATGGCTGTAAGATCAAGGGATTCCTACACCAAGGCTGTTGGTTGTAACAAGCAACCATGGTCCTCTCTCACTTGGCCTTTAAAAATACTTTCCTGAAACCCTTTGGGACTCTGGGTTTTCTTGGGGCATGAGCCTCCTATCTCCTCGCACGGCCCTGCAATAAACCTTTCTCTGTTCCAAAGTCTGACGCTTGAGTACCGTTTGGCTGCAATGTGAGTTGGGCACCTGAGTGTGCATTCAGTAACAGGGGGAGTGGAAATGGGAGAGAGGAACAGCCCCAACAAAGCAGCCCCCACCTTCCATCCTCACCAACCAGCTCCCTTTACCAAATCCTCTGAAACTCCCCCAAGAGATTATCCTAGCCTGCAAGGAAAACACCACAGGGGTAGCAAAATATCCCAAAGACACTGAGGAGGGCCCCCGCTGAGGTCCCAAAGGGCAGGGGTGGGTCCTAGAGGATCACTCAAGGCCCTGCAGAAGCCCCAGCGCCTGGCTCTGACTCACAGCGCATGCATCCTGGCCAGCCCCCAGAAGGCGCCGTCCGTCAGTTTGCTGATGTTGTTTCGCTGGAGCCTCAGCACCTCCAAACTGTCGAGTCCCTGGAACGTCAGGCCCTCGATCAGCCGAATCCGATTCCGATTGAGGTCCCTAAAGAGATGAGGCCAGCAGTTCAGAGCATCCTCTACCCACACCACCCCTACAGGGACAATCCCAGTAGGAGGTCCCGGGAAGCACAGACATACCATGGAAGCCCGTGTGCCCAAGACACCAACTGGCCACTGTTAATGTGTGAAAGGGAGCCCAGGGCTCCTAGAAGCTGGTCCCCTTGGACCCCAGAATGAGTAAGCACTCCTATTTCCTCCCCCAGAACTGTGACTCTGCAGTGAGGACAGGGTGTGACTCAGGATATGAACGTCTTAGGTGAGCCACCTCTTAGCTCAGCAGCAGAAACCCCCACCAGATGCGTCAACCCAGGATAACTCGAACCACTGGATACTGGTGACAACTTCCCACCAACTGCATTCGGGAGGAGGTGCCTGGACCCACCGTGAAGCACACTCATGGGCCTCCGGCCCCCACGTAATGAGACCTCAGTGAACCAGAAGATTTCAGGAACCTGGGTGAGCTGGCTACACTGGTAACACTCGGGAAGGGAGAACAGAGCCTGACCAGTGAGCCCTCGGGTTTCCCCAAATCCTTCTGCAGTGTCTCATGACGCACACCAGGTCCTGAGCATCAGGGAGTCGCTCTGGGACCCCCGCCTGGGTGTGTGTGGGGAGCACAGCAGTGAGAGAGCAGGGGAGCACCCCGTGCCACCATACCTGCCCCCGAGCAGTCCGTTCTGCTTAAATGAAAGCTCCAGTATCAGTGTATTCTCCTGAAATATATTTTTCTCCTACCAAAAAAAGGACACTGGAAAGGCAAAAAACCGGGGAACAGGCAGTCCATCAGGTTTTGGTAAATAGAGGTTTTCTTGAATCCAAACCCTGGGCCATTCTAGGAGTGCGGTCAGCTGTGGGAGTCAAAAAACTAAACAAACACATCCTTTCTTTACCAAAAAAAAAAAAAAAAAAAAAAGCCAATCAACTACCTTATGAGACTGAGGAGATGAAAACAGTGACCCCACCTCCTGCTTCCTACCTCTGGCTACACTAAGTTTCTCCCTTAACTGCTCAAGCAGCACTGGACCCCATAATGGCCACTGCACGGATTACATGGGTTCCGAAAAAAAAAAAAAGAAAAAAAGAGAGAAAGCTCGAAATAAATAAGGACCCCAGTCCACACAGGTCATGTATTAGCCAGGGTCAGCGAAGCAGCGGGGTTCCTCACCGCATTTTGGGAAGTGCTGAAGAGGACCGGCCTGCGTATCCTCAGAGGATCTTTTCTCAGCAACCTGGGGCGGTCCGCAGGCTCCAGACCCAGCGTCTAATTTGCTTTTATTAGGTGCTGCTGCAGGGCCATTAATGGTACTTTATGCCGAGCCCGACTGAAGGGGAGCAGGGGAAGCGGGTGCATTTGGAACGAGCTCCTGGGGGAACTCTGGTCTCCATAAAGTTTGGCTAAGCTTAATTACGGCGCAGGTCTCTGGACTCACAGTTGTGTCAGCCGGGGTAACTTGAATGCTTTCACAGGAAGCTGGGTGATCCTGTTTTTGCTCAACCGAAGCGTCAGCAGTGACCGTGACAGGCCATCAAATGCTCCTGATTCCAGGGTGCTGATCCGGTTGCTTGCCAGGTTGCTGGAAGGATTCAGGAGAGAAAATGCAGGGGTCAGGAGGAGGCCTTCCTTGTCCTGTTACAGACGCCAGGCCTGGCTGAGTTGGGAAGACAAGCTACAACACACCCAGCAGGCTGGGTTTCCAACGAGACATTTGTCATCCTGAAGCTGCAAAGCCCATCTCCACTCCCAGCCTCAGGTATTAGGACTGTCTTCTTTAGACGTGACAGAGGCCTGGCTTGTTCGAGCCCAGAGCTCACCCTGCTTTCAGCCAGGGTGACTACTCCAGGAGGAAGTCAATGACCTCCACTCCAGTTGGGCCACTGCAGGAGTCCCTCCTTGCCAGCCACTACCCAAGGGGCAGGGTTCAAGGTTGGTGAGAAGAGCCTCAGGAAGCAGAAAGTTCAGTGTGAGGCAAGGTCAGAGAAGGTTTCACAATTTGGGGAAATGGCCTTTAATTCTGAAGTGGATCCCATTGTATGACTTCTAAATGTGCATAAAACACTTCATTTTAAACATTTCAAATGTGTCAGAGAAACATTCTAGTGAAGGAGAGCTGCACGAAGGGTTCCCAGCGGGGGAGAGGGAAGGGAAGCGGGGCCACAACACTTTTCCTTCCACCTTCCCTGGACCGATGCTGCTTGTTGTGCCTTAAACAAAAGAGAAAAGACCAGAGAGAATTTTCTACATCAGAGTTGGGAAGGGAAGGAGGCATTCTTCGTCTCCATCAGGCAGAGGCCCAGCACAGGGCACATGAGGATTCTTTGCAAACGGAGCTGGACTGTTTGTTCTTGACACTCCAGATTAAAGAACAGTCTGTGTGATGAAGATATACCGGCCAGCTTCTGCCAAAACACAGAGTCCCCCTCCTTTCATGCAGAGAGAGAGAAGGTCACTGCGAGGCGGTTCAGCAGGGGAGGTGTTTTTGTCCCAGGCAGGGTGGTGGTGGGTGGCTCTTTAAGAAGCCCCACTGAGGGCTGAAGGATCGGCCAAGGCCTCCCACTTCCACCTCGGGCACCCTGATACATCCTAAGAAAGAGACTTTTCCGCTCCTCGGGCATCTCAAAAATCTGTGTGCCCAGCCTTGGTCTCTGAACTGATGGGTCACAATGACCCATAAACCAACCTCACCAACAACCCTTAGAGTACTCAGTAGTAACCCAGGAGATGAGGGCTCACATGTCATCTGAAGATGCCTCTTTAGCCTGAGTTTTCAGTTTCTTCCCTAAAATAATATTTTCCTACCAACAAGCAGCGGGTTAACTAGGTTTTGACTGTTTTTCTTCTGTCTACCATCAGCGGGTGTGAGACAGGGTAGAACAGAAACAGACCAACGATCAGACAAAGAAGTCGAGAGCACTCAGAGAATGGGTGGGCACTGGCTCGTTGAGTCTCCGCAGAAAGGTTGCCCTCTGCTGTCACTCACCTGACTACTCCCAGTCTTTTCTCTAAGCTCTCCTAGGGGGCAGCACAGGGAAGGAGAAAGGAAACCTGGCTTTGGGGCCCACACAGCCACGTGTTTTAGTGAGAGATGGTGCTCCTAGATGGTCCGTCTGTTAGGCTGCTGAGCCTCTCCCCACATCAGCTCCCTCGCCCACGAGTACAGTCAGAACACTGCTGACTTGGACATGCTGGAAATGGGCTAACAGAGGACTGTGGACCTGGGGCCCCTGGCCTGCTGAGGGCACAGATGGGAGTCATGTGCCCGGCCCACGGACTCAGCCGGGCACCCACCAGCGTCCAGACCTGGGCACTGCGGGCAGACCTGACGCACTTACAGCTCTGCGAGGGGCAGTCCGTATGGGAAGCAGGTGCTCCGGATCTCTGTGATGTTGTTGGCGCTGAGATCCAACACGTGCAAGGAAAGGTAAGCCTTCAGCTGACTCCCCTCCACGCTGCGAATCCTGTTGTGTTGCCTAAAACACACAGGGCAGGTGAATCCAACATGTCATTTTGCAAAGATACTATTTTCCTTCACCCTTCTAGACATTTTTTTCCCCTGCAGTTTCAGAGAATTACAAATGCTATGACTCTCGCAAATGAGGTCTCTCATCCTTCCTTCCATCAGGTTATTACCTGCAGGCCAGAAGCTAGACAGAACATCAGATTCTTTGCCTGTGACAAGTTTGTCTGCCTAAGTTTTAAGCCAAGCTGCTCTCCCCAAGGACAGGAACATGGGGGTGATATTTTGGCCGTGTGGAGAGCAGCCTGGCACGACCAGAACTCAGAACTCACTAGTACACTTTCCCACAAAGGATGTGCCCCATGCAACCAGCCAGCTTTTGAGGCTGTTCGTGTCTAGAATCCAGAATCCAGGCCAACCCCATCACTCACAAGAATGCGGGCACCAGAGCCCAGCATCCAATTTAATCCAACTGAGCGCATCATTACACACTTCACATTTTACCAACACCTACCATGTACCAGGCGTGTCAACAGGCACAAGGAATTTTAAAAAAAAGTGCAGAATCCTGCCAACCTAATAAGGGAAACAGGAATTCAGTGCTGGGCCTAACTGGTATCGAATGCCCTGCATCTCGGACCCCACCCTCTTGACAGCTCTGTTTCTCAAGTTTCCTCATCTGGAAGATGGGGCCACACCCCCTTACTTTAGGGATATGGATGGTCCCACCTGAACCACACTGCTGTGTTTGGCAGATGTTCACATATGTGTTCAGTGTTCACCTCCCTCCGAGATGTATTTGTCCTTGAATCCTCTTTCTAAAAAATACCACGTTTCACCACCAACCAGTATTTATTAATCAGCAGAAACCTGACAAACGCTAACCAAGGCTGGAGGGAGCAGACCAGCTCCCTTGTGGGTCTGGCTCTGCCTGGTGGATTCAAGCCGCCACAGCCCAGACCCTGATATTTCAGACGCCGTGGAGTTGGGAGCTGTGCTTCTGGTTCCACGCGCTCACTGGGGCCAGCTTCTGAGTAAACAGTTTCGGGGGCTCCAGCCAATCCAAGCAGTCTCGAACATGACACAAGGGAGCCAGGCGTCGCTCACCAAGTGGCATCTCTTTTAAACAAACACTTGACCAAATCGGTTCCAACAGGCATAAACAAGGCCCTCTTTCCCAGAAGCTCTGGGCCTTCTCACTGATGCCTTTGTTTTCTTCCCTTCTCTCCCAGGCCTTGAACCTGAAAACCCATTTACGAGGGTAGAGCTCCCTTACACACAGCAAAATCTTCCTGGAGTGAAAGGCCACTTTTTCCTCCATGCTCCCGTCGCCAAACTACTTCCTTTGAGTTCTTTATTAAGTTCTTAATAAAGATAGTCTCTTCAGTTTTCTGACTCCCAAATAAAAAGGAAAAGAAAAAAGAATAGAAAAGGAAATCTTTATTATGTAAAGTATGGGAAAAAAGGAGAAATAAAGGGAACAGAGCTGAGCCTCATCCAGGAACTTTGAATGCAATACCAGGGAGCCAGGAAAAAGAAGGTCTAAGGAAAGACGGGGAGGGGCGCCGCTGGCCCCGAGTCGCACAAAGAGGGACCAGCCGTACACAGTCCAAGGGGCCACGGGACAGCTGCGGGCCACCCCCAGGGCCCCCCTGCTCTGTCTTCCCTGTCTCTTTCATCTTACACCTTCTTTCTTCTTTCTCCTCTGTGTATTTATCCACTGAATCAAACACGTTCTGGGCCCCGGTCTGTGCCAGGCCCAGGCTGGGGGAAGGATGCTGTGATGAAGACGGGTCTCTTTCACACGCTGGAAAGAGTTCCCTGGTGAGCAGAAAAGGCAGCCATGGAGATGGGGAACAACGGAGCGTGGGAGTGAGGATGGGTGAGATCTGCCAGGAGCGAGAGGCGAGCTGGGGTGGATTCTGCCTGGAGAGGCTGCGGGGCCAGCTCCAGGGTGGGGGTGTGTGGATGCAGGCAGGAGATGGGCAGGGCAGAAGCAGAGGGACCACATCAGGCGAGGCCTCAAGAGCCTCTGAGGAGTAGGCCGTCTGTGTCCCAGGGGACCAGGTAAGAGGTGGTGGCAAGAGAGACAGGGTCCACAGGATCTGGACAGCACAGAATGGTGATGCTAAATTTTCTGGTTCAGAAATATTAAGAAGACCAGGTAACTAACTTGGTTTTCCTGGTGGCTCAGTGGTAAAGAATCTGCCTACAACACAGGAGATGTGACAGGAGCCGTGGGTTCGATTCTTGGGTTAGGAAGATCCTCTGGAAAAGGAAATGGCAACCCAGACCAGTATTTTTGCTTGGAAAATCCCATGGATAGAAGCCTGGTGGGCTATGGTCCCCGGGGCCACAAAGAGTCAGACACAACTTAGCGAGTACAGTACAATAACAACGCGGTAATGGGCTACCCCTTGCATCTTTACCCGCTTCCAGCCTACTCTCAACTCAACATCCAGAGATATCCTATCAGGGCATCTCTCACAATGGGAGAAAACATTTGCAAACCACATATCTGATAAGGAGAAAATAACCACAACACACAGGAACTACAACTCAGCGACCAACACACAAGAAACCCCAACAAGTCAAATAAAACATGGGCAAAGGCCTTGAAGAGACATTTCTCCAAAGATGATAAACAAATGACAAATGAGCACACGACATAACTGATCGTTAAGGAAACTCAATGAGTTAGCGCCCCATACCTACAGCATGACCACTATTAAAGACAAAACAAAAACAGGAACAGTAAGTGTGGGAGAGGGTGTGGAGTAGCTGCGATCCTGGTACTGTTGCTGAAGACAACAGTATGGTGGTTTTTCCACAAAGTGGGCACAGAATTACCAGCATGGGCCCCAGTAATTCTACTGGGTATACATCCAAAGAAATGAAAGTGGACCTCACAGCGATCTGTACACCCACATTCACAGCAGCATCATTCTCAGTAGCCAAAAGGTGAAGCAACTCAATCAATGGATGAATGGATGGATGGACAAACCCGACAGGTGTACACGTACAGTGGACTATTATTCGGCCTTAGAAAGGAAGTTCTGACACTCAGTACAGCATGGGTGAATCCTGAGGACACTACAGTAAGTGAAAAATGCAGGTCACAAGAGACAAATACCTCATGATTCCACGTCCGCGAGGCACCTAGAGCAGTCACATGCACTGAGACACACAGTGGAGGGGTGCTGGTTGCCAGGCGCTGGGCTTGGGGCACGGGGAGTGGTTTAACAGGGGTGGAGTTTCCATTTTCCAAGATGGAGAAAGCTCTGGAGACTGGTTACACAACACGAGTGTACTTACCACTACTGAACTGTACACCTAAATGATTAAGAAGATAAATTACACGTAATGTGCATATTACTATAATTTACAAACAAAACAAAGAAAAGAAAAATCAAAGTATTCACAGGATGTATTTGTCTAAAACTCGAATAACAGCTCTGTGTCTCACTTAGGACTAAGTCCACACAACGGCCTCCAAGGCCCACGTGAGCTGCCACACACCTGCCTTGCTGCCTCACTTCCTACCCTTCCGCCTTGTACCCTGCCCAGAATGCTGGCCCTTGGACGTGGCAGGCAGGGTCCTGCCTCAAGATCTTTGCAAATGCCTTTCCCACTGCTTGGAATGCTCTTCCCCCAGAGATTCGCAGGTCCCATGCCTTTACTTCCTTTCCATCTGTGTTCACATGTCACCTTTTGAATGAGGTGGCCTGGGCAACATTCTCTAAAACTGTAAGCCTCTGCCTCCTAATTTCTTTCCCTCGCACACATACGAATAAATGCATGCACATGCACACACACACACACACACACACACACACTCATTCACACTTTCCACTCTTTTGCCTGCTTTGTTTCTCATAATATTTCTATCATCGAATACTCCCAGTATTTTGTTTATTTCTACTTTAACATCTTCTCTCCCATCAGGATGTAGCTCCCTGAAGGCAGAGATGTTTGTTTTGACTACTACTGTGTCTCCAGCCACTAGGATAGTGTGGGGCACACAGTATGTCCTCAGTAAATACCTGCTGAAGGAATCACAAGAATGAACACAGACTGCATTCAGAAAGGTGGAACCTAGACACAGATTTGGGACTCACCTGAACACTTAAGTAGGTGGCACTAGAGGGAAAGAACCCACCTGACAATGCAGGAGACCAAAGTGACGTGGGTTCGATCCTTGGGCTGGAAAGACCCTCTGGAGTAGGAAATGGTAATCCACTCCAGTATTCTTGCCTGTAGAATCCTATGGGCAGAAGAGCCTGGCGGGCTACTGTCCATAGAGTCACAAAGAGTCAGACACAACTGAAGCAATTTAGCACAGCATTCCACAACATTTAAGTAGAAGAAAATCATGCAAGCAGATGAGTATAATCAAGAAACATGAAGGAAAGTTTGCCAATTGCCCTGTGGCAACTCTGCTCAGAGGCAAATGACCTAGCCCACAGTGACTTCCGAGCTTCTTGCGCGTCATCTTCTCCCCCAGGTCTGGTCTCTCTGCTCTAGACTTTAGCCCAGTGCCCTGATCAAACTCTTCCCAAATTCCTCATGCTCAGGGAAGCTGACCCCACAGCTCTTGTATCCCTTCTCTCACAGAGCAAGAATCACATCTTGTTGGGTGTTTCTGTGGACCCAGCAATTTCACCCAAGGCCAGCTGTTCTTCATGGGCTGGAACATGACACAGCACTGAAGACATGCCATGAGCAGAGAGCCCTGCCCGAGTTCGGATCGCCATTACACCACTCACAGGTGTGAACTATGATGTGGGGTGTCAAGTTTCTATGCCCCTTGGGCTGACGTGAAGCAAGTACTCAGTAAATAAAATGAATTCTTTTTATTTTAGCCATATTTGTATCCTCAGAGCCAGGATCAGTGGGAGGTATTCTGGAAAGAGAAGGAATATGGTTTCCTATTCGTCTGCCACATTTCAATGCAAACAGGCAGGACCGATTCCTCTCTAGGGAGCAGAGAGCTGACTCAGAGCTCTCACTCTTAGCTTCATGCACGACATGAGTCTGTTCCAGCTGGAGAGTGTAAAAAAACCCTGACACTGAGAGATGGGGCTCTTTGGGGCGCTGTGCTTCAAAGTAAATCCCAGACTGAAGCTTCTACAGGACTCACAGAGGGGGCTAGAGATCTGATGGGTCCCCAACAATCCCCTTTCTCACTCCTGTAGCAAGTGGGACTCAGGCCCACACCCCTGACCCAACCCACCAAACCCCACCCCCTTGGGACACCCCCTCCGGACACCCGTCCCTCTAGGTTAGAGCAAACAGCCAGTAGGCAGGGGAAGCCTGCCACGCCTCCTCAAGGGCTGTCCTACTTTTCTAAAACTCCGCATGTTTTTACTTCCATGTGTACCATGAGGGGTCCTTTCAGTCCTTTAATGTAACTAACTGTCCAGTTTTCAAGAAGGCCCACAGTCATCATTATAACCTCTGAATCTTTGTCCAAGCTCTTCTTGACAACAGCTGACCAGTTACTGGACACCTGTAGGTCACAGGCCCTGGTGATGGCTCCATGAAATCACACTGTGATCTCACAAGGAAGGTACTCTACTTCACCATCATCTCTGCTTTACAGCTGAAGACACTGGGACTCCCCCTGTGGTCAGCCCAGCTGGGACACGAGAGGAGCCAGCACACGAGCCCAGGGGAGGAGGAACTGCCAGCCCGTCGGAGAGGCTCTCTAGGCGGAATTTTAAGTGCACCACCACAGGGTCAATCCGTAAGCCTTCGGCTGAGCTTGGCTAGATGTGAATGCTGGCCGCCTCTCCCCAGGTCAGCAAAGACTTGGTCTGCGTCATTGGTCTCAGCCCGGCCTGCTTTTTTGTACCAGCCTCCCAAAGGCCTGCGTGACCAGTGAGTCTGCAGAGGGCGAGGGGAGCCAAGCTCAGCAAATAAGGCAGAGGAAGCTCCGTTCTTAAGGATACTCTGGATGGAAAGAAGAGAACAGTGCAAACAAGCTGCAAAGGGATGCCCTCAGGTTTACAAAGAGTGAGGAGAGGGAGGGGAGGGGGCAGTGCGATGCGAGGACTTCTAACTGGTGACAGGGACTATGGGGGGCGGGGGGCAGACAACACCGCCTGCGGTCCCATCCTGGACTGGTAACCCCTTGGGCTGCCCTCTGGGGCACAGAAAACTTAATACGGCAGCAGTCTATTAAACCAGCACCTGTTAAAGGCTTCACAAATAAAATCAGGCTTCAAAGGCGAAGAGCGGCAAGATAAGCTCTCTCCACTTGGCCATGTTCTCAGAGCTGGTGTTAAATTAGACAGGAAAACAGACCGAGGAATTTGAAACCAACATTTAAAAGTTTTTATCCTAAGTGACTGTTCTAGTACAGTTCTGTAAACTGGGGTTTACAAGGTAGTCCTGTGAGTGGTGGGAAAGATCTCATGTCACAGATAACAGCCAGGAAGAAAGGGCAAGGAGATCAAAGAAGGAAAGGTCCAGAGGGGTCAAAGGGATTATTGCTGGTTGCTGAAATTATGCACCTACTGTCTACACCAGGGGTCAGCAAAGTATTCTATAATGAGCCAGATTTTAAATATTTTAGGCTATTGGGGCCATTTGGCTTCTGTCATGACAACTCAACTCTGACACTGTTAAAAGTAGCCAATATGTAAACCAATGAGTGTGGTTGTGTTCCAATAAAACTTTATTTACAAAAACAAGCTGTGAGCCAGATTTGCCCCTCTGTAGTTTACTGACCCCTGGTCTACACTTCAGCAACTAGTTTGGGTTTCTGGGGGCAGGGACCCAAAATCTAATTCTACCTCTGATTCTAACTCTGGCTTTAGAACTGTGTGCTAATCACTCGTTTTGGATCTGGTTTAATCACCTGCAAAATGAGGCTAAGTGCCTCACTGCATCAGAACCTACAATGCTCCCTCCAGTGCCCAGGTCAGGCTTCACTAATCGATGCCTTCCCCACTGATGCCTTCTCTACCCCTTCAAGAAGTGAAATGGAACCTAAGCTTACACCATTTATTATGCACCTCAGATGGTGATCCAGGTTCCTGACGGGGGCCAGTAGAGCAGGCAGGCTGACAGGGGGATCTGAGAACAGAGATTCACACTTGTGCATCCTCACTCTTTTTGGTTCTTGCAGTGAGGCAAAAAGAAACACCGAAGCTAGCCAATACAGCAGGCCTAACTCTAAGCAGGCATGCCCCAGGCTCTCCCAGACAAGCGTCGTGACTCACAGTGGTCAACTCCTGCAGTGGTGACTATTACTAGAAATAGCAAGTCTTCCGTAATGTTACCTTAAAATCATGCCTTTAATAATCAGCAAAATTCAAATTATAGCTCTCACCTCATTTGAACCTCTGGCTAAGAAACAGTTTCACACAATCTAGCCCGGAAATGGAGGGAAAAATGTAACACACCTGCACCATTCCCATCCCTGCCCCAGTCCATTCCCCAGAGTGACCTTGGCAGACATGGTTAATCAAACGCCACACCCTGCAGCCTTGGAGCACCCACAGCACTTTGCACCTGGTCCATCACGGTGCTGTTCTGGAACTCTTCCTATGACTCTGCACCTAAGCCCCTGCCCCACCTGGAGCAGGTGCTCCAAGGTCTGATCACAATGAGGAGGATGAAGGTACACACAAGATATTAATGATTTAGCACAAAACTCAGTGCTGATGGCTACCTTGGGGGTTCAACTGAATTTTTGCAGGGGCTAAAAGACATTCATCATTCAAGAACAAACAAGAAGATCATGATTTCTCCTTTGTTGAAAAATATAGAAAATATTTTTTTTCTGTATTTTTTCTCCTTTGTTGAAAAATATAAAAAATATGAAAACTATACAACAGGCCATGTGTTGTGGGAGGGGGGCTGTTCTGTTTGCAAATGCTTTTATTGAAATATCACAGGCATACTGAGAAGTACATAAATGATCAACATAGAGTTCAATGCATTTTAATAAAGTGTCTACACTCACGTAACCACATGACAGACACAGGACATTTCCAACATCCCAGCAGGCTTCCTCCTGTCATTTTCCTTGTCATTTATTCCTTTCCAAGGCAACCGTAATTTCTATCACCTATGATTAATTTTGCCTATTGCTGTGCTTCATCTACATGGAATCATTCCATATTTACTCTTCTGTATCTGGCTACTTTCGCTCCACATATGAGACCCATCCATGCTCTTGCCCAGCTGTGTGCGACTCTTTGCAACCCCATGGATTGCAGCACACCAGGCCTCTCTGTCCCTCACCGTCTCCCAAAGTTGGCCGAAGTTCAAGTCCATTGCATTGGTGATGCAATCCAGCCATCTCATCCTCTGACGCCCTCTTCTCCTTCTGCCCTCAACTGTCCCTAGCATCAGGGACTTTTCCAATGAGTCAGCTCTTTGCATCAGATGACCAAAATACTGGAGTTTCGGCTTCAGCATCAGTCCTTCCAAACAGTATTCAGGGCTGACTTCCCTTAAGATTGATAGATTTGCTCTCCTTGCTGTCCAGGGGACTCTCAGTAGTCTTCTCCAATACCACAGTTTGAAGGCATCAATTCTTCGGCGTTCCGCCTTCTTTAGGGTCTGGCTGTCACAACCATGCATGACCACTGGTAAGACCATATAGCCTTGACTATATGGACCTTTGTTGGCAGAGTTGTCTCTGCTTCTCAGCATGCTATCTAGGATTGTCATAGCTTTCCTGCCAAGAAACAAACATCTTGTTTGTTGTTGCATCAGCAGGACTTTATTCTTTGTCATCATTGTGTAGTACTCCTCTACAGCAATTTATTTTCCATTCTACCGCTAATGGATACTGAGTTACTTTCAGTCTGCATTACTGCAAAAACCACACTCAAGCACAGGAACGTGCCTTCTGCACGTATCTTTCAGTGCATACTTGCCTGCAGGTCTAGCATGCATCAGCGTCTAGGGTGGCGTTGCTACACATTTAAGTTCAGCCTTTGCAGACACTGGTACATTCCTTTTAACCAAATCCCTCAGGGCTGAAATAAATCTGAAAAGTCATTTGATCCAAATGCCATGTTTCATGCTGCCTCATTAAACCACATTCTGAGACGCCACCGCCCCCATGTGTCCCTTTTCCAGTACCCTTTCCCCATGTAAAGCATTAGGAATATAGCCAGGGACCACACAGCATAACAAAGCTCAATCTAATCTTGTTCAGGAGTCAAATAGAGTAATTTTATTATAATTAGGGGCTTAATGAGCACCAAAAAAGGAGGAAAAAAGGAGAATGAGCAATTCTAAGTCTCAAAATCGGCAAGAAAACTGTGAATATACCCGTCATTGGGACCAATGCCCATAAGCATCTTGAAAATAAAGATAAAGAGATTTTTTTAACAACCCATGAACTCAGAAGAGCTTTCCTAGGCCAGCTTGAGGAAAAGTTTCTCTTCTCAGAATGACATTTAAAAGCATCACCCTCTCACTAGGCTGCTCTGCATTCATCATCTTAAAAATGAAAACTCAAACCATCTGTTTTATTGCATAAATTGATAATTTGCTTCAAGAAACCAGTGCCTTGTGAGAAGGGCCCAGCCTGGGTTACTTGCTGGACAGGAAATGAGACTCTGAAAAAGCCGGTCTCCTTCTGTCTCTTGCTCACTCCCCCCTCCCCCTACCCGCTGCTGGTGAATCACCAGTTCCCTGGGGAATTCTGGCGCGATTCTCAGCCTGGCTGCAGATGACGTTCCGGATCTGTTTATTCAGGTGGAGATCGGATAAAAAACAAGAGCGGTCCAGTGGCGGGATAAACAGCCTCCGCCAGGCGGGGTCAGCCACTCTGAAAGGCAGGACTGGCCTGTGTCAACCGAACTTCTGACCTGTTCACTTCCTTCAGGGTCACTTTCCCCTTGGGATCTTCAACAGACTGTTTCAATGAACTCTGTGTGAAGGGGATCGGAGGTCCCCAGGCACCTTGATGCACCAGATCGTGCTTGGTTCTCCCACCCACCAGCTTATTCACATGGAGCTGGAAGCCCAGCATCTGGAATGAAGCAACTTAGGCACAGTCAAGGGACGGCCACTACAGTTCTGTGGAGTCAAAAGCAACCCAAGTCACGAAGGACTCCAAGTCGTCAGGATCTAATCCAAACTACAAGCACAGGACAAAAACAAAATCTCCTGAGGAAACGCACATTGCTGAGTGGGAGAAGCTAATCAGAAAATGCAATCTACTGTATGATTCCAAGTACAGGACACTCTGGAAAAGGGAAAACTACAGAGACAGTAGAAAGAGCAGTGGCTGCTAGGGGGTTGGGAGGAGAGAAGAATGAATAGGTGATGGCCATGGGATGCTCGGGGCAAGGAAACTATTCGGTGCAACACTGTAATGGTGAACACATACCACAAGACATTTGCAGAGCCCACAGAATGTACTACACAAACAGTGAACCCTCATGGAAACTGCAGGTTTAGTTAACAATAATGTAGTAATACTGGTCCATCAGTGATAATGAAGCACCACACTAATGCAATATGTAAACAACAGTGAAAACCAGAGAGAGGGCAGGGTTTATAAGGGCTGTCTCTGTATTTTCTGCTCTATTTTCCTGTAAACCTACAACTGCTCAAAAAGTCTACTAATTATAAACAGAACAAAACAAAACTTCCTAAGGTATTAAGCAGTCCCAAGATCATCACATCATTAGAATGTAAGCTACCCAAGGGCTGGGATTTAGTCACCCAGGACCACGTGGAGGACATAAAAGGCAATCACTATCTGGTGAAGACTCACAAATTTAAGAGAACAAACTTATGGTTACTGGGGGGAGGGTGGCAGGGAAGGATAGATTGGAAGTTTGGGATTGACAGGTACACACTGCTATATTTAAAATCGATAACCAACAAGGACCTACTGTGCGGCACAGGGAACTCTGCTTTATATTATGTAATAATCTAAATGGGAAAAGAATCTGAAGAATGCATATATGTATCTGTATAACTGAATCACTCTGCTGTACATCCGAAACACAACATGTTTTTCAACTAGCTCCAATATAAAGTAAAGTTTTTATCAATCTGTTGAATAAACGAATGACTTACAACTTTAGTTCAGTCTCCTATATCTGCTACCGCATTCGCGAACAAGGGAATGTTAATCAGGAAAAAAAAAAAAACTACTCTGAGGCAAAATCCAGTATTCAATTAAAATTTTTTTTAAAGAAAAATGTGAGAGGTGTAAGGTAGAATCAACTTTTTAGTTGGGAAGCTAATTGATAACCTTAGAAGAAAATGTCAAATACCGTGGACTTTCAGGTTGACTGTGTGACTCTATCTTCCAAGTTCAAACTGACCTTGAATATTCACTGATCAGCTGGGGTTGGTGGAGATGATGCCTCTACTCATTATGAAGTAGCCAACAGACCCCCACTCCGCCCCCCAACAGCAGGGAGGGCAGCTTGGCCCTAACCAGGATCTCTATTACTGCCACACATATCCTTCCTCACTCCTGCCTCGGCTACGGTGAAAAAGGAGGAGGAGAAATTCCAGCCGGGAGTTCCAACCCAACAAGCTGACCTGAGGACGCCTTTTGGGCCACATCTGGACTGTGCTCCCCTGGGAGATGGCTGAGCCATTTCATACTGGCAGGCACTTCTAAGGGCTGGCTGGGGATTTGGTTCCGTGACCACAGGGAGGTAACCTGCCCTGGATCTGGGCAGCGCAGGGCAGCACGAAGCTGGGCCAGGACATGGAAAAGTCAGGAACAGAGAGCCACTCCACCTGAACTCCCACCCACAGAGGGGCACCCCGGGTCAGAAATGCCCAGAGCTTCTCTCTTCTGGTCAAAGCTGACATGGCCCCTCTTGGCTTTATCTTCCCCACTAGGTGAGTTGATCAAGATTCTTATTTTTTTTTTTCTCCTTCTCTCCCCTTGCCCTGGTGGCCTGCTCCCTGCACATCCCACCACACAGGTGTGATCCTCTGCATCTCAATGGAGAGGAGCCTGGCTGACAGGCCGAGTCACACGGAGCCACACATCCCAACATCAGCCGGGGGCCCATCAGTGCTGCATGGCTGAAGGCTGAACTGGACTTGCCAAGTTTCTCATTGTATTTTTCAAGGAGGCTCTGCAGGGCAAGCCTAACCACAAGTTAGAGGCACAGACTCTTCTAGATTCGAGGGTCTAGCCTACCATTGCAAAGAAATGTGGGAAAGATGGAGAGAAGGCACTGATCAGAACCCAGGAGGTCAGAGCATCCATGAATGCCGGCCCACACAACCCCCCTGGAGGATGTGAAGACGCTGCAGTGGGTACTTCTGTAACTGATGGCTCTCCAGCATGAGATGGGTGAGCCAGCTCCCTGCCAGGTGACAGTGAGCTGCTGGGTTGCACAGAGCAAGCACCCCTCCCCAGGGTCCATTAACGCTGGTCTGCAGTTGGTGGAGCTGGGGGAGCAGAGGGGGTCGCTCAGGGATCTGAGACCAATGGGTTGTGTCAATAGCTCCTCGTAGTGGTAGTGGTTTTTCCTTCTCATCCACCTCACCACTCAATACTTGAGAAAACGTAACCACTGCAGAGGAACACATGGAGGCCTCCCTCAACATTTCCAAAGGAAACCTAACCTCGCTCCTCTCTGGGCTGGGCTCCCATTGCAGCCTCGGCCACCAGGCTGCCCAAAGGACCCAGGCGCTCAGGAGACTGCTCACACTACCTGCCAAAGCAAAGGGCAGGACACGGAGCTGACTGGCCGCTGAGCCACAGAGGAGGCACGCACTTCATCCTCAGGAGACACAGGAGCTGGACAAGGACTAACACATCTAGGGTTCCATTCCTGCTCACCAGGAATCAGGCTCTGGTTCAGCTCATTCAATCTTCATGACAACCCGAGAGGTGGACCCTGTTACCGTCCCCATTTCACAGATGGGGGTGATGAGGTGTAGGAAGGCTAACCAGCAGGAAGCAGTGCAGCAGGACTGAGCCCAACACGACCCCTCATGCCACCCTTCTACCTGTGGGTGGAGCTGCCTTGTTAACAGAAATGGGTAGAACGACCCTGGGGAGGCGGGCTTCTCTGGACAGGACCCTGTGCCTCCCCATCTTCCCAGCATCCACGAGGGCCACCCCTGATCCTGCGATTCCTACGGAGGCAGGACCCGACTGCACATTCTGCCACTACCCACCGTCCCTCTCACACTCACACACACACACCGCCCCCCAGAGCCTCAAGCCACAGTACATCGGCATGTAGCTGCTGCAGCGCCCCGCCAGGCCTTTCTATTTATGCGTAAGATGACGAGTGCAGGCCCTAAATAGGAGTGTCAAAAGTGGTTCTTCCATCCTCAGGCAGTCAGTATCACAAGACAGAACTGGGTCCTTTTCAGGGAGCAGAAGAGACTTGCACACCCCCTGCTCCACCCTCAGTGAGGGTGCACTGTGGCTCTGGGGTCCCCCAGCCAACAGCCCGCAAATCCAGCTGCCCTCTAGCTCCGGGCCACGCGGACAGGGATGGGCCTGTGGTTGCTGGGGTGCTCCTGAGACTCCCCCCATCTGTTGGCCATTGCCAGCTGTCTGCAGGCTTGCCTGCCAGCAGCCCAGCAGCTCTGCAGCTCTAGCCGTGGAGGAAGCTGCTTCAGTACTTGGCTGTGGCCTCTAAGCTGAGACCCTCCCACCTCCAGAGAGTGACACCACTGATGGGCTTTTACAAATAAAGCCGGGCCTGCTTCCTGCCCCATCTGGAAGACTTGTGATCTTCCGATCATATGATTTAGTATATCTCTTACCACGCAATTTCCCAAGCCTTTAGCATGCGACCTGACTGCACTCCGGGAGGGTGGAGGATGTGAATAGGCGGGATTATGGAGTTGGCTCCTAAAACAGTCCTCCTTACCCACGCGAGGGGGACAAGACTCGCTATGGCATCAGAGTGGCACTGGCCTCAGTGTCTCGCCCCCTCTGGCTCCCACTCTTGCTCTGTTCCTTTCATGAAACCACAAGCTGCAATTTTCTCCTATGCTTCAGGTTTTAAAATATGTATCATCAAGAACCTCAATGTCAAATGTAAACTAAAGACTTCTTAGAAAAAAGATAGGAGAAATCTTTATTTGGGGATCTCAAGCTAAACCAACTTTCTAGATTTGATACTACAAGCACAATTCATAAGCTAAAAAATTGACACACTATAATTCTACCAGAATTGAAAACATTTGCTCCGGGAAAAATCCTGTTAAAGATGAAAAGGCAAACTACAGACTAGGAGTCAATATTTTCAAACAACACATCCAACAAAGAGCTATTATCTAGAATATATAAAAGACTCTCAAAACTCAATGGCAAAACCCCCCAAACAATCCAATTAGAAAATGGGCAAAAGAAATGAACAGATATTACTCAAAAAAGAATACACAGATGGCAAATAAATACATGAGATGGTGCGCAGCATCATTAGCCATTAGGGAAATGTGAATTAAAACCACCAGGAAATATCAATACACACCTTGCGAATGGCTAAAATAAAAAATACTCTCAATTTCAAATGCAGGCCATACTGTGGAGAACCAAACCGTTCACTGCTGGCAGGAATGTAAGACAGTATAGCCACGGTGAAAAAATTTGGCACTTCTTTAAAAAATCTAAACATACAAGTATCATACAATGCAGCAAATATTCCCTAGGGCATTTCTCCCACAGAATGGAAATTTATGCTTACACAAAAATGCTCAAAGCCACTTTATTCTTATTAGCCCAAATCTGCAAACACCCCAGATGTCCCTCAGAAGGTGCACAGCTAAGCCAAGTACAGTCCCTTCACACTGCAGATACTGCTCAGCAGTAATAAGCAATCAACTACTGATACACACCACAACGACCGAGACGCATCTCTAGAGAATTATACTGATTGAAAAAAAGCCAGTCCCCAAAGGTGAGATGTTGTATGAAGCCATTTCTATCAGCTGAGTTGCTCAGTCGTGTCTGACTCTTTGCGACCCCTTGGACTGCAGCACGCCAGGCTTCCCTGTCCAACACCAACTTCCAGAGCCTACTTAAACTTATGTCCATTGAGTCGGTGATGCCATCCAACCATCTCATTCTCTGTTGTCCCCTTCTCCTCCCGCCTTCAATCTTTCCCAGCATCAGGGTCTTTTCCCATGAGTCAGTTCTTTGCACCAGGTGGCCAAAGTTTTGGAGTTTCAGCTTCAGCATCAGTCCTTCCAATGCATACTCAGGACTGATTTCCTCTAGGATGGACTGGTTGGATCTCCTTCAGGCAAAGGGACTCTCAAGAGTCTTCTCCAACACCACAGCTCAAAAGTATCAATTCTTCAGGCGCTCAGCTTTCTTTATAGTTCAACTCTCACGTCCGTACTTGACTACTGGAAAAACCATAGCTTTGACTAGACGGACCTTTGTTGGCAAAGTAATGTCTCTGCTTTTTACTATGCTGTCTAGGTTGGTCATAGCTTTTCTTTCAAGGAGCAAGCGCCTTTTAATTTCATGGCTGCAGTCACCGTCTGCAGTGATTTTGGAGCCTCCCCAAATAAAGTCTGTCACTGTTTCCATTGCTTCCCTATCTATTTCCCCATCTACTTATATCACATTCCTTAAATGAAAAATTATATACATGAAGAACAGATTCGAGATTGCCAAAGGTATGGGGCAGGGAAGAGTTGATGTGGGTATTAAAAAGCAGCACAACACATCTTTGTGGGGATGGAAATGTTCTTTATCTTGGCTGTATTGAAGTCAATATCCTGTATGTATGAAATTTTGCAAGCAGTGGTCACTGGGGGAAACTGCATTAAGGGTATACAGGATCTTTCAATGTTATTTTTTACAATAGCATGAGAATCCACAATGAACTCAAAATAAAAAGATTAATTTAAACATCAAAAAACATGGCGAAACAGTGGAATTGGAAACTCCAGTGAAATTCATGGTGGAATCAGACAGCCAACCTGCTACCTCATTTGGTTTCCAGCAGAAATCTACCTAGTATAACTCAATTCCAAGGGCCAAGCACCCAATACTGCCAGACTCTCTGAAATTTTCGAAATCTAGGGATAAGCATAAATTGTTTAATTACTTTCCACTGATTAGGAAGGAATTGTGGGGTGGGGGGACGGGGTAGTGTGGACTCAGTGAGAAATGTGTAGCTGACAAAGGTAGCTGGGAAGAACACTGCCTTCTGTCTGGTGTATCAGGAGTTACAGCTCAGTTCAGTGTCTTGTAATCGGGCCAAGATCCAGCACTTTGTGGCCAAGCAGGAGGGCCTGCTGGGAGTTGACTAAGATGGTGGTGGACATGGGTCAGGCCTGCCCTGCCAGACACAAGGTTCTCAGAACACCATCCTAAAAGGCTCTGGAAGGGCTGCATATATTCCTCCCTTGTCAGTCCTGGCAGACTCCCAAAGCAGGTCCAGGAAAGGTACTCTCTCATTCTGCTCAATTCTGCACTTGCTAAACTTTTGTGACTGCAAGACCACCTTCTTCACGAAGCAACTCTTAGAATAAGGGCTCATTTCATGTGGGAGATACTACGCTGCACCCGCTCATTATTAAAGGCTCTACATATCGTGGGGTAAAGGAGGCTGCTGACCTTTAGCTCTGGGTTTCCCGAACTTCCTGACTACAGAGTAGCAATTGGGTCAGAATGGACGCACTGAGGGGTCTGCAGGGATTCTCCACCTTCACTGTGACAGAACCCTTTCCCCAATCATCATTTGACCCTCACAGGTGAGTAGAGGCCAGGACAGCCCTCCTCCCGACACACCCTCCAGGGTAAGGGTAATTTCATGTCTAAACAACCGAGGTTTCCAAAGCTGCTACTAGAAAAGAACAGGATAAGGATTCACACCTGGGCAATGGGACCCCTGGGCCTGTACATCTCCCCAAAGCCACGCTGATTTTTACAGGGTAATTTCAACTACTTTTCCTCCTATAACATCTGCTCAGATTTTCAAGAAATCAATGAAAACGAGTCCTCTTTCCTAGCTGAAAAGACCAGGCCTTCTAGGAAGTCCCCCAAAAGACCATTTCTGTTATTACTTGTCCCAAATGTGTCCCTTCACCTGGATGATAAATTTCTAAAACTAACCAATATCTGCCCTAAGCTTCATACTCAGTTATTCTTGGACTAAACCATTCATTTAGTCCTTGGTTTATTTATTCAGTCAAGTGTGTATGGGGTGCTTATAAGAGCAGCTGCTGTAAGAAAAAGGTAAACGTGATCGCAGTATAGCCGACCCCCTTCTCCCTGGAGTCGAGGAGTCAGAGAAAGACGGAGGTGATGGACGCATCGACATATGGGGACACAGCGCTGTTGGGGGGAGGCTGAGGGAGGGACAGCCTTTCCAGACCAAGGTGACAACGTGAACGAGGCCTGGAAGCAGAGCCCTGGGGTGTGAGGGCTCCCATCGTGAGCAATGTGATGTAAAGTTCGCGGCAGGAAGTGGTGAGAAGCCAGGAAGAAAAGGACTAGGGCCAACTCTGAAAGAACAGATAATTTACCCCACAGGTGATGGGGAAGCCACAAAGGGTCCATCCTTCATTTCCTCATCAAACACTGACTGGAGGGCCACCGAGAGGCAGGCACCCCACTGGGCAGTAGGTGTGATGTGCAGGGTGACGAAGAATGGAGAGAAAGAGAAGGGCCAAACCCTGACCCTACTGGAGCCGAGGCCGTGAAGACCCCTTCAGAGCTGGGGAGCGTGTCTCAGGTTTGGTGGCGACCAGGAAGCATGTGAACCCTGTACCATCTAAGCAGCTTCTCAACAAGGGTATGCAGTTGGCCCACGAGACAGAACTCAAGCATCTGAGCCTCTGTGAGGAACCCAGGGTTCTACAGCTAGTGGGTCACCCACAACAGAAGTTCTCTAGTTTGCTCCCGAGAATACACAGCCCAGGTGCCACCTGGGGCCTGTGGGAGAGGAAGAAGCCATGCATATCCTTAACCCTGGCTAAGTGTGGCTGGTATGGAACCAGGGTCTTTCCTCACAGCTGAGGGAACAAAGACCGAAAAGGAAACGCGGCCCATGAAAGGCCCTGTAGCAGTGTCTGGAAGAGGCAGGGCTGGAAGCTGAGTGGGAGGCCACGCTCACCGGAGAGATGCTTCTGCCCGTTCCCACCATGCTGGGAATGGCTTGCATTCTGAATTCAAGAGGTAGGAAGTGCCTTGTTGGGTGACAGCCCAGCAAAAGTAAAGAACAGGGGGTTTTCCTGACAGCAGAAGACTCGCCCCAACACCCCATGTCCAGTTGGAGGTGAACAGACACTGGACCAACAGCAGTCTCTGCTCAAATGCCCATAAAGGAGCAGCCGTAGGAGGGGAAGGCAGGGTCTTTGTCAACGGCTGTGTGTCTGTCTTCTCCATGGTGACCATGGGGTCACCGAGAGAGGGACAGTACGGACTGTGGCCGCACCAGGAAACGGGTCTGATGGTACCCATGAAGCAGAGCACTTTGTTTTCTGAATCTATCTCCTGGGACAATTTCCTGAGCCTTCCAGGAGCTACGATTCTTTTTCAGGGAACAGGGGAAAGTGAAGACAGGCGTGAGACTCTTACTTGGAACCACATAATTGCTGGAGCATCCCCAAATCAGGGCTCTTGTTAACACACACTAGAGAATGAGGGGGAGGGGGAAGAGCCTAGAGTGGTGAAAGGGTTTATCGTGGCTGTCGGCAAGGCCAGGAGGAGGGGGATCCCTGGAAGGGCCAGTCCTCACGCTGTCTCCCAAAACCAAACAACAATTATGGGGCAGAAAAACTTCACTCTGCACGCTGATAACTACTGCTTTTCCATACGCAAAGAAGAATGACACTTGGAGAAAAAGTCACATTCCCAACAAGCCCAAGGGAAATTTTCCCTCTTATTTCCAAAATTCTAGCTACTCTGTGACCTGCTGAAGGGGCCAATTCCAAACACAACCCTCACAGAATACCAATGAATAATTATCCACAGTGAATGTCAGGACCAGAAACTTGATGTATTACAGTACAGCTTTTCGGTGGAATCGGAGGAAACATTCACTGCCTATATCTTATGTTTACATATTCTTTTTTTTTCTTCCTAATTAAGAGTAAAGTCCAGTGACTTCCCTGGGTGGTCCAGTGGTTAAGAGTGCACCATCCAACGCAGAAGGTGCACGTTTGATCCATTGTTGGGAGCTAAGATCCCACGTACTGTGTGGCCAAAAAAACATTAAACACAAAACAGAAGCAATACTGTAACAAACTCAATAAAGATTTTAAAAATGGTCCACATTAAAAAAAATTAAAGTCTTACTTTCAGAATTATAAAGAAAAAGATTATTATAAAGTCTGATATAAGTTTTGCCTATTGTTTTACTATAAAGAGATCCCCCCCGCCACCGCCACCACTATTGTAATGGGGCTTCTGATTTATAAGCAGAATTCAAATGAGAGATGGGTCATCTGGCTTTCAGGAGGTAAAAATAAATAAATAAGTAATCCAGATTAAGTGGCAAACCCACAGTCAAGTTCTGTGATCACCATGAGCGGTCATGCCTCACCAGGCCAACCAGGCTGTCCCACACACCATGAGGCCAAAAGCATCCCTGACTCATTTTAAAGGGCTAACCTTGTAGTAGAAACTGTTAGTTGCTGAGTTGTGTCTGACTCTCTGCAACTCCATGCACTATAGCCTGCCAGGCTCCTCTGTCCACGGAATTCTCTAGGCAAAAATATTGCAGTGGGTTGCCATTTCCTTCTCTAGGGGATCTTCCTGAACCAGGGATCAAATCTGGGTCTCATCTGAGTCACCAGGGAAGCCCAACTTTGCAGTATCTTTCCATTAAATCAGTGGTGAAAGAGGTAACTAAAACCTCTAACAGGGACTCCAGAATCATAAGTACTAAATTAAAAGTCAGCCTTCTTATTTATTTTTCCACCAACTGGAAAGAAAAAGAAAGAAAGGAAAAAGAAGGTGTGAAGGTGAGGAAGGCAGGGGAACCTACGGATTTTAAGTGACAGGCATCAGGGGGAGAGAGACAAAATCCTTCACTTGGAATTAGCCAGCCGTGACTCATTAACTTTACCTGCACGTGGAAAGGACCTGGAAAGGAGCTAAAAAAAAAAAACCCAAAACACTAACAAACCCTTAGCCCCCAAGTCCCAGGGACGCAGCCTGGGCATCCAGGCTTGTTCAAGTCCCCTCGGTCTTCCTGCTGTGCAGTGCAGGATGGGAGACGCCTGCACAGCTCTGCTTTGCTGCACCTCTGCCTGGCGATGAGAGAAAAGGGAAACCAATGCACCCGGTGCACGCAACGGTTCCCACGGCAGGCATTAATACAGGAAAAAGCGAATCATCACAGACATACACATACACACACACACACGCACACACACACAAGGATGGAGGTTAACAAGCCACATGGGGAACAGCAAGTAGAGTCTGTTTTTAGGGAAGTGATGAGCCTCTGCCTCTGCTTCTAACACCAACCTCCTGGCTTGCTGTGGAGAACACCAACCTCCACTGGCACACAGACACCAAAGCAAGGCCAGCTCCATCCACGCCTTCCGTCTGACGCACCTCCGCTAGACATCAGAGCCTGCTCTGAGACACGTAGTGTTTAGTGAGTCCCCATGGCTCGGTGTATTGGCAGACATCATTGCACGAGTGAGCAAACCAAGGCCCAGAGGCGATAGAGGCAGCATTCTCTAAACCAGTCTCCACAAGACCCTCGTGACACAGGAGGCGCTGTGAGGTGAAGACACTGACACCACCCTCGCCCCAGACTCCTAGGGGAAGGAGCCCTTTCTTTACAAACTGATTCCAGCAGCCCACCTCACACAGTCCTCCCCACTGAAAAGAAGCTTCTTTGCCCCCAAAGAGACTATAGCCACGCAGCCAAGTAGAGACCAGTGGCCCCCAGAGAGGGCACTCCGGGAGTGCCACCTGGCTGTGCCCTGCAGCCCTGCCACCCTGGGCACAGGTTTCCTGCTCCTGTTGAAGGGGTGGGGAGAAAGAACCACACGTTGGCACCTTTAGGTCAGCTGTTTGCATCTGAAAGGCTTCCAGGAAGTGAGGAAACTGGAGGAATTTGCCTTGAAGTGATGTCGGAGGGGAGAGGGCCACTGTCTGAGGAGCTGCTGGCACAGCTGAACAGGCCCGGGGGCTGCGGAGGCCTGACAGCAGGGCGCTTCCCCCGCCACACCCAAATGGGAGAGCAGAGCAGAGCAGCTCAGACGCCAGCCTCCGAGAGCGACTGGGGGTGAGAGGGCAGCCAGGCTGATCTTCAGGAGGGCTTCCCGCCACTCTGCATCTGATGATGAAAATTATACTGAGGGCCTCTCAGCATTCAGAGGTGGGAACACAACCTGAAGAGGCATCCCCTTCATGGGGCACAGCCTCTCATTCACGCCCGAGAGCCACATCGGAGCCTTGCGGCTACAGGCCAGAGAAACTCCCCTCCTGACACAATCTGAAATGTCAGCACATGAAATGACAAGACCCTCCCAGGTTCCCAGACCACACATGTCCCCCTACACAGTGAGCACGAAGCCCAGAGGTGCACAGAAATGAGATCAAGACTCACCTCTGCCACTTGCTGTGTGACCTCAGGCAAGTGTCTTGCCCTCTCTGTGCCTCCGGCCTGTCATCTGTAAAAAGTGCTTAACAACAGACCCTGTGCCTCCTAGGCCTGCAGAGGCAACACAATGAGATGAGGCCTGGGCACAGACACACAACAATGCCTGCCGACATCTGTGACTACATACAGAGACTGTCACAATTTTCTGTCTCAAGAGGCTGAACCATCATGAGTCTGGGGATGCTCTGAGCATTTCTGAACTACAAAACCGGACAGTTTCGTACGACTCAGCTTAAATACACTGGGTAAACTGGCCCGTCTTTAAAACTCCTGCCTTTGAACAGGCAGGGGGAGTCTAATATTCCGTCCGCATGGCCCAACAATGACAGGCCTCGTGAAAGGAAGGCCCGGCATAAATGCAAACACATTTCTTCCACTTGGGCTGTAAAAGCTGAAAATGGCTCCCAGGTGTGAGCCGACACAATCGGCCCAGTCTGCTTTGCAAGGTCACCATGGGGGTCAAAGTCGAGCCGGCCATTTTCGGATTAGGTACACACGCTGGCAAGCCTTCCCTCGGGGTAAGTGGATTACAGAAGCCACCTGCAGGAAGTGGGTGTGGGGGAGGAGGGGGAGGAAACAGGCCGGCTGGAAGGAGGCTGTGGACACGGGCGGGGGCCAGCTCCTCTCACATGGGAGGTTGTGCAACGGACCAGGCAGCTCCCCATCCCTTCCCGGTACTGCCGGGTCAGCATCCACTTCCCTCCAAGACCATCCACACCGCACCCGCACCCCATTCCCACTGGATCTGGGACTCTATTTAAAGCTTACATGGTCATCAGAAAAAATGAGACAGAGTGGGGTGAGAAGAGCCAGACACACCATGAAGGCCAGCTCTGGCCAACAGACCCTAAGCTACCGTGTTCCCAACAAAAGGCAGTGTCTTCCGTGACCAAGTTGCTACTCCATGGGCGCGCCCCTTCCTCTGTTCCCCAGACCCCACAGCTGGAGTTTGCTTCACTTTCTCAGCAAATGATACGCATATGGACCGCTCATCTGGCTGCCTCGCCACCCCCACTCTCAAAGAGAGAGAGAGGAACAAAAATAAGGAAAGAAGAGAGAAGGAAACCGACAAGTCAGGGCTGTGTCATTTGGCAGGCATGCCTCAGAGGCCTCAACGGCTCCTTTCCCAGTGAAAGGCTCCCGAGACTCCGGGCAAGAGGCGATCCACACTACAGAATCCAGGGGAAGCTTACAGGACACAGAGCTGCTTTGTCAACTGGGTGTTTAACTTTCTGTTTCGAGGCCCACTGGTTGTGTCCAGCATCTGAGGCGGCTGTGGGTCTGAGAACCAGGGTCCCGCCCTGGTTCCGGCAGCAGCGTGCTGGCCCTTCGGAGCAGCCTGCCTGCTGACAGAAGAGAGTGGGGAGCGGGGAGGAAACTCCCCTTAACATGGAACTAGCCATGTCTTATGAACACTTCTCCCATTGCTCCTCCAAGCGGCCAGCGTGCCAGCTGAGCACCGTGCTGCCCCATCTTGAAGCCCATAACCAACGTTCCCATACGGGGGGCAAGAAAGGGGAGCCACAGAAGGTCACTTCATCTGGGAATCTTCCTTGTCTTGTACCCATCAGTGACGGTGCTGAGAAGCCCCTGAGACACTCCCCAGGCCTTGACTGTGTATGGCAACTGCTGGTTTACTCATCTTTCTCTGTAGCAAGACTGAGTCCCTTGAGGGCAGGGGCTCCAGTGTGCAAGGCACGTTCATCAGCCCTGGACTCCACGTGGGGCACACACTGGCACCCCTCTCCTCGGCCTTGCACATGCGCCCTGGGCCCTGACATTCGCTTCCTCCGCTTTCCTTTCAGTTCTTGTACCCACTGACAGCCTGGATGACAGCCTTCCTGGGGCAGAAGGCTGGGCAAACCAGCGTCCAGGGACAACTCGGGGTGGGAGGAAGGTGTGGGCCCCACGTTCCGATCCCCCATCAGGGCCGACAGCACTGCTGTGCTTGTCTTTCAGATGTTCCTTTAACTTCCGCCTGGCACAGAGCAGCACCACTCAAGTCTTAGTCGAGGGCAAAGTTTCATCTGGTAACAGTGACTGATAGTCTGCAGAAAGGTAAGTGGTACTAACAGCAGCTCCCGGCCCGGGCCCTCCTGTCCAGGGACGCAGGCTATAAGGAGGGCTGCAACAGCCAACACCGAGGTGGGAGGTAGGAGCAGGTCTCCTGCCAGGAGACGGTGCTTGCTGAGCGGCTCCCAGGAACTCGTGAAGGTCCGATGGCGAGACCTGTGTGATCACCGTCAGCAGGCAGAGCTGTGCTGCCCGCGCCTGCTTGATGTCCACTCTCAGCACTTTCCTCAGAAATAAAGACCTCAACCAGGGCTTGGAGCCCCACCGTCCCAAATAAATGCCGGTGCCCACACTCGTGACATGGGGAATTTGTCTAAATCATTTACTGCCCTCCAACAGCTGAGCAGCTTGGTTAGTAAGGAGTTTCTCACCCCCACCCACCACTAAAGATGCTCAGGTAGTGGTTCTCAAAAGAAGGGCAGGGGTTGCCAGATCAGCAGCATCAGCACCACTCAGGACTTTGTGAGTAGAGCAAATTCTGTAATCACACCGCACCCACACCTGCCGTACCAGAAACTGTGGCCGGGACCCAGCCATCCTATGGTCCAGGGAGCCTTCTAGGTGATTCTGGTAAATGGTCCAGTTTGAGAACCACACAGGTGATGGCGAAGCCACAGTCTCCCAAGGTAATGGGTGTGTGTGACATTTTATCCAGAGCAAAGAATTCGTTCACATGTACCCAGAGAACTCTGGACAAGAAAGACAGAAGGTTAGCACATCTCTGAAGACACAGAAAAGGAACTGAAGCTCCCGCTTTGTGTATATTTTCCTATTGTGCTGTCTTCTGACGAGGGCCCTGGCTTCCCTTCAGCATCTGGGATCTGAACTGGGACATTCACACTTGACTTACGGCCTTTCAAACCAGGGCTTCCCTGGTTGCTCAGATGGTAAAGAATCTGCCTCAAATGGGGAGAACCGGGTCCAGTCCCTGGGTTGGGAAGATCCCCTGGAGGAGGGGCATGGCAACCCACTCGAGTATTCTTGTCTGCAGAACCCCCATGGACAGAGGAGCCTGGAGAGCTACAGTCCACGGGGCCACCAAGAGTCAGACATGACTGAGGGACTAAGCACAATGTTCAGTCTCTCCCTAAAGCATTTCAGTCACTACTAACTCCATGATCCTGATGAGAGCGCGTCCAAAAACCCACAGCAAATAAGATGCCAAGAGTCCACAGGGGGTGCTTTTACTCCAACGTGCCAGCTGACTGGCCTTCCTTCACTAGCAAGGCGAAACTAGGTTATTATTGCAGGACATGGTTCAGAAGCAGAAATGAGGGGAGAAAACTGCCCATTTTCTCTTAAACTTGGTTCAGTCCACTCTTAACCTGATGATTCATGGATGGTCCAGCAAGTTCCCCCAGAGGAAGGATGGGTAACCCTTCACCTTGGGGAGAATTCTGAAGTCCGCCTTACACAAACCTGTACTCCCCACAGGCCCGCCTCTGTAATGTGATGTAAAGAGCTCCGCCGTCCAAGGTTACCAGTCAACTTTTTAAGACAAGCTATGATTTCACACTTGGGGGAAAAACATCATGGTAAAAAAAAAAGATTTCAGCATCAACTATTAGGTCTACAAATGATGACTTACTTCCAGGTGAAGCAACAGAGAGAAAGTTTCAAGGGCAGCAGAGTAAAGGAAAGGAAAGAGGCCTGAACCCAAGCTACACCCACACACGGCTTTAGCAATGCCCAGAAACTATTTATTACTCAGTAAAACTTCACCTGATTACTAACAATCTCTGCTCAGGTCCCAAAGCCTAGCTGAATTTTCTGAAGAGGAGTCCGGGGCTCCTTTTTCCCTGGCTTCTGGGCTGGGCCCTCAGAGATATGGATTCTAGCACCGGGAAGCAGCCCAGGTCCTCACCAGGAAGCAGCCTTGCCTTAAGGCTCTGGCTTTTCAATTAGTCTTTAATGTGACCTCATTTGCCCATGAATGAGCCTGCAAAGAAGGCTGATCCAGCCCCTTTCTTCTAGAGGGTTTGCTAGGCAGAGGGACAGTTAATATCACTACTGATTTTACGTCCACAGCAGACCTGGCCCAGAAGAGTTCGCTCCATCCTTTCCAGCCTTGGGGTCCCTCAGCCCCACCCAGTGCTCCTTCCATCTAACTGGCTCCAAGTGGGGTCACAGACAGGACAGCAGGTTTCGTCCCTTCCAGGTTTTATTCTCTGTAACTAACAATAAAGTAATGCTAAATGCTCCATGCCTTTAATCAGTTTTTCTTCAGTTAAGAGGTCACGGCAAAATACACAACTGCATAGTTCATTCTGCTTCTGATATTTTTATTTAAATGATTCAATTCTAAGTTTTCCAGGTACATTTGCTAACAGGAGAGAAACATACTTTACTCAAAAGAAGAAAAAGAAAGATGCGTTTTCAGGAAGCTGAGAGGGTAGGAATAGGCGAGGTGATTGCTTAAGGAGTAGGGGTATTATTTCGGGGTGATGACAACGTTCTGAAATTAGATTGTGTTGAGGGGTGTGTTGTTTTTGAGGATGTACACCTGAAATTTGTTTAAAACAGTGTTTTATGTTAGTTTTCTCTCAGTTAAAAAAAAAAAAAGCTTTCAGAAAAGTTTATTTCCCCCAGATTCGAAGTAAAGGATTAATATCTTGCTGTGTTTTCAAATGCAACATAGACCTAAGGATTTTAACAGCACAATTACAAAGTCACAGGTAACAGTGTTTGAGGAGTCTTCGCCTAGATCTCCTTACCTGATCGAGGCCAAAGGAGGGGGAGAGGAAGCCACAAAACATGGATAAGGGACAGGGTCCAAAGCACACCACCAAGAGGAAAAGAAGTTACGTGGACAAAGCCGAGGCCCACACGGCTAGCACCCCACAGCTAACACACGAAACAAAGCTGCTGGGCTTTACAACTCAAGTTGGTTTTACAGCAAGCATTTTACTCCTAGGGCTGAAGGGGGAAAAAAAAAAAAACCCACACCAAACCATTTCCACTGGAACCAATCTCCCCAATGATACAAGTGCAGTAACACCACAGGAAAAGCGGAAATTTTTCTTCCCCAGAAATGTCACTTATGCATCACATGAAATTACTATTGCTGTGGGAATTGTAACTTGAGTTTCCTGGACTTCAAATTAGAAAGAAAGAAAGAAAAAACTCAAACGTGAAAATCTACCAGCAGAGTCTGCCCCTAGTGAACAAAAGTCTATTTCTTTTTCTGAGAAGCATTTCATGAAATCTAGCTCCCTCACGCCAACCCAATCCTATTAAAAGCTTTCCTTAAATTTAATGCTTTTTGGTTATTAAGGACAAATGGCTTTGCCCTTATCTGCAGAACACAATGCAAATAAAAATCTGCTCTTTGACAAAAGCATTAATTGAATTAGATTCCTTTAATCAGAAAATGTTAACCAACTGTAATTTTCCTGAAGGACTCCAGTTCCCAAAAACTCTAGAAAACTCTGTCTTGAGGCCCTAATAGTAAAGCCAGCCTTGAAACAAACCCTTTTCCCCACACAGTCCTCCCAAGTGTGACCTCAGCGAAGCAGGGTGCTGGTATGCGGGTGATGAGAGCTCTGTCATGTGAGCAAGGGACTAGGGTTACTGACACAGACTCGGGAGACAAGAAACCAAACACAGAGATGAAGAGCTGACCTGGACAGGCAAACAAAATCCAGAGGCAAAAGTCCCTAATCACAGCTGTCTGAACTGAAAACCACAAAGCTGCTATCTGTCCTAAAAGACATAAGGCAGCAAGAGCAGTTATGGGACAGCAGGGTCAGTGTTTCTTTTGTGACATTATTGCCTCAACTCTCAGTTTGCTGGTCATGGAAGAGATATAAAAGCTGCAAGTGTACTTTTTTGAGTATTTCAACCCCTTCATCCACCAGATGAGGAAAAAGCACCTTATCCCTGCTCACAGTATCATCAGAGTTAAACAGCTGGATATCTGCCTGGTCCCCCTCTTTCCCCTGACCCACCTGCCTACAGCATTATCCCCAGAAAGTGGCCCAGCTCCTCAGCCATATGGTCCCTTGGCAAGTTCTGATTATTTATCTCCTCCTCCTCCCCCTGCCCAGGAAGGGGAGAATCTGGAGACTATAAGGGCTACCAAGGTGAATGCTAATTAAGCTAACTGACCTATCATGTCTGCAGACAATACATCAGGAACCTTCTACATGTGATGGTATTGTGTCTTTCCCAGGTCACTCTGGGCTCCAACTGCAGAAGCACAGAGGTTCCTACTACATGTTTGTTGAATATGTGACACCTTTTACTGCTGTTCTTCTGAAAAACCACAACATACCAGCAAAACTTGCCCTTCAAAGCCTGAATGGTGGGCTCCCCTGGTGGTTCAGTGGTAAAGAAACCACCTGCCAATGCAGGAGACACGAGTTCAATTCCTGATCTGGGAAGATCCCACATTCCGTGGAACAACTAAGCAAGCCCATGCGCCAGTGCTCCAGAGCCCGGGAGCTGCAACTGCTGAAGCACGCGTGCCCGTGCTCCACAAGAGAAACCACCACAGTGAGAAGACCGTGCATTGCAACGAGAGAGTAGTCCTCGACTGCTGCAACTGAAGAAATGACTTAGCAGCGACCAACACCCAGCACAGCCGTAAATAGTAAGATAAATCTTAAAAAAAAAAACAACCCAGCCTGAACTGTTGGGATTATCAACCGTGGATGGATGGAGATGCGAGATGTTTTCTCTTAGAGGTCAGGGTGAGAAAGTCACACTCATCTGCTGTCCGCTCTCCCCTGCTCTTTGCGCAACTCACTTAGGAGATACAGGAAGGCATGAAGGAAGACAGCAAATTTATCTCTAATTCTGCTACTGTGATGTCATGCTGCTAGCCTGACTCTCAGGCAGTAAATCCATGAGTCTAAGATCGGGGAACACGGGCCCTTTAGATAGAAGGAAGGTAAAGACCCTTCAGCGTCTGTCATTTCATAGAATTCACTGACCACGTTACATGGAGCTCAGCTTCAGGCCAAAGGGAGTATCTGCCAATATAAACCTGCATTTTCCAAACTGAATCAGAATTGGGAGGGAGCCTTTTTTCCTTTTTCCTTCCTACTTTACATATTTTAATGCTGTCTAATGGAATAGCAGGAACAAGGCCAACCAGCCCCCCTGCTTCAGACACCTGGGCCAAGGAACAGAAATGGATTTTTAGTTAGCAGAGCAAGGAGTGATTCACAGTGCCACAGTCCTCAGGGCAGACGGGGGGCCATGCCCGTCCTGGCACGGGGCGGGTCACAGTCACCTGCCGCGCTCCTGCCCCCCACGTCGGGGGAGACAGGAGCCATGCGCAGGCATGCATGTGCAGTCTCCATTCACCGCTCTACTGCGCAACTTACAGGAGCTCAGGCAGCCTTGGTTTCTTGTCTGGTAACATAAAGATGGTCTCTGTGGCCTGGGCTTCCCAACCAAGTGAAGAACAAGGGGTGGGGAAGCCGTGCTTCTCAACCTTGAATGAATGGGCCAATGGCCAGGGGCGCCGGTGAAAACGGCTTCTGACAGCAGGACTGGGATGAGGCCTGGGAGTCTGCATTTCTAACGAGCTCAGTACTGACAGCACACTGCTGGGCCAGGAACGATCCTTTAAATAGCCAGGCATTAGAAGCGTCTTCCGGTGCGTTGCTCTATAAACATACCAGGGATTGACATGTCCTTAACTGGCCTCAGGTACGGATAACTCATTTAACCAGCAATGAAACGCTTTCCAGATGCTAGAACACCATGGGCCAAACAGGTGCAACAAGAAAATTAGATCCCTGACTGATCATCTTGGGACAAAGAGCTATACGCATCATTCCAGCACTCCACAGGTACAAGAAGTGACTCGCAGACCCTGCGGCCCTAAAGGTGAGACCATGCCAAGGGCCAAGGGGCCAGGTGACAACTAGCCACCAGCCAGCAGCCGGTGCCACGTGTCAAACACCTATTCTGGCTTGTGCAAGACATTAGGAGTTTCCTGTACCTCATGCTCCCCTCGAACTGTGGACTCACTGCCCCTACATGTACAACACAAGGGGAACAGGAACACATCCTGCAGATGAGGAAAGTAAGGTTCAGAGAGATGAAGCCATTTGTTCAGGACACAGGGCTGGGTCACAATTCTAAGCCCCTGCTCCCCAACCCCACAACACCTGGAAAAGGGTTAAAACCAAGACTGCGTTTCCCAAGGCTGGGCCATCTTCTAAACACAGGCCCTGCAGCCAGGAAAACCCAGAGACCTGTAAGCCACACTAATTATCGGACAGATGAAGCCTTCTCCCCAAGTCACTCTGCTCAGGTCAGTGTCAGAAAAGATACCTCCAGGTGATCGGACAAGTTATAACACCAGCAAAATCACAATCAAATAAAAATTGGCAGGGCTGGAGTGGAAACAGGAAATTTGGCGTGAAGAGGGAGGTGTTCTGCTGGGGACGGTGCCAATAAAAGCTGGTCTAGAAAATAGCTGGACTTGTGACTGGTGTATCTGGAAAGACCTCTGGGTGAGTTTCAAACAAGCGAGCACCTCTGTCTGACTGCTGGAGAAGTGGGGTAACTGCCAGTATTTAACTACCCCACAGGGTACTTCTTGGCCCCAACAATGACATTCCCAGGGCATCTCCCTTTCTTTCTCACTGAGGTCCCTTTAGTCCCTTTCTCATTTCCACTGTGTTGTTTATAATAGTCGACGGGTTTTATGCTGTGTAACACTTGACCAGGACAAAGAAATCCTTACTTTTATGCTAATGTCAGAAGCCTGATGCGTTTTTTTTTTTTTAAGCCCTGAAAGTGAGCTGAGTCACATTATCAAAGTTACTGCCACAAAGATGAGCCTGCTGTCTCATCACTCATACAGTGTTCTTTAAGTTCAGTTTAGGCACTCAAACTGCCAGCTTATCCATTAGGAACAAGACATTTAGTACCCCTGGGTACTAAGATAATTTCCTGCCAAGCCAGAAATGAGGCAAAACTTCCAGTTTTTAATTCTACACACCCCAAAACAGCAAGCAATACATTTGTCATGATCACTAGAGGTACATGGAGTAAGACCATTTTTTCCAGTGAGCCCAGGAATATGAGTTTCCCTGATACCCAATGTCAGTAACATGATACCACGGCCTCCCCACACAGCCCAGGGTCTCCCAAATGGTATGACTTACAGAAAGAGAGAGACTATATGAGATGAGGCAGCGCCCAGGGATGGTATGGCTGTCAACTCATTGTTATTGAGGTACCTGTAATGACAAGAAGAAATGGATCAGTTAAATCATTAAAATTAGTCGTATGAAATTACAGATATACAAGGACATTTTTTAAAAAATGGCCCTGGGCAAACTGCTATGCTGTAACGCTGAATATGAGAATCTAAAAGCAAGTTTTTAATAGAAGAGAAGTTATGCCAGGTCATAAACACTATGTACCACACTCATAGTTTAGGAATAAACACACTCAGGACACGTCCCCTGTCCTCTAGGAGCTTCCACTCTAGCTCAGAGATCAAGACTAACAGACAAGGAACCATGAACACAGGTGGAAATGCACGAAATGAAACAACAGCTCCCCAAGACCATCACTGAGAGTGCTCCTTGGGGGCTGAAGGATCAGAGCCCACTCCAACTGGGATCACCCTCCTCCCCCAGTTGCTTTGTACAGGTCCACGACATGGCTCTGCCCTCAACAAAGGGCCACATGCTTGCACCCGACGCCACAGATTCATGCACTCCTGTGCGGGGGGGCTCCTGGTGCTGGAGACACATGAACCAATGACTGGTTCTTGGAGGTTCTTATCTACTTGCAATTCCAGCTTCTCTGAACTCTGATGAAGCCTCCAGATGTGTCTTCCAGGAATATATCTACACACACACACACTTTTGCACGCAGACAATATGAAAATCCTCTGGAGACCAGAGATGCTCCCCAAGCTCCCTTCCCTCCTGAATATTCTATATTTGTACTTCCATAATTCTCAACTCTTAATGGAAGGGGAAGACCAAAAGCCAGAACACAGCTTGCCTGGGCCATCCCCAGAGGCTCTAGAATCCAGCTTCCTTACGTGGATATGTATTTCCAAATTGGGGAAGAGACTTCAAAATCAGATTTGCAAAGTGAGCCCTGAAATCCTTAGGATAGCCAAAGCATGGTGATCAGGCTTTTTGACGGGGTTGGGCTGGAAAGAAATGGTATCTGAGATGCAGAATCAAGGATAATGCTGGTTTACCTTATTCTTGTTTTTTTACACAGTATGTCTTACACAAAGCATCCAGTTACGGTTTGAAGACAAGGCCACTGAAATGACAGCTGTATTCATACAAGTTTACAGCGAGTATTTGCTTGAATAGAATAATCTGGTTGTCTGCCATCTTTTATGGAATGAATGGGGAGGGGGAGGAAAAGGCCTTGAATTATCCCATTCGCTTTCTTCAGTGCCAAAGCTGGTTAGAGATGAAGCCTGGCAATTACTGGGCTGACGGACACAGCATGTCTATTTCAACAGCTTCATGACTGAAGCATCTGGCGGAGAGAAAGCAGATCTGTACCACGTGGCAAAGCCTTTCTCCACTTAAAGGGCCCTGTTTGTGTGCTGAAGTTGACGATTAATTACTTTAACAGTCTCTTATCTGACTGCCCCTAGAGCAGACTGCTTCTGCTTCACCTTTCTCTCTCCATCCCTGCTGTGATCCGTTTCCCATCTTGGTATAGGGATGCTGAAAACTCACCATCTGTTGGAATCTCTACTAATAAATTTTCACAGTACCATAAATGTACGTATTCCTTGACGAGATCCTCAGATCTTACCAGGGCAAGGAAAGCTAAGGTCAAGGGCCTGTTGCCAAGAAGGCAGTTTGCTTACCAACTCTTCATTTCTTAGAGATTTATTCTAAAACACAGATGTGCAGGGTGGGGGGGGGGGGGGGCAGGTCATAATAATAATAGCAGGAGCTAACTTACTGAAGGCTTATTATGTGCCAGGCCTGACTCTTTAAGGCTTTTCTATATATTAATCTGTCCTTAGAGCCCTACTAGGCAGGCCCCATTAACATTTCCATTGTACCAATGAGGAAACTGAATCACTAAGATGTTAAGTAATTTAACTGAGGTCACCAGCAGTAAAAGGCAGTGGCCCTGGGGGTCAAGCCCCAAAGTCTAGGTTCTTAACCATTACTTCCATTTATTTATAGCTGCAGCAGCAACTCTGCAGCATTATGTAACTGCATCGTCAGACTCTGGGTTCAGAGCCAGGCGCTAGTGCTGTTCTCTGTCTCACAGGTAAGGTCTCTAAGTTTAAGTCACCATCCTCAGGTGACAGAGGGAGAGAGAGAGGCCTGGACAAGAGGTGAACAAAGTGCAACTGCAAGCCGCAGGAGAGCCACAGCTGCAAAGGCTAGCAGGCAGAAAGCTTACAACCTCATACACAGGGACATGGCAGCTGTCTTTCAGGTGTCAGTAAGGACTTCTCTGCAGGAGAACTTTGGCTGATTGAACTGGGTCTTAGACCACCCTGCTGCACACACAACAAACTGCTCCACCCAACTCCTAGCAATGGTAGCTGAACAAGGAAGGGGGGCATCGTTATCATATCTCAAATCGTGACCAAAACGCTGGAAGCAGAGTGTGCAGGTGTGGCCAACAGTGCCGAAGGTACACAGGGCATTTCAGGTCTGGACCAGCAGCCCAGAGTCAGCAAGGTGAGGCAGAAATCGCAGGCTCTGATCAGAGGGCTGCTGGATTCATGAAAAGGTCAGACGGCGCATAGAGAAGATCTGCAAGGCTAGCTTACTTCTCCATCATTTCTACTTCAAAAGAACCGCAAGGAAACCTCAACCAGCTCCTCCACCACTGGCTCTCTGCTCGCTCTGTCCCTCGTTGAAACCAGAACACTACCCTCAGAAGGCAACAAAGGCCCAACTCCCGCTGAGACATGACCAACTTGCCAGCCTGAAATAGAGACCAGTCAAAAATAGCACCACCTCCAGAGCCAGCCAAAGGCGGCCTCGGGACGTTCGGCGCGGTCTCCATGTGTAGGGATACTGTCAGAATTTAGGACTGTGTTTGATGAAATCTTCTAAATATCTAGGATTGTGCAGTCTTTCCTCCCTTCTCATTCCCTCCAAATCTGCTTCCATCCAAAGGCCCTAAAAATTCTTCATAAATATCTGGCTTCTATAACTGAAACTTTTCCTGATGATTTAGGACCAAGAAATGCTCTGGAAGCATCAGACCGTGAACAATGGCCCAGCCCTGCAGCTGGGAAAGGTGTGAAAAAGGCCTGGGGTAGGATGGGGGGAGAGCTTTGCATAGACCGCTTCCCCATCCCCCACTCCCCACCCCACTCTTGGGGCAGAACCTGGACGTTGGCCTCTCCCAGCCTTCTGGGCCCCCTCAGCTCTCTCTCTGAAACTTCCATCTACTAGACTTGGAGAAAGGAAGTTTTCACACCGTGCAAGATGCAGACTGTTAAAAAGGGTGTTTCAGAGAACTTTTATTACTGACTGCCTCAATCAAATCAGGCATCAACAAACAATGAAAAACAAACCCACAGGATCATTTTGAGTTATAGCCCTTTCTGTTTTTTAAAAACTGTTTGGCCCTAATTACTTACTGAATAGCTGATATAAGTACACAGTGAAATTCCAAATTGTTTCAAAAAAAGAACACCAGGAATATATACTGAAAGCCATCACCACCCTCCGACCCCCTCCGCCCCCTGGTTTGCCTCCAAGAGGAAGCTCCAACTGCAGGCTGCTGCCCATGAACACACGGTTCTCTTTCACACAGATGCCTGTGTCTTACACAGACTACTCCGCGCCAGCTTTCCCTTAGTAACAGATCTTGGGGGTCTCCCTAAATCTTTTAGCCAGAGGTGAAGTGTTCCTCTGCTGCGATGAATGGTATGAATGAACCACGACTGATGTAGGTGATTCACTGATTTTCTAGACACTGTGTGTTTGATTGCTTCCAAACGCAAAGGGAGCTGCCATTAATATCAGTCAAAGTTGGGCTGGGGGTGCTGTATCAGTGCGTTTTGTTTCTGAAGTGGGAGAAAGTCACCAGCAGCAGGTAGGAGCCCCGCTGGAGTTAGGACCACTTCACCAACAGCTGTTACCAGTGCTTTCAGCTGCTCGAGAGTAAGGCAGACTGCATTACCGACTTTGGCAAGACTTACAGTTCGCACACCAGCTGGTCAGGTACAGGTATTTCAGTATCATGACACAGAATACAGTTCCTCTAAGTCAACACTTAGAAACAACAATAAAGGCAAACACCTCTCTGTGTGCCAGGCTCTGTGCGGAGGATTTTCCGTGCCATGTGTCCCTGAATAACACGTCAGCCCTTGAAGAAAGGCACTAAATCACCACCTCACGTTAAAAGGACAGACTGAGACCCAGTTACTGCACAGCAGAGCAGGGATTATTAGGAGGAGATGATACAGTTCAAATGTTTAATCAGACAGACCCAGGTCCATTTAACCCTGAGCTAACCCCGTACCAATCAAATGGCCTTCAGTGTGTCACTGAACCTCACTGCGCCTTAGCTTTCTTCTCCACCAAATGTGCAAAGGACAAGCCCCAACTCCATACTGTTTTGGCAGGATCTGGCTGAAATCACTAAATCTAACAGCCTAGGAGAGAGCCAGATATATAGTAAATACTTAACAGGTGGTGCTGATTCACAGCCAAAAAGCAGTGCCTCAAATGACACCCCCTTATGCTTTCAACCCTCCCTAGAAACACACTGCACACGCGCACACACAGGGGCGGCAGAAGCCTGGGCCACCACAGGGCAAGCCATAAATACCCAGAGGCAGGCACGCTCAGCCTTTCTCGGTGCCTTCAGAACCTTTTAGGTCAACGGCCCTGGAAAGCACACGGCAGCACCCACATTAGGCATTCCCGGGCCAGGCAGCAGTAATGCGATCCAAGCGCGGTTCTGAAGGAGGACGGTATAAATAGCCCCTCTTATTAATAGAGGAGCCTCGCAGTCCAGGACTCCTGGCTGGAGGCTCTCCCTGGTGGGCTTTCCTCAGCGCTGCGGGCAGTGACGACCATGTGGTCTGGCGGCAGCTGCGCCAACATCCTCAGGTCCTCCGGGGGCCCCCAACCGGCTTGCTTTCTCTCTCCAACTGGCCCACGATGCTCTGCGGTTGCCAGCCTCCAAAATAAAACCACTGCTAAACCACCAACCATGGCTTTGCCAGCCTGTGGTTCTCCTCGCGCTGAGGTTTCCAGACTCCAGTGGCTGGTGGCTGTGCAGGTTTCAGGAGAACTGACAGCTCCTGGAAGACCCAGTTAATTTAGAAGCAACTGTGTGCCCACTGTGATTTTCTTTTCTTTAGTATCCTTCTCCATCTCCCCACCCATTGTTCCTCACTGCCTCTTCCTGCCTGCACGATGCATTAGGATTCCCTTCAGGAAAGGACTGGATCTTTATCAATGACAAGTTCCACTGCTCTGGGCCCTGGGGAATTTGTGTCATCCATCCCACAGTGTGACACTGGGGACCAGGGGTAGTCACGCTGGTAAAGGGTTCACCCTATCAGCCCCCAAGGATGTGTTTCTTAACAAGCCACCCAGCTCAGTGGCGGGGGTTGGGGGGTGGGCGGGGGTGGTGGGAGTGGGGGGCGTTGTAGAGGGCAGCTCTGGGGTTCTCAAAGTAGCAGAAGATAAATAATAAACAGTGTGCCCCTGGGCTTCCCAAGTGTCTCAGTAGTAAAGAAACTCCCTGCCAATGCAGGAGACATGGGTTCAATCTTTGGGTCAGGAAGATCCCCTGGAGGAGGAAATGGCAACCACTCCAGTATTCTTGCCTGAAAAATTCCATGGACAGCGGAGCCTGGCGGACTACAGTCCACAGGGCCGCAGAGAGTCGGACATGACTGAGAGGCTGAACACACAGCATAGAGCCCCGCCCATGTACAATGCTCTGGAAATCAGATCCAATGAATAGTTACTGTATTTGTAACTGGATAACACGTCACTACGCCCATGTTCCAGAGGCAGCACAGAAGGAAGTAACTTGTCCAGGGACTCAGTCCTGGTAAGGGGCAGAAGCAGGACTCCAAGCCAGGTTTGCCTACTACCAAACTCACATCCTCCCAGTACACGACACTGTACTCACAAGGAGTGATCCCTCTCTTTACAATTCCCACACCTGGGAAGGCTGTGCTGCCATGGAGAGTCTGGGATAGGAGTGAGACCAGGGACTCCAGGCCTCACTCCCTCATTTACTAGCTATGCAATTGCAGCCAGGTTCCCAGGCTCCGCTCCACAACTGTCTAAAAATGTAGAAATGACCGTAAGAAGTGGAGGGCTTTTCATTAGCCAACAGCCAGCTACGGTCAACTTTCCTGAGTGCATTAGCTGGAGGAAGAGGAGAAGACACACACAGAAGAGAGAGGGTAGATGACGGGGTTGAGAAGTCTCACCCTGTCCCTAAATTCAACAGGAGCTCAGGGGAAGGAAAAAAGCCAGAATGTGAAGGGAGAAGGGAATGTGGGTTTGGACAGGGTGATGTAGGTTTGGACAAAGAATCTGGAGGAATCAGAGGATATACTCAGGACCTCATAGAGAAGACCAATGCAGCAAGAGTGACAGAGGAGATAAAACACTGGACTTTCCATCCTTTTAAAATCTTGGGTGGAAGGTTGCAGGTTAGGAAGATGGGGTGGGGGTGAAGCCAGTGCCGCTTCAGGCTTAAATACACAGTGCAGAAAGACAAGAGAACTAAAAAGCCTCTTGATGAAAGTGAACGAACAGAGTGAAAAAGTTGGCTTAAAGCTCAACATTCAGTAAACTAAGATCATGGCATCTGGTCCCATCACTTCATGGCAAATAGATGGCGAAACAGTGGAAACAGTGTCAGACTTTATTTTTCTGGGCTCCAAAATCACTGTAGATGGTGACTGCAGCCATTAAATTAAAAGACGCTTACTCCTTGAAAGGAAAGTTATGACCAACCTAGATAGTATATTCAAAAGCAGAGACATTACTTTGCCAACAAAGGTCCGTCTAGTCAAGGCTATGGTTTTTCCGGTGGTCATGTATGGATATGAGAGTTGGACTGTGAAGAAAGCTGAGTGCCGAAGAATTGATGCTTTTGAACTGTGGTGTTGGAGAAGACTCTTGTGAGTCCCTTGGACTACAAGGAGATCCAACCAGTCCATCCTAAAGGGGTCCAGTCCTGGGTGTTCATTGGAAGGACTGATGCTGAAACTCCAGTACTTTGGCCACCTCATACGAAGAGTTGACTCACTGGAAAAGACTCTGATGCTGGGAGGGATTGGGGGCAGGAGGAGAAGGGGATGACAGAGGATGAGATGGCTAGATGGCATCACCAATTCGATGCACTTAAGTTTGGGTGAACTCTGGGAGTTGGTGATGGACAGGGAGGCCTGGCGTGCTGCGATTCATGGGGTTGCAAAGAGTCGGACATGACTGAGCAACTGAACTGAACTGAACTGAACTGGAAATCAAACAGATTTGAGTTCAGCTCTCAGCTTTCCTGGGGCTGAGATTGTCAAGAATCCAGCTGCAATGTGGGAGACCCAGGTTTGATCCCTGGTTTGGGAAGATCCCCTGGAGAAGGGAATGGCAACCCACTCCAGTGCTCTTGCCCGGAGAATCCCACAGACAGAGGAGACTGATGTGATACAGTCCATGGGGTTGCAAACAGTTACACTCAGTTGAGTGACTAACACTTTTCTCAGCTTTACCAACCAGGTGACACTGAACAGGTTTATTTCATCTCTCTGAGTTTCCATTTCCTCCTCTGTAAAGTGGAGAGAATGACTGTAAAGAAAAGAATTTAAATCACCTAGAGCTGGTGTCAGGATGAAACGAAGCCGTCTTCCCCTAAGGCTGAGTGTGGTGTTACTGTCGTTGCTGTGCTGCTGTGATTCGGGAAATTTATTTTTAAGACTAACCGGCATCCCCAGTGAAGGACAGGTGCAAGTCAGATGCTCTCCGATCTAGATCTGGGTGGGGATTAAATTCCAAAAAAGCTCCAAGTAAAAGAGGGATTAAAAGCCGCAGGTCAAGGGAACCAAACCAATTCAAACTGGGTGGCTGTTTCGGGAAGGAACAAATGGAAAGAGAGAGCTAGAGAGAACACAGAAAAGGCTCACGGGGGCGTCAGCTGTGCCCCCAGTCTATGGCAGGGCCGAGGACACTGGGTCCACACCTAACATGACCCCAGGGCCCCACGGGACCCAGGCCCTGGCCACACAGCCTGCCCTTACGCACACCAGGCACAACGGCCCTCGTCCTGGTCCTTCTTTGAGGGCCTTGTCTTCTATTTGCAGCTCATCCTGTCCACACCACTCACATCTGCTGGATCTGCCTGTCAGTCACCACCCTGGGCACTCCAGCTCCATTATTACCTCTCCAGAATCAAAGAAGAAAATCCTCCCCTGACCCTGTTCTAGGCCCCAAAACACGTACAACTAGTGAGTCTCCTGGCTTCCTTGTTCCCCACATGTCTTTCCCTTTTTTAATGTGGTTCTGTGACAGGCGACGCTTGTCTGAGGTGCCAGGATTGTGGGAACAGCATTTAAGGGGCCACCAAGAAAACTATGAAGCCAGAATAAAGAATATCTGAATGTAGCACTTTTAAAATATAAACGTGAATGCAAAACAACACTCATTCAGAGCAGAGCAGGTCAGTTTCCAAACCAAGATATGATCAGCAACAGAGCCCTGTCAAGCCACACAGGAGCCTGGGGCAAAAGGAAAAATAATCAGTTAAGCTGATTCAGACTTTGCTTAAACTTTTTGTATTTTTTTCATCACGGATTAGTATTATTTTATTATTTGGCATTCATTTTGCTTTTTCCAAGTACTGCATTAAGATGTCCTTTATCTCAAATGCTGAATCTTTAGAAGCCCCTTCAACCCTGCACCACCGCCGAATGTTCTTACCTAACTGTCACCCTGGCTCTCTCCGTCTGCCTTATTCAGTCCCGTGCTCCCCAGCAGCAGAGCAGCGCCTGGCACATACGAGGTGCTCGAGGAAATAGTAAATGAAAGCCTGAATGATGCCCTGAGAAATAATGTGATTTTTGTTTTGTCCAATTCGAAAAGAAACCACTAAGCTCTGAGACCCGACACACAGAAGTTGAATACAGTAACTGCCAAGTGTTAAAGACAGCCTGGATCAAGGGAGAGCACTGGGTTATGGCCCAAACTGGCTCCTTGACGGGCTGGGTTTATCATTTCAGGTGGCTGTGGTGGGCTGAACCGTACTCCCACAAAAATTCTTAGGCTGAAGTTCCAGCCCTCAGTACCTCAGCTTGTGACCGTATGTGGAGAAAGGGTTTTTAAAGAGGTCATATGGATGGGTCCTAATCCAGTATGATTGGTGCCCTTTTGAGAGGAGGACATTTGGACACACAGAAGAGGCATCAGGGAAAAGAAAGGCCATGGAAAGAGGCAGCAAGAAGGTGGCCATCTGCAAGTCAAGGAGAGGCCCCAGAGGAAACCAACCCTGCCAGGACCTTGATCTTGAACTTCTAGCCTCCAGAACCCTGAGAGAATAAGTTGCTATTATTTAAGTCACCCAGTCTGTGGTCTTTTACTACAGTAAACTTGCATAATGACCCACTTCCAGACTAGTCCCAATCACTATGACCCTATGGAAAAATAAGGGCCCTGGACAAAGTATTTTCAAGGGTCCCTTCCAACTCTCATCTTTCTTTAACTTGGGAAGTTCGAACCTTCTTTAAACAGACCTGGAAATCATAGACAGCATTTTGGAGAATCTGGAGATGGTGGTAGAGAACACAAGTATTTAACAAATTGCATCATCTGATTAAATTTCCTTTAGATAAACCCTCAACAAAGGGATCAAACAACAATAAACAAGGATTTTTATCAGTTACATGTAACAAGTAAATTATGTAAAGCATTTAATGTCTACTAAAAATAGAGTAACAACAGGAACGAATGGGTGAATGATTTATGAAATATTCATGCGTAAGTAGCTTCACATAAAAATTGAAATGGGATAGTAAAAATCTTTTAATTTACATGACAAAGTATTCACAAATATAAGGAGAAGTAAGAAACAGATGTAAAACCACAGTATAAATACAGTTTGATTACAAAATTATGTGTAGAAGTATATATTTTTCACTAAGTGTCCACAATGCTTAGCCTTGGGTAATAATACTGGTGATTTTAATTTGTTTTACGTATTTCTACAGTTGCCAAATTTTCTGCAGTGGGTATGCATGACTTTTCTTTGAAGTCCCCGTGGAACTAAAATCCTGAATAACTCTAACATTCACGTTAAAAGCAGAATTCCTTACATTAAAAAAAGGAAGAAAAGACTGAGGCCTGACTTAAAGGACATTGTAAGAGACAGCAAACCAGACAGTAATGTCTAGTTCTGTTTGGAGATCGGGAGAGAAAAATCAGCCTTATTATCCATTTCTCTATACCTGGTGGGCTGGCTGATATGCCCCTGCAAAGCAGGCTGCTCTAGTGCCCTAGGGACTGAGGGAAGTACCAGCCAGGTGTGTTAGCCCCCCTGGGCCCCAAGGCTTTCCACAAGCCTGTACAGCCCCCGTGGGCCTGTGAATTCCAATAAACTCACACCTATGGACACACCCATCACTGACTGCCCAGGAAGAAGAGAGGGGCTTCAGCAAAGGAGTGCTAAGTAGGCAGGACCTTTTGTCTCCAACAGCCCCCAGCAGATGTCCCCTCTAACAAGGTTCAGACTGCTGATCTAGGGGAAAGAGCGGCACTGCCACATGCGAGGGTCTTCCCCAGAAGTTTGCCATCCTGCCCACCAAGCTCCCAAAGTTTGAGGAAAAGCACTCACACTTCTTGTAGATTCGGCAAGTCCTCAAAACCAGCAGGATCAATCTCAGCAAGTTTGTTGTAACTCAGGTTTCTGGTAAAAGGAGAGCAAAAAACAAACAAAAAATTCAGTCAATACTCCCAAATTCAGGAATCATCTACCCACCCTTCCCCAGGAGAAATAATCCCTCTTACTCATAACTGCCCCCATCTCATGTACTATTTTAAGTAACCCTGGTGGCTCAGACAGTAAAGAATCTGCCTGCAATGCAGGAGACCAGGGTTCAATCCCTGTGTCGGGAAGATCCCTGGAGAAGGAAACGGCAACCCACTGCAGTATTCTTGCCTGGAGAATTCCACGGACAGAGGGATTCTGTGACCACCATGCTGGTCCAAATGCCTGGCACCATATCAAATGGCATTTTTAAAAATTGCTGTTGTCCTATGGCACCCCACTCCAGTACTCTTGCCTGGAAAATCCCATGGATGGAGGAGCCTGGTAGGCTGCAGTCCATGGAGTCGTGAAGAATCGGACACGACTGAGCAACTTCACTTTCACTTTTCACTTTCATGCATTGGAGAAGGAAATGGCAACCCACTCCAGTGTTCTTGCCTGGAGAATCCCAGGGACGGCGGAGCCTGGTGGGCTGCCGTCTATGAGGTCGCACAGAGTTGGACACGACTGAAGCGACTTAGCAGCAGCAGCAGCAGCAGCAGCAGCTGTTTTACTAAGGCATCAAACACTATTAAGAAGCAGTAAAGGGAGTCTGATCCTTCATTGACTAAAAATGAATCAGTGGTCCCCAACCATGGGTGATATTTGGCAAAGTCTGCAGACATTTCTGGTTGTCACGACTGAAGAGAAGGGGAGGGGAAGATCCTACTAGCATCCGGTGCGGAGAGGACAAGGATGCTGCTAAACAACCTACAGAGGACAGGAAGCCCTTAAGGACAGGTCCAGCCTTCACTGTCAATAGAACATTCAGAGGTTGAGAGGCCTTGGTCTAAACAAAAGCTTCAGGATCAAAACTCGCTCGGATGTACAGTTCAAGCTGAAAGGACTATCAAATAAGTGAGCAATGTACGATCTTAATCATAAGGTTTATACGAACGTGGCATTCCTACCATCATCGAGGAATAAATATTTCAAGTGATAATCATGCTGGAGAGAGGAGCAGTGTCATAGGAAATCACGCTGGTGTGAACCAAAGCCTCACATGCCAGCAGCGTTCTCAAGATGGCAGCGTCTATCACATGACCCAGAACTACATCTCTCTCCCCTTCAGCCCATCCATGACCCCCTTCTCAGAGGGAGACGAGGACCAAGCAGGACAATGTTTGATTTGCTGAGCTTCCCAGAGCACACCCTCAACCCAGACCAGCTCGATCTTTCAGGAACAGAATCCACACAGATGAGGTCCACACGGGCCCTCACTGTGCGTCACTCTCTGCCACCAAAGCACATCCAGTCCTGTGTGTGCCAAAGGAGCTGGCTAACATTTTTCATCTCAGCTATTAATTCCATTGCCATTACTGCCAATTAACAAGTACTACGAATTGAGAGTTCAAAGTCTCTTAAGGGGCCCAGTATCACATTAAGTGGCAACTTTCTTTTAAGCTTCCTCCAGAGACATTCCAATCAATACTAAGCCAGAGCTGAGAGCCATTTCACTGTCAACTCAAGGCATTTATCTAAATAAAAGTCAAACCACCCTTGAAATTAATGGTACATCTGTGTTCGGGGCACAGCCTGAATTAAAAGCAATTTGTCCAGGGATTATGTTACCATAAAAATTGAAGGTGGTAATTTTTAAACCACCTATTGAAGTCAAGTGTGAGCTTGCCTGTTCTTGGGAGTATTTACAATGAGATACTTACACAGAAATCAACAGGTTAGACTTGGAACAGAAAATCCACAAATGGAGAGAGTTCTCTCCTGTCACAGCAAGGACTGAATGGATTGAAAGTTTCTCCTATGATGAACATATTACCATAACAAAGTGGGGCAGAAATCTTGTTTCTGGTTCTACAGGTAGTGTGAGTTGATAACGACTGTGACATTCATATCATCACAGGTAATGGGGAGTTGCTAGGCTGGAGAAGGCTTGAGAGAAAGACTCAGAAACCACAAAGCCAAGAGCTGGAAGGGTAAACAAGTGATGCAGGTGGTCGCCTGCCAGGTGTGGAGTGAGGCTGACACAGCAGTGCCCAGTCAACCTGTCTGCCACCTAAAGAGGCCATCTGTACCTGTTTCCCCAAAGACGGGCGGTGCAGACCAGTCTCCTTCATTTTCAAGAAGTCTGACCTCTGAAATTTTATGTAAAGTCTTTTCAATTCTTTAAATGTATATGTGAAAATCTGGCGGTGCATGTGGACCACATCTCTGTATACATAAATCTGCAGAACACATTTAAGCAGAGGATCACCATTTTCCAACCTCTGATCAAGTTTTAAGATAAATAACTTGCGGCCAGGGCAGGAGCTGGGGTTCACAGGATGTAGGGCCCAAGCTAGGCCTGGTGGCTCTGTTCTGAACAGTCTGAAAGGAAATCACTTCCCTCAATCCCCGTGCCAGAAAAGTCCAGATCCTTTAGGAACTCAGGATTAGAATAAAGACATTTAAAATCACAACTTTCCCTGGTCTCTATTTTTTCCCTTAAAGAGCACATACAATTTATTTACATTTCAAAAACACTGTATCTAGTGTTTTGTTTAAAACAGATGACCAACAAGGACCTACTGTATAACATAGGGAACTCTACTCAATACTCTAGTAACTTAACTAGTAAAAGAATTTGAGAAAGAATAGATATATGCACATGCATAACTGAAACATATGAATTACTCTGCTGTACACCTGCAACTAACGCAACATTGTTAATCAACTATACTCCAATATACAATAAAGGTAAAAAAAAAAAAAAACCTTGTACAAATTCTGCTTTTTAGATAAGGCAACTCGATGAAGGGGCATTCCATAAGCTACTTTTATCAAGAAGCCAGACAGTTTCAGTACTTAACACGGATATTCCAGGGAGTAGCAATAAGTTCAAGAGACTTGTAAGTGGAAATTTCAGCCTTCACTGGGTCTGCCTGGATGAAGCAATTTTTCGATTCTTGATCAACTAGAAAAGCGACCTATCACCCACCCAGACTGCCTCTAAGAGTTATTCTCCTCTCAGTGCCTATCTCCAACACAGAGAGAACACAGTGGCTGAGGCTCAGGTCCCTGGAATGGCTCTGCTTTGGGACAAAGAGCTTTTAAGTCTGAAAAATAAATCCTGGTACAAAGCGGGGAACGAGGCCGACACAGCCATGTCCACTCACCTGCCTGCCACCTAAAGGGGCCATTTGTACCTGGTTCCCAAAATGAGGGTGGGTGAAGACCAAGTCTCCTGCACTTTCAAGAGAAGCTCAGGCTCTGATTTTTTCTGTGATTACCAACTGCTTTATCAAAAAACAGGGAAAATATTTACTTTCTTCTCCCTGACAAGCACAATCTGAAGTAAAATCCGCAGACCTTTTTCTTGTTTGCTCATCTCTGGGAGACACACTCTCTGTATAAATATTTTCCTATTGTGGTAAAATACACATAACCTACAGTGTACCATCTTGACCCTGTTTACGTGTACAGTTCAGGGACAGTAAGTACATTCTCGTTGTACAACCATCACTACCATCCATCCCTCCCTAGCACTTCTACATCTTTTCCAACTTAAACTCATCGCCCATTAAATACCAACTTCCCATTCTCCCCACCCTCCAGGGCCTGGCTACCTCCCTTCACCCTACACGCTGTCTGTATGACCTGGACTCGAGAGGTACTTCACACAAGTGGACCCATACAGCACCCTTTGTGTCTGGCTTATTTCACTCGGCACAGTGTCCTCACGGCGCATCCATACTTTAACATGTGTCATGCCTTCCTGTTCCTTTTTGTGGCTGAATAGTATTCCATTATTCACCTGCGTGTGTATCTTCCATATTTTGTTTCTCCCTATAAAAGCTGATAGATACTAGGTTCCATCTTTTGGTTACAGTTAATCACACTGCTGTGTAACGGTCATCCCCCAACCAGGCCCCGGCATAACATATAATGAGTTTTTTTTTAAACTCTTTGACTGCCATACTTCCTGACAACGTTCATTTCTCCAAGATGAAAGATATCCATATACTTTGGCCCAGGAACTGTGCAGAGTAGGGTCTGAATAACAATTTAAGAGTTAATTCGTGAAAAACTTTTCCCTAGGAGACCTTTTTTTTCTCAGGTGGCAGCTGAGAGGCACACAAGTCTAAGGCATCTCACTTATTTCTGCAAACACGGTCAGCCTTACTAGGCCCGGCATCTGAGTGTGTTATTGGTTGAAGGTTTCAGATTCTCCTGTCAAAACAATCCATCTATCAGCAGGACAGACGCTGTCAAAAGCACTTCTGCACCTTTCAGGACCAAAGCGGAGAGGAAAGAAACCTTAGGGAATTTAGTTACTGCCAATTGCAGCTTTCATTAAACAGTTTGTCAGCCACTGTCATAACATAAATTTCCCTTCTTCTTGCATAAAGGGTGCACCACTCTTCCAACAATGGAGCCCAGCCGTTAGATACTCTTTCTGCTAATCTGCTGAGAGATGACTGTCCGGCCCACCGTTTGCCCAACATGCCAGAGGCCCCTCCGCAGAGACCGGCTCAAGTTTTAAACAGGTTTTATCTGCAGCTGAAGAGCAAAGGGTTCAGCAGTGCATGGCAATAATTTGTTTGCTGAGTCCTTTTCCTGGCAAGACCCCCCACCCAGACCTCACAGAATGAGAAGAGCTAAGTCTTCAAATAGCTGAGAAATCCCTCCCTGTTTTGTAAACCCCTACTCTCCTATCCAGCAGCACCCGGCCAAGTGACCCTGACATTCATACTTAAACTAATCAAGATTACAGAAAATTAGGACTTCAGGGTCTCAGGGGCACCAGCCACTATCCAAGTGTCCAACCACCTGTGGCTAGCAGGGAGAAGCCATTTCCATCATCCCTGAAATTTCTATTATCTGAAATCAAGGAGTAATCAACAAATATTTAAAGTGATATGCCATGGAGGGAAGAAAGTTGGATTTGAAAAATAAATGTGATCATTGCAGCTTTGTACTGTAGTCTGAAGTTAGAGAGTGTTATTCCTCCAGCTCTAGTTTTCTTTTTCAAGATTGTTTTGGGTACTCAGGACTTTTGTGTTTCGATACAAATTTTAATTGTTTTGGTTCTAATTCTGTGAAAAATGACAAAACAGAAATAGTTATAGATGCAGAAAAGAAACTTTTGGTTACCAGAGGGTAAAGCAGGGGTATAAGTTGGGAGATTGGGATTGATGTATACACACTATTACATATAAAATAGGTAACTAATTAGGACCTACTCGAGAAGGCAATGGCACCCCACTCCAGTAATCTTGCCTGGAAAATCCCATGGACGGAGGAGCCTGGTAGGCTGCAGTCCATGGGGTCGCAAAGAGTCGGACACGACTGAGCGACTTCACTTTCACTTTTCACTTTCCTGCATTGGAGAAGGAAATGGCAACCTACTCCAGTATTCTTGCCTAGAGAATCCCAGGGATGGGGGAGCCTGGTGGGCTGCCGTCTATGGGGTCACACAGAGTCAGACATGACTGACTGCGTAGCACAGGGAACTCTACTCAATACTCTGCAATGACTTATATGGGAAAAGAATCTAAAAAAGAGTGGATATGTGTATAACTGAGTAATTTTGCTATACACCTGAAACTAACACAACATTGTAAATCAACTATTCGTCAATAAAAATTTTTTAAAATAAATTTGAGTTTCCCAACAATCTAAATCCACTGGAATCTGGCACCAGCTGTGCTTAGAGGCTCAGTCGTGTCTGACTCTGTGTGACGCCATGGACTGCAGCCTGCCAGGCTCCCCTGTCCATGGGATTCTCCAGGCAAGAATACTGGAGTGGGTTGCCACGCCCTCCTCCAGGGGATCTTCTCAACCCAGAGACTGAACCCAGGTCTCCCGCATGGCGGGCTGATTCTTTACTGTCTGAGCCACTAGGGAAGCCCAAAGGCTTTGTTAAAAACGTGGTGGGGGAGGAGCACGGATCTCAGCCTATGTCCCTCAGGCACGCACAGTTCTTAACCAATCCCAACGGAGGAAAAGGGCTTTGAAAACTAAATCCATGAGGAAAACACTCTTAAATAAAAAAAATGCCCTCTGAATGTAATTCTATAGGCTTTATCAGTTATTGACATAATCTGACCAGCACCATTCTGGATTACAACCAGAACCACAAATTCAAACTTGGCAAACACTATTCAAAGCTTGCAAACAATAATTCATTGACTCCTTGGAAACTGGGGGATAAAACGTTCCACTTACTTCTGAGTAAGCTGTGGTGAGGAGACAACCCCAGCATCACTAGACAATGTCAACAGCACTTTACCCTCAAAAACAGGCAGTGCTCACAGACCACTGACTCTACAGGCAAAACCTCTCACAGGAAGGAAAGTGCCACGCACAGCTGTAATTTTCAACTTTATGAAGAAAAATAATCCAAAGTGGAAGGAACTGGCCACAAATCTGTGACAGGAATCCTCTGGGAAAGGAGGTTTTCCCATTCAGTTTGGTTTCCAGGCCAGTCTATTTCCCACTACTCAGCCCTGTCTGGGCACCTGAACAAAACAGAGCCTTGCATATTTTAAGTGTTCAGATGCTCGCTAAAGCCAAGAATGCAGCTGGAAAGCAACCCATCTGCTGAGCACACTGGGGTGCCTCGGACTGGCCTAGAGGGGTGCCTCTTCTTTCTCGTCAACCTGTGGGCTTTGGCTGTGTATCTCCTCTTAACCTTACAGGGTTCTGCCTGCCATCCATTATAAAAGGAGTCATCTGCTTAGGACCAATGGGGAAAAAGTGATTAGTCTTTTTCCCAAGGGGTGTGAATGAGGAAGAACACGCACACTTGTTAGAGTCATTTAATCTCTTAAACTTTCAAGGCTTTTTCTGTTGCGTTTTTGCCTTCTGCGCAGTTATGTGTCGTACATATTAAGATCCAATGAAATCACCACACTGTGTTCCTTAGGCCCACATTTTAAGGTTTTATGGGAAGAAATTTATTTTTAAATCTAGGATATCAGATGCCCTCACCTTTTTTTTCTCCTATTACAACACTTTCCCCTCATTAACCAAAAGCCATAAGTGAAAGGGCTGATCATACACACTGAAGGTTTAAGAACGACAAAACTGTATCTTAAACTAGGTTATCATTTCTCTGATATTCTCACTCAAGAGGTACCAGGCAGAAGGTGGCTTCATACTTCTGTTTCTTCTGTAAGGTGATCAACCACATATTCCCTAAACTGAGGCTCAGAAAAAGAAATACATTCAGCAAATAATCAAATGCAAAATCACTGCACAGAACTCAATACGTAACAGCTCACCTTGACAGCTTTAGGTCACTAACATTGAACAAAGTCAGTAATGAGTCACAGTTATTCTGACTTTTGAAAATGTTACAGAGATAATTCTATATGCAAATGAGGCTTACAAGCAACTCAAAACAAGTTATTACACACTAGCCATTACCCACACACCAGAGTCACTCACTTCTTAAAACCAGCTTTAGAAATGAGTGTGGGTCTCCAGCTTCTGATGCTTAAGACATTGTCTGAGAGAAGTCAGCCTTGTGTAACTCATCCTGCTGGTCTTAAGTGTGCTTCTGTGCCTGACAGTTCACACAGCTCACCCGGGCCTGTGGTTAGTCTGAATGCAGGTTTAAGTCTTTGTCCTATAGCACCCAGCAGACGTCAAGTTTGACAACTGGTCTATAGTTTCTATTGCGCCTAGGTTAAGTTCTAATACAAATCAGGATAAGACCTAGTTCGTGACTTTAAAGAGTTTACAACCTACTGGTCAGATAAGACCCTGAACCAAATAACTCCACCCAAAGGCTCTAACAGGGCAAGCATCTTGGGAATGATGAACCAAGAGTTGCAAAATGACAGCTCTTGGGCCAAAGGTGAGCTGCAGGGAAATTTGTGTCTGACCAAATGGTATTTGGAGAGACCTAAAGTTTTCAGCAAAAATTTGAAAGTTTCAGCTTCTCTTGAAATTGCAGGGATACCTCAGAGATAATGTGAGTTCAGTTACAGACCACTGGAATAAAGCAAATGTTGCAATACCGCAAATCATACAATTTTTCTGGTTTCCCAGTAAACACAAAATTGTGTCTTTACACCATATTATAATCCATGAAGTATACAACAGCATTATGTCTTAAAAAATAATAATGAACATACCTTAATTATAAAATACTGCTCTTAGAAAAACTGACCCCACAGACTTGTTCGGTTCAGAGTTGTCACAAACCTTCAATTGGTAAAAAATGTAACAAAGTGAAATGCAGTAGAAGGCGGTTTGCCTGTCATCACAGGGCCAGCATGCTGACAGCACAATCCATTACATTATTTAGCAAGGACCCAGCTGACCACAGGCCTCACCACTCCTATGATCTTCCTCAGGACTTCTTTGCTCACTTGGAGTATCTCCCTGGCCCTGCAAGCATCTGGGTTCGTCTTCCTGGCATGGAGTCCAGGTGATGTTCAGAGCAGGGAAGATTAACTGTGATGAGGAACGTTTATCAGAAAATGCAAGACCTTTGCTAAATCTGGAAGAGCAGCAGCAGAACGGCATGGCTTCTAAGGAAGAGTTTCAGGATATAAGGCCAGAAAAGTATAATAAGGCATAGATTGAAAAAAAAAAAAAAAAAAAAAAAGCCAAGTCAGGAGCTCCTAGAAAGGAGAAGGGCCAGACAGGAAAGGTTGCAGGCTAAGTGGAGAAGAGCATGCAGCCCCATGCTGTCAGAGCGACAAGCCCGCAGGCAGCTAAGGCAAGGGGTGTGCAAACCATAATAAACCCCAATGCCAGGTCCACTGTGAACATTATTACAAGGTCATTACAGGTGATTCCCACAGCAACAGAAAATCTTCCTTGCTCATCTACTTCAAGTTTTAACCCGAACGCTCAAGAGGCCCACCATCACTGAAAGTAATCGATTTCTACATTCGATTTCTACAACAGCCCTTAAAACAGGAGATCCTAGGATCAGCTTTTCCTGCCCAAATCTTAGCTTGGGTAAAGAAAGCAATTGGATATGATATGGCTCTCTCATTTAAGCAGTCTCATGCTTGATTGTGGAGGATATACTAGGGGGAGTACACAATTTTTCCAGCAATAGTCATTTGTTACATATGGTCTGTGCATCACTGACAATGACAGAATAGTTAATTTCATTAAGAAAAGGCACTCCATTTGCTGCAGCAACTAAGCGGTTTGGTGGGGACCTAACTAACAATGAAGATTTGGACAGAGAATAGCTGCTGACCACAGGCTGACCACCCCCGCCCCCCCCCCCCAAAACCTGTCACAAAGACACCAAAACCCAGGAACATCCCAGCAGGGAAGAAGCACCTACCGCCATCACTTGGTTTTGCTATTAGAGAAGTGACTTTGCACCGACTTGGAAATGGGCAGAGGCGGTGAGGGGTCAGGAGTCTCCTCACCTATTCTCTCCTTTATCACCTCTGGGGAGGGATCACACATTGGCCCTTTCAGACAGTCCTTAAGCTCTATTGGGCTTTCAAAAGTCATCACCCCCTTGCTGGGGACCACTCCACACACAGCTTAACCTTTCCCTCTTGAAAGCCCAGCCATTCCGTAGAACAGGGGGTGGTGGTGCCTCAGGGCCAGGCCCTCCCACCCCACCAACCTCTCCTCCTCTCACCAGGGCTCCGATGAGAGCAAAGGGCTCATCAGTCAGGACCTAAAAGGGCTCTAAAATGAGCTCCAACCAAGAATGTGGGCTCACCTCCACCAACACACTCAAGAGGCTGGAGTTCCTTTGGTTAAAAAAAAAAAAAAAACAATGGAGGAGGATTTTCCTAAATGAGAACCATGCTGTATTAACGCAGGAAAAGGAGGCTCTTGCTTCTGTAGTAGTTAAAACAAGCCGAGCAAAAGGGACAGGAAGTGAGGGACACATTAATCCAGTGGATAAATTTGGAATCCATGGTTTGCCAAGTGCTTTGTGGAGTCCACCAGTGCCCCTCTGGTCACAGATCACTGGTTTCCTGTCCTAAAATCTCCACCTGTACCTCTGCCCCTACAAATATTCACTTTCAGATTAGCTTCCTGTGGAACCAGTCACTGTAAAATACAGGGTGTTTAGTAAAAGGGTGATGGGGCTTTGAAATGCATTGAGTCTGAGTTGACCTGTTCAAGACGTCACACCGTAGGAACAGTTTTTTCAATGTGTCACCCAACCAAATTTAACTATATAAATGGTGGCACAACCATATACTGGGATCAGTTTCCTTTTGCAACACACTGAAAGGCTTCCCCACAGAGCACAGAGTGGTTTCTCACACTTCATGCCCCCACCTAAGGGCCCTGGGAGGACTGTGATTATTAGAGAGGAAAAGAACTATTTTCACACAGCCCTGTAAAAGGTACTCCTGGTTGCAAGAACAGCCTGGCCAGATTCCAAACTTGTCTTGCTGGCAGAAGATATAATCGAGGATTTCACTGGGATAAAAGGATAAAGAAATCCTATACCACTGACTTGAGATTCTTCAGAAATGAAACCTCCAATAATGGATTACTTCCCCTGAGTACGAGAGACACATACTGAAATATTAAGAACAAACCAACCAACCAGAAAACAAAACAAAACAAAACAAAACAAAACACCCTTTCCGCTATCTGAGTCATTACACACCATTCTAAATATTCTTCTCTAGATGCTTCCTGAACCAGGCAAGGATCAAGGCATTCATTCTGTGCTTTTTTAACCCTCATTTCTGAAAATTCACTTTACAACGTAATCTAATCAATGAAAAAATAGTACACAAGCTTCACATTACAGAAATGTATGCTGAAAGATGAAAATTAAACTCTGCACATGTGATGATCAGAGTCTGTTGATGTTGTTTTAAAAAAGTATTTAGAAGAGTCATTTTAGGCAAACATCATTTTGGGTTACAAAAGGGCAGTATATATACAGACAGTCTATGGGGTCACAAAGAGTCAGAAACAACTTAGTGACTAAACCACCACCCTCAACATGGTAAGTCGACTTTTCGTCCCCCTTAAAGGGGCAAGAAGGAAATGATTTTTTCCCCTAGTAATTACATTTTTACAAATAAATATACCTTAATGTTATCAGCATATCTTTCCTAATCTGACACAAAAAATTTTAAGGGACAAATGACATAAGTGGGCATAACTACCTTCCCAGAATAGAGCTGCTCATAAGGAAAACCTTCTCTGGAAAGCCAGACGTTCATACAGGTATTCTCTGGAATCCTCTATCAGCTTGAAGTGGAATTTACATGCATCTTTTATTTTTCCAACTGAAATCACACCAAGCATTCACTAAAGTCCCAGGCATCTGTCTGCCTATGCAAAGCCTGAGCATCCTCAAGCTACAAAGCCAACAGAAAAATCTAGGTTTACCTGCATTTACCACGTTACTCTGCATTATAAGCTGATGGAGAGCCAGGTTGCCACAAATATTACCAAACACTGTCTTCTCGGTTTTCTGTATCTTCTTCTAGGTCTCAAAGAGTCAAATATTACCTTCTAGGTTTATCTTCCCATCCTTTCCCACATTTCCCAGCTACTTCCCAACTTAAAAATGAAGATGACTCAGACATAAAGAACAGATACCCAGTCTAAGTTGGCCAAACTCAAAAACTGAATTTACCCACAAGTTTTCAAGAACACATCCTCTGTATTACAGGGAGGCACATGAGGGATTGGAGTTAAGTATTTTAAAGAAAACGCGGTTTGGAAAGGTCAGTCTCCTGGCTAACAGTGAAGGTGCTGACTTTATTAGTTAGCTTATCGACTTGGGATCTCGTTCGGTCAATTTTTCCGCTGGGCTTTTAAGAGTTTATGTGTGTCATGAAATGCTCAGCTGAAGCCAAAATTTTTTGTTCCTATGATGCTCAGATGTCACACAAACACCATAAAATTGAAAGCCCATCCACATCACTGTCCTGGGGCCGTGGTGACTTCTCTGGCTCTGGTTGCTGGAATGGCTGAGCAGAGACCAAGCCAGTTAAGGGGTAGCAGCTAGGCGGTGGGCATCTCAGTGCAGCTGCTGCACAGAGCGTTGGTCTCCGCTGTTGCAATACGGGGCCTTCCTTCTCACAGAGATGACAGACACCGAGAATCAGATGATGCCTGTGCCCCGCACCCTGGACATACTAAACTTTTACTACTTCGAATGCAGAACTGGCAGTGAAAATGACAGAGCTACAATATACTTCTATTGCTTCTTCTTTTTAGTCATTCATCAAAGCTTCTAAAGCCTGGTGTGCTACAATTCATGGGCTCTTGAAGAGTGGGACATGACTCCGCCACTGAAAAACAACACAATGTATCTAAAAAAGATCCTTTCTCTATTCCACATGGCTGACATTCCCTGAGGCCCAGGGCACCTAACATCCAGTCCACCCCCACCCCCCTGCCTCTTCACAGTTTGCAGTTCCAGGTCATTTACTCCCAAAGATGTGTCTTAAAGGAGGGATCCTAATGGTGAATTCTGCTAAATTATATCTCAACCAAATAATGACTGTTACTATCTATGGGATATGAGTCTGTTTTTAAAGTAAATCAGCAGCAAAAGCAATTAAAAGCTCTACTGAAAGTCATTCTTACATGGCTCCCTATGGAGTCCCTGTTAACAGGCTGAAGAGACCTCAGAAACACCACATGGACTTCGAGTTACTCCATCTCCTCTCTGAGTGCTCGGGAGAGACAAAAGCCATCCAATTCCCATCTCAGCAGGAACTCAAAGCCCATGGTCTGGCCAGAAGCAGACATCCATGACATGGGCTACAGGGAAGCAGCTGCCCTAAGGACAGCCAGCACTCCTTTGCCTAACACTTGTTATCTCTTGAACACTGCCACCGCCCACCCCCCAGCCTCCACCATCACTCCTTTTTAAAGATGATGTCATCAAATTCCAACTAGTCACAGTTTCTGCTCAGCTTGCCCTGGTCGACCAACTCTGTCACTCTCAGGGAAGAGGCTGACTTGCTCCTGCAGACTTCATGCTAACAAAGCTGGCATCTGAAACCCTCTTCGGTTAGAAGCCAGTTGGGTTCCACGCACTTAGATACAAAATCAAACAAAGTACAGCTGGGAGTGTGGCAGAGTTGGGGCGATAAGGCCTCCAGTGATGAGATCCAACCTGTGCTCCAACTCAGACTCTCCAGGCTGCCTTTCCTGTCTCTTCACTCCCTCCTCCCCACAGAAGACAGTCACAGCAAATAAAAGATGCCCCCATCCCACCCCAGGTCAGGTCCACGCGGCCACACGAGCGTGACTCTGCAAAACTGCACTGGCAGCTTCATTCAGCTGCAGCAAATTTGGCCCTGATCGGTAAGCCGAGGCAGGTCTGGATTCAGGGAGGCTCCCCCTTGCACAAGCACAAGGCAAAAACCACCCACACTCCCCGACCCAGAGAGCTCCTGGGAAAAGCACCTGCACGAACTCGTCAGGGTGGTTTGGGAGGTCACAAGTGCCTCAAGAAAAGATCTTTTCTTCCCAGGGGCACAGGACAAACGGTAGACCTGCCGCACTGCCGGTGTCAATATTTATCTAAGGCCTAGGCATTCACCGTGGTATAAACCGGGCACCTTTTCAATTCACTCATTCACGTACTTTGCCACTACAAAACTCCCCAACAGAGATTCATTTACAGCTTGAATTTCTGTTCTTCCACCGCCATACAGGAGGCTGGTGGTGGGGCCCATGGTCTGTGTCAGCCATAATCCAGCAGCTCGAGAAGAAAGCGTTCAATGTGTTTCAGAACTGCCGATATCAAATGGCCTTGCCCCCGAGGACAATAAAGAGACGGGGAAGTGAAACAGAGCGCCTGCTTTCTCCCTTCCCAAGGCATGTGCGTTCTCTACTCTGGAAATGAACAAAGCTTAGGCCTTGCAGTAACCACACCCGGCATTTCTAGGTGTGATTTACTCACACTGCAGGATTAATCCAGCAACCAATACCCAAGATATGTGCAGCTCAAAGGAAGCCATGTGCTATTTCTGGAGCCCTTCTTGCTCAGTTCCAACTCTCCTGGACCTCCTCCTTCTCACCCTGTGAGGAGTCTTGCTCCCCTAGTCTCCCTTTCTCCCAAGAAAAAGGCATATATACAATCTCCCTTTCAGGTAAACATCAAAGTTAGGAGGCCCTTAAGGCCCTTGAAAATAGCTGTGCATCGTGGAAACGAAGTTCATAAATGGAGGCCTCCAAGCCTTTCCTCAGCACTCAGAGTCCTGAGATGCCGTTCCCACAAAGGACGCTGAGCTGCGCTCCCTCCATCCACCGTGCTGACATCTTCAAGGAGAGGCGTTGTTGTGGCCATGTGCGGCCAGCCGACTCCAGGCTTTCATGCCAAGGAAACTGAGGCACTGGAGGAAAAGGGTGCTCTCTCCAGTGACGGGTCAAAGAACCTATCTGAAAGCCCTCCTGCAAAGCTCAGGGGAGTGACAGCGAAAAGATTTCTCAAGCCAGATTCCTACGATTCACTGGATCTACTTTTCTGAGCCCATACACACAATACTTCCCAGTTAGCTGGGTGTCCCCCAAGACCCCACTAAGATCTGGATGCTCCATGCAACCCGATAAGGATTATCAAACATCAATCTGCCAATGGACTGCAAATCACTTCCATTCCTTCCTGAGCAAAAAGTGTGACAGCAAGTGATGAGCTATAAGGCACGTGTGGTCTGTGAGGGGCCAGCATTCCTACCTCTGCTTTAAATATTCCTGCTGGGTGGAAGCAGGCCAGCGTTGAACCCAAAGTGGTAGCAGCTGAAGGTGTGGTCAGTTTTATTTTTTTCTCACATAAAAATATACAGGACACTTAAGCGCACAGTATTTCCTCACGCACACTGAGGTTAATAATTCACAAACTAACTGACATTCATCAAGGATTAGAAAATTGAAAGGTGGTTTGTGCAAACACTCCTGTTCTTGCTCTTACTTAACAGCTGGTTTATTTAACTGATGGCTTCTGTTGCCATTAGGGGTAGGTAGCACTTCAAAAGGTTAGGCATGAAGGCAGATACCCCACTATCCGGGTTGCTCAGCCTCTGGCTTACATGTTATCCAAAACCCTGGAAGATCCCCTGGAGGAGGGCATGGCAACCCACTCCAGTACTCTTGCCTAGAGAATCCCATGGACAGTGGAGCCTGGGGGGTTACAGTCCTAAAGAGTTGGGCACGACTAAGGCAACTTAGCACGCACATGCACACAGAGGAAAAAGCTGGACAAGTCCAGTAAGGTGAAAATCCAGGATGGCAAAAGTCCTAGTTTGCTGATAAGACTTTATTGTAGTCATGCTCTCTGGTTTCTAATCTGGGCAGACGGTCAAGTCCCCAAAATGCCATTGCAAAAGAGCAGGAGGTGCCTACAGAAGAGGTCAACCCCCCAAAAAGGAGGGCCCAATCCCCTCTCCCCTAGACACTTTCCACTTCTCTTTTCTCACTTCAGTTTCCTCTAAAACGGTGCGTATGTGTGTTGAGAGTGGGGAGGAGGACTGTAAGGCTGTTTTCTCCAGCCGCTCCCGAGTGTCTCCAACACTGCAGGACACAACGCTGACCAATGGTTGGTGGTAGTTGTTTTTCAACCAAGGGAAATTAAACCTTGGGGGTCTGTGTTATCTGTAAAGCCATGAACTTCATACAAACACGGGACCTACCGCCTGGGTTTATGAACCTGCGATAGCGCTAAGGCCACATGAATGTCCACACAACCCTTGTTAAAGAGGTTACACATTAACCGCCACAAGGCTCAAGGAAGAGTCTATCACCTGCACCGTCTCCACACCTCTCACATCCCGCCTCTGAAAGGGTTTTCTAGAAGCTGCTACCATGGCACTGGAAATAAACAAGGCTGGGTCCACATTTTGTTTTAGTTTTTAATAAAGCCACGACTTTGGTGAGGGGCAGCTGGCCCTTAAAAGGGACAGAATACTAAGTAATAGTAAACTCAAAAGGGCAGATCTCCGGGACACAGCCAGCCACTGGTCATTTCACCAGGAGTTGCAGGGGTGTGGGGAGACAGTGCCTGGGACGAGGTGGCGCAGCAGGAAGAGCAGTGCTCACTCATGCCTGGTTTGGAAACGGTGAACACACACGAGTGTACTGAGCACCAGGAATGGTGCTGGACTCCAGGACCCCCTGGTAGCAAGGTGGCCTCTCCCCTAACGGAGTGTACAACCAGGAGGGGAGACAGATGCTGAGTGAGTCACCAGAGACATGTTCCAAGGCCTCCCTGGAGCACGACAGTGGCCACCCTCACCTGGGTGTTTGGACAGACCCCTCTGAGCAGTGGTTTAACCTGAGACCAGAAGGATAACACGAGTCACGCGCAGAAGGCACAGGGATGAGAGCATAGGCAAAGGCTCTGTAGGGAAGAAACGGCTCGGCCGGCAGAGGAACACCAGTCCTGTGCGGGATGCACCTGGTATGCAGCGACTGCAGAGGAGGGTGGGCGGGGGGCAAGGAGCAGGTGCCTGGAGCCACATGGACACGAAGCTGGACCTAAGGGATCCCAGTGTCCAGGGTAGTGAGGCTCACACTTCAGACTCAAAACCCCAGTTCCCCAAAGAACTGCTTACAGTGCAGATTCTCAGTCCCTGGCACCACAGACTCAGACTCCAAAGTCTGGGGATACGCTAAATGGACTCCATGGCTCCCTGGGGGACAGCCAGCCAGCCACCATGCCATTACTGTTTCAATAATAATCAGCCCCCTGGCCAGTTGACCTGCATCGGTGGATTGCCAGAGGTGGACTGGCAATGGTTTTCCAAAATCTACCTGTCGCCCTTATTTCAAGCAAGACTGCCCCACCTGGGGCCCTCAGCACACCCAGAAGAGGACTAGACAGTAGCAAATGAGAAGCACGTGAGAGGAGATCGGGCCCCCAGTCCAGGCCCAGTGCTCCCAGTGCTCACAGGTGCAGTCCTGACCCCCTGAAGTGGCCCACTAGCCACTCTCCCCGGCTTCTGGCTCTAAAGGAAACCGCTGCAGAGCCTTGGCGCCCCTTCCCATTAAAAGCCACCAGGGCCACAGTTTTCAATTAGCTGTGTCAGCCTACCACCCCGAAGCCGCCCAAGTTCAACATGTCAGCCCTCCCCCCCAGCTTCCGGTCTCCACAGAGCACTTCACACCTCCCTATTGTAAACCTGTCCAGAGCAATTACCCTGCCTGCCTTTGGACAGCCTCAGGACTGCATTTCTGTCTAATTTATAGCTGCAAAGCTCTGTCGGCAGAGGCAGCCTTGCCCTGGAGCAGAGGAAGTGCAGAGAAAATGGTCAGACCTGGCTGTACACAAGTGCCCAGCAAATGTCCTTTGGGGACAGAAGGGCAAATTCTCCCATTGTCCCAGCGGTGGACACGGTGTGCTAAGCTCCCCCAGAGAGCCTGAACTCTGTATTCGCTGTGGGAATAACTATTGTTCTGCTCTGCCGCATTTCCTCCCTCCCTTGGAATTACAAACAGGGAGACAGGTACAGCAAATACACTAGGCAAATACTGCCCGTTTTATTTCTACCTGAAGATCTTAAAAGTCTTTAAACTCGAAAATAAAATCAAGCTCACTCAAGGAAGGTGAGACAGAGACATTTCTGTCCCTGGGGAATTCAATTCATCCAAGATTTTATGACCTGTCTTTTCTTGAAACTTGCCCGGTTTACCACTCAACAAAAAGACAAATGATCCAACTGAAAAATCGGCAAAGAAAATGAATAAATATTCCTCCAAAGAAGATATACAAGTGGCCAAGCAGCACATGAAAACTTGCTCTGCATCACTAGTCATTAGTGAAGTGAAGTCGCTCAGTCGCGCCCGACTCTTTGCGACCCCATGGATAGTAGCCTGCATCAAGCTCCTCTGTCCATGGGATTTTCAAGGCAAGAGTACTGGAGTGGGTTGCCATTTCCTTCTCCAGGGAATCTTCCCAACCCAGGGATCAAACCCGGGTCTCTCACGTTATAGACAGACGCTTTACCGTCTGAGCCACCAGGGAAGTCACTAGTCACTAGGGAAATATAAATCAAAACCACAAGGAGATACTGCTTCATACCCACTAGCATGGCTGTGATTAACCTGACAGAGATAACAAGTACTGCGGAGGTTGTGGAGAAATGGGAACATTTATTCCCTGCTGATGAAATTGCAAAAGGTGGTGTGCAGTTTCTGTGTAAAACAGCCTAGCAGACTCTCAAAAAGTTAAACATAGAAACATCACACGACCCAGCAATTTCAATCCCAAGTATCTACCCAAGAGAAATGAAAACATACATTCATACAATAAACGTTGTACACCGATGTTCACAGCAGCATTATCGCATCAGCCCAAAAGTCCAACAACTTATGAATGGATAAGCCCAATGTGGTCTACCCACACAATTAGCTGTGTCAGCCTACTACCCCGAAGCCGCTCAAGTTCAACATGTCAGCCCTCCCCCTAGCTTCCGGTCTCCACAGAGCACTTCATACCTCCCTATTGAATATTATTCAGCCATAAAAAGGAAAGATTTGCCAATACATGCTACAACATGGAAGAACCCTGAAAACACAAGGCCAAATGAAAGAATACAGACACAAAAGACCATGTCTTATATGATTCCATTTATCTGAAATGTCCAGAATAGGCAAATCCAGAGAGCCAGGCAGCAGATGTTGCCAGCGGATGAGAAGAGTGAGGAGGGGCTGCTAAGGGAGCAGAGTTTTGTCCCTGGGTGAAGAGGACGTGCTGGAATTAGCAGTGATGACTTTACAACTGTGTGAATAAACGAAAAAACCCTGAATCATATAGTTTGAAAGGATGGCTTCTAGATAGTTAAATTTCATTTTAATCAATCTATTATAAACAAAACACAAACACTTTTGCTTTAGCAGGCTTTCAAAATTACAGACTGAAAATGCCACCTAGCTATAATACTTCTGTACCACACAGATGCAGAAATAAACTTTTTTCTCTAAGTGCTAGGAGATAAATGCAGTGGGGGAACAGGCAAAATGTCCACATTTCAGATGCTCAAGGCATGATACCACCTTTAAAATCCTTCCCACCCCATCAACTCCTTGCTTCCTAACCTGCACTACACTCAGGACCACAGCTCAGTCCACAAACCTGTAAGAAGTGAAAAACCTCAGTTGGAATGTATCCTCCCGCAGAAAACAAATTCTCAAAATTTCAAAAGAGCATTTTTTCTTCTTCTGAGTAATTATTTAATACGGCTGTGGAAAGCAGGGTTTTCCCAACGGCGAGTCTTTCAAAAATTAAGAACAAGCCAGAGGCAGGAGGAAGTGTCACCACAATGGGGAGGAAATAAATTGGTGAGATTAAGATCTAATTGATTAAAATCTGACCCCTTTCTGTGGTTGGTGCCGGCAGATTTTAGGGGAAAAAAAGCATACTATTTCAGGAAAAGTCCTTCCAGGGGAAAAGCTGGGCGGGGGTGAGACTCTACATTTCAGTTTTATGTTAAAAATTCACTGAAGCTGATCGAAAGCAGATACAAACAGCCAACAGCCCCTACTCCCTCCAAACGGGGATGCTGGTCCCTTCTGTTCAAGAAGTGTCCCCCTAGACTGCAGGTACCATGGCACAGCACAGTCTTTGCCAGCACACATGCAGTTAACTGGGAAGTCCAAAAGTCTAATGGGGCCAGGACGCTAACCAACATCAAAGAGATTCCAGTTGCTCCCCTTATGCAATAAACTTCTTTCACCCGACATCATTCACACTTTCAGAGTGCAAAGTTCACTCTGATATTGGTGACTTTCTCACTTTGTAGCTTTTCTGGCAAATGTCCCTTGGCCCGGTTGTTCATTAATATATAATAGGAACATTAAACGCATTGTTTCGCCTTCTAGAGAAGCTGTGGCCAATTTAATAAAGTCGACATTGTCCCTGGGACGGAAGAACTGTTATAAGCCACAGACAATTCAAAGATGCCCAGGTCAGAGGGTAGGTACCTGTCCACACTCTTACACACTTCACATGAGAGGTATGTATTTCACAAGATGTTTTTGATATTCCTACTTGGCAAAGGAGTAAGATTAAAATGTTGATCTTACCGCACAGATGAACCTGGCGTTTCTTCCCCTTTCAACACAAGATTACTCCTTACCTTTTAAACCTTTCCAGGAAGTTGTGATATTTGTGGCAGGAAGACAGATGAGTGAGAAGGGACATCTCAAGGGCAATCAGGTGGTCTACAGGGATGCTGGGGAGGGCACTACTTTTACTTTTCAAATCAGACACACACCAGGACAACTCACTTTCGAGACCATGTTTACTTTGTCGAAAGCCACACTTTAAACACGGGCTCGTTTGTGGAAGGGAAGTGGCTTAGAGTCCAACCTTGTTTATGCTCCAAGTAGGTTTGACAGAAAAACCACATCAATTTGTTTTAAAATAATTTCCATTTGCTGGAAGCTGTTCTTGAAGGGCTCTCCACCACGCTAATCTGCTCTGATTTCTAGCAGCTGGAGGTGCCAGGCACGCCGGCCACAGACGGGGAGGGCTGGGCACAGACAGGCTGGCTCTGCAGGCACGGCTGCAGGCTGGGGTGACTTCGGGGGACCCGCAAAGACACAGCGACATCCCCCTCCTGGACGCACAATCAACTTCGCTTTAAGAAGAACACACAAACATTTCCTAGTTCAGAGGCAAAAGTGAACTAGGAAATTGACACACCCATACAGAAGCAGTTTTCTAGGCAATTACACCTTGGCAGGGCCGGGGAGGGAGGCTTTCCAGGCCCTCAGAAACACCCCATCTCTGAGTATCAGGGATACTGCATGTGTGTTCGAGCCCAAAGATCACAGTTGAGGGTGCTAAGAGACGCTTTTTGGCTAACTAAACCTAAGAAAAAGGAGGAAACTTAAAAAGGAAGAGTCCATGGGTAACACCGGCAAAGATCTTTGGCCTTACCATCTGAAGAAATGCAGATTAAAGTAATCCAGTGCTATTTCCATGTATTAAACTGGTGTGTGGTTGGAGAAAGAAAGCAATCTCAAGTTTGTGAGGGGAAAATGGGCACAGTTTCACATGTAAATCATAAATCCACAGTCTCTTAGAAGCCGCCCTGTCAAGTCTTAGGAATTTGCATATCCAGAGCAATTTAGATTTAAGGAAATAAGAAATGTATAAACATATAAGGATGTTAAAGAACAATCTAAATATTCAATATCAGGGAAGTTTTAATTATGACTTAAGTCATAGTTATTTAAATCTTTAAAGTTGGAGAACATATTCATGATACTGACTCTTAAAGCACATGTTCTATTGTACATACACCTGAAACTAATATAATGTCACAGGTCAACTTTTCCTCAATTAAAAATTTTTTTATAAAAGCAGAGTTACAACTGAATAGTAACCAAGATTCTTTAAAAAATATATGTATTATATATATGAAACTTGTAATAGTATTCAACCACAGACATTATTGGAAATTTATACACCAAGGTGGTGTATATAAACTTATATACCAAGGTGGTAATATTTACCACTGGATAGTAAGATTAACTATTCTTTCTTGTGCAGTTTCCTCTTTATTCAATACAATGCCTACCATGTGTCACCAGAGAATTAAAAGTAACTAAAAAAATGCACGGGGAATTCCCTGGCGGTCCAGTGGTTAGGACACCGAGCTTTCATTACCAAGGGCGCAGGTTCAATCTCTGGTTGAGGTTAAATTAAGATCCCACAAGTCTCATGGTGTGGATAATTGATAAATTAAATAAAATAAATGCATGTAACTGGGATATCAGGTTAATGGCACAAAACTCCTTCCACATGAAGTCACCTTCCTCGGCTTACCAGGTACAAAAGGGCCTTTCCTCTGAATCACAGCCCAAGGCCTCTAAACCACTAAAATAAACATTTGAGGCAGAGTTTACCAGGGAGAAGACAGCTTCCCCTACTGCCTCTCATTAACATGTCCAGGGGACTGCCCATGCCTGGGGTGCGTGCTCAACAGGGCCAGAATTGGAAATCCATCTGCCCAAAATGTCTCCAGCCACAGACTAAGTCTCTACTCTGGCCTGAACCAGAGGACATAGTAACCTGCCCTCAGTGTCCTTACAACTCATCTGGTCAAGGAGAACAGCCTTTCCATGTGCCAACCAAGAGGGAGGAAAAAACAAAACAAAACATGACCTTGGCCTGATCATCCCTTCTGTCAAAGAAGAGGTCTTAGCGAAATGAAGAAGAGCCAGGCAACCCAAACCAGCTGCCTGGCCAGGGCTCAGCATAAACTGAGCAGAAAAACCACAAGTGGAAGGGTGTCTAGACAGCTCTGGTCTAGGTGAGAGGCAACCCTCCCCTGCTGTGTCAACTCTGCAAAGCTGGGCTCCAGAGCAGAGGAGAAACCACGGCGCCAGGGGGGAATGGCACCACGGGCTCCTAGCGCAAACACAACACACAGGACGGAGACCAGAGACCCCAAAGGGAGGCAGGTCCTGTGTGGTGCTTAAACTAAAAAAGGAAACAATATTTGGTTACAGGATTTCACAGCCACCCTCCCACAACAGAGGGAGGGACCAAAAAGCAGCCAAACCTTCTTGGGGCATGGGGGCACCCATCTGTCCTATCTCCATTTGGGTGCCACTTCTTTCTTCCTTCTTCCATTCTTTTAAGTTCTTCAACACAAATATTTGGTGGAGGGTGGAGAAAACTATCAAATAGACAAGGTATGGAAACGACAGACAGCTGAGGCCCTGGGAGGACTCAATGATCCCCATTGTCTGGGAAAGGTGTTTCTGCAGGACTTACAGGACGACACAGAAAGAGGACTGACAGCTCCAGCTATACCAGGATCTGTCCTGAGCGTTTACTGTATGCGAGGCTTGGGAAGGGATTCTGGGGCACCACATGGATCAGAACCAAGGCCAGTCCCTGCTCCAGGGAGCTGACAGTTTAATGGGGGAGTGAGGATGCAGAACTTCCAATCAGGATGCAGGGCTTCTGTGTGAAGTACTGCAGGGTCCCCGAGGCAGGACTCTTTAACCCAGAGGGAAGGTCAGCAAAGGTCTCCAAGAGAAGACACTTAAGGGAAATGAGCAGGAGTCTGAAAGACAGAGAGAGAAGAACGCCTCTCTCAGGCAGAGGGACAGGTGTAAGGGACATGTGACACATGGAGTATTAAAAGAGCCTGTAAAAAATCCCACCTGGTGGCCGGGATGCACGGAACCAGGTGGGAAAGAAAGATGAAGCTGGAGAGGCAGGTGGATGCCCAGAGCGTTAGGCAGTGGGAATCCCATGTTCTAACGTGTAACTCTGCCAAGACCCCCACGGCTTGAGGTGGGGGGTGGTGGGTGTAAGAGAGGAGAGTAAAAAGTTCTTTATTTTCTGTAAAGTCAGCATAACACAAAGAAAGTATAGAAGAAAACTGAGCATAAAACTGATCCACCAAATAACTGATGAACTCCACCTTCTTTCCATCTCGCCGATATAATCTTTTTATAAAATGAAGGCAGTGGGGAAGCGGGCAGTGGCTCACTGATGGCCATAGCAGTCTCCCGGCACAGCTCACAGGGCTGCACACCCAAGGCACGCCAAGGATCACAGGCGGAGTACACACTCCATCGGCTGGCCTAACTGTTTATACGTTCTTGAGTTAAAAATACACCACTCAGGTCAGCATTAACACCAGGGCTTTATCACCAAGGCTCTTTGTAAGCCAGTTACACAAGGCGGGCCTGTGACTTGCCCATCTTTTAAATGTGCCTCAATCTGCAAATTGTCTGCCAATACATCAGTGGGATTATAACAAAGCCACCAAATACACACGCATTTGAGAAAAACACTTTCCAAACCCAAGGATACTTTACTGTTTATAAATAGTTTACTTTTTTTGATCCCCGGGCATATAATATTCGCAGTTGCTCCAGAAACCAAAGAAACATGGAACAGGAACACAAACCACAACCTCGCAGAAACAATAAACAACAGATGGCGAGACATATGCGCAGGCTGCCACCCCCTGCACCAGAGGGGCACACCAGAAACGGATGCTGACACACCAGCCTGCCGACGAAGACACGTGCCCTTCCAGGTCACGTTCCAGACGCCACTTATGGAGCACCAGCCATACACCTAGAACCGTGTTAGGTGCTTCAGGCCACCAAGGAGGCGAAGGACCGATCACGGGGCTCCAGGGATTCACAGACTTGAAGGGGATGCCAGACAAACACACGAAAGCAGATGACACCAATCTTACTGAAGTCTTTCTAAATACAGTTATGTAGTCACGTTTGGGTTCTAATTCTGGCAAAGGGCTAGTTTCTGGGCAGGTTACTCCACCACCCTGGGCCTTGTGCATAGCAAAGATGTAAGATGCTCCACAGAGGTAAGGTGACAGCTAAATGAGTTTGTGTTCACGTGTCCTCAAGCAAAAACGCAAACGATTACTGCTATGTGTTGGGGCCTCTCTTCTAACAGTTATAAATGACTACAATTTTGTCCTCCCTCACCATAACTTCAGTGAGGTGGGCTCTATGATTATCCTCATTTAACATGAAGAAGAAAGGGAGTCATTCAGAAGCTAAGTAGATTGCCCAAGGTCACCCACGAAAGTAGGCACGCGTGCTGCCACTGTTAGCACTGTGCTACCTAAAAGCATGGCTGGCTTCATCACCACCACCAATACCCCTCATCACACAGGTAACGCGAAGGGCGCTTTGCAGAGGACAGGGACACAGCATTCTTTTCCCCAGCAGACCCTACAATGGTGTACTGTTCTGGCCTTTTCCTGGGTTTTGTGGCCTTAACTTACTTGAAAAGTTCAAGACAAATGCTAAAATAAATTTGGACTCTAATGTCACATTTCCCATAACTAATGATTCTGATTAGTTGATGTTTACAAAAAATTTTTTAAACGTCTTCTGTCTCAAAACAAAGGGAGGGGGCCCAATAAATAAGTGTGGCGGTCATATTGCTTTCCATTTATGGACATGTCTATTTCGGGAATCACAATCTCATGTCCAATTACTCTGCCAATTTCACCTCAATGCTCATTTTATTTTTTTAAACTCTGACTAGAATTTTCCAACTACACTGTAACTTTAAGCCTTTGTGTTTCTTCTACATTGAAAAAGAATGCCATTTCCCAATATATAACTCCCAGATGTAGAATTCACAGATGATTCATCTCGCAGAACAAGTGTTCGGAGACATCAGCTCCAAATAGAGCAAAAACTTGGAATTCCCTTCTCCCCCAAAGTTAAGAACTCGCCTAGATCTGCTCTGCTCGACAAAGTTTGTTTTCAATTATATTTCCAAATTCTTTTAACAATAACTGCATGGCGTCTGGCATCAACACATCTGATTCTTTGAAGTGGTTCTCAAGCAGAGAGCAGAAAATAAGGATAAAGGGGAAAGGAAGGGAAGCCCGTCCATAATTTCTGTTTTAGTTCTAACAGTCCCTCCAAAAGGGCTCTTCGCCACAAAAAATCAGACAAACCACAAGCTATGACTTCTCCCTGAAGGCCCACACTGTTGGAAGTGCCACGACTGAAGAAGGCTCCTGAACTCATCCCTTTACCCATCAGCTGGGCTCTCCATGGGAAAGCAGATCTTCAGCACAAAGAAAGTAGCCTTTTACTCTGTAAACCTGAACTCCAAATACACTTCTGTGAAGTCCTCCACAAAGGTCAATTAGGAGTAATCTCACTTGGAGGGTGAACTTCAGAACCCTTTTCAGACACAATGAACACATGGGATCCTTTCAGCCCAGAAAAAAGTGCACCAAGCCTCAAGAACGAGAGCTGTAGAGCTATAAACAAATACTGACCCAGCGATTCCTGGGCATGTGAAACTGAACAATCCCTACTGCCTTAAGTGGAGAGAAAAGAGACAAGGATGTGTGAAAACTTACCTAAGCAGAGAGACTCCAAGATTCCTCTGGGGAAGGACAACATATAAACAATAAATCCACCAGAACAAGGTCAAGTGAATAACACAGAGTGTGTCTAATGTTGACAAAAGCTCATGGAAGGGCGAGCGGACTATTGGGACTATCTCAGGACGCACATGGGCAAAGGCCACATTTAGGCCTGAAAGGGAGGATATTTAAAAATAAAAGAAAGAAAGAAAGCCTAGTTCTTTGGACTATTTCCTTTAGTCCTAAAGTAGTCCCTAACTCTTGTCAACCCTCCTCTCAAGAAATTCCAAACCAGTAATTGTGCCTCCAACTTCACTGCATTTTAGCTGTAGCTCAAACAGGGCTCCAGATTCCCAGAATTAGCTCTACAGGAAAAAAAAAAGAAAGAAAGAAAAAAAAAAAAACGAAAGGTTCCACCTTATGAAATTGTGTATGATAAAGAATGAGTGGAAGGGAAAAAAAATTCGAAGACTTTCCACTGAAGGCACAAATGAACTCCACATGAAAGAAAGGTGGATATTCAGGACACAGAGGAGAAAAGCTCCCAGACTTGGCGTAACAAATGAAGTCTTTTTAGGAGTTTCATTATGACAAAGATCACGATTTTCAAAACCAGTGTTTGACCAAGTGAGAACCAATGAAGACCCAATGCAGATGAGTAAATTGCTTGACCAGAAAGAGAGAGACCTCAAAATTGCAAAAATCAGGCCCCTGGACTTAGTATGGACGTAGTATGTTTTGGGCATAGTATGACCTTGATCTGATAGTATGGACATAACATGCTGTTGAGTTTCCACCTTGAAAGGCACCCTCAAAAGAGCTCCTTGGTAAAAGGGTTAACAGCTCCTCTGATACCCGCAGTGTTCCCTGCATGTTGTCAATGGCAAGCCAGCTCAGAGAGGACAGACGAGGTGGGGTGCTGCTGCCCTTCCTCGAGTGATTACTCGCGGATCTGCTACAGGTGCTCGTCTAGTCATTCACCGACGGCCGGCTTGAGAGCGATGCTGCCTGCAGCGGCCCTAAGAAAGGCAGAGGAGACAAGTGACTCTTGGAAAACACAGGACCTTAATTTATTTGCCTTTTGTGACGAGATCTTAAAACGCTAAATCAAAGATCTAATGTAGGTCTGTACCAGCTTCTGTGGTTTTCTTTGGGTTAGTGGGAAAAAGAGGCAATGATCAAATGAAGAAATACGGTGGAGTACATGCCCCCCCTTCAGAAACTGCTAAAGGACCACAGGAGGTGCCCTCGTGAGAGTCCCACATGCCCACCCTGTTTCCCTTTACTTCCCTGGGGGCATCCAAACAAGGATACCACTCAGAAGCACCAAACATGCAACGTGACTGAAGTTAAGTATCCTAGACACAGAGTAAATTGACTGATTCTTACCATTCACTAAGTGTAAGTTTATTACTTCTTTGTTTCAATTCAGATAGACTCCTATACTTGGAGATGAGCAGCCTTAGAAATCATACATCGCTTTACAGAAAGGAAATGAACTGATCAGATCAAGGTCACACTGCCAAGCAGGGGCAGAACTGGGATAAAACCCCAAACTTTCCACATGTCCAGCCACTTTCTCAACCGTCCACACTCCTGCCTTCACAGCTTTAAGACAACTATTAGTTTTTTCCCTTTTAGGTCAATAGTTTTTACCCCTCTTTGGTCCAGAACCCCTTTAAGATGCTTAATGACAATGTTAGCTCCTTTCTGCTCAGAAAGATGCAGCGAGTTTTGAGATTTCACATACAATGTAGTTCCCTACACTGCCCCCTCCCCTCCCCCACTCCCCAAATAATATTTGAGGTCAGCCAGTCTTTATTTTAGGACAGTCTGAAATTCAATATAATTTAATCAATTCACAGTTCTGTTTCAAATGAACTTGTGAAAGGATCCAAAAATCTCCATAGGAGATTTTTCTCTTGGACAAAACACAACCATCGATGAAGCCAAACCACTGTGGCCAAGAGTCCCACACAGACACCAAATCTGAGAAAACATTCAGAGGAATTTGGGATGGGGCAGACTTTAAGAGTTACAAAACATTTCAGTTCGCTTTCTGGGTCTCCTCTCCTCCGAAGAGAAAGGAAATCCATTCCATTTGAGCTGGAGTTTCTGCATCCATCACTTTGCTGGATCAACAACCGACTTCCTGGAAGCAACAAGCTCTGCTGGCTGTTTAGAAGTTTTGCAAGCTCTGGGAGCTTGTGTGCCAGAAATTCACACCAGCCCAGGTGTAGGGAAGAAATCAAGGGAAAAAATTTTTAATTAAAAATAAAATGAAAACTAAAATGTAGGCAAGATGCATAGTACTGGACCAAGGTCCTGCACAGCAGAAATCAGATGAAACAACAACGTTCTCCTAATTTATAAAGTAGAAATTAGACTCACAGTCAGAATTTCTCAGTTTTAAGTGCCCTCCCACCCTGTAGATCTTTATTAACCCCTTCAGTGTGTGCTTCCACTTCCCTAAACACAGAGTGCCCTGTAAGATGGTATCTAATCAAATACCATATAAATTTTATTAAGCTTAATACATGCATGAATTTAACCCGACATGTAGGACAGCTTTTAAAACCATCGAACACCACAGGATCCATACAGAATTAGATTTTCACAAACAGAATATGGAAATCATTCCACAGACTTTGATCAAGTGGATTGGTATGTAACTCCCATTCGGACTGCTAATTAAGCTGCAACCAGCATGAAATCCATTCTAAAAGTCTCTCCTAACCAACAAAGTAACAGGCTGCAGAGAAATTAAACTATGCACTTTGACAAAACCAAACCAAACCATTCTGCAGCTACTTGAAGAAAAGCATTTTCAAATCCGTGTGAAGTTTAAATCAAGCACAGAGGGTTCCAGGAACATAGTTCTTTGCTTTGGGGGGATTTTCTTCCAGGGTGCCTCTCACTCTATTTAAAGCAGGCTCAAGTAGCCACAGCTGGAGGGTCATGCTTACAAAGTAAACAATAGTTAACTTGATTCAGACTCACGACTTTAACTACAACCAATAGTTAATTACCCCTCTATTAACCAATAGTACCTGAAATATCACTTTTTAAATGACCCATTTGGAATTATGCTCGTTCACAAAATAATTCTAATCAATAATTAACAGCATAGAAGAAACTTCCCAATGAACAGCTACATGGGGAGAGATGAGAGTTCCTCAGAATTACCACATTTCAGGCAAAGGGACAATGGGACAAAGGAACTAAGTACCGAGAGAGAGAGGAGAGAGAGGACAGAGAGAGACGAAACTGTATTCTGAGAGCACACGCTATGTGCTCAATAAACATTCTTTAAAGGTTCAGTTTACCAAAAACTCCCTTTGGAAAAACAGACTTAAATGATTTTTCCCCCCTCAAAAGGCTGTTACAGTTAACACTTCTTTAAACCATCCTATAGCAAATAATATATGTAAATTATATCTCAAAAATAAATGTATCTTAATTTTTTTTAACCTATCTATATTTTCAGATGAAGTGATATGCTTGGATTTGCTTCCCCCCCCAGAAAAAGAAAACAAAACCATGGGGACAAGTCTATTAAGGCACAGATTAAACAAAAGAGGCCATTATAAAAAATAACACAAATAACAAATGCTGGGGAGGGTGTGGAGAAAAGGGAACCCTGGTGCGCTGTTGGTGGGAATGTAAATTGGTAGTCAATATGAAAACAGTATGGAGGGTTCTCAAAAATATAAAAATTGGGCTTCCCTGGCGGCTCAGTGGTAAAGAATCCATCTGCCAATGCAGGAGCCACGAGTTCAGTCCCTGAGCTGTGAAGACCCCGCATGCTGTGGCGTGACGAAGGCCATCCGCCACGACTACTGAGCCTGTGCTCGAGGTTCAGGAGCCGCGGCTCTTGCGACTGCTAAACCCCAAGAGCGGTCCTGTTCCACAACGAGAAGCCAGCACAGTGAGAAGCCCTCACACTCCAACCAGACCCCACTCATCACAACTGGAGTGAAGCCTGCGTAGCAACGAGACCCAGCACAGTCATAAATACATAAATTATTCAAAAATGCACAACTAAAAAAAAAGCACAACTAAAATTGCTGCTGCTGCTAAGTCACTTCGGTCGTGTCCAACTCTGCGCGACCCCATAGACGGCAGCCCACCAGGCTCCCCCGTCCCTGGGATTCTCCAGGTAAGAACACTGGAGTGGGTTGTCCTTCTCCAATGCATGAAAGTGAAAAGTGAAAGGGAAGTCGCTCAGTCGTGCCCAGTGACCCCAGGGACTGCAGCCCACCAGGCTCCTCCGTCCATGGGACTCTCCAGGCAAGAGTACTGGAGCGGGGTGCCATTGCCTTCTCTGACAACTAAAACTAGACCTACCATATGACCCAGCAATCCCACTCCTGGGTATAAGTCCAAAAAACAAGCAAAAAGACTAATTAAAAACGATATAAGCACCTCAGTGTTCATACTAGCATTGTTTACAACTGCCAATACATAGAACTTAAGTGCTAATCAACAGATGACCAGATAAAGAAGATGTTCTGTGACATCCAAACAGACATGTAAGATGGAAAACTATCCAGTCACAAAGAATGAAATTTGCCATCTGAAGCAACACAGATGGACCTGGAGGGCATGAGGCTAAGTGAAACAAGTCAGACGAAAAGACAAGCACTATATGCTATCACTTAAGGTCATGAACATAAAGAAAAAGAAGCAGACTCACATGTATAGAGAACAAACTAGTGGTTACCAGTGGCAGGGGGAGGCGGGTGTCAATGCCTTTTCACCCAGCTTGAAGTGCTAAAGCTGGGGGTACCAACGAACAGCACCGTGACTACAAAATTTGGAAATAAAGTGAGATTATCCATTCCTTAGTTCTAAAGTGCTTGATTCTTCTCACTGTATATCTAACAGGCCATCATCAAGTAGGTAATCCAGTGAGGAAGAATTTTATCAGTGCAGTGTACGCCCTGACCAAGATAAGTGTGAAATTACTGGAACAGCAAATTATAAACGGGTGGTAGGAGCAAAGGATAGGAAGCGGAGGTGGGGGTGGGGGGACCCCTCCTAAATACTGTATAATACAGTCTTAGAAGATGAAGTTGTATGATTTGTTTTTAATCAGCTAAAAAAAAAAAAAAAACTTAACTCTCCACTATCTTGTTTCTCAACATTTAGGTAATTATATTGCAGGACAGAACCTCACTCCTCTGATTCATTTTCTTCCCAATAATAAGAGACCTCAAGAAAAAAAAAAGTACCTACAGATCAAAAAAGATTAGAGACTTGGGCACCATAAAAGTTTAAAGAATAATCAATGCAAAGTGCTTCAAAAGAAGACAGGTCATGCTTTCTTTAAACTCTCTGAAGGCCACCTTTTGCCAAAATAAACTGAATGAGCAGTGATTGGAACCTGCATCCTGGTTCATAAAGAAATCAAGATGTATTAGGACTTATGGAGATGAACGGATTGGTTGTTCACACAATGGGCTTTACTGGTTATGCTAGATTAAATAGTAATAAAGACGCAAACAATCGTAGCCGTTCATGTGGGCAAGGCTGTGAATCACGGTCATTCATGGGGGAAGGGAGGCAGGTACAGGTGCAGGGGCAAGAAAAGCAAACGGCTTTTCAGGTGGCATCCTTGCCAGATTCCACGGGTGACCCTGTGCTCAATGCCCATGTCCCCTACAAAGTTACTGCACGATGGCAGACAAACCAAACACACAAACAATGTCAGACATCTCCAGCCCTGTGCAAAACACCCCACAATCATCTCCCTTCACACTACCTCCTCCCTCAAACATTTCCAAAGAGAAGTGGGCACAGCAGAGGATTCAGCCAGCCCCAGAGTTTGTAACCTAACCCTGTTTGGAAGAGTGCACCTGCATGTTTCCAAGCAATTGACCGAGCTTCTCAGTAGGGATCAGTTTCAATGAAACCCTGAGAAATAATAGGATAAAATTATTAGTTTAAGGGCCTCTCACTTCTCAGCCTCCTTCCCATACCCCACCTCCCAGGAGGGTAATGCTCAATAGACAGATGTATTTGCACAACTGGAATACATTTATAAACTACCTCAATCATTTTTTGCTAATTGCATAATTTGTATAATTTTTTGCAACTGTTCACAGAGTCCCCCCTTGAATTTGTCTGAGCTTCCCTAGGGCACACAAAGCTTCACTGTATCCATATCACTAGAAACTTTATGGCAGAAGGCCACTTGGGGTCTGAGCCCTGCCACCTGCTCCCAACAAGTGAGATCTTCATGTCAGGAAAGCACTCTTCCCAGGAAGCCTCTGTCACCAGGACTTGGAGAGACCCGCCACACCACAAGAGGATACAAAACCTGTTAAAGGCGGGGGGTGGGGTGGGGGCGGCGGTCTTAGCCTCCGATGCTCTGAATCATCAGCAAGGTGACTGACCCACACTGGATTAGGCTGAATACACGTATCGCCTAACTTTGTCTTCACAGCAGCTTAAGGTAGAATATTATGATTCCTTCTTTTAGAAACAAAGGGAAGAGTTTCACCACAAATCACACACATGGCTGTAGGGTGGTGGAGCCAGGAATGGACCCTAGAAATAATTTCCACTCTCATCATCACTACTGTGGAGTGAATGGTGAGTACTGGGTGCCATCAGCAGGGAGGAGGCATCCAAATCATTACCAGAGAAGAATAAAGGAAGCTATGCCCTCATCCGCTCTTTCCTCCATCACTAACCCAACCAAGACCTGAGGAACAATTGGGCATCACATGCCCAGCTACAGGACAAAGAGAAGAGCTGAAGGCAGGACACCAAAAGCACGAAATCCGGGGGAACAGGGAAGCAGCTTTTTAAAAAACAGAGTGACTTTTATAAGTAGACTGGGTTTACAGCTTGTGTTTTAGAAGATTATGCATAAAGTATATTGAAACCACACGTAAAGTACTAAATTATATAAAACATATTAGTAGAAAAATGTATAAAGCATAAAGCCTTTGACTAAGAAAAATTCATAAGCATACCCCTCAAAACCCTAAAAACCAGGATACAAATTAGCAACTTTCAATCAGACCATAGACGAACCACAAGTTACATTTTTTCTATAATCCTTATTTAACTACTCATTTTGCTTCATGGCAACAATGGTCCTGTATCAAGTTCTTCAACAGAAAATTTCTCAGTCTACTCATATAGTTGGCCAATTAATAGGTAAGTCTGGACTGCCATTTTAAACCCCACAGTTATATAGAAAAAATAACTCCAAGAGGGTTAACTATTGTGCGAATTTTTACCTCTGGTCTCCGAAGTCCTATTTCTCTGGGGAAATACGAACAGATCTGAGTTTGTGACAGATTCCCACGCTTTAACATGAAACAAACGCAGAAGACAACCACAGTACTGACACACACTATGAACGGAAGCCAGCACGTAGACGGAATGGGCCACAGGCTCAATGACATGCGTAAGTCGTTAAACACCACCACTAACGGTTCCTCCATTTCCCATCGGCCAGGAAACACTGGGGATTTTTAGATGTATTTCCCCTCCTCTGCCTGGGAATCTTCCTCCTACCCCTCCTCCTCCTGTCTCAAGACAATGCCTCCAGCCTTTGAAACTGCATCCATTGTAAACAGCTCTGAATATTAACAGACCCCAGAGTTCTACTCTAAAAGACCCCCAGGGTTTCAAATTGCAGTTGCTGAGGAGGGGAAAGGTCCCCAATGAGTAAATGTCACCAAGCTCATTCACCAGTCATTGAAAATCAGGCTTGCTCATGAAACTTGGTCTTTAAACCTATGGGCTAAGTCAGAGGAATCCCTCTAAGTTTTAAACCAGAGATACTGGTACAATCAACATCCTTGACTGCTTATAGCAACTTTCAGTTCAATGACTCCCTTCAGCAGATTTCCCTCTCTGGTGGATGTCACTTTTGAAATAACCAGTGGCTATTTTAAACCACCTCCTTCCCCAGATAACAGACCTCTGGGGCTGCAGCAGGTGCAGAGAGCTAGGCCGGGAGTATTGTTAAGTCGCACAAAACCCTAGCGGCTCTCTTGCATTCCTGTCCACCCTGAAAGAGAAGATGCTGAAAAGGCTTTGCACCAGGGAGACACCTCTGCAGAATGGGGGAGAGGCCCTTTCATTGTAAGCATGGTGTCTGATGGAGAGTAAGGTCAACCAGAGGTCATCCCAATGTGCTCAGGGAAGGCTGCGTGGGGAATTCAGGCCTAGGCATTAATAGAAAGGGAGAGAGACTTACAGCCCCTGGGGCAGAGCTGGAAGTCCCGTGGAGCTGGACATCCACTGGGACCCAGATCTGATTACTCTGCACAGAATTGTCATCCTTCTGGAGATGAAGAAGTACTGCCCACAACACATTCAAAAGTCCAAAGGTTGGGAAATCTGGTGACCTGATGTAAATATGAAAAGAGATGAGCATGCTTCTTTTTGAAACTGTCCCTTGTTAAAGGGGGCAGGAACAGCCCTGACATACACTATAGGCAAGAGACACCTTGGGCTTTGGGGTCTCTGGGCACTTCCTAATTTCAGTCCTCAAAACTTAGATTTTATGACCATAATTTTGCATCAAAGGGACTTAAAATCCTGTGTCAAAAAAGGCACCCAATTTCATTTCCCTGATTTGCCCTTATTCAAAAAAAAAGTGTCATAAGGGATGAAGGCTTCCCAGGTGGCTCATTGGTAAAGAATCTGCCTGCCAAGCAGGGGGTGCGAGCTGGAAAGATTCCCTGGAGAAAGACATGGCAACCCACACCAGTATTCTTGCTGGGGAAATTTCATGAACAGAGGAGCCTGGGGGGCTACAGAGCTGAACACTACTTCGTGGCTAAACAACAACGACATATCAGATAGGTGCTCCATCATGCAGAGGAGGTGAAGCCAGGCTTCAGACACTTGAAAAGAAAGGGACTCTGAGCTCAGGCTAAAGCTCCCCCAAACTTTAAAAGCACTTGCACTTCTCAGATTTTCTCTCTGCCATTACCCTGTGTTGGATGGGCTCCCTCTTCAGAACAAACCTGTCCATCCCCACGAATTGGATGTTCATGGTCTGCTGAATTCTTCTTAAGTGATAGGAAAATGGGCAGAAAGGAAGACCTCAGGGCAATCCAGACCATTATCTACCTCTTAACACACACACACACACACACACACGTGAATCTTAGCTTTGGTTCTGAAACAATTTGGTCCTATGCACTTTAGATCTAATTTGCATAAACAGGATGGAAACTATTTTCCAAACCCTTAATTCACAACACCCTGCACACCTGGGCCTTCCAGCACAGCTGTAAAATTTGAAAGACAAAGGCCCTCTTTGCTCCCCAACAACAATGGGAACCACCATGGGGCTTGCGTTTTGTTTTCTAATATAATCCTAAGTACCACTTAGGTGCCCAAACTGACAAAGAAGTTCGACTGAGTCCCCTGGGTTTGGTACTGCAAACAGGTAGGGAGACAAAACACAAAGAACCAATCAATACATTTGTCTTAATGTGACTTAGAATGACCACACTCGGTGACCTTTAGGGAGCGTCCTTGCTTTCGAACGCCAAGTCATCTTCCCTCCAAGCTGAGAATCAGTGGTTCCTCCTCCAGGGCCTGCCTGCCTTCCTATCACAGTCCCATTAGCTCATCATTGAGCTGCCAGACCCTGTGAACAAGGAAAGCTCTGCTCAACTTTATGCCACAGACAAAAGTCGAAGGTAAATTGTGTTTAATGCATCTTAAACAGCTTCTGAAGTCACACTCCCCCAAAGCAATTTCAAAGAAAGAAAACATCTGAGTTCTAAGAAGTTCAGAGTCTTCTAAGGTTCTGGGAAGTTTGAAGAAAGCTTGGCAGAGCTGGGAGCTATTTATGAGTGTGCTGGTTGGACTAGGCCGTTCTCACCTACGTAATGGGATGGCAGACTCAGTTATGGCTCGACTACTACAACTATAAGTTATTGTGTTGAATAAGTTATCCTCAGGCCCCAGGAACGAACACATTTTTCCTTCTCCCAGCACTATTCCAGTTCTGTTATTCCAACTGCATTTACATCCACTAAGGACTTTTACTTTCCTTATGCGGGGCTTAACAGCAACTCCAAAATTAGATGTACTGTTTACAAAAGCAAAAAAAAAAAAAAAGCTCCGTAAAGCCACAGGTCCCCTTCTATCTCAAACCCACAGCCTGAAATTAAACTAGCTGCAGTAGTAAATCTAGTTCATGGGGTTATAAACTAGCTCAACGCACTTTCTAGACACAGGGGACTCAGAGGGTGTAAAGTTGGTGACGGTATAACGTATTTTATTATATATATAGACAGAGACTTTCTCCCCTCAAGTCTTACTGAATCATAGCCAGGAATATAAAACATAAATATCCTGATGGAAAATTCAGAATTAGACTAAGGACTTAAATGGAGAAATGTGAAGTCTGGGGGCGGAGGGGGAAATATTTACCTAATTGTTCTTTAATCAGAAGAAAAACAAACAAACTTCACAAACATTTTTTCAAAGGACACACATTTCTGTACTGAATACTGTATTGCCACATACTAACCAGAGGCCATACTACTCACTTAAAACCTAATCAGTTAACACCATAATCAGTATAATCAAGTCTCCTGAAGTTCAAAATAGCCAGTTGTGTATTCACTGATCATCAAATGTGTTGGGAAAAGAGAAAATACTGCAACTTTAAAGTTATTTATGACTTGTGAAATATCACTCTTTAGGCGACAAAAGCCCCCCAAACAAAACCAGTAGTTTTGCTCCAAAAATTAAACGGCAAGGCAAAGAGGATCTTGTGGCCATAGGAAAGTGAAAACAAGAGGACACCCTGTCCTCTCCAGAAACCCCCCACTTCTGAAATTAGTGCCTTGCCCATGACGCAACCGACACTGACACTGGGAGTCACTATTCCAACAGGTGAACACTTAAGCAGCTACTCTGATTCCATGACTTGAAAAAAATAAAATAAACTAAACTACTTTAGAGTATGTAAAAAACCCACAATACCCCCAGACTGCCCCAGCTATATACAATACTACCAAATGGCAATTCTGGGGTCTACTTCCCATTAATTTACATGGCCACCACCTGTGTTAAAATCCCACCACCTGACCACTGGTTTTCCCAAGTCAGGGAATTCCAAAGCAGCAGCAGAATGCTGAAGAGAAATCCTGTGCATAAGGGTCGAGTTTCACACCGGCGCAGGATGGGTCGCTAAGCAGTGTGGAACGTTAAGGGCTCTGTTAACTCTCAGAGACACAGGATCTTCACATTGGAAAGGAATTAACTTCTCTCCCCTTATGGCAGCCTGAGTCTCAGACCACATGTTCTTACATCAAGCCACAGGTGTTGGTTAAAACTGGTGTCACCAGTTTTGTTTCTCTTTTTGAAGAGTGAATGTCACGCCTGAGGTTACTACTGTGACTCTTGTATGTTCTAGGAATATGTCCAATTATTCAACTAAAAAGCAGAGTATTCAACCTAGGCCTCTTCTGGAAGGTACTAACAGTTCCGCAGAGATGCTAATTACTGATAGCTGGACAGGATTTTGACTCATGAAGCAGATTTGTTAGAAACTTTAAAAGGTTATGACATTCTGCCATGTTTACACAACTCCATATTTGTGTTTTCCTGAGAAGTGGCCCACCAAGTCCCAAAATCCTGACGGCACAGAGATGAGCCTCTTGCGGGTTAACACACTCTGCTGAAATCAGAGTCTGGCACCCGAGTCTCGTGCCCTCTCCCGAAGTAGCATTACTCCAAGACTCATTTGCACCATTTATAGAGGAGAAATGCTACAGGGTGGGCCCCAAGATGCACTGGATCGGCAAGCCCTAGGAGTTCCCTAGGGAGCAGACAGGAAGGATCTGGAACACAGTGCCCTAAGATGCCAACCAGGGGGGAAAGGACCAACTTCCAGCAGTCATAGATCTTCAGGAACTGAGAGTCCCCTAACTCAACTCGGGGAGTCCTCCAGACTTTTCTGCGGGGGGCCAGAGCCAAGTCAGGCCACCAGACTGGTGGGTGAGGAGGCGGCTACGCACACTCTCACTAATAAATGATGTAAATGGAAGACTGGAGCCAAATGTCACCTTCATTCATTACCCACTGAAAGGCCGAGCAGCTCAGACAAGAGAGGTGGATTATAGGAGAGGGGAAAAAGAAACACTCGCGGACCCCTAGACAGACTTCCTCACACTCTCCCCTCCAGATGTTTCCCGCTCTCCACCCACACATGCACACTTACCTCCTGACTTTTCACTCACCCTCTTACCGCCACCCTCCCACCCACTCAGCAACTCCCAAATGGCCCTCACGGGCCACGCTCACTCACCTCCAGACCCCTACGACACTTTTTCTTCTCCAGAACCTCAAGACCCACATTCGCTCACCTTAAGACCCCAAAGACCCACGTTCGATCTCATCCTTCCCCCCACGAGGTACACTTCCCGCCTTAAGACCCCAAAGACTCACGCTCGTGCACCTCCACACACTCACGAGGCTCACACTTTTCCCATCCAGACTTCTTCGCACGCAGTCTCCTCCAGATCCCCAAGGACCATGTCACCACTACAATCCCACACTAACAGTTTTGCAGCTCATTCAAAGCTGACACACACGCAACTCAATGTGTAGCCCCTTTTCGGAGAAGCACCCTAGCTGTCCCGTTCGCAAGTGACAGCCCCCCGGGGCGCGAGGAGGGCGTAAAGGGCGGCACTTACAGACTCCGCGTCCAGGCGGGCAGGTCCCCTGGCAGCGCCTCCAACCCGCGCCCGCCGCAGTCCAAAGAGTCCCCAGCGCAAGTGCAGGCGGCGGCGCAGGGCGCCCGCGGGCCGGCTGTGGCCGATGCGGGCTCCAGCTGAAGCAGCAGCAGCAGCCAGAGGAGAAGACAAGGCGAGCGGCGCGGGGCCCCGAGCGCTCCGCGGACCGGCCGCGCCATCTTGTCTGGAGCGCGCAGCGAACTCCCAGTGCTGGGGCTGCGAAGTCCGGGGCGACCGCCGGCACGGGCGGGCCTGCAGGAGCTCCGCTCCGCACTAGGCTCAGTGCCGGGGCATGGCTGCCAGCATAAGTTCTCTTTGCGGTAGCGACTCTGGCGCTCAGGGGGCCCCCGGTGCCTGGGCTACTCTGCAGAGCCCGGAGGGGGCCGCGAACCCCGCGCCCATCCGGGCCGACCCGTCCGTGCTCGCTGAGAACCCCACGGAGCCCAGCAAAAGGTGCTTGACTGACGCTCCTCGTTCCCCCGCCACGCTCCTGGCCGGGCTTCGGAGTCCCCGCGCACACCAAGTGCCGCCGCCGCTGCGAGCAAGGAGCTCGGGTTCACAGCAGAAGCTCTGCGCCCGTAGGCATATTCCTCGCGGCTCCAAGCGTCCAGCTGCAGACTCCGGGCTGGACGACGCGGCCACCCCCGCAGTGCTCCAAGGGCCCGGTGCGCCTAGCTGTCCCAGCGCCTCAGGCAGAGCGCGCCCGCGCGGTCCCGGGCTCCGCACGCCGCTCCGCTTAGCTAGAACCCCGCAGACCTCGCGGCCGAACAATCAGCCTCTCGCCGCTCGCTTCCCAGCGGCCCAGCCCGGGCCAGTCCCGAAGCCCCGCCCCCGGCCGCTCGCCCTCACACACCCCCTGGGCTCAGCCGCCCGCGGCCTCCTGCCGGCCCACGTTGGATGCTTTGCAACAGCGCCCCGCCCCGCCCCCGGCTGCTGTTCATTGGCTGCCGGGGTCCACGGCGGGCCAGTTTGGGCGCCCATTGGAGCGTTCACCATGATCCCGCCCCTCCCGCCTCTCCGGCCACCCCACTCCAGTCTCTTTTCCCACCCAAGGTGTGAAGGGCGGGGGACTGGGAGGAGAAAGGGAGAGTCGGCCTCTGGCTCTTAAAGGGGACTTACTGACTGATGGAGGAGGGGGATGCACAATGGGGAGAGGTGGAATAAAGGTATGCCCTCTGGGTGTACGGGAGGAGAAACCTTCGGTAAAGAAGGCACTGCCCCCGCTTTGGAGCGTTCTGGCCTCAAAGTTTCTTCCCTCCTTCCAGTCTGCAAACAGGGCCGGCGACTTAAAGTTTACACCCATTTTCCAGATGTATGCAGATTTAAAACTTCACTAATCTACTGCTGGGGCATCTTTAGTTATTTTATTAGGGGTGACCGCCTTCCTCTCTCACAACCGGGAGCTCTTTTTGGCTCCTGACTTGTTCCTGACTCCTTAAATGTAGCAATATGTCCTTGATTACCAAAATGAAAGTGTAATGCGGGCAGAAACCGAATCGGAAAGGTGTACGCAGTGCCACCCCCATCCCCACCTCTGCAGTCCCACCCCCATCCCCACCTCTGCCCTGGTGAGCTGAAGGGTTATCCTGGAAACACTCTCGCCTTCGATATAAAGGGGTTGCTTTGTTTGTTTAAATCACATCCTTTTAAAACCAGTTTTCCAGAAGCTATACATCAAGAACTCCTAAGAGACAGAATAAAAAGAGAAATAATAATTCTTACCAAGTTACTAACTTTGGCTCCTACTGGTCCGACCGTAGTAGCCAAGTGTTAACGACAGCGCAAAGAGGAAGGCACGCACTTCGCTCAGGGGGGCGCGCGCGCGCGCACACACACACACTCACACAGAGTAAAAAAGTTACAAGATTAGCACATCAAGATATAGCTGCTCCTATCGGCGTTGTGGTTTGCTGGTGTCTCATGTCCCTTCCCAAGAGTACGCAAGTTTCTAACATAACTGCACACATTGTCAGGAAAATTAAGTGAGTCGTGTCTGTTGAAAAACATTTGCTCCAGCAACTGAAATCTGACTTCTGTGTTACCAAAAAGAAAGGAAGATGTTCCTCAGAAAGAAAAAAAAAATTCAAGTATTGCTTCATTTTTGATACATTCTATGGGGCTGCTTTAATTGAGATGTTAAAATTTTCCTCAGTCAAGAAAACTTTTCTGTAACCAAAACTGGGTTTGGGCTTGGTAGTCACGTGGTTGCTGGTTTCCTTTCTTTTTGTTCCCTCCTTCCCCTCCTTATCCTCCTCCAACTTCTACTGATTCACAATGCTATCAACTACTGGTGCCTCCTGTTTTCCTTCCTTCCTCCATTCCCTCCTCCTCGTTTCTCTCTTTCTCCTTCCCTCTCTCTCTGCAAGATCTCAATAGTAATGCCCAAAGCAAAGCACAAATATGTGTGTAAATTAATCCAAATATGATTCCCAAGGAACACTATCAGAAAAAGGCTGTACCTGATCTATTCTACCAAGACCTTAACCAGCTTTTATGTTTCATTTGTGACCCAAACTAAACATACACCATCCATTTGGACAAGAAGAAATATACCTCTTTGTTACAATGCCTTTCAGTGAAATGATATTAATAAGCAGAAAGATGGAATTTAAAGGACCCCGAATTGGTGTAGTCCTCTATGGCAAGGTTTCTGAAACTTTTCATAACCAAAGAACACAAAATAGTAATTTAATGCAGAATATCCATGGAGTACTTCCTTAAACAAAGCTATCAGACCTGCCCTGCCCCACCTCCAGTGAAACAACACACACAGCAGAAACAAACTGAACTCATTGAACCCCTTGAGAGGCTGACCTAAAATTACCTTTCAGGTTTGTGCCACACTTGGTATTATAAAAAGGACATTTATTGTCAAATGTTTTTCCAGATGCTTGTGGGTGCACCTGTGAGATGCTTTCTTGGAGGGTAGAGAGGTTGGACCTGAGAACTGGCAAGGTAAGGATGTGCTCACAAGTCTAAAGCAGCCCCTGTGGTCTGGTTACCACGCAGCCAGAGAGAAGGATTCCAAAACCCAGGAACACTTGCAGGCACCGGGCGCCTGAGCCTTGGCAGTTCCCCTTGTCTACAGCAGAGCATGAAGTCATGTCTGCTCCCCATACCATGTATGGAAGTTTGCCCATATACTAGCAACCTGCTTGGGACTGAAGGGAGAGTGTGGGCTTGGAGAGCTCAGGGGAGAATTCAGCTGTAGCCACAACTTAAAATCACAAAGACCTGAATAACAACAAGGGCAAGTTTCTAAGGGAGTCTCTGTCACTGCTTACAAAAAAGCAAACAGTGGTCTACTAAGCATGGAGCAACAGCTGACTTGGGCGTTGTGGGTCCTCATTTTCCTCCACTGCCATCTCCTCAATTTTAAAGTTACTCCTTGAAGGGGGTCATTCAGGGATTTTTAGGCTTTCCACTTCGTTTTAATCCACCAGAGACCAAACGCTAGGACCAGCATGGACTCAAATCCCCCCTCCCATCCCAAATCTCTGCAGGATTCTCTTAAATACAGCAGTTGTAGCAGTTAATCACCCTAAACTCACTGAAAGAGACAAACCCCAAATCTAAATAGCCTGAAATCACCAAGCAGGAGAAAAGCAAATGACAAAATAACAAGAGAACAGATTGATCACACAGATTTTTTTTTTTTTAAAGAAAACACAAATTCCAGGAGACTGAATTGGGGCAGTTTATGGCAGTTCTAGGTGGTGGTTTTAAAGAATGCTAGATTCAGACGTGCTTTCTGACTGCGGGAAGAGATTTTACACTATGTTCAGCACATTCAAAGAGCACCGGGGCTGTATTCAGAAGACCTGGATTCTAACCAAGACCTGTTACCCATGAAACCTTCGCCCAGTCATTTCCTTTAAGCCTCACTTTTCTCAAATGGAAAACAAAAAGAATGGTACTTCTGACCCAGTGCTAAGACAGTTAGGGAACGATCTGTTCTGATATAGGACCTGGGGGACTTTGTCAATCATTTGGGCCTGTATACATAGAAGATTTATTTTTAAGGTATTACTGAATTTTAAGTCTGAAAAAAATTGAGCGTGCAGGTACATACCATACATGGAATATCTTAGTAGTTGCTTAGTAGTAGCACAGAGGGTTTCCACCCCCAGGCAGGCCACAAAGGGTTAATAATTACCTATAAAACCCCTGAAGACTTGCAGGGTGATGACAGCCCTGCTTTGAGCCTGTTTTGTATCTCTCTTCCAAGGAAAATAAAGCTGTGTACTCATTAACTCCTTCCTTGCAATAACTGTGTCAATGAGACAGATAGGTAGAGAAGGTGACAGGAATTGAAGGGATGGAATATAAGAAGAGACAATTTGGAGATTTCTCTGTCCCATCCCAATTTTCCCCTTGATGGAAGTGCAGAAATGTATACTTTATTGTACATTCTCTGGCTACTGAAATATTCGTTAATGCCCCAAAGGGTGCCAGGCTGCAGTCACTGCATTTCCATAGCAAGAACGGCTGTCGCCTGAAGTTCATCTGTCCCCTCCCGCTCCTGCAGAGCAGAATCCACCAGGGGCCCCAAACCACTAGAGTCCACGTTCTAACACAAACTAGACCCTGTATGTTTGACTGGTTCACTGAATGACTAAGAAAAAGCTTTATGAAAGCTAGGAGCATTTCAAAATTTTGAGATTCTGGTGTGAGGATCTGTGTAAGACGCAGCCTGTCTGCTCCAATGATGAAAAAACGGCTAATATCATCACAGAGGCTGTAACTCTCACCACCAATCTGCTGCCTTTCCAATTTTTACTTGCAACCACACATGACAGAGGAGAGAGGAGAGAGGCGGGAAATCGACGTTTATGCTTTACTGCCAGAAACTCAAAAGCAACACCTCAATGTATATAAAGAACAGCACATTTATCATGTTCTAATAATAATCTTCATGAAGTCATATACCTTATATTTTTCAAAGGAAGGTCACATCATAACAACAACTGTCATTTACAGAGCACTTATTCTGTGTCTGTCCCTTGGCAGAGTACTTTACGTACTTTTTTAGTGAGGTAGAAGTTGAGAAAAATGGTCAGGTCACACAAGCTAATAAGTGACAAGGCCAAGATTCAAACCGGCTGTGAGGACACCAAAGATTCATTATGACATCTGAGCCTCATAAACTTCAAATATGACAATTGTTATTGTTTCCACTTTATAGATGAGACAGCTGAGGTTAAACGACATGTCCAGGTCCCACAGAGTCAAGAAAAAATAGAACCTTAAATCCATTTCAACCATCATCACACACGCTTTATATTCAGAAAATATCTTAAGAGATGCTCATGTTGCTTGTTTTTCAAGGATCCTGTGAGAATGGATGAAATTTCTTTCCTCTTCAAGAGTGGTGAATCGCTTTCCTGAATTTTCTCTCTGATTAATAAGCAAAATATTTTACAGATGAATATATTGGTCTTTCCGCCCACCATACATGGCAGGATTTGTATAATAATAAAGGTTAATCATTACTGACCAGTTACTATGCACTAGGCATTATGTGGCATTATGGCTTAATTTTTACTGAAGTCACCTAACAATTCTGTGAGGTAGGCATTGGAAAGATCATTTTATAGATGAAGACTCCAAGACTCTAGTCAATCAACCAACCCAAGCCACATCCTTGTTAGGCGGTTCAGGAATCAAAGCCTCTGCTAATTGACAGATAAATCATCAGAATCACAGTTAACCCGCCATTCCCTCAGCAGTTTCTATTGCAATCATTTTTTGTGTTTATATTTCCTCCTAGACTGGCAGCTCATTAAGTTCAGAGCCCGAACTTAGCCCAGCGTCAGGCACGTGGTAGGCACGGAGGCAACATTTGCTACCTGACCCTTGCTGCCCTGTGAACAGGGAAGCGTATCAGCAACCTCTTCCATCTACCATCTAATACAGGCTTGCTCTTCTGTTCTGTGCACCAGCAGCGTAAACGCACCTGAGCGTGTCAGAAACTCCAATCTCAGCTCCCACCCAGACCCAATGGATCAGGATCTGCTTTGAAACAAGGTCCCCAAATGACTTGCTTGCACACACAAAGTTTAAGAAGTATCAGGTTGCCTTACACATCCCATATATAAACCTCCTCTGTCTCTCCCATCACTGCCAAGAGGACAGACCACACTTAATGCATTTTCATATGCGTATGTGTATATGTTTACATTTTCCATATTTTCACAAGCCCTCAATAAAATAATTCCCAAAATATAGGCAGGCATGTGGTTCGCCTTATTGCCCCTTAACGGAAGAGCATTCAAAACATCTGCTGCCCATGAGATTCTGGTCAAATCCTCTCGTGCCATTCAGTTCTCCTTTATTCAGGCTAATAAGAAGCATTTGAGAATTTTATGGCCTGTTGTATTTGTTTCCAAAAGGACGCTGGGGTTTTTGACATACTTCAAGTTTATCGTAAATGTATAGCCAGACATATACATAGTATGCTTTTCACTGTCACTGTCCTCCATGAGCTACATTCTTTAGGCAATCATTTAAATATCCTCATTTCCCTGAGGGAGTTCTGACACTCTTCTTGGATTTAGATATTTAGAAAGACTTTGTCTTGTCACCAGACTCCCTCACTACACAAAAAACACTATTTTTTCTTCTTTGAAGTGCATTAACTAAGAAGGCAAGGATATAGGTTAATCGCCTGCAAAAATGGCCACCAATAATTTCTTCCATCAAGATGTAGAGTATATTTTCTCTCCCTCTTTGAATCTGGATTGGTTCTGTGACTTGCTTTGACCAACAGAACATGGTAGAAGTGATACTGTGCCAGTTCTAACACGTGTGTGCCAGCACCACATGAGCAGAGATATGCCATCCCCACTGAACCTGGCCCAAATTCCTGACCCACAAAATAGGAACCAATAAAAACAGACCTTCCTTTAAGCCAGTAAGTTTTGGGATGATGGGTTATGCAGCAGTAGATATCTGAAACAACAAATGTGGCTAAGAGGACATGTAATAACATGTGAGTAGACGGGGGGAGGGTGGGGAATTAAATCTAATCAAATGAACCTGTCATTAGGAGTGCCCAAAAAATGAGTGTTATCACTTGACCTTCCTGGCATGTTTGTCAGGGCCCTTGATTGAATGAAATGTGCTGACTGACTTAAGAGGCTGAACAAAACTTACTAGGTAATAAATATTCTGGCTCTTCATCAGGGCACAGAACAAGCTCTCTTCCTCCTCACTTGGAACTTGGTGTGAGAGAAATGCAGGATATCTGCTTATTTATAAAAGGTAGCTTCTCCCATGTAGCGGGCAGCAAAATAAAATATTTGAAAGGATGACATTGTGGAAGTCCTAGTCTTTCTCAAAAAAATATCAGCTAAGGCTCAAAGTGAGAACCCTATTTTTCATAAGAGACAAATGGAGAAATCTCAACAACAACAAAAAGTCTTGGCCATAGCAGTCCTTGACACTAAGATAGGAAGTCTGGGTGTGGGTGTTCCGTAGGCAACGAGGCGTTGTAACTCCTCTCACCCCTCTCTCTAACCAGGTGGCGGTATGCTTGCCTTTAAGGTCTCTAAGGCAGAGCTTACTGCTTCTGTGTGTTATCTTACCCTCTTCTCCAGTTCTCGTCACCTCAGAGCCTTCCCTGTGCATGACAGAGGAGAGGCAGGGCAGTGCAGGGTATAGAGCCGAGTCCCCTGCTTTTGATTCGGTGGACTGCTAGATCTCCAGCAGCTAGAACACTAACTGACAAACAGCAGGTATCCAAGAAGTAGTGCTGAATGAATACATGACTGACTGACATGGTTCTCTGTACCTGAACCTCATTTTCCCATACAGACCATGAGCAGGTCACAGGAAGCAGTCACAGAATCATACCCTGTTGGAAGACAAATGGACCTTCACGACCGTGGGTCAGGCTCCACCTCACACCTACTGGATCAGAAACTCTGGGGGTGGGGCTTGGCACCCCATGTTTTAACAACAGATTTTCATACATGATGAAGTTTGAGAACTACCTGTCTAGTCTGAACTCCTCATTTTATAGAGATGGCATAAGATGGCCTCAAAGTCACACAGCTTGTCAGTGGCTAGAAGCAGACCTAGGGTGACCAACCATCTAGTTCTGCCCAGAAGTGAGGGGTTTCTCAGGGCACATGACTTCCAGCAATAAGACAGGGTGAATCAGCGTAAGTTGGTCACCTTATTAGAACCCTAGTTTCCAAATTCACATCTAGATCCCTGTGCCTGCCATATAGCCAGCTGATCTACCTGAGAAACAACTATACCAGTGAATGACCTCAGTACTTTAAATGCATTAACTCACTTAACCTTCTCAACAGTCCCATGAGATAGGGACTATTATCATCTTCATTTGTAACATACAGGCATACCTCAGAGATTATATGGGTTTAACTACCAACCAGCTCAGTAAAGCAAGTCATGTGGGGTTGTAGTTTCTCAGCGCATATATACGTGTTGCCAGAAGAAGTCCAGGAATGGATAGGGAGTTTGGGATTAGCAGATGCAAACTATTATATACAGAATGGATAAACAACAAGCACAGGGAACTATATTCAAAATCCTGTGATAAACAGACAGACCATCATGGAAAAGAAAAAGAAAAAGGATGTTTACCTGGACTATAATCTATCACACTATTACTAAAAAACACTAACCATCATCTGAGACTTCAGCGAGTCATAGTACTAACATCAAAGGTCACTGATCACACAGCACATAACAAACATTAATACAATAGTCATGAAAAAGGCTGAAATACGGTGAGAACTACTAAAATGTGACAACAGAGACATGAACCAGACAAATGCTGTTGGAAAAAATGGTGCCAACAGACTTGCTTGTCGTAGGGTTACCACAAACCTTCAATTTGTAAAAAACACAGTATCTGTGAAGTGCAATGAAGTGAAATTCAATGAAACGAGGCCTGCCTGTAGAATACTGACACACAGGAAGAATAAGAAACTTGCCTAAGGTCACAGAGGTAGGAAATTAGACTCTAGAACTCAAGCTCCAGAAACTCAAGCCTCCAGAACTTAGCCATCATCCTCATATACTTCCTGTTTATTACAGGAGACTCCCAGCTCCTCTTCCACTTTCTTCTTTCTTGTTAATCACATCCCTTTGTCTTCATAACACTTTTTCATGGTTCTTTTACAGCTATTATTTTCCCAATTTGTCAGTCAACCTCTCTAATAGGAGAAATAGAGCCTGAGAGAAGGGATCACCACTTGACCTTGCACAGGGCCTGGCACAGCAGGGGCTGAGGACACAGGTGTTGAATGAATGTCACGAGCATGAAACATAGTAGGGTGACTGATCAAAGTGAGTCTCTGAAAGAAAGGGAGTCTAATGTTAACCGAATATCCACCATGTCTCAGCCACAGCCCATGAAAAATGTGGGCCAAACTTGGCCTTCAGGTATGGTCTATTTGACCTGGTGTGTTTATTTTCAAAATCTAAATATGACCTACTTTTAGGGGCTAGCCATCTGCTGACTGTCCTAATTTTTATTTTCTTTCTGTCCATCCTGGCAGGCATTTGGGTTTGTAATTAGGATCCCAAGCTTTCTCTAACACAAATTCATTTATTTTTAACAATAAGACTATGTAGCATGTATTTCCATCTACACTTCACTGATACAAAAACTGAGGCTGAGGAATTACAGGTAACCTGCCCTTTTAGCCACTGGGGCACCACAGGAACAAGAGGGCGGTCTAGTCTCAGATAAAGCGTCCAGTTTGCAAGGGTGAGGCTTCTACAAAAGGAGTCTCCTTTTGCATTCCATACAATCACTCCAAATGCACCTCAGGGTCTTTTAGATTGTTCTTTTCCATGACTGAGATATGATGAGAACATGGTGTTCTGGAAGCTAAGTGGAAGAACAGTCAACCATGTCAAATTCTTTCATAAGGTCAAAGTGAGAACTACAAACTGACCGTTGATTTAGCAATACAGATTTCATCTGTCACCTTGGCAAGAGCTCTTCGGGTGGAGTAAAGGTAACAAAAGCATGATAAGAATGTTAAAAAGTGAACTGAAGGTAAAAATTGGACACCATGAGGATGCATAACAGTTTTGAGGAGTTGTCCTACAAAGGGGAACAGAGATATGGGGTAGTCACACTTCCTAGAGTAATAGAAATAAAAACAAAAATAAACAAATGAGACTTAATTAAACATAAAAGCTTCTGTACAGCAAAGGAACCAATAAACAAGATGAAAAGACAACCCTTAGAATGGGAGAGAATTACTGTACATGAAGCAACTGACAAAGGATTGGTCTCTAGAATATATAAGCAGCTCATACAGCTCAACATCAGGAAAACAAACAGCCCAATCAAAAAATGGGCAGAACACCTGAACAGACATTTCTCCAAAGAAGACACACAAATGGCTAATAAACACATGAGAAGATGCTCAACATTGATCACTGTTAGAGAAATGCAAATCAAAACAGAAATGGGGTATCACCTCACACGGGTCAGAATGGCCATCATCAAAAAATCTACAGATAACAAGTGCTGGAGAGAGTGTGGAGAAAAGGGAACCCCCTTGCACTATTGGTGGGAATGTAAATTGATACAGCCACTATGGAAGACAGTATAGAGATTTCTTAAAAAACTAGGAACAGAACTACCATATGACCCTGAAATCTCACTCCTGGGTATATATCTGGATAAAAACATGATCTGAAAGGATGCATGGACCCCAGTGTTCACTGCAGCACTGATTACAATAGCCAAGACATGGAAGCAGTCTAAATGACCATCTACAGAAGAATGGATAAAAAGATGTGGTACATATGTACAATGGAGTATTACTCAGGCATTAAAAAGAATGAAATAAAGCCGTTTGCGGTAACTTGGATGGACCTAGAGAGTGAAGCAAGTTAGAGAGAGAAGGAGAAATATTGCATGACATCCCTTATATGTGGAATCTAAAAAAAATTATACAAATGAACTTACTTACAAAACAGAAAGAGACTCACAGACTTAGAAACCACACTTATGGCTGCCGGGGAAAAGGGATAGTTAAGGAGTTTGGGAAGGTCATGTACACACAGTTATATTCAAAATAAATAACCAACAAAGACCTATTGTATTGCACATGGAACTCTACTCAATGTTATATGCCAGCCTGGATGGGAGAGGAGTTTGGAGGAGAATGGATACATGTATATGTATGGCTGAGTCCCTCTGCTGTTCACCTAAACCTACCTCAACACTGTTAATTGGCTATGCCTCAATACAAAGTAAAAGGTTTAAAGTTTGAAAAAAAAAGAAAGCCAGTTAGGAATAAAACTACCATCAGTTCAGTTCAGTTCAGTCGCTCAGTCATGTCCAACTCTTTGTGACCCCATGAATCGCAGCACGCCAGGCCTCCCTGTCCATCACCAACTCCCAGAGTTCACTCAGACTCACATCCATCAAGTCAGTGATGCCATCCAGCCATCTCATCCTCGGTCGTCCCCTTCTCTTCCTGCCCCCAATCCCTCCCAGCATCAGAGTCTTTTCCAATGAGTCAACTCTTCGTATGAGGCCAAAGTACTGGAGTTTCACCTTTAGCATCATTCCTTCCAAAGAACACCCAGGGCTGATCTCCTTTAGAATGGACTGTTGGATCTCCTTGCAGTCCAAGGGACTCTTAAGAATTTTCTCCAACACCACAGTTCAAAAGCATCAATCCTTTGGTGCTCAGCTTTCTTCACAGTCCAACTTTCACATCCATACATGACCACTGGAAAAACCATAGCCTTGACTAGACGGACCTTTGTTGGCAAAGTAATGTCTCTGCCATAGGACCCAACAATCCCACTACTGGGCATATACTCTGAGGAAACCATAATTGAAAAAGACAGATATACCCAGTGTTCATTGCAGCACTATTAACAACAGCTAAGACATGGAAACAACCTAGATGTCTATCGACAGATGAATGGATAAAGAAGCTGTGGTATACATATACAATGGAGTGTTACTCAGCCATTAAAAAGAACACACTGGAGTCAGTTCTAGTGAGGTGGATGAACCTAGAGTCTATGATACAGAGTGAAGTAAGTCAGAAAGAGAAAAACAAATATTGCATATAAATGCATATATATGGATCTGGAAAGATGGTACTGATGAACCTCTACACAGGGCTAGTGAACAGACTTGTGGACACAGTGGGGGAAGGGGAGGGTGGGCCAAATTGAGAGAGTAGTGTGGAAATATATACATTACCATATATAACATAGATAGCCAATGGGAATTTTCTGTATGATGGAGCGAACTCAAACCTGGTGCTCTGACAACCTGGAGGGATGGGATGGGGTGGGAAGTGGGAGGGAGGTTCAAGAGTGAAGGGACATATGCATACCTATGACTGATTCACGTTGATGCATGGCAGAAACCAACACAATACTATAAAGCAACTATCCTTTCAATTAAAAATAAATCAATTAAAAAAAGAAATGGGGTGGTCGAAGAGGGAAATGGAGTCAAAAGATGGGAGGATATAAGATACTTGTAATGATGGAAATATTCTTGTACAAAATGGGAAGAACCAATAATGTACTAAGGGAAGGAGAGAAGTGTGGAGAACTGAATTCAAGAATTCAGATATTTTTGAATAGGCAAGAGGTGATGGAGTCTTGTGGACAAATGGAGAGGATGGTCTTACCCAGGATCATGGAGCCGCAAATAAGCTGGAAGGCAGATTAAATGGCAAAGAAGCAAATAGCTCTGGTGGTGGGAGTCTGCGGATGTTCTATTCTGGGAGCTTCTCTGCCTTAGTGAAATAGGAGGCAAGATCACTGAGAGAGAGAATACAGGTAGAGGGGTCAGAGGCTCAGTGAGCCACTAGAAGGTATGAAAAAATCATCTATGAGAATGGAAATGAGAGACATGGAGTAAGATGATCAGGAAACATACATGTCCACTTGAGGTTAGAGGGCATGGATGAAAGTGGGCATGGCTGTATGTATCTGTTTAGTCAAATTCCTGGGCTTAGCTGCAGCTGGGTCCAGTATTGGACATCACCAGAACCCAAGATTTGCTGGAAGATCCTTACAAAGCAGTGAAGGGGCAGGGGAACTTGAGACTATACGTTAAACAGTAATTAGAACAAAAGGCCATGATGTGTAAGCCAGGCAGTAAGGGACGTGAAGACAGAAAGGGGTGAGGGACAGTGAGAAAGGTGGTGTGGCATCAGTGCAATAAGGCCCAGGGTTTGGGAATTCTTGAATTTGAGAGCTAAGGGAGCGAGTCAGGAGGCCAGATTGGGCAGGAGTTGCTCCAGTTGTTGAATACTAGTCTGGGGACCACGGCAGTCAGCAGTTGAGAGAGTATGGAAGGAGGAGGTCTGGTACTCCAGCGGATCTTGTTGAATGTTGAATAAAAGCAAAATCACTGGAGGTGATCTAATTCAATACCTGAGAGGCCAGGATAATGGAAATACCATTTATGAAAACAATATGAAAATCACCAAGAATTATGATGGGAAGCATTCCCAAGAACAAGAAATGCAAAAAGGCAAAATGGTTGTCTGAGGAGGCCTTACAAATAGCTGAGAAAAGAAGAGAAGTGAAAAGGAAAGATATATCTATCTGAATGCAGTGTTCCAAAGAATAGCAAGGAGAGATAAGAAAGCCTTCCTCAGTGGTCAGTGCAAAGAAATAGAGGAAAACAATAGAATGGGAAAGACTAGAGATCTTTTCAAGAAAATTAGAGATACCAAGTGAATAATTCATGTAAAGATAAGCACAATCAAGGACAGAAATGGTATGGACCTAACAGAAACAGAAGATATTAAGAAAAGGTGGCAAGAATACACAGAAGAACTATGCAAAAAAGATCTTCATGACCCAGATAACCAAGATGGTGAGATCACTCACTTAGAGCCAGACATCTGGAATGTGAAGTCAAGTTGGCCTTAGGAAGCATCACTACGAAAAAACTAGTGGAGGTGATAGAATTCCAGTTGGGCTATTTCAAATCCCAAGAGATGATGCTGTGAAAGTGCTGCACTCAATATGCCAGCAAATTTGGAAAACTCAGCAGTGGCCACAGGACTGGAAAAGGTCAGTTTTCATTGCAATCCCAAAGAAAGGCAATGGCCAAAGATCGTTCAAAGTGAAAGTGAAAGTGAAGTTGCTCAGTCGTGTCTGACTCTTTGCGACCCCATGGACTGTAGCCTGCCACACTCCTCCATCCATGGGATTTTCCAGAAAGATTGTTCAAACTACCGCACAATTGCACTCATCTCACACACCAGCACAGTAATACTCAAAATTCTTCAAGCTAGGCTTCAACAGTACATGAACCAAGAACTTCCAGATGTTCAAGCTGGATTTAGAAAAGGCAGAGGAGCCAGAGACCAAATTGTCAGCATCCAATGGATCATAGAAAAAAGCATAAAGAATTCCAGAAAAACATCTATTTTTCCTTTATTGACTATGCCAAAGCCTTTGACTGTGTGGATCACAACAAACTGTGGAAAATTCTTCAAAAGATGGGAATACCAGACCACCTGACCTGCCTCCTAAGAAATCTGTATGCAGGTCAAGAAGCAACAGTTAGAACTGGACATGGAACAATGGAGTGGTTCCAAATTGGGAAAGGAGTACATCAAGGCTGTATATTGTCATCCTGCTCTTTTAATTTATATGCAGATTACATCATGCAAAATGCTGGGCTGGATGAAGCACAAGCTAAAATCAAGAAGGAATCAAGGAAGGGTATGGGAGAATCTAAAATCATGAGTTTCAGAGCTGTAGGGATTTGGGGGAGAAAGGAAGGCAAATGGTCTGGAAGTAGCAACTAGGATCAAGAAAAACATCTACCCCACCTCCTGACTAAGAAATGTAAGCGGTGTGAGAGAGAAACAAACAAACAGACAAGCATCAACCATTAACTTTGCCTGGAATCATGATAAACATAATTTGGCTAGACAGTCATTAACACCAGAGGTCAACAAACTTCCCTAGAGAAGGGTGAGAGAGCAAATCCTTTGTCAGCCACAGAGTCCTTCTTGCAAATACTCTACTGGGTCACTGCAGCTCAAAAGTAGCTGTATATGATGCATAAATGAGTAAGTATTACTATAGTTCAATAAAACTGCATTTACACATACAGGCTGCAGGCCAGATTAGGCCTAGAGATAGAAATCCACTAACTTCTGACAAAAACTGCTGAAAAAGTCCAGCTTGGGGAAGGTCTAGTGAAGAAAAACAGGACATGTTTATCTAAAGAACAAAGATTAAAAAGGGCTGAAAATTAGGATCTGCTTACAAGCAGAGCACCGATGTACAGTTGTGAAGGTTGCACACTGCACAACTCTGTGCACAATAGAGCACTAGTCACATAAACATCAATGTCAATGACTATCCCAGACATTGTGCAGGGAATAATCTGAATGTTTACACATGACATCCTAGTTGTGAGAACAGTAACTGCAAGGATTTTACTGTAATGAAATGGTTGACAGGACATGCCAACTTGAGTTACTTTCACCACTATTTCTAGAAAAACAATAACTATTTTTATTGAGCATCTGCTGAGCACCAGACACAATACATGGCGATATGTAAATATTATCCCATACAAAGCCCCAGCAACCCTGTAAGGTATAAATTTTTCATTTTCTTTTTAACTTTGAGATTCAGAAAAGCTAAGCAATATGCCCAAAATACCCAGCTAGTTAATATCTAAACCAAGGTTTACCTCATATTCAATTCCTTCTATACCTCTCTCCCCTCACATTAATTACGAGGTTCTTTAAGGATGACCTAGTAAAGCATATGGGCTTCCCAAGTGGCTCAGTGGTAAAGAATCCACCTGCCCCAATGCAGGAGAAGTGAGTTCAATCCCTGGGTTGGGAAGATCCTCTAGAGGAGGAAATGGCAACCCACTCCAGCATTCTTGCCTGGGAAATCCCGTGGACAGAGGAGCCTGGCACGCTACAGTCCATGGGGTCGCACAGAGTCAGACATGACTGAGCACAGCACAGCAGCAGCAGTAAAGCATGTATTAAGAAATTTTCTTATGGAGACCTAATTAAAAATAATTACATGCTTTAAAAGACACTGAAAATACGGCAGGCACGCCAACAAGGAAGACAGTTTTTATTATATCAATGTCTTTATGGATTTGGATTCTGTTCAGAAAAGCTCAAACTGAAAAGGTAGTTGCTGGCAAAATCCATCAACCCATAATTAACATATGACAATTATTCTAATAGCCTTAAACAACATTTCTATGTTTTTAATTGTAGAGCAATTTGCCAATCTCATCATTAATTGGCGATTCATATTTTAAACACATAAAAGACAATGGGCCTTTATTTCCTTTGAGGCAACTGAACACATTAATTGAATTTTTAAAATGTGTTTTCTTTTTTTCTCTGACCACAGGACCCCCTTCAGATGGCTCTGATTGCAGTTTCTGTTGGCCAAAGTGTATTTTTTCTGGGTAACATAATCTAACTTTAGCACTTTAATGCATTTTCCTAACAATTCACTTAGACCAGATCCTTGTTTCTCTCTAGACACCCTGAGCAGGGCTCCTGTTGACTTCAAAGGGAAAAGAGTAGGTGCAAGGGAAACTGGGAATCTGGTTCCTGGTTCAAAAAACCTTCCACACACTATAAAATCTCGCTGGTGTCTTCCTGTGTGTTAAGGGCAAATTAATATATGTGAGTGAAGCCTTTGTATGAAACCACACTGGCAACTTGTGAACTTGCTGGAAAGCCCAGAAGCTCATGGAAAACAAAGTTTAGTGGACCCAGTTCCCATACAGACCCCCAGTTTGCTCATGGGGAGGGACGAAGAGGAGTAAGAACTGCCTCAAAGGGCAGAAAGGCAGTAGACAGTCACTGACTCCCCCATATTCTCTCTTTCTCTCCATTCTTTGAACAAACATTCATGGGCCACCATGGGCTAAACCCTGGGCTAGGTATCAAAGATGTTCATTGCTTAAGTATTACCCCTTCACCCCAACTGTAGCAGTCACTTTCCTCTGGAATGGGGAAAAGAGGTGATATGCCTTAACTCTGCAGCTTAGGAAGTCTGACACAGCCTCTCAGGTTGCAGAGTCTTCAGCCCCATCAGGGGGATGCTGCTTCTCTGCGTGAGCATTTGTGGAGGAGATCAGCAGGAACAAGACGTCTTTCCTTCGTTCCTTATTCCACTCCCCTCCCCCACCACACAAAACCACCGCCACCATTGCCGCTGCCTGCACTAGGCTGGGAGAATGCAGTGATGGCCTGGAGATATCTGAAGGAAACTGGAAGACAAAACTTTTATCAAGGTCAAACTCCTCATAGCTGTTCGCGTGACTGTTATACAGAGCTGCAGGAAGCAAGGCAAATTCACAGGTTGACACGCAAATTCTGGCGTGGCCTTGATTTTCAGACTTCTAGGCACTCTCTTTCCAAGAACATCTCCTTCTCCAAACATGGCTCTTTGCTCTTGCCCTTGCTCTGGGAAGCTCAAATCTTTTTGGATATTTGCTGGTGAGCCTCAGTGCACCAGTCAAATCAGAACCTCTTGACATGGAGCTGGGCATCAGGACATGTTTTATTTTCCCAGGTAGCTAGGAGAGACTTTAATGTGTAGTTAGGTTTGTGAGCCACAGCCCTAGCAGAGATCCTGTCCCTCCACCAGGTCACAGGGCAGAATGGGAGTGGCGGTGCAGGTTCCAAAGCTTGAATTAGTCAGTCTAGACCAGAGGTTGCAAATTAGAAGCCCACCCACAGGCTTGATCCAGCCAGCAGATGTGTTTTGTTTGGCCTGTATGGAGGTTTTAAAAAAAGAAGAAAACTGAATTACTTGCCAACATTTATTAATGGGAATGTATTGCACAAAAATCTGGATATCTGGCTTGATTTTGAAAACAGGATTCTCTAGCCATTCCCAGTCTGCATTCCTGTGTGACCATAATTCGCTGGAGAGGAGGGGCCATCCTCACCACTCCCTAATGCCTCAGTCATTTACCTTCCTGGCCCTGGTGACTCTGACTAGAGGGGGAGGGCGGTGGGGGAGAAGCCCCGTCTCTCTTTGTAATATCTCCCCCGGGAAGTACAATGCAAGGACTACCATCCACAAAGGTGGTGACAAACCCACAGAGATTCTTGGATTTACAGAGAATTAAGGACGGGAACTCTTTTTCTATATACAACTTAATCTGCATAGGCCCCTGGTGGTGCTGTTCAGTCGCTCAGTCACGTCTGACTCTTTGTAACGTCATGGATTGCACCACGCCAGGCTCCCCGTCCTTCACTGTCTCCCTGAGTTTGCTCAGAGTCACGTCCATTGCGTTGGTGATGCCCCCTTCTGCCCTACAATAGGAAAGTACTTAATATTATTTTCAGAGTGGGGTTGGTTTGAAGCTCACTCCATCTCCACCCTTGCCTCCACTTCCATTTCTTCATTTAATCTCAGACTTGGACTTGCATAGGAAAAAAAAAAAAAAATCCCATCCCCGGACTTCCAACCCATTTAGTGATACCCAGTTACTGTTTATCAATGCCCTGGGCCAGGCCAGGCGACCTCGCACCTGTCTTCCTGGGGTGGTATATTTCTCAACATGTGGTTCAGCTTGTGGCAGATTCCTGGGCCTCACCCTAGACTCACTGAATCAAATCTCTAGGGGCGGGGTCAGGAATCCACACTTGTCCAGTGACGTTTTTACTCAAGAAGAATCTCAGCAGCCGCTCAAGGCAGCACTTATCAAGCACTGTCTTTGTACTATCTCACTGAATCTTCACAGAAATCCTTAAACTGGGTAATAACAGCCCACTTTATCAGTGAGGGAACCGCAGCACAGAGAGGTTAAGCAATCTGCTCAAGGTCACAGAGTCAGTACGTAGCAGAGCCAGGATTCTGATCTAATTGTTAGTTGAGAAACCATTGCTCTGAGTTTTGAAAAGGAGGCAGGAAGAAGGTTCATAAGCTCCCAGACCAAGCAGGAGGATGGGGTATATGTTCATTTACGGCTAGAAACCATTGCCTTGTTTCCAGGAACTTGTAAATGTTTGGGGTAGAGACTAGACAAACGCATGTTACTTGTAATGCACAGAAGTGTATGGTCAGATGACAAATACACAGTGTCCACAGGATCTGGTCTCTGCCCCTCTGATGTCATCTTTCCATCTTATTCCCAGTTTCCCTGCCGTCCCCTGAGTTTTTGTACTGGGACTCAGCGTGTGTGGGTCTTTGGTCCAAAAGTTCTTTTCTTAGACCAAAGTCAGCATGCTTTCTCCTTAGTTCATCTTTTAGGCTTTGGGCACCATCAGTTCTCTGTTGTAACTACTCAGTTCTGCTGATGTAGCATGCAAGTAGCCACAGATGGTATAGAAGTGAACGGACGTGGATTTGTTTGGATAAACCTTTGTGAACTCAGAAATCTGAATTTCCTATGACTTTTCTGTGTCACACAATATCCTCTACTTTAGATTTGTTTCACCCATTTGAAAATGAAAAACCTATTCTTAGTTGGCGGGCCACACAAAAGTTGCTATCAGGTAGGGTGTGGCCACGGGTCATCCTCTCTCTGCCTTAGATCTTCTCATGGGTATGCTTTCTTGTCCTCAAGCTCAGTTCACGTCTCAGAGGCCTTTCCTGGTGCGTCCAGCTCAAGTTGCCTCTCCCCTCCCCACCTTTCGTATCTCTCCCATCATCTTTTAAAACAACTCTATAATGCTTAGTGCTATTTTAAGGTTTTCTTGTTCATACATTAGTTTATCTGTTCATTTGGGGTCTCCCTCTGCCAGAATACCCATTCTATGAGGACAGAGAGCTGGTCTGTTTTCTTCACTGATTCTTCACTGTGTAAACAGCTCCCACTGGCCTCAGATACTCATAGAGTAAGAACCAGGATAAACCACAAGACAAAACCCTCCAGTAGTACAAAGCACAGCTCCCTCAACTGATCTGCAAATCTTTCCTTATGCCAAGCTCAAGGGCTACAGAGGTAAAAAAAAGTAATATCACCCAGCCACTGCCCCAGACGAGTGGTAAGTTATAAAAAATGAAAAACCAACCATAACCTAATTTCTCTTATCTAAAATAGAATAGAGTTTCCTAAATACCCAACGCTGGCTATAACGGATTAATGCCTATAATTCTTGGACTTAAGCACACTAATTTTTCAGAAATCAAACATTTCATCTTGAGTTAAACTAAGCATTTCCACGTTTTCTTATGAAAAGGTCAAACAACTAGGGCTCATGATTTTCTCTCATGTATAATTAAGACAGTAAGCAGCTCTTAAATGCCATGCCACGTGAGGGTATGAAGGAAAGGGACTTCTGGCACACACATGAGAGAACAAACCTGTGCTGTTATCAGCTTTGTAAGCAGGGCCATAGAGCCCCAGGATCACAGGAGAATGTTCCCTGAGGCTCTGAGGGTCAGCCAAGTGGCACACATGGGTGAACACCATGATGTTCATATATTCAAGGGATGTTTTCCTTAAGTCACAATCTTTCAGTCTTGAACAGTGATATTTTCGTCCCACTAAGGACCCATGGGAGGAGCTTCTGTCTTCCCAACTGCAGATTGAAAGTTGGATGAGAGTGAGTTTCGGCATCTCCAGGTGAGTGGCCCAGTGACGACCTAACATGTGATGGTCATCACATCCCAGGTACTGTCAGGCTCCTGTGGACTTCACCACACCAGATTCTCAGGCTGAAGGGAGTTTTGTAGAGAAAAATTCTACTCCAGAGGCCTGAAGCTGAGGCTGCATGCTGGATGCTGTGTTCCCTAAGCATCTATTTCAGATGACAAAGTCCCAAAGGGCCCTGTGGCCATGAGGGCAAAGGCGTTGATGCCTAAATGCAGGATTCCAAAGTTAAAATCTGCTATCTCTTCTACAGAGACCCCTGTAGCAGTAAGTTGAAGCACTGACCATGTTTCACTCATCACATTAATTATAAGCCATTAAAATGATTCAAGGATCACCTTGGTTTCTTAGGACCTAGATCTTTAATGAAGCTTCTATTGAGCATTTACTACATACAAAGCACTACTTTGACAGATGAGTGGAGTGAGTGGGAGGGTAACACAAGGATGAAGACAGCAGGGCCTTACCAGGTTGGAATTCTCAACTGATCGGAAGAGTGCACATGCTGGATAATATAACTGGGTGTTTAGATACTTAGAACTGGAAATTTAATGTAAGTTTCATCATCACTGGAAAGAAAGAAAATGAAGCTACTCTTGCTATGGATCAATGGCTATTGCTCACTGAGAACATAATTTGTTTTACTTTGTCTAATTCTCACAGGCAATCAATGAAGCAGGTTTTCTTTCTGCCCCATTTTATAGATGAGGCCATAAAGGATCAGAGATATTAAAGAAACAGGCACTAGTTCACATAGATGGTAAATATCTAAGCTGAGGATCACACCGGGCTCTGGTAAAGGCCCTCTAGTGAAAGTCGCTCAGTCGTGTCCAACTCTTTGCAACCCCAGTCCATGCAGTTCTCCAGGCCAGAATACTGGAGTGGGTAGCCTTTCCCATCTCTAGGGGATCTTCCCAACCTAGGCATTGAACCCAGGTCTTCTGCATTGTAGGCGGATTCTTTACCAGCTGAGCCACCAGGGAAGCCCAAGAATACTGGAGTGGGTACGCTATCTCTTCTCCAGTGGATCTTCCTGACCCAGGAATAGAACTGGGGTCTCCTACATCGCAGGTTGATTCTTTACCAACTGAGCTATCAGGGAAGCCCCTCTACCTGATTGCTAAACCCCTTTTGGGAGTGCCCTACTGGGTTGGCCTAATTCTTAGGTAAGGATAAAGGTCTCTATTCACTGTGATCTTCTTCTCTAACTCCACCCTGCAGTCTTACTTCCAAGTGCTGTGATTTTACCATTAGAGATTCATTCCTTTGGGGAAAATCTGATGGTAAAATGTCAACACTCCCTCAGAGGAATTATCCTTTATGAACTGCTCATTCTCATATTGATAAGGGAAGCACAGAAATAATGGGCTGGAAGTTAGGCACAGTTTAGAGAGTGGCCTTCAGAGGAATCCCTCATGAGGCCTGCAGTTTGGGGTTCCCGGCACATCTGGCCATAGGATAGGGGAGGAGCGTGGATAGAAATGAGCCCTTCTCTTCTCTGCACTGGGCTTCAGGCCACTGCCAGTATGTCCTCCTCTTCTTCCTGGCAGCCAGCAATGCTACATTCGTCTGCTTCCCTTAGAACAGGTGTGGTCTCACAGAGTTCGGACAAAGATGGAAAAGCCTGGTCCCCTAAGCAAGTCAGTGCCTGGACCACTACCCACCTCCCCTTCCAATGAACTACGATATGGGCAAGGAATAAACTTAATGTATATGGCCACTAAACTCTGGGGACAATCATCACAGCACACTGTTTACCGTATTACATGCTCTGTGAGCTCCCTACCATCTTGTCCTTTTAACCTGCTAACCCTCAGCTATGTACTCACATGTCATGTGGAAATAAGTACCTATTTATTCAGAGCTGGCTATAACAAGGTGCCCTGGGTGGGACAGCATGCCCCCCAAATTCATGTCCATCCCAGAACCTCAGAGGGTCATCTTATTCGGAAACAGAGTCATTGCAGATGTAATCTGTCAAGATGAGGTCATACTGGAGTAGTGTTAGTAGCTCATTCGTGTCTGACTGTTTGTGACCCCGTGGACTGTAGCCCGCCAGGCTCCTCTGTCCATGGGACTCTCCAGACAAGAATACTGGAGTGGGTTGTCATTTTCTCCCCCAGGGAATATTCCCAAGCCAGGGATTGAACCTGGGTCTCCTGCACTGCAGGCAGATTCTTTACCATCTGAGCCACCAGGGAAGCCACTGGAGTAGGGTGGGACCTTAATCTAATACAACTGGTGTCCATAAAAGAAGATGAGAAGAGACACACAGGAAGAATACCATGTAAAGACGGGGACACGATTAGAGTGATCTAATCCATGAACAGATGAAGGACAGCAAGCATTACCGGCAACAACAGAAGCCAAGAGGAGGCATGAAACAGGTTCTCCTTTAGTCCTTTGGGTGAGAGTGTGGCCCTACTGATTTAGGACTATGAGCCTCCAGAAATATGATAGGACAAGTTTCTGGCATTATAAGCCACTGAGCTGTCATGGGTTGCGGCAGCCCTAGAAAAGTAATACACAAGGGAATCAGCCACTATCACTCACATTTGGCAAAGACTCAAAGGCTCTCAGGAAAGAGGGAATTTTTTAGAGTGAGGAAAGGGAAAGGCTTTAGTTGTGCCCTGATGGGAGGCTATTGGCACAGGAGAGGTGGGGGCTGCTTAATTAGAAATGGGGCAGTTTATGTGGTTTGAAAGCATACTTGGCTCTGGTTACTCCTGAGCTGGGAAGGGGGGCAAAAAACATAGATGTTGGCTACCACTGACTGAGTCTTAACCATCTGAGCTGATGACTGCAGAGGTTGTGTTTTGGCTTCCTGAACTGGTCATGAAATTAAGGGACTTTGATTAGGCTTACTAGGGTGGTTGCTACAGAGGTGGCTCAGGATTCTGTTGACACATACGGTCTTTCCATGTACATATTCAGTCTCTAAGGTGAAACTCTCTTGGGCCAGCATCCTCTAAGAAGACGTCACTGATTCCCAGCAGAGTGCAGAGTCCCTGGAGCACCTCCACGGATGGATCTAATCCTCATGTCTCTTCTGAATCTTTCATCATTTCCTGCCTTCTTCCTCTTCCTCCTCTCTCTCTCTACCCTCCTCCCTTCTCTCTTTCCGTCCTCTTCTTTATCATCACACCTTTGTTTCCTCTTTATTCCTGGAAAGTAAGTTCTTTAGGGAAAGTATCCTCAGAAACCATAAAACATAATAAAAATGATAATAATCGCTAACATTTACTGAATACTATGTTCTAGAAATGTACATTTTCCATTGAATCCTTTCAACAACAGTGTTAGATATTATTAGCACTGGTTTGCCAATGAAGAGGGAAAAGCTCAGAGCAATTATTAGCTCTGATTTGCCATTGAGGAGGGAAAAGCTCAGAGCAATTAGGCAGTTGAAGTGCTCTTTTTCCAGCCTATGAAAAAGATCTTTCTCCTTTTTATCCCTCACATTGCCTTTTAACAATTTTCCTCTTTATAAAATTATAATTGCCATTTTATGATGATGATTACCTTATTACTAGTATTATATGTGTTTTCAAAATTTCTGTGAAACCTTTTCAATGCTCTTCTAACGAAAGAGAAAGGTCCTATTTTGTCATGAAAATAATAATGGTTAAAATGGGAAGGGTTGCTGCTAAATTCATTTTGGAAGGAAAACTGTACATTTAAGCAAGGAGTTTTAATTTCTAAAAGCTGATACAATGCAACCTCAGAGCAGAGAGCTGATAAAAAACAGTTTTATGGCAAGCACTTGATTTGGTCATTACAGATTTACATTGTGATTGAATCAGTAAAACAAACTATTAAGCAGCATTGAAAATCGATGTGAAATGGGTTTCTGTGTGATTTGCCTATGCACAAGTTGGAGTTTGACAGAAAGCAGGTGCTTCATTGGAATCCAATTAGAAAGATTGGTTCAATACAACCCCAAACTGATTACCCATAATTCACATCACAAATACTATCGTCATGCCCACGGTCTGCCCTCTAAAGAACACGGTCATCTACGTATCACATGGTCATTTTCAAAATCTTTAGGTGGTTTAAAACAAACAATTCGAGCCCCTGTCCCCCCAGCCTCCCTGCTTTTCCTCCCATCCCAATCTTTTCTTACTCACTGGAATGGATGTAAAATTAGGTATGGTTACATTTGGCAAGAAGAATCTGCTAGACATATTTATTCGTTATGGACTAAGATATGTGCTAGACACCATGTGCTGTGCTAGGTCACTCACTTGTGCCCATCTCTGTGACCCCATGGACTGTAGCCAGACTCCTCTGTCCATGGGGATTCTCCAGGCAAGAATATTGGGGTAGGTTGCCATGCCCCCCTCCAGGGGATCTTCCCAACCCAGGGACCGAACCCAGGTCTTCCGCATTGTAGGCGAATTCTTTACCATTTGAGCCACCAGGGAATCCTACGGCAGCTTCTAAATGGACCACCCTGCCAACTCATAGTCTTCGAGAGATCAGGTATGGAACAAAGTAACTAGAAAATGATTTATTTCAAAGAGGTCCTCAGGTTCTTTTGACATTTCTTTCATAGACAAGTGGAGGTCTTCACTCCAGTGTGTGACTGCTTTGGGTGATAAAGTAAGACAGAGGAGATGCTTGGCCAGGGCCAGACCTGCCTTTGCAGGGATGAGGAGCTTTCCTTTCGGTCTACTGGATCCCTGGACTACCATGTCAACATACCAACTACACTATGGTCCCCATGCTGTGAGGAAGCCCAAGTTAGGCACCTGAAGAAGCTCTGTGGAAAAACTGAGCCAGAGACATAACCAAGTCAACTCAGCCAAGGTTTCAGAAATCATTGAGCAAACACATGTCATTCCTGCTATGCCCTAACCACATTTTTCACCTAGAGATTCTTGAAATGGAACAGCAAATTGTAGTTTTAAGTCATTGAGTTTTGTCATACTTTCCTATGTTGCAACAGAGAAGCAGAAATGCTTAGTGTTAAGGAAAAGGGATACATGAGAAACCAGAAAAAAAAATCTGTTCCTAACCTTAATGATGGTGGGAGGAAGCAGGGAAGGCTTCAAGAAAGTAGTGACATTTGAGATGAGTTTGGGAAACTTTGAGGATTAGGAAATTCAGAGACGAGAGGCTAAGGACAATCCAGGCAGAGGAAAAAATGCAGGTAAAGGTACAGGAGGTGAAAAAGTATCTGATGTGTGGGGAACATGGAGTGGTCCATTGTGGGGAAAAAAAAGAGGCTGCAAGAGAGATTTGTTGGGATATGAAAAAAAGAAAGGCTGATACCAAATATCACATCACCAAAGGCCTCAATGCCAGGGTGAGGAGGCAGATTCAATTAAAGAGACAAGGAAAAGCTATCCATTATTTTGAATAGAGAACCAATGGTTATAATCCCGTGCCTTAGAGGAACTTAATCCAGTGGGACTGGAGGTAGGAGTTAATGAAAAGAAGGAGGCCAGTTATGAAGGTCCAGCAGACAGAGAACTGGGGGTCCCCCCTGATATCTCTTTGGGGTAGAGGTGGGGTACTAGAAGGTATGGACTAGGAGGAAGAGTCATGGCCCCCAGAAATACCCATGTACTAATCGCTAGACTCTGAACATGCTACCTTATGTGGCAAAAGGAATCTTGCAGATGTGATTAATGGTAAAGACGTTGAGATGGGAAGGTTATCCTGGATTATCCAGATGGGCCCAATTTAGTAACATGCATTCTTAAAATGAAGAGCCTTTCCCAGTTGTGGTCACGCAGAGATATGCCCATGCATGAAGGGTCAGAGAAATGGGATGTGACAAGAACGTGACCAGCCATTGCTCTGAAGGGGGCCGTGAACCAAGGAACACGGCACCTTTAGAAGCCGCGAGGGGCCATCAGCTTTCAGACGGCAAAAACTCTGTAATCTCTGCAAAGAACTGAATTTGGCCAACAAGGCAGAAGAGCAAGTACACAAATCCTTCCCGAGAAACTCCAGAGAGGAACGCAGACCTGCTGACACCTTAATTTTAGTCTCGTGAGAGACACGGCAGACTTCTACATTCCAGAACTGTAAAAGAATATATTTGCGCTGTTTAATCTGCTTAGGTTGTGGCACTCTTTTATAGCAATAGTAGAAATAAGTACAGATCTTAATGAGTGAGTGATATTTACTGAGCACCAGGAGCTGAAGACCTCTCATAAGCTTCATCTCCCTTTTGGCCACAGTTCTGTTTCCCTGCTATGGGGAAACACTGGCTTCTTGTCCTGATGGGGTCTCTACCCACTGAGGTGATTTTGAAGAAGTTAGCTAACCTCTCTGAGTTTTGGTTTCCTCCTCTGTCAAATGAGGAGACTGAGCAAGAACAGTTGCTTCCAACTTGATTATTACTATTTTTATCATGACATGCTTCATAGAGAATGTTCCCATCCACCAGGGAAGGATGGGCATAATCCAAGTTGGAAGAAATTTCCAAGGTTCTAGAGATAACAGTCTTTCTTTGCCCCATCAAGAAATCATCTCAGAATATAAGTGATGTCTTGACAGAATAACCTCAGATTTACTCCAGTTTCCTGAGCTTTCAGGTAGGGCATGGCAGTTTATCTAAGTGCTCTCGTTTTACAACAGAAGCACAGAATTTCATTAGCATAACACAAGAAACTGATGATCTATTATAAACATCAGCAGTGAATTATTACTGCTAGTGTTCCATTACTAATAGTGGTAGGAACACTGATGAGATGTTGGCTACACTCTTCCTAGTACTGACGTTGAACTGACGTTGAACTGACGTTGAACACTTTCAGAGACTGAAGAATGGCCTGAATTAGTCAAGGGTGAACCACTTACAGTCAAGAAGGCAGGTGGACAAAGAAGGGAAAAACAAAGTCTTCTAACTTAAAAAAAAAAAAAAAATTCAGTCTCTACATACCCTCTGCATTCCCAGCAGACCAAACAACTTGAACACATGCTTAACATGGTGATATGTTATTAGACTTATAATTATTTCATTAGAAAATGTTACCCAAATGCAATCTTCAGTTTGTAGAGGGAGCACAGGCTGAGATCGTCCAGCAATTCTTTTTTTAAAATTTTTTATTTTTACTTTATTTTGCTTTACAATATTGTTATTGGTTTTGCCATACATTGACATGAATCCGCCACGGATGTACATGAGTTCCCAATCCTGAACCCCCCTCCCACCTCCCACCCGATATCATCTCTCTGAATCATCCACGTGCACCAGCCCCAAGCATCCTATATCCTGTATCGAACCTAGACTGGTGATTCATTTCTTACATGATAGTATACATGCTTCAATGCCATTCTCCTATATCATCCCACCCTCTCCCTCTCATTTCCTACTGAACAAGAAAAGCGAAAAAATGGTAGAAAGGAACCCAGCAATATTGACAACACAGGCCTGAGTTGCAGTCTATTTAATGCTTCATGTTGAACAGCTGCACCAGGAAAAGTTCTAAATCTGAACATTTCAATATTTTCAAGGCAATTCAATTTGAGTTAGGCATCCTGACAGAGCATGTGAATTCCTAGAAAAAGAGATGAGCAGTTGCTGGAGGAGGGAAGCAGTTGCTGGAGGAGGGACAGTGTAAAAGTGTGGCTACGGTGCTGGATCCTGGGGTCAGACATCCCTGTGAATACATCTTACTTCTGTCACTTACTATGAGTCTGACATCAGGTAAGATATTTATTTCTCTCAACTTCAGTAACCTCACCTGCAAGACGAGAACGACAGCACTTTCTTCACATTCTGAGGGTTTAGACTGATGCCTGGTGGACAACATCAGCTCTCACTCTTGTGAATAAGACCACAGATACCTCAAGAAGAAAGCTGACAAGTGGACTAGGTTGTTTCTTTTATCAATTAATATAATGCTATGCATTATAGTCATAAAATTCCTTGCCTGCCTTGTAAAATATTAGGGTACTTCTACATAAAATTCCAAACCCTGCATCTATGTTCTTAATTACCTTTTTGGAATTCCCCACAGCCTGGCTTTCATGTCATTTCCATCGTTAAATATTAATTTTTGGAAAATTTGAATTGAGCTGGCTTTTTGAGGACAAGATGACACAGGGCACTCCTGGCCCCATCCTCAGAGCAAGGGATGTGTGAGTCGTTTTCACCGCCCTGTACCCTGGCTCTTTTTCTGTCTTAAAAATGGTCCTGTTATAGAAAGTAGGTCGGTGGCCAGGGGTCAGGCGGAGGAGGGAATGGGGAATGGCTGCTAACGAGTACTAGGATTCTTTTGGGGTGATGAATGCTGCAGAATTAGATAGTAGTGGCAGTTGCACAACTTTGAAAACGTACTAAAAAATCCTTAACTGTACACTTTAACAGGGGTACTTTTACGGTATGCGAATTACAGCTCAATTAAAGAAAAAAAGAGAAGGTTTTTTCTTCTTGACACACTTCCTCTCCTGTCAAACTCATATCTGTCCTGTGAGACTCAATTTAGATACCTTCTTCTCCCCCAGAGTTTTTATATGCGTGGCCTATAGTTACTATGGGCTTCCCTCGTGGCTTACGGGTAAAGAAATTGCCTGCCAATGCAGAAGACATGGGCTGGATCCCTGGATTGGTAAGATCTCCTGGAGAAGGAAACGGCAGCCCATTTTCTCCCCCAGTATTTTTGCCTGGGAAATCCCATGGACAGAGGAGCCTGGGGGGGCTACAGTCCTGTGTGTGTGCTCACCGGCTAAGTTGTGTCTGACTCTTTGCAACCTTGTGGGCATGACTTAGTGACTGACTGAACAACAATCGTCACCACAGTTCTTTCTATTCTGATTTAAACACTGGTTTCAATGAGGGGAGGGGGCTAAGAAAAAGAAACCCTTTGGGAGACCCTGCTCAACTGTCTGTGAAACTGAGAATTTAACACTTCTTCCCTTTTCCTTCTTCCCCTGCTCTGAGCACTGGAGGTAAACCCTAGTTGGACTTCAGTAAAACAGATTCCCAAATGTGTGATTTTTCTGCTGTGACTTTTCCCACAGTTTCCTCTGGAGCTTCTAAATTTAAAAAAAGAGAGAAAAAGGGACTCTTTGTTCTCCAGTTGGAGGCATTGCATTTTAAAGACTGGGGACAGATGAATTTGACAGCTAAGTGTAGTCCAAGTCTTATCTTTTCTATTACCTTACTCTGGAAAAGATGACTTTGTCTCATCAAAGCCTACAACTTTGAGAAAGATCTGAATCCACAAATGCCCATCTGAAGGGCCATGCTTTAACAAAAATTTCAGCAGATGTTGACTCTTTAAAAGATTAACTGGGAGCTTTGATAGTTGGATTCAGCAGCCTGTTCATTGCCTCCTCAGAGGAGAAAACCAACTCCACTACTTCTCCTTATCTGTCCATATCTTGTTTGTGCTAATGGTCTGTTATCTTTTTCTTTGAAAGGGTACAGTTAACCGAACTCATGAAAGAGGTTCATAGAAACCATGATTAACTTTAATGGTGCAACTAAGGAGAAGGCAATGGCACCCCACTCTAGTACTCTTGCCTGGAAAATCCTATGGACGGAGGAGCCTGGTGCTGTAGTCCCTGGGGTCACTGCAAGTTGGACATGACTAAGTGGCTTCACTTTCACTTTTCACTTTCATCATTGGAGAAGGAAATGGCAACCCATTCCAGTGTTCTTGCCTGGAGAATCCCAACCCTGGTGGGTTGCCGTCTATGGGGTCACACAGAGTCGGACACGACTGAAGTGACTTAGCAGCAGCAAGATAAGATAGGATTCTCCCTAACCTCTTTTACTCTGGTGAAGAAAGCCCTAGCCAAACCTTGATCTCCTTGAAGAGTACCTGTTACATGAAGGGAGGACTGTTTAGCAGTCAGATGGTGGATGGAGTTGAAGGAGGTAAGTAATAGGCCAGCCTGTTCACTCTTCCTTTCACGCTAGGAATTTTCTAGTGCTTCTCAAACTGTACAGTGTACACAGAGCACCTGGACACCTTGTTAAAATGCGGATCCCAGGTCAACAGAACTGAGTGGAGCCTGAGATCCTGCATTTCTAACAAGCTCCCCCCTGATGTTGATGCTGCTGGTCCAGGAATCACACTGAGTAACAAGGAATATCTCTGATTTCCTAAGGATCTTGAAAACTGAGAGTCAAAAGAAGTTTCATAAAGTTGACACTTTGAGATTCTTTTTTGCTCGTCCTAGTTAAATAGTAAAGGTGACAATAATGATTACAATGATGATGACTGACATTGACGGAGGGCTTAGTATACAAAGGGCAAGTCTAGCCTACTTATAACTGTCCCCATCTTATTAATATAAAAGGACCTTCTGGGGTTTGGAGACACTAAAGTTGCCTGAGATCGTTTTAGCTAGTAAGATGCAGAGTGGTAAACTCACATGCTACCTGGCTTCACAGATGGGCTCTTAAATGTGACTGCCTCTTATCTTCCACTGTCATATTTTAGGTTCAGTGAAGCTGAGCAAAACTTGACCTTTATCTCCAAAAAAAGGAGCATTTTCCTTGTGCTATAGGAGTGAGTCACTGGGGGAAAGTTATCCATGAAATCAGATGGAAAGTATAGAGAGACAGGAAAACTCACCCAATAATGGCCTGAAGACTTAGGCTGCACTGACAGCAAAAAGTTTCAGCCAGTGACTTACTTTTTATCCTGCAAACAGATACTAGATTAGAAGACTGTTGCCGTCGTAAATTTGGGGCTCATTCAAAATTGGTACAGAGGGAAGAAAAATGTATCTATTATATGTGCTTTAGCGGCTTAGTCGTGTCCAATTCTTTTCGACCCCATGGACTGTAGCCTGCCAGACTCCTCTGCCCATGGGGATTCTCCAGGTAAGAATACTGGAGTGGGTTGCCATTTCCTCTTCTAATCTATTATATACTTTTACATGAAAATTATTTTCTTTGAACAAAGAAGAAAATAGTTAGAAAGGATACCATAAATACAATGGATAAAAGAAAACATTTGACAAATTGAATTTCATCAAAATTTAAGATATATACACTTCAAAATATTTGCAAATGAAGTGACCAACAAGGGCTTAATTTCCAAAATATACAAATAGTTCATATAACTCAGTGACAAAAAAAGCAATAAAAAAATGGGCAGAAGACCTACCTAAATAGGTACTTCTCCAGGGATGGCCAACAGGAACAGGAAAAGATGCTCATCATTGCTAATTATTAGAGAACTGCAAATCAAAACTACAATGAGGCACCACCTCACACTGGTATGAATGGACATAATTTAAAAGCCTACAAAATGTTGGAGAGGGTGTAGAGAAAAGGGAATCCTCTTACACTGTTGGTGGGGATGTAAATCGGTAGAGCCACTATGGAAAACAGTATGGAGGTTCCTCAAAAAAACTGAAAATTTTGTTGTCATATGATGCAGCAATTCCACTCCTGGGCATATATCCAGGCAAAACTATAATTTGAAAAGATACATGTACTCCTATGTTCATAGCAGCACTATTTACAATAGCCAAGACATGGAAAACAACTTAAATGTTCACTGACAGATGAACAGATACAGATGATAATGGTGTGTATATACAATGGAATATTACTCAGCCATAAAAAAGAAACAAAACAATGCCATTTGCAGGAACATGGACGGACCTAGAGATTATTACATGAAGTGAAGTAAGTCAGAAAAAGAAAGACAAACATCATATGATATCACTTATATGTGGAATTTAAAATATGACACAAAATGAACATATCTAAGAAAGAGAAACAGATTCACAGACAACAGAACACACTTGTGATTGCCAAGAGGGAGGGGAGTGGGTGAGGGAAGGATTGGCAGTTTGGGATTAGCAGATGCAAAATATTATATATAGGATGGATAAACAACAAGGTCCTACTGTATAGCACAGGGAACTATATTCAATATCCTCAGATAAATCAGAATGGAAAAGAACATGAAAAAGAATATACTGAATCACTTTGCTCTACAGCTGAAATTAACACACTGCAAATCAACTATACTTCAATAAACAATTTTAAATGTATATATTTCAAACAGCACCAATAAGAAAGAATAGACAGAGAAAATATTTGCAAATCATCTATCTGATAAAGGACTTGAATTCTTACAGCTCAGTAATAACCCAATTAAATAATGACCAAATGATTTGAATACACATTTCACCAAAGAAGATATATGGATGACAAACAAGCACATGAAAAGAGGTTAACATCATTAGGCATTAGAGTAAAGCAAATTAAAACCGCAATGAAACACCACTTCACACTAACTAGAGTGGCTGTAATAAAAAAAAGACAGACAATTACCAGCATTGACAAGGAACTGGGGAAATTCCCATGTATTACAGGTGGGGCTGTAAAATGGCTCAATTGCTCTGGAAAACAGTATTCTTTAATATCTTTCTAAAATAAAATGCACATATATTTATACATTGGGCTTCCCTGGTGTCTCAGTGATAAAGAATCCACCTGTAATGCAGGAGATGCGGGTTCGATCCCTGGGTCAGGAAGATCCCATGGAGAAGGAAATGGTAACCCACTGCAGTATTCTTGCCTAGGAAGTCTGACAGACAGAGGAGCCTGATGGGCTATACAGTCAATGGGGTCACAAGAGAGTCAGACATGACTTCGTGATTGAACAACAGCAACAACATTTATACATGTTGTATTTGTCAATTTCCCTTCTCTTCCTTATTTCTTTCCCATACTATTTTTATATAGAATGTGTTATGGTGATTAACTTTGCAATCAAATCCAAAGGTTTCATGATACTGAGATGCAGTGCCACGGACTTAGTGAAATAGTCATGATCCAGAAGTCCTGGGCTTTGAGCTGGGGATGCAGGAGCTGAAGAAAGCATGCGCTGCTCTCCTCTGGGAAGTGGACGAGCATGTTTGTGGCTCTGCGGGATTTGGTTGCACAATGTTAGCTGGAACATTAAAACAAAATAAAACCATGGTAAGGCATGCTGGACAGCTACAGGAGTAAGCCGAAGTAGACACTGTCGCTGTCTAGCAACTACTCTCTTCCTGTTTAGGGGACTCACCACTTGCATGTGATCCGTCTCCTATGATGGAAGCCAGAGAGCCGTGACAGATCGTCCCTCTCTCTTCTTCCCTCTGGATCCCAGGGTGGGGACATATGAACGGGAGCAGCCTCTCAGCAACATCTGCCCAGGGTTTTGAATCTTGATTGAGCATCACAAGAGGACTAGCAGGTTCATTCATGGCGGTCGTGCATTCATGTCTGAGGGCCCTTGAGCTGACACTGTGTGCTCTGCCTGGCTCATTTTGGGCCCAGAATTCCCCTTGCTCCTCTACTTCTTCCAGGTCTCTCCTCCATGTCATTTAGGGAAGAGATCACCTCAACTGAAACAGCTCCCTTATCTGCCTGTCATCCTTTATGCTCTCACTCTATTTTTCCACATGGCACACATCACTATCTAGAATTATATAATGTTTTAATTGGTTATTTTTTTTGCACTATATTAAAAATGTATTCTCCACAAGGATATAAACAGGCTGTCTCATCCCCTCACTTCATTTCCAGAGCTCAGAACAGTGCCCAGTAAATGCAACTGTTCAGTACACTTTTGTTAAGTGAATAAAAAACTGATACTTAATCCAGGGCCTGGCAGGCAAATAAAAACCTGTTAAGCTGTACTGAATTAGTATTACTTCTTTGTCAGGCTTACTTGGGGGGAAAACAATCCTGAGTGACACAAAGGTGAAATCATGATTTGCAAGTTCTATCCCAGCTGTGTCTTGATGCCTGTGCTAAGTTATGAAGTTATTATGTTACTATCTTATGACACATGAACATCTGGCTGTGCAAATTTTAATTTAAAACAGCATCCGCCTGCATGTCTCAACACAGTATCTGCCAGCTTGTGCTCAAATACTTACGAAAACAGAAAAAGATAGAAACCAGCCTCAATAGAGGATCAAATGCTGAGTACCAGAGGAATCTTCATCAATGTTAAGTCAAATGGTACTGTATTAGGAAAGCAACTCACAGTTCTTTGAAAAGACAAAGCCTTCTTCCTCAAAAGAAAGTCAACAGCACTTTTCACAATTAAATGACAGAGGTTAAAAGACTGAAAGTGAAATACATACCTACAAGTAATTTAAGTGAAAAGCTTAGAAATAAAAGGATGAGTAAGATTTTCCTTGAAAATGCAAACGAAAAGATCAGAGGTGGCACATTTATGTTCTGGCAATTTGGCCGCTGCTGCTGCTAAGTCGCTTCAGTCGCGTCCGACTCTGTGCGACCCCATAGACAGCAGCCCACCAGGCTCCCCCATCCCTGGGATTCTGCAGGCAAGGACACTGAAGTGGGTTGCCATTTCCTTCTCCAGTGCATGGAAGTGAAAAGTGAAAGTGAAAATCCCTAGGATTTTTCAGGCAAGAGTACTGGAGTGGGGTACCATTGCCTTCTTTCTGGCAATTTGGAATCTGAGACAAAAATCATTCATGAAACAAAAGAGGCAATTTTGTACAGATAAAAGTTACAACCCACAGAAAAGACAGAATACTCAATAATCTAAATGCATCATTTATCACAGATATAGTGAAAAAGGTGAAGTGGATAGTAGGCAAGTATTGTGCGAGATTTTACGATGTTTTTCATATACTTTTACAAATTGGGTAGTTAAAAAATATAAATAGGCAGAGGAGAGAATATGAACAATAAAGTTAGTAAGAATCAATACGTATATTTATATAAAGAAATAATATCCTCTTCTTGGGCATCCATTAAGGTTTATAAACATTGACTATGTTGTCACATTGAGAATGTAACTTCAACTGAAAATACACGAGTAATATATCCTCAACGTAGTGCAATAAAATTAGAAATGAATAACAAAATGTAAGATAGAGATCTTAGAAACATACTGAGGAAAGGAGAAATAAAATGCCTACTTACTGACAATTTGGAAATTAAAGAAAAGAGAGTATTTTCAGAAAACTAGCAAACCCAAACTCTGACTGAAATCACTGACTTAAATGTTCTCATTATTAAGTAAGAAAGAATAAAAATAAATGAGGAGTGTTCAATACAAACCCTTATCAAAATGATAAAATATACACATTGAAAATAAAAAATATATTAGAACAAAAATAGGATCTGAAAAAATAAAAATACAGTTAATAAATAATTCTATACACTTAAAAAAAAAGGCAAAATAGAACAATCTTAGGAAATTTTCACCCAGAAAGAGACAGAAAACACAATACATGAAATTTTAAGTGGAGGAGAGTGACAGAAAATTGGATGCTCTTTTCTCTATTAACATAGTTGAGGATTTCAAAGAAGTAAAGGATTATCTGAGATAATATAAAACTAAAAATTGTACAATAAAATGGAACTATGTATCAAAAAATTATCTCTAAAGTAGCTTCTACAGCCAAAAGAGTAAGGTTTTTAAACCTTCAAAAATTAGGCAATTCCTCTGTTTAATATAGAAACTTTCTCAGAATAAGAAATGTTAGGGCTGCCATCGTAACATAGTACAGACTGGGTGGTTTCAACAATAGAAATTAATTTTCTCACAGTTCTGGAGGCTGGAAGACCAACCTCGATGTGCTGGCAGGTTGGTTTTTGGTGAGAACTCTCCTTAGCTTGCAGACAGCCCTCTTCTTGCTGTCTCCTCGCATGGCCCTTTTGCTGTGTGTCACACTCCTGGGGTCTCTTCCTCCTATAAGGATACTGGCCCCATCAGATGAAGGTCATGCTCTTCTGACCTTTAACCTTTAATTATCTTCCTAAAGGCCCTATCTCCAGTCACATTAGGGGGTTAGAGCTTCAACCTGTGTTTTTTTTTGGGGGGGGGGCACAACTCAATTTATAACAAATACGCCCGTGGATAAAGAAATTTGAAATTTATAGGGATGTCTTGCAGAGTACATACAGGTTTGGTTATGTTATCAGTAGTAGCAATAATAAATATTCTTTAGTACTTTGCAGTTTATAAACCATGCTCATTAATACTATAGCTCAAGTCAGTCAAATATCACCTCATCACTGAGGCTTCTCTGAATAGCACCTCCACCATATCATGTGCTATCATGTTTGTGTACTAGGTCCCCCAGTCACTGTTTTCTAACTTATTATGTGGCTTTACTTTTTAACATTTGTCATCATTCACTGTATTTATTTAATTAGTGAGCTATTGCTTGTCTCCTTCACTAGAAAATGCTTCTTGAGAGCAGAGACTGTGTTTAGTGCACTATTGCATTCCAGCACTTAGGTCAATGCCTGGCCCATAGTAAGCGATCAATAAATTGTTACATGAAAGAGGGAGTTACCATGTCATCATCTCAGTTAACACTGTGTAGGTAGGTGTGTAAGTAGAAGAGGAATCAGAAGCTCCCCATGGTCACAGGAGAGGGCTTCTGATTTCCCATCCTATACTCCATCTGGTATCAAAAAATCACATCCTTTGCAATTCATGTTGTCTTAGATGATTAGATAAAATATGCTTTTTGAGAAGGAAAAGCTTCACTGTGATATAATTCACATACTGAGTGCTGAAGAATTGATGCTTTTGATTGGGGTGTGGAGAAGACTCTTGAGAGTCCCTTGGACTGCCAGGAGATCAAACCAGTCTTAAAGGAAATCAACCCTGAATATTCATTGGAAGGACTGATGCTGAAGCTGAAGCTCCAATACTTTGCCCATCTGATGTGAAGAGCCAACTCATTGGAAAATACCCTGATGCTGGGAAAGACTGAAGGAAGGCAGGAGGAGAAGGGGACAAGAGAGGATGAGATGGTTGGATGGCACTATTGACTCAATGGACATGAGTTTGAACAAGCTCTGGGAGATGGTGAACAACAGGGAAGCCTGGTGTGCTACAGCCCATGGGGTCGCAGAGTCTGATACGACTGAGTGACTGAACAATACCTCATCCACTTAAAGCGCACAATTCAGTGGGTTTTAGTATATTCATAGAGTTGAGCAATCTTTTCAACAATAAATTTTGGAACATTTTATCACCCTAAAAAGAAACTTAATACCCTTTAGGTGACCTGCCTTGATTTCCTGAATATCCTCAGGCAACTCCAAGTAACAGTAATCTACTTGAAATCCTTACTGACTTGTTAATTAGTGTTAAAATATATATGACTTCTAAACTTTGTTGGAATTATTTCTAGATAGCTTATGTTTTCATAATCATTTCAGATGGAATTTATTGTTCTAGAGCTGTTCTGTCCAACACACTACCCACTTGCCACATGTGACAAAGGAAGACTTGAGATGCAGCTGTCTGTTTCTTTTTCCTTTGTTTAAAATGGCTACCATTCATAACAGCGTGGCTGACCACAGTCAACACATGGAAGCAACCTAAACGTACATCAACAGATGAATGGATAAAGGTGATGGGCTACATATAAATAAAGGAATGCTATATGCTTAGTTGCTCAGCCATATCCGACTCTTTGTGACCCCATGGAGTGCAGCCCACCAGGTTCTTCTGTCCATGGGGAATACTACTCAGCCAGAAAAAAGAATGAAATAATGCCACTTGCAGCACCCTGGAAGGACCAAAAAGATCATCATACTAAGTGAAGTCAGACAGAGAAAGACAAGTATCATATGCCGTCACTTATCAAGACCAGGTTCTCAACTTTGTATTTGGAGAGGGTGACCATGAAGAGAGTCAGTAGAGTGAAGAAAGAACTTTCCGACTCTAGGATGTCCTTTTATTGTGATCCTGGGTCACTCTTATGACTTTAGACACATTTTATACATGACTGTGACAGAGGTTAAGAGTACTTTTGGTTATAGGGACAAAACTCACTTCATGCAGTTTAAAAACAAAAAGAAGTTGTTGGATCCACTATATGGAAGACCAGGAGAGAGAAGGTGGCTTCAAGAAGTGCTGAGTCCAGATCATCAAGTGTTGACCTCACCTGTGCTGATCTGGCTGCTTTCTGTTTTCTCTCAGCTGTATTTGTCTCTGAATGTCGCCTCTTTATTTCCTAAAGCAGAAGTGTTTTCTCCTTACAGCACAACACATGGCCAAAGAGACCTTTCTGGTTTTACAAAATTTCCAAGAGTGAGGAGTCTCTTTCTTTTTCTCATAGTTATAAAAATCCTAGGGAAGACCTCTGATTGGCCTCAATGAATTACACCTCCACCTCATTAGCCAATCACTAGTCACAGAGGTGACACATGAACTAGGTGTTCATCCCTGTGTTCAAGGGAGATGAACCTCCAGAAAGAGGGTGTGAAATGAACAGAGAGGGGGCAGTAGAAATAAAGAATCTGAAAGTGTCAGCTGTTAATCATAGACATACAGATACTGAAATTTTAGTTGCAGAGTGAATATTCTGGTCATTTCCTCCAGTCCTCCAGTTTATGGATATGGAAGGGTAGACTCAAAAAAGTTAAGGAACCTCTTCAAGGTCACAGAGCTTTTATAGTAACAGAGTTGAAACTAGGAAGTCAGCTGAGAAGCCTGAGCCCCTGATGTGTCCACAGTGTTGTGCTCTGCATGGTGGCCAACTCCATTCCCATCGCCCATGAAGTGTAAGTTAATACACAGGCTCCTCTGATAAAGACCTTGCACTAGAATGGCAATAAAGGCAATGAGCTGAGTACCTACCTTGTGCCAGGCAATCTGTATGTTTATTTTGAAACTTCACCATCACCTTGAGTAGTTGGTACTATTTTTCCTATTTTGCAGGTAATAAAAATTGAAATTTGGAGAGGTTGACTGGCTCCCTGAGGCCACACAGTTAGATGTCCATGTGATGAAACTCATGTCAGATGCTATAGCTCACACTGATTTCATAACACCCACTGCCTCCCTTCCTAGGCATCAAAGCCTCCTTCACTAATAACAAGAATAGACCTAAAGCGGGGGGCATCTAAGGGAAGATTTTGTCGTCATATTTTTTGCCAAACGGGTGCTGCTTCTTGCAAGTCACTCTGAAAACAACGTAAAGAGGAAGACTGGGGGAAGATAGTTTAGGTGGAATAAAAAGCTGCCCCTGCAGTTGAGGAAAAGGAGGGTTTGGGGAGGGTTGAGAGGCTGTGGTGGAAAGATGAAGAGCTTGTTGACTCCGTGTCAGATCCCCTGGGGAGTTAGGCTGTGTTCCCCTCAGAACTCCCCTCCAGCTCGTGAACCATCCACCTCCTGGTGCTAACAGCACAAGGCCTATTGTTTCTCGTGTGGTTGCCATTGTCAGGATAACGCCATTCATCTGAATAAGGAGGAATAAACTACAACTAACTGAGCTTACAGAACTTCCTTTTGTCCTCTCAAAAGCTAGTGAGGTCAAGAGATTTCACGGGACCTGGAGACATAGCAGAGTGAAGACCTTTGCTCCCAGCGGAGCAGTCGTTCCCCATCACGCCTCCGGGTCTCTCTTGTGTTTGTCCCCACTCCAGCCCCAACTGTGTGCTTCCGATGCTGCGCCTGTGCTCCAGCTGAGCCCGTGCCCAGAATGCCAGCATCACGCCTCCTCTTCACGGTCATCCATCAAAGCTCAGATGAGCTCCCCCATCCTGGGGGGAAACACATCTGTGACCACTTTAGCCCACAGAACATTTTCCCTCCTCTGATGCCTTAAAAAAAAAAAAAAAAATTCTCTGAACTTTATTAGGAACGTCTTATTACACATATCTTGATTTATTTAAGTTACTGCTTCACATAAAAAAACCATACACACAATTTTAAAATACTTCACAAAATAGTCCCCAGAAGGCCACCACTTGCTAGCTGTGCAACTCTGTTCAGTCACTCTCGGAGCCTCAATTTCCTCAGCCCCGAGACGGAGACAATCTTATCAAGCCCTTGGTGGCTGGCAGGGTTCTTGTGAGGATTCACTCAAATATTGAATGGGGAAATGTTTACTGTAATTCTCTAGCCTAGGGACTGGGAAGCCAAACCCTCACAGGATTTAGGCAGCTAATGTAAATGAGAGAAGGCCAAAGTGAGGCAATAGAGGCTGGTGGGGATGGTGGTAGACTGTGGTACCACGTGATTCATCTAAAGGGGACAGTCATTTCCCACATCTAGACAGCTGTTGCCATGAAGCAACAAGGCAGAACCTCTGCTGCTGGAGCTTAATTTTTGAAGAGAAGTCAGAAATATAGACATTTTATAACATTTCTTCATTTTTGAAACATTGTTATGCCAAACAAAACCCCAAATCTTTCTGATAGGGAGCCTGTATGTAACTCTATGCTATGGATATCTGTATTACTCCAAACTACAACAGGCATCTGGATTGCATGTCTGTGTTAATTTCCTCTTCTGTGTTTTCTGCAATTTGTGCTCTGTGAGTCTATGTTTTTTGTTATTTTGTTATTTTTTGTTTTCCTCAATAAGGCTGTAAAGTTTCTGTGGGCAATTCATATCTTCTGTATTCAAACCCAATTAATCTTGGTAAATTGTACTTGCTTGTTTGTCTAGTTGTATGGCTCTTAAATTTCAGCATGGGTCAGTGTTAATAGAGTTGCTTGTTAAAAATGCTGATTTGCCCCAGCAATTCCACTGCAAGGTACACACCCAACAGAAACGTGTACAGATATTCATCAGAAGACACCCACTAGGATATTCATAGAAGCATTATTTATAATAGCTACAAGTTGAAAGCAATCCAATAGCCCATCATCAGTCTCAGAATAAATCTAAAAAATATAAATACGATAATATAATAAAAACATAGCACAATGAAAATGAATGAACTGTAGTGATATGTAGCAACATGAATGAATCTCACAAATCATAATATTGAGCATATAAGAAGCCAGAAAACAAAAAAATACAGTTTACACTTATATATATAAGTAAATCCACCTGCAATGCAGGAGACCATTTCAATTCCTGAGTCAGGAATATCTTCTGGAAAAGGGATAAGCTACCCACTCCTGTATTTTGGGCTTTCCTTGTGGCTCAGCTGGTAAAGAATCTGCCTGCGATGTGGGAGACCTAGGTTCAATCCCTAGGTTGGGAAGATCCCTTGGAGAAGGGAAAGGCTACCCACTCCAGTGTTCTGGCCTGGAGAATTCCATGGACTACATAGTCCATGGGGTTGCAAAGAGTAGGACGTGACTGAGCGACTTTCTCTTTCTTTCATATAAATACAGGGATTGGCAAAACCTCATCTATAGGTTATAAGTCAGGATAATAGGAACTGTTAGAGAGAGGCAGTGACAAAGGGAACCAGGTGGGGGAGAGGGATTGATAACTTAGGGCTTTGGGATTAACCAATACACAGTAGTAAACATAAAATAGATAAAAAAAACAAGGTCCTACCGTATAGCACAGGGAATTATATTTAACTATACTCAGTATCTTGTAATAACTTATAACGGAAAATAATCTGAAAAAGAAAGTATATGTATATCTTTTTAATTACTTTGCTGTACACATGAAAATAACGATGCTATAAATCAACTATACTGCAACAACATTGACAGAAACATTAAAAGAAAAAGGAACAGGACACTCTGGGGTGCTGGCAATATTGCTGATTACATGGATGTTTGAAAATTCATTGAGCTGGACACTTATTTGTGCTTTTCTTCACGTTAACATTGCAGTGCAAAGTTAAACTGCTAATTCCAGGGCCCTACTCCAGACCAACAGAACCGCTCCCCGGACACTACCAGTGGGAGTCATCACTTTGAGAAAGCCACTGCACTAGAAGGAGCACACATTTCCTCCTCCGGAGGCTTTCTAGAAGCACTCTAGGCTAGGCCCCCAGCACCTGCCTTTCCTACTTTCCCCTGTATGTTCCCATGTTTTACTAGAAATAAAGAGTGACATAAAATTAAGAGGCATTATGGGTATGTTCAAACAGTGGCACTTGAGGCAACAGAGAGAGAGAGATAGTTCTGATGATGTGCCAGCTTATAAAATATAGCTAACTAAAATTAAATGTTTATGGGCTGACTAATGCACCATAGTCCCAGGGTGAAAAAGTCAAGTGTTCACCGTTATTGAATGTCAGCTGAATCCTGATCTCCCCAGGAGGAATGAGAGCTGGATGGAGGCCAAAAGGATGTGGGGCATTCACTGGAAGGAAAAGGAGAGATTCTGAGACTGGGGCAGGAACAGGGAACGCCCAGCACTGGAGAGGTTTTGGGAGCTGTGCTTTCAAGCTTAGTTTTTGTCAGTGTGAGAAAGCTGAGGCTGAGAGGTGATTCAGATGACAGATATTTACATTCTGTGCTCTAGCATTTAAGAATTCTGAAATCAACAGAATGTCTTAGGGAAAACAGAACGAATCCTTTAATAAGCTACAGGAAGACGAAGACTGTTATCTATAAGCTACATCTTTGAAGCCTCAGCTCCTGGCACCTTGCTTGGCACATCAGAACACTCAATGAATTCATTCATTCAATACCTATTTATTGAATACCTATTCTAGTTTAGGTACCATTCTTAGAAGTTGAGACAAAACAGACAGAAGTCCCTTCCAATGGCTTCTGCCTCACTCAGAGTCTAAGCTGGGGTCTTCACAGTGAGTGACCACCAGCCTGAATCAGTGGCCAGTAAGCTTATAATCTTATATTTAACTTAAGTATGTGCAGCCCTGCAATTCTGTCTTATGCATCATTGTCAAACTTGAAATAAAACTTTTAAGAAGAGAAAGTTTCTTCACAGACTTAGAGAATGAACTTATGGTTGGTTGCCAGGGCTAAAGGTCAAAGGGTAGGCATCATTAGGGAGTAACATGTACACACTGCTATATTTAGAACAGATAACCAACAAGGACAGGAACTCTGCTCAATATTATGTATGGATGGCCAAAAAGTTTGTCCAGGTTTTTTAAGCTGATTCAGGAAAACCTGAACAATATCTTTGGCCAACCCAGTAACAACTTAAATGGGAAAAGAATTTGAAAGAGAACAGATACATGTATAACTTTATCATTTTGCTGTACACCTGAAACTAACCAACACTGTTAATCAACTGTAATCCAATAAAAAATAAAAAGGTTAGAAAAAAGAGAAAGTTTCTTAAAATTACAGGCCAGCCTCTCCTATCCAGGGAATTCTTCAGGCAAGAATACTGGAGCGGGTTGCCATTCCCTTCTCCAGGGGATCTTCCCGACCCAGGGATTGAAGCTGGCTTTCTTGCATTGCAGGTGGATTCTTTACCTTCTGAGCCACCAGGGAAGCCCATTTTAAAATTAACTCACCATAAAAAAGAAAATTCTTTTGCATGACTTTGATCAGTTTTTCATTAAAAAAAATAAATAAATTTTAGTTTAAAAGGAACTTCAAAAGAAAAGAGTATCTACATACCATCCAAAGTCATCCTGTACATTCCCCAGGGCCACAGTACAATTTACTTAGAGACACTCTGTAAGGACACCAGGGATGGAGGGAAATGCTTTTAGGATGGGGTCTCCTGCTGGCACTTCTGTCAAAGGCTGGGGCAAGATTGTAGCCTGTTGCCTGGGGCAGAGAGGGGGCAGCAGATGGAGAAAGGAGCTGGTTCCTTCCAAGAAGCCTGAAAATAGACAGGTTGGTGCCAAGCTCTGGAATGTTTATATAAGACAGGAAACCTCATTGCGCAAAGGACAACTTTTGTCTACAGAGACCTGGCAACCAATTAAAGTGGTTGTCAAGCTGTGGGGCTTGGAGTCTTCAAAAAGGAGCAGATCGACAGAGTTTAAGATTTATATTCCAGGACTGTAGGAGTACCACTCTGAATACACAATTCACACAGGTCTGGCTAACTCTTCCCAGGTCCTATTGCTTTTTCTCTGCCTTCTTGAGTTATTACTCAAGTATTTATAAAAAGGGAGCATAACACTTGGCTGGGATTCATCATCATTCAGCGCAATCAACTTAACACTAAGCCCTGCAATATTCTGTAATACTGATTTTGTTAAGTAAGTGAACAGAGATTAGCGAGAAACAGACAAAATTACAACCAACAGCAACTTTTTATTAAGCCTTGAGCCTTGTTAAAGAGTTTTTACTGTTAACTTATGCCCAGTGACTCTATGAAACAGGGATCTCATGAGCCCGACTTTCAGGATGAGGGAATATAGTAAACTTAAGGAACTTGCCTGGCGTCACATGACTACTGGATTCAAATCCTGACATGCCTCAGCTCAAAGTCCCAATAGGCAGATGTTCAGACAACGGAGTTTTAAAGACAACAGGAAGACTACAAGGCTCTGAAAAAGGTTGGTCTATCCAGGGCATATATGGAAGCAGAATTTAATGGTATCTATCTGGTACTGGTTTGACTGAGTTGAGAACGTACACAAAACAGAGCTGTACACAATACTAGACCAACCAAGGGGTCCATGTCTAACAATGTGAGTGACTCATTAACCCTGGGAGACAAGGATGCGTGTGTTTGTAATTAGCTTCTCTGGAATCAGTGACACACTTGCCGTGGGTCTCAAGTATCATGCCACTGATGTCCTGGGAAGGGTGTGCACCAGTCACCTGGCTGTGCCTCTACACAATGGCGGAATTCTGGAAGACTGGGGAGAGAACTGTCAGTCCATTTCCCTATTAGTTGCTCCCACAAAATATCCACTTGGCTGTCAATTTCAACTTTGCAAAGATGGTCATGAGTGGAGGAAAGATTCCAACATGAACACTGTCATCAGAGCCTTGGCCTTCACAAATGTAACATTTCATGGTGATGAGGATGATGGCAGGGCTGGTTAGGTCCCAGACACTGTTCTAGGCATTTTTTCATGTGACTCATTTGACCTCTTCAGTTCAGTTCAGTTCAGTTCAGTCGTGTCTGACTCTTTGCGACCCCATGAATCACAGCACGCCAGGCCTCCCTGTCCATCACCAACTCCCGGAGTTCACTCAAACTCATGTCCATTGAGTCGGTGATGCCATCCAGCCATCTCATCCTCTGGTGTCCTCTTCTCCTCCTGCCCCCAATCCCTCCCAGCATCAGAGTCTTTTCCAATGAGTCACCTCTTCGCATGAGGTGGCCAAAGTACTGGAGTTTCAGCTTCAACATCAGTCCTTCCAATGAACACCTAGGACTGATCTCCTTTAGGATGGACCGGTAGGATCTCCTTGCAATTCAAGGGACTCTCAAGAATCTTCTCCAACACCACAGTTCAAAAGCATCAATTCTTCGGCACTCAGTTTTCTTCACAGTCCAACTCTCACATCCATACATGACCGCTGGAAAAACCATAGCCTTGACTAAATGGACCTTAGTCGGCAAAGTAATGTCTCTACTTCTGAATATGCTATCTAGGTTGGTCATAACTTTCCTTCCAAGAAGTAAGCGTCTTTTAATTTCATGGCTGCAATCACCATCTGCAGTGATTTTGGAGCCCCCCAAAATAAAGGCTCACACTGTTTCCACTGTTTCTCCATCTATTAGGTCACCACAATTAACCCCATTTTACAGATGAAGAAGGTGAAGCAGAGAAGTAACCTCATCCAGGCTCACACACCTACCACCTGGCAGAGCTTGAATTCAAACTAGGACAGGATGTCCTCACAATTTCAGTCTTCCTGAGTCACTGAAGACTCCAGATGTAGACTCATGTGTCATTCGTCAGAGGCATTAACTGAAATACACTTGCTATGAGGGACTTAGTGCCAGAAGCTAAACATTTAGGTAGTGACTAAGCCCAGCTCACTGACCAATATCTGAATCTCAGAAAAGTTCTGCTGTTTTCTGGTTAACTGAATGTGGACCTTTTTTGGGAAGGTTACACAACATGGTAGATTTAATAATTATGCTTTTAACTACAAGTGACAAAAATACCAAGTAATAGCAGTTTTTAAATTAAGACAATTTTCTCAAGTAACAATAAGTCTGGAGACAAGTGTGCATTAGTGATGTCTCCCCTCATGGTCCTGAGATAGTTGCAGTGTTTCCAAGCATCCCATCTTTACACCCTAACATTCCCTGCCCTCCTCCAAAAGAGGTGGGGCAAAAAAATACTGCCTCTTTTAAGGAGGAAAATTACTTTCTAGAATTTCCCCTACCTCGTTCCTGTCACATTTCACTGTCCATAACCGTGCCGTTCTTCAATTCCTAGACCACTGCGTCTCAACCTCGTTTGCTGACATCTGGGGCCAGATAATTCTCTGTGATGGGGAGCTGTCTTGGCATTGCAGGAGGTCGTGCAGCATCCCTGACCTCCACCCACTGGATGCCAGTAGCACCCTCCCAGTTACCATGACCCCAAATGCCTCCCAACATTGCCAATATCCTGTGTGTGTGTGGGGGTGGTGGTGAGGGTTTAAAACTCTCTGGGTTGAGAACCACTGCCACATACTAATGACAGGAGAGAGAAACGGATAGTCCCAACTGGCTCAGACCAATCGTGGTGCATCCCCCAAGGCTGGGCACATTGCTACCTGAGGAGTCTGTCTGAAGGAGAAGGGGTGATAGCTTTGGGTTTGGCAATTGTTCCCCTGAGAAGGAGGTTTTTCCTTCTTTCCACGTACTTCACAAAGCATATCAGAGAGATGAGAGCCTCAGCAATATCTAATCTGCAGCTTTGGTGGCTACAGGAAAACAATCAGGACTCAGGGTGGTCTGTAGTCTTCTTACTTAGAAAATCTACACCAAGCTGTCTCTCTCTGAATGCATTCCTTTCTTTTCTTCTTGCCCCACCTCCGTTAAGGAAAAAAAAAAAAAAAAAGGACAAACCTGTATTTGTCCAGGGATGTTTAGTAAACAAGGACTTCAAGTAGAAAATTCTTACATTTGTTCCCTCAATTATGGCTGCCTGGGACACTTAAAAATACATGTTGGTTAAAGTACAATTGGTCATTTCATGATGAGGACAGTACAGTTGGTCATTTCATGATGAGGACAGTCACTCCATTGTAAATATGATTACTGGAGGGTGCAAGTTTTAAGAACAATAGCTAACACATTTTGAGCATTTGCTACGTCCTGGGTGCTATGATAAATTGCAAGATGTGGATAAAGACTGTGAAGTAGGTGTCAGGATTTGGTTTTACAAAAAGCCACAGAAGTTCTATGACTTGCTGATTTGCACAGCCAGGATGATGAGGAACTAATCTCTGAACTCAGCTTGAATCATCACCCTTTGTTGTTTTAAAGCCATTTTCAAAAATTAAGATTTTGTATCAAACCTCTGCAAAAGAAAAAGTCAATTTTATGCTAAACACACATACACACACCAAACAAAGAACACCCTGAACTTTAAAACTGGATGTTTGACAACCATGGGTGAATTCTGTCAATTGGCAGCCCAAGGTCATTTCAATATTATGCTACCTATTTTCAAAAATTCCATCAATCTGATGTAGAAAATGGATTCAGAATTTGCAGTTCGAAAACACTGCCTGCCTTTAAAGGGTTACAGGTGTGACTTTGCTGGGTTTTAAGAACTGTTCTTCAGATCATGGTTCTCATCAAAGTCACAGTCTACATTTCTGTAAACATGTTTAATAGGAAAAAAAATTAAATGGCAAAAACAATATGAAAGATCATTCTAAATTTGGAAACAGTGGAATGAATGTTATGTTTTAAAGGCGCTCACTTATGAAAACACTAATTAAAAAGCACACACTGTATATCTTAGGGAAGGCAGATACTTCTTCAATGTTTTCCAAAAAAGTTTTTCTCTACCATCCTTTAGTAGTAAGAATGAAAGAATATTGAGCATTCTCAAATGAGAACCCAACTTTCATATTAAAGAGAAAACCCAGAGTCAATATGAAATTAGTTATATTAAGGGCTACAGATTCCCATGAAGGTTGAAAACTAATCATAGTGAAAGAAAATTCTGTTAATCTCCTTAAAGCCCTAGAGGCATAAAAACTTCAGGAATTGATTAATTTTCTTTTGCTCAGATACTTTATAATGATTCAGCAAAACAAAGTTATAAACACCTCAGCACTGAGTAACATTAAATTGGGAGCAGATCCGAACCTATCCCCTCAAGCCAACTTGCCTCAGAAGAGTCAGCAATATCAGGATATGCTTCAGTGCAAAAGTTTATCCTGAATTGATTGGAGCAGAGAAAACAGAATCATATATATGTATATATATATATATGTATGTATGTGAGTTTCGACATATAAATGCCTATTCCTCATCATATGCTCAGTGCATCCCCCCTTTTTTCAATGAAAACAAATCTGGTTCAAAATATTTCATTTGAAAACAAAGTCAATCAGATTTTGTAGAACTAAAAATAATAAATAGAGGGAGAGTGTACGTACAGACAGTTGATTCTCATTATCTGCAGTAGTTTTGTTCTAGAAAGTCATAGCAAACCCTGAGTTACTGAATAGCAAGTCATCATTCCTTGGGGAAATCTACCCTGCAAGTCTCTGGCCATAATATTATTGTTAACACATAACCTTGTTTTCTGTATTTTTGTTTAAAAACATCTTATTTAATATATATTGCTGATTCTGTAAGGCACATCAGATAACAAACACTGAAGCACTCTGTTGGGGGCCACAGTAAATAGCCAAACCACGAACTAAAAGCACAAAAATATGAAAAGCATGGTGCTAAATGGACTGTGAAAAGGACACTTGTTCAGAGGCTGAGAGCTCAAACAGGCAGTTACAAGCGTCTTTGCTTGATCTTATCAGGAACTGTGCCTGATGGAGACTCAGATTTTTCACTGCTCTGCACACATTGGCAGATTAAGGCAAACATGCTGTGTATTGGTTTTGGGGTTACAAATAAAGTCTAGTGAGTGGGTGAGTTTACAAATATGGAATGCATGAATAATGAACACTCAGTTTATGCATAGCAATGTGTGTGTGTGCATGTTCAGTTGCATCCGACTCTTTTTGATACCATGGAGTGTAGGCTGCCAGGCTCCTCTGTCCCTGGGCTTTTCCAGGCAAGCATACTGAAGTGGGTTGCCATTCCCTTCCACCTCCAGGGGATCTTCCCAATCCAGGGATCGGACCTGGGTCTCTTATGTCTCCTGCATTGGCAGGCTGGTTCTTTAACACTAGTGTCACCTGAGTGTCTGCATAGATGTAGGAAAAAAAAGATCTGTTCTCTATTTGCTGCTGCTGCTGCTGCTGTAAGTCGCTTCAGTCGTGTCCGACTCTGTGCGACCCCATAGACGGCAGCCCACCAGGCTCCCCCATCCCTGTGATTCTCCAGGCAAGAACACTGGAGTGGGTTGCCATTTCCTTCTCCAATGCAGGAAAGTGAAAAGTGAAAGTGAAGTCGCTCAGTCGTGTCCAACCCTTAGTGACCTCATGGACTGCAGCCTACCAGGCTCCTCCATCCATGGGATTTGCCAGGCAAGTTACTGCAGGTAAATGGAGAGAAGCATTCTCTGTACCAGGTTTCAATACAGTCCTTGGGTTTGCACTTCCAATCCTTGGGCAGGGAGCGGGTGGATTCTTAAAGGAAAAGAGAGGCCAGGATGAATCACTCCCTAGGACATAGGGGCTTCAGAGAGTGGGGAAGGGGAGGCTACTCTAGATTATGAATTGAGAGGGATGTTAACAATCAAGTGCAGCACCTAGAGAAAGCAACTGTAAAAAGACACTTTAGAGAAAATTGGGGACATTCAAATACCAACTGGCTAGTAAATGATGTTAAATAATTATAATCTGTTAAGTGTGATAATAGTAGCGCTGTTTTGTTGGTAAAGGTTCTGATATTTCAGAGATTCATACAGAAGTGTTAAAGGGTGAATGATGTTCTGAATGATAGGCATTCACTCTAAAATATTATGGAAAGAAAAAGAAACAAGAACTGTGAAAAACGGCTGCCAAATTAGTTCTTTGACTAAACAGTAAATTTCTCCTGAGTGAGTGTTGCCTAAATTACTTTTGGAGCTATGGAGGGAGTTTAGTTCAATTACTTTATATAGTTGCTATTATTTAGAATAAACATTAGTGTTTTAAAGAGAGAAAAGTAGAAATACATTAAGAAACAGTTGGTAAGTAACAGCTTCCGCTGAAACCTCTTGAGAGCTTTGAAGTAATTTATGATTTCAAGACTCTATACAACAATACTCAGGAGCTGCTATAAACTGAGACCTAAAAGCTAAGAAAGGAAATGTGTTCCAGGCAGAGGGAACAGCATATACGAAGGCTCTACAGAGCACTGTGCATATGGTGATCTGACTCAGGGTGGTTCTGTGTACCGGCCATGTAGACTTCACAGCAATAGACACTGTTAGGAGCATCTATCTCTGCTTTACTGACTATGCCAAAGCCTTTGACTGTGTGGATCACAATAAACTGTGGAAAATTCTGAAAGAGATGGAAATACCAGACCACCTGACCTGCCTCTTGAGAAAACTATATGCAGGTCGGGAAGCAACAGTTAGAACTGGACATGGAACAACAGATGGGTTCCAAATAGGAAAAGGAGTATGTCAAGGCTGTATAATGTCACCCTGCTTATTTACCTTATATGCAGAGTACATCATGAAAAATGCTGGGCTGGAAGAAGCACAAGCTGGAATCAAGATTGCCGGGAGAAATATCAATAACCTCAGATATGCAGATGACACCACCCTTATGGCAGAAAGTGAAGAGGAACTAAAAAGCCTCTTGATGAAAGTGAAAGAGGAGAGTGAAAAAGTTGGCTTAAAGCTCAACATTCAGAAAACTAAGATCATGGCATCCAGTCCCATCATTTCATGGGAAACAGATGGGGAAACAGCGCAAGTAGTGTAAGACTTTATTTTTGGGGGCTCCAAAATCACTGCAGATGGTGATTGCAGCCATGAAATTAAAAGATGCTTACTTCTTTTGGAAGGAAAGTTATAACCAACCTAGATAGCATATTCAAAAGCCAACAAAGGTCCATCTAGTCAAGGCTATGGTTTTTCCAGTGGTCACGTATGGATGTGAGAGTTGGACTGTGAAGAAACCTGAGTGCCGAAGAATTGATGTTTTTGAACTGTGGTGTTGGAGAAGACTCTTGAGGGTCCCTTGGACTGCAAGGAGATCCAACCAGTCCATTCTAAAGGAGATCAGTCCTGGGTGTTCATTGGAAGGACTGATGCTAAAACTGAAACTCCAGTACTCTGGCTACCTCATGTGAAGAGTTGACTCGTTGGAAAAGACTCTGATGCTGGGAGGGACTAGGGGCAGGAGAAGAAGGGGGACAACAGAGGGTGGGATGGCTGGATGGCATCACCGACTTTATGCATGTGAGTTCGAGTGAACTCTGGGAGTTGGTGATAGACAGGGAGGCCTGGTGTGCTGCGATTCATGTGGTTGCAAAGAGTCGGACACAACTGAGCTGAACTGAACTGAACTGAGGAGCAATAGTTGATGGAATGGTTTGTGTGTTTGGGGTGGGTGGGGGTGGGGTATGTCTTTGCCTTACCAATGCTCTTTGGCCTAGGTTAAAGCCTAGAGCTTGGGCTCCAGAATTCTCACAAAGCAGATGGCAACCTGTCAAGGTTTGGAAGGCCCACCTCAAAGGTATCAGATGCTGTACATTTTCTCCTTGTGCCATAAATGCAAAAATATGGTTCTTACAGATACTCAGGTTTGGGCTTCCATGGTGGCTCCATGGTAAAGAGACTGCCTGCCACTGCAGGAGCTACAGGCTCAGTCCCTGGTCTGGGAAGATACTGCACGCTGAGAGGCAACTAAGCCTGTGTGCCTCAACTGCTGAGCCTGTGCTCTAGAGCCTGGGAACTGCAACTACTGAGCCCATGTGCCACGACTGAAGCCCGCAGGCCCTAGAGCCCGTGCTTTGTCACAAAAGCCGCCACTGCAATGCGAACCCATGCACCACAGCTAGAGAGTACTCTCTACTCTAGTTGCAACTAGAGAAAAGCCTGCACAGCAAGGAAGATCCAGCCAGCCAAAAATAAATAGATAAATAAGATACTCAGGTTTGGCAAAGCAATAGTAACTATCCCAGTCCACACTATAGGGCACGTTTGAGTTTATATATAAAGCTCTTCCTTCCAAGCATTCCTAAGCTTTGAGGAATGGTAGACACAGTGGGTATTCCTAGTCCCAATTTTCAGAGTAGGAACCTAAGGTTCTGAAATGCCAGGTGTCTTGACCTGAGTCACCCAGTTAATGACTGGAGAAGCCAGGATGTGAAGTTGGGTCTCTTCCCACTAGATCATTCATAAAACAGTAACTTCATGAAAATGCTTACTGATCTTGTATGATTCTGTTGACAGTGAAAGCTGAGGTTGTAAGATGGGTAAGAGCCAGTCCTTCCTCTCACAGTCTTAGCCCCGGTAGTTCTCTGCATTTCAGCACAGTGTCTAGTACACTGCAGCGGATTCCAGAGCAACAGATTCTTGGGTCCTTCCACTGACCTTCTGCCTTTGCAAACAGTTGCTAGGTTCTGTCAGACAGGTCTGATATTACATATTAATAGTGAAAACCACTGAGGTGATAAGAAAGAATTGCCTATTGGCATTTCATAATAACTAATTCTCAAATTTAGAAGCTTTAGGCAACATGTTTCAGGTTTCCTTTCTCGTCCTTTTCTAACCAACATTTCATACAAACGCACATGGGGTTTAAGAAGAGGGCAAGTCCACACTTGTCCCCTACCTCAGAGCTGTTCATGGCTCCCTGCTTTCTAAGGCAGAAGTGGTAACATGATGGGTTTACAGACCAAATCCAGCCCTCAGGTTAAATCCGGCTCACTGACACAGGAGTGGGGCCCTCTGCCTTACTGGATCTTCACTGTATTTTAAACTTGAATTAGTTACTTTGGCCATCTGATGCAAAGAGCCAACTCACTGGAAAAGACTATGATGCTAGGAAAGATTAAGGGCAGGAGGAGAAGTCAGTGGCAGAGAATGAGATGGTTAGTGGCATCATCAACTCAATGGACATGAGTCTGAACAAACTCTGGGAGATGGTGAAAGACAGGGAAGCCTAGCATGCTGCAGTTCATGGGGTTGCATAGAGTTGGACACACCTTAGTCACTGAACAACAACCAGCACCAAAATTTACAAAAAGGGAGAGTGGCATGTAGGGGTCTGGATGTCACCTTCTGTTGAAAAATGGGAAGATCCGGCAAGGCTAGTCCTGTGTTCTCCTGTGGTAACAACTGGCTGGAGTATGGAGTGGCCTCTTTGGGCAACTCAAATGCACTCCTATTTGCCACGGGTCACACCATTCCCTGTTGTCCCTGGGCCACTGACTGATTCACATCAACTGCCTGGTGTTGGCATTCATGTACAAAACCTTAGGACTAAAGGGTCAAAGAACGTTTCCTTTGTCCTACATTCACAGCCCATGGCCCTCCAGCACTGGTCCCGGTTCACTTCTCCCGCTTCATCTCCAGCACACTTTGAGCTTTATGCTTTGGCAATAAGGAGATGATTTGAATTTCCAGAAAACAGCATGTCTTTCCTTTCGTGTAATGTCCTTCGCCCTTTTCTCAGTTCTGGGAAGCATACTGAGCCTTCAAGTCTCAGTTTAGGTACCAACTTCTCCAGCAGGCGTTCCCTGATGCTTAGGGTTGGATAAAGATCTCTTTATGTTACCCTACTTGCTTGCACCTCTTTAGCTGACAATTTGAGATGACTGGCTTGTCCAGCTGTCTTCCCAGTTGGGAAGTTCCCTCACCTACCCATACTCACTTCTGTATCCCAGTACCCAGTGCAGGACCAAGCACATTTAGGAGAGGATACCATAAAAAGTCAGTCAAAGACTCTGAGCCCAAGTGTCTCCAAGGGAAGAGGTCTTGGGGGTCCCAGAACGAGAAACTTTCTTTGAGTCCAAATCCCTTTCTGTAGCCTTTCCTTCCTTTTCTCTCTGTGTCCATTTCAAGGGCCCCTGACTATGAAGGAAAACAAAACAAAACAAAACAAAAACCACTTGTTTTGGCTATACTGAGAACTGTGGACTTTAGATAGGAGATTAATTTTTTAACAATCAAGTTTTTCTGGCTTCCTGTCTTTGCACACCTGGCTGAGGTCAAGGTGGGAGTGTAGGTCAGCCACTGGGTGGCCTTCTGGCCCTGCTGGGGCAAGGCTGAGGAGACCACTCCCCAGGAAAGGAGCTCCTGGCAATCTGGGGGAGGAAACTACTTCAGAGATGCCAGCGAGAGGCCAGGATGGGTTAATAACTCTAATTGCTCACTGCCACTATTAATAATCACCTGTTATTTAGATATGAACTAATTAATTCACCATTAGTAAGTGGAGGTATTTAGACAGGAATTAAATACCTGCCTAAGGCCATCCTTCGAATAAAGGCAGGGAATGTGGTACTCTAATTTAGAGACTGCTCTAGGAAACTCACCTGGATGACAGGATCTGCTAAGGATGTTATTTATTACTTAGAAGAACATCCTCAGGGGGCTCCAGGGGAGACACTGATAGATTGCTACTTACCAGGAAGAGAAGAGCTTTTCCTGTGAATTATGCAGCTGACCCTGTCTCTCTGTGTGAATTGTTGGAAAGCTCAGAAGCAAATCTGTGACTTGCCTGAGTAAGTCTTCATGATATTCATTTTTGGAACAAGCCTCATTCCTAGCTCCCTATTCTTATTTTTCTTTCTTTTGGTTTACCCATTTTTTCTTTTAAAAAAGGTAACGTTCCCATCCTGTTCTTCTATAAAAGTAACTCATTTCTAGAAAATGTAGGAAACATAGAAATACCAATATCAAATTAGTAAAAGTTATTCACGGTCATACTTGGAGAGAAACACCGTTAATGTTTTAGTGCTCCCCCTCTTCTGTCCCATGGTGCACATATTTTACAAAATGAAATCATGCCACATATAGTGCTTTAGAACTGTCTCCCCCACTTGTTACCCATACACTTCTCTGATTTAGTAGATGTCCCAAAATTTAGTCAGCCAATACAGGATTGGTGAATTTTAGGCTGTTTATAAATTTCTCCATTTACAAAAAGAAATGTTTTCATAAAACACCCTTGTAGCTGAATCTTTATGAACATATCAATCCTTCTTGCAATTAAAATTCTTAGAAATTCTCCTCAGCTTCTAAGTTATGTCATTCTTGATTTACTTAGTGTATCCTGTTGATCACCTTTACTTTGTGGAACAAGCAGAGACATAATTAAGGAGAGAAAGTCAGACACGCCTAATCTCTAGTCCTCAGATTAGCAGAGGCTCAGCACAGCTATCCATCCATCAGCTGGGATTAGTGCATGGCCTTTACATTCAGTTTTTCTTTGAGGACTCAAGATAAAAGAAACCAAGAGATGTTCTCTGTCTTCAAAAGGTTTAAATTCTACTAAGGGAACAGATGAGTGATAAGATGTGCACCAAGTTACCAAATACAAGTTGGAAAAAATGTCTGTCTACAAGAAAGTAACGTGGTATCTGAAAAGTGCCAAAAGCAACAAGTCAAGAAGGCTGGTGGTGGCATCTAGCAGGTATTTACTGTACCAAGTGCTGTGTGCAAATACAGAGGAGATTAAGACACTGAGGAGCTCAAGGTCTGTGGGGGTGAATGGGTGAAAAAGAAGGGGTCCCACTGCAAAACAATGAGGTAAGTATATCAGAGAAACACACAGGATGTTCTAGAAGCTTGGAGGTCAGCTTCTTAAAGAAGAAGAGGGGACTGAAATAGCCTTCCAAGAGTGTAGCCTAGAGAACACAGAGGAGAATGCCAGAAGAGAAGCAAGAGTGTCTTAGTAACAAACAGATCTTTGGCGGAGAGCAATGGACTCAAACCTTTGACTGTGACCCACACCTAAGAAATTCACTTAAAATCTTAGATAATCTACTATAGATTCGTTCTCATACAGAGGTGAAATACAAGTCCATGTATCAATTCCTTCTTTAAAACAGGCAAAAATACTCTCTTACTCTCTATTTTAATTCAGTAAAAGGGAGGAGGGTTGCCACCCACTACATTGCTAGAACCCACTGGAGTACACTGACAGTTACCGGCCTAAACTTAAAGTGGGCTTAGTGCCTGATAAACACAAATTAAATGGGGTGGTGGCTCAGACTCCAAGTCTGTGAAACAGATCAACCTGGTCAGGAAAAAGCCCTCTTAGTATGAAAATCAAAGTGTGAATTGGTTTCCATTGCCTTGGAAAAGTGAGTCAAGAACTTGGTATTTTATTCTTTCGTGGGGTGTACCGAAAGCTGCCTCACTCTTTGTTACATAGAGCTAGCGCTTGGGAAGAATTGACCAGTTTTCATGTAAACTGCTCCCAATCTCTTTTTAGAGGGATCCAGGCCTTGCAGAATGGCCCCTATGAATGGTGGGACAGGGTCACAGAGTCCTTAAAATAGTATAGTATTAGATGGGTAGCTCCACTGGTAAAAAATCTGCCTGCTGTGTAGGAGATCCCAATTCAATTACTGGGTCGGGAAGTTCCCCTGGAGAAGGGATAGGTTACTGACTCCAGTATTCTCAGGCTTCCCTGGTGGCTCAGGTGGAAAAGCATCTGCCTGCAATGTGGGAGATCTGGGTTCAATCCCTGGGTTGGGAAGCCTCACCTAAAGAAGAAAATGGCAACCCACTCCAATATTCTTGCCTGGAGAATCCCTATGGACAGAGGAGCCTGGCAGGCTACAATCCATGGGGCTGCAGAATCAGACACGACTAAGCAACTAAGCACAGCACAGATTTATACTAATGACTAGGTCCAACTTGAATCGCTCAGAATCCAGAGTTGGGCTAATTTTGGCACAGGGTGCGGTTAATGACCTGAACTCCCCTGGGCTCAGTTATCTTGGCATAGTGGCTGTGCTTTAGTGAAAAATGGGTACATGTGGGAATGTAAAGGGTAAAAAGCTGTAACAAAGCTCCAAAAGAGATGTCAACGCACTGCTTCAGAAGGCGCTTGGATCAGTCAGTACCTGCTAAGTAACGGCATACCTGCAGGTGCAGGGACGGTCTTCAACAGCGACCTCGTGTGTTCAGGGGAAGCAATGGCAGTAAGTGATCAATGTAGAGGTTCTTTGTTGAAGAGGAGTAACTCCTTCCAGACTCAGGAAGATTCTGGGGTTCTTAGACAGTCGTTCATGTGGGACGATGTCTCAAACAAATGCTACAGAACATTCTGCCATTATGGCAAGATTAATTATATAAAAAAAGATGTGACCAGATTTGAACTCTGAGTTTGGAGTCACCACAGTTGCCTGAGTCCATCTTACTGAGCCCTTATTCTTAAGCATGGCACCAGTGTTCTCCAAGTCTGGTCCCACGACCAGGAGCATCACTAGGGAACTTGTTAAAAATGAAAATCCTCACCACTCCCTCCAACTCCCCAAAAACTGAATCAAAAGCTCTTGGGATGGGGCTCGACAAGTCTTATTTGACAAGCCCTCTGAATAATTTGAATCCCACTAAAGCCTGACAATTATTGCTTATTGGTCCTCCCCCTCCCCACCTTTCTCTTCTTTAATCCTTCTAATCCTGTACCTGGGCTGGCTGCTGAAATCAAGACAATAGCTGAGACAAGTTCATTAGAAGTTGGAAGAGAGCACTAAGCCACTGCTGAAGACCTGGGACTTAGTTTGGTCCTGAGAGCTAGTAGAAGTTGACCAGGCAGAGAAAAGACATGAGGGTAACTTAAGTGGAGGAAGAGAGGGGCATTAGTAGAGGGAGGGAGGGATGAGGCATGCTACAGGACAGGCAGGTAGCTGGTGCGGCTGCAGGGGAAAGCGAATCTTACCCTGTAGATAGGCAACAAGGCTGCGGAGGTGGTTTAGGGTTAGACTAGGGAGGGCCTGAAATCTAGGTTTAGGTGATAATGCTTTATCTGGTACACAGTAAGGGGGCACAGGAGATTTTGAGCAAGAGAGATCTAACATGGCATTATTTTGGGGAAATCTAAAGCAATAACATACTCAACTGTCACATACTCTGATTTGTTTTTTCTTTCCTATTTTCTTCTGTACTCATCTGTTTTACTCTTTGAAGATTTTTAGTTACGGCTCACTAGCTACAGTTATGGTTTAGCTGGGCTTCCGAGTCGGCTCAGTGGTAAAGAATCTGCCTGCCAATGCAGGAGACACAGGAGATGCAGTTCGATCCCTTGGTTGGGAAGATCCTTGGAGGAGGAAATGGCAACCCACTCCAGTATTCTTGCCTAAAAAATCCCATGGATAGAGGAGCCTGGTGGGGGTCACACAGAGTCGGACAGACTGAGCACGCACACACACACCTATGCTTTAGCTATCATTTCACTTTCCACGAATGATTGGGTTCCAACCCAAGGTTTAAAAACACTGCATGAGAATATACTACTTTACAAAGAAAGAGCCAGCTGATGGGAAATAGCAAGACAGAACAGATGGCATTTCAGCACATAATTGTTGTGAGCAGGTGAAAAGCGTCATGGTCAGGCATTTGGCTGACACGGCCAGCTCCATAATGACTGAGCCCATCTCTTCCCGAGAGTGTCTGACTCCACTGTCTGAGCTCTTGACTGCTGAGCTGTGGTGAAGCATCTTCTGACCTTCTCACCAGAGCCCTCTTCTCCTCGATGTGGTCTTCTCATTTGGAAACTGACAGTAAGAGTGGCTATTATGTCTGGTCAAACTCTTCTCTCCTTCATGAATGAAAACTACTTTCACAAGTGAAGGGAACAGGCGCCTGTGAGGTATAGTGGATCCAGGATCTCCAGTTCTCAGAGGGGAGTGGGTTAGAGCCCCTCCTTACTTTGCTGAAGGCTGAGGACAGCCCTGTTGGAAGGAGCATGAGGGTGAGTGCTATTCTGTCCCATTTTCAGGATGTGGATGTCTTGTCATCCTTTATACGCCAGCCACATGCTTGTCCCTTTGTTTTCTTCAAAATTTTATTATTTATTTTTACTTTTTAATTTTTGGGCCATGCTGTGAGGCTTGTGGGATCTTAGTTCGGGGACCAAGGGTTGAACCTGCACCCTTGGCTCTGAAAGCTTGAATCCTTAATTGAGGTATAGTTGATGTACAATATCATATAAGTCTCAGGTGTACAACATAGTGATACATAATTTTAAGGGTTTTACTCTGCCTATAGTTATTATAGAATATTGGCTATCTTCCCTGGGCTCTACTATGTGTTTTTGTAGCTTATTTATTTTATACATAGCACTTTGTACTTCTTCCTCCTCTACTCCAATCTGGCCTCTCCCTCTTCCCCTTTCCTCATTGGTAACCACTAGTTTGCTGTCTCTGTGAGTTCATTTCTTTTTTGTTATATTCACTAGTTTTCTATTTTAGATCTTGCATATAGGTGATATTATACAGTATTTGTCTTTATCTAACTTATTTCACTAAGTATAATACCCTCCAAGTTGATCCATATTGTTGCAAATGGCAACACTGAATTTTTTTTTTTTTTTTTTTTTACAGCGGAATGTCCCGTTGTCTTCTAGAACTTGCCAAGCACCTCTCTGCTTCTGGGTCTTTGAAGCAGCGCTCTTTCCCAGGTCTCAGCTGAGAATGTCCTCTGCTCAGAGTCGCCCTTTCTGACCCCCCCAGGTAAGCAGCTCTCTACCATTGCCCTCCGATTAGTTCTGGCCATTGTCACATGCGTACTTGTTGGTTTACTTGCCTGTCAGACTCAGTGATAGAATGTAAGCTCTACAAAGGCAGAGAACAGGCCAGCTTGCCTTATTCATGAACCTCCTTCCTGAATAGCACTTGGCCCTGGATTCTCAGTAAATATTTCTTGCACCACTGAAGACATCAGACAGGAGATCTTTCAAGATTCATGCCCATGGCGTGAACTTGGGTAAACTCTTTCTTGTCTGGGTCTCAGTTATCTCATCTGTGAAATGGCCTCGAGATGACCTCTAAGCTTCTTTCCAGCTCTGAAATTCCCCAGCTCTGTGATCTGACATTGGAAACGTTTGCGCCCCACCCTGTGCAGTTATTTTGCTTTTATCACCCAAATACTTCTTTAGAAAAGGGGGTGGGGCACTGCTACTAGAACCTTCATCCCTTTTTGAGCATTTGGGCAGTTTTCCAATTCTTGTAATTAGGTTAGAAAGTGGCATTAACTGAGCTATTGATTCTGGAGTTTCGGGCCTCTGTTGGTGAGACCAAACCCATAGGCTCGCAGTTTGGTGTTATTTTTTCTTTCTCTTTTCTTTGGGCGGGTGGGGGTGATCATTGTGGGATTATAGGCCAGTCCCTGAATCAACAATTCCTTCAGCCTATAATAAAGCTGTATTTTTAAATTTTGCTTTTGACTTTAATTGCAGCCAGGCATGAAACGAGAGAATGAGGGTGCCGTTCCAGATGAGTGCACATTCAAAATCATTCAAACTCTTACTTGGATGAGGAGAGGCAAATTAATAATGAGAACAAACAGGCCTTTGGAATTGGGCTCCCTCCTCCTCCCTTCTTTGTAAAATGGAATCCTTTTCCTAACAGTGATGAAGGAAAAAACACCAGAGTGAACACACTGCAGAAGGCACTGGCGCAGTTGGTTCTTTTGGTCTATGCAGACCTCAATAAAGTAAAGGCTAAACTATGTACGTAATAAAACCAGATAACTGAACATTCATTCATTCATTCCTTGAAATTTGTTTCTTTGGCTGTGCCATGCCATCCTGTGGGATCTTAAGTTCTCTAACCAGGGATTGAACCCAGCCCATGATGAATCCTAACCAACGGACAGCCAGAGAATTCCCACACTAACTCGTTCTTTCTTTCTCTCACCCAACAAGTGTTTGTTGAGCTCCTATGCTGTGCCAGATTTTAGACTGGGTATGCAGATAAAACAGTGAATAAGACAGATACAATTTTCAGCATAATACAACAAATACTACTCATGACAATAAAAATAACTGTTATTCATACTTAAGGCTTCCCTGGTGGCTTAGATGGTAAAGAATCTGCCTGCAATGCAGGAGACCCGGGTTCGATCCCTGGGTCAGAAAGATTTCCTGGAGGAGGGAATGGCAACCCATTCCAGTATTCCAGTAACAGTAACTGTTATTCATACTTAATAGGTTCGTGATTAACTGCATTTAATAACTTTTCTCAGTTAGTCCTCATGATATCTTTAGGAAGCATGGATATCTTTAGAGATGGGAAAACTGAAGCCCAGGGGAATTGAGTTGTTGAGGATCAGGTGGCTGGAAAGGGACCCACGGGGACGGCTCTGGAGGCTGCGCGCTTAAGCGCAGATCCAGATGGTGAGCAAATGGATGGTTCAAATGTGATTTGGGAAGAGCTGAGCTAGCAGACAGAGAAAGGGCTGGCTCATTTGAGAGCACTTCGAATGCAGAAATTGCAAGACCAGGTGATAACTTGAGTCTCCATTTTTCAAATCAGGTGGGAGACTAAACAACTTTGGCTCCTTATGATAAGAGGTAACTCTCCACTTTGTGCTGTGTGGACAAGGTTACACATGAGAAAATGAGGGAACCCTCTGCCCCGTGAAGTCATCTTCCCTGGTGGCACAGTGGATAAGAATCCACCTGCCAAAGCAGGGCACAAGGGTTCGATCCCTGGTCTGGGAAGATCCCATATGACCTGAGAGGAGCGACTAAAGCCCGTGTGCTACAACTTCTGAAGCCCAGAGGCCTAGACCTGTGTCCACAACAAGAGAAGCCCGTGCCCTAAAACCAGAGCACAGCCCCCGCTCACTGAAACTACAGAAAGCCCGCTCATGGCAAACAAAGACCCAGCACAGCCAAAGATAAATGACTGAAAAATTACCAAGAAAAAGAAGAAAACGAGGGAACCCTCTACCCTGTGAGGTCATCTTTTCTCAAAGACTCAAGCAAAGTCGATGTGAAGAACAAACGCACATCCACGTTTCAGTCTTTGCCACTGTAATTTACGCCATTTTCAAAGTCCCTCCTAAGAGCACCTCTGATAATTTACAATAGCATCTAGTCTTTTCTCTTTTAACTGCTGATTGTGAGTGATTTAGTTCACCATGTTTTGCTTTTGCCTTGACTACTGAGAAGTTCAGGGTGAATTTTTACACTCATTATAAATGTATTAGCCTAGGTGCCTGAGCCATGCTTTCTCTTCGTTAATTCCTATTATTTTCTACCTGGGCCTTTTTAAAAATTATTATTATAGGCATATAAATTTTTATAGGCCTCCAATGTTGTTTGGAAGAAGTGGTGTATAAAATGATAACTACAAATTACACATCTGAGAGTGAGGTCACAAGGTCTGGCTTCTAAACCAACTACATCCTCTCCCATCACAGGTCCTGAGATTCCCTCATTAGACTCACTCTCTTTTGTCAGGGCATCTTCTTCACAAGACCCATGAGAAGCACACATATATTGTTTTGGATGGAAACCTTTCTGAATTTACTAGTAAGATTAGTTTGTTGAATGTGATGTCACACTCAGCATGGTACAGGACTTGGGAGTGATGAGAAATAGAACAAGGGAAGTTATGGTAGATACTGGAGGTTAGGGATATTTTGCAGGTTAGAGCTTTGTGAAAGTCAGGTATTACCAGCATGGACTCAAGTGGGAGGAATGGAAGGAGTCTCCAGATCACCCCAAAGTTAGACAAGCATCATCAGCAGGAGAAATGGAAAGCCAGAAAACTGGTCACTCAGCCTTGTTTTCTGGCATTCTGTTGACACAGGCTAACCAAGACACACTTTTGACTGACATGAACAGCAAACCCAAAGTACCATATTTAGGTGACTACCCACAAAGAATGATGTTTAGAAGGCTTGGCAAAAGGTTCTACTCTCTCTGGTCTGAGTATGTTTTATTATGTTCCCACTGTTGGTGGCTTATTCATTGTATCAAGTCATTGCCATTTTGGGAAGTTTCTGCTAAAATGTGAATACCTCAGTGTTTTCACACAACACAGATGAAATCCTAGGAACATAGGCCTATGGGCTTGGAGAGAACTGATGGCAACCCTTGTATATGCGATACATGAAGAAACTTAACCACAGGGAGGTTAAACTAATCAGACCTAAATCACCAAGCCAATTACTGGCAAAACTTGGATTAGAATGCAGGTCTCTGACCACTAGTAAAAGCTCTCTCCATATTAAGTGATTAGAGGTTAGTTTACATCTGATTCCTTTCTACAGTTAACAGCTAAATAAAAGGAAATAGGAGCTCCAGAGTGAGCAGGTTTTGATAGGAAGAGAGAGAAGACAGACCAATAGTAATTATGAGGACGTGCTTATGGAGACTTCAGTCATTTTTGTGAACCTGTGTGGTGTTTGTGTAGAACTGTCCTTTGTCTACCCCATATGATTCTGGTGGGCCATCAGTCAAAGAGCCTACAGCTGGCTGACTCCTTACCCCTGAGGGCACATGCAACTAAGCCCAGTCAATCATAGGTCACCCCACACCATTTTGTAGACACAGGTCTAAGCAAGGGGTGACCTTCAGATCCACTCAGAGTCCCTCCATGAATTGGGGTAAAGGGAAGTCTTACTTCCTTTGTAAGATTATTTGGCTTAGAACTGCAAGAAGCCATATTTTTTTTCACATTATTTGGGAGAGCCTGAGGTATGAAGCTCACTCACAAAAAAGCAGAGTCTAAAGCAAAAAACAAAGAGCAAGAATGAGAGGAAGGTAAGGAGAGGAGGAGAGAAGGAGGGAGAAAGAGAGAGAGAGAGATAAAGAGATTGAGACAGAAAATACAAAAGCAAGCAAGCATCTGGAAGAAATAATTTGAGTAACTGGATCCAGCTATGCCTGAAGCCAGATACACTCCAGGACTTTTCAGTTAGTTGATGGGAGCCAACAAGTACCTTTTATTTTTTTCTGCTTAAACTCATTCAAGTTGAGGTTCTTCTTCTTTTAACCATAAAGATCCTATTTATAATAAACTTTTTATATAAATTATCCCAGTTGATTTTCTCAACTACCCTGTGAGATAGTTATCATCACGATCACCATTTTATGAATGTGAAAACTGAGGCTCAGAAATGGTTAGTGACTAGCCAAAGGTTACAGAGCTTCATGAAAGCAGCCTGTGTTACTCTTTATAGGGTTCTTTCTTTTTATCTGCTAAACCCTGGCTGTGCAAGGGTTTAGACTGAGAGGCCCGGATGCTAGCTCTCTTCTCTTATGGCCGGGTGAGGCACTAGCCATCCTCTTTGTGGGCTGTTTTTCCGAAGCTGGTGTGTTCATGCACCATTAGCGGCTAAGATAATGTTCACTTGATAGGATAACTACCCTTGGCCAGGAGAAGTGGGTTATTTGAAGGGCTGAGTTGGGCATGGTACGCTCACCACCAGTCAGGGGCAGGCGTGTCTCCAGCTCTGTGCGGGTGGAGGCCTTGCCAGCCATCCAGGCTGCTGTCGCCTCCTCCGAGACCACAGTAGGCCTCCGTGGGAAGCATCACTCTGAGCCATTCTCCTCTGAGGTCAGTGTGTGGTGCCTCTGGGAGTCTGTGGTCTGCATGTGGCAACTCAAGTAATACACTCCACCCGGGTGAGAAAGCCACAACAAAGCACAGAGGAAACAGTGTACCAGAACTTTCTACCTCACGTCTGCTGGGCAACAAGGCCTCTGCAGCCGGGATTTGAGCAAGGCCTTTGAGTTCACCTATCCGTGTTTCCCAGAGAATTGTGTTAAAATTCATAGGTGGGGAACTTCCCTGGCAGTCTAGGGGTTAGGACTCAGTGCTTTCACTGTTGGGAGCCTGGGTTTGATCTCTGGTTTGGGAATGAAGAATCCTCATGCCACAGAGCATGGCCCCCCCAAAAAAAATTAAAAAGGGAGATGAGACAAAAAATAAAATAAAAAAAGACAGGTGGGCTGTGACACAGCTCCTCTAAACAAAAGCTAAACAAAAGCTAAAAAGCCCTGACTCTCTGGATTATCTCCCCCGGCACTGGGGCTGAGGACACACAGACACATCCTTCTGCTTCTGGGGCATCTTTCCACACCCTCAGGGGACATGCCAAACTCCACACCTCCCTAATGAAGACACCTACCCATGTGGGCTGGGGTTAGATTGTTTTCTGAACCGTTTCCTTGGCTAACTTGGGGCATCTGCCTCAGTTTTTCTTCTGTGTTCCTGGGACCCATGTGGCCCATGTGGTCCAGCAGCACAGGAAGAAATGTCGAGGAGTTCCTGGTCCTCTGACTTGGGAGCACGTTTTTCCTCTGATGTCTTTTTCCTGAATACGGTTCAGCTTTATTCTTCTGATTCTTTCTCTCCCATCTGGTTTCTATCTGATCCGAGCAGCTGTTTTTTCCATTGAAAATAACACACTCACCTCTTTCTTCTTTACACGCCGTGTTTTCAGTTTTGAATTGCTTTTTCATCTGGACTGAAACACATGGAGGTGTTTTTTTCTTCTTCTTCAAGAAAAGAAGTACCTGTATTTTGATTTGGATATGTGTCAATTCTTTCAGCAGAACAACAGTAATGAATGTCTTTCTCCCCTGGCCAGGACGCCACATCTACGATCAGTATGCTTTGTGCTCAGATGGACCTTAAGCCATGACTAATATTAGCAAAGCACAGTACATATAACTTGGTCAGTAATGTATCATAAATATTTATAAAGACCATAGGAACCTTGCTCACAATGCAGGGGGATGTGCCCAAAAAGAGTTGAGCAGTATATGTCAGAGGTTTTTGGAAAATGAAGAATAGACAACCTTTTTCCAAATGACAAAATGCCTCCCTCTGCTACCCGTTTCCACCTCTTGCATTTTAAAGATAGCTGGGAAATTGAAGCCCTGAAATTCTCTCTGCTGATTGAAGAGTGAGGCAGAACACTTTGCCATGAGCCATAGAAGAATTTATTCCCATTTTAAGTAATGTTTACACTATTCACCACACCATAGGGAAAGGGAGACAGCGAGAATTTGAAAAAGAGTGAAGCTCAATACTTAAGACAGTGGCCAATTAAACCAGAGACAGCAGTGAGGCACTGGGGTTAGAAGGAGAACTGAACCCTGAGTCCACAATTTGTCAGCTGTGTGACCTCTTTGTCCCACTAAACGTCCCTTTCTGACCAGCGTCTCTGCACATGCTGTTCCGTGTGTGACCCTCTTCCTGCCTTTAGCACGGGGGCACCTTCATGTCTCTGTTTCGACGTCACCTCTTCAAGAGGGTCCTTCCCTGACCACCCCATTAATGCAGGCCTGCCATTTGCTTTGTTTTCATCATTACATGGAGCACCAGCTGTTGTAATGTTTTTATTTCCTTGTTTTCTATTTGTCCTCAGGTCTTCATAATGGTAGGGCCTGTGGTCCTTCCTTCCCATTAAGAAGAGAAAATAGACTTTTTTTTTTTGAGCACATTTAGGTTCACTGAAAAATTGCGTGGCAGGTACAGAGTGTTCTAATACATTCCCTCATATCCCAACTCCCTTATTACTACTATCTTGCATTAGGGTGGTGCATTTGTTACAACTGATAAACCAATGCTGACCCACTATAATTAACTAAATTTCAGAATTTATATAAGGGCTCACTCTTGGTGTTATACATTCTAGGTTCCACCATTATAGTATCACACAGAACAGATTCACTGCACTAAAAGTCCCTTATGCTCCATCTATTCATCTTTCCCTCTCTTGAACATCTGGCACCACTGATCTTTTTGCTGCCTCCATGGGTTTGCCTTTTCCAGAATGTCATATATAGTTGATTCTTAAACAACGTGGATTTGAACTGAGTGGGTCCACTTTATACATGGATTTTTCTATATTAAACAATAAATATTTAATACTAAATATTAAATACATGATCTGTGATTGGTTGAATCCTCAGACACCATACAGTGGATACAGGGGAACTTGAGATACAAAGGCCTAGGAGGTTAACTATAAATTAGACTAGAATTTTCTACTGTGTGGAAGGTTGACACCCCTCACTTCTGCATTGTTCAAGGGACAATTGTAGTTGAAATCAAACAGTAAGGAACCTTTTCAGACTGACTTCCTTCATTTACAAATTTCCTCCCTGCCTTACTTTAAAAAAAAAATTATTTACTGCTGGCTCTGCGGGGTCTTTGTTGCTGCAAGGGATTTTCTCTGGGTGTGGTGAGTGGGGTCCACCCTCTAGTTGTGGTGTGTGGGCTGCTCACTGCTGTGGCTTCCCTCGCTGTGGAGTACAGGCTCTAGGCGTGCAGGCTTCAGCAGCTATGGCTCCTGGGCTCTAGAACACAGGGTCAGTGGTTGTGGCACATGGGCTTAGTTGCTTCTCAGCATCTGCAATCTTCCTGGACCAGGGATCTAACCCATGCCCTTTGCCTTGGCAGGCAGGTTCTTTACCACTGAGCCACCAGGAAAGTCCCTCCCAGCCTCATTTTTAACCACTGTATTTTGGAGTTCTAGATACAGGAAGTGCCCAGTGAATATTTCTGGAATGAATAAATGAATTAGCTTTAAGCTGTCTAATTTGTTAAATGAGTCTACTTTATAAAGTTGTGAGGATTCATGAGGGTAACAAAGGGGAAGGACTCGGTGAGCCCTTGAGAATGGTGGTTGCTATTTTTCATATTCTGGGGGCATAATCTGGCTTGTGGTGATGCTGGTGTGTGGATGGGGAGTGCTTAGGGGCTGATAATGTGTTTATGAAACTCAGGCTCTTTTCAAAGCTCTGGCAGGTAAAACCTCAATTTCTGCATCAGCCTTTCTATGGCAGGACAGCCACTCCTTAAACTATGAGGCCCTTGGGAAATCTTGGGAAGGTGCTGATAGGATGTCTCTGGTCATTGCTTTCAGTGCAAAATATTTCCACTCTTTGTAATTATTCTGAGAGATGCTTCTTGCAAAATGATTCTGAGGCTCTGTATTTGAAATGTTCTTATTTCTTTTCTCTGACATGATCTTTAGTAACCCCAGCTTTTCCTGAAGAAAACCTTCACATGGTGATCCCAGTTCTACTTCCTGTGGGCATGGAGTGAAAATTCTGATTGCTGTCCCAGTGGGAACCTGATGAGTCTGGCCTGCTTGCAAAAGTGGGGCCTGCATGTGCAAAGTCTCTATACTCTGCAACTTGTCAACTGTCTGAAAATTTCAGATTGTTGAAACAACTTCTAAAATGTAAAATGTGAAAAGTATCTCATAAGGGCTCCTGTCCATATTTAAAATACTTCTGGGAACTGGAACATTTCTCTGATTTTTTTAGGCCAAGAAAGAAGTTGCGTCTTCAATTGTGATGTTTTGTTTACTTAGTGCCATCCATTTGGTTGCTTGTGGATGGCCAGGTGACTTCTGCATGTGTGCTCTGGCATTTTCTGGAGTGTTAGGACAGGGAGGCTGTCCTAACACTGTGTTGCAATTCATGGGGTCGCAAAGAGTCGGACATGACTGAGCAACTGAACTGAACTGAACTGAGGATCATTGTTTTATAAAAATAAAATACAACTTTTGAGGCATTTTAAATGGGTTGCGCTAAACAAAACTGGTTACAAAAATGTAAAGCCTTTGTCATTTTAAACAGATGGGGGTAAAAATCCATCTTTTTGCTCTTGCCAAAAGATAGTGATACATCTAAATAAACAGGGTGAAAAATTCTAAAAGGAATTTCCTTCAGGGAATAATCTTACAATATTTATAGGCTATCAATTCTAATATTTTAAAATCTCAGTTGTAGTTTTGCAACTTGCACATAAATGGGATCACTTCTTAAGACTTGACCTATTTGAAAGTCAGATGAAATCCAAAGGTGAGAGAAGTTGGCTATGGGTTAGCACAGGGGTTGTCAAACACTAATGCTTGTAGGGATCAGTGGGCACTTGTTGCTCATTAAAAGTGCAGAGGTCATCCCCCACCAAGATTCTGCCCTAACTGCCTGAGGTCTGAGATGAGGTCCAAATAACTTCATATGGATGCCAGAAATGTCCTGGGTTAGTGCTGTTTAAACTAATATTTACAGAGCACTGTTCTAAGAGCTTTGCATGTATTCACTCATTTACACCTCACAGTAACACTTGGAGGTGGGTACCTTTATTATCCTCACTTCAGAGGGGAGAAAACTGAGGAAAAGGAGTCATGCACCTCATGCAAGATCACCCAGACCCAGTTGGCTACAGTGAACCTGGGGTTCAAACTGGTGGTCTGGTGGCAGAATCCAAGCTTTCAGTCACATTGCTACACTGCCTCCTATGGGTTATCACTGCTTGCTTATTTTGAGTCTGGATGAAATATTTTATTTTTTAATTTTTTGCCTAAATGAAAATTTGCATCTTTCTGTGACCAAAATCAGCCATGTTATATAGAGTCATCAGCTGATTCTATGAAGATGGCCAGGAAAATAGACATAAGACCACTTAAAAAGAAATGGACACACTTATTAGGATGGCTAATAGTAAGCGTTGGTGAGGAGGTGGAGACACTGGAACTCTGGTGCATTGCTGGTGGGAATGTAAAATGTCACTACCATCATGCAAAACAGTTGGGCAATTCTTCAAAAAGTTAAACATAGAATTGCCATATGATCCATCAATTCCACTTCTAGGTACATCCCAAAAGAACTGAAAGCTGAGACCCAGGTTGATTCCTGTACACCAACAGCAGCCTTAGTCAGAAGAGCTGAAAGGTAGAAACCACCCAAATGTCTACCAATGGATGAAGAAAGTGAAAGTGTTAAAGTGTGAATCACTCAGTAGTGTTTGACTCTTTGCCATCCCCTGGACTGTAGCTCACTCAGCTCTTCTGTCCATGGCATTCTGGAAGCAAGAATACTGGAGTGGGTTGCCATTTCCTTATCCAGGGACCCCAGAATTGAACCTGGGTCTCCTCTATTGCAGACAGAACCTCTACCATCTGCTCCCTGAGAGAAGCCCAGTGGATGAAGGGGTAAATGAAATGTGGTATATCCATACAGTGGAACATTATTCAGCCACAAAAAGGAACAGAAAATTCTGACACATGCTACAACATGGATGAACCTTGAACACATGCTAAATGAAAAAAGCTAGACACAAGAGGACACATATTATATAATTCCACTTATACGAAGTACCTAAAATAGGCAAATTCATAGATATAGAAAGTACAACAGAGGTTCCCAGGAGCTTAGAGGGTGGGGAGAGGATGCTGGGGAGTCATTGTATAATGGGTACAGAATTTCTATATGGGATTATAAAATAATTCTGGAAATACAGATACTGGTGATGGTGTACTTAATGCTAAATGTACTTATTATTAATGTATTTAATGCTATACTAAAAAATGGTTAAAATGGTCAATTTGATGTTATTTGTCTTCTATCACAATTAAAAGGATGGAAAAGGGAGACCATCAGCCAAATGAGAAGAGACAGTGAAGCAAAGGGACTTTGGATTTGATTCAGATTCTTATCTCAGCTCTTGGCATTTTATCTAGATAATCACCCCCATTGTTATCCATTTCAGTGTATACATAGACACAGAGGGGATAACTTTATAGAGACACTACTGAAATCCATCAAATGTTTATCTTCTCGTAGAGAATAAAAGTTATTAATGTTAAAAACCATTAAAAACCATTTAAAAACACTAAACTTCCAACAAATCCTAAGCAATATGATCCATTAAGATGAACAAAGTCCCTCTGACTCCTGGAGAGGGGCTCACCGCAGTGTTACTATGACTACAGTGGGTATTGTAATGACCCATTCATAAATGCAGGCTCCCCAATTATTGGCTCAGCCAGGCGCATGTTATAGGAAACAGAAATGTGCAACCTTGACCTCCAAAATGATGAACTCTTGCCAACTCAACTGAAACAGCAACTTGTAGACTGTATCCAGTGAAGTGCTGTGGTTTCAGCAAAGACAAACAGTACATAAAGTAAAGTTTGTTGTTCAGTCCTGCCGAGGAAGAGTAAAGTTCACAGGAGCTGAGTTCAATGCGTGTAATCAGATAGGACACCAAAGAATTAACTAGCATGAACCAGGCCACAGAATGTGACTGTGCATGGAGAGCACATTCATCACGGGGTCAGGAGATAGACTTTATGACTCAGGAATGAAGGCGTGGCCTCTGGTTGATGAAGGGAATGATCTCACTTGAGAAAGATCAAAATCATATCCTAGGAGGGCTATGGCAAAGGATAATATAGCTTATGGTGAACTCTAGTAAGTACTTTCTAGCACACGGCAGATAAATAAACTCAAAATATCTCTATCCTCTTCTGTGAGGCACTTGTCTTTTTCAACAATTAAACGAGCAATGTGCTAATCTGAGTCAGTTTATGACTTCTTAATGCTAGTGTCAACATCTAGACAGACAGCATCTGTCCATCAATAGTGTTGATGAGAACAGCTAGGCAGAATAACTTAGGAAAACCTTCCCTCTTTAAAAAAAAAAACACTTATAAAGGTGTGAATTACTTTATTTGGTTAAGTAAATGGACAAAGATATTATTTACTTTTGCTTTGCAGTTGTACACAAGTTTTTCTGTTCAAGATATAGCAAGAATGGACTAATATTTCTCAAATCTCTCCAACTGGTCATCTCTCTGTAACTACCACTGTAACCCCAGCCACCTTCATCTTGCACCTGGGCTGCTGCAGTAGCCTCCTAGTGGGTCTCCCTAAGACCAAATTGCTTTTCTCAATCCAGTCTGCAGTCTCCAAAGTGAGTGATCATTTTTAAATGGAGATTTCATCATTCCACTTACTTGCTTAAAACCATCAACAGCACCTCATTCCTTGTTCTTATAAAGCTTTAAATATTTACTAGTTCCTGCTGGATTTAGTCCCTCCCTAGCATTCTGGTGCCTGGTCTTGCCCTTGATCTTATATACCTTATGGCCCACCCCATGACCCCCAGCCTGCCAGCAACACCCCTGTCAGCCTCACCTAACACTTCCCAGCCTCAGAGCCTTGGCCAACGTTAGTTCCTCTTCCTTGAAGACCCCTGTGATCAGTTTTGAGTTGGCCACCTTTTATCTCACATGCATTGATAAGTTACTTTCTCAGCAAGGCCTTCCTGGGGCATCCCAACCAAATGAGATAGCCTATGTACTCTTTCTCTTGCTCTCAGGTCCCTTTCCTCCCTGACACTTATTATTGTTGGTAACTCTATTTTTATCTGAGTGATTACATACCTACACCTAAAGTCAGCTGTCTGCTGCACTATTAACAAGGAAAGGGCATTGCATATTAATGCATCTTCAGAATCTGATAGGGGGGTGGCCTGCTACAAAGGAGCTTCTCAATAAATACTTGTTGAATGAGAAATATTTAATCATAACAAGCTCACTGTGGTCGGAAAGAAGATGTAGGTGGAGACGTCTCATAAACAAACTACATGCATTTTTTTTTAGGACTCAGTTTTATTAGTATCTAGATACCTTGGTAAATTAAAAAAAATATGGCACTGGGGGAGAAATCTGATTAATCATTTCATTCATATTTAATATGACTTTTCCAAACAGATAGGCTTTGCCAGTCTTGTAAATAGAATTACAAAATATGCATGGTCGAAACACACACACACACAAATCAATTTTATCATTCCCCTCCTTTTCTGCTTTTAGTATTCATCAACTCATCATGACCAAGAATTAGTCCAGTACCTGGCAACAGGAGGAAATGAATGGAGGACGTGGGTAATGACTTAGAATCTCTCAGAGCTCCCACTAGACCCATACTCTTAGGGAAGTCAGAGCAAGAAGTGTAGAGGAAAGACAGAGGATAATAAAAATCTTTTCTAATCATTGCTTCATGTTTTCAGAACTACCTTGAGCAAGGCAGCCAGAATTGTTTAAAAAAAATGATCCATTTGATTGCTGAAGTTCTCCAAGAGAAAGTTATGCCACAGCATCCACAGGGATGAGATAAAGATTAAATCAGATAATACGTGGAAAGGATTTAGCCAAGTGGTCTATATCGAGGGCTCAATCACACTGTCAGCAAGGATTATTATCGTTCAGCAATGCTGGGCGAGCCTCTTTCAGTCTTTAGTCTTGGAAACTATACTGATTATCTAAGAACTCTTGTGGCCAAAAAATTTTTGATAAATCAAACCTAGCCTCTTTGTCATTCAACTGTCTTTGGTGACCTTTAATACTGCGCTTCCCTGCTTCAGTCACTTAATTGGAAATATTATCTCCATTTCCCCACTAGACCTTTGTGATAGTGAACTATCATTTGTATGATTTCTAATATTTAAGCAATCAGTTACTTTAGTATTGAACTCTTATATTTAACCCTAGCTGGCTTCCCTGATGGCTCAGATAGTAAAGAATCTCCCTGCAATGTAGGAGACCTAGATTCGATCCCTGGGTCTGGAAGATCCCCTGGAGAAGGGAACGGCAACCCAGTCCAGTATTCTTGGCTGGAGAATCCCAAGGCAGAGGTTCCTGGTGGGTTACAGTCCATGGGGTCACAAAGAGTCAGACATGACTTAGCTTCTAATACACTAACACACTGGTGGCTTAAATGGTGAAGAATACGCCTGCAATGCAGGAGACCTGTGTTCTATCTCTGAGTCGGGGAGATCCCCTGGAGAAGGGAATGGTTACCCACTTCTGTATTCTTGTCTGGACAATCCCATGGACAGAGGAGCCTGGCGGGCTACAGTCTACGGGGTCTCAAAGAGTTGTATACGACTGAGTCACTAACACTTTCGCAGTATATTCTGTACTTTCCTTAAAATATGAAAGTGGAAAGTAAGAAGTAACTACTTCATGTTGCCTAGGATCCTAGCAATTGGCCAAACATCTAGGCCTAGATTTTCTCCTCCTTTTTGTCCTAACCTCCGTGTTTGGGTAATTGCATCAATTCTACACTGTGTTTTGCATCTATCCCCAGAGTGTAGAAAGGGATGTCCTTTAATGATTTCCTTTGAATGGCTTTCCATCTGGGGAGGAAGAGGGCCCCTCTTGTTCAAATACAAAGGAACCATCCATCCACCAAGACCTTTCTTCTCTGTTAAGTATCTCTTGAATTTCAAAGGAGGGCTTGGAATTTCTCAGTCCCAGTCTCAACCCGCAGCTCCAGAACTGCAGTCTTTGTCTCTTTAAGACTAGAAACACTACAGGCAGTGAAGTAACTGTTCTTATTTTTCTTGGGTTCCAAACAAGACCAGATTCCAACCTGCTCATGCTTACCATTTCATAGTAACCAAGCAGTTTACGATAATCAGCTCAAGAATACACTTTCCTTCCAAACAAGGAGATGACTACCAGCAGCAACAGCTGTATTTTGCTAGTCAATCCTCATGGTAAAGATTTATAGTTTTCAATTCTGTCACTTGGTTTGCCAACTGTTCCTCTTCCTGGAGCTGCCCAGTTGTTTTTGAGGGGCCTTGAAGTGGTTTCCTAGCTATTTAAACTCCCCCTGAATGACAATGCGGCTTTAGAGCTGGACTGAAGAATGGAATTCCCTGTTTATATCCACAAGACTTCTCTGCTCTCCCTCTTTTAAACATATGCAGAGTCACCGCAGAAACTGGAACCAGATTAAAAGAAATGATGGCTTTTAAGGAGTCTGAAAAACGGTAAAGCTGAGAGCCGGCTCTGTGCTCTCGCCCTCTTCCCTTTCCGCGTTATGTGATTCATTTGCTCTAATCCATCACCGATTCATCATGCTCGTCCGTCAGAACCTTCAAAGCAAAGTCCACAGCTGCTTTTGCCATTTATCAGTGGGAAATAAAAGAGAAAGGGGGGAAAGTAAGGAAAACACATCACCCCGTTCCAGGACCTGGGATAATGGGTGTGAAAACAGGGTGGAGGGTAAGCTTATCTAATGAAACCCAGAGCCTTGCGAGGATGTGGAATCTTGAACAAAGGATTATAACTGAGAGTGAGCCCAGCAGTCAGTCTGCCACCAACTTTGGGGGAGAAAGCCTGACAGAAACAAAAGGTTTAGTGGGAAACTAGAGGAATGTGTACCAAATGATACCCACACTTTAGAGGAGTTTAAGACTCACAAATATTTGATGGAATTTGTTCTCTGTGACATGTCTCTCAGCTTGCTTTCAGCTGTGCAACAGAGCCGAGGCTGGGAAATAACGAATGGAGAAATTCACAGTTCCCATTTTCATAAGATGTCTTACAAATCACCAGCCACTGAAACATGCCTGGTGAGTGTCTCATGCATCAAGATTTGTTCGCAGGTTTGAGGATCAAAACGCAAGGGTTATCAAACTCAGTGATTCTACTTCTAGAAGTCCAGTCCATGTATTTATAATCCCCAGGAGGAGAGGCCAATCTTTGTGATAGCAGAAGGTATAAACAGCCTCAATGTTTACCAATAATGGCATAAGATGTAGTTACGAAGATGAGGAGATTAAGGAAACTGTGGATATACTTTGGAATCTACTCCTTCCTGTGGAATTCTCAGCAATAAAAAAGAAGATGTGCAACAACATGGACAAACCTCAAAACCAAAAGCGTACATACTGTATGGTTTTCTTTACAGGAAATTCTAGAACAGGCAAAGGTATTTTATGGCAGAAAAACCAATAGCTGTTTCTGAGGATGTAAGAGTGGGAATTGACTGGTGAAGGACATGACAGAAAGGACGATATTAATCCTCTGTATCTTGTAAAGAGTCTGTATTCATTTGTCAAAACTCAGTGAATATATACCTAGGATGTGTGCATGTGTCAAAACTCAAAACGCGTACTTAAGATTTGTGCATTTTATTATACATATATTTTATACAAAAAATGTAAACGAATATTGAACTCTAGGAAATGATACACTTGCTGAAGTATTTAGGTGAAAAGTATATTGAGGTCTTCAATCTTTCTTGAAATGTAGCAAAAAATAAGGTGGTTTGATAGATGGCTAGAAGGATGCATATTTGATAAAGCAAGCATAGTAAAAATACTAATGGGAAAACCTAGCTGGTGAGTCACAGTAAACTTACTTAAATTTTGCTCTATTTTGAGAATGGGCATAAAGCGTTGAGGGGAAAAAAGAAGGAGGAAGCTTTTCATGTCCTGATAAGGACTTATCTCTAATTTCATTAAGTGAAAAAGTAACAGTATGCACACAGTATACACAGTGCACTACCAATTGTAGGGAAAAAAAAGAAAGAGCAAATGCACAAGTATCTGTTACTATGTGCAAATAGAGGAGGGCTTAGAAATGGAATCTATAGAGGCACTAATCCTAGAAACCCTTACCTTAGAGGAAGGGAGGTAGGGATGTGTGTGTTAAGTTGCTTGAGTTGTGGCTGACTCTTTGCGACCCTATGGACTGTAGCCTGCCAGGCTCTTCTGTCCATGGGATTCTCCAGGCAAGAATACTAGGGTGGAGAGGGCATATATTAAAACATAAGGTAAATCATTTTATACCTTTAGATTTTGTATATTGTACACAGATATACATGGATGGAGTAAAACGGATGGACTACCGACTCAAAGAAAAAAAAAGCCATGAAAAACAATGTATATCTGAGCTGTCTCAAATATCAAGACTGATACTTGGAATTTCTTTCTTTCTTTCGTTTTCTTAACATCCATTTATTCACTCCATATTAACCAATTGCCTGAGTGCCAGGCATTGTGCCAGACCCTGGGGACAGGGTATGGAGCCAAACCCAGAGATGCTTCTTGCTGTCGCAGAGTCCGCTGACTGGTGGACCCAACTAAAGGCCAGGTACATGTCCCAGGGTGGCCTAACCTAGTCTGGGGTCAGGTGGGGTGGACTGCAGACGGCATTCTGGGGAGTGAGAACTTTTTGTGTAAAGGTTCTGCAATGCAAGGGAGCAAAGCAGTTCAAGTGCAAGAAGATCAGGATGGAGGATCCCAGAGAGAACACAGGCAGATGAGGTAGGAGGTGAGGAGACACCAGCTGGGACCAAGCAGTCAGATATTGACCTTTATCCTATTATTTAACATCATAACTTACTTTCTGAACTTCCTTTGTATAAGATGCATGTTTTCTTCTATACATACTTTTTTCCTCACAAATTCTAAGAGGTGTCAGGGCAGAACTTGGTATAGCTCTTTCCAGGAGAAATGGAGCATCTCACTAAATCTGGAATATTAGCCACTCACATCAACTTGTTCGTTCCACCTCAGGACACTGGCCTGACTTCCAAGGGCCAGAGCCTGCCTTTATTTGCCTGAGGGCTTTCTTTGTCAGTTGGAGTCCTCCTCACTCTGTGAGGTTCGCAGATGGGTACCCTAGAGAGTTAACGCCTCAGAGAGCAGTCCTCAACCAATGACTTGAAGAGAGTTGGGATACTTGTAGCCCAGCTTCTCTACTTTGGCTTTCACCAGTCTTTCTCCTTTTGATCACTGGGGACTTGGGAAGACTGGTTTTGATGAGTTCAGTTGCAGAATTTGAGCTGAGTTAAAATCTTGGGTCTTTTGACCTCATCTTAAGTCTTGTCAGGAGAGCACGTATTACTAGTCACATTTTCTTCTCAAGAACACAGCTGCTGTTTCTTTGATCTTTAGTTTCACTAAATACAAATCACAGAGGAGGCACTCATTTATAGATTGTCTTGGCTTCCACTTTCTGTCAAGATAGTCAACTCACATTTTTAGCCTATGGTCACTTTATACTCTTCTAGGCACCAAAACCAATATTGAAATTATCAAGAACCAGATAAACAGATGTCAAGTAGTCTGGGTGGATCAAAAATATTATTTTATGTGACTATTTATGAAGGACTTTCACATTTAAGCCTTTAAACTAAAATACATGCTCGGTATAGCTAATTCTCCACATCCCGTCTCTCACACTCTTCATTTGTTACTTTTGAAAAAAAATCAGTGAAATTTTCCGCAGAGATCAGATGTGAAGAAATCTGTGGCAGGGTGAAATTTTATAGTTTGGATGCTGCCTTTTTATTAAGGTGTCATTTCCTTTCCTTAAGAAGAATGAGGCTCTTTTAGGGTGGGTCTCTGTGAATGACTCAAACCCTTTTAGTTTGGGAAGTCCAAGTACCAAGATAATTTTCACGCTGGGATTACTTGTCCAGATGGTTTGAGCGCAGTTTTCTTGGCATGCTTATAAGAACACAGGAATTTTCAGGGGAAACAAGAGAACATAGTAGGGAGGAGAAGAGGTGGAGAGGATAAGTGTGGCTAAGAAGTCAGAAAAAATTTTGGATTCCACAAAATGGCACTGGTTGAACTGGAATCAGTTCCTAGTTATATTTGGCAATGGTAGCCCTCTGCCTTCTCCAAGAGCACAGACTTTTCTTTGTCACAGTGGGAATTACATGACTCTCCTAACAGAGGACAGAGGAGGAAAGAACCAGAGAGAAATTCGCAGTGCTGATGGAGGTAAGCATGGAGGGGTAGCAGAGAACCTCACTAGCAGGAAACCTGGGGTGAACTCCTGTATGCCTGTATGGGGCACTGAGTGAGGCAGAGAAAGAAGGCTGTGAACGGAGATAGCGTTTCAAAGAGCCGTCTTAGACCCCAAAACATAGTATGGGCAGGAGACTTTCTCTGATGGCTTCAGCAGTCACAGAACTAAAGTGTGGCAGCAGGAAGAATGCTGAGATGCCCCACAAGATTCCCCTGGTCCTGGTCAGGCAGTCAACTACTATTCTAAGCACTGCTGTGAAAAATTTTGGAGACGTAATTTAGGTCCCAAATCAGCTGACTTTAAGATCAGGTTTTGGTCCAGCAGGATCTAAGAAACTCTGCATGAGTCCTTTAAAGACAGAGTGGCATAGATGAGACTCAGAGAGGCCTGGAGGAAAGCAAACACCCATGTTTGTGAAATGCCCATGGAGGTCATATGGCAAGCAGTGCAGGCAACCTGTAGGAGCTGAGGGTACCTCCCAACTGACAGCTAGGACATCAGTCCTACAACCGCAAGGAAATTAATTCTACCAACAACTGGTGTGCTTTTTAGAGGAGCCAAAGCCCCTGATAAGAACTGCAAGTCTTGGCTGACATCTTGATTTCAACCAAGTGGAACCCTCAACAGGGAATCTAGCCATGCTGTGCTCAGACACCTCACCTATAGAAACTGAAAGATAAACTTATGGCAATTTGTTACTCAGCAATAGAGCAGTAAGTCACAGGACAATAGTTAGAGTCACAGTCAGGCAATCAGTGGGGCTTTGTGATCAGGAGGATGTTCTCTTTCTTCAAATGTCTCTGATTAAAACCCTGGCTCCACCAGTTACCAGGTATGTTATTTGTAACAAACTACCTAACCTCCCTAAAACTCAGTTTTATTATGTGAAAATTAAGATTAAGATGATAGGTAAGATTTTTTAAATGTTATGAAGATTAGAATGAAATAATATGTATCAAGTCCTAAATATGATGCATGACATTTCACAAATGCTCAAAAAGCAAGAGTAAGCAGCAGCAGCCATGATCATGCAACATAAATCATGTGTTAGGCCCTCTGCAAGGGGCTTCCTAGGATTCATCCTCACAGAAACTGCATAAAGATGAAATTATTATACCCATTTTATAGATGGGAAAACTGAGACTCAGAGAAGTTCAATAACTTGCTCAGAGAAGTTCAATTACTTGTTATGCACCTAGTAGGTGGAGGAGTTAGAATTAAAATATAGGGCTTTTTGAGTCTAAATATCATCAGCTGAACCTCTTAATATTTTAAGCTCTATTCACAGCAAAGAGGTCACAACTTTCGAGATTCCTCTTTGGAGGAGAATCACAGTGACAGGTTGGGATTCGGGCCTACTGAGTGTCTCAAAATGGAGCCAAAATGATTACCATTTCTTTAGCCATGGTCTCCGATTTGTAGGATGCTCTCCCCTTGTCTCCCTGCCCTCCTTGTTTGAGTATCTCCTACTTAACTTTAGATCTCAGCTCAAATACTACTTCCTCAAGAAGGCTTTCTCTGTCTGCACCATCAAACCAGACTCACTTCAACATATTCTCATAAAGTTTCCTTCTTTTATAATAGTTCCCACAGTTTATCATTATGTGCTAGATGAGGGGTCTCATCCAGGGGACATTTGTCTATGTTGGGAGACAGTTTTCATTATTACAACTGGAAGGGCCGGTGCAAATTCCATGAATAGGTCATCAGTTTATTTCAGTTCAGTTCAGTTGCTCAGTTGTGTCTGACTCTTTGCGACCCCATGAATTGCAGCACACCAGGCCTCCCCATCCATCACCAACTCCTGGAGTTCACTCAGACTCACGTCCATCGAGTCAGGGATGCCATCCAGCCATCTCATCCTGTGTCGTCCCCTTTTCCTCCTGCCCCTAATCCCTCCCAGCATCAGAGTCTTTTCCAATGGATAATGCTAAATATCCTACAATGAACAGGTTATAGAGTCCATACAACAAAAATTATCTGGCATCAAATGTCAACTGCAACATGAATAAATGCTCAACACCACTCATGATTAGAGAAATGCAAATCAAAACTACAATGAGGTAACACTTCACATGGGTCAGAACGGCCATCATCAAAAAATACACAAACAAGGTGATGGGAATGTAAATTGATACAGTATGGAGGTTTCTTAAAAAAAAAAACAACTAATAATAGAACTACCATAGGACCCACAAATTCCACTACTGAGAAAACCATAATTCAAAAAGACACATGCACTCTGATGTTCACTGCAGTGCTATTTACAATAGCCAGGACATGGAAGCCACCTAAATGTCCATCAACAGATGAATGGATAAAAAAGTTGTGGTACATATATACAATGGAATATTAGTCATAACAAAGAATAAATTTGAGTCAGTTCTAATGAGGTAGATCAACCTAGAGCCTGTTATACAGAGTGAAGTCAGAAAGAGAATAACAAATATTGTATATTAATGCATATATGTGGAATCTAGAAAAATGGTACTGATGAGCCTATTTGCAGGGCAGGAATAGAGACACTGACATAAAGGACAGACTTACAGACATAGCAGGGAAAGGAAAGGATGGAACAAATTGAGTGCGTAGCATTGAAACACATACATTGCCATATGTAAAATAGCTGCCTAGGAGGATGTTGCTATATGATAAAGGGAACTCAGTCTAGTGCTCTGTGACAACTCGGCAGTGGGGGCAATGGGGGAGGATTGAGTGGGGGGTTGGGAAAGAGGTTCAAGAGGGAGGGGACATGTGTATACTTACGGCTGATTCATGTTGTTGTATGGCAGAAACCAACACAACATTGTATAGCAATTATCCTCTAATTAAAAATAAATTTAAAAAAAAGAAAAAAAGAGAAGAAAATGAAAAGACAACCTAACAAATGGGAGAAAATATTCATAACTTCTATATCTGATTATAGAGAATTGTATCCGGTATATGTGCATGTGTGTTTGTATATGTGTGTGTGTATATATATATATATATATAACTTGTAAAACAGTAAAAGAAAAACCAATTTAAATATGGGAAACAAGTAAAAAAAAAAAAATGTCAGTTGCACCAATGCTAAGAAACCTGTCCTGTATTTATTTATATTTTAAAATAAAAATAAGATCACGATTATAGATCATTTGCTTTTATAATTAAAAGTGATTCCTGAACATTTGTTTATTCATTTATCTAATATTACTAGTTTTCCAGAAGCAGACTTACAGATATTGAAAACAAACATGGTTACCAAAGGGGAGACATGGTGGTGAAGGGATAAATCAGGAGCTTGGGATGAACATACACACACTATTATGTATAATATAGTAACCAACTAACAAGGATCTACTGCATAGCATAGGGAACGCTACTCAGTATTCTCTGATAACCTATTTGAGAAAAAATTCTAAAATAGAATGACTGTATGTATATTTATAACTGATTCACTTCACTGTATACCTGAAACTAATGCAATGTTGTAAATCAACTATATGACAATAAGATTAAAACACTAAAAAATTAATATTACTAGTATTCTTCTAGTGTGAAAATTTTTTCATGCCATCACCTAGCTTTCCATAACATTGTTCTTTTTAGGATGGCATGTCATTAATATCAACCAATTCTCTATTAATGGACATTTAGATAGATCCTTTTCCCCTGCTTTTTTTCTTTTGCTTTTTTCCCCTCTCTTTCTCTCTCTCTCTCTTTTTTTTTTTTTTTGTCTTTTTGCTATTATAAACACCACCATCATGAACATCTTTGTGGCTTAACTTTACATACATCCCTGATGACTCCTTCATTTGATTCGACCCTAAATGCTATGGAAATCACTTTGTATTGCTGAAGTTAACCAAGAACCCATGGTCAACAGCAAAACCACAAACATTTCAAGGGATAAAAGCAAGTGTTTGCCCCCTCCTAATAATGGTGATGGGGGAGCCAAGGCTGTAACAGAAGAGAGGCAGGACAGCCAATTCTCATTTGAGATGTGGTTTTCACATTGTCTAAACCTGCTGGGGCAGGCCGGCCTTTGGCAGGGACTAACTTTATAGGCTCTTTTACCAGAGGTTTCCAAAAATTCTCAACTACGTTCTGAGTTCCCAGTGAAGATTCTTGACATTCACAATGTTAAAGAAAAAGATGTGCTCACAGACAAATTAAGCCAGAGAATGCCAACTGGCTGGAGATCATTCTTTCTGTGTAAGGAAGGTAGGCAGCGCAGTCAAAGCCCTAAGTAAACAGCTTACAGAGACAAAAGACAAGGTGTTTTCTTTTCTGAGCACTGGAAATTCAGGAACAACTTGCGTCAGATTTTGCAACTCTCACAAGAGTTTGGCTATCACAACATAATGATTGTATTCCTGGAAGAGTCTCAGAACCAATTACCAGGTTCTTTGACCTGAAAGTCAAAGATGGCCATGAAACCAGACCAAACCAGGTGAGATTTGAAGACTGGTGGGGAGACAAACAGGGCTGAAATAAAGGTGATGGGGACAACAGGGCATCTTGGAAAGACACCAAAATCCTTCCGTCTCTCAACTCTGACAATTATTTGACTCTATGTGGACAGTTTGAACTTGAAGCATTCTTCAGGTGAGCACAGGACAAAGGGAGAAAGGATGTGTTCTGGTCAAACAAAGAACATATCTTGTAAATGTGGGAGGTGACTTCTGGCATCATGTTTTCAGGACATAAGGGGTTAAAATCCAGGAAGAAGCGACCCAACCCCAGAGCATTTAAGTTGTATGGTTTTCCTGGGCATAAAGGCATAGAAAGAGTCCAGGGGAAGGGGAGAACGTGTTGTTCATAAAATCTAAAGCTAAGCAAACAGTGCAGGTTGGAAAGGAAATGCAGTGTCTTAATATTGTGCAAAAGAATAGATGATAAATCTATTTAGAATTGACAGAAGCAGCCACGTAGATAATCCAACAAGCATTGCTCCAAAATCTGGAAAATGAATAATGTGATATCCTGCCCTGGCATATTTCTCTTTCTAAATATGTTTCCTATAATTTATTGTTAAAATGAATGAGCATTCCCTGAGCGGCTGGAGAAAGGGGACCCGCAGTTTGAACAGCACTAAGAGATGCCCCTGGGGTCAAAACATCCTTGTAGATAACTTACACAGGCATCAGCAAGAGTTGAGTGGGGGCGCTATCATCTAGGGTTTTGTCAAGTTATCAGACTTCTGAGCCCACTGTTGTCCACTCCTAGTTTTGGTGTGGTTTTTCCAGGGCCCTGCATCCTGCTGACAACTCAGTTTGCATTCCCTGACTGAGAAGACATTCACTGCATTTTGTTAGCCAGTTTTACTTTCTTATATTATCACTACTAGCTGAAATTTTCTTAATTAATTTTAATCTTTTAAAACTTGTATATAAGCTGTGAGGTTTAAAGGAATAGGAACGCTTCTGTTTTGCTTGCTGTTGTATTTTCTATGCCCAATAATACTACTTGGCTCACAGTTGGTGCTCAGTAAATTTTGCTAACTAAATCAACATGTTTTCATCAATGTACTTTCTAGAAAGGAAGTCAGGGCTCCCTGAAGATGCAAAGCCAGCTAAGCTCCTTCAAATGATTTCCAACCTTCACATCTTTCCTTTTTTTTCTTTTTTTTTTTTTTACCCCTTTTCAAATATTAAGATATAAATCACCAACAGTAAACTCCACCTCCCTTAGTATATGGTTCTGCAAGTTTTGACAAATGCATTCAGTCATGTAACCACCACAATCAAGATAGGAAGAGTTTCATCACCTCCCAAACCGCCCCCACCCTGAACCCTGGGCTATTTAGCAGCTAATCACTCTCTGCACCTCTGCCCTGGCAACCACTGCTCTGATTTCTGTGTGTACAGGAGCAAGTCTTTAGAATCTGGATTCTTTCATTTAGCATGATGCACTGGAGACTCATCATACTGTATCATTAACTTGTTCCTTTCAATGGCTGAGTCGCTTTCCTTGTATGGATGTATGAAGTTTGTTTATCCATTCCCCACTTGAGGGATATCACCTCATCTCTTCTTATATGGAAAAGTAATGCCTTCACAGTGGCTAAGAGAAGAAGTTTGGGTTCTGCTAAACACAGGACTGAATCCTAGGCTTGATACTTCCTAGCTGTGTGAACTTTGGGCAAGTCAGGGAACTACCATGGCTCAGTTTCCTCAGAAGAGTATTGGAGGAAATCTGTACAAAGCAGTGAGCAAAAGGTCTGGCAAATAAAGAGAGAGCAGTGAATGGCAGCCGCAATCATTTTGGGGTAGACTGGAGTGAGTTCCTGGTGAAACTTCCCTTCTTCTGATCACTGTACCAATTTTTAGTCATCTGGTCATTACTTAACAGGTTTTAACCTCAGTTTATTTCACTGAAGAGTGGGGCCAATAATACAATTTGATAGAGTTGCTTTGCAGGCTAAATGGGCTAATATATGTAACTATCCTAGTGTGGGGGTGCCTAGCACATAGGAGGTCCTCAAGGAACAGCAGTTAGAAAATGAGTGTTGGGACCTCTCTGGTAGTCCAGAGGCTAAGACTGCCTGCTCCCTGTGCAGGGGGCCTGGGTTCGATCCCTAGTCTGGGAACTAAATAACACAGGCTGCAACTAAAAGTTGAATGCTGTAACGAAAGATCCCACATGCTGCAGCTTACACATGTGCAGCCAAATAAATAAACTTTTTTAAGAAAGGAAAATGAGTGCTGAGATCACTTTGTTAATGTGACTCTTCTTTCATCTTCAGGGTTTGCATGAATAAGAAGGAAGCAGTGTTGCATAGGTGAGGGGTGGGGATACAGGCTCGGCAGTCAGACTGCTTGGATTTGATTCACTGCTCTGCCCCTTCCTAGCTGAGTGACCCTGGACAAGTTACTTCACCTCTCTGTGTCTCAGTTTCCTAATGTGAAGCATGAAGAAAATAACACCCACCTACAGGGCTGTTTTGGGAATTACATGAGACAGGGCATGTGAAGTGCTTAGAAAAATGCCTAGTACATGGAGTTCAATAAAATATCAGCTGTGAAGATGCTGCTGATTGTTAGATACTGTATGTGTCTGATTCTCCTAGATATCCTGAGCTTTAGGTCTCTATATCATCACAGAAGTGAACAGTTCTGGGCACAATGTAGGAGTTCAGTGTATGCTCGTTGAATTAATCTGAACTAACATTATCTCTTTGGGTCACATTATGATCTCAAAATTTCATTATATATATTAAAACGCTAAGCAAAGCAAATTTTCAAAGGATACATTCTGTGAAACTACTCGTATCACCAATGAGATTCAGAGAAGCAGTTGAGGACATATATTACTTATGAAAGAGGCCTTTCATTAAGATGACTATGTAACATTTTCCATACTGACACTTCTTTTAGAGAATCTCAGCCTTGATTTTTCTGACAGCTCTTTTACAGTTCACTTGTTTTGTCCTTCAGAGAAGAGTACATTCAATTTTTGCAATGACCTGGTTGCCTTTGTCTGTTTTCTGGTTCCAGGACTGACCTGCTGTGTGACTCCAGATAAAGTGATCGCCTTCTCTGTAACATAGATGCTCCATCAACTACTTCTGCACATTACAGAGTTAAATCAACAATTCCTGTTTAGTTGCTGGATATACATAAGGGAGGGAGGTGTGTACTAAGGTAGGAGAAGGCACTCTAAAAGTTACTGTTGTTTACTGTAAAGAAGTGAGGGATTTTAGACATTGACTGGGGATGGGCCTGTATAGACTATACATGTGAAGAAGGCAATGGTACCCCACTCCAGTACTCCTGCCTGGAAAATCCCATGGACGGAGGAGCCTGGTAGGCTGCAGTCCATGGGGTCACGAAGAGTTGGACATGACTGAGCGACTTCCCTTTCACTTTTCATTTTCATACATTGGAGAAGGAAATGGCAACCCACTCCAGTGTTCTTGCTTGGAGAATCCCAGGGATGGGGGAGCCTGGTGGGCTTCTGTCTATGGGGTCGCACAGAATCGGACACGACTGAAGTGACTTAGCAGCAGACTATACCTGTGTGTATGTCGCTATCAAGCTCACATTGAGGTCTCTTTATATATTCATTCATCCATTTTACACCTGTCAAGCATCTATTGTCTTGCCTAGTTATCAACAGGACAGTCTGCTCTGTGGGCAGGGTACAAAGCCCTGGTAGTGGGGTGGTATGAAGCAGTTAATTCCACATCACTTTCTGCTGCCATGCCAATGGTCAAGGATGCCTGGGGTCAAAACCAGTCCAACTGGAGTGAATCCTCTAAATTCTGGTGGGAACTGCCAGAAAAGAAACTCACTGTTTCCTCCTGGACTTGACATTAGAAGCAACTACTGGTGGCCATTCTGCCACCCAGGGGAGGCTATCCAAGAATGGAATCAAACAGAGGGAGTTGGCTGAGGAACAGAGGAAGACACACACACACACAGAATGGAAATGAGGTCCTAGTGACAGAGTATGCGGAGAAGGCAATGGCAGCCCACTCTAGTACTCTTGCCTGGAAAATCTCATGGGCAGAGGAGCCTGGTAGGCTGCAGTCCATGGGGTCTCTAAGAGTCGGACACGACTGAGCGACTTCCCTTTCACTTTTCACTTTCATGCATTGGAGAAGGAAATGGCAACCCACTCCAGTGTTTTTGCCTGGAGAATCCCAGGGATGGGAGAGCCTGGTGGGCTGCCGTCTACGGGGTCGCACAGAGTCAGACAGGACTGAAGCAACTTAGCAGCAGTAGTAGCAGCAGCAGCAGCAGTGACAGAGCATGAGGCCTGACTCCAAGTGTTAACTGAAGGCAACACTTCCTATGTATTTTCTACTGATGTATCTATTGATGATTTTTAAAAATTCTGTAAGCCAATCAGTCTCCGTCCCATCTGTTTTTTTGGGCATATGTCAGTTTGGGTTCTATTTTCTGTTATAGCTTCTTACTAGGTAAGAAAACTTGGGGTTACACAACCATCAGTTCAGTTCAGTCACTCAGTCGTGTCTGACTCTTGGCGACCCCATGAATCGCAGCACGCCAGGCCTCCCTGTCCATCACCATCTCCCAGAGTTCACTCAGACTTGCGTCCATCGAGTCAGTGATGCCATCCAGCCATCTCATTCTCGGTCGTCCCCTTCTTCTCCTGCCCCCAATCCCTCCCAGCATCAAACACAACCATACTGAGCTTCAATTTCTGCATTTGTAAAATGGGGGTAAAAGTTTATAATGTGGGGTTTTATTGTGAGAATTAGAAGTGATACGAATATATAGTAGTACACAAAGAAACAAATCTTTCCCAAATGTTACCTTTGCAGGGGAAACTGTGCTGATCTTCCTACTGAAAATTTCCAGGCCTCAGCACCTTGCATCTCACAAAGCCTGCTTTGTCTCTGCAGCATTTATTCTCTGTCTTTATTTCTGAAGCACTTACTGCAAAATCGTTTATGTAATCTCCCCCAAGTCTGCATCTTTTGCCCTGTCACTTCACGGTCCCCTTCACTGAGTCTGGGCTCTGTCATGTGACTTCCTTTGGTCTGTGGTATATTAGTAACTAGAATGCAAGCAGCGATTGACAAGTGTGTGTGCCTTTCCATTTTTTCCTTTTGCAGAATTGGACTGTTCCCCTGTGCATGTCTGCCTTGCCATGAGAATTTGCTGGGGCTAGTCTGCTGGCAGGATGGGAGAGACATGGGCCAGAATGGCCTAGTTTGCTCCAGCTGACCCGGGATGACTGAGTCCTCAGCCAAAAGCCAGCCAGACATGTGAGCAAGCCAAGCCGAGACCAAAGGAAGCAAACAGCCTAAATCACTGATCAGGAGAATCAGGAACTACAGAAATGGTTACAATTTTAAGAAACTGAGATGTGGGTGCTTTGTTATGCAGCAAAGGCTACCTGATACACTGAAATAACATTAGTCTACCTTTTTGCTATGTGTACTATGTTTCTCCCCCAACTAGACTGTGAACCCCAAGAAGGTAGGGATTTTTACATGTTTTGTTCAGAGCCTGGCAGATAGTAGGTACTTGGGTAATACTGTTGAATGTTAAATGAGTAACATAGAAGTGGCCTACAAAGTGGCATGTGAGTTGATGTTTAATGAATGGTAGCTGTTATAATAACAATGTTTAATATTTTTTATGAATATTTTTATGGATGTGAGAGTTGGAACTATAAAGAAAGCTGAGCACTGAAGAATTGATGCTTTTGAACTGCGGTGTTGGAGAAGACTCTTGAGAGTCCCTTGGACTGTAAGGAGATCCAACCAGTCTATCCTAAAGGAAATCAGTCCTGAATATTCATTGGAAGGACTGATGCTGAAGCTGAAGCTCCAATACTTTGGCCATCTGATGCCAAGAACTAACTCATTTGAAAAGATCCTGATGTTGGGAAAGATTGAAGGTGGAGGAGAAGGGGACATCAGAGGATGAGATGGTTGGATAGCATTACTGACTCGATAGACGAGTCTGCGTAAGCTCTAAGAGTTGGTGATGAACAGGGAAGTCTGGCATGCTGCAGTCCATGGGTTGCAAAGAGTTGGACATGACTGAGCAACTGAACTGAATACTTTTTATGACAGAACAAACTTCTTTTCTCAGGTTCTTCTATTATCTTTCATGCTGATACTGTGAAAAAAAAAAAAAAGGGAAAAGACAAGCCGCTCTCCTTTGAGTACAGGATGGATGATGAGAGTTGGCAATAATGTCAGATGCAGGCTTAATTCTTTTCTTACAAATTGACTTGGGATTGTGGCTGTTACAGAGACACAGCTTTTCGTTTTTTAACTTGTTAGGTGTTGCCCTAGCAGTCCCTGGGGATGCAGTTCGGTTATTATTTATGTGTGTAGGTGGAAGCAAAGCGTGTCCAGAAGGTAGATTTATAGCAGAGGTAACATTCTTTTAAAATGTCCATCATATTTGAAGAAATTCATTAGTTACTGGTTATCTGTGTAATTCCTCTCTTCTCCACCAGGCTCTCAGCTCCATGAAGGAGGGGACCACTTCTACTTTATTCACAATTACACCTGCACCATCCATCACAGTACAAGTATTTAAATCTACTTGTTTGGGAAATAAATTGTGCCCTTATTCATTTTAAGAACATAAGCTTCCCAAACTGAGGGACTACATCTTCCCACAAATAGTGTGGAAGCATGGCACTACAGTTCAGTTCAGTTCAGTTGCTCAGTCGTGTCCAACTCTTTGAGACCCATGGACAACAGCACGCCAAGCTTCCCTGTCCATCACCAACTCCTGGAGTTTACCCAAACTCATGTCCATTGAGTCAGTGATGCCACCCAGCCATCTCATCCTCTGTCATCCCCTTCTCCTGCGCTCAATCTTTCCTAGCATCAGGGTCTTTTCCAGTGAGTCAGCTCTTCGCATCAGGTGGCTAAAGTATTGGAGTTTCAGCTTCAGCATCAGTCCTTCCAATGAATATTCAGGACTGATTTCCTTTAGTATGGACTGTTTGGACCTCCTGGCAGTCCAAGGGACTCTCAAGAGTCTTCTCCAACACCACAGTTCAAAAACATCAATTCTTTGGCGCTCAGCTATCTTTACAGTCCAACTCTCACATCCATACATGACTACTGGAAAAACCATAGCCTTGACTAGACGTACCTTTGTTGGCAAAGTAATGTTTCTGCTTTTTAATATGCTGTCTAGGCTGGTCATAACTTTCCTTCCAAGGACTATGCGTCTTGTAATTTCATGGCTGAAGTCACTATCTGCAGTGATTTTGGAGCCCCCCAAAATAAAGTCTGCCACTGTTTCCACTGTTTTTCCATCTACTGCCCTGAAGTGATGGGACCGGATGCCATGATCTTTGTTTTCTGAATGTTGAGCTTTAAGCCAACTTTTTCACTCTCATTTTCATCAAGAGTTCTCCTTCACTTTCTGCCATAAGAGTGGCATCATCTGCATATCTGAGGTTATTGATATTTCTCCCGGCTATCTTGATTCCAGCTTGTGCTTCATCCAGTCCAGTGTTTCTCATGATGTATTCTGCATATAAGTTAAATAAGCAGGGTGACAATATACAGCCTTGATGTACTACTTTCCCTATTTGGAACCCATCTGTTGTTCCATGTCCAGTTCTAACTGTTGCTTCCTGGCCTGCATACAGATTTCTCAAGAGGCAGGTCAGGTGGTGTGGTATTCCCATCTCTTGCAGAATTTTCCACAGTTTATTGTGATCCACACAGTCAAAGGCTTTGGCATAGTCAATAAAGCAGAAATAGATGTTTTTCCGGAACTCTCTTACTTTTTCGATGATCCAGTGGATGTTGGCAATCTGATCTCTGGTTCCTCTGCCTTTTCTAAAACCAGCTTGAACATCTGGAAGTTCATAGTTCATGTATTGCTGAAGCCTAGCTTGGAGAATTTTGAGCATTACTTTACTAGCATGTGAGATGAGTGCAATTGTGCGGTAGTTTGAGCATTTTTTGGCATTGCCTTTCTTTGGGATTGGAATGAAAACGGACCTTTTCCAGTCCTGTGGCCACTGCTGAGTGTTCCAAATTTGCTGGCATATTGAGTGCAGCACTTTCACAGCATCATCTTTCAGGATGTGAAATAGCTCCACTGGAATTCCATCACCTCCACTAGCTTTGTTTTTAGAGTTGCTTCCTAAGGCCCACTTGACTTTGCATTCCAGGATGTCTGGCTCTAGGTGAGTGATCACACCATCATGATTATCTGGGTTGTGAAGATCTTTTTTGTACAGTTCTTCTGTGTATTCTTGCCACCTGTTAATATCTTTTGCTTCTGTTAGGTCAATACCATTTCTATCCTTTATTGAGCCCATCTATGCATGACATGTTCTCTTGGTATCTCTAATTATCTTGAAGAGATCTCTAGTCTTTCCCATTCTATTATTTTCCTCTATTCCTTTACATTGATTGCTGAGGAAGGCTTTCTTATCTCTCCTTGCTATTCTTTGGAACTCTGCATTCAAATGGGTATATCTTTCCTTCTCTCCTTGGCTTTTCGCTTCTCTTCTTTTCACAGATATTTGTAAGGCCTCCTCAAACAGCCATTTTGCTTTTTTGCATTTCTTTTCCTAGGGATGGTCTCGATCCCTGTCTGCTGTCCAACATCATGAACTTCCATCCATAGTTCATCACACACTCTGTCTATCAGATCTAGTCCCTTAAATCTATTTCTTCCTTCCACTGTATAATCATAAGGGACTTGATTTAGGTCATACCTGAATGCTCTAGTGGTTTTTCCCACTTTCTTCAATTTAAGGCTGAATTTGGCAGTAAGGAGCTCATGATCTGAGCCACAGTCAGCTCCCGATCTTGTTTTTGCTGATGTATAGAGCTTCTGCATCTTTGGCTGCAAAGAATATAATCAATCTGATTTCAGTGTTGGTCATCTCACCATCATATATGTGCAATCATGCTCACTTTGGGGCAAATTTCCTTTGCCCATTACTATGTGCCAGGCACTGTTTTAAGCACATGATATGTGCAGGACGGCGCTGTAAAAAGTGCCAGTTTATAGATGAGGAATAAGAAACCCAGTAAACCTCTGCTGGATACCGACACATGCATAGGGCAAGACAGCCCTGCCTCCGGAATCTCTGTCCCTCAACTGTCACTTAAGGGGTCAGGGTAGAGCAAATTTTCCTCCTAAGGGTTCTAAGAAGAACTATATATCTGAGCTGCTCTAGAAGGAAATAAAGACTTCTGCGGTGAGCAGACTTATGTGCCATGCCACATCCCTTTGGCAGCTGTGTGAAAAGTTCCACGCACATTGCCAGAGTTTCATGTTGACTGTTTCCTTGCTGTCTCTTTGCTTTGTTGCCTTAGCGTCTTCCTGAAAGCTGCAGTGGGTTGCTCTGCCAGCACTCAGGTGCAATCTAGGAAGGGCAGGGCACCTAATACCTCATGGACAATCTTCAGCCAGTAAGAGCCTGAGGAGCCTCAACCTTCAGTGGGACAATCTTGAGACATGTTTTATATGGTTCCTCAGCTGTTCTCCTGCAACACTGAGTTTCCATTACTCATATTTGCAATCAGCTCCTAATGCATCTTGTTCTTTTCCTGTTTCCTGCTCCCCACTCCTTCACTTTTCATCACTGGAATCTACTCAGAAATAAACTGTACCTGAACTCAAGCCTTAGTCATTGCTTCTGCGAGAAGTCAAACTAAGACATATGGTCAAATAATAAGAAAACCCTGCATGCTATATTTCTCTGTCAGACATTCAAAATGCACGTTAACATATTCAAAGCTCTGAAAAGTCCTGCTGCAAAGTTACCTGTCTAGCTCTCTTTAGGGCTTCCCTGGTGGCTCAGTGGTAAAAAGCCACCTGCAATGCAGGAGTTATAGAAGATGGAAGTTCGATCCCTGGGTTGGGAAGATCCCCGGGAGGAGGGCATGGCAAACCTCTCCAGTATTCTTGTCTGGAGAATCCCATGCACAGAGGAGCCTGGTGGGCTACAGTCCATACGGTCTCAAAGAACCGAACACAACTGAAAAGACTTAACACAGACATACACAGCTCTCTTTAACTCAGGGCTTCCCAAACTCATCTGCCACAGAACAGTTTACTCCTGAGATCTTTAAAATCCCCCACGTTGACGTATGGCAAAACCAATACAATATTGTAAAGTAATTAACCTCCGATTAAAATAAATAAATTTATATTAAAAAAAATTCCCCAGGATGAATGCTCCCTGGAATGTGCTTTGAGAAACACCCATCAGTATAATCTCCAGCACTCTCTTCCTCACTTTCGTTCTTCATGGTGATGGGTGGATCCAGCATTGGCTGCCATTTCCTGGCCTGGAGCCAAAAGCCAAATAGAGCTTCCTGGATGAGAGATTTCTCAGCATCAGAGAACAGAGCCTTCAGACAAGGCCTTTCTGGAAACTGTCTCTTTCCCTTTTCCTTACAAATGGGATGGTCAGTCTGCTGCTGGGGCCAGGAATGTCAGGCTTGACTGGGTTGGGAATGCAGCTGTGGGCATCCTGAGAAAAAGCTCTATCTGCTGATGATGTGGGAGCCCAGATGTGATGAACAAGAAATGCATGCCAACCAGTCTGCCACTCCTGCCCTTCTGCTCACAAGCAACCATGGGAGAATTTAATTGGCGTGGGTCCAGAGAGGATAATTATTTCCAAAGGTGGTGCACAGAAGGGCACTCAGGAGGCCCAATCAGCGCAGGATCAGCAGGGTGCGTGTGGAAACCTGGGGCCTGAACCTCCCTGTGGGAGTGGGATGGTGGGAGTGGAGAGGGCTGCCCAGCAGCTGGTCCATCTTCCTTCAACACTCAACATCTTACATTTAAGTAACAGCATTTGGGTTCTTGGATTTGGAGGATCAAGTCATATGTATTTGAGAGACTTGCTTGAAGATCTCTTCATTCCCTTGTTTAATAAAAATGAAACCAATGAAAATAATAATAATGGGAATATCAATTTCTGAATTCTTTGTGAAGAATATGCACATGCAGCCCTTTATCAAATCCTTTATATTCAATGATTGGTCTGGGTTAGAGTTTCTTATCCTCAGCATTATTGACATTTTGGGCTGGTTCATTCTCTGTCATGGGGCTATCCTGTACATGGCAGGATGCCGAGCAGCATCCCAGGCCTCTACTCACTTAATGCCAATAGTGCCTTTCTCTTTCCAAATTGTTACATACAAAAATACTTCCAGACACTGACCAATGTTTCTTGGAGTTGTAAAGTCAGTCGCAGATGGGAGCTATGGTCTTTGTTAAAGGGGCAGGATAGGTATCATGGTTAAAGCACAGTTTTCCAGCTCAGCTGTCTTTGTCCAAATTCTGGTTCTACCATTTATTAGCCTCGTGAATTTAGATACATTAGTTAACTTCTCCCCCCTTCATGGGTCACAGACTTGTCACGGCAAAGGGGTTTGCATAACTCAATGAAGCTATGAGCCATACTGTACAGGGCCATCCAAGATGGACTGGTGGAAAGTTCTGACAAAATGTGGTCCACTGGAGTATTCTTGCTGCGAGAACCCCATGAACAGTACAAAAAGGCAAAAAGATATGTATGACACTAGAAGATAAGCCCGCTGGGTTAGAAGGTGTCCAATATGCTACTGGGGAAGAGTGGAGGGCAATTACTAATAGCTCTAGAAAGAATGAAGTGGCTGAGCCAAAGTGGAAGTAACACTCAGTTGTGGATGTGTCTGGTGGTAAAAGTAAAGTCAGATGCTATAAATAACCATATTGCATAGGAACCTGGAATGTTAGGTCCATGAATCAAGGTAAATTGGATGTGGTCCAGCAGGAGATGGCAAGAATGAACATCGACATTTTAGGAATCAGTGAACTAAAATGGACAGGAACCGGCGAATTTAATTCAGATGACCGATTTATCTATTACGGTCAGCAACAATCCCTTAGAAGAAATGGAGTAGCCCTCATAGTCAACAGAAGAGTCTGAAATACAGTACTTGGGTGCAATATCAAAAATGACAGAATGATCTCAACTTGTTTCCAAGGCAAACCAACATCACAGTAATTCAAGTCTATGCCCCAACCACTAATGCTGAAGAATCAGAATGATTCTATAAAGACCTACAAGACCTTCTAGAACTAACACCAAAAAAAGATGTCCTTTTCATCATAAGGATTAGAATGCAAAAGTAGCAAGTCAAGAAATACCCAGAGTAACAGGGAAGTTTGGCCTTAGGGCACAAAATGAAGCAGGGCAAAGACTAACAGAGTTTTGTCAAGAGAACACATTTGTCACAGCAAACACTCTTTTCCAACAACAAAAGAGACAACTCTATACATGGACATCACCAAATAGTTAATATTGAAATCAGACTGATTATATTCTTTGCTGCTGAAGATGAAGAAGTTCACACAGTCAGCAAAAACAAGACCTGGAGCTGTGGCTCAGATCATTGGCTCCTTATTGCAAAATTCAGGCTTAAATTGAAGAAAGTAGGGAAAACCACTAGGCCATTCAGATATGACCTAAAGCAAATCTCTTATGATTATACAGAGGAACTGATGAATAGATTCAAGGGATAAAATCATCTGCCTGAAGAACTATGGATGGAGGTTTGTAACACTGTAAAGGAGTCAGTGACCAAAATCATCCCAAAGAAAAAGAAATGCAAAAAGGCAAAGTGGTTGTCTGAGGAGGCTTTACAAATAGTTGAGGAAAAGAGAAACGACAAGCAATGGAGAGAGGGAAAGATATACCCAACTGAATGCAGAGTTCCAAAGAATAGCAAGGAGAGACAAGGATGCCTTCTTCAACGAATGATGCAAAGAAATAGAGGCAAACAACAGAATGGGAAAGACTAGAGATCTCTTCAAGAAGACTGGAGATATCAAGGGAACATTTTATGTAAGGATGGGCATGATAAACGACAGAAACGGTAAGGACCTAACAGAGGCAGAAGAGATTAAGAAGAGGTGGCAAGAATACACAGAATAATTATACAAAAAAAGGTCTTAATGACCCAGAAAGCCACGATGGTGTGATCACTCACCTAGAGCCAGACATCCTGGTATGTGAAGTCAAGTGGGCCTTAGAAAGCATCACTATGAACAAAGCTAGTGGAGGTGATGGAATTCCAGTGGAGCTAATTCCAATCCTAAAAGATGATGCTATGAAAGTGCTGCACTCAATGTGTCAGCAAATTTGGAAAACTCAGCAGTGGCCACAGGACTAGAAAAGGTCAGTTTTCATTCCAATCCCAAAATAAAGGCAATTCCAAAGAATGTTCAAATTATTGGACAACTGTGCTCATTCTGCATGCAAAGAAAGGCAATGCCAAAGAATGCTCAGACTACTGCACAGTTGCACTCATCTCACATGCTAGTAAAGTAATGCTCAAAATTCTCCAAGCCAGGCTTCAGCAATACGTGAACCGTGAACTTCCTGATGTTCAAGCTGGTTTTAGAAAAGGCAGAGGAACCAGAGATCAAATTGCCAACATCTGCTGGATCCTGGAAAAAGCAAGAGTTCCAGAAAAACATCTATTTCTGCTTTATCAGTTCCGTTCAGTCACTCAGTCGTGTCCGACTCTTTGAGACCCCATAAACTGCAGCACGCCAGGCCTCCCTGTCCATCACCATCTCCCGGAGTTCACTCAGACTCACGTCCATCGAGTCCGTGATGCCATCCAGCCATCTCATCCTCAGTCGTCCCCTTCTCCTCCTGCCTTTGATTGTGGATCACAATAAACTGTGGAAAATTCTTCAAGAGATGGGAATACCAGACTACCTGACTTGCCTCTTGAGAAATCTGTATGCAGGTCAGGAAGCAACAGTTAGAACTGGACATGGAACAACAGATGGGTTCCAAATAGGAAAAGGAGTACGTCAAGGCTGTATATTGTCACCCTGCTTATTTAACTTATATGCAGAGTACATCATGAGAAACACTGGACTGGAAGAAGCATGAGCTAGAATCAAGATTGCTGGGAGAAATATCAATAACCTCAGATATGCAGATGACACCACCCTTATGGCAGAAAGTGAAGAGGAACAAAAAAGCCTCTTGATGAAAGTAAAAGTGGAGAATGAAAAAGTTGGCTTAAAGCTCAACATTCAGAAAATGAAGATTATGGCATCCGGACCCATCACTTCATGGGAAGTAGATGGGGAAACAGTGGAAACAGTGTCAGACTTTATTTTTGGGGGCTCCAAAATCACTGCAGATGGTGACTGCAGCCATGAAATTAAAAGACGCTTACTCCTTGGAAGGAAAGTTATGACCAACCTAGATAGCATATTCAAAAGCAGAGACATTACTTTGCCAACTAAGGTACGTCTAGTCAAGGCTATGGTTTTTCCAGTAGTCATGTATGGATGTGAGAGTTGGACTGTGAAGAAGGCTGAGCGCCGAAGAATTGATGTTTTTGAACTGTGGTGCTGGAGAAGACTCTTCAGAGTCCCTTGGACTGCAAGAAGATCCAAGCAGTCCATTCTGAAGGAGATCAACCCTGGGATTTCTTTGGAAGGAATGATGCTAAAACTCCAGTACTTTGGCCACCTCATGTGAAGAGTTGACTCATTGGAAAAGACTCTGATGCTGGGAGGGATTGGGGACAGGAGGAGAAAGGGACGACCGAGGATGAGATGGCTGGATGGCATCACGGACTCGATGGACGTGAGTCTGAGTGAACTTCGGGAGTTGGTGATGGACAGGGAGTCCTGGCGTGCTGCGATTCATGGGGTCGTGGAGAGTAGGACACGACTGAGCGACTGAACTGAACTGAACTGAACTGAAGGTTATCTTTCAAGCAAGGCCTCAGCAGTATGTGAAATGAGAACTTCCAGATTTGGAAGCTGGGTTTAGAAAGGGCAGAGAAACCAGAGATCAAATTGCCAACATTTGTTGGATCATGAAGAAAGCAAAGGAATTCCAGAAATATTCCAAAAAATTATTGACTACGTTAAAGCCTTTGACTGTATGGATCACAACACACTGTGGAAAATTATATTAAAGAAACTGGAATACCAAACCACCTTACCTGTCTTCTTAGAAATCTGGACGTGAATCAAGAAGCAACAGGTAGAATTGGACATGGAACAACAGATTGGTTCAAAATTGGGAAAGGAGTACGACATGGGTATATACCATTACCTTGTTTATTTAACTTATTATGCAGAGTACATTACGTGAAATGCCAGGGTGGATGAATCACAAGCTAGAATCAAGACTTCCAGGAAAATATCAACAACCTCAGATATGCAGATGATACCACTTTAGTGGCAGAAAGACAAGAGGAACTAAAGAGCCTTTTGATGAGGGTGAAAGAGGAGAGTGAAAAAGCTGGTTTTTTAATAATCAGAAAACTAAGATCATGGTATTCAGTCCCATCACTTCATGGCAAATAGAAGGGAAAAAAGTGGAAGCAGTGACAGATTTTATTTTCTTGGGCTCCAAAATCATTGCACACTGTGACTGTAGCCATAAAATTAGAAGACATTTGCTCCTTGGAAGAAAAGCTATGACAAACCCAGACAAATTAAAAAGAAGAGAGATCACTTTGTTGACAAAGGTCCATATAGTCAAAGCTATGGTTTCTCCAATAGTCATGTACAGATGTGACAGCTGGACCATAAAGAAGGCTGAGCCCAAAGAACTGATGCATTTGAATTGTGGTGCTAGGGAGGACTCTTGAGACTCTCGTGGCCTGCAAGAATGTCAGATCAGTCAATCCTAAAGGAAATCAACCCTGAATATTCATTGGAAGTACTGATGCTGAAGTTCCAACACTTTGGCCATCTGATGTGAAGAGCCGACTCATTGGAAAAGACCCCGATGCTGGGAAAGACTGAAGGCAAAGGAGAAGAGGGTAGCAGAGGATGAGATGGTTAGATAGCATCACTGACTCAGTGGGCATAAATCTGAGCAAACTCCAGGAGATAATGAAGGATAATGAAGGCTGGTGTGCCGCAGTCCATGGGGTCATAAAAATTGGACACGATTTAGTGACTGAACAGCAACAACAACAAAATTTAACTTCTCTGTATGTTAGTTTCCTCTTCCGTACATCTGGGTTAACAAAAGGACCTATCTGAAAGGGTTACTGTGAAGATTAAAGAGGTTCATATAGGTATTTAAGTACTGATGAAGTATTTAGCACAGTCTGGTGTGCAGAAATCTCTCAATAAATGCAAATTTTTATCCTCTTCAACATAATTAAAAGTTTTTTTGCTATTTCCTCCTGGTCTGTAAACTCTTTGAGTGCAGAGAGCAAGCCTTATTTTTCAGTTCATGATGGCCAGGAAAGGGATGTAATGAAGAATGAATTAGGGAGAAAAGGAAGAAGGGAGAGAGGAAGGCAATGTGGAGATTAGGAGTGGAACTTTCAGTTTGAAGGCACAAGAGAGGAAGGTTGAGATCTTCCCCAGACAGCAGCCTCTGTGCAGTGTCTGGAGCTGGGGCTCCAACAGTTTTAGACCAGACCAGGGGCGATTTCACATCCACATGACAATTCCTGCAATCCTGCCACTGGTAAGAAATTACAGGTATTTCAGATTGTATTATAGTTGTGGAGAGGGTACTGAAATAGCATTTTCCTTTATCACTTCTTTAAAATTACAGTGGGTATCAGATGGGCTGCTTGATCATGTTATTCAGTACGTTACTAAAGAGGCTCACAGATAATTTGATCACAACTTTTCAGTGTAAACCCTGTCTTAATGTTTTCTTTTCTAATCCAGTGTATTTTGTTTTATGCATGTCAAACCTTATTGTGAGGAGGGGTCTGCAGCCCTCAGCAGACTGCCCAAAAGTCCACGTCCAAGGAAATGGGAAGGGTTCTACACCCAGTGCTCTCCAGTTTCTGAATCTGGCCCTTTTGCTAGTTTCAGCTCTCCAATGAGGAAAGTCTTACTCAGTTTTGCCTTCCTGGTGGGAGATGCCCAGGACAGGGTTCAAGAGTGGCTGGTGGAGGATAAAGTCACATCCCAGGTGTGCAGGCTAATAAGGTATGAATTAGGAACCAGCTGAGCTGAGACTGAAGTCCAGGGCATGCTGCATTGGGATCTTTCTTCTTGGGGTTTGTTGACAGAACACCATCTACTCCTCCTCCTCCTAGACAGAAACGGGCCAGCTGCCTCCCTTTGCAATGATGCTTTTGCAGAAAATCTGTTGCTGCAGTCCTGGGGCAGACCCTGGTTTCATATGTTTAATACATCTCACTGATGGATTTGTTGTAAACCTTCACCGAGCCCTTCCTGTGTGCCATATAATTTGCCGAGGGCTGTACCTGGTGATCTCATTCAGGCCTCACAACAACTCCACGAGGAAAGTCCTCCTATTATTTCTATTTTTCACTTATGAGGCAATAGAGGGAGGCTCAAAAGAGCAAGTGACTTGCCCAAATCCAGACAGGTTGCAAGCGGTAGGCTGGGATCTGCATTTGGTGTAACTCTTCCCAAAGTCTGTTCTGTTGGAATTTGGGGTTATTTGCTTTTTTGTTTGGGTGCAATAGAAATATCTCAATTTTAAGGAAATAGCTCATGTCGTGTCCTTTGACAGGCAGTGAGCACAGAGGCAGCTTGTGAACCAGAGACCCATGATAACATCGCAAGTGACTCCACGAACACAATGGGGGCTTTCTGAGAATTCCACAACCCCAGAGTGGAGGACAACCTGCATCACCCTCAAACCTTGCTGTTCTATGATAATCACAAAGGTTGATACCAGAGAGGCCATGTGTGTGTGTGTGTGTGTGTGTGTGGGTGGGTGGGATGCTGAGGCTCAGAGAGAAAGGTATTCTCTTATAATGAGATAAAGATCATGCAACTCCTGCACACATATATGTGAATTTTAAATTAAAAAGTCAGGGGAAGTCAAAAGGTACAAACTTCCAGTCAGAAAGTAAATGAGTTGGGGATGTACTGTGTGATTACTCTATAACTAACAGAGATACTATACTGCATGTCTGCAAATTGCTAACAGAGTAGATCTAAAAAGTCCTCATTGTAATAAGAAAAAATATTCTGTAACTCTGTATGGTGACGGATGCCAGTTATATTTACTGTGGTGATCATTTTGTATATACTGAATCATTGTATTAGATATCCTAAACTAATATAATCCTGTAGGTCAATTATACCTGAATTTAAAAAAAAAAGCCAAGGGGAAAAAAGGCACCTCTCTGTTCCCTATAATGGTCTAGTCAAGTTCAGGTCTTGCACTGCTAGAACTCTGAGGAAGTGGCTGGTTTTTCCATGGGACATTGTAGGTTGGATGGATTTGCCATCTGAGTCACTCTATCCTGGGTCTGGGGTTGGCTTTTCTCTGCCCTATCTTCGATCACCCATTAATGTCAATACTCAGATGCAGTTTCTCCACAAGGCACCTACCCTTTGTCACCATCTGTTTATATCACAAAGAAAGACTTCATGTTGCAAAACACTGAAATTCAGAGTAAGTGGAGTAAGGAACAATCCATTCCTTGTTTTAAATCAAGTTGTCATAATTCAAAGGCAAGCTCCAATTTTAATAACAAACACCCAATGTTATGACATTTTACCTTTTCCAACTATTTATGTAGGCACAAATATTGTGTTTAAATTTTAAACTATACACTTAACATAAAACAGTCCACTCACTTACATAGAGTAAAAATAAAGCAAGTTATGCCAATTTTGTTTCCCTTTTAGGCCTCATTCTTTAAATAGATCATTCATGCAACAAACGTCTGCTCGGCACTCAGTGTCAGATACTAGTTTGGCACAGTTCTCCCTAAAATGAACCAGAAACTGTCCTTATGCTTTGAGCACCAGAGGGAAAACAGCCAGAGAACCCTGGGGGCCACTTTTACACTCTGACCTGTGCTCTGCCCCCTCTAACATCTCCAAGGAGAGCTCTCAGAACTGATCTGCATTCCCTCTTCATTCTCCAACAAACCCTGTTCCCTCAAAGCAAACCTCAGTGGGGTTCAGGAACTGCATCTCTGGAGTATGGTTTTTCAGCAGTTTTAGGAACTTTGGCTGTGAAATGCAGAAAGTGGCGGACACAACAGTATTTCAGAGGATTTTCCCCCAAGAAAGATACCATGTGTGATGCTCAAGGCTTGACATCCTGACTCTTCATCCCACACTCAGATGGCAATTGGATTTTAACAAGGAGTGGGGTTTGTGGTTTGGGAAATATGGCATTTTTTAACTGCCTTGGGTCATATTTAAAATATTTGCAGGCATTTAAAATAGCGTAATGTTATTTTTTCCCTTGTCTTCAAAACAAACCCAGTAAGCTTTTATAAGACATAACAACAAGCATAAAATTGGGACATTGGGAAACCCATGGGCAGAGATTTGGAAAATCCTTTCTCCCCCAAGAGGAGTTGGGAGGCTCATGGGCCCCGTGGGGCCCACCTGTCCTTGAATGACCTTGGAATCCTGAAGGAAGGGAGGAGGCTCAGGTAGCAATAGAACCAGGACACCCCCACCCTGCAACCAGTCTTCAGGGCAAAGATAAAAGAATGAACAGGGGCTTTAGGATTTTCCTTCTAGCCAATTTTACTCTGGAAATTTCTTTGAAAGAAAAAATAAAAATAATCCAGAGACTGATATTTATTTAAGTGACCAGTTCCCAAAACCCACTGCCCTGGAATTCTGTCCTGAGAACCTTGCTGTCTGGGGCCTTTTCCTGCCAAAGGGCCTCAGGTGGGGGCAAACACTAAATGAAGATGTGAACTGGCCTTGGATGTAAGGGTACCCAGCTTTCTGTTTATTAGAAAAATGAAAGGTAATCAGTCTCTGTGCAGAAGGAAACATGTAAGGAGATATATACACACACACATACATATATGTATATGTATTAACACGAAAGCTAATATTTCTTGATCATCTAGTAGGCCATACCCCAAATAATCCACACAACAACCCATGAAATGTGTGCTATTATCATCCCAATTTTGCTGAAGGAATAAACATGGAGGTTAAGTAAATTGCCCAAGGTCACACAGCTGGGATGCAGTGGAGCTGGGACTTGCATTTAGGCAGCTGGATGCGGGAATGGAGTTTATTATCATTACTCACCCTGGACTTGTTTGTCAAACCCACATTTAAATAAATTCATATCAGAAATTCTGAAAATCTGATTGCAAAGGAAAGTGTTTGATGGCTTTCTATTTGATGTTTGGTATTTAAAAAAAAAAGTTAAGTCCAATGTTTCTAATCTTCCAGATGTGGAAGATATAATAAGAAGATGAAAAAGATCAAGAATGAGTTAAACCAAGTTTTCTCTATCTCAACCCTACTATATCCTCCCCCAAAGAGAAAAGAAGCAAGAAAAAGGAGGAAAAGTCCTTGATTTGTCACCTTTTCAAACTTTTAAATGCCTGGCCTTATGAATATAAAACAAGAAGAAACAATGCAAAGCAGTTTTTGAAGCTGAGCAGAAAGCAGCAGAACCCAGCAAGCTGTGTGCTTTGCAGGGCAGCCTGCTGGTGGCTGTGCTGGAGTGTGGGAGAATCCTTGTGAGAAGGACATGGGAACACGCTCAGCATCCCGGGGTAAAAGCCTTGTTAGAAGAAAGGCGCCTCTCAATGAATGATGCGCAAAATGGGCTGGAAAACAGGGGAAACGGGCCCTCTCCATGAAAAGCTGAGAAAGTGTCTTTTTTGTTGATTCTCTCACTGCAAAGTGGTGTCCCCCCGCCTGCTCTGTCACCCACTCGACCCCTTCCCGGGCTCATCTCCCTGGGCTCAGAGAAAAGGCTCCTTGTAATCCCGTCTGCTGGCTGCTCATCCACACTCTTTTATCTCTGCCCAGGGCTGGCAGTTGGGCCTGGGTTTCAGCTGCCAGAAATTTTGGGTTTCACATCGAATCTTCCCAAGATGGGCATCTGAGAAATGTCAGTTTACATCAAAATTGCCTTCCTAGCAAATAGCCAGAAAGCCTTCTTTTCCCTAGCAAGGTTGGGAAAGAATTCTCTCTTGGAGATCATGCCAATACAAACTCCAATCCACATTTGGGATGATTGATTGGACTTAAAGGGACAGGGACTACTTCAGCTTTATGCTTGAAAAAGAAAAGAATTTTAAGTTAAAGATGGAAAATTAGTAATGTTTCCTTTTTAGTAGTGCTTGATGTAACAAGGAATACTGTAGTGTAACAAATTCTTAAGAACAGGGTTTGTGGATATGGTTAGAGAGAGCAAATAATCCTTTGGATAAAGTCATAAAAAGAAGAACCTTTTCGAGAAATTTCCCTGATATTTAGAAAGTTCTGAAAGAAAGGAAGCGAAGCATTCTTTGAGGCAGTTGATGGGGCTCTTTACTGAGTGTTAGAAAGGCCACAAGAAGCTGGGAGAAACTGATTTTTTAATGCTGCAGGAAACCTCTGCTCAGAATAATTTCAAGCACTGGCACCTCTGTCCTACCGACTAGACTCTGGCTTCTTGCAGAGGGAAATCCTGGGTCAAGTTGGACAGGCTGTTGTGACTCTGAAGGACTGGTGTCTGTGTGGAATGCTGCCTGCTCTTCAGTGCCAGGTCTGAAAACAGAGCAAGACACCTGGAGGCAATAAAGGACCCTATTGGCTGCCTGCCCCCTTCCATGGCTGTCCTCTGTTAGGTGGATTTTTACCTAGGGGTGGATATGGGAGGCTGAGAGGGTAGGAAGAGGAGACGGGTTAGGGGATGGGAGTTGGGAGGGTTGGGAAGGTGGGGGTGGGTGGGAACCAAACAATAAAACCCCTGGTGTGGCTGAGTGTGGGCATCCTAGCCGCCACCTTAAGGTGATGGGCTTGAAGTTTCACACAAAGATACTGTTGGGTTTTGCAGCCCCTGGCAGTTCCCTTTCCACCCCCGTTTTGCTTTCTCCTTTGTATAGGATAAGCAAGCATCTCGCTGCTGTTGGTCTTTAGTTGCTGCTGCTGCTGCTGCTGTTTAGTCGCCATACCTGACTCTTTGTGACCCCATGGACTGCAGCTTCCCAGGCTCCTCTGTCCATGGAATTCTCCAGGCAAGAATACCGGAGTGGGTTGCCATTTCTTTCTCCAGGGGATCTTTCCTGACCCAGGGATTGAACCCATGTCTCCTGCATTGGCAGGCAGATTCTTTATCACTGAGCTGCTAGGGAAGCCCAGTAGCCTCAACAACTTTTTTTTGTTTGTTGTTTTTTTCTGTCTTTCAGCAGTATCTCTAGTCCCCAAAGCTAGCAAGGCTGTTCTAGAGTATAATAAAAATGAGACCTAACACTCTAGCTAAAAACCCTACAGAGGACTGCCTGTCATCTTCAGGGTATGATGCAATCCAAATCATGGCTCAAATGCAAGAAGACTGTTACAATCCAGAGGAGGACATTTCTAAAGGTGAAAGTGAGTGCAGCATAAATTATGCCAGGGCAACGGATATACACAGAGGCGGTCCCCAGCAAATCAAGGCGTGGACTCACACCTGTGTGAGTATCTGGCTCCTGCCTGGCCCCTCAGCCTCTTCTTTTCTTCAACCCTCTGCTCTCTGCTCCATCTAGGGTGGATTCCTTTTGCTCCATGTGCCTTTTCCACTTACGAGCCTTGATCAATCCTTCCTGTTGCACTTTCCCTCAGACTCCTGCTCTGCCCAGGGAAGCTCCCCATGACTACATGACGACACTGGACCCATCCTGGACCCCTTGCTTTCTGTCCCAAGGACCAGAGGTGACAGTCAAAATACATACGTGCTGTGGGGTAATGAACGAATCAAGGAACAAATGAATGCAAGAATTAACAGTAATCTCCCTCTCTCTTAGCTAGCTAGGGATGCTATAACAAATTAGCATAAGTGGATAGCTTACGTAACAGAAACTAGCTTTCTCACAGTTCTGGAGGCTAGAAATCCAAGACCAGGATGTCAGCATGGTTGGGTTTTGGAGAGAGCCCTTTTCCTGACCTGCAGACTGCTGCTTTCTCTCTGTGTCCCTACTTGGTAGAGAAAGCAAGGGCAAGCTCTCTGGTCTCTTCTTATAATGGCACTAATCTCATCATGGGGGCTCCACCCTCATGATCTCATACAACCTAGTTCCCTTCCAAAGAACACACTTCCAAATACCCTTAGGGCTTCAATATGTGAATTTTGAGGGGGACACAGTTCATTCAATGGCACTCTGTATTTCTCTACATAAATTAAACTATATGTTGAACAAATCTGCTTACTGAGTGATATGTTACAGTATAAACTGTTTCAGTAATTTCCAAGTTACTTCTTAAAAACTATTTTAAAATAATTATAGATTCACAGGAAGTTGCAAAAATAATACAGAGAGGCCCTGTGTCCCCTTCACAGAGTTTCCTCTCATGGAAACATTTCACAAAACTCTAGTATGAAATCAAAGCTGGGGCATTGGTGGTGGTGCAATCCATAGAACTTTTTTCAGACTCTATCAGTCATACAAATACTTTATGTTTGTGTGTATAGTGTGTGTGTGTGTGTGTGTGTGTGTGTGTGTTATTTAATTTCTAAGTCTTGTCTGACTCTGCAACACCATGGACTTGTAGCTCAACACCATGGACAGGCTCCTCTGTCCGTGGATTTTCCTGGCCAGAATGTTGGAGTGGGCTGTCATCTCCTTCTCCAGGAGATCCTTCCAACCCAGGGGTCAAATCCATGTCTCCTTCATTGGCAAATGGATTCTTTACCACCAAGCGACTTGGAAGGCTGTTATGTGTCTGTAGCTTTATGCAATTATTTCACATGTGTAGATTCATGTGACTATCACCACAATTAAGATACAGGACTGTTCCAGCACCACAAAGATCTCATGAGCTCTCCTTTTACAGTAAGAAAGACTCAATGCATTTCCTCATCATCCCCACCTGTTTCCAACTCTTACAAGCACAAATTTGTTTTCCATCTCTGTAATTTTGTCATTTCAAGAATGCAGTATCAATGTAATCAAATAGTATGTAATCTATTTTAAAATCACAGTATGTCATCTGAAGGTTAAACATAGATGGTGTGGTCTTATCTTTCAAGTGGAATGCCACTAGCTAAATGTGTGTCTTCTGGGTTATGATTTGACAGAGGAATCTGCACTGATCAGTAGAGGTGGGGTACCTGGCCTGTTTTGTCCTGGTGAGGGATACTACCTGCACATTCGGGTGGAGCACATATGTGGATGCCAGAGCTTCCCATGTACTCAGGAGAACCTGTGACAACAGTGGCACCTTCCAAGTCCCTTGTCTTGCTACCTGTGCCCCATCCCCAGAGACACAGGCCATCCCAGAGTAGCAGGGGGGCACTGCCAAAGCACTCCAGGTCCTGTTCAGGCTTTGAACATATCTGGACTACAGTTAAAAAACAAAAAAACCAAAAACAAAAAAAACTTACACTCACCAGTCAGTACAGGAATCATTTCATCATTCTAATAATTTTCAATTGAACTGGTGTACATTTACTAACCACCACCTTTGTAATGTCCTGTTCCATGTCTATCCCCTAACCTCCTCGAAATCAGATACCTCCTGGTACTTGTCATGTCACCAGCACCTACCTCCATGTCAGCACACAGTAGGCACACAAAGCATTTTTGCTGAATGAGAAAGTGGGAATATGTTTTGTAAATAGCATGTTAAATCTAAACTGATTTATCTTAAGAAGAGACTATTTATTCCTTGCCTGAAAGAAGCTTTCCCCTCAAATTCCACTGGACTTTTTTTTTTTAATCAAGAAAGATGGGAATGCACCAGCAGCTGCTAGTCTAAATGGCCTAGTTATGGTGTTCTCAGTGCCTCCTGCCCTCCTGACTATTTTGAAATAAGCACAGGAAATTACGTAAATTGGCAATAAGAGTTCAACAGTTGGGATCGGGGAGGTATGCATATTTGCTTTTCCAATTTTCTGCTCCCCTACCAAGCGAACACATGGAGCTTTGACCCTCCATATGTTTTTAATGCGTGTCGGAGATAAACGTTCCAGCAAGTTGGAAGCAACAGGTTGAGTGCTCCCCCCGCCCCTCGACTCCATCTGAAGCTGCTTCAAGCAGGCTGTGGACCTGAGGGAGAACAGAACAACCTCCTCCAGCACTAGGCCTCAAAAAGTTCTGGACTCCTACCCTGCTGACTGGCTTGTGCAGAAACTTCCCCTGACTTGCAGGGCTGGATTAGGGAACGCTTGCCCCCAGCACCTGTGTTGTCCTCTCACGGCCCTGGGTATGCTGTACTGGGATCACCATCTTGTGCTCTGTCACCCACATTAGTTATAAACCCAGGAGAGATAGGACCATGTCTGTCACCTTCTCCACCTTGTCTCTAGCCTCTGGCTTAATTTTGGACCGAGGGTAGGGCTCAGAACATATTTGTCAGATGAATGAATGGGTGATGAGAGGGGAAGCATTAATCAGGAGCATTAATCAGAGCTTTACAATTGCCAAAAGTCCCCTGGACTTCTGGCACTCATATCATCTGGTTCTTATTGCAAGAATGAGCAGAGACCATTGGCACTGGCCCTATAATTCAGGGGTTCTCAGCTTCGTTTGTGCATTACAGTCACCTGAAGGATTTGTACAAGGACAGACTGATGGTCCTATCCCCAGAGTTTCTCGTTCCCTGTGTCGGGGCCTTGACATCAACATTTCTAACACACCTCCAGAGGATGCTGCTGCAGTTGCTCCAGGGCTACAGTGTGAGAACCACATTGGGAATAAATAGGGGAACTGGGTTGTAACTGCATTTCTTTTAACAATTAGATTTGCACTGCAGGTTTTAAGAAATGGCAACATTACTACCTACAGTGGAAAATCAGCCTTATAAGTTACAGTGTGATCTAAAGAACTTAGGAATGTATATCTTTGACCATGTGATAGACAGACAGATGGGCCTTTCATCAGTGTAGATTCCATATTTAAAAGGCATGTGTAGGAAAGAGCATGAATTTTGGAGCCAGTAGGACCTGACTGAATTTCACTTCACTGTCAATTGGCAAGGAGACCCTGGACGAGTTAACGCTATCCTGCTAGACATGGAACAACAGACTTGTTCAAATAGGAAAAGGAGTACGTCAAGGCTGTATATTGTCACCCTGCTTATTTAACTTCTATGCAGAGTACATCATGAGAAATGCTGGGCTGGAAGAAGCACATACTGGAATCAAGATTGCCGGGAGAAATATCAATAACCTCAGATATGCAGATGACACCACCCTTATGGCAGAAAGTGAAGAGGAGCTAAAAAGCCTCTTGATGAAAGTGAAAGAAGAGAGTGAAAAAGTTGGCTTAAAGTTCAACATTTAGAAAACGAAGATCATGGCATCTGCTCCCATCATTTCATGGGAAATAGATGGAGAAACAGTGGAAACAGTGTCAGACTTTACTTTTTGTGGGCTCCAAAATCACTGCAGATGGTGACTGCAGCCATGAAATTAAAAGACGACTACTTCTTGGAAGGAAAATTATAACCAACCTAGATAGCATATTCAAAAGCAGAGACATTACTTTGTTGACTAAGGTCCATCTAGTCAAGGCTATGGTTTTTCCTGTGGTCATGTATGGATGTGAGAGTTGGACTGTGAAGAAGGCTGAGTGCCGAAGAATTGATGCTTTTGAACTGTGGTGTTGGAGAAGACTCTTGAGAGTCCCTTGGACTGCAAGGAGATCCAACCAGTCCATTCTGAAGGAGATCAGTCCTGGGTGTTCTTTGGAAGGAATGATGCTAAAGCCAAAACTCCAGTACTTTGGCCACCTCATGCAAAGAGTTGACTCATTGGAAACGACTCTGATGCTGGGAGGGATTAGGGGCAGGAGGAGAAGGGGATGACAGAGGATGAGATGACTGGATGGCATCACTGACTTGATGGATGTGAGTTTGAGTGAACTCTGGGAGTTGGTGATGGACAGGGAGGCCTGGTGTGCTGCAATTCATGGAGTCGCAGAGTCGGACATGACTGAGTGACTGAACTGAACTGAATTGAAGGGTCTCAGAATATCCATCAGGAAGGTGTAGATAGTAAAAGATTCTTTTCAAAGTTGCTAGAAAAAAGAGTAAAAAAAAAAGAAGAAAAGTATTCCTACTTACTAAAAGATCAATTGGATTATGGGAAAAAAAATTGTCAATTTGTATAGCAAGGGATATAGTGCTTTTTGAAGCTATTTGGCTCCTGAGTTTTAGGTAGTGAAGGTTTTATTGGAAATTTTTATTTGGTTATTGAGCTTAGATAGTAAGAGTTCGGACAGAGAAAGATATTAATACACGTAAGGAGATGTTTTACAGAGCAGATGCTCAAAAAAAAAAAGATACAGAGGTATAACTCAAGATATTATAGATTTGGCTCCAGATTACCTCATTAAAATAAGTATAGAGATAAAGCAAGACACATGGTTTTTTTTTTGCTTTTACAGTACATATAAAAGTTGTATTTACAGGCTACTGTAGTCCATTAAGTGTGCAATAGCATTATGTCTAAAAGAACTAATTATAAACCTTAATTTAAAAATAATTTCTTACTAAAAAATGCTAACCATCCTCTGAGCCTTCATTGAGTCCTACTAAAAACATGAAAAAGTCACTCATCACAGAAGATCACTGTAACAAATACACAATAATAAAAAAGTTTGAAATATTGTGATAGTCACCAAAATGTGAAACCAAGACTCAAAGGGAACAAGCGCTATTGGAAAAATGGAGCCAATGGACTTGCTTGATGCAGAATTGCCGCAAACCTTCAATAAGAAGATAAGAAACCCTATCACTGTGAATTGCAACAGAGTGATATATGCCTGTAATAGAAAAATGAATGCAGGAGAATAATGTGTGGGTAAGAAAGTGGATAAATCATATGGGGAAGAGCTCAATTATCTGAGTGTTCATTATTTGAGAACTTGCAGGGAACAAACTGTGAAGGGACGCTGAGATCACGGTAACATGAAAAATATCCACCAATGACACAACTATTTCAAAATTTGTGCCGACTTAAATTCTTCCTTGCTTAGCATCCATTTCGCTCATTAGGCCATAGTCTTAGTCGGTTCCCCTCTCTTACCGTCCTTTGGGTGCCCACTGGTGAACAGCAAATCCTACAAACAACATAAGACTTCACAAACTAGATGAAAAGATGTTAGAGATCTGTTCAAGTCACAAAGAAAGAGGGATCTAGCAGAGCTAGAAAAACGTACACCTGAATGAGAGGAAACCCAGAAGGATGGTGGTTTAACGTTTTCAAAAGGTAATCATTTAGCTATCAAAGGGCTGTGTGAAATACTGAAGAAATGAAGGAGCCCTCCAGTACTTTTGCATAATAATGGGCTCTTTTTGATAAAATTGCTGAGTTCAAACAAGAAGTGATGATACTATACTTTGTTACCACAAATTTTGTCAGAAATACTATGTTAAAAACACACACACACACAACCCACATGATTCTTGGTTTTTGTGAGAATCAGTATATACTACAATTATGACCCAAGTCAAGGGTCTGCAGACTGTAGCTCGAGAACCAAATCTGACCCATCACCTGAGTTTGTAAATAAATACTAGAGCACAGCAATGCTCCTTCATTTACTTATTGTCCATGGCTGCTTATATACTACAGCTGAAGCCTTGAGTAGCTACAGCAGAGATCCCATAGTTCACAAAGCCAAAAATACTTACTATCTGGCCCTTTACAGACAAACTTTCCTGACTTGTGATCTAAGTTGTTTTTTTTTTTTAAATAAACTTTTCCTTATTTTATTTTTATAAAATATTTTTCTAATAAAAAGTTTTCCCTCCACTCTTTCCAACAGCATTTTGATTTCTAAGTTGATTTATTCTAGGTGATGCTTACCCCCACTTCTCCTCCCTGAATTATCCCTAGCTGATGAGGCCACTCTATAATTCAGACAAAACGTGGTTATTCATAGAAATAAATCATTGCTGGTTTCTAATTTAAGAATGCTAGGAACCAGACTGACAGTGTTTGAATCGCAGTACTATTTTTCCTACCTGTGAGCGTGGGCAAACTTTCTATCCTCTGGGTCTCAGTTTCCTCTTCTGTCAAATGAGTTTAATAGCATTAACTTTGCACAGTTAGGGACTAAAACAAGATAATGAAGGTCACGCTCTTATCCCATCACTGGAGCACAGTGTACACATACAGTGGTAGCTTTTGTGATTTCTATGTGTCTAATTTCTCTTTAGTTTGAAAAGGCAGTTTACACAGCTTAGATTCTGAGCTCTGAGTTCCTCCAGGCATTCTCTGAGTTGCTTGTTCTAAGGCCCTCCTCTAGCACTCTGGTTTATAAAGTCCTACAAGGAGCGGAAGCAAGTTCTTTACCAAACCAACCAGTCTGCTCTGCTAGAAAGAGCAAGGCATGAGTGAAGAATTTATTATCACTTTTAAAGGTGTTTCCTTTAGTCAGCTGATGTCATAAATAGCAGCAGCAGCAGCCGGGGGGGAAACTTTTCACAACAGTCCAACTCCAGCTGAGGGAGAGAGCCCAATACAGCTTGCATATAAATACTCCCAGATGCTCTGACTTCAAGAGGGGCAGTATTTTGTCATCAGGAGAAGTGGACAAACACGACAGCTGTAGAGCAGTGATGGTAACGAGGGTGGTAATCAGCAGGCCAGGGGAGAGCAAGATGATTTTCTGAGTAGATCATGGGGGAGGAACAATACTGGCTTTATTCCTCCAGACCTCATCCTAGTGTACTCGCAGGAACAATCCTTGTTATGTTCCCCTGGTGGGCAGCTTCTAAGTCAGCATCGCACAATCCCACCTCTTTATATTCCTGCCTCTATGTAACTCCCTGCCCCCGAGTATGTACTGGAGCTAGTGACTTGCTTCTAACCAATGGAAAAAACGAAGGGATATCACTTCTGCGATGAGGCTACAAATGTGTCTAGCAGACTCTCTCTACTGCCCTCTCGGCTTGTTCATTTTCATGAAATAAGCTGCCATACAGAGAAACCCACCTGTCAAGGAACTAAGGCCCAACAACACTCCAGAAACTGGAGTTCAATTTTGTCAGTCCTTTTGGCAACCATGAACAGTAGATTCTTCACCAATTGAACTTTCAAATGAAAGCCCACCCTGGCCTGACATTTTGATTCTAGCTGTGAGAGACCCTCAAACAAGGACCCAATTAAGGTATGCCCAGATTCCTGACCCACATGAGGTGCAGGATAATACACATGGGTTATTTGAAGCTACTTCATTTTAGGGTAGTTTGTTATGCAGCAGTACATTACTAACACAGATTTCTTTCTTAAAGTTAAAAAGTACACAAATGTACGTTTCTGCTGAGAGTTGGTGATGAGTTAGATTGTCACTTAGTTGGTTTTCTCTTAGTTTGAATTCTTCAAAAACTGTGTAGATAGGTTAATCTGCCTGAAGAACACTTCAGATATTACCCTTCCTCTATTTAAACACCTTGATTGACTTTTATTGATTGAAGGAAAGAAGGACTACTTTTCCAAGTGTCATTCAAAGCTCCCCTGGATATCTACTTTCTGCCAGCTGCTAGAACAATCTTCCTAAAACACCAATTACTATTAAAAGAAAAGAAAACTCAAACAACTCAATCAAAATATGGGTAGAAGATCTACATTGGCATTTCTCCAAAGAAGACATACAGATGGTCAACAATCACATGAAAAGATGCTCAACATCACTAGTTATTAGAGAAAAGAATCAAAACTAAAATGAGGTACCACCTCACACTGGTCTGAATGGCCATCATCAAAAGTCTACAAACAATAAATGCCGGAGAGGGTGTGGAGAAAAAGGGAATCCTCTTGCACTGTTGGTGGGAATGTAAACTGATACAGCCACTAGGGAGAACAGCATGAAGGTTCCTTAAAAACTAAAAACAGAACTACCATATGACCAAGCAATCCTACTCCTGGGCATATACAAAGAGAAAATCATAATTCAAAAAGATACATGCACCCCAATGTTCATTACAGCACTATTTACAATAGCTAGGACATTAAAGCAACCAAAATGGCCATCAATAAAGGAATGAATAAGAAAGATGTAGCACATATATACAATGGAATATTCAGTTCAGTTCAGTTCAGTCACTCAGTCGTGTCCGACTCTTTGCGACCCCATGAATCGCAGCACGCCAGGACTCCCTGTCCATCACCATCTCCCGGAGTTCACTCAGACACATCCATCAAGTCAGTGATGCCATCCAGTCATCTCATCCTCAGTCGTCCCCTTCTTCTCCTGCCCTCAATCCCTCCCAGCATCAGAGTCGTTTCCAATGAGTCAACTCTTCGCATGAGGTGGCCCAAGTACTGGAGTTTTGGCTTTAGCATCATTCCTTCCAAAGAACACCCAGGACTGATCTCCTTCAGAATGGACTGGTTGGATCTCCTTGCAGTCCAAGGGACTCTCAAGAGTCTTCTCCAACACCACAGTTCAAAAGCATCAATTCTTCGGCACTCAGCCTTCTTCACAGTCCAACTCTCACATCCATACATGACTACTGGAAAAACCATAGCCTTGACTAGACAGACCTTAGTCAGCAAAGTAATGACTCTGCTTTTGAATATGCTGTCTTGGTTGGTCATAACTTTTCTTCCAAGGAGTAAGTGTCTTTTAATTTCATGGCTGCAGTCACCATCTGCAGTGATTTTGGAGCCCACAAAAAGTAAAGTCTGACACTGTTTCCACTGTTTCTCCATCTATTTCCCATGAAATGATGGGACCAGATGCCATGATCTTCGTTTTCTGAATGTTGAGCTTTAAGCCAACTTTTTCACTCTCCTCTTTCACTTTCATCAAGAGGCTTTTTAGCGCCTCTTCACTTTCTGCCATAAGGGTGGTGTCATCTGCATATCTGAGGTTATTGATATTTCTCCCGGCTATCCTGATTCCAGCTTGTGTTTCTTCCAGCCCAGCGTTTCTCATGATGTACTCTGCATAGAAGTTAAATAAGCAGGGTGACAATATACAGCCTTGATGGACTCCTTTTCCTATTTGGAACCCATCTGTTGTTCCATGTCCAGTTCTAACTGTTGCTTCCTGGCCTGCATACAGATTTCTCAAGAGGCAGGTTAGGTTTCTGGTATTCCCATCTCTTTCAGAATTTTCCACAGTTTATTGTGATCCACACAGTCAAAGGCTTTGGCATAGTCAATAAAGCAGAAATAGATGTTTTTCTGGAACCCTCTTGCTTTTTCCACGATCCAGCGGATGTTGGCAATTTGATCTCTGGTTCCTCTGCCTTTTCTAAAACCAGCTTGAACATCAGGAAGTTCACAGTTCATGTATTGCTGAAGCCTGGCTTGGAGAATTTTGAGCATTACTTTACTAGCATGTGAAATGAGTGCAACTGTGCGGTAGTTTGAGCATTCTTTGGCATTGCCTTTCTTTGGGATTGGAATGAAAACTGACCCTTTCCAGTCCTGTGGCCACTGCTGAGTTTTCCAAATTTGCTGGCATATCGAGTGCAGCACTTTCACAGCATCATCTTTCAGGATTTGAAATAGCTCCACTGGAATTCCATCACCTCCACTAGCTTTGTTCATAGTGATGCTTTCTAAGGCCCACTTGACTTCACATTCGAAGATATCTGGCTCTAGATGAGTGATCACACCATCGTGATTATCTGGGTCGTGAAGATCCTTTTTGTACAGTTCTTCTGTGTATTCTTGCCATCTCTTCTTAATATCTTCTGCTTCTGTTAGGTCCATACCATTTGTGTCCTTTATCAAGCCCATCTTTGCATGAAATGTTCCCTTGATATCTCTAATTTTCTTGAAGAGATCTCTAGTCTTTCCCATTCTGTTGTTTTCCTCTATTTCTTTGCAGTGATCGCTGAAAAAGGCTTTCTTATCTCTTCTTGCTATTCTTTGGAACTCTGCATTCAGATGCTTATATCTTTCCTTTTCTCCTTGGCTTTTCGCTTCTCTTCTTTTCACAGCTATTTGTAAGGCTTCCCCAGACAGCCATTTTGCTTTTTTGCATTTCTTTTCCACGGGATGGTCTTGATCCCTATCTCCTGTACAATGTCACTCATTCCATAGTTCATCAGGCACTCTATCTATCAGATCTAGGCCCTTAAATCTATTTCTCACTTCCACTGTATAATCATAAGGGATTTGATTTAAGTCATACCTGAATGGAAGATTACTCAGCCATTAAAAGGAACACAACTGGGTCATCTGTAGAGATGTGGATGGACCTAGAGACTGTCATACAGAGTGAAGTAGGTTAAAGAAAAAGAAATATTGTATATTAATGCATATATGTGAAAGCTAGAAAAATGGTATAGATGATCTTATTTGCAAAACAGAAATAGAGACACAGATATAGAGGACAAAGGTATGGACACCAAGGGAGGAATGGGGGGAATAGGATGAATTGGGAGACTGGTACTGACACATATGAGGACTGACAGAATGGATTATCCTATGTAGCCAACTTATGCACTGTGCCATCTCCTGTCCCTTCTTTTCCTCCATCCATCTTTAAGGCACATGCTTTCTCTTAACCTCCATTGTCTTTCTCCTCTCTGGAAAATTTATACTTAAAAGATTCAGCTAGATGATCAGTATAATCAAGAGGAAAAACAAAGAACCCCTAACATACTCATTTCTTTAGATCTGCATAGATGAACTTTAGAAGGATCCAGAAGAAATTAGTGACACTGGTTGTGCTGGGGGGCAGGTGGTGGGGTGGGTATTCAGTAGGCTTAAGGGATAGAGGTTGGGAGAGAAAATTTTCACTGTATATCCTCTGGTATCTTTGTAATTTTCTAGCATGTGAGCACATTGACTTAAGCACCAAAGAAAACAGCTACAATGAAGGAAATAAAGTTAATTTCTTGACTCATCCTTATTAAGAAGCCTTATTTCTCCACACTGAGTTAATCGTGGGATGACTTGCTTACTTATCTGTCAACCCCTCTAGTATCTGAGATTGTAGGTTCATTCCTTATTCACTCCTTATCCCCGCCCCCCACTGTCTAGTGCAGTGTCTGCTACTTCACGAGTCCTTGAAACATCTGAGGAATAAAAGAGCTGCACGTCCTCGCCACTCCCTGGGCAGATACTAACTGCCTCCCTGTGAGCTCTGGACTTTACTGCCTCTGGACTGTACCCTACTGATTCCTTTGTCTATGTTTTCTTTCCCCCTATCATTTCATTTTTGATTTCTCCTTATCTTTCAAGACCCACCTCAGATTTCACCATGGGAAGTCATCTCCTTCCCTGACGTGCAGCTCTACAACTGGACTGAGGAGTTCTACAACTTTTCTGTTTATGTCCAGGGTTGGCAAACTACACCTCCCGAGCCAAATCTATCCAAGCCTGGTTCTGTGAGTGAAGATCTCATTCTTCTACTTATTGCCTCTGAGTGTCTTCCTTAACAAAGGCAGAGTTGAGACTCTAAAGCCCTGCAGGGCCAGAAAGTAAAAAATCTTTGGCCCTTTATAGGAAGAGCTTGTTGATCTCTGATTTATGCCTTAATTATACCTATTGACTATTCTGCTCATTAAAACTCAAATTTGTACTCAAACTCTTTGTTGGATCCAGCCAAACTCATCACCCTGGCAAAAGGCTGCCCCCTGCTCCCTGGAGCCTGCCAAGGACCATCCCACTGCAGACTTTCCCTACCTCTAGGGCTTCTGGAGTCCTTTCCTGTCTCAGGTTGGAATGTGCTCTCCCGACCTCCATGGAACTCAGCTCACCCCAGATCACTTTCCTAACACTTTCTGAGTCACACCCAGGTCCTCTGCTCAGAGAGGCCTTCCAGGACCACTTCACTGGGGAGGACCAATGCTGATCTTACTGCAACACTGGGCGTTTTTACAAGGCAATTCTGTAAACTGAACTTATTTTTATTTATTGCTTGAATTTTTTTCTCTCTCCTACCAGACCATGAGGTCCTTGAGGGTAGGCTCATATCTATCTAGTTTAGTACAGTATTTGCAGGGTCTAGGATAGCAGCTGCCACACACTGGTAAGGATTGTAGGAAATACTATTTACTGACTGACTAAACAGATGAATAAATGAATACATTTTCATCTCCATAAAAGTGACTACCTGAGAGTCTAATAGGCACTCAAAATTATTTGTTGAACGAATGAATAATGTAAGAGAGGATATTTAGTCATGATAATACTGATAGATGAAAGTAACTCATTGCATGGTTCACTCAACCTTTTAATATCAGCTCATGGAAAAGAACAGCTTTCTTCAGCTCCATTTAAATTATTCAGGATAAGGAAAGAAAGTACACTCTCGAGGGACACACTAGAATATCCTCTGATCGTGCGTGTGTGTATGTGTATGCGTACACGCCTGTGTGTGTGAGTGAAAGAGAGATACACATCAGCCTGTAGGTCTCTCAGTCAAGCTGCTGCCCATAGGCTGGGGGAACAGGAGAAAAGAAAGGACACCACAAACATGCTGCCAGTGGACTGCAAAATCTGTTTTTCCTCAAAACCAGCAGTTCAGAAGTTGGAATACTCATTCAATATGGTTTTTAAAGCAATGCTGTTTTGGACCATAAAACTGATGCATGCATTGCAAAAGAATTTAAAAGCTAAACAAAATGTAAACAGGAAAATAAAAATTACCCTTAATCTCGCCATCATGGTTGCCTATTTTTTTCTTGTGTATTTGTGTTTTAAATTCCTTTTCCCCCTCTCTCCTTTCTGTCTCTCTCTCACACAGACACACACACACACACACACAGATACACACACACACACACACACACACACACGGGATCTATTTAGCATTCTATGTGCTCTGTACACCTCAATAAAAAATAAAACAAATGTGTTTTGACAAAAATTTAAAGAACTGTGTATTATTACAGTTAATTTACCCTAATCCCTTTCATTAGTTGTTTTTATTTACTGCTATCAATCTACAACTAATACATAATTCTACAATGAACAAATTTGCTAACTGTGCATTTTCCTTGAGAAGCTTTATAAAAGCAATATTACTGGCTAAAGGAGTATACTGTGGATCGGCATAGCCATATTAATTGTGCAGGGATGATAAAAGTCCACAGTCTTAACCCCATTCATATCTATTTTACCACACCCTCACCAAAGAATTTCACCAAAATTATTACATTGTTAAACACATAATACTTTTATATTTCATTAGAAAACATTAATTAAAATGCTTACCAATTAAATCTCTTTTTCTATAAATTTATTTTCCTTGTTTACAGGTCTTTTGAAGCTTAAATATTCAATTACACTTAAAGAATTATTGATATCATCTATATGCTTGATTATACTTCCAATCAGAAGAAATATTTCAAGTGTAGTATACGGGAATCATTTGCTATAAACAATCAAATTTATATAGGCAGGAGTACTACTATAACAATAAAAATTTGTGATTTAACAGTTCACTTACCCTCCACTGATTTACTGATCCATTTTAACTCTTTGGAGTATGGAACACCTGCATAGAAACAAAAGAATGGATTTGGGAAGCCGAAATTAGGATTAAGGACCAGGTTCTCAGGCAACAATCCTCAAGGTCTGATGCAAGTACAAAATACAACAAAGTTATCTGGTGGGGCTGTGCCTAGCCCATACCTGCAAATCAGAGGATCCTGTTGTCAAGGTCGGGGATCTTAACAAGAACTGTAACAAGGAATGTTAATAAGAATTTTGCAATTTAGGAATGGCTATAGACTTTCTTCTTTCCCTCACTCTGCTGTGCGTTATCCATAGTCTAGTGAGCCTGTACATATATTCTGAGCAAGGCAGCTCTTATTCAAACAAAATCTTGCAAATGGGACTTGCCACAAGACATGTTTCTCTTTATTCTATATGACCTATTGACTATACTCAGAGAAGAAGCACGTGTCTTAGAAATATGCTGCTGCTAAGTCGCTTCAGTCGTGTCCAACTCTGTGTGACCCTACAGACAGCAGCCCACCAGGCTCCTCTGTCCAATGGAGTTCAACAGACAAGAATACTGGAGTGGGTTGCCATTTCCTTCTCTGCTAGAAATATAAGTATAGTAAATACAATACTCAAAGGATGATCCTTAATGTAAGAATCTAAGAGGACAATATGGACTCCTCTCCTGCTCAGGAGTAAGGCTAGTCTTTGACTTAGGGGTGAAACCCCACTGGTCTGGGGGTAAGAGTGGGAGGTAATAGGTGTAATAGGTGAGCAGAACTCATAAAGTAAGGTAGAGACAAACCTTGGAAGAGGAGAGAAAGGTTGGTCTTAGAACACAGGAGATAAAGTCCTAGAGAAATTCTGTAATATATCCAGAGGGAAAGCATCTTTCTGAGCAATATTCTTCAAATATTACTGCTCATGACTCCTAAAATGCTTTTGAAAAATTATTTATCCTTCATCTATGTTATTATCATAATTATTTTTATTTGCATTTAATTGGTCAAAACAACAGATATATGCCTTATAAATTTTGGTAAATAATTACAAAACACAAGAAATAAAATTTTAATGGAAGTGTATATCTTAAATGAGTTTGGGTTTTTCTTTCCTATTAACTCCAGAATATGCCTTATTGTCCAAGTGAGACAGAATTCAGCATCAATTCCACTCCTTCTGCCCGAGCCAACCGCCACCCCCCCAACCTTTTAATCACAATTGTAAGGACTGAAAACCTTTGTTCACATAAGTAGATGGACATGGAAAGAGTTTTGTTACAGCAACATCACTCAAGTCTTTAAACTCTTCCAAGTCATTTGTCAAAAATTATATGGTGATCTATCATCAAAAATTATTTTTAATGATCAACTGACAACTCCATCAGATCCTTCTTCAATTTTGTTGAAAGCAAAGAACTGAGAAGGATTTGTAACCCAATCACTAGAATCGCTCATTTTCTCAACACTAACAGCTAAAGTTTGAATCACTCCTTTGTCTGAAGTCCTGGATTTTTTGCCCTGGGGGAATGCACCACAGTAAGATTCAAATGGGCAAGAGGTGGGCCTCCCTTTGATAAAAGGGGAAAAAGGCAGCCATAAGAAGGGAAGTGGGAGGGAACCAGCTGAGGCCCGTGGTACAAATCCAGATGCAACCTTCTCCTTGGGTTGTGGTGTCCTGAAGCAGGCCACTCCAGGAGTCCACACTGTGAGCACTTTTAGAAGACTTTAGAGAGGAGCTGACAATCTGGAAATTTCTTTAAAACCGTTCATGCAAAGTTGCCCTTAAAAATCTGCATGTGAAGTATCAGAGAAATAGCAGATTCAGGCAAAAATCATCAATGTAGGCTAGAACTGGTGAGGAAGAGGACAGTTACTAAACATGAAGATGAAAGACAAAGTATCACTAAATACGACATACTTATAGAGCACAGAAAGTTGTGAACTGTACATGGACAAACAGGGGGTCCCTACAGAGAGGATCACTGAGAAAAACATAGCATCATTTCTGATAGTTCTACCTGAAAAGTGTATCTTGAATTGCATCTTGGGGAAATGTTTAGAGAAACTCAAATGGAGGGATGTTCTACAAAATAATCAGCCTATACTCTTCAAAAATGTCCAGACAAATGCAGTATGTGACTACAATTGGATACAGACCTGTAAACCCATTAGTGGGAAAATGGGTGAAATGCAAAAGAAGTCTGTAGATTAGAAGGCATCACCATTTCATGGCTGTACTATGATGACATGGGGAAAGGCTCTTATTTTTAGTGAAGAGACTTTGGAGTATTAAGGTGTAATGTGTATTAACTCAGCAGTGTAACTTTTTATGGCTCTGAAAAAATATAAGTACGTATATTGAAGGAGTGGTAAAACTGTGAGGAACCTGAGTGAAGAATATTCAGGAACTCACTGTACTGTTATAGAAGCTTTTCTGAAAGTATGAAATAATTTTAAAATAAATCATTAAAACATCTTATTCTCCTGGGTAGCTGCAAAGCTCTAGTTTAAAGATCACCAGATTTTTTTTTTTTTTTTAGAAACTTCATGGACAAAAATAAAGCCTTCAGGAGTTCAAAGCCAGTGTGAACACAGAAAAGAATTAATTACACGTAAGAAGGTCCTCATTGTGTAGTAGGAATAAAATCACACAGAGATAAGTGAGTGAGTCTCAAAGAAGGGAGAGTAGAGAAGTTCCCTTGTACATAGGTAATGAGTATTTTTTTGATTCTCCTTTTATTTTCCTTTTTCCCCCCAAATTACTACTATGTTTACATAATGAGGGAAATTTGTATATTTAGAGGTCTCAAAACTACATCCTGGAAATGACCAAACCGACCTAGAGACATACTTGTTTAGGGTTTTACTTATGACAATGGCTAAAAACACAAACAAATATTTCCCTACCTGATTTTTTAGAACTAAGAGTTGGTGTGTTTTTAGTATAAGTAGAAAGCTCTCCGGAGTCCATGTCTGGCCCTGAAGTCATGGTGCTGCTCAGGGTATAGGGATGGAATGTGCCTTTTTCTCTCCAGCTCACTGGAGGAGGGTGGATGAATGTCATGATTACTTTTGCGCAGGCCTTAGAAAAGAGACAACAAATAATTTTTTGAAACAGGACTTAGTGGTTCAAGAGGATTACTGTGAAATGTTCTGCTCTTCATGTAGTTCTCAGAAACCAGAATAAAACTGAACCAAAACTGGAGACATTTTCATCTGGAGCACATTGGTCTATAATAATAGGACTTTAACTACTTGACTTTCATAAGTAAAATTATTCTGGAGAAGTAACTTTTTCATACAATTGTGTGTGTGTGTGTGCATGTGTGTGCAGGCACAGTCTGTCCTGTTCGACTCTTTGAGACCCTATGGACTGTAGCCCATCAGGCTCCTCTGCCCATGGGATTTTCCAGGCAAGAATAGTGGAGTGAGTTATCACTTCCTTCTCCAAGGTAATGAGTTTAAAGTTTATGCAAAGAGAAGGCAGCTGAAGAAAGGTTGAAAAATTCTGCCACAGACATTAGCAGGATTCCCTCAAACCTGAAACAGGCATAAGATAGAAACTAAGCATAGGTCATGCCCTCTGATGTCCATCTCTAGTATTTTTCATTGATTAAAATGATGACAAATCTTGTTCAGTGTAGCCAACAGAATAACCTGCATTCTGGTCAGGACTGGATTTTCCTCTATGTGTTCAACTATGATATGATTTAATCTCACACGGGCTCTTTCATGCTATGATGTACATTTCTTTACTTTTGGTCCTTACTATGAAATATCTGCCTCTAATATTTTATCAGTTGATTTCTGCTACTAGCTTTGCTTCCTTCTCATTGACTTTGCAAACAATGGCTACCGCCACGCCATATTGTAGTTCTAACTACAATCTCTGTTTCTGTCTAGATTCTCAACCTAAATATTTTCTCCACTGCAATTACTTGGAATTGTTACTATTAAATAAGAGAAGGCAGGTTGCCCTTATCTCACCACCTGATTGGTAATAGGCCTCTTGGGTCCTCTACTAGACAGAATTTTGAAAGTTTCTCTGGGCTCAGTGGGAGAGCACGCCATGACTGATTAATGATGTCTGCTATGGCCTTGGGGAGAAATACAATGATATGTTGGTATGTGAGGGTAGGCAGCCTCTGTGGGAATCCCCATTGATCTCTCTCTTGGTTCTCTTTGAGAGTGGGTGGGACCAGTGACTTGCTTGGAACCAATAGAATACAGCAAAAGTGATGGAATGTCACGTCTGTGTTTAGGTTATAGAAGACTGTGACCTCCATCTTGCTGGAAGATGCTCTCTTGCTGGCCTTGATGAAGCAAGCTAGCTGCCTTGGTGGAATGGTTCATGTAACAAGGAACAGAGTGGGTGCTCCAGAGAACAGCCAGCAGAGAAGTGAAGGTCTCAGTCCAACAGTCCTTGAGGACTGGAGGCCTGCCTTCAGACGAGACCCCAGCTGTGGCAAAGACACCTTGATTGGCAGCCACGTCAAATACTCTGAAGTAGAGGATCCAGTTGAACATGCTGGATTCCTAACCCACAGAAACTGTATGATAATAAATGTGTGTTCTTCCAAGCTGGTAAGTTTCAGGGTAGTTTTTTACATAGCAATAGATAACTAATATACCATGTACATCCTATCCCTCATTTAATCATTTCATAAACATTACTGAGGAACAGAAAGATGACAGGGGTGGTGCCACACACTTAACAAACAGTAAGAAAGAAAGAAAGTGAAAGTGAAGCCGCTCAGTTGTGTCCGACTCTTAGTGACCCCGTGGACTGTAGCCCACCAGGCTCCTCCTTCCATGGGATTCTCCAGGCAAGAATACTGGAGTGGGTTGCCATTTCCTTCTCCAGGGGATCTTCCCGACCCAGGGATCAAACTTAGGTCTCCTGCATTGCAGGCAGACGCTTTAACCTCTGAGCCATGAGGGAAGCCCATTAAAATGTGAAAGTTTAAAGTGAAGTCGCTTAGTCGTGTCCGACTCTTTGGGACCCCATGGACTGTAGCCTACCAGGCTCCTCAATCCATGACATTTCCTAGGCAAGAGTACTGGAGTGGGTTGCCATTTCCTTCTCCAGGGGATCTTCCCGACCCAGGGATTGAACCTGGGTCTCCTGCTCTTCAGGCAGAAGCTTTACCATCTGAGCCACCAGGGAAGCAAACAGTAAGAAACTGTAGCTAAATTTAGGGGACAAAGTAAAAATATTATAAGATCAACTGCAAGAAATCAAGACATAGCTATCAGAGTGGCGAGGCAAACTGTTTTGGAGAACCCAGTCAACTCTGAATTTAACTATATTTGTCAGCCAATTCAACGAAGTTCACAACAATCTTTATTTCTCTTATCCTTCACTTCAGTATGATCCCTTGTTTTTCTATCTTCTTCACCAGAACAGAGGCTTTATAAGAACAGACGCCCTCTCACTGGAAAAGAGTGTAACCAGCACAGTGCCTGGCATATACAAGGCTCCCATGACTATTTATTGAATAAATGAATGTCTACGTTTCCTTGACTGTCAATAACTCACAAAATACTGCCATACATCTGAGAAAAATAAGTACTGAAATGGTTATAATAAAGATTTTCTTTACCCTGTAAAGGGAGCAAGTCTTAGTATCTAGCCAATTCACTCATTTAAGGCATCTAATTCCCTGATAATGTCAGTCAAAACGGACCTTACTGTAATAAGTACCATAAATTATTCATGGCTAATAACACAGTGCTCAAGGTCAAGTGCAATCTGATGGAAAATCTCTTCACTGAGGAAAAATCAGTTGCTGGTTATTATCACAACTTTCATAGCCTCTGTTTACAGAGCTTCTCACCTTCTGGTATGTTTGTTCAACAGGGACCACAGCCACTAAGTTCACTGTATGGAAAATAAGGCACTTTTGTTTATCTGACTGCCTGCTTCTCTGCTGCTAGGAATTTCCTTATTCTTGTAAAGGATATTATTTTTGTGTTTGAACTATTATAAAGAGAGCAGGAAATCAGTTATGGTATGGCAGAGGCAGAATAAGTGAAAGATAGAGTATCTGTTAAAAAGAAACACAGAAAGCAAGTATTTCCAAACTTCTGAGATGAGCCCTGAACTTTCTTCACCTATAAAATCTAGAACCTACACTGAAGGGATAAGTTTAGCATTAGCTTGGCTGGTAAAATGGCCAAAGAGTGTGTCCTCTTTATTCGCTGAGAATAAGAAATGGCAGTTAGGTTTCTCCTGTTGCTCTGTGTTGAGAAGGATTTTGAGGCCCAGTGAAGGAGCCCTATGATTGATTAATGACGGCACAGAGTCTAGAACAGATGTGTTAGTAAGTTTATTTACAAGTCTTAGATTTCTCTAATTAATGCAATTTCAGGGTAAATTGTGACTCAGTGAAATCCAATTATGACTTCTTTTTTAAAAAAAAATTGCAATAGCATGACCAGACATCTTTCTAAATTCAAGAAAAAAAAAATTCTCCTCTTTTACTTTAGATTTAAACTTCAACAGGTTATTTTAGTTTAAGGAAGGATTTCAGGCTCTGAAATGTTACCAGGTTTCCCATGAGGGAAAAACAAGCCCACAAAAAATGAATCATTTTTCAAAGGTGACAGAATCCCCTGATGCCTCTGGCTTATGTGTTTGCATTTCACCGGAAAGCAATAACTGCATGTCCACTGGTGATTTGCTTTAATCTTAAGATAAATAAAACCTGTTGGAGCAGAAACTGGGAACAGGTTGGTCAGAGGGTAAACAGCATTGCGAATACTTTGTTCTCACATTGCACATGATTTCCTTGGGGCATCTAGCCCTTCACCAACCTACATTAGTATACCAAGCCTTTAGAAAACACTCATGAGACAAAATAGGCTGAAAAGGCTTTACAACATAGTTATCAAAGTCATAACACGTAGACTGCATAAAGGCAGTGTGTATTTTCAGAAAACCTTGGCCTATAAAACTGTTTTCCTTACTCCACTGTGAAATGTGAGGTGGTCTGACACCTTGAGAGCAGGACCACAGGTTCCTTCCATTTGGCAAGTCTACACATTGTCTGGACTTTGTTTCTGCCAGTTTCTACCAGATACATTAGTTGTCTGGAGTCTTCTACTCCTTCCCCTCAAAATATAAGGTGTGGAGCAAACAAACTCCTTCTCCAAGAACCTGCCTTCTCTTTATTACTATGTATTTGTGACCCAGCTTGCTGAATTTTCATTCATTCATTTATTCATTCACTTGTTCATTCATATATAAAGTTAATAGAAATGTGCTGAGATGTGATGCTAGTGAGGTGCTGAAGATACAAGGGGAGAGAAAAGAACAGAGTTAATATCTTCATGGAAAATATACTCTAGTGAGGAAGACAAATTAAACATGTAAATGAATGATATACTGTGTGTTACAAGGAAATAAATAAGAGACTGAGAAAGAGAAGAGAAGAAAGGTATTTCTGTTTCTAACTTATTGGCAGACTAGATGTTTGCAGAAGCTCATCTTAGTAAAGTACAATGATTTTAACACTTAAGAAAATACCAAAGACATTTTAAGAAATGAATTGCTTTCTGTGTAGGAGAGCAAGGGAACTGCGTGGAGGCCATAAGTGACCAGAAGACAAGAGTCATCAGGGAACGGTAGCTCTGGAGTTTGGCACTTGTCTTAGGGTAAGTTATCTTTCTCATGGCTGACATCCTGGGTCTGAATTAGTCACCAGGAGGAGATTAAGAGGGGGCTTCCCCAGTGGCTTGGCAGCAAAGAATCTGCCTGCAGTGCAGGAGACACAGGAGATGCAGGTTCGATCCCTGGGTCAGGAAGATACCTTAGACAAGGGCATGGCAATCCACTCCAGTATTCTTGCCTGGAGAATCCCACAGACAGAGAAGCCTGGTGGGCTACTGACCATAGGGTCGGACAGAGTCAGATAGGACTGAGCAACTGAGCACAGCACGCAGGAAAGAGGAGCATAGGCTTAACCAGAAGCTGGATTTATGGGGCTCTGCATGAGGCCGGGAGAGAAAAGAGAAGGTGTTTGCAGGTTTGGGGCTGGAATCCATGCTATCAATAAACAACCTAGGGCAGACATGTAATTTTAGGCAGTTCTAAGGTGGCTGGGAGAAGGAAAAGTCTTAAGTCCTTAGTTCAGAAATGCAATCAGAAACCTGGATCTTAAAAGAGTATCAAGAAATGACTTTCACAATTAAAACCAATACAAACATTAAGAAACAAAGTAATCATGTATATAATGAGAAACAAGACTACATATATAATTACCCAACTAGTCAGGAGGAAGAAATGGAATTAGGGAAGCCTTGCCCAGTCTGAAACAGAATGCAGTCAACAGAAAGTTTAAAATAAGATTATAGACTTAAATTCAGTATTATAGCATTAATCACCATAAGTAAAAAAAAATTCAATAAGAAATAAAGAATGATTAAAAAAATAAAAAGATGAACAGAATAGGTAAGTATTAATCTGAAGAAAATGTGTACCTCTATTTCTAGAAACAAATGCTTCTACAGATAAAGAGGGTCACTAGATTTTCATAAAAGTTGCAATCATCAGAAAGACAGAACAATTCCAAACTTATGTTTCTCGTAGTATAACTTCAAAATTCCTAAAGCAAGAGTTTTAGGACCACACACAAAAAATTAACAAGTCCCCTATGATTGTAGAAACTTCTTTATCAATAGGAACCAAAAAATAATAGAGGAAATAAAAATGAGAAGATAGAAGATTTAAATAACACAATTAGTAAGAATAATGTACTGGATATATACAGAACACTATTCCTAACACATTAACAAACTTTTAAATTTTTTGCATACATGCAACCCATATAAAATTTGACCCTGTACTGGGGCATAAAGAAAGTATAAACAAATTTCAAGCAACTGGTATCACAGAGACAGTGTTGATACTTGATTTATGTCCCAGTTCAGTGCAGTTCAGTAGCTCAGTCGTGTCCGACTCTTTGCGACTCCATGGACTGCAGCTTGCCAGGCCTCCCTGTCCATCACCGACTCTTGGAAATTTACTCAAACTCGAGTCGGTGATCCCATCCAACCATCTCATCCTCTGTTGTCCCTTTCTCCTCCTGCCTTCAATCTTTCCCAGCATCAGGGTCTTTTCTTTTTTTTTTTTTCAGGGTCTTTTCAAATGAGTCAGTTCTTTGCATCAGGGGGCCAAAGTATTGGAGTTTCAGCTTCAGTATCAGTCCTTCCAATGAATATTCAGGGCTGATTCCCTTTAGGATGGACTGGTTGGATCTCCTTGCAGTCCAAGGGACTCTCAAGTCTTCTCCAACACCACAGTTCATAAGCATCAATTCTTTGGCGCTCAGCTTTCTTTATAGTCCAACTCTCACATCCATACATGACCACTGGAAAAACCAATAGCTTTGACTAGACAGACCTTTGTTGGCAAAGTAATGTCTCCACTTTTTAATATGCTATCTAGGCTGGTCATAATTTTTCTTCCAAGGAGCAAGCGTCTTTTAATTTCATGGGTGCAATTACCATCTGCAGTGATTTTGGAGTCCCCCAAAATAAAGCCTGCCACTGTTTCCATTGTTTCCCTGTCTATTTGCCACAAAGTGATAGGACCAGATGTCATGATCTTAGTTTTCTGAATGTTGAGCTTTAAGCCAACTTTTTCACTTTCACTTTCATCAACAGGCTCTTCAGTTCTTCACTTTCTGCAATAAGGGTGGTGTCATCTGCATATCTGAGGTTATTGATATTTTTCCCGGCAATCTTGATTTCAGCTGGTGCTTCATCCAGTCCAGCGTTCCTCATGATGTACTCTGCATATAAGTTAAATAAGCAGGGTGACAATATACAGCCTTGATGTACTCCTTTCCCAATTTGGAACCCATCTGTTGTTCCATGTCCAGTTCTAACTGTTGCTTCCTGACCTGCATACAGATTTCTCAAGAGGCAAGTCAAGTGGTCTGGTATTCCCATCTCTTTAAGAATTTCCCACAGTTTGTTGTGATCCACACAAAGGCTTTGGCATAGTCATATTTTATATATGTTGCACTTGTGTGTGTGTGTGTGTGTGTGTGTAACTTGACAAGTTATTTAGAAATTCACATAGAAAAGGAAGAACTGGCAAGACATGCCCTTAAAAAGTTGGTAAGATTTGCTGTAACATATATTAAGTTAAATAAGAGACAGCACTATGGGCCCAGGGACTGGCTCACAGAACACAGAAACAAAAGGTCCACATGGAATCAGTGTGGGGAAATAAGACAATCCAATAACTGACGTTAGGACACTTAGTCTTCTCCATATGAGGAGAAGAAAGGAAACTGAATCCCTACTTTACAACTTTAATCAAAGTCAATTTCAGATGTATCAAGGGCTTAAATGTGAAATGCAGAACTTTAAGACATTTAAGAAGAAGTACAGAAGTTTATCTCTATGACTCTGGAGGTGGGGAATGATTTCTTAAACAAGAAACAAAAAGCACCACCTATGAACAAAAAGATAGATCAATTTGACTCATTAAAAGTAAAAATTCTGCTCAATGAATGACAAGGGAAAATAATATTTCAAGATATCTATAACTGCATGTTACAGAAAAAAAAATCAACATTTTCTGCAGGTTAAAAAGTCACAGGTACTGCCAATTTTACTGTGTGGTTTGTTGCCTATATTTGTAATTGAAGGGCATTCTTTATCTCAGTTAGAGGTCACTGAAAATAAAAAAATGTATATTTTCCTCATCCAAGTTAATATACAACATATATAAAGTCTGTATAGGCTACTATAATAGAACATCATAGGTGGGGTGGCTTACAAATAACAGAAATTAATTTCTCACAGTTCTGGAGACAGGGAAGCCCAAGGTCAATGCACTGGAGAATTTGGTGACTGGTGAGGATCTGCTTTCTGGTTCACTAATGGCCTCCTTCTTGATGGTCTCACATGGAGCAAGGGTGACAGATTTCTCTGGGATCTCTTTTATGAGGACACAAATTCATTCATGAAGGTCTCACCCCTATGACCTAATCATCCCCTGAAGGCCTCACCTCCTAACACCATCACACTGGGGATTAGGTTTCAGCACATGAATTTTAAAGGGAATATGAATGTTTCATCTAGGAGCATTAATGTTCTTGAAAAAACAATATTTTTTTAAAAAAATCCTGTTTATTAAAATTTTAAGAGATTAAGAAAAAAAATCCAACATATTCTACGATAGAATAACATTTAGCTGACACAAAACAATTCCTTTAGTTTCTTTCTCTTCTGTTAAACTCCAGTAGTATTTAAATAATGCTTTCATTTAAAAATAGAGTAGAACATTACATTTCTGTTTAATTCTATCAGATGATTAGACTGCCTCTCCATCCATCCATATGTAAGTTAAGCATACTTTTCTGATCTTTGATTTTGGATTTGGGCACAGGAGTTGCTTTGCCCAGTGGATGTGAGTAGACAAACGACAAGCAAAGGCTTGAAATGTGACTTATGGTTTGGCTTGGATCTTTTGTACATCTCCCATCACCATGAGACAAACATATCCTTGAAGCCACTGTCCCTCTGGTCTGGGTACCAAAATGACACATAAGATGCAATGTCAACAGACAGACCCACAGGCCGTTGAAGAATTTGTCCAGACAACTCACAGAAGCCTGAATGAGAAATAAAGGCTAATTTTTCAGTACTATTGCTATTGTGAGGTTATCTGTTATGCAGCCATAGGTGACTGATACAGTGTCCATCTATCCAGCCATTCTATTATCAGTTATAAGCACCTAGGAAGATGTCTGCAGTGATGTCTTTCAAATGTTAATAATGGTTGTAGAAAAAGCACTTCCACTGAGGCTTGGTAGTAAGCAACTCCAGTTCTTGTTGTTGCTGGGCTATTGCCAGTGTATTGAGAAGATGCATGGGTAACAGTGAAGAGTTTCTGTTACACAAGGGCAGGCAGCTTTGCCACCTACCAGATTGGCCCTGTGACCTGGGTGAAGCAGGTAGTCTTCCTGACAACACACACATACCCCATACCCCTGCCTCCCCTGCGCCCCACACAGTGCCTCTCCTGCAAATTTTAATACAGAGCTAAGGTGGGGAGTAGGGGAAAGAGGAGGAAACAGCTCCAGGTCAGGTCCTGCCTGTTACTGCTTCAGCCTAACGAATATCATTATTCATAAACTATAAGTGCTCATGCTCCGGATTTTACTCGTTAAGAGCTGAGTGTAATATTCTTAATCAGAGTCAGGAGTTGGAATGCCTAAAATAGAGACATGGAGAACATCAGAAATTCTGAACCTAAAATAAAACTCTTCAAGCAGATTATTTTTGAAAGAACAAAGCTTTATATGCTCTTGGAGAGATATCTTTGTGTGTGTGTGTGTGTGTGTTAATTTTGAGCCTGGGAAGTTTGTTTTGTACCCAGAGATTCTATAAGGCAGTCTTCTGGCAGCCTTGTTGAGTTTTACAACATATTTGTGCTTCTACCCTCAACATTTAAAGATGCGTTCATACCTGCCATCTCTCCTATCTCTCGTCTTTCCCAAGGAGCAGAGACATTACTTTGCCGACTAAGGTCCATCTAGTCAAGGTTACGGTTTTTCCAGTGGTCATGTATGGATGTGAGAGTTGGACTGTGAAGAAGGCTGAGCGCTGAAGAATTGATGCTTTTGAACTGTGGTGTTGGAGAAGACTCTTGAGAATCACTTGGATTCTCGCAAGGAGATCCAACCAGACCATTCTGAAGGAGATCAACCCTGGGATTTCTTTGGAAGGAATGATGCTAAAGCTGAAACTCCAGTACTTTGGCCACCTCATGCGAAGAGCTGACTCATTGGAAAAGACTCTGATGCTGGGAGGGATTGGGGGCAGGAGGAGAAGGGGACGACCAAGGATGAGATGGCTAGATGGCATCACGGACTCGATGGATGTGAGTCTGTGTGAACTCTGGGAGACGGTGATGAACAGGGAGGCCTGGCGTGCTGCGATTCAGGGTCGCAAAGAGTCGGACACGACTGAGCAACTGAACTAAACTGAACTGCTCAGTAGGTATGATCGCCTTTTGCTCAAGTTAGCCAGAGAAGATTTCTTTGCTTGTGATTCACATTTCTTTGCTGCAGATATTCTAACAGCCTCTATATAACTAGTGTGCATTGAGAACCCCAGAAAGGAGAAAGAAAAGTCAGCATTCTTCCAGCTCATTGGACCCATTTTTCATCCGTGGCATTCCTCATAGTGCTAGTAGAAACCTGTTGTCTTAGCTATAACTTCTGTAAAATAAATGCTCTTCTTAGCAGGTGTCTGTAGTCACCATACTTAGGAGACAACCAAATGAAGGAGAAGCCAGGAGAGATGGGTGTATGACAGAGCTGAATCTACAGTAGGGACAGAGCTGTATTAGGAAGAAGATCTTGTGGATTTTAAAAAGATCATCTTATTTGCCTTATTCATCTTGTGATTTCTTATAAAGCCTGAAATCTTATTCCCAGGCAGCTTGTTCTTTCCTGGTTTCAGAGCCATTGGCTTGGCCCTGCACCCTTTCAAAAACTCAGAATGTTTTTCTCTCATCCAAGGTATGCCAGATACTAGCTCTTTATTCCTTCTTTCCATATCTCTTTGACTCCTCCCCACCCATCCCTCCCATGGAGGTGGTGCTTACGGAGACTGTGTCTAAATCAGGTGATCTCAAGGAAAATGTAGTTGCCTGGCCTTGTGGAACAGGGCCCATGGGTGTTACCAGGAGTCACAGGGCACTGCAAAGCATCTGGGCTGTCAGCGACCTGAGGTTCTATCTCTGCTGAACATAAAAGGAAGCAGCCGCTGAACATTTCCCAGATGGGAAAACTGGCCTGGCAGATTACACAGGAGATTAAAAGAATGTTTTTTTTGGTTCCCCTAGTGAAGAGGTATCAACTTGCTTCTCACTTGCTTGAAGTAAGTTGTCAGTATTTTGAAAAGCATCTCTTCACCCATATGACCAACTTTAAATGGGTCTGAACAGGGGAGGAGTGTACCCACAGGGGACAGTGGGCAAAGTCTGGAGATATTCAAGGCTGTCACAATGTGGGCAGGTGGTAGGTGGGTAATACTACTGGCTTCTAACAACCAAGAGGACAAGGATGCTGCTGAATATCCTACAGTGCATAGGACAGCCCCACAATGAAGAACTATCTAACCCTCATTTGTCAATATTGTCAATACTGCTAAGGCTGAGAAATCCTGTTGCAGAGCTTGGTGGCTAATCATAAAAGCACTTGAGTCAGAAAGGCCAGAGTTCAAATCCTGGCTTCATCACCTACTGCCCCTGTGACCTAAGCAGATCACTTCATTTAATTCTTTCATTTCTAAAACTAGTAACACCTACCTCATCAAGTGCTCAGATTAGTACATGGCACTTAAAATGATAAGATTTCACTATCAGTGCTCTGAATGGGCCTTATGGAAGACAGGAAGTTGACAGATGTGAACAGCATCTCATATGCCAGGTACTGTGGCATGTAGAGCAGATTGTGGGGAAGAGTTTGTAGAAGAGACAGAGCAGAAACATGCTGCCCTATGTCTCAAACAGTTTAGAATGATATGGTTCAATAGAACTTTCTGGAGTGATGGAAATGTTCCCTAACTGCTCTGTCAGACAGGATAGCTCCTATTCATTCATACGTGAATTGTGAGCACTTGAAATGTGGCTACTGCAACCAAGGAACTGAATTTTCAATTACATTAAGTTTAATTATTTAAAATGAGGATGCAACACATAGCTGATAGCTCTTGTATTGGACAGAGCAGTTTTAGAAGAGGAGATGAGACTGATGTGGACCGATTCTTGACAATCAGTGATACCACATGGGGAGGGGCACAGCTAGGACAGAGAAATTGAGGGGAAGAGGCCATTACTTCTGAACAAGCACTTTATGGAAGAGATTCTAGGAAAAGGCAGGTCTGGAAGATGAATAGGCTTTTGCATAGCAGGAATGAAGGCCAGTGAGGGGAGCAAATTCCAGACAGAGGAAGCATGAGGGCAAAGATGCAGGCATGGGGAGAACAGCCTGGCATGTCTATACAGATGAAGGTCAGGTCCTAAGAAGGCAGCATCTTCTGAATGCAACGAAGGTGACATTTAAACATACAGCACCCAAAAGATACAACTTCTGAGCGAATTTAAGATGACAGAACATCTTAAATCCACCACACTCAGAGGAATGACTTGAACAAATTTTAAATGCCATGTTTTTTAGAGCTAAATTCTTTTGAATCCACCACAAATTAGTAAATGCACATCTTAAACCCATGTCTGTGTGACTTCAAGTACAATGTTTTCTGGTCTACCCCACGAAAGCCCCAAGTCTCCGTGTGGGCATCAATAATATGAGAAGCTGGAAGAATGCTGAAGACACATTTTGACAATCTGCCTCAGGCTACTCTGATTTCTGGAACCCAGTTAAGGACGGATGACACGGAGAGACAGAGGATACTTGGTACTATGAAACTCCCTGTCTCAATTCAATTTTATTGCAGACACCCAGACACTGCCTAAAACTTTCCTTAGACATCTATTAAGTATCATGACTCCACCAAGCAGTACTTACTTAGAGGCAGGAAGGGCTGGACCAAAAGCAACAACTGCTTTGAGGATCTCACCTCCAGGGGAGGGGAAAATAATTTTTGAAACAGAAACCTGAGGTGTGTTGCTGGAGAGAGGAAAATTGATCTTTCAACATAAGGAATGTTTGCATAACATGCCAATTGTAGGATCCAATAAAGGCAAATAGAGAACTGTTAGTAAGACAAACATTTTTCAGGACAAAAGGAAATTATCTGTGCAAACCAAATCTTTGTCAGCTCTGGTTATTGGCTTGAAACCAGGGTTCATATATAACTGGATAACAATTGTGGCTCCCCAAACCAGGTGAATTTTTTAAGTTGCATATCTTAAAATATCTCACTCAGTCAACAACCAAGAATTCTGATGAATAAATTGGAAAGAAAAATTTCATAGTGGCTGTATCAATTTACATTCCAACCAACAGTGCAATAGCGTTCTCTGTTCTCCACATCCTCTCCAGAATTTATTGCTTATAGACTTTTTTAATGATGGCCATTCTGACTGGTGTGAGGTGACATCTCATTGTAGTCTTGATTTGCAATTCTCTAATAATGAGCAACACTGAGCATCTTCTCATGTGTTTATTAGGCATCTGTATTCCTTCTTTGGAGAAACATCTGTTTAGGTCTTTTTCCCACTTTTTGATTGGGTTGTTTGTTTTTCTGGTATTGAGTTGTATGAGCTGCTTGCATATTTTGGAAATGAATCCTTTGTCAGTTGTTTCATTTGCTATTATTTTTCCCATTCTGAGGGTTGTCTTTTCACCTTGCTTATAGTTTCCTTTGCTGTGCAAAAGTTTTAAGTTTAATCAGGTCCCACGTGTTTACTTTTGTTTTTATTTCTGTTACTCTAGGAGATGGGTCATAGAGGATCTTGCTTTATGTCATCGAATGTTGCCTATGTTTCCCTCTAAGAGTTTTATAATTTCTGGTCTTACATTTAGGTCTTTAATCCATTTTGAGTTTATCTTTGTGTATGGTGCTAGGAAGTGCTCTAATTTCATTCTTTTACATGTAGCTGTCCAGTTTTCCCAGCACCATTTATTGAAGAGGCTGTCTTTGCCCCATTGTATATTCTTTCCTCCTTTGTCAAAAACAAGGGACACATAGGTGCATGGGTTTATTTCTGGGCTTTCTATCTTGTTCCATTGGTCTGTGCTTCTGTTTTTGTGCCAGTACCACACTGTCTTGATGACTTTGGCTTTGTAGTATAATCTGAAGTCAGGATTCTTGACTTACTCTAGCCCCATTCTTCTTTCTCAAGAATGTTTTGGCTATTTGGGGTCTTTTGTGTTTCCATATGAATTGTGAAATATTTTGTTCTAGTTCTGTGAAAAATGCCATTGGTAATTTGATAGGGATTGCACTGAATCTGTAGATTGCATTTGGTAGTATAGTTACTTTCACAATACTGATTCTTCCTACTCAGGAACATGGAATATCTCTCCATCTGTTTATGATGTCTTTGATTTCTTCCATTAGTATCTTACAATTTTCAGTGTACTGTTCTTTTGTCTCCTTAGCTAAGTTTTATTCCTAGATATTTAATTCTTTTTGTTGCAATGGTGAATGGGATTGATTGCTTAATTTCTCTTTCTGATTTTTCATTGTTAGTATGTAGAAATGCAAGTGATTTCTGTGTATTGATTTTGTATCCTGCAACTTTGCTAAATTCACTCTAGTAATTAGCTCTAGTTGCTAAATTCAGTCTAGTAATTAGCTCTAGTGATCAACTCTAGTAATTTTCTGAAATTTTGTGGACTGTCTACTAATCTTGGAAGAAAAAAGAAAAGGAGAGATGTCTCAAAATAAATATATGAATGTTTCTAAAGAGAGAGAGAAAGAGAAACCTGGAAACATCTTTGAAAACTAAGCATGTTGTTCCTAAAGGCCAATCCCACAGAAGAGCGAAAATCATGTCAGAAAAACAGAAGCTCTATGGCATTATCAATTTTTTTTTGTTCAATCGCTCAGTCCTGTCTGACTCTTTGTGACCCCTGGACTGAAGCATGCCAGGCTTCCCTGTCCTTCACCATCTCCCAGAGCTTGCTCAAACTGTGGATAGCTTAATTCACGACTGTAGTCATCTGGTATTAAGACAATAATTTCATAAAGGGAAATTTCAAAATAAGTTATACGTGTCCACTCACTTAGGAATTAAGGTCTGTAGAGTTTTTCTCTAGCTAGAATCTAAGATAAGAACTCTAGGGAACAAGATGACCATTTTTCACCTCCCTGGTTTACAAAGCCCTGGTCCCTTTCTGTGGTCAGACACTTTGGATCAAGTCAGATGTGTTTTCTAACTACTTTGCCTCTTAATTTTTAAATCCTTGTTTATTTTAAAGAAAATTTAATCCATATGTTTCCAATTCATTTACACTTAACTCATCAAAATGCTGTTTCATAAAAAGCTCTTTGATGTTTAAATTGCCTTTGGAGCTATTTTTAATAAGTTTTTTTTTTTTTTCCTAAAGGCTTCCCTACTTAGAAACAGAAAGTTTCATTTCATTGCTATTTAACAACCTGGGGTCCAGAGGGTTGGGTTCAGTTTATTATCTAAATGAAATAATGTATGTAAAATGCTTCATAAATTCTAAAGCAATTGACACCTGTTAGTGATTAGAGTTGCTATTGTTATTACCACCACACAGAAGACATAAGGTTTGCGGTTTCTCCCTCCCATAATTGGCTGGACTAGCTCATCTTGTGGCTCCCTTCTACTTATAACATTTTCTTATTCTACGACTTTCTCATTCTTAGTAACACATACAATACACATGTTAAATGACTAAGTAATGACAGAGTAAGTCAGGGAGAGACTCACCTACACAAATTAAACCCCTTTTAAATGAGCTCCTGGTTGGACCTACTGTGAGTAATGTGTCAATCTTCACTGAGTTTCAAGGTCTAGTTGGGTTTCACTGACTGAGGGGTCAGGGTTTTCCTGGAGTATTATGTGCAGGAGTGGTTAGATTCTGTTAGAAAAAGAATTCACTAAGAAGGAAGTTTTGAGAACAGCCACCTAGGGGTAGGAGGGAGGTAATCAAAGCAAGGTGGGGTCTCTTCCCGAGCCTTATGGAGTGCTACATGGAAAAGCTGCAGTTATTCTGGGAAGCGGGTGATCTGGGAACATGGTCACATACTGTATTGCTCAGGGTGACATGACAAAATGTGAGACAAAGCGTTCTCCCACTTCTTGGTGGAACCCGGCTCTACCTTGTCCTCATACACATTGATGATAGAATCTGAACAGTGGACAGCAGTGGTTGGGCTCTATTATCTGGTAGGATGTGGCTGAGACATCTTAGCAATGCACAGAAATTGCGTGTAGCAGCAGCGTCCAGTTAAAGTTGGCTTAAGCACATGGGAGTCGCCTCTGAAACACTTTGGTGTGTGTGTGTGGGTGGCCCAGGGGGTCTCTGTGACCTCATTCCTAAAGTCTAATGAGCCCTGGGGTCATTCAGATTTCATGTGAAAATGCCAAAATGGCCATTCAGCTCTTCCTGTCTTGACAACTGCGCAAAAGGTCTCGACCACTCTAACAAAAGTGAACAGGAAACCTTTGTCTTCTGGAAATTGACCCTGATCTTGTGTGTGAAGCACACACCTCGCTTCCTCATGCTCTCCCCATGCCTTGGCCTGTTGTACACCAGGCTGCCTTTAGGAATTTGGAACCAAACATGAAACTCTTCATCACACAATGGAGGGACCACTTCTCTGCCCTTTCGCACATCAGTCTTTCCTGGTGAATGGCTCTCCAGCCCTGTGATTCTTGCCATATGGAACAATTGGTCCCTTCAGTTAACTTGCCAGCAGTAATCAGTTATTTCTCCTAGCCATAAATTTTCACCATTCTTTTTGGAGGGGGAAGAAATTAAAGTAACAAAGGGAGGTGGCTATAAAGAACAGAACTGTCAGAATAGAAAATGTTTGAGTAATTTGTTGGGTCCTTGGTTTAGGGTTGACTAATTTCAGCGCTAGTTTTGGTTTGGATTCTTTCTTGGGACCAAGAGGTCTTATTTTCATCTGCATCTCCAGTGAAGATTGGGACTACAAGTGTGGAAAAGCTGTGAAAGAGGTTTTATCAGAATGTAACAACTTCACTGATATTTTTGGCAGGGAGGACAGGGAAGAATTCATATCTGCTTGGCTATCTCTTTTCTCATGAAACAAACTAGAGTTTTGACAGCACCCACTGAACTTGGTCCATTACAGACACTGCCTGAGAAGCCACCTTGTTCAGCTAAATGGTAATAACTTCTCTAAGCATCTAATTCCACTAGGTCTTATTTGAAAAAGAGGAAAAAATTCCCCAAATGACTAATGCTTTTAGGTCCGGCAGCCGTTTTTCATTGTCCTCAAAGCACCTGGTGTAACCTGCTTGCTTTCAATTCTTCTGAGAGCCCGTGGATTTGAAATGAAAAAAGCAAACAGGATCCCCCAAGTCCACAGGGCAAGGCAATCTACTTTTATAAAGAAAACATTGAACATTTTCGAACATGTGGCTCTCTAAGCTCTCCCTGTCAGGGTCAGATTTATGTATTTGCTCTGGAACCAAGATTTTTGTACACCAGGCACAATACCTTGGGGTATTTACAGTGCAAGCTGTTTTCCTAAAGCAAACAGCTGCATCGGTAACCCCCTGTCCCCAGACACAGGAGTCAGAGCCTTCTCTGGGAGCAGGTGTGCCGTAACTAGGAGGCAACCTTCCTCGGGCCTAACTCCCTGAATGTCTGAACACTTCCCCCCTTCCAGAGCCACAATCTGATGACTTCTGAAGTCTTTGAAAAGGCAATTCTTTTCTTATTTCCCTCTTGATAAGAAAAACTAAAGGAGGGTCCAGTTATTGCAATCTAAAGGGAAGGGGTGGGTGGCTTCTAGAGGAAGCTGTAGATAGAGCAGAGCTGTGACAAAGGCACTTTATCTTCTTCTTTTTCTCTTCTTCTAATAAAAAACAAAGTTCCCCTCCCTCTTTTCTGGCAGGGAGAGTAGAGGCCTTGGTCTTGAGCAGGAATGTGAAAGGGAAACAAAAGGCAAATCCTGAAGCTGGGATTCCCAGGGAGCTTGCTTGGCCTGTGAGAAAATCCTAGCTGGCCTCCCTTAGTGGATGTGAAAATCATCTGCCTTCTGTAGAAGGGATTTGACTGAAACAGGCACAGGTGGCATGAGGAGATGGTGTGAGTCATTTCCTTATGCATTCTGTAAATATTTATTAAGTGCCCACTTGGTAACAGGGGCTGATGACACTTTCGTAATGGAGTTGAACATCATTCCTACAAGTGATTAAAGTGGTCTCCTTCATTACTTGACCTCAAAACCTTCACGATTTCAGCCATTCCTTACCCTTTTAGAAAACAGACACTGACAGGAGGCTGTCAAAGTGGAAATGCCATGAGAGGACAGTTGCCATTTTTCTATTATATTTAAAAAAATGTTTGCTTGGGATCCAGTGTAACATGGTGTCACGGGAGAATCACAATTCAACAGTCAGGAGAGGTGCTAATCACTAGCTTCCAGTTCTGCTAATCACTACCTGTGTCATGTGATGACATGTAAGTGACATTTATCCTCTGGGCTGCAGCCTCTTGTAAGGTATGAGGAGGTGGTGAGGATTTTTAATTGCCTTCCAGCTTTGTGATCCTACAATGTGTTAATAGTTTAAAAGTGTTATCTATTTATTTAACTTATATACGGAGTACATCATGAGAAACACTGGGCTGGAGAAAGCACAAGCTGAAATCAAGATTGCCAGGAGAAATATCAATAACCTCAGATATGCAGATGACACCACCCTTATGGCAGAAAGTGAAGAAGAACTAAAGAGCCTCTTGATGAAAGTGTGACAAAGTTGGCTTAAAGCTCAACATTCAGAAAACTAAGATCATGGCATCCAGTCTCATCACTTCATGGCAAATAGATGGGAAACAGTGGCTTGCTTTATCTGAGACTGCCTCCATCTCATGGTGTGTGTCCTCCTTCCTCCGTCTTCAAAACACTGGGCTGACCTGGATAATCCAGGACACTCTCCTAAAATCCTTAACTTTCTCACACCTGCAAAGTCCCCTTTGCCATATAAGATATCCTAGGTTCTGGGGAGTAGGACATAGCATCTTGGGGGCTATTATTCAGCCTACCACAATTCCACTGAGTTATTCTACAAATTGGATCCTTAACAGAAAAACAAACAAAAAGCCAACTAAAATCTATAATTATAGTCTATATCAATTTGAATGCAGATGCACCTTTTTTACTCTTTTTCTCAACAGAGGTTTCTATACGGGTCTTTGCACAGACTTCAATTAGCAGTTTAAGAGCCCTTTCCTCCTCCCCCTGATATCTTCTTTACCTCCCTCTGGAGGGTTCCCTCTTCTCAGCATCTGCACTGAACCTGGACCACAGTAAGAGCTCCATAATTGTTAGCTGACATTATTTCAATTATTTTTCCATGTCTCTTCCCTCTCCTAGGTCTAAGCCACCATCCTCTAAAGCATGTTTCACAGAACGCTTGTCCCATGAGATGCCACTGCATAAAAACCGCTCTACAGTCAAAACATTTCAGGCAACACTACATATTTTATCCTCCCACGTGGAGATTCATGGTGTACATTAGCATATTAAAGGCTCTGAGAAGTCCTGCAGTGTCCAGGGGTGAAGGTGGGGTTAGTTTAAAACAGTGTTTTTCAAATTTATTTGCCCAAAGAATCTTTTTTTCATATAAAATCAATTACCATTCTATTTTTAGAAACACTACTCCAAGCTCCTTGGGGTATGGACCAAATTGTGTCCTTCTGTCTTCTGTGACTGGCCTGCCTCTGAGAGGTACTTGACGAGTATATGTCATATGAACGTACTGAAAAGAGGAAAACCAAGTTGATAACACAAGATCTCTTCCCTTAAGTGGTTAAAAATGAGGAATACATATGTACAAATAATCATTTATGTAGTAGTAGGTAAGTGAAATTGACTTACCTACTTAAAAGCAATCTAACTCAGGATTGTTAATAAGAAAAAGAAAATCAAATCCAAATGCTGGAAGCCAACCTAAGAGTTAAACAAAACTGAAACAGGTAATTCAAGCGGCCCTTTGAACTGGCTGGACTGCCCTCTCTACAAAAGGGAAAAGGAAAATTAGATCTGTGTAGCAGAGAGTGGAACAGAAAGAAAGAGCTGTCTTCAGATAAAGAATGAAAATTATAATAGAAAAGATTAAGCAAGGGTTGAAATTCCAAGTCAGGTCTCTACTGCACCCCAAGTGATGGCTGAGCACCCAGTACTCACATCCAATTGTCCCTGTGAACTGCAGGCAGTCACTTTGAGGGAGTGAATCTGTAGCTTGCTGCCAAAGGCAGGACATAAACTTTCCAATCCCAGCCACTGTCATTTATCAGAAATGAAGGTTCTCTTGACATGGGAAGCAGCGCTGGCCCCACTCTGAGATGGCGGCAAAGGCCAGGGCAATCACTGGTTGGACCAGCCACGCTAGCAATGCTCTGTGGCCTCACTGGCTTCCTATGTCAGTTGACTTTGAGAGCTAATTCAACCAAAGTCAGGAAGGGGCAGAAGGCAGTCTTTCCTACATGCTCCGTTAAAGTCATGCTGCAGAGGGAGAAACAAACAAAACTATGTCCAACAAGAAGAAAAAGAAGTTGGTATGGCTCTGTGCAAGTGGCAAAGGATTTGGGGGTCACTAGGATGATTTGGGTTTGAAATTCTGACTCTGTTGATCCTGATTGTGTGCAAGTTACTTAATATTTATGAGCCTGTGTCTTCGGTTGATAAACTGAATTTATCTTAGCGTTGTTGAAAGTCCTAGAAAGATTTAAAAGTGCACAGAGTAGGCACTTAATACATAATAGTAGGACAGCATTTATAATCAATAGCATTCGTTAGTTAATATACAGACATTCTGGAATGTGAAGTCAAGTGGGCCTTAGGAAGCATCACTATGAACAAAGCTAGTGGAGGTGATGGAATTCCAGTGGAGCTATTTCAAATCCTGAAGGATGATGCTGTGAAAGTGCTGCACTCAATATGCCAGCAAATTTGGAAAACTCAGCAGTGGCCACAGGACTGGAAAGGGTCAGTTTTCATTCCAATCCCAAAGAAAGGCAAAGCCAAAGAATACTCAAACTACCACACAATTGCACTCATCTCACACGCTAGTAAGGTAATGCTCAAAATTCTCCAAGCCAGGCTTCAACAGTATGTGAACCATGAACTTCCAGATATTCAAGCTGGTTTGAGATAAGGCGGAGGAACCAGAGATCAAATTGCCAACATCCGCTGGATCATGGAAAAAGCAAGAGAGTTCCAGAAAAACATCTATTTCTGCTTTATTGACTATGCCAAAGCCTTTGACTGTGTGGATCACAATAAACTGTGGAAAATTCTGCAAGAGATGGGAATACCAGACCACCTAACCTGCCTCTTGAGAAATCTGTATGCAGGTCAGGAAGCAACAGTTAGAACAGGACATGGAACAACAGACAGGTTCCAAATAGGAAAAGGAGTATGTCAAGGCTGTATATTGTCACCCTGCTTATTTAACTTCTATGCAGAGTACATCATGAGGAACACTGGGCTGGAAGAAACACAAACTGGAATCAAGATTGCCGGGAGAAATATCAATAACCTCAGATATGCAGATGACACCACCCTTATGGCAGAAAGTGAAGAAGTACTAAAGACCCTCTTGATGAAAGTGAAAGAGGAGAGTGAAAAAGTTGGCTTAAAGCTCAACATTCAGAAAATGAAGATCATGGCAACCGGTCCCATCACTTCATGGCAAATAGATGGGGAAACAGTGGAAACAGTGGGTAACTTTATTTTTCTGGGCTCCAAAATCACTGCAGATGGTGATTGCAGCCATGAAATTAAAAGACGACTACTTGGAAGGAAAATTATGACCAACCTAGATAGCATATTCAAAAGCAGAGACATTACTTTGTCAACAAAGGCCTGTCTAGTCAGGGCTGTGGGTTTTTCCAGTGGTCATGTATGAACTATAAAGAAAGCTGAGTGTCAAAGAATTGATGCTTTTGAACTGTGGTGTTGGAGAAGACTCTTGAGAGTCCCCTGGACTGCAGGGAGATCCAACCAGTCCATCCCAAAGGAGATCAGCCCTGGGTGTTCATTGGTAGGACTGATGTTGAAGCTGAGACTCCAATAGTTTGGCCACCTGATGCGAAGAGCTGACTCATTGGAAAAGACCCTGATGCTGGGAAAGAACGAGGGCAGGACGAGAAGGGGACGACAGAGGATGAGATGGTTGGATACAGACATGAGTTTGGGTGGACTCCGGGAGTTGGTGATGGACAGGGAGGCCTGGTGTGCTATGCTTCATGGGGTTGCAAATGTCGGACAAGACTGAGTGACTGAACTGAACTGAATATATTACATGAATATATTCATGTAACAAAATATAAACAGCAAAATATAATAAATAGTAAATGTTACATTTATTATAAATAAATCAAATAATTTATCAATGATAGCAAGGTAACATCTGTGAATTACTAACCTTTGTTCCTTTACTCCTTTTATCCCATAACTGTATTTCCCATTTGGGAAACTGTCTATTCTGGGGCACTGCCTCAGGGAATAGAAAAGCAGATAAAAAGAAAGCTCTTCTGGAATTTGTATTCTGAAAGTCAGACAGCGAAGGAATGGAAAGGAAGACTCAAGTCACAGACAGTGCTGACCAACATGGTAGCTACTGGCTTTAAGTTTCTACTGAATGGCTGAAATGTGACCAGACTGTGTGTACAGTGTAAGTATACACTGCATGCGAGATTTCAAAAAAAGGGACTCAAAATACTTCACTATTTTTTAAAACTGATTACATATCAAAATGATAATATGTTATTGGGCTGAGTAAAGTATATTGGAAATACTAATTTTACCCATTTCGTTTAAAAATAAAGCTATTAGAAAACTACATGTCAGTTCAGTTCAGTTCAGTCGCTCAGTCGTGTCCAACTCTTTGCGACCCCAAGAATCGCAGCACGCCAGGCCTCCCTGTCCATCACCAACTCCCGGAGTTCACCCAGACTCGTGTCCATTGAGTCAGTGATGCCATCCAGCCACCTCATCCTTCGTCCCCTTCTCCTCCTGCCCCCAATCCCTCCCAGCATCAAAGTCTTTTTCAATGAGTCAACTCTTCGCATGAGGTGGCCAAAGTACTGGAGCTTCAGCTTTAGCATCATTCCTTCCAAAGAAATCCCAGGGTTGATCTCCTTCAGAATGGACTGCTTGGATCTCCCTGCAGTCAAGGGACTCTCGAGAGTCTTCTCCAACACCACAGTTCAAAAGCATCAATTCTTCGGCACTCAGCCTTCCTCACAGTCCACCTCTCACATCCATACATGACTACTGGAAAAACCATAGCCTTGACTAGACGGACCTTTGTTGGCAAAGTAATGTCTCTGCTTTTGAATATGCTATCTAGGTTGGTCATAACTTTTCTTCCAAGGAGTAAGTGTCTTTTAATCTCATGGCTGCAATCACCATCTGCAGTGATTTTGGAGCCCCCCCAAAATAGTCTCACACTGTTTCCACTATTTCCCCATCTATTTCCCATGAAGTGATGGGACCAGATGCCATGATCTTCGTCTTCTGAATGTTGAGCTTTAAGCCAACGTTTTCACTCTCCTCTCTCACTTTCATCAAGAGGCTTTTAAGCTCCTCTTCACTTTCTGCCATAAGGGTGGTGTCATCTGCATATCTGAGGTTATTGATATTTCTCCCAGCAATCTTAATTCCAGCTTGTGTTTCTTCCAGCCCAGCGTTTCTCATGATGTACTCTGCATAGAAGTTAAATAAGCAGGGTGACAATATACAGCCTTGACATACTCCTTTTCCTATTTGGAACCTGTCTGTTGTTCCATGTCCAGTTCTAACTGTTGCTTCCTGACCTGCATACAGATTTCTCAAGAGGCAGGTTAGGTGGTCTGGTATTCCCATCTCTTGCAGAATTTTCCACAGTTTATTGTGATCCACACAGTCAAAGGCTTTGGCATAGTCAATAAAGCAGAAATAGATGTTTTTCTGGAACTCTCTTGCTTTTTCAATGATCGAAATTGCGGATGTTGGCAATTTGATCTCTGGTTCCTCTGCCTTTCCTAAAACCAGCTTGAACATCAGGAAGTTCACAGTTCACGTATTGCTGAAGCTTGGCTTGGAGAATTTTGAGCATTACTTTACTAGTGCATGAGATGAGTGCAACTGTGTGGTAGTTTGAGCATTCTTTGGCATTGCCTTTCTTTGGGATTGTGGCTCACATGATATTTCTATTGAACAGCACTGGCCAAGACAATGAAGGAATAGTAAAGATTCATGATATAGAAAATAAATTCAGGAGAAAATGTATTCAGTTAGAACAAGGGATTTTTTTGCTCCTAAAATCAGAGAAGAACTCTCAGTCTGTGTGAGAGGGGTCAAAGGCATCCCAAGAAGGCTAAGATGCGGGTTCATTTCTTTGATCTAGATGACTTCTAACTCTCTACCTTAATCCTCAGAGAGGGGAGGATACTTTCTCCAGAGAGAGCTTGGGGACCAAGAGGCAAAGATTCCCAACTTTGCCAGACAGAGTTCATATGTGGCAGCAATAGTCTAGAAAAGAGATGACCTTCATTAGGTTCACTGCACTCCAGAAGAAGAAATCTCCAGCACCTCGGAGTCGTATAGACACAGGAGAGTGACTGCTGGATCAGAAGAAGATTTACAGGTGGGATATGGGACCAACACAAAGTGACCTGAACAGACTGTCAGCCTGTGGAGCCTCAAGGTGCTGTACACAAGTTCTCTTCTCTGGCTGCTCCTTTCACCTAGCTGCTGAAAGCTCACACTTGCATCCTTCTCAGGAGGACTGCCTTTCACTGACTGGAGAACCACTCTTCCCAGAGAACCCTGGACATTAATGGAGAGGCATCTGGAGCATTTGCTACACAGATAGGAGGCGAGGGGAGAGCAGATGAATTTTCTCTAATGGTCTTGACACTGTATCATTCTCATCCTCAGAAATTAGCAGCTACTCTCGAGAAACAGGGAAGACCGTAAAGTGATGGAGAGCAATTTTCTTTCACTCTCATGAAAAGGAGACTTGAAAATGTACTTAAAGCAAAATCTAGAAAGATAAAATTCTATTCTTGCATACCTGAATTGTTGATTGAGATTCTCTCCTTGTTATAATAATTACTAAGGCACAGCAGGCTAATAAAGAGGTGAGATAAGGTGTACGTGAGAGAGAAAGAAAGTACATCTGATGACATATATATGACTGTTTTAAAAAGTGAAAAGAGAGAATTACACGGTATTGGTTCAATATGAGCTATTGTTTATGCTGGTAAGAAATATTTACGCATTCCAGTGGTTACATGGTGCAATATCCAGGTGGATATTAAATGTTCTGTGACAAATCTGGAATGATGGTACTGACACTATAAATATCTCATTAACAGAGCACCACCACCTATAAAAAGAAAGCTGTTAATGACTGTATTCATGTGGTTGCCATATTTTCTCGAAAGTTTTACAAACATTTAGATTTGTGTAATTCAAGGGAAAAACAATCTGTCTTGGAGGAAGTTGCCAAGAGCTCATGAGGCTTTCAGTTCTTCATGTGTGTCATAAGAGCTCATGTAACAGGTTTTTCTGCTTGTATTTGTTTCACTGATTAATTCAATCAGTTTCAATTTACATTTTTATCCCATCTTTAGTTATAAAGCACCAAATAAGAACTTAAAACCCCTCAATTCAAAAACAATAAAAAAATGTCAAACTTTCAAAGTTGTTTATTTATTTATAGTTTTATATATTTAAAAAAATTTTTTCCTACTTTATAATATTGTATTGGTTTTGCCATACAGCAACATGAATCTGCCATGGGTGTACACATGTTCCCCCACATGAACCCCCCTCCCACCTCCCTTCCCATACCATCCCTCTGGATCATCCCAGTGCACCAGCCCCGAGCATCCTGTATCATGATCCAACCTGGACTGGCGATTCGTTTCACATATGATATTATACATGTTTCAATGCCATTCTCCCAAATCATCCCACCCTCACCCTATCCCACAGAGTCCAAAAGACTGTTCTATACATGTGTGTCTCTTTCGCTGTCTTGCATAGAGTTACCGTTACCATCTTTCTAAATTCCATATATATGCGTTCAGTTCAGTTCAGTCGCTCAGTCATGTCCGACTCTTTGCGACCCCGTGAATCGCAGCACGCCAGGCCTCCCTGTCCATCACCATCTCCCTGAGTTCACTGAAACTCACGTCCATCGAGTCAGTGATGCCATCCAGCCATCTCACGCTCTGCGTCCCCTTCTCCTCCTGCCCCCAATCCCTCTCAGCATCAGGGTCTTTTCCAATGAGTCAACTCTTCGCATGAGGTGGCCAAAATATTGGACCACCAAAAATATTTCAGCTTCAGCATCATTCCTTCCAAAGAACACCCAGGGCTGATCTCCTCTAGAATGGACTGGTTGGATCTCCTTGCAGTCCAAGGGACTCTCAAGAGTCTTCTCCAACACCACAGTTCAAAAGCATCAATTCTTCGGCACTCAGCCTTCTTCACAGTCCAACTCTCACATCCATACATGACTACTGGAAAAACCATAGCCTTTACTAGATGGACCTTTGTTGGCAAAGTAATGTCTCTGCTTTTGAATATGCTATCTAGGTTGGTCATAATATTCCTTCCAAGGAGTAAGCATCTTTTAATTTCATGGCTGCAATCACCATCTGCAGTGATTTTGGAGCCCCCCAAAAATAAAGTCTCTCAATGTTTCCACTGTTTCTCCATCTATTTCCCATGAAGTGATGGGACCAGATGCCATAATCTTAGTTTTCTGAATGTTGAGCTTTAAGCCAACTTTTTCACTCTCCTCTTTCACTTTCATCAAGAGGCGTTTTCGTTCCTCTTCACTTTCTGCCATAAGGGTGGTGTCATCTGCATATCTAAGGTTATTGATATTTCTCCCGGCAATCTTGATTCCAGCTTGTGTTTCTTCCAGCCCAGTGTTCCTCATGATGTACTCTGCATAGAAGTTAAATAAGCAGGGTGACAATATACAGCCTTGACATACTCCTTTTCCTATTTGGAACCTGTCTGTTGTTCCATGTCCAGTTCTAACTGTTGCTTCCTGACCTGCATACAGATTTCTCAAGAGGCAAGTCAGGTGGTCTGGTACTCCCATCTCTTTCAGAATTTTCCACAGTTTATTGTGATCCATACAGTCAAAGGCTTTGGCATAGTCAATAAAGCAGAAATATATGTTTTTCTGAAACTCTCTTACTTTTTCAATGATCAAAATTGTGGATGTTGACAATTTGATCTCTGGTTCCTCTGCCTTTTCTAAAACCAGCTTGAACATCTGGAAGTTTATGGTTTACGTATTGCTGAAGCCTGGCTTGTAGAATTTTGAGCATTACTTTACTAGCGCGTGAGATGAGTGCAATTGTGTGGTAGTTTGAGCATTCTTTGGCATTGCCTTTCTTTGGGATTGGAATGAAAACTGACCCTTTCCAGTCCTGTGGCCACTGCTGAGTTTTCCAAATTTGCTGGCATATTGAGTGCAGCACTTTCACAGCATCATCTTTCAGGATTTGAAATAGCTCAAGTGGAATTCCATCACTCCACTAGCTTTGTTCATAGTGATGCTTCCTAAGGCCCACTTGACTTCACATTCCAGGATGTCTGGCTCTAGGTGAGTGATCATACTGTCATGATTATCTTGGTTGTGAAGCTCTTTTTTGTACGGTTCTTATGTGTATTCTTGCCACCTCTTCTTAATATCTTCTGCTTCTGTTAGGTCCATAGAATTTCTGTCCTTTATTGTTCCCATCTTTGCTTGAAATGTTCCCTTGGTATCTCTAATTTTCTTGAAGAGATCTTTAGTCTTTCCAATTCTGTTGTTTTCCCCTATGCGTTATGTTGTTTTCTATATATGCGTTAGTATACTGTATTGGTGTTTTTCTTTCTGGCTTACTTCACTTTGTATAATAGACTCCAGTTTCATCCACCTCATTACAACTGATTCAAATGTATTCTTTTTAATGGCTGAATAATACTCCATTGTGTATATGTACCACAGCTTTCTTATCTAATCGTCTGCTGATGGACATCTAGGTTCCTTCCATGTCCTGGCTATTATAAACAGTGCTGTGATGAACACTGGAGTACACATGTCTCTTTCAATTCTGGTTTCCTCAGTGTGTATGCCCAGCAGTGGGATTGCTGGGTCGTATGGCAGTTCTATTTCCAGTTTTTCAAGGAATCTCCACACTGTTCTCCATAGTGGCTGTACTAGTTTGCATTCCCACCAACAGTGTAAGAGGGTTCCCTTTTCTCCACACCCACCCTCTCCAGCATTTATTGCTTGTAGACTTTTGGATTGCAGCCATTCTGACTGGCATGAAATGGTGCCTCACTGTGGTTTTGATTTGCATTTCTCTGATAATGAGTGATGTTGAGCATCTTTTCATGTGTTTGTTAGTCATCTGTATGTCTTCTTTGGAGAAATATCTGTTTAGTTCTTTGGCCCATTTTTTGATTGGGTCGTTTATTTTTCTGGAATTGAGCTGTAGGAATTGCTTGTATATTTTTGAGATTAGTTGTTTGTCAGTTGCTTCATTTGGTATTATTTTCTCCCATTCTGAAGGCTGTCTTTTCACCTTGGTTATAGTTTCCTTTGTTGTGCAGAAGCTTTTAATTTTAATTAGGTCCCATTTGTTTATTTTTGCTTTTATTTCCAATATTCTGGGAGGTGGGTCATAGAGGATCCTGCTGTGATTTATGTCGGAGAGTGTTTTGCCTATGTTCTCCTCTAGGAGTTTTATAGTTTCTGCTCTAACATTTAGATCTTTAATCCTTTTTGAGTTTATTTTTGTGTATGGTGTTAGAAAGTGTGCTGCTGCTACTGCTGCTAAGTCGCTTCAGTTGTGTCCGACTCTGTGCTACCCCATAGACGGCAGCCCACCAGTCTCCCCCGTCCCTCGGATTCTCCAGGGAAGAACACTGGAGTGGGTTGCCATTTTCTTCTCCAAGGAAGTGTTCTAGTTTCATTCTTTTACGAGTGGCTGACGAGTTTTCCCAGCACCACTTACTAAGGAAATTGTCTTTTCTCCGTTGTATATTCTTGCCTCCTTTGTCAAAGATAAGGTGTCCATTATTGTGTGGATTTATCTCTGGGCTTTCTATTTTGTTCCATTGATCTATATTTCTGTCTTTGTGCCAGTACCATACTGTCTTGATGACTGTGGCTTTGTAGTAGAGCCTGAAGTCAGGCAGGTTGATTCATCCAGTTCCATTCTTCTTTCTCAAGATTGCTTTGGCTATTCGAGGTTTTCTGTATTTCCATACAAATTGTGAAATTATTTGTTCTAGTTCTGTGAAAAATACTGTTGGTAGCTTGATAGGGATTGCATTATATATATAGATTGCTTTGGGTAGTATACTCATTTTCACTATATTGATTCTTCTGATCCATGAACACAGTGGATTTCTCCATCTTTTAGTGTCCTCTTTGATTTCTTTCACCAGTGTTTTATAGTTTTCTATATATAGGTCTTTTGTTTCTTTAGGTAGATATATTCCTAAGTATTTTATTCTTTTCATTGCAATGGTGAATGGAATTGTTTCCTTAATTTCTCTTTCTATTTTCTCATTATTAGTGTATAGGAAAGCAAGGGATTTCTATGCAATCTTTAAAAAACAGTCCATCTTGGAGGAAGTTGCCAAGAGCTCATGAGGCTTTCAGTTCTTCATGTGTGTCATAAGAGCTCATGTAACAGGTTTTTCTGCTTGTATTTGTTTCACTGATTAATTCAATCAGTTTCAATTTACATTTTTATCCCATCTTTAGTTATAAAGCACCAAATAAGAACTTAAAACCCCTCAATTCAAAAACAATAAAAAATGTCAAATTTGCAATGTTGTTTAAAAAATAATCATTATTTTGCTAAATATTTGCCAGCATCAAATATGCTAATTAGCTCTTCTTCCCACTGCCACCCCTCCCCTCCAAACTCTCCTGATCATTTTACTAGTTTCTCACAAATTTGACTGAGGACTCTCACACAGTCTCTACAGTGATGTTCTTAGTCATTTTCTGCAAACTTTATCAAATTACTTTGGGTCACTCACTCATTTAGTTCAGGAAAAATTTACTGAGAATTAAAACTTCTAACACAGTCCTAGTACCCAAAACAATCTATATATTTAATGTGATCCCATCAAATTACCAATGACTTTTTAAAAATTTTACAGAACTATAACAAATAATCCTCAGATTTATATGGAACCATAAAATACCAGGAATTAGCAAAACAATTCTGCAGAAAAATAATAAAGCAGGAGGCATAACCTGTGATGGTTTCAGATAATACTACAAAGCTACTGTAGTCAAAACAGTGTGGTACTGATACAAAAACAGACATATGGATCAATGGGACAGAACAGAGAACTCAGAAATAAATCCATGCATCTATGGTCAATTAACAATGGGGAAAAGAGAGTCTCTTCAGGTAGTTGTGGTGGAAAGCCAGAGAGCCAAATGTAAATCAATAAAGTTAGAACATATCCTCTCACCATATACAAAAATAAACTCAAAATGACTTAAGGAGTTAAACATAAGACATGACACCACAAAATTCCTAGAAGAGATTATAGGCAAAACATCCTCTGACATCTATTGTACCAATGTTTTCTTAGGACTGACCTAAGAGACTGCTCCCAAGGCAACAGAAATAAAAACAAAAATAAACAAATGGGACCTATTCAAATGTACAAGCTCTTGCACAGCAAAGGAAACCATAAGAAAAGACAATCTAGACAATGGGAAAAAATGTTTGACTTAATTTTCAAAATATACAAACATCTCATACAACTCAAGACCAAAAATACCCAAACAATCCAATCAAAAAATGGTCAGAAGATCTAAATAATATTTCCCGAATTAAGACACACAAATGGCCAATAGGCACATGAAAAGATGCTCAACATCACTAATTATTAGAGAAATACAAATCAAAACTACAATGATGAACCACCTCATGCTGGTCAGAATGACCATCATTAAAAACTCCACAAATAATAAATGCTGGAGAGGATGTGGAGAAAAGGGAACCTTCCTATGCTGTTGGCGGGAATGTAAGTTTTGGTATACCCACTGTGGAAAACAGTAGGGAAGTTGCTCAGAAATGTAAAAATAGAGTTACTATATGATCCAGCAATCCCACTCCTGGGCACATGTCCAGACAAAACTCTAATATAAAAACATGCACGTACCCCTACGTTCACAGCAGCACTATTCACAATAGCTAAGACTTAGAAAGAACCTAAATGTACATCAACAGATGACTAGATAAAGAAGATCAATGAAATAAATGCCATTTGCAGCAACATGGATGCAACTAGAGAGTATCATACTAAGTGAAGTAAGTCAGAAAGACAAATATCATATGGTATCAGTTACATGTGACATCTAAAATATGACACACATGAACCTATCTATGAAACAGAAATAGACTAATGGACATAGAGAATGGACACCATAGACTTGTGATGGCCAAGTTGGAGCATTGGGGAGGGGTGGAGTGAGAAGCTGGGGTTAGCTGATGTAAGTTATTGTACATGGAATGGATAAACAACAAGGTCCTACTGTATAGCACACAGGAGTATATTCAGTATCCTATAAAAAGCCACAATGGAAAAGAATAAATAAAAAAGAATATGTGTGTGTATATATATATAACTGAATTATTTTGCTGTACAGCAGAAATTAACACAGTATAAATCAGCTGTATTTCAAAAAAGAAAGGTTATCTAATACCTATCATGTGCCAGGGGCTGTTGAAAGCACCAAGGATCCAATGGGGAACAAAACAGGTCCACCTTCTGCCTTCATGAAGCAAACAACAAGCAAATTGTCATCAACTGGGCTAACAGGGAACACTAGATCTACATTTTGAATATGGCTTCTTTCTGGTGGCTTTTGCTCAACCTAGTGTTTGTAGCTAGCCATTGGGACGTTGAATCATGTCTACTATCTATCAAGGCAGGGAACCTGGGGCTTTAAAACATGCTCATTATTTTATACCCCATTATTCCCCTTCTACATGTAAGGAAAACAGATTGCAAGTTCATGTAGCCAACCAAGATTGGTCTTAACTTCTCTGTTTTATTGCTTTTCTCTGAGAAATTATTAACCGAATGGTATCTATTTGATTCTTATTTCTTTTGGTTTTAGGACCAATCTTTAGCCTTCATTTTAACCTTGGTATGGCTTTCCCTTAGGAAGCAAACCTGTGTTTGTGACAGCAGCCATCACCTTTATGACCCTAGCCTCTGGAGTCACTTAGCCCTGAAGAGTTATAAACTACCCTAATTACCTGTAGTCAAAATGACTTTGTAAAGAGAAGTCTAGAGGACGGAGAACAAAGAACAAATGGGATCACATTTTCAATCTAGAAATACTAGTACAGAACAAATTGAAGCTGGGATGTCAAATTGGGAGCAAGGAGAAAAATGAGGAAGGCATTAAACTAATGCAGGAGACAAGTGACAAGACCTGTGGCAAAAGGCATTACCAGTAAGGACGTAAAGGAAGCTATAGCATCATTACAATAGTTACAGGCATGAGATTTATAGTAATTATTCATGGAGGGGAAAGTGTGTCTGATCACTAATGAAGTCCCATTGCAAGTGGGCAGAAGGAGGAACATGGGCAAAGGAAATGGAGAAGGTGTAACTACAAGGGCAGAAAGAAAACCAGGAGAGGGGCATCACAGAACAGAATGTGTTCTTAAAGAGGAGGGGCTGTAAACAGAGTAACAATTACTAAAGAAGTCAAGAAGGATAGGAAAGAAAATGTATCTATCGTCTTTGGCAACATGCTGGTGACTGAAAACTCTATACTAACTGACTGATGTGGTGGATTGATGACAAAGGAAGCCAGATTGCAGCTGACTCAGCAACTCAGCCTCTTTTGCATCCTGGAGTAATGGAAAGCATGGGATGAAGGGTTGTTCCTATGCAATTACAGAAACTGCTGGAATACAGACATCATATGGAGGCAATTCTTACAAGAAGCTTGGTTTGATAATATAGAACATTTTCGATTTATACACATGTTGTCTTTGACTCACTAGAAGTGATATGAATACAAAAACTTCAGCACTGTGACTGCCCTCAACTGTTTGTCCATCCTGACTGCCATCTAGTCTGTCCAGCCAAAATCAACTAAGCAATTATGCATGTGGGTGTGATAGCAATATACCAAATGTTGACTGTCCTCAACCAAGAGATAGTAATGAAAAGTTCTGCTAATTAGGTCCTATTTGTATTTCTATAATCAAAACTAACTGTTTTATTCAATCATATGCTTTATTAATTATCACTGGTGTACTTGTTTCTCAGCATATTTTAAGCATCTTACAATACTTGGTCTATCTTCTGGGTACCCTTACCAGCCAAGATTTTGTTTGTATTAAAGAAACAATAGATACATGGGAACACAATGTGTTCATTATATAAGTTATTCCCCTGCCCCCTTTTGATCTTTCCCTGAGAAACATGGTCCTAGGCTTGTCAAATTTAATGTCAGAAGGGATACATTTAAAAATATTATTAAGTGAAGCAGTTCTCACACCAGGAGTAGGGAGAAGGCTTTTTCATGGAAAACTGGTATTTTACTTTATTTATAAGACAAATTGGAATATCACTATCATATGCATTTCTGCAGGACAACTGAGGTCTTTAAGACTTTTCATATGTGGCTTCTAGGACAACAGAATGCCTATAACATATAGTTTTTCAGTAAAAAGAGACTTCCAGCTTCTCTCATGGTAAGTTCCAAGTCTTTTAAAGATTGATTAGTGGTTTGTAATTGAATTAGGGCAATATCTCCAGCTCTGAATGGAAAAGACTGAAGTCCAGATTGGGACAAGGAACTATCATAGGATCGCTAAGTGTGAAAACAGCCAAGTTAGAGCTGAACTTACAGTCTCCTCTGTCTTCCACTGACCTCTATCTTAACTACTCCCTGTTGGAAAGGCAAGTGGGATGATTACTTTTAAATGTCACCTTGACTGGGCTAACTATGGAAAATTCTTCAAGAGACAGGAATACCAGACCACCTGACCTGCCTCCTGAGAAATCTGTATGCAGGTCAGGAAGCAACAGTTAGAACTGGACATGGAACAACAGACTGGTTCCAAATCAGGAAAGGAGTATGACAAAGCTGTATATTGTCACCTTGCTTATTTAACTTATATACAGAGTATATCATGAGAAATGTTGGACTGGATGAAGCACAAGCTGGAATCAAGATTGCCAGGAGAAATATCAATAACCTCAGATATGCAGATGACACCACCCTTATGGCAGAAGGTGAAGAACTAAAGAGCCTCTTGATGAAAGTGAAAGACGAGAGTGAAAAAGGTGGTTTAAAACTCAACATTCAGAAAACTAAGATCATGGCATCTGGTCCCATCACTTCATGGCAAATAGAGGGGGAAACAGTGGAAACATTGAGAGACTTTATTTTTTTGGGCTCCAAAATCACTGAAGATGGTGATTGTAGCCATGAAATTAAAAGATGCTTGCTCCTTGGAAGGAAAGTTATAACCAACCTAGACAGCATATTAAAAAGCAGAGACACTACCTTGCCAACAAAGGTTCACCTAGTCAAAGCTATGGTTTTTCTAGTGGTCATGTTTGGATGTGAGAGTTGGACTATAAAGAAAGCTGAGTGCCAAAGAACTGATGCTTTTGAACTGTGGTGTTGGAGAAGACTCTTGAGAGTCCCTTTGCCTGCAAGGAGATTGAACCAGTCTCTCATAAAGGAAATCAGTCCTGACTATTCACTGGAAGTACTGATGCTGAAGCTGAAACTCCAATACTTTGGCCATCTGATGCAAATAACAGATTCATTGGAAAAGACCCTGATGTTGGGAAAGATTGAAAGCAAAAGGAGAAGTGGGTGGCAGAAGAAGAGCTGGTTAGATAGCATCACTGACTCAATAGACATGAATCTAAGTAAACTCTGGGAAACAGTGAAGGACAGGGGAGCCTGGTATGCTGCAGTCCATGGGGCTGCAAAGAGCTGGACACACCTGAGTGACTGAACTGAACTGAACAGACTGGACTAAAGGATACATGGATCACCAATAAAACATTATCTCTGGGTGTGTCTGTGAGGGTGCTTTAGGAAGAGATTAGCATTTGAATCTGTAAGTGGAGTAAAGATGGCCCTCATCACTAGGGGTAGACATCATCCAATTTGTTAGGGCTTGAGCAGAACAAAAGAGCAAAGTAAGGGCAGATATGCTCTCCCTTAGCTTGAGCTGAGACATCCATCTTCTGCCCTTGGACACTGGTGTTCCTGGTTCTTAGACCTTCAGACTAAGACATGGACTTAAACCACTGGCTCCCCTGGTTCTTGAGCCTTTGAACTCGGGCTGACTTACACCACCAGCTTCCCTGATCTCAACTATAGGTGGCAAAATTGGGGGACTTTGCAGTCTCTATAACTGCATTAGCCAATTCCTGTAATAAATCTCCTCATATATATTTATACGTATCCTATAGGCTCTGTTTCTTTGGAAAATTTTGACTAATACAGGGACATCTCAGGCTCTGAGGTCACACAGATTCTACTTTGAAGCCTAAATTCACTCTATACATCACTCATCTCACCTGGAAAGTGGGTTCACAGAAGGTACTATTGTACTGGCTGGGATTGCTGTGATGGTTAAATGAGAAAATGTATGGAAAATTCCAAATCAGTGCTTGGCACATGGTGACTACCCTGCAGACGTCAACTGCTTTTAACAATACAGAGCAGAACTGGCTATCACTGTGTTGGGTTTGCCCCTGTCCCAGAAAAAAAGCCTAGGATCCCTATAAACTGAAACAATCAGTCACGACCAGATTGTGACCTGTTTGTTTTTCAGACACTTGCTGCTGATCAGTTTCAACTGAGACCTGGTCATAGCCATAATCAAACATCAAAGGCATGTGGGCAATAACATACTCCCTTTCTTTTGTTGTTTTCCACATAAGTGTATCTAACTGAATTAATTGGTTGGCCACTAGCATATGGGAGCCTTTGACTAACTGGGACCAAATCTCTGAGACTGCTGAGCAGAGCAGTTAGGATACAGTATCATGCCTCTGTCCTACTGAACATTCCTGGTAAATCACCCAACCTCTCTGTGCCTCTGTTTCCTCATCTACAAAATGGGGTAAAAGAGGACCTACCTCTTAGGTTGTGAAGATCAAATGAGATGCTACACATTAAGTGCTGGGCTAAAGAGGGCCCCCTCCTAAATCCTCAGTAGTTGGGCCATTAGTATGATTTTTATTTCCCCTGCCATCCCTACCATCTCACTGAGGAGCTTGGTTCTAACCAGAAACAGGGTATACAAATATCATCTGAGGTTCACGGTGTTGTAAAGTTGGATTAACAGCATCATGCAGGCTGAGAGGAAGTCCAAGACTCCTCCTCTACTGTAACATCTCCACCTTGTGACTAAGCAGGTGGGGGTGTAGAGGGGGAAAAGACCTATACTGTTGGGGTCTCTGGGCCATTGAGTTTATAGGCTTGGATTTCTCACATAAACTGAGCTTAGAAGGATTAGAGCATGAGAGAGACTTGGTCTCTCCTGACTATAATTTCCCATCCTCTCTATTCTCAGACTCTCCTTGACTGGCTAGTTGTAAGAGATTTCCTGTTGTCTCACTTCTTATTTGTAAAGAGCTCCAATCTGATTCTGGATGCCGGTTCTACAGATGATGAAGATCAGAAAAAGTCATATATGAAAATGAGATGTTCCAACTTGTACTGTGCCTGTGGACCCCAGGGTTTACTTATTACACTGTGTATGGCTGGGTCTGACCTCCAAATCTCTGAATTCAGCCAGTCCTGCCCAGTAATCTTTACCAGACAAAGGAATTTAATGCAGAATCATGTCTGAACGTCACTGTAAGAAACCCAGTTCTTACTCAGGCCTATATCAATATTCTTTGTTTTGAAACTTGTTGCTTAAGTAAGACAACACTGGCTCTGGTGCTGCAGGGCCTGCCTTTGTTCAATCCATATGGGCACACCTCCCCACCCTCCCCTGCCAAGTCATTTCCTGAGACAGGCTTTAATATCAAGAAACACACTTAAAGCCTACTTTTTAAAATCACTTTAACTTTTTAACCAAGAGAAGAAATAGGAAAAAAGCATAGCACTGGAGAAAAAAGACCACTTAAGTAAAGAAATGTAAAAAATCATAATCTTAAAATGCCAAGCTTACTGATTTGGTCAAGTGAAGAACACAAGCTATTCAAAACCCACTGGCCAATTTGGTAAAAATTTCACTGAAATGTGATTTCTACTATTTAGACCAAACTCTCAAGGAGGAGGGCCTCCATGGTGGCACAGAGATAAAATGATCTGCCTGGCAATTCAGGAGACACAAGAGACGTGTTTTTGATCCCTGGATTGGGAAGATCACCTGGAGAAGGTAATGGCAACCCACTCTAGTATTCTTGTCTGGAAAATTCCATGGACAAAGGAGCCTGGCAGGCTACAGTCCATGGGATCGCAAAGACTTGGGCACTACTGAGCATGCATGCACACATTCATTCACTCAGCCTCAGGGAGGGAGATAGCTTGGTGTAATGGGAAGAATATAGATATTCCTATCAGACAACTTTGGTTTGAAATTTGGCTCCATCAATCCAGCCAAGTGACATTAATCTCTTTGAGGGTGGTTCCCCATTGAGAATAGTGATAATGTATATAACCTGCATAGCCCAGTTATTATTAATGATCATTGCTATTGTCTTTATCTCTTCTTACCCTCAATCAGTAGAGTGTTCAGTTCAGTTCAGTTCAGTTGCTCAGTCATGTCTGACTCTTTGCAACCCCATGGACTGCACCATGCCAGGCCTCCCTGTCCATCACCAAGTCCCAGAATTTACTCAAACTCATGTCCACTGAGTCAGTGATGCCATCCAACCATCTCATTCTCTGCTGTCGCCTTCTCCTCCTGCCTTCAATCTTTCCCAGCATTAGGGTCTTTTCCAATGAGTCAGTTCGTCACATCAGGAGGCCAAAGTATTGGAGTTTCAGCTTCAGCATCAGTTCTTCCAGTGCATATTCAGGACTGATTTCCTTTAAGATGGACTGGTTGGATCTCCTTGCAGTCCAAGGGACTCTCAAGAGTCTTCTCCAACATCATGGTTCAAAAGCATCTATTTTTCAGTGCTCAGTTCAGTAAGGTAGGGAACATAACAATATTATTTCATAACTGTGTTATGAAGATTATTAAATTAGATAATTCAAAGGCTACACATTTAGTGTGTATGATGTGTCAGGTACTGTTCTAAGTACTTCACATGGATTTATTTATTTACTTCTTACAACAAGACCATTTTACTGAGGATGAGGAATCTGGGGCTCAGAAAGATTAAGTACATTATGTAAGGGTGCACAACTGTAAGGGGTGAAGCTGGATTACCATATGTGAAGGGCTCAACCAGGACCAGGTATACAGTAGACACTCAGTAATGGGCAGTATTCATGGTGCTATGTGTATAGAGAACCTTTCCTAAGGGGCTGCCTTGGGAGTATCAGAATTTTGGCTGGCTGGAAATTCCACAAATGTCAGTGTGTTAGTATTGATGGAAGTTCATCCTTTCATGGAATATGGGTTTGGGGGTGCCCTGGAGGACAAAAAGAACAATCTCTGAGCTACAAACAGGAGTGGAGATATCTTTAAATAGGGGTTGAGTCAGATTCATTCAGTCAAGTGGTCCCCAAATTAGTGTCACCTGTCTACAAAGAAACTGAATAACTATCATACTTAGAAAATTTCCTGTTAAGTCCTGAGAGAACGATTATGCTGCAAAGAAGCAGTTGTTAAGACTGGGTAGGGGGGAAAAAATCTTCTCTTATAAGTTACATTTTGATGGGCTAACATTAGACACAATAAAGGCAGTGATATTTAAATTGATCAGGGACAGATGTTTAACATATTTTATGTAAGAACTGTAGACCCAGTTAACTGCCAAAACAGACTGTTTCCTGAAACACTGGACAGATGGAACTAAGAAGATGTACTCCTGAGGAGTGGGAACTCCTCAAAGTGACCCTAATTTAAAAAAAATTTTTTTTTGATCAAAGCACTTCAGTGATTTTTCATTCTTCTGTTTCTGTACTTTGTTCACTTTGTCGTGGCCACAAAGGTATTTGGGATGCAACATTCTTCTCTCTTTCTCTCTCTCTCCCTTTCTGCGAATGTGTGTGCTACACATGTGTGAGTATTCCTGGTTTCAAAAGCATGCTTTGTTTTATTTTCTATCATTCACTGTGGGAAATTGAGTGTGCTGTACACATTGTTGGCTGTCTCCCCAGCATCTGCTCCCCTCCCCCCTCCTCAGCAGTCCCTGATTTCCATTTGGGGATCTGGGGTTCCAGAGATGCTGATTCTACTTCCACTTCCAGATCTTGTCACTATTCTGCTGGAAAGTCTTGCCTTTGATTCTTCCTTTTCTCATTCAGAGTAAAAAAAAACAACAAAAAACAACAAAGTTGTCATACTGGGGCTGCAAGGCTTGATGCAGTGGGGCCCTGTTACTCCAACCTCATCTCCTACAGTCTCCCACCCATCTGAGCTCCTTTTTACTGCCCCTCTTACTCTTCCTGAAACATTCCAGGCACTGCTGTATCTGCCAATATTCTCCCACCTCTAGGACTTTAACTCTCTGATCTGTTAGAATAAAGCAACTGAAGACTGAGTTGACCAGTTTTCCCTAAATCCCTCATTTGGCTCAAAGGGGGAAAAAAAAAATCCCAATACAATCAGTAACGCTAATTAAATTAATTAATTAAATCAGATTACTTTATGTGAGAAATGGGAACACATTTTCATTCCCATTAATGCTTTAAGAGGAATGTTCACCAACATTCTGCCCTGATGTACATGAAGCCTTTCTTCTTGTGTTCTTAAAGAACAATATACAATTCAGTGGTGCAGAGAAAGCCTGGTTGAGAGCAACTGCAAGAGTTATTTACTGGGTGGGGTTTCAGTCTTGTGTTGGCTATTCTGCTAATATTCACCTAATGAAACTGACAAATAAAAACAAAATCTGTAAAGTATGCCAACCAATGCCTGCTTCACCAATCCAGCTTTTTGGCTTGCCTCAAGTAATTTTAATAAAATATGTTAACTGTACCAGTGTCTTGAAAGAATTCATGCTCTGTAAGCTAGCTCTCTCAATTGCTCTAAGTTTTGGAAATAGGCCCATGAATTTAATGAAGTATTTAAAATAATACTCCAGGAGACTTAAATCTTGATAATTATGCAAGGAGTTGTATTTCAGGTATATTACATGTTTCGAAAATGACGCATTTTACCTAATATTCTGATCGTTGTACGTGCAATGAGCTATGGTCACCAGGATCGAATTTAAATCAAGTTTTCAATTCACAGATGACCCAAAATGAAATTCATGCAACTAACAGTAGGGAGGGATGGTGCTACCACTCTCTTGAGTTTGCCTTATAATGACTCTGTTTAATTTCCTGTTTTAAAGAAAGAACCTGAATGGAATTTCTTTTTCAGGGATTATTTGGTTTAAACCTGATCCTCTCACATGCTTTCCTAAATCCCTCCTTTGAGGATTTGGACTCCGGACTCACCTGAAGGTATCGTTTCAGTTCTTGGATGAGAGACATGCTCTTCATCATCCCAAAGCAATCCGAGAAAGTCCTTCTCTGCCACAAATGGCACCAGCAAGTGTACAAAGCCCACTTTGTTCTTTGAGAAATGAAAACAGATTTTAACAGTGCATCTTTGGATTGAAGTAGGACGAATTTATACAGGGACATTAATGCAAGTCAAAATCATTAACATTCATAACAATAGCCACCATTGCTGTTTATGCAGTTGGTGTTCAATGTATCTGGGTCTTGTTTCATTCAATAACATAATACCTGCATTTGCCAGCACTCCTGCCCTGGACCTTTTTGCTATTAAATTCAGTGAGGACTATTAGTAGTCAAACAAGTGCAAGGTTAAAGCTTTCATTACTTCTTTTGTCATGGGTGGTTAGTGGAGCAAAAGACCTCCTGGCCCATCCACTCTATCTTTCCAGTGGAAAGATAGTTCCTTGATAACAATGAAGGGTCAGTGTCTAAGCAATTTCTTTGGGATTGTGTATAGGTTGGTTTTCGCAATTCAGAAAAGGATGACTCATTTTGATCCACAACACAAAAAATACATGCAAGTCAACTTACTGAAAAGTGTATTGGCTAGACATAGTTATATAGATAGGAATTTCTATACAGTATCAAGTTAAGCAAGCAACTCCAACAAATTCAATTGATCATTGTCAGGCTAAACCAAGAGTAATTTTAGATTAAAAATAAAACACCACTAGGAGAAATAAAAAATTATAGTCTGATAAGATAACAGTACAATGTATTCTACTCCCATAGCTCAGGGTTTCCAATGACTAGATGGTGCCTATGTGCACAGCAAGAGCTTCACAGTTCTGTGAAACCCTGCCTGGCACACAGCTTTCTTAGAAGAATTCAGAATTAAAAGCCAGAGTAATCTAGTTCTAACAATGAATATCAAGTTTTAAATGAATATTTGAGTAACTCACTTATTAGGTTACTATGAAGTGACCCTTAATCATACATTGATATAACAGCCCATGGAATTCCAAATCATTCATCTAGAAGCGACAAGAGGAAAAAAAATACTAAAAACGTTAACTTTTCATTTTGAGACAATCATAGATTCATACACAGTTGTGAGAAATAGGATGAAGAGGTCCAGTGTACTTTTTACTCAGTTTCCCCCAAATGGTAATATCTTGTAAAACAATAGTTCCATGTCACAACCACAATATTGACACTGATACAATCAAGATACAAAATATTTCCATCAACAAAGCAATCTCTCAAGTTGTCCTTTTGTAGCCATACCCACTTCTGTCCCACCTCCATCCTCTTCATCTTGGGCTACCAGTAATCTGGTCCCCATTTCTATAAATTTTTCATCTTAAGAGTTCTAATCAATGGGATAATATAGTAAGTAATCTTTTGGGAAACTGCCAAATTATTTTCCAGAATGGCTGTATCATTTTACATTCTTACTGAAATATACAAGTGATCTATTTCTGTATATCCTCACCAGCATTTGGTGTTGCCTCTATTTATTTTAATTTTAGTCATTCTGATAGATATGTAGTGATAATTCATTGAGGTTTTAATTTGCATTTCTCTAACGACTGATGTTGAATGGTTTGCCTTGGAAAAGAATTGAGATTATTCTGTCATTTTTGAGACTGCGCCCAAGTACTGCATTTCAGACTCTCTTGTTGACTATGAGGGCTACTCCATTTCTTCTAGGGGATTCTTGCTCACAGTAGTAGATATAATGGTCATCTGAGTTAAATTCGCCCATTCCCATCCATTTTAGCTCACTGGTTTCTAAAATGTTCACTCTTGACATTATATAATAATAGCTGCTATAAAGCCTTGGCCAGATACTTTCAATATGTGTATCAATTTGATATTGAGGTCTGTTTGTTTTTCCCACGCAGTTTAAGGTTTTTCTAATCCTCTGTATGGCCAGTAATTTGGATGTATTTTGAATATTATATTATAAAAGTCTGTGTCTTGTTTGAATCTGATGAAAATTATTGATATTTTTGTTTTAGCAGGCAATCAAACTGGTTAGGTTCAGATGACAAATTTCAATCTATGAGCACTGTTTCTAATATCTTTTTAATTTTCAAAGCCTTTGCAGTACTATTAAGATCTGTCCCCCATCTGTGTCACTCAGTGGTGAGTCTGGAACCCTATCCATGGTCTATCAGTTAGTTCAGTTCTCACAAGTCTTCGATCTGCTGATTAGCATCAGACTCCTGCATGCATAACTCAGGGGAAGCCCACGTGTTCATAAACCACTTTATGGGTTTTTGTTTTTCTTTGAGCTCTCCTCTCCAATCTCCTAGGTGTTTTCGTTTTCCTTGGGTTCCTCTTTTGGCCTCTGGCCTGAGAGTTGGGCTTTAGTTACCCTTTCTGTCTTGCACATTTGTGACCACACCCATGTTCTAGGCCCAAGTGGCAAAGGACAGAGAAGGAACCAAAGGCAATGGAAGCGCTGTCCCACTCCCTCGGGACCACATTTCCATCACTGAAGAGAAAGGTGCCCTTCCCTAGAGTTTTGGTTCCTGCTAGCTCCAGGCCCAGTTTTTGTCACTGTTATTATGGGAATGTCTATAGAACATGATGGGAATGAACCAAGAGAAGGAAAAGAAGGTAAAACCATTTTCCACACTGTCTCCAGCATTAGAAGTCCCTTTCCCCTTCTTCTCAAGTTTGGAGGAGAAGGCTTCTTCTGGAGCACTCTCTGTACCCCCAGGGCTCTCTATGGGGTTTCAGGTTGTACTGTGTTCAGCCACAGTGATGTTCGAAGGGAAAAAAATAATAAACTCACAACCATTTTGGTGGCATTTCAAATTCTAGTCTTCTTCCCTAAACTACCTGGTACTAATTACTTTTCAAAGTCCTCAGATAGCTCCTCCATGCATTCTGCTCATATTTGACAGTTGAGTTCAATGGGAGATATAGTATAGAATGTATTTACTCCATCTTAACTGGAACATGAATCTTAAAACATGCATTTTCAAAAAAAATTAGTGGAATATAGTTGATTTACAATGTTGTATTAGTTTCAGGAATACAGAAAAATAGTTTCATTTATACATATACATATATCCACTCTTTTAAAAAATATTCTTTTCTCATAAAGTCCATTACAGAGTATTGAACAAAGTTTCCCTGTGCTATACAGCAGGTTCTTTTTAGTTATCTATTTTATATACAGTACAGTGTATATGTCAATCCCAATCTCTCAGTTTATCCATCTCCCTGCTTATACCCTGGTAACCATACGTTTATTAGATCATGCATTTAAAAAAATCTATTCAACGTCTATTATAAAAAGCCCTACACCATATTTGAGAATTACCAGTCAAAAGAAAGGTGGCTTTTTCCTAAGAAAAGAACAATGATAGGTTTATCAGTCTTTTAGTCATGACATAGGTACCATTAATTAAAAACTTATGGCTGAAGATCTTAGATTTGCTAAGCATCTTTAAAAAAACTATATATCTGGATGATACTATTTTAGCTCTTGGTTGAAATTTACTCAAGACAGTGATTAAAAACAGACTTTGGTTTTTATCCAAAGTTGAGAAGAGAAAAAGTAATCTAAAGTTTGCTTTGTTATCTCCTACAGTTCTACTTTGGAGGACACTGCCCATTTTGTTCCATGCTGTTTAAATAAAACATTCCTCTTTGAATTTCATGTAAAGAAAAGGTTCATCACTTCTTATGAACTCACATGCCTCTTATACAACTTTTCTTTTTTCCATGCCTTTCAGGAATATAAGAACCTCATATAGAATCTCTATAGTCTTTGTTCTGGCTCTTGTGTCACTGGCTCTCCTTAGCTAGTACTCTCAGAACAACTGCTTTTCCTCTATCATGTTACATGGGGCTTTTTAGTTTATACTTATTTTATTGATAGACACTAAGTCATAACTGAACAAGATGTAATGGTAGGATTGTTAATCTCTCCTTTTTCTTTGCCATTTCATTTTTGCTTTTTCTAAATCATGCTTTAAAAATAATGTTTTTTGATGAATACATAAGACTATATAATATAATTTTATCTCTTTTGTACATTCTTAAAATTCCTCACAATAAAAATTAAAAGTTAAAAATTAATGAAATTATAATAACAGTGTGGCACTGGTACAAGAATAAAAAGATAATTATTGAAATAGGATAGGTAGTCTTGATGCAGATCTAGCTAGCACATTGCTGACATAGATTGATAGGTTGAAGATGCAATCATAAGTCAGTAGGAAAGTTACAGCCACTGTGGAAAAGAGCATAAGGTTCCTCCAAAAACTAAAAACAGAATTATCATATGATCCGGCAGTCCCTTTTCTGGGCATTATCCAGACAAAACTCTAATCTAAAAAGATACATGCCCTTCTATGTTCATAGCAGCACTATTCACAACAGTCAAGACATGGAGACAACCTAAATGTCCATCAACAGATAAATGGGTAAAGGAGATGTGGTGCATAATATATAGTGGAACACTACTCAGCACAAAAAGAATGAAATAATACCATCTGCAGCAATGTGGACTGACCTGGAGATTATCATACTAAGTGATAATACCATAAATACCATAAAACCTATGATATCACATAGGTGGCATCTAAAACATGATACAAATGAACCTATCTAGAAAATAGAAACAGACTCACAGACATAGAAAACAGAGCTGTGGTTGCCAAGGTGGAGGGTGGGGAGAGGAATGGATCGGGAGTTTGGGACCAGCAGATGCAAATTAATATAGATAGGACAGATAAACAACAACGTCCTCTTGTATAGCACAAGAACTGTATTCAGTGTCTTATGGTAAACCATAATGGAAAAGAATATAAAACAGAATGTGTGCACATGTATTTATATGGTAGATATGTAATACATACACATAACTGAATCACTTTGCTGTATAGCAGAAATTAACACAACATTGTAAATCAATGATACTTTGACCAAAAAAACAACAACAAGAAAAAAATTTATCAGTGGGAAAGATTTTTTTTGTGTACAAATAGATATCTGGTAATGCATTAGTTATTTGTGGGAAAAAGTTTTTCTTTTCATTGAATACAAAACCTATAAAGCAATTCTAGGTACATGTAAGAGTTAAATGGAAAAAAATGTTAAACCATAAAAATCTGAAAAAATAAGTGATTACTGACTCTTTATTTGGGAAAAAAATTTTTAAGGTAAGAACAAAAGACAACAATCCCAAAGGTTAAAGATTTTATCACTTAAACATTTCACACTTTATATTTTGAAAATAACTAATAATAAACTATGAGTATCTACAGCAGATATGATCACCTAATAAAAGGATAAAATGAACAGTAATATTCAAGAAGATAAATAGTCAAATACCCTGGTAATTTAAAAAATAAAATGCCTAATAAATACATAAAAATTCTTTAATAATAAGCTGCTTTAGAGAAGTTAAAACTACTAGACATAATTATCTACCAAATATGATAAATGGTCTTACAGAGAATGTGATGAAACTCTCTTTCTAATAATAAAGACAAAATTTTAATCAAGCTTTTTGGTTAAGAGCACTAAAGCTTTAAAATACTACACATGTGATCCAGTATATTCACTTCCCTGAGTTTATTTCAAAGACATAAAGATATAATGTATAACATATATATTATGCTATGCATGAATTATACATATATATATATATATGAATGTAAGTATGGAATCATGTGATACTTTATAGCATCTCTTACACAATGATCCAATAAGAAATTGTAAATATACTTGAAACAAATAAAAAATAGAACATCTCAGCATAGAAAAAAGAGATATGAAGAAGAACCAAATAGAAACACACACACACACACTCTCACTCACCAACCCCAATGTTCATGTAAGTCTTAGAAAGACAAATCTGGAAACAATATAATTGTACAAAGTTATAACAACGGTTCAGTAAACTATAGCATATCCATATAGGGAATATTTTGTAGTTAATATGAAATGATGTTTAAAAATATGATTTTTCTCCAGGGGCTGGGGATATGAGAGGCATGATTTGTAAAGCTTCTTTTTGCCATGATGAAAAAGCTCTGGAATTGACAGTGGTAAGGTGGTTCATATGGTAAAGAAACTTCCTGTAGTGCAGGAGACCACCGTTTGATCCCTGGGTCAGGAAGATCCCTGGAGAAGGGAATAGCTACTCACTCCAGTATTCTTGCCTAGAGAATTCCATGGACAGAGGAACCTGGTGGGCTACAGTCCATGGGGTTGCAAACAGTTGGACATGGCTGAGTGACTGACACTTTCACTTTTCAATGACTATACAACAGTGTGAATTTTCTTAATACCGCTGAATTGTACACTTCAGTTCATTTCAGTTGCTCAGTCATGTCTGATTCTTTGCGACCCCATGGACTGCAGCACCTCAGGCTTCCCTGACCATCGCCAACTCCCAGAGTTTACTCATACTCATGTCCACTGAGTCGGTGATGCCATCCAACCATCTCATCCTCTGTCATCCCCTTCTCCTGCCATCAATCTTTCCCAGCATCAGGGTCTTTTCCAGTGATTCAGCTCTTAGCATCAGATGGCCAAAGTATTGGAGTTTCAGCTTCAACATCAGTCCTTCCAATGAACACTCAGAACTGATCTCCTTTAGGATGGACTGGTCGGATCTCCTTGCTGTCCAAGGGACCCTCAAGTGTCTTCTCCAACACCCTAGTTCAAAAGCATCAATTCTTTGGCACTCAGCTTTCTTTATAGTTCAATTCTCACATCCATACATGACTACTGGAAAAACCATAGCTTTGACTAGATGGACCTTTGTTGGCAAAGTAATGTCTCTGCTTTTGAATATGCTGTCTAGGTTGGTCATAACTTTCCTTCTAAGGAGTAAGCGTCTTTTAATTTCATGGCTGCAGTTACCATCTGCAGTGATTTTGGAGCCCGAAAAAATAAAGTCTCATACTGTTTCCCCATCTATTTCCCATGAAGTGATGGGACCAGATGCCATGATCTTCGTTTTCTGAATGTTGAACTTTAGGCCAACTTTTTCACTCTCCTCTTCCACTTTCATCAAGAGGCTCTTTAGTTCTTCTTTACTTTCTGCCATAAGGGTGGTGTCATCTGCATATCTAAGGTTATTGATATTTCTCCCAGCAATCTTGATTCCAGCTTGTGCTTCATCCAGCCCAGTGTTTCTCATGATGTGCTCTGCATAGAAGTTAAATAAGCAGGGTGACAATATACAGCCTTGATGTACTCCTTTTCCAATTTGGAACCAGTCTGTTGTGCCATGACCAGTTCTAACTGTTGTATCCTGACCTGCATACAGGTTTCTGAAGAGGCAGGTCAGGTGGTCTGGTATTCCTGTCTCTTTCAGAATTTTCCACAGTTGACTGTGATCCTCACAGTCAAAGGCTTTGGCATAGTCAATAAAGCAGAAATAGATGTTTTTCTGGAACTCTCTTGCTTTTTCCATGATCCAGCAGATGTTGGCAATTTGATCTCTGGTTCCTCTGCCTTTTCTAAAACCAGCTTGAACATCTAAGTTCATGGTTCAGGTATTGCTGAAGCCTGGCTTGGAGAATTTTGAGCGCTACTTTACTAGCATGTGAGATGAGTGCAATTGTACACTTAAAAACGATTAAACTGATAAATTTCATGCTATGTACATTTCGCCAAGATAAAAAGGAATTTGGTGATACAGGAAAATACTTACAATAAAAAAACCCAAACAACAACAAACGCAGATGCTATGTTAAAAATGACTTTCTATTCATATTACAGGGAATATATTGCTATTTTTTTTCTTTCTATTAGAATGCACTGATTCACAGTTGGTGATATGGATCTGAATCATCAGAGGAGCTTAAAAAAGATTTATATATGACTAAGGTCCATTCACTTTATATATACTAAATCATCATTTCCAGGGAAAGGCTTGTTTTTATTTGAAGATTTATATTTTAAAAAATAAATTCTACAACTGACTTTAATGTATATTAAATCATAATTTCCAGGGAAAGGCTTGTTTTTATTTGAAGATTATATCTTAAAAAATTAACTCTACAACTAACTTTAATAGGAAGACCTATTCTTTCAGACTGGGTAAACTTTAAGACAGTGACTAAGAAGAAAAAATAATTGTACTATAATTTCAAAACTATCCCAGGTGAAAAAAACGGGCACACAAACCAAACATACACAGAGATTTCCTAAAAAGTTAGGGCTTCCCTGGTGGCTCTGACAGTAAAGAAACTGCCTGTGATGCAGGAGACATGGGTTTCATCCTGGGGTCAGGAAGATCCCCTGGAAAAGAGAATGGCTACCCGCTTCAGTGTTCCTGCCTGGAGAATTCCACGGACAGAGGAGCCTGGAGGGCCATAGTCCTCAGAGTTGCAAAGAATCGGATGAGACTGAATGACTTTCACTTTCAAGTTTTATTTTTTCCAATTTTACGGAAAAGTTACACACAGAAATATTTCTGAGATGTGGTAAAAACTGTCTGATATTTCATTATTTTTGTTTGTGTGTTATGTCAAGTTTTCTACATAGGTACTAGCTATATAATCAGCAGCAAATTCAGAGTAAATAGTCAATGAATTTCTTTTTTGAATAAGAGAGGTTTTCCATTTTAAAACCAGAGGTTACTCCAAATACCAACTTCTACTACACTGAATGTGCTCCTTGTCATTGCAGCCAAATGTGTTCTATCTGTGACCAGAGTCAGCTGAAAACTGAAAAAGAATATCTACCTTTGTTTAGGGATTTGAGATGACAAGTAACCAGTCTGCTCCCTCTCACCACCCCACTCCAATCCCCGTTTATCCCTTTCTTTCCCAACTCCTGCCCACTGAATCTTACAACCACTGAATGTATGGACCATTTTGGTTTCAGCCTTATGTTTAGGGTCACGGATACATCTACACAGGTTCTTGGGGGTGCTTCTCTGGGGGTGGCTTCTTTGTTTTGATTTTACCTCTTCCTTACTTTAAGGGTTTGATATTAGTCAGGGAGAGAAAAAAAAAAAAAAAAAAAAACCCACCAGGTCCAGAGACTAACACATTTTGGTGAACACTTTGAGTTTGTACCTTATTTTCTAGTGTTCACTATACAATCCTTATGCCTACCTCCATCAGATTTCCATTCTATCAAATAATTTTTCTTGTAAATCACTTTTTTTCAGATGAGTGTTAACCACTGTCTAATGTTAATAATGTAAAGCCGGGGGCGGTCCTAAGATGGCAGAGGAATAGGACGGGGAGACCACTTTCTCCCTCACAAATTCATCAAAAGAACATTTCAGTGCTGAGCAAACTCCACAAAACAACTTCTGAATGCTGGCAGAGGACATCAGGCACCCAGAAAAGCAGATCACTGGCTTCAAAAGCAGGTAGGAAAAAATATAAAAGATGAAAAAAGAGACAAAGGAGGTGGGGAGGGAGCTCCTTCCTGGGAAGGGAATCCGGTCCCAGGAGAAGAGAGGTTTCCAAACACCAGGAAACACTCTCCCAGCCGAGTCTGTGGCAAGCCTTGGAAGCACAGAGGGCAACATAAGAGGAAGGAAAAATAAATAAATAATTAAAACCAACAGATTACAAGCCCAACAGTAACTCCCCCAGTTGAAAAGCAGCGCAGATGCCTGCATCCGCCACTAGCAAGTGGGGGCTGGGCAGGGAGGCGCGGGAGGCTCGGGCTGCAGTGCTTCTTAAGAATCAGGCAGGAACGCCCCTCACATAACCAGAACGAACTAACCTGGACTAGCAAACCGGACTGTGGGATAGCTACCACGCGAAAAGCCTGAACATAAGACACCGCCAGGACCGTGCACAGAACAAAGGACGGAATGGAAATAGCCGGCTGCAGACCATCCCCTGCTGGGGACAGGCAGCCAGAGCCATAAGGGCTGGAACAGGGCAATCGCAGCCCCAGAGAGACTTTACCTACCAAACTGCAAGCAGGCTTCTTTGCTAAGACTTCTGGGGGTTCTGGACAGTCACCATCTGCCTCACAAGGGGCACCAGCGGTACACCCAGAAAACTGAGCAGCAGAGACGGGAAAGGCGATAAGTCGCAGCGACTGCGCTCACCAAACACCTGAGCTACTCGGACCTGGGAAGGGCACAAAACGCAGTCCCAACTGAATCTGCGCCTCTGAGGGCTACCTGAGCACCGGAACCTGAGCGGCTTAGACTGGGGAGATGCATGCAGCCTAGGGCTGGCCTCAGACGGTTCCCGGCGGAGCAACATAGAGCCTGAGTGGTTTGTGCGCCGCGAGCAGGGGCAGGCCCAGTGGGGCTGAGACACTGCGTGCACACGACAGTGTTACTTGTTTGCAGCATACCTCCCTCCCCACAGCACGACTGAACAAGTGAGCCTAAAAAAAAAAAAAAGTGTCCACCACTGCTCCCCCTATGTCAGGACGGAAATCAGACACTGAAGAGACCAGCAAACAGAAGAAGTTAAACAGAGGGAACCGCCATGGAAGTGACCCTACACTGCCCACAACACCAGAGAAAGGGCCAGATATATCTTTACTATTTTTACGATCATTCTTTTTTTTGTTGTTGTTGATGATGTTGTGTGGTTGTTTTTTCTTCTTCTTCTTCTTTTTCTAACTTTTTAAAATTGTTAAGTCCTCTATTTCTCCTTTAATTTTTATTTCTATAACCTACTATTAATTAAAAAAAAAAGATCCTATTTTTTAAAGCAAATGCCATATATAGTCTATGTGTGGTGGTGGTTGTTGTTTTTTAATAGTTCTTGTGGCTTTTTTTTTTTCTTCTTTTCTTTAATATTGTATTTTAGAAAATCCAACCTCTACTCTAGATTTTTAATCTTTGCTTTTTGGTTTTTGTTGTCAAGTTTGCACATTTCAAAACCCAAACTCCACTACCCAATTTTACCTGAGAGAGAGATTACTACCTTGACCACTCTCTCCTCCTTTGGACTCTCCTTTTTCTCCACCAGGTTGTCTCTGTCTCCTCCCTCCCCCTTCTCTTCTCTACCCAACTCTGGGAATCTCTGTGTGTTCCAGACGGTGGAGAACACCTAAGGAACTGGTTACTGGCTGGATCTGTCTCTCTCCTTTTCATTTCCCTCTTTTATCCTCCTGGCCACCTCTGTCTACTTCCTCCCTCTCCTCTTCCCTGTATAACTCCGTGAATACCTCAGAGCGGTCCAGACGGTGGAGTGCACATAAGGAAGTGATTACTGGCTAGCTTGCTTTCTCCTCTTTTGATCCCACCTCATCTCATTCCAGTCACCTCTAACTACCCCCTCCCTCTTCTCTTCTCCATGTAACTCAGTGAACCTCTCTGGGTGTCCCTCAATGTGGAGAAACTTTTCATCTTTAACCTAGATGTTTTATCATTGGTGCTGTATAGATGGAGAAGTCTTGAGGCTACTGTAAAAATAAAACTGAAAACCAGAAGCAGGAGCCTTAAGTAAAAATCCTGAGAACATCAGAGAACTCCTGAATCCAGGGAACATTAATCAATAGGAGCTCATCAAACACCTCCATACCTACACTGAAACCAAGCACCACTCAAGGGCCAACAAGTTCCAGAGCAAGACATATCACACAAATTCTCCAGCAACACAGGAACACACTCCTGAGCTTCAATATACAGGCAGCTCAAAATTACTCCAATCCATTGATGTCTCATAACCCATTGCTGGTCACTCCATCGCACTCCAGAGAGAAGAAATTCAGCTCCACCCACCAGAACTCCGACACAAGCTTCCCTAACCAAGAAACCTTTGACAAGCCACTGATACAACCCCACCCACAGTGAGGAAACTCCATAATAAAGAGAACTCCACAAATTCTCAAAATATAGAAAGGCCACCCCAAACGCAGCAATATAACCAAGATGAAGAGACAGAGGAATACTCAGCAGGTAAAGGAAGAGGAGAAATGCCCACCAAACCAAACAAAAGAGGAAGAGATAGGGAATCTACCTGAGAAAGAATTCCGAATATTGATAGTGAAAATGATCCAAAATCTTGAAATAAAAATGGAATCACAGATAAATAGCCTGGAGACAAGGATTGAGAAGATGCAAGAAAGGTTTAACAAGGACCTAGAAGAAATAAAAAAGAGTCAATATATAATGAATAACACAATAAATGAGATCAGAAACACTCTGGAGGCAACAAATAGTAGAATAACGGAGGCAGAAGATAGGATTAGTGAAATAGAAGATAGAATGGTAGAAATAAATGAATCAGAGAGGAAAAAAGAAAAATGAATTAAAAGAAATGAGGACAATCTCAGAGACCTCCAGGACAATATGAAATGCTCCAACATTAGAATTATAGGAGTCCCAGAAGAAGAAGACAAAAAGAAAGACCATGAGAAAATCTTTGAGGAGATAATAGTTGAAAACTTCCCTAAAATGGGGAAGGAAATAATCACCCAAGTCCAAGACCCAGAGAGATCCAAATAGGATAAACCCAAGGCGAAACACCCCAAGACACATATTAATCAAATTAACAAAGATCAAACACAAAGAACAAATATTAAAAGCAGCAAGGGAAAAACAACAAATAACACACAAGGGGATTCCCATAAGGATAACAGCTGATCTTTCAATAGAAACTCTTCAGGCTAGGAGGGAATGGCAAGACATACTTAAAGTGATGAAAGAAAATAACCTACAGCCCAGATTATTGTACCCAGCAAGGATCTCATTCAAATATGAAGGAGAAATCAAAAGCTTTACAAACAAGCAAAAGCTGAGAGAATTCAGCACCACCAAACCAGCTCTCCAACAAATGCTAAAGGATATTCTCTAGACAGGAAACACAAAAAGGGTGTATAAACCTGAACCCAAAACAATAAAGTAAATGGCAACGGGATCGTACTTATCAATAATTACCTTAAATGTAAATGGGTTGAATGCCCCAACCAAAAGGCAAAGGCTGGCTGAATGGATACAAAAACAAGACCCCTATATATGCTGCCTACAAGAGACCCACCTCAAAACAAGGGACACATACTGAAAGTGAAGGGCTGGAAAAAGATATTCCATGCAAATAGAGACCAAAAGAAAGCAGGAGTGGCAATACTCATATCAGATAAAATAGACTTTAAAACAAAGGCTGTGAAAAGAGACAAAGAAGGCCACTACATAATGATCAAAGGATCAATCCAAGAAGAAGATTTAACAATTATAAATATATATGCACCCAACATAGGAGCACCGCAATATGTAAGGCAAATGCTAACAAGTATGAAAGGGGAAATTAACAATAACACAATAATAGTGGGAGACTTTAATACCCCACTCACACCTATGGACAGATCAACTAAAAAGAAAATTAACAAAGAAACACAAACTTTAAATGATACAATACACCAGTTAGACCTAATTGATATCTATAGGACATTTCACCCCAAAACAATGGATTTCACCTTTTTCTCAAGGGCTCACGGAACCTTCTCCAGGATAGATCACATCCTGGGCCATAAATCTAACCTTGATAAATTCAAAAAAATCGAAATCATTCCAAGCATCTTTTCTGACCATAATGCATTAAGATTAGATCTCAATTACAGGAGTAAAACTATTAAAAATTCCAACATATGGAGGCTGAACAACACACTTCTGAATAACCAATAAATCACAGAAGAAATCAAAAAAGAAATCAAAATATGCATAGAAACAAATGAAAATGAAAACACAACAACCCAAAGCCTGTGGGACACTATAAAAGCAATGCTAAGAGGAACATTCATAGCAATACAGGCATACCTCAAGAAACAAGAAAAAAGTCAAATAAATAACCTAACTCTACACCTAAAGCAACTAGAAAAAAAGAAATGAAACACCCCAGGGTTAGTAGAAGGAAAGAAATCTTAAAAATTAGGGCAGATATAAATGCAAAAGAAACAAAAGAGACCATAGCAAAAATCAACAAAGCCAAAAGCTGGTTCTTTGAAAGGATAAATAAAATTGACAAACCATTAGCCAGACTCATCAAGAAACTAAGAGAGAAAAATCAAATCAACAAAATTAGAAATGAAAATGGAGAGATCACAACAGACAACACAGAAACACAAAGGATCATAAGAGACTACCATCAGCAATTATATGCCAATAAAATGGACAACGTGGAAGAAATGGACAAATTCTTAGAAAAGTACAACTTTCCAAAACTGAACCAGGAAGAAATAGAAAATCTTCACAGACCCATCACAAGCACGGAAATTGAAACTGTAATCAGAAATCTTCCAGCAAACAAAAGCCCAGGTCCAGACGGCTTCACAGCTGAATTCTACCAAAAATTTCGAGAAGAGCTAACACCTATCCTACTCAAACTCATCCAGAAAATTGCAGAGGAAGGTAAACTTTCAAACTCATTCTATGAGGCCACCATCACCCTAATACTAAAACCAGACAAAGATGCCACAAAAAAAGAAAACTACAGGCCAATATCACTGATGAACATAGATGCAAAAATCCTCAACAAAATTCTAGCAATCAGAATACAACAACACATTAAAAAGATCATACACCATGACTAAGTGGGCTTTATCCCAGGGATGCAAGGATTCTTCAATATCTGCAAATCAATCAATGTAATTCACCACATTAACAAATTGAAAAATAAAAGCCATATGATTATCTCAATAGATGCAGAGAAGGCCTTTGACAAAATTCAACATCCATTTATGATAAGAACTCTCCAGAAAGCAGGAATAGAAGGAACATACCTCAACATAATAAAAGCTATATATGACAAACCCACAGCAAACATTATCCTCAATGGTGAAAAACTGAAAGCATTTCCCCTAAAGTCAGGAACAAGACAAGGGTGCCCACTGTCACCGCTACTATTCAACATAGTTCTGGAAGTGTTGGCCACAGCAATCAGAGAAGAAAAAGAAATAAAAGGAATCCAAATTGGAAAAGAAGAAGTAAAACTTTCATTGTTTGCAGATGACATGATCCTCTACATAGAAAACCCTAAAGACTCCACCAGAAAATTACTAGAGCTAATCAATGAATATAGTAAAGTTGCAGGATATAAAATCAACACACAGAAATCCCTTGCATTCCTATACACTAATAATGAGAAAGTAGAAAAAGAAATTAAGGAAACAATTCCATTCACCATTGCAATGAAAAGAATAAAATACTTAGGAATATATCTACCTAAAGAAACTGAAGACCTATATATATAAAACTATAAAACACTGATGAAAGAAATAAAAGAGAACACTAATAGATGGAGAAATATACCATGTTCATGGATTGGAAGAATCAATATAGTCAAAATGAATATACTACCCAAAGCAATCTATAGATTCAATGCAATCCCTAGCAAGCTACCAGTGGTATTTTTCACAGAACTAGAACAAATAATTTCAAGATTTGTATGGAAATACAAAAATCCTCGAATAGCCAAAGCAATCTTGAGAAAGAAGAATGGAACTGGAGGAATCAACTTGCCTGACTTCAGGCTCTACTACCACGCCACAGTCATCAAGACAGTATGGTACTGGCACAAAGACAGAAATACAGGTCAATGGAACAAAATAGAAAGCCCAGAGATAAATCCACAAACATACGGACACCTTATCTTTGACAAAAGAGGCAAGAATATACAATGGAGTAAAGACAATCTTTTTAACAAGTGGTGCTGGGAAAACTGGTCAACCACTTGTAAAAGAATGAAACTAGATCACTTTCTAACACCACACACAAAAATAAACTCAAAATGGATTAAAGATCTAAATGTAAGACCAGAAACTATAAAACTCCTAGAGGAGAACATAGGCAAAACACTCTCCGACATAAATCACAGCAGGATCCTCTATGACCCACCTCCCAGAATATTGGAAATAAAAGCAAAAATAAACAAATGGGACCTAATTAAAATTAAAAGCTTCTGCACAACAAAGGAAAATATAAGCAAGGTGAAAAGACAGCCTTCAGAATGGGAGAAAATAATACCAAATGAAGCAACTGACAAACAACTAATCTCCAAAATATACAAGCAACGTATGCAGCTCAATTCCAGAAAAATAGATGACCCAATCAAAAAACGGCCAAAGAACTAAATAGATATTTCTCCAAAGAAGACATACAGATGGCTAACAAACACATGAAAAGATGCTCAACATCACTCATTATTAGAGAAATGCAAATCAAAACCACAATGAGGTACCACTTCACACCAGTCAGAATGGCTGCGATCCCAAAATCTGCAAGCAATAAATGCTGGAGAGGGTGTGGAGAAAAGCGAACCCTCTTACCCTGTTGGTGGGAATGCAAACTAGTACAGCCACTATGGAGAACAGTGTGGAGATTCCTTTAAAAATTGCAAATAGAACTCCCTTATGACCCAGCAAGCCCACTGCTGGGCATACACACCAAGGAAACCAGAATTGAAAGAGACACATGTACCCCAATGTTCATCGCAGCACTGTTTATAATAGCCAGGACATGGAAACAACCTAGATGTCCATCAGCAGATGAATGGATAAGAAAGCTGTGGTACATATACACAATGGAGTATTACTCAGCCATGAAAAAGAATACATTTGAATCAGTTCTAATGAGATGGATGATAGTGGAGCTTATTATACAGAGTGAAGTAAGCCAGAAAGAAAAACACCAATACAGTATACTAACACATATATATGGAATTTAGAAAGATGGTAATGATGACCCTGTATGCGAGACAGCAAAAGAGACACAGATGTGTAGAGCGGACTTTTGGACTCTGAGGCAGAGGGAGAGGGTGGGATGATTTGGGAGAATGGCATTGAAACATGTATACTATCATGTAAGAAACGAATTGCCAGTCTATGTTTGATGCAGGATACAGGATGCTTGGGGCTGGTGCTCGGGGATGATCCAGAGAGATGATATGGGGTGGGAAGTGGGAGGGGGGTTCATGTTTGGGAACTCATGTACACCCGTGGTGGATTCATGTCAATGTATGGCAAAACCAATACAGTAATGTAAAGTAAAATAAAGTAAAAATAAAAATTAAAAAAAAAATAAAATAAATGTTGAAACTGGGTGATGGGTACATGGGCTTCATTATACCATTCTCTATTTTCCTATAAGTTTGAAATTTTCCATAATAAAAAGATATTTTTTAAATGAAAAAAAATAATGTGTTATAATGGAAAGCCAGGTTAGGCTTTACATTATTGTAACGTTTACGTTTATATTGAAAATGATGAACTTCAAGCTTACTTTCCTTCTTTCCTTTAGTGCATAGAGACTCTAGGGTCACAGATGTAGGGTTAACTGTTGTTAACTGCCTAGCACCATGTCTGGTTTACTATAGGTTGTTTGCTAGTTCTCCTGTATTGGCTTCCTAAGGTATATACATTAAAAAAAAAATATCATCCAAACTATTTCCAAGGTTTTATGCATGTGAATATAAACATTTTATAAGTGATATTCTTCTATGTTTTTTGGCAAGAAAAATAGAAACACTTCTAAATATCATTTTTCAAAGTATTTGTTTACAATAGCTTTCAAAAAGCAGTTATTTGTCATTCATTACACTATCAAGTTTCTCTTGAAGGCAGAGAATTTAAAACATTATTTTTTCACATCTCTACTGCTGCATACTACTATCATCGTCAAAAAAGTCAGCAAATTTGAATGCTTATTTTTTTGTAAAAAGAAAAGTATGTTATCCCTCACCATTGTCTTCCTCAGCAGGAAAAAAGAAAAAGAAATGTGAGTTATTTATAGGTTCTGACAACTATTTTTATAGCCCTCTGCTTCTCATAAGATTATGGGAGTGAAGTCTTTGAGTGACGAATGATACAGGAAGAAGGCAGGCCACAACCTTTAAAAGAATGACATAGCTGCTGAGGATATGACAGACTGGTTAGAATCAACTAGGTCCAAGATGGTGGACAAGTTGACTTTAGCCACTAAACCTCGAGCCCCAGTACATGCTATTCCACATCAGCATGCCAAATGACACACTATGACAGTTTTGAGGCTACTTATAAAAAGCCAAAAAACTTGCTGGTGGTCAAATTCCTGGAAATCCCCACTACTTCCCCCAAATAGTTGGAAAAATCCTCTACTTATAACCCTATGAAATTATTCACCCCAATAAAAACTGACAATCCCATACCCTGGTGCCTCTTGCATTCTTATATGGCCCACACTCTGTATATGGAATGTGTATCTCCCTGAATAATCTTTCACTTAAACAAAACAAAACAAAAAAACAGCAACAAAATATGTTCCAAATTTAGGAACTAGAGAGTCAATCATTTAGGAAACGTTTTGAAATCCATATCAAGTGATCTTTTTGGCTGGATATTTTCCATTTGCTCCTCCAGATCCACTCTATATCTTGATAAAGCACTGCGCTCTCAGGAGGCTAATCATGGCCTCCACCAATGGGCTCCCTTGCCCTCTTTCTGTTGAATGTGGCCAAATCAAGAGCATTGCCAAGAAGTCCGAGAGTGAAACTATTATGCTTATTTCCCTTTTCCTGTCCTTGTTCCTCCCTCTACAGTTGGCTGTCTTTCCACTGAATGATCCATCTGCCATGAGGTAGCCCTCAAGGGCACTAGACTACCTGTCTTCAATTCCAGTGATACCCAGATTCTGCCTTCTTGCTCCTTTACCTTTGGGCTGGTACAGCTCCTGAGTAGCTAAGCACAAGGTTCTACACCACCCCTTGCTTGTTCCCCTTAATCTATCTACATTTTTATAAGCTACTTTGCACTTTCATTAAATCCTCCCCAAATCTCCCATGGGAGAGAGCCATATGAATCTTGCCAAGACTTTGAGTCATACTACTTTTGAAGTGAAGCAAGTTTTTTTCCCATTAAGCCTTCACTGAAGAGTAAAGCACACTCTGCCGGCTGAATGGCAGTGATGGCTGCAAGATGAGGCCTCTTTCTGTGATCCTGTGGGATGAGGAATGCTTTAGAGCAAACAAAGAGCATGTGAACCCAGAGATGGGCACATTGAAGTCAATCAATATGCGCAAAAGGCATGGTGCCAGTGTTCACTTCAACCCTCAATGACTTTTCTGATCTAAGTAAGCATAGCTTTAAAACGACTGACCCCTTAGACCTTCCATCCAAAGGTCACACCAACATCCAAATAACTCAGCATCCACCTTGCAAGTATGGTGGCTGTTCTGGATTAGGTAACCCACACAAAGTGTGTGCTGACTGTGAAATACTGTTACTCAGTCAACAAATCCTCTACATTTAACCTCCCTGACTCCCCATGAGGCTGATACTATTGCTGTTTTACAGATGACTAAAGCAAACTCAGAAAGCATACTGAAGGAGCAACAGAAGCAGCACAGTCATATGCAGGGCTGAGGCTCTGAAGGCTTAGAGAATGTTATTAGAGATACAGCTTTGGTGATGAAAGCCTTAGAGTTAAGTCCTAGCTCTCCTGCTCTGGTTGGGTGACCTTACCCAACTTTTATGAGCCCAACTTTTCTCATCTACAAAAGAAAGAGAAAGCATTTCTATATTACAGGTGAATTTTGACTACTATAAAGAACTAACATGGAGGAAATAATTTTTTGAATACTGTAAAATTATGATTTATTCTTTGGTTGCCTTCTTAATCCTTTTCTACCTTGGAGGTAATAAACATGATTCCAGTTTCCATTTCCATGAGAAATCCAAAGACAGACCAGTGAGGCTCAACTTTCTCAACAGAAATGGTAAAAGTAATAATGATACCAGTAAAAACAATAATAAGTTCGCTTCTAATAACTCAAATTCATTGGCCAACTGTCACATGCTGAGCCCTTTACTTGGATTATCTCATTTAATCCTCACATCCACTCTGTGTGTAGATACAGTGAAGTCACTGTTGTTTTCTTGGATGGAAAAACCAAGGTACAGAGAGTTGAAATAACTTGCCCAAGGTCACACTGCTATACACACATATAAATATGGTTTGCATTATCCATTCACTGGATAGCTCTGGAATACAGCAAAAGGTACCTCATAAGTCTCTGTTGGGATTATTCTAGAACTCTACTGCCTACAGCAGTAATGAAGAAGAGTAGACTTTTGCTTTCAGTAACATTTACCCGGAGCAGCAGTGGAGGAAGCAACCAAACCCATTTTTGTGTGGCCTGGAGAAAGCTACAGCTTTGCAGGTTTATCTTCACCAAGAAAGAGATCTGTTTTGTGGGGCTAAGGCATGTGCTTCTCTAAATATTCTGATGGTTGAATCCAGCCTGAAAGCAAACATTTCAAAGACTTTGGCAGAAGTAATTTAGAGAGAGGCTTCCAAGCCATCAGGCCAGCAGATGATGTTTACTTCTTGTGACATAATAGTCAAGTCAAATTTTATTTTGTAGCAGTCACTTTCATGTCCTGAAAATAGAAACATCCCTTCAGATGACCATAACATCCCTGCACAACCCAAATCCCATTAAATAAATCTGTGACTTTCCCTCTTTTGTGGAGAACAGGCAAGATAAGTCCTTTAACCTCCTGAGATGCTTCTTTCATTAGCAGCAGTGTGTGTGCCTGTGTGTGCATGTGTGTATGTGTGTGTCTGTGCAAGCTTCTTTATGCAGATTATGGTCGGGTTCAAAGGTGTGCTACCTGATTCAATAAGATGATCTGCAGAGCCCAAGTGCCCTCCTGTAAAATGCCTGGTAGAGGACAAAGATGGGTAGAAATATGAAAAGTATGTGCTTTCACACAGGGCTGTACACTTCTCCGAGTCCTTATGCAACTGTGATTTCACTGTCCGTCTCCCCACCCCAACTTCTCAAAGAGAGAGTGAAGGAAACTGAGCCTAGGCAGTGTTCCAGCTCAGTACTGGGGAGAAAGGACAAGATTTGGGATCAGTGGACTTGCACTTAAAGTTCTGTCCTGCTTTTATAGCTGGGTGACCCTGGGCAAGTTACAGAACCTCTCTGAGCTCGCTCTGACTTATTCATGCAATATGCCTAATACAGACTCAAAAGCCTATTCATGGTACGATTTCCTTTATATGACATTTCAGAGGAGCCAAAACTACAGGGACAGAGAAACAGTGGTTTTCAAGAGACAGGGCTGCTGCTGCTGCTGCTAAGTCACTTCAGTCATGTCTGACTCTGTGCAACCCCGGTGGCAAAAGTCAGTCTACAAATTTTAGCCTAAGGAAGAGTTTCGAGGTGACAGAACTGTTCATTGTGGTGGTCACAGACACTGTGCATTTATGAAAACTCAGAGAACTGTAGAGAAAAACACTGAAGATTACTGAATGCAAATTTGAAAAGATTCAGATGATAAAAAGGTAACTGGGCTAATAAAGATGCTTCTCTCATGGGGTTGCTGGGTGTTAGTACACTCAACAGTAAAGTAACAGTCCAAACTATTTTTTACATATTCCTAACTAGATATTTCTAGGTTTGCGGCTGCTGAATGGAAGGAAAAGAAGTGGAACCAAATTTAATGTCAACTCTTCAAAATGGTGAGACAGAAGTCGAGCAAAATCCCGGGCTGTAAGTGAAATGCTGATGTGGTGACAGTTGAAAAGAGACAGGGGACGGGAATCGGGGGACAGGAAGAATCCATACAGACTTCTACACGATGGCTTTACCAATAAGAGAACTCGAAAACCTCTTTGTCCTCCCTGGCTGCCCATTTTCTCTTCCACTGGAGCCCCCCCTTTCCTGTCCCACCAACTCTAAACTTTCTCACCAAGTTTCACACAGATCTAGTTGTTTCTTGGTTATTTGTTTCGGGCACAATGCCAGCTGGCTTGATCTGCTTACTGCCACAGAAAACAAACCTCTCCTCCATTTCTCATGTGTTACCAGCCTAACAAATAAACTACTGTCCAAGTTTTACACTGGTTCCTGCAAATGACCCGGCCCCTTCCACGCAGAATGCTTTCTGTAGGCTGAGGTTTTTAAAAAGATGAAATATAACTGACAGGCAGCAGTGGGGTCCTCTGAGCTAGCAAAGGGTATTTTTAGCTGCTAGGTTTTCATTAATTACACTGGTTGCTGTTGGCTGTGGCTCTTGGTTTCTGCTGTCTTGCTGAAGAGAGTGTGTGGCTTTGAAATATAATTAAATCTGTCTGAAGTGTCCCAGCTCCGGTCCTTAGCAATTTCATTGTCACATCTTTGTATTTAGGGTGTTGTGGATTTTAGATGTTCTTATGGTAGGATACAGGGAGAGAATGGTCTCCCCTCTCTTTGTACAGTTTGAGTTTTCTTCTGCCTTTGCCTGGGAGATTGGCTCAAGCTTTGCAGCTTCTCCCCACTTTGTTTGAAGGACATGATTAACATGCACAAAATGTAGTTTTTGTCATATTCTTTTCCATTATGGTATATTCAGGATGTCGAATACAGTTCTCTGTGCTATACAGTAGGTCCTTGTTGCTTACCCGTCATCATATTAGTTTGCATCTGCTAATCCCAATCTCCCAATCCTTCCCTCCCCTCATCACCTCCCCCTTGGCAATCACAAGTCTGTTCTCTGTGTCTGTGAGTCTGTTCTTGTTCTGTAGATAGGCTCTTTTGTGTCGTATTTTAGACTCCACATTTAAGAGATATCATATGGTATTTGTCCTTCTCCTTCTGACTTACTTCACTTAGTATGTGAGTCTCTAGGCCCATCCATCTTGCTACAAATGGCATTACTTCATTCTTTTTATGGCCGAGTAATATTTCATTGAATGTACTGGGTTGGCAAAAACATTCGTTCAGGTTTTTCTGTTAACATCTCATGGAAAAACCTGAATGAACCTTTTGGCCAACCCAGTATGTACCACCTCTTCCTTTTCTGAGAGGGAGCTCTGATTCTTCAAGTCTGTTTTTACTGGCATGTCGCTGCTTTGCGACGCTGTGTTGGTGTCTACTGTGCAGCAGTGATTCGGCTGTGTGTGTAGATGCATTTCCCCCTTTCTGGATTCCTTTGCATATAGACCTCCGCAGAGCACTGAGTGGAGTTTCCTGTGCCATACGGTCATTTCTCATTAGTTACCTATTTTTATACTGTATCTTCTTTATTCACTCAGCTATTGGTGAATGGTTCAGTTACTTCCATGTCTTAGCTGTTGTAAATGGTGCGGCTATGAACACCGGGGTGTGGGTATCTTTCAGAATTAGTTTTCTCCAGATATACAAGCTATATAGGGAGAGTTTTCTCCACTCCTGGGAGTGGGATTATTGGATCATATAGCGGCACAAATTTTATTACAAAACATAGAATTTTAGAGCTCAAGTATCCCTCTCTGTGAATGGGAGTTGGGGATGTAGACTTGTTCCGGTGATGCCCGGGGGTAAACCTAGAAACTGGGATCTGGGCTGCAGAGGCTTCTAATTGGGAAGGCTGTGACATGTAGAGATCTCCCTGTCATGAGAGGCATTCAAGTGGATGGCCACTTGCTGAGGATCCTTGAGAGAAGTTTTATGCATTCCAAAGGGTTGGTGCTTTCAGAGATCCCCCAAGCCCAACAATCTGTGAATCCATATGATTGCTTCCCTTGGAAAGTAAGATGCTGATTCAGGGAGGGTATAGAATCAAACTGTCCTGCAAGTTACTTAACACAGTACTGGGCTGGGTAACTTCTGTCTGTCTAGGTCTACTCTCTACACTTTCAGATTTTCAGGTCTTCCCAGAGGTTGACAAATATGCGTCATATCCACAGGTTTCTGTGCTCGCTGGTTTCCAGGTGAGTCTAGCAAGTAGGGAACCCAGGATGGGCAGAGGAGAGTGAGGTGGAGGGTTTATTTCCTCCCCTCTCCCACTATGGATCTGACACATAATGGATGTATTCCTTGGACAAAGGTAGCTCACCTCTCTCTGTCCTTTCCACCTCCTTTACATGTCCTTTCAGGCTTAACAATAGTTCTCTGTCACTCTTCTGAGGCCCTGCCTACTTCCTACAATTTCTCTACACCTGCCTACACCTTGGATAACTGTCCCTCTGCTGGACTCTCCTCCAGAATTTCATTTGAACAGATCACCTCTTTGCTGGCAAGACCTTGAATGACACAAATATTGGGTTGGTCAAAAAGTTTGCTTGCATTTTTCTGTAAGATGTTATGGGAAGACCTGACTGAAGTTTTTGGCCAACCCAATATTAAACATCTACTGTGTGCAATGGAGCTGATCACACAGTCATGCCCTCGAGGGCTTTCCAGGGTAGTTATGGAGATAAAGTGAAGATCTTGGGGGATAAACAGACACATTTTTATTGTGGTGCTTGTTGCTACATAAGCTCTTGTAACCCAGGGAGATGAGGACTGCGCTATGTGAGCTAAGAAGACCAAATACTGTTCAGAATAAAACCAGCCAACTCTTACATGAATGCAATCAAACAAATGTGTTAGTTTTTTTGCTTTCTGACAAACCAAATTGGCTGAATATTCCTTCTGGACTAGCTGTTTGGCATAGTGTTCAGATATGGCCTCTGACAGCATCTGTGTAATGACAAGGCTAACTTTGGGAGAGCAATGCCCAGGGGGTCCGGTGCTTCCTGGCAGCCACAGGGTAAAGTGGGAGGGCAGGGATCAGAACACAAGGTGGGGCTGGATCCCAGGATAAGGTGAGGATACGGCCCTGCAGGACCTCCTAGCTGCTTGATCATCAAGCAGAAAGAAGGTGAGTTCCCTCAGGAGGGAACAGCCTGCAGAATTGTTCACAGGAAGAGAAAGTCAGTGTTCCTTCTGGGAGGAGTGCAACGAGGAAGAAAGATGTCCTTGTGTCTTCACGAGACATGTGATGCAGCACAAGTGGTGCCCCACCAATACCTTGCTTTGTGGAATCCGGCAAAGTGCCTTTTACTCAGTCCGAGCACAAAACCATCTGAGTGCGTAGCTTTGATTTTTCTGTCCAGTCCTTTCACTTTTCCTCGATACTAAAAGCTGTATCAAGTCAGGGGTTATGTCATCTGTGTTCACTTTATTTTTTAAGATCTCCAGGTCTTTACAAAGTTTCTGATACATAGAAAGTGTTTAATAAATAACTGTGGCTCATGCTCAGTTGCTAAGTCATGTCTGACTCTTTGTGACCCCATGGACTGTAGCTCTCCAGACTCCTCTGTCCATGGAATTCTCCAGGCAAGAGAATTCCACTGGAATTCTCACTGGAATACCCACTAGAGTGGGCAGCTATTTCCTTCTGCAAGGGATCTTCCAAATCCAGGGATGGAACCCGTGTCTCCTGCACTATAGGCAGATTCTTTACTACTGAGCCACCTGGGGCGAAAGTCACTCAGTAGTATCTGACTCTTTGTGACCCAATGGACCACAGCCCACCAGGCTCCTCTGTCCATGGAATTTTCCAGGCAAGAATACTGGAGTGGGTTGCCATTCCCTTCTCTAGGGGATTGTCTCGACCCAGGGATTGACCCCGGGGTCTCCTGCATTGCAGGCAGAGTCTTTACTGTTTGAATCACGAGGGAAGCACTAAATAATTGTGGAATGGAAGGAAAACTGATATGCCTTCCTTCACCTGTGAGCTCTCATCTCTCCTTCTAGTCAAATTGTACAAGTATGACACTGTCTTTCCTCTGAGGATTTCTAAGGAGTATCTGAGTGTGAGTCTGAGAATTGTAGGAGTGTTCATTAACAAAAGAGGTCCTTCTTGATTGCAGTCCTATAGATGGCACGAAAACCCTATGTATATTCATCTGTACATGGAGCTCCCACTGGGCTACTGCTTTGTCACCATTACTGCATAGTGTGACCCTTGAAAGAAAGAGGTCCAGAAATGTGGAACAGAATTTAATCACTGAAGAAAAGCCTTCAGTATTCAGGGCACATGCCATAGTTGGCCCAGCAGCAGTCTCACTGGGTCTTACAAATGGGGAAATGAAACCCTTCTCTCCCTTAGTTACATTTATCATATCCTGTTCTGTGCAACCTATAAAAGTGCCAGTCCCTTCTATTGTAATCACTTTCTATTCCCTAACCTTGTAACCAAACTCTATTTTCTTTATAGTGCTTATGACTACTTGAAATCATTTATTATTTATCTCCTCTTTCTCTAGGACCTAAGCTTAAGTGCAGAGACAGCTGTATATACAGCACCTAGAACATGTTGGGTGCGTGGAAGGTACTTAATAAGCTTGGCTGAATGAATGAATGAGTGAGAGGGTCATTTTACAGTGTTATGTGGTGTTATATTGCTATGCTGGTTCCTAATAATATATACAATTCTATACTACACAACTCTACACAACTCTTTTGCTATATGGACACTTCTTCATTTGGATAAGGAGGAATTTTTCACTTCAGCCACATAGGATGTTTGGAACTCATTTTCTTCCATGAAAACATGACCCTGGCTTTGAGGTCAATTAGTAAGCAAGTCTATCTCATCCCTTTTGGTGAATTCTCCTCTAGGCTCTCCAGCTTCCTCTGATCTATCCTAGTTCAGCAGAAATACTATATAATGTAGAACAGCAGAAGGTAAGGGGTATCACCACCATTTGTCATAAAATTCACTTTGGTCCCTAAGTCAGAGATGACCACTGGTCTACCAAACTCATCAAGCTATCTTTCTGTGCAAACAGGTGCTCCATTTCTCATGCCTCTGTGCAGGTAAGTATGGTCACAAGACTGAGGCCTGCCCAATGTAACATGGGTGAAAGTCAAGTCTATGGAAAGCTCCCCTCTCTCCTCCTCTGTCTGCTAGACTCAGACCTACCAGGGGCTACAGGGGAAGGTGGACCTATAAGACAGAAAGAGCCTGGGTCTCTGATGACGCCCCACCGAAAGCTAATCTTTATGTGAGTGAGAAATAAAATTATGGAGTCGAGCCACTGAGATGTTCAGGTTTATCTGAACAGGTAGTTAGGCAGGTAGTCAGTTACCCTAAATAATATGTTCCTATACAAATTTGTTCTCTAGCCCTTAAATATTCTATGAGCTTTGCAGAACAGGAGACAAGAGGAGTGCCAGCCTTTTTCTAACCACACTTGCCTTACACCTGCTGACTCCAAAGGGCTACCCTGAGTTCTCCCCAAGAATAGGAAGTGTGACTGGATGTTTCTGCTACAAAGCTTCTGGGAGAGATGACGTGGATTTTTTTTTTTTTTTTAAGTTTCATCAAGCTGGGACATCATAGCAGATGAATTAATGTACAAACTTCTAGTGATGGAAACACATGCTGTGGGGTAAAACTATATGACACAGTGAAAAGCATCTTTGGCCCAAGAGAAATACTATCTATTTCTGGTCCGTATGGTTCAGTCCTATCCAGCTGTGAGAGGCTTGGACCCCTCTCTGGTTCTCTCTAGGCTTCATGGGGGTACTGAAAGGATCAAGCAAGACAAAGTACGTTAAAATAGGTTCAGGTTTTACCAACCATAATGGGAGAGGTAATTTGATTTAACAAACCTTTGTCAGGATTTGTTTGAGGGGGCTGGATTAAATGGGACAAAACATAGCCTCTGCCCTCCAGTATCTCCTAACCTACTGGAGGAAATAGAGCATTGATAACAAACAAGCCCTAAAGGACCAACTGAGAGTAAACTATCAGCAATGTGGTCTGGGTGTGTAAAAGAGATTAATCTTGAGGATGAGAAAGGCTCCAGTTGTGTTCCTAATGTTCTTAAGAATAATGGCAAAATTTCTTCATATACCTTACAAGGTCATATATGATTTGTGCTCTTCCCACCACTTTGGCTGTAACTCTTGGCACTCTATAAACAATATTCTATGCTTCAGCCATAACCACCTATTTTGAATTTTTAAACTTCCCGTATTTTCTCCTCTAAGTCTTTGGACCCTCCTTTATCACCTCTCCTATTACAAAATGTGTTAAATATCTTTTATGCTTTAGCTCATGAGTCATCTCCTCCAGGAAGTCTCCCTCATCTGCCTTAGTCCAGGTTAGATACTCATTGCATCATTTAGCATACTACTGGCTATAAGTAACAGATAATGAAATACAATGGCATTATCACATAACTGGATATCACATATCTGGATATAAACAGATTAAAGACTAGTTCTGTGCTATGATGATGTTGAAAATTGAATACAACTTTTCTGTATTTCTCTTAGCTTTTGCCTGATGGATACAAGACGGCTGCTGTAGCTCCAAATTGTGGTCTCTCACAAAACCACCAAGAGCAGGAAGGGAATCAGACACCTGTTAAAGATGATCTTACTCTTCAAAGAAAATCCTTCCCAGAAGTCTTTGGCTTTCCCTAAAATCTCCCTGGTCAGAAGGGGCCTATATATACATACCATAGTTGGAATGGAGGCTGGATTTTCAGGGAAAGAGTCTCTTCAAGCATGGAAGAAATGCAAAGGGTACGATTATTGGGTAAGCCGTTGACAGCACCTCCCTTTGGACTTCCACAATCACTAGTTTCCCCAAGGTCCATCATTATATTGTATGTAATTACTTACTTGACTATCTACTGGCCTATTATCTTTGTTAGAGAAGGACAGTTTTATTGAATGAATGAAAAAAGAAACACAGGATTATTATTACTGGTACTTATATTAACAAAACAACAAATTGAAATCACTTCAGTCTATGAATAGCTATTTTTGCAACTCTTTAGTGACCAGTGGCTCCATAGTGAAATCCTAACAGGTTAAGACCTCAACCTTAAGGGCTATAAGTTATGAAAAAATAAAACCGAAATAAAGCACAATTCCTGAGTCTCTACCAGGTGGTAAGATGAAGTGGGGACAGTACTTGAGACCTAGTGGGAGCAGAGAGACCTGAAATGACCTGGTAGAGGCCAAATAGGAGTATATATCATTTTGGATTCTACTGGATGTAAGAAACAGAAAAACCAAGTTAGTTTACACAATAAAGAACATTTATTCTCACAGCAAGACATCTCAAAGCAAGGCAGTTCCAGGGTTAATTCTGCTTCATTACCCATAGCCTGCTTTTCCCTATAGTTGCAAGATGGCCACCATAGCTCCAAAGCCACCAGAAGAACACATTTTCCCCTCTGCCTCTTTTTCAGGGAAAAGATACTTTCACCAGAAGCTTCCCAACAGCCTTTTATTTTTCACTAGGCAGCACTGGGTTACATGCTCATCTATAAACCATTCACTGGTATGGCCAAAGAGATGACTATGATCAAATGAAATCAAGAAAGACTTATCTTTGTTACATATGGACACTGCAACATGCTTATGAGCTCTTCTTCAAACAAAAAAGGGAAAACTGGAGTGGCTGCTGGACATGCAACCAATGATACCTATTACAAATGACTTCCTTGCTTTCAAGACATGGAAGCAACCTCAACGTCCATCGATAGAGGAATGGATAAAGATGTGGTACGTACATTCAGAGGACTGTTACTTAGCTGTTAGAAAGAAAGAAATAGTGCCATTTGCAGCAGCATGGATGGACCCAGAGATTGTCATCCTGGGTGAAATAAGTCAGACAGAGCAGGAGAAATACCATATGATGTCCCTTATATGCAGAATCTAAGAAGAAATGATACAAATGAACGTACTTACAAAAGACAGAGAGACTCACAGACTTAGACAATAAACTTATGGTTGCCGGGAGGAAGGATGGGGGTAAGGGCTATTAGTTATGGAGTCTGGGATGGACACATACATACCACTATATTTAAAATCGGTAACCAACAAGGACCTACTGTATAGCGCATGGAACTCTGTTCAATGTTATGTGGCAGCCTGGATGGGAGGGGGAGTTGATGGGAGAATGGATACATGTACATGAATGGCTGATTGCCTTTACTATTCACCTGAAATTATCACAGCATTGTTAATCATCTATACACCAATACAAAATAAAAAGTTTAAAAAAATGGCTACCTTGCAAATTCCAACTTTGGAAATGAATAAGGCTTACAAGGCTGAGTCTCACATCATACCCGGCACTATAAAACCCCTCACATAAAAGAACAGCCTGGATCACAGTGTGTGTCCATTGGTTTCTTCTGCTGCAGTCTCACAGAGAGGTTCATATCTTTACTTTAGAACTGGGACATCAATACAGAGTAATTTATTACATTCACTTCCTCTCAGTTACTTCTTTGCAGAAGGGGTTGTTTAGTTATTTCTAAACACTGGAGTTATGTGCCCTGAACTATTCTAGAAAAGTAAGACAGTGGTACTCACTCTCTGCTCCTCTGGTTTAAGTCAGAGCCCTAACTTCCTGCTTCACTGGAATCTAAACAGCATTTCTGGGCTTCCTTGGTGGTCCACTGGTTAAGAATCCACCTTGCAGTGCAGGGGACAAGGGATCAGTGCCTGGTCCAGGAAGATCCCATATGCTGCATGGCAACTAAGCCCATGCACCACAACTGCTGAGCCCATGTGCAGCAAGTACTGAAGCTCACGCACCCTAGAGACTGTGCTCCACAACAAGAGAAGCCACCACGATGAGAAGCCTGCACACTGCAGCTACAGAGCAGCCCCGCTCACAATAACTAGAGGAAACCAACACGCAGCAACAAATAGCCAGCACAGTCAAAAATAAAAATTAAAAACAAACCCAGCATCTCCATTTTGATCCCATTGCTCAGAGGAAGACTTCCTTGTTCCAGATTTGGAACTTGCTTTGATTGGTTCCAAACTATGAGGTGACACTTTCATTAAAAGTATTTAAATTGAGAGGTGTTTTCTCACTTTCAGAATGGGTCTTAGTCCAGTTGGTCCAGAGAGACCAAGACCCATTCTGAAACTGGTCTGCTAGTGTTGTTTATCTTCCATTACTGAGGCATGGCTCAGCTTATGCCAGGATATACTTCTAAGCCAGAACTTTACACGTGAATGGATTCTTCTGCCTGGTCATCTGGGTCCTTTTGTTAGATGTTTTGAGATTCCAAGTTAGAAGTCAGCAAATTACAGCTTATAGGCCTAATCTGGCTCATTTCTGGTTTTTGTAAATAAAGCTTCATTGGCACATGACCATACTCATTCAATTATGAATTGTGTATGGCCGCTTTTGAGTTACAGTGGCAGAACTGAGCAGTTGTGATAGAGACTCTTTGGCCTCAAAATATTTGCTATCAGGCCCTTTATAAAAAAGTTTGCTGCCCTTTGTCTAAGGGAGAAAAAGCAAATGAGAAGTAAAAAGTCTATCAGCAAGATGAATGGCCAAATGCATATAAATACTGAACAAAAGGTGCAAAGAAATTAGAATGGATTCAGATGGTTTGGAACTGGCTACAGGGGGTCACGTCAGGCCTTGAGGGGACTCTGTCCAGCCCCAGATATATATGGGCACTTCCCAGGGAGCTGAAGCAGTGCCACATCTCCCTGGGAAGAAGCACTGCCCTTTACGAGTATTTGTGTTCCCAAATGTGAAACCTGGAGGTGGTTTTCTAAACCATCCAGTTTAACGGCTCCAGGCAGGGGTGTTTTGCAATCTGACACACGCATCCATCAGAACTGTTCCCTTGGAGCCTCTGCCCCGGCTGTAAAACACTCAGGCACAGACAGACCTCCTTGGTTTTCAAACAGGAGCCCAAGAAAGACCACAGCAGAAACCTGTTTATACAGTTCAGGTTTTCTTAGTAACATAAGGCAGACGTCAGACAAGACTTTGTCACTAACTAAGAATTGGTTTCTGCTATTAATAAAACCTATGGCAGACAGAATTAGCTGCTTAGGGTTCTGGTTTCTTACTTTTTCTTAAACTAGAATCAAGAAATAAAATGAAGCCATGGAAGATAAGAATTAGGAAGCATGCTTATTTTAGACATCACATTAAGTACTTTATGTATATACTGCCTCCCTTAATCTTTACTATGATATTGTGAGAAGGGCATGATTACTATGCTATCTCCTTTTTAAAGATGTGGAAGGTGTGGTCTAGCATGGTGATTCCCAAACGTGAAAAGGTTGTTAAAACACAGATCCCTGGTTTCTGTCCCTAGAGATTTCTATTCCATCAGCATGGGGTGGGGCCCTCAGATTTTGCATTTCTAAGGAGTCCCCAGATGGCGCTGAGGCTGCTGGCCAGGACTGCACTGTGATGACACTGGCCAAGCATTTAAGTGAACAACCAAATCTCATGATCACCATGGCAGGGCCAGTTCTCAAACTCAGATGTGAATGTGATTTTTCACTCAGTCTTTTAATCATTTCTGGTAAACCACCTCCCATGAGCTCCAAAAAGAAGCCAGTGAAAGATATCCAAACATACACTCAGAAAATCCTATCAAAAATTTAATGGATGCTATCTCCCAAACGACTCAAGTCTCTCTCATTGGGTCTTGCATTTTGGGCCATTTAGGGAAGGAATGTTTGCATACCACATAGCCACACAGCCATGCAAATGATCTGTCACAATCCTTTGGCCTAGGAGAGTGGATCCCTCAAAATTAATCAGTTCTAAGAAGTCTTATCCAAATGACCTCCCCTCCATGCCTTTTTAATATACTCTCAGGGCTTGAGAAAGAGGTTACGGCCACTGCAATAGTCTCAGTGCTATACATCATACCTTGGCTTCCCACACAGAATGGAAATTGCTTAAAGGGATTAGCTTCTCCTGTCCTGATATCCTAATGTTATACTGCACCTAAGTATACAATATTCAAGGTCCAGTACCATGGAGAGTTTCTCGATAGTATGACACAGTACTGAGAATAGCTTTGCCTTCAATTTTTTTGTTTGCAGAGTCATTGCTCCCCACTATGTGACTGCTCAAATTGCTAAATTGTCTCTTTCCCTATCAATGAAATGGAGATTAAAATAGTCCTGTAAAGTTAGACGTATTGAATGTGACGTATTCAACTGTGGCATGTGGAGACATAAAAAACGCTACTTATAAATTATTATATACATAAAAATGTGGACTCAGTCAACTCCAACTCTTTGTGACCCCATGGACTGTAACCCACCAGGCTCCTCTGTTCACTGGATTCTTCAGGCAAGGTACTGGAGTGGATTGCATTTCCTACACCAGGGGAGCTTACAGACCCAGGAATTGAACCTGCAATGTCTCCTGCACTGGTAGGCGGATTCTTTACCACTGAGCCATCCAGGAAGCCCATACATAACAATCTCACGTAAGTATATTCTTATAGTTACAATTATGATATAACTTACAATTATGTATTAATAGTAACCTATACTTTATTAACATTATTAATCATATTACTAACACATTATGTAACACACTTATTATAAAATATCAATAAACCTATAGGAATTATATATAATGTATACTATATAATATACAATTATATATATTTATGTAATTACAAATTATTATTTAAAACTCTAGAGAACACGTTAACTCAACACATCTTTTTAATTTTGTGTTTTAGCAGAAGAATGGATGCAAGTCAATGCATGTGATGTATGTAGTGAACAAGGTTCCATGCCCATTAGTGCTTTTTCCAATGATCAGATCATTTTCCTTCTAGAACAAGCTCTTTTTCACTCTTTGCCTCTCCTGTCTTCAAGTCTCTCTCTGCTTGCTATGTATGAGACAGTCTTAGACCATGGCTATACCCTTGTCACCCTTCAGGGCAACACTAACTTTTGGACAAATTGTACAAATTGTACAAATCTTCTTTTCTACTTTTTTCTATGTACAGTCTTATTCCTCTAGTCAAAACAGAATCTTCTTGAGATCAATTATTCATGTCTGAGTTTTGTACCTGCCACGTGGCTTGATAAATACTTGAACTATATAAGTGTGGAAAAATATAATCAATCTAAACGTATTCTTTGAAAAGAAGCAAAGTCCACATGGTGACGCAAAACATGCTAAGTCCCTGCAGAATAATCACTAGTCTTATTTTACAAAATAACATTGCATTCAAACCAGTGCAAGTACAAAGTGTGTTTAGGCTGTATAACTCCAAACAGGTTAGAAAGAGAAATAATGAGGCCATTCTTTTGCCTGTCCACAGCAGCAACAACAATTAGGCACATGCTGGAGACGGGTGGCATAAACATTTCTTAATGCAGATCTTAAAAGGGGCTGTAATCCTGAACTCACCTCGCCTTTAACAAAGTTATTCTGTTTTGATGTTGGCCTAGATTAAAATGTCCCATGAATTTAGCAACTACACTTTGGTTCTGGTAGCAATGGATGTTATGAACAAGATCTAGAAGGCACAATGAATTTTAAAACTACCTTTCAACAAGGTTTTATATTTTCACCCTAATACATGATTCTCCGGCTACAGACTTTTCAACTAACTTGGAAGAGTGATGTTGAGAGAGAAGACTGAACACCTGGTGGGTGGCAGTGATGACGGGCCACGTGGTGACATCACTGATTCCCCTGAATCTGAGTCTGACCCATCTTGACTTCTTTACTAATAGTCACAGGAGAAGAAGTTCCCCTCTACATGACCGTGACAAGCAGGATGGTGCTTCTCAAACTTTAATGCACACACGAATCACACAGGGATAGAGTTTACATGTCGATTCTGATTCAGCAAGTCTTGGGGGCCTTATGCTAAGTCTCCTGGTTGAAGGACCACACTTGGAACAGCAAGTAGGTAGGAGATGGTGGATCACTTACTGAATGGCTGCACAGACCAACCAGCCTGGGTGTGACAGAGACATATGTGCACCATTCCAGAGGGAATGGAAACAAGGACCTTCTAGAAATGAAGATCAGAGAAGGCTCAGTTGACTTTATAACAAGCATTCTACTCAGTGTCTCTTGTCAGAAACGTCAGATTAATCAACCCAAAGAACACACTTCCCTTTCTAAATCGGTAAAGCAACAACTCCTGAAACGTTGCTAGTTAAAAGGATGGAAAATGAGTGATTACATGTAATCATGGGTTCTAAAGATAGGGAGTCCAGGTCTGATTCCCAGCTCTGCAACTCATTCATTAGCTGTGACTTTGGGAAAGTCACCTTCTCTTGCTAAACTTTAGGATCCACAGTTGGAAAGTGGGGATAATACTTATAGGCCTGTTGTAAAGATCAAAGAAAAACACATGTAGAGCACTTCATTCTATGCATGGCCCATACTAGCTAATACATTGCAGCTTTTATTTTTTAACTAGGAAATTAGCTAGCCAAGAATCATGGAGAAATTGCTCAGTAAGCTTTGAGATGTTTCTAGGGAAAAGAAAGTGAAAGAGAGAAGAGGAGGAGGACAAGGGGACACAATCACAGTTCTCAAGAAAGCTCCAAAATATATGTGGAGAGGCAAATGCATATGCACGTGGAATGATTTAATATTTTCACAGTTACAGGCCAGGAAGCATCGCAAATAGAGTTATACAGAACACACAAGCCATTTGGAGAAAGCATGTGTTTAAAATGATACCACTCGAGACAGGAAAACTGGAGGAGTCCCTAGACAAAGCCAGGGCTGTAAAACCTTTTGAAAAATGTTTCACATCTTTAGTAAGATACTGACAAGAGCTGCTGTCATATGGAAACTATTTTTTAGAAACACCTGGCAGGACTAATTTGGAGGATTGATTTTTTTTTCACATGAATTTATTAACATACAACAGAATACAAGGTGTGTCTGAGATGCAAGCCTGGTCAGAGGTTAGATCACTAAAGACAAGTGATAGTAACTCTCATATTATTTCTCATTATGGCTTGGATGAGCCACCATTCGCAAAGAACCCAAAGAAATTCTTGTAAAGTTCATGATAATCGGAAGGCTCTCTGTTTTGATATGTGTGTGTGATCACTCACTCAGTGTGTTGGACTCTTTGTGGCCCTATGGACTGTAGCCCGCCAGGCTTCTCTGCCCATGGGATTCTCCAGGCAAGAATCCTGGAGTGGGTTGCCATTCCGTTCTCCAGAGGATCTTCCCGACCCAGAGATTGAACCCATGTCTCTTGAGTTTCCTCCGTTGGTAGGCAGATTCTTTACCACTGAGTCACCTGGGAAGCCCTAAGACATTCATATCTGTTAATTTTGTCCCTCTAACATTATAAATTCAATAATATCTTGTTTTGGTATTTTTCTCTTAAAGGCAACTCTACAAAAGAAAAATAAGAAAAGCTTCTTATTCTCTCCATTATTTATTTTGTGATTAAACTTGACCATCTTCCTGGTTACACAGGCCAGTCTGCTTTCTGAAACAGAGGCAGACTCAAGGATTTTGAGGAAGATGGAAATAGAAGTCTTCAGGGAATGAGCCTGGCCGATTGATGATCCTGATGGCTGTAACTCAGTCTGCAGGTACACATGATCATTCTTCCTTGGAGAAAGTAGCGTGAAGAGAAATCACACTTCCAGTTGACTCCCAATTTGATTTCATCTACTAGATGGGACCGTTCAACTCTATTTCAAGTAAACTTTTCAGATTAGTGGTTTAGAGTCATTGGTTTAGTTTTCTTAAGGAAAATGCTAATTTCCTCTTAAAAATACTTTCACTACCTCTTCTCCCTCTTTCTGTTTATGGTCCTATCCTTAGCTTCTCTCTATTCTTTCTTCATTTGGCAACTGCCTAAAGCTTCACTTGGCTGTTCAACAGGCACCACCAACTTAGTTAAGCTCAACCAACATGTACTGGCTGGGCAGTGAACTGGCAAAGATGACCTTGAGGTCCCTGCCCTCAAAGAGCTGATTAAAAAAAAAAAACAAACACAGCAGATACAAAAGTAGGTCGTTTCAAAACAATACATAACTCCAAGTTAGAGTTACACCCAGGAAGTGATGGGTGGCATGGAGGTGGGCATCTGTCTTTAGAAGGATGAAGTTTAGTGGAAGAGATGCCATCTGAACTTAATCCTGAACTTTTTGAGGTTAGGGTCACATCTTATTCATCTCTGCCTGGCAGGTGGAAGGGGGATTAATAAATGTTTGATGAGTGAAAAATTTGCTTTTGTGGCTGGGCCTCCATAAACTGCCAATAATGAGGCAACTTAACACAATTTGCTATGCTGTTTCTTACCCTCTCTTTGGTCAAAATTTTGTCATTCAACTACATAAATAAACTATATGAATAATCAAATGAATGTAATTCACTGTATTTCCCTAAGCTCAGTGTCACAGTGTTTTACATCAAATAGAAAAATAAAAACAATTTAATATTTACAGGTCTGAAAAAAAATAAAATCTCTTGATATACATGGGAAAAATAGTTTTTTGTGACTCAAAGCTTCACTGTCCAAAGACTGTTTCCTATGTTGCTGGCCTGTGTGGATGCTGCATAATTCTCATAAATCCTATTTACTTAATCCCCATAAGAATCCTAAGATACAGGGAATACTATCATTGCCATCTTACGGATAGAGAACTTGAAGCTGAGAAGAAGTGAGTAACTCACCTAAATCTGTACAGCTAGAAAGAGATGGAGCTGGCATTTGAACTAAGAGGCCATACTCTAACAGGCTACCCTGTGTTACTCCATTTCTGTAGGTCAGCAGTTTGCTTTCTACACATTTGTGGGGAGCACTGCATGCTTTTATTTTTCCACCAGTATTTGCTCTAATCAGAGACAGGACCTATGAAAGAAGAGGTGCTTTTCTTCCTGGACTTGCAGGGTATATAGGAATGCTCTTCCCAATAGCTCAGGTATGTTTCTATGTGCCCAGCTTAATGTTCTTTTCCCAACACAAACTCTCTGTTTCTGTCGACTTCTGTCTCTCCCTAAACTTTCCTAGAGGACAACCCAGTGCAAGAGTGTATCACAAGCTTGGTGTAAGAGTACATGTAGAAAGACCTTGAACACCTAGAGTCATCTTATTTCTAATCTATTAAGAGGCCGGAGAATCAGTGTGGTGGAGGAGATAGAGTGAATGGGGTTCAGGCCCCTGTCTTCATTAACAGCAAATTGTTTAATCTATTATAGTCGCCATAATTTGTAACCTTTCAAAGGAAATGATGTTGTACTTCCATTGCTGTACCCTCTACCACACTGCAGAGAGCTCAGAAACGGCTGACCTGCAGCTCAGAGTTCCAAGTCAGTGCTGTTCACTAGAACTTTCTGCAGAGATGGAAATGTTCATTATTTGTGCTATCAGAGGTGATTACTGAGCACTTAAAAGTTGGCTAGAGGGACTAAGAAGCTGATTTTTAAATTTTATTTAATTTTAATTGATTTAAATTTAAGTGAAGAATTTACGCTTTTGAATCCTGGTGTTGGAGAAGACTCTTGAGAGTCCTTTGGATTGCAAGGAGATCCAACCAGTCAATCCTAAAGGAAATCAGTCCAGAATATTCATTGGAAGGACTGATGCTGAAGCTCCAATACTTCGGTCACCTGATGCAAAGAGCTGACTCATTAGAAAAGACCCTGATGCTGGGAAAGATTGAAACCAAAAGGAGAAGTGGGCGGAAGAGGAAGAGATGGTTAGATAGCATCCCCGACTCAATGGACATGAATCTGAGCAAACTCCTGGAGACAGTGAAGGACAGGGGAGCCTGGTATGCTGCAGTCCATGGGGTCACAAAGAGTCAGACATGATTTAGCGACTAAATAATAAAGCCACAAAGGGCTAGAGGCTATGTACTGGATGGCACATTGCTTGACTATAAAGTCAGGAAAATAATTCACAATCTGTTTCTCTTATAGGGCTGTGGTAAGGAATAAATGAAATGATGGAACTATAAGGCAGTATCATGTGAAGAAATCAGATGACCTGGTTTAAATATTAATACCAGCTCCAGCCCTGGCTATCTTGACTTTTGGTAAGTCTATTCAACCTCCTTGAACATCAGTTTCCTCATCTCAAAAGTGGGTTTAGTAATAACTATCTTTTATACAATGGTCAAGTGGATTAAATAAGATAATAGACATAAATTGCTCAGCACATTGCTTGGCACACAGTAAACCCTCAACAAATGGTAAGTTTTGTTTTGCTTGTTTTGAAATTGAGAGTACTCTGGAAAGCACAGAATTCTATGCATGGAGGCAAGATATGATTATCAGCAGGAAATGACATGGTCCATAACGGCTCCCCTGAGATGAGCCTTCTCTGGAGGGGACACGGCTGTGCTGGACTCTTCCCCTTTCACAGCCTTTGTGGTCATATACCAGATAGCTCATGAATATGTGATGCTCCAGATGTATCCCTGAGAGATTTCTCAGCTCCTGGAACTAGCCTGAGTTCCCCTGGGTGAGAGGATACTCCCTGTCCCGCGTTAGGGGCTGGGATGAGGTCAGCTTCCTAGGTCTCCTGCCTCCCGACACTGATAGTTTTCCTTGGAGACTCTGCAGCAGAAACAGGCTTTGTCTGGACAAGCAGCGGCTGGTCTGGCTAGCACAGCAGCAAACATCCTTGATTGTTTCTCTCCATGTTGGCTGCTAATCCCCTTTTCTGTTTATCCCCTCAGGAGCCCAGGCTCTAGGCATGGGCTCTAGACCCTGGGGCTTGGGGAGAGAAAGAGCAGATGTTCGCGGGACTGTCATTGCCATGGGCACCGGCCATGTTTGCAGTAGTGTTATTGATATGGTCCTGAGATGGCATGGGCGTCAGGCTGTCAAGGACAGCCCCCTGGCTCTAGTTACTGAAGCTGTCACCAGCACTTTACAGTTCCCTGCTGGCTGCCAGCCTGGGAGAGTTCAAATCGCTGGAAAGAAGCACCTCTTTCCTTCTAGCCTGGTGCCAGAGCAAGAGAGCATTTTTGCAGCATCTGGGAATCTATCCCAATTCTCATGGCTTTATGGTCCCAGCCTTACCCTGGGACCATGGTACAGATCTGTTCTGCAGGAGGGAAGAGGAGGGAAAGAAGGCTTGGATTGCTTGATGAGGGAGAAGCAATAGCAAGTGCTGATAGTTGGGAAGTGAGCCTGGAAGCCAATCATTTTGCACCTTATCATACACTGACTTGTTTGTTTATTGGCCACCTTTGCCAACAGAATGTAAGTGCCATGAGGGCAGGGATTTTTATCTACTTTGTCCATCACTCTATCCCTGAATCATGGCACACTGACACTCCTGAATGAGTACATGTTGAGTAAGTGAATGGCTGGCTCCTTATTGATGAATTTTTTTTCCTTAAAACTGAAGTATATAAGTCAGACAGAGAAAGACAAATATCAATTAATACTTATACATGGAACCTTAAAAAATGACACCAATGAATTTATTTATAAAACAGAAACAGACTCACAGACTTAGAAAACAAATTTATGATTATCAAAGGAGAAGGGAGGACGGAGGGATAAATGAGGATGTTGGGATTAACATATATACACTATTGTACACAAAATAATCAACAAGGACCTATGGTATAGCAAAAGGAACTATACTCAATACTCTGTAATAATCTATATGGGAAAAGAATCTGTAAAAGAATAGACACATGTATATGTATAACAACCACTCTGCTGTCCATATGAAAGTAGCACAGTATTATAAATCAACTATACTCCAATACAGAATAAAAATTTAAAAACTGAAGTATAGTTGATTTACTGTTTAAGCTGTACAGCAAAGAGATTCAGGTTTTTATATATATACGTGTATATGTATACATATATATGTATGTATTTCATATTCTTTTCCATTATAGGTTATTGCAAGGTACTGAATATAGCTCACTATGTTATACAATAAGTCCCTGTTGTACATCTAATTTATATATAATAGTGTGTATCTGTTGATCTCAAGTTCCTAATTTATCTCTCCTCTATCTTTCCCCTTCGGTAACCTTAAGTTTGTTTTCTATATCTGTGAGTCTATTTCTGATGTATCTTATAAACTAAACATATAACCAGAAGCCCCTGACTACAAAACCACCTGTAAAAGAATCAGAACACATTAAATCACTGACTGAATGATGTATCATAACTTTCCTCCTTCATTCCTTGTTCTGTCCTCCTTTTTCCTCCTTCACTTGTTCGCTTTTTCATTCATCTAACATCCAGTGAACACATGAAGAGCCTGATAAACTCAACCAGTGAGTTTGCTCAACCAGTGTATTTGAAAAAAAACAGGACCTCTCTGCTGTGTAAAAGATGAAGGTTTATTGGTGGTTGGGAAATTTGTTGAAAGATGGGATTAAAACTAGAGATACAAGTTGAACTAGGTGGTTTATAGCCATGTTCTGAAGATTTCCCAAGGGACGAAAATGTCAGAAGGGAAGAGATAGTCTTACTCTGATATTTTTATAGTGGGAATATTTACTGTACTAAGTCACAGATTCAAAAACACCCAATACAAATCTATTCTACTCAGAAGACAAATTAATTCTTCTTGAATATGAAGAATATGATGTCAGCTGGTAATATAAGTAGTTCAGGGTCTGGGGTGACCAAAATAGAGACCATTGGTCCAAAACAGGAGTGAGCAAACTATGGCCCATGGACTAAGTCTGGCCCACAACCTGTTTTTGCAAAGACGTTTTATTGGAAGGCAGTCATGCTCATCTGCTCACGAATTATCTCTGGTTGCATTCATGACAGCACAGTGAACAGTTTTGATAATGACCGTATGGCCTGCAAAGCTGAGAATATTTACTATCTGGCTCTTCACAGAAAAAGTTCCCTGATTTCTGGTCTAAAGGAAAGATGCTCTGATGCCCAATGAGAGCCTCTAAAAGAAAACACTCCTCACACTGAGCCAAGTTCATGGATGTTTATACACCTGCTCTCCCTATCAACAAAAAGTAGCCAACAGTTCATACCATAACGTCATCAACCCCCAATATGTAACTGCTTTCTGTAACTCTTGCTGCAATATGGCCACGAAGTTAATGATCTGACATCATTTTCCATAAACTAAATTGTTGACAGATAAAAGTATCCTCCCTTCAGGCCTCCTACCACACTACCCTTTCACTCTCCCACGGCAGGGCTGTACAATACAACCACACTGCCTCAAGTGTACTCTGAGGTTTTGACTTGGCATTCAGGAGCCTTAAAACGGAGTATTTCTTCACCTGTGCTTGCTTTGTGGTTATAGGTCTCCGAATGCCCATAACCGTGATGAAACTTGTCCTTTTTCTGCCTTCGCATTTCACATGTGGGTTGTTTATGATGTGGAGTTACATAATTCTTGGTTTCCCAATAAAGAAATCAGCAGGCGGTGTGCCTTTATTGTTTTTAAAGTTACCTCCCTGTGTAAAAATTTGGAGCCAGGTGTCCCTCACTGAGTTCATCAGACCCAAGTGTCCAGACCTCCTAGACCTTCCTTAAAACCCAGCCTTGACTTTTAAAAATTTTAAATAAATATTTTCAAAGAAGGGCTGAAGCTTTTGGCCATTCTCTCTACTCTTACTGCAATGCAGAAACTGAAAAATAGGATCCTCCTTCACTGTTCTGGTGATAAAGCTTTGCTGGAAAGATAATAATTTAAAAAGCAGTTTTCAGATACTCATTTAATAAAATCCTCACACTCTAATAGAGCTCTTTTCACCCTTCTACAAATGAGAAGATGGACACTCAGAGAGTTCCACTAACTTATCCCAAGGACACACAACTATTGAGATGCACAGGCAGGATTCAAACCCATGCCCTGTCCATTCTGCTGTTCTTCTTCCCAACAAAAGCACAGGAATGAGGGCCACAGAGCTCTCAGTGATTAATATCTAGAGACAGAGTTGACATCCTGTACTCAGAAGTTTAGAGAATCCTATTATAAGTGGAAGCTGGCTTTCATGATCTTAAACACTGTGCAAAGAACAATTTCTTTGGGTATCATTTTAAATGAAAATAGAGTTGGTGAGCATTTGGAACTTCGTGTGAGAACAGAGAGGAACAAATAAATTTCGTTTTCACTGGAGAACCATGTATAGGAAGAAGCCAAATGTGGATGACAAGGTGTGATCAAAGTTAGCTTTAAGTTATGGAGAGTTGGTTAAAAGGTAATGGATCTCATCACTTTGCCAACAAAGGTCCCTATAGTGAAAGCTATGGTTTTTCCAGTAGTCATGTACAGATGTGAGAGTTAAACCACAAAGAAGGCTGAGTACCAAAGAACTGATGCTTTTGAATTGTGACGCTGGAGAAGACTCTTGAGAGTTCCTTAGACAGCAAGGATATCAAACCAGTCCATCCTAAAGGAAATCAATCCTGAATATTCATTGGAAACACTGATGCTGAAGCTGAAGCTCCAATATTTTGGCCACCTGATGCAAAGAGACAACTTACTGGAAAAGACGCTGATGCTGGGAAAGATTGAGGGCAGGAGGAAAAGTGGGTGACAGAGGATGAGATGGCTGGATGGCATAATTGACTCAATGGACATGAGTTTGAGCAAACTCTGGGAGATTGTGAAGGACAGGGAAGCCTGCCTTGCTGTATCCAAGAGGTTGCAAAGAATCGGACACAACTTAGTAACTGAACAACAACCACGATCTCACCCAAAACTGGGTGCTACCTGCTTTATAATCTAAAGCCTTCCCCCTTTGGCTCTCTTGCCTTTTTCTTTTTCATCTCTTTGCTTCCATTCACACTGCTGACTAAAGGCCAAGTTTTAAGTGAGATCTGGAAGATAAAAGGGCAATATGACATATATCCTGCTCTCCAGAATCTTAAGTTTAAGGCTTTCATATTCAAATATTCTTCCCATTTTTCCACCTTGGGGACAGAGAATGCAGCGGATACCACTGAAATACAACCCAAGGTATTTCTAGCACCCCAAACATAATGGCATATACCTCATTTTTTACCCCTACAATTTGAAGTTCTGTCCTAGGAACTGCCCACCAGACATCTCCTTCTGCCTTGCCATTACTCTTTTATCTTCTCAGCCCCTAAAACCATGACTCCAAGTTCAGCTTCTTTTGATCCCGGGGATACAGTCTAAAGGAAAGTCTACTTTAGCTTCTCAAGCAAACCAAAGGCAAGGAGAATACACGTAAATAAAATATTGCTGTAGTCAAACTTATCATCTCTCCCTTCAAATGACTCACTTTCATTTAGGAATCGCAAAGAAATGGGGCTCGATGGAGATAGGATGACATCAAAAACATCCAGTTTCTTTCTAGTAATAACTCAGAATATTTCATTAATCCATAAAAGCTTTAAATTTGGTTAGTTTTTTTTTTTTAAATCACACCCATAGAATATATAGCACCAATACTGAATCCTAATGTAAATTATGAACTTTGAGTGATAAGGATGTGTCAATGTAGGTTCAAGTATAACAAATGGACCCTCCGGTGGCGGATATAGACAGCGGGAGAAGCTGCATGTGATGGGCTGTGAATCCAAAACTTAAAAGTAAAGTCTATTTTAAAAAAATGATATATATTCATAATCTCACTGGGAAAACTTGTCAAAACTGTAGAAAAGTACAAAGAAGCAGGCAGAAATCACCTAGCATCCTTCTGTCCCTAATGTCAGATGAGTAGGGTGAATGATTTAGTGACCATCTCTCAAAGGCTCTTCTCTGGCCATACCTGTATGTGCACAGATTTCCATAAATAGAGATGTATGTGTATGCATGTGTGGATGTGAATGTACATATATGTGGGTTTCACCTGGCATGTTTTTGTCTCAATTAATATTGATTTTCTTAATTTTTAATAGCTGCATGGTGTTGCTGATATGAAATGTGTCATAATTTACCTAGCCAGTCTCTTCTTTGATAATTATTTTGGATTGTTTTTTGCTTATATAAATAATGATGCAGCGAACATTCCTGAATGCACATCCTTTCCCTGTTATGATCTTTTTTGAATGCATGTATCTTTCCAGTCCATACCATATCTTGGGGGAGGTTATGAGTTACATACACTTCACCCACACTGTGTGGATAGTTCTTTATACAAAGTAAACTTCTAGAGAGAGAACACTGAAGAATTCTAGGTATAACCTTTCTGTTAAAAAAAAAAGAGGAAGAAGGTTTGACTATGAAACCACATACATAATCAATGCCTGTAGCTCAGAGCATCACACATAGTATATGGCCAGTAAGTAACAGCTGCTAATAGGGTCATTGTTGTTTCTTTTGTTTTGGTCCATGTTTCTTTGCTGAAGAAGATCTGAGCATGGCACATGGGGGCCTGAACCACAGAAGATGAACTGTATTTTATTCCTTACAAGTTTCTGACTCTGGCTGTAATCACGTGTGAGTTTCAGAAACCAATGTTCAAGCCAAGAATGCAGTTCATACAACCACCCTGTTCACTCAGTGAGCAGCAACATGGAGGCTCCATGCTCAATGGTGGCCATACTAATGGTCAGACGTCCTTTCTCTTATGTAATAAAGAAGCAGGTACAACTTTTCTGGGGTTTTTATACATGACTATATCTGTTCTGACTTTCCTACTCAATGGAAACAATAGTAAGGCATGTTGGACTTTTATAAATATTATTCCCTGATTCCAAGAACTGATTCTATCGGTCTTAGAGCTAAATGTCAGCCCCAGATTGGTCCCAGAGACTTCAACAAAAGCCTCTTAATACTGTCTGCTTTATCCTCTTCAATTATGACACAGTTGTAAAAAAAAAAAAAATCCCCCAAACAAACAAACACCTAACACCAAACTGCTTCTGCCTACATCTACCACACTTTTTATGAGACAGTGTGTGGCTCCCGGCTGTGCTGATTTTGAACATCACCTTCAGGAAAATTTTTCCTGAAGTAGGTAACATGAGCCAATTATCAGTGACCTGAGAGCTGTGAAGTAGGAAAAAAAGGTCCAAAGAAAAGAGGGAAGTCAAGAAGGCACTCTATCTCTCATTACTGTCTGTGACAGAATTCACTTAAAAATAAGTAATCATGTTTTACTGGCACTAGAGAAAGAGTGGTGGTGATGGCTTAGTCACTAAGTCATGTTGGACTCTTGCGTGGGTCTCCTGCACTGCAGTTAGCTTCTTTATTGACTGAGCTACCAGAGAATCCCAGAGAAAGAGAAAACAGTCTTAAATGTGATAGTGGAGATTCTGAAATATCCAAACAGTTTTGTTCCTTGACCCCTAATTAAAAGCGGTCGACAGTCACGGGACCTTTACCATCTCCTTTGTGAACGGAGGGAGATTTTCTGGATCAAAATCTTGTGTCATCTCAAAGAAATTTAAATAAAAATAATAACCATGACTAGCATTTATTGAGTACCTACTGAATGCCTGGCACTGTACAAGGTCCCTGGCACATGAGTCACTCAACAGTCCCCGAGACCTTACTGTGTGTCAGGCATCATTCCAGGTGCTAAGGACACAGCAGTGAACAAGATACCCAAAGTGCCTGCATTCCTAAAGCTTCTATTCTAGTAAGAGGAGATAATCAACAAGCTCTTAAACAAAACAAACAACAGAATCAATGCTATGCACAGAATTAAAATCCAGTAATGTGACAGAACCACTGGGTAGTCAGGAAAGACCCCGATGAGGGAGGTAGATTTAAGCTGAAACTTCAATGAAAGGAAGATTCACCTCAATGAAGGTGAGGGGGCAGAATTTAAACCCCAAGAAAGCTCTAGCAACCCTATTGCAAAGAGGAAGAAAATGAAGCTCAGAGAGGCTATGCAACTTTCCTATGGTAGGGCTGGGATTCAATTATTGCTCCCTTGTCTATAAAGCTGCACTGTGAAGCCCCACTGTGAAGCTTCAGTAGAGGAATAGGAATATCAACCTGAATTGTGTCTGTAGAAATATGTAATCCCAAGTTCCCAAGAGCTACTCTTAAACATTAGTCAAACTCCATCCATTTATCAGAAGAGTTATTTTACCAAATAGGTAGCATTTATGCCTGCAGTTGTTTTAACAGTTATATGAGTCTAAGAATTCTTGGGGAACTTGCTAAACGGCAGATTCGTGGGTCCCACTTCTAGGTAGTCATTGATTCAGCAGAGTCAGGGTGAGGCCTGGGAAACTGTTTATTTTTAACATGCATCTTGGTTCAACTTTAAGAATGCATAAGAGTACTTTTCAACTAGGAGTGATTTTTTGTTGTTGCTTTCATGCGACATTTGGCAATAGAATGAGAAAATGTTGGTTGTGACAGCTGGGGTGTGTGTGTGTGCGCATGCATGTGTGTGTTTCTCACAGGGATCTAGTAAGTAGAGGCCAGGTGTGTGTGTGTGTGTGTGTGTGTGTGTGTGTGTGTGTGTGTGTGTGTGTGTCTCACAGGGATCCAGTAAGTAGAGGCCATGTGTGTTTGTGTGTGTGTGTGTGTGTGTGTGTGTGTGTGTGTGTCACAGGGATCCAGTAAGTAGAGGCCATGTGTGTTTGTGTGTGTGTGTGTGTGTGTGTGTGTGTGTGTGTGTCACAGGGATCCAGTAAGTAGAGGCCATGTGTGTTTGTGTGTGTGTGTGTGTGTGTGTGTGTGTGTGAGTGTGTGAGTGACAGGGATCTTAGAAAGTAGAGGCCAGGGATGCTGCTCAACATCTTACAGCACAGAGGCCTCTGCAATGAAGAACATTCTAGCCCTAAATGTCAATAGTGCTGAGGCTGAGAAACCCTGCCTTGGGATTAACATCTCTTCTGCATCAATCTCCTTTTCTACTTAACTCAAAGAAAACTCCTTAGAACCCTCTTTAGAACTTCCATAGCTCCTCTCATGTTAAAAACGATCTTTCCGGTTGGTTCCTTTCCCTGGTAGAAGAAAACTTAACTTAGGCCAGGATCCCCGCTTCATTCATTTTTGAGTCTGGCCTCATCCTCACTCACTCCATGAATGTTTATGCCATTTCAAGCAAAATTCATTTACAGTACCCTTGGGACTGACCACAAAATGGTTCTATGAGTGATAACCACAACTAGTGTTTACAGAGAGAAGGAAGACTCAGGGGCCTAATTTTGAATCTAAACATCTAATACAAATCTTTCAGGTTTCATTTAAGAAAATTGCTATGTATTTTTTTTTCCTCTTAACATTCACCAGATATCACAGTTGCATCCGGACCTGCCTGGGGGTGTGCAGGTGAGTCAGCCATGTGAACATGAAGACCACCCATGGTGCTCCACCATCACACAAACAACCTCACTGGCTGTGTCCGCTGTTAGTGTCTGGCTACCAGTTGGCAGCTCTGAGCAAACTAACTCAGTCCCTAAGCCAACTCTGAACTCCAGGAAATTAAAATCCAGCGAATAACTCTGTACAGATCTGAGAGGAAACTGAGCAAGGTAACAGCGCCCTCTAAAAATAGCCAGGCAATTACCTTCGAAGATTTTTCAAAAAGACTCACTTAACTGCACAGACTGAAGCAGCAAAGGGCTTATTTATTTGTTGACAGAAGCTGTCTCTATGCAGTCAGCAGACTTGGGAATGTTGGATACCCAATCAATATTTGGATGCCATGGAGTTACTATGCTACTCAGCTGACCAGAGTTAAAAACAAGAGACCAAGAGACTACCTTTGGTGAGGGTGATCTGGCCACAGATTTTTACTCAGTTGATCATGTGAGTTTTCCTCACTTTGCTCCTTATTCCAGCTTTAGCACTTGGCATGAATATTGTGGGGAAATGCATTCATTGCTCTTTTACTTTACATGTTGGAGCAATCTATCAGCACCATCAATTGTGTAAAGACTCCTTTTAAAGGTATTCTACCTCCAGCAAGTTGGTGAATACAGAAATGATTATATCACAGATTGGTTATGAAGTTCAACCAATTTAGCAATTTTCCTCTTGTGGTTAATTATCCACAGAATGTTTGCTCTTTTTCTTCTTCTTCATTTAATTTTCAGTCTTGGCAATCTGCGCTAAAGTGACTGGAAGTTATGAAAAGTATGAAAATGTGTCTGTTTCAAATAGTTGGCTCAGTTCTTCATCAGCTGGAGGCCCAGCACAGGTGTGAATATTTGTTTATAATCCAAACACAGCAAAGTAAACAGTTCCATTTTGTACCTTTTTTCCCTCCATACAATGATATGAATATTTCCTTTGTGATGGTCAGTGACTTTGTTTAACTTGAAAGAAAGCCTGAATGGAAAGGAAGGGCCGAGAGACTCGTAACCGTTTGAACAAGGGCCTGAAGTGACTGACGGCTCAACTAATCTGGGCGTATAGCCCTGACATTTTGTCAGCTCCCCTGAGGAGTCAGACGTGCTGTCCACGACACACCTGTCAAGTGCTGATAGAAAAACAGCTCTGTCACACATAGCCTTCAAGGCTACACATGTGACCCTTAACCCTGGAACCCCTTCTGGAGTTTTCCACTGGGTATCAAAAGCCTTTCAATATTTCCAGCTGGACATCTCCATGAGCTCTAATGGCAGCTCAGCATTCTAGCGCTGGTGGTCATTGTTGAGGGAATCTCCCTCTCCCTGGTGGTTTTCTCTCCCACATGGGAAGGCCCAGTTCTGAATCTCTTTGGTAGCAAAAGAGAGGAGCTGCTCTCATCATCTAAAACTCAATCTTGGCCTCCCAGTTGAACCCGTGTGTCTTCCTGAAAGTGGGATATCTTTGAGGCCACTTAGATTCCTGTCTTCATCTCCAAGGTCTGAAACCCTTGAATGAGCCTGCAAGACAATAAACTTTTCCAGGTCATGGTGCTCAGTGTCTTCTAAGGGCTTGGTCTGGTTTCCCTTCTTACACAAGAGACAACAACAAACAGGAAGAAACAAAGACACCCCTGATGCCAGGGGTTGATGTTAAACAAACTAAGTACTGAATTTAAGACAGTTTGCAACTTGTTGCTACTATCCTGATAGCCACCAGTAAAGATTATGCGAAAAGAAAAAGAAATGATGAAAAAAATGGGAAAAGACCCAATATAGGAGGTATATCCAGGAGAATTGAATTCATAACTAAAGCAATGAATATCCTACAAGGGCAAATATGCATCTTCATTCAGCATAACAAGAAAATAAGACAGCTGACTGGGTCTATTCAGAATAATTAATCAGTTTCAAGGAGGAAAACAAAACCACCTTCAAACTATGTCAGTTGAACTCCAACAGGGATCTCGGAATCCTTGGGTTGGTTACAGCTTTTCTTAACATAAACTAAAATGGCCTTGGACAGAGTATCCACAAACCAGCACATCAGCAACAGGCTAGTTTAAGCCAGAATATTTCCGCAGCTTCTCCCAGGGATGGTTCCTTTTTTCTCTGGTTTCCCAGATTGTCAGATTAAAGGACCCAAGCATTTGCTGAGCACATTAAAGCTCATACTCATAGTTCCTCTATAGAAATTTCCACCAAAATGAGCTAAAAATAACTGAATGAAAGGAAAACTATGGACTGGATCTTTAGACAGTATTAACATCATTTCCCTCATTTTATAGATGAAGAAACTGAGATCCAAAGAAGTGAAGTGCCTATGCCCCCAGGTTACTAAACTAGTAAATGACAAACTCTCAATGAAAACATCAGTTTCCTTCATTTCTTTAAAGCCTTGGGCACCACTTATTTCTAAAGCTGAATGTACACATTACTGTAGCTTATAGATACAAATTATTTTATAATGTGTGATTGTTTAGAAACAAACAAGTGGCTCATAATAATTACAGTTCAGGGAAAAATAAACTCTAAAAAATTATTATTGTTCTCAGGAATTTTTTTTATGCCATTCATGATAATGTCTCCTTAGGATAGGAATATTAATTCAGCTAGCCTCAGTGCCTGAAGCAGCTGAAGTCACTCTTTAACCAAATACCTCGCATGTTATATTTTTCAGACAGTCTTGTTCCAGGACAACTCTGCCTGCAATAGGCTTTGTGACCCATCCAGCTTCCTTGGAAAGTAAGGTTAGCTCCCCTACCCTCTCTGATGGAGCTCAGTCTTAATCTTAAGGCATTTCCCTCAAATTTTCTTTAAATATTTTAAAAAATTTTATACTGGAGCATAGTTGATTAACAATGTTGTGTTAGTGTCTGGTATACAGTAAAGTGATTCAGGTATACACATATATTTACCGATTTTTTTTTTCAAATTCTGTTTCCATTTAATTTACTACAGAACACTGAGCTGAGTTTCCTGTGCTATATAGTAAGTTCTTTTGGCAATCTATTTTAAATAAAGCAGTGTGTACATGTCAATCCCAAACTCCCAGTCCATCTCATTTCCTTTTAAAAGACTTAAGAATACATAAAAAGAATACATTTGAATCAGTTCTGATGAGATGGATGAAAGTGGAGCCAATTATACAGAGAGAAGTAAGCCAGAAAGAAAAACACCAATACAGTATACTAACACATATATATGGAATTTAGAAAGATGGAAATGATGACCCTGTATGCAAGACAGCAAAAAAGACACAGATGTGTATAGCGGACTTTTGGACTCAGAGGGAGAGGGAGAGGGTGGGATGATTTGGGAGAATGGCATTGAAACATGTATACTATCAGGTAAGAATCGAATCGCCAGTCTATGTCTGATGCAGGATTCAGCATGCTTGGGGCTGGTGCACGGGGATGACCCAGAGGGATGTTGTGGGGAGGGAGGTGGGGGTGGGGTTCATGTTTGGGAACGTATGTACACTCGTGGTGGATTCATGTCAATGTATGGCAAAACCAATACAGTATTCTAAAGTAAAATAAAGTAAAAATAAAAATTAAAAAAAAAATAAAAATGTTGACTCCTTTAAAAAAATAAATAAATAAAAGACTTGTGTACCATCAGCCTAAGGTAGCTCAGCTTCCTCAGCTGCCAAAGCCCTCAGCAGATCAGCCTAGTTCTTGTCACCCTGTCCAGGGATTTACTTGGGCCGAAAGTCAACACAACTCTCTTGTAATAGAGCAGTGGTCTCCTACCTTTGTTATTCAAAGACTTGAGTCTCAAGATCTGGGAAACTGTAAAGGAGTGGGAAGGATCAATCTCTGGAAGGAAGGAATGAGAGAAATGTGCAAGGTCAAACAAAATTTTCTGTAGATCTGTTGGTTTCTGAATACTTTTTCTGGAGATCACATAGTTTATCTTGAGAAATGCTGTTAAAATGTTGACTGCAAAGGATGGTGCACGATCTCACTGCTCCCTACACCTGCAGCACAGGCATCACTTGGGAGTCTGTTAGGAATGCAGTATCTTGGGCTGCAGACCCACTGAATTACAGTATGAATTTCAACAAGAACCCCAGGCAATTCAGGTGCACAGGAAACTTTGTGAAGAGCCCTGTGGTGAAGAGATCCATACAAGTCCCTCTTCATTTTTATCTCCTTTATTCCTGGCATTCAGAGTCACTGGCTAAGAGGTAAGCCTTTTCCAAACATTTCTCTTTTTTCCTCCACCTGCACCTGGCTCATTTTTCACCTCCTCTTTAAGATTCCTTGTTCTGCATGTCCCTCGCCAATCCTCTTCAACTTGAATCCTTAGAATACTATTTGTTTGACATAATATATCACTTTATATTAGTTTTTTTTTCTAGAAACTCTCACCTCTTAGAAATCTTCAAGTATAGGCCAGTCACTCATCCTTCTCTCTTTTTTTTTTTTCTGATGGCCCTTTCCTATTCCTTTATTTTTTAATTTAAATTTATTTATTTTAATTGGAGGCTAATTACTTTACAATATTGTAGTGGTTTTGCCATACATTGACATCATCCTTCCTTTCTATAACCTATGACAAAAAGATTTCCCCTAACTTATCATGGATGCTTCTAGATCACATTCATTCTAGAACTTTTCTTTTGAGAATTTTTAAAATATGGCTTAGAGAAGCTTAATAAATTTGTCTGGGTTAAAATTAAGAAGATGGGTCAATCAAAGATAGCAAAAGCAAATGAAAAAACAGAAGTTTTCAGTGCATATATCACTCAGGATTAGTCTCTAGAATATATGATGAAATGCTATATATTAGTAAATAAGTAAATCATACAATATAAAGAAAATAGGAACAAGATACACTGAAGCAACCCACAGACTAGGAAACATGAACATCACACCAAACATGAGGAGATGCTCAACTCCACTTCTAATTAGGGAAATACATGCCAGAACCTTAGTAAGTACCATTTCACACTCAATTAAGAAATTGGACAATACCAAGTGGGGATGGTAATCTGAAGTAATGGAAACTTAGACTCCTGGATGGAGTATAAATGTTTATGACCACATCTGAGAACAATTTGGCAGTATCCAAGTCAGTTAAAAGAGCCCTTACTCTAGGACTCAACAGTTTCATTGCTAGTTGAGTCTAGAGCAACTCTCACCCAGATGCACAACAAGGTATGTATAAACTGGGGAAAGACTGGAAATGACTAAAATTGGAAACAACTTAATGTTCACCAAAGAGAATGATGAATAAATTTTATATTCATATAGTGAAAAACTATGCAGTAGTTACATGTGAATGAACCTGAAATAGGTATATGTATTTGTGGGTGTATATGTGTATGAGTGTACATATATATATATATACTTATATATATATCTCAACTTGAGTGAATCTCACAATTCAATGTTGAATGAATAAAAGGAAATTATAGAAAAATGTACAGTATCATTTCTATAAAAGTTTAAAACATGGAAGTCAAAGTTTTAAGGATACATGTAAATTTAGCAAAAACACAAAGAATGATAGGCAATGATAAGACCTATTTAATAGTAGTTACCTTGGTAGGGGCAGGAGTAGGGATGAATCTATGAGGATTTACCTATGGGGCTACAATGGTGTTGGTATAGAGCTTTATTTCTTAAGCTGAGTGATGGATACAAAGGTAATGATTGTATTTTCTTTGTAAACTTGTGAGAGTCTAAAATACTAATCAAGGTGAATTAAAATAACTTTTCTTTAAGACTATATTAACTCGGTCACGTCACCCTCTTCCCACTTTTGTTACCACAGTATACTGATGAACTATCATCACTCATATCCAGCCTACAATTTTCCTCTCCATCCTCCCTACCATCAGCTGCATGATTTCAGCAGCCCTGTTGCTCCTGGTCCTCTTCTGCCCCAGCAATCTTGACCATCACTTGCCCTAGGAACTCACAAGATAGATTTTAGATCTTGTCACCCAGCACATCTCCAACCAACATTTCCTGATTATCTCTTCTGCGACATCTTTCATGCTCTTTCCAAGCCTATCTTCAGTCAAACCTCCTCGTGGGCTCAATATTCTTGCCCTACTTTATTCCTAAAATCCTCTCCTGAGTTGTCTTCTTTTTCAACAACCCTGGATCCATACATAGCCAACATCTTAGAGCTTTTATCACATCCATCTTGCCTAACTATAACCATCTACTTTTTCTACTCCTAACTGAGGATGCTGAATAATGCTAATGGAAATCATGTAACGGTCCTGCCCTGCATCATTTCAAACCCATTTCCTCCAGAGAACCTGGCCTCCAGCCTGACACCAGTTTTTTAATTCACTCCTAGCTGAAATCATTCCCGGCCTTCAATACCAGCACTGGCTTCCCTTTGCCAGGAATGGAAAGTTAACTGTGTCCTGTACAGCCAGGGAGGTGCCCAGGAGGAGCTTAGGAGAAGTCTTCTCAGACCAGTTCAGGGTCCCCTTCCTCAGTTCAATCAAAAGGGTCTGCTTTAATCATTTAAAATATATCTTCTGAATAAGATTTCATTTAATTAAAAAAGTGCAGGGAGCTGTCCTGCTTTTTAAACCTTTGGCTTTCCATTACACTGGGTATAAAACACCAACCCCTTAGCCAGGTGTGCATGGGGAATGATTGCATCTTGCTCTGACCTGAGCTAGTACTACTCAGCCCTGCTTTCCCACCCTGCAGGCCCAGGGCCCTTCTGGTCTCACCTCTAGGCCCACGTGTGGTTCCACCTGCCAACACACCTGCCCCTTTGTCCTTTGTGTGCCTGACCCCTTACTTTCAAATTCCATTTTAAATGTCACCTCCCCTGGCACTTCTCCTTATTCTTTATCACACTACCTTCTTCATCTCTCTCATAGCACTTCTTGCACCTTTATTCAATTTTGGGTTTACTTCCTCATTTAGTGTCTGTTTCTTCCACCAGTAGACTGTAACTCCCTTGCCAGGAAACATCCTCTTTGTCATGGTTCACATTCAGGGGCAGGGCCAAAGTGGGGGCGTGGGGTGGGGGGTGGGCTTCAGACCCTCTTTAGGTCCTCAGAGAGGAAGCTGCACCTGAGACCACCCCAAATAAGCAGGTAATTAAAGGAGAAACCCTGGCTGTGCACCTCTGGCTTCCCAGAAAGGGTCCCAGCCCTCCCTCTTCCGGCCAGATGCCTCCAGGACCTCTGCCACAGAGAAGTCCAGGAGCTGCACCGGAGCCAGCACCTCCCTCGTGGATCCTGTTCCTGTGCACAGGAAGCAGGCAGGAAATTTTTTTTTTAGGAAATATTTTTTGATGAATCAATACATTTGTGAAAGTTTGAGAAACACCAGGCTAGGGGGGGGAAAAAAAAAAACACGTCAGCTACCCTAGACTGATAGGAACAAGAAAAGTAGGGAGGTCAACCTTCCCCATTCTCTCCATCACTGGCTACTTACCCATGACAGTCTATTTCAGGACAAAGGGCAATAAAGCCAGACCAGCCTTCTGAGCCAGCCTGCCTTTCAGCATCTGTGCTACATACAATCTTCAGATATGAAGATCGGGATACTTGCGGAGGTAAGTGTTGAAGGAGTTTAACTGTTTTTGTAACAAAATGATTATTTACTGAAGTATTTCTGGACACAGCTTAAGCATCCTTGGTCCATCTTAAGATAAGTGGCAAGTCTTTGAAAAGACTGTCATTATATGATGGCTGTCATTATAGCAGGAAGCAACGGCACTATGGGACACAGAACAGAAGTTAGTCACCTCAGATATATGAGATAGGTAGATATGATTAGGGGTAAAGGTTGTCAAACTCCTAACTGATAAATCTCAGTTATCCTCCTGTGTGTACCTGGGTTGCCATGGCTGCACCTTTGCTTGGCAAATGTGTCCAAGTACTTTTTCTCCCTAAGCTGCTTTGCCTGTTGTGCTTGTCCACAAGGCTTGAACAGAACACAGAGAGATAGCAAACATGTAGTGTGTGGGTGTATTTGTTCTTCTGTGCAAACATGATTGAGTTATTTAGAAGAAACACACAGCAGGAGTTGATTTCAGGCAAAACACAGGGTGGTACAGTATGGGGGAGAGAAGCCGTGTGAAGGTGGGGGCGTGGTGGCAGACACCAGGGCATGCAAGCCATCAATCTGGGAAAGCACAGGGCGGTGAGGCGGAGGCTACAGTAGGAGGGCAGGTGAGTGTGACGACTAAGTAGCTACTCTTCCTGAATAATCATCATAAACCAGGTACTGTGCCTTTTACATAGAATCGATTGTTACTTTCATAAATACTATGAGACAGGTTGTTGTTTCTAGTTGCTAAGTCGTGTCCAACTCTTTGTGACCTTGTGGACTGCAGCCGGCCAGGCTCCTCCACTCCAGTCCACAGGATTTCCCAGGCAAGAATACTGGAGTGGGTTGCCATTTCCTTCTCCAGGGGATCTTCCTGAGCCAGGGATGGAATTCATGTCTCCTGCCTTAGCAGGCAGATTCTTTACTATTGAGCTACCTGGGAAGCTCATGAGATAGGTACCTTTTTTAATAACCACTTTTTAAATTGATGTATATTTAATTTACAATATTGTGCTAGCTTCAGGTGTACAGCAATGTGATTCTGTTATACATATATACATATAGCTCTTTTATTAATATATATACTCTCTTATGCATGTATACTCTTTTCCTGATTCTTTTCCACTATAGGTTATTACATGATATTGAATATACTTCCTTATGCTATATAGTAGGTTCTTGCTATTTATTTTATATATGTAGTTATTCATTATATGTATGTGTGTATATATATATATATATACACACACATGTATAAAATCCCAAACTCCTAATTTATCTACTTTCCCTGCTATCCCCTTTGGTAATCATGAATTTGTTACCTATGTCTGGGAGTCTATTTCTGCTTTGTAAATAAGTTCATTTATATTATTTTTTAAATTCCACATGTGAGTAATAACATATGACGTTTGTCTTTCTCTGCCTGACTTCACTTAATATGGTAATTTCTAGGTTCATTCATGTGGCTGCAGATGATTTTGTTTCATTCTTCTTTATGGGTTAGCAATGTTCTATTGCATATATATACCACATTTTCTTTATCCATCCATTTGTTAAAGGACATTTAGATTGCTTCCATGTCTTGGCTACTGTAAATGGTGCTGCTATGAACATGTATCTCTTCAAGTTAGAGTTTTTCTCTGGATATATGTTCAAGAGTGGGACTGCAGGATCATATGGTAATTCTATTTTTAGTTTTTGAAAGAACTTCCATATTCCTCTCCATAAGGGCTGCACCAGCTTACATTCCAACCAACAGTGTTGTAGACTCCTTTCTCTCTACACCCTCTTGAGATAGGTACCTTTATTATTCCTCTTTCACCTCTAATACCTTAGTGAAGACACTGAGGCTCAGAGAGGTTAAGCAATTTGCATAAGGTCACAGAGTTCACATGAGAGCCTGGATTGTAATCTAGGTTTATCTATCTCTGAAGTCTGGGGTCATAACCACCATTCCATGCTTTGCTGCCAGTTGGCAGAATAGCCTGGAGCCCAAGAGAGGGGTTAAGCTTAGAGCTGTAATTACAGGGAAAATTTCTTAGAAGGTAACAAAGGGAACAAAGAAAGAGCCAATCTCTGGCAGCATCACTAAAAAAGGAAAGGACTGAGGAGCAGATAAAACACCCAGATAAAAAACAAGATAAAAAACCCAGGTTTTTTTATGTGAGAAAGATGTTCTACTATTGCTTAATTTGAGGACAGAAAAAGGAAAAAACTGTATATCTGAGGCTGTGGTAAAGAAAAGAATAATAAAGGGCACAGAAAACAGACCAAAAAGGAAAAAATACTTTAAAAATTACTTTCAGCACCCATCTATGATAGCAACTCTTCAAAAAATGGGCATAGAAGGAATCTACCTCAACATAATAAAGGCCATATATAATAAACCCACAGCAAACATTATTCTCAATGGTGAAAAACAAAGCATTTCCTCTAAGATCAGGAACAAGACAAGGGTGTCCAGTCTCACCACAATTATTCAACATAGTTTTGGAAGTCCGAGCTGTGGCAATCAGAGAACAAAAAGAAATAAAACAAATCTAGACTGGAAAAGAAGTAAAACTCTCACTGTTTGCAGACAACATGATACTATACACAGAAAATCCTAAAGATACTATCAGAAAATTACTAAAGCTAATCAGTGAATTCTGAATTTAGTAAAGTTGCAGGATACAAAATCAATATGCAGAAATCACTTGCATTCCTATACACTAACAGTGAAAAATCAGAAAGAAAAATTAAGGAATTAATCCCACTTATCATTGCAATAGAAAGAATAAAATATCTAGGAATAAACCTACCTAAGGAGACAAAAGAACTGTACAGAGAAAGCTATAGGACCCTGATGAAAGAAGTCAAAGACAATATAATGTCTTTGATGAAGAGATATTCCATGTTCCTGGGTTGGAAGAATCAATATTGTAAAAATGACTATACTACCAGATGCAATCTACAGATTCAGAGCAATCCCTAAAAAATCACCAATGGCATTTTTCATAGAACTAAAACAAAAATTTTCACGATTTGTAATGGAAACACAAAAGATCCTGCATAGCCAAAGCAATCTTGAGAAAGAATGGAGCTGGAGGAATCAACCTTCTTGTCTTCAGACTATACCACAAAGCTACAGTCATCAAGACAGTATGGTATTGGCACAAAAACAGAAATATAAATCAATGGAACAAGATAAAAAACCCAGAGATAAACCCACACACCTATGGACACTTAATCTTTGACAAAGGAGGCAGGAATATAAAATGGAGTACAGATAATCTCTTCAGTAAGTGGTGCCAGGAAAACTGGGCAGCTACATGTAAAAGAATGAAACTAGAACACTTCCTAATACCATACGTGAAAATAAACTCAAAGTGGATTAAAGACCTGAATGTAAGACCAGAAACTATAAAACTCTTAGAGGAAAACATAGGCAAAATACTCTAAGATATAAATCACAGCAAGATCCTGTAGGACCTACCTCCTAGAGTAATGGAAATAAAAACAAAAATAAACAAGTGGGACCTAATTAAACTTAAAAGCTTTTGCACAGTGAAGGGAACTATAAACAAGGTGAAAAGACAGCCCTCAGACTGGGAGAATATAATAGCAAATGAAACAACTGAAAAAGGATTAATTTCCAAAATAGACCAGCAGCTCATGAATGTTTAAACTACTGCACAATTGTACTCATCTCACACGCTAGCAAAGTAATGCTCAAAATCCTCCAAGCCAGGCTTCAACAGTACGTGAACCGGGAACTTCCAGATGTTCAAGCTGGATTTAGGAAAGGCAGAAGAACCAGAGATCAAATTGCCAACATCTGTTGGACCATCAAAAGAGCAAGAGAGTTCCAGAAATACATCTACTTCTGCTTTATCAACTACGCCAAAGCCTTTGACTGCGTGGATCAGAGTCAAAACTGTGGAAAATTTTTCAAGAGATGGGAATACCAGACTACCTCACCTGCTTCCTGATAAATCTGTGTGCAGGTCAAGAAGAAACAGTTAGAACTGGACATGGAACAACAGACTGGTTCCAAATAGGAAAAGGAGTACGTCAAGGCTGTATATTGTCACCCTGCTTATTTAACTTATATGCAGAGTACCTCATGAGAAACACTGGGCTGGATGAAGCACAAGCTGGAATCAAGATTGCCAGGAGAAATATCAATAACCTCAGATAGGCAGATGATACCACCCTTATGGCAGAAAGCGAAGAACTAAAGAGCCTCTTGATGAAAGTGAAAGAGGAGAGTGAAAAAGGTGGCTTAAAATTCAACATTCAGAAAACTAAGATCATGGCATCTGGTCCCATCACTTCATGGCAAATAGAGGGGGAAACAGTGGCTTACTTTATTTTGGGGGGCTCCAAAATCACTGCAGATGGTGACTGCAGCCATGAAATTAAAAGACGCTTGCTCCTTGGAAGGAAAGTTATGACCAACCTAGATGGCATATTAAAGAGCAGAGACATTACTTTGCCAACAAAGGTCCATCTAGTCAAAGCTATGGTTTTTCCAGTAGTCATGTATGGTTACGAGAGTTGGACTATAAAGAAAGCTGAGTGCCAAAGAATTGATGCTTTGAACTGTGGTGCTGGAGAAGACTGTTGTGAGTCCCTTGTACTGCAAGGAGATCCAACCAGTCCATCCTAAAGGAAATCAGTCCTGAATATTCATTGGAAAGCTGAAACTCCAATACTTTGGCCACCTGATGTGAAGACCTAACTCATTTGAAAAGACCCTGAATCTGGGAAAGACTGAAGGCAGGAAGAGAAGGGGATGACAAAGGATGAGATGGCTGGATGGTATCACCGACTCAACTGACACAAGTTGAGTAAGCTCCGGGAGTTGGTGATGGACAGGGAGGCTTGGTGTGCTGCAGTCCATGGGGTCGCAAAGAGTCGGACATGACTGAGTGGCTGAACTGAACTGAACATGCAACTCAATACCAGAAAAACAAACAACGCAATCAAAAAGAGAGCAAAAGACTTAAACAGACATTTCTCTGAAGCAGACAAAGAGATGGCAATAAACACTGACCAGTTTACCGAAAGACTAGAATTGCTGAGGCTGAGTTTTGAAGTGACTTGCTTCTTACATGGGCAACACCATGGTCCAAGGTGGGTTGCTTAAGGAATGTATGTATTTAGTGAAGATATTCCTGTGCAGGAAAGAGATCAGCTGGTTCTTCATAAAAGAGCAGTCAGGAAATATCAACATAATGTGATACACATGCCTCACTATGGGTAAAATGGAAACTTCATTATAACCAATGTAATTTTTACCTCTAGAGCTTTGCTACTCAAAGTGTGATCAATAAGCCATCACCTGAGAGTGTCACGCAGATTCACTGAAACAGAACTTGCATTTTATTAATAGGATCCCCAAGTGATTGTATCATATGTGCATTAAAGCTTGAGAAATGCTTCCCTGCCATCTTGGTAATTTGGTGAACTTCTATTCATCCTTCAAAGTCCAACTCAGATATCATGTCTTTCTTAAAACTTCTCCTACCAGAGTTAATCACTTCTTCCTCTCTGCTATTTCTGTGGACTGCTTACTTATCTCCATCCTGTTTGCATCACATTATGTTGTTGATATATTCTTGAGGAAATGGGTATCTTTGTGTTCTTTCTTTTGCAGTCTAGTGGCAGTTAACCATGTTATCTCTATAGATATATTTCTGTATCTCTAAGATAGATTCTAAGGAGTATTCAATTACTCACTTTAGTTGTTCAATTTAAATCATTCTGGGAAAAAAGTTTTACAATTTTCCCATGCACGAAAATCACCTAATAAGCTTATTAACCTGGGGACTGTGGATCCCTCTGCCATAAAATCTGCTTCTGCACTTCTTAGCTGGGCTCCAGGAATCTGCATTTTTAGCTAGTAGCCTAATGATTTCTGATGCATATGGTCAATGTAAAATTCTGGTTTAGAAATATTTCTGAATTGGAGTCTAGAACGCCGAGTCCTGCCTGGTGGGCTGCTACTGCCCTGCTCATTGCACCGGTCTCTATGTCCTCTAAATACCAAAATCATGGACCAAATACATCAGTGAGGGAGCCACCCAAGTTTATTTGGACTATGTTTTTGTAAGGATGCCTCTATAGAGAAATGAAAATGTGCTCAATTTCAGGCCAGATCAGTCTAAGTTACTCAATACTGATGAGCAACTTGACCAGCAAGAAGATCTCCTGGGACTTCCCTGGTCGTCCAGTGGCTGAGACTCTGCATTCCCAATGTAGAGGGCCTGAGCTTGATCCCAGGTCATGGAGCTGGATTCCACATGCTACAATTAAGAGCCGTCACAGATCTAGCACAGCCAAATAAATAATTTATTTTTTTTTAGAAAGGATCTCCCTCTTGAAATTGATCCACTGACTCTTAGGATCCATTCCAGTATTTTGGAAACGCATGATGTTATCCACATGCATAGCTCTGATTGTGTGAATCCTGCTATGGGCAGGCAATAGATAATATTCCATTTGATTCACACAATACTAGAAGGCAAAGGACACTATCACCTTTTAATGATAAGGTCATTGAGCCTCAGTGACATTTTGTGACTTTCTTAGTCACAGAATTAGGAAAGGGCTGAGCCAGGAGTCAAAGTCTGATTTGTCTGCTTCCAAAGCTATTGCTTGCTTCCTGTTTGTTTCTTTAGCTACATTTTCCACACAATAATCCCCCAGGGGCTGGCACAGCTAGGGATGGTGAGAGCCCTTCAAAACATCCATTCACTGCACTCCTGTTCCAAGTGGTGCATATACCATTCATATACCCATTTATCTCCAGCTGTAGAGTACATCTATACCAATAGAATGCCTGGAAACCCAAGGAAGTGATCTGGCTCTCTCCCTAAAGGAACTTTTAACTAGCTTGACTTTTCCCTTAACCGGTGCTCTGGAGTCAATGCATACCTCCAAGGAGTAAGAGAATCATGGACACAGTTTCAAGTTGTTACAATAACTTAATCAAATCATAACAGAGTATTTTTGCAGTTGGTTGGGAAGACAAGAAATTGAATGGATGGCACCTATTTAGTTAACTGTCTAAAGCTCTCAGAGCACAAAGCAGTTTTTTTCTTGAGAAGGGTTATTATTTTAGCGGTAGGAGGAAAGAATAGGTTAACTAAATTATGATATATCCATAAAAGAAGACTTTGATGCTGAATATTTTCAGTCTGCTACAGCTAGGGCAAAAAATGATCACAGCACATATATTCCCTGCCTCACAGAACTGATTGTACACTTGATGAAGGAAAATGATCTACATCTATACATTCTATCAGTGATTCAAAAAGTGTAAAAATGCAATATGTGATTTGCAGAGAGTACATAAAAAATTAAAATGCTAAAAAAAGTATGTGTGTATATAAATGATTTTGTCAGAGGGTTGTACACAGTGTTATTCATAGCAGTTACCTTTGTAGACTTAGGAATGAGTTTGGGTTGGGATGGAGGAATGGATGGGAATGGTGGACTTAATAATGCATTTTTTGTGACAGGGAGACAACTGCCTACCCTCAAATCCCTTCTTCAGTCAAAAAAAAACAAAAAACAAAACCCAGAATCTTTCCTAGACTCCTAGTGGCTCAGTGTAGGCATGTGACTAAGTTTTGGGCAAGCTGTAGACTAGAAGTAGTTGTGTAGGACACCTAGGAAGCCTCATTAAAAGGGAAGGGACTAGCCCTTTTGTCTATATTCCTCCCTGCTGCCTGGAATGTGGATTCACGGTATGGCTCCAACAGCCATCTTGAACCATGAGGACATCTTGAGTGTAGACGCCACAAGCAGGAGGATATTCAAACCCACAACTCCTCTGCTGTCTACTATGGGAGCCATGAGCCGCATGTGAATGTCTTAGTAGATGAATCAAAATTACATAAAATTTTTAAAAATTCAGTTCCTCAGCCCAAGTAGCTACACTTCAAACACTCAATAATGACCCAGTGCTGGCCAGTGGCTACCAAATTGGACAAAACGGATTTTCATCACAGCAGAAAGTTTTGTTGGCTAGTGCTGCTCTACTGCTTGTTTCCAGACTCTAGAGAATAAATCCCCCCAAATTTATGTCTTTTTTACCTGTATTTCAACACACCCTATTCATGTTTTTTACAAGAACATGTACCAATTTTATGATATAAAATGAATAGAATTTTAAATATACAATTGGACATCAACATGGATTAAAACAGACAAAGATATACTATAAATAATCTGGTATGATTATTTAAAAATAGAAAAACATTGTATCAAAAATAGATTTTAAAAAACACTAGGTACATGAGAGGTCTGGAAAACTATAAACTTTTAGATTTGTCTCTTTATTCTGAACTAAAAGGCTGGGCACCTAAAGTTTATACAACCTTCACTTCGAGTTGACAAAGACCACACACCAGGTAGGCACACACATTTCTACAGAGTTGTTGTCTACACACTGAGCCACGGAGCATATTAAGAATTTTCTGAGAGATACAGTTAACATTCATGGGAGACACTTTTATAAGGCTAAGATATGGTCTGGTGCTCTTTAGCTATTTATCAAACTCTCTGCTGTTTGCATTTTGAAAATATACACTGCCATTACATTTTAAATACACTGCATTATATTGTGCTCTCTTTGAACCTGCAGCAAAATTATGATTCCATTGTGTATTTTTAAAGATTAAATATTTCTCATATTTTTGCACTACAGCAAGCAAACTGAAGGCTTTTAGCATTCCAGGTCATGTAGATGATTTCAACAAGGTTGTTTATTCTTCATTCAACGTGTGCGGGATTTAGGAGAATCATTTGCATTCTTACAAGAAGGTGCCACCCAGGTAATCTTTGGCAAATGATTGTCAGTGCGTATTCTGATCTGCCTGGAAAATATGGTATATAACACCCAGGCCAAGGGAACCAAGGGCAGAGAAAGCAAGATTCTGTGGGGGATGTTTATCACAAAGCAGAATAACCTTAACCTTTCTATCAATGGGGTACCAAATATACTAAGTCCCAAAGCCCCTCACCTGGTACTCTGCCAGCACAAACCAAGGACATGGACCTTCTTCCCCCTCCCCTTCGTGTGTGTGTGTTTATGTATGTGTATTTATCCTGTAGGTCATAATGATATGACATATATGCTGTTTGTGCACATTTTAATTTTCTAATTCCACTGAAAGTCTCAGAGGCTTCTTCAGATGAGAACTGAAAGTCAGGCGAGTATATTCTTGGTGGGCAATTGATGCTGTTACAGAATCCCTTTTTCACCTTACTAGGAAAGAAGTGGTTTAAAAGGTGGGCATTCTCTCATTGCCATGTCCTTTTTACCTTTGTCTGAGGGATGAAGGGATGAAAGCAAAGAGTAAAGCTGGCTGAGGGGCATGACTGGGAGAGAGGGTTCCAGATACCATTCCTCATACTGACAACATTTCTGAGTGTTGTGTATTTCCTTCTAGTTCCCTCAGCAAAAGTGATTTTTAGCGTACACTTTAGGATGATGGGCTACTGTTCATTCAACAGAAAACCAAGTATGACATCCAAAGAATATTAATGAACCACTTAAATTTTTACTGAAGTCTCCCGAAATGTCACAAAAAGGGGATTACATTCCCAACCCACAAAAACTTTGGACAGTCCTCTTTCCCCTCTTTGTCCCACTGTCTCTGAAGTACTGCCAACTCTTGCAGCATCCCCCAGAACCCCATGCTTTACAAACTACCATGAGCCTGGGTCTTCTCTGAGATCTGTCCCTCAGCTTTCACGAGGGTCTTAGTCTTTTTCTAACATAACTATTTCTAGATTTTCTGGCTATCTTTCAATTCTCCTTTTGCTATTATTAGCAATAACACAACCGAAGGCCTTAAAGGGTGAGCAGGCAAATACAAAAGCTCCCTGGGAAGTGGTGGGAAGGGGAGAGCCTGAGGAACTTGCCTGCTGATTTTGATATTTTTGGATCTTGATTACAAAAACTCTGAAGACCCTTCTAACTCATTCCCTCTTCTTCTAACCTCCTTGCCCCCTTAACTTTAGCTGATCTTCAACTTCACTAGTTCTTTTACAACCCCACTTGTCACTTGTTCCCTCTTTCTCTCCCAGATCCCTCTACTATGTGACCTTGAACTAGTCATTCCCATGCTAAACGCTTGGTCCCCTCTCCTACACTGCTGGTGGGAATGTAAGTTGGTACAGCCACTATAGAAAACAGTGTAGAGGTTCTTCAGAAAACTAAAAATAGAATTACCACATGATCCAGCAATCCCACTTCTGTGCATATACCTGGACAAAACTCTAATTCAAAGATACACACACTCCTGAGTTCATAGCAGCATTATTCACAATATCCAAGACATGGAAACAACCTAACTGTCCACTGACAAATGAGTGGAAAAAGAGGATGTCTCACACACACACAATGGAATACTACTCAGCCAGAAAAAGAATGGAATAATGTCATTTGCAGCTATGTGGAGGCAGCTGGAGATTATCATGCTAAGTAACTTCAGAATGGACTGGTTGGATCTCCTTGCAGTCCAAGGGACTCTCAAGAGTCTTCTCCAACACCACAGCTCAAAAGCATCAATTTTTCGGCGCTCAGCTTTCTTCACAGTCCAACTCTCACATCCCTACATGACCACTGGAAAAACCATAGCCTTGACCAGACGGACCTTTGTTCGCAAAGTAATGTTTCTGCTTTTCAACATGCTATCTAGGTTGGTCATAACTTTTCTTCCAAGGAGTAAGCGTCTTTTAATTTCACGGCTGCAGTCACCATCTGCAGTGATTTTGGAGCCCCCAAAAATACTGCAAGGGGATCCAACCAGTCCATTCTGAAGGAGATCAACCCTGGGATTTCTTTGGAAGGAATGATGCTAAAGCTGAAACTCCAGTACTTTGGCCACCTCATGCGAAGAGTTGACTCATTGGAAAAGACTCTGATGCTGGGAGGGATTGGGGGCAGGAGGAGAAGGGGACGACCGAGGATGAGATGGCTGGATGGCACCACTGACTCGATGGATGTGAGTCTGAGTGAACTCTGGGTGTTGGTGATGGACAGGGAGGCCTGGCATGCTGCGATTCATGGGGTCACCAAGAGTCGGACACAACTGAGCGACTGAACTGAACTGAAGTCAGAAAGAGAAAGACAAATACCATATAACTTTAATGTGGAATCAAAAATATGGCACAAAAGAACCTATCTACAAAACAGAAACAGATTCACAGACAGACAGCAGATGTACAGGTGCCAAGGGGGAGTTGGTGGAGGTGGAAGGGTCCGGGAGCTTGTGATTAGCATGTAAAAAATTATATATAGGATGAATAAACAACAAGGTCTACTATACAGCACAGTGAACTATATTCAATGTCCTGTGGTAAACCAGAATGGAAGAGAATATGTAAAAAAAGGAATATCTCTGTGTGTATAACTGGGTCTTGTTCTGATGGGCGGGGCCATGCTAAGTAAATCTTTAATCTTTAAGTTTCCCCCTCAGTCAGTCTCTCCCATCAGGAAGCTTCCGTAAGCCTCTTATCCTTATCCATCAGAGGGCAGACAGACTGAAAATCACAGTCACAGAAAACTAACCAATCTGATTACATGGACCACAGCCTTGCCTAACTCATGCCATGTAGGGCCACCCAAGACGGACGGGTCACAGCAGAGAGTTCTGACAAAAATCGTGTCCACAGGAGAAGGGAATGGCAAACTGCTTCAGTATTCTTGCCTTGAGAATCCCATGAACAGTATGAAAAGGCAAAAAGACAGGACACTGAAAGATGAACTCCCCAGGTCAGTAGGTGCTCAAAATGCTACTGGAGATCAGTGGAGAACTAACTCCAGAAATGAAGAGACGGAGCCAAAGCAAAACCAATACTCAATTGTGGATGTGACTGGTGATGGAAGTAAAGTCTGCTGTAAAGAGCAATATTGCATAGGAACCTGGAATGTTAGGTCCATGAATCAAGACAAATTGAAAGTGGTCAAATAGGAGATGGCAAGAGTGAACATTGACATTTTAGGAATCAGCGAACTAAAATGGACAGGAATGGGTGAATTTAACTCAGATGACAATATATCTACTAGTTTGGGCAAGAATTCCTTAGAAGAAATGGAGTAGCCATCATGGTCAACAAAAGAGTCCGAAATGCAGTACTTGGATGCAATCTCAAAAACGACAGAATGATCTCTGTTCCTTTCCAAGACAAACCATTCAGTATCACAGTAATCCAAGTCTATGCCCCGAGCAGTAATGCTGAAGAAGTGGAAGTTGAATGGTTCTATGAAGACCTCAAGATATTCTAGAACTAACACCCAAAACAGATGTCCTTTTCATTATAGGGGACTGGAATGCAAAAGTAGAAAGTCAAGAAATACTTAGAGTAACAGGCAAATTTGGCCTTGGAATACAGAATGAAGCAGGGCAAAGGCTAATAGAGTTTTGCCAAGAGAATGCCCTGGTCATAGCAAACACCCTCTTCCAACAACACAAGAGAAGACTCTACACATGGACATCACCAGATGGTCAATACTGAAATCAGATTGATTACATTCTTTGCAGCCAAAGATGGAGAAGTTCTATATAGTCAGCAAAAACAAGACTGGGAGATGACTGGCTCAGATCATGAACACCTTATTGCCAAATTCAGACTTAAATTGCAGAAAATAGGGAAAACACTAGACCATTCAGGTGTGACCTAAATCAAATCCCTAACGATTATCCAGTGGAAGTGACAAATAGATTCAAGGGAATAGATCTGATAGACAGAGTGCCTGAAGAACTATGGACAGAAGTTTGTGCCATTGTACAGGAGACAGGGATAAAGACCATTTCCAAGAAAAATAAATGCAAAAAGGCAAGATGGTTATCTGAGGAGGCCTTACAAATAGTTATGAAAAGAAAAGAAGTGAAAGGGAAAGGAGAAAAGGAAAGATACACCCACTTGAATGCAGAGTTCAAAAGAATAGCAAGGAGAGATAAGAAAGACTTCCTCAGCAATCAATGCAAAGAAATAGAGGAAAACAACAGAATGGGAAAGAGTAGAGATCTCTCTTTAAGAAAATTAGAGATACCAAGGGAACATTTCATGCAAAGATGGGAACAATAAAGGACAGAAATGCTATGGACCTAACAGAAGCAGAATATATTAAGAAGAGGTGGCAAGAATACACAGAAGAACTGTACAAAAGAAAGATCTTCATGACCCAGATAATCACGATGGTGTGATCACTGACCTAGGGCCAGGCATCCTGGAAGGTGAAGTCAAGTGGGCCTTAGAAAGCATCACTACGAACAAAGCTAGTGGAGGTGATAGAATTCTAGTTGAGCTATTTCAAATCCTGAAAGATGATGCTGTGCAAGTGCTGCACTCAATATGCCAGCAAATTTGGAAAACTCAGCAGTGGCCACAGGACTGGAAAAGGTCCATTTTCATTCCAATCCCAAAGAAAGGCAATGCCAAAGAATGCTCAAACTATCACACGATTGCACTCATCTCACATGCTAGTAAAGTAATGCTCAAAATTCTCCAAGCCAGGCATCACCAGTATGTAAACCATGAACTTTCTGATGTTCAAGCTGGTTTTAAAAAAGGCAGAGGAACCAAAGATCAAATTGCCAACATCTGCTGGATCATCGGAAAAGCAAGAGAGTTCCAGAAAAACATCTACTTCTGCCTTATTGACCATGCCAAAGACTTTGACTGTAGATCATAACAAACTGTGGAAAATTCTTCAAGAGGTGGGAATACCAGACCACCTGACCTGCCTCCTGAGGAATCTGTATGCAGGTCTGGAAGCAACAGTTAGAACTGGACATGGAACAACAGACTGGCTCCAAATCAGGAAAGGAGTACATCAAGGCTGTATTTTGTCATCCTGCTTATTTAACTTATATGCAGAATATATCATGAGGAATGCCAGACTGGATGAAGCACAAGCTGGAATCAAGATTTCCAGGAGAAATATCAATAACCTCAGATATGCAGATGACACCACCCTTATGGCAGAAAGCAAAGAACTGAAGAGCCTCTTAAGGAAAGTGAAAGAGGAGAGTGAAAAAGTTGGCTTAAAGCTCAACATTCAGAAAACTAAGATCATGGCATCTGGTCCCATCACTTCATGGCAAACACTTCATGGCAAATAGACGGGGAAACAGTGGAAACATGAGACACTATTTTTGAGGCTCCAAAATCACTGCAGATGGTGACTATAGCCATGCAATTAAAAGATGCCTGCACCTTCAAAGAAAAGTTACGACCAACCTAGACAGAGACATTACTTTGCCATCTTAGGTCCATCTAGTCAAAGCTATGGTTTTTCCAGCAGTCATGTATGGATGTGAGAGGTGGACTATAAAGAAATCTGAGCACTGAAGAACTGATGCTTTTGAACTGTGGTGTTGGAGAAGACTCTTGAGAGTCCCTTGGACTGCAAGGAGATCCAACCAGTCAATCCTAAAGGAAATAAGTCCTGCATATTCACCTGAAGGACTGAGGCTGAAACTCCAATACTTTGGCCACCTGATTCAAAGAATTAACTCATTTGAAAAGACCCTCATGCTGGGAAAGATTGATGGCAGGAGGAGAATGGGATAACAGAGGATGAGATGGTTGGATGGTATCACTGACTCAATGGACATGAGTTTGAGTAAACTCAGGAGCTGGTGATGGACAGGGAGGCCTGGCGTGCTGTTGTCCATGGGGTCACAAAGATTCAGACATGACTGAGCAACTGAACTGAACTGAACTGATGTGTATAACTGAGTCACTATGCTATACAGCAAAGACTGGCACAGCGTTGTGTATCAACTATACTTCAGTTAAAAAACACGAAAACTAAACCACTGGTTCCCTCAGCTGAGACAAGGGACCTGTTCTGGAAGGTCTCTCACAGCATGTATATTCTGAGGTTGAAGATTCAGGTCGTGCTGCTTAAGAAAAACACATCTGACTTGATTAAAAGTGAGCACATGAGCACAGGTTACCCTTTTACCTTTAAACTATTTTTTAATCACGCAAATGACAGATGAGTATTTATTCCTGTACAAAATCAAAATAGAATTAAGACTCAAATGGTTCCTACCTCCTACCCAAACCCTATCACCTCCATGCTTTAGGATAAAAGAAACACAAACAGACACACACACAACCCCAAATTTTATTCACTTCACTTCTTTAGGGGTTTGATCTGTCCTTTTCCTGGGGATTTCCTGCTTTTATACACATACAAATATCCAAAGAAACTGTATAGTATTGTTTTGTGAGGTTTTAAAAAATGAACAGATGCTGTTTCTGCACATTTTAATTTTCATACTCTATTGAATGTCAGAAGCTCATCAAAATGAGAGTCGAAAGCTGGGCAACTGTATTCTTGGTAAGCACTTTGGTGCTGCTATGAATTTAATTATAAAAGTTTAAATGGAATACTGTGTTTAGTGCCTTTCACTTGTTTTTGTCCTTAATATCAGCTGCTACAGAAAAACCATAGATCATTCTTTGTAACAGCTGTATAGTATTCCCTGTAATAATAATAATTACAATTTATTGACTTGACAGTTTGCCAAGAATTGTTCATACTTAATCCTCATGAAACTTCATGAAATAAGCAGCCAATATTGTTTCCACTTCACAAACAAGAAATCTTGGAACCAACATAAAAATGCCATGCTTTATTTCATCTGCTGCTAGACGTTTATGATGTTTCCAATTCCCTACTATAACAAACATGCTACCAAATCTCCTTGTCCAGGTGTAGGTAGGATGAATAGGAGCAGGCAAGAGCTGAGGGGGAAGGTATGTGCATTTTTAGGTTTAAGACATACTCCAAACTGTGATGGGGTATGGAATGGGGAGTGTGCTGGCAGGATGGCCAGAAAGGGGGTGGCTGCAGGGACAACCCAGATTCCAAATTAATCCACTTTTCAATTGTTCCTAAGAACAACCCGGGGTAGAAGAAGGAATTTGTCAGTATTTATCCTAAGTCCCCTAAGCCCCAGGGCATCATCTCACTTCTCTTCTTTCTCCCCAGCCCTGAGGACCTTCCACCCACCCAGCTGGTGCATCTGGGCACCAGCTGTGCCAGCTTTGTTAGGCTTAGGAGAGATGTCAAGCCCTTCAGTATTTACTTTATCCCAAGAACATTAAGGAAGGTAGACAGGCCTCCATCCTGTGTACCATTTATACAGATGTCAGGCTGGGGATGTGGGTTCATTTTTCATTCTTTAATCCACAGGTATGAATTAAACCATAACTTGCCTCGCTGACACCATGGCATCAATATTTTCTCAGACTGGAACACGGTCTCCCTGTTCTTGCCCACTCTTTAAAAATAAACTTAACATATGGCGTTTGTCTTATGGCAAAGGAATGCAATGTGTTTTTCTTGACATGTGACTCAATTCAAACACTCAGGAAAACTTTGATATTTCAGAAGAAGTTTGCAGTTGGAGGGAATATGCTTGCTACCTTCCCCCATTAAACAGGGTAATTCCTGGAACACAAGATGTCCCAAGTTTCTCAGATAACTGAGTACCTTAAATCATCATACATGTCATGTAGACCCTAAAGTAGTGCTGTAGACTCCATGTGATGTCTTAAAATAGTCAGAAACTAACAGGTAAAATGCATCCAGTTTGAGAACAACCCTGATGATGTTTATACGATTTTCTCAATGACTGTACAATGCCTGACCAATCATCAAACACACCCCAATGTCACAACACGCAGCACACAGTAAAAGCCTGAAGGCAGAGACAACATTAAAATACAAACAGAACAATGATTTTTAAAAGTGACTGAACAATCATATTGGGCACAATGCTTAATTGCTACTAGAGCCTTTCTGGGTCTTTGAGTCAGTTTCTCTGAGCTCCCTGCTCCTTTCTCCTCACTGAAAAGCATATGTGCTATATATGGTATATGCATGTGATGTTGATCGAAGGCTTACATAAAGAAAAAGCAAAATTATTTTGATAATTTAAGATGCTTTTTATCATCTTCAGAAAGGGTAACACCATAATGTAAGCCAGCACTTCATGGGCCCTGTCTTGAGCAGTATCACACTGAAAGAAACCAGAAGTTTAAATCAATCTAATGTTAACTCACATCTCTTGAGAAAGCTTAAAGAAGATTTACTTCCTAAGTGAAAGCAGCATTTCCTCACAGATGCTAACTTTCTCACAACTTCAAGCTGGCTCATAATTTCCTTCTTCCTAACACACACTCTCTACTTTCTCCCCAGACTCTTCTTTGATATTCTCAAGTGGTAGCTCAGTCTTTTCTGTCTTTACTCTTTGCTCTTCCAAGTGAGTTTTTCTTTGTTTGTTTGTTTGTTTGTTTTCCCCTCTCTGGAAGTGGCTCTCAGAGCTCTCAAAGACAAATCGTCACTGAGTCTTTCTTCCTGTTGATTAGCTTATGGTTTCTTCACTAATGACACTTGGGTCCATACAATTCCTCGTTGCGGGGCTGTCTTGTGCATTGAAGGATGTTTGTCAGCATCCCTGGCCTCCACCCACTCGATGCCAGTAGCACTGCCCCTTAGCTGTGAAACCAAAACTGCCTTCAGACACTGCTCAATATCTCCTGGGTGGTAAAAAGCAATCCCAGTTAAGAAAGAGTGGATTACTCCAATCTGTGTATTAAAAGCCCTGGGAGATTGGGGAGGAGTGGCTTTGCCAGAGCACTGGCTAATGCCAGAGCTTTTCATGGTGGGAGGGGAAGGGAAATTAAATAAAAACATATTTAATAATGTGTGTCTTTATTAGAGTACATGATCCGATACTGTGGTCAGGAAATGAAAATGACTCAAATATGAGTGAAAATCACGAGTTCTCAGTCATCAAGACAGTATGGTACTGGCACAAAGACAGAAATACAGATCAATGGAACAAAACAGAAAGCCCAGAGATAAATCCACACACCTATGGTCACCTTATCTTCGACAAAGGAGGCAAGAATATACAACAGAGAAAAGACAGTCTCTTTAACAAGTGGTGCTGGGAAAACTGGTCAACCACTTGTAAAAAAATGAAACTAGAACACTTGCTAACACCATACACAAAAATAAACTCAAAATGGATTAAAGATCTAAACGTAAGGCCAGAAACTATAAAACTCCTAGAGGAAGACATAGGCTAAACACTCTCTGACATAAATCACAGCAGGATCCTCTATGACCCACCTCCCAGACTACTGGAAATAAAAGCAAAAATAAACAAATGGGACCTAATTAAAATTAAAAGCTTCTGCACAACAAAGGAAACTATAAGCAAGGTGAAAAGACAGCCTTCAGAATGGGAGAAAATAATAGCAAATGAAGCAACTGACAAAGAATTAATCTCAAAAATATACAAAGAACTCCTGCAGCTCAATTCCAGAAAAATAAACGACTCAATCAAACAATGGGCCAAAGAACTAAACAGACATTTCTCCAAAGAAGACATACAGATGGCTAACAAACCCATGAAAAGATGCTCAACATCACTCATTATTAGAGAAATGCAAATCAAAACCACAATGAGGTACCATTTCATGCCAGTCAGAATGGCTGCAATCCAAAAGTCTACAAGCAATAAATGCTGGAGAGGGTGTAGAGAAAAGGGAACCCTCTTACACTGTTGGTGGGAATGCAAACTAGTACAGCCACTATGGAGAATAGTGTGGAGATTCCTTAAAAAACTGGAACTAGAACTGCCTTATGACAATCCCACTGCTGGGCATACGCACCGAGGAAACCAGAATTGAAAGAGACACATGTACCCCAGTGTTCATCGCAGCACTGTTTATAATAGCCAGGACATGGAAGCAACCTAGATGTCCATCAGCAGATGAATGGATAAGAAAGCTGTGGTACATATACACAATGGAGTATTACTCAGCCATTAGAAAGAATACATTTGAATCAGTTCTAATGAGGTGGATGAAACTGGAGCCTATTATACAGAGTGAAGTAAGCCAGAAAGAAAAACACCAATACAGTACTGCTGCTGCTGCTAAGTCACTTCAGTCGTGTCCGACTCTGTGTGACCCCATAGACGGCAGCCCACCAGGCTCCCCCGTCCTTGGTACATTAACGCATATATATGGAATTAAGAAAGATGGTAACGATAACCCTGTATGTGAAACAGCAAAAGAGACACAGATGTATAGAAATCTTTTGGACTCTGTGGGAAAGGGTGAGGGTGGGATGGTTTGGGAGAATGGCATTGAAACGTATATTATCCTATGTGAAAAGGATCGCCAGTCCAGGTTCGATGCATGAGACGGGGTGCTCAGGGCTGGTGCACTGGGATGACCCAGAGGGATGGGATGGGGAGGGAGGTGAGAGGGGGGTTCAGGATGGGGAACACATGTACACCCGTGGCGGATTCATGTCAATGTATGGCAAAACCAATACAATATTGTAAAGTAATTAGCATCCAAAAAATAAATAAATTAATTAAAAAAAAAAAAAACAGCCCTGGAAGGACAAATTACCTGGTCAGTCATTCCCAGTGTGTTAAAGTATCATCTATAGCACCGTCTTTTCAAACTATGGCATGCAAGTCAAATCCAGTCAGCCATTTGTTTTTGTAAGGTCTGCAAGCTTAGAAAGCTCTTTATATCTTTTTGTGATTTTTTTAAACCAAAAAAGTATTTACTAACGTGAAAATTATATAAAAGTCAAATGTAAACGTTCATAAATAAAGTTTTATTGGAGTAAAAAAAAAATCACGTGTTCTGGGCTCTGTGTGAGAAAAGCATGTGAAGCTAACCTAGGGTTATCACCTGGTCCTATATAACAACCAGGGACCTTGGGTTCAGGTCGGAGGGCTGCCAATGAGCAGGTGTGGGCTGGGTCTTGGGCATGAGTACTTGAAAAGGCACATTAGGTGTTTCTGATGTGCACCTCTGTTTAAGAACTTTACTTCTAAGGACTCAATAAATGGAGGCAGCTACGGTGCAAAGCATGTTAGAATGCAGGATCTCTATCAGGTGGATCACTAAATGACCTTGACAAAGGCACCTCACCCTCTGGGACTCATTCTTCTCATCATCTAAACAAGGGTGTTAGACCAAATCAGTGTTTCTTCAAGTGTGGTTCAGGATCACCTTGGCTGTTGGTCAAAATGAAGGTACTAAACTTCAATGAACATTGAAACTGGAACTGCTCAAGGTGAGGACCTAGAGATCTATATTTTTAAAATGCACCCTAAATTGTTCCTATGATAAGGCACTTAGAGATTATTTATAGGTATCAGATTATATAAGCTTTGTTGTCATTATACTTACCTATGATGTAAAGTGTTATGTCCACGTGACAGATGCAGGAACTAAGAGTCACAGTGAGTAAGTGATTCTTTCAAGGCATAGTCACTGTGGGGAGCCAAGTACCAATCTAAGCAGAACTCCAGCTGCTGCAATGAATACTCTGTCTCTCTTGAACACTGATGTTTCACAGCCTCTGGGTCCTAACAATTTCTAAGGATCCTGATACCTTGCAAATTTAAAGACTAATTAAAATTCTTTCCAATGACCTGTCTCTACTGTAAGCACTGATAGATTAATGAAAAGGCAATGGGGTGGGGGGGGGGATGAAGAGGATTCACTAACATAAACATGAGAAGAATGTGGATTCTAAATATGCACAGTTTTTCTTATTAACCACCTTTCTTCAGGCCATCATGGCTAATTCATTGCCATATTTCATTATAGAAACTAACTGAAAGGTTATGAGCAAATGCTTTTCAGTCAGAGGTTGCAGTTATTTTCAACTTCAATACTTATTAATATTTCTGACTTAATGCTGATGGATGGTGAAATTCCAAGAAGTCACATGGAGACTGGTTCACAGTTTTATACTCATGCCCATCCTCTCTCCCATTTCAAACAGCTTTATTGGAGAGTCCAGCAGAGGCATTTGTTTTGATTTCCCTCATTAATGTTTTCTCCTTTTAGGATAAATCACAGAGAATGCATACCAGGCTGAACATTTGCAAGCAGAATCCACAAAATAAAGTCAAACTCAGGAATAATTTGGTTATATCTATTCATCATGTCTAGTATTACTGACAATATTCAGACAATGTAATTCCTATTACACCTGCTTTCAGAAAAAAACCTAGTCAGTAACCCTAAATTAAATTAGCATTTTTAGTGTATATAATTTGTAGTTCAGAATGAGCTATAATTATCATTTAGGGAAACCATATGGAAAACATTACCAGCCTTTACTAAGTCTTGGGTTTTAACAGTGATCCATGACTCAGAATGCTTTATCCAAACAGGTTGTAAATTCTAAGACAAGCAAGATGCATTTCAGTCATTTTTATATTAATTCCAAATGAAGAATTCATTGTCTTTTCAAATTATAATAAATTGGAGAGCAATTTCCCGCTAAGCAAATCAAGGAAATTGAAAAATTACTTCTCTGGGAGCTGTTTTCTATATCCTTTTTCTTTTTTAAAGGCTCTTTAAAAGACCTACTTTTATTATTCTTGATGTGTATAGTAATAGGCATTCGCATTGCCACAACAATTTTCTTCCCCTTCTTTAAACTGGAACGTACACTCTGAATAATGTTTAATGTTCAATGTAATTTCATTCTGGGGGGAGTCTGGAGCCTGCAATGAGAGCTCACATTTAAGAACCTCAATTAATATGTAGAAAATGAGCTTCCAAAGCTACTGCCCTTCTCTTTCAATGATGCACTTTACTTCTTGGGGAACCACAGAACTGGTAGTGTCACGGTGAGGCCAAGGATTCACCAAAGCTGTGCCTTGTGGGCACTCAGGTGTCCTTGAAATTCTTGGGGTTGTTAAAAATGAATCTGAGGTTTCGAATCTTGTACATAATAATCCCTCAAAATAGAAAGGAAATGGTAACAAACAAAGGACACTACTGAAAACCAAAATGGGGAGAAGAAAGAAAATACAAGAAACAGTGTTGTTGCATAGAAGACCACCGAAAGCAAATAAAACAACCCTTAAAAATGAGGTTTGCTTTCCCTTTTGAAAATCTATTCCTGCCCCTGCTCTCCTCCACCCTCTGTACCTGCTCTGTATAGAAACATGGGAAGATTCTCTGATGAGAAGAGAAGGGGGCATGTCTACAGACTGATAGTTTTTGCTCACCCGGCAGAACATTTTGCTTTACTCAAGACAGATGTGATCTCTGTTTAGGTTATCTGGACCCAGAACTCTATGTGCAAGGCCTATTTTAGATGAATACTGACACGGATTCTTCTGACTTAGTTTCATAGGGTTTTTAAAATGAGTCAGGAGCTTTCCATCCTACAGCCTGCAGTTTCTGCACAGAGACTGGTTGGTGAGTCAGGACCAACCAGAGCGCTCTTACTCTAAAGAAGAGTTTGTTCAGGAGCTGGTGGGGGTGGTGGGGTGGGGGGTCTCTTGTGGTAGGAGGAGCTTATCAAATTTTAAAGATCTCTTCTGAAGGTTTCGTGTGGTTTCTCTGAAGGCTGCCCTTGTTGGCAGGATTTGGGCTTGGGTTAGTCACTGAATACTGGGATTTTTTTTAAACTTGTTGGTTCCCAACTCAGCACAAATCAAGAACAGGATATCAAACTACTGAATGACTATTGTCCTGTTTCTGTAGTATAAAATACTCGTATTTCATTTTGTTTTTATATCGTGGAGTTGGATAAAGAAGGGAGAAAACTAAGAATAATTTTTATACAGTAACGAAGTGATAATCACCATGTGAAAAAATTTCCTCATTGTTTCATCATTCACATCAATTCTCTCAATACTTGTGGCCAATACATACACAGACACAAACTTTGTAGGTGTAATGGTCAAAGTCACCTCAATCCTCTCCATTTGTGCCAATACAAATACAGACATAAATTTGTAGATGTAATGGTCAAAGTCACCAATATACCAAGGGCAACTAAGTCCAAAGCCAAGTCACAGACTATCTTAAAGATCAGCTGAAGAACAATATTGTTTCCCAAACTCAATTCCAGAAGGAAGCCAAAGAGAGTTGGCCTCAGCTAAGCACAAACATGGCCTCATGCTAGCAGACGCTCCCCGGTAGGATTCTATGCAGTTTGGAGAAAGATCATGAAAAAGTTCATTGTAGATCTTTACCAAGCACAAAGAAGAAGATATCCTTTCCTAATCTTTTTCTTTTCCTTTCTTGCCTCCTTTCCTTCCTCCCTTTCTCTTTTTCTATTCTTCCACATATTAAGCACAGTTTACTTATAGTACAAATTTAGAATCACTGGAAAAATGTTGAACATTTTCCTCTTGATGATTCTCAGAATAGAGATTCATCCAAAGATTCCATCCTATTTCTTTTCTGTCTATACATAAAGTAGATCGGTGCCTGCTACATAGCAAGTATTAGAAATATGTTTATTATTTTAATGATTACTGTGAAAAATAAATGAGATGATGTATGCAAATCCTTTGGCTAAATGCCAGCCATATAGAATGTGTTCAGTAAAGGGTACTGGATACAGATACAGTTACAAATTATATAATAAAAATATAAACATATTATTATTATTGTTTTCACTTGGCAAGCTTCAACTTACCCCTAAAACCCCAACCTGAGTTCAACCTTCTCATCACTTCAAAATAGACCTGATTATTCTATCTTCTACAGCATTCAGGTGCTTACATATTAGGAACTTATTCTATTGTATTATAGTGAGTTGTCACTGGTGTGTCCCCTTTGCTAGGTCATGTGGTCCTTGAAGACAAGGATTCCACCCTTCTCAGCATCAGACTTCTACAGCCCACAGCGCAGTGTCTGGCCACGTGGCAGGTGCTCACTGACATCTGTTAAACTCAACAACAGTACTGGCTAGAGACAAAGGGAATGTTCCCCTCTTCATGCCCAAATGAAGATGGGAATGTAGAGAATGTTTTTCTTCGCAAAAAGAAATCTCAGGGGCTTACATGAAAATAGGTTCAGTGCTTACAGAAATGAGTGCCAAAAGCAACGCATAAGCAACTCAGCCTGGTGCAGCCCCAGTGCTAGAAACTATCCCAGCCTCTTTCTTTGCCTCGGCAGCTGCAACACAGATGGGGAAGAGTGTGTCTCAGTCACGCTGCCACTGGGCTGGGGAGAAGGGGCCAGATTCCAAAAGGAAAAGAATATTTTCTCCCACATGTTCATTTGAAAATACAACTTTCTTTAAAGATCACGGTGCCTGTATCAACATGATTCCATGTGAGTTTGGTGCTCATGGGGTGGAGGGAGAAGGAAGAGTCTCCTGAGTGCTGAAATGATCTCCACATCCCCTCACGGCAGCTGTGAGGCTGCCATGGAAGCCATCTTGCCTAAAGATGTCCTTTCATCTTCCCCAAGGTCTTCCATTTTCTTCAACCCACAGAGTGACGTGATGGGGACAACTGTAGTCAGAGTGGCGGGAAGCATCTGAGCAGAGAGCTGTGAGCCAGAAATGTCCATTTATGGGGCTGAGTCTGCAAAAAGTGCAATAGCTTGGCCCCACATGACTGCTACACAGGCAAAATTCTGAGCAGCTGTGTGTGGTATGCCCTACGCCTACTGCCTCCCAGGCTGAGAGAATGGTCTTCATCTCTACTGCCTCGCTGCAAGAAAATTCTCCAAGTCAGCTGGCTGATGTTACCCACATCTTCATGAGTTCCATCCCCAGTCCACAAAACAAAGGGCAGCTTTTCTTCTTTCTCCGAGTAATGAACTAGATGATGCATTCACTCAACATTAACAGGGGTGACCATCAGGCCAATAGGTTCAAATAATTACTGACAGGGCACAGGAAGAGGAATTCTGTCTATTCTCCTGCTGAATTGGTTAAGATGAGGGTCTCTGGTCCACTGGCAGCCTCTGAAGGTGATTAATACCAAGTATGGATTTTAGAAGAAGAATTTAGTACCAGTGGAAACCATTTTTTTACAAACTGTTCAAACAGCCAACAATGATCTGACATGTCTCAGAGAAATAACTTGTTTACACTGAGTTTTTCCTTATAAAAATGGGTGGGTTGTTTACTAGATTTTAATGGTATTTGTCTAATATCACCATAGCCTTAATTGCCTCCAGGTATTGGGCATCTACACACATGGTTCCAGTCAAGAAAAAATTCTGTATGATAACCATGTTCTTATGCCTCCCATTCCTTGAATAGTTCAGCAAAAAGCATCTAAGCTTGGCAGTCCATCTCCACACTTTCTGGATGGCCATTTACTCTAGCACTGTGAAGGTGTTTCAGGCACTGTGAAAAATGTCTATGTTTCCCTTGGGAAGCTGATAGTGAGGGCAGAGGAAATTCAAGATAGTTGGTAAGAAGAATGGGTTGTCTTGACCTCCAAACACAAACTCTGCTAATATCACAAGGGGAAAGAGGAAGATAGAAAATGGTCCACGGATAGAGGAGTTTGGGAACCTAGTCTAACCTCTCAGTTGGCCTCAAACTATAATGGGTTTGTGACCACTGCAGATTATTGTGTCCCTGAGAAGTTCTGATTTGTGTCCTTTGCAGTCTTTATATTGAAGCATCTTTTAGGACAAATACATCCATGGGCAGTAAGAATCATCTTTTATAGAAACTGCAGTGATAAAATAGGATGTTACCATGCCTTTGTTTTGTTTCTGTGTCTTATCAAAAAGGCCTTTTTCAGATGCTCAGCATCAACAATCATCAGGAAAACGCAAATCAAAACCACTGTGAGCTATCATCTCACACTTGTCAGAATGGTTATCATCAGAAAGAAAACAAACAACAAATGTTGGTGAGGATGCAGAGAAAAGGGAACACTGGTACCCTGTTGGTGGGAACGTAAATTGGTGTAGACACTGTAGAAAACAGTATGGAGATTTCACAAAAAGCTAACAATAGAGTTACCATATGATCCAGCAATTCCACTCCTGGCTATATATACAGAAACCCCCCAAAACACTAATTTGAAAAGATACGTGCAACCCAGTGTTCACAACAGCATTAGATAGGGAAGTAACCTAAATGCCCATTAACAGACAAATGTACAAAGAGAGGTGGTGTACATATATAAAATGGAATATGACTGAGCCATAAAAAAGAATGGAATTTTTGTCAGCTGCATCAACATGGATGGACTTGAAGGGTATTATGTTAAAGTGAAAAAAGTCAGAAAGAGAAAGACAAATACTGTATGGTATCACTTAGATGTGGAATCTAAAAAAATGCAATCAAATAGTGAATATAACAAAAAGGAATCAGACTCACAGGTAAAGAGAACAAACTGGTAGCAGTTACCAGTGGGGAGCAAGTGGGGAGGCAAGAAAGGGGTAGAAGGTATAAACTACTGAGTGTTAACATAGGCTCAAGGGTGTATTGTACAACGTGGGGAATGGAGCTAATAGTTTTTACTAACTGTAAATGGAGAGTAATCTTTGAAAATTGTACATATTAAAACTCTCTTTACCAAGGATATAGAGGTGGGTAGGAAGGAGTAAGACAGCTGGAAAGAGAGAGCGGATAGAGGGACAATCAAAAGGAGAGGGAAACTGGAGGTGGTGAGAAGGAACAAAAATGCCACATTTACCCAAATGTATTACATGGTAATCTTGCCAGAGCAAACTACTGTAGCCACAAGGATGGTCCTTTTCCAAAAACACAGCCAAGAACCTGGGGGAATTAGACATAATTTTCCCAGCGGACACATGGTCTAGTTTCTGTCCCTGTAAGAACAGCTCATAATGTGGCTTCTCATTCTCTCACTAGAAATTTTAATCTTCAAAGACTACTTCACTTGAATTATATATTTATGCCAAAGTGTGTCCTTAAGCTCAGTGAAATTCTGCATCAGTCTTCAATTACAGAACCTAGTTTGCTAATGGAGAAAATATAGGGTGGGAAAGTTGAGAGAATGTCTCTTTTAGGGGATTCCAGAAAAATAGTGTCCTGAGCATACTGTAAACCATCCCTAGCACTGTCTCTCTGGCCTTTGCTTTTCCTTCAGCAAAGATGTTAAATTAGAGTGACCTCTATGTCAGATATAACCTATCTGAATTTAACCAATTCAAATTACTATGTTGCAGAGATAATCCATAAAGAGCAAAAAAATATTTCCAAGCTTCAGCCATTGGTCTATTTACTTAAAACAATATTACATAAAATAAAATTCTTGCACAAGAAAAGGATTCCCACAAGAACATCTGAGGTAATTTCAATAGGATTTCTGGGCCCTGGCAAGTTTGAATGGTCCGTGTATATCAAGAGAGACATTTCAAAGAAGAATTTTGTTTTAGTCACAGCAGTGACTCACTGTGAGAACAAGCAGGGACAATGGTAACCCAAGAACCTAGCAGTTATCACAGCAAGGAAGGGACATTTTGACACACAAAATCCTTTCATGATAATCTCAACAATGTAATCTATACATGTGTGTGGTACTCCACCTCGGAGACAGTGTGCCAAGTTTAGGGGCTGCCCAGAGGATGTGCTGGCTCCAGAACTCTGTAGGTCACACACTTTTATTTTTTCACCAAATTTCTGTCTCTAAAGATGAACAAGGAAATTTCTCATCCAGATGACATTTTGCAAAATCTTCCTTAAACTTCAGAAATAGCAACAAATATTGGAAAAGAAAACTTATTGTTGGAAAATACTGCAATATTGTATGGACCCTTCTAGCAGCCCTATCAGTGGTTGAAATTTCTTTTCTATTCTCAGTTCAGTCGCTCAGTCATGCCCAACTCTTTGCAACCCCATGAATCGCAGCATGCCAGGCCTCCCGTCCATCACCAACTCCCGGAGTTCACTCAAACTCATGTCCATCGAGTCGGTGATGCCATTCAGCCATCTCATCCTCTGTCGTCCCCTTCTCCTCCTGCCTTCAATCTTTCCCAATATCAGGGTCTTTTCAAATGAGTCAGCTCTTTGCATCAGGTGGCCAAAATACTGGAGTTTCAGCTTCAACATCAGTCCTTCCAAAGAACACCCAGGACTGATCTTTAGAATGGACTGATTGGATCTCTTTGCAGTCCAAGGGACTCTCAAGAGTCTTCTCCAACACCACAGTTCAAAAGCATCAATTCTTCGGCGCTCAGCTTTCTTTATAGTCCAACTCTCACATCCATACACGACTACTGGAAAAACCATAGCCTGGACTAGATGGACCTTTGTTGACAAAGTAATGTCTCTGCTTTTTAATACGCTGTCTAGGTTGGTCATAACTTTCCTTCCAAAGAGTAAATGTCTTTTAATTTCATGGCTGCAATCACCATCTGCAGTGATCGTGGCCCTGTTGATTATTTTCCAAGCAAACTTTATATATACAGGAGACCTGTGCAAAACATAATTGCTTGGCTCAAATTTTTAGCAAAGTGAAAACACAAAATTAGCTGGTACCAAGATAAAAAAGCATTACTATCACCCTAGAAATTGCCCTGTGGGCCACTCCCTGCTACCCCCACTCTTCTAACATTGTGGATTGCTTTGTATAGGATGCTCAACTCAGGGTGACCTTCCCCCCCAGGGTATTTGGCAATGTCTGGACACAATATTGGCTATCAAAACTGGGGAATGGGTGCCACTGGCATTAGTAAGCACAGAGATGTTGCTACACATCCTACAATGCACAGCACCGCCCCCAACAACAAAGAAACACCTGACTTCAAATGTCAAATGTCAGTATCGTCAAGGTTGAGAAACCCTGGTTTACAAATAGAATCATACCATATGCTTTCTTTTGTATCTGGTTTCTTTTGTTCACCATGATTTCTGTGAAACTCACCCCAATGGTCGTGTGGATCATGAGCGCATTTATTCTCATGCTTCCAGGTAGTCCCTCACTCACTCTTTACATGGTCCCTCCACCTCCACATTTTCACTTGGAGATATTCTTCAAAATATGCCAGTCTTTTTAAAAATTGCAAATCTTCATTTTATGCTTTGCTTTTCAGTTCAGTTCAGCTCAGTCGCTCAGTCGTGTCCGACTCTTTGCGACCCCATGAATTGCAGCACGCCAGGCAATAGCACCCCACTCCAGTACTCTTGCCTGGAGAATCCCATGAATGGAGGGGCCTGGTGGGCTGCAGTCCATGGGGTCGCTGGGAGTCGGACACGACTGAGTGGCTTCACTTTCACTTTAATGCACTGGAGAAGGAAATGGCAACCCATTCCAATGTTCTTGCCTGGAGAATCCCAGGGACGGGGGAGCCTGCTTGGCTGCGGTCTATGGGGTCACACAGAGTCGGACACGACTGAAGTGACTTAGCAGCAGCAGCAGGCCTCCCTGTCCATCACCATCTCCCGGAGTTTACTCAGACTCACGTCCATCGAGTCAGTGATGCCATTCAGCCATCTCATCCTCTGTCGTCCCCTTCTCCTCCTGCCCCCAATCCCTCCCAGCATCAGTCTTTTCCAATGAATCAACTATTTGCATAAGGTGGCCAAAGTACTGGAGTTTCAGCCTTAGCATCATTCCTTCCAAAGAAATTCCAGGGCTGATCTCCTTTAGAATGGACTGGTTGGATCTCCTTGCAGTCCAAGGGACTCTCAAGAGTCTTCTCCAACACCACAGTTCAAAAGCATCAATTCTTCGGCACTCAGTCTTCTTCACAGTCCAACTCTCACATCCCTACATGACCACTGGAAAAACCATAGCCTTGACTAGACGGACCTTAGTTGGCAAAGTAATTTCTCTGCTTTTGAATATGCTATCTAGGTTGGTCATAACTTTTCTTCCAAGGAGTTAAGCGTCTTTTAATTTCATGGCTGCAGTCACCATCTGCAGTGATTCTGGAGCCCCCAAAAATAAAGTCTGACACTGTTTCCACTGTTAGGCACCTTAAAAAAATGAAGTGCTAGTATATTTTGCCATAATATTAATACACTGCTTGACTGCTTGTTTGGCTGAGTGACTGATTCACTTGTTCTTTTGTTTTTTCCATTTAATCAATAACCAATAAAAAGCCATTCTATGTCAGGCTGGGAGGAAATAGAGATGACTAAAGAAGTTACATCTTTAGGCCAACAGCAGTACTCTCAAGTGCTAGGATCGGGGAAATCATGCTTGGAAGAAGAGCAGGGTGGTGTTGGTGGCTGGTAAGCATGTAAAAAGGATGCCACCCTTGGTTACCTTCTCAAGATAACATGAGTTTATTTTCACATGGTTTCCTCTTACATCTTCATTATTATCTTACACACCACCTTAAAACTATTGAAAAGACAACACTTTTGGAGTGTATACTGAGGGAAAAGCATCACTTCCCAGAAGATACTTTCTACTCCCTGGCCACATGCTTTTGAATCTATACAATGGATTTTACCTGATAGGCAAAATAATGAAGTTCATTGGGTCCTTCAGTCGCTAGATGACCAGAGGGGATGCCAAATTAACTGTCTGTGTGTAAGTTTTATGTGAATTCTTAAAGCAAATTGCATTGCTGTGATGTTCTAGACCTGGGTTTCTTGACCTCAGCACTACTGACACTTTGGGCCACTGAATCATCCACTGTGGGGAGCTGTTCTGCACAATGTGGGATAGTAGCATTATCCCTGGCCTCTACCCACTAAATGCCAGTAAGATCGCCTCCTGTACCTACTTGTGACAACCAGAAATGTCTCCAGACACTGCCCAATAACCCCTGGGTAGGCGGGGCAAAATCAAGCCCCATTGAGAACTACTGCCCTAGCAGACAGGACACATTTCTTTGCCAAACAAAAATTCCCATTATTATTCTACTAGTAAATAGTCAGCTTAATAAAATTTTCGGGCTTCAAATGCCAGCAGAGGGAGTATCTTTAGTATTCATTCTCTTTAAGACACAAAGCAGATTTAGGAACTGGAATAATCACACTAATCAATGAAATTATCATCTGGAGATCAGAGTTGGAACAGCTATGGCCTGGCTCCATGGTTGTTTTCTTCCATGGGCCTTTGGAATGTTTAAAGGTCAGCTTTGGAAGATAAACCTTTCAATTCTTAGCCTCTGTTTTGGCTTGGACTCAGGTTGAGTCTGGGATGGCTGGAAGCCTGATATCTGAGGACACTTCCCTTTCACTTAACATTTTGGCAGAGAGCATTCCTATTATGCTTGAATATTGCATCCTAGGGGCATGGTTTTCAATGTGCAGGCTAGTGACCTTCATAACACTGGGGGAAATCATCTCTTGGTAGATAGGGAAGAAAAGAGCTAAAGTTTATTGAATAGTTACTATCTTCCTGACAGTGTGCTCATCACTTCATATGCTTAACTGATTTAATCCTCACAGCAGTCTAAAGGAGTAAATATTATTATATGTGCATTATTCCTAACAAGGGAACTGAGGTTAAACAATTTGTTTAAGGAGAAAGAGCTAGCATATGGTAGAGCTAGAGGCTGAACCTAAGTGTGGTGGATTCAAGGAGACTGCATAAAACAGAAACGCTCCCAGACTTACAGAACAAAGTTACTTGGGAGTGGGATGGGAAGGGGAAAAAAGCCAAAAGCTCACCTGATACCTCCCCACACCACACACAGTCAAACAGGTGGTTCATAACAGAGTGGGGCAAGAATCCTCCTGCACTAATTCTTGCTCCTGCAGAACTTGTCACTTGGCACCACAGACACTTCACCTTGTGGATTAGGAGTATCCAGCACTGGTTGTATTCTGAAATGGACCCCATGCAGGAGACTCCTTCGCCCACTACAGCAATCTGTCCACCAGTCACACACAGCTACAAGTGAAACAGCCCTTCTTCTTCCATGCAGAACCTGATCCCTGATGGTTATCTGTGCAATGTCTGCCAGGTCATACTGGATTTTGCAACACGTTGGCCAGTCATGCCCTTAGTCCTCCAGCAAAACTAGCTGCTTTACAGAAAAAAAATGAATATACAGACAAATTTTGTGTTTTATACATGTATACACACATATAATTTTTTCAGTTGATTTGCCTATAAAGTACATGAAGTAGAGAAATCACAGTCTTTCAGTGTAAAGGCTTCTGAAGAACTTATTTTCTAATGGTACCACACCTTCTTAGGAATGCACTGTCCTTTGGTATCCAGGGGCCAGCCCCTCAACAAAGAATTGTCCAGCCCCAAATGTCAACAGTACTGTGGTTGAGAAACCGTGATGTAGATCAACTATTTTGAAACACATATATTCCACATATATATATACATTTCATAAGTATATAGATAGATAAGTTCTACTATATAAAATAGAACTTCTAATTCATTTCCAATAAAGATCCCTGAACACACATAGAAGTGGAGCTTCTATCATGTAAAAACTGTTTAATGAATATGATTACGAAGTTGAAAAGATTTCTTAAAACAAAAGATACTAAAATTATTAATTCAGATAATAAGATGGAAGATATGTACAGCTGCAAACAATAATGACAAACTGCTATATAGTAATAGTCATGCTGTATGTGAACAATGTTTTCATGTTATTGTGCTGAATTTCCCAATAATCTGATCACAAGGAAAATGAGAACCACATATTTAGATAACCAAAGACCTACTGGTTCCATAACATTGGAACACCACCATTGCATATTCTGGGGAGCTGAAATTATGAAGTCCAATTTCTGTAAAATCAAGGAATCTTTGTAGGTAAAATTGATAACTCAGTAAGACAGTGGCATAGCTGATCCTACTGTTTTCTTTTTCAAGTAAAGAGAGAAAGTGGAACTGAGGTTATCATCCTGGTCCTTGCAACCATGACCCTGTGGGCCATCTGGTTACCAAGGATGGGGTTGTTAACCAGGGCTCGGTGCAACAGCTTTCTCAGGCCAGGACCCTTAAGAAGTGGCTGGCCCAGCTGAATTTTTCTTTTTCACTGTAACATGCCAAGTTTTTTTCTTAATTACAAATTTTGAGATGTTCATGAACTCCCATGGAAACAATGAGCAGGAAATTAAATAATAAGGAATCAGCAGCTGGGAATAAATTTTAACTTATTTACATTCAGAAACATGCATGACTGTAGATAAGTTATTTCCTCTCTTTGGCCCTTAATCTCCTCATAGATAAAATGAGAGAGGTGGATTAGATGCCTTACATGTGCATGCTAAGTCCTATGCATCACATGCTGACAGAATAAATTATATTTATTGTGATTTAGAAGTGATCAGGATGATCCCTCTTCCTCCTCACACTCTTCCTCTGCTTGATTTGAAAGAATTTGTTTAAAAACCAAGTAACTTTTATTTTTATGTTTTTATTGAAGTATAGTTGATGTATCAGTGCTGTGTTAGTTTTAGGTGTAGAGCAAAGTGAATTGATTCAGTTATACATATACATGTTTACAGTAGATACATGGATATCTACTCTTTTTCAGATGTTTTTCCATTAGAGGTTACTGCAAGATATTGAGTACAGTTCCTTGTGCTATATAATACGTCTTTGTTATTTATCTCTTATATACATAGTAGTGTGTATCTGTTAATTCCACATTCCCTAATTTATCCTCTTCCCTCCTTCCCCTTTGGTAACCACATTTGTTTTCTATATCTGCGAGTCTATTTCTATTTTGTAAATAGACTAGAGAGTTCCAGAAAAACATCTATTTCTGCTTTACTGACTATGCCAAAGTCTCTGACTGTGTGGATCACAATAAACTGTGGAAAATTCTGAAACAGATGGGAATACCAGACCACTTTACCTGCCTCCTGAAAAATCTGTATGCAGGTCAGGAAGCAACAGTTAGAACTGGATACGGAACAACAGACTGGTTACAAATAGGAAAAGGAGTACGTCAAGGCTGTATATTGTCACCCTGCTTATTTAACTTATATGCAGAGTATATCATGAGAATCACTGGGCTGGAAGAAGCACAAGCTGGAATCAAGATTGCCAGGAGAAATATCAATAACCTCAGATATGCAGATGACACCACCCTTATGGCAGAATGTGAAGAGGAACTAAAAAGCCTCTTGATGAAAGTGAAAGAGGAGAGTGAAAAAGTTGGCTTAAAGCTCAACATTCAGAAAACTAAGATCATGGCATCTGGTCCCATCACTTCATGGGAAATAGATGGGGAAACAGTGGAAACAGTGTCAGACTTCATTTTTTCGGGCTCCAAAATCACTGCAGATGGTGACTGTAGCCATGAAATTAAAAGATGCTTACTCCTTGGAAGGAAAGTTATGATCAACCTAGATGGCATATTCAAAAGCAGAGACATTACTTTGTCAACAAAGGTCTGTCTAGTCAAGGCTATGGTTTTTCCAGTGGTCATGTATGTGAGAGTTGGACTGTGAAGAAAGGTGAGCGCCGAAGAATTGACGCTTTTGAACTGTGGTGTTGGAGAAGACTCTTGAGAGTCCTGTGGACTGCAAGGAGATCCAACCAGTCCCTTCTAAAGGAGATCAGTCCTGGGTATTCTTTGGAAGGAATGATGCTAAAGCTGAAACTCCAGGACTATGGCCACCTCATGTGAAGAGTTGACTCACTGGAAAAGACTCTGATGCTGGGAGGGATTAGGGGCAGGAGGAGAAGGGGATGACAGAGGATTAGATGGCTGGATAGCATCACCGACTTGATGGACGTGAGTTTGAGTGAACTCCGGGAGTTGGTGATGGACAGGGAGGCCTGGCATGCTGCAGTTCATGGGGTTGCAAAGAGTCAGACACGACTGAGCGACTGAACTGAACTGAAATAGACTCATTTTGTAAATCTATTTATACAAATAAGTTCATTTGTATCATTTTTTAGATTCCATATATAAATGATACCATATTTGTCTTTGTCTGACTTATTCCACTTAGTATGATAGTCTTGAGATAAGGTTTTTAATAAAATGAACAATTTCTTTGGAAAAAGCAGGCTGACAGCACTAGGTTAGAGGAGCTCTTATCTTTGGGTCAAGTGCTAAAATCAAAATCAACAAAAATATGTAAAGAAAAAAAGCTGAGAGTTCATAAAACAAGGCCAGGGGTTGTGCCCCTATCTTATTTTACTCTGTTTATAGTCAAGGTTGCTCTTTTTCACAAGTGAGGGTTAAGAAAATTGCACTGAGGGTACTGTTCAATCCCTTTACCATGACTTGAGAATCACTTGAAGACCCTCTAAGTGGAGCCATGTTCATCACCCATCAGGGGAAGAGGCTGTGGGTCAGCAGAGAGGCACATTTAAGTTCTACCCGGAAGAGTTCTCTTCGCTTAGGTGTTTGTGTTTTCGCTTATAGCTGGGTTGATGTTGTTGCTTTATGAAGGTGTGTGTGTTTGGCATGGGGTTCAAATCCAAATCAGCAACTTCTGTTCATGGAATTCCAATCTGTATGTTTTTTCCCTGGGGAATTTTTTCCAACTCAACTGAAGTTCTAAGGAGATTTCAAAAAATGACCACCAAGTTCAAGAGGAAGGATGCTGTCATGTCTGCTGGAGGTGGCAGGGGTTCCTACTTGCATGTAAGGAAGTGTCCTGGCCAGTAATGGCCTCCCCTAGTCGCACCAGTGTGAGTACAGGAGGTGGGACATCCTTTGGGACATTCTTCGTGTTCAGGGCCCTGGGTTTGTTGCCCCACAGCTGAATTCCAGAGCCTTGGTTCTCATATCCTCATTGAGGTCTGGAGAGTTTCCTGGAGGAGTTCTTCCAGCAGAACAAAGGTTATTGCTTGTCCAGATGGTTTTTCTATCAGTCTCCAGACCAAATCAGTAAGGAAGCAACTCTTACTTTAAAAATTAATGAGGAAAATAAAGTTTGCCTTTCCTGGGAAAGGAATATAATAGGCAATTTATCATCCAACAATAAGGCCCAGGTAAATAAATGCCAGTCATGAGCCTATGACTCTTAAAGAACCAGGTCACGTGAACTCCATGCTCCAAGTAACCCCCAAACCAGGTGATTCCAGCTTTTTAGGCTCCTTTCCCAAAATCTGGTACATCAGCTTCCTGGAGCTGGCTGGAAGGAGCTGAGACTGTTGGAATTTGGCCTGGGTTTGTAAATCTTTAGCTAACTGGGGCCTATTTTCGTATTTCTTTAAAAATTTGGAAAGATAATGAGTATTATTTTAAATTACCATGGCAACGTTTTTGACTTCTCACTTTCCCTGTAGAAGACCTTGGTTTTCCGCACCATCTGTGGCACCTCTGTAGGTGAGCTGTGGAAGGTGGCCATGCCTTTAAAATAAGGTCTTATTGTTTGAGTCTCTCATCCTTGTTTTTCAACATGCTAATGTGCTCTGGCTATACTTTTGGAAACTGGCAGCCTTAGGGAGGAATTTGTGACCTGTATTATGATTTTTGCTGTGTTTGCCAGTCCTCCCCTGATTCCAGTCGAGTCAGTCCTGTTGGGTCTTGATGCTTATTCTTTTTTTGTTTACTCCACAGGGGATTTCATCACAGGGCCTCAGGGCATGGACTGCATATGATTTCTCTATATATGATGAGACTCAGCCTCAAAGTGGATTCCAAGTATTGGGCAATCTCTCTTTAACCGCCTTCCCAAATGGTACGTTTACTCTACTTTTTACCTGCGTTCAATGGTAGGTTTCACTTTCTTGCATATAAAGGAAGTTTATGGTGAATTTTTTAGCCCTGAATTGAGAATGATTGTGTGGAGGGCTGGAAAGTGACTTTCTGGGGAGAGTTTTTTTTTTTTTTTTCTTTTTTCAGGTCATTCTTTGATTTGCTTTCATCATGAAGAATCTAGTGTTGTGACCAACTTGAGAAGTAACCGCTGTAATTTAATGGTTGGGCTCAAGCACTATAGATTTGGTAGAATAAGGACTGTAAGCTGACTCTTGGGTTAGATCCATCTAAACTGGTTATCACAAAAGCTGGTATCTTTTTCTACTGTGACCTTCTCCTTCATGACAAACTACAACCAATCCACAGATCATAGCACCTGAAGATGGGGGATTTTTCTTTTACTCATAGGAACAGAACAGAGAGAACTTTTTATCATTCATCAACATCAAGTGTACTTTGGGAAGTCCCAGTTGGTATTTCTGGGCTCACAAAAACCAAGACTGGGCTAACTCCAAACCCCAAAGGATCTTGCAACAAGAATGCTTCAGCCTATTTGAAATACTTTCCAGGAATCTGAAGCGTGCCCTCAGTTCAGTTCGGTCTTCATTTCCTGAGTATGATGAAGGCATTAAGATTGATATTGTGGACTTAGCTGCCTGTCTTATTTTTCCTCTTCTATTCCTACTATTCCTTTTAGAGAGATTTAAGTCTTCTTATATGGCTTTGGAAACAATCATGAGCTCAGGTTACTTCTTCCTTTTAGCTCCAAAATGTAATACATATGAAATGTATCTTGCTTACGGCTCAATAATCAGTGAACTGGGGGAGATACAAGAGACTTGGAAACAGTAGGAAATGCACACCTACTGTCTACTTGGTGACACTGTGAAATACAAAAGCGAGGAATCATGTAGAAATAAATGGACTGCTCCCTGAAAAAAAAAAAGTGAATTCACAGGGTGAAAATTCCTAAAACATGTCAACAGTCGCTGTTCTGTTATTCTGCTGCTCCAAATTCCTCAGTGCTTCCCTGCTTCACTCAGGGGAAAAGCTACAGTCCTTACAGGGGCGTCAAGGCTCAAGGCTTCTGACCATGTTATGCCTTCTGACCTCAATTTCTTTTCTGGTTCATTCCTTGCTCTTCCTTGAACATCCTAGGCAGGTGCCTGCCTTACAGGCTGCGCCTTAGCTCTTCCCTCTGCCCCACTCACATAGTTCACTTCATGTCTCCTCCAAGGCTTTGCTAACATCTCACTGTCTCAAGGAGCCCCCACCACCTGACCAACCTATTTAATTCTGCATTATGTCTCCCTAACCTTCCTCAGGACTCCTGATTGCTCTACTCTGCTTCATTTTTTCCAAAGCATTTAGAAATACTGTGTAACATTTTTTAAAACGCTATTCTCTCACCCACTCAAGTATTAGCTCCATAAGGGCAGCAATTTTTGTCTACTTTGTTCAAGATAAATACAACATGCCTAGAATAGTGTCCTAGTACTGGGTACACAGAAGGTACTAAATATATTTTAGTTTTTATTTTACATTAAAAAAATTCCTAATATGAGATCATGTAGTATTTATCTTTCTCTGACTTATTTCACTTAGCATAACGCCCTCAGGGTCTATCTATGTGGTGGCAAATGGCAAAACTTCCTTCTTTTTTTTTAGTGGTTAAATAGCTTTCCCTTGTGTGGACACAGATACAGATATATGCACATTTTCTTTATCCATCCATCTGTGGATGGACAGTTAGGTTGCTTTCATACCTTAGCTACTATAAATAATGCTGCAATGAACATGAGTGTGCAGGTATTTCTTCTGCATAGTGATTTCACTTCTTTTGGCTATACAGCCAGAATTGGAATGCTGGACCATATAGTAGCTCTATTTTTAATTTTTTAGGAACAGCCATACTGTTTTCCATAGTGCCTATATCAGCCTTTTTTTTTTTTTTTTTAAAGAGATTCAGTTTCTTTATGCTATAGGTCTTTTACTTCAAAACAACCTCTCTGCTCCTCTAAGCTTTAGGGAAATTCAGAATTTCAGAGTTTTGTGCAGACACAGTCGCTTCAGATTGGGGTTACCCTTGTTAAAATAAAAAAGAAACAAGAAAACCTTCTTGCATTTCTCAAATGAATGCAAAACACATAGTAAATAGTGTTCTTAGTAGTGTGCCAAATAGAAAGATTTTTATAACTTTGAGCACACATGTCTCTAACGCAAAACCATCCGGTGGCTTCCCACCTTGCCCTTACAAGCTACAACTCTGACACTGACAGATCTGGGAGTCTGCATCTTGGCAACTTGATTAAGCCAGAATTAATTTTCACAGAATCCTCTTCCCTAAATGGTTCTCGGTCAGAGTTGGCCAGAGAGGAATCTGAGCAGGATCTGGAAGGCAGAACAAAAGTGGCCACTACTGGAGGTCTTTCCAGTCAAATACGGAGAAGGACAAATACAGATGAGTCTAGAAGACTCCAGGTGTTTCTCACTCTCCTCTGTCATACACCTAGCTTTTCTTGGCTACTGACTGACAGCCGCCCCAGGTCCAACTCCACATTCTCGTTTGTGGATACTCAGAGGTAGGGGATATGCATGGGCTATAGCCTCCTGAGGACTTCTTTGCTAGCTCTTCTCTGTAGTCCCATCCCAGCATCTGGACACACACCTGGATCCTAGCTCAGATCCCCTTGGCAGCTCCAACTTATTCCCTATACCAGGCTGGTTAGTGACTCTGCCCTGACAGACAATACTCCTTGCCAGACTTTTACTTACAGCTGCTCCCACAAGTGTGAAAAGTCTAATTCCTATAATAAAGCCCTTATTTCAAAGTTTTCATAGGGGTTCTGCTTTTCTGACTGAACTTTCACTAATACAATCAACAATACCCTAAGAGGTAGGATCACATCTGGGGCTTCCTCTACCTAGAACATTCTTTCTACACATGGTCACAGGGCCAGATCACTGTTCAAATGTCATCCTAGAATGTCAATCCTAAAGTAAGAGGGGGATCATCCTAGAATGTCAATCCTAAAGTAAGAGTGGCTCATCCCCCTCCACACACTTGGCTCTCTCTTTCTCCCTTACTTTGAGCTATTTTCCGCCATAATATTTATCATCAGTTGGCATGTTATTATTTACTTATTACCTGCCTTCTCACAAAGTCAAACTGGGAGTCTAGGAGTCCTTGGACAACAAAATAATCATATCCTTATTTTTACTGCCCTCTAACTGTGAAGAAAGCTGAGCGCCGAAGAATTGATGCTTTTGAACTGTGGTGTTGGAGAAGACTCTTGAGAGTCCCTTGGACTGCAAGGAGATCCAACCGGTCCATTCTGAAGGAGATCAACCCTGGGATTTCTTTGGAGGGAATGATGCTAAAGCTGAAACTCCAGTACTTTGGCCACCTCATGCGAAGAGTTGACTCACTGGAAAAGACTCTGATGCTGGGAGGGATTGGGGGCAGGAGGAAAAGGGGATGACCCAGGATGAGATGGCTGGATGGTATCACTGACTCGATGGACGTGAGTCTGAGTGAACTCCGGGAGTTGGTGATGGACAGGGAGGCCTGGCATGCTGCGATTCATGGGGTCGCAAAGAGTCAGACACGAGTGAGCGACTGAACTGAATTGAACTGAAACTTAACATTTCTTTCAATTATAAGTACAGACAGCAAACTGAATGTGTAGCAGTGCCTGTGACTTGTTAGCAGCAAGAAATTGCAGGATGTTTCCCATGACATTACAGTTGTTGACAATATCTTAAAATAGCATTTATGCCCACTACTTAGAAATTATGGTCGTCAATGGGCTTGCAGCTAGGTGGCATGTGATAGAGTCTTCCTGGATACAGATGCTCACAAAATGGTTGATTATAAAACAACTCTATGCTTGGCTGTCATCCAGCTACCAGTGAAACCATAGTTTCTTATGCTGGTGACTCGGACAGCTTCTCGCATTCTGGTATTTCTCGCTTACAGTGTTAATCAATATGTAGAAAGACTGACAAGCAAGACTAGCAAGCAAGACTATTGCTTGTTAAAAGAGTCTAAGAATACATAGTTCACACAAGAATTCTTAACTCTCTATAAGGTTGCATGGCCTTCTGTAATAAGGACAGGCATGCAGTCTAGGAATAAAGACCAGATAACTTCAAATACATGTGATGGTTGAATTAATTATCTCAGTTATTTAAAGTAGCCTACAGCTAAGAGAGTGTGCAGTAATAGAGGCCAAGTACAGCGCAAGTTACTGACTTTCAATATGATTGCTTTTCTTTGAATTCTGTGTATTTTTATTTTCTACATTTAAAAGGGCTTCCCTCATAGCTCAGTTGGTAAAGAGTCTGCCTGCAATGCAGGAGACCCGGGTTCTATTCCTGGTTGGGAAGATCACCTGGAGAAGGAAATGGCAACCCACTCCAGTATTCTTGCCTGGAGAATCCCATGCACAGAGGAGCCCGGCAGGTTACAGTCTACAAGAGTCAGGCATGACTGTGCAACTACATACACATTCTGAGAAAGGATCTCTAGACTTTACCAAACCACCATAGAATTTGTGGTGCAGGAAGAGATTAAAATCCTGAACTAGAATGTGTTACAAGAGGGTAGAGACTTTTTCTAACGGTTCGTTTCTTTTGCTCAGCAATCTACCATTTGGCAGGACTTGATTAATTTCAAGAATAAGCTAGGGCCAGACAGGACTCTATTATTTATATTCTTTTCTCACCTTGGCATCCACCCTTTCGCTTTTTCCCAGGGCCACCCTTCCCCGTATTCACTGCTGCTGCTGCTACTGCTGCTAAGACACTTCAGTCATGTCCGACTCTGTGCGACCCCATAGACAGCAGCCCACCAGGCTCCCCCATCCCTGGGATTCTCCAGGCAAGAACACTGGAGGGGGTTGCCACTTCGTGGCATATTCATGAAAGGAAGGCATCTCTTGGAAGTGACAGGAGACAATGTTCCTGAAGAGTCTACTGACAGGTAAAGGGCTTTCAGGACACAAAGACAAACCTTTAAAAAAAAAAAAAAAGCTTAAAATATCCTAACAACAAGAAAGAAATCCCGTAATAGCTCATACTTTGGGGATTTCCATATTGCTCTTTTTTTTTCCATGAAAGATACAGGACATTGTACTCAGAAATGGCACTTGCACTGTTTTAAGAACACTGACTCACTACGTCCTCTCATAAAGGTCTCAGGAATTCTGAGATGATGGATTTTTCTCTACTGAAAACCACTGGCCCTTGTGAGGCCCCCAATGCTCTACTATTTGGATAAGAAACTTGTGAACGTTTTGCATATTGAAAGAAAAAGCCATAGGAAAAAAGTAGTTTTAAAGTATTGTAGTTCACGTCAATGAATGCAACCAAGATGCACAAATCAATTCACACAGCCACAGTGGGATATAAGTGGAAACCCCACTGTCACTCCATCTGTGTGAAGACTTCCCAATGCACTTCCAAACCTGCTACCTCACGTGATCTTCCCAAAGTCCAGAAAAGATGGGCTGAACAGTTCCAAACATATGAAAAGGACCCAGTTTCTTAGGATGGGACAAAATTATAAAAAAGGGAATTTTCTAAAGAAAGCTATGCTAGATTTGATTAACATCTGATTGGCAGGGTTCTATTACCCAATTAATAGCTTTCCAAAGGCCTATTAAAAGATTTCTTATTTACTTATACATATTTCAAGGGGAGAGAACCAACATTTATTGATTTTTTTTTATTACTTCTAGGCAGAGTGCTTGTTGCTTGACAAACATTTCATTTGAATTTCCCAGCTACTTAAAGAGGTCAATATCAGGGGAACCAAAGCTCAGAGGGGTTAGGTGTTCTATGCACGGTCACACTCTTTCCATCCATCAGAACAGGCTGCTCCAGAGCTCACAGAATTTCCTAGACTTGAGCCATTTCACACTATCTTTACAGTTCTATTGTTTGCTTCATGTTGTTCTTTACATTGGCTTTGAAGATTAAATACATGCATTTAAAAAGGAAACTTTACATTGTTGCTGATAAATAGCACCACTTGTCACAGATTGAGGGTAATTGTAAAAAATAAATCAATGAGAACAGGACAATGCTGGCACATTTCATCCAACTGCAGTCATTAGTAAACGTTCTGAGCCCGAGGCTGACGCTCCTCAACCCGAAGCTAGCAACTGCTGGAGATGGATTAAAGCCATCATGACTGCATTACTTTGCTGGGTTGCCACAACAAAGTATCAAAGCCTGGAGGGATTAAACAACAGAAATTTATTTTCTCACAATTCTGGAGGCTGCGGGTCCAAGGTCAAGGTGTTGGCAGGTTCATTTCTTCTGACACCTGTCTTGGCTTCTACATGGTCTCCCCTCTGTACTTGTGTGTGTGCAAATCCCCTTCTTTTATAAGGACACCAGTCATATTGAATGAGGGCCCACCCTAAGGATCTCATTTAACTTATGTCTTTAATGACCCTATTTCCAAATTTAGTCACACTCTAAGATTACTGGGGGTTAGGACTTCAAATTATAAATCTTGGGAGGGACTCAATTCAGTCCATGTGTGCTATGGTTAGTCGCTCAGTCGTGTCCGACTCTGCAACCCCATGGACTGTAATTCACCAGGCTCCTCTGTCCATGGGGGTTCTCTAGGCAAGAATAATGGAGTGGGTTGCTGTGACCTCCTCCAGGTGAGGCTTCCTAACCCAGGGATTAAACCCAGATCTCCCGCATTGCAGGTGGATTCTTTACCATCTGAGCCACCAGGGAAGCCCAAGGATACTGGAGTGGGTAGCCTATTGCTTCTCCAGGGGATCTTCCCAACTCAGGAACTGAACCGGGATCTCCTGCATTGCAGGCGGATGCTTTACCAGCTGAGCTACCAGGGAAGCCTAAGTCAGTCCATAACAGCAGCAAAATGAGACATCCTCCTCGGAATAATAAGAAAAGTTGAACCAAAAGTGAAAGGGAAGAACTCTCTCATCACTTGATAAATATTATTTAACGCTATGACCCCAAACCATCCAAAGCTGTCTCTTAAACCACTGGTGACGCTTATCCTATGTTTTGGAGAACACGAATCATGGCTCTGTGATAGATATCTTTGTCACATGCTCTCAGCAGATCCCTTGGCTGTCAGGGTAGATGTCACTTGAAATTTTCTTAGGTTCCCCTGCATACTGCTGGCTTCTGAACTCAGCCTGGGGCTTTCTGTGGCCTATAAGAGTCTGCTTGACAAGCTCACAGGGGTGGCAGGCCAAGGTACAAGGAGTTAATTTTCCCAAGGAATAATCCTTTAATAGTTGATGAAAAAGTATTCCTGCTTCCTTATGATTTGCCAAGCCAATTTCAAGGGTTTTCTATACAGACCCTCAGAGTCTCCAGCAAAATGTAGCCCCAGTTGCCCAGGGCATCAACCCACTCATCAACCCACCTCTGATGACCTTCTACGCCTTCTTGGTCTCAGCCCTACTCCCTCACTGTGCTGTCCCCAGTAAAATAACTTCATCTAAATCCTTTTCTTAGGGTCTACTTTTAGGGAATACCATCAAAGAGTACATCTATGATTTTCATCTAAAAATGAATAAATAATATGAAACTTTATTTCTAGCTAATCCAACTAGAAATCCAGCTAATTCCAACTGTTACTTCCAGCTAATCAAGCCCAGTCCTGTATTACTCTCGCTCCTAGAACAATGAGGTGAATGTAGATGTAGAAACCAACATGGAAATACTATAAAATGACCTCTTAGATACTTTTCAATGACCAAAAATTTCTACAGTCCTAATTCAAGTCTTGATCATCCCCTTTGATGACTCAATCTCCCTCCTCCTGCTGGAAAATTGAAAGCTTTTAACTTGGCCTTACTATCCGCTGTAGGCATACTATGTATTGCTTTTCTTTTTGGCCTTCAGGCAATTTGGGGGATAATCTGTTGACATCTTATCTTTCTTCTGCAGACTGGACTCCTTGGAAGTGGATTTTCTGATGATAAATTTAAAAGAAAACCCTATCCCTAGAAGGGGAGAATAACCTAATTGCTCATTTTACTTAAAAATGAAGAAGTTTGCTGATGATGTGTAGATGTGACTTTGGAGAACAGTAAGAAAAAAATTCCATGCACACCTTTAGAACATTATCAGCAAAAGCTGTGTACCAAATGTATAGCTAGATCCACAAATAAGGCAATAAACCATATGGACACACTGAGGCTTCTGATTCTTACTAAGCTTTAAAAAAATATATGTCAACAGAAAAGCATAGAGAATGATGTATTGGGCGCCTACTTACCCACAGCAAAACTTAAAGAAAGCTTAATTTGAAATAGCCCTCTTTCTCTTTTTAAAGAAATGAAACATCACAAATATGCTTGAGACTCCCTAGTACCCCTATTTCTATCTCCCTCCTTCCCCAGATGGATTTTGTTTTTATCATTCCTAAGTCTGTTTTAATATTTTTATTATACATGCAATATTATAAACAACAGTATTATTTTACATATTTTAAAACTTTTCATAAGTGGATCATTCTGTGTGGATCATTTTACAACACGATTTTTTTTACTCATATTTTAGAAATTTATCCATGTTTACATGTCTAATTTAACTCACTTTATATTCCACTGTATGAACAAACCACATTTTGTTTTTCCATCTTCCAGCTGATAAACATTTAGATAGTTTCTAATGCTTTCATATAGCAAACAACACCTCTACAAATATTCCTGGATATGGTTCTTTGTGTATATGTGCCTAGAAATGGAAATGCTGCTTATTTACAATGGGTGGTTCAACTTTATTATACTCTCAGTAGCATGTATGAACTTTTTCTTTTCCCCACACTCTCACCCATATTTGATATTAACAGATTAAATTTTTGCCAATTTGTGGTCTGTGAATGATATTTCATTTTCATTTGTATTTTGCTAATTATTAGTGATGGGAAGGAATTATTTATGTAGTTTGGATGATAATCCTTTGTGGGTTTATATACACTGCAAATATTTTCTCTTAGTGGGTAAGTTTCTTTGCATCTTGCTTTTGGTGTCCTTAGATGAGGAGGAGTTATAAATTTTAATATAATCAATTTTTTTCTTCATAGTTAGTGATTTTTGTGTATTGTTTAGAAAATCCTTCTTTTGATTTCTCGTCTCAGGAAATTCCTGAGGTCATTCAGACATCCTCCTATTCTGAAAATTTTAGTTTCACCTACACAATTAGGTCTAAAATCCACCTGAAACTGGAATGGAGAATTCTGATGTAATTTTTCCTTTATAGATAACCGAATGTATCAGGGCCGCTTACTGAAAGCACTTCATTTCCCCACTGCTTTATCTGGCTACCTTATCCTAAGTCAAGCAGCATATGTACATGAGTATGTATCTCTTTATTCTCTAGTCTGTTTTGTTGGTATCCAACTATCCATGTACCAATTCCACAATATTTAACTGCCATAGCTTTATAATGTTAATATACCCCAGTATAAATATTTCCCTCTATATCTTACTCTATTCTTATTCATAATCTCCTTAGTTTTTTGTGGTCATTTCCTCCCATGCATGAATTTTAGAACCAGCTTGGCCAGTTCTATGAAAAGTGCCACATATTAAAATGGTAATTACAATTTTTTGAATGTATAGATTAATTTATACATAATTAATACTTTTTATGACATGGAGTCTTCCTATCCATAAACATATCCCCTTTTATTTTCATTCCTTTTCAATGTTTTAATAACTCTTTAATTTCTATTATATGGATGCTACATTTCTCAAATTATACCCAAACAAAGGATAATAGACCTCACCTCTTAATGGGAAGTGGTAAAGTTATGAATGAATATGTGGGACCATAAATATTGCCAAGGCCATTTTTGAAACTGCCCACAATCTTCCCTCTGGCTGCAGTAATTCAAATTCCTCTCATTAGACAGACAAAAAGAGGCTACCCTCTCCTCCCAGGTTTAATTCCATTATAGCTTTAAGTTCTAGCTTTTAGTCTAGGACCTTGCCATATAGATTATGATCACAGGCAATTGAGATTCCTCAAATAGAGCTTCTAGAAGAAGTTTCACTGATCTTAAGACTAGTGAATTGGAGAAACAATTTGGCTCAAACACACACACACACACACACACACACACACACACACACACGACATACAATGGTGGAAAAGGTACACAGTAAGTGCACAGACTCTTTTCTTAAAAAATGCAGCCGAGTTCCAAAGGCAAATGTCTAGGAACAGAGAGCACCCAAAGCAACGTACTACCTTTTATGAACTAGCCTTGGAAATTCACAGAATTACTTCCACTGCAATCGATTTGTTGAGGCACTCACAAGTCTGACCCCAGGAGAGGGAAAACAGACTCCACCTGTTGGTGGATGAGCAGTGGCAAGTTTCTGGAAGATCATGTGGGACAGGAATTATTGGTATGGCTCTTTCTGGAAAACACATTTTGCTATAATTACTACTTTATATGGAACTGCCAGGTAGGCTTCTTTAAAGGTGATATTTGAACATATAAAAGTACAGGAATGAGTCATGCGTATATTTGGAAAACAGTAGTGAAAACAAGTGCAAAGGCCCTGGGGCAGATTATGATTGATAGATCAGAAATAGTGTGCCTGAAGTCAGGTGAGCAAGGGGAAATAGTGGTTAAGTTCAGAGAATCGCCAACGGCCCATTATCCAGGGTCTTGTAGGCCATTATAAAGACTCTAATTCTTAATCCAAGACATAGAGAAGGGGGTGGTTGACAGAGGGGAGGCATTATCAGAATCATGTTTTAAAAGGATCACTCATCGAGGCTCAGTACCCAAGAGTCTGACTGTGAAGACCAGTCACCTAAAGATAAATAGGAATGGAGTTTATTGGTGCACACTCAGAGTACTCAATTACATTTGAGCCAAGAAGATGAGTGATAAATCTTAGGTTCTTGTAAATGTCTTTCTGAAATCTTTATTTGGTTTAACATTGAATTCGTACATTTTAGGCATACTAATAATACTTAGCGGGCTTCCCCGGTGGCTCAGGGTAAAGAATCTGCCTGCAATGCAGGAGACAACAATTAGATCCGTGGATCTGGATGATACCCTGTAGTAGGAAATGGCAACCCACCCCAATATTCTTGCCTGGGAAATCCCATGGACAGAGGAGCCCAGTAGGCTACAGTCCATGGGGTAGCAAGAGTTGGTATTACTTAGCAACTAAATACAACAATAATACTTAGCAGTTCAAGCAAGCATTTTCTCAAATTTGAAAACTGTTACATGTGTAGGGTGGCAAGTGTGCTAGAGACCTCTCTTTTGCTCTCCAGACCCACTACTCTCTTTACTCTGCTGTCTGCTCAGGAGCTGACCTATGTGGACTTGTGTAATAGCCTCTGATAACTCTGGGGTCCAGGGAGGTAGAGCCAGTGGAAATTTCCAGCAGGTGAAAAGGAAGGAGTGAGATTTGGCTGTTAATTTCTCTGGCCCCCTTTGAAAGTTCCTCAACTGTGTCTCGACAGAAAGTCCCTTAACTGTGTCTCAACAGAAAGTCACAGTGCTCTCAAGGGAGCTGTTCTATGCGACCGTCTCTTTTTTTCAGTTCCAGCAACCTCACCCTCCCTTTTAGGCCACGATAGCGACAACTTCACTCCAGATATGCCCCAGTTTCTGCACCATCCCCTGTGGTACCCTCCACCCACACCGCCTTAAGTAGACCCTTTGTAAATAAAAACTTACCAAATGATTTTATTTAGCATGTGTCATCTGTTCTGATTGGGACGCTGAGCTAACTCGGCAATATTTAACCTCTTAGAATTCAAACCTGAGTATCCATATATTTAATTTTTATCCATTTTTCTCCTCTATTTGTGCTTTCTTTTTTCCTCCTAGCCCTATGGCCTGTAAGTATGGAAATATGGAAAAAAAAAAAAACATATATAGAGTTTCAGGAGGTAGTTTGTTGTAACATTTAAGTTACACAATGTAACAAAAATAGATGTCCCCCTAAAAGGACCAGTTTGGGCACATACGTTTTCCTTGTACAAATGGGAGAGTTGTTCTTATGTCTTCTCCCCATTCCCCACACCAAACTAAACTATATCACCACCTTATGGACCTTTTATAAGGATGCTTGAGCAGAGGGCTAAAAGAAATGAGCCAGGTTCATATCTGAGAAAAAAAGTCAAAAAACAGGTACAAAAGCGCTTGTGTCAGAGACTAGCTTGGCACCCTAGGTTCGCAAATTTTAAACATCCTGAATCTCTCCTGAATCTCTCATCAGACAACATGAGCCTATTTTTTCACCTAGTATTTAGGCCATTACATCTTTCTCTTGGTTTGTTGGTCTTCCCACCTCCCTTTCTTCTTCTGGAGAAGAGCATTACAGAGAGGCTCAAAGGATCTCAACTTCAAGCACAGGGGGCATTTCTTTTTTTTCTTTTCCTTGTTTTTCTTTTTAAGAAAACTTTCATACAGCATCTTTTCACTTAATAAACTCCCTTGGACAAAGCCCAGTATTGGTTTGAGTAATTTCTTAGTCAATAACTGTTGAAGGACTGGCTAGATCTTTCCTGAAAGAGGCCAATTTAACATCTGGCTTAAAATAGCATTTGGCTTGCAGTCTCTGAGGCAGCCTCTTAATTCCCAACAAAAGACCTGGGACAACTGAGGAAAATGCAAAAAGTTAAAGAATAGAAAGACGATGGGAAAAGTTCTCCTGACAGAATTGGATAAACAAAAACCTATGCAAGAAACATCAAGCTTGGTGATATACTAGAGTGGATCAGAATAAGTGTGGGGATGGAGAAGGAAATGGCACCCCACTCCAGTACTCTTGCCTGGAGAATCCCATGGGTGGAGGAGGCTGGTAGGCTGCAGTCCATGGGGCCACAAACAGTCAGACACGACTGAGCAACTTCACTTACAGAGTCTCAGAGATCTTATTCCAGTCTTGCTATAAGAGAGCAATATTCCAGTTACTCTGGCTACATAGCAAATTTCCTAAAACTCAGTGGCATCAAAGAATGGTCATCATTTTTGTTGCTCACAATTTGTGTGGCTCAGGAATTCAGACAAGGCAGACTGAGAATAGTTCATCTCTGCTCTGCATGGTCTACAATCACAGGAGGAGGTCTGGGGCTGCCCTAATCTACAGTCCCATGCACCCAGTGTCTGGGGGTCGATGCTGGCTCTTGACTTAAGCCTCACTGCCCCATTAGCAAGAACATCATACAAGGCCTCTCCACGCAGCAGGGGTTTTGTTTTCATGAAATGGTGACTTGATTCTAAAAGGAAATGTCCCCAGAGAGAAAAAGAGCAGGGAAAAATTGTATTGCCTTTTATAACCTGGCCTTGAAAATCAGATAATGTCACTTCAATGCATTCTATTATCAAGACAGTTACAATGGTTCACTCAGTTCCAGGAGAGGAACACAGATTCCCCACTGCTTGATGGAAGAGTATCCATCCAATGGTTGTACTTGTACATGGTCTACATTATGGACATAGAGAAATTGCCTAATTGTCTACTTTTCTAGCCAGAGGAAAAGGCACCAAAATATTAACATTGGTTTTACTGGGTGATGAGTTAAAAGTGATTCTTGTTTTATTTTTTAAAAACCTTTTTGCAAATCTTCCATCATTTCATAATTTGAATGAGTTTTAGGGGAAAATATGACCTCTGGACACACAACAGCTGTGTTTCCCTGTCACTAAATGCTTCTGAGTGTCAATTACCAACACACTCTCACCAGCATTTCAACAGGAAAAAATGGGCTGAACCAACCTCTGGAGCTTTCTTTCCTCAAGAGCGGGAAGAGCTTGCTGATCTTCACTTGAATCCAAATCTACAGAATAACCACGATGGGGTGACTTAAAGAAGGATGAAGAGGTCAGCTTCGTGGCCTAGAGTGGGGTGACCCTAGTGACTGACCCCCAGTAAGACCCAAAGACCCTCTGGGTTTGCCTGATGACGTTTGCTGAAGAGCCCAGCGGATTTCCCAGTGATCCAGATCCCTGTGTTGTGAACATGACTTCTGAAATTTCAACAGAAACCTCTGTAGCCTACAAAAAAAATACAGGACTGTGGGGGTGGGGAGGTGTATGAAAGATCGCAGAGCAAAGCCTGGCTGCACCCCCACCCCTCCTCTTTATTTCGAACAGCACACCCAGAGGTCCTCAGGGAGGGCAAAGCACAATAAGAAAACACCTGTGAATTCCTTGCAGAACTCTCCCAATGGCTACATTCCACACTTCCCTCTTTTATAAAAGATTCCAGTTGCTCCATCTCTGACCCCAGGGCATGGAGAAATGGATGGAGATCTGGTGTGGTTTCTGTGCTCTTGGCTGTGTTCCCTGTACCAATTAATCACTGGACCCCAGTCTGACAGGCCCAGCTCTTTGCTTCTACTCATCCTCTGGCTGTTCTGGTGATTATTCCAAAGCCTACCCCAGATGCAAGAATTCCTCAAAGTTTTTTTTTCTTTCCCACTGCTCCATCTCACATGCTGGCTCCTGCACAGAGAGGGGCCTGTGTTCCCTCCCACACTGATGACTGTGGTCGGTTGGGAACCCTGAGCATCCCATAGGAGCTCGGGCTCTGTTACCCACTACTGCCATCTTGGGCATGTCACTTGACTTCCCTAAGCTTCCTTATCCTTTGAAAGAGGACAATAGTAACTACACCTTGCCATCTTCTAGGAGTCATTGTGATAATGATAATCTCACCAGGTATTAACCTTTTTGTTTTGTTTTTTTTTTTCCACAGATCCCATCTGCAGTCCAGGAAACCTACAAATCCCTTGTCTGGATTTTCTTTTTGATTTTAAATATAGTTTAAAATTTATAGTTAAGTTACAGTTAAGTTTCAGAGCTACAATATAGTGAGTGATTCACAATGTTGAAAGGTTATACTCCATTTATATTTATTATAAAATATCTGATATATTTCCCGAGCTGTACAACATATCCTGTGGCTTAGTTACTTTATACATGGTAGTCTGTACCTCTGAATCCCTTACTCCTATCTAGCCACCCCCTTCTTTCCTCTGCCCACTCGTAATCACTAGTTTGTTCTCTGTACCTGTGAGTATGCTTATTTTTTGTTATATTCACTGATTTATTTTTTTCTACATATAAGTGATATCATACACTATTTATTTTTCTCTGTCTGACTTATTTCATCAAGCACAATATCTCCCAAGTCCAACCATGTTGGTCCAAACAGCACATTTCCATTCCTTTTTATAGCTGACTAGTATTCCACTGTATATAAATACCACATCTTCTTTATCCATTCATCTGCCGATGGACACTTAAGTTGCTTCCATGTCTTGGCTATCATAAACAATGCTGCTATGAACTTGGAGTGCATGTATCTTTTCAAATTAGTGTTTTTGTTTTCTTCAGATATATACCCAGGAGTGGAATCAGAATTGTATTTCTACAGAATAGTGGATATAGAGATTAGACTGGTGGTTGCAAAGTAGAAAGAATGGATTGAGGGAAGGATGGAGTGGGAGATTGGCATTAGCAGATGTAAACTTTTATATACAGAATGGATAAATAACAAGGTCCTATTGCATAGCACAGAGAACTATATTCAATACCCTATGGTAAATCCTAATGGAAAATAACATCAAAAAAGAATGCATGTATATGTATAATGGAATTACTTTGCTGTACAGTGGAAATTAATAAAACTCTGTAAATCAACTAAACCTCAGTTGAAAAAGAATTGCATTTTTAAATGCATAAAATACCTAGGATTGTAAACAAAACCAATCATGTTGAAGTAAAATTATCAATGTATTAAATTGTATTAAATGCATTTTAATGTATTAAAATCAATCGATCTAGAAATAAGTGTGGGACTTCCCTGGTGATCCCACATGCCATCAGGCAGCTAAGCCTGTGTGCTGCAACTACTGAGCCCAGAAGGTACAACTACTGAAGCCCATGTGCCCTAGCGCCCATGCGCCAAAGCAAGAGAAGCCACCACAACGAGAAGCCCATGCATCCCAACTAGAGAATAGCCACCAATTGCTGCAACTAGAGAAAGTTCGGGCACAGCAACAAAGACGCAGCACAGCCAAATATTAATAAATAAGTAAATAAAAGAAAAAAATGTGTTTCCATAACACATTAAATGAGAAGACTAAGCAGTGGGTCTAAAGACCACTGTGATTTCAGACTAGTGATAAGACCAGGTATGTTCAGATATGTGCAACAGTGTTCTTGCCCGGAGAATCCCAGGGACGACGGAGCCTGGTGGGCTGCCAGCTACGGGGTTGCACAGAGTCAGACACAACTAAAGTGAATTAGCAGCAGCAGCAGTGATGCAATATAAACATATCTGTCATTTCATCTGGTGATCAAGTCACAAGTACCTTTGAGATAACAGTTTGTTACCTGGATTCAAAATGGAAGAAAATACTGAATTTTAGTAAGAGATAAGTAAAACGACAACAACAACAAAAAATGAACTTTTCCCATTCAAAGTTCATAGTCCCACCCAAAATCTATTTACGTATTCTGTGAGTCCATGGGCTTCAGATCAGAAAAATAAGATAAATATAAATGAGATATGTATGTGAAAATGCACACCAGATTCAAGTCTCCTTGAATCTTTAGACTTCTTCCCTTTTGGTTGAAGAATTTCAACCAAATTTCAACCTTGAAGAATTTTTCAGTAGTTGGTTGGGGGAGAATGATCCTTAAGACACAGCTCGTTAATATCCACCTAAGGACTGAGGAATCATGTCTCAGAGTTAGTCCATTATAAACTTTATGCTCGGGTTAAGTAAGTATGTCTCCAGCTACAGTTTCTAGCTCATTCACACTGCCTGAGTGGTGGAGAGGGTAGGCAGTGTGTACATGGTAAAGACAGAGCCTCCGAGGACCTGTCTGAGCCCTATTAAATTAGAGGTGGGCCCAAGTGACTTTCCTTTTCTCTTTTTTTTTCTTTTCAAACACCTTCTGGATGATTCTAAGGCACATCCAAGTCTCAAAACCTCCCGATTAAGGGGCATTGCATCTATTATTATCAATCTTGGGGCTTCCCTTGTGGCTCAGCTGGTAAAGAATTTGCCTGCAATGCGGGAGACCTGGGTTTGATCCCTGGGTTGGGAAGATCCCCTGGAGAAGGGAAAGGCTACTTATCCCAGTATTCTGGCCTGGAGAATTCCATGGACTCTACAGACCATGGGGTCACAAAGAGTCGGACACAACTGAACCACTTTTATCTATCTATTGATCTATTATCAATCTTGTTTGAAGAAGCAGAGCTGTTATCTGGGCAGCACAGAGGATGGGCAGATGATTTTCTGAAAATTTCTCAGCTTGATTATCACCTGAAAGTGAAAGCTGCTCAGTTGTGTCTGAGTCTTTGCGACCCCATGGACTATACAATCCATGAAATTCTTCAGGCCAGAATATTGGAGTGGGTAGCCTTCCTCTTCTCCAGGGGATCTTCCCAAGCCAGGGATTGAACCCAGGTCTCCCACACTGAAGGCAGATTCTTTACCAGCTGAGCCACCAGGGAAGCTTTGAACACACATCAAATAAACCAGAATCCATGCTCTAAAGTGTCCTTGTAATCTTCTCCTCAACATCTACCCCAGTTAGGATGGCAGGAAAAAGAAAAACATCTCCACTTAAGATGGAATCCAAATTTCACTGTCAGCATGATCTGCACAGACCCTTCTAAGACTCAAAAAAAAAAAAAAAAGAAATCCTCATATTTAAGTAAGCAAATCACCACCAGCTTATGTCTAGCATCCTACTATGGAGATATGTCACATGTTCAGTATTGGTTGGAGGAAAGCAAAGAGTGGAAGGAAGGCAGATCTCACCACAAGAAGCCTCCACCCAGTTTGGTGACCTTTTTCCCAGACACAAAGAGCCCAATTCAGGAACTTTTTTTCACAAATCAGGTACTCAGAGCTTCCTGATGTTTTCCTGATCTCAGAAACAGGGCAGGTGGAGCAGAAAAGAGCATTAAAGGTAGTACCTTCCGTTAGAAGAAGCTGCCCTGGCTCACTCTGAGAAAGTATTTCTTTCTCTACTCAAGAGGTTGATGGGAGGGGAAGAGACTTTTCTCCTTCTAGAGAAAGATGGAGACAGAAGAGAGGCATGACTGATCTCCCTCAGTAGGAACTGATGATTTGAGAAGATACTTCCCCCTGCAGAAGATGTGGGGGAAACTGAAAGTGTATGGGGGCAGAGGGGACAAGCAAAAATGCTACAAAGTATTTTTTTCAGGTACTCCTTTCCTGATGATTTCAGCAAGCTTCTAGGAGGAATATTTGAGACCTTTTCCATATGGCATAAACAATGATAGAACCATTTCAAAGCTTTCCTTGGTGCAGACATTTGCAGGCTCTGAGCCCCCTACCCCACCCCAGCTGCCAGGGATTTTGAGCACTGTGGGCAAACAGCCTGGAGGGGTGTGAGGGGAGCACTCTCGGGCATCGGATGCTGTGCCAAGCACTGTTTCCACCCCCTCCCCCCAATATACACACAGCGGCATTGTGCCTTCTACTTTGAGACCGTCCTGTTGTACAAAGAGAAGCTAGCTAACTTTCTGCAGGGAGAAAGGACTCCATGTCTCCCATTTCCCTAATCCAGGTAAGCCCAGGCTCCTTTCTCTGGTTCCTTCTGGGGCACACATGCTAAGCACTTGGTTCTCCCAGTGGCCTCTCCTGCCTGCTTTGCGCACCTTTGGAGGAGAAACAGAGTCTAAATCAGAGGGCAGAAACTTTGGCCTGAGGGCCGCACCCTGCTGCTGCCTATTTTTGTGAGTCGTTTTACTGGCGCACAGCCGCACCCATTTACTTCTGTATCCTCTATGGCTGCTTTCTAGTGACAAAGGTAGACGTGAGTAACGGTGATGGAGAATTTTCAGTCTACTAAGGAATGCATCTGGCCCTTCACAGATAAAGGTTTCTAACACTTGGCTGACGTAATGGAGATGCGGGTCAGAACAGCTGAGAAACGGGATTCAAAGAGTTGAAGGAGGACATCTACATTTCTGATCATGAGAGCAGAAAAGCAAGAGAAATAACTCATTCTTTGCAATACAATAAGTAATACGTGCCGAACACTTTTCATGTGCCTAAACAGCGTGGCAAGTACTTTACACACATTTTGTCTTCTCAGCTCTGTGAGGGAGGTACTATTATTACAGAACAGAAAGCTGAGGCCTGGAGACACTGTGTCACTTGCTGTGGACATCCAGCCAGTAAGTGGTAGAGTGGGAATTGGAACCCAGGGTGATTCAGAGCCCACAGTTTTGACAATATGGTTGTCCTACTGTCTGGGTCCACGTCATAGAGAGCACTGGAATGGTTGCATCATTTGCCCAAGTCTATGGTGCCCAATGGTAAGAAATCTCAGTTGACTTCACAAGCAGTTACTCTTCACTATAATGTTCCTCTCTCAGGAACTAAAACACAATGAGACTCCTTTGAGACTCTTCGAGTCCCTTCACAGTTGTCTAATTTTTTCCCAGATCTTTCCGGTTAAAGCAAGACTTCAATATTTGAAAAAAAATGCTGTGCACTGATTTCTCTCTTTGTACAGATGGACATTTACCTAAGGAAGTATTTCAGGCAGATCCTGGATTCCAAAGACTGTTGTTTTACGGTACTGGGCATGAAAAGTTAAAAGAAAGGAAAACTAACCTTCAAGAGTCAAGTGAAAGCAAAATAGTGCTTAATTCACAATCTGCTTGCATGGATGGAGGAGTTCAGATACACAAGACATTTAGCTCAGGGTTGGCTACAGGCATGGTGGTTCTGTGTTCAGCTTTTCTTTAACAAAGAAGTTAGACATCTTCATATCCCAGCATCAATAATGACATGTAAGAGTTAAGTCCTGAGCCCTGACCAGGTGCCAATTCTGTACAAGAAGCTGCCTCAGTGGCCCCTAGAGTGAAGGGTGGAGAGTAAAGCTTCTGATTCATATTTATTTTGAATCTCATTCTGTTAAATTATTCTTGGTTCATGCTTTTTAATGATGATTCAGTAAATCATGGACATAATTAATAAGCAGATGTCTAACAATTTGTAAATGAAGGGGCCTGTGGACAAAACATTATTTTACATTCCACATCTCAGCATGTGAAAAGCAATCGACTCTCAGGAGTCACAGACTGGGATATCATGGGGCCACGGACTGAGCAGAGAGCTCACACCCCATCTAAAGAAGGCAGCTGCTGCACAGCTCTGCCCACCCAATTTCCCGCCAAGTGTTACCATGCAGAAGTGACCCAGCTTGGCCCAACCTTTATACTTTTCAAGAGAAGCCAAAAAGTCAAATTTTATGTGTAATCTTGCCATCTGTATGTGAAATCTTGCTATACTTGAGTAGAGGAAACTTTTAAAAGCAACAATGCACTGGCCAAAATATCTCTCCATCTGTTAGCCAGATCTGACCCATGGACCGCCAGTTGGTAACCTCTACCCTGAATGTTAGATCCAAAAATTGCTGTGGTTGAATAAATTTGCGAAATGCAATAGAAAATGGTTCTTCTTAGATATTCTTAATGCAAGTCAGTATATTAAATGCCCTGAAAAGCAGTTCAAGAATAGAAGCTGTTTTTAGCTTTGTTGAAACCACTGCTCCTCCAGATCATCTGCCTCTTTGCTCCTACATCACAATAGCCTGCAGGAGTGTGGTTGCAGTGTGTGCAGGCCAGCGGTGCACAGTCTCACTTACTCTTGCCAGGAACTGCTTTTACTCCTATACTGTACACGAAAGCAAGTGAAGCTCTGGAAGGTTAAGAAAATTATTTAGGGTCATTACTGAGAGAGAGATTCCTGATTTTAGAGCTGAAACTGTGTCTACTACATTTCACAACTAAAGTCCCCCTGACACTCCCACCCCCACCCTCCTCACCCCGGCCAAGAGCCTGTGGACTTGTTTTTCCCATGATCAGTATAATAACAATTCCAGAATTCAGGGTCTATTCTTTGGTACGATTAAGAAGAAAGTCCATATTCTACAGAAATATTTCAAATGGCCCCAGCTCTGTAAGCCACACAGGCCCAGAGGTGTCATGTTATGGCCAGGTGCTCTGAGCAACATCTCCTCCCCTGGGGAGACTTTGTGGATCCTGCCCTCCACACCCTGCCCTGCCCTGGGTGTTCTGAAATAGCTCCTCTGGCCTCCCCCCATCTCCTCCCTCCCTCCCTGAACTTCATCACCTTTCTTCCCACCCACAGCCAGCCCTGGTTTCATTGGCCTCAGTCAGTTCCCTCTGCAGACACCCAAGTGAGAGCCAGAGGGAGGGGTCGGTCAAGGTCGGGGATGGACAAGGAGGAGGTCTGGGAGGGCCAGCTCTGTGGCACAGGGGTCTGAATACAGCCTGGGGTAAGGTCAGGCTGAGAAGGGTGAGGAAGGCCTGGATCGTGGCCTGGCTCCTCTCACACCATTTGGACACCAGATGCAGAGTGAAGGCTGCCATTTGGACAGCCTTGAGCCAAATTCCATTCCCAGGAGTGAGACATCCCTCCCTACTATGTCTTAAAGGTCCCCACAGAGGATCCTTCATGTCAAAAGGGGTATCCACCCCTCCCTTGGCAATCACTCCCAAGATTAGCTAACCAGCCATGATGGAGAAAGTTCATCCTCAGCTTGCATAGAAACTCTTCCTGCTGTATTTCTTTTCAGTGTCTCTCCAGAGGCCCCGAGGGACACGAGTTCTACCTTCCACATATTAACCTTTGATAAACAGAGAAGAGCAGCTAAAAGCATCAGGCAGAACTCACTTTGAGTCTCAGAGCATTAACTAGCTGTGTGTCCTTGGGCAAGTTACTTAACATCTCTGTACCTCAGCTTCTTCATCTATGAAATGGGGTAAAAACACGGTACCCCCAAGATAAATGAAAGCATACATCCACACAAAAACATGCACATGACTATCCAGAGCAAAATTCTTAATAACAGCCCCAAAGCAGAAACAGCCCAAATGTCTATCAACTGATGAATAGATAAACAAAACATGGTACATTAATCAATGGAATACTATTCAGACATAAAAGGAATATGGTAGAGATACATGCTCCAATGTGGACAAACTTTGAAAACATTATGCTCAATGAAAAAAGTCAGTCACAAAAGACCATATATGATGATTCTTAAGAAATGGCCAGAAAATGAAGAACTATAGAGACAAAAAGTAGATTGGTGGTTGCCTAGGGCTAGTGGAAGTGGGGAATGGGGAGTGACTTCTAATGGGTATAGAGGTTTTGGGGGAGATGGTGAAGATATCCTAACATTGACTGTGGTTATGGTTGCAAACTCTGAATATACTAAAAACCACTGAGTTATACTTTGAGTGAGTGAATTGTATGGTATGTGAATTAAAATACTGCACATGCATGTAGGCATGCTAAGTCCCTTCAGTTGTGTCCGACTCTTTGCAACCCCATGGACTCTGGCCCACCAGGCTCCTCTGTCCATGGGATTCTCCAGGCAAGAATACTGGAGTGGGTTGCCATTTCCTTGTATATTATATGGTTATTATAAAAATTAAGTCATATAATGCCTGTAAAGTGTTTAGCACACTGCAAGGTGGTGCAGGGGTAAAGAATCCACTTGCCAATGCAGGAGATCCAAGAGACTTTGGTTTTGTCCCTGGGTCCAGGAGGATCCCCTGCAGAAGGAAATGGCAACCCACTCCAGTATCCTTGCTTAGAAAATTCCATGGACAGAGAGGCCTGGTGGGCTACAGTCCATGGAGTCTCAAAGATTTGGACATAGCTTAGTGACTGAGGATGTAAGTACTGGTAAACAATCAATAAATATTATTTTTAATTATAATAATAATGCCAACAATTATATATTTATATTTATATAATGTTATAGTATATAATAACTATGATACAGAATGTATATGCAACTGTGTTAAATATAAATTATCTTAAAATAATTACAAAATAATTATTATTTTACCCTGTCTCCTCTTCCTCTCAAACTTTTCTGATCTTGGAATGATTATCCAGTCTATAGCTATATGGCACTGACCATGCCTGATCTCATTTGGACGGTCCTCCAATTTTATTTTTTTTATTCATTTCAGTTCAGCTGCTCAGTTGTGTCTGACTGTTTGTGACCCCATGGACTGTAGCACACAGGCCTCCCTGTCCATCACCAACTCCCAGAGCTTGCTCAAACTCATGTCCATCGAGTCCATGATCCCATCCAACAATCTCATCCTCTGTCGTCCCCTTCTCTTCCTACCCTCAAGCTTCCCCAGCATCAGGGTCTTTTCCAATGAATTAGTTCTTTGCATCAGTTGGCCAAAGTATTGGAGTTTCAGCTTCAACATCAGTCCTTCCAATGAATACTTAGGACTGATTTCCTTTAAGACTGACTGGTCTGATCTCCTTGCAGTCCAAGGGACTCTCAAGAGTCTTCTCCAACACCACAGTTCAAAAGCATTAATTCTTCGGTGCTCAGCTTTCTTTAGAGTCCAACTCTCACATCTATACATGACTAGTGGAAAAACCATAGCTTTGACTAGATGGACCTTTGTTGGCAAAGTAATGTCTCTGCTTTTCAATATTCTATCTAGTTTGGTCATAGCTTTTCTTCCAAGGAGCAAGCATCTTTTAATTTCATGGCTGCAGTCACCATCTGCAGTGATTCTAGAGCCCAAGAAAATAAAGTCTGTTACTGTTGCCATTGTTTCCCCATCTATTTGCCATGAAGTGATGGGATGGGATGCCATGATCTTTGTTATTTGAATGCTGAGTTTTAAAAGCCAGCTTTTTGACTCTTCTCTTTCACTTTCATCAAGAGGCTCTTTAGTTCTTCTTCACTTTTACATTACTAAAATTATTTTTTAACATTTTGAATATTGCCATGTTACATGTTAATATATATATATATGTGCCATAGCATACTATAATAACTACCACAACGTATAACACATCTATAAGATTACTATATATTATACATATAAGAATACATATATCATTGTATATGATGTACATATTACATTGTACATGAGATATAATTATTATGAAAGATTATATTATTAGTAGTATTCACCCTGTGACTTTTCTTCCTCTTTAACCTTTCTGAATTTGGGCTGGTTTCTCTAGTTCTTTGAACGTTTCCTGGCTCCTCATATATTTGGAAAGAAAATAGCTCTGAGTTTGGAGAAATTAAATTACAATCATGACTCTAATTCAACTGCTTTGTGTAGCTGTAGCCAGAAAACAGAAAAAACTGCCCTGGAGTTTTGCACCCCCCGCTGGGGCCTGGGAGAGTTGAGGAGAGTGCGGCAGAGCAAGGGAGACCCTTGGGTATCCTGCTGGTCCTGCAAGGCGGCCCACAAAGGGCTCTTTCCTTCTAGCCCCTGTGCCCTTTGTAAAGGGATCTCAGAGTCCAGGCTGTGCTCTCCTGGCAGAGGAGATGGGCCCAAAGTGCTAGCACACAGGTGTCCTGCACTCACAAAAATGCAAACCAGAGTTCCAGTCTGAGCTGATAACAAAGACATCGTTGAAGCTGGGGGTCTGCCTTCCAGGGCCAAGCAGGGGACCGGATATTTCTCCCCAGGAGGCGTTCACTGCCCGCCTTCCCCACTGAGAGCTCAGCAACCACTGGGTCATGGGTGAACGCAGGACTTCTGACAAATCCCAGCTGGACCCAGTTGCTGCAACTTCAGAGCTGTTTCTCTAAGTCGGGGAGGAGGGAGCCAGCAACAGCACCTCCTCCCCCAGCCCCAGAGTGTGGTTTCCAGAAACAGAAGCACAATGGTACTCTCCTGGAGAACTGTTAGCTGGACCTGAAACTACCCTGTCCTCTCGATTTCCCTTGAGCTCTGCTTACTAGAAACCTGAATAAGAACGGCTTTCCATACTAACTGGACAAACTTCCCTGTTCATCTATCATATCAACTAATTGGGGCCAAAAAAAATTTGCAGCTATTTTTGGGGTCCTTGGAAGTTCTGCCTGACTTCATAACAACTTTCTTCTTATCAAATCAATCTGTCTATACACACATATATTTAAAAGTGCTTTTGAAGGGAAAGGAAAAATAGTTATGAAACCTTTTTTCCTCAGAAAGACTGCTAGAAGCAAAATCCTTTACAGCAGGGGTCACCAACCTCTGGGATCTAATGCCTGATGACCTGAAGTGGAACTGATGTAATAATAACAGAAATAAAGTACATAATAAATGTCATGCACTTAAATCATTCTGAAATCATCCTCTGTCCCAGGTCAGTGGAAAAATTATCTTCCGTGAAACCGGTTCCTGGTGCCAAAAATATTGGGGACCATTGCTTTAGTGGAAAAGGCCTGGCAAATTGGAATCACGAAGTATCCAAGCTGGATTATGCACTATAATGAGTGCCAGGGGTAACTCATGTGGCTTCCCTATGTGGGTGAGGAAAAGGCAGACATAACCAGGTCCTGGAGTACTGGGCATAGGGCTGATGAGCGGATGGCAGGGCTGCACTTGTGGAAGGCACAGTCTGCCCAGTCATTCATGGGAGATCTGATATGATTCATTCTTCCTTTTTCTACTACCCCCACTTAATTCTACGAACAGAGGGTCAGAGACAAACTGTCACATAACCAGACAGTCACAAAGCTCTTCTTGATGAATTAACAGCTCTCTCTGACGGTACCTCTTCAACCCAACAAGGAGTCATGGTGTCCAAATGCCTCCCAGACAGTAGCATCTATAGGCACCTTGCAGTGTTTTGTAAACCCTTGAGAGGATGGCCCTGGAGGGAATCATTTCAACATTCTTCATGTAACATGTATAGTTTTAAAAAGAAGAGAAGTAAAAGGACTGGACAAAACTAAGGAGAAATTTAATAAAGTTTAGAAAGAAAGAAAGACTGCAAATATTGTGATCTAGACATATAGTGTCTTCCCTCATAGCTCAGTTGTAGTGCCTTCCCTTGCAGCTTAGTCGGTAAAGAATCTGGCTGCAATGCAGGAGACCCAGGTTCAATTCCTGAGTCAGGAAGATCTCCTGGAGAAGGAAATGGCAACTCACTCCAGTATTCCTCCAGGGAGAATTCCATGGACACAGGAGCCTGGCAGGTTACAGTCTATGGGGTTGCAAGAGTCGGACACTACTGAGCGACTAAGCACACACACAGACATATAGTGAATGTGAATTCAGTCCTTATATTTGGTGTTTCTGAAACATCACATTTCTTTATATAACTAAGCCAATTTATTTTTGATTTTGAGCCTTATCCTGCCATGCTGGTGGGAATCTTAATCTCAGTCATTGTGGAGATTCCTCATTCTTGATTTCTAGTGTTTAACTCTGTGCCAGAAGTGGTGTAATGGGGGTGGCCGTCTGGTTGTCAGACCAAGGAGGTGGTCTGGGGGATACCACTGCCACCATCCACACGGGTTGGTTCTAAAGCTTGTGGCTGCTTCAGCATGAGGCTTGGGAAATAAGGCTCATTTGCTAGACTGCCTGAGATGCTGCATTGAGCCATTTTTCTCTGGCATTCTGCCATTTCTTCAGGGGACTTCCAGGAAGGTGGACCCTGGTCTCTGTTCCTGCTGGCCCATGGCATTCTTCCCTTCATGCCTCTCCAAGCCCATCCTTAACCCCTGCCCTCTTTGCCTCTGCCCTCATGAAGACAGGCTCTCTCTGCTTTCTGCCTTCCCACAAAACTCTGTTGGATGCTCAGAGGCCCAGAACCTGCTACTTGCTTAAATGAGGGAAAGAGTAAAGGAAAAATGTATATTTATAGAACAAAATGAATATGTTAAACTACTCTCCAGTCCCAAAAATGGAGGATCTTGCTCCCAGATGAAACTCTGAAATTATTCACCCTAAACCTTTATTCTGCAAAGCAAGACACAACGCTTTCCAGGTGGCACAGTGGTTAAAAAAATTCGCCTGCCAGTGCAAGAGACACAGGAGACTCAGGCTCAGTCCCTGGGCTGGAAAGATCCTCTGTAGGAGGAAATGACAACCCACACCAGTATTCCTGCCTGAAAAATTCCATGGACAGAAGAGTCTGGCAGGCTACATACAGTCCATGGGGCCACAAAGAGCAGGACACAACATGCAAGCCCCTTATTTTGCAAAGCAGGGCACAGTGCTGAGAGGGAAAGATGACTGAGCTGGCCACATACGACACAGGACATACAAGGGGAAATTTCACATGAATCAGGTAACACTTTAACTGTGTTTCAGTACCTCATACTTTAACAAATTCTAGGAAAAAGTTCGCTTTGAAGCTAAAAATTCCTTTTGTCCAGTGAATTAACATCCCTAATTTTCACTTTAAGGGCTTGTATTTAGATACAGAGGGTTTTCTTAAGTTTACCTGTGTTGTAAAGATTTATTTTTTGTTGGCTATTGCACACTCTTTGAAATAATTTTCTTCAATAATGTAGCCATAAAGAAGAATTTATGTCCCACTAATTTGTACACGCAAAATACTGATACAGGTCTCCTTGGGAAGTTTTATTTAGTGGTTTCACCAGCCAGATGCCAGCATCTCTCAGTAATAAGACAAAATACCCTGTATACTTCATTCCTGTTAGGGACCAAACGACGGGCTCTAGGACCTGAGTCATGTTTACCAAAAAGAGACAGGACATGCACTCATCCTGCCTGGCCAATCATGTAACGCCAGCTACTCCTGTAACTGAGACAAACAACTGCCTGTATATAAGCCACCATACTCCTTTGTTCGGGGCTCTTGTCGGATTCCGCTGTGCCGGATGAGACTTGGGCCCTAGCGTGCTAGAAATAAACTCCCTTCTTGCCTTTGCATTACTGTGGTGGACTTGCTCTCTCGGTCGGTTCGGAGATATGGGCTCGGTGCATAACAATTCCCTGTCCTTGTTTGGCATTTAATATCTGAATATTCTTTGATGAGGCCCATTTGATTCACTTACACACTGGTGAACTGAATGGGAAACGTGAACTTGACTGATGCTTGCAGTGGCAATCAGCTTAGGAATTGAGTGTGCTCTTGCTTTGAAGCCAAGATGGAATCTAAGCTTGTGCCACAAGAGGACTGAGAGATGGTGTGAAGATCATTAAATAACTTCAGATGGACACCTGTCCATTTGTCTTAAGAAATGGGAATGATTCCATAGTAGGGCTTCTGAAGACAAGGGAAGGGGGAGAGTGGTAAGAACAAGCTCACAGATCTTTCTTCATGCCCACAGCTGGACTTGTGAGAACCAAGGCAAATTCCAGGCAAGGAACTTATTTTGTAGCTATGGATACTTCTAGTGGGCTTAGAAGTATAGAAAGTAGCTTTTTCCTGAGAATTAGATATAATGGATTCCAATTTTTTATTTGGCATTTGATTCAGTCAGGTACTGGTAAAAGTATTTCCTGCTCATCATTCACAATCATCCTATGAAACAGGCACCGGTACTATCCCCATTACACAGATGAGGAAGCTAAGCACAAAGATTTTCAGGTCACAGAGCCAAGCCATCATCTGAGTGCATGTCTCTCTGATTACCCAGACAGCAGCAGCTTTAACCACCATGCTAGATTACCTCCCACTGGATGTACTGAGTCCCTCAGGATGAGAGGATAACTGCACATTATACCCTGCAGGTTAGAACATATCTGGAGGAAAAATTCAGTAGATGATAGACAGGATGTGAATTTGATACAATGTGGCCTTCTTGGAGGTCAGACTTAACCACCTGTGCCAGTTTGCTTGGAGCATTGGAAAAGTGTTTCTCAACCCTAAGTAGTAACAGCTTAAATCTTAAAAAAACACCTCCCAGGAGTTCTTTTAATGAAGTCCAACATCGACGTAATGAGATGATGTCCAGAAAAAGAATGGAGGAAAATTACAATTTGTGCAGAGAATGGAAAAAAGCATACAGATAATGTCTACCTGGCAGACATAAGGACATCACAGCTACCTGGTATAAAAATCAACATAAGCCATGGAAACCCATCCTTTCATTTCCTCATTCATTATTTGATTTGATAATTCTTTACTGAGCACCTCTGCTGTGCTCAATACCAGAAGAGATAGTAGAGTGTGGCAACTAGCAGGATGGACTCAAGCCAGGCTGCATGGTTAGAAACAGCTCTGCAACTATTATCTCCGTGATCTTTAGCATAATACCGAACCTTTCAGTACCTTAGGGACAACTTTCCCTCTCTCAAGTGCCTAAGTCATACTGAAGATTAAATGAGTTAATATTCAATAAGTTTGTACATGTAAAGTGTTTAGAAGGGAGCATGGCCCACTGTCAACACTATTTAAAACTTTATTATGAGATAGTAGAAAATTTTCCCAGTGGCTGAGGTCAAAATGTTAGGAGTATCTTTCATGTTCCTCTTCCCCTTTATCCCTCTCTCCCATAATCTATAAACAAGTCCATAGATTTCTCTCTCCTCAATCCATCTACTCTTCTTAGTCTCTAACAGTAACTAGACTAGGCCACCATCCTTTCTTTCTTGGACCACTGCAATGGCCATGCCTTTGCCTCTGTATAATCCATTTTCCACAGTAATCAGAAAGATCTTAGCAGAACACACAACATGCCACTGTGTCTCTTTAAGCCCTACCATTGGTTTCTCACTGTAGCCAGAAGAGAATCCAAAATTCTCACCAAGTTTTAGGTGAAGAGTTGCCAGATAAAAAGCAAGACTCTCAGTTAAATTTGAATTTCAGGAAATAGTATATTTAGTATAAGCATATCCCAAATATTGCATGATATACTAAAAGTGACTTATTGCTTATGCCAAATTCCAATTTATCTGAGTGTCTATTTATGTAGCAGAAACTGGTAGCCCTCCTGAACAGGGCCACTGAGATGAAGCTCTTTTCACCATGTGTCACTCTATTCTTCCAATCCATAGAGCTTTCACCCACATTTTTTGCTTTCTCTGTCTTCAGAATTTGTCCTTGCTATTCTCTCTGCATAGAGGTTCTCTAGAACCTCTTCTAAAAGGGTATTAACCCCACTTATGAGGTCTCTACCCTCACAACCCAATCACCTCCCCAAAGTCTTACCTCCAAATACCATCACCTTGGGGAATTAGGTTTCAACATATAAATTTTGGGGGTAGGGATACAAACATTCAGTCTATGGCATTGATGTATAGCAAAATTCAACCGTTACAGTGTACGATTCCATGAGTTTTGACGAATGTGTAAGTCATGTAACCATCAACACAGTCAAGATATAAAACAGTTCTTTCACCCCCACAAAATTCCTTTGACTTCCCTGCCCCTTTGGAGTCAACAATTGACCCCATTCTCAACCCCTGCAACCACTGACCCCTTGTTTGTCCCTCTAGCCTTGCCTTTTCTGAAATGTCACGATAATGAAATCATGCAGAATATAGCCTTTGTCCATTTTCATAATGTCTTTGAGATTCATCCATGTTGTTGCAGATATAGTACTTAGTTCCTTTTGTTGCTGAATAATATTCCACTGTATGGATATACCACAGCTTATTTATCTATGCACCAGTTGAAGAAAATTTGGGATTAATTCCAATTTTATGAATGCATTGACTATGAATAAAGCAAATGGATATAACAAATGTTTAGTTGTGTATAGGTTTTTGTGTAAGTCTCTGCTTTTTTTCTCTAGAGTAAACACCTAGGAGTGCGTTTGCTGGGTTACAAGGTTAGTTTATGTTTAACTTCATAAGAAACTGCCAAAGTATTTTACAAAGTGATTGTGCCATTTTGCATTCCCATCAGCAATGAGAGTTCCAGTTAGTCTATATCCTCCTCAGCAGTACTGTCAGTTTTTTAAAAAGGTAGTATATTTCACTGTGTTTTTAATTTTCATTTCACTAATAACTAATGGTCCTTTCAACTTTCACATTTTTTCATGTACTTATTTTCCATTTATGTATCTTCTATGGCATACTGTCCAAATCTTTCATCCATTTTTTTAAAAGTGGATTACTTGTTTCCTTATGGTTAGGTTTTGAGAGTTCTTTCTGTATTCTGGGTATAAATTCTTTATCAGATACAAGTGTAAACACTTTCTCCCTGTCTGCAGCTTAGTTTTTCATTTCCTTAGCTGCTGATCATTGAATCTTAATTCTCTTCCTCCCTATTACTCTCAACTGCAGGAATGTCTTATTATCTCTAAAGCACAAATAAATTTCTGAAATGATCTAATTTATTTCAGGCCACTGCACAGTGGAATGCAAATGCTACAGGCACAGGGGGCTTGTCTATCTTCAGTTCAGTTCAGTTGCTCAGTCGTGTCCGACTCTTTGCGACCCCACGAATCGCAGCACGCCAGGCCTCCTTGTCCATCACCAACTCCTGGAGTTCACTCAGACTCGCGTCCATCGAGTCAGTGATGCCATCCAGCCATCTCATCCTCTGTCGTCCCCTCCTCCTGCCCCCAATCCCTCCCAGCATCAGAGTCTTTTCTAATGAGTCAGTTCTTCGCATCAGGTGGCCAGAATATTGGAGTTTCAGCTTTAGCATCAGTCCTTCCAGTGAACACCCAGGACTGATCTTTAGAATGGACTGGTTAGATCTCCTTGCAGTCCAAGGGACTCTCAAGAGTCTTCTCCAACACCACAGTTCAAAAGCATCAATTCTTCGGCACTCAGCCTTCTTCACAGTCCAACTCTCACATCCATACATGACCACAGGAAAAACCATAGCCTTGACTAGACAGACCTTAGTTGGCAAAGTAATGTCTCTGCTTTTGAATATGCTATCTAGGTTGGTCATAACTTTCCTTCCAAGGAGTAAGCGACTTTTAATTTCATGGCTGCAGTCACCATCTGCAGTGATTTTAGAGCCCAAATAAGTAAAGTCAGACACTGTTTCCACTGTTTCCCCATCTATTTCCCATGAAGTGATGGGACCAGATGCCATGATCTTAGTTTTCTGAATGTTGAGCTTTAAGCCAACTTTTTCACTCTCCTCTTTCACTTTCATTAAGAGGCTTTTTAGTTCCTCTTCACTTTCTGCCATAAAGGTGGTGTCATCTGCATATCTGAGGTTTATCTTAGTCATCACTATATTTTCAGACCTTAGGTCGGTGTCTGGCACATAACAAGTACACAATAATTGGTTGTTTAATAAGAAGTAATAATGTTCACTAGTACTTCTTAAGTCCCTATATAGCTCTGGGCACCCTGCTAACCACTTTTCATGACTTGCCTCATTTAAACCTAAAAATAGTAATAAGAAGTAGGTTCTATTATTACCTACAGGTAATAGGGACGTGCTAAAAACAATGTGCTGTTTTAGCTCCAAATCTTCTACATTCTGCTACAAGATGCTGGGGTTGGAACTCTGTGAGCCCCACATCTGTTTTGATGCAGCTTTCTGTTAGGTTCACCAACAGGGACACTAAGAGGAGCTGCGAGGAATGGAGGTGGGAGAAGGGACTTGCTCCTGCTGGATTTCCTTGCCTTTGTCCTCAGCATCTCTCCAGCAAGGGGTTTTAAACTTGGCAGTCTGTTGATTCCAACAGGAGTAGTAGAAGCTCCTACTGGAGTAGAAGCTGGTTTCAAGCTGTAGATTTTTCCCTTCAACACAACCAGGTGCATCAAACTTTCTCTGAGACCAGCATCGACAAGTACCTCGACTGGTTTGTTCTCCACACTTGGGGTTGTAGCAAGCTTCCTTCAGTAACTACCTCTGTGAAACGGTAATGCCTTTTTTTTGGCCCTGTTTGGTTTCTTATACATGCTTAATAATGCCTCCTGTTAAATTGTTTCTGATAAAATAATTGGGAACTTGACTGATGCTGGAAACTGAGCACAGAGAATTAAACGACCATCAGATGAATGGCCAACCAGTAGTAGTACTCTTCCTACACAGTTAGATTCAATAAAGGAAAAAAATTAGAAATGCTCCTTGAGAGGAACAAACAAAACGGACCAATTTGGTAGTATCTTTGACAACTATTACAATGGATGTCAAGGATGGGAACATACTGTATGATTCTGGTAACTCCCACGTGAAGCTGAGGACTGACAATTTTCAGAAAAGTAATATTGGAAGATAGACAATCTAACAAATGTCTTTATCCTTGTTTCAGATCCAACCCAAGTACTGCTTCCTCCATGAAATCTGCTGTGGCCAGTATTCTCAGATGCTCCTCAATATTGTAAGGCTTTTTATTTCTAGCCATAGTTCCCAAAGAAAGGCAATGCCAAAGAATGCTGAAAATACCACACAACTGCACTCATCTCACAAGCTAGCAAAGTAATGCTCAAAATTCTCCAAGCTAGGCTTCAACAGTATGTGAACTATGAACTTCCAGATGTTCCAGATTTAGAAAAGGCAAATTGCCAATAGCTGTTGGATCATCGAAAAAGCAAGAGAGTTCCAGAAAAACATTTACTTCTGCTTTATTGACTATGCCAAAGCCTTTGACTGTGTGGACCACAACAAACTGTGGAAAATTCTTCAAGAGATGGGAATACCAGACCACCTTACTTGCCTTCTGAAAAATCTGTATGCAGGTCAAAAGCAAAAGTTAGAACGGGACATGGAACAACAGACTGGTTCCAAAAAGGGAAAGGAGTAGGTCAAGAATGTATACTGTCACCCTGCTTATTTAACTTATATGCAGAGTACATCCTGAGAAACGCTGGGCTGGAAGAAACACAAGCTGGATCAAGATTGCCAGGAGAAATATCAATAACCTCAGATATGCAGAGGACACCACCCTTATGGCACAAAGTGAAGAAGAACTAAACGGCCTCTTGATGAAAGTGAAAAAGGAGAGTGAAAAAGGTGGCTTACAACTCAGCATTCAGAAAACTAAGATCATGGCATCTGGTCCCATCACTTCATGGCAAATAGGTGGGGAAACAGTGAGAGACTTTATTTTGGGGACTCCAAAATCACTGCAGATGGTGACTGCAGCCATGAAATTTAAAGACGCTTACTCCTTAGAAGAAAAGTTATGACCAAGCTAGACAGCATATTAAAAAGCAGAGACATTACTTTGCCAACAAAGGTCTGTCTAGTAAAAGCTATGGTTTTTCCAGTAGTCATGTATAGATGTGAGAGTTGGACTATAAAGAAAGCTGAGCGCCAAAGAATTGATGCTTTTGAACTGTGGTGTTGGAGAAGACTCTTGAGAGTCCCTTGGACAGCAGGGAGATCCAACCAGTCCATCCTAAAGGAAATCAGTCCTGAATATCCATTGGAAGGACTGATGCTGAGGCTGAAACTCCAATACTTTGGCCACCTGATACGAAGAACTGACTCATTGGAAAAGACCCTGATGCTGGGAAAGATTGAAGGTGGGAAGGAGAAAGGGATGACAGAGGATGAGATGGTTGGATGGCATCACCGACCAATGGACATGAGTTTGAGTAAGCTCCAGGAATTGGTAATGGACAGGGAGGCCTGGCGTGGTACAGTCCATGGGGTCGCAAAGAGTCAGATATGACTGAGCGATTGAATTGAACTGATAGTTCTGTGAGAGAAGAGTGGAAATGCTAGAATCATACTCTCACAGCATCCCTTGGGTCAAGGCAGTGGGGAAGCTTATGATCTAATTCTGGCCAATTAGAAAAAGAAATCTCTTAGAAGGCGTCTAGGGGAAAGTTTGTTCAGAGATGCAAGGAGACTATACTCATTAAAGGTCCTTCTCTTTCTTTGTTGCCGTAGCTACATGGTGCTTCCTGCCCTTGAATGTGGTTGAGATGCTTGCAGTTGTAGCTTCCATATTGGATAATAAATGTGACAAGTCCAAAGATGTAGGATTACTAAAGAGGACATAAGGAACCTAGTCCTTGATGACATTATCGAAATACTGAAGAAACTTAGGAACAGCCAGCTTCAGACTTCTTGCTAAGAAATTAAGCCTCATGATTTAGCCACTGTCACTTCCGTTTTCTGCTTCTTATATTGAACACATTTTTACCTGGTCATCTTCCAGCCTTCACAGCTGCAAATATCCTTCTCTCCTCTCGGCTCATGAATCCCTCTAAATTTCTCTGTAGTTTTGATTTAGGGTTTGGTTAACTTTCATATATTTAAAAAGTTTATAAATACATCTTATTTCCCTTACAAGACCTCAAGTTATTAAGGCCAGGATTTCTAATTCATCAGGATATTCTATACACCCTCTTGTAGGGTACCTGACACAAGGTAAATACTTAATGAAAGCATATGCATATTCTCTACCTCTGTACGTGAGTTTTACCTAAATCTTATACCTGAAGCTTAGAATTTATGTGGTGAGAGGAATCTTATTTAAAAGCAGCAGCACTGGACTCAGATAGAACTGGGTATGTCTTGGCTCAACTCCCTTGTTTAGCTAGGTTGTTCTGGATAAACCCCTACGTCTCTAAATTTTACCATGCCCCAAGTTTCAACTCTAGCATCACCTCCACATAAAGTAATCTGTGTTTGTTTTCTCCAAAACTTGGAAATATTATTTTCCTCTTTAAAGTCCTCACCCTTTTCTGAAGTACAGAATTTTACTTAATTTTTAAAATGTATGTGATCATTCTATATCATGTTCCTGCTACTTGATTTTGTTGTTGTTGTTGTTCACTTACTGTGTCCTGAAGATCTTTTTAGTTCTACATGTATAGATCTACTTCATTGGCATAGCATTTACTAGTATAGATTTGGCAGAATTTAATCATTCCATTACCAATGAAAATTTGTGTTATTTCAAATTTCTGCACACTACATAAAATTCTACAATTAATAAACATGTTTTTTTCTACCCATATTCAGGTATTCCTCTAGGGTAGATACCAAAATGTAGGCTGGCTGGGTAGATGGACACATTTTGAAATTTAAGAGTCTGTACTGAACACCTCTAATTAGGTAGGAACAACTAATAGAGGATTAAAATCTCTCAACTGCTCTTCCTTGATTCTACTCATCTTCTCAGATTCTGGAACAATGGCAATAAGGGGCCTTACGATTACTGAAAACAGCATGTTGTCCTGACTTGGCACCCATCACCCTCTACTCCCTGTTTGTGGGGCAGTGTAGTTGATGAGGGTAAAAGCACAGGTCTCCCAGACCAGCAAATGGCTCAGGTACATTCTGGCTGTATAACCGTGGAAGTGGTGGCAGGCTTCTTTGAGCTCTTGTTTCCTTATTCATGAAATTGGATGAAAAGCATTCTAGGACAGTGAGGTAACAACAGGTAATGCTTAACCAACCTTTCCCTCTCACAACCTTCTACTCATTTCCTCCATCTTTTCTCTCATTCTCTGCCCTCAGAGGTCAACGGGAAACTCACTGTATCTGTACCCCCAAATAAGGACAGGTGTGCAGTGAGTGTGAACTGAAGACAGGCATTGAGCCTCTACAGAGAATTTCATCTTCTTAAACTGTTTCCTTCTATAACGTGAGTGGATGTGCCAAATTCATCTCCAAATCAGCTCAGCATTCTGAGCAAATTCTTCCTACTTTAAGTCCCCAATTAATGCTTGCTAAACAGATAAATCCGCCTACAATGCAGAAGATCCTGGTTTGATTCCTGGGTTCGGAAGATCTGCTGGCGAAGGGATAGGCTATCCACTCCAGTATTCTTGGTCTTCCCTTGTGGCTCAGCTGGTAAAGAATCCGCCTGCAATGCGGCAGACATGGGTTTGATCTCTGGGTTAGGAAGAGCCCTTGGGGAAGGGAAAGGCAACCCACTCCAGTATTCTGGCCTGGAGAATTCCATGGACTGTATACTTTATGGCATCACAAAGAGTCAGACACAACTGAGCGACTTTCATTTCACTTCAAACAGATGAACTGATCCTACTTTACCAACAGCAGTTTCACAAGGAGACTGTTCTGGGGACCAGGAGTTCCCAAAATGATAAAAACAAAACTGATCCCTGCTTGCCATTTTGATGATATTATAATTGAGGTATTAGCATAGTGATCCAAGAAGGCAAACTTCTCAACAAAAGAACATTTCTGATGTCAGCACCAAGAACCGGCAGAGTGAAATTCCAAAGGATCCTATGCAACACCAACAAAGTTGAGAGAGATCGAACTGACTGACGAGCCTGTGAAGGAAAGCAGACAATCCTTCAGAAATGCAAGAAGAATGGAGCAAACTGTGCCAAGTGCCACACTAAGATTAAGTAAAAGGGGTCACAATGAAGACATGACTTCTCAGGTCTTACAACCTCATGGAAAATGCAGCTGGTCCAGGGAAACATTACATTCAGGTAGATGAAATGAACAGATCCTTCATGAAAAACATCGTGACATTAAGAAAAGAATCAAGCAACATTTCAGTCAGGTGAAGACTACTTGGGTAGAGGTTGAGAAATTTAGCATATTATGAAACAGTCCCTGCTGGTACTTTAATTACTTGCACATTAAAATTTATTACTTCCTCTAAAGGGAAGCTTTTAAGCATGGATGTTTAAAAACCAAGGGTAGGAAGAAAACTTTTCTTACAAATAAATAACCTCATAGTGTCCACTGGAAGTGAGCTTACAGTTTGAGAAACCACCAAAATCAATTAAAAACACTTATTTTCTTGAACACTTTTCAATAATAATAATTACTACATTACAATGATATTATATAGAATGCATTTAATGATGTGTTATATAATTTCTATATTATATATATAACATATAATAAAGCTTATATCATATATACAATATGAAAATAACATGAAGTAATAAGAAACAAGATAATAAAATGTACTACTGTTACACTGATAATAGCTAATATTATGAAATGCTTTCTATGTGCCAGGTTCTGTTTTAACCATTAGAACAAGTAGGTGCTTACAAGCTTACACAAGGAAACCAAAACCTAGAAAGGTTGTTAGCTTCCCCCCAAGATCATGGAGTTCATAAAGAAAGAAGCTAGAATTTTAATCTTGGTGATGTGGCTCCAAAATCCACACGTTTAACTGTCCTAGTATATGAGATTCTATGAAGGGCACTATTATTGTACTGTATTATTATACAAATGCCAGAGATGAACTCTTCTTGCAAGATATTAGAGTCTCCTTAGGAAGATATATACAAACACAAACAACTCCAATACTAGGCAAAATAGATAAAATACCAACTAGAAGTTCTGGTGGTGAGCAACAGAAATTAACCATCTGATTTAAGCCAAAAAAGGAAGTTCCTGAAAAATGTTAGTGGCATCACAGTCACTGGAAAGACAAATAAATGGGCAGAGACAAAGTGAGACTCTCTAAAAGCAAGACATTCATCACTGAATCTTCCTTTAACCAGATAATAACTATGAACAATAATGAAAGAAAAAAGCTGAAAATGTAGAAAATGTACTGAAAGTATATCTTAGTTTGTTAAACACAGTATATAGTGTTAACCTCCTTGAATATGGTTTTAAAGTTAACTTTAAACTTTAACAGTCAAGTTTGACTGATAAAAATGAATTGTGAGGGTCTGGTTAATTTTCACTTGATAGTGTTATGAAGTTATATTTGAGATGTCTTATTCTCATGAAGCTGTGAGAGTTTCCTGGACTTTGGAAAGAGGCAAAGCATAGGTGAAAGGGATCATCAGAGCATTTCAAAGAACTGAAGTACAGAAGGTCTTTCCGACTTTACTAAACATCTAACAAACACCTCCCAAATGTTGATAAGATATAAACAAATCTGTGTTCTCCGTAAAGAATATAATTTTTTTTTTCTTCTCAGGGATGATTTTGGCACTGGGACTGATGCTCATGAAAGTTTAAAAGATGATCCAGGAAGGATGATGACACTGTGTAGACGATTCTTTCCCTGACTTAAGAGTTTCTGCCACTCTGACCATCACACAAATTTTATGGGCCTGCCAAGAGAACCTTCCTCCTTTTTCAAAGAGTATAAAATTAAATTCACTTCTTTTTCGTTGAGCACACACAGATGGCTTATCTGCTCCAGGGTTTTGATTGTGTTTTCAAGTCCCTACTTGCAACCTCTCTGAACTTATTCAAAAATAATCACCAAAGTTGCAAATCCAGATTTTCAGATCAGGAAATATTCTCTGATTTATGAACTGCACATGTTGGTTGTAACTGACAAAGCCTCATCACTCATCACAGGCTGTTTTTCCCAGCTCACCTCTCTCCCTTTCTCTCTGTGCATGGCTCAGAACCCTGTTTGAGATGAGATTATAACAAGATAGCCTCATCGACACTGGCACCCAGGTAGCTAGAACTGGCTTTGGTCCCTCAGATTGGCCACTGAGCCCAAAGCCCAGCTGTATTGATCGACATGGTGATCTTCCAAATTCTTTTGGTTAAATTCCATTCCAGGCAAACATCTGGGGTTCACTCCACTGATTGGACCTGTGCAGATATTTGCTTATCTTCTGAGAATTATTCTTTAAATTCTGGAAAAGATCCACAACCAAAATAGGAAATGAGAAGGGGTTCACATGCTACAAATTGAAAATGCCTTACCTACTTCTCATACTAATCAGAATAATTCAGTTTCTTCCTTTCCTTTCTCTTCTGCTTGACTTCACCATTATGCTTCAATGTTTCCGAGTCAAAAGTATCAGCAACTCAATTTAGAACAATCCCTGCTCCTGACAGGAAGCAAAAAGCATCCCTTTGCTCCTCTAGTGGTAGGAGGAGATGAACCTCCCAGGGAAAGAAAATCTTCCGCCTGTAATCCTCCAGCTTGAGAAAGAACAAAACTAGAACACAGGTCTTCTGACTTTGCATTTATGGCATATGCTCGAACTGTAAATTTAACTGTCTACTGTAGCCAGACAACTAATACAAAAAGTGAAGTCGGCCATATCTGTCTTACAACGGCACCTGGGGCCAAGATAGCACACTGTGTGAGCTGAACATGTGTGAGTGCTAAGTTGCTTCAGTCGTGTCCGACTCTATGCGACCCCATGGACTGTAGCCGGCCAGGCTTCTCTATCCATGGAATTTTCCAGGCAAGAACAGTGGAATGGGTTGCCATTTCCTTCTGCAACTTGCAAATAATATATACATATATATATATATATAATGTATATAAATTTACATACACATATATAGGGTAAGGGGATAATATCTGAAAAAAATCTGAAATTTATAAAGAACTCATATAACACCATAACAACAACAAACATTTCACATGATCTGATTACAAAATGGGCAGAGAAATAAAATAGACATGTATCCAAAGAAGACATACAAAAGGCCAACAGGTATATGAAATAATTATCACAGACATATAAATCGAAAGTACAATGAGATACTACTTCACACCTGTAAATTGCTATTATCAAAAAGATGAGTAATAACAAGTGTTGACAAAGTTGGGGAAAAGGAAACCCTTGTACATTATGGGGAATATAAATTGGTTCAACCATTACAGAAACAGTATGGCGGTTCCTCAAAAAATTAGAACTGCCATATGATCTAGCAGACCTGCATCTGGGCTCCCAGACCAGGGAAATGAAAACAGGAGATTGAAGAGATATTTGCACCCCCATATTTACTGCAGCATCATTCACAACAGCAAAGATATGGAAACAATGTAAGTGTATCAATTTATGTGGTTAAAAAAAATAGATGTGGTATGTATACACAGTGGAATATTATTCAGTCACAAAAAGACAGAAATCCTGCCATTTGTAAGAGCATGGATGGACCTTGAAGACATGTTAGATAAGTCAGAAAGTGAAAGATAAATATTGCGTGATCTCAAGCATATATGGAATCTAAATAAGTTGAACTCCCCCAAATAAAGCAGAATCGTGGCTGTGGGGGGTTGGGAGTAGGAAATTGGGGACATGTTTATTTAAGGGCACAACTTGCAATACATAAGTTTTATGTTTGCCATATCGAAATCTAGGCTTCTATTAAAAGAAAGCAGAAAGCCAGTTTTTTTTTGTTGTTGTTGTTTGGTGAAATTTTCCCATTTTAAGAAGCTGGTGACTCAACCTAATATTAACCCTGCCTGGGGCCACATAATTCAAGTCAAAAAGAACAAGAGTATAGATAGACTGGAGTTAATTATTACTGCATTTGTCTTTTGGTTGCAGGGATGGCTCATCTTCCACTCAGCTTTCTTCCTATGGAGAAGCTAGCTTTAGGGTTACAATCTAAAACTTAAAGTCATTATTAGGTGCATATTTAATTTAAGTCAGTGACTAGTCATGAGCCTCTGCTGGGACAAGGCATTGTGTTAAGCAGGCTGGGCTGTAGACATGAGCAAGTCATAATGCCCATCTTTCCTCCTGTCTCACAAGTGATAACAAGGCAAATAAAAGAACAGTAGGGCAGATAGATGGGTAGGCTGGTAAAAGAGGGACAGAGCTAGCATAAAATGTACATGAACTGAAGAAAGGCCTCAGGCTATTCACTCTGGGAAGATTTCATTAAGAAGGTGACACTTTTGAAAGACAGCGCATAGGCATGGTTTCAGTAAACTTAAAGAAAGATAATTAAAGAAAAAGGGAATAGCATAAATAGGGTGTAGATTTCAGAAAGTTTTCGGTTTGGCTGGAGAAGAACATACTTTCAGAGCTGGAACTATCAGTTCAGTACAGTCACTCAGTCATGTCTGACTCTTTGCAACCCTATGGACTACAGTACACCAGGCCTCCCTGTCCATCACCAACTCCTGAAGTTTACTCAATCTTATGTCCATTGAGTTGGTGATGCCATCCAACAATTTCATCCTCTGTCATCCCTTTCTCCTTCCACCTTCAATCTTCCCAGCATCAGGGCCTTTTAAACTGAGTCAGTTCTTCACATCAGGTGGACAAAGTATTGGAGTTTCAGCTTCAGAATCAGTCCTTCCAATGAATATTTAGGACTAATTTCCTTTAGGATGGACTGGTTGGATCTCCTTGCTGTCCAAGGGATTCTCAAGAGTCTTCTCACTTCAAAAGCATCAATTCTTTGGCGCTCAGCTTTCTTTATAGTCCAACTCTCACATGTATACATGACTACTGGAAAAACCATAGCGTTGACTAGACAAACATTTGTTGACAAAGTAATGTCTCTGCTTTTTAATATGCTGTCTAGGTTGGTCATAATTTTTCTTCCAAGGAGCAAGCATCTTTTAATTTCATGGCTGCAGTCACCATCTGCAGTGATTTTGGAGTCCAAAAAAATTAAGTCTCTCACCATCTATTTGGCATGAAGTGATAGGACCAGATGCCATGATCTTAGTTTTCTGAATGTTGAGCTTTAAGCCACCTTTTCACTCTGCTCTTTCACTTTCATCAAGAGGGTCTTTAGTTTTTCTTCACTTTGTGCCATAAGGGTGGTGTCATCTGCATATCTGAGGTTATTGAAATTTGTCCCGGCAATCTTGATTCCAGCTTGTGCTTCTTCCAGCCCAGCATTCCTCATGATATACTCTGCATATAAGTTAAATAAGCAGGGTGACAATATACAGCCTTGACGTACTCCTTTTCCTATTTGGAACCAGTCTGTTGTTCCATGTCCAGTTCTAACTGCTGCTTCCTGACCTGCATACAGGTTTCTCAAGAGGCAGATCAGGTGGTCTGGTATTCCCATCTCTTTCAGAATTTTCCACAGTTTATTGTGATCCACACAGTCAAAGGCTTTGGTATAGTCAATAAAGCAGAAGTAAATGTTTTTCTCAATGACCCAACGATGCTGGCAACTTGATCTCTGGTTCCTCTGCCTTTTCTAAAACCAACTTGAACATCTGGAATTTCACGGTTCACATATTGCTGAAGGCTGGCTTGGAGAATTTTGAGCATTACTTTACGAGCGTGTGAGATTAGTACAACTGTGTGGTAGTTTGAGCATTCTTTGGCATTGCCTTTCTTTGGGATTGGAATGAAAACTGACCTTTTCCAGTCCTGTGGCCACTGCTGAGTTGTCCAAATTTGCTGGCATATTGAGTGCAGCACTTTCACAGCATCATCTTTCAGGATTTGAAATAGCTCAAGTGGAATTCCATCATCTCCACTAGCTTTGTTCGTAGTGATGCTTTCTAAGGCCCACTTGACTTCACATTCCAGGATGTCTGGCTATAGGTGAGTGATCACACCATCGTGATTATCTGGGTCGTGAAGCTCTTTTTTGTACAGTTCTTCTGTGTATTCTTGCCACCTCTTCTTAATATCTTCTGCTTCTGTAGGTCCATAGCATTTCTGTCCTTTATTGAGGCCATCTTTGCATGAAATGTTCCCTTGGGATCTCAAATTTTCTTGAAGAGATCTCTAGTCTTTCCCATTATATTGTTTTCTCTATTTTTTTGCATTGATCACTGAGGAAGGCTTTCTTATCTCTCCTTGCTCTTCTTTGGAACTGTGCATTCAAATGGGTATTATCTTTCCTTTTCTCCTTTGCTTTTTGCTTCTCTTCTTTTCACAGCTATTTGTAATTCCTCCTCAGACAGCCATTTTGCTTTTTGCATTTCTTTTTTGGGGATGGTCTTACTCCCTGTCTCCTGTACAATGTCAGGAACAATGTCCATAGTTCATCAGGCACTCTGTCTATCAGATCTAGTCCCTTAAATCTATTTCTCACTTCCACTATATAATTGTTAGGGATTTGATTTAGGTCATACCTGAATGATCTATTAGTTTTCCCTACTGTCTTCAATTTAAGTCTGGATTTGGCAAAAAGGAGTTCACGATCTGAGCCACCGTCAGCTCCTGGTCTTTGTTTTTGCTGACTGTATAGAGCTTCTCCATCTTTGGCTGCAAAGAATATAATCAATCTGATTTTGGTGTTGACCATCTGGTGATGTCCATGTGTAGAGTCTGGTGATGTCCATGTGTAGAGTCTTCTCTTGTGTTGTTGGAAGAGGGTGTTTGCTATGACCAGTGTGTTCTCTTGGCATAACTGTATTAGCCTTTGCCCTGCTTCATTCTGTATTCCAAGGCCAAATTTGCCTGTTACTCCAGGTATTTCTTGACTTCCTACTTTTCCATTCCGGTCCCCTATAATAAAAAGGAAATCTTTTTTGGGTGTTAGTTCTAGAAGATCTTGTAGATCTTCATAGAACCATTCAACTTCCGTTTCTTCAGCATTACTGCTCAGGGCTTTGACTTGGATTACTGTGATAGTGAACAGTTTGCCTTGGAAATGAACAGAGATCATTCTGTTGTTTTTGAGATTGCATCCAAGTACTGCATTTTGGACTCTCTTATTGACTATGACTATGATGGCTACTTCATTTCTTCTAAGGAATTCTTGCCCGCAGTAGTAGATATAATGGTCATCTGAATTATATTCACCCATTCCAATCCATTTTAGTCGTCTATATTCACTCTTGCCATCTCCTGTTTGAGTACTTCCAATTTGCCTACATTCGTGGACGTAACATTCCAGGTTCCTTGGAAAAGGAGGTCAGGGACCAGGCAAAGTAAGATTAGAATAGAAACAGTACACTCTCATGATACATCTAGATCCCTCTCATCAGTTCACATTTTCTGCACGCAAAGCCCACACTGATAGTTTCTCAGCTGGTCCACTTGGTAGCACAGCTTCTTTAGCTCTGGGAAAACTGAGTCAGAGAGGTTAACTAGTTTTCTCAAGGTTACAAAGAAACTTAGAGAGAAAGGTAGGATCAGTACACGCATCATCTAAGTTAGGGGCTGGCCAACTGTTTGTTAAGAGCTGGATAGCAAATACTCTCAGCTTTGTGGATCAAACTGTGTCTGTTGCAGCTGCTTACCTTTGCCACTGATAGGTGAAAACCACCACAGACAATCTGTGACTGAATGGGCGTGGCTCTGTTTTAAGAAACTGTTACTTTATAAAACAGGCAGCAGGCTGGATTTGGCCATGGCTGCAGTTTGCTGACAGCTGGCCTAAATTTTTTCATAACCTGGTTTCAAAGGTGCTTCGGGAACTTGTCGACTTTGTTCACTGTTGTATTCCTTAGCCTAAAAATGGGTCTGAAGTATGTAACAGGGGCTTAGTTTATGTTTCTTGACTGAAAAAGTCACGTTCCCTGAAATTTAATAGATACACCAACAACCTATTTTAATATATGTGCCTGGATGTTATCCTTTCTATCTTCCCTTTCTAGTCATGTTCAATTGCATCAAATACTATTGATACTATTTTTACAATATCCTTCTCCATCTTCTGCTGCCATTACCATCTCTTGCTGAACTATTTGAGCAAACTCAGTCTTCAGGGATATTCCCAACCCAGGGATTGAACTCAGGTCTTCTTCACTGCAGCCAGATTCTTTACCAACTGAGCCACCAAGGAAGCCTAAGTCTCCACTCATAACTCCTCCTAATACCATCTAATTCAACCTCAACACAGAAATCACATCTGAACAGCATGCAGGCCCTGCCTAAAATTCAATGAATACTATAAATAATGCTGCTATGAACACTGGGGTGCATGTATCTTTTCAAACTAGTGTTTTTGTTTTCTTTGAATATATACCCAGGATTGAAACTGGTGGATCATTTGGTAGTTCTATTTTTAGCTTTTTGCGAAATCCCCATACTGTTTTTCATAGTAGTTGCACCAATTAACATTCCCACCCAACAGTGTATGGGTGTTACCTTTTCTCCACATCCTTGCCAAAATTAGTTATTTGTATTCTTTTTGATAGTAGCCACTCTGACAGGTGTGAGGTGAAACCTCATTGTGGTTTTGACTTGCATTTCTCTGATTAGCAATGTGGAGTATCTTTACAGGCCTGAAAAGTCCTGTTTCGTTGCCTTTTGATACTGAATTATATAAGCTATTTATGTTATTTTTGGATATTAATCCCTTATCGATCATATAATTTCCAAATATTTTCTCCCCTTCAGTAGGCTGTCTTTTGTGTTGATGATCTCCTTTGCCATGCAAAAGCTTTTACATTTAATTAGGTCTCATCTGCTTATTTTTGCTTTTATTTCTTTGTTTTAGGAGACAGATCAAACAAAATATTGCTATGATTTATGTCAAAGACTGCTCAGCCTGTGCTCTCTTCTAGAAATTTTATGGCTTCAAACCTTGCATTTAGGTCTTTCAGCCATCTTGACTTTATTTTTCTATATAGTGTTAGGAAATGCTCTAACCTCAATGAAAAACACTAATTTGAAAAGATACACACACCCCAATGTTCACAGCAGCATTATTTAAGATATCCAACACATGGAAGCAACCTAAGAGCCAAACAACAGATGAATGAATGAAGAAGATGTCTTCACACACGCACGCGCGTGCGTGCACACACACACACACACACACACACACTGGAATATTACTCAGTCAGTCACACAAAAAAAATGAAATTCTGCTATTTTCAATAATGTGGATGGACCTAGAGAGTATAATCCTTAGTGAAATAAGTCAGAGAAATACAATTATTATGTTAACATTTTTGTGGAATCTAAAAAATAAACAAATGTATATAATGAAACAGAAACACCCTCACAGATACAGAGAACAAACCAGTGGCTACCAGTGGACAGAGGGAAGGGGGAGGGGCATCATGGGGGTAGGAATTGAGAGAGACAAATCACTATGTATAAAATACATAAGCAACAAGGATGCATTGCATAGCACAGGAAAATACAGCTATTATTTTGTAATAATTTTAAATGGTGCACAATATATAAAAATATCAAATAGTCACTATGTTGTAAGTCTGAAACATAACATTGTAAATCAACTATATTTCAACTTTAAAAAAGTAACTTTGAAAATGGAAACAATGGAATCCCACCTCATTTTGAATTAAACTAAACTGATAGTCTGCAGGGTACACTCCTAGTCCAGAAGCCCCTGACAACCCTCTGACTTTAGCTGTGACAGCCCCTCTGCTGACTACCACTCCACACACTGTGCTCTCTTCTCAGATGACTTGGGGCTGTCTTCTGCAACAGGGCCTTTGCACAAGCTCCCTCCTTTCCATTCCCTTTCTTCCATTTGTCTAGTTCAATGTTCTTTCAGTCTTCAAAGGTCAGCTTCCTGGCTTGCTACACTAGGTTAGATAATCAGCCTTCTCTCACATGACAACCTCATAGTTCTTTTTACATTTGCAATCAAGTAAAGATTATTTAACTTACATGCAGAGTACATCATGAGAAATGCCAGATTGGAGGAAGCACAAGCTGGAATCAAGATTGCCATGAGAAACATCCATAACCTCAGATATGCAGATGACACCACCTTTATGGCAGAAAGTGAAGAGGAACTAAAGACCCTCTTGATGAAAGTGAAAGAGGAGAGTGAAAAAGTTGGCTTAAAGCTCAACATTCAGAAAACTAAGATCATGGTATCTGGTCCCATCACTTCATGGCAAATAGATGGGGAAACAGTGGAAACAGTGGCTGAGTTTATTTTTGGGGGCTCCAAAATCACTGCAGATGGTGACTGCAGCCATGAAATTAAGATTCTTGCTCCTTGGAAAAAAAGTTATGACCAACCTAGACAGCATATTAAAAAGCAGAGACATTACTTTGTCACCAAACGTCCATCAAGTCAAGGCTATGGTTTTTCCTGTGGTCATGTATGGATGTGAAAGTTGGACTATAAAGAAGGCTGAGCACCGAAGAATTGATGCTTTTGAACTGTGGTGTTGGAGAAGACTCTTGAGAGTCCCTTGGACTGCAAGGAGATCCAACCAGTCCATCCTTAAGGAGATCAGTCCTGGGTGTTCATTGGAGGGACTGATGCTGAAGCTGAAACTCGAATACTTCGGCCACCTCATGCGAAGAGCTGACTCATTTGAAAAGACCCTGATGCTGGGAAAGATTGAGGGCAGGAGGAGAAAGGGACAACAGAGGATGGGATGGTTGGATGGCATCACTGACTCAATGGACATGGGTTTGGGAGGACTCCGGGAGTTGGTGACGGACAGGGAAGCCTGGCGTGCTGCGGTTCATGGGGTTGCAAAGAGTCGGACACGACTGAGCAACTGAACTGAACTGAATGATTGTCTAATGCCTGTCTTCCTGCTTCTTTTGCTCATCACTGTATATCCTAATACCCAACACAGCGTCTTTCATAAAGTAAGTACTCGTAAGTAGTTGTTGAATGAATGTATTAACAATACAGAATCAATTTTGGAAATGACCTTATAAGTTTATCTAGTTGAATCTTCTGATAGATGCAACATTCTCAACAATTTAAGTGAACTGATTGGTGCTGATCTTTTTACGTGGTTTCTGCAACCTGAAGCAGACCTATTTTATGATTTGCAACACTGCAGCAGGTACCTTAGTGAAAAATGCTAATCACAATCTTCAAAAGTGTTAAGGCTTGTGGCAACTGTGGGTATCTCCCCTAGAGCTGGTAAGCTACCCCCTCCATTTCCACTTTTCATAATTTTCCAATTTTTTACTGTAATTATTAGGTATCACTCTTATGGCAAGTTGAGGTTCTATAACATTATCTTGAATTTACATGTTTCCTTTCCCTCCAAACACAGTGGTGCTTATTAAAATGAAGTATTTCATGTTTAGTTGTAAAATAGCTTAAATATTAAAAAAAAAAAAGAGTGAAAAATAAAACTGCATCAGCAACTCAGGCCTGGTACTTTACAACTATCTGGCCTTTGGCTTATCCTTAAGGAATAAAGGAGTAGAAGTTATTACATTCAATTCCATTTTACAATGGATTAATAAGCAAAGGGCTTAGATGACTCTTTTGTGATGATACAAATAGAAAAGAGAAGGAACTGAGATTCAAGTCCCCACAGAGGGTCTCATCTTGAATTTTCTCAGATTCTGTGATACATAAAGAGTAGTCTAATTTTCCATTTAGAATATTGCTGAAAAATGGCGAAAAATAAAAGTCCTCTTGAGGGCATAATATAAACTGACCTTTATATTATGGAGAACAAACTCTTCTCTTGAGGTTGTACAAATCCTCAAATTCAATGATTCCTTGGGAAAAAACACTAAGGCCTCCATCTTAAGACTGGAAAACCTAAAACAGAAGCAAAGCACATGGCTTCCTCTGGATATTCATGTCAAGCCTGCATTTCAATTAGGTAACTCATAAGCAGGCTCCTTAGACTTTTGCTGCTTCCTCGGTGCTTAGTTATATATAAAAGAAAATTTTCACTCTGAGATTTTGAATTCCAGGTATTAATATTCCCTCAAATGAATTCAAGGACAAAAGGAATACTCTTCATGGGCAATCTATTCTCTCTTCCTGTTTTTCAAGAGCTGAGCATCAGTTTCTGAGATGCCTGTCTGGGTATCTTTATCCGGTTTGAGGTGCTAAGTTAAGACAACCTCTAAGAGTGTAAGAGAAATTTGTTGAGAAGTGGTAAGAGCAGCTCATTTGACCTGTACAGTTCCCTCCGGTGGGGATGTATTAACTCCAGCTAAACACATTAGTGCCACCTATTGGAAAAATATATTTTAATAAAAATAAAGTTGCAGGCTTAACTGCACTACTGGAAAATCTTTACCTGGATGGCAATTTCCCCTGCTAAAGAAAAACAAAGTGAGCCCAGCTCACTGAAGGAATGGTAGGTGAGCTCTAGGTATTTGTTTTTTTGGGGGAAAAAAAGCTTTTGTTTTTCAACTGGATGCAAAAAAAAAAAAAAAGTGAAATAATAATGCAATATGAAACTAACACTGTAGTTCGAGAAAGGGCTTTGCTACAAGTTGTTCCACAGTCATCTCTAATGGGGGCTGAGTTTCCTAGGGCATGACCAGAGCAGGCTCTTCTCACAAACTGGGAGCTTTCCTTCCTGAGCTCTGTTACAGAAGGAGCCAGAAATCTGGAAAAGAGTCTGGAATGACCACTGGACATTTGATCTACCTTTGCAAAGAAAAGAAAAAGTACTCTTCCCCCTTCCCTCTTATTAAGAACAGAAATTATTTGGTTATGAATTATAAAATGGCCTTTCTCACCCTCCTCCCCAATTCCCCTCCCACCTAAGTACTTTAAACACAGCACTGTAAAGTGTGTACAAACATCCTTTCTGGGGGAAAATGGTACAGAAAAGGTGAACAAGAAAGAGGACAGTATGTATGTATCATCTGTTGAGTGTAAATTCAAAGAAGAAGAGGAGAAGGGGAGGAAGGAGGGGGGAGAGGAAGGAGTAGGAGAAATAATTCTGGCAAAGGGCACAAACATTTTCCTGAAATAAATCAAAAACAAAACAAACCACAAAACCGAAAATCTATTAATGGACGTTTGGGAAATACAGGGTAAGGAGAAAGGATATTGCTTTCTGGTTTATGTTTCTGTGCTTAAAACTTTTTCTGATAAGATAGACCTAATTATTTGTTTTAAAATCAAGAAAAAAAAAGATGGCATGGCAAAGCTAATCTATGCCATGAGAAGTCCAGATCAGGTTTGTCCTTGGAGGCAGACGGTGCCCTAAAAGCGGAAAAGGAAATGTGGGGAGGCTGAAGATGTTTTCTCTTGAGCTGGGAAGCTGGTGCCAGTAACGAACATGTGTTCAGCCTGTGAAGATTCACCAAGCTGTCTATTTCTATTTTGTATACTTTGCTGCATGTGTGTTCAGCTGGAGTAAAAGTTTCAAGAATGATGTCAAGAGGAATCCTTGGGTAGTAAGATTATAGACCATTTGTTTTCTATTTCTCTGTATTTAAAAAATGAACTGATACATGTTATAAAAAACCAACAAAAATCAACTCAGTTTTGAAATTTCGTTTCCCAAATATATGTTTCAAATACATCTGCATACACACTGTTATGGTCAACAGGAGGTAGAAAGAACTCTCCATCACCCATGCTCAGAGTTTCCTCCACACGAGGAGGAGCGGGGATCTCCTCTGTGGCCTTGCTGCTTCAACCTGGTCTCCAGTGTCTTGGCTGGCAGACATGGCAGGGCCCCCAGTCCACAGGTCCAGGTTGTCAATGACCAGTGCCAAAGCGCCTGTGTTCTTTCATGAGAGGCTGTTGAGCAGCCGGGAGGCCCAGCATCCACACTCTGAATCAGGCCAACTCCTCCCTCCCTCCCTGGCAAGGGCGCCTCAGTCGCTCCGTCTGCAGGAATCCACCAGTTCAGATTACCTGTTTACTAGTGAACATTTGATGGGCTTGCAGATATCAAGGCAGATAAGTTTTCAAATGATTGCGCCTGCCATGTCCTTTATTTGGAAGAGCCACTGTATATAAGCCTGCAGCTGGCGAACAAGTGTGCTGTATTTTCTATCAGCTTCTGATAAGGATGGGGAACGCTGAAGACTCAGGTAGGGTTACAAGAGAGCTGTGTGCCTGACAGTCGTCATACCCCAACCCGATGTTTTACATTCAAGGTATTACTGATTGTGCTAACTGTACAGGTCAGAACTTTAATCTTGTTCCACTCAGATGGCAGATAAAAGTCTGAGTGAAACCAGTGAAGGGCTTTTTCTGTCACTCCCAAAGAAAGAAGTCTTAGAGGCTGAATGCTTCGCTTTTGTACTTTTCCACTAGGTTATCCTTTTCTTGTAAAAAGCACATGATTTAATTTTCACATGTGTTCTTACGAATGGCAATGGGCATTCCAAAGTAGATTTATAGATTTACTTATCTTAACACTTGGGATGCCCTAAATGGGAAAAGTATCTATAAAAAAAGAGTTGATATAAATATATACATGTATATGTGTGTGTATTTGTATAACTGATTCATTTTGTGATATACCTGAAACTAATACTGTAAATCAACTATACTACAATTAAAACAGAAAAACAAAAAACAAATAAACAAAAATCTTGGAGCAGGGTAAAAAAAAAAATCTAGAATTTGAAAAGAAAAATGATCTATTTCCTAATTTTCACTACATGGACTTTGTTTGATTCATAAAAAGGAGTTAGTAGTAGTAGCTATAACTGGTAATTTCAGCAGCTGTTATTTCTCAAATACCTACTATGTGCCATGCACTGAAGTCCAGTGTTAACACACACTAAGGCATTTCATTTCTATCACATACCACTCTTAACTATGTAAGACAGGAAATCCTGAGACATTTGAAAACCTGCACCACATCACACAGATGGGATGTAAGCTGTGGAGGCGGGGCTTGACCTCAGATCTTTGTTATTCTGAATGCCTTTCTTTCCTGCTTTCTTTCTTATGTTACACTGATGTATTATTATTGCCTTTGTCACTCTTGGAAGATTCAGAGCTAAACAATTTGGGGCTATCAACTGGCTTCTTACTTGAGGGAAACTGGTTTATACTTGAGGGAAACATTGGAATTGACTCCTTCACAACCAACTCTAGCAGGCTGGCAGCTTAGGAGATGAGTTCGTTTCTTTGGAGGAGTCTTGGAAGGTTTCTGAGCCTGGTTCTGTCATTCCAGTTCTTCTGGGCAGAAAGAGACTGAAGAATAGGTTCTAATAAAGTTAAGTCTGGCTGTCTTCGTGGCGACGGTGATTTTATGGAATATAGCTCTCTTGGGTGAGACTGCAAGAGCTGGGTCAAGCCATGGCAGAGATGCCTGGGAAACCACATGGTAAGGGAATTCCTTTTTCAGGGGTTTGGGAGGTGGTGATGAAGGGGGGAACTTACTTTATTTGCTTCTTAAAGAGCTAACCTAAAAGCATACAACCCAGGGCCAACTATTTTCTCCAATGGATTCAATTTATACATACACAAGCACTGGATATCTATAGTGAACAGAAGTGTATCTAATCTAGAAATAGTGTATTTCTAGGGTTGCGATCATTTATGATAAAGTTTGGCTATCTGAGACACCAACAAATGAAATGGAGGAATGGGAAAATAATGCTCACTCCACTTAACCAATTTTTGGGGAATGGGACATGGGGATATACATACTTAACAGTATTTTAGTCTTCGCTTGGTTTGGCATCCAACTCAGTGGCAGTACGAACTTTAAATTCAGGGGGTAATTTGGTTCCAGAAGTTGCCAAAAGAATCCTGCTGCCCACAGAAAGATGACAGTTTTGAACAGTGGATTCCCCAGCGCAAGAGGTCAGATGAGGCGGACTTTACCAAGTTTACATAACAAAGAGCAATTCTGTTAACTAAAATGATTAATTCCCATCAGTACACATCAAACAGAACTATTACAAAACATTATTGTCTGGGTTCACATCGCATAGTAAGGGTTTTTCACAAGTTCCATTTCCAATAACTCTTTTGACAAAGCCAGAACTTCTTTTTTTGAGGGGGTGGTGGTGAGCGGACATTAATTTCCAGAGGAATCCATGAATGGGGCTGAGTAGGCTGTGCCTTAAGTGCGAGATATGTCACAGTGATGTTGTGGCAGGAAAAACACAACAGCCCTTCTGAGGAAAGGGGGCCTTCCAGGGATCGGGGATTGAGGAAAAATGTGCTGCAGTACAAAGCCTGGATTGTCCCTCTCCTCTGAGACAATGGGGTATTTAAAAGGCTCACAGCATCAGAATTCCAATTTACTCCTTTAAGGCATTCTGAAGTTTTATGTCTCACAGCTGACAGCATAAGTGAGGAGAAAAGGCCTGTTTTATGAACTCTCTTGCAATGAAGGAGACAGCTGGATTTTGAAGATGCTATTCGTCTGCCAGCATGGTAACTCTTGAGAGGCCTAACAATTTAATGAGCCCATTTTCTGCTTCTTAGAAAGGAGTGACCGAGATGAGGAAAAAGCTCTAAATCTCCACAATGAAAGGTGTGTATGTGAGTACCAATCTTGCCAGTCATCTGAGTGGCCTTAAGCATGACCCCTAAACCTTCCTCATTTGTAAAAAATGAGCCCATTTCTCTGAGTTGCTGTGAAAAACAAAAGTAAAGATGTATTCAAACATAACAGAAGTTATCATTATCACTAAATACTTCTATACAGACAATGCTCGTCCTTAGAAGATTTGGGGGAGGGTGCTTGCAACAGGTTAAGTTAGGACCTTTTTCCTTTGGTTAACCCCCTTCTTAGGCTATGGAATCTCTTAGTTTCCTATTTATTTGGTTAAGTTATCAACTCCAAAGTGACTGTAATAATAGCAATAATAGTGAACCTTAGGGTAGGGGGACCCATCATTTCTAACCAGATCCGTAATTATCCTCATTTCCAAAGCTAGGACATCACACACTGACATGCTTTCACTTTTCTTCCTCTTTGGCCAACTCAGTAGAAGTCAACTGTCAAGATCAGTGTAACTTTCTACAGAAAAATGAACTGTATTGGCTGTGGCATAAGGACCTAAGACCTCAGTTGCAAAAATTAAATTCAAAAAGCTGGAAGAAAAATGCCATACTAACATTTAAAAGCTGGTTTTCTTTAAATGCCAGAGTACACACGGCCAGTTACATGACAGCAGCAAGTAGCACATTACATTTTGGTGCACAGTGTGTATGTGTGGTATGCAGTCACATTTATAGAGCTGTGTGGCAGCTAAGGAGCAGGCATTACAGTGGAGCAGGTGCTAACAGGAGTTCTTCATAAACTGTTTTCCTTTCTCCTTCTTCTTTGGCCAGTCATCTTCAAGAATCAAATGGAAATTCTACACCAGACCCTACTCTTATTTTTCGCAGAAATGTGCCACCCTTATATGGACCATAAATGGGAAAGTCGAGTTTTCGACTTAGGATTTCTAGAATGAGTTGTGGCAGATGCCTGGGAAAGGTTCAGAACATTATTCAATGCCCTTGTTCTTGCAGAAATGATTGTAAAGAGTCACCTTGGTCAGTATCAGAAAAGAAATTATCTCAAAGGCATAAAAAGTAGATATGCTCCTTTCTAAGAAGGTTTGCAGGCATTAAAGACGAGTGTCCTTAGAAGGTTTTGCCACTCACTCCAGTGTCAAGGCAAGTGGTATAAGAAAACATTTTGTTTGAGAAGCATCCAGAGCCCTGGGAGTAAGCTGTGGTCTGAGAGGTTGGTTTGGGTTCTGATAGGTGGTAGGTGCCTATGTCTACCCTGACCCAGTGTGGGAGGGTGAGCTTCCAAACCAGGTTAACAGCTGGGTATGTGAACAGTGGGAGCTTGGCCATGACGGGTCAGCTTTGTGATATGCCCCTGTATCCCCAGACTAGAATCCACCCGATACCCTCTACTGGGGCTTGATTCACCAGGTCAGTGCTCTCCCTTGTGGTGATTTCTGGAGCTGTTATCAGAGAAAAAGTGGGGAGTCAGAGTAGGGGGTTAGAATACATGATCTGAACACTGGTGACCTCTAACCTGAAGAAGGGGTTGGTGACATTACACTTATGTTCCTGTTCCAGACAGCACACATGGCCTTCTCTAATTTTCAGTTTGTGAGACAACTGTCAAACTGGCTGCTTTCAAACTCTCTTGCTTTGGAATTCTTACCTGAATTCTCCCCACCTCACAAATATCTTTCTCAGGTTACATCTCTTGCTTGGGTGAGCGGAGGTGAAATGATCCACAGCCTGACTATGGTTGTGCTGTCTGTTCCAGGTGTCAGACCAGCTGAACAGCTTACATGTGTTTGCATGAAACCAAACTATAATCTTCCCAAACCTAACTTCTTTGTTTCATTTAATGCAAGACAGTGGAGGACAGAGGAGCCTGGCATGCTGCAGTCCACGGGGTCACAAACGGTAGGACACGACTTAGTGACTGAACAGAAAACTACAACAATCTCACTTATCAATGTATTTTTCAACGGTTTTTGTGTGTAGTTTAAAAGACTGGGCTACAGTTCTGCAAGAGGTACCTACCTTATGTTTAGCCACAGAGAGCAGCTTCTTCTGAAATGAAATCAATTATCACATACATCATTTATGGACCAATTTCTTCCAGTAGCCATTCTGTTTCACTTTAAGCTGTGTATTTAAGCAGTATTCGTAATGTTGTTCAAAGCAGCACCAAGACCTCAGCAGATGAAAGATAAAGCATGTGTTCAGTCTATGACCTTGATTACAACATGTTTTGATGTGATAATCTGGATTTATCTTGACTCACACTTGTTTGACAACCGCCACAGATAATGTTCAAATCAGAAGAGAATCATTTACATGGGGGAAAACAACCCCTGAGTTTGAGTCAACGTGTTGGGAACCCAGTCCATGACTACATTTTTTGAGAAATCAAACAGTAACAAGTCCCATGTAACAAACACGTAATATCAGGACTACTATATACATATACTATTATATAACCATTTAATAAACAATGAATATATATAAAGCCAACACCATCACTAAGCACCTACTAAGTGTAGGAGAAGTCTAAGAACCTTGGTAAACATTGCTTCTTATCCTATACACCACAATTTTAACAAGTTCCAATCAGTATTTGTTTTCCACTCATTAAACAAATTTCTTTCATAGTGCCATGCAATCACACCTAAGTATTTGCCCTTCCCCAGGTTTAAAGAAATGTTACAGAGACGGACTATCAAGGAATGAGGACTATACACACGTCTCTCTGCGATAACAGGACTCAGTAGCAACCCGAGTGGCTCCAAGTCTCAAGGAAGTTTCCACTGCCTCCCAGTTTTCTCCTGCCACGTGACTGCAGGAACTTGAAGTGGCTCCAAAGACTGAGACCAAGGTGCCTGTCCTGACCCTTCCAGCAAGAGTCCTTGGAGGACCTTTGTGCCAGTGTCACAGGGGCAGGGGCTTTCTGATCATTTCCATTCCTTTGCCTTCTAAGCCAGTCCCTTTATATTACAGATGGGGACATGAGGACCAGAAAGAAGTGACTTGTTCAAGGCCACTGTTAATCTATCTCTTTGCCAATACTGGTACCCCAATCTCATGTCTCCCATTTCTAATGCTCTCTTCTTTCCCTTAATCTAAATCATCTTAATCTTTCCGATTTCTGAATGAACTGTGTGTCTTCTATTACCTCTGAGCTTTTGCAGACAAGCTGTTCCATCTGAAGGTCCACCATCTCCCTGTATAGTAGTGGACCCTTCACATTTGACAAGTGACTGGTTGAGTCCTAAGATCTTAGTGAAAACATCATTTCCTGTAGGATGCTCTTCCTGACCTTCTGAGACAGAGTTTGAGACAGAGTTACATGTCACTCCTGTGTCTTCTACCATCTATGCGTGCATGCTAAGTCACTCTTGTCATGTCCAATGCCGTGCAATCCTCTGGGCTATAGCCTGCCAGGCTCCTCTGTCCTTGGGATTCTCCAGGCAAGAGTGGGATACTGGAGTGGGTTGCCATTTCCTCCTCCAGGGGATCTTCCCAACCCAGGGATTGAACCTGAGTCTTTTATGTCTCCTGCATTGGCAGGAGAATTCCTTACCACTAGCACCACCTGGAAAGCATTTCTCACCCTATGCTGTTATCATCAGGATTTCCCACCAGCTGTAGGTTCAATGAGGACAGAGATGTATCATGCCATGGTTGTATCCCTGATGTTGTGTACATTTCTTGGGTCTCAGTAACTGTATTTAGAACATATCAATGAACAAAAGAGCAAGCATTCTCTGAAGAGTGAGGGTTGAAGGAAGAATGTTAGTGATAAGTGGGGACCTGACTTGGGCAGGTAGAGAACTGATAGAAAAGGAGGTGCCTCTGTGAAGCCTAGATCCCAACTGAGCATTTCTCTGTGATTATTCTCCTTTGAACCTTAGAATATCTATTCTTTCAATTCTAATGATTTGGTATTTCTAGAGAGGCTTACAGCAAAGTCATGATTAATTGAGGAAGGTCATGCCTAAGAGGAGAAGGCAATGGCAACCCATTCCAGTGCTCTTGCCTGGAAAATCCCATGGACGGAGGAGCCTGGTAGGCTGCAGTCCATGGGGTCATGAAGAGTCGGACGTGACTGAGCAACTTCACTTTCACTTTTCACTTTCATGCATTGGAGAAAGAAATGGCAACCCACTCCAGTGTTCTTGCTTGGAGAACCCCAGGGACAGCGGAGCCTGGTAGGCTGCTGTCTATGGGGTCACACAGAGTCGGACACGGCTGAAGTGACTTTGCAGCATGCTTAAGAAGACCTCACCCACCATTGCTCTCAGGCTCTGCTGGAGAACTCTTACCAGAAGAGCCCCATCAAGGGCCTTCTCAGAGGCTGCCCTAGTATCAAGCAGGAGTTGGGCCTTTAACTTGTCAGTGTACTGGGTTAATGTCCATCTTTCATTAAAAAAAAAAAAAAAATTTCAGATGGCTGCCAAGTCTGATTCTTATTACAACTCACTACTGAGAAACAGCTCACAGGCAAACGGAAAGAGGGATATTCTTGTGCTAACATAATCCAGGTGTCCATTGGGCTCTGAGGGCAGGCAGCAGAGAGTCTTACAGAGGCACAGACTACCTAGGGGCTTCTTGGGGCTAACTGGCTGGCACTGTAGTTCCAAGCACTTATTGAGGCAGAATTCTGGTCTTGGGGTTAGAGGGGAGGTGTTTCCCACTGCTCTTGAAGCAGGTGCCTTGTTCTGGAGATCACAACATGGCTTTTAAATCTCTAGAGCAATAAGGCTATCCCATAGCCTTCGGATATGGGACAGCATTGGCTATCCCATAATCCATGGGGGTCCTCCTCAAAGTCCAGATCCTACCTTGAAATTCCAGGGCTAAGGCAGAATCCACTGGAATATACTTAGTGCTATGGTTTGGGAAGAAACCCCTATGTGACTTTCCATATTTCCCTCCTAGCATGTTTTTTTGCCTGTCAAAGAATATATTTGAATGAAATCACTTGCAGAGTCCATTTTAATCCTAAATTTATTTTTATCAGAGTCCCTAGTTCCTCTCTCAGAGTATTTTCTGTAAAATGCTAGTTGCCCCAAATAAACACAAACAGAGTAAATGAGCCAACAAAATCAAACATATAGCTACAGAGAACAGAGTAATGGTTACAAGAGCTGAAGGGGCAAGAAGAGAGTGAAGTGCTTACAGAAGACCACGTGTAAGGTGATGGGCGGAAACTAAATTTTTCTAGGAAGCACACTGTAGTATACATAGTCACAGAAACAAAATGATGCACACGTGAAACACATATCATCATAAATTGGTCCCCTCAGTTAAAAAATTAAGAATAAATAAAATGCTAGGTCAGGTGCATGTCCAACCTGTGTGGACATGCCTAACACTTCTCAGAGAGATAGGTCCTAAAAGTCCAAACTTCTTGTCTATAGAGGTCTTGTCATCATAGAGCCAACTTCCTATTTAGCAAAACAAATGGCTCACCCTCTGGCCCTCACCTGTGTTCGCAGAGAACCTCCAGCCTCCCCCAAAGTCCTGCCCACAAGCGTCTGAGGGAACACTTTCACCCCTAAAGTTCGAGGCTTCAAGCACTAGATTCCACTCTCCTGAGCAGAAAAGGTGGTAAATTCTCTGCCTTTGGGACCCATGGAGAGTCTGGCTTGCTTCTCAGGGAACCAGGTTCTCACTGTCTTCCGCCACAAACAGAGTTCTCTGCAGAGACTACACTGGGTTCTCCATCTGTCCATGTACTGATGATGTGCAAGAAGCTGGGGGAAGGAGAGAAGTTTCTCATTCGTGCTGCTCCATGAGCATTATAGGGGCCCCAAGCGAGCATTTACAACTACTCATGTGACCTGAAATTTAGGGAACATACACTTTCAGAATTTACTCATAGCCTCTCTCTCTCTAAGATCTGGACATGCACTCAGAGGGCTCCTCCAGGTCATCCCTGAATAAAGTCAACATGCTCTATCCTATTCATCCCTTTGCGACTAGGGTTGCGATTCAGTTGATTGTGTCACTTTCCTTTTTGAGAGGAGTCTTCAAAGAAAATGTAGGGACTTCTTCCTGAGTTTCTCTGACAACCTCCACCATATGTGAATCCCAGTGGACACAGGCATGACCAGGCTTAAGGAGGGCTTGCTTGCATATAGACTCTGGAATTCTTGGTGGCTCTGTGATCATTTCTGGGTTCCATTTATTCTGATAAATCCCTTATTCTGTATGGTGGTTTTCCTTTAGTGACTGATGGACCAAGAACTCTCTTCATTCATTTGGACAGAGACCTTAGAGGGGTGCCCACACACAGTACCCTATGGATGTTTGGAGAAGATCTTGACCTTTCCCCTGCCCAATTCCCCATCCCTCCCAGAAAAAACAGGGGTTTGGAATATGTTCCATGAGTTTCAAGAGGTTTACTGGTCCTAGAGTGACAGGGTGAGGAAGGGAACGGGTGTGACTTTGGTGGATCAATCTCAGAGATACTATGTGTTGAAGAGCCTTTATGTGTGGTCATCATCGAGTTTCTGCCTAATTCATTCTTCCAGCAAGTATTTATCAAGCGCCCACTACTTGTCCTTGTGAACTACGTTATTATTCTGGGCACCAGGGACAGTGGTGAATATGATGTGCTGAGAAAAACTGGAAACCCAGTGGGGTGTTGGTACAGAAAGGTTTTGCTATTGGACTACAGAGCAGTTACATCATTTAAGAAAAAAATATTATTTTACACTGAAATGTTGAAAGACTCTCAATGTGTTATATTTCACAACTCAACCACTCTAGAACTACAAATATGGGGCCTTGGGAAGGTATTGCCCTAGGCGACCACAGATTACAGGGAGCACGTTAGACAGAAATCTATGATTTACGAGACGGGCAAGATAACATCGTTTAGGAAAGGAGACTGGGAAATCACCTTTGTTGGGGATCTTAAAGAGAGAAGAGCTGTCAGTCTGGAAGCAGAGAGCTGACTTCTTGTTCTGCTACGCCGGGCTATGCTGGTGACGAGGGTATGGGCTCTGAGCCTGCTTTCTGGCAGTGGGAATGGGGGTGGTCCTAAGTTTGCCATTGATTACCCACGGCCTGGATGGAGGTGGAGGGTAAACTCAACTCATCCAGCAGATACAGGAAATCAACGGAACCCCATAGACTGAACAGATACTTTCAAGATGGCTTATTATAAGTCCAAGTGTGCCTGTTCTGAGGAACTGCTCCAGAAGTAATAGAAGTGATTTAAAGTAAGAAGAGGGGGATGGTTAGGAGACAAATAAGGTTGAAAAATGCCTTGCTGATCAAAGTCAACCAAGCTTCTTTCCCGCAGGACTACTCAGTCTTTTAATATGAAAATGAACTTTTTGAAGCACTGGGGTGGAGGCCAGGAGAGAAAGCCTGGAGCAATTTGCAAATATATTTGGAAAAATGGAACCTGTCCCTAGAGGCGCATCACGTGGGGCCAGTGTTCTCAGAAGACGCTCTGGCAAGCACGGCTTAGGAAGACGTTGTCATCAGGCTTGAGCTATCATTTCAATCAAAATTAAGGGTGATACTTCTCTTTTTGATTTTACTGATATGCATTTTAATGTGAAGAAACATTTTCTTCAGCACTTTAATATTTTCACAACTGCTATACTAACCATTAGAGAAAATATCTTAAGTAAAGCAAAACAAATTGAAAAAATAAATAAGATTAACTCCCCATTAGTCTCTTGTTCATTAAAAATACATACTCTTTTCAGGATTCACTAGGGTCACAGAAAAACTTAATTATTTTTGTCTTTTGAATTATATTTACCATTTGCATTGTAGAGAATTTAAGTTAAATATCTCTATATATTTATAGCTATTTATTCTTCTATTAATCAATTATACTTATATAGTCCATAAGTTAAAGTATATCATCCTAACAGTTACTATTCCAAATATCCACATGTCTTCACAAAGATTATATTTTACTAATATTTGGAATTCTTTTATAGGGTTATATACTTTGACTTATGAGCTATAAGTCATATAGTTTACCACATTTAAACCATAATTATGATTATATTACTGAAGATCTGGTTTGGTAGCACTGTAGCAATTCAAAAGTCATCTGGAAGGCTGGATTAAAATGTGATTTCCTGAATCCCAGGCCCTGAAATCTGATTCAGAGGGTCTGGGGCAGGGCCTGGGAACCTGCATCTTTAACAAGCTCCCCATGGAATTCAAATGCTTGGATGCTATCCTGAGAGAAATTAAAGGTTAAGAAACAGTATGGGCTATGGGAACATGTGATTGAGGCTACATGATATACTCAACTACATGTAAATGTAAAGTGGCCAGTATAATTTTGAAACAATATTACAAATATGCTACATTAAACATGTTTCTAGGCAGCTTGGGTTCTGTGATGGGCATTATGGAATAAGTGGATGTGGTGGGATAACCAATTGGACCTATTTTTTCTATTATTCTCCTTTGATAACAGATGATGTGTTTTGTGTGTCCCAAGTTTATTTGCTTGAGGAGAAAAAGACATGAGCCAATATTTGCAATTTCAGGAATATTTTACATTGGTTTCATGTGTTGAGTTTGATATATAAGGTTACAAAGCATTTTCTTCCATAAACACAGTTAATAGGGCAGATCTGATTGGCCCTTCTGACAGATTAGATAGGTTTTTGTTTTAGCCTTTGATGAAACGCAGTAAGAGCACAAGAGATGTAGTTGTTTAAAAGTCATCCTAATAAAAGGATCGGATTAGCCCCTCTGCCAGCAGCCATGAGAAAGTGAGCAAGTTGCTGGGGCATTACCAGCTACCAATACGACTTACTCTTCTGTACAGGACAGGAAAAGAGGGGTCCCTTTTCTGTTGGAATAACGATGGTCATTGCTGCCTCATATGAAAAAATCACATCATCAACCAAAGCAGGAGACACCTGTGTGAAGTCTGAGACTATTCAGCACCCATAGAAAATCCCAGGTTTCCTTAAATTAAAAAAAAAAAAATTATGAAAGCAGCTTCATTTCACACAGTCAGTTATACATCTTTGCTTTTCTCTCCACCTAAACTGGGATTCTTAAAATTTTTGAGTGGTCGTGAGTTCCACTGTGTGTGTGTGTTTGTGTCTGTGTGTTAGTCACTCAGTAGTGTCCAGCTCTTTGCGACCCCATGGACTGTAGCCCATCAGGCTCCTTTGTCCATGGAATTCTCCAGGCAAGAATACTGGAGTGGTTGCCATTTCTCTTTCAGGGAATCTTCCCGACCCAGGGATTGAACTTGAGTCTCCTTCATCTCCTACACTGCAGGCAGATTCTTTACTGCTGAGCCACCAGGGAAGCCTCCTATGAGCTACATTATATGATTGTATATGAACAAGTTTATGTGTTTTCCTAATATTTGTCTACTTGGTTAGCGAGAGAAGAACACATTATGTTTTCTGTGACTGCTAGTTTCCCTGCTGTTTTGTACAAAATACAAACTCAATCCCTACAATAGCCAGTTCTATGGATGAGAAAACTAAGGCACAGAGAGGTTAAGGAAGGTGCCCAATGTCACACAGTTAATAAATTATGAAAGTGTCAGTCACTCAGTAGTGTCTGACTCTTTGCGATCCCATGGGCTGTAGCCCGCCAGACCCCTCTGTGGAATTTTCCCGGCAAGACTACTGGGGGTGGGTAGCCATTCCCTTCTCCAGGTTACCTTCCCAGTCAAGGAACTGAACCCGGTCTCCCTCATTGCAGGCAGAATCTTTACCATCTGAGCCACCAAGGAAGCCCGGTAAACTAGGGAAGCTGATACAGATTCAGGTTGCTGGGTTCCAGAGTCATTCCTTTTAAACTGCTATTCTATACTCTCCCTTATAATATTAACAATACGCTTAGGTTCATAAAGCTTCAAAGAGACCGAACTGGATGGGTGAGAAGATAAGAATCAAGATCTAACAGGAGGGAATAAGGGTTCAGTTGACTAATTAGTAAGTAATGCCTTTAACTTTCAGCATGCCTACCCCCTCTCTTTCTCATTCAACATACAGCCTTGATAGACTGAATGGGAAATGATAGTGGATAAAATGAATACCAACCAAACAACAGTAACAGAAAGAGTAATGGCACTAGAAATACTAATGTGTGTTGTGCACTTGCTATTCATGCACCTCCACATACACTTCACACAGAACATTTCATCATGTGTGATCTCCTTTAATCTTCTCAACAAACTCATTTTCCAAGGAAGGAACTAAAGCTTAGGGGAGATGTAATGGGCCCAAAGTCAACCATTAAATGAGTAGTAGAGCCTGAATTCACCTAGGGGGAAAGATGTGTATTCTTTAAGGTGCATAGGTCCTCCTGAAATTTCTTGTAGACAAGCCCTGAATTTGTATTTGCTTGTTTTGCAGCTCACTGATTGCTTCAGTATGAGAATCAGTTATGATATTTTCCAAATATTTCTAGCTTACCACATTCTGAGCATGTGCAAAGACTTCACTGACTCTCCCTTCCTCCTCCTTTGCCTACCCGCATGACTACTAGGTCTGGCTACCTGGTGAGAGGCCGTCCTGGTGTCACTTTCGGGCAGGGGCACTCATGTGCCAGGCCCAGGCCCTCCCAAACTCTTTAAAGAGCTGATCTGTCAGCCTGAATCCACAACACAAAGAAGAACCCCCAGCTGCCTCGCAGATGGGCAAGTGGGGTAGGTGAGAGAGAAATGCTGACGTGTGTTGAGATCACTCTGGACTCCCACAAAGTTGCAAAAATAGTACAGAGCATCCCTGAACCCTTCAGCCAGCTTCCCCCTTGGAGGTATCACATCTAGCTACAGGTCAGTATTACTCCAGGGAACTGCCATTGACATAATACTGTCAACTAAACTACAGATTTCACTCCATTTTCTCCAGTTTTCACAAAAACCCGTGAGTGTGTGGTCGAGGTGGTGGGGGGCTCGTATCGTGCCACTTTAAGATTTAGTGGTTGTTACCACAGTAGAACTTATCCTCCGATGATTCATTAATCTAATCTCCCCTTTACTTAGGTGCAACCTCAAAGTTCATCTGATTCCTGGAAATAATTCTTTGCTAGAAGCCATTGATGAAAATGTTTTCACTGGTCATCTGGAGTCAGAGGTGATTCTGGGTGGTGGGTCTGAGGTTGGAGGCATCTAAACTATTTTCTTTTTTTTGCTTTTAGGTATTTAGACAATACATTATGTTACTTGATTCAGGTTGGAGAAGTCAGGCCTCCTGAGAAGTTAAAGCCCAGGACACTTGTCAGTGATGGGCCTGATAATAATGTGAGAAAAGAGGTGACAAAGGATTACAGAAGAGTTTAGCATATGTAGGGTGGGAAAAATAAAAATTTTATTACCAATGCTGTCCCATGAACTGCACAAACATACTGGTTAATGACCTATTTCATGTCTCATTGACACAGCCTGACAAAATATTTTGAAAGCATGATAAGTGAGGAAAGACTTGTGCTTTCCCAGCATTACCATTTTTCTCTCCAATACTGTAATTTTCGTGGCAATTGTTCAAATAGCCAATCTACTTCGGAAATTACTTTTTTTCCCCTTTTGCCTTAGGGAACTTGTCTCAGATTATTTTGATCAACGCTTCAGCCATAGTCTTAGGATCAAGAAATAACCACTTGACAAATATTGTTCTAGAAAATTTAAGTCTGAACAAGCAGAAAAAAATCGGTTAGGAGTCTGAAGACATATTTAAATTTGAATGGCTAAGCAGCTGCATAATTTGAATTCTTTAACCTTTTTTTATACTGTTTATTAATTGAAATTTTACTTTGAGATAACTAAAGATCCATATTCGGTTTCAACAAATAAAACAGAGAAACCAATCCCGTATACACTTTAGCTGATCTTTCCTCGCGTTAACATTTTGCAAAACTACAGTTTAACAGTAGAACCAGGACCTTCACAAAGACACAATCCAACAATCATACTTAGATTTCTCCAGTTTCACTTGAACTTGTGTCTGTATATGTGTGTGTTTAGTTCTATACAATTTTACTACCTGTGTAGGCTTGTGTTCCCACCACCACAATCAAGACACTGAACGTTTTATCACCATAGGGATCCCTTGAGTCATCCTTCAATAATGACACTCAACTTCCTCCCACCTCCTTCCCTTCCTCCTGTGGTTTCTAATCCCCCTAGGAATTGCTAATGCATTCTCAGGTGGACCCATCAGTGTGATATCTTTTGGGGCTCTGGGATGCTGGCAGATGTCACCTGGACAAAGAGAAGAAAATGTATCATGGGAATAAAACACAAATTTAAATAAGGTGTTAGGAAAGAAAAAAAAAAGTGATGGAAGGAAAACAACTGATTAAAGGCTGGTTATCTGGAAACTGAGGAACCCATAGCCTTTGATTCATCATAGTCATTATTTGGGAAGGAAAATAGGTTCCAGTGAAATAGGAAAAGAAGCGAGTCCCTGTGACGCATTTAAACTGCTCTGGACTTTGGGGGTGTATGTTTGCAGAGAGTTTAGTTAACCAATTCAAGCTTGGATTTCAATTTTCTGTCTCCTAATTTAGGTTTCCAAGATTGTCAAAGACTATCTTATTAGATCAACATCTAAAAAAATTAAATTTCTGATGTAATATAATCCATACTGTATATTCTATGAAAAGATAAATATATACATACTTATATAAGGCATATCTAAATGATTTTAATTTTTTCAAGCTACACCAATAGTAGAGGTTAAATAAAATATATGAAGGTTAATTTAACATAATCTTTCAATTTAGAAGGCTATTTACAAGTGTCAGTCTGACTCCTAGTCACCAGCTATCTTTCCATTTGTTCTCAATGTGAAGACTGCCCTCTAGTGTTCTGTTTTTTTTTTAAGAATTAGCAGTCTAGGTCTGGTCCTGAGTGGGTACTTGGATATGAATTGCTTCAGCAATCAGTTCCACAAATAAGTGTTACACACCTACCTGGTGCTGTGTCCTGATGAGGAAGGTGGGCCTTATTCCAGACCTCCTTCAAACTGTGCCAGATATTTCAAATAATCTTGGTAATTTATTCATTATCAAACTGAAAGTCAATATTACGGAGCTAAGTGTACAATAGGGGCTGTTATGTCATTAAGTCAAATTCAAGATGTAAAGGAATATCTGCACGAGTCTGCTTATATATTTAAAAGTTACTTCCTGAGATGTTCATCTTTCACTCTTCTATTCAGAGATCAGTTTCCAACAAAAAAAGACTTTCAAATATCATTTCTAAAAGATATTAAACGTTTTGTATCACAGATGGCAGTATGTCATGACAATGAGGCTTTAAAATGTTTTATTAGAGAAAATTTCAAACAGTCATAGACGAACAGAGAATGGTGACTAAATCTCCATGGGCCCGTGACCCCACTCTAGCCATTACTGCTGTTCTGCTAATCTAACTGCATCTCTACTTCCTTCACCACTTGCGCCTCCTTCATTTCAAACACTACTTTAACCAGTTTAATAAATTATCATAGTTTGAAAATCAAAATCCACCCTTCAGTGCTTAAAATCTTCTTTAAAACAGTATTCAATGTACTGAACTCTACTGGCTTGAGGGGAGATAAATGAAATATCACATTTGAGAGCAGTAAGAGTAAGGTACTATAAAGGCGACATAAAAGTTAGCTTTTGTGAATGATTCAGTCAGTTCAGTTCAGTTGCTCAGTTGTGTCTGACTCTTTGCGACCCCATGGACTGCAGCAGCATGCCAGGCCTTCCTGTCCATCACCAACTCCCAGAGTTTACGAAAACTCGTGCCCATTGAGTCAGTGATGCCACCCAACCATCTCATCCTCTGTCGTTCCCTTCTCCTCCCACCTTCAATCTTTCCCAGAATCAGAGTCATTTCAAATGAGTCAGTTCTTCGCATCAGGTGGCCAAAGTATTGGAGTTTCACCTTTAGCATCAGACCTCCCAATGAATTTCCAGGACTGATTTCCTTTAGGATGGACTGGTTGGATCTCCTTGCATTCCAAGGGACTCTCAAGAGTCTTCTCCAACACCACAGTTCAAAAGCATCAATTCTTCAGGACTAAGCTTTCTTTTTAGTCCAACTCTCAGATGCATACATGGCTACTGGAAAAACCATAGCTTTGATAAGACAGACCTTTGTTGGCAAAGTAATGTCTCTGCTTTTTAATATGCTGTCTAGGTTGGTCATAACTTTTCTTTCAAGGAGCAAGCGTCTTTTAATTTCATGGCTGCAGTCACCGTCTGCAGTGATTTTGGAGCCCCCCAAAAATAAAGTATCACTGTTTCCATTGCTTCCCCATCTATTTGCCATGAAGTGATGGGACCAGACATGATGCTCTTAGTTTTCTGAGTGTTGAGTTTTTAAGCCATCTTTTTCACTCTCCTCTTTCACTTTCATCAAGAGGCTCTTTAGATCTTTGCTTTCTGCCATAAGGGTGGTGTCATCTGCATATCTGAGGTTATGGATATTTCTCCCAGAAATCTTGATTTAAGCTTGTGCTTCATCCAGTCCAGCATTTCTCATGATGTACTCTGCATATAAGTTAAATAAGCAGGGTGACGATATACAGCCTTGACATACTCCCTCCCCAATTTGGAACCCATCTGTTGTTCCATTTCCAGTTCTAACTGTTGCTTTTTGACCTGCATATGGATTTCTCAGGAGGCAGGTCAGGTGATCTGGTATTCCCATCTCTTTCAGAATTTTCCACAGTTTGTTGTGATCCACACAGTCAAAGGCTTTGGCATAGTCAATAAAGCAGAAATAGATGTTTTTCTGGAACTCTCTTGCTTTTTTGATGATCCAACAGATGTTGGCAATTTGGTTTCTGGTTCCTCTGCCTTTTCTAAAACCAGCTTGAACATCTGGAAGTTCACGGTTCACGTACTGCGGAAGCCTGGCTTGGAGAATTTTGAGCATTACTTTGCTAGTGTGCAGTTGTGCAGTAGTTGGAGCATTGTTTGGCATTGCTTTTCTTTGGGATTGGAATGAAAACTGACCTTTTCCAGTCCTGTGGCCACTGCTGAGTTTTCCAAATTTGCTGGCATGTTGAGTGTAGCACTTTCATAGCATCATCTTTTAGGATTTGAAACAGCCCAACTGGAATTCCATCACCTCCATGAGTTTTGTTGGTAGTGATGCTTTCTAAGGTCCACTTGACTTCGCCTTCCAGGACGTCTGGCTATAGGTGAGTGATCACACCATCGTGATTATCTGGGTCATGAAGATATTTTTTCTATAGTTCTTCTGTGTATTCTTGCCACCTGTTCTTATAGCTAATAGCTTCTAATAGCTTCTACTTCTGTTAGATCCATACGATCTAACTCTAAAGGACGATTTCTGTCCTTTATTGAGGCCATCTTTGCATGAAATGTTCCTTTGGGAATCTCTAATTTTCTTGAAGAGATCTCTAGTCTCTCCCGTTTTATTGTTTTCCTCTATTTCTTTTCATTGATCACTGAGGAAGGCATTCTTACCTCTCCTTGCTCTTTTTTGGAACTGTGTATTCAAATGGGTATATCTTTCCTTTTCTCCTTTGCCTTTCACCTCTCTTCTTTTCACAGCTATTTGAAAGGCCTCCGCAGACAACCACTTTGCCTTTTTGCATTTCTTTTTCTTGGAGATGGTCTCAATCCCTGCCTCCTGTACAATGTCATGAACCTCTGTCCATAGTTCTTCAGGTACTCTGTCTATCAGATCTAATCCCTTGAATCTATTTCTCACTTTCACTGTATTATCGTAAGGGATTTGATTTAGGTCATACCTGAACAGTCTATTGGTTTTCCCTACTTTCTTCAATTTAAGTCTGAATTTGGCAATAAGGAATTCATGATCTGAGCTACAGTCAGCTCCTGGTCTTGTTTTTACTGACTGTATAGAGCTTCTCCATCTTTGGCTTGAAAGAATATAATCAATCTGATTTCGGTATTGCGGATGATTAACTAATGCTGCTGCTGCTGCTGCTACTAAGTTGCTTCAGTCGTGTCTGACTCTGTGTGACCCCATAGATGGCAGCCCACCAGGATCCTCTGTCCCTGGCATTCTCCAGGCAAGAATACCGGAGTGGGTTGCCATTTCCCTCTCCAATGCATGCATGCATGTTAAGTCGCTTCAGTTGTGTCCAACTCTGTGAGATCCCATGGACAGCAGCCCACCAGGCTCCCCTGTCCATGGAATTCTCTAGGCAAGAATACTGGAGTGGGTTGCCATTTCCTTCTCCAGATTAACTAATACTAAAGCTAAAAAGTTTTACATGAGAAAAAGAGAGAGAAGTATATGGAAAGATGGAGAGAGAGAAGAAGTAAGAAAAAGAGGAGGGAATGAAGAAGGTCTTAAAAGAATGAAAAGAAGAATAAGCCTTTCTCACAGACACCTTCTTCGAGAAGCTTTTCCCTAATGGAAGCAATTAACCAACCTTTCCTCGGCTTGCTTTTCCTTATTCCATTTTACCTCATTTTAAATAAAATGCTTCAAAGATCTGTTTTCGGTAGTTTATAAGCTTGTTGAGAGCTAGAATTATGTATTTGTGCATTGTCTTCTCTTCCTTGGAAAATTCCACAGTCCTCTAAGCAGTCTCCCTAAATCTATTCTTGATTTTTAATGATTTTCATACAGTAATCAGGATGATCTTGATAAGATGATAGATCCCTTCACTTCTTTATTCAAAACCCTATGAAGTCTTCCTGTGTCACTCAGTGAAGCTGAAGTCCTTACTGTGGCCTCAAGCATTCCAGGTATCCTCTGCCACAGGGCCTTTGCACAGCCTGTTCTCCTGTCAGGAATGTTTTGCTCCCAAAAGTCCACCTGGCCAATTCACTCATCATTTTCAACTTTTCGCTCAAATAGTCTCTTCTATTCCCCTACCCTATCACTTTTCACCCCTCCCTTATTCCACTCTACTTCTGTCCATAGCAAGTATCACCAGATGGTTCTGTCTGACCTGTTGGAATGTAAGCTCCCTGAACAGAACACGTCTTCACAGCCTTGCTTAGAACTTATCACATAGCAGATCTCCAGAAATATCTGTGGGACTGATACTGGAATGAATCCTGTCTCACGTAGTGTGTTATAGGCATGTTTAGTAAATGTTTGGGGAATGAGCCAATGTATGAATTTTGACCTAAACTTATTCTGAATAACCAAACTGTCTGAGAAAGCAGGGGAGAAATACTCAAAAAGTGAGGCCAACTGTAAGTAGATTTTTGAACACTCAGCAAGGTAGTGGCTCTATTAAGTGTGAAAACTTTAGCTTTGAATCTAGAATATGTATTCTGAGAAATTGGGTGAAATGGTCTGTCTAGTTTTATTTCAGAATGAACTTCTGATCCTGAAAGTTGCATTCTACAGTTTTCCTGAAACATCTGACTCTGGTATAGATCTTGTTAAAAGAGAGTTAAATAACTCCCATCCACCCCAAACTGGTGTACCCAATAATGCGTGTTTTAAAGCAGGCTTCTCCTTTACTAGATGCTTTCTATTTCACTCTTTCTCGTGTTAAGTGGGGACAAAAAGGTTTTCGTCTTGGTCACCATGCAGCAATTTCCTTGGGAACAAAAATAATAAGTGTAGAAGGGAAAAGCACAAAGCCCCTTCTTAAGTGGGTGGTCAATACCACCTTAATTCTCGGTTGTAATCCTCACAAACCCAAAGCCCTGTGAACTATTAAATTACTCTGGGGATTTCCTCTGGGCTCCCTGCCCCAGCTGGTCTCAGGATGTTCTTGGCAACAGGCAGATTGGGTAATGTTCTCTGAACACCTGTCACCTGCTATGTACAATAATCTAAATAGAATGTGAATACAAAAGGACTATTATCAATTATGCAATGATCAGTTTGGCCCAGGCAGCACATCTGTGTGGCCTCCTTTAGAGCATGTTGAACGTTCTCTGAGCAGACCCATCACAAACATGGGAGACAAGAAAGGGCACGAAGATCTGGTTTCTAACTCTGTACTTCCAGGTTCAGCTAAATGAGTATGGATACATGCAGGTGATCAGAGGGTGGAGGGAGATGTTTGCATGATGCCAATAGCAGGGGATCTGGGCAAGGGATGTGTTAGCCAAGTTCTTAAATGTGTTTTTCTTTCTCTCTCTCTGGTGAGTACAGGTGACCTCTCAACAATGTGGAGGTTAGGGGCTCAGACAGCTCTCCCAGTCAAAAATGTCTCTATAATTTACAGTTCCACCCTCAGGATCCACAATTCTTCGGTATCCACGGTTGTGTGTTTGTGGATTCAACCAAGCTGGAAGCCCATAGTGCTGCATGTATTTATTGAAAAATAATTCATGTAAGGTTATCCACACAGTTTAAACCTGTGCTGTTTCAAGGGTCAACTGTACTTCTTTCTCCACTGATATACTACAACAAATGATATTCAATCTACTGGTATTAGAACCTGGCTTCTTACCTTTCCACTATCTTTCCTTAATGTTTGGCATGTGTAAGATAATCAACTATCCCCCAGTTGCAGAGGACTAAGGGAACATGGGACTTTTAGTGCTAAAATTGGGAAAGTCCTAGGCAAACTGGTACAAGTTGGTCACCCTGTGTCATAAATGCACTAAAGGCCAGTGGCAGCGGTCTCCTTAGGAGCAGATAATAATGGAGTGCAAGGTCTACAGAGGATTTTAAAACAAATCTAGACAGCATATTTAAAAGCAGAGACATTACTTTGACAACAAAGATGTGTGCAGTCAAAGCTATGGTTTTCCCAGTAGTCGTGTATGGGTGTAAGAGTTGGACTATAAAGAAAGCTGAGCACTGAAGATCAATGATTTTGAACTGTGGTGTTGGAGAAGACTTTTGAGAGTCCCTTGGACTGCAAGGAGATCCAACCAGTCCATCCTAAAGGAGATCAGCCCTGAGTGTTCACTGGAAGGACTGATGTTGAAGCTGAAACTCAAATACTTCGGCCACCTGATGCGAAGAGCTGACTCATTTGAAAAGACCCTGATGCTGGGAAAGATTGAAGGTGGGAGAAGGGGACGACAGAGGATGAGACGGTTGGATGGCATCACTGACTCGATGGACATGAGTTTGAGCAAGCTCTGGGAGTTGGTGACGGACAGGGAGACCTGGCAGGCTGCAGTTCACAGGGTTGCAAAGAGTCGGACGGGTCTGAGTGACTGAACTGAACTAACTGAACTGGACGGTAAGGAGATCAAACCAGTTAATCCTAGAGGAAACCAACCCTGAATATTCCTTTGAAGGACTGATGCTGAAGCTGAAACTCCAATACTTTGGCCACCTGATGCAAAGAACTGACTCAGAAAAGACCCTGATGCTGGGAAAGATTGAAGGCAGGAGGAGAAGGGGACGACAGAGGATGAGATAGTCGCATGGCATCACCGACTCGATGGACATGAGTTTGAGCAAGATCCAGGAGTTGGTGATGGACAGGGAAGCCTGCAGTGCTGCAGTCCATGGGGTCTCAGAGTCAGACACGACTGAGTGACTGAACTGAACTGAAAAGTCAATCTGTCTTTAATTATCACCTACACCAGTAATTCTAAATAAAGTCAATGATAAAATACTCCTCTTGACTGAGAGAGATAACCCCCTCTGTACCCTCCCCTTGGAATGCTACTGTATGGAGCAAAGATGTCATCCATTATACGTAAACGTCTCCCCCCACCCCAATTGAGAGCTTCCTGATTATACTAGCCCTTAACATGTTTTTGTCATCTAATCTTCTCACCAACTTATAAGGAAGATATTCTCACTTTTCTCATTGTGTGGATGAGGTATTAAGAAGTCTCATGCTTAGCTACCCTGTATAAAGTTGATAAATATCAAGGTACTACTATATAGCACAGGCAACAATATTCAATACCTTGCAATAAACTAGAAGGGAAAGAATCTGTGTGTATATATGTAGCTGTACAACAGAAAGGAACACAACATTGCAAATTAACTGTATCTCAATTAGAAAAAAAAGAATAGGCATTATGTGAATTAAGTGAAACAAAATTTCGATGCTCTTAAAAAAATAGTCTCTTGCTTAAAGCCACATGGATAGTAAACGGACAATCTGAATCCTGGGCCTGAGGCCAAAAATAGTGCTCTTACTTCAGATGATGTGTTACTTTTATGTTTGGCTCCTACATGAAGACAAGGCTAAAAATGAGGGAATGAATACAAGAATATATCGTGGGAAAACTGTGGTGGCTTCACAGAGTCATCAGATGCCAGAGAGCTTCATGTTCAAGCAGGACAGAAGACCTTCCATTTTTCCATCAGTTGAGGCTTGCCAGAATCTTAAGAATTTAGAACATGGAAGACTGACCTGGTTCCTGTTCCTGTCACTCTTCTTTTAGGGAGAGATGCTTACACCAATGGACACCAAGTGTTGGTGGTGAGCTGGACCAGGAAACATCAATGTCTTTGCAAGATTCTTTTTCCTTAGACTAGGTTCTTTCAGTTTATAAGCCATGTGGAATGGAGGACCCAGAAATGAGACAGCTTCTGAAGGTTTGATGTAGGCAATGAGGTCATCATTAATGGGGTTCCTAAGAAGTCCCACTTCCTCAAATCTATTTGACATGTAACAAGGCTGACCCTCCCTGCTCTTCCTATGGACAGTGTTATTTGGTGATTTTTTTCATAATGTTTTAGGGGTGGGCTCTCAACTAGAGGCTGCAGACTGATGTTTCATGGCCCACATCTAGTTGGTAAATATATTTTGTTTGGCTTGGAGTGCTCCAAATTTTTTTAAGTTTGTTGACACATTAAAGAATAGTAAAACTTTGCATGCCAACTTGCATTTCTGGCTTCTCCTGAAATATGAGGAAAGCTGGACAAATTCCTACCCAGCAGCACTGACTAAGGCTAGTACTGCTTAGACACCTTTAAAACAAGGCTTTCCTATGCCTGTAATTTCCATAAGTCCACACCCTGTCACAGACTCAACTCACTTCACTGATTTGTCACCTGTCTTCTCCCTTTATGCACTTAAGCTTACGATCTTTGCTTTAGATTTGCACCATCGAATACAGTAGCCATTAACCACATGTGGCTCAAATTGCATTTAAATTAATTTAAAGTTAAACAAAATTTAAAATTTAGAACCTCACTGCTGTACAGCAGAAATCAACACAACACTGTAAACCAACTATACTTCAATAAAAATAAAATTAAAAAAAAAAAACAAAACAAAATTTAGCATCTCAGTTGCACCAGCCACACTTTAAGTGCCCCTAAGCCACAGGTGGTTGGTTAATGGGTACCATACTGGGCAGCACAGGCTAGAATACTTCCATCTTCAAGTGTAATCTGTTGGACAGCATTGCTCTAGACATTAACTGTTTCAGAGTCATGGCTGGCATCACTTAGCATTCACTCAATAGATTTTACATCCTGAAAATTCATTTTTGGCAAGAACAGAGAATGAGGAGGAGGAGGAAGTAGAGGAACCATTTGAGCAGCACTTAGTCTCAGTGAAATATGACATAAATTGTCTCATTTTATGCTTAATTAATCCTATGACATATGGGAGATTATTAACTCTTCCTTATTCCAAAGGTGAAGAAACAGAAGCTTAAAAGTTAATTAAACTGCCAAAGGTCACACCATAATGATAAGGCAGAACCAGGATTTAAATCAAAGATGTGTTTGGTCCTAGAACTCATGTTCCTTATGATCCTTCAATACTTGCAGGGTCCACAGAGATGGATCCACATCTCCATTCCCAGTGATTCTGTTGGGAAGCCAGGGGGAAGCGATGCAGGACCTTGGTCCACTGGATCAGTCTGAGGCTTGCACCAAATCAGTTCAATGAGGTATTCTTGGCCAATCTCAATGGCCACTTGAGTTAAAAACTGGAAAACATCCTTTTAAAGTTGACAATTATTTATTCATATCTGGAGTATTTCCACTACTGATTCTTTTCCATGATTTGAGAACAATAGCTGTCAATTATTAGTTGATTTTAAGTGTTGAGAGCTACTACAGGTATTTACCAAGGAAATTTATTTTGGCATACAGATGAAAATGCCACTTTTCTTTTAAAAGAAGGTTCTTTATTAAATGTGTTGTTGCATTCTTGTTTAGTAGTATTATTTTCACAAATTAGCACTTACTTAATAACATCATATGCTCAGAACAGAAAAAAAAAAAAACCCACTAACTTTCACCTACTATGTGGCAGTAAAAATTACTGGTAACTTGGAGAAATGATGTTTAATTAATTTCATTATGGGTAAGAAGTTTGATATTATTTTTATATCTGTGGGCAAAATAATTATCATGGTCATGGTACATAAACATGCTTTTGTTGCCCTTTCAGGTATGTGTTACAAATTCTTCTTGATGATTCTCTTTTTCTCCTGCTTTATTTATGACTTTTTTCTACTCGACAGTTCTTTTGTTCACTAGCACTGTTTTCCATTTGCATGCTTTTAAATTATGATTTTCCTTTAAAGAATGCAATGCATATAAAATTACATTGAGTTACCATTAGCTGAAGAAGAGTGAAAAATTTTTATAATCAAGTAGAATGTTTTTTAAATGTAAAGGAAATGAATTCATTTGGTTTGTGTCAAGTTTCTTCTATGTTCTGTATTTGAAAATTATTTTGTAGTTTTCTAAACTATAGACATTTATCAGAAATATTTTTATGACGGGATTTGCTTTGCCAGGGCCCATAATTATCATCAGTTTTGCTTGCCAATAAAAAAGAATGCTTTCATGTGGATGAATTTATGCATGGGATGGGGGCGGGAAATTCTTTTTGAAGAAGATTTTTATCTATAGCCTAGAGGCTGAGGGAATAGCTTTTTTAAAAAAGTAGACAGAAGATGTGATTCATAAAATTTCTTAATTTTAATTACAACCATGCATGATGCTGGTTCTTTTATAACTGCAGTGGTCATACTTCCCATTTTATGATATGGCCCTTTAAAATCTCTCTCCTTTACTGTTCAGATTCATATTTGCCAATCTTATCTATCAGTTTAGAAAGAGGGTTTTTATTTTTTAAGGAGGAAGATAAACAAAATCAAACGCTGTTATTAAAATTTGAGAGCAAAATGGATTTCTCAATGAAAATATATTGCACTTAGTAGTAAACATCTAGGTGAAGAATTTATTTGTTTATACTTTTAATTAGCATTTGCAGTGTGGCCTTCAGTGTGCTCTATGCCAGAGTTTACAAATTGAATGTACCTATGAATCGCCTGGGGTATTGTTATAGTACCTATTCTCATTCAGTAATCTTGGAGAGTCTGCATTTCTAACAAGCTCCCAGGTGAGGCCAACGCTGTCAAGCACAGGGATCACACACTGAGTACAAGCTTCTGGGCAACAGAAATAGAGATGCATAAAATACAGCCCCGCAATGGGCTCTCAAATAACGCAAGAGAGATGAGTAACTGAAGACCTGCAAAAAGTAGGAGGTGGTTTCATTTTTGGTAATATTTGAACAGTTCTCATTTGGCTAACATTTTTGGAGCGAACAACTACAAAACTACTATCTACAGGCCTGTGAGAACCACTAGAGGAAAGCAAACATTGGAAGGAGAGTAGACACTTGACAAAACAAAAAAAAGGAACAGCACTCGGTGAGTCACCCATTTTGATGGCTTTTAGCAGTAGGAAAGTTCCTACTCTGACATTTGGGTCAATGCAAACTCAGGGAGAACAACTCACAGTGAAGTGGCTTGAAAATATGAAGTAAAAGTTCAGGGTAAGTCCAGCAGCTGGAAAGTGAGGGGAGATATCACAGAAAGGAAAGGTACAGACAGTGTCCTCAGTTTTGTGTATTAATCTCGTCCCAGTCTGTGGCTGACCATCCCCCGCCCCAGCAGCCATGTCCCATATGCATGGGAAGACTGCAAACAATCCAGCCAAGGCTGAAAAGCTGGAAAGATTTCAGCTGACGCTCATGGCAGAGGAGGAAAAGTCTGTAGTTTGAGTTCAGTTAACTTACAACAATCATCAGTATTTTTCAAAGGAACATAACAGAATCCAGAGCTTCTTTGATATAATCATACTCAATATCTAGGATATCGTTCAAATTTTCTTACAACATGAAGACAAAGGGAAATGCAACCTATATTCAAGAGTATCAATGAAGACCAGATGTGAGATGAACCAGGTACTGAAATATCAGACAAAGATTTTAATTCATCTCTTATAACTATACTCAAAAAGACACAAAGGAAAACATGATTTTTGTGATTTAAAAAAACGTAGGAAATAATAGCAGCAACCTTATGACCAACCTAGACAACATATTAAAAAGCAGAGACATTACTTTGTCCACAGAGGTCCGTCTAGTCAAGGCTATGGTTTTTCCAGTGGTCATGTATGGATGTGAGAATTGGACTGTAAAGAAAGCTGAGCACTGAAGAATTGATGCTTTTGAAGTGTGGTGTTGGAGAAGACTCTTGAGAGTCCCTTGGACAGCAAGGAGATTCAATCAGTCCATCCTAAAGGAGATCAGTCCTGGGTATTCATTGGAAGGACTGATGTTGGAGGCTGAAAGTCGAATACTTTGGCCACCTGATGCGAAGAGCTGACTCACTGGAAAATACCCTGATGCGTGGAAAGATTGAGGGCAGGAGGAGAAGGGGACAACAGAGGATGAGATGGTTGGATGGCATCACTGACTCAATGGACATAGGTTTGGGTAGACTCCGGCAGTTGGTGATGGACAGTGAGGCCTGGTGTGCTGCAGTTCACAGGGTCACAGAGTCAGACATGACTGAGCCACTGAACTGAACTGAAAAACCATTTAAAATGACACTATGGAAACTCTAAAACTGAAGAATACAGTATCTAAAAAGAAAATTCTCTGACTGGCTTTAACTACAGATTGGAGATGAAAGAAAAGTTAGCCCTTAGGAGGACAGATCAACAGAAAGCATTCAATCTGAGAATTAAAAATTTCGGCAGACTCTCAGGGATTATGAGGGACAACAGTCAAAGAAGTAACAAATGTATAATTGAGGTCCCAGAAAGAGAGAAGTGGTTTTCCCCTAGTCTTTTCCTGCTTTGCCTTTATCTCAGCCTTCTTTGGAGAAGGCAGTGGCACCCCATTCCAGTATTCTTGCCTGGAAAATGCATGGACGGAGGAGCCTGGTGGGCTGCAGTCCATGGTGTCCCTAAGAACCGGACACAACTGAGTAACTTCACTTTCGCTTTTCTCTTTCATACATTGGAGAAGGAAATGGCAACCCAGTCCAGTATTCTTGCCTGGAGAATCCCAGGGACAGAGGAGCCTAGTGGGCTGCCATCTATGGGGTCGCAGAGTCAGACATGACTGAAGCGACTTAGCAGCAGCAGTAGCAGCAGCCTTCTTTCATCAATCAAGTTGCAGTGAGGCTATTCTAGGCTCATGAATGCAAGGATAGGATTTATTCCCTAGAAGGCAGAGAAAAAGGGAAGTCTTCCCAGGTTTGGAGATTCAGAAGCCTGGGTCTTGAAGGGAAGGCCAACAATTCAATACCTAGCCTACAGTTTTGGATACTACATGATCATTTAACAGCATAACTTTAAAGCTTTAACCTATAAAATAATTTTTGAACTGAAGAGGACAACTTTGAAGGGGAAATAATGGAATCTTGGAAATAATGAGCCTTAGCAGTTTTTGTTGTTGTTTTTTTCTTAACCATCTCCATGCTGTCACCTTAAATTTGAGCTATTATAATAATGTGCTAGGTTATTGCAGTAGCTTCCCAATAAGTATATCTGCTTTTACTCTTGCCCCACTCCACCTCCCCCAATCTGATTTCAGCAGAGCAGACAAAGTGATCTCTGTTCTAGCCTTGGCCAAATCAGACCAAGTCCTCTGCTCAAAAAAAAAACCAATACAATATTGTAAAGTAATTAACCTCCAAATAAAATAAATAAATTTATATTTAAAAAAAAGTCTGTCAAGGCTCCTGCTGGTACTCAGAGTTGAAAACCAAAAAGATCTTAACAAGGATTATAAGACTCTACAAACATAACCCTGCTCTCTTTCTGATTACATTCCTTTGCATTTACACCAGCTTCCCTCATGGTGCTTCAACTTTTCAGGCATTCTGCTGTCTTCAGTACCTAGGCACATTCATCTCCCAGACAGATATCTACATGGCTCATTTACTGACCTCCCTTAGGTTTTATTTCAAATCCTTACCCTCAGTAAGGCCTGCCCTAAGACTCTTCACCTCTAACTTTTCCCTCCTATTGTCTTCTATCTGTTCTTTTTTGATTGTACTTTTCATATATACTTTAGTAAATAGATGATGTATATATTCATTTTTTTCTATGGTTTACTGTCTGCTACCTCTTTTAGAATGATGCAAGGATCTTTGTTTGTTCACTGGTCTATCAAAGTGCCCAGCACAGTGCCTGCCATTTAGTGGAAGTTCAGCAAATAATGTGTACATCCTGAACCTCTTCCCTTACTAGTCCAGAGGTAAGTCCTGGGGAAGGAAAACAGGACTATTAGATAAAACTTCTAGATGAGTGAGACAAGGGGTAAATTGTATGTCAGCTGATGTCTGTTATCTAAGCACAACAGCAGGTACCCCAGAGGTTTTTATATACCTCCCATACAAAGATGACAACTGCAGACTGTTAGTTACTTCAATTCTTTGTACCAAGAATGGGCAAATTTTTTCTGTGAAGGGTCAGATACCAAATAGTTTAGAATCTGGATGCCATATTTTGTCTCTGTTGCATACTCTATGTTTCTTTTTTTTAAAACAACCCTTTTTATATTCATTAAAAAAAAAAAACAACATTGTAAGCTTGCAAGGCATACAAAAACATGTGGCCTAGAAACTAGTTTGCTGACACCAGGGAAAGGGAAGGATTCTCTGATGACTGGTGTAAGTAGAGTGAAAGCTTAAAGCAGAAAGTATTTGAAAAAACTAAAGAAATTAAAATTTTTACACCATGAATTTACAATTGGGGTTAAATTACATACAGTAGCTGCAGGCTAAGCGGGATATTATCCTTTTGTTCAAGAGGTCATGAAGCAATGTGGTCAGCTCCTTATCAGGGTACAAGCTGGCCCAAAGCAGAAACTATGTTTTGCCTGAGTGTTCTTCCAAGGCCCCACCAGTCCACAGCAAAATTTTGCAGCATTAAGGGCATTCCAGTTATTAAATTCTGTATAACAAATCATTCCAAAACATAATATCTCAAAACAGCAACCATTTCATGATATCTCAGAATTTTATGGGTCAGAAACTCGGGTACAGTTTAATAGGATGGTTTTTCTGCCCTCGATGATGCTGAATGAGGTCACTTGGTGGTACTGATTAACAGATGGGCTGGTCTGAAGGTCAGAGATAGCTTCACTTTGTGTATTTGGATCCTTGGCTGGAAGGCTCAGCTTACTGGGACTACCATAAGAAGTGCCTGCTCAGGGCTTCTCCTATGATCAAAAGGAGTCATACTTTTTCATGGTGACTGAATGCTCCAAGATTGAGTGTTCCAACCAGAGAGGAAGTAGAGATGCACAACCTGTCCAAGCCTGGGCCCTCTCACTGCACAGTCAAACTTTTACCAAATTCTATTGGAGTACTCACAGACTGCACCCAGGTTCAAGGGAGAGGAGATTCCTCCTTCTACATAAGAATTATCAAACACTGCTGTCTATCTTCAATCTGTTGTAAAGTGAAATCAGCAATATTTTACCAAGCATAAGATCATGGTGGAGGATGATTTTGTGGAATGACATTTTCCTTCTCTGGTGCTATCAAGGCATGGCAAGAATGTCACCTTTACAAGAAATAAAAAATTTTAAAAGTTCTTAATAAATAAGTATGCCAATTTGTTATTCTACACTCTAGTTAACAATTGCCAGTAGGGTAGAAGCAAGTAGAATCGATTCAGATTCTGATCGAAATGGGAAGGAAAAGGTAAAGAAAAAATAATTTGGGAATAGGGTTATACAGGAAAAGATGGCAGAACAAAATAGTTTATTTCATAGAAAAACTGACATGTCTCTGGAAAGAGAGGGAAGGCAGCAAATGCACACTGGTGGACAAACAGTGAGTAGAAAGCAGTAAAGACACAAAGATTATTTCAAAGTCAGTTAGATATATCAGGAAAGAAAAAAATCAATTGGGAAAGAACAATGCTTTGTGCTTGAAGCCAAAGACTAAAAATAAGATTAAACTTTACTTCTAAAGATTTCAACAGAATTTAGACTTCTTTCTAAAGAACTAAGATTAGCAGGAAAAAAGACTGTAAAACATACCACTAAAATTTGAATATTGCTTTCAGTATGAATTAGTAGGGGAAATGTTCAATTTTATAATAGTAGTTATTACTATTTTTTATCTACACTTGAGGAGGAACAATTGAGAAGCACCTAGGTTTCCAATCCAATTCTGAAGTACAAAAACAAAAGGACCAAGTGCAAACAAACAACCTTTACCCAAGTCTCCTATGCTAAAGTCTGTCCTCACAGAATTTCACTCACTCTGAGAAAATGAGAAAAACCTATCTTCTGTCTGCCCTGTAGTAAGAAAGCAGTTACTCCTGCATTTCCTGGGAGATGGAAGTGGTTTATTCTCTGGTGTTCCCAAACATGCATTTGGGCTGTGAAGACAGAGAAGGTTGTGTCTAAAGGACTTTCCTTCTGGAATGGTGGCAAACGGAAACAGTGTACCCAACACAATTTATCCAGAAACATCAGGGCAGCAGCTGAAACAGCCCCAGAGAGGACAAGTCAGAAACAGACAGGCAGTGAGAAAGAAAAACATCCTTGTTTTCAAAAGAATTCTGAAAAGATGGCCCGAGTTCAGAGGATATATTTATTTCACAAACAACAAAGCATCATCTGAAACAATCAATGCACTTCCTCGTGTGCCCTTTCTCACCCCAATTTTCTCTCTTCCTCAATCCAGTCCCCTGCTATTTTCCCTCAGATCGAAGTTCATGCCTCAGCATTTAAAAAACCAATAACAAGCATGGTTCTCACATCAAATGTGGAGAGTTTGTGTCCCTTTTTTCCCAAAGGAGGGTGGAAAGTATCACTGTTCACTGCAGTCCAAGCTCAGAGCATAAAATCTGACATGCCCAAGACCAGAGAAGAAAAAAGGGCAGTGAACACACTGGGAATGGAGTGGGAGAGTGGATGTCACAGCAACAGCACTGTGCCCTGGAAACAAAATGAGAGTTTGGAGCAACCTGAGGCCCCCAAGGAAACCTACTGGAGAAGGAAATGGCAACCTGCTCCAGTATTTTTGCTTGGAGAATCCCATGGACAGAGGATCCTGGCAGGTCACAAGAGTTGGACATGACTTAGCGACTACACCACCACCACCAAGGAAATCTACACATAAGTTCTTTACCCTAAAGGGTCATATAACTACTCCTAAAATTCCAGAAAAAATATTTCCCATCTGTAATTCACCTTGGTCTCCACTGTTCCACTTGGAGACTCAAATGGGATAAAACCCAGATGGAAATTCATCTATTTTGTGGTAGCAAAAACAGTTCAGTTTCATATGACTGATTTTTCAGGTATACCCCTCACTATGACAATGAAGTCTTCTTTGAAAGACACTCTTGGTTATAAATAGGACAGATAAATAAATCAGGCAAATACAAGGCATGGCCCCATAAATATAGATTATGTACTTACTGACAGAACCTTCATAAAAAATAATTTTTTTTAGGCACAAAGTGATTTGATGACTCCTTTAAAAAATATCCTCTTAGGATTTGCAGAGTGCATGTACTTGTATTTACATAAATTTATCATTTACAATAATTATGCAAAGTATGGAGAAGCTTTAGACAAATAAGTTAAAAATGACATATATGGGCTTTCAATGAATTATAGGGTACAAGAGTCGAGAAGAGATCTCAGAGATGATGTAGCTCAATCTAATTTTACTTAAGATCAGAGATGGTTAATGATTTTCCTAATGTCACACACTTAGTTAAGGGTTGGAGCAAAGACTTGAATCTTTGTCTTCAAATCCACTGCTTTCAGACTACATTAATATTATAGCCAAAAAAATCCCAAGATGTTGATTGCTTCTGTTTTATTAACAAAGGTAAGTAACAGCAAGATTCCACAAAAGAACAGTTTCAAAATCTCAGTGGTTCAGCCAATGTATTTCATGTTAAGTCAGGTAGGTAACTGGGGACTCCCACTTTTCAATGATCCAGAGGCCCAGACTCTCTTCCACTTGAACCACCACCATATTAAAAAGTGGCCTATCACACCAATTCTTAAGTGCTTCATCTTGGAAGTTTTATACATTATTTCCACTTACATTTCATTGGAAAAAATTAGTTACATGGCCCTGTCTAAACCATAGGAGTCCAGGAAGCACAGTATCCCCATGCACGCAAAAAAAGATGAGAAATGGACATGAACAAGCACCTATAACCTCTTCCACACATGTATATCTGTTTTAAGCAAGCAACAAGAGGTATTACAATAACAAGTATGTAGGCATTCTAGGAGATTAGGAAGTAAGAATAAGACAAATACTTTTTCCGCTGCTGCTGCTGCTGCTAAGTCGCTTCAGTCGTGTCCGACTCTGTGCAACCCCATAGATGGCAACCCACCAGGTTCCCCCATCCCTGGGATTCTCTAGGCAAGAATACTGGAGTGGCTTGCCATTTCTTTCTCCAATGCATGAAAGTGAAAAGTCAAAGTGAAGTCGCTCAGCCATGTTTGACTCTTAGTGACCCCATGGACTGCAGTCTACCAGGCTCCTCCGTCCATGGGATTTTCCAGGCAAGAGTACTGGAGTGAGGTGCCATTGCCTTCTCCAACTTTCTCCACTAAATCTTATTAAAAATATAAAGCCCTGGCAAGAAATACTGATGGCTTATGAATTTCTCTTTTTGCACAGTCATTCTAAAACCTCAAATCCAATCTCACAAACATTATGATCCAAAATATTGGCCACCTGCTTTGTCTATAAAATTCTACAGATCACAACTCTAAATTGGATCTTTTTCCAGGGCATTATATAGCTTTCAGTTGGCCCCCTGGCAAGGAAAACCGTGTCTCCAATAAAAGGGATACAAGTATTTGTGAAGTTCATGGATGGCTGCTCCAAACAACCTGGCTAGAGCCAGGCCCTAGAGAGCATGTGCTCTGCTGGCATGTGGCATGTCCTCCTTTCATGGATCAGTGAGCTCCTAGAGACTTTCCAACTCTAGAAAACTGTGCAAACTTTAGCCATGGGCTGTTAAAGCTAGTCATCTGCTTCTCATTTTCCTATCTGTTTCTAAGACACAATCTTTATTGTCTTCTTCACCCATTTTGTTGAAAGAACACTGTAGTTATGGTTAAGCTAATACTAAAATACTAGAATAATAGGAATTTAAACTTTTTGATAAAAATGCTTTTTGAGTAATGATATTGAAAACTTTCATACAAACACACCAAAAATGTGGGTTAGATCCCTGGTTTGGGAAGATACCCTGGAGAAGGAAATGGTAAGCATGGTATTCCCGCCTGGAGAATCCCATGGACAGAGGAACCTGGCAGGCTACAATCCATGGGGCCAAAGAGTCGGACATGACTGAGCAACTAAACCACCCCCTTGGGCTTCCTAGGTGGCACTAGTAGTAAAGAACCCATTTGCAGAACAGAGTTTCTCAATCCTTAGTGTAGAAACATTCAGAGATGTTTGTTAAATGCAGATTCTGATCTGGGATGGGTCCTGCAATGGTCCTGTCTTTCCAAGAAACTCAGCCGATGCCAGTGCTACGGATCCCTCCAGTGGTGCAGTCTAGCTACATGACTCACATGAGCCCCCTGGGGTTCTCCTTTTATCAGATTCAGTGTATCCATTCCTCAGTTGTTACCCTTTTCCCTATTAAAGCCTGGGAAGAACTGCTCTTGGGCTATTGTTTATGCCTACTCCCATTCTCTGCGATCATATCCAATGACTCACAGTTATTAAAGAACAAAAACCTATTTCAGTTGCCAAAAGGTGGAATACACTCTTGGGTGCAATTTCTGCTTCAAAGCTTTTCAGTAAAATAGAATCAGGCTGAGGCTAGACTTTACCCGAAGCCACATCCTGACCCTACCTTGGCTTAGGTCTCCTGCTTAGAGGTTTCTTCAGAGCACTGCCTTCCAAGCCCAGCTGTAGGCTCCGCTTTCAGGAAACCTACTGAAGACATCTACAACCCATACTTTGTAAAACAAGGTGAGAGTGTCTAGAACATTGAAGCAAGATATAGTGGACTTGGGATAAAGCGGATTAGATTTAAAAATTTAACCAATACTTTTTTTTTTAGCTCTTACTCTAGGGTAGTAGTTGTTCAATGTTCTTTAAAAAGATGAACCTTCATGATGACTCCCTGAAGTATAAATTGCAATTAGCTCCATTTGATAAACAAAGAAATCAAAAGATCAAGAAGCATCCCAAGTCATTCACTTGGAAAGTGCACCCAGACAACTGGTTCCATAGTCTGTGTTGCTAATTGCTAAATGCCTACTTCCCCCTTCTGTGACTGTGGCCTATACTTTTTTTGATCCTCTGATGCCTCATCTGTGAAGCAAGAGTTACGGTATCTACCTTTGGGAATTATTCAGGGATTAAAGGAGGTAATTATACCAAGTGCCTAGTACAGAGCTATGCACATTTTATGTGTGATGTTGACCTCATTTAACTCAACTCTTAAGTAATCACCCAGGATATAATTTTTCCAACCAAGAGGCTCATCAGATTTTAAAATTATCAACCAGTCTGTTGTGATGTAAATGTTCTTTTGGTGAATAGCTTCAGGTTTCAGTGCTGTTCCTGTTTGTCAGTTTGTACTTTTTGACCATGTTATTGAAAGCCTTACTAGATGAGGCTCACTGTACTTACTGGAGAAAATAAAGTCCAAGTCAAGCTCAGGCACGCTGAGATTTCATTTCTCAGAAGGCTAATGGAAAATCCTCCTTTTTTAGATTGGGGGAGATGATTCCTGAGGTGCAATACACAGACACTAGAAACATACCAAGGTTTCCAGATGGACCAAATCCTGATTCAAAATGACATGTGGAATATCATTTATGTGTAGAATCTAAACTAGAACGCAAATGAGTTAATCTACAAAACAGAAACAGACCCAGACACAGAGAACAGAATTGTGGTTGCCAAGGGGGAGAAAGGATAGGAAGAGATGGAGAGCGAGGCTGGGGTTAGCAGATGTAAGCTAGTATATATAGAATGGGTAACATGGAGAAAATAGATAACTATATTCAATATCCTAGGATAAACCAAAATGGAAAACAAAAAATACATGTGTGTGTGAATTTGGGAATTCACAATTATACACATAATTCCCAAACTCAATCACTTTGCTGTACAGCAGAAATTAACACAACATTGTAAATCAACTATAGTTTCCAGGGCCTTGTCAGTGAAAGTGCTAAATTATAATCACTGGACCATTAGGAAAGTCCTTTATTTTATTTTGTATAGCATATATGAATATTCTCAAATAATATGAGCACAATCATGTTAGATGAAGGACACCTAACATGGAAATACCAGCAAATAAAAAAGATATTGGCTAAAAAAGATGTTGGAAGATCTGAAAATGAGATGGTGTGACAACCGAGGGATTAGTCAAAGTAGAAGCATCTACCATCCTTTAGGACTGAGGGAAAAGCTGAGAAGCTGTTTGTTACCAGTTTTTAGGACCCAACCTAGCTGGAGGAAGGATCACAGAGGAGGTACTTTAAAAAGCAGCAGACAGACAGACAGACACAAACACACAGACCCTGGCATCTCCTTTCTCTTGCTTTCTCTCGTTAGTGTCTATCATGAGCTAATGTGGCCAGGGGCCAATTGGCAAGGGAGCCTGGTGAATTCAGAGTGCAGAACCAGCCCTGAAACACAAAGCAGAGGAAGTATGGTGAATGGGCATCTGTAGGGGCCCCCTACTAAGCTTATTGGTAGTGACAAGGTAAGGACTTACTGAACAGGGGAATCCAAGCAAACAGTGGTTTTTCTAGCTTCCAAACTGTGTGTGCGTGCTAAGTTACTTCAGTTGTATCTCTTTGCAACCCTATTGCCTATAGCCTGCCAGGCTCTATTCTCTAGCTAAGAATACTGGAATGGGTTGCCACTTCTTTCTCTAGGGGATATTTCGGACCCAGGGATAGAACCCGGGTCTCCTGCATTGGCAGGCAGGTTCCACCTGGGAAGCACCACCTAGGAAGACCGACCTAACTGGTGAGTACTACTAAATTTAAAAAATCCATGGATAGAGCTATTGATCAATGATGGTAACAGAATAATAACTGTAAAGCCAATTGAGTTCTGCTACATGTCAGACTAGACTCAATGATGTCTACGATTTTTATCATCCTGTGATTTGCCTCCAATATTTCATAAGTTGAAAAAATAAATTTGCCCTTGAAAGATTAAGTGAGATTCTTAAAAGTAGATTCCTATGTTCATCCATGGCAGGTGGAAAATATTAAAACTGAGTAGCAATTACTATTTTGTGAAGAAATCAAAGAAACTTAATACTAGTAGAAAGAAAAAGTCCCATTATGTTTATTAAGAGAATAATTCCAGTATTAGCTCTAGATAGAGTATCTGTTACATTTAAAGATTATATTGCAATAGGGGAAAGAGAGCGATGACAAAATCTATATTTGTGATGAGAAGGGCTTTTACTTATATTAAATAAACCAAAATGATAATGGTAATGATTCCTTGAGTATTTAGGTATCAAGACCTGTGCTAATTGCTCTAAAGAACAGTTTCTCTTGGTAGTGCCTTGTAATAATGCATTTGTAATAAGGGCTGTCTTTGGTGGGTTAGATGGTAAAGAATCTGCCTGCAATGCAGGAGACCTGGGTTTGATCCCTAGGTTGGGAAGATGCCCTGGAGAAGGGAATGGCAACCGACTCCAATATTCTTGCTTGGAGAAACCCATGGACAGGGGAGTCTGGTGGGCTACAGTCCATGGGGCCGCAAAGAACCAGACATGTCTGAGTGACTAACACTTTCACTTTTGTGCACTGTAAAATGTTTAGCATCACCCCTGACCAGCACCCATTTGGTGTACTCCTCTCCCAGTTTCGATGCTAAAACGTCCCTCTTGGAGGGTAAAACTGCCTCTGGATGAGAACCGCTGCTCTACTGGAATCAGAAATGAGGAAAACAAGGCTTACAGAGGTTAAATAACTTGTCCAGTTTCATTAGGGTAGTGAGTGGTATGATCAGGATTCGAACATGGTCTAACTCTCAATCTCCTACTTAACCTCAACATGGAGCTTTCTTCTTTCACTTTACTCCTTTCTTCTCATTTTCTGAGAAGTACTGTGGATTATTTTTTTGTACTTTGGAGAAAAATATCAGGGAATTTAACAGTCATTTTGGATTTGAATCTAAAGCAAGAGATTGGCTGGACTTCTGATAAGATGGTAGTTTTATGCTTCTCTGACCACAGAAATTCACAGAAGTGTAAAAGTCTCACAGCTCCTCTGTTTCATGAAATTCTATGGTGGATTTAGCCAACTGCTAAAAACAACATCTGACAGCAGCTGGTTCATTTCAGGTGAGGCAAGACTGTGCTGAAAAGCTCCCTGTTTTGTGCATGCTATGATTCTTATTGAATCTCTCTTATAATGTACCACTGGAGCAAATAATCAATTTCAACTCCATGCAGCCAAGGTCAAGTGTGAGGGAATAACAGGCTCTCTACTCACATCATGTAGGAATGATTTATTGCTTTTCCAGAAGAAGATTCTTGACATTTTGAAAATGTAATGCAGTGCAAGAGTAATTAAGACAAAGGTGGACTGCTGAACGATTGATTAGCATTGTCAGAGAAGGGTGATTAGCTTAGATGCTTCAGGAACCGATTTTGCCAGGGATGAATTAAAGGTTGGTAATTAAGTTTATGGGCCATGGCCACTGTTTCCAGGTGGCATTTCACACAGGAGAGTCTGTGTTTGGAGAGGACCGGCAAATAAAACGAATGCCAGCTGCTTCAACAACCTTTGGTTAAACTGTCTCTTCAGAGACGAAGAAAAATAATATTGAGTCAAACTTGTCTTTAAGTCATTGTATTGCTTATTATGTTCAATAACGTTTTTAACAAGCAAATTCTAGCTAACTTCAATGGACCAAATCAAAGACAGAAAGGTAAGTTTAATAAAATGTATTCATATCCATTATACTCATGTACTTAAGTATGCTCTGGGTAAGGAAATACTGAGTTACGAGGCTTCTGTTTTCTCCATCCTTTATGGAAACTGTCTCTTCCCCTTCCCTCACTTCCACCCACATACTTATAGAAGCAGCGCTTGTGTACTCAGTGACTGCATAGACTGCACCCCGCCAGGCTCCTCTGTCTGTGGAATTTTCCAGGCAAGAATACTGGAGTAAGTTGCCGTTTCCTACTCCAGGGGATCTTCCTGACCCAGGGATTGAAATCTCCTGCACTGGAAGGCAGAAGCAGACATACTCACAAAATGTAACTTCTTGCCTCTGGCCATAGTTGACGCATCCGGCGATAGACACAGAGCCCCAACTAAAGCCTTCAGGATCCTTCCCTGAGGATTTTCTTTCTCTTCAATGTTTGAATAAATTCAGAGTGTACAAACATCACCATAATCCACATAGAACATTTTTATTAGCCAAAAAAGAAACACTCCATGCCATTACCAATCGCTTCTCTTTTTTCCTCCTCTTCCCCTGTCCCTAAAGCCCTGTTGTACTTTCTGTCTCTATAGATCTATTAAGGACATTTCATTAAAATGTATTTACATGATATAGATCTTTTGTGACTGCTTTCTTTCACTTAGCATAATGTCTCTGAGGTTTATCCATGACATAGCATGTATTAGTATTTCACTCTTTTTTTAAAAAATAGCTGAATAATATCTTGTTGTATGGATATACCAGTTCTTACCCATTTATCAGTTGATGGACACTTGGGTTGTTTCACTTTCAGGCTACTGTGAAAAACGCTGCTTGCTATGAACATCTGTGTTCAAGTTTTTGTGTGGTACTGCATTTTTATTTGTCTTACACCTAAGAGGTAAAATTTATGGATCATACATTTTGAGGAACTGTCAAACTTTTCCAAAGTGGATGCACTATTTCACACTCGCATTACAATGAATCAAAGAATTCTAATTTCTCCACATTTTCACCAACACTTGTGACCGTCTTTATTTTCGCCATCCTAGTTAGTGTGAAGTGGCATTTTATTGTGGTACTGACTTGAATTTCCCTAATAACTAATACTGTTGAGCATCTTCCCATGGCTTATTGGCCATTTATTTCTTTGGTTAAACATCTATTTAAATCCTTTGACCACTGTTTGATTGCATATTTTTATTACTTACTTGTAAGAGTCATTTTCATACTGTTACGACCAACCTAGATAGTATATTCAAAAGCAGAGACATTACTTTGCTGACTAAGGTCCGTCTAGTCAAGGCTATGGTTTTTCCTGTGGACATGTATGGATGTGAGAGTTGGACTGTGAAGAAGGCTGAGTGCAGAAGAATTGATGCTTTTGAAGTGTGGTGTTGGAGAAGACTCTTGAGAGTCCCTTGGACTGCAAGGAGATCCAACCAGTCCATTCTGAAGGAGATCAGCCCTGGGATTTCTTTGGAAGGAATGATGCTAAAGCTGAAGCTCCAGTACTTTGGCCACCTCATGTGAAGAGTTGACTCATTGGAAAAGACTCTGATGCTGGGAGGGATTGGGGGCAGGAGTAGAAGGGGACGACTGAGGAGGAGATGGCTGGATGGCATCACGGACTCGATGGACGTGAGTCTGAGTGAACTCCGGGAGATGGTGATGGACAGGGAGGCCTGGCGTGCTGCAATTCATGGGGTCGTAAAGAGTCGGACACGACTGAGCAACTGAACTGAACTGAACTGAAGAGTCACTTATATATTCTTGAAATAAGTCTATTTTATCGGAAATATTTTTAAAAATATTTTTTCTTAGTCATTAGGGTGTCTTTCCACTTACTTTCAGTAGAAAGGTCTGACTTATGATATAGTCCAATTTATATTCTTTTCTTTGGTCTCTGTGCTGCTTGTGTTTCTTGAAGAAACAACTGCCTAACTTAAGGTCATGAACACATAAGAATATACTCATGTATTTTCTTCTAAAAGTTTCATAGTTTTATTTTTCACATGTAAACCTGTGATTCATTTTGAGTTAATTTTTGTGTGTAGTTTGATGCTGGAGGTCCAACTTCATTCTTTTGTGTGTGGGAATCTCAGTACCACTTGTTGAAAAGATTATTCTTTCACCATCAAATTACTTTTACACCTCTGTAGGTCGTCATGTGTGCGTGCTAAGACGCTGCACTCATGTTCAACTCTTTGCAACCCTGTGGACTGTAGCCCACCAGGCTTCTCTGTCCATGGGATTCTCCAGGCAAGAATACTGGAGTGGGTTGCCATGTCCTCCTCTAGGGGATCTTCCCCACCCAGGGATTGAACCCTCTTCTCTTATGCCTCCTGCATTGCCAGGTGGGTTCTTTACCACCAGTGTCACCTGGGAAGCCTGTATAGGAAGTCAACTGACTATAAATGTAAGGGTTTAATTTCTGAAGTCTCAATTCTATCCCATTGACCTACATGCCTACTTAATGCCAGTACCACATAGTCATGATTATTGTAGCTTTGTAGTAAGTTTTGAAATCAGGAAGAAGAGCCCTCTCATTTTATTGTCCTATTTCAACACTGTTTTTGTCATAGTGGGTCAGTTGCATTTTTGTATGAATTTTAGAATGAGTTTCACAATTTCTGCCAAGAAAGTACCTGGGATTTTTACAGGGATTATTTTGAACATGTAGACACAGTTGGGGACTACTGTCATCTTTACAAATATTGAGCCTTCAGATCTGTGAAGATCTGGAGGAAGATGGGATGTCTTTCCATTTATTTAGATCTTTAATTACTTTCAGGGGAGAAGCTTGTACATCTTTTGTTAAATGTATCGTTAAGTATTTTATTCTTTTTGATGCTATTGTAAATTTCCTCTTGGAAATTTAAAATAGGGATTAAACAATCTCAGTCTTCGTCTAGTCTCTTGGATGGCAGAAATGTAAATCTAGGTAATGTTAATAGCCATTTTCTGCTTTATGGTAGAAACACAGAAAGCTGTAATATAGTCTTAAAACATAAAACAGACAGAGAAATGAGAGATGGTAAAGACACCCAGGATTTCTTCTCTGATTTTAGTGCAGTCTCCAGAACGATTCTTGGTGACAATACTTTCCTGTTACTTGAATTACCCCTAGTGCATTTCCACTGTGCTTAACTAAAAGTCCCAACTAACACAATATCGGCACACAGAAAAGAGAACCTGCTTTTGTTATTATGGAAGAAAGAGGCCACTTCAATATCATTTCCAGCTCTCAGCTTTCAATCACTCATTTTTGTTTCAAGTGAAATAAACAACGTAAGATTTTAATGGTCATCATCTATCCTGTGAAATTACCCAGCCACATTAAGCTTTTTGGCATTCTAATCATATTAAACTACCCAAATTATGACAGATACTATGAGAACTGGCACTAGATTTATATATCAAGAGAGGGTTTAATGCTTATGTCTTGATGCTTTACCAAAATGTGACAGTTGTTGGAAATGAGCAATATAAAGTCAAACAGTTTTAGAAACCTTTTAGCAAAGTCACAAGTCTAAATACTCGGGTGCTATTTGGGCCCTAGGCGAATAATTCTCAAAACTGGTTATGATACGTGTTTGTCACCAATTGTCTTAGGGGATATTACCAAAATTTCCAAACACATGTAGGTTCAATTTAAACACTTGAATATGTATTTGTAACATATAGATAATATTTTGGGGTTGTCATGTAAGTCCTTCCTCCTGCCCTGTGAATTATATAACAAGAAAGGTAAGATTTGAATCAGCCAATGGATTTTATAAAACTTCAAATGGATCTGAGAGGTAGTGAACCTTCTAATCTCTGTCTATTAATAAAGCCACATAAGGTAGTATTTTAAATTTTATACATTAATCCTTGATATGGTATTCTGACTTCTATAAAATTATCTTAAGACAACTATCAGAGATGTACATTGAGGATGTTTAGTAATACATTACTAATAATAGCATAAAACGTAGCTACAGACTAAAAGTACAATAGAAATTACATAAATTAGGTTTAGTCCTTTCACATGATGGAATATTAAAGAGACATTAAGAGTCATGTTTTAGAACTTTTAATGACATAAAGATGTTTTCTCAATACAGCAAGTGTGAAAAGGTATTACATAATATTCCAATTCAGTAAAATAATTTTTATATATCTATTTATGCACAGAAGAAAAATTTAGAAAGCTAACAAGCTATCCTGAATAACAGGAAGCCTATTCTGTTCTTGTGTGTGTATGTATTTTCTACATAGAATTTATTATCATTATCATAAGAAAAAGTAAAATCTATCTCAAAATTCTAAGAGTCACAAATGATGTAGAAGACCATGATCTTTTCAGAAGACAGAACACTGTGTTTGATCCCACCTGAATTTAAGGAGATAGTGTCCTAGACCTGGGTCAGCTAATGAGTCCTCTCTATGCCTAAGAGGGGAAAAAACATCATCTGTCTCCTCATGTGCCAGTTTTTTGTTCTAATACATGTCTTATCTACTGTTTTCTTTACTGAAGTATAGCTGACTTATAATGTTGTGTTAGTTTCAGGTATACAGCAAAGTGATTCAGAAATATATATATATATATATATGTATGTATATATATATACACACACACACATACATTTTCAGATTCTGTTCCATTATGAGTTATTACAAAATATTAAATCTAGTTCCCAGTGCTATACAGTAGGTCCTTGTTGCTTATCTCTTTTATACATAATAGTGTGTATCTGTTACCCAAACTCCTAATTTGTCTCTTCCCCACTTTCCCAAACCATGAATTTGTTTTCGATTTCTGTGAGTCTATTTCTGTTCTGTAAATAAGTTCACTTGTATCATTTCTGAATTCTACATATAAGTGATATCATATGATCTTTGTCTTTTCTGTCTGACTGACTTTACATACTATGATAATCTCTAGGTCCATCCCTGTTGCTGCAAATGGCATTATTTTATTCATTTTTATGGCTAATATCCTATCGTATGTACACATACATACACACACACATGCACCTCTTCATCCATTCATCTGTCAGTGGGTTATTTACTTCACAAGGCTGTAAGGAAGGGCTAATTTAAGAAGCTACTTTGAAAAATACAATAAACATATAAGATATGATTATTAATGATCATTTATAAAATAACAGGTAATAATAAAAATGTAACATTAGTCATTGTTTAGTAGATAGGCACCTTATTATAACTTCACAAGTTAATATCAGAAATTATTTTATAATAGAAGTTATATTTTATGAGTGTTTTGGTAGAATGACTTCTATTTCCCCAAGGTTTCTGAGGTTACAAGAACTAAAAGACCTTGTTCTTCCTTTGTTCTCTCTACTTTCTTTAAAAAAAAAAAAAAAAGAAAAAAGGCAAAGTGAATCAGAAACAGACTCACAGGTTAGAGAACAAATTTATGGTTACTGGAGAAAATGGTGGAAGGGAGGAATAGATCGGTTGTTTGAGACTGATATGTACACACTGCTTTATTTACAATAGATAACCAACAAGGACCTACTGTGTAGCACAGGGAACTCTGCTCAGTACTCTGCAATAACCTAAATGGGAAAAGAATCTGAAAAGGAATACATACATGTATATATATAACTAAATCACTTTGCTGTATACCTGAAAATAACACAACATTGTTAATCAACTATATTTCAATATAAAATAAAACTTTAAAAGGCAACATGAAATGTGTATTAATACTATACTACTGTCATAGTTTATTTAATTTGGCAGTTACATATTTTATTAAAATATTAACCAGGATGTGAGAAGTCAGAAAGAGTAACCCTAGATATCCCGTTTTCTGTAATAACCCCAACACCAGTTTCTAAAAAGGCCCGATTTGTTGCATTTAAACCTGCAAGGCCAGAGTCTTCTTCACAGGATCACTCTGTGCAACCCAGACCAAACAGAGAGAACTTCTTCATCCACTGCTTTGGCCCTGAACCAGTAAGAGAAGAGAAATCAAAGAGCCTACACATCCCTTCCCTTTGGTCTCCAATGACAAACATAATTAAATCATTCCACATTAGAGGAAACTATTTTCTTTTTTAGTTAAGTATATCATCATATCACACCATATATCAAATCATATCATGTAGGTCATATTATATCAAATATCTTTCAGTGCAAGAGTCAAGACTCCAGTTTGTGGCAAACTCTGAGCTCATTACATAATTAAATTCTTCACACTATGTAAATTCATCAGTATAATCAAGCTACACAAATACAAAATATATATACAATTAACATTTAACAATAGTATTCTAAGTACTAAAAATTGGTAATTTTCCTTCATTTTACACGAGGAAACTGAGGCCCAGGACCACTTGCCTAAGGTCACACAATTACCAAGTTGCAGTGACAGAATATAAAGATTACCATCATATGTGTTTCATACTACTCTTTACACTGATTTGGGGAACCTGAATGCTGATACAGAAAGATATATAAGAAGCGGAAGAAGAAATTGTACTTTCAGCTTGCCAGCATAGTAAGATCATGCACACGTAACACATCATCCAAACCAAAAAGCTGTCTAAATATACACTGCTAAGTTTCCACTGGTGAGATCATCATTGGGCTGCTGGAAGTCTGGCAGTTATTCCATGGGATACTGTGAAGTTTAGACAAATAAAGTTGAAGGATATTGATTCAAGCAATGACCAGTAGCTCCTAACAGACCAATTGTCCTGCATGAATATAAGTATTAAAGGCAAGTATCTGGAGGCACTGGAGAATGACCAAAAACAATCACGTATTGGAGGAGAAATACTACCTGAAAGAAGGGATTGGTAGTTATTGAGTTTCTGCATCTTTTATAGCTACCAACCTCACAGCAAGCTTTAGACTGTGTTTTGCTGGGTGGTTAAAATTCATATAGAACACCCACAGTCTTACTGGCTTGAAGAATCTGAGGACAAATTTCAGAGCAACTACAAGTACCAGAAAATGCTTGAGGAACTTCCCAAAGAAGAGATTCAGAGAGGGAGAGAATTTGGGAAATTCTTCCCAAATCTCTAAATGACCCCTGAACTGTGTGTGTATATGTATATATACACACATATACACATATATGTATATAGCAGATACCAAGAAGTCCAAGTGAGTCTACAAAAAGAGTTCATGGGGATTTCAGCTACAGTCCAATCCAGAGGAGACAGAATTCACAGACTGACTTCAGTCAAGGGAAACACTGTTTCAAAAAAAGAAAAAAATCAATATTCTTCAGAGGATTATAATAGAATGTGGTCTCTCAACATGTACTTGATAGTGCTTCTAACACTATCTAAAACTACTCAACACATGAAAAAAATGAGAAAACATGATCCACTCAAGAGAAAAAAATAACCTACAGGGACCAACTCGAAATTGACTCAGATATTGGGTTTAACAGAGTTTATAAAAGAAAATGCTAATAATGAGTAAAAACAAGGGGGAATCGAGCAGAAAAAAATGGAACTACAAAAATGAACCAACTGTATGTTCAACAATATGAGAGATCAACAATGGAGAGATCATCTAGACAGAATATCTGTAAGGAAACAATGGACTGAAACTATGTGTTAGATCCAATGGACCTAACAGGTGTGTAACACTCCATCCAAGAGCAACAGCATAGACACTCTTCTCTGATGCACACAGAACACGGTCTGGGATCTCAAGTTAGGCCACAAAATAATGAGTGACTGAAACTCTTTTAAATTTAAGACTTGCGGTATGGGCCACCATATGGCTGTGGTACATGCTGTGAACATGTGCACTTGAAAAGCATGCATGTTCTGCTGTTGTTGGGTGAAGTGTTCCATAAATGTCAACTAGGTCAAAGGGTTAATATTATGCTCAGATCGTCTATATCTTTATTGGATTTCTGATGCAGTTGTTTTGTCAACTGCTGAAAGAGGAATGCTGAAATATCCAAGTACAAACTGTGGATGTACCTGTTGTTGCTGTTCAGTCGCTAAGTCATGTCTGAATCTGTGACCGCATGGACTGCAGCTCATCAAGCTTCCCTGTTCTTCACCATTTCCCAGAGTTTGCTCTAAATCTTGTTCACTGAGCTGGTGATGCCATCCACCCATCTCATCCTCTGTTGCCCCCTTCTCCTCCTGCACTTAATCTTTCCCAGCATCAGGGGTCCTTTCCAATGAGTTGGCTCTTTGCAACAAGTGGCCAAAGTATTGGAGCTTCAGCATCAGTCCTTCCAATGAATATTCAGGCTTGACTTCCTTTAGAATGGACTGGTTGGATCTCCTTGCTGTTCAAGGGACTCTTAAGTGTCTTCTCTAGCACTACACTCTCATATCTGTACATGACTACTGGAAAAACCATAGTAGATATGTCTACCACTCCAATTCTGTCTATTTTTACTTTAAGTATCTTGATGCTCACTTATTAGGCATATTCATGTTCATGTTTATGTCTTCCTTATGACTGGGCCCTTCTATCTGAATCCACATCTTCAGTTCCACAGAATCAACCAACTGTAGATGGTGTGAAGTGAAGGGAAGTGAAAGTCGCTCAGTTGTGTCTGACTCTTTGCGACACCATGGACTATACAGTCCATGGGATTCTCCAGGCCAGAGTACTAGAGTGGATAGCATTTCCTTTCTCCAGGGGATCTTCCCAACCCAGGGATTGAACCCAGGTCTCCCGCATTGCAGGATGGTGTAGTAGTTAAATTTATTGTGGGGGGTAAGGGGAACACATATAAACACACTCATGAAGTTCAAACCTATCTGTTCAAGGGTCAACTGTAATTTAAACTCATCTATCGAAACGTGCTTGAGAACAAAATTAACACAATCCACAAAAACAGTGATTAAAAGAATAATAAATTTGATGTGAAACGCTTGAAGGAGGCAGAAATGAAATAGCATCCTTAGGAAGAAACTGAAAGAAACTCCAAGAAAGGCGTGACTATATCATAGCAAATCCTCAACTCCTTCAAACGCCTCCACTTTGGAATACCATCACTGCCTATCATGCAGTTAAGGTGACCAACACTTAAGGTCTCCTTCAGACACTTATGGAGAGTTGCCAGACTCACGGTGGCTGGGCCGGGGCTGGGGTAGGGCTGAGCTTACAGAGGAAAACAATCAGGGCTTCTGCTCACATGCAGTGCCGTCAAATGTGTTCCATTGCCTTCCAAGCCATCTGTGAAATGTTTACTCAGTCTTTTGGGCATCAGGAATGTAATGCCCAGAATAAAATCACTAGGTGAATTCCAGTTTTCAGAACCATGAGGTGTAAGTCAAGATTTAATACTCATATTACAATGGGTCTCTGTCTAAATTAAATACTGAGATCACATGGTGAGATAGGAGTTCTTCTTTACCTATGACTTTTGCTCATCCTTCAGGCTTCAGGATAAATGCAACTCATTATTTTCCTTTATAGTCTTTGTTAAAGGCTACAACTGTAGCACCGTTTGTCTATCTTATTAACTCTTTGGTTATAATTTGGCCCTAGCACTCCAGAAGCTAGGAAACTTGCCAGAGTAAATCAGCACTGAATCTTCCTGCTGCTGCTGCTAAGAGCATGTAAATTCTAGAGGATGCTGCTGCTGCTGCTAAGTTGCTTCAGTTGTGTCCGACTCTGTGTGAGCCCATAGACGGCAGCCAACCAGGCTCCTCCGTCCATGGGATTTTCTAGGCAAGAGTACTGGAGTCGGGTGTAACTGCCTCCTCCGAAACCAGTCCAATCTGAAGGAGATCAGCCCTGGGATTTCTCTGGAGGGAATGATGCTGAAGCTGAAACTCCAGTACTTTGGCCACCTCATGTGTAGAGCTGACTCAATGGAAAAGACCCTGATGCTGGGAGGGATTGGGGGCAGGAGGAGACGGGGACAACAGAGGATGAGATGGCTGGATGGCATCACTTACTCGATGGACGTGAGTCTGAGTGAACTCCGGGAGTTGGTGATGGACAAGGAGGCCTGGCATGCTGCAATTCATGGGGTCGCAAAGAGTCGGACATGACTGAGTGACGGAAATGAACTGAACTGAACTGAACCTGGTAAAAGGAGGAGTTTAACAAATTACTAATGAAATGAGTGAATAAATGAAAGAAGGAAGGAGGGAAGGAAGCAAAATTTAAGTGTGGATATTGGGCTTCCCTCGTGGCTCAGACAGTAAACAACCTGCCTGAAGTGCAGGAGACCCAGGTTTGATCTCGGGGTCGGGAAGATCCCCTGGAGAAGGGAATGGCTACCTATTCCAGCGTTCTTGCCTGTAAATTCTCATGGGTAGAGGGGTCTGGTGGGCCACAGTGCATGGGGTTGCAAAGAGTAGGACACAACTGAGCAACTGACTCATACTTTTCACATGGGGTTATGAAGAAGACTCAGTCACAAGGTAGTCAACCCATGCCCAAATTCTAGATTTGTGGTCCACAGTATAATTTCACTATGTGGACCAGAAAAGTTATAATCAATTAAATTCATATGCCTGCTGCCATCTCTTCAATTTTGCAATGAAAGATCAAGAGTATAAATTCGGAGAATCTCAGGTACGGCAAGGCAACCTCTGCTGCATATAAGAATACCTGGGAAGAATTTCACTTTTTTTGTTTTTCAATTGAAGCATAGTTTATTTACAATGTTGTGTTATTTCAGGGAGATTTTTTAGATGTCCATTCCCAGTCCCCACTCTGCCAATGATGCACTCTACTCAAGTGAACACCAAACAAAATACCAGGGGACCAGGAATCAAATCACCTTTGGAAAGACGACAGGAATCTGAGCAAGATACTTCTCTTTTGTGAGACATGAGCAATATGAGAGGAATGGATTAAATATGGTTTGAGTCCCTTTTGATGGTGTAGAAAGGAGAGATAAGAGAGCCTTCCTCAGAGATCAATGCAAAAAAATAGAGAAAACAATAGAATGGGAAAGACTAGGGATCTCTTCAAGAAAATTAGAGATACCAAGGGAACATTTCAAGCAAAGATGGGCTCGATAAAGGACAGAAATTGTATGGACCTAACAGAAGCAGAAGATATTAAGAAGAGGTGGCAAGAATACACAGAACTGTACAAAAAAGAGCTTCACGACCCAGATAATCACGATGGTGTGATCACTCATCTAGAGCCAGACATCTTGGAATGTGAAGTCAAGTGGGCCTTAGAAAGCATCACTACAAACAAAGCTGGTGGAGGTGATGGAATTCCAGTGGAGCTATTTCAAATCCTGAAAGATGATGCTGTGAAAGTGCTGCCCTCAATATGCCAGCACATTTGGAAAACTCAGCAGTGGCCACAGGACTGGAAAGGTCAGTTTTCATTCCAATCCCAAAGAAAGGCAATGCCAAAGAATACTCAAACTACTGCACAATTGCACTCATCTGACATGCTCGTAAAGTAATGCTCAAAATTCTTCAAGCCAGGCTTCAGCAATATGTGAACTGTGAACTTCCAGATGTTCAAGTTGGTTTTAGAAAAGGCAGAGGAACCAGAGATCAGATTGCCAACATCTGCTGGATTGTGCAAAAACCAAGAGAGTTCCAGAAAAACATTTATTTCTGCTTTATTGACTAGGCCAAAGCCTTTGACTGTGGATCACAATAAACTGTGGAAAATTCTGAAAGAGAAGGGAAAACCAGACCACCTGACTTACCTCTTGAGAAACCTATATGCAGGTCAGGAAGCAACAGTTAGAACTGGACATGTAACAACAGACTGGTTTCAAACAGGAAAAGGAGTACATCAAGGCTGTATATTGGCACCCTGCTAATTTAACTTCTATGAAGGGTACATCATGATAAACGCTGGGCTGGAAGAAGCACAAGCTGGAATCAAGATTTCCAGGAGAAATATCAATAACCTCAGATATGCATGTGACACCACCCTTATGGCAGAAAGAGGAACTAAAAAGCCTCTTGATGAAAGTGAAAGAGGAGAGTGAAAAAGTTGGCTTAAAGCTCGACATTCAGAAAACTAAGATCATGGCATCTGGTCCCATGGGAAATAGATGGGGAAACAGTGGAAACAGTGTCAGACTTTATTGTTTTCAGCTCCAAAATCACTGCAGATGGTGACTATAGCCATGAAATTAAAAGATGCTTACTCCTGGGAAGAAAAGTTAGGACCAACCTGGACAGCACATTGAAAAGCAGAGATATTACTTAGCCAACAAAGGTCCATCTAGTCAAGGCTATGGTTTTTCCAGTGGTCATGTATGGATGTGAGAGTCAGGCTGTGAAGAAAGCTGAGGGCTGAAGAATTGATATTTTTGAACTGTGGTGTTGGAGAAGACTTTTAAGAGTCCCTTGGACTGCAAGGAGATCCAACCAGTCCCTCCTAAAGGAGATCAGTCCTGAATATTCATTGGAAGGACTGATTCTGAAGCTGAAACTCCAATACTTTGGCTACCTCATGTGAAGAAGTGACTCATTGGAAAAGACCCTGATGCTTGGAGGGATTGGAGGCAGGAGGAGAAGGGGACGACAGAGGATGAGATGGCTGGATGGCATCACCGACTTGATGGACATGAGTTTGAGTGAAGTCCAGGAGTTGGTGATGGACAGGGAGGCCTGGCATGCTGTGATTCATGGGGTCACAAAGAGTTGGACACGACTGAGCGATTGAACTGACTGAACTGAACTGAACTGATGACATTATATAATTCTGTGTGTCTGTACATATTTGAACTCTATGTCAGGCCTGGCAAGAAGCAAAAAGTAGTAATTTATAGTTCTTCTTCAACAGGAAGAAGATAATCAAACAACACAGAAGCTAAAGAAAAATATCAACAGTTTATGGTCATCACGTTTATTGGGTTCTAAGATGAAACTCTTTCCACATTTAGCGTTTTAGAAATTGAGCTGTATCATATAATTAATGTTAAAAGAAACCTTCAGGAGGCGGTCCTAAGATGGCAGAGGAATAGGACAGGGAGACCCACTTTCTCCCCCACAAATTCATAGAAAGAACATTTGAACACTGAGCAAATTTCACAAAACAACTGAATGTTGGCAGAGGACATCAGGCACCCAGAAAGGCAGCCCATTGTCTTCGAAAGGAGGTAGGACAAAATACAAAAGATAAAGAGAAACAAAAGAGGTAGGGACGGAGATCTGTTCTTGGAAGGGAGTCCTAAGAGAGGAGAACTTTCCAAACACCAGGAAACTCTCTCACTGGGGGTCTGTGGGGAGTTTTGGAATCTCGGAGGCAACATAACAGGGAGGAAAAATAAATAAATAAATAAATAACCCCACAGATTATGCACATAACTGCAACTCCCAGCTCTCACATCCACCACCAGCAAGCGGGGGCTTAGCATAAGGACTGGGCCTGAATGCTCTGAGGGCAATCTGAGGGAACTAATGTGAGATAGCAACCCAAACAGTGGGATAGCCAGAGACAGAGAGAAAAAAGAGAGAGAGAACTGTTCCATGAAAAGCTCAAACCTAAGGCACTGCCAGGCTGCTCACAGAACAAAGTACTGAGCAAATACCAGAGGAGAGCTAGCAGGCTGCGGACTGGCCCATCCCTTGCCGGAGACAGGAAGGCAGCCTGGGGGGCAGCCAGAGCCGGAAAAAGGGTAATCTCGGACCCAGGGATGGCATCCTTTACCAAACTGCAACCAGGCTCCCAGTTGCTAACCAAGACTTCTTGGGATTCTGGACGGCTGACATCCACTGGGAGGGTCGCAGCCAGAGATCAGCTCCCAAGAAGAGACACACAGCATACCTGAGACAGGCACACCCGCTGCCACCCAGGAAACCTAGCGGCTGGGACCGGGGAGGTGATGAGATGCACTCCCCATCTGGGAAGACTGTGCTCGCCAAGCACCTGGTCGCAGGAGCTGCTCGGACCTGAACCTGAGCCCTTAGACCTGGGAAGTGCACACAACCCACGGCCCGCCTCAGACAGTTCCCCGGCACAGCAACCTAGAGCCTGAGAACTGTAGACTGGGAAAGTGAATGTGCAATGAGCAGGGGCAAACCCAGTGCAGTGAGACACTGCGAGCACTCCCCACACATGCCAGTGATATTTGTTTGCAGTGATCCTCCCTCCCCACAGCATGACTGAACAAGTGAGCCTAAATAAGTGACCACCTTTGCCCTCTTGTGTCAGGGCGGAAATTAGACACTGAAGAGACCAGCAAACAGAGGAAGCTAAAATAAACACAGGGAACCGCTTTGCAAGTGACAGGTGCAACAGATTAAAACCCTGTAGTTAGCACCGACTACACTGGAAGGGGCCTATTGATCTTGAGAAGTATAAGCTGGATCAAGGAACTATCAGAAACTGAACTGACCCCACACTGCCCACAACAGCTCCAGAGAAATTCCTAGATATATTTTTACTATTATCATTTTTTAAATTAAAAAAATAAGAATTTTTGAGTCCTCTATTACTCCTTTAATTTTCATTTTTACAACCTACTATTACCTTGATGGGCTCGATAAAGGGCAGAAGTGGTATGGACCTAACAGAAGCAGAAGATATTAAGAAGAGGTGGCAAGAATACACAGAAGAACTGTACAAAAAAGATCTTTACAACCCAGATAATCACGATGGTGTGATCACTCATCTAGAGCCAGACATCTTGGAATGTGAAGTCAAGTGGGCCTTAGAAAGCATCACTACGAACAAAGCTGGTGGAGGTGATGGAATTCCAGTGGAGCTATTTCAAATCCTGAAAGATGATGCTGTGAAAGTGCTGCACTCAATATGCCAGCACATTTGGAAAACTCAGCAGTGGCCACAGGACTGGAAAGGTCAGTTTTCATTCCAATCCCAAAGAAAGGCAATGCCGAAGAATGCTCAAACTACCGCACAGTTGCACTCATCTGACACACTAGTAAAGTAATGCTCAAAATTCTCCAAGCCAGGCTTCAGCAATATGTGAACTGTGAACTTCCAGATGTTCAAGTTGGTTTTAGAAAAGGCAGAGGAACCAGAGATCAAATTGCCAACATTCGCTGGATCATGGAAAAAGCAAGAGAGTTCCAGAAAAACATTTATTTCTGCTTTATTGACTAGGCCAAAGCCTTTGACTGTGTGGATCACAATAAACTATGGAAGATTCTGCAAGAGATGGGAATACCAGACCACCTGACCTGCCTCTTGAGATATCTGTATGCAGGTCAGGAAGCAACAGTTAGAACTGGACATGTAACAACAGACTGGTTTCAAATAGGAAAAGGAGTACGTCAAAGCTGTATATTGTCACCCTGCTTATTTAACTTCTATGAAGGGTACATCATGATAAACGCTGGGCTGGAAGAAACACAAGCTGGAATCAAGATTTCCAGGAGAAATATCAATAACCTCAGATATGCAGATGACACCACCCTTATGGCAGAAAGTGAAGAGGAACTAAAAAGCCTCTTGATGAAAGTGAAAGAGGAGAGTGAAAAAGTTGGCTTAAAGCTCATTCAGAAGACTAAGATCATGGCATCTGGTCCCATCACTTCATGGGAAATAGATGGGGAAACAGTAGAAACAGTGTAAGACTTTATTTTTTTGGGCTCCCAAATCACTGCAGAGGGTGACTGCAGCCATGAAATTAAAAGAGGCTTACTCCTTGGAAGAAAAGTTATGACCAACCTAGATAGCATATTGAAAAGCAGAGACATTACTTTGCCGACTAAGGTCCGTCTAGTCAAGGCTATGGTTTTTCCTGTGGTCGTGTATGGATTTGAGAGTTGGACTGTGAAGAAAGCTGAGTGCCAAAGAATTCATGCTTTTGAACTGTGGTGTTGGAGAAGACTCTTGAGAGTCCCTTGGACTGCAAGGAGATCCAACCAATCCATTCTGAAGGAGATCAGCCCTGGGATTTCTTTGGAGGGAATGATTCTGAAGCTGAAACTCCAGTACTTTGGCCACCTCATGAGAAGAGTTGACTCATTGGAAAAGACTCTGATGCTGGGAGGGATTGGGGGCAGGAGGAGAAGGGGACGACAGAGGATGAGATGGCTGGATGGCATCACCAACTCGATGGACATGAGTCTGAGTGAACTCTGGGAGTTGGTGATGGACAGGGAGGCCTGGTGTGCTGTGATTCATGGGGTCGCAAAGAGTTGGACACGATTCAGTGACTGAACTGATTACCTTGAAAGAAAAAAAAAGACCCTATTTTTAAAGCAAACTTCACATGTATCTTTTATAATTTTTGTGACTAGTTTTGCTTTTTTAATATTGTATTTTTGAGAGTCTAACGTCTACTCTCGATTTTTAATCTTCGCTTTTTGTATTTGTTATCAGTTTTGTACCTTTAAGAACCCAATCTTCAGTACCCATATTTACTTGGGAGTGTGATTACTGGCTTGACTGCTCTCACCCGCTTTGGACTCTCCTTTTTCTCCACCAGGTTGCCTCTATCTTCTCCCTCCCCCGTCTCTTCTCTACCCAACTCTGTGAATCTCTTTGTGTGTTCTGGGCTGTGGAGAACACTTAGGCAACTGATTACTGGCAGGATCTGTCTCTCTCCTTTTGATTCCCCCTATTCTCCTCCTGGTCACCTCCGTCTCCTTCCTCCCTCTTCCCTTCTCTGTGTAACTCCATTCACGTCTCTGAGTGTTCCACACTGTGGAAAGCAGATAGGCAATTTATTACTGGCTGGCTTGCTCTATCCCCTTTTGACTCCCCCTCTTCTACTCCTGGTCACCTCTGTCTCTCTCCTCCCTCTTCTTTTCTCCATGTGACTCTGTGAACCTTTCCAGGTATCCCTCACTGTGGAGAAGCTTTTCATCATTAACCTAGATGTTTTATCATTGGTGCTGTATAGACAGAGAAGCCTAGAGGCTACTCTAAGAATAAGACTGAAAACCAGAGGCAAGAGGCTTAAGTCCAAAACCGAAGAACACCAGAAAACTCCTGACTCCAGGGAACATTAATCAACAAGAGCTCATCCAAAAGCCTCCATACCTACACTGAAACCAAGCTCCACCCAAGAGCCAACAAGTTTCAGAGCAAGACATACCAAGCTAATTCTTCAGCAACACAGGAACATAGCCCTGAGTTTCAATATACAGGCTGCCCAAAGTCACACCAAATCCAAAGACATCTCAAAACTCACTACTGGAAACTTCATTGCACTCCAGAGAGAAGAAATCCAGCTCCACCCACCAGAACACTGATGAAAGCTTCCCTAACCAGGAAATGCTGACAAGCCACCCATCCAACCCCACCCACAGTGAGGAACCTCCACAATAAAGAGGAACCACAAACTGCCAGCATACAGAAAGGCCATCCCAAACACAGCAATCTAAACAAGATGAAAAGGCAGAGAAATACTCAGCAGGTAAAGGAACATGATAAATGACCACCAAACCTAACAAAAGAGGAGGAGATGGGAAGTCTACCTAAAAAAGAATTCAGAATAATAATAGTAAAAATGATCCAAAATCTTGAAAACAAAATGGAGTTACAGATAAATAGCCTGGAGACAAGGACTGAGAAGATGCATGAAATAGTCAACAAGGACCTAGAAGAAATAAAAAGAGTCAATCAATAATGAATAATGCAATAAATAAGATCAAAACACTGGAGGGAATCAATAGTAGAATAACCGGGGCAGAAGACAGGATAAGTGAGGTAGAAGATAGAATGGTGGAAATAAATGAAGCAAGAGAGGAAAAAAGAAAAAAGAATTAAAAGAAATGAGGACCACTTCAAAGACCCCTGGGACAATGTTAAATGCCCCGATATTCAAATCATAGGAGTCCCAGAAGAAGAAGACAAAAAGAAAGGCCATGAGAAAATACTTGAGGTGGTAATAGTTGAAAACTTCCCTAAAATGGGGAAGGAAATAGTCGCCCAAGTCCAAGAAACCCACAAAGTCCCAAACAAAAAAGCAAAACACCCCAAGACACATATAAATCGTATTAACAAAGATCAAACACAAAGAACAAATATTAAAAACAGCAAGGGAAAAACAACAAATAACACACAGGGGATTCCCATAAGGATAACAGCTGATCTTTCAATAGAAACTCTTCAGGCCAGAAGGGAATGGCAGGACATACTTAAAGTGATGAAAGAGAAAAACCTACAACCCAGATTACTGTACCCAACAAGGATCTCATTCAGATATGAAGGAGAAATCAAGAGCTTTACAGACAAGCAAAAGCTCAGAGAATTCAGCACCACCAAACCAGCTCTTCAACATATGATAAAGGATCTTCTCTAGACAGGAAACACAGAAAGGGTATATAAACTTGAACCCAAAACAAACAAAGTAAATGGCAACAGGATTGTACTTATCAATAATTACCTTAAATGTAAATGGGTTGAATGCCCCAACCAAAAGACAAAGACTGGCTGAACAGATACAAAACAAGACCCCTATATATGTTGTCTACAAGAGATCCACCTCAAAACAAGGGACACATACAGACTGAAAGTGAAGGGCTAAAAAAAGACAGTCCATGTAAAAGGAGATCAAAAGAAAGCACGAGTGGCAATACTCATATCAGATAAAACAGACTTTAAAATAAAGGCTGTGAAAAGAAACAAAAAAGGACACTACATAATGACCAAAGAATCAATCCAAGAAGAAGATATAACAATTATGAATATATATGCATCCAACATAGGAGCACTGCAAAATGTAAGGCAAATGCTAACAAGTATGAAAGGGGAAATTAATAGTAACACAATAATATTGGGAGACTTTAATACCCTACTCACACTTATGGATAGATCAGCTAAACAGAAAATTAGCAAGGAAACACAAACTTTAAATGATACAATGGACCAGTTAGACCTAATTGATGTATCTATAGGACATTTCACCCCAAAACAATGAATTTCACCTTTTTCTCAAGTGCACATGGAACCTTCTCCAGGATAGATTACATCCTGGGCCATAAATCTAGCCTTAGTAAATTCAAAAAGTTGAAATCATTCCAATCATCTTTTCTGACCACAATGCAGTAAGATGAGATCTCAACTATCACTTATTATCAGAAAAATGCAAATCAAAACCACAATGAGGTCCCATCTCACGCCAGTCAGAATGGATTCTATCCAAAGGTCTACAAGCAATAAATGCTGAAAAGGGTGTGGAGAAAAGGGAACCCTCTTACACTGTTGGTGGGAATGCAAACTAGTACAGCCACTATGGAAAACAGTGGGGATTCCTTAAAAAACTGGAAATAGAACTACCATATGACCCAACAATCCCACTGCTGGGCATACACACCAAGAAAACCAGAAGTGCAAGAGACATGTGTACCTCAATGCTCATTGCAGCACTATTTATAATAGCTAGGACATGGAAGCAAACTAGATGTCCATCAGCAGACGAATGGACAGCTGTGATACATATACATAATAGAATATTACTCAGCCATTAAAAAGAATATATTTGAATCAGTTCTAATGAGGTAGATGAAACTGGAGCCTATTATACAGAGTGAAGTAAGCCAGAAAGAAAAACACCAATACAGTATGCTGCTGCTGCTGCATCACCTCAGTTGTGTCCTACTCTGTGCGACCCCATAGATGGCAGCCCATCAGGCTCCCCCATCCCTGGGATTCTCCAGGCAAGAACACTGGAGTGGGTTGCCATTTCCTTCTCCAATGCATGAAAGTGAAAAGTGAAAGTGAAGTTGCTCAGTCGTGTCCGACCCTCAGCGACCCCATGGACTGCAGCCTACCAGGCTCCTCTGTCCACGGGATTTTCCAGGCAAGAGTACTGGAATGGGTTGCCATTGCCTTCTCCACAATACAGTATACGAATGCATATATATGGAATTTAGAAAGATGGTAATGATAACCCTATGTGTGAGACAGCAAAAGAGACACAGATGTATAGAACAGTCTTCTGGACTCTGTGGGAGAAGATGAGGTTGGGATGATTTGAGAGAATAGCATTGAAAGATGTATATTATCATATGTGAAACATCACCAGTCCAGGTTCAATGCATGAGACAGGGTGCTCAGGGCTGCACGGGGATGACCCAGAGGGATGGGATGGAGAGGGAGGTGGGAAGGGGGTTCAGGATGGGGAACACATGTACACCTACGGCTGAATTATGTCAATGTATGGCAAAACCACTACAATATTGTAAAGTAATTAGCCTCCAATTAAAATTAATTTTTAAAAATGAAAAAAAGAGAAACCTTCAAGGAAGAGGAATACATTATGACATCTTCCCTCACATATTAAATGTGAACTGATTCATTTCTAGAAATTGTACCTTACTTACCATGATCATTTGAATCTTAGCTGAAACTTGAACACCTACAGTTGCCTAAAATGTCTAAAATGATACTGCTTTGTAATACTGAAACAAAAATGTATTGGGTAAAGAGAAGATTGTTATCAAAACAGCAAGCAACACAAACAATGCCAGTAGAATCTGTGACATGTGACAGGATATGTAAGAAGTGAAGTCGCTCAGTCGTGCCTGACTCTTTGCAACCCCATGGACAGTGGCCTGCACCAAGCTCCTCCATCCATGGGATTTTCTAGGCAAGAGTACTAGAGTTGGTTGCCATTTCCTTCTCCAGGGAATCTTCCTGACCCAGGGATTGAACCCAGGTCTCCCACATTGTAGACAAACACTTTACCATCTAAGCCACCAGGGAAGTCCCAACAGGATAACTAAGAGGAATGCAAAGTGAGGAGATGTTGGCATGTTTGATTTATTCATCTAGAAAATCTATTATATCATTTCTGGACATCTATGCATCAAAAAACCCTCTCATTTTTAAAAGAAGTTTAATATGCAATAAAATATAAGAGGAAAACAAAATGATGTGCTCTGTCAAATAGAAAATGCAGAAACCCCAGTGTGCCTTAGTATGCCTCAAGAAAATTATGTGAGAAAGCAGGTCAGTGATTGCCTGGAGAGAAACAATGGTGGAAAGAGAGAGGGAGGGATGCCAAAGGGGTACAAGCAAACTCTGGGGGTGATGGACAAGCTTATTATCTTACTTGTAGTGATGGTTACATGGATATATACATACTTCAAAACTCAAAGATCATTCACCTTAAATATGATATGTGCACTTGGGCACAATTCAGTTATACCTCTGAAAAGGGGCTCATTCTGTCAATAATAAAGATAACACAGAAATCATGGTCATGAGCATGGATTATCAAAGACAGCATGATATGAGATGCCACACCAAAATGATTCAGGAAAATCTTCAGACTCTGAAAAAATCTGATCATTACCACCTTCATCATCAACACAAGCATATATTCAATGCTTGCTCAGCATGGACCAGGTTTCCTGCAAAAACAATTACTTGTTTTATTTTGTTTAATCCTCACAACCACCCCAGAAGCTATATCTTACTATTATTCCTGTTTTTGAGACTGGGGGGTGAGAGACATAAAAGGATTAAAACTTGCCCTGGATCACACAGATAAAAGGCAGCAGATGCAAGATTTAAACTCTACAGTCTGTGTTCTGAAACCACTCTACGTGGCTTTTAGGACTGGGAAGATGGCACTTAAAGGTTGTTTTTCAACAGGATTTTTCACACTGGTATATAAGGATAGAATAAGGAACAATGACATTTCTTTAAAAGTTCTGTACTTTGCAGGACCTAGAAGAATATCTCAAATCTGTGGCCTATTAGAGGGTAACCACAAGTTCAAAGTCTATGTTGAAAATGGTACATGAGGACTTTGGATGATTTATGGTTTGAGCAGTATGCAGTTAGGGTTTCCAAATGTGGTCAACAAGGGGCAAAGTTGCATAAATTTTGGTTTGGTTATTTCATTACTTTTTAGAAAAAGGGGTTGGTGAATCAGAGAGTCTAGAGGGACTTGGAAACTCTGAACATTTCTAAACATCTTATTCTGTGTGAGTATATAGTCTTGGTCTTTTCTTTTTCCTGTAGCAAAATATACACAATGTAAAATTCACCATTCTAACTGTTTTAAGTGTACAATTTAGTGGCATCAAGCACATTTTCCACCTTATTTTTAAAGGTGATATTTTACTCTGGGGAGACAGTATGCATAGTGTTGAGGGCATGGGTGCTGGAGTCACACAGGTTGGCATTTGATTTTCACTTTTGATTCTTACTGGTTCATGGTCTTGGACAAATTAAAAACGTCTCTTTCAGTTTATTCTTCTTTAAAATGGTGATAGTAAAGACCTACCAGACAGTACAGTGACTAAGATTAAGCAATATAATATTCAAATTGCTCAGTAAAATTCTTGCCATGGAGTAAAACCTTCAATGTGCGATACAAAAAGTAGTTAGTCTGTTTACCATTTCTGTGAGCCAGAGGTTTGTAACCTGGGGAATGCGAACCTTAAGAGGGTTTGGACTTTTGACAAGAGTCTCCTAAATAATGTACAAATTTGTGTTTTCTTACCTAGTAGACTGTGCATGCCTTTGACAGCACTTTAATGCGTATGTGAATCACCTTTGAATCTTGTAAACATGCTGACTCTCAGCAGGTTCTGTGTGGGTCTGAGCTTCTAAACTTCTCACAGCTTCCCAAGGGACCACCCTAGGAATAGGGAGGCTATAACCTCTTTATATAATTATTAGTTTACTTGCCTTCTCATCAACTTTCTCTGGACAAAATGAAGACAGGGTCGGGGTGAATCTGATTCTATTTCCCAGGGGCTTTGCACAGAGGACAAACAGAAGTCGAAAGTAAATGCTGAATAATGTATGAAATACACACTGAAGAGAAGGGAGTTGTTCTCTGGAGGCATGAAGGTATTTCTCCAGTTGTCACAACTGGACACATTTTCCAGATACCCATTTCAGATACTTTCCAGGTATTTTTCTGCCTCTAAGGTAAAAGTTTCCTCCCTCTCTGGGTCTCAAGGAAGGCTCCCTCCTATGCTAATCATTAACAAAAAGACTTAAGTGTGTCCAACATCAATTCCTAGAGAATAAGAACATTTACTGTGTAATGAAGCTCATTGTGTAAAACCTGCCCTGGGCATTAACATCTGCAGGACATAGATCCTCACCTGGCCATTCATGCACCTTGTTGTAGAAGGGGCTGTGCTTTGTCTAACATGGATTAAAAAGGATTAACTGACGCAGCTATGTTAGCCTGTACTGCTGATGCAGGAAAAGTAAAGACCCGAGGAAGCTGCACTGAAGCAGACACAGTAAGGCTCAACTTCTATGAGCAGGTGGGGACAGCTGCAACACCAGGTGTGACCTCGTATTACCTTTCCTGCTCAGAGTCACCGCTGTCTTTACTTGCCCATGAGTTGGCTCACAGAGAGGCAGAGAAAGTGAGTGCCATCAGTCAGAACGCTGTGCCCTGAGAACACATGATTTCGTCAGGCGATGATGGATCACACTGAAGCTCTCACATCTCCTTTCCCACGACCTCTGAGCAACTGGGGAAAGCCAAAGAACAACTCTGGGCATTCAATTTCCCTAACAAAGCCACAGAAGGCCCAGATTAAACTGGCCTCTTTGAAACTTGAAAGAGACCACCATTTGTCACCTTTTAAGGAGGCACACTGATGAATGGGCAATGAATAACCACAAGACAATTCCCTGATTAAATGTGTAGCCATTATAAACACAGATTCAAGTGCTTAGAAATAAATGTGGACTCTTGAGTTCAGCTGAGTCTGCTCAGAAGTTTTGTATTTATAAAGAAAGCGAAAATTGCAAAGGCAACTTCTGAGGAAGTGTTTAAAAGACACAAAGAAAAAAGAAAATTTTTAGCACAAATTCTGAATGCATTACTCAACACTACCGAATACATTACTAAATTTCTAAACACTGTCTTTATATTACAATCAATCTTCTGTCACCATTCTAACAAGGGCCACAAAGGCTGGAAAAAGCCACCCATCTTCAACAAAATGTCAGTGTTCTCTTACATTTCCTGATAACGGTGATGGTAACAATTGAGTTGTTACCATCAACCACTCTTCATATATTATACCGTTTATTCCTCATGACAATATAAAATCGACGGTTATTTAACCTCACTTTTAAGGTACAGCATTTAGGTAACCTGCCTAATGGTAGGTATATATGCTGGTTAGTGGCAGAACCTCCTCAAACTTGGGTAATCTGGCTGTAGGACACATGCTTCCCATTCACCTCAGTTTGAATGAGATATAATTGACACTCAACATTGTGTATTTTAAGGCATATGATGTACTGATTTGATAAATGTGCAATGTGATTACACCACAGCATTAACTGATGCTTTCCTCCATTGCATTATACAATTACCCTTTACTTATGGTGACAACATTTCAGATCTACTCTCTTGGCAACTGTCAAACACAAAGTCAGCACCGGTGACTATAATTACAACGTTGTGCTTTAGATGTCCAGAACTTTTCCTCTTCTAACAGGAAGTTTGTACTTTTTAGTCAACATTTCCCACTTCCCTTACCCCACAGCTCCTGGTAACTCACCTTCTACTCTCTGTTTCTCTAAGTTTGGCTTTTTTGGACTTCATATATAAGTGAAGTCATACAATATTTGTCTTTCTCTGCCTGACTTACTTCACTTAGCATAATGCCCTCAAGCTCCACCTATCTGGTTGCCAACAACAGGATTTCCTTCTTTCTCATGTCTGAATGATATCACACACACACATGCATGCTCACACACATGCTCTCTCTCACACATACACATACCCTACATCTTCTTCATCCGTCTATCCAATGGATAGACATAAGGCTATCTGACAGACACTTAGGCTGTTTCCATACTTGGCTACTGTGATTAATGCTGCAGTGAATGGGGTGGGGGTGGGGGTAGTACAAGTGCTTTCCATTCCTCCTGGCACCAGTCATGATGGTGCCAGCACATTAACTGCTATGCTTACAGGGCATTGGAAATTCTACCATATTTACTTCAATTATCCACAAAGTTGCTCTCCCAGCTCTCATATCCATGAGATCATGAGCTGACTCATGGCAACAGGAAGATGAGTTTAGTTGAAGTGGTTCAGTCCAAAATCAATAAAATATTAAGTGACCAGTACGTCCTTTTTGTGGCTCAGGAAAGGAGATGGGTGATGGCAAAGGACATAAATGACACACAAAAATGTGGTCCCTCTCCTCAGGTGTTATATTCTCTTTTTTAATATTTATTTATTTGTTTATGGGCTTCTCATTATGATGGCTTCTCAGTTGTGGAGCATGGGCTTAGTTTGCTCTGTGATATGTGGGATCTTCCCAGACAGGGGTTGAACCTGTGTCCCCTGCACTGGCGGGTGGATTCTTAAGCACTGGACCACTAGGGAAGTCTCATGTGTTATCTTCTAAAAGATAGTAGTGTTAGTTACTCAGTCATGTTTGACTCGTTGTGACCCCATGGACTGTAGCTTGCCAGGCTCCCCTGTCCATGGGACTCTGCAGGCAAGAAAACTGGAGTGGGTTGCCATCTCCTTCTCCAGGGGATCTTTCCAGGACCCAGGAATCAAACCTGGGTCTCCTGCACTGCAGGTAGATTCTTTACCATGTGAGCTACAGAGAAGTCTAAAAGATACATTTGAACTAAAGATGCCTGAACCTTGGAAGGCCTCACCAAGAGAACTGGATGACCACCCTAAAAGGAAGCCAAGGGTTGTGGTGCTGATTTTGTTGCCCAGGACCCTTTAGCTCCTCCATTGGTAATGGCATCCTGAACTTCTGTTAAAGTGTCTAACACTTCCTACTCTCAAGATTCTCAGTCTTGTTTTGATGTTAAGCGGCAGACAAGTGGCTTGAGTTATACCACCTGGAGTCATTCTCTGGGGAATTCAAATCTTGAGCAGAGCAATGCAAGGACAAAAACTCTTTCAAAATAAAGAACAAACAAAAAGCCCATTAATATCAACATAAACTGCATACCCACTTGAGAAGGGCTTAATTCAGTTCTACTATCTGGATCTCCAGAACCCTGATGAGTGCCTTTGAATGTTATTCTTCACTGTTGCCTCCACAAATTCATTTCAAGCCTAAGCTTTCCAGTTTCTGCTGCTCGTAACAAAAAACCCTAACTGGAACACCAAAATTACATACTCAGTTATTCTACAGACCAGTTAATATTGAACTACACTTATCTCAAGTCGTTTTAGCAAAGCACTCTGTTGGCTACAAAGGGGAGTTCAGATAGGATTCAAAGAAACCTGCTCACAAGCTACTCACAATAGCCAAACATGGAAACAACCTAAAGGTCCATCAACAGGGGAATGGGTAAAGAACATATGTGGCGTATGTGTGTGTGCACATACCTGTAGCCCTCCAGGTTCCTCTGTCCATGGGATTCTCCAGGTAAGAATAGTGGAGTGGGTTGCCATTTCTGTCTCCAGACACATGGAATGCTCAGCCATAAGGAAAGAACAAAATAGTGCTGTTTGCAGCAAATGGATCCACCAGAGATCATACTAAGTGAACTAAGCCAGAAAGACAAACACCATACGATATTACTTATATGTGTAGTCTAAAATATGACACTAATGAAGCTATCTATGAAACAGAAACAAAATCAGAGACACAGAGAATAGACTGGTGGTTGCCATGGGGAAGTGGGGGGAGACAGATGGATTGGGAGTTCGGATTAGCAGATGCATACTGGTAATATATAGGATGGATAAACAACAAGGTCAAAAAAAAAAAAAAAAACCTCAAATAAACCTGCTGATGAAAGTCGATGTGGTCATACTTTATATAGAAATACAGCACATTATAAATGTCCCCCAAACTCTCTATGCATTAACTGAACTGAGCACTGAGTCAAGAATCAGGAGACGTTACCAGCAGACCCAGCTCAGCCATGAAAGGAGTATGTGTCCTTGGGTAAGCTACTTCCCCTCTCTGAACTTATTTCATTTCTATAATATTAAGGAATGGAAGGTCTTTGAGTATTTCCTAAGCCAGGGTTTAAGGTTTTAAATGAAAAAAAGAGAAGCTTTAGAAATTACTGAGGAATTGCATAGATGCACCTTAAGACCTCTTCTTTCTATAAAGACTTTTTCCTCATATGGATGGGTAAGCTAGAGTTGAGTTCCAACATGACTCCTTGAAGTCTCAGAGTATGCATGCTATAGTATGTTTCATATGCTTACCACTCAAGGGGAGATCTCCAGAAGTCAGGATTATTAGAGGACTCCTCTGTCATTTAACTGAAATCTAGTTATGGACCAACCCCAAGCAGGTCAGCAACAAGTGTAATTTAATTCTTAGCTATTAATAAATGAGTTTTAGATTAATTTGGACCATCAAAGGAACTCTGTGTTGAAACAAAATTAATCAAAGCTTATTGGATTATTTTGTTGGCAACTGTTCAAACTTCATGGTTTCAAGACTTAGCTGTATCACTGCTAAGTCGCTTCAATCATGTCCAACTCTGTGTGACCCCATAGAAGGCAGCCCACAAGGCTCCCCCGTCCCTGGGATTCTCCATGCAAGAACACTGGAGTGGGTTGCCATTTCCTTCTCCAATGCATGAAAGTGAAAAGTGAAAGTGAAGTTGCTCAGTCGTGTCTGACTCTTAGCGACCCCATGGACTGTGGCCCACCAGGCTCCTCTGTCCATGGGATTTTCCAGGCAAGAGTGCTGGAGTGGGGTGCCATTGCCTTCTCCGTAGCTGTATCACTAAAGAAGAGCAAAGGAAAAATACATATCTCAGTTGAATAAATATCTCAGTTGAAATAAACAGTTTGAGTCCTAAAATATATTTGTCTTTTCAACATATTTCCTCATCTTATACTCTTCTGACCTACAAAAGCCACCCAAACCATAGATTTCCTAAAGCTACTCCTGATCTCTTTTTTCCTTGTTCTAGAGCTTACTCCTGCAATGTACTGACATCATTTCTCAATCCTGTGGTCAGTGGCCGTGAGCTGAGCAGAAGGATCAGTTCATAAGGTGAAAGGCTAAATATCAAATGATTCTGATCAATTCTATGTGCAGTTAAATTCCCGGTGTTGACTAAAAAAGATGCACAACTTGAGAGTTGTGAGTTAAGTTTTATTTGGGGCAAAATGAGGACTGATCTCTCTAAAGGAGATCAGTCCTGGGTGTTCATTGGAAGGACTGATGCTAAAGCTGAAACTTCAATACTTTGGCCACCTCATGTGAAGAGTTGACTCATTGGAAAAGACTCTGATGCTGGGAGGGATTGGGGGCAGGAGGAGAAGGGGACGACAGAGGATGAGATGGCTGGATGGCATCACCGACTTGATGGACATGAGTCTGAGTGAACTCCGGGAGTTGGTGATGGACAGGGAGGCCTGGCGTGCTGCGATGCATGGGGTCGCAAAGAGTCGGACACGCTAAGCGACTGAACTGAACTGACTGAGGACTGCAGCCTGGGAGGCAGCACCTCAGATAGCTCTGAGAGACTGCTCCAAAGTGGCAGTGGGGGAAGGTCAATATATAAGGTTTCTGTGAAGGGTGAGTTCAATACCATTAAACAATCATTATTCAAAAGGTTTTTTGTTAGTCATGAGGATCTGATGTCACCATGAAGGGATTTAATGTTTCCCTCCATATGAGAAGATGCAAGGATTGAGATCATAAAATCTGTTCCTAAAAACATCCAACTACCTAAAGACCTGTCCCACCAGATTCCCCGGAGCACAGAATGCCTCACTCCACCCTGAACTCCCTCAGGGGTTGTTGAAGGTCAACAGCTATAGCAGCAGGGTTCTGCATAAAAGCAGATGGCAAATGCCTTTGCTGTCCAGTCATTGGCAATGCTCTTGGTAAGTGCCAATTTGTAGCTGACACCAGACAGGATGAGAGAACATAATTGATGGAAAAAGGTTACTTCTTCCAAGTATCATGAAAACAGATAAACAAATATAAACATTACTAAGATACACAGGGCTTCCCAGGTGGCACTAGTGGTAAAGAACCCACCTGCCAATGGAGATGTAAGAGATGTGGGTTCAACCCCTGGGTCAGAAGATCCCTGAAGGAGGACATAGCAACCCACTCAAGTATTCTTGCCTGGAGAATCCCATGGACATATCTATATTAATATGTTTTTTCTTTCAAAAATAACATCAGAAGACATTCTTTGCCCAATAATTCTGAATTTAGCCATTGGCATTAAGGTTTAGATTAAGACTAAATAAGGTAATATATGGAAATTGATTAGTACAACTTCAGCTTGTCAACTCTAGAGCTCTGACACTGAGCCAGGCATTGTTGTAAATCGTACTTAAATCACAACATTTGATTCTACCGCCCTTTAAAACAGCACCTATTACTATTCCATTTTTCCTGATTAAAAAACAGAGTCAGAATAGCAGACTCTGTGTCCAGGGTCGCATAGCTAGAGTGGCAAATTCAGGTTCACATCTAAGTGTCTTATAGTTCATCTTTTCAACTACTCTGCCACATTAACAGATTAAAGAAGAATCTGAAGTAAAAAGAAGGCAGACAGTGGTTTCTTGAGAACTTTAAAATATTAACTGAGTATTATGCCAAAAGGAAAAAAGCATTTTTACCCCTTTAAATGGCATTGTTAGGAACTGTTGATACTACTGTGTATGTATCTGACACCTGATGCCACTGGCAAACCTGGTGACTGCAAATCTGATCTGACAGTCTGGGTCTTCCTGGTGGCATGATTTAGAGGAAAGGAAGGTTGCCATCAGAAATAGTGCCTCCCTGTCATTGAGAGGTAAAAGCTAGAGGTATGTGACCTAAGCAGAAATCTCTTCAGACAGCCACCACCACTGGCCTGGACCAGAGACTGACCCTGTATGAGGATCCATCTGTGCTGTCTACTCAGGAGGGGTTACATATTTATCTCCAGAGAATTTGACATAAGCCATTTGTCAGCCACTGTCACATGTGCTTGGTGTGGCCATGCTTTAGTCCTTTAGTCAAAGCAATAATTCCTCGTTGAGAGAGCAACTGTGGGATGCCAGGTGTTGATATTTTAGAAACACTGGTAGGGACAGCTGTGAGGGCAGATTTCCATTTTTTTCAGGCAAGCTGGTGGTCGAACTGGATGCCAGATGAAATCAAAGAGTTCCAGTTTTATGTCTTTGCATCTCCACAATAATGTGTGATTTGCCATGGCCTTTCTCAGGGATACCCCCGGCGTTCACCTTCCTTCTAGAGCACGAGACTCTAAAGAGGGGCTTTGCTCAGGCACTTAGGCCTCCTGAGTGCAGCCAGAGATCCCTCCAGCTGTCCACGCTGCGGCCCTCCACCACTGCGCCTGTTCTCATCATCACTCATCACTATGATGACCTTCTTGTCAGAGCAAATTCAATATGACCTTTGCTTTCACTTTCTTTCGTGGATTGATGTCCATCTGACCCACACTAAGTACTGCCTCTGGCATAATTTTTTACTGCTTTGAGTGATAATCATTTCTATGTTCTTATTTAATGAAGACAGAAATAATACTTTAAGGAGATTTTAATGGAATCTTTGGTTTTCCAGGTAAAAGCAATGCAGATTTAACAAAATTATGCTCTAGATTCTTCAATAGCTAGTAAACTCAGGCCCTCAAATAAAATGAAATTTCACTGCAGTACAAGACTAGCAGGAAATTACTTTGATAGTTTACTAGTTCAGTTCAGGGATGTAAGAAAATGCTATGATCACATTGGTACTTGTGTGTATGTGCTCAGTTGTGTCCAACTACTTGCGACTCCATGGCTTCCATGACATCCTGCCAAGCTTCTCTGTCCATGGGATTCTCCAGGCAAGAATACTGCAGTGGGTTGCCATTTTCTTCTCTAGGGGATCTTTCTGACCCAGAGATCAAAACTGCATCTCCTGACTTTGGTACTTAACTTCTTTGAAAGCCATGCACCCTTTCCAGAAAAAGACTCAAGTATCCTCAAAGTTTCCTATCCTCCATTTTCGGGTTTTCATGAATCTGGTGAATACTCTACAGTGTGTGCTCCAGACCAGTACTTCTGTAACACCTTCCTAGGAGGAAAATGTTTCCTATCTGCACTAATATGGTAGCCACTAGCCTAGACTGGACAGATAGCTCTAGACTAGAGGTTCACAGACATCAAAATAAGAACTTATTTCATATAGATGTATTTCTAAAAAACAGCTTTATGCAGCTATAATACGTATCATACAATTTGTTCAAATGACATAAACAGTAATTCAATGGTGTTTAGCATATTACAGCTATGCAGTCATCGGCACAATCAATATTAGAATATTTCTGTCACCCCCAAAGAAATCCCAAACCCATTAGATGTCATTCATTTTCCCCAGTCTCTCCTAGCCCTTGGTAACTATTAATCTACCCCCACCTCATAGATATATCTATTCTGGACATTTCATATAAATGGAGTCATACAGTATGTAGTTTTTGTGACTAGCTCTTTCATAACTTCTGTAAAAGGTTCTTTAAAATACTTTTAAGATTTATTCATGATGTAGTGTCAGTGGTACTGATCAAGATACTTCAGTGATCATGATGTGTCAGCACACCCTTCCTTTGTACTGTTGAATAATATTTCAATCTAGGATAGACGACATTTTGTTTACCTATTTATCAACTGAACAGCTTTTGAAGTGTTTCTGATTCTTGGCTATAATGAATAATTCTCCTATAATTATTCATGCACAAGTGTCTGTTCCCATATATGTTTTAATTATCTTGGGTATATACTCAGGAATGGAACTGCTGGGTTACATGGTCACTCCATTTCTAATATATTGAGGAACTGGCTGTTTTTAAAAAAACAAACTCAGAAAGGTTTTTCGAAGTGGCTATACCACTGTATATCCTTATCAGCAAAGTATGAGGGCTCCAATTATTCCCCATTCTTATCAACATTTACTATTATCTATGATCATTTAAAAATTATTTTTAAAATATTTACCTATGATCACTAAAAAAATCATTATTTACTCTGATCATGTAAAAATTATTTTATTTGTTTAATTTTGGCTGTGCTGGGTCTTCATTGCTGTGCCAGCTTTTCTCCTGTTGCAGCAAGTGGGGGCTACTCCTTGTTGTAGTGCGTGGGCTTTTCATTGCAGTGGCTTCTCTTGTTACAGAGCACGGCTGTAGGGCACGAGGGCTTCAGCAGTTGCTGTGTGTGGACTCAATAGTTGTGATTCCTGGGCTCTAGAACATAGGTTCAATAGTTGTGGTGTGCAGGCTTAGTTGCTCCATGGCATGAGACATCCTTTTGGACCAGGAATTGAACCTGTGTCTCCTCCACTGGTGGGCAGATTCTTTACCACTGAGCCACCATGGAATCCCCTCTGATAATTTTTTATATGTGTAAAATTTATAAGTATATTATGTCCTTTTCTGGATTGTCTTTTCACTTTTTAAATAAGTGCCCTTTGATGTGCAAAAATTAATTTTAATGAAGTCCAGTTTATCTTTTTTTTTCCTTGTCAGTTGTACTTTTAATGTCATGTCAAATAAACTGCCTGATCCAAGGTTGTGAAGGTTAACTCCTAAATTTTCTTATAACACTTTTTATTCTTATATTTTGGTCAAGAATCCACTTTGAATTCATTTTGGAAGGGGTCCAATGTCATTTTTTTGTATGTGAATACACAGTTGTCCCAGAACCCTTTCTTACAAAGACTATTTTTTTCCCCTGTTGAATTATCTTAGCACTCACAACAAAAATCAATTAACCATACATATAGGGTTTCTTTCTGGACTCTCAATTCTATTTTATTGTTCTATGTCTATCCTTAAGCCAGTACCACACCACTGTAGCTTTGTAGTAAAATCTGAAATTGGCAAGTATTGCATCAACAGTTTTGTTCTTTCAAGATTGTTTGGGTATTCTGAGTCTTTTTCATTTTGAGTTTCTCAATTTATGTAAAAAATAAATCCAGTTGGGATTTTTATAAAATTCTGTTGAATCTGAAAATCAGTTTGGGGAGTGCTGTCATCTTAACAATGTTAAATCTTCTGCACATTAACAAGGATCTACATCCTGGAATATATTTATCTGAGGTTTTTCTCCAATAATCCTGTCCCATGGAATTTTTCTTTCATTTACTTCAAATTTTCACATCCATTTGATAACATAGTATCATTTTAAAACTCTAATATTATGATAGCATTAATTACCTTAACTTTTATGGTACCTCATTTTTTATTCACTTATTTAACATTTTACATATTATATACCTACTGTGTTCCCTGAATTTTACTGATCATTCCCGTGCTGTGCTTAATGGCTTAGTCATCTGACTCTCTGCGACCATCCCTTATTTTAGAAATTTGAGTCTTCTCTTTTTTTCTGATCATTCTGATCATTCCAGCAAAAGACACATCAATTTTATAGCTCTTTTCAAAGAATCAAATTTTTGTTTCAACAATTTTTGTATTGTTTTTCTATTCTTTTTAAAATTAATTTTCATTCTATTCTTCATAATTTCCTTCTTTTTGTTAGGTCTAGGTTTAGTTAGCTCTTTTTTCCCCACAGTGTCTTAATACGGAAAGTTATGTTACTGACTTGTGACCTTTCTTCTCTTATAATATAGGCATTTATAGCTATAATAAATGCCCATGTTATAGTTTAGGAACTCCTTTAGCAGTCTCCCAGAAGTTTCATAAGTTATTTTTTTATTTTCATTCATCTAAGGATTTTCTAATTTCCCTGGGAACTTCTCTGATCCATTGGTTAGTTAAGTATATAGGTTCCTTTTGAAATGTAATCTAGTTCAAAAATTAATTATGAAAGGGAAAATACCAATTTTCACCCATTATATTTTAATTTTTAAAATAAGTCATTTAGATTCAGCAAATAACGCATTCTATAGTGATCAAGTTAATTTTCACGACTACATCTCTGTACTGCTTCTCAAGCTTTAACATAGACACAAGTCACCTGAGCTTTTGCTAAACTGCAGATTCTAGGTGTGGTGTGGGTGGGCTTCAAGAATCTGCATTTATATTAATAACACATTCCAAATGCTGCTGATTCCAGTGCTGCTGGTTCAAAAAATCTGCTTTGTGTATACAAAGGCTCTGTTCATCTGCTTGGGATGCCTTTTTCATGTAGTCTTTGTGCTCAGGTGCAAATGGCCTTTTCTTGCAAAACTCTTACACCTTGTCCTTCTACTCAGAGGGTGAACATTCTTTTGTGTAACTTCTAACACCTTCCCCATACCCTTTATTTCAACTTGTCCCATTCTTGTAGTAATTTCTTTATGTACTGTTTTCTCCAGGTAGACTATGAGACTAAGAAGAGTAGGTCTCTGTTCTCTTCATGCTGCTGTTGTTTAGTTGCTAAGTTGTTGGACTATAGCCCACCAAGAACAAAATCCCATGGATGAATGGATTTTGTCAGAATCCCATGGACTCCTCTGTCCATGGGATTTTCCCAGGCAGGAATACTGGAGTGGGTTGCCATTTCCTTTTCCAGGGGAATCTTCCCAACCCAGCAATCAAAACTGGGTCTCCTGCTTGGCAGATGGACTCCTTACCACTGAGCCACCTGGGAAGCCCCATTCTCTTCATGACTTTATCTCTATTGTCTGGCTTAGTATTCAATGGCTCAGACTAGATGCTTATTAACTCTCCATTAGTAATGATAAATAACACTTACTATGTGTTTACTGTGGGTCAGCAGAGTCAGATGCTTGGCAGACATTATCTCATTTAATTATCAGGTAAGCCCTACAAGGAAGGTCCTACAATTATCCCCATTTTGCAGATGAGAAATGAAAATCTTGATGTCCATGATTAGTTGTGTTTGATTCTGGTTCCTTTAGAAAATTAACTCAGTTCAGTTTAACAACACTGATCAAATCTCTGAGCAATCTAACACGTTACATTCTAAATGTATATATTACGGCAGCCAGTTCAGAAAGAGAAAAACAGCAGAACACCTTTCTCTCTTCTGCCTGCTGGTGGGCAGCAACAGTGCCCCTCTAACTTTAGCCCTGCCCTCACCTCTTCTTGCTTGGTCACATCATGCACCTCGCATTTTGGTCTCTTGCCTCCAGATCCCTCTCTTTTGTGCTTCTTCTAAAGTGTATTTGATCATGACACTGGCTGAAATTTTCAGTGACACATAATGCTCTATAATATCCAAATTTCTTAGGTCTGCTTACAACTTTCCTACAAACAACTTGTTTAGCATTTCCTCCTGCTGGAAGAGGGTAGTTCTGGAATGCAGAATGACTAGTCATTCCTCAAACAAGACACTTTCTACTCCTCTGTGTCTTTACACACTCACTTCCCACTGCTCTCGGTGTCCTTATTGAGACCTGTCCTGTCCCTTATCCATTCATTGTTTAGGATCCAGTTCCTAATAACTATATTGAGAAATGACCTAAGCTCTACTCGAGGCTCCAGTCCTCCTCCTTTGTTCTTCTTTACAATTACACACATACCTCTAATGCTACAGTTGCCACATTTCATGACAGTGATCTATTTATGTCTTCATCACTAGCTTGTGAGCTTCTCAAAGGCAAGAAATTTCCCATCTTCCTATTTCCAGCACCCAGCACAGGACTTGGCCCTCAACAGATGTAGTTGCTTAAACAAATTAGGTCAAAACATAAGACACCAACTGTTAACCTTCTCTACAGAGTTCTTTCACATTCATTCCCAAAGCTTTCCATGTGTTTGATTAATATAGTAAATACCAGATCTGCTTTGAATGATAATTACATTTGTGCATGGGATTTGTGAGGACTGGAATAGTACCTGTCGGCTTGTCACATATGACAGTATCCTGTACACTGAAACCGTTCTGTGAAGCTCTGCAGATCTGAAATGAACCTAATGAGCTTCTTGGGTTTTAGCCAAGTTATATAAAGCCTTCTACTACTCTGAGGAAACAATTATCTCGAACACAGGAGTGAATGATCTATCAGAATGCTGTTTGATGTTTCAGTTTCACATTCCTATGACAGGAGGTATATTCAAATCAGGCTGGTGTACTGTCAACTCTGATTACATCGGTCAACACCCAACCCAGATAATGGCAACAGAGTGGGTTTGAAAAGAGGGGAATCATTTTAGAAAGCAGAAGTCAACTGAAGAAGAAGTAATAATTTAGAGGGAAATATGCTTCAATTTGAAACAGTGTTCATAGATCCACTCTCTTTCTCTTTTCTTGCATCACAAATTTGTTCCCAGTGAAGAAACATTCGTGCATCTTACCTCCTGTCAGAGTCCCAGAGTGTGTAAAGGTGAACCCACTGGGGCTGGCCAGGGTAGAAGAGGAAAGGTTTTTCCAGAAGGAACTGTCTGAGGAATCATAAGAATTTTAAACATGGCAAAGAGAGGAACAAATTACTATTTGAAAAATCAGTTGTTGTTTTCCTCCAGGACTAAAGAAAGAACAAAGCATACCCAGTGGACTCCAACTCTTGGAGGACATAAAAAAATTGAATTTTCTTGGGAATTCTTGGTGGGCCAGTCATTAGGACTCTGCACTTTCACTGCTGAGGCCTGAGTTTGATCCCTGGTCAGGGAACTAGAATACCACAAGCCTTGAGGTGTAGTCAAAAAGAAAAAAAAAAAGAAAAAAAAGGTCTTTTCTTAAACAACCTCACTGCTCAAATTAGCATACAATCATTTTAGCTTTTCTAAATAAAAGTGTTTTTTTTTTTAAAGAAAGAAAGAAATTTGTGAGATACTAGCACATGGCTCTCTCAATGACTACTTCAGAGGCCTTTGCACTTGCATTTTGCATTCTAGAAGGCCTCTGGCAACCTCAAGCTCATTCTTTCTCCCTCACCACCCTGCAAGCATCTACTGATCACTGGCTAAGCATGAGCACTGTGCCAGGCACCACTAGGACAGACGATTAGGTAGAGAAAATATGGAATCAGAAAGCATTATTGGGTACTTTAAAATAATACTTTCAAAACCAAGGGCAAGAAAGATCACATGCCAACAGCAAGAACAGCACCAGTAACTCCACTAGGCCATACAGGTATTTGAATTCAGACTTGTTGGATATTGCCCAGTGGATAACAGAGATAATGATTCTAATGGTTATAAATGATCAACATTTGCTGCTCTAAGACAGTGGTAACTGAAATTAATGTAACTGCTCCTAGGATGAAGACAAATATTAATATGGCCACTGCTTTCTTCACCAACTTTACCTCTTATCACACTCCCACTCCTCAAGTATTTCAGTCACAGTGGCCTTTGTTCAGAGTCATGGACACTCTCTGCTCCCATGATAAGATTTGCACATACTCTTCCCTCTGTCTGGAACATTTTTATCTCCCTCCCCTCCCTCACTCACAAAAGTAACCCTATTTATCCCTTCTGTCTCAGCTCAGTGTCACTTTCTCAAACTCACTTCCCTGACTTTTCAAACCAGATTATATCCTCCTTTCATACACCTTCCCAGCATCCTTTACCTATTCCTCAGAATATTTATGGTAGTTACAATTTTCAAAAAATCTTAAGTCTTATCTACTTATCTGGCACCTCTACAAGACAATGAATTTCATGAAAACAGGGAGACAATTACTTTTTGTTCACCACTGGCTCCTCAGTGCTCAGCAACATGCAGGGAACAAAGAACGTACATGAAAAAAAAGGGCAATAAATGAATAAAATATAAGTTGAGGTGTCTTTAAAATATTACTATAGTGATTACTACTATAATATTAGATTTTGAAAAGAATTCTATGTTGGCAGATATGAAACATAGATATGAAAAACTTCAAAGTGAAAAAGAAAAAAGCTATAGAAAAGGACTGTTGAAGAAATTCAAATATACACAAAGGTGTAGATTTAATGTGGATTCTGAAAATATGAGGAATGATGGACAAGACACTTTATAAACAATGGGAATTAATGGATGAATTACAAGAATCTTCTCAAAAAAGCTGTAATGCTAAGAAAAATATGGGGCATAGATCTTTCAAACTCTGAGGAAAAGGAAAGAGTGACACATTAATGGTAGAAATACAGACTTTTTCTGGACTGAATATGAAAAACACATGAGAATGTAATGACTTTAAAGATTGAGAAATTCCAATTCTAAATTCTAAATCCACCCTGTATATTTCACCAATGTGAACTATGAATTAAGCACATAAATTATGGATGCAGGAGTGAGGTGAGGGTGCAGGCCTAAAAACTTGTGGAAATAAAAACTTGTGATTAATACATCTGTCAGAAGTTAGAATGCTATGCCAGCTGGTGATCTGCTTTAAGCTTGTCTCCCTGAGAGTTCATGTTGCAAAAGATGCCAGCTGTTCAATTCAACATCACCATTTGTTTCTGGTGGACCACCTAGAACTGGGTCTTAGATTCAGTTCTGCATCTTAAGAAAATCACCTTCTTTCTTAGCCTGAAAGAAGTCTGTGGGCTCCCATATAACATGCATGGCTATGGCTAGGTGGAATCCTTGGGCCAATAACCAAACTCTACTTTTATGAAAGTATCCTATAGAAAACCCTTGGTGAGGGTTGCATGGCCATTTCCCAAAATTTACTTATAACTAATGGACCTGGCCCAGGAAACTGGTTCCCTCAGCAATTACAGAGCCCCCTAAAAGACTAGGTGTGTAGTCTGATGATTTAAATTCTCAGGCAGGAAGCAGTTCAGGGCACTTCCATGATGTGAAGTCCCTAGGCCCACAGGAACAGACTTGCTCTGAAATGACATTCTGTTTTTTCTGCCTCTGCTCATCTTTACCCTCTGTCCTGATACCAGGTGCGTTCCTGGCTCTGTAAATGGTGAGTTTCTCTGCAACATGACTCTTGTAAAGAGCCTATGATTAAATATAGAAGAGACAGAGGCTTGGATAATCAATTGTGCAATGCACCTGTTTATAACCAATTTCATGCTTGCTCTCATCCTCTTAATGGCACATGGCCACTTTCTCAAAGGCTTAGGGTGAATTTGCACATTTGGGGTCTGCAGAAAATCCTGTGGACATAATGTTAGTGGCAGTGGAGAGAGAACCATTAATACTTGGCTACACAATACTTAACAAAATGACAGAGAAACTCCTATGGAAGGAAATTTGGCAAAATTCACCAACATTAGAAAATGTTTCATAGTATTTGACACAGCGTTAACACTAGCTTTTTACCAACTGGTGGATGAAATAACTCCTAATATAAGAAAAAGTACATATACAAAACTGTTTTTTGATTCACTCACATTATAGCAAAGAAATGAATACAAATTGAATGGCAAATAGAGGAAATGTAAAGTAAGATGCGATATGTCTACTTCTGGCAAATAAGTAGTTAGCATCAATGGTAGTTATAAAGACCAGGAAGCAAAATGGAAAAAAAAAAAAAACAAAAAAACCCACTTACAACTAATGTAAAGAGGGAAAACAACAGAATAAAAGTTAAATATATATGTGAATTACAAGTAATAAAATGCACAATAAACTGCAAGCAGGAAACACTAAATGTTTCAACAAAAGTATTTAAATAGTGGGTATATTGGCTGTTTTTTTAAAATTTATTTTAATTGGAGGCTAATTACAATATTGTGGTGGTTTCTGCCATACATTCACATGAATCAGCCATGGGTGTACATGTGTTCCCCATCCTGACCCTCCCTCCCACCACCCTCCCCATCCCACCCCTCTACATCCCAGGACATCAGCTCTGAGCACACTGTCTCATACATCAAACCTGGACTGGCAAACCATTTCACATATTATAATATACATGTTTCAATGCTATTGTCTCAAATCATCCCACCCTCGCATTCTCCCACAGAGTCCAAAAGTCTGTTCTTTACGTCTGTGTCTCTTTTGCAGTCTTGCATATAGTGTCATCATTACCATCTTTCTAAATTCCATATATACGTGTTACTATACTGTATTGGTGTTTTCCTTTCTGACTTACTTCACTCTGTATAATAGGCTCCAGTTTCATCCACCTCATTAGAACTGATTCAAATGTATTCTTTTTAATAGCTGAGTAATATTTCATTGTGTATATGTATGTACCACAGCTTTCTTATCCATTCGTCTGCCGATGGATACCTAGGTTGCTTCCATGTCCTGGCTATTATAAACAGTGCTGCAACGAACACTGGGGTACACGTGTCTCTTTCAATTTTGGTTTCCTCAGTGCGTATGCCCAGCAGTGGGATTGCTGGGTCATACGGCAGTTATATTTCCAGTTTTTTAAGGAATCTCCATAGTGGCTGTACAAGTTTGCATTCCCACCAACAGTGTAAGAAGGTTCCTTTTTCTCCACATCCTTTCCAGCATTTATTGCTTGTAGACCTGTGGATAGCAGCCATTCTGACTGGTGTGAGAAGGTACCTCATTGTGGTTTTCATTTGCATTTCTCTGATAATGAGTGATGTTGAGCATCATTTCATGTGTTTTTTAACTATCTGTATGTCTTCTTTGGAGAAATGTCTGTTTAGTTCATTGGCCCATTTTTTGTTTGGGTCATTTGTTTTTCTGGAATTGAGCTGCAGGAGTTGCTTGTATATATTTGAGATTAATTCTTTATCAGTTGCTTCATTTGCTATTATTTTCTCCCATTCTGAAGTCTGTCTTTTCACCTAGCTTATAGTTTCCTTCGTTGTGCAAAAGCTTTTAAGTTTAATTAGGTCACAGTTTTTAATTTTTGCTTTTATTTCCATTACTCTGGGAGGTGGGTCATAGAGGATCCTGCTGTGATTTATGTTGGAGAGTGTTTTGCCTATATTTTCCTCTAGGAGTTTTATAGTTTCTGGTCTTACATTTAGATCTTTAATCCATTTTGAGTTTATTTTTGTGTATGGAGTTAGAAAGTGTTCTAGTTTCATTCTTTTACAAGTGGTTGACCAGTTTTCCCAGCACCACTTGTTAAAGAGATTGTCTTTTCTCCATTGTATATTCTTGCCTCCTCTGTCAAAGATAAGGTGCCCATAGGTGTGTGGATATATCTCTGGGCTTTCTATTTTGTTCCATTGATCTATGTTTCTGTTTTTGTGCCAGTACCATATTGTCTTGATGACTGTTGCATTGTAGTAGAGCCTGAAGTCAGGCAGGTTGATTCCTCCAGTTCCATTCTTCTTTCTCAAGATTGCTTTGGCTAGTCAAGGTTATTTGTATTTCCAGACAAACTGTGAAATTATTTATTCTAGTTCTCTGAAAATACTGTTGGTAGCTTGATAGGGATTGCATTGAATCTATAGATTGCTTTGGGTAGTATATTCATTTTCACTATATTGATTCTTCCAATCCATGAACATGGTATATTTCTCCATCTATTTGTGTCATCTTTGATGTCTTTCATCAGTGTTTTATAGTTTCCTATATATAGGTCTTTTGTTTCTTTAGGTAGATTTATTCCTAAGTATTTTATTCTTTTCCTTGTTATGGTGAATGGAATTGTTTCCTTAATTTCTCTTTTTGTTTTCTTATTGTTAGTATATAGGAATGCAAGGGATTTATATGTCTTGATTTTAAATCCTGTAACTTTATTATATTCATTGATTAACTCTAGTAATTTTCTGGTGGAGTCTTTAGGGTTTTCTATGTAGAGGATCATGTCATCTGCAAACAGTGAAAGTTTTACGTCTTCTTTTCCAATCTGGATTCCTTTTATTTCTTTTTCTGCTCTGATTGCTGTGGCTAAAACTTCCAAAACTACTGAATAGTAGTGGTGAGAGTGGGCACCATTGTCTTGTTCCTGACTTTAGGGGAAATGCTTTCAATTTTTCACCATTGAGGATAATGTTTGCTGTGGGTTTATCATATATGTCTTTTATTATGTTGAAGTATGTTTCTTCTATGCCTGCTTTCTGGAGAGTTTTTATCATAAATGGATGTTGAATTTCATCAAAGGCTTTCTCTGCATCTGTTGAGATAATCATATGGTTTTTATCTTTCAATTTGTTAATGTGGTGCATCACATTGATTGATTTGCAAATACTGAAGAATCCTTGCATCCCTGGGATAAAGTCCTATTGGTCATGATGTTTGATCTTTTAATCTGTTGTTGGATTCTGATTGCTAGAATTTTGTTAAGGAGTTTTGCATCTATATTTATCAGTGCTATTGGCCTGTAGTTTTCCTTTTTTGTGGCATCTTTGTCTGGTTTTGGTATTAGGGTGATGGTGGCCTCATAGAATGAGTTTGGAAGTTTACCTTCCTTTGCAATTTTCTGGAACAGTTTGAGTAGGATAGGTGTTGCTCTTCTCTAAATCTTTGGTAGAATTCAGCTGTGAAGCTGTTTTGTCCTGGGTTTTTGCTTGTTGGAAGATTTCTGATTACAGTTTCGATTTCCATGCTTGTGATGGGTCTGTTAAGATTTTCTATTTCTTCCTGGTTCAGTTTTGGAAAGTTATACTTTTCTAAGAATTTGTCCATTTCTTCCAAGTTGTCTATTTTATTGACATTTAGTTGCTAATAGTAGTCTTTTATGATCCTTTGTATTTCTGTGTTGTCTGTTGTGATTTCTCCATTTTCATTTCTAATTTTGTTGATTTGATTCTTCTCCCTTTGTTTCTTGATGAGTCTGTTTAATGGTTTGTCAATTTTATTTATATTGTCAAAGAACCGCTTTTAGCTTTGTTGATTTTTGCTATGGTCTTCTTTCTTTTGCATTTATTTCTGCCCTAATTTTTAAGATTTCTTTCCTTCTACTAACCCTGGGGTGTTTCATTTCTTTTTTTCTAGTTGCTTTAGGTGTAGAGTTAGGTTATTTATTTGAATTCTCTCCTGTTTCTTGAGGTAGGCTTGTATTGCTATGAACCTTCCCCTTAGCACTGCTTTTACAGAGTCCCATAGGTTTGGGGTTATTGTGTTTTCATTTTCATTAGTTTCTATGCATATTTTGATTTCTTTTTTGATTTCTTCTGTGATTTGTTGGTTATTTAGAAGTGTGTTATTTATCCTCCATATGTTTGTACTTTTAATAGATTTTTCCTATCAGTTCAGTTGCTCAGTCATGTCTGACTCTTTGCGACCCCATGAATTGCAGCATGGCAGGCCTCCCTGTCCTTCTCCAGTGAACCACATTCTGTCAGGCCTCTCCACCATGACCCGCCCGTCTTGGGTTGTCCCGCAGGCATGGCTTGATTTCACTGAGTTAGACAAGGCTGTGGTCCTAGTATGATTAGATTGACTAGTTTTCTGTGAGTATGGTTTCAGTGTGTCTGCTCTCTGATGCCCTCTTGCAACACCTACCATCCTACTTGGGTTTCTCTTACCTTGGCGTGGGGTATCTCTTCACGGCTGCTCCAACAAAGCACAGCTGCTGCTCCCTACCTTGGAAGAGGGGTATCTCTTTACCGCCACCGTTCCTGACCTTCAACGTGGGATAGCTCCTCTAGGACCTCCTGTGCCTGCGCAGCCACCACTCCTCAGGTTGCTCCTCCCAGCCGCTGGCCCTGGTGAAGTGGCTCCTCAAGGTCACCGCCTCTGGCCTCCGGCGCGAGGTGGCTTCTCCTGGCTGCCCCTGATCTCGGACACGGGGTGTCTCCTCCCGGCCACCACTGACCTTGGACAAGGGGTAGCTCCTCTCGGCCGCCGCCCCTGACCTCGGACGTGAGGTGTCTCCTCCCGGCCGTCACCCTGACCTCAGACACGGGGTAGCTCCTCACAGCTGCCACTACTGACCTCGGATGCAGCGTAGCTCCTCTCAGCTGCCGCCCCTGACCTCGGACGCAAGATAGCTCCTCTGGGCTGTTCCTGCGCCGTCGCAGCCTGGCACTCTAGGCTGCTGCCCTGACCTCGGACGTGGGGTAGCTCCTCTCTGCCGCGCTTAGTGAACTGGCTCGAAGTCAAGTGGGCCGTAAAAAGCATCACTATGAACAAAGCTAGTGGAGGTGATGGAATTCCAGTTGAGCTGTGTCAAATCCTGAAAGATGATGCTGTGAAAGTGCTGCACTCAATATGCCAGCAAGTTTGGAAAACTCAGCAGTGGCCACAGGACTGGAAAAGGTCCATTATCATTCCAATCCCAAAGAAAGGTGATGCCAAAGAATGCTCAAAATACCGCACAATTGCACTCATCTCATATGCTAGCAAAGTAACGCTCAAAATTCTCCAAGCCAGGCTTCAGCAAATATGTGAACTGTGAACTCCCTGATGTTCAAGCTGGTTTTAGAAAAGGCAGAGGAACCAGAGATCAAATTGCCAACATCCGCTGGATCATGGAAAAAGCAAGAGAGTTCCAGAAAAACATTTATTTCTGCTTTATTGACTATGCCAAAGCCTTTGACTGTGTGGATCACAAGAAACTGTGGAAAATTCTGAGAGATGCGAATACCAGACCACCTAACCTGCCTCTTGAGAAATCTGTATGCAGGTCAGGAAGTAGCAGTTAGAACTGGACATGGAACAGCAGACTGGTTCCAAATAGGAAAAGGAGTACGTCAAGGCTGTATACTGTCACCCTGCTTATTTGACTTCATGCAGAGTACATCATGAGAAACACTGGGCTGGAAGAAACACAAGCTGGAATCAAGATTGCTGGGACAAATCTCAATAACCTCAGTTATGCAGATGACACCACCCTTATGGCAGAAAGTGAAGAGGAACTAAAAAGCCTCTTGATGAAAGTGAAAGAGGAGAGTGAAAAAGCTGGCTTAAAGCTCATTCAGAAAATGAAGATCATGGCATCTGGTCCCATCACTTCATGGGAAATAGATGGGGAAACAGTGGAAACTGTGTCAAACTTTATTTTTGGGGGCTCCGAAATCACAGCAGATGGTGATTGCAGCCATGAAATTAAAAGACGCTTACTCCTTGGAAGAAAAGTTATGACCAACCTAGATAGCATATTGAAAAGCAGAGACATTACTTTGCCGACTAAGGTCCGTCTAGTCAAGGCTATGGTTTTTCCAGTGGTCATGTATGGATGTGAGAGTTGGACTGTGAAGAAGGCTGAGTGCTGAAGAATTGATGCTTTTGAACTGTGGTGTTGGAGAAGACTCTTGAGAATCCCTTGGACTGCAAGGAGATCAACCCTGGGATTTCTTTGGAAGGAATGATACTAAAGCTGAAACTCCAGTACTTTGGCCACCTCATGCGAAGAGTTGACTCATTGGAAAAGACTGTGATGCTGGGAGGGATTGGGGGCAGGAGAAGAAGGGGACGACCCAGGATGAGATGGCTGGATGGCGTCACGGACTCGATGGATGCGAGTCTGAGTGAATTCCGGGAGATGGTGATGGACAGGATGGCCTGGCGTGCTGCGATTCATGGGGTTGCAAGGAGTCGGACACGACTGAGCGACTGAACTGAACTGAGGCCTCCCTGTCCATCACCAGCTCCCAGAGTTCACTCACATTCACGTCCATTGAGTCAGTGATGCCAATCTTACTGCATTGCGGTCAGAAAGGATGCTTGGAATGATTTCAACTTTTTTGAATTTACCAAGGCTAGATTTATGGTGCAGGCTATGATCTATCCTGGAGAAGGTTCTGTATGCACTTGAGAAAATGGTAAAATTCATCGTTTTAGAGTGAAATGTCCTATAGATATAAATTAGGTTTAACTGGTCCATTGTATCATTTAAAATTTGTGTTTCCTTGCTAATTTTCTGTTTAGTTGATCTATCCATAGGTGTGAGTGGGTATTAAAGTCTCCCAATATTATTGTGTTATTGTTAACTTCCCCTTTTATACTTGTTAGCATTTGCCTTACATATTGCAGTGCTTCTATGTTGGGTGCATATATATTTACAATTGTTATATCTTCATCTTGGATTGATCCTTTGATCATTATGTAGTGTCCTTCTTTGTGTCTTTTCATGGCCTTTATTTTAAAGTCTATTTTATCTGATATGAGTATTGCTACTCCTGCTTTCTTTTGGTCTCCATTTGTGTGAAATATGCTTTTCTAGCCCTTCACTTTCAGTCTGTATGTGTCCTTTGTTTGAGATTGGTTTCTTGTAGACAGCATATACAGGGGTCTTGTTTTTGTATCCATTCAGCCAGTCTCTGTCTTTTGATTGGGGCATTCAACCCATTTACATTTAAGGTAGTGATAAGTATGATCCCGTTGCCATTTACTTTGTTGTTTTGGGTTCAAGTTTATAAACCTTTTCTGTGTTTCCTGTCTATAGAAGATCCTTTAGAATTTGTTGAAGAGCTGGTTTGGTGGTGCTGAATTCTCTGAGCTTTTGCTTGTCTGTAAAGCTCTTGATTTCTCCTTCATATCTGAATGAGATCCTTGCTGGGTACAGTAATCTGGGTTGTAGGTTTTTCTCTTTCATAGCTTTAAGTGAGAGAGGCATTTCCTAGGTAGGTTGATAAGAAGTCTAGGGGTCCCCAAGGAGAGAGGGGTCTGGAATTCTCAAGGAGGAAGAAAGGACAAACGTTTTTTTTTTTTTTTCCTTCTCTACATTCCTTAGGATTATATAACAACAATGTATTATGCCTGAGGACAGTCTCTGGATTAAACCTTCTGGCTAATTCTGTTATCTTAAAATGTAAATTATGGGAGTAGGTCTGGTGAGGTCTTTACAACCTCCAGACATTCTTTGGATTCATTGTCGAGTATATAAACTCATTGCTAATACTAACAAGTGGGTACTCTTTCTGCCCCCTTCTGATGCCTATGTCAGAAGCTTTCTCTATCTCCTTTATACTTTAATAAAACTTTATTACACAAAAGCTCTGAGCGATCAAGCCTCGTCTCTGGCCCCGGATTGAATTCTTCTCCTCCGGGGGCCAAGAATCCCGGCGTCACAATTCAACAACAACCTTTCGTAAGTATGTCTTGCCATTCCCTTCTGGCCTGAAGAGTTTCTGTTGAAAGATCAGCTGTTATCCTTATGGGATCCCCTTGTGTGTTATTTGTTGTTTTTCCTTTGCTGCTGTTAATATTTGTTCTTTGTGTTTGATCTTCATTAATATGATTAATGTGTGTCTTGGGCTGTTTCGTCTTGGGTTTATCCTGTTTGGGACTCTGTGGGTTTCTTGGACTTGGGTGACTATTTCCTTCTCCATTTTAGGGATGTTTTCAACTCTTATCTCCTCAAGTATTTTTTTCATGGCCTTTCTTTTTGTCTTCTTCCTCTGGGACTCCTTTGATTTAAATGTTGGGGTGTTTAACATTGTACCAGAGGTGTCTGAGATTGTCCTAATTCTTTTTCTCTTTTTTCCCCTCTGCTTCATTTATTTCCACCATTCTATCTTCCACCTCACTTATCCTATTTCTGCCTCGGTTATTCTACTGTTGGTTCCCTCCAGAGTGCTTTTGATCTCATTTATTGCATTACTCATTACTGATTGACTCTTTTTTATTTCTTCTAGGTCCTTGTTAAACTTTTCTTGTATCTCATCATGTTTAGTCTCCAGACTATCTGTAACTCCATCTTCTTTTCAAGATTTTGGATCATTTTTACTATCATTATTCTGAATTCTTTTTTGGGTAGACTCCCTATTTCCTATTCTTTGGTTTGGTTTGGTAGGGTTTTATCATGTTCCTTTACCTGCTGAATATTTCTATGCCTTTTCATCTTGTTTAGATTGCTGTGTTTGGAGTGGTATTTCTGTATGCTGGAAGTTTGTAGTTCCTCTTTATTGTGGAGGTTCCTCCCTGTGGGTGGGGTTGGACAAGTGACTTGTCAAGGTTTCCTGGTTAGGGAAGCTTGGGTCGGTGTTCTGGTGGGTGGAGCTGGCTTTCCTCTCTCTGGAGTGCAATGAAGTTTCCAGTAGTGAGTTTTGAGGTGTCTATGGGTTTTGCGTGACTTTGGGCAGCCTGTATATTGAAGCTCAGGGCTATATTCCTGTGTTGCTGGAGAATTAGCTTGCTCTGAAACTTGTTATGTCTTGCTCTGAAACTTGTTGGCTCTTGGGTGGAGCTTGGTTTCAGTGTAGGTATGGAGGCTTTTGGATGAGCTCTTGTTGATTAATGTTCCCTGGAGTCAGGAGTTTTCTGGTGTTCTTAGGTTTTGGATTTAAGCCTCCTGCCTCTGGCTTTCAGTCTTATTCTTACCATAGCCTCAACACTTCTCTATCCATACAGCACCAATGATAAAACATCTAGGTTAATGGTGAAAAGATTCTCCACAGTGGGGGACATCCTGAGAGGTTCACAGAGTTACATGGAAAAGAGAAGAGGGAAGAGGGAGATAAAGGTGACCAGGAGTAGAAGTGGGGGGGGGGGGGGTCAAAAGGGGAGAGAGTAGCCTAGCCAGTAATCAATTCCCTATTTGCTCTCCAGTCTGAAACACTCAGAGAGGTTCAAGGAGTTCCAAGAGAAGGGAAGAGGGAGGAAGGAGATAGAGGTGACCAGGAGGAGAGGAGGGGGAATCAAAAGGAGAGAGACCAATTGAGCCTGTGATCAGCTCCCTAAGTGTTCTCCACAGCCTGAAATATCCAAAGAGATTCATAGAGGTAAGTAGAGAAGAGAAGTGGGAGGGAGGAGATAGAGGTGACCTGAGGGAGAAAAAGGAGAGTCAAAAGGGGAGAGAGCAATCAAGCCAGTAACCACACTCCTAAGTAAAAATGGGTACTGAAGATTGGATTCTTAAAGGTACAGAATTGATAACAAATACCAAAAAGTAAAGATTAAAAACCTAGAGTAGAGATTATACTCTCAAAAATACAATATTAAAAAAAACAAAATTGCAAAAGTTATAAAAAAAGTATATGAAATTTGCTTTAAAAGTAGGGTCTTTTCTTTTGCAAGGTATTAGTAGGTTTTAAAAATGAAAATTCAAGGAGTAATAAAGAACTTAAAACCTTTTTAATTAAAAAGGTGATAATAGTAATATATGTCTAGGAATTTCTCTGGAGAATTAAGGGCAGTGTGGAGTCAGTTCAGTTTCAAATAGTTCCTTGTTTCAGCTTATACTTCTTCTCAAGGTCTATAGGACCCTTCCAATGTAGCCAATGCGAAGTACAGGGTTTTTAATCTATTGCACGTCACTTCCAAAGTGGTTCCCTCTTCATTGTTTATTTTGGTTTCCTCTGTTTACAAGTCTCTTCAGTATCTAACTTCCACCCTGGCACAAGGGGGCGAAGGTGGTCATTTATTTAGGCTCACTTATTTAACTGTGCTGCGAGGAGGGAGGAACACTTCAAACAAATACCACTGGCGTGTGTGGGGAGTGCTTACAGTGTCTGGGTCACACTGGGTTTGCCTCCACTCACAGCATGTGCTCTTTCCAGGTCTATACTGCTCAGGCTCCAGGTTGCTCTGTAGGGGAACCGTCTAAGGTGGGCCCTGGCTTGTGTGCACTTCCTAGGTCTAAGCCACTCAGGTTCAGGTTCTCGGTACTCCACAAAGGCACAGACTCAGTTGGGCCTGCATTTTGTGCCCTTCCCAGGTCTGAGCAGCTCAAGCGACCAGGTGCTTGGTGAGCGTATGCTCCCCAGGTGGGGCAATGCATCTTATCACCTCTCCTGTCCCAGCCGCTCGGTTTCCTGGTGCGCAGTGGGAGAGCCATCTCAGGTATGCCCTGTGTCTCCTCTGGGGAAATGATCTCTGGCTACGACCCTCCTGGCAGATGTCAACCGTCTAGGACCCCAGGAATCTTGGTTAGCAACTGGAGCCTGCTCACAGTTTGGTAGAGGATGCCATCTCTGGGGCCGAGTTTGTCCCTTGCCTTCGGGCTACGGCTGTCTTCGCCCCTGGCGGGGCATGGGCCAATCCACAGCTGGCTAGCTCTCCTCTGGTATTCGCTCAGTCCTTTGTTCTGTGCGTTAGGTTAGAGCTTTTTGCGTAAAAGTTCTCTCTCTCTCTCTTTTCTTTCTCTGGCTATCCCACAGTTGGGCTTCCCTGGTGGCTCAGGGGTTAAAGCGTCTGCCTGCAATGTAGGAGACCCGGGTTTGATCCCTGGGTCAGGAAGATCCCCTGGAGAAGGAAATAGCAACCCACTCGAGTACTCTTGCCTGGAGAATCCCATGGATGGAGGAGCCTGGTAGACTACAGTCCACGGGGTTGCAAAGAGTCGGACACGACTGAGTGACTTCACTTCACTTCATCTCACAGTTAGCTCCCTCAGATTGCCCTCAGGGCATTCAGGCCCAGTCCTTACCCTAAGCAATGAAGCCTGAGCCTCCCTGTTCAGACCTACTTGCCGGTGGCGGACACAAGCATCTTGGGCTACTTCTCCTCTGGGAGTTGAAGTTATGCACGTAATCTGTGGGTTTTATTTATTTTTTCCTCCTGGTATGTTGCCCTCTGAGATTCCAAAACTCCCCACAGACCACCAGTGAGAAGGTTTCCTGATGTTTGGAAACTTCTTTTATAACTCCCTCCCCAGGATGGGTCTTTGTCCCTAACTCTTTTGTCTCTCTTTTTATCTTTTATATTTTGTCCTATCTCCTTTCGAAAACAATGGGCTGCCTTTCTGGGTGCCTGGTGTCCTCTGCCAGCATTCAGAAGTTGTTTTGTGGTATTTCCTCAGCATTTAAATGATCTTTTGATGAATTTGTGGGGGGAGAAAGTGGGTCTCCCTGTCCTATTCCTCTGCCATCTTAGCACTGCCCCCCTGTTGGCTGTTTTTAATCTTCATCTTTGTTTTTTAAACGTACAGCATTGTTCATTTTTTAAAAGAGAGTTTTATGGAGACCTAATTCACATACCATACAATCCATCCTTTTAAGTGTACAATTCAGTGTTGTTTTTTTTTTAGCATACACATAGAACTGTACAGTCATCACCATTGTCTAATTAGAGTGTTTTCATCACCTCTACAAGAAACTTGGAACCGTTTAGTACTCATTCTCCATTTTGCCCTTCCCCTAGTCCACGTGAAAGTGAAAGTCACTCAGTCATGTCCAACTCTTTGCAATCCCATGGATTATACAGCCCATGGAATTCTCTAGGCCAGAATACTATAGTGGGGAGCCTTTCTCTTCTCCAGGGGATGTTCCCAACCCAGAGATCAAACCCAGGTCTCCCTCATTGGAGGTGGATTCTTTACCAGCTGAGACACAGGGAAGGCCAAGAATACTAGAGTGGGTAGCCTTTCCCTTCTCCAGTGGATCTTTCTGACCCAGGAATAGAACCGGGGTCTCCTGCACTGCAGGTGGATGCTTTACGAACTGAGCTATCAAGGAAGCCCCCGTAGTCCATGGTAACCCTCAATCTACCTTCAGTCTGTATGAGTTTTGCCTATTCCACTGACTTTATATAAATGAATCTGCACAATGTGGCCTTTACATTTGGTTTCTATCATTTAGCATGATGTTTTCAAGGTGAATCCATGCTGTCACACATACCAATACCTTCTTCCTTTAATGGCCAAATAATATTCCATTTTATGGATATACCACATTTATTTATCCATTTATCAGGTGATGAATATTTCAGCTGTTTCTACTTTTTAAATAACATTGCTATAAAATTAAACTACAGGTGACTATTTTTGTTTATCATAGGTATTTATCTAGAAATGGAACTGTTGCATCACACAGAAACTTTATGGCTAGATTTTCTGATAAACTGCTAAAATCTTTTCCAAATTAGCACCTCTATAAAACCCTGCCAGCAATATGTGAGTAGTTTCAATTTACCAACACCTGTTACTGCCTTTTTTACTGTAGACATTTTTGTGAGTGTGAGGTGATAAATCATTTCAGGTTTGATACACATCTCCCTAAGAATTAATGATGCTGAATTTTTTTCATATGCTTATTTGAACAATGTGACATATTTTTTGCAGAAATGTGTATTGAAAACCCTTTATGGGTTATTCTTAGTTTTATTATTAAGTTGTAAGGGCTCTTAATATTTTTTCCTTTTTTTAAAACTGAAGTATGGTTGATTTACAATGATTCAGGTGTTCAGCAAAGTGATTCACCTATATGTATGTATGTATATATATATATATATGTATATATATATATATATATACTTTTCAGATTCTTTTCCATTATAGGTTATAAGATATTGAATACATTTTCCCTGTGTTCTTTTATTGATACAAGCCCCTTATCAGATATGATCTGCAAACTTTTTTTCCATTCTAAGTGTTATATTTTCACTTTCATGAAGCTGTCCTTTGAAGCCCAGATATTTTTAATGTTGAAGAAGTTCAATATATCTATTTTTCTTTTGTTACTTGTATTTTTAATATCAAATCTAAGAAACCACTGCCTGATCTAAGCATCATGAAAAAACTACTCCTATTTTTTCCTAAGTTTTTATAATTTTACCTCCTAAATTTAGGCATATTACACACAATTTAAATTTTGTGTATGATATAAGGAAGGGGTTCAACTTGATTCTTTTGTATGTGACTATCTAGTTGTCCCAGTACTCTTTGTTGAAAAGATTATCTTTTGCCCATTGACTTTTCTTGCAGCTTTGTCAAAAATCAACTGACCACAAAGGGAACAGTTTATTTATGGACTTTTAATTTTATTTCATTGATCCTTATGAAACAGCACACTGACTTGAATAGTACAGCTTTAGAATAAGTTTTGCAATTGGAAAATATAAATTCTCTAACTTTGGTCTTTTTAGAGACTGTTTTGGATACTCCTTACATGTTAGATGAATTTTACAATGAGCTTGCCAGTTTCTGCAAAAATGGCAGCTAAGATTCTGATAGGTATTCTGTTGAACCTATAGCTCAGTTTGGAGGAGTACTACCATCTTAACAACATGAAGAAAAGGGAACCCTCTTTTATTGCTGGTGGGAATGTAAATTGATACAGCCACCATGGAAGACAGTACGGAGATTCCTTAAAAAACCAGGAATGAAACCACCTTATGACCCACTATTATATGCCCCTAGGCATATACCCTGAGGAAACCAAAAGTTTATAAAAAACACATGTATCCCAATGTTCATTGCAGCACTATTTGCAATAGCTAGAACAAGGAAACAACCTAGATGTCCATCAACAGATGAATGGATAAAGAAGCTGTGGTACATATATACAATGGAATACTACTCAACCATAAAGAGGATTGCATTTGAGTCAGTTCCAATGAGGCAGATGAACCAAGAGCCTATTATACAGAGTGCAGTTAAGTCAGAAAGAAAAATACAAATAATGTATATAAAGAAAGTGAAAGTCACTCAGTCGTGTCTGACTCTTTGCGACCTCGTGGACTATACAGTCCGTGGAATTCTCCAGGCCAGAATACTAGAGTGGGTAGCCTTTCCCTTCTCCAGGGGATCTTCAAAACCCAAGGATCAAACAGATCTCCTGTACTGCAGGAAGATTCTTTACCAGCTGAGCCACAATCCAAGCCCAAGAATATTGGAGTGGGTAGCCTATCCCTTCTGTAGCAGATCTTTTAAACATTGTATGGTGAAAAGTCGCTCAGTCATGTCTGACTCTTTGCGACCCCATGGACTGTAGCCTACCAGGCTCTTCCATCCATGGGATTTTCCAGGCAAGAATACTGGAGTGGGTTGCCATTTCCTTCTCCAGGAGATCTTCCCAACCCAGGGACTGAACCTGGCTCTCCTGCATTGTACGCTTTACCACTTTACCGTCTGAGCCACCAGGGAAGTCTTAAATATTGTATACTGACACATATATGGAATCTAGACAGATAGTACTGATGAATTTATTTTCAGGGCAGCAACAGAGAAACAGACATAAAGAACAGACCTATGGACATCGGGGGAGGGGAGGAGGAAGAGGATCAGATGTATGGAAACAGTAATGACAGCTTATGGTGAACGGTGTTGGATTCTTGATCTCCAAAGAATAAGATTTAGCTTTGGGACCAGGCTTGAACACTCAAGAGCTTTTCTGTAGCAGAGTTTTATTAAAGTATGAAAAGGAACAGAGAAAGCTTCTGACACAGACATCAGAAGGGGGACGGAGAGTGTCCTCCTTGCTAGTCTAAGGGAGTTATACACTTTTTAATTGGTTATTACAATAAATCAAAAGAATGTCTCAAGGTTGTAAAGATCTTACTAGACCCACTCACATACTATACATTTTAAGATAACAGGATTACTCAGAAGGTTTTCAGGAAGAAGAAACTGTCCTCAATCAGGATACACTGTCGCTATAAAATCGTTAGTACAGGGTTTAAACTGAGTTGTTTGTTGTGTAATCATCAGTTCCTGGCTTAAAGAAAACAACATTTTATGTGACTAAGACTAAGGAACTAGAGGGAAAAAAAAAAAAAAAGATGTTTGTCCTTTTCTCCTCCTTGAGAATTCCAGACCCTTCTTTCCTTCTTGGGGACCCTGGACTTCTTATCAACCTGCTTAGGAATTGACTCTCTCAGTAACATGGAGATTTACAATACAATATGTAAAATCAATAGCCAATGGGAATTTGCAGTATGACTCAGGGAACTCAAACAAGGGCTCTGTGACAATCTAGAAGGGCGGGATGGGGAGGGAGTTTCAGGAGGGAGGAGACAGGGGTGTACCTATGACTGATTCTTGTTGATGTATGACAGAAAACCACAAATTCTGTAAAGCAATTAACCTTCAATTAAAAAAAAATAATAAAGTGGCATAAAAAAAGGAAAAAAAAGAAATGCACAACATGTTTAAAATAAACATGCTAAAGAGAAGAGAGCAAATAGCATTTCAGAGAGAGTTGTGGGAGGAAGAAAGGGAAAAGTCATCTCTGTTTCTCAGCAGCCATGTTTTAGCTTCAAGGTATTAGGGAACATTAGAAAACTCAGCAGTGGCCACAGGACTGGAAAGGTCAGTTTTCATTCCAATCCCAAAGAAAGGCAATGCCAAAGAATGCTCAAACTACCGAACAATTGCACTCATCTCACATGCTAGTAAAGTAATGCTCAAAATTCTCCAAGCTAGGCTTCAGCAATACGTGAACCGTCAACTTCCTGATGTTCAAGTTGGTTTTAAAAAAGGTAGAGGAACCAGAGATCAAATTGCCAACATCCGCTGGATCATGAAAAAAGCAAGAGAGTTCCAGGAAAACATTTATTTCTGCTTTATTGACTATGCCAAAGCCTTTGACTGTGTGGATCACAATAAACTGTGGAAAATTCTGCAAGAGATGGGAATACCAGACCACCTGACCTGCCTCTTGAGAAACCTATATGCAGGTCAGGAAGCAACAGTTAGAACTGGACATGGAACAACAGACTGGTTCCAAATAGGAAAAGGAGTATGTCAAGGCTGTATATTGTCACCCTGTTTATTTAACTTCTATGCAGAGTACATCATGAGAAACGCTGAGCTGGATGAAGCACAAGCTGGAATCAAGATTGCCAGGAGAAATCTCAATAACGTCAGATATGCAGATGACAGCACCCTTATGGCAGAAAGTGAAGAGGAACTAAAAATCCTCTTGATGAAAGTGAAAGAGAAGAGTGAAACAGTTGGCTTAAAGCTCAACATTCAGAAAACGAAGATCATGGCATCCGGTCCCATCACTTCATGGGAAATAGATGGGGAAACAGTGGAAACAGTGTCAGACTTTATTTTTGGGGGCTCCAAAATCACAGCAGATGGTGCTTGCAGCCATGAAATTAAAAGAGGCTTACTCCTTAGAAGAAAAGTTATGACCAACCTAGATTGCATATTCCAAAGCAGAGACATTACTTTGCCGACTAAGGTCCGTCTAGTCAAGGCTATGGTTTTTCCAGTGGTCATGTATGGATGTGAGAGTTGGACTGTGAAGAAGGCTGAGTGCTGAAGAATTGATGCTTTTGAACTGTGGTGTTGGAGAAGACTCTTGAGAGTCCCTGGACTGCAGGGAGATCCAACCAGTTCATTCTAAAGATCAGTCCTGAGTCTTCTTTGGAAGGACTGATGCTAAAGCTGAAACTCCAGTACTTTGGCCACCTCATGCGAAGAGTTGACTCATTGGAAAAGACTCTGATGCTGGGAGGGATTGGGGGCAGGAGGAGAAGGGGACGACAGAGGATGAGATGGCTGGATGGCATCACTGACTCGATGGTCGATGTACGTGAGTCTGGGTGAACTCCGAGGGTTGGTGATGGACAAGGAGGCCTGGCGTGCTGCAATTCATGGGGTCACAGAAAGAGTCGGACATGACTGAGCGACTGAACTGAACTGAACTGATAGGCTTTTTGGTAAATGGCATTGCACTTAAATATTCCCTCAAACAGTTGTATTTCTTTAACCATTAGCAGTATGTTCTATAATTAAAACATCATAAAAGATCCTGGATTAAAAGGCAGTGAAGGATAGTCAGGTGTCAGCCACTTAGTTCCTCATGTTTGGAGCAGCATATATCACTGATGGTACCCCCTCATCCTCTATAATAGCCCACTTTACTTTATCTCTGAATACCACTGGGTGAATCAAATCTATCCCTTCTTTGCTACTTTCTATTTAAAGATAAATAAATAAGGCACAGGTAGCACTCTATTTTTTAATGGTTTCCTCTTTTAGAAACATACAAAACCTTCCAACTTGGGAACATATTTAGGTTTCTATTTCAGATACTTTCATGTTTCTACAGTCAACAAATTCTTCAGTGGGACTGATCTGTGTACAGTGATTTATAATCCTCTTTGGCTACTCAGGTCTTTGTCACACATATCAATAGGACTGACTGTTACTCTTTTGTACTGTCAATGTTACCACTTTTTTTTTCTTTCCCCTCAAAATCATTCAGGTCACTTACTTCCTGCTCCACTTAAAGACAAATATTTGCTATTTCTTTAAGAAACTTGTTCAGTTCAGTTCAGTCGCTCAGTCGTGTCCGACTCTTTGCGACCCCATGAATCGCAGCACACCAGGCCTCCCTGTCCATCACCAACTCCCTGGAGTTCACTCAAACTCATGTCCATCAACCATCGAGTCAGTGATGCCATCCAGCCATCTCATTCTCGGTCTTCCCCTTCTCCTCCTGCCCCCAGTCCCTCCCAGCATCAGAGTCTTTTCCGATGAGTTGATTCTTCGCATGAGGTGGCCAAAGTACTGGAGTTTCAGCTTTAGTATCATTCCTTCCAAAGAACACCCAGGACTGATTTCCTTTAGAAACTTGTGGTTGCATGCAAATACACAGACCATTTTTCTCTTACAGAAAACCTAAACTCTCAAATATTGCACAAACTTTTAAATTGATCCATAAATAGGAATCTCAAAGGTAACATTTTCAGCTTACTTTCTTTAAAAATATCTCCGAAGAGTTGGACACGACCGAGCAACTGAGCAACATACACACATGTGTATATACACACACACACACCAATTTACATTCTCACCAACTGTTTGCAACAAATCAAGGAGTATTATGCAAGAAGAATGGTAGATGTTCAGTAAGAACTGTGAGCTTGACAGCAGTTTATCTTTCCTTAATTTTATCCCCTCACCTCAGTTCCATGCTAGCCTTTTACAGTATCAAACTATACTACAAAGCTACAGTAATCAAGACAGTATGGTAGTAGCACAAAGGCACACTGATAATGGAATAGGACAGAAAGCCCAGAAATAAACCCACATGCCTGTGTTCAATTAATCTATGTCAAAAGAGGCAAGAATATACAATGGAGAAAAGATAGTCTCTTCCATAAGTGATTCTGGGAAACTGGATATCTACATGTAAAAGAAATCAGAATATTTTCTAATACCATATACAAAAGTAAACACAAGATGAATTGAAGACCTAAATATAAGGCTGGATACTATAAAACTCCTAGAGAAAAACACAAGCAGAACACTCTTTAACATAAATCACAGCAAAATTTTTTTCAGACCCATCTCCTAGAGTAATAGGGGCTTCCCAGGTGACACAGTGGTAAAGAATCCACCTGCCAGTGTAGGAGATCCAACAGATGTGAGTTCAGTCTCTGGGTTGGGAAGATCTTCTGGAGTAGGAAGTATCAACCCAATGCAGTATTCTTGCCTGGAAAATTTCATGAACAGAGGAGCCTGGTGGGTTACAGTCCATGGGGTCACAAAAAGCTGGACAGGACTGAGCAACTGAGCTCACACACCAAGAGTAATGGAAGCAAAAGCAAAAATAAATGATGGAACCTAATCAAACTTAAAAGATTTTGTAGAGCAAAGGAAATTGTAAAACTTATGGAATAGGAGAAAATACTTGCAAATAACATGACTGACAAGGGATTAATTTCCAAATTATATAAACAGCTCATATAGCAAACTAACAAAACAAAACAAAACCCCCAAAACAATCCAATCAGAAATGGACAATAAACTTGAACAGGCATTTCTCCAAAGAAGACATCCAGATGGCCAATAGTCACATGACAAAATGCTCATCATTGCTAATTATCAGAAAAATGAACATCAAAACTACAATGAGGTATCACTTCACATTAGTCAGAATGGCCATCAGCAAAGTCTACAAATAACAAATGTTGGAGAAGGTTTTAATAAAAAGGAACTCTACTATGCTGTTGGTAGGAATGTGAATTGGTATGTGTGTGTGTGCCCAGTTATGCTCAGTAGTGTCTGACTCTTTGCAACACTATGGACTGTAGCCCACCAGGCTCCTCTGTCCATGGGATTCTCCAGACAAGAATACTGGAGTGGGTTGCCATTTCCTCCTCCAGAGGATCTTCCCAACCCAGAGATCAAACCTATATCTCTTGAGTTGGCAGGCAGATTCTTTACCACTGGAAGAAAACAATGGCTACTATGGAAAAGAGTATGGAGGCCTGGGTTCCTTAAAAAACTAAACACAGAATTACCATATAACCCAGCAATCTCACTTTTTGGCATTTATCTGGAAAAGATGAAAACTCTAATATGAAAAGATACATGCATCTCAATGTTCACAGCACCACTATTTACAAAAGCCAAGACAGGAAAGCAAACAAAGTGTCTGATGACAGATGGAGGAAGAAGATGTGATAGATATATACAATGGAATATTACTCAGCCATAAAAAGGATGAAATCATGTCATTTGCAACAACACAGATACTGCACAGATCTAGATTATCATACTAAGTGAAATAAAGCAGGAAGACACATCATATTGCTCATATGGGGAATCTAAAAAAAATGATACAAATTAACTCACATACAAAATAGAAAAAGACTCACACATACATACAAAACAAACTTATGGTTACCAAAAGGAAAAAAGGAGGAGACAGAATATAGGAATTTGGGACCAACGTATACATACTATTATATATAAAATAGATAAACAACAAAGACCTACTGTACGGCACAGGAAACTATAATGTCTTGTATACAATGGAAATCTACAATGGAAAATAATCTGAAAAATAATACATGTAAGAATGACTGAATCACTTTACTGTATACCTGAAACACTATAAATCAACTATACTTCAATAAAAAAAAATCTGCCCATGAACCTTTAAAAAAACTAAAAAACAAAACACACAAAAAACCCAAGCAGAGGGAAGTAAATTAATAAAGATTAGAGGGGAACTTTATGAAATGGAGTATAGGAAAACAATAGGAAAAAATCAATAAAATAAAAAATTGAAAAAAAAATGGCTCTAGGAAAGACCAAAAAAAAAAAAAAAAAAAAACCACTCAAAAGACTTAGCTAGATAACCAAACAACAGAAAGAGACTCAAGTTACTATGTTAAGGACTTTAAAAGAAGCACGTCACTATCACTCTTAGAGGAATAACAGAAATTATAAAGGTATACTATGAATAATTATATAGCAATGAGTTAGATCACTTGAATGGAATAGGAAAATTCCTAGAGAGACAAAAACTTCTGAGACTGACTCAAGAAATAGGAAGTCTGAATAGATATATAACAAGTAAACATATCGAATCATTAATCAAAAAATTCCATAAGATAAGCCCGGGCTCAGGTAAGCTCAGGCTTTGCTAGTAAATCTACCAAGTGCTTAAGAATAAAAAATTATTACACGTATTTCATCAACTGTTTAAAACCAGACAAAGACATGACAGGAAAAGAAAACTACGGCTGAATATCTCTGATGATTTATAAATGCAAAAATCCTCAACAAAAATACTAGCAAACCAAATCCAGCAAAATATAAGGATTATACAGAAACTGACAGCACTCTGTAACAAAAGTGCAATTGATTCCCCGGGGATGCAAGATGAATTCAACATATGAAAAATCAATGTAATAGGCTGTATTAACAGGATAAAGGACAAAAACGACATGATCATCTCAACAAACCTAAGAAAAGAATTTTACAGAAATTCAGCATTCTTTCATAGTAAAATATTTAGCAAATTAGGAAGAGACAGGAATTTCCCCAACTTGATAAATGCTATTCACGAAAACCTCACAGCTAACATCATACAGAATGCTTTTTCTTTTAAGAACATGAAGAAGATAATAACATTCTTGACATTTTTATTCAATGCTATAGAGAGGTTTTATTCAGGGCAATTTAGGCAATAAAAAACATTCAGATTAGAAAAAATAACTAAAAGTATCTACCTGCATAGCACGTGATCGTGTATCTAAAAAAATCCAAGGAATCAACTAATAAATAACCAGATCTAATGAGCGAGTTCAGAAAAGGTACAGGACACAAGATCAACTTTTAAAAAATTATATTTCTATACACTGTACTAAGTCCCTTCAGTCCTGTCTGATCCTTTGTGATCCTATGGACTGTAGCCCACCAGGCTCCTCTGTCCATGGGGATTTTCCAGCAAGAATACTGGAGTGGGTTGCCATGCCCTCCTCCAGAGGATCTTCCTGACCCAGGGATGGAACCTGCATCTCTTGTATCTCCTTCATTGGAGGGAGGTTCTTTACCATTTGTGCCCCCTGGGAAGCTCCTTTCTATACCCTAGTAATCAACAATTCTAAAATAAAATTTAGATGACAGTTACATTTACAAGAGTACCAATAAAATATTTAAAAAATAGAAAATATAAAATTATAGCTAATAATTGTAAAACTTCTCAGAGAAATTAAAGATCTAAATAAATGAAAATATATCTCATGCTTATGGGTCTGAGGATTTGATTAAAATGGTCTACAAACTCAACCTACTGCAGCACAATCCCAGCTGCTACTTCTACATAGATGAAAAAAGTGATCCTAAAATTCACACGAAAACATAAGGAATCCAGAACAGACAAAATGATTTTGAAAATAACAATTTTTCTTTAGCTGATGAAAATTTTCTGAACTAAAACAATGTACAATGCTGAACATGCTAGAAACCTCCCCATCCCACCGCCTGCCCCCTAAATTGTACACTTTAAAAGGGTGAACTTTTTGGAATGTGAATTCTGTCTCAGCAATGCTATTTTTATGAAAACCTGTAGGATTCATGTCAGGTGAAACATATTGATGGTGGAGAGATTAGTTTATTTTCCTCTTCTTTCTTTCACACTGAGAGATATTGGCATATTTATGATTTATTTAGAATGACTGCTTCAGAATTATTTTCTAGAATATAATATCCAATATCTGAGTTCAGAATAATTACAGTAGAAATGACTGTTTCTAAGAATTTTCAAATTTGCTCATAATAAGCAACATTTACCAGATGTGATCAATACTGGTCTTGCAAATGTTCTTCAATGGAACAGTGATTTTAAAGATCTTTATGAAAATTACAAGAGGTCTTCTTTTGCAAGTGTTCAAAAATGTGTACTGTTGTGAACTTCATCAACAGAAGGTCAGACTTGTTGGATTAAGACCAGAAGTCAAGGTTTTTCACTCTCGGTTAAAAATCAAGGAAGCAATGTCAAGAACTGTCCCTATTCTTCTCTGCCAATTAGTCTTTGTAAGATCAGCTCATCTGGACTCTTAAATTATGGATTACTGATTTTCAAAACACTAGGCTAACAAGCTTCCAAGGATAAGTATGAAATAAATATTTCACAAATGCAGAGCTGTAGGCCTAGATCACTAATTTCAGATTCCATTTCCCTACTTTCTCCTCTGAATTCTTACAGTCAGTTCAGTTCAGTCGCTCAGTCGTGTCCGACTCTTTGCGACCCCATGAATCGCAGCACGCCAGGCCTCCCTGTCCATCACCATCTCCCGGAGTTCACTCAGACTCACGTCCATCGAGTCCGTGATGCCATCCAGCCATCTCATCCTCGGTCGTCCCCTTCTCCTCCTGCCCCCAATCCCTCCCAGCGTCAGAGTCTTTTCCAATGAGTCAACTCTTCGCATGAGGTGGCCAAAGTACTGGAGTTTCAGCTTTAGCATCAGTCCTTCCAAAGAAATCCCAGGGTTGATCTCCTTCAGAATGGACTGGTTGGATCTCCTTGCAGTCCAAGGGACTCTCAAGAGTCTTCTCCAACACCACAGTTCAAAAGCATCAATTCTTCTGCACTCAGCCTTCTTCACAGTCCAACTCTCACATCCATACATGACAATAGCATATTCAAAAGCAGGGACATTACTTTGCCGACTAAGGTCCATCTAGTCGAGGCTATGGTGTTCCCAGTGGTCATGTATGGATGTGAGAGTTGGACTGTGAAGAAAGCTGAACACTGAAGAATTGATGCTTTTGAACTGTGGTGTTGGAGAAGATGCTTGAGAGTCCCTTGGACTGCAAGGAGATCCAACCAGTCCATTCTGAAGGAGATCAGCCCTGGGATTTCTTTGGAAGGAATGATGCTAAAGCTGAAACTCCAGTACTTTGGCCACCTCATGCGAAGAGTTGACTCATTGGAAAAGACTCTGACGCTGGGAGGGATTGGGGGCAGGAGGAGAAGGGGACGACCGAGGATGAGATGGCTGGATGGCATCACGGACTCGATGGACGTGAGTCTGAGTGAACTCCGGGAGATGGTGATGGACAGGGAGGCCTGGCGTGCTGCGATTCATGGGGTCGCAAAGAGTCGGACACGACTGAGCAACTGAACTGAACTGAACTGAACTGTTTCCACTGTTTCTCCATCTATTTCCCATGAAGTGATGGGACCAGATGCCATGATCTTCGTTTTCTGAATGTTGAGCTTTAAGCCAACTTTTTCACTCTCCTCTTTCACTTTCATCAAGAGGCTTTTTAGTTCCTCTTCACTTTCTGCCATAAGGGTGGTGTCATCTGCGTATCTGACGTTATTGAGATTTCTCCTGGAAATCTTGATTCCAGCTTGTGTTTCTTCCAGCCCAGCGTTTCTCATGATGTACTCTGCATAGAAGTTAAATAAGCAGGGTGACAGTATACAGCCTTGACATACTCCTTTTCCTATTTGGAAACAGTCTGTTTTTCCATGTCCAGTTATAACTGTTGCTTCCTGACCTGCATACAGATTTCTCAAGAGGCAGGTCAGGTCAGGTGGTCTGGTATTCCCATCTCTTTCAGAATTTTCCACAGTTTATTGTGATCCACACAGTCAAAGGCTTTGGCATAGTCAATAAAGCAGAAATAGATGTTTTTCTGGAACTCTCTTGCTTTTTCCATGATCCAGTGCATGTTGGCAATTTGATCTCTGGTTCCTCTGCCTTTTCTAAAACCAGCTTGAACATCAGGGAGTTCACGGTTCACGTATTGCTGAAGCCTGGCTTGGAGAATTTTGAGCATTACTTTACTAGCATGTGAGATGAGTGCAATTGTGCAGTAGTCTGAGCATTCCTTGGCATTGCCTTTCTTTGGGATTGGAATGAAAACTGACCTTTTCCAGTCCTGTGGCCACTGCTGAGTTGTCCAAATTTGCTGGCATATTGAGTGCAGCACTTTCACAGCATCATCTTTCAGGATTTGAAATAGCTCAACTGGAATTCCATCATCTCCACTAGCTTTGTTCATAGCGATGCTTTCTAAGGCCCACTTGACTTCACTTTCCAGGATGTCTGGCTCTAGATGAGTGATCACACCATCATGATTATTTGGGTCGTGAAGATCTTTTTTGTACAGTTCTTCTGTGTATTCTTGCCACCTCTTCTTAATATCTTCTGCTTCTGTTAGGTCCATACCATTTCTGTCCTTTATTGAGCCCATCTTTGCATTAAATGTTCCCTTGGTATCTCTAATTTTCTTGAAGAGATCTCTAGTCTTTCCCATTCTGTTCTTTTCCTCTATGTCTTTGCATTGATCGCTGAGGAAGGCTTTCTTATCTCTTCTTGCTATTCTTGGGAACTCTGCATTCAGATGCTTATATCTTTCCTTTTCTCCTTTGCTTTTTGCTTCTCTTCTTTTCACAGCTATTTGTAAGGCCTCCCCAGACAGCCATTTTGCTTTTTTGCATTTCTTTTCCATGGGGATGGTCTTGATTCCTGTCTCCTGTACAATGTCACGAACCTCATTGCATAGTTCATCAGGCACTCTTATCTATCAGATCTAGGCCCTTAAATCTATTTCTCATTTCCACTGTATAATCATAAGGGATTTTATTTAGGTCATACCTGAATGGTCTAGCGGTTTTCCCTACTTTCTTCAATTTAAGTCTGAATTTGGTAATAAGGAGTTCATGATCTGAGCCACAGTCAGCTCCTGGACTTCTTACATTAAGTAGATACAATGAAGAAGAAAAAGAAAGCCTAAGGCTATTTGAAAAACCAGTTACCACATGCCAAAGGATTCTTTTAAGGTCTTATGTATTTTGGAGACCATACTAAAGAAAGGAAAGTGTTCTGCATAGTGAAGTTTATAGTAGAAATAAACAATCAGGAGCTAGGTATTTATTTTAGCTCTTAATTTTCAGAAAAGATGGTACTGACCTTGAGATAATCCACTAGAAACCCTTACCCTTCTCATGGACACCTGGCAACAGGGTCAGTATATCTGGAGACAAGTCAGCTCATTTGACATAACACTATCAGGAATACCATCTTTATCGGCTAAGCTTAGTACTATGGTCTGTAAAGTGTCTGTCTACAATGCGGGAGACCTGGGTTTGATCCCTGGGTCGGGAAGATTCCCTGGAGAAGGAAATGGCAATCCACTCCAGTACTATTAACTGGAAAATCCCATGGACAGAGAAGCCTGGTAGGCTACAGTCCATGGGGTCGCAAAGAGTCAGACACGATTGAGTGACTTCACATACATGGTCCCTACCATTAGGAATGAGCACCAATAAACAATGCCAACTGAAAAAAAGACTCCCTTGTGTTAACACGGATGGGAGACATATAAACAAAGGCACACATCTGAAGGCATAACTCAGAGGATGCTTGTGATAAGGATGGGAGTTTTGTGAGAACTTATGTGTTATCAATCATAAAACTGGAAAGCTATTCAGCTGTCACTTACTGAACATTTCCAAGCTGGTGACACATTGTTAAGATTTACCTGGGATTTGTTACTAAGATGTGAGATTCTAAAGTCCATACAATTAATCATAATTCTATTTGCCTCCCCAAAGTAAAAATGAATTTCATTCAGTAAAGAGCTCTATTAGAAAAACAAAAGGAGAACTTTCTTTGATTGCTTCTTCCAAACAACTATCAATATTGTATATAATATTCTGTGATTCTACAAATATGTATTAACTTCCTGCTATGTGCATGGAATACAGTCTTTAAAACACCATATAATGTGGCTGAATGGAAAAATGCATAGGGTGAGAAGTCAGGGCAGGGGTCTTACACTGTATCATTTCCAGTATTTTGAATTAGTTTGACTTCATGAAGAGGATCTCGTGACAAATAGGTTCATTACCAACTATCAAATTCTCTGAATGAAAAGAGAAATGATCAAGTATCTGTACCATGATGATTTCACATATAAATATTAATAATCTTGTACTCACTCAGATCATTATACAATACAGTCATTTTTCAGTTCATTTGTTCAGCTGTGTACGACTCTTTGTGATCCCATGGACTGCAGCACGCCAGGCCTCCCTGTCCATCACCAACTCTCAGAGTTTAATCAAACTCATGTCCATCGAGTCAGTGATGTCACCCAACCATCTCATCCTCTGTCATCCCCTTCTCCTCCCACCTTCAATCTTTCCCAGCATCAGGGTCTTTTCAAATGAGTCAGCTCTTCACATCAGGTGGACAAAGTATTAGAGTTTGAGCTTCAACATCAGTCCTTCCAACGAATATTAAGGACTGATTTCCTTTAGGTTGGACTGGTTGGGTCTCCTTGCAGTCCAAGGGACTCTCAAGTCATTTTCAGTTAACTCTTAAAACACAGCTATGGGTCTTCTAATAGCATGTTATAGGGGACACTAAAAATAAATCAATAGGGTTATAACTAATTATCTTGTAGAATAATTACTGAATATAAATTAGATGGCTGACAATGTTTATGTTACCATTTTAGCTTTTTTCCATCCCAATCTGAAATATATGCTAGGTGAAAAATTAGAAGCTCAAATTCAGGCCTAAAATTATGGTAAGTACTTTGTGTTGAAGCACAGAACAAAAATACCACATCTGTCCTTAAAAACCCTTTGCAGCTTGAAAAACACACCATGTGCATAGTAAAAGGAGTCAGCTTTTATCTGACAGACTTGTTTTAAGAAGTCTGACCTCTGGCTGCCTTTACATTACTGCAACTTAACTTTTCATGTAGAAAGTATCCAGCATACTTTTTTTTTTCCCCAAGCAAATTTCCTTGTCAAAACTACAAACAGACATTTGATCAAAGGTCAGTTCTTTCACATTTTCGTTTGATAAAGAAATTTCTATTTCATCTTCAGCAATCAGGCCAGTTTGAGAAAGTGTTACCTGACAGAGAAATCACTGATGCATTTCTTTCTGGCCCTCTTTAATTTTTTTCTGCCTCCTACCTTTTTCCTTCTTTAAATTTTCTGGGTATTTAAATATGTTTTCACTTTTTAATGAGATATTTAAAATAGCTGTGGAAGGAATCTGAGCTTTGCTTGTTAACTGAGGTCCAACTGCTGGTAGATAACACCTAGTAACTTAGAGAATGACTTTTTTTATCAGCAGTATTTCATGCTTAACTCAGAACTTGTGTATTGATATGCCTAAAAATGGCAAGTAGTTACCGAGGGCCAAATAAGGACTTTTTCCCCTAAACAGTATTATTTTTTGGTTTAAAATGAGTTTAATTTTTTTAAATTAAAGTTTAGCTGATTTACAATGCTGTGTTAGTTTTGGGTATATAGCAAAGTGATTCAGTTATACACACACATACTTATATATATATATATAAAATATATACACACACACATATACATATTCTTTTCTAGAATATCTTCCAATATCAGTTATTACAAAATATTGAGTATACGTTCTCTGCGCTATACTGTAGGTCATTGTTGATTATCTGTTTTATATTCAGTAGTGTGTATGTTAATCCCAAACTCATAATTTATCCCTCCCACTCCCTTAACCTTTGATAACCATAAGTTTTCTGTGTCTGTGAGTCTATTTCTGCTTTATATATAAGTTCATTTGTATCATTCTTTTTTAAGATTTCACATATAAATGGTGGTATGATATCTGTCTGGCTTACTTCACTTGGTATGATGATCTCTAGGTCCATCCATGTTGCTGCAAACAGCATTATTTCATTCTGTTTATGCCGTCTATGGGGTTGCACAGAGTCAGACACGACTGAAGCGACTTAGCAGCAGTAGCAGCATGGCTGAGTAATATCCCATTGTGTGTATATATATGGACCATATTTTCTTTTGTCATCTGGTAAATCACTGCAGACGGTGATTGCAGCCATGAAATTAAAAGACGCTTACTCCTTGGAAGAAAAGTTATGACCAACCTAGATAGCATATTCAAAAGCAGAGACATTATTTTGCCAACTAAGGTTCATCTAGTCAAGGCTATGGTGTTCCCTGTGGACATGTATGGATGTGAGAGTTGGACTGTGAAGAAGGATGAGTGCCGAAGAATTGATGCTTTTGAACTGTGGTGTTGGAGAAGACTCTTGAGAGTCCCTTGGACTGCAAGGAGATCCAACCAGTCCATTCTGAAGGAGATCAGCCCTGGGATTTCTTTGGAAGGAATGATGCTAAAGCTGAAACTCCAGTACTTCAGCCACCTCATGCGAAGAGTTGACTCATTGGAAAAGACTCTGACGCTGGGAGGGACTGGGGGCAGGAGGAGAAGGGGACGACCGAGGATGAGATGGCTGGATGGCATCACGGACTCGATGGACGTGAGTCTGAGTGAACTCCGGGAGATGGTGATGGACAGGGAGGCCTGGCGTGCTGCGATTCATGGGGTCGCAAAGAGTTGGACACGACTGAGCGACTGAACTGAATGGATATTTAGGTTACTTCCATGTCTACATATACCCCAATGTTCACTACAGCACTATTTACAATATCTGATTATTCCTTTGTTTTTATTACTGAGAAGAATAAGGAAAAGAGAAACTAAGAAGTTCTTAAATTAGTTTATATAAATATACTGTTAATATTCTGTAATCAGTTTTTCACACCAAAAACCCAGATTGAATTTAAACATTTATTATATTTTCAGTTACAGATGAGAAGGTTAACTTGAAATGCTACAAGATAGGCAAAGATTCACTTGAATCTTCAATGAGACTGCTTCAGCTAGTTATAAATGGTGTAGACACTTGAAAACTTCAGTAAGTTTTTTTAAGAAATGGAATTCCTGATTATAAACACAAAAATTTCATCTGACAAAGAAGAAACTGTCAAGTGAAAATTTGGTGATCTAAATAACACTGTACCTGTAGAATACTTCACTATTTAATAAAAAGAAAAGTGACCACTGGAAGAAAGAGACTTTGAAAGGAAACAGACTGGGTTTGAACCAGTCCTAGCACTTTCTAGGTATTTGACCTGGCATCACTTAGTGATTTTCTTGAGAACCAACTTGCTGATCTATAAAATGGGATAATGACAGTTCCTTACTTAGGTGCACTTAATAGATGCTGCTATTTCTCCCTTCCTTTTTAATATATGGTAAGTATATATATATATATTTATATATATATTATCAGTAGTATAAGTAGATAAATATATATTTATCAGTAGTAAATATATGTAATAACCAAAACACTAATAGTGTTGTGGGAAACCCAAGTAAAATTTTTTTTTCATCACCCATTAAGAAGGGGAAGATTAGTGAGGTAAACTAGCCTGCCTAGAGTCCCAGAGCTAAGAAGTGAGTCAAGCTTTTGTGTTCAGAACTTCTCTCTCCCCAAAAGCTCTTTTCTAGATTTTTCTCAATAGAAACTAGGAGCAGAAAGACTTTTAGAATTCCTGTGTATTAAGCAATCTGAAATCCTTCTCCAAAAAAATAGTTCTGTCTACTTACTCCACCTCTATTGTTAAAGTTTTATCAATTTAGTTAGTACTTCACAAAATAAGCTGTCACTAGTTCTGTCCAATCCTATTCATTTAGAAAATCTGATTTGTGTTAACCAAGGAGAAAGTTTACTTTCCTTTAGGTAGAGTGCAATGTCCTTATATTCTGTCCCCAGGATTTTAAAACCCTCTGCTTACTGTCTAAATGTACCACCAATTGTTTTTAAAAACATATCTAAGGGGTCCTCTCTCAGTGGGAACATCCAGGGAGAATTCTTGACCCATGTGGTGAGTCTCAAGGCAATGTATTAAACAGAGGCAATAGACCCATGGCCCAAAGAACTGTTGGGGTCAAACCCTTACTTGTATTTTTCAAAGCTCAGGAATATAGGAGTAGCCATTTCTCCTTAAGAGTATCCAGCTTTTTCCTCCCCCAATTTTTCCTTTATCCTTTCTCTGGCATTCTTTCCTATGTAGATTAGAGTTTCTCCTTAGGACTGAGGAATCTGGAGAAAGCTACCTACAGTTCTGGTTTCTCTTCTACAAGCTGAGGAAGCAGGGAAAGTTGAGAAAGAGACTCCCCCTGTGCTGTGACATACATCAGCTTTAGTTTTGTGGACCAGAAAAGGAAAAAAAAATGTTGAGGATGTGAGTTGTTTAGGACAAGAGAAACCCCAAGTGATCAGCAGTTAATAAGGTCACAGGTAGAGAAAAGGGGGAAATCCACCTCCTCTTGGATGTTCAGGGTGAAATTAATCAAGATACTGAAATAATAGGGTCAGTAGATGCTGATAGTTAATGGTCAATGGTCCTACCAGGCTACTCATCTTTCTTTTGTTGTATTGTCCCTGCCTCAGGTGAGCTGAGGCTCATTGTGAGTCTACGTTTTTCAAAGCGGAATGTCGTTTTCCCCGCTGCACAGCTTCCCTACAGTCAACATCTCCTGGAGGCTTAAGAACAGCATATTGGTTTGTGGAACTCAGTTACGGTTTACTTTTCTAGTCCCTTTTGTTGTTGGGAGTTAGGACAAGAAGAACGTATTTGAGGCAAAGTGGTCATTGTAATTGCCTGGAACATCTGGATGTGGGTCCCTAAGTAAGGCCACATCAAAGGCAGGCATTCACTGGATTCTGTGCTGTCTTCTTTCAGATGCTGATGATCTTTCTTACTTTTAAAGGGGCAGAAGAGGGTGGCTGCACCCAGAGCTGCTTGCAGGCTTCCTAGTCATGGGGCTCAGTAACCTTGTGCCAGATCAGCAACAATCTGAAAAGGAATACTTTCTGGAACCCCAAACCCTCCAGCCCACAAACATATGCAAGTGAAAACCAAGCACCATTTTATGAAAAAAATTACTGGTTGTGAATATTAGGAGTAACAGCGGCATTACTGACCAGTTCCTACACATGTGCTGTATTTGGTTTTCCAATAGATTTGGTAAATATTCTAGTGAGTTTTTTTTTTTCAATCACCGTTTTTGAGGTAGAATCCAGATACTGACAAATCACCCATTGGAAGTGTAGAATTCATTGTTGTTGCTGTTTTAGCATATTCACAGAGCTTTCCAACAGTCACCATAATCAATTTTAGAATATTTTCAACACCACACATGAAAACCTGTATCCACGAGTAGTCAGTTTCCTTTTTTCCTTAATCCAAAGCCCTATGTAATTTTAAATATACTTTCTGTCACTATATAATGGGATTCCTTTCACTCCTGCTTTTTAAACCAGTGGGAAAAAATCTACACATCCCAGTGCTGAGAACTACGGACAGCCTTAGGACCAGGGACAAGCAGAGAAGTCATCACTAAAGAGAGTCCTAATGGAGTAAGAGCTGAGCATCTAAGAAAGACCTGGATTCAAGTCCTAGTTCTGCATGGGTTGGGGCTTCCCTGGTGCTTCAGATGGTAAAGAAATTGCCTGCAGTGCAGGAGACCTGGGGTTCAATTCCTGGTTCAGGGAAGATCCCCTGGAGAAGGGAATGGCAACCCACTCCAGTATTCTTGCCTGAAGAATCCCATGGACAGAGGAGCCTGATGGGCTACAGTCCATGGGGTTGTAAAGAGTCAGACACCACTGATAGACTAACACACACACTGCACAGTCTAGCTGTGTGTCTGCTGTAAAGTTAACTTCTCTGAATCTATTTTCTCAACTACAAAATAGGCTTGTTTTGAGTATTAAATGAGAATGCATATAAATCATTACATGTTAATTAATATGAGTATATTTATTCTCATTATTCACAAACCTCCTTGCAGAATGGATTCAGGTTTTATAATAACTCATCCTGCCACAGCTTAACAGTTCCACTTTATTTCTTCTAAGTGACTGGAGTTGTCACTTGACAGGTCAGTTGTGAGAATGGCTTCAGAGCAGGGGAGGAGATGGATGAATGAGAGCTGAACAAATATGATAGCAGCAAAGGCAGACTCCTCTATCAAGAACTTGAGCAGTGGCATGAGGCAGAAGGTCTCTCCAGGCTGGAGAGGATATGCAGAAGGAATCAATAGAAGGAATGAGACTGGAGATGCGGCAGAAAAGAGGGTCAAGATCCTAAAGACAACACAAGAGTCAAGTCCACTCTGTAAATAGACATATGGTAATATGAGTAACTGGGTAACCATTTTTAAAGTCAAAGCTAAGAAAATTAAAAACAGTAGTGTTTTATCCTGGGTTCCCCTGAAAGTGGAGCCAAAGACAAGCTTTCAAGTGCACATGGTTTATTTGGGAAGGCGATCCCAGTGAACAGGGGAACAGGAGGGAAGTAGGGAGGAAGTTTCTATATGGGCTTCTATATGACTGCGTCCTCTGCAGTCAACTGGTGCTTAATTCCAAACCTTCTGAAAAAGCTCATAAAACATGTTTTAAAATTGCCTACCTAGGAGCAAAAAAAAAAAAAGAAAAGAAAAGAAATATTTTTCTTTTGTTTCCATTTCACCTAGCTCAAAGATGAACTTCTTTGCATTTCTGGGATGAGAAGATTTTGAGTACCAAGCAGGTTGCTGAGGGTACCCCATGATGTGGCTTCTTAGAAACCCAAGGGCTAAAAGAAAAAGGTACAGGGCTGTGGCCCAGATGGAAAACTGTGCCACTGTACATGTTAAAGCCTTCAAAGCTGCCACAGAGCTGTCACAAGTAGTGGCTGGTGAGATAAGAGGTAAGGCTGAGAGGATTTTACAGTGACAGGAAGAGATGCCCCACATAGACAGTTATCACCATTCAACATTTATTATACATCAAGCACTAGGGTCTAAGCTTCTGACATTAACTCATTTGATCTTCACACCCACTTTGCATTGCAAATAAGAAAACTGAGGCACAAAAAAGGTAAGAAAGGCAGTCAAAGTCACAAAGCTAATAAGAATTAGGAGTCGGAATCCAGCACACAAGCTCCTAACTACTACACTAAACATCCTCTGATAGAACTGGGCTGGTTGAAGGTGGGGTAGGGGAATGACTGAGCGAATGAGTAAGTGAGTGTGTGTGTATCTTCTACATTTTTCTGGTCCTTTCCCTGCAATGGTCCATAAATGACCTCTAATGAACTGCAAGTGTAATTTATTCCTGAAAAGTCTGCGCAAGACAGTCCACTAGGAAGACCCTGTAGTTATCTCCTCCCAAGGGCACACCAAAAATTAAAGCTACTCATAGAACAACTATTTATGTGAACAATGTAAAGTCTAGCAGAAAAGAATCTCCACAACTAAAGATATAAAGAAGCCGCCTCAACATGACAGGTAGGAGTGGCAGAGATGTGGTTTAGTCACACTCTGGGGCTGGTGATTCACAAATGGGAGGAATATCACAACCGCACAGGTCCTCCCCAGGAAGTGGGAGTCTTGAGTCCCACATTGGGCTCCCCAGACTGTGAGCCTGAAGATGCTGTGGGCGAGCAGACCATGTGGCCAGCCATGTGGGAACCTGGCCCTGACTACCAATGGGCCAGAAGCAACAGAGTCTGCAGGGCTGTGCAGCTGACCACGTGAAAAGCCTGCCCTGTGCACCAGTGGGCCTGCAGCAGTCACATGCCACTGGGTAGCTGTGCAAGAGGCCTGCTCTGTTCTCCAGTGGGCCTGCAGCCACAGCACAAAGCAGGGCATTGCAGCCAAGAGGGCCAGCGGCCAGCCCTGCCTAGCAGTGCACACAATGGTCACTGCACAAGGGTGCACAGTCACACAGGCACATCCCAGAGCACACAGCTCCAGTGGCCAGAGGGGAGCAGGCTGCTGGTAACACAGGACATCTCCTACATAAGGCCACTTTTCCAAGATTGGGAGACACAACAGACCTACCTAATACACACAAACAAAATCAGAGAATTAGGTAAAATCAGGGAACAGATGTTCCAAATAAAGGAATAAGATAAAACCTCAGAAAAAGAACTAAATGATAGAAACACGCAATCTGTCTGGTAAAGAATTCAACCATAGAATTTCCAGAAGAAGACAGAGGCAGTATGGCCTTTGCCATTGGTCTTACCAATATATATTTATATTTTTGGATCTGCCTCTTTAGGAAAGGGAAATAAAAGCAAAAATAAAGAAATGGCACTACATCAAAGTAAAAGGCTCTTGCACAGTGAAGGAAGCCATCAACAAATGTAAAAGCAGCTTACCAAATGGGAGAAGATATTTGCAAACAATGTATCTGATAAGAAGTTAATATCCAAAATATGCAAAGACTCATATAACTGAATATCAGAAAAATAACCCAATTAAAAATGGACAGAGGATCTGAACAGATGTTTTTTTAAAGAAGACAGACAAATGGAAAAAGACAAATGGGTAGATGCTCGACATCACTAATAATCAGGGAAATGCAAATCACAACCACAGTAAGATACCACTCACACCTGTAGGAATGGTTACCATCCAAAAGACAGCAAATACCAAGTGCTGGTGAGAATATGAAGAAAAGGGAAACTTGTACACTCTTGGTGAGACTGTAAATTGGTGCAGCCACCACAGAAAAGAGTATGGAGGTTTCTCGAAAAAATTAAAAACAGTTCTACCATATAATCCAGTCATTTGACTTCTGGGTATTTATCCAAAGAAAACAAAAACACTAATTCAAAAGATAGTGTAACCCAATGTTCACTGCAACGTTATTTACAACAGCCAAGATATGGGAGCAACCTAAGTGCCCATCAAGAGATGAAAGGAGGAGACGGGATAAAGATGGCGGAGGAATAGGACGGGAAGACCACTTTCTCCCTCACAAATTCCTCAAAAGAACATTTCAACTCCGAGCAAACTCCACAAAACAACTTCTGTAGGCTGGCAGAGGTTATCAGGCATCCAGAAAAGCAGACCATTGTCTTCAAAAACAGGTAGGAAAAAATATAAAAGACGAAAAAGGAGACAAAGGAGGTGGGGAGGGAGCTCCGTCCCGGGAAGGGAAGCCCGTCCCGGGAAGGGAATTTTAAGAAGAGAGGTTTCCAAACACCAGGAAACACTCTCCCTGCCGAGTCGGTGGCGAATCTTGGAAACACAGAGGGCAACATAACAGGAAGGAAAAATAAAGAAATAATTAAGACCAAGAGATTACAAGCCCAACAAGTAACTCCCCCAGCGGAAAAGCGGCACAGACGCCTGCATCCGCCATTGGGAAGTGGGGGCAGGGCAGGGACGCGCGGGAGGCGCGGGCTGCAGTGCTTTGTAAGAATCCGGCAGGAACGCCCCACGCGCAACCAGAACGATCTAACTGGGGCTAGCAAACAAGACTGTGGGATAGCTACCGCACGAAAAGCTCGAACATAAGACACCGCCAGGACCGAGCACAGAACAAAGGACGGAACGGAAAAAGCCGGCTGCAGACCATCCCCCGCCGGGGACAGGCAGCCAGAGCCGTAAGGACTGGAAAGGGGCAATTGCAGACCCGGAGAGACTTTACTTACCTAACTGCAAGCAGGCCTCTTTGCTAAGACTTCTGGGGGTGCTGGACACTCACCATCTGCCTCACGGGGGACGCCAGCGGTCCTCCCAGAAAGCTGAGAAGCAGCGGCAGAAAAGGTGACACGCCGCGGCGATCGCGCTCGCCAAACTCCTGAGCTACTCGGACCTGGGAAGGGCACAAAACGCAGTCCCAGCCGAATCTGTGCCTCTGAGGGCGGCCTGAGCGGCTTGGACCGGGGAAGTGCACGCAGCCTAGGGCCGGCCCCAGACGGTTCCCGGCTGAGCATCGTAGAGCCGGAGCGGTTTGTACGCCGCAAGAAGGGACAAGTCAGGCGGGGCTGAGACACTGTGCACACGACAGTGCTATTTGTTTGCAGCATCCCCCCTCCCCACAGCGCGACTGAACTAGTGAGCCTAAAAAACCAGCAAACAGAAGAAGTTAAACAGAGGGAACCACCTTGGAAGTGATCCCACATGGCCCAAAACATCAGAGAACGGCCAGATATATTTTTAATAATTTTAAAATCATTCCTTTTTTTTTTTTCTTTTTTTCCTTTTTTCTTCTTTTTTTTTTCTAACTATTTTTTTAATTGTTAAGTCTTCTATTTATCCTCTAATTTTTATTTCTATAACCTACTATTACTATTTAAAAAAAAAAAAGACTTTTTTTTTTTTTTTTAAGGCAAACAACATATATAGCCTTTGGATGGTTGTTGGTGGTTTTTTGTTTTTTTTTTGTTTTGTTTTGTTTTTTTGTTTGTTTGTTTTTTAAATAATTCCTGTGTGTTTTTTTTTCTTTCTTCCTTTTTCCTTCTGCTTCTTTTCTTTAATATTGTATTTTCTAAAATCCAACCTCTACTCTAGATTTTTAATCTTTGCTCTTAGGTTTCTGTTGTCAATTTTGTACATTTAAAAACCCAAACTTCACTACCCATGTTTACCTGAGAGCGAGATTACTGGCTCGACCACTCTCTCCTCCTTTGGACTCTCCTTTTTCTCCACCAGGTGGCCTCTGTCTCTTTTCTCCCCCATCTCTTCTCTATCCAACTCTGTGAATCTCAGTGTGTTCGACGGTGGAGAACACCTAAGGAACTGGTTACTGGCAGGATTTGTCTCTCTCCTTCTCATTCCTCTCTCTTATCCTCCTGGTCACCTCTGTCTACTTCCTCCCTCTCCTCTTCCCCGTATAACTCCGTAAATACCTCTGAGCGGTCCAGACTATAGAGCACACATAAGGAAGTGACTACTGGCTAGCTTGCTCTCTCCTCTTTTGATCTCACCACATCTAATTCCAGTTACCTCTAACTACCCCCTCCATCTTCTCTTCTCCTTGTAACTCAGTGAACCTCTCTGAGTGTCCCTCAATGTGGAGAAACTTTTCATCTTTTACCTAGATGTTTTACCATCGGTGCTGTATAGATGGAGAAGTCTAGAGGCTACTGTAAAAATAAAACTGAAAACCAGAAGCAGGAGGCTTAAATCCAAAGCCTGAAAACATTAGAGAACTCTTGAATTCAGGGAACATTAAGCAATAGGAGCTCATCAAATGCCTTCATACCTACACTGAAACCAAGCTCCACCCAAGGGCCAACAAGTTCCAAAACAAGACATACCACTCAAATTCTCCAGCAACACAGGAACACTCCCCTGAGCTTCAATATACAGGCAGCTCAAAATTATTCCAAAACCCTTGATGTCTCATAACCCATTACTGGTCACTCCACTGCACTCCAGAGAGAAGAAACCCAGCTCCACCCACCAGAACTCCAACACAAGCCTCCCTAACCAGGAAACCTTGACAAGCCACTGATAGAACCCCACCCACAGTGAGGAAGCTCCATAATAAAGAAAACTCCACAAACTACCAGAATATAAAAAGGCCACCCCAAACCCAGCAATATAACCAAGATGAAGAGACAGAGGAATACTCAGCAGGTAAAGGAACAGGAGAGTTGCCCACCAAACCAAACAAAAGAGGAAGAAGTAGGGAATCTACCTGAGAAGGAATTCCGAATATTGATAGTGAAAATGATCCAAAATCTTGAAATCAAAATAGAATCACAGATAAATAGTCTAGAGACAAGGATTGAGAAGATGCAAGAAAGGTTTAACAAGGACCTAGAAGAAATAAAAAAGAGTCAAAATATAATGAATAACGCAATAAATGAGATCAGAAACACTCTGGAGGCAACAAATAGTAGAATAACGGAGGCAGAAGATAGGATTAGTGAAATAGAAGATAGAATGGTAGAAATAAATGAATCAGAGAGGAAACAAGAAAAACGAATTAAAAGAAACGAGGACAATCTCAGAGACCTCCAGGACAATATGAAACGCTCCAACATTCGAATTATAGGAGTCCCAGAAGAAGAAGACAGAAAGAAAGATCATGAGAAAATCCTTGAGGAGATAATAGTTGAAAACTTCCCTAAAATGGGGAAGGAAATAATCACCCAAGTCCAAGAAACACAGAGAGTTCCAAATAGGATAAACCCAAGGCGAAACACCCCAAGACACATATTAATCAAATTAACAAAGATCAAACACAAAGAACAAATATTAAAAGCAGCAAGGGAAAAACAACAAATAACACACAAGGGGATTCCCATAAGGATAACAGCTGATCTTTCAATAGAAACTCTTCAGGCCAGGAGGGAATGGCAAGACATACTTAAAGTGATGAAAGACAATAACCTACATCCCAGATTACTGTACCCAGCAAGGATCTCATTCAAATACGAAGGAGAAATCAAAAGCTTTACAGAGAAGCAAAAGCTGAGAGAATTCAGCACCACCAAACCAGCTCTCCAACAAATTCTAAAGGATATTCTCTAGACAGGAAACAGGAAAAGGGTGTATAAACCCGAACCCAAAACAATAAAGTAAATGATAACGGGATCATACTTATCAATAATTACCTTAAACGTAAATGGGTTGAACGCCCCAACCAAAAGGCAAAGACTGGCTGAATGGATACAAAAACAAGACCCCTCTATATGCTGCTTACAAGAGACCCACTTCAAAACAAGGGACACATACAGACTGAAAGTGAAGGGCTGGAAAAAGATATACCACGCAAATAGAGACCAAAAGAAAGCAGGAGTGGCAATACTCATATCCGATAAAATAGACTTTAAAACAAAGGCTGTGAAAAGAGACAAAGAAGGCCACTACATAATGATCAAAGGATCAATCCAAGAAGAAGATATAACAATTATAAATATATATGCACCCAACATAGGAGCACCGCAATATGTAAGACAAATGCTAACAAGTATGAAAGGGGAAATTAACAATAACACAATAATAGTGGGAGACTTTAATACCCCACTCACACCTATGGACAGATCAACTAAACAGAAAATTAACAAAGAAACGCAAACTTTAAATGATACATTAGATCAATTAGACCTAATTGATATCTATAGGACATTTCACCCCAAAACAATGAATTTCACCTTTTTCTCAAGTGCTCATGGAACCTTCTCCAGGATAGATCACATCCTGGGCCATAAATCTAAACTTGATAAATTCAAAAAAATCGAAATCATTCCAAGCATCTTTTCTGACCATAATGCATTAAGATTAGATCTCAATTACAGGAGAAAAACTACTAAAAATTCCAACATATGGAGGTTGAACAACACACTTCTGAATAACCAACAAATCACAGAAGAAATCAAAAAAGAAATCAAAATATGCATAGAAACTAATGAAAATGAAAACACAACAACCCAAAACCTGTGGGACACTATAAAAGCAGTGCTAAGAGGAAAGTTCATAGCAATACAGGCATACCTCAAGAAACAAGAAAAAAGTCAAATAAATAACCTAACTCTACAACTAAAGCAACTAGAAAAGGAAGAATTGGAGAACCCCAGAGTTAGTAGAAGGAAAGAAATCTTAAAAATTAGGGCAGAAATAAATGCAAAAGAAACAAAAGAGACCATAGCAAAAATCAACAAAGCCAAAAGCTGGTTCTTTGAAAGGATAAATAAAATTGACAAACCATTAGCCAGACTCATCAAGAAGCAAAGAGAGAAAAATCAAATCAATAAAATTAGAAATGAAAATGGAGAGATCACAACAGACAACACAGAAATACAAAGGATCATAAGAGACTACTATCAGCAGTTGTATGCCAATAAAATGGACAACGTGGAAGAAATGGACAAATTCTTAGAAAAGTACAATTTTCCAAAACTGAACCAGGAAGAACTAGAAAATCTTAACAGACCCATCACAAGCACGGAAATTGAAACTGTAATCAGAAATCTTCCAGCAAACAAAAGCCCAGGTCCAGACGGCTTCACAGCTGAATTCTACCAAAAATTTCGAGAAGAGCTAACACCTATCCTACTCAAACTCTTCCAGAAAATTGCAGAGGAAGGTAAACTTCCAAACTCATTCTATGAGGCCACCATCACTCTAATACCAAAACCTGACAAAGATGTCACAAAAAAAGAAAACTACAGGCCAATATCACTGATGAACATAGATGCAAAAATCCTCAACAAAATTCTAGCAATCAGAATCCAACAACACATTAAAAAGATCATACACCATGACCAAGTGGGCTTTATCCCAGGGATGCAAGGATTCTTCAATATCCGCAAATCAATCAATGTAATTCACCACATTAACAAATTGAAAAATAAAAACCATATGATTATCTCAATAGATGCAGAGAAGGCCTTTGACAAAATTCAACATCCATTTATGATAAAAACTCTCCAGAAAGCAGGAATAGAAGGAACATACCTCAACATAATAAAAGCTATATATGACAAACCCACAGCAAACATTCTCCTCAATGGTGAAAAATTGAAAGCATTTCCCCTAAAGTCAGGAACAAGACAAGGGTGTCCACTTTCACTGCTACTATTCAACATAGTTCTGGAAGTTTTGGCCACAGCAATCAGAGCAGAAAAAGAAATAAAAGGAATCCAAATTGGAAAAGAAGAAGTAAAACTCTCACTGTTTGCAGATGACATGATCCTCTACATGGAAAACCCGAAAGACTCCACCAGAAAGTTACTAGAGCTCATCAATGAATATAGTAAAGTTGCAGGATATAAAATCAACACACAGAAATCCCTTGCATTCCTATACACCAATAATGAGAAAGTAGAAAAAGCAATTAAGGAAACAATTCCATTCACCATTGCAACGAAAAGAATAAAATACTTAGGAATATATCTACCCAAAGAAACTAAAGACCTATATATAGAAAACTATAAAACACTGATGAAAGAAATCAAAGAGGACACTAATAGATGGAGAAATATACCATGCTCATGGATCGGAAGAATCAATATAGTGAAAATGAGTATACTACCCAAAGCAATTTACAAATTCAATGCAATCCCTATCAAGCTACCAGCCATATTTTTCACAGAACTAGAACAAATAATTTCAAGATTCGTATGGAAATACAAAAAACCTCGAATTGCCAAAGCAATCTTGAGAAAGAAGAATGGAACTGGAGGAATCAACTTGCCTGACTTCAGGCTCTACTACAAAGCCACAGTCATCAAAACAGTATGGTACTGGCACAAAGACAGACATATAGATCAATGGAACAAAATAGAAAGCCCAGAGATGAATCCACACACATATGGACACCTTATCTTTGACAAAGGAGGCAAGAATATACAATGGAGTAAAGACAATCTCTTTAACAAGTGGTGCTGGGAAAACTGGTCAACCACTTGTAAAAGAATGAAACTAGATCACTTTCTAACACCACACACAAAAATAAATTCAAAATGGATTAAAGATCTAAATGTAAGACCAGAAACTATAAAACTCCTAGAGGAGAACATAGGCAAAACACTCTCAGACATAAATCACAGCAGGATCCTCTATGATCCACCTCCCAGAATTCTGGAAATAAAAGCAAAAATAAACAAATGGGATCTAATTAAAATTAAAAGCTTCTGCACAACAAAGGAAAATATCAGCAAGGTGAAAAGACAGCCTTCTGAATGGGAGAAAATAATAGCAAATGAAGCAACTGACAAACAACTAATCTCAAAAATATACAAGCAACTTATGCAGCTCAATTCCAGAAAAATAAACGACCCAATCAAAAAATGGGCCAAAGAACTAAATAGACATTTCTCCAAAGAAGACATACGGATGGCTAACAAACACATGAAAAGATGCTCAACATCACTCATTATCAGAGAAATGCAAATCAAAACCACAATGAGGTACCACTTCACACCAGTCAGAATGGCTGCGATCCAAAAATCTGCAAGCAATAAATGCTGGAGAGGGTGTGGAGAAAAGGGAACCCTCCTACACTGTTGGTGGGAATGCAAACTAGTACAGCCACTATGGAGAACAGTGTGGAGATTCCTTAAAAAATTGCAAATAGAACTCCCTTATGACCCAGCAATCCCACTGCTGGGCATATACACCGAGGAAACCAGAATTGAAAGAGACACATGTACCCCAATGTTCATCGCAGCACTGATTATAATAGCCAGGACATGGAAACAACCTAGATGTCCCTCAGCAGATGAATGGATAAGAAAGCTGTGGTACATATACACAATGGAGTATTACTCAGCCGTTAAAAAGAATTCATTTGAATCAGTTCTGATGAGATGGACGAAACTGGAGCCGATTATACAGAGTGAAGTAAGCCAGAAAGAAAAACACCAATACAGTATACTAACACATATATATGGAATTTAGAAAGATGGCAATGACGACCCTGTATGCAAGACAGGAAAAAAGACGCAGCTGTCTATAACGGACTTTTGGACTCAGAGGGAGAGGGAGAGGGTGGGATGATATGGGAGAATGGCATTCTATCATGTATACTAACATGTAAGAATTGAACCGCTAGTCTATGTCTGACGCAGGATACAGCATGCTTGGGGCTGGTGCATGGGGATGACCCACAGAGATGTTATGGGGAGGGAGGTGGGAGGGGGGTTCATGTTTGGGAACACATGTAAGAATTAAAGATTTTAAAATTAAAAAATAAATAAATAAATAAATAAATAAATAAATAAAAATCCCCTAAAAAAAAAAAAAAAAGAGATGAAAGGATGAGGTCCATATGTAAATGGAATATTGCTGTTGTTTAGTCATTAAATCATGTACGACTCTTTTGTGACCCCATGGACTGTAGCCCGTCAGGCTTCTTTGTCCATGGCAAGTATAATGGAGTGGGTTGCCATTTCCTTATGCAGGGGATCGTCCGGACCCAGCAATCAAACTTGCATTTCCTGCACTGGCAGGCAGATTCTTTACCACTGAGCCACCAGAGAAGCCCCATAATGATCTGAATATTACTCAGCTATTAAAAAAGTAATTTTGCCATTTTTGCCAACATGGATGGATCTACAGGATATCATCTGAGCAAAATAAGAGACAAAAAGAGAAAGACAAACATATGACCTCACTTATATGTGGAATCTAATATAACAAACAAAGCAAAATGAAAACAGACCTGAAGGTACAAAGAACAAACAGGTGGTTGCTAACGGTGAGGGGTAGGGAGTTGGATGAAATAGGTGTAGCGGATTAAAGAGGTACAAACCTCCAATTACAAAATAAATAAGCCATAGGGATACAATAAACAGAAAAAGAAATATGTTCAATAATAATGTAGTAACTTTGTACAGGGATAGATGATTACTAGATTTATTGAGTAATTTTGTAATAATATGAAAAGTCAAATCACTATGCAGTACACCTGAAACTAACATAATATTAAATGTCAAGTATATTTCAAAGAAAAACGTATTCCTACCTAAACATTCCACTATCATACTTAATCCACCCACTTGTTCCCAAGGTAGAGCAGCTGAAGAAAACCCAGTGTACTGAATCAAGGTTAGCTTGGAATCCCTTTGAGCTGCAAGGTTTCCTGCTCATTTATTCTCCATTGAATTCTATAGGGATTATTTGGCAATCATCACTCGGTCACTTCTAAAAGGTAGGAAAATGATCTTAAATTTAAAAAGTATTTAAACATTAAAATATACCTAGAAAAAAAATTTTTAATGGAACCATGGCTACACTTGACTATTGAGGTTTGACCTATGGCTAAATCAAATGAGATATCATGATGCAAGACAGAATTTGCAAGATTTAGTACAGAAAAAAAGTAAAATATCGCAGTCTTTCTTATATTGGTTACATAATGTTTTAGATATATTGAGTTAAACAAAATACATGATGAAAACTGATTTCATCTATTTCCTTTTGTTCTTTCTAACCCTGGCTACTAGACACTTTAAAATGCTTATGTGGCTCACATTATATGATTATTAGCTAGTGCCACCCTTGACAGTCTAAACTCTGCCATCTTCTCTAGCCTCACTGTCACTTTGCCAGTTACTACACTTTAGTCACCTTTGTTTCTCCTAAAATACCCCAACATGTTCCTACCAGAGGACCTTTGCAGTGGCTGTCTCCTCAGCCTAGAACATCCTTTCCTCACATTTCCCCATGGCTTGTTTCTTAATCTCATTCTTGACTTCTTCAGAGGAATATTCCCCAACCACTTTATGGATACAGTATTTTTATCACTCTACATAATCTTACCCTGTTTTATTCTTCTTCATAGCATGTTGAACTGGCAATATATCCTCTGTGTTGTTCTATTACTGTGAATATACATGGGTGGATAGATGGAATTGGTTCTTGTGTTTCCTTATAATCAACTTTTTGGATAATGCCCAATTTTAAAAAATAAATAAATTTGCTCACTTTGATCTCCTGGCCTTCACATTTCAAAGCTCCCTTAGCTACTTCCTTACTTCTTCCCTTGTATCCAGTTAGGGTGAAGAACTGGACCAGTAGCTCAAGGATGTTTACAAGGGTCTTTTCCCTTAGAAGGGGCGTTGACTTGCCTGGCCTTCCAGTGAAAGTAAAACTCACTCAGTCGTGTCCAACTCTTTGTGATCCCATGGACTGTAGTCTGCCAGGCTCCTCTGTCCATGGACTTCTCCAGGCAAGAATACTGGAGTGGGTAGCCATTTCCTTCTCCAGGGGATCTTCTCAACACAGGGATGGAAGCCAGGTCTCCTGCATTTGCAGGCAGATTCTTTACCGTCTGAGCCACCAGGGAAGCTGCCAATACCAAGGGGTTCCCATCCTCTCCCATTCACGGGTGCCGGAGTTTTCTTTTCTTCTGTGTCCTCTACCTTCAGCAACAGCAGAGGGCAGCAGAGTTCTTTGCACAGGATGCATTATGAGCAAAGACCAACAGTCTCTGGACTGTGCATAAAAAAGCCCCCTTGAGAGAGAAGTTGCTAATTAGTCCTATTATGTCTAAGATGTGACTTAGAGAAATGACATATTTTCTTCCATCTCTTTTAGATGATTCAAACTTCTGAGGGAGGAGAGTCTGCATATTTGGAAATTAAGAGTATTTTTGCAACCTTGTCAGAAAAAAGCAACAGAAAAACAGTCTTATTTTATGTTGTACAACCTCCTTATTAAATTATTTTATCTTAATTTTTATTTCCTTCTTTCCATTGTATTTAGTTTAAGAGTTTTCTGAGAAGCTGCAGGACTAGAGTAAGTTGATATTTGGTAAATTTGCATGTATTTGGCCTACATCTCATTCCTGGACTTTCAGGAATGAAAGCTGGCTCCTTGTGGTATGTAATTCCTGAATTCATCTATACTGATTTCACTGAAAGCCATGTGATTTTAATTCCAACTTTCCATATGACCCAGAAATAAAAGTCTGCATTAATCCATTACCATTACAGCATTGGAAATTCTCAATTAAAAAAAAAGACATATAGAATAATTAATAACTCATTTCTGGGGGTAAATTTTCCACTCGATTTCCCAAAAGTAATTTTAAAATCCATAGGTAGTGAGGGTGCTGGTAAGGAATTACCAAGTGTCTTGGCCCATCAGTGATTTTAGAATTAACTCTGAGCTGGAAGCTTCAGTAAACCAGCAGCTTAAGGGTGTTTTACCTGTTAGATTTATAGTTTTTAAATTTTCATTACATTTACTTAAAAAAATCACAATTATTTCTTCATCTCTGTATTGCATGGACCAAAAAAAAAAAGGCTTAGAAAAGACCACTTGACCCTGGCATGCTGCTCATGAAAGTCAGGAGCTGGTGACTTAGCAGCTTCCTTCACTAGCTGTACTCAGTAGGTTTCCACCTAGAAACTGTTGTTTGTTGTCTCAGTAACAGCATTTTGATTTATAACTGAATTTATTCTGAAATTACATCCTACTGTTTTGCTACCTAGTAGTTACATGGATGTCTGCTATGGTGTTCTGGTGGCTTTTATTGTGAATGTTACATTCTCGACAAATTCTGTTTAGGAAAAACAGGTCCAAGTGTGTAGGGCCCAGAGGAGAGAAACTTGACTTTGTTGTCGCAATCATAGTTATTATACCAATAGCCACTGGAAGATTGTTGCTGTTTATGGCCACACAAATCAGTCTCAGCTGGGATTGTCTGGGCTTTGTTTGAATTTGATACTTAACTCTGAACTCTAAGTTTTGAAAATTTCCATTCAGTCTCAGGAATATAACCTTAGGAAATTGGATTCTCAAGAGATCGCAGGCGATAGTGTTGAGCATGCCTTTTAGATATAAAATAGGATTAAAGAGCTTCATCCTGTTGAAATTACTTACCACTGGAGTCTCTGAATACAAATAGACTCCTAAAAGCAGTGTAGCTTAAAGCAGCTATAGAAAGAACAAGAAAGGACTTCTATTATTATACATATGAGATACTGAGAAAGAGATGAGAATAAACTACAAGGAAAATATAAAATAGATGTGGGACAGACATTCCATTTTGAATGTATAAAGATAAGTCAGGGGCAAATTCTATTTTCACTTACAGTATCTCTATGCAATATGCATAAACCAACCAACTCTTACTCAAAAAACTAATTCTGATTTAAGAGACAGGAAAAAGATCTTTGCATCATGAATTTGTCCTTGTAGTGAGAAAGAAGAGAGTTCTGATCACAATTCTTACTGACAGACATGAAGTCAGGACACTGAAGTATACATTTGATAAAAATACAATGAATATTTTTTGGTGCCAAATATGGTGCTAGGTATCAGTTCAGTTCAGTTCAGTTCAGTTCAGTGGCTCAGTTGTGTCCGACTCTTTGCATGAATCTCAGCACGTCAGGCCTCCCTGTCCATCACCATCTCCCGGAGTTCACTCTGACTCACGTCCATTGAGTCCGTGAGGCCATCCAGCCATCTCATCCTCGGTCATCCCCTTCTCCTCCTGCCCCCAATCCCTCCCAGCATCAGAGTCTTTTCCAATGAGTCAACTCTTCACATGAGGTGGCCAAAGTACTGGAGTTTCAGCTTCAGCATCATTCCTTCCAAAGAAATTCCAGGGTTGATCTCCTTCAGAATGGACTGGTTGGATCTCCCTGCAGTCCAAGGGACTCTCAAGAGTCTTCTCCAACACCACAGTTCAAAAGCATCAATTCTTCGGTGCTTAGCCTTCTTCACAGTCCAACTCTCACATCCATACATGACCACAGGAAAAACCATAGCCTTGACTAGACGGACCTTAGTCAGCAAAGTAATGTCTCTGCTTTTCAATATGCTATCTAGGTTGGTCATAACTTTTCTTCCAAGGAGTAAGCGTCTTTTAATTTCATGGCTGCAGTCACCATCTGCACTGATTTTGGAGCCCAAAAAAATAAAGTATGACACTGTTTCTACTGTTTCCCCATCTATTTCCCATGAAGTGATGGGACCAGAGGCCATGATCTTCGTTTTCTGAATGTCAAGCTTTAAGCCAAATTTTTCACTCTCCTCTTTCACTTTCATCAAGAGGCTTTTTAGTTCCTCTTCACTTTCTGTCATAAGGGTGCTGTCATCTGCATATCTGACGTTACTGAGATTTCTCCCGGAAATCTTGATTCCAGCTTGTGTTTCTTCCAGCCCAGCGTTTCTCATGATGTACTCTGCATAGAAGTTAAATAAGCAGGGTGACAGTATACAGCCTTGACATACTCCTTTTCCTATTTGGAACCAGTCTGCTGTTCCATGCCCAGTTCTAACTGCTGCTTCCTGACCTGCATACAGATTTCTCAAGAGGCAGGTTAGGTGGTCTGGCATTCCCATCTCTTGAAGAATTTTCCACGGTTTATTGTGATCCACACAGTCAAAGGCTTTGGCATAGTCAATAAAGCAGAAATAGATGTTTTTCTGGAACTCTCTTGCTTTTTCCATGATTCACTGGATGTTGGCAATTTGATCTCTGGTTCCTCTGTCTTTTCTAAAACCAGCTTGAACATCAGGGAGTTCATGGTTCACATATTGCTGAAGTCTGGCTTGGAGAATTTTGAGCATTACTTTACTAGCATGTGAGATGAGTGCAATTGTGTGGTAGTTTGAACATTCTTTGGCATTGCCTTTCTTTGGGATTGGAATGAAAACTGACCTTTTCCAGTCCTGTGGCCACTGCTGAGTTGTCCAAATTTGCTGGCATATTGAGTGCAGCACTTTCACAGCATCATCTTTCAGGATTTGAAATAGCTCAACTGGAATTCCATCACCTCCACTAGCTTTGTTCATAGTGATGCTTTCTAAGGCCCACTTGACTTCACATTCCAAGATGTCTGGCTCTAGATTAGTGATCACATCATCATGATTATCTGGGTCGTGAAGATCTTTTTTATAGTTCTGTGTATTCTTGCCACCTCTTCTTAATATCTTCTGCTTCTGTTAGGTCCATACCATTTCTGTCCTTTATCAAGCCCATCTTTGCATTAAATGTTCCCTTGGTATCTCTAATTTTCTTGAAGAGATCTCTAGTCTTTCCCATTCTGTTCTTTTCCTCTATGTTTTTGCATTGATCGCCGAGGAAGGCTTTCTTATCTCTTCTTGCTATTCTTTGGAACTCTGCATTCAGATGCTTATATCTTTCCTTTTCTCCTTTGCTTTTCGCCTCTCTTCTTTTCACAGCTATTTGTAAGGCCTCCCCAGACAGCCATTTTGCTTTTTTGCATTTCTTTTCCATGGGGATGGTCTTGATTCCTGTCTCCTGTACAATGTCACGAACCTCATTCCATAGTTCATCAGGCACTCTATCAGATCTAGACCCTTAAATCTATTTCTCACTTCCACTGTATAATCATAAGGGATTTGATTTAGGTTATACCTGAATGGTCTAGTGGTTTTCCCTACTTTCTTCAATTTAAGTCTGAGTTTGGCAATAAGGAGTTCATGATCTGAGCCACAGTCAGCTCCTGGTCTTGTTTTTGTTGCCTGTATAGAGCTTCTCCATCTTTGGGTGCAGAGAATATAATCAATCTGATTTCGGTGTTGACCATCTGGTGATGTCCATGTGTAGAGTCTTCTCTTGTGTTGTTGGAAGAGGGTGTTTGCTATGACCAGTGCATTTTCTTAGCAAAACTCTTTGCCCTGCTTTATTCTGCATTCCAAGGCCAAATTTGCCTGTTACTCCAGGTGTTTCTTGACTTCCTACTTTTGCATTCCAGTCCCCTATAATGAAAAGGACATCTTTTTTGGGTTTAGTTCTAAAAGATCTCGTAGGTCTTCATAAAACCATTCAGCTTCAGTTTCTTCAGCATTATTGGTTGGGGCACAGACTTGGATAACTGTGATATTGAATGGTTTGCCTTGGAGACGAACAGAGATCATTCTGTCGTTTTTGAGATTGCATCCAAGTACTGCATTTCGGACCCTTTTGTTGACCATGATGGCTACCTCATTTCTTCTGAGGGATTCCTGCCCGCAGTAGTAGATGTAATGGTCATCTGCGTTAAATTCACCCATTCCAGTCCATTTTAGTTTGCTGATTCCTAGAATGTCGACATTAGGTATAGTGGATACAAAACGAGCAGGAAGGAGAAAGATGGTCTCTGGCCTGGAGGACTTCAATGTTTGAAGGAAGAGACAGAACACCTAATTTAATACATTTATTGAACAATCACAGTACACTATGAGAGTATGGGCAAAATGCTGCAAGAATGAGAAATAAGAGGAAACAACTTCTCAAAAACAAAGCTTACATATGTACCTATTCAAAACAGTTTGAAAATAAATCAGCATACCAATACACAAATACAAAGGTTATGCAACTTGTTTTGTGACCTCAGATTACTTCTGAGTATGATTTGTTGTTGCTTAGTCACTCAGTCCCATCCAATTCTTTGCAACCCCGTGGACTGCAGCACACCCGGCTTCCCTGTGCTTCACTTTCTTCCAGAGTTTCCTCAAACTCAAGTCCATCGAGTCAATGATGCCATCCAACCATCTTGTCCTCTCTCGCCCCCTTCTCCTCCTGCCCTCAATCTTTCCCACCACCAGAATCTTTTCCAGTGAGTCAGCTCTTCCCATCAGGTGGCCAAAGTAGAAGAGCTTCAGCATTACATCTTCCAATGAAGAGTCAAGGTTGATTTCCTTTAGGATTGACTGGTTTTATCTCCTTGCTGTCCAAGGGACTCTCAAGAGTCTTCTCCAACACCACAGTTCAAAAGCATCAATTCTTTGATGCTCAGCCTTCTTTATGGTCCAACTTTCACATCCATATGCGACTACTGGAAAAACCACAGCTTTGACTATACCAACCTTTGTCAGCAAAGTGATGTCTCTGCTTTTTAATATGTTCACTAGTATGGCAAAACCAATACAATACTGTAAAGTAAAAAAAAATAAATAAATAAAATTAATATGTTGACTAGATTTGTCACAGCTTTTCTTCCAAGGAGCAAGTATCTTTTAATTTCATGGCTGCAGTCACTGTCCATTGTGATTTTGGAGCCCAAGAAGATAAAGTCTGTCACTGTTTCCATTTTTTTCCCCAATCTATTTGTCATGAAGTGATGGGACTGAAAGCCATGATCTTAGCTTTTTGAATGTTGAGTTTTAAGCCAGCCTTTTCACTCTCCTCTTTCACCTTCATCAGGAGGCTCTTTAGTTCCTCTTCACTTTTTGCCACTAGGGTGGTGTCATCCGCATATCTGAGGTTATTGATATTTCTCCCAGCAATCTCAATTTCAGCCTGTTAAGTCATCCAGCCTGGCATTTCACATGATTTGCTCTGCATAGAAGTTAAATAAACAGGGTGACAACATACAGCCTTGACATACTCCTTTCCCAATTTTGAACCAGCCTGTGGTTCCATGTCAGGTTCTAACTGTTGCTTCCTGACCTACATGCAGCTTTCTCAGGAGGCAGGGTAAGGTGGTCTGGTATTCCTGTCTCTTTAAGAATTTTCCACAGTTTGTTGTGATCCACACAGTCGAAAACTTTAGCGTAGTCAGTGAAGCAGAAGTAGATGTTTTTTCTGGAATTCTCTTGCCTTTTCTATGATCGAACCAATGTCAGCAATTTGATCTCTGGTTCCACTGCCTTTCCTAAATCCAGCTTGTACAGATATCTGGAAGTTCTCAGTTCACATACAGTTGAAGTCTAGCTTGCAGGATTTTGAGTATTACCTTGTGAGCATGAGAAATGAGTGCAACTGTGCAGTAGTTTGAACATTCTTTGGCATTGCCTTTCTTTGGGATTGAAATGAAAACTGACGTTTTTCAGTCTTATGGCCACTGCTAAGTTTTCTAAATTTGCTGGCATATTGAGTGCAGAACAGTTTTGGAGTATGATTATTTCTCTGTCATGACAGCCCTTACATGGTTGACCTTTGAACAATGAGGGGATTGGGGGACCAAACCTCCTAGCGATGGAAAATCTGCCTATAAATTACAGTTGGCCCTTTGTATCTGTGGCTCCTTTTGAATCCGCAGTTCTACATTAGTGGACTCAACCAACACAGATGTTGTGGTACTGCCTGGTTGACTCTTGAAAAAAAACCTGCTCTTAAGTGGATCCGCCCTGTTTAAACCCATGTTGTTCAAGAGTTAACTGTAGTGTTTATGGCTGTTTGGGACTCCAGTTGTGTTGAGTCACTGTAAGTCTCTCTCACAAAACAGAGTTCTCTTATTCAGGCATACCTCCATAGCACCTAACTCTGGGTCAGCATTTGACAAAAATTTTAGAGCTAAATTAAGTTTGAATATGTTCTTATGGGGCAGATGAAACGGAAAAAGAGGTTACTCATTGGTAACATCTGAAGCAAAATTGGATAAGTACTTAAAGAAAGGAAGATTATACGTATTTAAACCCTACATATGGTCATCTACCCAGACTCTACATTAAATATATGATTTACAACTAAAAATGTAACCTTAAAATTTCCATTAATTGATAGAAAATATATATCTAGTAACTAAAAAATAGAAATAAGACATTATGTATTAAGACATTTTCTTCTTAACACAAACGGGACCAGCTTACAAAGCATGTTTTATCTACAGTGGTCTGGTCTTAGGTAAAAATGTAGTCTTTAAAGTCTGAAGATTTCGTAATGAGGTGTTTTTTTTTCCTCTTAGAATTGATTATGACTTTTCATAGGGATAGTTGCATTTCTAAGCTTTGCTTAACTGGGGTTAAAAAAAAAAAAAAAAAAAAGCCCTATCTAAAGTATCAGCAGGCAGATAAGGCATTTGTTTTGGGAGGCAAGGTGTCTCTCCCTGGCAACTTCCCTCCTAAATGAAATCTCATAGATACACACTGCTGCTGCTAAGTAGCTTCAGTCGTGTCCGACTCTATGTGACCCCACAGACGGCAGCCCACCAGGCTCCAAGATCCCTGGGATTCTCCAGGCAAGAACACTGGAGTGGGTTGCCATTTCCTTCTCCAATACATAAAAGTGAAAAGTGAAAGTGAAGTCACTCAATCGTGTCCAACTCTTAGCAACCCCATGGACTGCAGCGCATCAGGCTCCTCCGTCCATGAGATTTTCCAGGCAAGAGTGCTGGAGTGGCGTGCCACTGCCTTTTCTGAGAAATATGCTCAGTTCAGTTCAGTTGCTCAGTCTTGTCTGACTCTTTGCGACCCCATGAACAGCAGCACACCAGGCCTCCCTGTCCATCACCAACTCCTGGAGTTCACTCAAACTCACGTCCACTGAGTCGGTGATGCCATCCAACCATCTCATCCTCTGGTGTTTCCTTCTCCTCCTGCCCCAATCCCTCCCATCATCAGAGTCTTTTCCAATGAGTCAATTCTTCACATGAGGTGGCCAAAGTACTGGAGATTCAGCTTTAGCATCAGTCCTTCCAAAGAACACCCAGGACTGGTCTCCTTTAGAATGGACTGGTTGGTTGGATCTCCTTGCAGTCCAAGGGACTCTCAAGAGTCTTCTCCAACACCACAGTTCAAATGCATTAATTCTTTGGCAGTCAGCTTTCTTCACAGTTCAACTCAGAAAAAACATAGCCTTGACTAGACGGACCTTTGTTGGCAAAGTAATGTCTCTGCTTTTCAATATGCTATCTAGGTTGGTCATAACTTTCCTTCCAAGGAGTAAGCGTCTTTTAATTTCATGGCTGCAGTCACCATCTGCACTGATTTTGGAGCCTGAAAAAATAAAGTCTGACACTGTTTCCACTTTTTCCCCATCTATTTCCCATGAAGTGATGGGACTGGATGCCATGATCTTCGTTTTCTGAATGTTGAGCTTTAAGCCAACTGTTTCACTCTCCTCCTTCACTTTCATCAAGAGGCTTTTTAGTTCCTCTTCACTTTCTGCCATAAGGGTGGTGTCATCTGCATATCTGACGTTATTGAGATTTCTCCCAGAAATCTCGATTCCAGCTTGTGTTTCTTCCAGCCCAGCGTTTCTCATGATGTACTCTGCATAGAAGTTAAATAAGCAGGGTGACAGTATACAGCCTTGACATACTCCTTTTTCTATTTGGAAACAGTCTGTTGTTCCATGTCCAGTTATAACTGTTGCTTCCTGACCTGCATATAGGATTCTCAAGAGGCAGGTCAGGTGGTCTGGTATTCCCATCGCTTGAAGAATTTTCCACAGTTTATTGTGATCCACACAGTCAAAGGCTTTGGCATAGTCAAAAAGCAGAAATAGATGTTCTTCTGGAACTCTGTTGCTTTTTTGACGATCCAGCAGATGTTGGCAATTTGATCTCTGGTTCCTCTGCCTTTTCTAAAACCAGCTTGAACATCTGGAAGTTCACGGTTCATGTATTGCTGAAGCCTGGCTTGGAGAATTTTGAGCATTACTTTGCTAGCGTGTGAGATAAGTGCAATTGTGCGGTAGTCTGAGCATTCTTTGGCATTGCCTTTCTTTGGGATTGGAATGAAAACTGACCTTTTCCAGTCCTGTGGCCACTGCTGAGTTTTCCAAATTTGTTGGCATATTGAGTGGAGCACTTTCACAGCATCATCTTTCAGGATTTGAAATAGCTCAACTGGAATGCCATCACCTCCACTAGCTTTGTTCATAGTGATGCTTTCTAAGGCTCACTTGACTTCACATTCCAGGATATCTGGCTCTAGGTGAGTGATCACACATGATACATGCTAGAAAGGTCGAAATGAGACTTGGACTTCCCAAATGGTTCTCTGTTTTTCTAAAGCAGCAGGTCTTAGACCAAAAGTTCTCCATGCAAGAAGCTGCTTGAACCACCATGTAACCACTGGCTTCCCTCTGCCCAAAGCCACAAGTAATTAACTGCCCATGATAATCACAGCACCTCGTACATGCAACAAACTTGTGACATGAGTAACATCACAGCCTATCTGGCAAATCTCCGCTTTGAGATGCAGAACCAGCGTAGAGGTCACAAGTGATGAAAAACATGAACTTACAGATAAGCACGAACAGTCCACCACTAACTAGAGATGTTGGTCCCATTTTGTAGTTTTTTCCCCTCTAGGCATGGTGTTTCATAAAACTAGAGAAGATGCTATTTATTTCATGGACCCAAACTCTGTGGGTAATGTAACTTGCTAACTAGTGGAAATCATCACCCATTCAGAGCAGGCACCAGCAACAATGATTTCCAGTGAGTCTGTTACTGGCAGGATTTGAGAATGCCTCTGTTTCTGAATTCTGAAACAAAGATTTAATGAGTTCCTGCTGCTCTGAAGATACAGTATTCAAAGCTCAGGGTACCAAAAAATAAATATATAAGTCTAGGTTTAAAAAATATTTACAGAGGATAGTAAGTACACAAAAATTTAACTGGTGTTTGGAGACATATTTAATAATATGATAGATTGGAAAGTCAGATCGAGGAGGCAGAGATTTTTGTCTGTCACTGCTGCATCCTCAGCTCCTAACACAGTAACAAGCACATATTTAGTGTTCCGTGAAACATTTTTTTTTAATGAATGAGTCACACAGGCAATGGGTACCATGGGATTCAGGAGGAGAGAGCTGCATGAATGAAGAGGTCATCAAAGGCACCATGGATGAGGCGATATGGCATCTGAGCCTTAATATACATAGAGTTAGGTGAGTTTATTAAATTTAGTATATCATTTATGCAGTGTCTCCTACATGGCAGGGTACTGGCGGGGAGAGGAGAGCAAAAACCAAATCCCTCACTGATCTAGGATGATCCTGAGAGTTTCACTCTGAGGCTAAAAGCCGGTCCTCTTTGCCAAATACTGCTTATCATTCAAAACATGTGCAGAAAAGCAAAAGAGTGAAATAATTAAGAAGTCAGTAGTCTGAAAGCAGATGGTGTAGCAGTAGAAAAAGAGAGGGTACACTGTTTTCTTGCCTGCCATTTCCTTTCATTTCTTGCTAAACATGGTTCAAAAGTCCTGGGAAGGGGTGGAAATGCAGAGGAACAAAAATGCTGCCCTTTGTCACTTTGTGTCGAAGGGATTCCCTTTGGCTTTGTTTTCCAGCCTAGAGGCTGGTTATACATTAGGCATGGTCATCTAAACATCACTGTTGTCTAATGCTTAACCTCACTGCCCTCTCCTCTCTTTCAACGCATTTGCAGCTGCCACTTTGAAGTGAACAACAGACACACATACACTGCTGTCTGCATTCCTGGGAAATCAACATACTTGTTCTTCATCATTTCTCTTGCAAATATAAAAATTACCCTGACCCTGGCCAGTCAGGACATAACTGGGAGACTAGAAAAATAGACACTGAGAGGAGGTCTGAAATCTTTCCACCACCTGCTCCTTAAGTAGGAAAGCCATGCAAGGTGATGGGTTTCTGATGGCAGAAATCTCACCATTCTTAGCCGTTATCTGGCATCTTAAGAACAGGATTCTCTGATGGCTCAGCTGGTAAAGAATCCACCTGCAATGCAGGAGACCCCGACAGGATTCTTGGGCCGGGAATATCCCCTAAAGAAGGGACAGGCTACCCACTCCAGTATTCTTGGGCTTCCCAGGTGGCTCAGCTGGTAAAGAATCTGCCTGCAATGCCAGAGACCTGGGTTCGACCCCTGGGTTGGGAAGATCCCCTGGAGAAAGTAATGGCTATCCACTCCAGTACTCTTTCCTGGAGAATTCCATGGACAGAGGAACCTGGTGGGCTATAGTCCGGGGTAGCAAAGAGTCGGATATGACTAAGCTGTTTTCACACTTCTGCTGCAGCAAATTAGCGCACATTATTGTTTCATGTTGCTGGACTCATGTTTAGAGGAAAAACCCCAAAAAGTGTGTGTGTGTGTATGTGTATATATATTTATCTGTATATATATATTTATCTATCTATCTACATATATATATATATATATACACACACACACACACACACACACACACACACCTTTTTACTTCACTGCTTCTATTCATTGGCTTCACTTGGAAACATGGTGAATTCAGGAAGCTTCTGTGACATACAGTTTGGCTCTGAGCTTCAGGGTTCAGAGACCTTAGCTGAATCTGGGCACTACAAGAAGTTAAACCATCTATATTTCCATCTACATGTTGAGGGATGTCAAAACCTACCTCAAAGCATTATTCTGACAAATAGACAATAGGATCACCCCCTCAATGTGTTGCTTACAGTCCCTGAGGTAGTGTACATATTAATGTTAGCTATTCCTATAACTATTCTCCTCTGTTTCCCAGTCTTGAGCCTGACATAAAATTAATCATCTTAGTCACACTTTATTAGTCTAATTACTTAGGCCAAACACCTCAGGGTAGGCTTTCTCACTCAATGTATGGTACTTTGAACCAGATAATTCTTTGTTGTGGAGGGATCTCTTGTGCCTTTTGACATATGTCCCCTGGGGGGCAAAAGCATTCGTGGTTGAGAACCACTGTGGTAGAGTCATTCTTGACTTTTCTCTTTTTTGCACACTTTTGTACCTAATCCATCAACAAATCCCATTAACTCTACTCTAAAGACGATCTTGTCTTACTCTGTCTTCTCTTACCTCCCTCGCCTTGCCACCAGCATCCTTCATCATTTCTCTGTCAGTCTCCTTGCCAGTCTGTCATCCCCTAGCCCTCCTCTCCACCCTCATTCAGTTCCAACCACAGTGGTCTCCTGGTTGCCCCTTAAACACAACAGACAAGCTTTGCAATCTCCTTTTGTTCTTGCAAAACTGAAACTCTCTATCCATTAAACAGTAACTCCCAATTGCCTCTTTTCCCCAGCTTCTGGCAACCACCATCGTATTTTTTGTCTTTATGAATTTGACTACTTTTAGGTAGCTCTTATAAGGGCAATCGCATTACTCTTTGTCTTTCCACAACTGGCTTATTTCAGTTAACGTAATGTCCTCAAGGTTCAATGATGTGTCAGAATGCCCTTCCTTTTTAAGGCTGAATACATTTCATGATATGTGTATGCCACATTTCAAAAAGTCCATTCACCTATCAATGGACAGAGGGGGAATTCTTGGATCAAACAGTAATTCTATTTTTACTCTTTTGAGGAACTACCATATTGTTTTCCATAGTGGCTGCAACATTTTATATTCTCACCAACAGTACACAAGGATTCCAAACTCTTCACTCTCTCACAACACTTGTTACTGTCTTTGTTTTTGATAGCAGAAACCTTAATGGGTGCAAGATGGTTACTCACTGTGGTTTGGACTTGTATTTTCCCTAAAAGAGTTGACTCATTGGAAAAGACTCTGATGCTGGGAGGGATTGGGGGCAGGAGGAGAAGGGGACGACAGAGGATGAGATGGCTGGATGGCATCACTGACTCGATGGGTGTGAGTCTGAGTGAACTCTGGGAGTTGGTGATGGACAGGGAGGCCTGGTGTGCTGCGATGCATGGGGTCGCAAAGAGTTGGACACGACTGAGTGACTGAACTGAACTGAACTGAATGATTAGTGATGCTGGGCTGTTTTAAACGTCTAGAGTCCTCATCAATAGGGTGTGTGCTTTATCCAGGCAGTGTTACATACATCTCTTTCTCATACCCATGTCTGTTTTACTTGATGTATCTTGAGGCTCTGAATCTCTGTCTGAGTCTGTATTCACCTGGCTTCAGTTGTTAGTGAGGAAAGGGGCTACCTTTTTCCGTTTAACAATAAGATAGAAACCTGTGGATTAAAGTCCATTTTTGTCCTTCTCTCACTGACATCATTCTTTATGCTTCTATAAGCAATTATCTCACAGAAAAATTACATGAGTAAACAACTGAATGTTTACATTAGAACATTTATTGGTGAGACTTTCAGAAGCTCTCTGGGTAGATGATCACTCAGATGACTTATTTATATATGTAACACTTATTTTTAATGTAACACTCATCAATCAGATGTTTAACCTAGGAAATGGCTTCTTTCCCATCTAGTTTCAAATTTTTTCTCTTTTCAATCTTGCAGCATCTTAGCTTTACAGAGTTACTTGCAGTCAATGACCTAATTTATCTTGTACATATGATCCATATTAATAATTCATATTAATTAGTTTTCCATAAAGTCTGGAACAAGCTCATGTGTATTCACTAGAAACCTACCAAGAATAAAGACATTTCATATTCTCATGATAAATTTTTTTCCATTTAGCACTGATGAGTTCCTCTAAGACACTCTGAAATATTTCTCCAAGAAATATTACATTTTGCATATAAAATTCTGGACTGACCTGCCTTTGAGAGCTCATTTCAGTCAACACTTGCTTTCTTTACTGTGACTTTAAGGCTGTGTTGTAACAATGATCCAATGGTGATTATACTGTCAAATGACAATACAAATTTGCACATTATCCTAAGCTTCAAGAACACAGATGACTGACTTCCTAGAAAGTAGATGGTATCTTCATCCTTCCTTTCTTTACTGTCTTCCATTTTACCGAACAACTTTCAGAATTCGTTCTTTGGCTTCTCTATAAGTTGTTTTCTATTCCATGTGGCAGAGAGCTCCCTTCCAAATTCTTTCAGAAGTTCCTCTTCTTTTTGCAGTCTTTAAACATAGGTGTTCCTCAAGTCTCTGCTCAGTCTCTTACTATGCCTTCTTGCCAATCCCATTCATTTCAAATTTCCATTTCTATCTCTCTGCATGCCCAAATGCATGCCACTGGCATGGCCTTTCCTGAGCTCCAGACAGGAATCCCCAGTGCTGGTGAGGAATTTTGTCAAAGTCACCTTATCTCAGTAAACCCAATCCTCCCCTATGCCTCCTTTCTGCTTATAGGCAAGTATCCTACTCATCTGAGTTTATAAAACTTAAATATCTTCTCTACTTTCATTTCTGCTGTCAACAACAAGTAGCCAGTACTTAACGCATTTAAAGGAGAGAAAGACTGTTCTGGGTTGGGGAACTCAGGCAAGGCTCCAAGGAAGACGTGACTTTGGAGGTGGACTTTAAAGGATATGGAGACGACTGTGCCAAGCAGAGAAGAAGAGTGAGGGAGGGTTTTCAGACAGAGGATGAAAGAGGCAAAAAGGCCATGTTTCAGGAGAAGACTTAGCTGGATCGGTTAGAACAGAGTGGAAGAGGAGTTTAAGGTCATGGAGTTTAGAGTAAGAAGTTTGATTTGAAGTGAGAAGCCCTGAGAATCTAGTAAAGACTTCCCAGCTGAAATAACATCATTTGAATTTACAATCTATTCTGTTGTATCCGACACTCTATCTTCTCTGAAAAACTATCCATTCATAAGTAATCCATCTCTCTCTCTCTCTCTGATTCTTCTCTGTATTCCCCAGAATGTTATCCAGCACACTGGTAAATGTTTCATACATGAGTAAATAAGAAAACAGTACAAGTATAAATAAGGGAGCAGTGAGCATAGACAACAAACCACTAAAAAAATACATGTTCCACTTAGCACTGGAACTTCGTAAGCTATTAGGCTTTCCCTCTAGGCTCAGCTGGTAAAGAATCTGCCTGTAATACAGGAGACCTGGGTTCGATCCCTGGATTGGGAAGATCCCCTGGAGAGAGGAAAGGCTATCCACTCCAGTATTCTGGCCTGGAGAATTTCATGGACTGTATCGTCCATAGGGTAGCGAAGAGTTGAATGTGACTGAGAGAGTTTCACTTTCTAACCATCCAATGTCTCCTTTAGCATCCTCCCTTCTCTCACTCAGCTAACTAGTCCTGTTTACTTACAATGTATCAGATATAAAAAACTAAGGCTTCAAGAACATACTTGTGGGAATCAAACAGATGTGTAAACAAACTCTAAAATAAGCCACAAGAAGGATTTGAGAGAAAAATGCTTAAAGTGATAATGGAACACAGTGAAAAGAACAAGTTCTGTGGAATGATGTATGAGCCATATAGACCATTCACTCAAAAAATATCATCTCCTATGTGTCTGTCTCATCACTGGCAGGATCATGTGTGGGATGTACACCCTGTTCCTAAGAACTCAGAATCTGATTAATAGAAAAATGCTCTTATTTATTGGGCACCGCCATCATCCCATAAATCCTCACATAAAAGCCTTTATACAAAGAATCTGAGAAGCAGAGAAGACAGGTAATCTACCCAGTTGGAGCTGGGGTTGATTTCAAAGCTCATTATTTGTTTACTACACAGCGCCTCTCAGAACAGTACAGGGAAGGATGTACAAAGTGTTATGAGAACTTAGAACAGGGTATAAATGGAGGAAAACTAGGAAAAGATGGGATTTTATAGCAGAAAAGAAACAGGATGGCTGTTAACCTTTATTTGCTCTAATGAAAAAAATCTCTAATATTAAGATCTAGTGACAGAATATTATCTCACCCATTCTGCTATGTATTTGAAGCAGCACACAGATGCAATTTTACTGTTTTGTTTTGTTTTTTTCCCGTTTGGGTACCCAAGGTTACATGCATAAGTGATTTAGGGATGGCATTTCCAGAAGGATTTATTTGCCCCATCAGAAGTCTGTTGCATGAGGCCTCTTCTCGCCCATCCTAACCCAACAGCAAAAATACCTGGGGCTCAAAGTTCACTACATATTATGATAGAAAACAAGGCCAGGGCACTGAGGAAAATCGGCTCATCCTTTTCCCTCATCCAAGCATGGCTCAACTGGTATAAATCAATTTATGTGCTCCGGGTTTGAGAACAGACATTTGAGCCTTACGTGTATAAAAAGCAAGTCACAATATCCCCAGCCTGAATAATTCATGTTGTTTGTAACAGCTCTTTTAAGCCTTTCTGTTAAACCTGAAGATTAGTTTTTTGGTTGTTTTTTTTTCCTTCCTTAATCAAAGCTTATTTTGATTCAACTTTGAACAATTCCTCAAGCTGGATTGCTCAACTATTGGATTCTGTATTCTGGGCATTTGGAAGCAGGTTGCTGCTGGTTCTTAGGCCTGCTGTATTATTCAATGCCTTTGTAAATGATAAATAGGTTGAAAGCCTAGAAGGCTATTTTCTAATTTCTCAAGGGTCTCTTTACCACCTAATTTTCTTTTCATCAAATGTTATTTACTGAGTAACTCCAACCAACTGCTTTGGTATTGCAGCTTGCTGTGATTTTAGCAGATAATAAATGTTAGCATGGGGAGGGTAAGAGATCCTAGCCTCAAATTTAGTAATACTGTTTGTTTGAAACTGACTCTGCCTTCATCAGACCAAGTCTCACAGGGGGCAAGCCCTTTACTCAGCCATCTTGGTAAGATACCCAGGGTTTCTGCTGGAATCTCTAGAATTTGCCACATGTGCAAGAGAAGAAAACATTTCAGTAATCTAAGAAACAATGTGATTTCATTTCTGTCTTGGAAATTGCTTTATATCATGTGTTTTACAGGCACATAGGCATATTAATGTGCAGTCTATCAAAAACATAAGAACAAAGATGTTAAATTAATATGTCACAAAGAAACTAGCAGGAAGGAATAATTTCTACTTGAAAGGGAAGCAGACTTAAGATGGGAAGTCACAGAAGCCAAACACGTACAAGGCAAGTCAGAGTAGCCCCTTCTACACCACCATATGTCAAACTGAGCAGTCTTTCATGCTGAGCTCAAATGCAGCTCAGAATCCTTCTTAACAGAGTTCTCCAGTAAGCAACTGGTGATCTTCAGCGGCTATGCCAGAGAAAAATTTTAGCCATTACCGATTTCTTAGGATAGTTATGTCCAAACGCAGGGACATACATAAACAATACAAGAGGTGGCCTTATTAAACACTATAACAAAATAATCTAACCACAAATGGGGAGGGAGTCCATGTGATTATTTCAGAAGTGACAAGCAGAATGCCAGGGTTCCTGTTGCAGTGGGTTTTCCATGACAGTTTACTGTATTTTATCTCATTAATAGCTAGTTTATTGCATGGCCATCTAGTTTAGTCCATTAACAGTTATTCTGCCTCATTAATAGCAGGCTCGCACCTCCTTTGAACCTTTTGGCCAAGATCTCTGTGTAGGATCTCCTGACGTCAGTAATGGCATCTTTGACCTTCACTATGCAGAGCTTCTAAATTTTGTATTAGTCCCTAACTTCTATCTCACACCTTTTATGCCTGAAATATAAAGAGCAGTTTCTGTTTCCCTGTGTGAAATGCAGGCAAACAAGAGATGCCACATTTTACCATTTTACAGTCTAAAAAAGGCAGGTATTTTTCTGTTCTTTTGAGCTCTAAATATAGTTCTTCATCCAGATGTTTATTTCTCTAACTGTGCCTTTCAGTATGACATTTGATAACAGTTATATAAAACCTATGCCAAACACTATTGCTTCATATGTGTTAAGTCTTAGCCTCACAAAAAGATGTTGTAAAGCTCTTTGAGAATTCAGGTAAGGACAAGACAATATTCCTGTTTTCCTTCTGACCTTGTCATTTTCAGAATTTATGAAAACCTGATTATGAGAAGACTAAAACTTACTTCAAACGAATGCTAGAAGATATTTTATCACTCAAGTTAGTAATATCAAATGTCAACTTTATGGCTTCACTCAAAAAGGAATGAGGTAGAGACAGGGACACACAGGTTGCCTTCAACACTATGGGTTTCTTCTAGTTGCTACCTGCAAATGAATGAGTGTGCCAACCTGTGTATTGTCAGCTTGGTAGAAAGTAACCACCTTCCCGCAACTTTGTCAGACTATTTTACTGCTGCTGCTACTGCTGCTAAGTCGCTTCAGTCGTGCCCAACTCTGTGCGACCCCATAGACGGCAGCTCACCAGGCTCCCCCATCCCTGGGATTCTCCAGGCAAGAACACTGGAGTGGGTCGCCACAGTATTTAATAGAGAATTAACCACTACCAGCCTTCCAAGCTTCCCTGGTAGCTCAGTTGATAAAGAATCTGCCTGCAATTTAGGAGACCCTAGTTTGATTCCTGGGTCAGGAAGAGCCACTGGAGAAGGGATAGGCTACCCACTCCAGTATTCTTGGGCTTCCCTGGTGGCTCAGCTAGTAAAGAATCTGCCTGCAATGCGAAAGACCTGGGTTCGATCACTAGGCTGGGAAGATCCCCTTTGAGAAGGGAAAGGCTAACCACTCTAGTATTCTGGCCTGGAGAATTTCACGGACTGTATAGTCCATGGGGTCACAAAGAGTCGAATACGACTGAGCGACTTTCACTTCACACCAGCCTTCCAAGCTTTCTTCTGTATCACAGAGGAGAAGTCAGGGACTATATCCCCAATTCCTGTCCCCTTACATTTCTAGATTACAGCTGGCCCTCAAGAAGAACAAATATAAGATCTGAAAGGTGAAAGAGAATAAGAAATCTTTATTTCCTCAGAGCAGTGGTAACCAGACATTCAGGCTGAGATATTTCACAGCAGCTTCCCAATGAGCTGATGAAAAACCATGCTTTGTGACTCTGCAGTGGGAGCTGGTGGGAGTTTCCTGGAGACTCGAGAACCACAGCAGGCTCTGAGTGAGCTCTACAAGCCACCTGCTTCAAAGCTTTTGGCTGAGATCTGTGTACCATCCCCAATCTTTACTTCCCTAGCACTTCTAATATAAGCCCCTAATTCCTATCTATTGGATTAGCCAAAATGTTCTTTCTGGTTTTCCCATGTCATGGAAAAATCCTAACAAAATTTTTGGCTAACCTAATAAAATTCATCACCACTGAAATATAGAGTAGCATCTCTTTTTTCCTGCCTGAACATTATCTAACATAAGTGAATGAATAAAAGAATGAATACTCAGAATATTTATCAAGTGTTATAGACTGCTCATATTATGAAAACAACTGAGAAACAAGTGAGAGTATTTGTTGCTAAGCAAATACTTGAGTTTCCATTACTTCCAATCCTCTCTTGCAGTTGGTTGGGATCACGGAATTAATTCTGGCCATGAGGATTATCCATAAGCCAACTGATGGATCATTTCAGGACCAAGGCATTTAAGAGCTTCTCTTGCTGTCTCCACACTCCACTCTTCTTTCGCAGAGGTTCTATGTTACAATGAGATGACAGTTTCCTGGAGATGGGGGCTCTGAACACTACCAGCAGTGGAGCTACCTTGTTGATCTTTGTTGAACATGTAACATGAACAAGAAGGAAATCTCTGCCAAGCATAAAGTGCTGAGATTCTGGTTAAATTTGTTACCACAGCTGGCCCTAGCTTGGTCTGTTTCACAGGCACAAGACCTACTTAAGAAACAATGGAACCTGTTTTAAAATTTGAAACAATTTCACTTCTAAGTAAAATGTACTATATTATCATTAAAAGAAATGCACTATATTATTACTGGAATAATCCTATTGAAATAGTGTATGCAGATACAGACACAGACACAAACACATACACGTATATGTAAAGCGTTAGTCGTTCAGTTGTGTCCAACTCTTTCTGACCCCAGGGACTACAGTCTGCCAGGCTTCTCTGTCCATGGCATTCTCCAGGCAAGAATACTGGAATGGGTTGCCATTCCCTTCTCCAGAGGATCTTCCTGACCCAGGGATCAAACCTGGGTCTCCTGCACTGCAGGCAGATTCTTTACCATCTGAGCCACCAGGGAAGCCCCTATGTATATGTAAAGCATACACTCAAGTGTTGAGAACTACAAAACAATTAGTCAATAAATGAATAGAGACACAAAAATATAATTCACACAGTGAAAATATGAACTCCAAACAAGGTATTTTCCTTCACTAATAATAAAAATGCAAACTGAAATAAGCTGTCACTTTAAAGTTATATGAGATTATCAGTTAAAGTGTCCATCTTAGAAGAATAATACTTCAAATTGGCTGAGTCATAATAGGAAAACGTTCTCACCCAAATTTTGGTGGTGCAGTATAAATAAATGTTTTTAGCAAGGAATTTAGCAGGAAATGTGAAATAAAACTGGTCCTAACCTTTGCCCTCATAGTCCCATTCTGGTGAATAATTGAAAAGTGGAGAAAAAGTGGAGCCATATATAAGAACAAGTGTGTTGCCAATACTGTACATAATAGTGCAAAAACTGAAGTAAGAACAGATGTAACAACTATGGTACATTAACATGATATGATGTTATATCACTATTAAAAAGGTAATATAAAGCAGGTTTTCAACTCAACCATGCATCACAATTATACACTGCTTGGCCCCAGTCTCAGAGGATGTGATTTGGTGGATCTGGATTGGGAGCCAAAAATCTGTATTTCTAAGAAGGTTTCAGGAGATACTGCTGATACTGGTCTAAGGACACACCCCTAATATAAGGTTTGCAAAATATAAGGCAACATTTATAATAAAATGTTAAGTAAAGAAAAAAAACTTTGAAATCATCCACTAAGACACATCTAGTCAGTAATACAGAGACATTTTTAGAGGAATAGTGGTTAAGAGCACAGGATGAGGAACTGGCTAGACAAAATGGAATTTCAGCTCTGATGGTAGACACTATGGGCCCAATGGTCTAGTCCTATGAACTCTTCATGGCTCTTTAAAAATGCTTTCAGAGAAAAAAGAACTAGCAAAGTACACAGAGAAAACTGCAGGAAATAAATTAGTATTTGAAGTGTCTAAAAAACAAAATATTGAGCTTATATCAATTAAAAGTCAACTCATAATTATACACAGATTTATTTCAACACTAGCAGTAGAAGTGTACTAAATTGTGGAGTAGAAAATGGCAACACACTCGAATATTCTTGCCAGGAAAATCCAATGGACAGAGGAGCCTGGCGGCCTACAGTCCAGGAGGTCACAAAGAGTCGGACATGCCTAAGCAACTGAGCAGTATGTGTATGTGTTTTGATTAATTTCTTGCCATGGTATGCAGTGGTGCTTCCAGAGTAAAGAAGCTGGCACCTTTTTTTGTCAATAGTTTTTAAACACCAATCTCAATTAAACTTATCAATGCCAAAGGAAGAGTCCTTGTTACATTTGGCTCTGCCATTCATCAATAGGCTTCACTCTTCTCATCTCCCTAAATGGTGTCAGTTAATCTTTATTTCATGCATAATCTATTCTCCACACAAATCTACCACAGCAGATTAAATATGTGTGCATGTATGTGTGTGTGTGTATATATATGTGTGTGTGTGTATATATATATATATATATATAAGCTAAAACTCTCCAATGGGCTCCTACAGAAATGCAAAGGAAAGAAAAAATTCAAACTCTAAGTACAGGGACCACGTGCCCTGGTTTGCTTCAGTCAGACATGGTTTTTACCTGCTGTCTTGGATTAGCTGTCAGTAATGCCCATGTGATTCAGAAGTGTTTTTGTTTGGACAATAAAGATAAGGATAGTTGTGATATTGTGATTTATAAGAAAAATATGTTTGGTCTCTGCCCAGGGTTCCTGAGCCACAGTTCACCAAACCCTTGGATTCTGAAGGAGGAGGAGTGATGAAGCTGTCTCTTATCATGTTAATGAGGTCAGGCGCCACCTAGGACAGCAGTTGCCTGCTGCTGCTGCTAAGTCGCTTTAGTCGTGTCCGACTCTATGCGACCTCATAGACGGCAGGCCTGCTAGAAAGAATCAATCATGTTAGGTTCCATCCATTACTCCCCTCACCACACCCACTCTTCTCCACCCCTGACCCCCAAGGTGGGCAGAGAGAGGGCCAGTGGTTTATTTAACTGATCACGACTATGTAATGAAGTCTCCATAAGACCCGAAAGGACAAGGTGTGGAAAACTTTCAGGCTGGAGAACATGTGGAGATTTGAGGAGAGTGGTGTGTCCAGAGACAGCATGGGAGCTCTGTGATCCTTCTCCATACCCGCCCTAGGCATCTCTTCCATTTGGCTGTTTGCCAGTTATATCCTGTCATAAAAAACAAATAATCTGGTGAGTAAAATGCTTCTCAGTTCTGTGAGCTACAGAAGAGCCCAAGAAGGGGATCTTGGGAACCTCTGTTTTACAGTCAGTCAATCAGAAGTACAGGTAAAAAACAACCTGAACTTGCAACTGGCACCTGAAGTTCAAGGAGCGGGCGGTGGGAACCCCTCATTGTAGCCTGTCAGTCAGATGCACAGGTAACAATCAGGACTCAAGACTGACTGAAGGTCAGCGGGAAGGAGGGAATGCAGTCTTGTAGGACTGAAACTTAACTTGTGGAATCTGAAGCTGTCTTTGGGTAGATAGTATCAAAACTGAGTTGAATCACATGACACCCAGTTGGTATCTGGAGAACTGCTTGGTGGTCTAGGAACATTCCGCACTTCAGAAATGATACTATGACTACACTTAATAGGACTGCCAGATAAACTGTAAAATACCAAATATTGCATAGGCTGTATCTATATTTTTTTCATCGTTCATCTGATATTCAAGTTTAACAGTCTCTTATATTTTTATTTGCTAAATCTGGCAACATTATTAACTTCACACAATGGCCTTAGGAGTTATGCCCCTGCCTACCACTCTGTCCTCTCTGCACCAGCCCTACCTGCCCTCAGACACCTTGAGCATCCATACTCATTCCCTCCTCTGGATCCTGCACTTGCTCTCTGATCTCCGTAGATCACTCACCTTTTTTTAGTCTTTACTCAGCTGACTGCTTCTGATCAACAGGGTCTCGGCAAACGTCAGCTCAGAAAGACTTTTCCCAATCACCTGAGTGAAAGATAGTCCATACCCTCTCCTCTGCTTCTGTCACTATCTAAAATTAACAGCAGCTATTTCCATGGCTGATTTTCTCATTATAATAGATATTCCCTGAGATCAGGAAGACTTGCTTGGGTTAAGTATACATGCCAGAGCAAAGCTTGGAATAGTCGACACCCAGTAACTAACGATCCTTTTGTATCAAAACCCTAGTCTTGAGTTTCTGGGCATACACAGGGTCATACTTCTTTAGAAAGATCTAAGACTTGAATCTGAGCTATTTCCAAAAATGCAATGGTTGTGCACATGATAATGGTTTTAGAAAGTATGTTAATCAAGGAACCACGAAAATCATTTACTCTAAGAAGTTTCCTCACCACCATCAAATACTGATTATATTTGCATAGAAATTGACTCATTACCATGCAGCTGATAAACATGGCTGAAGGGAGACCCCTGCAGAAATGTATTTGTCAGAATCTCCAATTCCATCTGCTGGCAGGAAATAATCATTTTTAAGACTGACACACAAAAAGTAACAATACTGCATACTTCCTTTCCCTACAGTAGAATCCAAGATTAATAAAGATAATAAAAATAAAATTACCATATTAAAAAATACAATGTTAAGGGCTTAGAAATATACGATGATAGATGTTGTGATGATGTCTAAAATAAAGACCTAAAATAAATATTTGAAGTTCTTAAAAAAAACTATTTAGGTTGTACTCTGTTAAAAACATTTAAAAAGATGAGAATAACTGAATGATTCCATGGATGATGTGTATGCATGAAACAATTCTCTGTGTATGTAAATAAACACATAGGTACACACATGTGAAGTAAAAGAATTTTTGTTTTCTATTTAATTTTAAACCAAAGGTATGAAATGCTTAAATGGAAACCCACCCCAGTATTCTTGCCTGGAAAATTCCATCGAAAGGGGAGCCTGGCAGGCTACAGTCCATGGGGTTGCAAAGAGTTGTATGCACACACATGAAATGTTTATTTTCACATTCAAACACCATATTTTCATTCTTCTTTGGATATTATTTTAAAATAAGCCTCCTTTTCATTTTTGCTGCAGGTAATTTTAAGGAGCACACCCTCATGAGAGTCTGAGCCCCATACTGACCTGTTGTTGAAACCAGTAGGAAGGCTATCACACCAGCGCCCTGGTCTCCCAGGTGATCTTCCCTGCCCTGTTTCACGTGCAGAATTCAGGCCCTTGGCTTAAAGAGTCCATTCAGTCTATGATACCTGACTCAGAATTGGCTCAGCACTGATCTCAAGAGTGTCGCTAATTCTACAGCCCTCTCTTGTTCTACAGAGCATTTTTATATTGAGGAGCTAAACCAATTTCTATAATGCAAAAATGTGTTATCTGATAAGATTTTAAGGTTTAAGATCAATGTAGTGATTAACTTTTTTTGTTCTGATTTACCTCTCAGTTTCACTCAGATACATGTAACCTTACTAGCTAAAGTAACAATTTTCACAAATGATTTTCTAATTGTGAGTAATTAATTCATGATTATAGAAAGAGGTTTTCTACAAACTCTGCCTTCAGTTACGTTAAAAACTGCAATGATTAAAAAGTCCAGTAAAATGTGCTGAAGATAAAACATTTTAGAGAAAGCAAAGAACATTCTATAATTTAATGCAGTCCTCTTCTATTTCAGTTTGTACTCTGGGATAATCAATTAATTTAAAACGACCCCTGGACTGAATACAGAGTACAGCACCTGAAGATTTGGGGTGGCCTTTGTTTGACTCTGGATAATGGAATATACTTTTGTTTACACCAATTTACTCCCTAGTCAAGGCAAACCTCTAGCTGACGTTACTGGCTGGAGACCTGCTCCAGTATTCTTGCCTGGAAAATTCCATGGACAGAGGAGCCTCGTGGGCTACAGTCCATTGGGTTGCAAAGAGTCAGACATAACTGAGCATACACTCATAACAATATATTGCAATAAAAGTTGCTTGAATGTGGACTCTGTGTCTATCACAATACCTTACAGTCCAAATTTGCTGCCGTTTTTCATCTTATCTAAGTACTCGTTGTGCACTGTGGCCTTAACTTCTGCAGTCTGAGGTATGACAGCAAAACTAGTATGATTTCTTTTTCCTTTTTCACACGTTCATTCTTACTGCAGAAGCAACTTCAACATATGATTTTTTTTTTATTGAGAACTTTTACCTTTTCACTTAAAGGAAGTACTTTATGGCTTCTCTTTGGCACGTCTGAACTGCCAGCATCATTGGTCTTGCCCTTTGGGGCCATTTATTATTATGTATAGCAGAGAAGGCAATGGCACCCCACTCCAGTACTCTTGCCTGGAAAATCCCATGGACGGAGAAGCCTGGTGGGCTGTGTTAGAGACCAAACGACGGGCTCTAGGACCTGAGTCATGTTTACCAGAAAGAGACAGGATATGCGCTCATCCTGCCTGGCCAATCATGTAACGCCAGCTACTCCTGTAACTGAGACAAAGAACTGCCTGTATATAAGCCGCCATACTCCTTTGTTCGGGGCTCTTGTCGGATTCCCTTGTGTGAGATGAGACTTGGGCCCTAGCGCGCTAGAGATAAACTCCCTTCTTGCCCTTGCATTACCGTGGTGGACTTGCTCTCTCTCTCGGTCGGTTCGGAGATACGGGCTCGGAGCATAACATTTGGGGACTTGTCTGGGATCTCCGTCCCGCCGGGGAGGACAACTCTCCTGGTAGAAGGAAGTAACCTCGTTAGGAGATAAGAGCTCTGAGCACTGGTGCTAACGTTGCAGAAGCCCAGATTAAGTCTGGGGCCCAGTATTGTACTGGGGAGGCATCTGGGTGTAAAGTGCAGAGGCAAGTCCAGCGTAAGGCCGGGGCCCGGTTTCGTGCTGGGGAGGCGGCTGGCTCTGGTTCCTGGATTAAGTCCAGCGTAAGGCCGGGGCCCGGTTTCATGCTGGGGAGGCGGCTGGCTCTGGTTACTGGATTAAGTCCCGCGTAAGGCCGGGGCCCGGTTTCATGCTGGGGAGGCGGCTGGCTCTGTGAACATCCTGCAGGTAAGATTGAGTGCATTGTCGGTGGCCACCTTGTGTTTGTTATCTGTTTGTCTATTCGTGGTGTCTGTGTTGCTCTTTGTGTGCTCTGTTGGCTCCCAGTGTACTTTTCTGTGATCATGGGACAAACAACTTCTACTCCTTTATCTCTTATGATTAACCACCTCTCTGATTTCAAGTCTAGAGCACAGAATCTATCATTGCTGGTGAAGAAAAGCAAGTTAGTAACTTTTTGTTCTGCCGAGTGGCCTGCTTTTGATGTCAGCTGGCCACAAGAAGGCACCTTCAGCCTGCCTACTATTCGAGCAGTCAGAGAGAAGGTGCTCGCCCCCTACCCTTCGGGACACCCAGCCAGACCAAACTCCATACATTTTTGTCTGACAGGACCTGGTAGAAAACCCCCTGGCCTGGCTAAAACCTTTTGTTTTTCAGCCCCTCACTTCCCTTCCCTCTTCCCCGCCCTTGCTTCCACAGGTTCCACAGGTTTCATCAGGAAAAGCCAGAAAGAGAACCAAGCCTTCAGCTCCTCCCAGAAAAAGGGGCCCCGCCTAGGGAACTCGGGGAAAGGCGAAAAAAAATGGCCGGCGTAGCGGAAGAAGACCCGGAGGTTCCCTCCTCCACCATTCATGCGTTTCCGGTCTGGGCAGGGCCGGCCAGAGAGGGTAGAAAACGGACATATCAGTATTGGCCCTTCTCCACTAGTGATTTGTACAATTGGAAAACCCAGACTCCCTCCTTCTCTGAAAAACCTCAGGGTCTTATTGATCTTTTAGAGTCTATCCTGTTTACTCACAATCCCACTTGGGATGATTGTCAGCAACTGTTACAGGTACTTTTCACTACAGAGGAGCACGAATGGATATTGTCAGAAGCCCGAAAAATGTGCCAGGGGTGGACGGGAGGCCCACAGTACAGCCTAACCTCATTGAGGAGGGATTCCCCTTGGTGCGACCCAACTGGGACTTCGAACACGCTGAAGGTAGGGAGCGTCTCCGAGTGTACCGTCAGACTCTCATGGCTGGCCTTAGAGCGGCCGCCAAAAAGCCAACTAATTTGGCCAAAATAAATTCAGTGAGACAAGAGCCAAATGAGAGCCCAGCAGCCTTCCTGGAAAGGATAATAAATCTTTTAGACAGTATACCCCTATGGACCCACAGGCAGATGAGTCACGAGCGGCAGTTATGTTAGCATTTGTAAATCAAGCAGCCCCCGATATTAAAAAAAAGTTACAAAAGATAGAGAGGTTAAGTGAATAATCCTTGCAAGATCTAGTGAGGGCAGCCGAGAGAGTTTTTAATCATAGAGAGACCCCAGAAGAGAGAGAGGACCACATTAAAAGAAAAAAAAAATTTAGAGCTGAAGAAAACCGTAAAAATCAAAAAGAGCTGGCCCAGATATTTTTTTGCCGGGGTTAAAAACAAAAACGGGTTCCAAAAAGGAAAAAAATTGGACTCAAAAACTGAAGAAAAAACGACAAGGCGTAAGCTTAAAAAAAAAAAATGTGCGTTTTATAAAGAGTTTGGACATTAAAAAGATAAATGCCCCCAAAAAAATCTAAAAGAGGGGCCCAAAAACCCCAAGAACGAGACTCCCTCCCTAGACAGTCATATCCTCTACGTGGGTGAGGATAGCGACTAGGGGGGTCAGGGCTCGAAGCCCCTCCCCAAGTCCTGGGTAACTATAAATGTAGAGGGGAAACTGGTTGGCTTCATGGTGGACACGGGAGCCCAATACTCAGTCTTAAACCAAAAAGATGGACCTATGTCTAAAAAAAGTAGCTGGGTGCAGGGAGCAACCGGGACTAAACGATATGGATGGACTACAAAACGGCAAGTGAACTTAGGGGCCCACCAGGTGACCCATTCTTTTCTGGTGATACCTGAGTGTCCAGCGCCCTTGTTGAAAAGGTATTTACTGTCTAAAGTAAATGCCCAAATTCATTTCAACCACGGACAAGTGTAGGTTCTAGATGGGACTGGGCATCCTCTTCGGGTCCTGTCTCTGGCATTAAAAGATGAATACAGACTCTACTTGCCAGAGGCCCCAGCGACAATAAGCCCCAAAGTACAACCATGGGTTCAAAGATACCCTCAGGCCTGGGCTGAAACAGCAAGAATGGGACTAGCCAAACAGAGGCCCCCTATCATTGTGAAACTGAAAGCCAGTGCTTCCCCGGTGAGGGTACGACAGTATCCCGTGAGTCAAGAGGCTCGACAAGGAATTACTCCTTATATACAACGCCTCATAGACGCTGGGGTCCTAAAAAGGTGCCGGTCCCCATGGAACACTCCCCTGTTGCCTGTGAAAAAGCCTGGGGGAACTGATTTTAGACCGGTTCAAGATCTACGAAAAGTCAACAAATGGGTAAATGATATTCATCCTATGGTTCCTAACCCTTATACATTGCTAAGCAACTTGCCTCCAAACTACATTTGGTACACTGTTTTAGATTTAAAAGATGCCTTTTTCAGTTTGCCTCTTGCCCCCGCAAGCCAAGAGATCTTTGCCTTCGAATGGCAGGAAGACGGTGGTCAGACCCCTGTGCAGCTGACATGGACTCGCTTACCACAGGGTTTCAAAAACTCGCTCACGTTATTTACTGAGGCCCTGGATAAAGACCTCCGTGAGTATCGGGTTGAACACCCTACCATTGTTTTATTACAATATGTTGATGACCTTATGCTGGCAGCGGCTACAGAGAAAGAGTGCCAAGAGGCAACAGGTGACCTTCTCCAAACCTTGGGGACTTTAGCTTACAGGGCCAGTGCCAAAAAGGCCCAGATTGCCAAGCAAGAGGTTACATACCTCGGTTATAAGATAAAACAGGGCCAGAAGTGGCTAACACAGGCTATGAAAAAAACCATCCTCCAGATCCCTGAGCCGGCTAACCCTAGACAAGTGAGAAAATTTCTGGGAACTGTGGGATATTGCCGGTTATGGATCTTGGGGTTTGCAGAAAAGGCCAGGCCCCTATATGAAGGGACCAAAAAAAACAAGGACTAAAAGTGGACTGAGCCAATGAAAGAGGCCTTCCAAGAACTCAGGCGAGCCTTGCTAGAAGCTCCTGCCCTTGCCCTCCCTGATCCATCTAAGCCTTTCCAATTACTTGTAGATAAAAAGCGGGGGATAAAAAAAGGGGTACTAACACAGAGATGGGGACCATGGAAGCGACCTGTAGCTTACCTTTCCAAGAGACTGGACCCAGTGGCAGCCGGATGGCCACCTTGCCTCCGTATCATCGCGGCCACCACGCTCTTAGTCCACGATGCTAATAAACTGACTTATGGACAGAGGCTTTTGGTCTACACTCCTCATGCCATAGAGAGAGTTTTAAAGCAACCCCCAGGTAAATGGATTGCTAATGCCCGCTTGACGCACTACCAGGCCTTGCTACTTGACACCCCACAGATTCATTTCCAAACGCCCTGCACTCTAAATCCGGCCACTCTTTTGCCCAATCCGGAGGAAAATAGCCCCCTCCATGATTGTGATGAGATACTGGCCGGGGTAACAGCAATGCGAAAAGACTTAACTGATACTCCACTGGATAACAGTGAGCTAAAATGGTTCACAGATGGCAGCAGTTATGTAAAAGATGGACAGAGACGGGTGGGAGCCGCAGTAGTAGATGACTCTAGACAGACGATATGGGCAGAGGCCCTTCCCCCGGATACCTCAGCACAAAAGGCAGAGTTAATTGCCCTGATTCAAGCATTAGAGAGAGCCAAAGAAAAAAGAATAACTATTTTCACTGACAGTCGCTATGCTTTTGGCATGGTACACATCCAGGGCCCGATATATCGGAAATGGGGGTTTTTGACAGCTGAAGGAAAAAAAATTAAAAACTTGCCTGAAATCCGTAGACTTTTAGAGGCTATACAGATGCCTCGGGCTGTGTCAATAGTACACATACCTGGACATCAGAAGAGTGACAGCCCCACGGCATGAGGGAATCGTGCTGCAGACCTGGCAGCTCGAAAAGTAGCTGATAAAGATTTCATCACCCCTGTGTTGGCGATCGGACTTCCACCTCCAGGTATGGGAACTCTGCCCCCAACCCCTGAGTATTCATCCACAGACCTTGCTTGGATCCAAAAACACACCAACCTTCAAAGAGGTAAAGATAGATGGTACCAAGACTCAGACGGCTACTTGATACTCCCTGCTCAGTTGGGACGGCAACTATGTGAGCATTTACACTTGTCTACTCATCTGGAAAAAAAGAAGACTCTGATGCTCTTTCAAACTGTGCGCCTGTGATTTCCCCGGCACCAGACAACTGTAAAGAACATAGTGCATGCTTGTAAGGCGTGTCAACAGATGAGGCCAGGAAAAGGACAACATGCAGGACTGAGGTATTGGGGAGAAGGACCAGGACAACACTGAAAAATAGATTTCACCGAGGTAAGGCCAGGCAAGTATGGTTACCGGTACTTGTTAGTGTTGGTGGATACCTTCTCAGGGTGGGTGGAGGCTTTTCCTACAAAGGGAAAAACTGCGATGATAGTGACAAAAAAGATTAAAAAAAAATAGTTCCCAGGTTTGGCCTGCCAGTGACCATCAGCTCTGATAATAGACCTGCTTTTGTGAGTCAAATAGTTCAGAGCCTTGCCCTAGCCCTGGGGACTAAATAAAAGTTACATTGTAAATACAGTCCACAGAGCTCAGGGCAAGTAAAAAAAATAAATCGGACTCTAAAAGAAACTTTAACTAAATTGGCTATAGAGACTGGCGGGGACTGGGTGACCCTCCTTCCCTTCGCCCTCTTCCGTGCGCGTAATACTCCTTATCAACTTAATCTGACTCCATTTAAAATTCTGTATGGGAGACCTCCCCCTGTATGTCCAATATTTAAAGAGAAGAAACTACCGCCTCCCACATTGGGACAATTCCAAGAGGCCTTGATGGCCTTAAGCGAGGTGCACTCTCGTGTCTGGAAACTGCTCCGGGAAACACATGTGGGTCAAAATAAGGGAACTATTCCCTCACATGACATTGGCCCAGGAGATTGGGTATGGGTCAAAAGGCACCAAACCAAGGCACTAGAACCCAAATAAAAGGGTCCTTATGTTGTTCTTCTTACCACCCCAACTGCCCTAAAGGTCGACGGTATTGGGCCTTGGGTGCATTGCAACCACGTACGCCCAGCTGCTTCAACAGAGCAGAAAGACGCTAAAAAAAAATAAAAAGCATCTCTGCACCCGTCCAACCCCCTGAGGCTAAAGCTTCGAAGGCGCCAACAGGACCAGGACAGCTTGGCTGGGCCGTCTTGTGGATGACCCAGTTACTCTGCTCCGGAGCTGCCAGCGTGAACCCGCATCAACCCGTCAAAATCACCTGAAAACTGCAAAACAGACTAACACGTGAGATGCTTAACTCCACCACCACAATACATCCACCAAATACTTGGTGGCCAGACTTATACTTTGACCTTAAGCCGGTGGTAAATATACCCTGAAAGAGGGGCAAGCTCCAAAATCATGCATTCTGGGCATGTCCAGGTGCACCCAGGCATAACTAAAAGATCTGTGGAGAGATACAGGGGGGACTCTGTGCTGCCCTAAAAAAAGAGTGTTGTTTTTATGCTGATCACACAAAAATAGTTAAAAAATCTATGGCCAAAATAAGAGAGGGACTAGTCCAACGTAAACGAGAACGTGAGGCTCAACAAAGATGGTTTGAGTCTTGGTTTCAACAATCCCCTTGGTTGACCACCCTAATCTCCACCTTGCTGGGACCCCTGCTAATACTTTTACTAATGCTTACCTTTGGCCCATGTATTATCAATAGACTTGTAGCCTTTGTAAAAAAACACATAAATACAGTACAGCTGTTTGTGCTTCGACAACAATATCAAACTGTGCTCAGGACTGAGAGGAAGATTCCTCTATATGATCTAAGGACAGGGGGGAATGTTAGAGACCAAACGACGGGCTCTAGGACCTGAGTCATGTTTACCAGAAAGAGACAGGATATGTGCTCATCCTGCCTGGCCAATCATGTAACGCCAGCTACTCCTGTAACTGAGACAAAGAACTGCCTGTATATAAGCCGCCATACTCCTTTGTTCGGGGCTCTTGTCGGATTCCCTTGTGTGAGATGAGACTTGGGCCCTAGCGCGCTAGAGATAAACTCCCTTCTTGCCCTTGCATTACCGTGGTGGACTTGCTCTCTCTCGGTCGGTTCGGAGATACGGGCTCGGAGCATACCAGGCTGCAGTCCATGGGGTCGCTAAGAGTCAGTCAGGCACGACTGAGAGACTTCACTTTCACTCTTCACTTTCATGCATTGGAGAAGGAAATGGCAAGCCACTCCAGTGTTCTTGCCTGGAGAATCCCAGGGACAGAGGAGCCTAGTGTGGACTCTCTCTCACAGAGAGCCGGACATCACTGAAGTGACTTAGCTGCAGCAAGAGTGACTTACACACAAGCACTGTCATACTGCAATACTTGATCTGATAACTGAAATGGTTACTAAGTGACTAACAGGCAGACATGCTGGACAAAGGCCCATTCAGGGCAAAATGAAGTGAGATTCCCTTACGTGAGAGATTTCAGTACAGTACCCAGGACAGCGTGCAACTTAAAAATTACATAAGATGTTTATTTCTGGAATCCCCTAGTTACTATTTTCAGACTGTGGTTAATCCTGAGTAACAAACTCTGAAAGAGAAAACATGAATAAGGTGGGGGAGGGGGTCTATTGTATTTTGTAGACGCTCCTTCAACTTGTGTTTGATGTTTCCTCGTGGCAGCCCACTCCAGTACTCTTGCCTGGAAAATCCCATGGACGGGGGAGCCTGGTGGGCTGCAGTCCATGGGGTCGCTAAGAGTTGGACACGACTGAGCAACTTCACTTTCACTTTTCACTTTCACGCGTTGGAGAAGGAAATGGCAACCCACTCCAGTGTTCTTGCCTGGAGAATCCCAGGGATGGGGGAGCCTGGTGGGCCGCCTTCTATGGGGTCGCACAGCGTCGGACACGACTGAAGCAACTTAGCAGCAGCAGCAGCAGACTGAAATTATGAATCTTCAGCTTGATGGACGGGGGGAATGCAGTGCTGTTTTCATTGCATCCAATCAGATGTCAGATGGTTTCTATCTGTCCCATTCTTAATGATACTCATTTTGATTCCCTGGATAAGCTGGCCTCTGCCAAGTTTCTCCACAGTAAAGTTATTTGGTCCACCTTTGTATATTATAAGTATTTGGGAGGGGGTACTTTGAAACTATGCAAATACCTAATTCTTCATCACACTTTCTATTTATTCATTCATTTACTTGTATCATATGATAATGGGGTTTCTAGTTTTATTTAATGGGTTATACTCTGTCCTCATCTATTTTGATGTTCATACTGTCCCATATTTGGACAAAAGGAGTATCTTTGAGCTGACGTAGCCCCATGGTTCTTTGAGCACTTCCTCGTTTTCTGACACAAGATATTCAGATTCACCTTCTCCTTTGCCTGTTTCACCCTTGAAATCAGTCATTGCTAAAAGAACCCTTAATCTTTTTTAGCGGAGAATGATTTTGAGCAGCCAAGATTTTGATGCCAGCTGAGCTAATTGCTACTGTAATGTTACTGGTACAAATTCTGTTAGTAGACAGAGTTGAAGAAACATATACCTCCCCAGCTACACACATAGAGACACGTACATACACCTATATAAATCTGCATGTTTATCAGATGTGTATGTATGAATATATATACACACACATGTACAACCACCCATATATAAAATCTATGTATATTTATATCTATCTATATCGATTAATTTTTGTTGTTGTCATTTAGTCACTAAGTCACGTCTGACTCTTTGTGACCCCATAGACTATAGCCTGCCAGGCTCCTCTGTCCATGGGATTTCCCAGGCAAAAACACTGGATTGGGTTGCCACTTCCCTCTCTAGGGTATCTTCCTGATCCAGGGATCGAACCCATGTCTCATGTTTGTCAGGTGGATTCTTTACCACTGAGCCATCCTGGAAGCCCGCATTCATGAATGTGTATATATACTGATTTTCATATCAATCTATATATTGAAAATATGAATTAACACCAAAACATTTAATTTCAACCCCACATCACAGGATTCATTCTGGTCTTCTCTCTCTCTCCATAGCTTTATTTTCCTTCTCCGACAGCAAAAAAACACATTTCCTCTTCCCTCTGTGTCATCAATTTCCCATCACCACCTCATCCCTCCCATTTGGTGATGCCTTCCTCAACCCACCTGGGCTCTGTCTGGGCCACACTCTTACATGGAAGCCATTTTTACCAGTCTGGGCTCTGACTCCGTGGGCCCGGCTACCCAGGTATGGATACTTCACTCACCGCATGTGGGCTCTTGCTTCTGATGGGAACCATCCCCTCTCCCGCATGGGCTCTGATACCAGGCAGACTCTTGGCAAGAACCCCTCCTCACTCCATTTGCACACTGTGACAGGACTTTCAACTCCATGGATGCCCTTATCAACCAGTTTGGGTTCCCCATGCCTGCCCATAGCTGTTTGGGTGACTTTATCACCTGCTTGGTCTCGAACATTCCATATCAGGCCACTCCCCCATGCAAGGCCTATCCTGCTCTGCCCTACTTAGCTGATTTACTCTGTGGCCTGGATTGTTAGGAGATGGAAGGAAATAGAAAGGAAGGGTAAAGGAAAAGCCATCAGATTATTTTCAAGGACTTACTGTGGTGATCATATATCAAATCATCATCCTGTACTCATGAGACTAATGTTATATGTCAATTATATCTCAACAAAAGTAAATAATACACTTAAAAAGAAACAAAGGCTAAGCATATCCACTCTTACTATGGCTATTAATTATCTATATGAGAAAGGCACTGATATAATAAAGACACAAAACTATTTGTGGTTGAAAAAAGAAACAAAGGCCTCAAATTGACACTCCAGGTGTCCATCTTAACAAACCAGACAAAGAGTAAATTAAATCCAAAACAGATAAAGAAAATAATAAAAGTAAGGTCAGAAATTGATAAAACTAGAAACAGAGAAACAACATAGGGGGAAAAAAATGAAACCAAAATTTGCTTCTTTGAAAAGATGAGTATAATCTACAAAGCTATCAGTGCAAACAGGAGAGAAGACACAACTTAACCAATATCAGGAAGGAAAGGGGAAATATTACTACTGATCCAACAGACAACAGAGAATAATTAAAGAATACTATGAGCAACTTTATGTGAATAAGATCCCCCCCAATTTTTTTTTTTTACATAAAAGAGTTCAATTGTGATCAAGGAAACAGAAAGGAAGCCTTCATCACATACTTATAAACAATAAAGTAACACATGCAACTAATGAAAATGCATGCACTTTTAAGGACCACTCCAAACCCCAGTCCACTTGTATGTATACATGAACTTAAGAAAGATCTTCTCTTTTTTCCAAGTAAGTGGGATCATACTATATTAACTGGTTACCAATTTTTAATTTTCCCATTTAACAGATCTTGAAGATATTTACGTGGCACCACAACACATTTATAATAATTGCATAACATTTTTCAGTTTGAATTATGAACAGTATCAGTCTTCTACTGACGGACACAGATAGGTCTTTTCTTCTTACAAACAACACTGTAGTGTACATCCACAGAGAAATGCCTTTGGGTATGTGTCACATTTTCAAATTGTAAAAGTTTATTTAGTCTTAAAATCAGGTAGTTCAAGTACAAGCATGTGAAACGAGGGCACCATACCCTAACTGTGAATTTGTGCCATAGAATTTAAGGTTAAAAGGTCATAAGAGATCATTTTGTCCAAATGCTAGAGCCTGCCTGTTGTAATTGTTCAGTTGCTCAGTCATGTCTGACTCTTTGCAACCCCGTGGACTGCACCACACCAGGCTTCCTTGCCCTTTACCATCTCCTGGAGTTTGCTCAAACTCATGTCCACCAAGTCAGTAATGCCATCCAACCATCTCATCCTTTGTTGTCCACTTCTCCTTCTGCCTTCAATCTTTCCCATCATCAGGCTTTTTTCAAATGAGTCAGTTCTTCGTATCAGGTGGCCAAAGTATTGGAACTTTAGCTTCACCATCAGTCCTTCCCATGAACAGTCAGGATTGATTTCCTTTAGGATTGACTGGTTTGATCTCCTTGCAGTCCAAAAGACTCTCAGAGTCTTCTCCAACACCACAGTTAGAAAGTATCAATTCTTTGGTGCTCAGTCTTCTTTATGGTCCAACTCTCACATCCATACATGACTACTGGAAAAACCATAGCTTTGACTACACCGACCTTTGATGGCAAAGTAGTATCTCTGCTTTTTAATACGCTGTTGTGGTTCGTCACAGCTTTTCTTCCAAGGAGCAAGTGTCTTTTAATTTCACAGCTGCACTCACTGTCCGCAGTGATTTTGGAGCCCAAGAAGATAAAGTCTGTCACTGTTTCTCTTCTTTCCCCATCTATTTGCCATGAAGTGATAGGACCAGATATCATGATTTTCTTTTTTGAATATTGAGTTTTAAGCCAGCTTTTTCACTCTCCTCTTTCACCTTCATCAAGAGGCTCTTTAGTTCCTCTTCACTATCTACCATAAGAGTGGTGGTGTCTACATATCTGAGGTTACTGATATTTCTCCAGCAATCTTGATTCCAGCTTGAGCTTCATCCAGCCTGGCATTTCATATGATGTACTCTGCATATAAGTTAAATCAGCAGGGTGACAATATACAGCCTTGACAAACTCCTTCCCCAGTTTTGAACCAGAATCTGCCTAAATCTCTTTAAACAGGTGAAGGAAGGTCAAAGAAATTTATGGACAAGGCCAGTACTAGCACCCATGAAAATTCAGACAGGGCTCCTCACAGAAGTTGCCATAGGACCAAAATCCCAGCCTCTAGGAGGTGGCCCTCTCACTATCTTCTCTGCATCACTTGCAGCTCCACCTGGTACTGCACTGCTTACATTCACAGAACCCTTTGAATTTCACGATGTACAATTTACTCATTGACATAGTCGAGACCCTAAAGTTGAAATCAAGTTAAACTTTTGGCTCCTCTACTAATGTGCCAGCACAAAATCAATTACTTTGTTTTTAACACTTGATTATCATCCCCAAATGCATCACATTAATGAAAGATAAGATCAATAAGAAAGAGAATGATCAAAGAAGATAAAACTGAAGACATGATCTTAAAGATGAGGACAACCCAAGGAAGAGAATAAACAAATAAAATAGAAGAAAACAAGGTAAAAGTGTTTCAGAAGGTAAATTACCTTATAAGAGTTGAGAGAAAAGACCACTGAGTTACAGGAGATACAACAAACTGTAGGCTTAATCAGCTACAGAAATTTACCAGACAGGAAGTAGAGTAAAAAAAACTTGGACATATCAAGGAAAAACAAACAAAGCACAGTCTTGGCTTGTTTGCCTTCTACTTTAAATATTTCAATGTGTCAAGTTATTTTCCACTGCATGAGTGCTTAGTTGTGCCTGACTCTTTCCAACATCATGGACTGTACTGGGCCACTCTCCTCTGTCCACGGGATTTCCCAGGCAAAAATACTGAAGTGGGCTGCCATTTCTTCCTCAGGAGATTTTCTTGATCCAGGAATTGAACCCACATCTCCTGCATTGGAGGTGGAGTCTTTACTACTGAGCCATGTGGGAAGCCCCTATCTCCCACTCAGTTCAGTTCAGTCGCTCAGTTGTGTCTGACTCTTTGCGACCCCATGAATTGCAGCACGCCAGGCCTCCCTGTCCATCACCAACTCTCGGAATTCACTCAGACTCATGTCCATTGAGTCAGTGATGCCATCCAGTCATCTCATCCTCTGTCGTCCCCTTTTCTTCCGGCCCCCAATCTCTCCCAGCATCAAAGTCTTTTCCAATGACACAACTCTTCGCATGAGGTGGCCAAAGTACTGGAGTTTCAGCTTTAGCATCATTCCTTCCAAAGAAATCCCAGGGTTGATCTCCTTCAGAATGGACTGGTTGGATCTCCTTGCAGTCCAACGGACTCTCAAGAGTCTTCTCCAACACCACAGTTCAAAAGCATCAATTCTTCGGCACTCATCCTTCTTCACAGTCCAACTCTCACATCCATACATGACCACAGGAAAAACCATAGCCTTGACTAGATGGACCTTAGTCGGCAAAGTAATGTCTCTGCTTTTGAATATGCTATCTAGGTAGATCATAACTTTTCTTCCAGGGAGTATGCGTCTTTTAATGTCATGGCTGCAGTCACCATCTGCAGTGATTTTGGAGCCCCAAAAAAATAAAGTCTAACACTGTTTTCACTGTTTCCCCATCTATTTCCCATGAAGTGATGGGACGAGATGCCATGATCTTCGTTTTCTGAATGTCAAGCTTTAAGCCAACTGTTTCACTCTCCTCTTTCACTTTCATCAAGAGGATTTTTAGTTCCTCTTCACTTTCTGCCATAAGGGTGGTGTCATCTGCATATCTGACGTTATTGAGATTTCTCCCGGCAATCTTGATTCCAGCTTGTGTTTCTTCCAGTCCAGCGTTTCTCATGATGTACTCTGCATAGAAGTTAAAGAAGCAGGATGACAGTATTCAGCCTTGACATACTCCTTTTCCTATTTGGAACCAGTCTGTTGTTCCATGTCCAGTTCTAACTGCTGCTTCCTGACCTGCATACAGATTTCTCAAGAGGCAGGTTAGGTGGTCTGGTATTCCCATCTCTTGCAGAATTTTCCACAGTTTATTGTGATCCACACAGTCAAAGGCTTTGGCATAGTCAATAAAGCAGAAATAGATGTTTTTCTGGAACTCTCTTACTTTTTCCATGATCCAGAGGATGCTGGCAATTTGATCTCTGGTTCCTCTGCCTTTTCTAAAACCAGCTTGAATATCTGGAAGTTCACGGTTCATGTATTGCTGAAGTCTGGCTTGCAGAATTTTGAGCATTAACTTTACCAGCATGTGAGATGAGTGCAACTGTGTGGTAGTTTGAACATTCTTTGGCATTGCCTTTCTTTGGGATTGGAATGAAAACGGACCTTTTCCAGTCCTGTGGCCACTGCTGAGTTGTCCAAATTTGCTGGCATATTGAGTGCAGCACTTTCACAGCATCATCTTTCAGGATTTGAAATAGCTCAACTGGAATTCCATCACCTCCTCTAGCTTTGTTCGTAGTGATGCTTTCTAAGGCACACTTGACTTCACATTCCAAGATGTCTGGCTCTAGATGAGTGATCACACCATCGTGATTATTTGGGTTGTGAAGATCTTTTTTGTACAGTTCTTCTGTGTATTCTTGCCACCTCTTCTTAATATCTTCTGCTTCTGTTAGGTCCAGACCATTTCTGTCCTTTATCGAGCCCTTCTTTGCATGAAATGTTCCCTTGGTATCTCTAATTTTCTTGAAGAGATCTCTAGTCTTTCCCATTCTGTTGTTTTCCTCTATTTCTTTGCATTGATCACTGAAGTAGGCTTTCTTATCTCTTCTTGCTATTCTTGGGAACTCTGCATTCAGATGCTTATATCTTTCCTTTTCTCCTTTGCTTTTCGCCTCTCCTCTTTTCACAGCTATTTGTAAGACCTCCCCAGACAGCCATTTTGCTTTTTTGCATTTCTTTTCCTTGGGGGTGGTCTTGATCCCTGTCTCCTGTACACTGTCACGAACTTCATTCCATAGTTCATCAGGTACTCTATCTATCAGATCTACGCCCTTAAATCTATTTCTCACTTCCACTGTATAATCATAAGGGATTTGATTTAGGTCATACCTGAATGGTCTAGTGGTTTTCCCTACTTTCTTCAATTTGAGTCTGAATTTGGTAATAAGGAGTTCATGATCTGAGCCACAGTCAGCTCCTGGTCTTGTTTTTGTTGACTGTATACAGCTTCTCCATCTTTGGTTGCAAAGAATATAATCAATCTGATTTTGGTGTTGACCATCTGGTGATGTCCATGTGTAGAGTCTTCTCTTGTGTTATTGGAAGAAGGTGTTTGCTGCAAAACTCTATTAGTCTTTGCCCTGCTTTATTCCACATTCCAAGGCCAAATTTGCCTGTTACTCCAGGTGTTTCTTGACTTCCTACTTTTGCATTGCAGTCCCCTATAATGAAAAGGACATCTTTTTTAGGTGTTAGCTCTAAAAGGTCTTGTAGGTCTTCATAGAACCGTTCAACTTCAGCTTCTTCAGCGTTACTGGCTGTAAATCCCAAACTGAGTAGTTGTATTTGGATTGCGTTAATTAACCATTCCTTTAAATTACTGTCAATTATTTGTCTCAACTAAATACAGAAAAAAATAATGTAGGAATAAAACATAAGGTATATCCTTACAAGGAAAATCTTCCATCACACACACACACACAACTATCTTAACACAAATTAACAAGATTCTAAACTTAAAAAAGAGATACATGAATTTTTCAAAAGTATTTAATACACATCTGAAATTGACCCTTCATGTCTCATGCCACAGAAACGGCAGCCTGCAGTAGTTTTTAAGTAATTTTTTTTTGTTTACAACTCTAACGTATGCCAACTCAAGTTTCTGATGATTCAGCTGGAACCATCTTCAGGGGACCCCACTATTCCTTGTGATTTCCTTCCACCCTGCCCACATGTTTATAAATAGTCCTTTTATTAAATTCTTGAATTTCCCTCAATTACAGTGTGCCTTCTATTTCCTGCTGGGACTCTTGCTTCTTTTACAGATCGTGAGTGGTGTGCAATGCTCTTTCAGGGGATTTGGTCATAAAGGAAAGGTAGGGTAGATACGAGTAGAGGGAGGAACAGGATGCAGTCACCTCTTCATTCTTTCACTCTTCAGATGCATGTGTGCATCATATTATGTTACTTAAGAGTGCAAAAAAAAAAGGTCATATTTTCAAAAATTCTTAAAATGACACGTAGCTCTAGCTTTACTTGTTTGAGATTAAGCTCTAGAGAGCTACTTCTAACTTGGCTGGCAAAGCACAACAGAGTAGGTCAAATTCTGATCTTCTCTCCTGGGCCCTGGTCAAGCTGGGCTCTTTTGCCCTTGTATCATGGTCCTTTTGGAGGCAGGCATCCTGTATCTTAGTTTAGAACTGGGATGACGTCTCCAAGGCCTCAGAGACCACTCCACAGCTACTCCTCCAAAGTCAGTCCCTTCTGGGATATAGGGTGACCCATGTCACCACCATATGCAGTCCCAGCAACCTGAATTCTCCAGGCCAGAATACTGGAGTGGGTAGCCTTTCCCTTCTTCAGAGCATCTTCCCAACACAGGGATCGAACCCAGGTCTCCCACATTGCAGGCGGATTCTTTACCAGCTGAGCCATCAGCGAAGCCCAAGAATGCTGGAGTGGGTAGCCTATCCCTTCTCTAGCAGATCTTCCCAACCCAGGCATCAAACTGGAGTCTTCTGCATTGTGGGAAGATTCCTTACCAACTGAGCTACCAGGGAAGTCCAGAGTTTGGCGTATATCTCATTTAATCCACCCACTGACAAGGCCACTGAGGCTCAGCACGTAGGAACTGGTGAAGTCTTTGAGCGGGACCCAACCTTTCTAACACGTGTGACCTCCAAGGTTCAGAGCTGCCACTGGCAAAGGCCTCCCCAGAATGTTCTTCCCCACCTCTCCACCTGGTAGAATCCTCTGCTTTCTTAAAGCAAAGCCTGGCTTTTTATCTCCCTGAGCTCTTCCATGGCTACAGTCAACAGGGTTGGTCCTTTGTCTCCCTCTGTCCCCAGAGCTACTTCAAGGCCTCTTTGTTACAGTTCTTATTAGTTGCCTCCTTCTTCCATGCATTTCTGAGGGTCTGTAAAGTACTAACTGCAAGATGTTTGGGAAACCAAGACTGAAGGTATATTACTCATCTTTGATCTTTAGCTCTTGCACAGGGCCTGGTAAGTGTGATATGCTCTATCCTATTTGGTAAGATAAGAAAAGAAGGAAGGAATTTCTTACACTGTCCCACCACCATCTATGGAACGGAAAAAACAAACACAAATATATGCTTTATCTGGTAGAAAAGTTTCTAACCAGTAGTATCTTGTCATCCCAAATAATGAGATGTGTCACATATTCAACTGGGAATAACAGATAAGCTAAAAAGGCAGCAAAAAATAATATTTAATGAAAATAATATTGAAAGTAGTGACAAGAACATCATTCCATAATGATTCCAAAATTGATCTGGAACATAAAATATCCTGAATTAAGCTGAAAAAAGGAGAGCAACACAGATGAATTATTTTTATGTAAGGAAAAAGATAAAAAACTTGCAAAAATAGACTGACAGAAAGATTAACATTTAAGATCAAGGCAACATCTCTAAAGCTTAAACAGGAATTTTAAAAAGTGGATTGTGCTTGTGTACTAAGTCAATTCACTAGTAGTGTCTGACTCTGTGCAACAATATGGACTGCAGCCCACCAGGCTCCTCTCTCCATGGGATTCTCCAGGCAAGAATACTGGAATGGGTTGCCATGCACTCCTCTAGGTATGTTCCTGACACAGGGATTGAATATACAACTCTTATGACTCCTGCACTGGCAGGCGGGTTCATTAATACTAGTGGTTTATACTCATTTATAAAATGGATTATAGAGTGGATTACAATAATTCTGGAGAAGGAAATGTCTTTATGGTGGTTGAGATGAATAAAAATCTGCAAAAGTAACACAATTAGGGTCTAAAACTGTCATTTTCAATGTTCCAATCTAGAACTAAAAGGAAAAATGAGAAAATATCAGTGGTGTATTAAAAATACAAAGTGAACAGTATTAATAAGATCTCACTCATAAGGTACAGAATAAAATTAACTTACTCTCCTCAACACACTGTGAGGCATGGTTATCCCTGTGTACAATTATATAAAATATTATACCACTGCAAAGCTAATTTATGTCAAATTGAGACACTACAATGTAAATTTAGGGTATCATATTCAAAATTAAGCACTCGTTCCACTGGTTGCATTAAGCATAAAATAAAAACAGTTCTCAGAAAAAAAAAAAACAAAAAACTGTCAATTTCAGAAAGAAAAATACTGTTGACCACAAAACAAGATCTGTTTATGGAAGAACTTTAAGGTCATAATTTATAAAGTAAGAGAATTTTACTTTAAAGTGATAATTTGTAAAGTAAGAGAATCTAAGAAGATCATTTTAATCTTGCATATATTGAACCAGTTATTTCAAGAGTCCTCTTAAAAGTAATTCAGTACAAAACAAGCATAGTTTTACTAAGACATCAAGTCGCTGAGCTAATTACTATACAATGAGTGAGCCTGAAATACACCAAAGATGATGTTACCTTCTTTTATCCAAAAAAAGTTCAAGAACCTTTGTACCAGGTAGTTAATGTTACATTTGGAGAAGCCATTCTGTTGCAAATTACTCCATCAGGAGTTAACTTGAAAAGATCCTATCAGAACAGACTGGTTCAACAGATATTATTTGTAAACCTTTTTAATAAGGGATGTTGTAACAAGCTTTGCTATTTTATCTTAAAAACTCAGGATCTAGAAGGAAGATAGTTATTTTAAATTCTAGTCACACATTCCTCTCAATACGTTCACTAAAATCCATCCTGAACGCCACACCAAATGCCTACAGTCATTCTCTCTAATAAAGAAAGATTAGTGGCTGAAAAATAAGTGTTACGAAATACAGGAAGTGAAATAAGTCTGTATGATTATTTGTTTCTAAAGCATTTCTTGTTTGTTCATTCAATTCATATTTCTTGAGCACTTACTCAGGATTCAGGAAGTGTGATAGGGCAGACAACAGGGCAGTAAGTGAGGAAAATTCTGTCTCTGTTTTCAAGTTTACAGTCTAATGAAAAGATCCTATCAGAACAGACTGGTTCAGACTGAAGACAGACAGGAAATAAATATTTGCACAAAAATGTATTTCTTCCATGCAAGATGGTGAAATAGAAAGCTCTCAAGATTTGGAGTCAGACAACCAGATCCTGCCTAGCAGTGAGCTTGTGATCACATTTTAGTATGCTCATTTTTAGCAAAACAGGAATTGTGAAACCCATCATTGAGAATTCTCCTGAAGACAAATTGAAATAATGTCTGGGAAAGACTGACAATTTACAGGTATTCAAATCATTCTGTTTCTTCCCTCATTTTATCCCTAATTCTTATTTTCTGTAAGCTAAATTTGGCCACAAAAATGTGACAGTGAAAAACCCTTTTTCCTCTATGAAATTTAAGAAGTTTAATTAATAAAACAATTCACTTCAAAACAAAAACTAAAATAATTTTCTTAGTTAATGAAGGAATTATCTCAATTGAGAATAAATGTATATTTAATTTTGTTATCAAGTTTCCAGTCCATTCTCAGTCTTCATCCATTTTCCTTACAATTTAAAACATTTTTTTAAAAAAAGGAATAACATTTTCATTGCCTAAGGGAAAACAAGATTTTATATTCAAAACAACAAAGCTCACAGAAAGCAAAGAATAAAACACATATATTCTGAGCTATTTCCTCTTAGGTATAAGAAAACCAAGTTCATGGAATTAAAATTACTTAGGGTTATGAAATCAATGTAAGTTTCACAAAGCAAATGCAGTTAAGGCAATTATTTGTAGTTTATAGACTAACACTTTTTTTTTTTGCTTAGTGAGGTTATTGGGTACAATAAAATATTAATCTTCATTGGAAATGTTCATGCATATTAAATTTTCTCCAGCTTTTAACTATATTTTTAAGACACTAGTAGTGTTAGAAGACTTGATCTTGTATGTGACATTTTGAAGAATGACAACCATACTCTTCAGTACTGATGATGCCTTTTTAAACCCTATAGATTTAAACTCTGAGCATTTGAATTTATTACAGTCTATTTTAATATAACCTTCCTTGAAAGAAGGTTTAGAATTTTGCTTATAATCTAAAATTCTGATGAGGAAAAGAATCTTGCTGCCTTTTCTACTTGAGATGTAAAGAAAGAAAACAGATGTCATAACTTCAGAATAATAGCAACCTGTTGTTGGAAGGGAACTTAAACCAAATTCCCTTATTATATTGAAGAGCTAATGCCGGTGGTTTAAAGTCCTATTTCAAATAAGTATCAGAATCAGGACTGGAGTGCAACCTACCAGGGTGGATGGGTTGGGGGGGGTGTATGTGCACAGCGGTGGCTGGGGGAGTGGAATGGTAATGTGTCTGGCAACTTGTGTTTGCCTTTGTATATTGTTGTTATATTGTCACTAAGTCATGTCCAACTCTTTGTGATCCCATGAACTACAGCCCGCTGAGATCCTCTCTCCATGGGATTTTCCAGGCAAGAATACTGCAGCAGGTTGCCATTTCCTTCTTCAGGGGATCTTCCCCACCCAGGAACAGAACCTGTGTCTCCTGAATTGGTAGGCAGGTTCGTTACCACTGAAGCCATCAGGGAAACCTGTCTGTATATTGATGGCAAATTTAACACTCAAAAATGTCTGCTCTACTGAAGTTGGGAGGGAGAATTTTACTATTTTTTTCCAAGCAGTTGTGCTTCCAAGTTTTAGGGTTCACACATGTGTTTCCAGCATTCCATGAACATTAAATAGTTCTTATTTTTACATCACTTTAATTGTTTTCAAACAATAAGGAACAAATCATATGAACAACTAAATGTATTAGACACCAGATTTTAAGACATTAGAACTCTTATATACAAATCTTTGCAGCTTAGTTAACCTGCTTTTTTGAAGACCTTGGAATAAAGCAGGGATCACAAATGACATCAGGGACCAAGGAGGTAATGTGAGGGACTGAAGGCCATGAGGATGCAGCTGCATCTCATCCAGGCAGCTGATCTCTGTGTGAGGAAACACAGAGCCAATGTCGGCCACATTGATGTTCTCAAGTCAAGAACAGAACCCTGTGTCTCTACGAAATTAGGAAAGCAGAAAAAAAAATTACTAGTTAAGGATCCAACCACTGACTAACTTCGTTACTACCTGTTCTAATTAACTGAGTTACTAACCATAAGGTGAAACGCAAGTCAATGAAAGAGATATAACACAGCATAAGGACCCAGAATGTCCTGGGACTGAAGGCATCACCCTCATGTGAAGTGTTTCATGACCACCTGCAAGTACTTAAGTCACAGACTCAATCTGCATCTGTCAAATAGAGAATAACAATACCACCTCATGGGAGTCAGTGAAAATTAAATGAGATAATACACACAGATACTGAGGCAGAGCGCCAGCCTTCTAGTAAACCTCTCTTGTCACTATCATCATCATTTATCTGGGGACTGTTTCTTCAGGAACAAGCTGAATTGAGTCAATGGACTCAACAGTCCAATACAGCAGACAAGTGAACACATTCTCTGTAAGAAAAAAACAAACTCCAAATAAATGCATATATGTTTTGGTCTTTTAACACAAATGTATCAAATGGTTCTATAAAACAATTTATCTTCAATGTACTTACAAGTCAAAAATTACTGTTTTTATAAATACAATATTCACCTAATAAAGAGCACAATTAGTCCATTCTGAAGGAGATCAGCCCTGGGTGTTCTTTGGAAGGAATGATACTAAAGCTGAAACTCCAGTACTTTGGCCACCTCATGCAAAGAGTTGACTCATTGGAAAAGACTCTGATGCTGGGAGGGATTGGGGGCAGGAGGAGAAGGGGAAGACCGAGGATGAGATGGCTGGATGGCATCACTGACTCGATGGACATGAGTCTGAGTCAACTCCGGGAGTTTGTTATGGACAGGGAGGCCTGGTGTGCTACGATTCATGGGATCACAAAGAGTCAGACACGACTGAGCGACTGAATTGAACTGAACTGAACTGAATACACAGGAAGAGAAAATATAGGATGAGATTCCCCCAACATAGATTATCATTTAAAACTATAGTCTTTTATGTAGTACTCAGCATAATCTGCCTGATTTCTTAAAACTGTAACTGCTGTTGGCCCTATTAAAGTCCGTAAAGGCTATCATTTTTAGATTAATTTTTTGAAGTCATTTGTATGAGATTTTTTTCTTCAGTATCAGATTTTAGTAATTTAGGAAGCTTTTCTTTCCCCAACCACATTACAGATAACCATCGGTTTCAACAGAATTGTTTAATAAAATTGTTTCCACTTGTAAGAAGAGACATTGGTTAACATTGGAAGATCAATAGCCTATTAGGTTTTCTGCTTCAATCAGACTCTCCAACCTATCGCACGCTGTAGTGTAACCAGAAAAAGCACTAATACATTTCAAGGAACTTATAGTCAACATAGGAAAATGAGGTGAAAATTTAAAAGATAATTTACCTTTAAAGCTACTATAAATTTAAGCCTGTGCATAAAATAGATCATTGTAGTAGTAAGTTAATTGAACCAATTTAAAGTAACTTTAAAACATGGATTTATATATAAGGATTTATATAGTGCTTTTGCTATTTAGTTTCAAACACATTTGTAACTTACAGGCATGCTTCCTAAATAAATATAAATAAGGGTAATCAAAGAGATAAATCTTCTGTAAAGTTCAGAAGTCAAGGAAACAAGCCTCCAGACACTTGAATAACACAATACTCAAAGGCTAGAGGAGATGGGAGGAAAATAAAAACAGAGAAGTTAAGGGCTTTTCTGTATCTGTATACACAGCAACAGTGGCTATATTCTCCATGTGTCTCCCAAGAAAGTTCTCAAGTACAGAGCATCATCTTTTTCCTCAAAATGTTTAAGACTGAAGGCCAAAGTTCAAAAATTGCTCTGGAACTTTCCAACATCATTTTTGTCAAACCAGATAACTCATTGTATAAAAGGACCAATTTGTGAGAAGCCAGACGACAGATACCACTGGTGAAATTCTACTAAAGAAGCCTGCATTGTATTGTCACAGGGCTGACTCTGAAACTGAAGCCAACAAGTTCATACAAATACCTGAAATCCACCTCGGTTTACTTTTATTTCTCGACTCATGACACTGGAGTATCAAACCTCATTTTCCAAAAGATCAAGAAGTTGCCAAATTAAAAAAAAAAAGGAAAAGCACCCATAAGTTGACTAACGTTTCATACAACCCAAAGAATACGCCTTGCAAAACACAACCAAGTTCTTAGCCAACAGAAGAGAAAATGTTGAAACATGTATACTATCATGTAAAAAACGAATTGCCAGTCTATGTTCCATGCGGGATGCAGGATGCTTGGGGCTGATGCACAGGGATGATCCAGAGAGATGGTGGGAGGGGGATTCATGATTGGGAACTCATGTACACCCGTGGCGGATTCATGTCAATGTATGGCAACACCAATACAGTATTGTAAAGTAAAATAAAGTAAAAATTAAAATTAAAAAAATAAATTAAAAAAATTATACTGAAGCTTGGTAGACAAAAGATGTATTTGGAAATAAAATTCCAAAAACATCATAGGAAATAGTTTCATAAATATGTGATATAATGTATTAGAAGACCATGGTTAAAATAAAAACCTCAATTTATTGTTTGTTTTTTTAAAAAAGCGCGACCTTTCTCGGCGAGCAGCGCTAGGTGGCAGAAGAGAGTCGGCTAGATGGCAGCTGAGCCAGGCTGAGGCCTGTGCTGCTCTCCCGCTCACCTTCTCGGTCTCACAGAGTAGCTATTTAGACTGACCTGATTCCAACCCGCGGCCACCTCATCAACGGGAAACCGTAAGAGCTAAATACAACTCTTTGAAGCTTCCACTGCATCTTATCTGACTGGCGGAATTAGGCCCAAACAGAAGGGACCAGGCTGGACAGCCCTTTCCCGCAGTCTAGCATATCACCAGTCACCAGACAGCGCCACATAAGAGAAACATGCCCCAGACGGCGGCTGGGGACCCTTTCCCCCCTAAAAAAAAAAAAGAAAAAAAAGATGAATTACTTACAAATGCGGAATCTCCAGAGGAAGAGCTGAGAGGGTGCCCGCTCTCTGAGACGCCAACGCCTGAACCGGCTTCAGCTGATCCGGCTTTAAGAAGCTTGCGTGGGCGACGCACGCAGGCGCGGTGCCTGCTGGGATGCCGCTAGTGGGCCTCGTGTTGGCGATCGCAGGCCTGGAAGATGTTTTTCTAGGCGTCAAGCTTCAGTAGTCACCTAAGCCACCTAAGCCTCATTTTATTTGAAAAACGTGAGGCTAATAACAGTACTTATTTAAAGGGTTGTTGTGAGGAGTGAAACAGGTGATCCACGCGAAGTGCTTTGTTTGGTGCTTTGTCAGTTCCATACTCAATAAATGTGAGCTGTGGCTCTGCCCACCATCAGATGCGACAGGAAATGGGAGGGGGTTGATAAAGAACAATCATCTTTATCACCGTTATTGTTATTAACATTCTCTTCATGTCCTCTTTGCTCCATCTAAATCAGCTGCATTGCGGCTTTTGCTGGCGCGCCCTGTGATGTCTCCTGTCTCTTTAGAATTCACAGCTCTTGCTATAGAATCACATACAGTTGATTCTTTTTTTTTTTTTACTTTATTTTACTCTACAATACTGTATTGGTTTTGCCATACATTGACATGAATCCACCACGGGTGTACATGCGTTCCCAAACATGAACCCCCCCTCCCACCTCCCTCCCCATAACATCTCTCGGTCATCCCCGTGCACCAGCCCCAAGCATGCTGTATCCTGCGTCGGACATAGACTGGCGATTCGATTCTTACATGACAGTATACATGTTACAATGCCATTCTCCCAAATCATCCCACCCTCTCCCTCTCCCTCTGAGTCCAAAAGTCCGTTATACACAACTGTGTCTTTTTTGCTGTCTTGCATACAGGGTCGTCATTGCCATCTTTCTAAATTCCATATATATGTGTTAGTATACTGTATTGGTGTTTTTCTTTCTGGCTTACTTCACTCTGTATAATCGGCTCCAGTTTCATCCATCTCATCAGAAGTGATTCAAATGTATTCTTTTTAACGGCTGAGTAATACTCCATTGTGTATATGTACCACAGCTTTCTTATCCATTCATCTGCTGATGGACATCTAGGTTGTTTCCATGTCCTGGCTACTATAAACAGTGCTGCGATGAACATTGGGGTACATGTGTCTCTTTCAATTCTGGTTTCCTCGGTGTGTATGCCCAGCAGTCACATTCTTAAGTCTGTGTGCGTGCCTGCGTGCTAAGTCGCTTCAGTATTGTCCAGCTCTTTGTGACCCCCATGGACTGTAGCCCGCCAGGCTCCTCTGTGCGTGGGAATCTCCAGGCAAGAATACTGGAGTGGCTTGCCGTGTCCTCCTCCAGGGAATCTTAATGACCCAGGAATCCAACCCAAGTCTTTTATGTCTCCTGAATTGGCAGGTGGGTTCTTTACCACTAGCGTCTCCTGGGAAGCCCCTTCTGAAGTCTACCTCTGCCATTTACCAGCTATGTAACTGGACAACTGGTTTCATTTTTCTGAGCCTCAGTTTCTCCACGTGAAGAACAAGGATAGCAATAGGACTTCTCTTCATAGGTTACTTATGATAATGGGATGCTGTAGCGTCTCATGCAGAGTAAGAATTCACCAGACATCCTTGTTAATAATTAGTATTTACTTTGTTTGGCATATGCTCTCCATCTAAAACCTACTTTTTCTTTAAGGCTCATCCATCCTGTCATGTAAAATATATCCTTATGTCTCTTTCATACTCTTGGGGATTAATAAGTGAATTGGACTTAGCTTCTGAGCTTCAGGTATCAAGGAGTTCCTAGCATGGGAGCAGGAACAAGTCAGGTGTACATTGCTCTTAGTGAAATGTAGTGTTAAGTGACCAATGAAGCATTTATTTTAGAGATGGTGTTAATTTCACCCGGGAAGAATCTGAGAAGGGAGACAATGTGTACCATTGTGATTAGAAGAATAGAGTTTTGTGTTGCATCTGAAGCTAAAGTTCAGCTTTGCCACTTGTTAGCTGATCACTTGGGATGAATCACAATACTGTCTCTGAATCTCACTTTGTGTTCCTGTACAACAGAGATAATTGTAGAAGCCATGTGATTGGGGGTGAAAATTAATATACAGATCCACTTAAAGTGCTACAGAAATGTTAATAAAGGTTAGTTATTATTAGTAATGGTATTAACATAGGTAATATCATCATCAACACTTTGTGATGGGGATACTGAATATGGTTCTTGAATTATGAGGTGGATTCAGTATAAGTTTGGAGAAAGGGGATAAGGAAAACTCAGAAGTGAAAAAGCAGAGAACATCTGAAGGAATCTGAGAGTGGCTCACTTTGGCCTCATCAAACATTAAAGTGTGTAGTTTGGGAGACCACCCGTCCTGGTTTGTCTGGAATGGTCTGTTCTCCAGGGAAGCAGGACTTTAAATACTAAAACTGAGTAAGTCCTAGGAAAATCAGGATGAGTTGATTAACCTAGACTTAGAGGACTGTGGCCCAGGAAACTAGGGTCTTAAAGGCCATGCCACAGGGGTTAGGCTGTATTTGTACACAATAAGGAGCTCTTGAAGTTCTTGAGTGGGGGAAAACTGTTCAGACATGTGTTTCAGGTAGGCTACAAAATGAAAGCTTTCTCTATTCCTTACCAAATCAGTATGCTTCTCATGGCTCCCCCATGGTCTTCCGTTTGTCTGCTCTCTACCACTAACATGTCATCTGTATTAAAGATGTGTATGTGTGTCCTCATGTTACAATAGAATCTCCCTGATACAAAGTTTGGATCTTCATATTCTCTTCAGTATGTACTGAACTGATTAAAACCTATGATTCTATGGGCTTCTCAGTGGCCCGGATGATAAAGAATCTGTCTGCAATGCAGGAGACCTGGCTTCAGTCCCTGGGTCAGGAAGATCCCCTAGAGAAAGGAACGGCTATCCACTCTAGTATTCTGGCCTGAAGAATTCCATGGATAGAGCCTGGCGGGTTACAGTACGTGGGGTCACAAAGAGTCAGACACAACTGAGCAACTAGCACTTATAATTCTATACAGTATATTAGTTGACATTTACTATTCATCTCAGTTTGAAAATGAACATCAGTTTTCTGTGTGCCTAGTAATGTTTCTTCTGGTGACACATAAAGTCAATTTATTAAGATACTGATTGGCAAATCTACATATAAAATCAGTTCAGTCGCTCAGTCATGTCCGACTCTTTGAGACCCCATGAACTGCAGCGCGCCAGGCCTCCCTGTCCATCACCAACTCCTGGAGTCCACCTGAACCCATGTCCATAGAGTCGATGATGCCATCCAACCATCTCATCCTCTGTCGTCCCCTTCTCCTCCTGCCCTTAATCTTTGCCAGCATCAGGGTCTTTTCCAATGAGTCAACTCTTCACATCAGGTAGCCAAAGTATTGGAGTTTCAGCCTCAACATCAGTCCTTCCAATGAACACCCAGGACTGATCTCCTTTAGGATGGACTGGTTGGATTTCCTTGCAGTCCAAGGGACTCTCAAGAGTCTTCTCCAACACCACAGTTCAAAAGCATCAATTCTTCAGCGCTCAGCTTTCTTTATAGTCCAACTCTCACATCCATACATCAACCACTGGAAAAACCATAGCCTTGACTAGATGGACCTTTGCTGACAAAGTAATGTCTCTGCTTTTTAATATGCTGTCTAGGCTGGTCATAACTTTCCTTACAAGGAGTAAGAGTCTTTTAATTTCATTGCTGCAATCACCATCTGCAGTGATTTTGGAGCCCAGAAAAATAAAGTCAGCCACTGTTTCCACTGTTTCCCCATCTATTTCCCATGGAGTGATGGGCCCGGATGTCATGATCTTAGTTTTCTGAATGTTGAGCTTTAAGCCAACTTTTTCACTCTCCTTTTTCACTTTCATCAAGAGGCTCTTTAGTTCTTCTTCACTTTCTGCCATAAGGGTGGTGTCATCTGCATATCTGAGGTTATTGATATTTCTCCCAGCAATCTTGATTCCAGCTTGTGCTTCTTCCAGTCCAGCATTTCTCATGATGTACTCTGCATAGAAGTTAAATAAGCCAGGTGACAATATACAGCCTTGACGTATTCCTTTTCCTATTTGGAACAAGTCTGTTGTTCCATGTCCAGTTTTAACTGTTGCTTCCTGACCTGCATACAGGTTTCTCAAGAGGCAGGTCAGGTGATAACCCTCTGTAAAATGTAAAAGAGTTTTCTTCCCTTTTCTGGTAAAATTTTGAAATAAAGAAGTTTTTCTTATTTATTAATTTATTCAGTCATTCAACCAGCAAATGTACTTTAGTGGTACTACGTGCTGGGTGCTAGCCTGTGGCCTCAGATACAAATAAGGAATCAGGGTTCCTCACTTTATTAGGTGGCTGGTTAAATCCTTGTAAGGCAGATCCACAGAGTATTCTCTGCAAAGTTCAAGTGAGCGTAAGGTCATTTTCAAATGCTTAACTACCCTCATGCAAAGGCCTCTTTTAGGCACCATAAAATCAACAATCAAGTATAAAAGCATTAACTTATTTCTATGCATAAGGAACTGTGGAGGAAACCAAGATATAGTAGTCAGTGAGATACTATAGTATGTCAGCTTTAGAACACAGGTTCTAGAGTCAGAAAGGCATGGATTCAAATCCCAACTTTGCGTCTCACTTACTTACCTTTGACAAGATATTAACCACTCTAATCCTCAGTTTCTTTTCATTCAAAATGGGAACACAATAGTATCTGCTTCAGAAGGCTGTTATAATACTAAAACGAGATTACGCATGGAAGGCACTTAGTGGCCCTGAATATGTTATATACAAGGAATACATTCCTGAAGCCCTCAGGTAATCTAAGACTGACCCAGACAGAGGATGGAGGGCACTTTTATCTACTGGCTACAAAGGGACTTCCTGGTAGTCAGTTCATTCATTCATTCACACAAGAATATAATTGCTTGGCTGACCAAACCTTGAAATTATGAGATTCTTGGGCTTCCCTCATAGCTCAGTTGGTAAAGAATCTGCCTGCAATGCAGGAGACCCAGTTCAATTCCTGGGTCAGGAAGATCCTCTGGAGAAGGGAAAGGCTACCCACTCCAGTATTCTGGGGTTCCCTGGTGACTCAGCTGTTAAAGAATCAACCTGCAATGTGGGAGACCTAGGTTCAATCCCTGGGTTGGGAAGAACCCAGGAGAAGGGAAAGGATACCCACTCCAGTATTCTGGTCTGGAGAATACCATGGACTATATAGTCCATGGGGGTCGCAGAATTGGACATGACTGAGTGACTTTCACTTGGCACATTTTGGGTTGGGTTGCGTTCCTGGGAGGCAGACTCTGTGTGGAGGTGAGCATTTGGGAGATTTGTTAAGGAATACTGTCGGGATCAATACCTACAGAAGGGAAGGATACAATTGTAAGAGGGCCCCAGTCAACCCTCCAGGATGCTCTGAGGCTGAGATGGCTCTTCTAAGGCATCCAGTATTAGGACTTTCATCCCCTTGTTGTAACCAGTTCTTGGAGGGAAGGGGTTATGGTTTTGCACAGGGCAGCTCTTTTCAGATGAGGCTATCTCCTGAGAGACACTGACCTGAGGCCAGTGAGCTTATTTCTCTTCCAGCAAGCAGCTGAATTAGGTCCTCAAGTGGGGATGTTGGCAATGTAGCATCCCATCCACTGCACGAGTGACTGTCATAATTTCAACTGTTGTATAGCAAGTGAAATGCTATACTTTTAAGTGATATAATTTTGAAATTATATACATGGCTACCTTAATGTGTATGTTCCCTGTTACTACTACTTTGCTACCTTTAGCCACTTCTTAATTTCTCATCTGTTTGCACTGTCTATCTTGTAGCATTTTGGTGAAGATTAAAAATCATATGATGTATGTAAGGTACTTTGCAAAGTTCCTGGCATGCAGCAAATGTCTGGTTTGTGTTAGCTATTTTTTTTTTTTTTTATTAAGAGAAGGTCTTGGAATATAGAAGGACTCAGTAATAAATGGAGAAAAGGAAACTATGTTAAAATTCTAAAACTTACATACTGACTTTAAGCACTGAGCCTGTCACTGGCAAAGTTTACATTATGGTATTTGACTAGTGGGTGTCTTGGGCTAGTCTTAAGTCAACATTAAATAAAGGTTTGGGTTTTGGCACCTAGTAGGAAGTCCTGGCCAGACTGTGAACATTCTTCTCTCTCTCTTTAAAAAAAAAAATTTTTTTTTTTCACTCTCTCCTATGAGAAGGGAATGTGGAATGTTAGAATGATACTATTGTCCATTTGGGGAATGAACATGAAAATAATGATAACAGGAAAGGGATAGAACTAAGACCCACGTACTAAAGGATCTAAATTCAAGTTACAGGGTATTTATCGCTCAACTAGGTCTTCATACCATTTTTTCATGTTAATCATCTCACTTGAATCCTTAGAACATGTATTCCCTTAGCCAGTGACCAAAATTCTGTAACTGCTTTTTAATTTACTGAACTAATCAGCACTAATGAACAGAATGATAATCTTCCTTTTCACTGTCTTATGAAAGTGAAAGTTGCTCAGTCGCGTCCGACTCTTTGCGACCCATGAACTATATAGCCCATGGAATTCTCCAGGCCAGAATACTGGAGTGGGTAGCCTTCCCTTCTCCAGGAGATCTTCCCAACCCAGGGATCGAACCCAGGTCTCCCACATTGCAGGTGGATTCTTTACCATCTGAGCCACAAGAGAAGCCCAAGAATACTGGAGTGGGTAATCTATCCCTTCTCCAGCAAATCTTCCCAACCCAGGAATTGAACTGGGGTCTCCCACATTGCAGGTGGATTCTTCACCAACTGAGCTATCAGGGAAGTCTTAGGGGCATGGTTATGTTTTTAAAGTATATTTCATGTTCCTATTGGTAAAGGAAGCTTCAAAACAAAGCCTTCCTACTGTTGTCCTGCTCCTACCCCACCCCTAAAATGGGGTTCAAATGCTTATTTGGGGATCAGGAACCATGTCCTATTCTGATTGTGTTTCATTTTATTGTGTTTGTTTTATTGATCCACCTAGAGCAGTGCTTGGAATGCAATGGGTGCTCAATGAAAATCTATTGCATGAGTGAATTGAAGAGCTGGAAACGACATTGGAGTCCTTATTTTAGAGTCCTGTTCAGGGAGATGGAAGCATATGCAGGAGGGTGCTGAGCTGTCTGAGTCACAGCAAGAACCTAGGTCTCTGAAGTTTCCACTGCAACACATTTCTGCACTTTGTGTTCTGGGAACTCAAGGAAATCTGCTCATAGCATTTCTGTACAGTCATGCCCACCCCAGGAACTCCTTTTCTAGGAGCTATTTTCTTCTCTAAAGCTAGATGTTGAATAGAGCATGTTTTCCTCACTGCAGGCCCATAAGATAATTTTATTAATATCATGTCCCACTTACCTTCATGCTTTTTTTCTTTCATATCTTTGGGAAACTTTCTTTTATTTTTAGGGTATATCAGATGCCTTCTTTAATGATTCCTTGTAGTTCTGAGGGTCTTCTTAATTACCTACTTAATTCCACATATTTGGAACAGATCTAGTTCTACACTAGATGGAGAAATCAGGACAAGAGCAAGTTTGAGACATGTAAGCCTTTAGATAAATTATTATTAAAATCTGTATACTCATCTTCAATAGACAAAAGTATTTCCTGAAAATCTTCTATGGTTTTGCCTCACTAACATAGGAATGATAATAGCATTCTGGTGAATATATTCACAGTATTTTTCTCTTTGACATATTGTCTCGTATGTTATAATCAGAGTGTACCACACTGACATCTACAGATTCTATTTGTCTACTCAACATTATATGATAAGCATTTCCATTTTTAAGATATCCTTTATATAATGTTCATTGGCTGTACAATGTTCCATTACAGGCATACATCACAACTGACTTTACACTTTTTCTAAAGGTGGGCATGAATGCTTTTTTTCCCAGTAATTTGGTATTATCAACCAAGTAGGACTGACTATTTGGGGTCACATAGCCTTTTCCATGTTTTGGGTAGCTTCCTTGGGACACATAACCAAAGTAGAATTACTGAGTCAAACAGACAAGACATTTTTATGGCTCTTCAATCACATATTATCAAATTCTTGGTTGGGGGATAGAATTCTTTGTTAAATAAATTGGAAGAAAGAGCAGCTATGGTGATTTTCCTGCAATCACTATTGCCAGGCAACCAACTGAGTTCAATGGTGTGAACAGAGAGAGTTGTTTTAAGGAAGTGTCCACCTTTCAGCCCAACCTCTAGAGACTTATTAGAATTCTAATGGATCAGAAAATGATTTCTGAGAGATCTGCACTAGAAACTCTAGCTAGACTTCACTGCTGACTTTTCTTAATCCTGTTTTGGTCTGTTACAGTTATCTAATAAGCAGAAAAAAGAAAGCTTTTTGGATAAACACATTTTTATGTCCTTCCTTCTAAAGATAGGTTCTGAAGTTGAGACTTAAAAGAGACAGAATATTATGACTCTGAACATTTCTGTAACATTAAGTCACACTGTCAGAGGCCACTATGATTTAGATTTAGATTTAGATTATGATTTAGACCCTGATCAAATAGGGTCCTCAGGGCCTGGGTTTACCATTTGAAGCTCATAGAAGTGAGATGGAGAGATTCCTCTAGAGGTGGGACCCTTAGGAAAACATCTGAGTAAGTCAGGCAAACATATCTGGATGTTTAAATCAGGACAAAGAGACTGCCATCTATTCTTCAACCACACATCTAACTTTTGGGTAAAAAAAAACCCACTTCCTTTCCTGCATGTTTATTTCTCAAAGCAAAGAAGACTCTGTGATGTCTCAGAGACACAGTGCATGATGATGGCAGTGAACTCAGCCCTGGGGGTGGGAGGGAGACTCAAGAAGGAAGAGATACGTGTATACATAACAGCTGATTCATGTTGTTGTACGGCAGAAACTAACACAATGCTGTTAAGCAATTATACTCCAATGAAAAAAAATACAGTAGATAAAAATGTACGCTGACCCCCCAGATTAAAAAGAAATGAAAAGAACCAGTAACACCTCCTATCATGCGCACATGCTTTCCAGTTTTATGAGTGATTTCACACACACTACCCTCACAAGAGCCTTGAGAGCTTAATACCTTTTGAATCATGATTTTACAGATAAAACCGTGATGGCTCAGGTGCATCTCTGATTTTCCTTCAGTCACCAGGCCACCAAGAGACTGAGTGAAGACTACAATTCCTGTCTCTGATCCCAAATCCTGTAAGTTTATTACTCCCTTCATCATAAAGAACAAATCACAGAAACATATTAGGTGACTAACAAAAGTCCTGTGGTCATTTAAAAGAAAACCTCCGAATATGAGAATTACAACTGACAGACAATAGAAATAAATAATAACAATAAAATTGGGTCAGAACTATTATGGAGCCCATGCCAGCAGAGAAAACGGGGAAACAGAATATCCACCTTCCAATTACAGATGAGCTACTTATTGAGGCCAAGGAAGGCACTGTACCCAGAAGAGCTTGAGATCGTGCCCTGAAACACACCTTTTCCATTCAAATAGCTTTCCCCGCAGCCAATTTCTCATCATTCAGAAGACAGATTATACACCTCACAGTCAGGTCTTCATAAGTGCATACATTTTGTGCTGCCTTTAAATCATCAGTGTGTCATTTGGAATGTTCTTAGGATTTTAAGAGATCTCTGTAGATTATCTGAGCCAGCTCCTATTCTGAGAAATGTGGAATATTATGAGTTGGAAGAAAGTGAGGTCTTCAAAGTTGTGCCTTGTTCAAAGAAAGAGGAAAAAGAATGGGTCTCCTACAGGTAAGATGCTTTTTGAACCATGACTGAGAGAGAACCAACCTTGCTGTCCTTCAATAGTTCTTTCAGCTAATAGGATAGAAATGCCACCCTACTGGAAAGGTTGAAGCTCTCACCTCTTCAACACTTCCATGAAAAGAGAAATGAATTATCTGGCTGGTGAGAAAATGAACAGTCTGATGTCTGTGGTCTGTGTTTCCTTACTAGAAGACCTGGATGCGTTAGATGCTGTTCTGTTCCTGCGGCTGCACTCTCTCCATCTCCCAAGATTCCTCTTATGCTGAGAAAGCATTCAGAATTCCCCTTTGGCTATCTGTCCACGTTAGGGTCTCCAACTGGGCTTGTACTCTGGTGCCTGTGTACTTTCTATGCCAAATTCTCAGTTGGTTTAGGATACATCGCGTTGTCGGGCGGGGGTGGCGGGGGAGGTGAAGGCATGTTTCGTGCATTTACTGGCTTACTTAGGAAACTCAACAATTTCTAAGTCTTGACATCATTTACAGTTTGAACTTATTTAATTACTGCAAACATATAAACATATAATAGAAGTTCCTTTAAATCTCTACTTAGCAACTTGCCAGATCAACTAATGCTCTCCAATCCAGTTTCTCTATCTCAGGACTTTTGACATATGGGGCTGTATAATTCTTTGTGGTGGGAGGCTGTCCTAAGCATGGACAGCTTTATTTAAAAACTGGATTCACCTCTTGGTGGATGTCAAGCCACCGAAAGACATAACCAAGACAAAGAATGGGAAGAGGAGGATTTATTCCTTACAGTAATAAAGAAGGACACCAGGGATTCTTCCCAAGCAGGGTCTCTTCAAACAGCACAACTGAGGAAGGTTTAAGTTAAGGGTACATGCATGATCATGGAAGAGTTTGAGGAGAGCAGTCAGCATAGAATTAGGGCAAAGGTCAACAGAGTCCAATTTCAGTGGACTAAGTCAGGAGAGTTAGAAAAGGTCAACACCATCACCCCTTAGGTTCCAACTGATCTAGTGGTTCAGCACCTGAGTTGGGGGTGGTTTAAATTCTGCAAAGCAGTTCAAGAAAGTGCTTCAGGTTAATCTTTATGATTGGGGGAAAAAAAACCTGGGGATCTTGTTATCTCATTTATTATCCTTGCTACAGTTACTTCACTTGCCTTTGACTCTTAAGATCATTACTACAAGACCTATTCAACGGCAACTGTCATGGGCAGGCTTGGATCACAAATGGCTTAAGCCTAAAATGGCTTCTCTTATGTCAGAAACCTCTATCTGGTTCTTTCCCTAGGGGGATTCCCTACTGTGCTTATAGTGGGAATATTTAGCAGCTTCCCTGGTCTTCACTTACTAGAAGCCTGTAGCACTTCCTAGTAATTACAGTAAACCTAGAAGAATTACGTTGCTCTAAATTAAAGTTTTTCAGATAATTAAAATTTTATATAAAATTATATATATTAAATATTAAGTGTAATATTTAAGATACAACATTTAACTGTATAAATATATTAATTTAATTTTTAAAACATTTAAAAATATCTCCTGCTGCTGCTAAGTCGCTTCAGTCATGTTCGACTCTGTGCGACCCCATAGACGGCAGCCCACCAGGCTCCCCTGTCCCTGGGATTCTCCAGGCAAGAACACTGGTGTAGGTTGCCATTTCCTTCTCCAATGCATGAAAGTGAAAAGTCAAAGTGAAGTCACTCAGCCGTGTCTGACTCTTAGCGACCCCATGGACTGCAGCCTACCAAGCTCCTCCGTCCATGGGATTTTCCAGGTAAGAGTACTGGAGTGGGTTGCCATGAAGACAGTATGGCGATTCCTTAAAAAACTAGGAATAAAACCACCATGTAACCCCAAAATCCCATTGCTAGGCATGTACCCTGAGGAAACCAAAATTGAAAGAGACACATGTATCCCACTGTTCATCACAGCACTATTTACAATAGCTAGAACAATGAAGCAAACTAGATGTCCTTCGACAGGTGAATGGATAAAGAAATTGTGGTATATGTACACAATGGAATATTACTCAACCATAAAAAGGAATGTATTTGAGTTAGTTCTGAGGTGGATGAACCTAGAACCTATTATACAGAGTGAAATGAGTCAGAAAGAGAAAGATAAATACCATATTCTAACACATATATATATACGGAATCTAGAAAAACAGTACTGAAGAATTTACTTACAGGACAACAATGGAGAAACAGACATAGAGAATAGACTTACGGACATGAGGAGAGGGGAGGAGAGGGTGAGATGTATGGAAAGAGTAACATGGAAACATATATTACCATATGTAAAATACATAGCCAACCGGAAATTGCTGTATGGCTCAGGAAACTCAAACAGGGCCTCTGTATCAACCTAGAAGGGTGAGATGGGGAGGGAGATGGGAGGGAGTTTCAAAAGGGAGGGGATATATGTGTACCTATGGCTGATTCATGTTTAGGTTTGACAGAAAACAGCAATATTCTGTAAAGCAGTTATCCTTCAATAAAAAATTAATTAATTAAAAACATATATTAACATAGCCACACAGGTTTCTTTTTAATTGATATTTACATGATCTAACTTTTTCCTCCTTTTTCTTTCAAACATACTGCATCCTTAAATTTAAGTTGGCACACATTTTTAATATAAGTAGGAGATATTTTGGGAGAAGGCAATGGCACCCCACTCCAGTACTCTTGCCTGGAAAATCCCATGGACAGAGGAGCCTGGTAGGCTGCAGTCCATGGGGTCGCTAAGAGTCGGACACGACTGAGTGACTTCACTTTCACTTTTCACTTTCATGCATTGGAGAAGGAAATGGCAACCCACTCCAGTGTTCTTGCCTGGAGAATCCCAGGGACGGGGGAGCCTGGTGGGCTGCCACCTATGGGGTCGCACAGAGTCGAATACGACTGAAGTGACGTAGCAGCAGTAGCAGTAGCAATAATGAGAGATGTTGAGCATCTTTTCATGTGTTTGTTAGTCGTATGTATTTCTTCTTTGGAGAAATGTCTGTTTAGGTCTTTTTCCCACTTTTTGATTGGGTTGTTTGTTTTTCTGTTATTTAGTTGTATGAGCTGCTTTTATATTTTGGAAATTAATCCTTTGTCAGTTGTTTCATTTGCTATTATTTTCTCGTGTTCTGAGGGTTGTCTTTTCACCTTGCTTATAGTTTCCTTTGCTTTGCAAGACCTTTTAAATTTAATCAGGTCCCACTTGTTTACTTTTCTTTTTATTTTCATTACTCTAGGAGGTGGGTCATAGAGGATCTTGCTTTGATTTATGTCATTGAGTGTTCTGCCTATGTTTTCCTCTAAGAATTTTATACTTTCTAGTCTTACATTTAGGTCTTTAATCCATTTTGAGTTTATCTTTGTGTATGGTGTTAGGAAGCATTCTAATTTCATTCTTTTACATGTAGCTGTCAAGTTTTCCCAGCACCATTTATTGAAGAGGCTGTCTTGCCTCCTTTGTAAAAAATAAGGTATCCATAGGTACATAGGTTTATTTCTGGGCTTTCTGTCTTGTTCCGTTCGTCTATATTTCTGTTTTTGTGCCAGTACCATACTGTCTTGATGACTGTAGCTTTGTAGTATAATCTGAAGTCAGGAAGGTTGATTCCTCCAGCCCCATTCTTCTTTCTCAAGACTGCTTTGGCTATTCAGGGTCTTTTGTGTCTCTGTATGAATTGTGAAATTTTTTGTTCTCAGTTCAGTTCAGTCGCTCAGTCGTGTCCAACTCTTCGCGACCCCATGAATCACAGCACACCAGGCCTCCCTGTCCATCACCAACTCCCGGAGTTCACCCAGACTCATGTCCATCGAGTCAGTGATGTCATCCAGCCATCTTATCCTCTGTCGTCCCCTTCTCCTCCTGCCCCCAATCCCTCCCAGCATCAGAGTCTTTTCCAATGACACAACTCTTCGCATGAGGTGGCCAAAGTACTGGAGTTTCAGCTTTAGCATCATTCCTTCCAAAGAAATCCCAGGGATGATCTCCTTCAGAATGGACTGATTGGATCTCCTTGCAGTTCAACGGACTCTCAAGAGTCTTCTCCAACACCACAGTTCAAAAGCATCAATTCTTCAGCACTCAGCCTTCTTCACAGTCCAACTCTCACATCCATACATGACCACAGGAAAAACCATAGCCTTGACTAGATGGACCTTAGTCGGTAAAGTAATGTCTCTGCTTTTGAATATGCTATCTAGGTTGGTCATAACTTTTCTTCCAAGGAGTAAGAGTCTTTTAATTTCATGGCTGCAGTCACCATCTGCAGTGATTTTGGAGCCCCCCAAAATAAAGTCTGACACAGTTTCCACTGTTTCCCCATCTATTTCCCATGAAGTGATGGGACCAGATGCCATGATCTTCATTTTCTGAATGTTGAGCTTTAAGCCAGCTTTTTCACTCTCCTCTTTCACTTTCATCAAGAGCCTAGTTCTGGGGAAAATGCCACTGGTAATTTGATAGGGACTGTATTAAATCTGTTGATTGCATTTTGTTGTATAGTCATTTTTACAATATTGATTCTTCCTTCCCAGAAACATGGAATATTTCTCCATCTGTTTATGTCATCTTTGATTTCTTCCATTAGTGTCTTATAATTTTCTGTGTACAGTTCTTTTGTATCTTTAGTTAAATTTATTCCTAGATATTTAATTCTTTTTGTTGCATTGGTGAATGGGATTGATTCCTTAACTGCTCTTTCTGATTTTTTCTTTGTTAGCATATAGAAATACAAGTGGTGTCTGGGTATTGATTTTGTATCCTGCAACTTTGCTAAATTCACTGCTTAGCTCTAGTAATTTTCTGATACTATCTTTAGGATTTTCTATCTTTAGGATTTTCTATGTACAGTATCATGTCATCTGCAAACAGTGAGAGCTTTACTTCTTCTTTTCTGATCTGGATTCCTTTTATTTCTTTTTCTTCTTTGATTCCTGTAGCTAGGATTTCCAGAACTATGTTGAATAATAGTGGTGAAAGTGGACACCCTTGTCTTATTCCTGATCTTAGGGGGAGTGCTTTCTGTTTTTCACCATTGAGAATAATGCTTGCTGTTGGCTTATCATATATGGTCTTTACTATGTAGAGGTAGGTTCCTTCTATGCCTGTTTTTTGAAGAGTTTTAATTATAAATAGGTGCTGAATTTTGTCAAAGGCTTTTTATGAATCTATTGAGATGATCATATGGTTTTTATCTTTCAATTTGTTAATATGGTATATCACATTGATTGATTTTCATATATTGAAGAATCCTTGAATCCCTGGAATAAACCCAACTTGATCACGGTGTATGAACTTTCTGATGTGCTGCTGAATTCTGGTTGCTAAAGTTTTGTTGAGGAATTTTGCATCTATGTTCATCAGTGATATTGGCCTGTAGTTTTCTTTTTTGTGTGTTGTCTTTCTGGTCCATCAGGGTGGTGGTGGCCTTGTAGAATGAGTTTGGAAGTGTTCCTTCTTCTGCAACTTTTAAAAAGAGTTTTAGAAGGATAGGCATTAGCTCTTCTCTTAATGTTTGATAGAATTTGCCTGTGAAGCCATCTGGTCCTGGGCTTTTGTTTTTTGGCAGATTTTTGATCACAGTTTAAATTTCAGTGCTTGTAATGAGGTTGCTCATAATTTCTATTTCTTCCTGGTTCAGTCTTGGAAGACTGAACTTTTCTTATAATCTGTCCATTTTTTCCAGGTTATTTATTTTATTGCCATATGTTCATAATAATCTCATAAACCTTTGTATTTCTGCACTGTGTGTTGTAATCTCTCCCTTTTCATTTCTAAGTTTGTTGATTTAATTCTTCTCTCTTTTTTTTCTTGATGAGTCTGGCTAAAGGTTTGTCAATTTTGATTATCTTCTCAAAGAACCAGCTTTTAGTTTTATTAATCTTTTCTATTGCATCTTTCATTTCTTTTTCATTTCTGCTCAGATCTTTATGATTTCTTTCCTTCTACTAATTTTGGAGTTTCTTCTTATTTTCCAGTTGCTTTAGGTGTAAAGTTAGGTTGTCTGTTCAATGGTTTTCTTGTTTCTTGAGTTAGGATTGTATTGCTATAAACTTCCCTCTTAGAGCTGCTTTTGCTGCATCTCATAGGTTTTGAGCTGTTGTGTTTTCATTGTCATTTGTTTCTAGAAATTTTTTGATTTCCCTTTTGATTTTCAGTAACCTGTTGGCTACTTAGAAATGTGTTGTTTAATCTCCATGTGTTTGTGCTTCTTACATTTTTTTTCTTGTAACTGATATCTCGCCTCATAGCATTGTGGTCAGATAAGATGCTTGATACAATTTCAATTTTCTTAAATTTACTGAGGTTTGATTTGTGACCCAAGATGTGGTCTATACTGGAGAATGTTCCACGTGCACTTGAGAAGACGGTGTATTCTTCTGCATTTGGATAGAATGTAAGATATCAATGAGATCCATCTCATCTAATGTATAATTTAAGACTTGTGTTTCCTTATTAATTTTCTGTTTTGATGATCTGTCCATTGGTGTGAGTGAGGTGTTAAAGTCTCCTACTATTATCGCGTTACTGTCAATTTCTCCTTTTATAGCTGTTAGTGTTTGTCTTATGTATTGAGGTGCTCCTATGTTGGGTGCATAGATATTTACAATTGTTATGCCTTCCTCTTGGATTGATCCCTTAATCATTATGTAGCATCCTTCCTATCTCTCGCAATATTCTTTATTTTAAGGTCTATTTTGTCTGATATGAGGATTGCTACTCCTGCTTTCTTTTGCATCCCATTTGCATGCAATACATTTTTCCATCCTCTCACTTTCAGTCTGTATGTGTCTTGAGGTCTGAAGTGGGTTTCCTGTAGACAGCATATATATGGGTCTTGTTTTTGTATCCATTCAGCCAGTCTTCTGGTTGGAGCATTTAATCAATTTACTTTTAAAGTACATATATATATATATATATATATATATATATATATATATATATATATATATGCCTATTGCCATTTTCTAGTTGTTTGGGGTTAATTTTGTAGATCTTTTTTCTTCTCTAGTATTTCTTGACTATATAAGTCTGTTTACCATTTGTTGTAAAACTGGTTTGGTGGTACTGAATTCTTCTAACTTTTGCTTGTCTGAAAAGCTTTTTATTTCTCCATCAGTTTTAAATGAAATCCTTGCTGGGTACAGTAATCTTGGTTGTAGATTTTTCCCTTTCAGTAGTTTAAATATATCCTGCCATTCCCTTCTGGCCTGCAGAGTTTCTGCTGAAAGAGCAGCTGTTAAGTGTATGGGGTTTCCCTTGTATGTTACTTGTTGCTTCTCCCTTGCTGCTTTTAATAGTCTTTCTTTGTGTTTAGCCTTTGTTAGTTTGATTAGTATGTGTCTTGGCATGTTTCTCCTTGGGTTTATCTCCTTGGGATTTTTTGTGCCTCTGGGACTTGATTGGCTAGTTCCTTTTCTATGTTGGGGAAATTTTCAATTATAATCTCTTCAAGAATTTTCTCATACCCTTTCTTTTTCTCTTCTTCTTCCAGGACCCTTGTAATTCGAATGTTGGTGCATTTGATATGGTCCTAGATATGGGACCCATTTGATATGGTCTCTGAGACTGTCCTCAGCTCTTTTCATTCTTTTTACTTTATTCTGCTCTTCAGGAGTTATTTCCACCATTTTATCTTTCATCTCCCTGATTCGATCTTCTGCTTCAGATATTCTGTTATTGATTCCTTCTAGAGTATTTTTTAATTTCAATAACTGTGTTGTTTGTCTCTATATGCTTATTCTTTAATTCTTCCAGGACTTTGTTAATTGATTCTTGCATTTTCTCCATTTTGTTTTCAAGGTTTTTGATCATCTCTACTATCAGAATTCTGAATTATTTTTCAGGTAATTTTCCTATTTCCTCTTCATTTATTTGGACTTCTGTGTTTCTAGTTTGTTCCTTCATTTGTGCAGCATTTCTCTGCCCTTTTTTTTTTTAAGTTATCGTGTTTGAGGTCTCCTTTTCCCAAGCTTCAAGGAAAGATGAATTCTTTCCTTGAAGAAGGTTGAATACCTTCTTCCTTTTGGTTTCTGCCCTCCTAATTTTGGTCCAGTGGTTTGTGTGAGCTTCATATAGGTTGAGATTTGTGCTGAGTTTTTGTTTGTTTATTTTTCTTCTGATGGGCAAGGCTGAGTGAGGTGGTACTCCTGTCTGCTGATGATTGGTTTGAATTTTTGTTTTGTTTGTTGTTTAGATGAGGCATCTTGCACAGGGTGCTTCTGGTGGTTGGGTGATGTGGGGTCTTGTATTCAAGTGGTTTCCTTTGTGTGAGTTCTCACTATTTGATACTCCCTCTGGTAGTCTAGGGTCTTGGAGTCAGTGATCTCACTCCAAAGGTTCAGGGTTTGATCTTTGTAACAGCATGCTCTGTTGATTTGTCTCAATCAAATCCACATAGTTTTCCATATCTAAATATACCAGTTAATTATGTCATTCAAGGAAACACTTTTACCTGTCCTTCAGTATCTCCCAGAGTTTGGTCAAATTCATGTCCATTGAGTCGGTAATGCTATCTAAATGACTCATCCTCTGCCAATCCTTTTCTCCTTTTGCCTTCAATCTTTTCCAGCATCAGGCTCTTCACTTCAGGTGGCAGAAGTATTGAAGCTTCAGCTTCAGCATCAGCCCCTTGTAACTGACAGATGAAATGTGGGCCAGTGTGTGGATGTCAGTCCAGCAAGGCAAGTGGAAAGTCCTATCCCGGAGCTTGTCTTAGTTTCTTGGCAAGGTCCAAGGGAGGGGACCACCCAAGGTGGGCTCATGAGAGGAGTCCATCCAGTTGTGGAAACTTATTAGAGGGAAAAGAGAGGGTGACTGACTATGTTAGTATTTGACAAAATAGACTTTAAGATGAAAAGCATTGCTAAAATGCAGAAATAGAAAGATAAAGATAAAATAATTCTTAAATACTATATACCCACATGTGACAAAAGTCATATCAATCGAATTTACTAAAAAGCAGTTGTTAAAATCCTAGTTAAGCTTTCCTACACATACTGTATATATACATATAGGAAATTAGTCAATCTAAGAAAGGAATGGAAAATTTCAGTCAAGTCAAATTTGAGGATTATAATTCAGGAACAGCATCTCAGAAAGTTCTGAGAACTGTTTCATCTACTAGAAGTCAAGGCACAGTTACATAAATTTTTTGAGACAGAGGACTGTATATTACATATTATTGCTGGCTTACACAATCCAGATCTAAGCACCATGTGACCTCTTACGAGATCTACAAGGAACATTATCTTTCAGGAGTTGTTTTATTGATGCTAGGAGAATACTACTCTTTATGGTTGAACAGGTATTTCTGTCACTGGGAAGGCCTGGATCATGCAGAATGCAGATACACAAAGTACAGCTGGGAGAGAGAGGAGGCCAAAGGGCAGAGATTTTTTTGTTTAAATTTTTCTTGTATTGCTATAAAATATGAATTCTACTTCATTTATATCATTTATACATATAATGAATGTGTATATTTCAACGGGGAAAAAACACTGGGATGGTTTGGTGACAAAGTATGACAAAAGAGGAGAAAATACTTCAATTAGGTGTTTAGATTTCTTGCTCAATCTATGCCTAAACCCACTGAGTTCATTTTGTTAGACTGTGTGGCAAGTGAAAATGCAATCGAAGTTTTTTATATTGTGGATGAAAAATTATCACTCGCCATCTCCCTCTACAAGGATTAGGTCTTTAGACACTCTAGGCACTGACCTTCAACACACCCTGAAAGGAATTCAGGGTGGAAATTAAGAAGGAGACACTCTGTGCTATGCGAAAGACTAGCAGAACAGGACTTCAGATAGTCAGACATTTTTCTTGGAGTTGTGACATCATATCATTATTAATTTGCCTTTTATGATCATCAACAACTTCCTCCAAAAGCATATTTTTATTATTTTTTCTCATGTTATTTATGTATTTATTTTTGTATTTGGACTATAGCCAATTACCCTAGGTTGGGAAGATCCCCTGGAGGAGGGCATGGCAACCCACTCTACTATTCTTGCCTGGAGAATCCCATTGACAGAGGAGCCTCATGTACTACAGTCCATAGATTTGCAAAGAGTTGGACAAGACTGAAGCGACTTAGCATGCACGCATGCAGAGCCAATTAACAATGCTGTGATAGTTTCAGGTGAACAGCAAGGGGACTCAACCATAAATATACATGTGTCCATTCTCAGAGAAAGATTTTATGAGCTCAAATTCTTACATCTTCTCATATCTAGAAAAGCCCTAAAATCATAAACGGAGATTATCTGTTCCTCATGACTGGCAGCGACCTTCTTGTGAAGAGCAGTAACCTCCCAAAATGCGTACTTTGCATACCCTCCTTCACTAAAATAAAAAGTATGTGATCACCTTTCTTACCTTTTTGGAGCACTTTCTCAGAGTTATCTGAGAGGCTGTCTCCTCAGTTCAGTTCAGTTCAGTCGCTCAGTCGTGTCCGACTCTTTGTGACCCCATGAATTGCAGCACGCCAGGCCTCCCTGTCCATCACCAACACCCAGAGTTCACTCAAACTCATGTCCATCAAGTCGGTGATGTCCTCACCTTACCCCAAATAAAACCTAACTCAGAATTCTCATGTTTGCATTTCTCTCTGTGGTTGACAATATCTGACCTCATTCCTTAATCTACCTACCTATTTCTGACAATTAGGTAGAGTCAGGACCAAATCAGTGACAGCTTTAGAGATGTAGGGAATGTTGAAATTGGGTTGGAAAACACAAGGTGTGATATAAAACATAACATGAAAATTAAACTTCAACCATAAGCTGAGAATCATGTAATAATTAAAATCATTTTCTTAAGAAATAATTTAGGGTTTCCTCAGTTGTTTTTGAAAGATGTTTATTGCTATTACCGTTAATATTATTATTTTTTTTTAGTACAAGAAATAGGCAGAAGTGACAATTTTTAGAATTACAGGGAGATGCTGAGCCTTCTGATGAAATTTAGCATACAATAGTATGCTTTTTATGTAACCAAATTGTGTTATGTATTTCTAAAGTGAGTGTTACAATACACTCTTGTGTGACTTTATATTATAATTTTATTTACCACCATCTTCTTGCTAATACAGTATGACATAAGACTCAAAGTTAAAACTGTCTACCTTTCTGTACTGCTAATTGATATACATGTGTGTACATGTGTAACATCCTAGGCAAGACCTCTCTCCTGCAAGTAATAAAAGAGTTTTAGTTTTAACTTTCTTTTATTACTGAAGCTTGAAAACGTGAAAGTGTTAGTTACTCAATCATGTCTTACTCTTTGTGACCCTATGGACTGTGTAGCCTGCCAGGCTCCTCTGTCCATGGAATTCTCCAAATAAGAATACTGGAGTGGGTTGCTATTCTCTTCTCCAGGGGATCTTTCCAAGCCAGGAATTGAATCCGGGTCTCCTGCATTGTAGGAAGATTCTTTACATCTGAAACACCAAGGAAGCTCCCATTATTGAAGTCTACAGAAAATTAATTCACATTAGCAAAGTATATTATGTTTTGAATAACTGTAACCATACTTTACCACTTTCGGGCTTCCCAGGTGGTGCTCGTGGTAAAGAATCCGCTTGCCAATGCAGGAGATGTAAGAGTCACGGGTTCAATCCCTGGGTCAGCAAGATTCCCTAGAGAAGGGCATGGTGACCCACTGCAGTATTCTTGCCTGGAGAATCCCATGAACAGAGGAGCCCGGTGGGCTACAGTCCATGAGGTCACAAAGAGTCGGACAGGCTGAAGTGACTTAGCATGCATACATGCATTATCACATATACATTATTTTGAATTTATTTGCTTTGACACTGTGTCCTCACATGGAGAAGGAGAGCATCAGCTCTCTGGTGTCTCTCTTTTTCAGGGCACTAAGTCGCATCATGAGGGCCCACTCTCATGAATGCACCTAAACCTGATTACCTCCCAAAGGCTGCATCTCCACATGCCATCATACTAGAGGGAAAGGCTTTGACATAGGAATTTTGGGAAGACACATTTCAGTCCATAGCAGCAATCAATAAGGAGGTCTCCAAGGTCCAATCCACTACAATGAACTATCAGGTCTCATAAGCACTGAGTGCTGATGAAGCATTTTTTTCTACCAGCACAAACTGGGACTAGTCAACCAGGAAGCTTCGAGTCCAGTGTTGATAAATCAAAGTCAGCTCAGACTAAGTCATTACAAAGAGGCATACGTTTATTGTCACCATCCTGATTAGGTCTCTCCCTCTTTTTTTTTTTTTTTCTTCTAATGAGAGATATCAGTTGACACTGTGTAGCTAACTCTGGAATCATCCATCATCACTGATAGAAAAACACCCTGAGGAGAGAAATATCATCCCCTTCATTTAACAAAGATGTATTAACAAATAGTGTGTTCCATCATATCCAAATATTCTTTCTTAATGACTCAACTTACCACCTTACTTCTACCAATTTACTTTAAAGAAAAATTCAAAACAATTTTTATTGCCATCTCATTTTAAGATTTTAAACTTTAATAGGAGAACCTCCTTTCTACTCCCATATCTGGGATTTTCTTTGTTTGCCTGCTTGTTTTTTACTTCTTTATTTGAAACAGTATAAATAAATCTGCAAGAGTAGAACAATACAGTCTTGTAAGTGTTTCACTTTGAATTACCAAAAGGTTAATATTTTGCCACGTTTGCTTTATTCCTGTGTAGGCGTATATACTTTATTTTTAATTGAAGTATAGTTGATTTACAGTGGCATATTAGGCTCATGTATACAGCATAGTGATTCAGTTATATATATGTATGTGTAACTGAAATCTATATGTGTATATATTTACATATATATTTATACACATTTATACATGTTCTCAGATTCTTTTCCCTTACAGGTTATTACAAAAAATTGAGTATAGTGCCCTGTGCTATACAGTAGGTCCTTGTTGTGTCTGTATACTTTTATACTTATTATTTATGCTAGACCATTTGAAAGTATGTTGCAAGAATCATGACTCTTCACACCTAAAGCTCAAACCTATATTCTCTTGGAAGAAAAGCATTTATGTAACAAAACTCAGTGCATGAAAGGAAGACTATGCTGGCCTCCACCAAGGACAGGTGTGAAAGGGGACAATTTTTTTTAATGAAGATGCATAGCAATTAAATTTCCCCTGTGACTGTAGACACTTGACAAATAAAAGAATTCCAAACTGAATTTAGGCCTGCTCCTTGACGTGAATCATTCAGAAAGTGTTGGGATTGTATTTGCACTACAGGAAATCTAACACAGGAGGAAAAATCAGCAATTTATTGAGTTGGTCCATTCCAAACACTTCCTTAGACTATTTCTGAGACCCCGTGCTGGATGCATTCTTGTAAATGATTGTACTGGCTTCCTCTCAGCCATCAGGATTAACATACTGCTGGGCCAGGGTTTGCTTTTTGATTCACAGATTAACAACACACAGATCTCCTTTTGCCAGGCATCACATCATGGTTCTGGAGCCAATCATTCTACAAGCCTCAGGCTTGAGGCTCAGATGGGGAAACAAACCTTGCCACATTTTGGGATCCAACCTTAAACCCAAATTCTAATGCAAGCTGACAGTGGAGAGGTCAAAATTACCTTAGTGTAGTTTACTTACAGCTCCTGACCTTGAAGTACTATGACAAATTCCTTCTATTTCCTCCCTTACCTCTGGATTTGTGTCTGACAAAACTTGCCCACAGACTCAGTTAGTACCATGGACTTTTACTACATCCCCTTTCCTTGGTCACTAACCATTGATCATTTCCTGACTCCTCTTACCATGCTAGACTTTTCTTAGAGAAAGGTGCTTCACGGCAAGAAGGTCTCACCATAGCCCTCACCTTATTATCCACAGTCAGCATCTAATTATGTCATGCCATTCTTTTTTTTCCCCCATTGGGGCTAAATCTTGCTTAATCAAGCTGGCCAATATATCAGTGGCTTTGGTTTCATTTTCCCAGGTAAAGTTATCTTAGCAGCTGCTAGTTAATTTCAAAATCAGATGTGGGGACTTCCTTCGTGGTCTAGTGGCTAAGACTGTGCTCCCAATGCAGGGGGCCCGGATTTGATCCCTGGTCGGGGAACTAGACCCAACATTCTGTAACTAAGGGTTTGCATGCTGCAACTAAAGATCCCCCAAGTCACAACGAAGATGGAAAATCCTGTGTGCCACACTGAATATTTGGTACACCTAAATAAATAAATGATTTTTTATAAAGTCACATGCGTTCATGTACAGATTGCCTCTTATCTGTCAAGTCACTGAGAGTAGCTGCTTGGTTTTGTTTATGCCCAATCACTAAAAGCGCCTAGCATAATTTTTGTATGGTATGTTTGTCATTGATGTGGATCTCCAAATATTTCTGGCTTTCTTCCTTTTGAGAATGGTAGAATTGAATGTTCCATTCTATTTGCAATGAGGAGTGGCCACTTGACTTCTCTGGCCACTGAAATGGGAAGGAAAGTGATGCATGTTTTTCCAGGTGGAAATTTTAAGAGCCAGTGCACAATTTACCACCCACTTGCTTTCTTTCAGGCACTGTGACCATCCCCATTTATGATGGTGGCCACCCATCATTCTGGGTCTCTGAGTGACTACAATGAGCAGAGATTTCTGCTCACCTCAGTTGGACATACACAACAGTAAAAAATAAAATTTTTGGTGAGTTACACTACTAGAAGTATGGGATTATTTGTTACCACAACACATTTTAGTCTATTCTAAAGTATAGATGCTTCCCTGGTAGCTCAGGGAAAAAATTTGACTGCCAAGCAGGAGATGTGGGTTTGATTCCTGGATCGGAAAGATCCCCTGGAGAAGAGAACGGCAACCCACGCCAGAATTCTTGCCTGGGAAATCCCATGGACAGAGGAGCCTGGCGGGCTACAGTCCAGGGGGTTGCAAAGAGTCTGACATGACTTAGCAACTGAACCAACAATACATGCTGGTTTTAATGTCAGGGACTTTTGGATTCAGAGCACCCCTGAGGGTGGTTCGGTTTTTCTTCCCTTACCCTTAGCAAGGCTAGAGGTCACTGATGGTGAGAGCTGGGGGAAGAGCTGCTTTTCAGGTTCCTGATAAGTTTAACTCTAAGCTGCAAAACTGGTAAATGTTCCATGAAGAATAAAAAATTAATTGCCATAATTATCTGGAAAATTAAACTGAATTTTCATTATCACAGTCCTACTACTACTAACAACTAACATTCACTGAGGATTTTCTTCGTGTCCGTCAAAGGACTAAATGCTTTCAATAATCTATATAAATTATCTCCTATGTTCCTTATAACTGTAAATGCTATTATTAGCTCAGTTTTAGAGCTGAGGAAACAAAGGCATCAGGAAGTTATTCATTTGTTTGAGGCCACAGCTAGAATGCGGTTCAACAGGAGTTTCAACTGGGGTAGTCTGATCTCATATCCTGCACTTCTTGACAGCTATGATAACCTACTTCCTAAAGAATGATTCTCTGATTTTCCAGAAAATGAGGTCCTGGTGAATGTGCAGACATGTGCCTAAGAAGTTAGGGCTACATGTGCTCTAACAAGGAAGCCTTATGAGATGGCTGGAAAAAATGGCCATATATTTGAAATGAGGCGAGATCCTAAACCTGGAACCAAATTGATCAAACCTATGTATGTAAGTGAATACATTTCTTTCTGAGGGATGGATTGGGTCATGCAAGAAAGCTGCATGTAAGATACCATTGGGTTTGGGTCACATCTAATGTGGTGAGTGTTATAATTTTGGTTCCAGACCCATAGAAAGAATTCTGCCACAGTTATGAGGCTTCATGTCTTTATCGTGTGTAAGTCACTCAGTCACATCTGACTCTTTGTAACCCCATGGACTGTAACTCTCCAGGCTCCTCTGTCCATGGAGTACTTCAGGAAAAACAATCACTGGTGTGGGTAGCCACTCCCATCTCCAGGGGATCTTCCTGACCCAGGGATCAAACTCAGGTCTCCTGCATTGCAGGCAGAGTCTTTACTGTCTGAGCCACCAGGGAAGCCTGTCTCTATCATAGTAACCTGTTTATCTTCAAGATTTAAATCTAGCAAAGTGGCTTATCTCCAGAGATGGCCACAAAGGAACCATACCTCCCAGGTATTCAAGTCCTCATCCCATATGAATCTCACTCTCCTTACAAGATGACCCAGTGAACCCCTGCTGCAATCAAGTGGACCATCCAATTAACAGACTAATGTGGGGTGATTGTTTACCTCACAATTTTCCCTTTAAAGTATTACTCTTTGAGGTCTTTCATATTTTGAGATGCTCTCAATTTGTATGAATATGAAACACTTGATGGAGAGACAAGGAGGAGACAGGAGAGAGAAGTTCAACTGCTGGAAAGTTTTGTACACTTATCTATGTATTAATTCATCCACTGTGTCACTTTCCTATCGCTGCTGTAACAAATTATCACAGATTTAGTGGCTTAAAACAAAACAAATGACCTTACAGTCCTGGATGTCAGAAAACCTGAAACTAACACATCAGCAGGACAGACTTCCTCATGCAGGCTCTAGGGTAGAATCTATTACCTTGCCTTGCTAACTTCTCCAGCCTGCCTGCATTCCTTGGCTTATGCTCCTGAGTAATCTTGAAAGCACATCACTCAACCTCAGCTTCTGTCATCACATCTCCTTGTTCTGGCGTTGACCCCTTTTTCTCCTCTTTTAAGGACCCTTGTGAATGTACTGAGTCCACCTGGATAATCCAGGGTCATCTTCCCATCTTGAAATTCTTAATTTAAGCACATCTCCAAAGTCTCTTGGAGAAGAAAATGGCAACGTACTCTAGTACTCTTGCCTGGAAAATCCCATGGATGGAGGAGCCTGGTAGGTTACAGTCCATGGGTTCGCTATGAGTCGGCACAACTGAGCAACTTCACTTTCACTTTTCACTTTCATGCATTGGAGAAGGAAATGGCAACCCACTCCAGTATTGTTGCCTACAGAGTCCCAGGGATGGAGGAGCCTGGTGGGCTGCCGTCTATGGGGTCACACAGAGTCAGGCATGACTGAAGCGACTTAGCAGCAGCAGCAGCCAGAGTCTCTTGTGCTTTATAAGGTAACACATTCACAGATTCTAGGGCTCAGAACATGGACGTCTTTGGGCAGCCACTATTCTGTCTACTATTCCCATTCACCATTTGATGTATTCACTTATGCTATTAATTATGTGAACACTTATTTGACACCTAACATACATCAGACAGTAAGCTAGCTGATGGGGATATAAAGAAGAAGGATTGACCAGATGCACAAAAGCAACATACACAGACCTTAAAACACAGTACTGAGTGAAAAAAGTAAGATATTAAGGAGATCCATAGCACAATACCATTATATAAAGTGCATAAAACAACAATCAGAATTTACAAGAACAGATGTAAACAGAGGGACCCACATCAAACCATCACAATGGCTGTATACAAAGTAGGAGAGGATGGGATTAGAGGATGTGGGGAGGGGTAAAGAAAGTAGGACATCTGTAACACAAGAGATGGGGCTTCTGGGCCAAAGACACTAGTTTGTTATGAACACAAGAGATGATTAACTCAAATCCTTGCAATGAATATTTAAAAGGAAGATAAACAAAACAGCTTTAAATAATAAACATAGTAGATCAATATAAAGTGTAATAGAACTGTTAACAAAGCAGGAGGGCCCAGAACAGAGAGAAGCATATTGCACTACAGTGGTTCTCAACTGGGGATGGTTTTCCCAAGGGACATTTGACCACCTCTGGGGACATTTTTGGTTGTCAAGTCCTCATGGAAGGTACATACTGGCGAGAGCATTTGATAATGCACAGGACAGAACCCCCCTGCCCTCCACCACCAAAAATTTATCTGCTGGAAAATATGGATAGTGCCAAGACTAAGAAATCCTGTGATAGAACAAGCAGAAATAAAAATTAAATATCTCTGAAATTACTGTGGCATGCTAGCAGATTTGCTTTCTAAATACTTGATTCTTTTAGGGATTAAAGTACCATCAGCTCTTCATCCTTTGCGTTTTCTCTGCTGTGTTTAATATACTTCTTTCCTAATACCTTATGCCTCTTCTCCATGAATTCCTGTTCCTATGGCTACATGCTGAAGACACTGATGTTTCTTTTCTTTACATTTTCCAGTGATACCATGAGCTTAAAAATTTGGATCATGACTGAGGTTAGAAAGAAGCAGTAATCATTGATTAATTCTATCAGTCCCATTTGGGTTATAAGATAATCTTCATACAAGGAAGGGTGTTGATGTATCACATTTTGACAGTGGCTTTGGCTCTCTCAATCATTCTAAGTTTAAATATTGTAACTGAAGGGTCCAGTAGAGTAATTCTGTTCAAGGTTTCCATTTTTCATTCAGTTATATAGTAGAATAGTAAGTTATGATCAGCTTAACAAATATCAACGGTTAATATGGTTTTTCCAGTAGTCATGTATGGATGTGAGAGTTGGATTGTGAAGAAAGCTGAGCGCCAAAGAATTGATGCTTTTGAACTGTGGTGGTGGTGAAGACTCTTGAGAGTCCCTTGGACTGCAGGGAGATCCAACCAGTCCATTCTGAAGGAGATCAGTCCTGGGTGTTCTTTTGAAGGAATGATGCTGAAGCTGAAACTCCAGTACTTTTGGCCACCTCATGCAAAGAGTTGACTCATTGGAAAAGACTCTGATACTGGGAGGGATTGGGGGCAGGAGGAGAAGGGGGCAACAGAGGATGAAATGGCTGGATAGTATCACTGGCTTGATGGACATGAATCTGAGTGAACTCCAAGAGTTGGTGATGGACAGGGAGGCCTGGCGTGCTGCGATTCATGGGGTCGCAAAGAGTCGGACACCACTGAGCTACTGAACTGAACTGAACTGAATCATGAATACATATGATATATAATTATATGTGATTAACCATATACACACAATTATATATATGGTTAATCATTCATATATATGTAATACGGCTTCCCTGGTGGCTCAGACAGTAAAGAATCCACCTACAATGCAGGAGACATGGGTTTAATCCCTGGGTCGGGATGATCCCCTAGAGAAGGAAATGGCAACTCACTCCAGGATTCTTGCCTGGGAAATCACAAGAACAGAGGAGCCTGGTGGGCTACAGTCTGGGGAGTCGCAAAGAGTTGGACACAACTGAGCACATATGCACACGTATATCACATTATATCATTTACATTTATCTATCCATCCATCCATATTTAAGCCTTAGTCTACTCAAGCTCCTATAACAGAATACCATAGACTGGGTGGTTTCTAAACAACAGAAATTCATTTCTCACAATTCTGGAGGCTGGAAAATCAAAGCACAAGGCACTGGTGGGTTTGGTTTCCAGTGAGGACTTGCCTCCTGGTGCACAGATGTCTGTCTTCTCACTGTGTCCTCACACGGTGAAATGTCTTTGGGGGTCTTTTTTATAAGGGCACTAATTTCTTTCATGAGAGCTTCACCCTCATAATCTAATCCCCTCCCAAAGGCCCTGCCTCCAAATACCATCACATTGGAGATCAGGTTTCCACATCAATTTTGCAGAGACACACCCACTGTCTCTATCTGTACTGCTATCTTTATCTCTATCATCGACACATACTGTTTCTGGTATCAGGAACACTGCTTTATACAGTGTCTGCTCAGAATGCAGGTTCAGGTGAAAGATGGAGATGATAAGTATTCTTGAGGAATTTGACTATCCCAGCTGCTACTTTTAGTGCTTCCCTGGTGGCTCAGCTGGTAAAGAATCTGCCTGCAATGCAGGAGACCTGGGTTGGGAAGATCCGTTGATTGAGATCCCTTGGAGAAGGGAATGGCTACTCACTCCAGAATTCTTGCTTGGAGAACTCCATGGAAGAAGAGCCTGGCAGGCTGTACTCCATGGGGTCACAAACAATTCCCCCCCTTTTTCTCACATATATGCTACATTTCAAATACTTAAAAGACAAATTAATATGATTTAACATCTTGCAGTATGATCAAATTCAGTGATTTACAAAATGCAGTCTTCTAGTTACTATCATGTTGAGTCCTCACATCACCTTAGATGGAATAAAAATTAAAATACAATAAAGGTTACTAATGTTCAATCAGTAAACCTCATGCTACTATCTATTTAAAGTTTTGTATTTCAAAGAAAGTAAATAGTATACAATATGTAAGGTTCTAGAAATTACCCCCCAATCTCTTTCAATGTGTAATATTATATCAAACTTATATTCAAATAATCACTTTTATATTCAAATAATAAAATTGAAAATATAATTATTTGAAAAATTATATTCAAATAATCACTTTGTTACTGCACTTGAGGCAGTAATGCAGCCACAGCAGTCTTCAGCAAGGAAAATGTCATCTTTTGTTGTAGCCATTTGTTAAAAAGTAGAAGTCACAGGAATTATCTGTTTTCCTTTTAAGTCGCTTTGGTCAATTTCATAGCCTGAATCAAAACTGAATAGGGAAACTGGAAAATTGCAGAAGAGATTTGCAGAAGTGAAGTGCTGTTCTCTTTTACACTCTCTTCATCAGAGTTACTATCATTCTTGTGTTATGTGGACTGAATTGTCCACATAACAATTATTATGGACAGGAGGACAGGAGCCTGGGCACACCTGATAATTGCTAAGTCATTCTCTTAAAGTAGAAGCAGAGGAAAAAAAAAAAAAAACAAGGCGACTGTGCAATTTTCTTATTTTCCAGATTTGCAGCTTTCCTTTCATCTCTGTCAGAATTTAAATGTGAAGACTTTTCAACTCTCAAACAACTGTGGTTAGAGCAATCTCCTTTGCCTTCAGTTCCTAGGTAATAAATAATAAAGTAATAATGCTCTAAATGTCTAATTCGAAATAAATATATGTCCTTCAACTATTCTGGTTTGCTTTTTCAATTTTCATCTTCACTAAAATTTACTTTAAACTCTAACTATTTGAGAAGATTGCTTCAGAGGACAAGTCAGTACTTAATACATAAAGAAAAAAACGGGTTTACCCTTGCTGCTGCCTTTCTAGATTGGCAATGAGTTCTTCTTAAATTTCAAATCAGAGCTATTTGAAAATAAAGCTCTAGTCTTTGGCTACTTAATATCAATCCTGAAACAAAAAATCTCCTTTGTGTTCTTACAGATCACTGAGAATAACTACTATGGGACTACTGACTCAATTTTGACATTTTCCCACTTATTCTGTATTTTTCAAAAGTGCCTTTTGAATGATGATGGACTCTACCAGGTAATGCCATTTGCCCAAGAGGATGAAGTTTATTTACAGTGTCATATAAATGGCAACCTTGTAATTAGAAATCTTCATTTTTCTCTATTTATATTTAAATCAACTTTTGCTTTTTGTATTCTGCCCACCTCCAAATTTAGAAATTCCTGTGGCTCAAAGAATCAGAAAACTTAAAAAAATGAAAAAATAATATTGCCAAATCCATTTCTTAGTTAAGTGAAAATTAAATGAAGAAGCAAATTGGCCAAATTTCCAAAACCTTAAACAGGTGGCTACCAAAAACCAGACTCAAACAATAAAACCCCTATTTCAACAGGCTTGAAAAGGTTGAAAGGTAAAATACAAAACACCCAATTAAATCTGATTCAGATAACAAGTGATATTTTACTGTATCTCCCCAATACTGTGCCTTCTGTGTTTTTATTCCCTGAATTTGGCAACCCTAAGGACTGATGTCATTTCTTTTGTGTTAGTTGCTCAGTTGTATCCAGCTCTTTGTGACCCCATGGACTGTAGCCTGCCAGGCTCCTCTTTCCATGGAATTCTCCAGGCAGTAATATTGGAGTGGGTTGCCATTCCCTTCTCCAGGGGATCTTCCCAACCCAGGGATCGAACCCAGGTCTCCCGCTTTGTAGTCAGACTCTTTACTGTCAGAGCCACCAGGTAAGCCATTAATATTGTGAGTGAAATTCCCACTATTTCCATAAGGTAGAAAGCAACAACGTTTGGCTCATAAAAAAATGGAAATTTAAAGTCCTGAATAACAGAAGTTAAATCAGTTTCATTCATGCAGAACTGTGTATATAGGGTTATCAATGTCCACATATCCCAGTCCCAGAGAAACACCAATTCTTGTTAACCTGCACAGAATTATAATACTTTGAGCTCTAAATTACTCAGCCGACCTTGTAGGACAGAATTGTATTGTTTTTCCTCATTCTCTCTGTTCCACAATTACAACTTAAATTCCGAGCTCCTTCATCAGGAGATTCAACTATTTGGTCTTTTCAGGGTTAGAAAAGCTGTGGTCATGCACTAACTATACATCATCCAAAACTTCGTTCCTATTCGCTGGCAAGACTTCCTTACAAGTCAAATATTTGGAAATAGCATTTCCAATGTTAGCTCATTTGTGCCTTACATATATTTTTCAAATATTAACTACCTATAATGTGCCAGGCACCCTGTTAGATGCTAGAATTACAGAAGAAAATCAAAACATGTCAACAGTAAAAACATTTTTGTTTCCTTTCAAAAGGCTTGCTGCCTATGAGGCAGCTAGAAAAGGAATTATTATTCACACATTACAGGTGAAGGAGCTAAGTGTCCAAGAATTAAATGGTCTTATCTAAAGGTCCCACATTAAGGATAGAGCGAGGGAGTCAATAATCGTCCCTCGTTTCAGGCTCAGGGCACTTTTCAGATTTCTTCAAAGGAAAACCCAGACTACTTAGTATCTTCACCACTCAATTTACCAGGAGCAAAAAGGAAAGCGTCTTGAATCCCTCTGTAATGTTCATGCACTCTTAAAAGTGGAACAGGTGTTCCCCGGGTGCTCAAGAAAACCAACGCATTGAGTGGGAGTTAAAGATCCTGAGCAGCGGTTGTAACCATACCAATTAATCTGCGGAAACCGCAGCACTCAGCCAAGTCGATGCTGTTTCAATTGGGTGTCACAGGTGACTCATCAAAGATGGCTTGCTTTCTGGCCTCCTGATATTTTTCTTAGGGGTGAGGTGTCAGGTTTCCTTCCCATTTTTGGACAGCAGCTCTCTTGTCCATTTCCAAATTTTTCTGGTTTCACAGCCCTCACGTGGACCCCCGCTTTCATACCGGAAGCTAGTCATTGGCAGGAGGTTTAGGAAACGAAGAAAGAGGTGGGGGAAAAAAAAAAAAGAACCGGGGGCCTGGAGAGAGGCCTAAAATGGGGAAATTTGCACTTCAAGAGCTTTCCCTACCCCAGCCTCTCAGAATGACAGTTCTCCTCAGCCAGAAGACTACCTCTTCCGGCAGGCGCTGCGCGCCCCACAGACACAGGCTGGCGGGCTCCCTGCTCTCCACCTCCACCCAAAACAGCCAATAGAAATTCCGAGCTTGGGCCTCCGCCCTACACGGACCACGCGGGAGCGGGGGCAATAAAACTACATTTCCCGACGTGCCGGTGCGCTCCTCGTGACCAATAGACCCCCTGATTTCGGAGCCTAGGGGCGGAGCCGGATGCATAGGTCACCCCATTGGCTAGGGACGGCTTAGAAGAGCCGGAACCCGGGAGAGAGAGAAGCGAAATGACATTTCCTCTTTAAATAGCTGGAGCCCGGGCCGCGTCTAGAAATGGCCGCGTCGGCAGGTGGGTCGTGTGGTGGCTAGGGAGGTGTGCAGGAGAGGTGGGCCGGGGGCCAAGTTCGGGCTGCGAGCTTAGGCGGCGGCGATGAGGACTGGGAGAGAAGGATGGAGAGGTGGACAGAGATGAGGAGAGGGAGGATGAATGGCGTGGAGGGAGGTGGGCGGTCCGGCCGGACAGGGATGGGGAGGCCGGGTACCCGCCGCCGCTCCGACCTGTTCGCAAGGCGGTTGAGGAGGCAGTGGCGGCCGCCATCCATCGAGCTTCCCTTGTGAGGCTCCTGCCCTCCGCTTTCAGCTGGGACGTTCTGGCTGTCGGCGGAATCGCCGCAGACACCTCGCCTGTTCTGCCTGCGCGGTCTGTCGGCGAGCACGGGGCTTCGGGCTCGCCGGGCTCCGGGAGAAGCAGGCTGGTGTTTGAACTTGCATCTCACCTCGCTCTTTCCTATATCCTACCTCGCGTTCTCATTGAGGGAGTCTATATACATATGTGTATTTTTGTAGCGGGGAGAAAGCAAGCCAAGCAAACAAACAACCCCCAGCCCCATCCCACAGACAACAACAAAACCAAACAAACACAAAAACAAAAAATAAAACCCGCGACGCCGAAACTGGCCCCGAACTTCTTGTGGTTGTACGATTTTTCTCCTCCTAGATTTAAGTAAGTCTTCCCCAACACCGAATGGAATACCATCTTCAGACACAGCCAGCGATGCCATGGACCCCTTCCATGCTTGCAGTATTCTTAAGCAACTCAAAACAATGTACGATGAAGGACAGCTGACAGACATTGTAGTGGAAGTGGATCACGGGAAAACATTTTCCTGTCATAGAAACGTTCTTGCTGCAATCAGCCCTTATTTCAGGTATGATGTTGGTGGAAACCTCTATTGATGTCTGCACCGAGTCCCCTTTCTCCTTCAGTACTGCCCACTTCATTTTTATATTGAGATGCAACAATGAATGAAACTAACGTATTTGTTTCCTGAGAATAAATAACAGGCCCTATTTTATTAAGCCCCCCTTAAAAAAAAAAACAAAAAACTGACAGATTCTTCTAGAATTCAGATGACTGGTTTTAAGTCAGTAAATATGGTTTTGTTTGTGTGTTTCAGAAAAATCTAAAATTGCACTGCTCAATATGGCAGCCACTAGCCACATGTGGCTAAACTTCCCTTATCTAAAATTAAAAAAAATGAAAAAAAAAATCAGTTCCTCAGGTACACTAACCACATTTAAAGTGCTCAGTAGCCACATGTAGCTAATGGTTGCCCCACTGTATAGCCCTGAAACAGAACCTTTTCATCACTGAAAGTTTTATTGGACAGTGCTGATCTGGAATTTGTTCCAGAAATTTATCCAGGATTTCTTTACTGCATGTTAACTCTTTTAGAATTTAAAAATTAATAGCCTTTTCTTTTAAAAACAAATTGCCCACTTAATGGACTATTTTAATCCCATGATAACAGCAGTGAAATAAAAATCAATGAAATACAGTTTGTGTGTGTGTTAGGCCCCACACTAATGACTATTTTTAAGATTTCCAGAAGTATTTTAGAGATCAGTTTTCATTTTCCTTTATATTCATCTTTATATATTATAAAACTTTGAAAAGTAAAATTTCAAGAATTGGGTCTAAAAAATAATGTCATACTCTAAGAAAAGATCAGTGATAAAGGCAATTTCCTGTTCAGGTTTAACTTTTTTTTTGTTTGAAGTGCTCACTTTAAGCCTTTTTGTTTTCAAAAATGGTGCATAATTTTCTCAACCACACAGTAAATATATTTTTTCCTTTTGAAGGTGCTTACCTTTATAGGGCATATGGCAGTGTAATGTTCCAGACAGTAGTTTCTGGTTCCTCTTTCTCAGAATACTGGGTTAAATATAGTCACTTCAGTTTGATGTTTGTGATGTAACCATTTAGATTTGCATTGGATAGGCCACTGGACTATTAAGTATTAACCATAACAAGGGTGTGACCTGGAAAGAAAAAAGAAGAAACTGGTATACACAAAAGGTATGAAGTTTGGCCTCTAATGAAAATTGCTGGTGAGATTCAGTTATCTAGGCTATCCATTAGATATGGTTAGGTCATTTATGTGTTTATATATGCTACAGTTATGCTTATCAAGCTCTAGGCAAAGCTCATTTTACCTATGTCACTTTATATAATCTTTATAATCCTATCTCTACACTCTTGTCATTCCCCTTTTACAGTGAAAAAAACTGAGGCTCAAAGAGGTTAAGTGAACTGCCTAAATCATCTAACTAGTAAGTGGCAGAGGCTGGATTTGAGTCCAGAGCCAGGCTTCTTAGTCACTGTATAACTTTTAAGGAACAAGAGTAGGTCCTCTTTAAATTTTAATTTACAGGAGTGTTAATTGTATATTAGATTTAAATAGTAAAAATTAAAAAATCAAAACTTTAAAGTGAAAATATTTATATCTCAGTGTAATTTTATTTTCTGGCTTATATCATTTAAATATCATATTTGCTTACAATTAGTTTTGAGGACCTGACAAATCTCTTGGAAAGAAGTATGCTACAATAGATTTTCTTGCTTTCCAAGAAGTTAAGGAAATGCTTGGAAGGCTTTCTAAGCATAAGATAGGCGAAGTCAAATGAAGGTATTTGGCTAGAAGACTCAAGGATTAGGTTCTTCTCACTTGACTAGAGCTTTTTGTACAGAAGTTTCTTGGGCGCCAGTGTTGCACCTTATGTGAGATGTAAAAAGTCATACTTAATATTTGCAAATCTTGCATCACTGATGGAAAAAATAGAATAGCTTGCAATCTGCCATGGCTGTTTCCTGATCCCAGAGACTTGTCAGAAATAAAATGTGTATGATCATTAGAAACATATTGCTCAGGATTTTGTGTGAGGAAGTACTCCCACTTTAATTAGAGTTTACATAAAGAAAATGATAGAACAGAGGGGAACTTGCATGTTATACTGCTGTGTGTGAGGCCAGCTTATTCAAGTCAGTAGAGCAGCTCCCTTGATAAAGGGTAACGTGGTAATGTTCTCCTCTGGGATTTAATCTTTGCATAATGAAGGGCTTTCTTTTTCTTTTTAATTGGGACCTATATAACTGAGTTTTTCAGTACCTGAATTGAAAAACCAGCTCATACATTGGAACATTTAGTTTTCAGTCATTTAAGGAAAAAAAAAAAAAGTGTGCAGGATATTAAACTTAAGTTTTGCATAATAGAAGTAAAATTAAGACTCAAAGGATAGTTAACCCAGGTAATAAGCTCGGTCCAGGTACTCCAATATTACATATTGCATTTTTAAATTAATTTCATGTTTTTGATAAAGGTGTTAAAAGTGATCTGAAAATCTTCCCACTCTTTTTTCATAACATCACACTTAATATAGGAGAGGTCTGATCTGAATAATCAAGTTTATCACCAGTGTTAGGTCAATATCTTCAACAGACATCTATTAAGCATTCTAGGGCATACCATCCTTTTCTCAAGAAGATTTTAAAAGTTTTTGATCTTTTTATAAGTTTAAGAACTTAAACTTATAAAAGTTCTATAAATTTTAAGAACTTCTTAGAAAGAAACATCAAAGGAGGGAGAAGAAAGGCAAATGATGTTTATAAATGACTAGCACTTTAAATAAAAAGCTAGGCTTTTGACGTCTTAATGGTTTGGCCAAGGAAGTACCGTGCTGTGCTGTGCTTAGTCGCTCATTCTGACTCTGTCCATGGGGATTCTACAGCAAGAATACAGGAGTGGGTTGCCATGCCCTCCTCCAGGGGATCTTGCCGACTCAGGGATCAAACCCAGGTTCTCCTGCATTGCAGGTGGATTCTTTACCAGCTGGGAAGCCCAAGAATACTGGAGTGGGTAACCTATCTCTTCTCCAGGGCATCTTCCCCACCCAGGAAGCAAACTGGGGTCTCCTGCATTGCAGGTGGATTCTTTACCATCTGAACTACCAGGGAAGCCCTGAAAGTGCCATTAAAGCACATTAAAAAAGAAAAGGAAAGGAAAGGTTGGTCTCAAAGACAAGAACCTGGAATTTTTTGAAAACCAACAAAATCAGATTGCAACAAATCCGTTAATTCTTAAGTTCTCTTTAGAAGTAGGCATTTTATTAATATTAACCCTACCCAGATCTTTATTTATGGGCTCCTAGGTGGCTCAGTGTTAAACAATCCCTCTGTGATGCAGGAGACAGGGGTTCAATCCCTGGGTTGGGAAGATCTCCCAGAGAAGGAAATGGCAACCTACTCCAGTATTCCTGCCTGGGAAATCCCAGGACAAAGGAGCCTGGAGGGCTACAGTCCCTGGGGCCACAAAGAGTCAGGCACAACTGAGCATCAATGAGGCTAACATTTTTATTTATAAATAGATAAAACTATGGTAACTTTGAGAAAATCAAGTATATTTCTTGATTGTCTCAAGCAAAAGTTTTCAAAATATCCAAGGATAACTGATGAATTGATGTGCTTTATATTCTTTATAATGATTAAGGAAGCATTCAAAGGATAAATATTTTAAAAAGGAGTAGGAAGAAAATAAGAACTTCTGAAGAACATCTTATTTTTCTAAGCTAAAATTTTTAAAGATACATTTTGGGCACAGGTTGTCTTGTAAATTTCCACTGGGTCATGAGAAGTTTTATTAGACAGTTTCTATATGCTAATGTGTCACACTGATACCCCATAGGTATTTGTAAACTTTCTGACTTACCTGGTGATTGAAGATCTTAAGTCCCCTAAAGCAACTTGATCAGAAGCCTGGATAGGGCTCCAAGGAAAATAAGGTGTCCTGGAATATGCCTTGCCACTTTTTGATTTGATTTAGTTAGGTATACTCTGCTTTTCTCAGAGTTGGCACAAAGTGGACTGACTGGCCCTGAGAATAGGGTTTCTTTGAGATTAGCCAGATTAAATCCTTCTGCTAGATGATCAACTTTTATCCCTTTCCTGATATTCAGGATATCAGGAAACACATTAGGAAATGTTTTTCAGTTTCAAAAAGTGATCCTTGTGATAATTCTTTACAAGCTTGCGACAGTAATTTTTATTTGTAGTGCAGATAAATTCACCACTCTTTCCTTCCTAGATCCATGTTCACTAGCGGCCTTACAGAAAGCACTCAAAAAGAAGTTCGAATTGTTGGTGTTGAAGCCGAGTCGATGGATTTAGTGTTGAACTATGCCTATACCTCCAGAGTTGTTCTGACAGAGGCCAATGTTCAAGCCTTGTTCACTGCAGCTAGCATCTTCCAGATTCCCTCCATCCAAGACCAGTGTGCCAAGTACATGATCAGTCATTTGGACCCACAAAATTCTATTGGGGTCTTCATCTTTGCTGATCATTACGGTCATCAGGAACTTGGAGATCGATCTAAAGAATACATTCGTAAAAAGTTCTTGTGTGTCACCAAAGAACAGGAGTTTCTTCAGCTGACAAAAGACCAACTGATAAGTATCCTAGACAGTGATGATTTAAATGTAGACCGGGAAGAGCATGTTTATGAGAGTATTGTAAGGTGGTTTGAACATGAACAGAATGAAAGAGAAGTGCACCTTCCAGAAATTTTTGCCAAATGCATACGTTTTCCTTTAATGGAAGACACCTTTATAGAGAAAATTCCACCTCAGTTTGCACAGGCTATCGCCAAAAGCTGTGTGGAAAAGGGACCAGCCAGTCCCAATGGCTGTACACAGAGACTTGGAATGACTGCATCGGAAATGATCATATGTTTCGACGCAGCCCACAAACACTCAGGAAAGAAGCAAACAGTGCCTTGTCTAGATATATTCACAGGAAGAGTGTTCAAACTATGCAAACCACCAAATGATCTGAGAGAAGTTGGAATCCTTGTATCACCAGATAATGATATTTACATTGCAGGAGGGTACAGGCCAAGCAGCAGTGAGGTATCCATTGACCATAAGGCCGAAAATGATTTCTGGATGTATGACCATTCCACCAATAGGTGGCTTTCCAAACCGTCCTTGCTTCGAGCCAGAATAGGCTGCAAACTGGTGTACTGCTGTAGTAAGATGTATGCAATCGGAGGGCGTGTCTACGAAGGTGATGGGAGAAACTCACTAAAATCTGTGGAGTGCTATGACAGCAGAGAGAACCGCTGGACTACTGTTTGCGCCATGCCTGTTGCAATGGAGTTCCATAATGCCGTGGAATACAAAGAGAAGATCTATGTTTTACAGGGTAGGTGCCCGAGTGGTTAAAGTATTTATTGGAGTAGTCTGTTCTTTAAGGGACTAGTGAAGAAAATAAAATTTTCAATCAAAAAAGGCAGGTACTTTCAAGTCCCTAAAACGATCATGTACGTTTTTTTATGTTCTTACTGTCTTTTGACATCATGTGACATAGTATTTTTGAAAACTTTTTTCCCCATAAGTAATAGTTCAGCATTTGAGAAAAACTATTTCTGTTCCATTTTTAAGACTTTAAACAGGAATCAAGTTTGATATATAACTTTTTGCAGTTAAATGATATATAATCAAGGGACGGTAGCAAGTATTCTTCTTATGGAACTTACTGGATTAGTTTAAAAGAGAAAAAAAGAACAAAGCCTCAAATGCAGTTGTCCTATTCAGTTGCCAAAGAATTTTGTATGAAGTCTTATGATGGCAAAGGTTATGAAACTCACTTACAAAGAGTTTGAAATCACACTGTTCAAGATTTTAATTTCACTGCAGTTAATGTTGTCATCCATAATACAGTGTTTTTAATTTTTTTTCACTGAAAAATTTTGAGATGTCATCTTTTTAACATTATAAGATGAGAGGGATGGTAATATACTTAGCTTAAAAATTTTTGTTTAAACAATTGAAAACTGGTACCTTGGTAAAGATACCAGAAAGAGGAACTGAGTAGCAGTAAATAAGATACTTGATCCAAGGTTCTGATTTGTGCTAATATTTTCCTTGTGTTTGGTTTCTTATTTTAGTTGCTTGAATATTGAATACAGTATTGACAATACCAACGTCCTTCTTCTTTTGCATTTCTTAACTGCTTATAGATAAATGCTTTCCTTCACTACTATAAAAAAGAATACGGAAAGGGGTGCAAGTTCTGTGTAGATATATATGATTGTTTAGTTTTTTTCCCCACTGTAAGTTTTTTTTTTTTAATGTTCTTTGCAGTAATCCTTTATTTGACTTATAATTTCTTAGAAATGCCTAAACCCATTTGTTTAAACTTCAGTGTAAAGTTAATTCTCCAGAGAGAGTAAGGAATACTTTCTCGTGCCTCATTTTAGTTGAACGGAAGCCTGGGATGATGTAGGTTTGTTGGTCTTGCCAAAAAATGGAGTATCTGAATGGATGTAAAAATCTATAAAGAATGGTTAGATAGGGCTTCCTAGGTGGCTCAGGTGGTAAAGAATCTGCCTGCAGTCCTGGAGAGCCAGGTTCAATCCCTGGGTTGGGAAGATCCCCTGGAGAAGGGAATGGCTACCCTCTCCAGTATTCTTGCCTGGAGAATTCCATGACCTGAGGAGCCTGGTGGGCTATAGTCCATGGGGTTGCAAAGAGGTGGACACTCAAAGAGGAGTAACACTTTGACTTACATGGTTGGATAGGTTATATCATTCAATATGATGAAGCTCTCTCTTCATAGATTTTTGGTTTTACTGGCTAAGGAGTTATTTTTTAGTAGAGATAGAATTAATTAGAAGACTCCCAAATGGAAAATAAAGGTTATGTATTAATTTAAATACTAAAGCAAAGTAACAGTGAATTAACAGAATTTCAGGGTTGGAATGAACATTATTTAATCAGATTGTATTTTATATAAGACAAATCTGAGGCACTGAGGGTTTTAATTGCCCATTACTGGTTTTAATTTATTAAAGTCATCTTTCGGTTTAAAAATCAACTTTTAAAATGTATTATCTTTCCTTCTTATAAGAAATTTGTAGCTAAGTACTACAGGGTAAAGAAGTGTTCATTCCTGTCTTCTTTATTATGAATCCTGTTACATTTTGGTCAAAAAGCATAGGGAATATGCAGGCAAAAGCTGAGAGTTTAACAAACTGTTTTATGAAAACCAGGATTTTTTCAGCATTACTTTTATTAGGTAGGCAGTTATATTTATCGATAGGAGTTAACCTAGTTCAAAACAGTTTTCAAGGGGAAGCTCAATTTAGAAGTAGGTACTTCTGATCTAAACAAAGCCTCTTTATATAAATAAACTTGACGTGACTAGTCAGAAGATCATGCCCTACTGTCAGTGGCTACTGGAGTACCATTTAATCTGATCATAAAGGGTTCAGATTTTCATATCAAAGATTTTATTTGATTCTTTCAAATCAAAGATTTTAATGTTATAATTAGCCAAGCTCTTGTAAATCTTCACTAGCTTAATTCTTTTCGACATTTTTACATCGGCAGTGTGACTCAGCACACCTTTTCATTGTCAAAACAGAATGGAAACAGCCTCATAGTCAATTCCCTAAATGATGTGCATGTTTTCTATCAGCTTAAGGCCATATTTTCTCCTCTTGATATTTGTCTTTGCCTTATAGCAACACTAAAGTAAACACGTTAGTGGCCCATAGAAATCCGAACAATTCTATGTATACTACCTTATAGTTAAATAACTAGCACATAAATTTATAGTGGCTTATTCACGATTGAACCTATATTCATATTTTGATCTTACTGGCTAACCATTAGTAATAATACTTTTTATAAGAGCTGGCTTAAAATCAATTTTCTGAAACACCCAAATATTTGGATGGAGTAAATGAAACCAAGCTCTTAACCCTTGTACTGCCATCAAGCCAAAGTAACTTCTCACACTTACCAGTTTGAATGCCCCAAATCAGGTTGATTCTAATATTATGTTATGTTGTGCCATGGGATGTAGATGTTTTAAGCTATCTTATATTTAAATCTTCATATTCTTGTTTTCTTTTCTCTCTCTTTTTTTTTCCCCTTTCTCTTTTTTAGGAGAGTTTTTCCTCTTCTATGAGCCTCAGAAAGACTACTGGGGTTTCTTAACCCCCATGACTGTGCCTAGAATCCAGGGCTTAGCAGCTGTATACAAGAACTCTATCTACTACATAGCTGGAACCTGTGGAAATCATCAGCGGATGTTTACTGTAGAAGCCTATGATATTGAGCTCAATAAGTGGACTCGTAAGAAGGACTTTCCATGTGATGAGTCCATAAACCCATACCTTAAACTGGTACTTTTCCAGAATAAGCTCCATTTATTTGTTCGAGCTACTCAAGTGACCGTTGAAGAACATGTCTTCAGAACCAGCAGAAAAAATTCCCTTTACCAGTATGATGATATCACTGACCAATGGATGAAAGTGTATGAGACCCCAGATCGCCTCTGGGACCTTGGCCGGCATTTTGAATGTGCTGTTGCTAAACTGTATCCTCAGTGTCTTCAGAAAGTACTTTAATGAATGGCAGGCCTTAGTGAGCTCACCGGCATCTTGTGCTGGAGGAAACTTAGTCTTTCAGTGATAAGAAGAAGTGCTGTCAGTATTTAAGAAAGCTGAAGAGAGTTTACACGTGGAGATGGGTGCTGTTTAAGATGAGTGTAGGGAGGGATTTCTTTTCATCCATGTGATGTTTTCATTTCAGTAAGCAAAAGGTAACGAAGTGCAATTATCAGCATTTTTTTTTTCTGGTATAAAAATAATCACATCATTCTAGAATTGCGTGATGAGTAGTCACTGAGATACCAGACGAATTGACAACTATGCACTCTTAGAAGAGCAGTTAGGGTACTATGGATTAGAGACATCCAAAATAGTTTGATGTGACTTTTTATTTTAAATACGGGTAAAAATTTGAGGCAATATCACTAGGACTTTAGCTGTGACCTCTCTGCTACAGAGACGCACTAACTTAGATCCTCATTCTGAATATGTGTATATTTTGTGTACTGTTTTCACGTGTACTGGATTTAAATGTGTTATTAGAGTAGTTTGAAGGAAAAACAAATCAGTCTCAGAAAGAGCTTTTAGTTGGATTGTTTTATATTTCCCATGTTTCTTTAAATTAAGCTAAAGTTTTAAAGTAGTTTTGTGTTGACAATTTTTTCAAGTGCTAACACTGTCTCATTTTTTTTTTTTAATCCCGAGAAGGGCTCAAATTCACAGGTGGCTGGTGCTAGTATAAGTTAACTCATGTGTATAGTTAGGTATATTTCAAATGTCTGAGCCTATGCTTACCTTTCAAATTGGTACGTTAGTTTCATGGCCATTGTACTTGACTTGCTGAACTCTTGTGATTTCACAAGATTCTCTGATTACAGGATGGCAAGCTATGGCTAGTTACTGGTCTAACTGGATTCAATCTGAGAATAGTGAGAAGACTATGGTCCTCATTTTGCACTAACAGGGGCCATTTGTTGCCTAACCTCCTTTCCATCCTTACCTGTCCATTCATTATCGGTACAATGAAAGGTAACTTATTTGTCTTCTGCACAGAGCAGAATGTGAAGTTTTAACTCTTACTTTTAGAATTCTGTTTTCCAGAAACATAAAACTCCTGCAATAGCCTCATTTAATGTCTTTTGCATTACCTATGACAATTAAAACCTCATTTGAAAAAAAGTTTTTGCACTTAGCAGTTATGAATAGTTTTGCATTGAAAACCTTTGTTCTAACTGCAGGTGACTGAGAAGGAAAAGTGTGAGTGAATAGAACCATAGCATTATAGGTATTAAATCATTTTTCATATTTAACTGATTAATTTCTAACAGAAATACTCACAGAGAGGACAAACCAACTCATGTGTTATACCTAAGGCAGATATTTAGATCAGTAACTTATTTTTTACTCTTCCCGGAATAAGTAATAAAGGATATAAGTATAGCCAGAGTCTGTCCTTAACTGGAACATTTTGATTCCCTTAAAGAAACAAACTGGCACGGTTTGTATTAAAAACTCTTGCACAAATTGTAATGTGATACTGTGAAACAAATCAAAAACATTGCCTCTTTGCATCACATACCTCGTTTTTTGGAAACTTTCCAAACTGCTTGTCATAGCCCTCTACAAGTAGGGAACGTTTCCTGAAGTCGAATTGAAAGTGGACAGCGTTTAGAGAATTGACATTTTAAAATCCAGTCTTGGGAAGCTGGGTACGTGCTTTCTTCTTGCTGGCCTTGGTAGTGTGTCTATAGTCTCCTTATTGACTGTCAACTAATCAGCTATTTTTTTTCTTCTCAGTTTTTCTTTCTCTTCGTGCTGTTGTGGGGCTTTTTCTGTGAGCATTTTGAAGCATCTACACCGTGATGCATTGCCAAGGGGAGGAAAAACCAAACTAAACATTACAAGAGATGTTCCCATAATTTATTTTTGAAAGCTTTGTTGCTTCCTGAGACTTCCTGCCGCTTTTTGACAATCTCCTGTATTTATTTAGAACACTGTGTTACTTGAAAACATGACATTAGAACATTAACAATTTACATGTGCCGTGTGATGTATAGGAGTACAATGTACTGTGGTTAATTCTGCAGTCGATTTATTCTATTGATCTGCACAACAGTTGATCCTCTAACAATTGATCCTATAACAGTTTATGTTGAGGGTGTGCTCTAAGGATAGTGTGTCAAAGCCAAGGTTTGGAATTTGCTATGGAAGTATCAATAGAATATATATTGAATTTTGTATGAAAAACTATTTGTTTAAATTATATAGCTGGGATATTTTGCCACTTTTCAGATGATTTCAGAAGAGGTTCTAGAAAACTAGGATTAGTAATATGTGTGGGTCTGTGTTTAGATATTTAAGGTACATTTGCTTAGTATGATGAGAATATAAGTAAAAGGCATAATGGGTACTATAGAATTAAAATAGAAGGTGATAGATGCCAGTCCCACTTGAGCTTTGTTTTTGCATTTGAAGAAAGTTATGTAGCACTTTCCTATGTATTTTTTATACATTGAAAACTGGATGTGGTATAACTATGTTATAGGAAAGTAGAAATTGTATTCTTTATTTTCCATCTTTGTTTTCTGTTATCCTACAAAGTTGATGCTTAAGCATCAAGCTGATTTCACTGGTGCATGAGAGAAAGTGGATGTGATCTTGCAAGGAATCAGATTTTCTACGTGAAACAGTTTAAAATGGCATTCGATGTTCTGTGCTCAGGTATGTAGTTAAGTACTGTAGTCCTTTGGGGGCAAATGTGTAGATATTTTTAAACATTTTGCCATAATTGCACAATTTTTTGCATTTTTATCTGATGGCATTGTTTCTTGTAATAAAACTTTTTCTGACTGAAAAGTTCCGTTGTCATAAATTGACCTCTGACCTAGCGAGTTTGGAAGAATTAAAACTTGGTGAAAATCATGTAATACCTTTTATCGGGAATCGGAGGAGATTTTCATTTACCAAATGCCTGGTCTCTGGTACAAAATGAACAAGGTAATTCATAATGCTTGAATGATGTTCTTGAAATTCTGAAGCAAGCACACTCATCATTAGCCCCTTTGTTGAGCGGTTCTGCCCTCAACTCTTGGCGTCCCACTCCTCTCTCTCACAATTCATGTCAACTCATCAGGAAATCCTGTTGCCTCTTCCTTCAAAATAAACCTCAACTCTCACCACATATCTCTTGCACCACTATCACCCTAAACTAGCCAACCTTGTCTGCCTTAATGCTGTGCCACTGAACTGATCTCCTCTCCATCACCTTTGACTCCTTGTAATCTATTCTGTCCACACAGTAGCCAGAGTGATCCTGTTGAAATGTAAGTCAGATTACTTTCTTCTGCTCGGATCCCAGTGGCTCCCCATCTCCCGTCATGTGAGAGCCACACCCCTTCCTCCCATCATCCATCCCAACCCTACTCTTGGGACCACATTGCTGTTCCACCTGCTCACTCCATTCCAGCCATGCTGACTGCTGTTCCAGGCCCCTCCAACATCAAGGCCTTTTTCTTGCTGTGTCTTCTGCTGAGGAAGCCCTGACAACTCACTTATTTCAGTATTAAAACTCTAGACAGGCCTTCCCTGACCACCTTGTGTAAAACAATGCCTTCCAAACTCACCCCCACCCATACCACTAGTCTTTTCCCAATTTATTTTTTAAACATCTCCCCCCATTCAAATGTAAGTTCCATGAAGGCAAGGGACTTATTTTATTCCTTGTTCACCTCAGACCAGCACCTGGAACCTACAAGGCATTCAAAGTGGTAAAAAACAAATTTTCATTTCAGTCTTAGAAAACCCTGAGAAGTGGCAGAACCAGTGCTATTACCTCTGTTTTATCAAATCAGAAACACAAAGCCCAAGTGAATTGCTGAAGGTCCTGTAACTAGTGAGAAGCTCACCTGGGATCAGAGCCAAGCACTTCACTTTGATTCAATCTAGTTCTGATAGGTGCTCCATTGAAAAGTGAAAGTCACTCAGTCTTGTCTGACTCTTTGCTACCCCATGGACTATACAGGTCATGGAATTCTCCAGGCCAGAATACTAGAGTGGGTAGCCTTTCCCTTCTCCAGGGGATCTTCCCAACCCAGGAATCGAACCAGGGTCTCCTGCATTGCAGGCAGATTCTTTACCAATTGAGGTATCAGGGAAGCCCTAGGTTCTCCATTGTGTGTTAGTCGTTCAGTCATGTCCGACTCTTTGTGACCCCATGGATTGCAGCCCGCCAGGCTCCTCCATCCACAGGATTTTCCAGGCAAGTATACTGGAGTGGGTTGCTATTTCCTTCTAAACAAAACTGATAGAAAAGCAGATGCTCTACATTTTGTATTTATTGGTTGCCTTTTCTGAGTCCCACCTTTTTTCCAACACTATTATTTAAAATATCTATGTCATGGTATTGCAAAGAGTTGGACAAAACTTAGCAACTGAACAACAACAACTGTATATTATGACTGTGATTAGCTCTCAACAAGGGAATGGATGAGGTAGGAAAACACCTCTGTCACCCCACCTGCACTCCCATAATTACATCATCATGCTTATATACAACTGTGCTGAGTTCTATCCCTCAAACAAGTTGAAAAATAGAAAAGGCTTGAGAAGTACTGATTTAAATTAGAGTGCTGTTACTTTGGTTCTCTGCGAAGTTAAAATAACTTGCCAGTTTAAAAACCTTGGCTGTATGACTTTTTTAATTGACAAATTATTTGCAAATACAAAAATTAAAAATAAGTGGTCTGGAATCTAACTATTCAAAAAGTGAAAGAAAGTGAAAGTGAAGTCGCTCAGTCCTGTCCGACTCTTTGCGATCCCATGGACATGGGATTCTCCAGGCAGGAATATTGGAATCAGTTGCCATTTCCTCCTCCAGAGGATCTTCCCGACACAGGGATTGAACCCAGCTCTCCCGCACTGCAGGCAGACTCTTTTACTGTCTGAGCCACCAGGGGCTCCAAAAGAATGCTGTAAATGACAACTAGTTTTTTGAAGTGAAATTTGGAATTTTATAAAATGGAGTAAGGAAAAAAGTATTTTCCCTCAGCTAATGTATCCTTCAATTGATGCTTTCAAACTGTGGTGTTAGAGAAGACTCTTGAGAGTCCCTTGGACAGCAAGGAGATCAAACCAGTCAATCCTAAAGGAAATCAACCCTGAATACTCAATGGAAGGACTGATGCTGAAGCTCAAACTCCAATACTTTGGTCACCTGATATAAACAGCTGACTCATTGGAAAAGACCCTAATGCTGGGAAAGATTGAAGGCAGAAGAACAGGACGTCAGAGGATGAGATGGCTGGATGACATCATTGATGCAATGGACATGAACTTGGGCAAACTTTGGGAGATGGCGAGGGAGAGGGAGGCCTGGTGTGCTGCAGCCCATGGGGGTCTCAAAGAGTCAGACATAAGTAGGTAACCTGCTTTAGCCTAGTTTACTTGTGTAGGTTCATAAGGAAGCTATTCTACACATTTGAACAGGGGAATCAATAGGGCTGCCACCCCAGATAAAGGAAAAAGTGAAGACATTCCATCGTAAAGTATATATTCGGAGATTTAAATTGCTAAGCCACGAGCAAAATTTTAATTTATGGAAGTATAAAGTATTTTATGCCTACTGAGAGGGACATAATTCAGTATGACTTAAGTAACCACAGACACAATACTTTTAAGTCATGCATTTTAAATCACTCAAATGATAGAAAGTATGTAATAAGCTTCCTACTAGCTACCACCTCTATTATTTAAATCCACTTGCTCAAGAATCCTGCAATTAGGTTTTTTGGATTTCATTGAGATGCCAATCCACTGACCCCAGGACTTTTTCTACTATCCATCAGCCTCTACTGGGGACTTTTTCTGAACTTACCCATCTTAAATTCCATCATCTATTCAAAATAATGCCCTTTACATTTCCTCAGTTCCTTCTTGTTACTGCTGCCACACTTGCCTGTAAAACCCCAACTCTGAAGATCCCAGCTATGAGCCTCCTCTGTGCTTGGGCCCTGAGTGGAGGAATATTGCTGGAGAAATTCCATATGTTCATACGGACTCTCTTTGACATGATGGACCTCCCATGGGTTCTTAGCATAATGGAGCAGTTTTTACCTTTTCTCAAACTTCTGTATATATATCTTTTATCCCTCTTGGTTATTAGTTCTCTACTTTTCTTCCTGATGTAACGAGGTGGCAACCATTATACAGGTGCTCCCATTTCCTTCCACCATCTGCCTAAATCTTCTCTGCTCGCCGTTTTAAAATATGTGAAGGCTTTTTCTACCCATGGTTGCTTTGTGCTCTAGTTCTTTCACCATCCCCTCTCCTAAGTCATCCAAAAATCCCTCTCAGATCATTCGACGAAAACAAAAAATGTACTTTTCTCTACCACTTAGCAAAACAAAGACAAACAACAACAAATTGTCCTTTAGTTCAGCAGCTCCCTCCACTTAGTGCCCCTACTCTTGGCTTCCATGAAAGCCACAGTTTTGTAATGGGGTTGTTTCTACAAATTTTCTATTTCCTAGCTTTCATTCACTGTTCAACCCACTGCAGTCACTACATTCTCCTCATAACCAAAACTCCTGTCATCAAGGTCTCCAACAACATCAAGCTGTAAATTCATTTTGCACATTTCTGTCGTTAACTCACTTGACTTCACAGATGTGTTTGGCACAGCTGACTCCCATCTTCTGAAGCCCTCCTGGGACACCATGCCCTGAAAATTCTCGTTACTCACTTCTCCTTACTAGCCCCCCTTTACTGGCTCCTTCTCTCCCTGAGTCCTCTTCTCTCTTCTCTTCTTATCTGACCTCACCTATTTCTTTGGCATTTGAATGTTATATGCATACTGATGACTTTCAAATTTATATTTTCAAACCAAATCTCAACTCCTGTCTCCAGGTTCCCATCCAACTGCCTACTAGATAGCTTCTGTTCGATTGGTGGACACATCTCAAGCTTAGCATCTTTAAATCCTCCTTTTCTGTTATCCCCTGAAAAGCTCCATCTGCAAAATGCAATTTATACTTGTCCACCCCTCTCCATTTCCACGACTCTCACCTATGCTGAAGCTAGACTTCTACTGCCTGGACCACTATAGCAGCACCATAACAGTTCTGCCTATTTCAACTTACGCCACATCCTGTCTCCATTCCCAGTACAACAGCCAGAGTGATCTCACACAAATGGTGTTTTGTTATTGCCAAGCATGCAATGTTGCAATTGCCTACCATCAGGTGCTACAGAAATGGCCTCCTGCTTACTCCTCCAACCTTAACCAGCGCCACTTTTCCCCTGGCTACCTGGTCTTTAGGTGCAGAGCTATACCTAAAGACCTTGTGTGTGTTTCTCCCATACACACTTGGCACTCACTGTTTCCATACCTACTGACCTTTATGACTTTCAGTTGTCATACAGGTATTCAAGTTACAGGTAGTTACCCTTGAGGAGCAGCTTACAACCAGTTTCTGATGGGAGCTGGTAGATAAAGATCCCAGTTTCTTTCCATAGGTGGGATAAGTGACGCATGTTCTCCACTGTCTCCTCGAGTTCCCCAATGAGAATGAGCCCTAGTCGCCCATAACACCTGCTTGATAACCATGTCTTCTCCCATTCATTTTCTTCCTATCCTAGCAATCCTTCTTGGGACTACCTTCTCTCCCCATAATTAACTACCTGCATTCAGGTCCTTGTTCTTGCACTCAAATCCTGGCTCATGACTGGCATCTGCAGTAACTCAGCCTAAGACACTGGCCATTTTTTCAGTCCCTCAAGGCACCTATATTATTAGCTTTGTTCATGCTGTCTCCTGCACCTGGAAACTTCTGTCTTTCACTTCTGCTCTCTGCATGACCATTTCCTTCTTATATTTCAAGTCTCAACAAGATCTCGCTAGCCAAATGCTATTGAAGTATTTAAACTTTTGTTTAAAGAAAACAATCCTAACTGAACTAAATGTTCCTGTCATGTTAGATCTTACCACCCAAAGTGGTCTATTCCCCTACTGCTTTTTGCTGTCTCCCCACTAAACAGTTCTACAAGGGCAGAGCCCAAGCGTATGGTCATCCAATATTTGCCCATACCTGGAAGTGTCTCACATATAATTTTTTTTAATTATTTTTAATTGGAGAATAATTGCTTTACAATATTGTAATGGTTTCTGCCATCCATCAACATGAATCAGCCATAGACATACTTCTCAAACCTTCCTTCTCAAACCATTCTCCTACCTTCCTTTGCATCCCACCCCACTAGGTTGTCACAGAGCATCAGTTTTGGATTCCCTGCTGTTCCACATTCAGTCACTAAGTTGTGTCTGACTCTTTGCAACCCCATAAACTGCAGCATGCCAGGTTTCCCTGTCCTTCACTATCTCCTAGAGTTTGCTCACATTTATGTCCACTGAGTCAGTGATGCTATCTAACCATCTTATCCTCTTCCGCCCTCTTCACATTTTGCCTTAATCTTCCCCGGCATCAGGGTCTTTTCCAATGAGTTCGCTCTTCACATCAGATGGCCAAAGTTGCAGTTTCAGGTTAAGCATCAGTCCTACCAATGAATATCCAGAACTGATTTTCTTGATTTCCTTGCAGTCTAAGGAACTCTCAAGAGTCTTCTCCAACACCACAGTTGGAAAGCATCAATTCTTCAGCACTCAGCCTTCTTTATGGTCCAACTGTTACATCCGTACATGACTACTGGATTCCCTGCATCATACAGCAAATCCCCACTGGCTATCCATTTTACATATTGTAATGTATATGTTTCAGTACTGCTCTCTGAAGTCATCCCACCCTCTCCCTCCCCCACTGTGACCATAAGTCTGTTCTTTATGTCTGCATTTCCTTTGCTGCCCTGTATATAGGTTCATCAGTACCAACTTTCTAGATCATATATATATATATATATATATCATATATGTTTTTAAATAAACTTTTTCCCTCAAAATAATTTAAATTTCCAGAAAAACTGAGTAGAACAGAGTTCTCATATATCCCACACCCAGTTTCCCTTATTATTAATGTATTAATAAGCAAATATAGATTCATTCAATTCAGTTCAGTCACTCAGTCGTGTCTGACTCTTCGAGACCCCATGAATTGCAGCACGCCAGGCCTCCCTGTTCATCACCAACTCCCAGAGTTCACCCAAACTCATGTCCATTGTTTCGGTGATGCCATCCAACCGTTTCATCCTCTGTCATCCCCTTCTCCTTCTGCCCTCAATCTTTCCCAGCATCAGGGTCTTTTCAAATGAGTCAGCTCTCTGCATCAGGTGGCCAAAGTATTGGAGTTTCAGCTTCAACATCAGTCCCTCCAATGAACACCCAGGACAGATCTCCCTTAGGATGGACTGGTTGGATTTCCTTGCAGTCCAAGGGACTCTCAAGAGTCTTCTCCGGCACCACAGTTCAAAAGCATCAATTCTTCTGCGTTCAGTTTTCTTTATAGTCCAACTCACATCCATACATGACTACTGAAAAAACCATAGGCTTGACTAGATGGACCTTTGTTGGCAAAGTAATGTAATTAACTAAATTCTATACTTTACTAAGAAATTCTTAGTTCTTACATAATGTCCTGTTTATGCTCCAGGATCTCATTAAGGATATATAACATTTAGTTGTCATTTCTCCTCAGGCTCCTTTTGGCTGTGACAGTGTCTCAGAAGTTCCTTGTTTTGGATGACTTTGATAGTTTTCAGAGACACTAGTCAGGCATCTTATACAATAGCCCTCAACTGGGATTTGTCTGACGTTTTTCTCATGATTAGACTGAGGTTATGTGGTTGAGGAAGGAAGACCATAGAGGTAAAAGTACTAATCACATTATCATATCAAGGGTGCTTAGTCTCAGTATGACTTGTCACCATTGATGTTAGCCTTCATCACCTGGCGGAGATAGTGTTTGTTAGATTACTTGCCTGTAAAGTTATGTCCCCCTCTTTCCTCTGAAAGGAAGCCACTGTGTGCACTTCCCACTCAAGGAGTAGAGTTATGGCCTCCTTGAAGGCAGATTATCTAAGTAAGTTATTTGGAATTCTACTGTACAGATTTATAACTCTTCCCTAATTTATTTATTTATTCAATTATTTATTTATATTAGTATGGATTCATTTTATACATTGGGCTATTATATTTATTTATACTTTGGGACATAATCTACTGCTACTTTATTTTGTGGCTCAAATTGTTCCAGCTTTGGCCACTGGGAGCTCTTTCAGTTGGCTCCTGCGACCTTTGGACATACTCTCATTAGCATATTTTCTTTTTTTATATGTATATATTTTATGAGCTGTTCCTGTTTTCTGGTCCTACAAGATGCTCTAGGCTTAAGTCATAAGTTTCCTTTCCTAGTCCTGGGATTAGCCATTTCTCCAAAAATCTGTAGTTCTTTTCACTGGACATCTGGGCACTTGGTGTTCTCATTGCTACTGGAATATCTTTGTTTCTAGACCCTCTTAGCTGACTGAAAAAAAAGTCATGTGTGTGTTCTAAGAGCTTTATAAGCACATATCTAAAAAATTCCTATATGTATTCATATCAGTTCAGTTCAGTTCAGTTGCTCAGTCGTGTCCAACTCTTTGCGACCCCATGAATCGCAGCACGCCAGGCCTCCCTGTCCATCACCAACTCCCAGAATTCACCCAGACTCAAGTCCATCGAGTCAGTGATGCCATCCAGCCATCTCATCATCTGTCGTCCCCTTCTCCTCCTGCCCTCAATCCCTCCCAGCATCAGAGTCTTTTCCAAGGAGTCAACTCTTTGCATGAGGTGGCCAAAGTACTGGAGTTTCAGCTTCAGCATCATCCCTTCTAAAGAAATCCCAGGGTTGATCTCCTTCAGAATGGATTGGTTGGATCTCCTTGCATTCCAAGGGACTCTCAAGAGTCTTCTCCAACACCACAGTTCAAAAGCATCAGTTCTTTGGCGCTCAGCCTTCTTCACAGTCCAACTCTCACATCCATACATGACCACTGAAAAAACCATAGCCTTGACTAGACGGACCTTAGTCGGCAAAGTAATGTCTCTGCTTTTGAATATACTGTCTAGGTTGGTTATAACTTTTCTTCCAAGTAGTAAGCGTCTTTTAATTTCATGGCTACAGTCGCCATCTGCAGTGATTTTAGAGCCCCCCAAAATAAAGTCTGACACTGTTTCCACTGTTTCCCCATCTACTTCCCATGAAGTGATGGGACCAGATGCCATGATCTTCGTTTTCTGAATGTCGAGCTTTAAGCCAACTTTTTCACTCTCCTCTTTCACTTTCATCAAGAGGCTTTTTAGTTCCTCTTCACTTTCTGCCATAAGGGTGGTGTCATCTGCATATCTGAGGTTATTGATATTTCTCCCAGCAATCTTGATTCCAGCTTGTGCTTCTTCCAGCCCAGTGTTTCTCATGATGTACTCCGCATATAAGTTAAATAAGCAGGGTGACAATATACAGCCTTGATGCACTCCTTTTCCTATTTGGAACCAGTCTGTTGTTCCATGTCCAGTTCTAACTGTTGTCAACATGAAGCTAAATTTTAGTTTATACTGTGTCTTACCCTAAGGCATTGCTACATGGAAATTCCTAGCCTTCTCTCCCATTCAGTGAGAAGCCTGGCTCCAACCATCTACCATTCATTTACTAAACTGTTCATTTCTACTGTATGTGTCCAGTGGTTTCAGAAATGATAACCCACATTCCCATGAGAAGCAGCTTTATCAGTGAGAACATGGTGCTTATATATAGTTCTTTCAACTTGACTCTTACAGATTCCATTCACTTCTAGAGTCATTTAGGTCAGCACCTTTCCTTCCCTGGTTTCCCTGGTGGCTCATATGGTAAAGAATCCACCTGCAATACAGGAGATCTGGGTTGATTCCTGGGTTGGGAAGATCCCTTGGAGAAGGGAATGGCTACCCACTCCAGTATTCTGGCCTGGAGAATCCCATGGACAGAGGACCCTGGCGGGTTACAGTCCATGGGGTCGATATTGTTTCATACAGTTTAAATAATTTATGTGATGATATAGTTTTTCTTTTTCAGCCTACGGTGTGGTGGATTACATGGATTGATTTATAAATGTTAAACCAGACTTGCTGCTGCTGCTGCTAAGTCACTTCAGTCGTGTCCGACTCTGCTACCCCACCTGGCTGCCTCGTCCCTGGGATTCTCCAGGCAAGAATACTAGAGTGGGTTGTCATTTCCTTCTCCAAACCAGACTTATATACCTAGAATTAAACGTACGTTGTCATGATATATAATCCTTTTTATACATTGTTGTATTTGGTTTGCTAATATTTTTTCAGGATTTTTGTGTCTGGGTTAATGAGAAATATTGGTTAATGTCTTTATTGTGTTTGGTGTGATGAGATGGCTGGATGGCATCACCAACTCAATGGACGTGAGTTTCAGTGAACTCTGGGAGATGGTGATGGACAGGGAGGCCTGGCGTGCTGCGATTCATGGGGTCGCGAGGAGTCGGACACGACTGAGTGACTGAACTGAATGCTGGAATCATTAAAAGTCATTAAAAGAAGTTTTCCCTCTGATTCTGTTTTCTGAAACAGACAGTGGAAAATTGGTATAATTCCTCCTTTAAAAGTATGGTAGAATTTACAGTTAAAACCATGTGAACCTAATGCTTTATTCTTGGCAAGTTTTTTTTTTTAAATTCAATGTGTTAAATAGATATTTGGTTACTCAGGCTATATATTTCTCTTTTAGTGAATTTTGTTCATGTCTTTCAAGAAATTGGTCCATTTTATCTACATTATCAAGTTTGGGGGCACAGACTTATTCAGAGTATTCCTTTATTATTCTTCTAATGTCCATGGAATTAGTAGTGCTTAACCCTCTTTCATTCGTGGTGTTGGTAATTTGTGTCTTGTTTTTTTCTTGGTTTATTCAGCTTGGTTTACTCTTAGTTTACCCAGCTAGAGGCATCAATTTTATTGTTCTTGTCTAAGCACCAGGTTCAGGTTAACCAGTTTCCTTGATTGTTTTGTGGCTTTAATTTCATTGATTTCTGTTCTAAGATTTATCATTTATTTTCTTATCCTGGCTCTAAGCTTTAATTACTCTTCATTCTCTAATTACCTAAGGTGGAAGCTTAGGTTACTGATTTTAGATCTTTCTTCTTTTTCTAGTATATGCCCTTAAAGCTATTGATTTTCCTCTAAGCACTACTTTTGTTGCCTTTCACAAATTTCAATATGTTGTTATTATCACTTTTGTTAGTACAAAATATCTTTATCATATCTTCTTGGAGAAGGAACACTTTCATAATTATGTAATTTCTGATAATCTTCCTTGTTCTAGAGACTTCTTCTGTGAAATTAATATACTCATTCCAGTATTCTTTTACCTACTGCTAACTTGATATCATCATCTTTCCCCATCCCTTGTAACTATCTGAATCTTTATACACAAATGAGTTTCTTGTAAGCGACTTACACTTAGGACTTGTTTTGATGTCCATCATAAGCTCTATCTGTTCATTAGTACACATAGACCATTCACATTTAATGTGACTATCAATATAGCTGGATTAATATCTACTGTATTTGTTAGCATTTTGTTATCCTTATTAGTAGTTTCTTCTTTTCATCTATTTCCCTGCCTTCTCTTCATTTATTCCTTCTCTGACATTGTCCATCTCTTTATGTAGATCCAAATTCCTGATCTATGTTGTTTAACCAGTTTCTGAAGAACTTTTTACATGGCTTGTGTAGCAGGTGTGTAGGTGATGAATTCCTTCAGATTTTGTTTGTCTGAGAAAACTTTTTTGTTTTTAAGGATAATCTTCCTGAATCAAAAATTCTATGTTGCTTTTTATTTGTTTGCTTTTTTTCAGCCTTTTAAATATTGCACAGCTTCCAATGAGAAGTGTAATGTAATTCTTATTTTTGTTCCTTTTTAAATAGAGTGTATTTTTCATCTTATCAAAAAGAAAGATTTTCCCTTTCTATTTGGTTTCCTTCAGTTTGAACATGGTATCTCTACATGATGGTTTTTGTTATTTATCTTACTTGGTGTTCTCTGAGCTTCCTAGCTCTGTAAGTTGGTGTCTGTCATTAATTTAGAGAAATTCTCAGTCATTGTTAAATGTTTCTTTTTTGCTCCTTTCTCTCTTTCTTCTTCTGGTATTAAAATTATGCTTATGTTACACATTTTGTAACTGCCTAACAGTCTTTGGATGTTCTCTTCCATTGTTTTCATTCTTTTTCTTTGTGTCAGTATGCCAAATTTCTACTGATATATATTCAAGTTCACTGATTGTTTTATCAGACATATCCAGTATACTGATGAGTACATCAATGGCAATTTTCATTTCTTGTACAGTATTTTTGACTTCTAGTATTTACTTTTGATTCTTTCTTAGAGTTTCCATCTCTTTGCTTACATTATCCATCTGTTCTTGCCAGTTGTCTGCACTCTTCCATTAGAGCCCTTACATGTTAATCAGTTATTTTAAATTCTCACACAGACCTTTCCAAAATCTTTGACATATCTGAGTCTTGTTCCGATGCTTGATTTTTCTCTTCAAATGGTGTTTTTCTTGCCTTATTTTAGCATGCCATAATTTTTGTGAAAGACAGACATGATGCATTGGGTAACAGGTAATAAGGTAAACAGACCTTTAGTGTGAAGATTTATGTTAAAATGGCTAGGAGTCTGGGCTGTATTTAATGACTACTATAGCTACTGGCATTAGAGGCATCAAATTCCTGTAGCTCCCTTGTTTTGTCTACTCTCTTTCTGTTGGACTTTCCTAAGTACTTGTCAGAAACAGTTTGTGTCTTGTGGCTCTTTCTGCTATAATTCACTCTTATTATCTGCAGTCCTGTTGGTGTGGTGGTATGGGTGAGGGAGAGCTCTGTAAAGTTTTATGATTAAATCTCAGCATTTTAGTGGGCCTGTGTCTTGGGCTGTTACCTTCTCTACTGGTACAGCTTTTTATTTTCTCTTGCCTCATTCCCCCTTCCTTGGTGCAGTGTCCCTAAGCTATTTCCTTAAAGCTCTGATCCCTGTGGACCTGTTCATTCTTTTTCCCCTTAGATGAGATGGAAGGCTAGCTCTTCGTCCAGCTTTTATCAAGCTCTCTCAGAGTATTTTTCCCTGAAAAGGCTCTGGGGGTATTTCACAATTATCACCCCTCCTCTCATGCCAGAGCTGCTAGGAAGCCTTTCTCAGCTCTTCACTATGAGAACTGGTGCCTGGAGGTAATGTCCACTGAGGTATAGGGGTCCAGGAGTTTCACACCCTCCTTCTTCTCTACACTCAATTTCCAGCAATTCATCAAAATTACCGTTTTAGTGTTCTAATTAGTTGATAGCTCTTGGGATTTCTGGTCTAGGTGAGCAGATCTTGATGACAGTTGTTTGGACTCACCTGCACTCTAGATTTCAGAGTGACTGCCCTGCAACCTAACTTCTCTGACTGGGCCAAGAAAAGTCATTAATTCCAGTTGACTAGCTTTTCCTTGTTGTAAGGTTGAGAGCAACAACTTCCAAATTCCTTACATTTCAGTGCTGAATCTGGAAGTCTCTATAAGCTTCTATTTACTTAAGTGAATGAGTTATTCTTTCTTTCCCTCATACATAAGTATTATATAGCCTCTTTTATATGTATAGATTTCACAATAAAAAAATAAGTTTAAAAGTTAATCTTTCTTCGTAAATATGTCCATAAACTTAATTGTATGTAGGTATCCTTACATGGTCACAGAATTGTTTTTTTTTTTTTTTCCATTGGAGGATAATTGCTTTACAGTGTGTTGATTTCTGCAGTACAACACCATGAATCAACTGTAGGTATACATATGTCCCCTCCCTCTTGCACCTCACTCCCTCCCATCCCATGCCTCCAGGTCATCAGAGCACCAGGCTGGGCTCCCTGTGCTGCACGGCACTGCCCACTAGCTAGCTATTTCACACATACTAGCTCATAGATGCAGTCCACGGGGTCACGAAGAGTCGGACACGACTGAGCGACTTCCCTTTCACTTTTCACTTTCGTGCATTGGAGAAGGAAATGGCAACCCACTCCAGTGTCCTTGCCTGGAGAATCCCAGGGATGGGGGAGCCTTGTGGGCTGCCGTCTATGGGGTCGCACAGAGTCAGACATGACTGAAGTGACTTAGCAGCAGCAGCAGCAGCTTATATATGCCAATGCTTCTCTCTCAATTCACCCCTTCTTCGCCTTCCCAGAATTATTTAATACATAGTTCAGTGATTATTGACTCTTGAGTACCTAATAGCCCAGCTTTTCAGGATCAAATCAAAATTATATGACATAATTTAATTAAGATTTTAATTTTGAGGATAACTATACATTTGAGTATAAAATCTATTTTCATATATATAATTATACTATTAAAACTAAATTGGACATTTGAATGTAATCATTTTAAATTATCCTTATCATGCATATACAGAACATTTTCTGTTGATTAGTTTGTTAGAAATACATGAAAGTTAATAGATCCTTTTCTTCCTTTCTTTCCCCTTCTACGGATATATACACAAGCATATGATTTGGTGGAAAAGAAAGCTAGACACAAATATTTACAAACAGAAAATGTGTAATATGTTTTCTAAATATTTAAATTGGTCCTATGAACAGGAATTACAGTGTTTTGAGTGACTGAGCAGATTACTTGAAGTCCCCAAGCTTTAATCTTTCTCATATATACAGTAGGACTTTTAATATAATTCAATTTATAGTTTTTGTGAAGAGAAAATAAGCATGAAAAAATCATATCACAGTGCCTGGCATGTAATAAACACTCTAAAATGGTCCTTGTTAGTGTTATTCACAGCTACCCTGCCGTCTCTTGGATACACTTAAAACAGCCTCAGTAGAATAACATCTCCTTTACAGATAATTTAAGGTACATGCTAAAAACAAGGGTAGCTGTTTGGACTCTTATTAATGAGACTGTGTCCATAATCCACACATGAAAACAATTTTCACAGTTTCACAGTCACACAGTTCTCACTTTCACTTCTTCACCACTCATTTCTAAAGGACTGAAACTAAACAAACAGTACCTACAGCAATTGCCACAAGGCTAGTAACTTCTGTCTGCAAAATAAAATTGGGCTTGTGTGTGTTTGCTTGCCTATTTTTAAGAACTGAAAAGAGTCTGCCCTCAGGGTTTAATCCTGTCTTCTTTTCTCACTTATGGATGAGGATCTACGGGATTCAAGTGACATAGTTCAGTTCTTGAAAAATGTGATTCTAAAGCTCCTTTAAGGATAAAAAATACAGCCAAAGCATTGTATACTGACACCTGATTAGAATATCTGAGGCCTATGCCTGAGTCAGGTGACCAAAGTTTTAAAGGTCATGTGCTAAGAAGAACCTACACAACACAGGGGGACATTTCCTTGTAGCTAGTGAGCATTTCAGATGACAAGAAATCCACAGATGCTCTCTGACAGTTGGTCTAAAGCTGAGATCAAGGTCAGCAATGAAACTTAGGAGTCTGGCACCTAAGATTAGCTGATTTTAGTTAAATTTCAGTAAATAGATACATTGGCTAAAACATAAAGTGTAAAGGGAGAAGAAAAACCATCTAAGAACAAAAATCTGAGAAACTGAGTTGAAAAGGCAGAAGAAAGGCAACTAGGAAGTTATCAGAGGAGAATGTGATCCTAAGAACATGAGGAAAATGCAGCTAGCTCCAGGCTCTGGCAGTTTAAAGATCAGAAAGGATGCAGCGGCTTCAGCAGAGTGCTCGGGACAGAAATCAGATTGTTGTGACTTAAGGTACAGGTTGAAGGTATGAGTGGGGGAGGGTACAGGTGCTTAGCCCAGGAAGCCTAGAGGTAGCAGGAGTCAGAAGCAGAGGCCCTGGACACATGGAGTTTAAAAAATAAATGAGCACTTCATGCTTTTTCAGTAAAAACAGGAAATAAGCAATACCCATGCAGTCAGAACCGACTCTGTTTCTAGACTATTCCCAGGTGAGAATTCTGCAGTACCCCTTTTCCCACTCAAAGTAATGAAGACTACAGAGACGAGGACACCCAGAGAACTGCAGGCTGAGCTCTGAATCAGCACAAGACAAACTCTTAGAAACAGGAGCAGATGAAAAACCATGCAGGAAAATACTGACCCAGAGAGAAACAGACACCCTTTCTGTGGCCTCTCACATCTCTGCCAGAGAGTACAAATGTTAACCGATTTTGCAAGTTCTTGCTACTTCGCCCCACAGGCCGGATGAAATTCAGTTGAGAGCCCAATCTGGTTTCCACCCCTGACCCAAGACATCTGGTTTGTGATAAGTACTCAAATATCCTGTGTTTTCTAAAGTATGTGGTGGGTGTGGTGATGGCAGGAGTCACAGGCAGAAGAGCTGATGAGCTAATCAGAACAGGCATCTGGGAAGGTATGGAGGACCTAGTTCCCCTCACATGGTGTTCGTGCAGCCTGTTGGGGCAGCCGGGGTGGCTAGGGAGATGGTACCCATCACCTGGCCAGCCCCCAGTGAATAGAGACTTCCCGAATTTCAAATTTCAACTCCTGGTTGTGCAGCATGTGCCTGGGGATTTAGTCCTGGAGCAACTATTGTCCACAGTTCATAAAACCACAACAGAATGATAACTGGAGCGGCAGAAATTAGGCAGTTTGGGCACGTGGATATTACACACTTTCACAGTCATACATAAATGTGATACACAGCAAATTTTGTGCCTCTGTATTCTTAAGGGCTTCTAAGAGGTGATTCTGTTTTTTTTTTTTTTTCTTAAACCTACATTTCACTCCTCTAAAAATACAATACTATCCACCCTTTTCTGGGCACTGAGCTGTTCAAGATTGATTTGGAGTTTGGCATGACAGACTCTATATTTTAAGGCTGCAGATCCTCTTGATCATACTTATATATGACAATAGCCTCCCACGTGAAAAATATTTTAACATTTATGAGCCACTGGCTGATATCTTATTCTTGTGTGACACTTTCTACTTTTCAGAACGGTTTTGTATGTATTATTTGCTGTCATCTGTCACTGCCTCTGTTTTTACTGTTGAAGAAACAAAGGAACTGAAAGGCAATTGTCAAACTAATGGGATAAGAACGTAGCTGTAAATGGAAGCGGGTTTATGAATTTCTCCCCAGTCCCTCGTGAGTGGGGACCCAAGAGATGACTAGAATGGGTTCTATTGAAAAACAGAACATGTTAGTGTGAGGACAGCAGACGGCTGGAAAGGCAGCCAGTGTGGGATGTAAAGCGAGTGAGCTCACTTTTGGAAGAGCCTGAGCTGCAAGTGACAGAGGGATAACTATGTATAGATTGCTGTGTGGGGAAACAGCCAGGATGGGGCTGGAGACAGGAAACTGAACGAAGGTGAGAGGTCAGGCCAAGATGTGAATTTGGCAGCCAGCCAAGTCTGAGCAGAGCTGGAGCCCCCAAGCATGCATGCGAGCATTCACGGAGGGAGTGTGGAGAGAGGGGTGTGGGGAAAAGCCAAGCCTTGGAGGGCCCACATGAGGCACGGGAAGGGGAAGAGAGTCCTTCGAAGGAGCCAAGAACAGAGAGGTCCTGGGAGAACCAGGAACTCGGGACTGAGAAAGGAAAGAGGCCACACAGTGTCAAGTGCAAACCGGGTGTTCACAATGACAGGACTTCTGAAATGATGCCTGGAAACTCAGTAACGCCTTTTGCTTCTGAGTTCACCGTTAAGTGTAAGTTTCAAATTCTGACTCTGAAAATTGTTTATTTGTATAGAATAACGAGATGATTTGATGAATCAGAACGCCTCTCTTCCTAACCAATACGGCTCAGAGGAACTTGATTTTGTTTCTTAAGGCATGTTGCTGAGTGTCCTCTTACACACCTGTACCTTCCCTCAGGACGCCGGTCCCCCTAAGCTCCTGCATGGATTTGAAGCTCCCGAGGACAGGGACCATGTACCTAGTGCATTTAGTCTCGGGTGTCCGCTGAGCGCAGAGCAGGGTGTGTGGCAGACAGGAGTTCCCCAACTCTGATTAATGGAGGTGTGAAAGTCCTTTTTTCACTTGCCATGGGTTTCCTTCTCCTCTCTGGGACTTTCAAACTCCACATTCCCCCACACTGTTTGGAAAGATACATTTTCAGGCTTAGCAGTGATTGCCAAACATTTTTATACGGGGCTTGGCATTTAACATCCGGAAAAGTTGTGAAATCAATTTGCTGCAGATAAAGATGGACAGATGGAAATATCTGGTGGTTCCGTCACATGTGCAATATACATAATGAGATCATTGCTTACTGTGATACACTTGAACTCTGTTTTACCAGTGTTTAGGAAGAATATTATCTTTTGTTCTGCAGCAAGACCACGTGGGTAGAAACATTGTCCCCTGACTAAAAAGAGGACTGGGTATGGAATATTTGTCAGTGATGAGATTTCATACACTTTTCCTAAATGCTTACCAAATCTCTTTGGAGACTTTAGATTTCCTTTTCATTTGAAAAATGGTACATTTGCACTGACTCTGTCTATTTTATCATGCTGTATGTGTAGGGGGAGGGCAAAGAAAAAATAAAATTAACAGAGATGGGAAAAGGGGAAGGGAAGTAGTATTTCCCACACTTGGGAGCCTATCTTAGAAAATAAAAAAAGTGTGTGCAGCAAGAAGGAGGTTGTAAGACTTTAATATTCTAACTTATGGGGGGAATAATAATTTCATTATTTTAAATATAATCAATCAGGCCATCCTTCTAGGTGAATGGGAGGAAATGTATAACATGTCTACTTTCATTTAATTCTAAGTTTGATCCAGTAAATTTAACAGTTGCCTTTCAGGAGTCTTCAGTTTTTTGGATAGACACACCTGGTTTTATCTCTGCCTGAGCAGGCAGCTCTACTAAATCAGAGTGGCCTGCCCTGGGTTGGTGTGGGGACAGTGCAGGGTACCATCTTGTCCAGGATTCTAAACAAGGGTGAAGGACGGCTCTGCTCTTGATGTTGTCGCCACATCTCTCGCACATCCTCTCTTCCCTTTGAGAAGGAAATAATGACAGCCATCTGGTAGCTCAGTGGTAAAGAATCTGCCTGCACTGCGGGAGACCACCTCCAATGAGGAAGATGTGGGTTTGATCCCTGGGTTGGGAAGATTCCCTGGAGACGAAATGGCAACCCACTCCAGTATTCTTGCCTGGGAAACCCCAGGGACAGAGGATCCTGGCACAGTCCATGAGACTGCAAAAGAGTCAGACATGATTTAGCAACTAAACAACCATAATAACACATCTTGACCACTCAGTTCTTTTACTTTCTGTCTACATCTCATCCTTCTCTCTCCATCCCATCCTTCTCTCTCTTCTCCTTGATTCCTATCTCACAGAAATCTCTATACTCCAGGTGACTAAGCCTGGTGCTTGGTTGCATGAAGGTGAATGGTCAGGCACAGATAACTTTCCCTCGAGAGAGAAGTTGGCCTTGCACGATTACTTTCTTGCTGCATAATCTTACTTTGTATGCCATAAACCATGTATTGCTCTATTCCCTCTCTCTGCAGTCTTTCTCTAAAAGAATTCTAACCATCGGTGGGACACACTCTAACTCCTAGAGGCCAGAGAAACATTCTTCAGTGGTAAAAGAAAAAAAAAAATTATTGGTCCAATTTAAATACAAATACTTAATTTTGTGTCTAAATACCCTCATCTCCCCTTGTCACTTCTTCCTTCTCCTCATCTCGTCCTTCTCTTTTCCTGGAGACCTCAGTGAAGCATCCCACAGTCCTGAACACTTCTGACCCCAAAGCCAGTTACATGCTGTCATTTTAGAACGCTTGTCCTAATCTTATGTCAGATTTACTATTTCTTCTTTCTTAACCTCTGCCTAATTTTACATGAGCTCATTTTCTACCAGTTTTCTAAAAACACTTGGAGATAAATTGTATTAAATCCTGTTCATAAAGGGTTCACAGGTAGTATACTTTTAAATCCTTGTGTATCAGAAAATGCTTTTTATGATTTAATTTTACTTTTGCCCTTGACTGTGAAAGTTCACAATCCTTTACTCTTAGAACTTGGTAGGCATTTGTTCATACCTTCAAGCATTTAGTAGCATGGATAAGAAGGCTGATGCCAGTTTAATGCTTATTGTTTTGCAAATAACCAGTTTTAGCTTCATTCTAGAACATGTAGTATATTACCCTTATTCTGGAAATAAGAAACATCATGAGAGACTACAGCAGGCTGGCGGTTGTGGGAAAGATACCAGGCTTTCATTACTTGGCTTGAATTAGAAGTTCTGTTGGGACTGGGGAAAAGGCACTGTTGATGTGTGTGTGCTCAGTTGCTAAGTCGTGTTCTACTCTTTGCAACTCCATGGACTGTAGCCCACCAGGCTCCTATGTCCATGGGATGTTCCAAGCAAGAGTACTGGAGTGGGGTGCCATTTCCTCCTCCAGGGGATCTTCCTGACCCAGGGATTGAACCCGTGTCTCCAGCCATGTCTCCTGCATTGCAGGCAGATTCTTTACCACTGAGTCACCAAGACAGCCCAATACTACTATCACCACACAGTAGTATTTTCTTCTGGGTCTCACACCTGAGAGAAAGTAAGGCCTAAAAGGATCATCTGGGGGTCTCTCGGGTGTTTTAACTTTTTTTTTTTTTTTTAATATTTAATTTATTTGTGCTGTGTCTTAGTTGCGGCATTTTGAACTCTTAGCTGTGTCCTGAGTCCCTGCATTGGGAGTGCAGAGCCTTAGCCACTGGACCACCAGGCAAACCCCTCAAGTGTTTAAACTTTAGACCACAACAATGCAGAGAAATAAACAGTTCATCAATCAAAGACCTGAGAGCTGCCATTCTCACCCAATGTCTTACCAAAATGGCATGCTGACCCTCAGGTTTCAGGAGTTCCCCTAGGAAGGGTTTTAAAAAGTATCCAATTGAGTGGAAGTGATCCTTATAGCAAAGGATTCAACACTTTCAGAGAGAAAGGACAGAGTATCACTTGCTGTGAATATGCATAGGGGAGAGGTTACTTCCCTCTCCTCTCAGAAGTTGGATGGGTGAATAGATACTATTAATATAATAACCAACTTTCATCTCATATCTAAAGGGTAAGCTTCATATGACACCCAGATAGATGTAGAAATGTGGAATCAAGGAAACATCTCATACTAAAACTAACTGAGATAGATTTGTATTTTCCTCCAAAGTCAGTGAAAGTAGCCTGAAAGATCCTACAAATGAGTGATAACTTTCATCAATAGGTAGGCCATAAGAAAAGAAAAAGACCTAGTCACAGGGATGCCACTGCAGAGCAGAATGGAGAGTAGGGATGAGGAGGAAACACATAAGCTTGCTATCCACATTTACTCTAAACTTTCCCAGGAAAAATAAAACAAAACAAAACATGCCTAAAAGTGTGAGGAGATAAGTGACAGAAAAGAAGCAGTGAGGAACTCTGTATATGCTAATCCAGTCAGCTGAACAGAGATAAAGCAACGGGGAATCATGGAAGGATTTGTGACACAGGAAGATACTCTCACCTCCTGCTCACCCCAAAGTGAAGAATGCTAGAAACTGACAAATGATGTGGCCCCTAGGAAGAAGACATATGATTTGATGAGAAAATATTAATATTTAAAAACAAGAATACAAATTAAAGCTACTGGCTAAAAACCGGCTCCCCTAAACTGCCCCTACTTTGTTAACCAGGTGCCTGAGGAAAAACTCTCCATATACAAAGAAGAGGAATGTGCAGAAAGGAATAATTAGGATCTATGCTTTGATAATAAAAAAGAAAATGGGGGGATTGAGAGAAAGAAGAAGAAGGAGGAGGGTGGGAGGGGGACAGGGAGGGGGTAGAAAGAAAGAACAATAAGTAACTTGTAGATAATGAAAATATGAGAGCAGAATTACTCCAGGAAACAAAAGAAAACTTCACACATATCTATTCTCATATTAGTTAAAGAAACAATATACTGTACTACAGAAAAGGAGAGGTCGAAGAAATCTCAAGAAGACAAAAAAGAAGATGAAAATGTGCTGGGAAACTTATTTAAGAAATGGGAACAAACACATATGTTAAAGGACAGACATTCCTACTCAAATCAGAAGAAGGTGTGCATCAACCACTGTGAAATTAGATGAGGGAACAAAATAGATACTGTGGGTAAAGAGAGATATGATTTGTCTGTGAATGATTGGTTTGCCTACCTAGGAAAAAAAAATCTAAGGAAATCAAACTGATAAGAGTGGAACTAATTATGCAGTTTAGTGTTGGGCAGTGACCACAGACTGTGCTTCCTTGATGGCTCAGACGATAAAGAATCCACCTGCAATTCCAAAGACCCAGATTCGATCCCTGGGTCAGTAAGATGCCCTGGAGAAGGGAATGATGGCTACTCACTCCAGTATTCTTGCCTGGAGAATTCCACGGACAGAGGAGCCTAATGGGCTATAGGCCAATGGGGTCACAAAGAGTTGGATAAAACTGAGCCACTAAGTGCACAGCATGCACACACACACACACACACACACACAAACCAAAACTACTGAGTAAATAAGTCAGAGAAAGACAAATATCATATGATATGGCTTGTATCTGGAATCTAAAAAAAAATGGAACAAAAGAACCTTTCTATAAAACAGAAATTAAATCATAGATGTAGAAAACAAACTTATGATTACCAAGGGGGAAAGCTGGGGGAGGGATAAATTGGGAGATTCTGATTGACATATACACACTACTGTACATAAAATGGATAACTAATAAGAACCTACTGTATAGCAAAGAGGACTCTACTCAATACTCAGTACTCTGTAATATCCTATATGGGAACAGAACCTAAAAAAAAGTGGACATATGCATACATATATATAACTGACTCACTTTGCTGTACAGCAGAAACTAACACAATATTATAAATCAACTATACTCCAATAAAAAATTAATTTAAAAAACCAAACTTGTGTACTGGTTAAAGAAAAGAAAACACTGGTGCATGCACACCAAAGGTTTTCAAAATAATGATTTTAAAAGGATTATCAGATTTTAACACTATATTTAAGGTGAAAAGTGAAAGTCTCTCAGTCGTGTCCAACTCTTTGCAACCCCATGAACTACATAGTCCATGGAATTCTCCAGGCCAGAATACTGGAGTGGGTAGCCTTTCCCTTCTCCAGGAGATCTTCCCAACCCAGGAATCGAACCGGGGTCTCCTGCATTGCAGGTGGATTCTTTACCAACTGAGCTATCAGGGAAGTCCACATTCAAGGTGGTAGTTAATTATTTTAGTTAATTAATTCTCATCTTGGAGGATAATTTATCATTATCTGTCAATGTTTCCTTATGCACATAGACTTGAATCAAGAACTGTACTCCTGGGGGCGGTCCTAAGATGGCAGAGGAATAGGACGGGGAGACCACGTTCTCCCCCCACAAATTCATCAAAAGAACATTTCAACGCTGAGTAAATTCTACAAAACAACTTCTGAATGCTGGCAGAGGACATCAGGCACCCAGAAAAGCAGATTATTGTCTTCAAAAACAGGTAGGAAAAATATAAAAGACGAAAAAAGAGACAAAGGAGGTAGGGAGGGAGCTCTGTCCCAGGAAGGGAGTCCCATCCCAGGAAGGGAGTCTTAAAAAGACAGAAGTTTCCAAATACCAGGAAACACTCTCACTGCCGAGTCTGTGGCGAGCCTTGGAAGCACAGAGGGCAACATAACAGGGAAGAAAAATAAATAAATAATTAAAACCAACAGATTACGAGCCCAATGGTAACTCCCTCAGTGGAGAAGCAGCGCAGATGCCTGCATCTGCCACTAGCAAGTGGGGGCTGGGCAGGGAGGTGTGGGAGGCGCGGGCTGCAGTGCTTTTTAAGAATCGGGCCAGAATGCCCAGAGCGTAACCAGAGCAAACTAACTTGGGCTAGCAAACCAGACTGTGGGATAGCTACCATGCGAAAAGCTCGAATATAAGACACCACCAGGACCACGCACAGAACAAAGGATGGAACAGAAATAGCCGGCTGCAGACCATGCCCCGCCGGTGACAGGCAGACAGAGCCATAACGGCTGGAAGGGGGCAATCGCAGCCCCGGAGAGGCTTTATCTACCAAACTGCAAGCAGACTTCTTTGCTAACTAAGACTTCTTGGGGTTCTGGACAGTCACCATCTGCCTGACAAGGGGCACCAGCGGTACACCCAGAAAACTGAGCAGCAGGGAAAGGCGATAAGTCGCAGCGACAGCGCTCGCCAAACACCTGAGTTACTCGGTCCTGGGAAGGGCACAAAACGCAGGCCCAACCGAATCTGCACCTCGGAGGGCTACCTGAGAGCCGAGCCTGGGCGGCTTAGACTGGGGAGGTGCATGCAGCCTAGGGCCGGCCTCAGACGGTTCCCGGCTGAGCATCGTAGAGCCTGAGCGGTATGCACCGTGTGCAGGGGCATGCCCAGAGTGGATGAGACACTGCGAGCACAAGCCAGTGTTATTTGTTTGCAGCATCCCTCCCTCCCCACAGCGTGACTGAATAAGTGAGCCTAAAAGAAAAAAGTGTCCACCACTGCCCCCCTTGTGACAGGGTGGAAATCAGACACTGAAGAGACCAGCAAACAGAAGAAGCTAAACAGAGGGAACCGCCTTGGAAGTGACCCCACACTGCCCATAACACCAGAGAAAGTCCCAGATATATCTTTACTATTTTTACGACCATTCTCTCTCTCTTTTATTGTTTTGTTGTTGTTTGATTGTTTTTTCTTCTTTTCATTTTCTTCTCCTTTTTTTTAAACTTTAAAAAATTTTTAAGTCCTCTATTTCTCCTTTAATTTTAATTTTTATAACCTACTATCACTTTTCAAAAAAACCAAAGAGCCTATTTTTAAAGCAAAGCTGTATATATATATTTTTTTTTGTGTGTGTGTGTGTGTGGTTGTTGTTGTTGTTTTTTAATACTTCTCGTGACTTTGGTTTTTTTTTTTCTCTTTCTTTTTGTTCTTCTTTTCTTTAATATTGTATTTTTGAAAATCCAACCTCTACTCCAGATTTTTATTCTTTGCTTTTTGGTATTTGTTGTCAATTTTGTACATTTAAAAACCCAATCTTCAGTACCCAATTTTACCTGAGAGCGAGATTACTGGCTTGACTACTCTCTCCTCCTTTGGACTCTCCATTTTCTCCACCAGGTGGCCTCTGTCTCTTCCCGCCCCCTTCTCTTCTCTACCCAACTCTGTGAATCTCTGTGTGTTCCAGATGATGGAGAACACTTAGGGAACTGGTTACTGGCTGGATCTGTCTCTCTCCTTTTCATTTCCCTCTTTTATCCTCCTGGCCACCTCTGTCTACTTTCTCCCTCTCCTCTTCCCTGTATAACTCCGTGAACATCTCTGAGCGGTCCAGACTGCAGAGCGCACATAAGGAAATGATTACTGGCTAGCTTGTTCTCTCCTCTTTTGATCCCATCTCATCTCATTCCAGTCACCTCTAACTACCCCCTCCCTCTTCTCTTCTCCATGTAACTCAGTGAACCTCTCTGGGTGTCCCTCAATGTGGAGAAACTTTTCATCTTTAACCTAGATGTTTTATCATTGGTGCTGTATAGATGGAGAAGTCTTGAGGCTACTGTAAAAATTAAACTGAAAACCAGAAGCAGGAGGCTTAAGTCCAAATCCTGAGAACATCAGAGAACTCCTGAATCCAAGGGAACATTAATTGATAGGAGCTCATCAAAGGCCTCCATACCTACACTGAAACCAAGCACCACCCAAGAGCCAACAAGTTCCAGAGCAAGACATACCACACAAATTCTCCAGCAACACAGGAACACACCCATGAGCTTCAATATACAGGCAGCTCAAGTTACTCCAAAACCATAGATGTCTCATAACTCATTACTGGACACTTCATTGCAGGCCAGAGAGAAGAAATCCAGCTCTACCCACCAAAACTCCGACACAAGCTTCCCTAACCAAGAAACCTTGACAAGCCACTGATACAACCCCACCCACAGAGAGGAAACTCCATAATAAAGAGAACTCCACAAATTCCCCGAATACAGAAAGGCCACCCCAAACGCAGCAATAAAACCAAGATGAAGAGACAGAGGAATAACCAGCAGGTAAAGGAACAGGATAAATGCCCAGTAAACCAAACAAAAGAGGAGAGATAGGGAATCTACCTGAGAAAGAATTCCGAATAATGATAGTGAAAATGATCCAAAATCTTGAAATAAAAATGGAATCACAGATAAATAGCCTGGAGACAAGGATTGAGAAGATGCAAGAAAGGTTTAACAAGGACCTAGAAGAAATAACAGAGTCAATATATAATGAATAATGCAATAAATGAGATCACAAACACTCTGGAGGCAACAAATAGTACAATATCGGAGGCAGAAGATAGGATTAGTGAAATAGAAGATAGAATGGTAGAAATAAATGAATCAGAGAGGAAAAAAGAAAAATGAATTAAAAGAAACGAGGACAATCTCAGAGACCTCCAGGACAATATGAAACACTCCAACATTCGAATTATAGGAGTCCCAGAAGAAGACAAAAAGAAAGACCATGAGAAAATACTTCAGGAAATAATAGTTGAAAACTTCCCTAAAATGGGGAAGGAAATAATCACCCAAGTCCAAGAAACCCAGAGAGTTCCAAACAGGATAAACCCAAGGCAAAACACTCCAAGACACATATTAATCAAATTAACAAAGATCAAACACAAAGAACAAATATTAAAAGCAGCAAGGGAAAAACAACAAATAACACACAAGGGGATTCCCATAAGGATAATTGCAGATCTTTCAATAGAAACGCTTCAGGCCAGGAGGGAATGGCAAGACATACTGAAAGTGATGAAAGAAAATAACCTACAGCCCAGATTACTGTACCCAGGAAAGATCTCATTCAAATATGAAGGAGAAATCAAAAGCTTTACAGACAAGCAAAAGCTGAGATAATTCAACACCACCAAACCAGATCTCCAACAAATGCTAAAGGATATTCTCTTGACAGGAAACACAAAAAGGGTGTATAAACCCAAACCCAAAACAATAAAGTAAATGGCAATGGGATCATACTTATCAATAATTACCTTAAACGTAAATGGGTTGAATGCCCCAACCAAAAGGCAAAGACTGGCTTAATGGATACAAAAACAAGACCCCTATATATGCTGCCTACAAGAGACCCACCTCAAAACAAGGGACACATACTGACTGAAAGTGAAGGGCTGGAAAAAGATATTCCATGCAAATAGAGACCAAAAGAAAGCAGGAGTAGCAATACTCATATCAGATAAAATAGAGTTTAAAACAAAGGCTGTGAAAAGAAACAAAAATGGACACTACATAATGATTAAAGGATCAATCCAAGAAGAAGATATAACACTTATAAATATATATGCACCCAACATAGGAGCACCGCAATATGTAAGACAAATGCTAACAAGTATGAAAGGGGAAATTAACAACAACACAATAATAGTGGGAGACTTTAATACCCCACTCACATCTATGGACAGATCAACTAAACAGAAAATTAATGAAGAAACACAAACTTTAAATGATACAATAGACCAGTTAGACCTAATTGATATCTATAGGACATTTCACCCCAAAACAATGAATTTCACCTTTTTCTCAAGTGCTCACAGAACCTTCTCCAGGATAGATCACATCCTGGGCCATAAATCCAACCTTGATAAATTCAAAAAAAATTGAAATCATTCCAAGCATCTTTTCTGACCATAATGCATTAAGATTAGATCTCAATTATAGGAGAAAAACTATTAAAAATTCCAACATATGGAGGCTGAACAACAGGCTTCTGAATAACCAACAAATCACAGAAGAAATCAAAAAGGAAATCAAAATATGCATAGAAACGAATGAAAATGAAAACACAACAACACAAAACCTGCGGGACACTATAAAAGCAGTGCTAAGAGGAAAGTTCATAGCAATACAGGCATACCTCAAGAAACAAGAAAAAAGTCAAATAAATAACCTAACTCTACACCTAAAGCAACTAGAAAAAAAGAAATGAAACACCCCAGGGTTAGTAGAAGGAAAGAAATCTTAAAAATTAGGGCAGAAATAAATGCAAAAGAAACAAAAGAGACTATAGCAAAAATCAACAAAGCCAAAAGCTGGTTCTTTGAAAGGATAAATCAGATTGACAAAGCATTAGCCAGACTCATCAAGAAACAAAGAGAGAAAAATCAAATGAATAAAATTAGAAATGAAAATGGAGAGATCACAACAGACAACATAGAAATACAAAGGATCATAAGAGACTACTATCAGCAATTATATGCCAATAAAATGGACAACGTGGAAGAAATGGACAAATTCTTGGAAAAGTACAACTTTCCAAAACTGAACCAGGAAGAAATAGAAAATCTTAACAGACCCATCACAAGCACGGAAATTGAAACTATAATCAGAAATCTTCCAGCAAACAAAAGCCCAGGTCCAGACGGCTTCACAGCTGAATTCTACCAAAAATTTCGAGAAGAGCTAACACCTATCCTACTCAAACTCTTCCAGAAAATTGCAGAGGAAGATAAACATCCAAATTCATTCTATGAGGCCACCATCACCCTAACACCAAAACCTGACAAAGATGCCACAAAAAAAGAAAACTACAGGCCAATATCACTGATGAACATAGATGCAAAAATCCTTAACAAAATTCTAGCAATCAGAATACAACAACACATTAAAAAGATCATACACCATGACCAAGTGGGCTTTATCCCAGGGATGCAAGGATTCTTCAATATCTGCAAATCAATCAATGTAATTCACCACATTAACAAATTGAAAAATAAAAGCCATATAATAATCTCAACAGATGCAGAGAAGGCCTTTGACAAAATTCAACATCCATTTATGATAAAAACTCTCCAGAAAGCAGGAATAGAAGGAACATCCCTCAACATAATAAAAGCTATATATGACAAACCCACAGCAAACATTATCCTCAATGGTGAAAAATGGAAAGCATTTCCCCTAAAGTAAGGAACAAGACAAGGGTGCCCACTTTAACCGCTGCTATTCAACATAATTCTGAAAGTTTTGACCACAGCAATCAGAGAAGAAAAAGAAATAAAAGGAATCCAAACTGGAAAAGAAGAAGTAAAACTCTCACTGTTTGCAGATGACATGATCCTCTACATAGAAAACCCTAAAGACTCCACCAGGAAATTACTAGAGCTAATCAATGAATATAGTAAAGTTGCAGGATATATGATCAACACACAGAAATCTCTTGCATTCCTATACACTAATAATGAGAAAGTAGAAAAAGAAATTAAGGAAACAATTCCATTCACCATTGCAACGAAAAGAATAAAATACTTAGGAATATATCTACCTAAAGAAACTAAAGACTTATATATAGAAAACTATAAAACACTGATGAAAGAAATCAAAGAGGACACTAATAGATGGAGAAATATACCATGTTCATGGATTGGAGAATCAATATAGTGAAAATGAGTATACTACCCAAAGCAATTTACAAATTCAATGCAATCCCTATCAAGCTACCAGCGGTATTTTTCACCGCTAGAACAAATAATTTCAAAATTTGTATGGAAATATGAAAAACCTCGAATAGCCAGAGCAATCTTGAGAAAGAAGAATGGAACTGGAGGAATCAACCTGCCTGACTTTAGGCTCTACTACAAAGCCACAGTCATCAAGACAGTATGGTACTGGCACAAAGACAGAAATATAAATCAATGGAACAAAATAGAAAGCCCAGAAATAAATCCACACACCTATGGACACCTTATCGTCGACAAAGGAGGCAAGAATATACATTGGATTAAACACAATCTCTTTAACAAGTGGTGCTGGGAAAACTGGTCAACCACTTGTAAAAGAATGAAACTAGATCACTTTCTAACACCATACACAAAAGTAAACTCAAAATGGATTAAAGATCTAAACGTAAGACCAGAAACTATAAAACTCCTAGAGGAGAACATAGGCAAAACACTCTCCGACATAAATCACAGCAGGATTCTCTATGATCCACCTCCCAGAATACTGGAAATAAAAGCAAAAATAAACAAAAGGGATCTAATTAAAATTAAAAGCTTCTGCACAACAAAGGAAACTATAAGCAAGGTGAAAAGACAGCCTTCTGAATAGGAGAAAATAATAGCAAATGAAACAACTGACAAACAACTAATCTCCAAAATATACAAGCAACTCCTGCAGCTCAATTCCAGAAAAATAAACGACCCAATCAAAAAATGGGCCAAAGAACTAAATAGACATTTCTCTAAAGAAGACCTATAGATGGCTAACAAACACATGAAAAGATGCTCAACATTACTCATTATCAGAGAAATGCAAATCAAAACCACAATGAGGTACCATTTCACACCAGTCAGAATGGCAGCAATCCAAAAATCTGCAAGCAATAAATGCTGGAGAGGGTGTGGAGAAAAGGGAAGCCTCTTATCCTGTTGGTGGGAATGCAAACTAGTACAGCCACTATGGAGAACAGTGTGGAGATTCCTTAAAAAATTGCAAATAGAACTGCCTTATGACCCAGCAATCCCACTGCTGGGCATACACACCGAGGAAACCAGAATTGAAAGAGACATGTGTACCCCAATGTTCATTGCAGCACTGTTTATAATAGCTACGACATGGAAACAAGCTAGATGTCCATCAGCAGATGAATGGATAAGAAAGCTGTGGTACATATACACAATGGAGTATTACTCAGTCATTAAAAAGAATACATTTGAATCAGCTCTAATGAGATGGATGAAACTGGAGCCTATTATACAGAGTGAAGTAAGCCAGAAAGAAAAACACCAATACAATATACTAACACATATATGTGGAATTTAGAAAGATGGTAATGATACCCCTCCATGCGAGACAGCAAAAGAGACACAGATGTATAGAATGGACTTTTAGACTCTGTGGGAGAGGGAGAGGGTGGGATGATTTGGGAGAATGGCATTGAAACACGTATACTATCATGTAAGAAATGAATCACCAGTCTATGTTCGATACAGGATACAGGATGCTTGGGGCTGGTGAACGGGGATGATCCAGAGAGATGATATGGGGTGGGAGGTGGGAGGGGGGTTCAGGATTGGGAACTCATGTACACCCGTGGTGGATTCATGTCAATGTATGGCAAACCCAATACAGTATTGTAAAGCAAAATAAAGTAAAAATAAAAATTAAAAAAAAAAAGAACCGTACTCCTCAGAATTTGTTTCAGAGAAATTCAGCACATGTAAAAACATATATGTGCATAAGAATGGTAATTGTTGTATCATCTGTAATAATACATGGAAAGATGTATTTTAAAAAGACACAGAAACATGCATGTAAGATATTAAGAAAAAATGATATGCATCGTATAAAAATATCCCATTTTTGTGAAAGTACTGTGTCTATACATATGTGTAAGTCTATGTGCTTAAGTCTCAAACTGTTACTTTTTGAGCCCAGGATGGAGAGGTGTTCTCACTGCTTCATTTTATATACTTCTAAACAGTTGTATTTATTTGTTTCTGAGTAGCTTTTTTGTCTAGTTGACTTTTGTTTACTTATTCTAAACAAAGACCATGCATTACTTATTACACAAACTAAACAAAACTAACACTCAGTTCAGTTCAGTTCAGTCGTTCAGTCGCGTCCAACTCTTTGCGACCCCATGAATCGCAGCACCAGGCCTCCCTGTCCATCACCAACTCCCGGAGTTCACTCAGACTCACGTCCATCGAGTCCGTGGTGCCATGCAGCCATCTCATCCTCTGTCGTCCCCTTCTCCTCCTGCCCCCAATCTCTCCCAGCATCAGTCTTTTCCAATGAGTCAGCACTTTGCATGAGGTGGCCAAAGTACTGGAGTTTCAGCTTTAGCATCATTCCTTCCAAAGAAATCCAAGGGCTGATCTCCTTCAGAATGGACTGGTTGGATCTCTTTGCAGTCCAAGGGACTCTCAAGAGTCTTCTCCAACACCACAGTTCAAAAGCATCAATTATTTGGAGCTCACAAAAATTCCTTAAATCTGAACATGAACTCTGCCACTCACTGGCTTCTGTGATCTTTGCCAAGTAACTTGAGTTTTCATGGTGTCAGTTTTCTCATTTTAACATGGGAGTAATAATAATACCCACTTTGTAGAGTTGTTAGAGGATTATGAAATTAATATATAATATAAAACATATACAAATATTCCAGCATACACTAAGCATTCTTTGTTAACTACTGTTTAGGGGCAATCTTTTAAGAGTTGTGAATTATTTGCCCTAATCTTACTTTTTGAAGACCAATTAGTTTTTATGAATAACATATTAAATAAAACGTCGATATATATTTTTATAAGTAGATATCTTTTATGTTTTATATAATTATACTTTTTACTGCTCAACTGAATAAACTGATTTGCAGAACAATTTTCTCAATTTTCTTTTTTTAAAGAAGATAAGACACACTACTTAAGATATATACTCTCTTGATATATGAAACCGATTTTTATAAAAACAATGTAGAACTCTTCCCTCAATTCTATTCATTTTATTCCCTCCCTCAAATTTTATTGCTATTTAATTTTGTCACTCACATCCAGAAGGCTGCAGAACTTTGAAAAAGCCCTCCCAGGAATCCACTGTAAGAAAATAATACATTCATCTCTTCTTTTAAAAAGAGTACTTTGAAGTTTTTATGCATATAGTCTTATGCATATATTTCAGTAGAGAAGGTAGTTAATATTTTGTAGTTATATTTTTATTACCATGTTAAGTGGTAGCTTGAAAAACCAGTTTATCCTCTGTCTCAGGAATCATATGAATCTGAAATTGTGTGGGTTAAACTCAGGTCCTCTAGCATGGAACTCCCTTTCTGGTTTAGAAAAAGTGATGTGTTTTCATTATATTCTGGGGTAAGAATTAGTGAGGCTGAATACTGTCACAGCTCTTTTCAAGTTAGGACTCAGTATGACTTTAATTCTTTTGTCTGAATATCTACACTATGAATCTCAAGAGGATTTTGATGTGCCTGTTTTAATTATGAAACAAAAATTTGTCAAAATTTTTGTGATATGTATTCCTTCTCAGTTATTTGAGATCTGAAGCTGATCGTACTTAGGGGCTGATAATATTAAAATTCTAAAATTAGCTTTTTGGTATAGTTGAATGCAGCCTTAGTGATCATATTTCAAAACTAATCTGGTGGCAGAAAGCTCATTGGTAAATAAATGTCTCATACTGCCGAAAACGTACTATATACACTGAAGAGGTTTTTAAAAAAACTTCCATTAGCTTGTAACCTTTTTTTAAGAGTTAAAAAACTATAATGTATGTTCTTTTAGTGCGAGGAGGTCAGGTTAAATGAAGCCATTCTAGCTGTAGGAATTTAATAGTGGCAATTTATTAAAATATCCTCATATTGGAAAAGTTTAGTGCAGAAGTAAGCCTACTAACCCAGTTAAATGGATTTTTTTAGAGTTAGAAAACGTAGACAAATTTTGTGTGTGTGTGTGTGTGTGTGTGTGTGTGTGTGTACACTTTTCTTTTTTTTTAATTTTATTTTTACTTTATTTTACTTTACAATACTGTATTGGTATTGCCATACATCGACATGAATCCACCATGGGTGTATACAAGCTCCCAATCCTGAATCCCCCTCCCACCTTCCACCCCATATCATCTCTCTGGATCATCCCCATGCACCAGCCCCAAGTATCCTGTATCCTGTATCGAACATAGACTGGCACTTTGTTTCTTACATGGTAGTATACATGTTTCAATGCCATTCTCCTAAATCAAATTTAATGAAATATGTGAAAAATTTTGAATATTTATAGCTTCTCCCATTTTTCCTGGGAACGTTGTTTCACAGATGCATCTCAAACTTTTTTACTACAGCTTCATAGCAGTCATCTACATTCTCTTGAAACTGAATGAAAAAGGGTCTACTGATTCTTCCCCATTTTATGAACTTTTCTGTTAATGACAAAGGTGTGATTTTGAAAGTGCATTTTGGTCTTTGATCATCAAATGGTGACTCTTTGTAAAAGGTCCTTGAGAAGGCAGCTCAGCATCTTCAGGTGGATGAACATCTAATTAGCAGAAAGAGGGCTGCCTTCTCTGACAGAGGATCTCTGGGCAAGGCGAGTGCACAGCTGTTCCTCAGCATCACCAGAAACCAAGTCCTCCCCTACGTCCCATACATCCTTAACTTCTTGGCAAGAGGACCCTCACCTCTCAGTGATGATTTCATGGTCATGGAGGATACCCAGTTAGCATCTTTTCTGTGAACTCTTCACATAATTGTAAAGGGTAACTATGATGGTTAACTTTATGTGTCAACTTGACCAGGCTAAGAGATGCTTACATGGCTGCTTAAAAAGAAAAAAGAAAAACATGTCTGTGTGTGTCTCTGAGTGTGTGTCTAGAAGATATTAGCAGCTGAATCAGTGGACTGAGTAGGAATATCTGCCCTCCTCTTTGTAGGTGAGCATCATCCAATGCAGTGAGGGCTCAAATAGAACAGAAGGCAGAGAAAGGGTGAATTTTCTCTCTACTCTGCTGGCTTTGAGGATGAAGAAAGGGGCCACAAGCCAAGGAATGCAGGTGGCCTCTAGAAGCTGCGAAAGATGAGGAAACAGATTCTAAGTTAGAGCTTTTAATAGTAGCAGCATAGACCAACTGATAGCTTGATTTCGCCCACTGGAACTGATTTTGTACTTCTGACATCCAGAACTGGAAGTTGATAAGTGAATGTCATTTTAAGTCACCAAGTGTGTGGTAATTCATTACAGAAGAGGGAATAGAAACATACTCATCACACTGTCCTACACTTTCAGCCTCCGTCTCTCCCTTGCTTCCTCCCTTTCTTCACCTGTACATGCTCTTGAGCTTCCCTGGAGTCTAAGCTCCTGGATTCTTCAGGCCAGTCTGTCTTCACCATCATCCTTCTTACTGCTTCTATGTCTTGGAGTTCAATGTTCACTGAAATGTCTCTTTAGAATTTGACTTAGGAAAGTGTAATCCATGGGTCCATCCTGACTGCCTTCTCTGCATATCTGAAGCATTTCATAAAGTGAATCACTTAACCTACAAATCTTTCTCCCCTTTTAAGTGGACTTTATTTATAGAACATTTTTGGATTTATAGAAAAATTGACAATATAGTGCAGAGGATTCCCATACACCCACTTTACCAGTTTCTCTATTTATTAACATTGCTGAGTTGTCCAGTCATGAGACCTCAGAGTGGTATTCAGTCTTTCTTGCTAATACCTAATTCAGTAATTTATCACTTCTTGAAATCCTCCATATAAAATATTTTTCTCATCAATCTCTTTCTTTTCATCCCCATGGTCAGCCAGAGTCAGGGTCTCATTTCCTCTTATCTCAGTAGTTTCACCTGGTATCTGATCACATGCCTCTTTCCTCACAGTCTGTTCTATTGTCCACTGTCAGATGATTTATCCAATACAGCTGAAGTTATAGAATCCTGATATAAACATCTCTATGGCTTCCTATCAGAGAAGGCAATGGCAACCCACTCCAGTACTCTTGCCTGGAAAATCCCATGGATGGAGGAGCCTGGCAGGCTGCAGTCCATGGGGTTGCTAAGAGTTGGCATGACTGAGCAGCTTCACTTTCACTTTTCACTTTCATGCATTGGAGAAGGAAATGGCAACCCACTCCAGCATTCTTGCCTGGAGAATTCCAGGGATGGGGGAGCCTGGTGGGCTGCAGTCTATGGGGTCACACAGAGTCGGACATGACTGAAGCGACTTAGCAGCAGCAGCAGCATTGCTTCCTATTAGTATGTCCCTTCTTCCCTATCTTCTCCCTTCCCTCGCTCCTCCCCAACCATTTTTCCTCCCTTTCCTCACATAGCCACACCACCACCAGCAATTACTGAATGACATTTTGATACTAGTGGGATAGAGACAAAAATTGTTAAAATGTATCTTCTGTCAACCAAGCTAAAGACAGTCTTCACTGTGACATATCAGACACCAAATATCCCACTTCTCAGCTCCAAATATATCCTCTGCTCACTGACACCAAAATATGTCTTTATAAATGTTTCTTTAAACATATTATTTAATTTATCTAGAAGGTGCTGCTTTCTGAGACAACCCCATTACACACAGAGATAGAGACATAAACACACACAAACACACACACATAATGATGTCGTCTCTCTGGTCAAATTCAGATAGTATTTTGCTTATCCTTAATACATGGGGTGCTCTTTTTGCTAAATTATAGCCCTTTGTGTACATGTCTTTTCTCCCTTACCAGATGGGTAGTCCCTCCAAGCAGGTGCTTTGTTATCACTTATCTTTTGTTATTTCCTATAGTGTTTGCACAAAGTGGACACTCAGTAAATCACTGTTGACAGTTTACCTTGCTTTGGATTAAAGTGAAATCCTTGAAATGAGAAACAGTGCCTAGATAATTACTGTGAGCATTGCCCTGCATCCCACACACCACTATCAAGAATGGACTGTAGTTTGTATCCAGTTTGGTAGGCATCAAATAATTATCTGTCCAGTATGTACATACTGTTGGAAATTATTTTATCATTAGAAAGAACGTTAGTGATAAGAAACAAAGTGAAACACATAGCTGAGGGTTGAACACATAGTTGAACTTTTAAGTGATCTTTCTTTTTTGTGTCCTTCCCAGATTCACTTCGGACATAATTTTCAATTTTGAGTAATAACATTTAAATTCAACCCCAAGGTAAAAAGTGTGAGACAACATAAAAAATGAAGTCTTTTTCATGTTTCCCATTGGCAAATTACTGTGTTTTTTCCTGCCATCAGATTTTATCTAATGATGTGACCTTTACTGTGCTAATAGCAAACAAAAATCTGCCAAATTGTGATAAAATATAGGTTTTAAATATAAAATTAATTTAGCCAAGAAACTTTACAAAGGTCAAAAGCATGAAAAGAATTAAGTTGAAACAGTGATTTGTGTTTGAGACATGTTGTACCAGATTTTCTCCAAGGCTAGTTATTTTTTTGAAATTTTAATGCTCAATAACTGTAGGAAAAAAATGTGTTTTTAAAAGTAGCACTATGGAATTACTAACCTTTTGGCTAAAGTGTTAGTTTGTTCAATGAATCTTTACTGTGTATCGAATAAGTTCCGGGCAGTGGTGACACACGGGTGAGCAACCTGGTAATGATCCCTGACATCTTGTGACTTCTGGTCTAATAGGTGATGTAGACAAGCAAACATGCCACTACTCCAAAGGGTAGGGCCATTCGTCGAAAGGGGAGAGATTGGTGAGAGCTGTACTCACCTCACCCAGACATCTAAGCTGAGCCCTAAAGATAAGACGGAGGCCACTGGACACAGACGAGTGGGCAGAGTGTTGTGTACATAAAGGGCACGCAAGGTACACAAGTACAGACGAGAAAGAACCGTGAGCATCTGAAACCGAAAAGAACTCCTTATTATGGGGAGGTCAAGTTTGAGGGAGTAGAAGGCTATATATACACTGGTGATTTTCAACCAGGGAAGGTTTTGGCTCCCAGGGGACACTTGTCAATGTCTGGAGATGCTGCTGTTTGCCACAGCTGAGCGTGTGGGGAGGCTCCTGGCTTCAAGTTGGTGGAGGCCAGAGATGAAGCCAAACATGACGATGCACAAAACAGTCTCCTACAACAAAGGATTACGTGGCCCCAATGTTAACGGTGCCTAGACAGAAAGCCCCATGATAGATAAACTTGTAGACGAAAACTGGGGCTAGATCACAAAGCTAATTGAAGGGATTTAATTCTGGGATTAAATTCTGGGAGTCATGGGTCACCATGGAGGATTTAAACACATGTTTTTTAATCATGCTGAGAGCCAATTCTTATTATGGCTGAACTTAGGTATCTGTTTATTTATATTGTGTCTTGCATTATCAGAAAATTGTGCTTCCTGTGAATTACAAATTACATCTACTAGTCTTTTTTTTTTTGGCCGTGCCCTGGCCTTATGGAATCTTAGTTCCCCAACCAAGGACTGAACTGGAGCCCTCAGCAGTGAGAGTCCTGACCACTGGACCTCCGGGGAAGTCCCTTCTCATCTAAGAAAGATCGAAAAAGCATAACTGTGGAAAGTTTGCTAAAAGCTTAAAAATAGAAAGAAAACATGGCATAATTTTTCATCCTTGCCAGTCACAATATTTTAATTATCTCTATTTATTTTACTGGACTCTCCCACACAAGGTCAAGCATGAACACCCATTCTCACGAATGCGAAGTACTACTGGAGATCAACAGAACACACATTGTGCCACGATGCAGTTTCAGCTAGAAATAGAAAGCTTGTATATCAAGAGTCAAGAGGAATCATGCATGCAAAGCTCTGGAACAGAGATTCTTCCTATTACTAATATTATTTTAATAATAATATTCAGACTCCTTTGAATATCTGATGACACTTAGGACTTTTCAGAAATATGCACCTATTCCCTCAAATATACCTAATACTTACGGGCCAACAGATGCTATACAAATATAGTACTTTCTTACATAATGCTGATGTTCCTAGAAATATTTAAGGCCAGAAAGATAACCACAAAAATTGGTGAAAAGAAATATGGCATAATTTAGAATCATTCAGAGAAGGCTTTACATTTTTAATCAATGAAGAACTCTTTCTAAAAAAATGTTCATCACGATACTATTTGTGTCACCTTGTAACATATGTGTAATACTTCATCAAAGCAAAAAAAATTCAATAAAAATGAGCATTTTTTCTTATGATACATAATGAGTACAATACATTGCTTTGGTTACAACTGTGATGAATGGTTCTGTAAACCATGAGCTTTCTGCTATTTCTCATCCAGTTAATCATCACTTTCTCTGAAAATAATGATTGAGAGTAGGCTCAGTGACTTGTAAGTTAGGAGAAAGGGTGAATTGATCTGTGCTTCAATTCATTACTGTTCTTTTCTTTGACAATCAAGTACCAAACCTTCAGTTCTCTTTACTTTCCTTTACTACAAATGTCCCAGTTACCTTCAGTTCAGTTCAGCTGCTCAGTCATCTCCGACTCTTTGCGACCCCATGAACCGCAGCACGCCAGGCTTCCCTGTTCATCACCAATTCCCGGAGCTTGCTCAAACTCATGGCCATAGTCGGTGATGCCATCCAACCATCTCATCCTCTGTCTTCCCCTTATCCTCCTGCCCTCAATCTTTCCCAGCATCAGGGTCTTTTCCAATGAATCAGTTCTTCACATCAGGTGGCCAAAGTATTGGAGTTTCAGCTTCAGCATCAGTCCTTCCAATGAATATTCGGGACTGATTTCCTTTAGGTGGACTGGTTGGATCTCCTTGCAGTCCAAGGGACTCTCAAGAGTCTTCTCCAACACCACAGTTCAAAAGCATCAATTCTTCGACACTCAGCTTTCTTTATAGTCCAACTCTCACATCCGTACATGACTACTGGAAAAACCATAGCTTTGACTAGACACACCTTTGTTGGCAAAGCAATGTCTCTGCTTTTTAATATGCTGTCTAGGCTGGTTGGAAAAGACTCTGATGCTGGGAGGGATTAGGGGCAGGAGGAAAAGGGGACGACAGAGGATGAGATGGCTGAATGGCATCACTGACTCGATGGACGTGAGTCTGAGTGAACTCCAGGTGTTGGGGATGGACAGGGAGGCCTGGCGTGCTGCGATTCATGGGGTTGCAAAGAGTCGGACACAACTGAGTGACTGAACTGAACTGAACCGAACTAGGCTGGTCAATTACCTTAAGTCAATTACCCAGTTGACTTAAGTCAGGACAAAATCTGTCCCCAGAACACCTACACCATCTCAAACTCACACATACACACATCTTGGCAATTCTTTTGAGGAGATAATACCTGCTTATTTAAAAGTTTCTATCTCTATCTCTGCTAATGCCATTGCCATTAACCCAATGTGTTTTCCCCTTCTTATTAGTCAGTCTTCCCATGATTTTTTTCACTTGGGCTAGTTCTATTGAGAGAAGGTGAATGTCCACTTTATCTCCATTTCTTCCCGTGATTTCAAGTAACGTATTCTCTTGAGTTAAATTCCATGATAACAATCTCAATGTCCCTGATGCTCTTTAGATTTGGATTTTGCATACTCCAAAATTATAAGCCAAAAGTTAACATCTAGCCAGAATCAAGGTATCAGCTGGGACTGCAATTCTTCTGTGGGTCTCAGCATTTCTTACAAGTCCATTGGTTTTCTGCAAAACCCATTTCCTTTTCAGGTTTTAATGTTGCTGCTTCCACTTGTAAGCCAGCAATGAGTCCCTTTCAAGCTTCCAATCTCTGAGTCCAGCTGAAGAAAGTTCTTTGCTTATAAAGCTCATGTGCTGTGCAACACAGGCTAACCTTAATTCTGCATAGCCTCCTGGCTGTGTAACATACTCATGTGTTCCTAGGATCAGGCTGTGGACCTTTGTGGCAGGGAGGGGCTGGGGGGTTATGTTACCAGAGAGATCTGCAGGTAAAGTGCCACAGACATTCAGCAGGGATAACCAGTTCTGATTAGAACTATCATGGAAGACCAAAACCACAGTGACTATCACCTCACATCTGTTGGGATGACTATCATCAAAAGGAAAAAAGAAAAGTGTTGGCGAGGATGAAGGGAAATGGGGGGCCTCTTTTTGCATTTTTGCTAGGAATGTAAACTGGTAGAGTCACTACTGAAAACAGTATAGAGATTCCTCAAAAAATTAAAAACAGAACTATTACATTATCCAGCACTTCTCACTTTGGGATATATATATATCCAAAAGAAATGAAATCAGGATCTCAAAGAGATATCTGTACTACCAGGTTCATTGCAGCATTGCTGACAATAGCCAAAATATATAAACAGCCTAAGTGTCTGACAATGGATGAATAAAGACTATGTGGTATATACTTAACAATGGAATATTATTCAGACAAGAAAGAAAATATTCTGCCCCTTGTGACGACATGGATAGACCCCGAGGGCATTAAATTAAGTGAATACGTCACACACAGAAAGAAAATTCTGCATAATATCACTTACACATATAATCGAAAACAGCCAAAGTCATAGAAACAGAGTAGAATTGTGGTTACCAGTGTAAGGGGAAGTGGGGAGATACTGATTTAAAGGTAGAAACCTTCAGTTGAAAGATAAGCAAGTTTGGGGAATCTAATGATGAGTATGGGTAAAAATACTCTATTACATACTTGCAAGTTGCTAAATGAATAGATGTTAAATGTTCTTACCACAAAAAAGAAGTGGGAATTATGCGGGATGATGGTGGCATTAACTAACAGGATGAGGGTAATCATTTTGCCATAAATAAGTGTATCAAATAAACAGGCTGTATGCCTTAAATTTACACAATGTTAAATCTCAATTACATCTCAATTTAAAATTAGTAACCAAAACAATAAAGTTTCTAAAGCTAAATGATAAGAAAGAACTATTACAAAAGAACTATCAAATTAGAACTATTAGAGGTGGGGCCTTATGTGGAGAGAATTTTGACTGGTGGAAGTTAGGGGTAATCTGGATGATAATAATAGGGTGCTTAGATATCTGAAGGTGGAAAAGTATGGGACTGTGGAAGAAATAGTGAGTACTTCAATTCTGGGATGTGAAGGATGAAAAAGTAGGTTGGAGCCAGTGAGTAGGGAATTTTAAATTATGGGTCAAGAGTTTACTCTTACTAACAATATACCCTCTACCTTAAATACATTAAAAAATAAGCATTAAAATTAAAAATTAAATGGACACTTTCCTTAACTGATGCAAGTGAATTCTGAGAAATGTCAATTTTTCGATGGCTGGACAAATTTTTCAGCAGGGTTGTGGCAAAATTCTGAGAACTGATGAAGCCAAATAAAACTGGTACCAATTAGTAGTTCCTATACAAGGACTTCTCAAGGTTGTGATTCTTTTTTATCAGAAAGCCTCAGAGTTTACAGATGTTCATTCTCAAACATCATTATAAATGCCTGTCTGTTCAAAAAATTTGAATGACTTGCAGGAATGACTTTTCCCCTACTATTCATGACAATAACCAAGCATATTAGGATGAAAAAAAACTAAGAAGATATCATGGAAAAAACATCTCATTTACAGTATTAAATGAAAAAGTAAAAGGGAATAAATTTGAGAAATATGCAAGACTTAAAAACATAAAAATAGCTTTAAAACATGGTCAAAGGATACCAAAAAGAAAGATGTATTAATGTTCTAGATCGAGAAGACGCACTACCATAAAGATATAAATTCTTCCTATGTAAACTTAAAATTTAATGTTATAATGCCAATAAAAATACTAATAGTCTTCTTCATCTTTTTTATTAGAAAAGCTCTATATAAAATATAAAAAATATCAAAAAATATAAAATCAAATTCACATGGCAAAATAAACAAAAATCTCCTCCAAATAAAAACTCCAGAAAAGAAAAGCAGAGAAGTGAGACTAGCTGTAATAGACAGAAAATCATACCCTAATAACTCAATAATTTAAACACTGTAGTAGCAGTTCAAGACTAAACAGAGAAATCAATGAAATAAAACAGAAAATACAGAAATTGACTCAAACACATGATACACAGTAAAGAAGCCATCTCAGGTTAGTGGAATAAATATAGAGTAGGCAATAAATGGCATTGGTACAACTGGATGAGTATCAAGAAAATAGCTGTGTCCAAACCTGATACACTGATCTACTAGATAAATTCCAAGTGGATCAAAAATACACAAGTAAAACGTGATATCATAAAAGCATTAGAAGAATACATGAGAAAACTCCTTTATGATTGTGGAAGGTCAGATGCTATAAAACAAGGTATTTATGTTGACATTAAAATTTAATCTTAACTGAAAACAATATAAGCTAAATCAAAATGCAGTAACTGATAAATATATTTGCAGCAATATTTGAAATAGCAAAACCATTGGCAACATTTATATTTCATCTGTGCTGTGCTGTGCTTAGTTGCTCAGTCATAACTGACTCTTTGTGACCCCATGGACTATAGTCCACCAGGCTCTTCTGTCCATGGGGATTCTTTAGGGAAGAATACTGGAGGGACTAGTTAATAAATCATGTTGATCAATACAATGGAATACTGTGCTGCTGTATAAAAGAATAGGGGAGCTCTCTATGTATTGACTGAAAGACCACAAAGATATATAACAAAGTGAAAAAAGAAAAGTACACAATACTGTTTTAGAATGATACCTTGTATATAAAAAGGGGAAAATTCAAGCTATACATTTATATTTGTTTGTGTAAGGATAAAAAAAATTGGACATATATAAAATAAACCAATAATAATAGTGCTTATCTGGACATTGGCAAAATGGAAAGAGAGGGTCAGAGGTGAGGGTAAATTTTTTCTTTTGAGTCCCTTTTTAAAACTTTGTATTACTAATTAACATTGTAAAATAATTTTAAAAAAAAACAGTCTAGTAATGCTTTTTCTGCTGCTGCTGCTGCTAAGTTGCTTCAGTTGTGTCCAACTCTTTGCGACCCCATAAATCGCAGCATGCCAGGCCTCCCTGTCCATCACCAACTCCCGGAGTTCACTCAGACTCACGTCCTTCGAGTCGATGATGCCATCCAGCCGTCTCATTCTCTGTCACCCCCTTCTCCTCCTGCCCCTAATCCCTCCCAGCATCAGAGTCTTTCCTAATGAGTCAACTCTTTGCATGAGGTGGCCAAAGTACTGGAGTTCAGCTTAAGCATCATTCCTTCCAAAGAAATGCCAGGGCTGATCTCCTTCAGAATGGACTGGCTGGATCTCCTTGCAGTCCAAGGGACTCTCAAGAGTCTTTTCCAACACCACAGTTCAAAAGAATCAATTCTTCGGTGCTCAGCCTTCTTCTCAGTCCAACACTCACATCCATACATGACCACTGGAAAAACCATAGCCTTGACTAGACGGACCTTTGTTGGCAAAGTAATGTCTCTGCTTTTCAATATGCTATCTAGGTTGGCCATAACTTTCCTTCCAAGGAGTAAGCATCTTTTAATTTCATGACTGCAGTCACCATCTGCAGTGATTTTGGACCCCAAAATAATAATGTCTGACACTGTTTCCACTGTTTCCCCATCTACTTCCCATGAAGTGATGGGACCAGATGCCATGATCTTCATTTTCTGAATGTTGAGCTTTAAGCCAACTTTTTCACTCTCCTCTTTCACTTTCATCAAGAGGCTTTTGAGTTCCTCTTCACTTTCTGCCATAAGGGTGGTATCATCTGCATATCTGAGGTTACTGAGATTTCTCCCGGCAATCTTGATTCCAGCTTGTGCTTCTTCCAGTCCAACGTTTCTCATGATGTACTCTGCATAGAAGTTAAATAAGCAGGGTGACAATATACAGCCTTGATGTACTCCTTTTCCTATTTGGAACCAGTCTGTTGTTCCATGTCCAGTTCTAACTGTTGCTTCCTGACCTGCATACAAATTTCTCAAGAGGCAGGTCACTAGGGAACCCTAATTTATTCTATGTACCAACTGAAGAATTCCATCAAAACATCAGAATTACATGACATCAATCCAAAAGAAACTGGCTAAGTATGTGGTACCACATGGTTCTAAAACACAAAACTGCTAGAGCAATGCTCAATTTGAAAAGGGTAAAGTCCTTGGTTTTGGCCTCCGTGGCTCAGAGCCACTGCCATAGTTGGCCACATTCTTTATAGCTCTCTGAATCCATTCATTCACCTTTAAAATACAACTCTAGGAATCCAGTGGCTCTGAGGCCCGAACTAAGTAAGTGAATCCATGACTAGGATACAGTTAGCAAACAGAAGGAACATGGCACCCAAATGTTGGCTGGGATCCCCACTCCGAATTTCCTCACCCTGCTCCCCTGGTTTCTGTGGATCTGCCCTGTCCTCTTACCTCGATAGAGCCCCACGAGTTCCAACATGACATAGAATAAAGGGAGACAGACAAGGAATTAGACGGAGAGGGAGAAAAATGCCATTTTCATCTGTCACTTCCACGAATGGTATTTTCAGTTTATAAGACATTTTGGAGAAGCTGCTTTAGAGTTCCATTTAGAATCATTTAAATATGTGTCTAGGTATACCTTTCTTTAAAAAGTTAAATTCCAAGAAATGGAGTCTGGATTCATTTAAATAGGTCAGACTGTGATGCTGAAAACCATTTATGTGCATATAGAGGGCAGGTGGTAGAAGAGAGCACACTAGCCCAGAATAAATGAAATCCCATTCCAATTAAAAAAGGAGGCTTGGAAGCATCTCAAGCAAACTATAATTACTACCATGCCTGTTGATGTTCTAATCTCTCCTTTTCTATTGGGTGAGAGGCATGTAAAAGAGAAGAGAAACAAGGCAAGTAACTTGAGAAACCAGGTGAAATGTTTTTCTTTATAAGTTTTAAGTGGACAGAGGCTGGCTGCTCTCGAGATACAATTATGGTATAAATGGTCTGAAAAGAAGAAAAGCTACAGTAATTTTGATAACTGACCTCAGCGAATAAGATGTTAATTCCTTAAAGAAGTCCTAGAAAAACTGAAAAAAAAAAAGTCAGATTGCAAGGGATTCACTTGAGCTTTGAGGGGAAACTCAAGGTTAAATCAAATACTGAGCAATAGAGCTGAAGACGAGTAAGCAAAACATCCAGTCTCACCTGCTATCTTTCTAAGGTTTTCTCTAAATTGTGCCTCTTGTTTAAAGAGAATCTTTCTTTACGTTCTGCTGTTTTCTTTAATAGAGAACTCTCCTTCAGATCAACCTGAGAAGAAAATTTGGCTAAATCCCATGACTGACTTAAGCATGCCTGTGGGAAGCTAGCCATTCACACTTGAAAGCTATAACTTAGAGATCACGATGAATAGGATGACAGTTCACTCAAACAGTAGGCAGGGGATCGGGGGAAATTTAGAGTCCGCTTAAATGCTAGATTGAACATGCAAACCTACAAAATAACCTTGGTAAATACCGGAGATGGTATAAATGAGATTTTTGGGGGAGGCGGAATCTATTGCTTAGAGGACAGTGCTGAACTTGGCTGTCTGAATGGATGCAGTTTTCAAAATGAGAATTAGATGTTAGATCTTCAGAACCTAAATAACAAGAAAACCAAATAAAACTTAGGGATGGTCATGGAAGTATACTGAATGTTTACCTGTACAACTTAAAAGCCAGTAATTTTCATCTTTGTATTATTTTAACAAAACAGTTTTCAAAAGCTTTAAAATGGACCTTATATTTCATTATCTTTTATAGACTCTGGAGACATAAAACAAGCACAAATAGAAATGTAGTCATTTCAATCTGTTTTATATGTTCACATTTATAATGTGTTTTTATTCATAAAACCAGAGGACATAATTAGGCTGTTGTGACACAATGATTATTTGAAGCAATGGTTATTATTAATGATGACAGTTGTACTCTTTCGTCAGTTTTGACAAAACATTGTTTTTGTATTTTGTTTTGTTTCTACAATAGGGAAAAATTCCTAATTCATAATATAGGAGAAATGACACTTCTCTAAGTCATTCATTTTGCATTCTCAGGGTAGTGGACACTTAAACTGATTCTGAAACACTACAGAGGATACTAGATATTTTCCTGCACTTATTCATTTTGTTATCTACCTATTGCTCAGATAATAAGGTAGGTAAGTGTTTAAATTTCAGAGAAGCTGATTAAAAAACAAAGTTTTTTTTTGTAGAAAAGATTTTTAAAAATTATCTTATAATGTGACATCTGGTGTAGTTATTTAAAAAGTCTCCTGTATACGTCAATGCTTGTTTCTAGTAAATAGAGAGTCACTTAAAATTTCAAAACAGTAAAATGGACTTTGCTTTGCATTTTAAGTTCAGGATTTGCCTTCACTGCTTACGTTGTCTGCAGTAGGCAGAATGGTATGACTACAGACTGCATAGTCTCATGAATCTTATTCATATTATAAAAATGACTGGCAAACACAAAAGCTGATATGAAATTACAATCTAATGTGACAGACATGTACAGTCCTGAATAATTATTTAATGCTAAAAAGACATGTAAATTAAGAGATGGGATTGACATACACACATTCCTCTATACCAAGAAGAGCCTACTGTTTAGCACAGGGAACTATACTCAATATTTTGTAATAATCTATAAGAGAAAAGAATCTGGAAAACAATGTGTGTGTATATATATACACATACATATATACTCGCACATATATATAATAATATAAATATGTATAACTGAATCACTTTGCTATACACATAATACTAATACAGCACTGTAAATTAAAAATAATAAGATAAAGTGACATTTCCATACTCAAAAGTAAAACATGTACGTAAAGTCACATACATGTTTTTAAGATTAATATTGCATTGGTAAGTTCAACTATACGCAAAAGAGGTTAAAGCAACTATTATTTTCACATTTGTACCTCAGTGATTTCACATGAGCACAGGAGATCAGGTGCTAATTCTCTTTCATGTGTTAAAACTTGATATTCAACACTTTTGAAAAATTGCATCTATTATAGTCTGCATGCGTGCTAAGTCGCTTCAGTGGAGTCCGACTCCTTGTGACCCTATGGACTGCCTGTCCATGAGATTCTCCAGGCAAGAACAGTGGAGTGGGTTGCCATACCCTTCTCCAGGGGACCTTCCCAAACTAGGGATCAAACTCACGTCTCCCGTGGTTCCCACAATGAAGGCAGATTCTTTACCACTGAGCTACCAGGGAAGCCCCTATTACAGTCTATTACAGTTTAAATAATATCTAAAAATGTCTGAATTAATGTTTGAATTAAATAATTGTGGGACTCTTGAAGCACATTTTGAAATATCCTTTAAGATATCTCAACAGTGGAGTCAGACTTTGGGGACCTAGGGTTGGAACAATTAGTACAAGCCTAAAATCCTGAGCTTTCATGTTGGTGTATAAATCCCATAAATCTCTTAATCACTGCCAGGGCAAGCTTTCATCTAATTTTCCCAAGAGAGAGTTATCAAAGCAGTTCCTGGAGCTGAATTAGGGTAGGTTGGAGCTCTGTAGAGGATAGGTTTCTTATACTTCGCACAAATCAATATGTATCCCAAGTTGCCTAATACAATAACTGTGTTAAGTTCACTTCTTCAGACTATTGTGCTCTGACATTATGTCTTCATATTGTTATCACAAAAAGGCTGAATTTCTTTCCTTAAAAATGTAAAGTTAAGCTTTCTTTACGTAAATAATAGAGAACATTTTATAAGACTTTCTCACCGTAAATTTTTCTGGTTTGAACTTTAGTTAATTTTACCTTTTGTCTCTATCAACTAGAGGTCTTTTATATAAGATGTCATGAATGGAAACAGCTATTGACAAAGATAACAACATCCTGACTTTTTATTTTTTACTGAGATATAGCTGATTTACAATAGTATATAAATTTCCAGTGTACAACATAGTAATGCATAACTTCTTCCATTTGTAGTTAGAAGATACCAGTTATGTTCCCTGTGCTGTTTAATATCCCTGTAGCTTATTTATTTTATACATAATAGCTTGCATTTCTTACTCTCCTAACCTTATATTTCCCCTTCCCCCATCCTCTCCCTACTGATAACCACTAGTTCGTTTTCTGTATCTGCTGAAATCCTAACTTTTCTCAGTGGGTTGATAATCCAACTGGAAGCATAAAAAAACATCGATGTGTCTATCCTTTAGGTTACTGATTGGACTTAAAGAGGCAGCTTACCAGGGTCTGTAGTTACAAACCAATTACAACTTTCACTTTCAGTGTCAATTAGCATGGGATGAAACCATTGAAAGATATGATGTCTTCATCTTTGTTATCCTTCCTGTCCTATTTCAGAAGAGTAGTCAACTGGGAACAATCTTTTTTCCCATAAGGAGACAACATAAAACTAGCCACTCTAGAGCATTCATGCTAACGATTTTAGCCATTCTTGAGTCTTGACTTTCACTCACATTTTTCTCACTACTAAACACCTGTAGTAGGTAATATCACAACTCTGACCTCTGCTAGCTACTTGTGAAAGTTGTATTTGCACTCTTCATCTTCCTCCTGTTTTGTCCTTAAGCTATTCTGTGAAGATACTAAGGGAAATAAATCCTTTTTAAAAAAGATTATTTTATTGCAGTAAGGACACTTAGCATGACACCTACCCACTTGATAATTTTTTAAGTGCACCCGACATTATTGTTTACTGTAGGTACAATGTTGTATTCTTTTGGCATCTGTATTTTATTGGCCAAGTGAGGTTCCTGACGGAGCATGGCACTATTGGCATGGTGGGCAGTAGCACGGGAAGGCAAAAACAATGTCAGGAGGTTAGTTTGTTCCAAGGACTCACTAGTGAAGTGTGGTTGTCCACCTAAAAGGTTCTTGGACAGACAGATTCAGCAGTCAGATTTAGCCTTCTTGTTCAGATATAGTTTAACTGGTTAGAAAACGTTTATAAAATATCTCCTAAGTGATTCCATCCCTAGATATGGGAAAAAGTTGTGTTAGCAGATTCGTGGTATACAGAAATCCCATTTTCTAGCAAAGGTACAATAAAAAAGCTCTGCTATTAAGCTATAAAGCTAATTCTTGTTCAGTGCTGACCCAGTAAGCCATCAGAAGATGGTCTATTGATCCATATGGGAAAAACCTGAAGAATTCTTTATTCTTGCTTTTGGATTACATTTACACATGTATATTTGGACGTGTCCTTCATTCTGGAAATTCACATTGCTTTGATTAGCTGACTCAAGAGACAAGACGCTTATATCAGTTTCCCACTGGTTTTTGCTGACCAGTCCTTCTGGTTCTAACATAGCATCTCATTAACTGAAGCAAAGCAGCAGTTTTGAAAGAGCTGATATTTTTCTATTTACTAATAATCATCTATCATGTAGGGAAAATGAAGTACTTTGCCATACATTCCAGTTTCCAGAAAAAATAAAACAACCTATTTAACATACATTAGAAGGCCCTTAAATGAGTGAAGCAAGTGACACTGTCAATAAAAGTATGAAGTCCTGACTTATCATGTTAAACAGAGATTCCCTCCAAAGTTAAGGTACAGAGGCTGTGCCTCATTTATCTCAGCGTTGACAGGTAATATAGAGGTCTAATGATTCTATCCACTTTTTCACTTTCATTTTGCTTCATATAACATACAAAAAATGTTTCAGGTGAATAAGATCAAATTGTTCTAAACACAAAACTTCTAAAAATTTTTTGTAGAGGTTAGGAGAATATTTTCACAATACTGAAGCAAAAAGGGGTAGATTATAGAAGAAAAGTTTGATAAATTTAACTATATAAAAAGAAAAAAATGTATTAAAAAAAGAACTATAAGCTCAGTTAAGCTTGACAGTGGCACATGAGGAGAAATCATCAAGATTTTAAGTGAAAAAGTGTCACTATTCAGAACCTGCAGATAATTCCTACAGATCTATAAGAAGACCCAAGCAAAAAATGGCAAAGGATAGGAGTAGGTAACTCACAGATGAGAAAATTCAATAAACAAATTAAAAAGATGCTCTACTTCACTAGGCATTTGGTGAATGAAAATTAAAACTACAATGACAACATCTCAAGCTTTAAAACTTAATAGTAGGTTAATACCAGGTATCAGTAAGCATGTGGTCAAAAAGGAAGTTTGATAAACCTCTGGCAGGAGTGCAAATTGGTACAATCACTTGGGAAAGTGATTTGGTAATAACTTGTAAAGTTAAACAGACTCATTCTCAGGTATATACACTAACTTGAACATGTGCACAAGGAAACACTTAAGAATATTCAACATGGCAATTCAAACAAGTAGAATGGGCACATAAACAATAGAATTTTATATGGCAGCTAAAATTAGTAAGTTTGCCTTATACATACTGAAATATAACGTTGAGTGAAAAGCACGATTCACAATATTAATTACGCCATTTATATAAATCTTTATTTAAATATATATTAAAAATAGTTTATGTATGATTTATGTACATTGCGTTCATTTATGTACAGTTTATATATGCTTATGTATGATTTAAATACAGTTTGAACTTCCCTAGTGGCTCAGACAGTAAAGTGTCTGCCTACAATGTGGGAGACCTGGGTTTGATCCCTGGGTTGGGAAGATCCCCTGGAGAAGGAAATGGCAACCCACTCCAGTACTCTTGCTTGGAAAATCCCATGGATGGAGGAGCCTGTTAGGCTACAGTCCATAGGACTGCAAAGAGTCGGACACGACTGAGCTACTTCACTTCACTTCACTTCACTTCAAATACAATTTAGTATGACTTAAATACAGTTTATGTATGATTTAAATACAGTTTATGAGATCAAACTGTCAACATCTGTTGGCTCATCGAAAAAGCAAGAAAATTCCAGAAAAACATCTACTTCTGCTTTATTGATTATGCCAAAGCCTTTGATATGTAGATCACAACAAACTGTGGAAAATTCTTCAAGAGATGGGAATACCAGACCAACTTACCTGTCTCCTGAGAATTCTGTATGCAGGTCAAGAAGCAACAGTTAGAACCAGACATGGAACAATAGACTGGTTCCAAATTGGGAAATGAGTATGTCAAGGCTGTGTATTGTCATCCTGCTTATTTAACTTATATACAGAGTACACCGTGAGAAACTCAGGGCTGGATGAAGCACAAGCTGGAATCAAGACTGCCGGCAGAAATATCAATATGAAATATATCAATATCTGCAAATCTCAGATATGCAGATGATACTACCCTTATGGCAGAAAGTGAAGAAGAATTAAGGAGCTTCTTGATGAAAGTGAAAGAGGAGAGTGAAAAAGTTGGCTTAAAGCTCAACATTCAAAAAACAAAGATCATGGCATCTTGTTCCATCACTTCATGGCCAATAGATGGGGAAACAATGGAAACAGTGAGAGACTTTTATTTTCTTGGGCTCCAAAATAACTGCAGAAGGTGACTGCAGCAATGAAATTAAAAGATGCTTGCTCCTTGGAAGAAAAGCTATGACCAACCTGCTGCTGCTAAGTCACTTCAGTTCTGTCTGACTCTGTGCGACCCCATAGACGGCAGCCCACCAGGCTCCCCCATCCCTGGGATTCTCCAGGCAAGAACACCAGAGTCGGTTGCCATTTCCTTCTCCAGCGCATGAAAGTGAAAAGTGAAAGTTAAGTTGCTCAGTCATGTCCGACTCTTAGCGACCCCTAGACAGCATATTAAAAAGCAGAGACATCACTTTGCTGAAAAAGGTCCATCTAGTTAAGGTCTTTCCAGTAGTCGTGTATGGATGTGAGAGTTGGACTATAAAGAAAGCTGAGCACCAAAGAATAGATACTTTTAAACTATGGTGTTGGAGAAGACTCTTGAGAGTCCCTTGGACAGCAAGGAGATTAAACCAGTGAATCCTAGAGGAAGTTAGTCCTGAATTTTCATTGGAAGGACTGATGCTGAAGCTGAAACTCCAATACTGTGGCCACCTGATGTGAAGAACTGACTCTTTGGAAAAGACCCTTAATGTGGGAAAGATTGAAGGTGGGAGGAGAACGGGATGACGGAGGATGAGATGGTTGGGTGGCATCACCAACTTGATGAATATGAGTTTTAGCAGGCTCCAGGAATTGCTAAGGACAGGGAAGCCTGGCCTGCTGTAGGCCATGGGGTCGCAAACAGTCAGACATGACTGAGCAACTGAACTAATATAGTACTAAGAAAATACACACATTCCAGGTGTATGGGATCTTCCCTCATAGCTCAGTTAGTAAAGAATCGGCCTACAAGGCAGGAGACCCAGGTTCGATTCCTGTGTCGGGAAGATCCCCTGTAGAGGGAAATGGCAACCCGCTCCAGTATTCTTGCCTGGAGAACGCCATGGACAGAGGAGTCTGGCAGGCCACAGCCCATGTAGTCACAAGAGTCAGACACCACTTAGGAACTACACCGCTACCACCAGGTGTTTCCATGGGGCAAACAAATATCGGAAGATACTCATGATTCCCAACTCAATGCATGGATTAAAACAAGACAATTTTTTCACTTGAAAAAATTATCCTAAAATTAATCTAGAAGAGTAAACAAGTGAGCCTCCGGCAGAGTCTGGCATATGGTAAAGACTCAGTCTATTAAACACAAGATCTTACAAAGAGAAAACTCAACAAGAAGAGGAGAACCATAACAATGTGGATGGAGCCAGGGAAGGGGGAATTCAAGAAACAGGGAGACATCCATACAATGGAAAGACCAAGAAAAAGAATAAATTTGGTAATCAGAATGTCAATGTGGGGTTTCAAAAGAGGAAAAAATATGTAATCCTTTTCTTCCCTGCCTAACTGTAACAATTGAGAATTCAGTCAAAAAGAGTGAGGCAGATGAAGGCTAAAGCATTGCCATTACTAATGAAACTGGTATTGCAGAACGTGAATGCCACAAAGCAGGCCAGTGACTTTCCAACACGAAACTCAGTTTTAAAGTAATCCTCCTATTCTCAGCTCCAGCTAGACCTGGCTGGAAACACCTGAGAACACACTTTCTCTGTTCAGACTTGCTCCTAAGAAAAAAGAAAAAGGGGTTGGGGCTAATATTTAACAGCAGAGGGCTAGAAAGTTCACCAGTAATCATTTCATAAACAGAATACTGTTTAGCTTTGAAAAGTAAAGAACTACAGCCAGGCTCATGAAAGACAAATCTTAAAGACATAACAGTAGCAAAAGATGCAACTCACAGAAGAAAATAAGTAGTATGCTTCCATTAATATAAAGCTCAAAACAGACAAGGAATCCTGGTATAGTGTTCAGAGATAAATACACAGAAGGGGACTATTTTTGCTGTAATTGTGCAACAGTCATAAACAGTTTTTATTCTTGATATTCTCATCTGGACTGAGGCATAAGGAAAGCACACATATACATTAAAAAGAGAGAACAAGAATGTCTGGTAACAGGATTACATTATTTCCTGTTCTTTAGTTTTGGCTATTGGATTTTAAGTGTTTTATTAAACAAGTGTTGCTAACTGGCCAAATAGAACTTTAAAAGGAAATAAGCACTTTATGTTGATCTTGAATCTTGACTATAATAGTATTACTAAATGCTTTTATGAATACTTTCTCTAACACCTCTTTGATTTTCTATTGACCTCATGAGTAAGTTTCTGGCTTCCTCTCCCACCAGAAAGGAACCATTTTAACCAGGGGATTATCACAAATGTCAGGAGAGAGGTTATCTCTCGGGCACAGAGGGGCTGTCATAACCGTCGAATACAAGGTCTTTCTAAGGTTTTCGTTATATTCAACTTCTAGAGTGACATTTAAGTATTTATTTTATGTCTTCTTCTGTATGCATAATGTATTTCAAGTTAAAAAAATAAAATGATATGAAAAGTAACTAAAAAACCTTTCTATCTATATCTTGGTTTTCCTAAACAAAGAAAGCCTCACCATTAATTAAACTTATAGCCATCTCTTTTGGAAAGATATCAGTTGACTCCATCCTACCTTTTGCCACAATTTTTTTTAACTTAAAAAGAATTATAATTTCAGAAGAGTTGCAAAGATAGCACCTCAAGGTGCCAAGTACCCATAACCTGGTTTCAACCAATGGTTCTGTCTTACATAATTACAGTATGTCATCAAATCGGGAACTTGACTTTGCATGTATAGTTCTGTTCTTTTATCATAGGCATAGATTTATGTAACCATCACCATAATAAACACACAGGACAATTCTATCACCATAAAGATTTCCCTCTTGCTACACCCTTACAGTCACAACCTGCCCCCAGCTGCCCAACATCTCTAATCCCTTGTAATCGAAAACCTGCTTTTCATCTCTATAATTGCATCATTTTGAGAATATTATATAGAGCGAATCATATAGTATGAGATTTGGCTTTGTTTACTAAGTATAATGCCATTAGAACATCCAAGTTGTTGTGGGTATCAAAAGTTTTTTCCTTTTTTTATTGGTGACTAGTATTCTATGTTATGGATGTACCACATTTTAACCATACACTTACTGAAGGACATTTTGATTGTTTCAAGTTTTTAGCTTTTACAAACAAAGCTGCTATGAACAATCATGTACAAGTTTTTGCGTGGACATAAATTTTCATTTACTTGGGATAAATGTCCAGGAGTGCAACTGCTGGATCAAATGGTAATATATACTTCATTTTTTAAAGAAACTGCCAAATAATTTTTCAGAGAGGCTCTAACATTTGTATTTATATTTCTAACAGAAGGTAAGAATACTGGAGTGGGTTGCCATTTCCTTCTCCAGGAGATCCTCCCGACCCAGGGATTGAACCTGGGAACAGAAATGTAAGGACGATTGATTTTCTGTGCATCCTCACATGATTTGCCATTGTCACTATTTTTCAAACTTTAACTGCTCTCCATAGGTTTGTAGTAAGATCTTTCTGTAAGAAATAAGATCCATTTCTCTAATGGATAGTTGAATTAATTTCCTATTGCTGCTGTAGGAAATTATCTCAAATTTAGTGCCTTGAAACAAGACAGATTTATTTATTCGCTTACAGATCAGGAGGTCAGAAGTGTGGAATGCAGGAAGACTCTAGGGGAGAATATTTCCTAGCTTTTTTGACTTCTAGAGATAATCTTTGGCTCCTGGCCCTTTGCCTATCTTCAAAGGCAGTGTCATAGCATCTTCTCTTATCTCTGATCGTGCCTCCCTCTTATAAGGACACTTGTGATTACATCAGGCCCTGCTGTATAATCCAGAACAGTTTCATTGTAAGATTCCTAAAAACTTATTCACAGCTGCAAGTCCCCTTGGAATGCAAGATAGCATATTCAGAGTTTCTGGGAAATAGAATTATGGATTTTGAGGGGTTATTATGATGTCTGTAGCAGCTAATGATGTTGAGCATCTTCTGCTGTATTTTGTCATCCATGCAACCTTTTCAGTGATGTCTTCTGCCACTTTCTAATAGGACTGTTGTTTGGATTTTGTCATGTACTGTTCTACTGTTAGGAGAGTTCTCTGTATATTATAGATATAAGGTTTTTGTCAGATACATTTCTTTGAGTTTGCAGCTTGTCTTTACATCATTTTGATTGTGAATTTTAAGATATTTCTTTTTACATTTTGATTAATTTCATCATCTTAACAGGGTCTTTCACAGAGGGAATTTTTAAAATTTACCTTTGATGAAGACCAATGGATTGACTTTCTTTGTCTTGCTTTGGTGTCAAGTCTATGCAGTCTTTGTGTACCCCTAGATGATGAACATTCTCTGCTGTTTTAACAAACAGTCATAGTTTTATATTTTACACTTTAGTTCATGATTCACTTTGAGTTAATTTCCGATCAGGTGTAACTTAGATCACAGTCCATTTGCTAACACTGTTTCTCTGCTTAGGCTGCTGTTTCATCTGTTTCAAGTGTGTTAGGAACTGCTCAGAAATATTTTTATGATGGTTGCTTTAAAGTCCTTATCTGATAGTTCTAACATCTGTATCATGTTGGTCTTCACAGATGCTGCTTCTCTTGTAGAAACTGAGATTTACTTTGTTCTTGCACGATTAGAGATTTTTGATTAAAGTTACAGTACCATTCCTCAGGTCTGAGGACTTTAGCCCATCTGCCTCTTCTCTCTACCCATATATAATACCCAAGGGTTTTTACATGTACGTAGTAGGAGGAACAGGGAAAACTGTCTACTTTATCTTTCCACTAATAGAAATATACATGAAAGATTTTTAATGGCATTTTGGTACAATATTGTCACAATTATGTCACAATATTTGAATTAAAAAAATTTTTGTGTGTATATACTTGATTGAAAGCCAATAGATATAGCATGTGATCACGTCAGTGGACTGGGATTTATAATTTTGATATTTAGCTCCAAAATCATGGATATGTATCTGGATTGAAGGATTTTTAGATGTTAACTACATTTTTAAAATTCAAAATGCTAATATCTTCCCTGGATAGTCCTAAGAGGTTTAAAAGCCAAATGACTCAGCAAAAAGTTAAGCATTCTTTCACTTTATATAAATCTCACCTATATAATTTTAACTCTCTAAGCAGAGTTGTCATATTTGTTATACAGATTGTACAATGCACAACTTCATGTTGTGGAATACTATTCACAATGTTTTCTATTATAAGCAGGATAAAGGGAACAAAAATTATCATAGTCCCTGCTCACTGTCACCTTTTATAGTCATAATTAATCTGATGTTTCTTACTCAATTTACTAGAGCAGAGTGACATGTTCAGAGTTAATCCAACAATACTCAGGTGCAAAGTTAATTGGATTCTTAATCTCCCAACTGCTCTCTTCCTTCAATACATAAAGACACTGCTCAAAAATACCACTGGGAGCCCAAGACTTTTTTTTTTTTTTTTAAATTTTAAAATCTTTAATTCTTACATGTGTTCCCAAACATGAACCCCCCTCCCACCTCCCTCCCCATAACATCTCTGTGGGTCATCCCCATGCACCAGCCCCAAGCATGCTGTATCCTGCGTCAGACCTAGACTGGCAATTCAATTCTTACATGATAGTATACATGATAGAATGCCATTCTCCCAAATCATCCCACCCTCTCCCTCTCCCTCTGAGTCCAAAAGTCCGTTATACACAGCTGTGTCTTTTTTCCTGTCTTGCATACAGGGTCGTCATTGCCATCTTTCTAAATTCCATATATATGTGTTAGTATACTGTATTGGTGTTTTTCTTTCTGGCTTACTTCACTCTGTATAATCGGCTCCAGTTTCATCCATCTCATCAGAACTGAATCAAATGAATTCTTTTTAACGGCTGAGTAATACTCCATTGTGTATATGTACCACAGCTTTCTTATCCATTCATCTGCTGATGGACATCTAGGTTGTTTCCATGTCCTGGCTATTATAAACAGTGCTGCGATGAACATTGGGGTACATGTGTCTCTTTCAAAATTCTGGTTTCCTCGGTGTGTATGCCCAGCAGTGGGATTGCTGGGTCATAAGGGAGTTCTATTTGCAATTTTTTAAGGAATCTCCACGCTGTTCTCCATAGTGGTTGTACCAGTTTGCATTCCCACCAACAGTGTAGGAGGGTTCCCTTTTCTCCACACCCTCTCCAGCATTTATTGCTTGCAGATTTTTGGATCACAGCCATTCTGACTGGTGTGAAGTGGTACCTCATTGTGGTTTTGATTTGCATTTCTCTAATAATGAGTGATGTTGAGCATCTTTTCATGTGTTTGTTAGCCATCCGTATGTCTTCTTTGGAGAAATGTCTATTTAGTTCTTTGGCCCATTTTTTGATTGGGTCGTTTATTTTTCTGGAATTGAGCTGCATAAGTTGCTTATATATTTTTGAGATTAGTTGTTTGTCAGTTGCTTCATTTGCTATTATTTTCTCCCATTCAGAAGGATGTCTTTTCACTTGCTTAGAGTTTCCTTTGTTGTGCAGAAGCTTTTAATTTTAATTAGATCCCATTTGTTTATTTTTGCTTTTATTTCCAGAATTCTGGGAGGTGGATCATAGAGGATCCTGCTGTGATTTATGTCAGAGAGTGTTTTGCCTATGTTCTCCTCTAGGAGTTTTATAGTTTCTGGTCTTACATTTAGATCTTTAATCCATTTTGAGTTTATTTTTGTGTGCGGTGTTAGAAAGTGATCTAGTTTCATTCTTTTACAAGTGGTTGACCAGTTTTCCCAGCACCACTTGTTAAAGAGATTGTCTTTACTCCATTGTATATTCTTGCCTCCTTTGTCAAAGATAAGGTGTCCATAGGTGTGTGGATTTATCTCTGGGCTTTCTATTTTGTTCCATTGATCTATATATCTGTCTTTGTGCCAGTACCATACTGTTTTGATGACTGTGGCTTTGTAGTAGAGCCTGAAGTCAGGCAAGTTGATTCCTCCAGTTCCATTCTTCTTTCTCAAGATTGCTTTGGCAATTCGAGGTTTTTTGTATTTCCATACACATCTTGAAATTATTTGTTCTAGTTCTGTGAAAAATATGGCTGGTAGCTTGATAGGGATTGCATTGAATTTGTAAATTGCTTTGGGTAGTATACTCATTTTCACTATATTGATTCTTCTGATCCATGAACATGGTATATTTCTCCATCTATTAGTGTCCTCTTTGATTTCTTTCATCAGTGTTTTATAGTTTTCTAAATATAGGTCTTTAGTTTCTTTGGGTAGATATATTCCTAAGTATTTTATTCTTTTCGTTGCAATGGTGAATGGAATTGTTTCCTTAATTTCTTTTTCTACTTTCTCATTATTAGTGTATAGGAATGCAAGGGATTTCTGTGTGTTGATTTTATATCCTGCAACTTTACTATATTCATTGATGAGCTCTAGTAATTTTCTGGTGGAGTCTTTAGGGTTTTCCATGTAGAGGATCATGTCATCTGCAAACAGTGAGAGTTTTACTTCTTCTTTTCCAATTTGGATTCCTTTTATTTCTTTTTCTGCTCTGATTGCTGTGGCCAAAACTTCCAGAACTATGTTGAATAGTAGCGGTGAAAGTGGACACCCTTGTCTTGTTCCTGACTTTAGGGGAAATGCTTTCCATTTTTCACCATTGAGGATAATGTTTGCTGTGGGTTTGTCATATATAGCTTTTATTATGTTGAGGTATGTTCCTTCTATTCCTGCTTTCTGGAGAGTTTTTATCATAAATCGATGTTGAATTTTGTCAAAAGCCTTCTCTGCATCTATTGAGATAATCATATCGTTTTTATTTTTCAATTTGTTAATGTGGTGAATTACATTGATTGATTTGCGGATATTGAAGAATCCTTGCATCCCTGGGATAAAGCCCACTTGGTCATGGTGTATGATCTTTTTAATGTGTTGTTGGATTCTGATGTTTCTTTGAAAGGATAAATAAAATTGACCAACCACTAGCCAGACTCATCAAGAAGCAAAGAGAGAAAAATCAAATGAATAAAATTAGAAATGAAAATGGAGAGATCACAACAGACAACACAGAATACAAAGGATCATAAGAGACTACTATCAGCAATTGTATGCCAATAAAATGGACAACGTGGAAGAAATGGACATATTCTTAGAAAAGTACAATTTTCCAAAACTGAACCAGGAAGAAATAGAAAATCTTAACAGACCCATCACAAGCACGGAAATTGAAACTGTAATCCGAAATCTTCCAGCAAACAAAAGCCCAGGTCCAGACGGCTTCACAGCTGAATTCTACCAAAAATTTTGAAAAGAGCTAACACCTATCCTACTCAAACTCTTCCAGAAAATTGCAGAGGAAGGTAAACTTCCAAACTCATTCTATGAGGCCACCATCACCCTAATACCAAAACCTGACAAAGATGTCACAAAAAAAGAAAACTACAGGCCAATATCACTGATGAACATAGATGCAAAAATCCTCAACAAAATTCTAGCAATCAGAAGCCCAAGACTTTTTAAGGGCTACAGTGACACAGACAAGGGAGGGGATTTACAGCTGACAGCACGGTGATATTTCCATTAGGTGTGTATTCCCTTCAAGTTCGAGATTTGAGGCTCACATATATTAGGCCTTGTGCAAAACAAGTAGTTTGCAGCCCCATTTCTGAACTCTTCTTACATCCCCATGGTTTGGAAGTTTCTGGAGGAAAGTGATAGCTCTGCACTCCTACCCTGTCTGAGTGAGGGGTGGGGTGGGGGGGCAGAAGAGCAGGTGGTGAGGAGGAAGGCATGGTGTGAGAGCTGCGGAGTAAGGGTGGGCTGAGTGTCCTCCTCTTCTCACCTGGTCAAGTGGAAGATAAGCATGGATATAGTTCTCTCATTTCCATCTCTTTCTTAGGCAACAGCATAAGGAGGGAAGCATGGGAATACTATTTTTGTTTTAAAGCAAGAATCACAAGCTGCTTTGAAGAGGACTTTAAAATTTTACCCTAAAAAAATGAATGTACCCAGAAAGAAGGGAAGTACGTGAATAAATATGATATTAATACCTTAATTTTTAAAATTAATATGAATTAATATTAAATTAATATTACTGACAACCCAAGAACAATACAAAAAATCACCTAAATCAAAGTGTCAGCACATTCCCAAGTAAGTGACTTTATAATGTAAAATTTCAGTTTTTAGCAGGGAGGAGGTTATCTCTAAACATTCTCGAGAGAATCAAACATTTCTTGGCAGGTAAAAAATATTCATTTACATAAAATATAAAATGGATTACAAATTAGTTTTAATTACAAAAACTTCGAGCTCCCTCAAACTTACCAACAATATCTATTTGTTAGATAATAAATTATTTAAAATATAAACAGAAGATTTACTTAAGGAGTTTTCAATAATCATATCTTTCTGGCATTAATTTGAAATAGTGAAACTTTATGTTATCTCAATCTCGACTTCTGATAATGTGTGAGTCAGCTTCACTGGGTCTACGACTTGTACCGTGTATCCGCATCTCCTTTAGCCAACTAAAGAATAGTCATTATGGGTGTAAATAAAGTCACTGCAGGTGTAAAATGAGGTAGGGATTTGGAAAGTAGTTTGAAAAAAATGTGTATTTTGTTAACATAGCTGATAGTTTATGCTACGGATTTAGATTATTCTTAAGTTTAGATAAAAATAACTTTAACACGAACTGCATAGAACCGCATCATCTGGACCCCTCTGCCCACACTGCTAACATCACCCCCATGAGCCTCTCTCTGACTTGCTCCACTGCACTGGAAGAGAGGCTGCACAGTGCTGAGCACATGAGGACCATTTACATGCTAACTCTTTTCTAGGGAGGAAAACACTGTATGCAGAGGGTATGAACAGTTCCAAGAATTGGTTTCAGAGATATTCTTTACTGAGAATGATTTCAAAACACTTAAAAGAGGGCTAATGGCACCACAATGACAAGACAGCTGATGACAGTGACCTTTCTGCTTACATTTACCTAGCTGACATAGCTATGGCTAGAGGGGGCAGACTTTTCTTAGGTAGAGTTCTCTTTAATTATTTAATTATTAGCAAATTCTGTAAGGGCCCTTCAGCATCAAGGCACAAAAAGTAAAGTCAACGTCGCTGGCAATGAAGTGGTTGAAATTAAACTTCATCGACTGAAGAAAAACACATGGCTCCTTTAATTTTGGTAACTTCTAGAGTTTACCTTTTGGAGCATAAAATTTTGCTAATTTTCTTGGAGATGCAAAGACCATTCAAATCTTTCCCTTCTTAAACGGTTTGGTAAGGCTGTGATAACAAATACCATGGGCTGGGTGGCTTACACACCAGAAATTAATTTTGTGTCAGTTCTGGAGACTAGAAGCCCAAAACAAAGATGCTGAAAGCTTGGTTTCTTCTGAACGTCTCTTCTTGGCTGGTAGATGGTCTTTCTCTCCCTGTGTCTTTACACGGTCCTTTCTTTGTGTGTGTCTCTGTCCCATCTCCTCCTCTCTAAGGACACTAATCATATTAGATTAGGGCCCACTCTAAGGAACCTGTTGAACTTACATCTTTTTTTTTTAAAGACTCTACCTTCAAATGTAGTCACAATCTAAGAAGACTAGGAATTTGGATTTCAACTTATAAATTTTGGGTGAACACAATTCATCTTACACCTTTACCCAAACTATTTCTGATACTTCAATTAGTCCATTGGAATGAAGCATTTATAGCAACTTCTCAGAGCACTGAATGCCTTGTGTATATTGTTTCCAGGCCTTGGGCTTGAATGTGGGCAAAAGATAAGGAAAGTTCAGCCTTCAATTCCACATGATAATGGTATAGTAATTCTGTATGTTGAGGATCATGTTGATTAAGCATGAATTTTCTAGGACCCTTCTAGTAGTATATTGTGTTTTTGCTACAATGGCTTTATCGAGATATAATTTATGTACTCAAAAAGTCACCATTTAAAGTTCCCAATTCAGTGTACACAGAGAGTTGTGTAACCACTAATCTAATTCCAAAACATTTTCATCCTTTCCCCTGCAAAAAACATACCCATTAGATACTGCTACTGCCCTTTCCTCCTTCCCCCAGAATTTTGTAATCACTAGCCTACCTTCTGTCTTTTGAGATTTACCCAAACATTTCATATAAATGGAATCAAAAAATATGTAGTCTTTACTTTCTTTCACTTAGCATAATGCTTTCAAGGTTCACATATTTTGTAGCCTATAATAGAAAGTCATTCATTTTTATTGCCAAATAGTATTCTATGGTATAAATATATGACATTTTGTTTGGATATATATTATTTATTCATTCATCAGGTGCAAGACATCTGCGTTGTTTTAGCTTTTTAGTTATTATGAATAATGCTGCTACAAATATTCATGTACAAGTTTCTGTGTGGACACATGTTTTCAATTAAACTTGAGCATAAACTAGAGTCAAATTACTAGGTCATACAGTAACTCTATGTTTAACATTTTGAGGAACTGCCAAACTGTTTTCCAAAGTGACTACACCATTTCATAACCTACCAGCAATGTCTAAGGGTTCTCAGTTCAGTTCAGTTCAGTCGCTCAGTCGCATCCGACTCTGCAACCCTGTGGACTGCAGCAAGCCACACCTCCCTGTCCATCACCAACTCCTGGAGTTTACTCAAACTCATGTCCATTGAGTCAGTGATGCCATCCAACCATCTCATCCTCTGTTGTCTCCTTCTCCTCCCACCTTCAATTTAAGGGTTCTATGAGTTCTGATTTTTCCACGTTCTTGCCAACACTTGTTATAGCCCGTCCTTTTGTATTTTAGACATTCTAATGGGTCTGAGAGCATGTATTGTATGATTTTTATCCTCTTAAATCTTGTTTCATTATGGCCCAGAACGTGGTCTCTCTTGGTGAATTTTCTGTGTGAGCTTGAGAAGAATGTGAACGCTGATACTGGTGGATGAAGCAGTCTATAAGAGGTCCATTATATGCAGTCTGACTGAGGTGCTGTTGAGTTCATCTATGTCCTCTTTGCTGGACCTTCCATTTCTGAGAGAGGTATTGACTATCAAATAAATAGTGGGTTTATCTCTTTCTCCTTGTACTTTTATTTTATCTATTCCTCCTTGTATCTCAAAGTTTGACTTTCTGCCGTTAGGCACATAGTATTTTGCAAACCATTGGTGGTATCCTTGAGTTTGATACAGTTTAGAGAACACAGATTCTCAGTGATGCAGGAACATGTCTGAAACCACACGCACAATGACCACCTGGCTCCAACTTAAATGAATTATTTTCTTTAATGGGTGAAGCAGATGTACAATGAATGCTCAACAGACCATAAGACAGGTTGTTCTAAGCACAAAGTTCAAGACAATCAAATATAAAGTAGAATGACTTCCCCATACTTCAATGTGTGAAAAAACTTCCCATCGTGTTGTTGCTTCTGTTTGCTTATTTTGTGACTTTCTTGGTCAAATTAAGGAAAGTCTGCATTCTTTGTCATTTGAAGTCACCAAAGATTGTGCTTGGTTGGCTTGGTAGTCAGGTAATGATTATTTAGAGACTTCCTTGACCCAGAGACTTCCTGCCTTTGCCATGGGGCTCTTTGTGTGTGGTTGGGCACACTGTCAATGCACAGGCTGGTGGTTTAAAACTCTGCCTTAACCTTCACTTCCTGTTTGCATAGAGCCTTAAGTAAAGTAAGTGTTAGTCGCTCAGTCGGGTCTGACTGTTTGCGACCCCATGGACTATACCCCGCCAGGCCAGTGGTAAGAGAAAAAGGCCCTCTCAGGTCTCTCCTGAGCATTCCCACTGTCCTGCACATGCTGTGTTCTAGGTCTCCCGGCACACATCTGGGATCTTTTAAGTCCCCTATGGACATCTAATTCCTCAGCTTTTCCTTTTAAGTGTTTTGTCAGGCTCTTGTTAGCCTCAACTGATATCACCACCTCAGGAAAGAGTAATGTTAAGCAATTGCTGCTTGCTTATTTATTTATTTAGACCAATGTCTTAGTGATGACGCTGTTTTCAAAGTGAGTTCTGTGTCAGGTCAAACAAAGACAGGCCCTGAAAGTGGATCTTCTCCAGGGAGTTTGCAGACAAGTCAAAGAGTGACACATATGCTTTCTGAGGACTCCAGCCCATCCTGCCTATTTTAGTGGCTGCTACGCTTCTGGTTTTCATAGTTACCGTGGCTGTGAGGCTGTTGTTCATCATGGCTATTTTCTTTCTTTTCTTTTTATTGTATCTATATAAAAAGAGAGATGTTAGCTGAACCTCTTCTGGTAATCATTTCAGAACATACATAAATCAAACTATCACACTGTATGTCTTGAAAATGATGTATGTCACTTGATTTTAAGTAAAACTGGGGGAAAAAGTAAAGTGAATTACAGTGGTCTGAGAACGGGGGGGCTGGGGATGGGAATCAGGAGAGATAGAAGCCATGAAGCTTGCAATCTTACTGAGATTCAGCTCTTTTTCTTGCATAAACGTATATGTAGCCAAAGAATGATTGCAAGCATTTGTTTAAGATCGAGTTCTGAATGTGCTGATTTTCATGACTTTTGCCAGTGTTCTCATTCCTCTATGGAGGAGTGGTTGTTGTTGTGTTTTTGTTTTTTTTTTGCCTGCACATGTAGGATCTTAGTTCCCCAACCAGGGATCATATCTGTACCCGCTGCAGTGGAAGCTCAGAGTCTTAACCACTGGACCAGCAGGGAAGCCTCACGCAGGAGTGGATTATTGGAGGTCCTTATTTTGCCATTCCAGAAGTGTTTCTCTTGTGGTATTCATGGCATATGTTTTGACTTGATTGATTCAGTACCATTTGAAACTCCCCCAGTCATGGTGAGAACAACCTGACATACAAGCAATTGCTGGGAATCATCTTGCTGGGAATGTTTTACTATCATTATCTGACGCTCAATTTCTCCTCATGTCTCTTTTCTTAAAGACAGCTATAAGTGGAGAATAAAAGGGGGGAAAAAAACTTTGCCAGGATATAAGAGAATGAATGCTAAACCAGAAACTCCCAAGGATAAAAATTAGCTCTTTGAATCCACAAAATTAGAAAGATTCAGTTGTTATTACTTTCAGGTAGATAACAGTTTACCTTCAAAAAGCATTTGAAATAAAAATGCTATGTTACTTTAGGAAAGTCATTGACGGTAAATTCTAAGAGTTCACATCACGGGGGAAAATTTTTTTCTTTTTATTGTATCTATATGAGAAGAGAGATGTTAGCTGAACCTCTCGTGGTAACCATTTAACAACACATGTAAATCAAACCATCAGGCTGCATGTCTTGAAAGTGATGTATGTCAGTTAATTTTCAGCAAAACTGGGGGGAAAAAATTAAAGTTAATTACAATGGTCTGATTTAGTTGTCCTATAGACTTAATTTGCATGCATGCTAAGTCACTTCAGTCATGTCCAACTCCTTGCAATGTTATGAACTTTAGCCCTCCAGACTTCCCCTATCCATGGAATTTTCCAGGCAAGAATACTGGAGTAGGTTGTTGTGCCCTCCTCCAGGGGATTTTCCCAACTGAGGGATCAAACCCTTGTCTCTCATGTCTCTTGCATTGGCAGGTGGATTCTTTACCACTAGTGCCACCAGGGAAGCCCCATAGACTTAGACATTTAATTATATAACCTCTTTTTGCTCCTAGCTTATAAGTAGGAAGTGTCTTATACCTAGACTGATATAGGCCATCTGCTTCTCCAAACTTCAGAGCAAAGCAGGCTCTTAAATCACAATAAATCTACTCAATAATCTTCTTTCTATCAAAAGAATGATAAATTATTACTACCTCATTTAATATAATTAATTCACTTAAGTACTGTCTGGACTTTAAAAAATATTTGTTTAGTTATATTATATAGGTGAGCCTCAGACCTGAAGTTAAAATCTTATCTTAGTGTCTCACTATTCTAATATTTAAATATAGAACAACTTAATTATAAATTCAGAATATAGAAATGTTATTTCAAGAGAAAGCATGAAAATTTCTATGTAAGTTATATGTGTGGTTATGGATTGTTATGGATCTTATAGCTATGTGTTTGTTAGTCCTAGCATAGTTGAACTATATTCTGAATTTTCTTTTGTTTTATAATGGCCCACCCCAACAGAATAATTAAGAAAAGAGGGAAAACTAGAAATAAATAATGCAATAAGACAATAGCATAAATCAAAATATTAAATGTGAATAGCTGAGAAAGATAAAAGCAAGCTAAAATAAACAAAGATATATTAATTACTTCATTTTCAGCATACGGTACACTCTGAGCACTATAAACACAGGGAATTCTCACAATGCTATGGCTATAGGAAGGATATTGCCTTTCTATCAGTTCAGTTCAGTCGTTCAGTCGTGTCCGACTCTTTGCGACCCCATGAATCGCAGCACGCCAGGCCTCCTTGTCCATCACCAACACCCGGAGTTCACTCAGACTCACGTCCATCGAGTCCGTGATGCCATCCAGCCATCTCATCGTCTGTTGGCCCCTTCTCCTCCTGCCCCCAATCCCTCCCAGCATCAGAGTCTTTTCACTGAGTCAACTCTTCTCATGAGGTGGCGAGTGCTGGAGTTTCAGCTTTAGCATCATTCCTTCCAATGAACACCCAGGACTGATCTCCTTCAGAATGGACTGGTTGGATCTCCTTGCAGTCCAAGGGACTCTCAAGAGTCTTCTCCAACACCACAGTTCAAAAGAATCAATTCTTCGGTGCTCAGCTTTCTTCACAGTCCAACATCCATACATGACCACTGGAAAACCATAGCCTTGACTAGACAGACCTTAGTTGGCAAAGTAATGTCTCTGCTTTTGAATATGCTATCTAGTTGGTCATAACTGTTCTTCCAAGGAGAACAGTCTTTTAATTTCATGGCTGCAGTCACCATCTGCAGTGATTTTGGAGCCCAAGAAAATAAAGTCTGACACTGTTTCCACTGTTTCCCCATCTATTTCCCATGAGGTGATGGGACCAGATGCCATGATCTTCGTTTTCTGAATGTTGAGTTTTAAGCTTGAGGCTTTTTAGTTCCTCTTCACTTTCTGCCATAAGGGTGGTGTCCTCTGCATATCTGAGGTTATTGATATTTCTCCCGGCAACTTGACTCCAGCTTGTGCTTCTTCCAGCCCAGCGTTTCTCATGATGTACTCTGCATATAAGTTAAATAAGCAGGGTGACAGTATACAGCCTTGACATACTCCTTTTCCTATTTGGAAACAGTCTGTTGTTCCATGTCCAGTTCTAACTGCTGCTTCCTGACCTGCATACAGATTTCTCAAGAGGCAGGTCAGGTGGTCTGGTATTCCCATCTCTTGAAGAATTTTCCACAGTTTATTGTGATCCACAGTCAAAGGCTTTGGCATAGTCAATAAAGTAGAAATAAGATGTTTTTTTCTGGAACTCTCTTGCTTTTTTGATGATCCAGCGGATGTTGGAATTTGATCTCTGGTTCCTCTGCCTTTTCTAAAACCAGCTTGAACATCAAGGAGTTCACGGTTCACGTATTGCTGAAGCCTGGCTTGGAGAATTTTGAACGTTACTTTACTAGCATGTGAGATGAATGCAATTGTGCAGTAGTTTGAGCATTCTTTAGCATTGCCTTTCTTTGGGATTGGAATGAAAACTGACCTTTTCCAGTCCTGTGGCCACTGCTGAGTTGTCCAAATTTGCTGGCATATTGAGTGCAGCATCATCTTTCAGGATTTGAAATAGCACAACTGAAATTCCATCACTTCCTCTAGCTTTGTTCGTAGTGATGCTTTCTAAGGCACACTTGACTTCACATTCCAGGATGTCTGGCTCTAGGTGAGTGATCACACCATCATGATTATCTGGGTCATGAAGTTTTTTTGTACAGTTCTTCTGTGTATTCTTGCCACCTCTTCTTAATATCTTCTGCTTCTGTTAGGTCCATACCATTTCTGTCCTTTATTGAGCCCATCTTTGCATTAAATGTTCCCTTGGTATCTCTAATTTTCTTGAAGAGATCTCTAGTCTTTCCCATTCTGTTCTTTTCCTCTATTTCTTTGCATTGATCCCTGAGGAAGGTTTTCTTATCTCTTCTTGCTATCTTTTGGAACTCTGCATTCAGATGCTTTATATCTTTCCTTTTCTCCTTTGCTTTTTGCTTCTCTTCTTTTCACAGCTATTTGTAAGGCCTCCTGAGACAGCCATTTTGCTTTTTTGCATTTCTTTTCCATGGGGATGGTCTTGATGCCTGTCTCCTATACAATGTCACGAACCTCCATCCATAGTTCATCACACACTCTGTCTATCAGATCTAGTCCCTTAAATCTATTTTTCACTTCCACTGTATAATCATAAGGGATTTGATTGAGGTCATACCTGAATGGTCATGTGGTTTTCCCTACTTTCTTCAATTTAAGTCTGAATTTGGTAATAAGGAGTTCATGATCTGAGCCACAGTCAGCTCCTGGTCTTGTTTTTGTTGACTGTATAGAGCTTTTCCATCTTTGGCTGCAAAGAATATAATCAATCTGATTTTGGTGTTGACCATCTGGTGATGTCCATGTGTAGAGTCTTCTCTTGTGTTGTTGGAAGAGGGTGTTTCCTATGACCAGTGCGTCCTCTTGGCAAAACTCTATTAGTCTTTGCCCTGCTTCATTCCACATTCCAAGGCCAAATTTGCCTGTTACTCCAGGTGTTTCTTGACTTCCTACTTTTGCATTCCAGTCCCCTATAATGAAAAGGACATCTTTTTTGGGTGTTAGTTTTAAAAGGTCTTGTAGGTCTTCATAGAACCGTTCACTTCAGCTTCTTCAGCATTACTGGTTGGGGCATAGATTTGGATTACTGTGATATTGACTGGTTTGCCTTGGAAACGAACAGAGATCATTCTGTCATTTTTGAGATTGCATCCAAGTACTGCATTTCGGACTCTTTTGTTGACCATGATGGCTACTCCATTTCTTCTGAGGAACTCCTGCCTGCAGTAGTAGATATAATGGTCATCTGAGTTAAATTCACCCATTCCAGTCCATTTTAGTTCACTGATTCCTGGAATGTTGAAGTTCACTCTTGCCATCTCTTGTTTGACCACTTCCAATTTGCCTTGATTCATGGACCTGACCTATGCAATATTGCTCTTTACAGCATCGGACATTGCTTCTATCACCAGTCACATCCACAACTGGGTATTGTTTTTGCTGTGGCTCCGGCCCTTCATTCTTTCTGGAGTTATTTCTCCACTGATCTCCAGTAGCATACTGGGGACCTACTGACCTGGGGAGTTCCTCTTTCAGTATCCTATCATTTTGCCTTTTCACACTGTTCATGGGGTTCTCAAGAAAAGAATACTGAAGTGGTTTGCCATTCCCTTCTCCAGTCATTCTGCCTTCCTATAGCCATAGCTATTTCATAGTTAAATGAGTTTCCTATTAATGACTCAAAATATTCACATTTATATAAAAAGAATTACATATTATAAGTAGTAGAAATACAATGACACAAGGAAGTCACTGTAGATTTTGTATTCTATCAATAACTTCAGAGCTTTCTATTTTTAGATATACAAATAAATTATAAAAATATCACATCACAAATATGATATTATTAGAACTATAATGAATTGATAAATATTAATGTGTTACAAGCGTAATATGCTATAAAAATGTGTGCTGAAATTAAAACTAAAATTACATGGAGTTAATAACAATTCATTTTATCTATATGTGAGCCAAGAGGTAGCTGTGACATATGAGAGTTGCCTTGGAATTGAAACCATATTAACCCAGCTGGAGAGACTCCCAGTAGATAAGCCCAGTACTCTAAAACATGTGTAAACTTTTCAGTTCCTAGAAAATCCTTGTATCTTTTAAAATTTTGGCTCAATTTTAAGTGTTTTACCCTCCTACGTGGTCAACAATTTTAAGCAGACACTGCTATTCATTCTAAGTTATAGTATAGTATCTTTTCAAATACATCCCTTAACAACTTGGTTAGAAATATTTATCATATGAAATATATAGGTATTTTCTCATCAAACATGCTATTTTTCTATCTAATCCATATTAATAAAACAGGGCTAAAAACCTATATATAGTTTCACAAATATTATCTGACTTACTTTATGAAATGTGAACATCACAACTTTTCTATCTAAAACCGACTTAATGTTGTTCTTTTATTTATTGAAGGATAATTGCTTTACAGAATTTTGTTGTTTTCTGTCAAACCTCAACATGAATCAGCCATAGGTATACATATATCCCCTCCCTTTTGAACCTCCCTCCCATCTACCTCCTGAGCCATACAGCAAATTCCCGTTGGCTATCTATTTTACATATGGTAATGTAAGTTTCCATGTTACTCTTTTCATACATCTCACCCTCTCCTCCCCTCTCCCCATGTCCGTAAGTCTATTCTCTATGTCTGTTTCTCCACTGTTTCCCTGTAAATAAGTTCTTCATTACAATTGTTCCAGATTCTGTATACATGCGTTAGAATACGATATTTATCTTTCTCTTTCTGACTCACTTCACTCTGTATAACAGGTTCTAGGTTCATCCACCTCAACAGAACTGACTCAAACGTGTTTCCTTTTATGGCTGAGTAATATCCCATTGCGTATATACCACAACTTCTTTATCCATTCATCTGTCAATGGACATCTAGGTTGCTTCCATGCTCTTCTTTAGAACATAAACAGTCCAGACACAATTTTGTTAACTGGCAACCAAAAGTGAATCATATTTGTGGATATAAACACAAAAGGTTCTAGTCAATTTTATTTCTTATAAAGGTTACCTTTACCTTCCAAACTTGACATCATATGATCAATTTTCAATAAGGGCTTAATTTGTTAGTAGTATTTTGCATTTTTTCAGTTGTTATTTCAAAGAGTACTATGAATCTGTTATGACATTATGTTTTAAAGTATCAGCATTAACTAATTTCAAGTGAGGCTCATCATTTAAGGAACTCTATTTGCAAGTCAAAGTATTAACTACTTTTGTATGTACAAAGCATAGCTCTCCATAAAATTTTCAAATTTATGTGCTTTGTTGCATCATATATGAGTCAATCATTTCCCACAGAAAAGCTTCAGTTACAAAGAAGAAAATGTTGAATTAATAATAAGTAAATGAGAAGCAGGTTTTAAAGAAGGATGCTCTGAGTATAAAAATTTACTGCTGCTGCTGCTGCTGCTGCTGCTAAGTCGCTTCAGTCGTGCCTGACTCTGTGCGACTCCATAGATGGCAGCCCACAAGGCTCCCCCGTCCCTGGGATTCTCCAGGCAAGAACACTGGAGTGGGTTGCCATTTCCTTCTCCAATGCATGAAAGTGAAAAGTGAAAATGAAGTCGCTCAGTCGTGTCTGACTCTTAGCAACCCCATGGGCCACAGCCTACCAGGCTCCTCCGTCCATGGGATTTTCCAGGCAAGAGTACTGGAGTGGGTTGCCATTTCCTTCTCCAGGGGATCTTCCCAACCAGGGATCGAACCCAGGTCTCCTGCATTGCAAGCAGATGCTTTACCATCTGAGCCACCAGGGAAGCTGGCGATTATTTAGAATGAGATACCAAATTAGGACTATTCCAGACACTTGGGATATATGATCACATTGATATAAGAGAAATGAGAAAAACATATCAAAGAAACCATTCATAGCAATATAAAAAAATGTTAAATGTAATTTATGCAGCAACATTCAAGAATGGTTGTGATAATATTTGGTAAGCCACATGCAGGAAAGATTTCAGAGCCTGGAGTTATATAGAAAGATCTGAATTATGGAAATGTCTCAGTGTTTTTATGTAACAAACATGCTGAAAGTGTATCATCTTTGCTCATTTCCCTATATTGATTGATATAACTCTTAAAAACAGATTGAGTTTGGGCAACATCCAGGAAAAGGTGGAGAGAGCTGGGGGGAGCCCTGAATCCAAAGCCAGTTTTGACGAGAAGCTTCAGGAGAGCGCGTAGAGCAGCAATTGGCAAAGAAAGTGGAGGGTCAACGGCTTGGATGGGCATAAAGTCTATGGTGCAAAGAGCTAGCCCAGGACAGGAAAGTGAACCAATTACTTACTGATGAGAGATCTTGTATTTTTCTGAAGCTCTAAAATGAGATGTATTGAGATAGGGAATTATTCAAAGGGTCACCTAATAAGAAATAGGAGTGAAATCACAAACAGCAGAAAATTTCAGTGTACTCAATCACTCAATGAATTTTTACTGAGGAACTACCATGTGTAAGATACCATTCCAGGTACTGAGGACACAGAAATGAACAAAACAAAGTCCCAAACTTTATGTGGCTTACTTCCGGTAGAGAAAAGAAAAAAAAAAATGCATGCGTGTGTGTATAGGTAAGTTCAGCTAAAAAACACGATAAAAGCTAAAAACAATAAAGTAACATAAAGCAGGGAAGTGGGATATGGAACACTGGTTGCTTAAATCTGAGACATCAGGAAAGGCTTCACCAGGGAGATGACTGGCTTAGGGACCTCAGAAAGTGAGGAAGGTAGCTGTCTGAGTGCCTAGAGGAAGAGCCTTCCTGACAGACAGCACTGCAATTCCACAGGCCCTGAAATGGGAGTGTGCCTGGTGAGTTCCGTGACCAGCAATGAGGCTCATGTGGCTGGAGCGCTCCGTGCAGGGATCAGCAGTAGGCAGTGTGGTCACAAAGATGACACAAGCGCACACCACGGTGTTTAGATCACGGGATGCTTTCAGAGGGTTTAGCGCGGAAGAGCGATGTGATCTGCACACATTTTCAAGGACCGCTGTGGCTGCCTTGTCGAACATATGCTGCAGCTGCAAAGGAGAGAAGCACGGGGATAAAGCAGGAGGTTCGTGCACTATCCAGGTGAGTGATGCAGCTGGTTCAGGGGAGGGTGGGAGCAGCAGAGGGGGTGTGGAGTGCTAGGATTAGCTTTACTCTGAAGGTATAGTTAATAGGATTTGCTACAAACTAGCTCTGGGATGCAAGGAAAAGAATTAGCACCCTTGTTTTTAGTCTAAGCAAACTGAAGGAATTTCCATTAACTGAAAAGCAACAAGTCTAGAGAAGAGTAGGTTTGGGGAGAAAAGTCAGGAGTTCCGTTTGGGGCTCGTGGGCATTCATGTGGCAATGTCAAGAGGCAGATGAATAAATGAGCCACAAGGCAGAGGATTGGAGATAGAAAAATGCGAGTCAGAATGGAGATGGCATTTAAAGTCAGAAAAATGGATGTGATCACATGGACAGAGACCCAAGGTCCACATCATGGAGAACTCCTCCTCTAGAGACATGGGAGAGCTAGAGGGACAGGTGAGCCCTGCCAAAGTGGCAAGCAGATGGAGAGCCACAGGAGCTTGCCACGGTGCTCGTACATCCATGCACTGCCAAGGAGCTGGGTCCCTGCTGCCTCTTACTGGAAAGCATATGACCACTCTAAGAATACTAGGGAAGAGCAGCTGCTAAATGATAAAATCGTGACAGTGCCTCCCCTTTATCGGGTGCTTACATGTGCCAGGAAATACACGCAACAAGTGTAAGAAGTTTCAACCATTTTTTATCTTTATTATCTACATGAGAAACATATAGATGGAGGGGATTCAAAAACATGCTTGGGGCCACAACTCTAGCCTGTGGTGAAACCTGGATTCCATTTCAGGCAGTCTGCTTTCTGAGCCTGAGGGAGCTGACTATTTTTGATACCAAAATGAACAAATCCTGATGAAGACCATGGCTTCATTGTCAGCGTGAGTCGGGTTCTACTATCTGGTTATTAATTCTTTCCACGTTGGGCACGTGATCAACATTTTTAGAACTTTCACCTTATCTACAAAATAGGTCACCTCTATCCTGCAAGGCTATGCAAAGCCTAACAACTGGAATCTCTTATTATTTCTTAGCATTCTCCTGCCCTTCCCACCACAGTCCAATCCATTATCAAGTTCACTGGTTCAATTCTCTGTGGCTTCCTGGTATCTCCTTCTTTCTATTTCCACACTAGTTCAGGCCACCATTACCTCTTACCTGGATTTCTTTTTGCCTAACTGATCTTTCTCTCTCCCTCCATCCATCTCTTTCCCTGCATCCCTCTCTCTCTTTCTCCCTCACACACACACACACTCACACGCACATGCACATGCACATGCATACGCACACACACATGCACACACAGCAGCCAGAGTGATCTTTCCAAAATACAAACCAGATTGGGTCATCCACACTGGTTAAAACTCTTTAATGGATCCCTTAGGATAGAGTATTTTGAAGGTGACTTTAAGTCTTTCCTACCCCAGGTTATATCAGAATCAGTACTTGTTGTAGATAAGAGATTGGGAGGGAGATGGATTTGAGACAGTTTACTGGTCTGGGCCCCTTCTCTCCCTCCACATGCCCTCTGGACTAATATAAATCTCTCCAAAGGCGAGAGCATGATCTGGATAAGATTCCAGTAAATCCCCAAGGTCTAGTATAGGGCATGGCATGGAGCAAATATTGGCTTAAGAATGACACACAGTAAATACTGTTGGTTCAGTGACAAAAAAATACTGCTGGCTCAATAACACAAGGTATCATGAATGAATACAGAAATGAATGAGACTGAGTATGCCAAGACATATATGGTTCACTTAAACTGCAAAAGGCAGAGGTCTGAGCATTTAGGATAGGAAAACGAAGATCAAAATTGCTATTGGCAAATTCTAAGAGAGAGGAGAAAGCCAGAAGGATCTATGCTATTGGGTCACAGGGTAAACATTACATGAAGGACCTCTGATCCTAAGGCTGGGTTAGAACCTGAGTGTATGAACCACCTTCCTCACCACACACACATCTGCCTTGTTTGCTTATTTTGTTACAGATCTCTGAGCTGAAAAGACAGTCTAATGAGGCAGTTGTATACCTTGGTCACAAGACAGGCAGCTTAGTACCAGGTCAAAATAGTAGTAGCCTGGACCCTCCTACACACTCCCCTTTCACACAAGCACTGGGGCTTCTTGCCCTGGAAGATACTGAAAACTACCACCCTACTCAAAGCAAGGGAGTAAGACTGAGACCACACCAGGGACCCTAAGAGAGCCTGGGGAAGTGCTGGTTGTGGCAACATAAGAGAACTGGACATGAGCGACACACCCTGCCTCCTAGGGTCGTTGGGGATGGCTTCAGGTGTGTATCCAAGCACATCCTCTTGGAAGTGATGCTATATTTGAAGAATTCTTTATTTTTCTGGGATAAACGACATGTTTCCAGTTTTTCCTCCCATGTCAACTTGGTAGCTGAGCGTGTTTTTTGAGTTTTCCTCAAGTGCGGCTTGTGCAAGCAGCCCTGGCATTATTAAGGAGTTCATCAGAGAGGCAGAATCTGCATTTTAACAAGACCCCTAAGTGATGTGTATGCTTATTAAAATTTGGGGAGCACCCTTACAGAGGACTATCAGAGATGAGCAAGACACCAGAGGTTCTCCAAGGGTCACAGTCCTCGACCAGCAGTGATATCACCCGGAAACTTGTTAGGAATGCAGATCCTTAGCCCCATCCCAGGTCTACTGAGTCAGATATTCTGGGATAGGGCCCAGTAACCTGTGTTTTAACAAGCCTTCAGGCTGTGGCTGCTGCTCACCAACATTTGAGAACTGCCCATCATCCAGGCAAATTGCCAGTAGTCAGTGCAGGCTGTGGGAACATGGTGCAGTAAGAGGCCGGTGCCATAGCAGTCGGGGGATGAGGAGGCTGGAGCTCTTGCCAGTTGCAATTAATTAGCTGTGTGACCTTGGGGAAAGAACTTGTCTAATTATCTAGATCTAGTTAGTTTAACCCCAAAGAGAAAAGCATATAAGTTTCTTGGAGTAAATGTTCTCAAAATGTGGTTTGTGGGGGTCTAGGTGGTTTATTGAGGGCCCATTAGGCAACTGAGTTATTATGGAGATATAACAGCACATATGATAATAGGAAAAATGTATTTTTCTTACATGTAAGATATGAAAGCCACAGAACTGTGATTTTGAGCAATGATTTGCAAGTGTAAGATATGAATGCTACAGAACCATGATTCAGTATCACTGCACACCTGCTCTGAGGTCTGGGCTGAACAAAGCTGATCAGTTCATCTCAGCTAACTTTTAGTTAACAGGGTAACAGATATTTTCTGTAATGTGTTTTCACATCATTTACTTCTTACCATTTACATTTGTTATTCTCTCATCTTTGTTTGTTGCAATTATACTATATTATAAACACAATTTATAAAAATGGTTCAATGGCTCATAAGTGATTCAGTGATGCAAAAAAGTGCCAATGTAACAACTACATAATAATAACCAGAATAACCCTGTGGATATAATGAATGCATATAGGACGTGAGCCTGATCATAAGGGACACGTGAATCTTTAATATAAGGATTTTGCTCAGGTAGTAGAAAGAGTGTGAATATAAACTAAAAAGATAATCTAAATATTTTCTCTTAGTCTTCGCTATGCTGTCTGTTAAGAAACGTTGAGAATACACCTTTGTGTCTTGCTTTCCGTGGCGCCCCAAACGGTAAATGCAGTACTTCATCTAAGAAGCATGTAAATACAACATTAATGACATACAAAATCTGGTTGGAAAGGAGAAAAGCCTCCTGGCAGATTCCTTAATGACAGTACTGGATGATAGCACAATCCCAGTTATGCCCGGAATGGCAGACTTAGATGTGTGTGTGTGTCTGTGTTAAGTTGGTTGAAATCTCTAAAATGCAAAATATGAATCTCCTTTGTATGCACACACTTAGGACATATAGAATGAGGGGTACTTGATGGCTTTTAATTCTGCTTGTCACCCATGCCATATGAGAAGCCATTCGCCAGTCAGCCAGTGTTCAAATGCTGGCCAGATGCAGACTAGAAAAGGTACATTCTGGTCAACACTGGCGGGAAGGCAGAGATATAAGGGCCAGAAAGGGCATGGCTCTGGAAACAAAAGGGGGCCAGAATGCACATGGCTTCATTGACGGGGAAGAAATGACATTCAGCACTGTGCCTCATGGTCTTGATTCAGCACTGATGGCCAAAATAGCAACTATGAATATGATTAAAATATGGCAACTGAGTGAATGCAAGTTCAGTGAGAGGAGAATGGCAAGAGGTTCAAGACTGTTTTTCCATATTTAATCACTCGAGTTAACAACAGTCAAAGTGCTTGTGTGAATTGTCTGAAGTTATTCTTATTGAAGTATGCCAAAGAATAATACGCCATAGCCAAACAATAGGATTTATCAAGAAGATCAAACTGTGGAACACATGCCTTGATTGACTAGAGTCTGAATATTTCCTTGAAATTAGTTGTCTTTTTTCATTTTTTGAGAAAGAAATCAATGATCTTATTGGCTATTAAATATACATGCATATACATGTGCACGCACACACAGAGGCACAAATGATACAAAGCATATGAATGTTTTCCAGAGGCCCTCAAAACAGCTAAAGAGACTATTATGAATACATTAGCTGTCATCTTTCAGGTTACTTATTTAATCTTATAGCTTTTGAGTGTGATTTGTATCTGATAGTATACTATAAATGGTCTTCTGTGAAAATGCTGTATATATCTTGGTCTATCCATATTCAATGAGAACATCTAAAACTATCAATATTTAAGCCAAAAATCACTTGCCACCATTTTTACCTTTAGTTTCATATTCATATTTAATCCATAGTTTATAAAACTTACTCAACTGTTTAGTTTTTCTTTATATTCATATCATCATAATTATTTTACTATCCTGTGTGACACAAACATTTTATAATTAGTAAGGCTCATGGTGCCTTTCACAGAAACCAAGGATTACTTTATAATTTAAGGCTGCCTTCCTATTTCTGTTTTTCCAAATAAATGGAAACTCTCAGTTGGGATTTTCAGGAAATCACCCAATTACAGGCTGCTCCAATGAGTTGCCATGAGAAATTGAATATGCAAATCATTTTTACACGCACATTTATGTAGGCAAAACACCTGCACATCTGGGTTTCCAGCAGTCCCTGTTGATTAATATGCATGTAACCCAGAACTGCCCATTGCCGGATAATAGGAATTTTAAATGCACTTGGCTCATTTTCAAGTAAATTCCCAGGATGTCAGTACTGCAACAAAATGTGCCAGGTTAGATGCTCATTTTATATTAAATCAACTTCCTACTCTACGAAAGAAACTTCTTTTGCATTCAATATGTATTTTTTCTTTACTTTGGGGAAAACAATGACTCAAGTTAACAGCAAACAATGGGCTTTACAATATAAAGAGAACCATCTGGTAAACTAAAATGTTTTACAGAGTGATTTAAAAAAAAATGTAGGGGAGATGGCTCCTGCCCAGCAACAGCTGAAAGCCCAAATGTAACTGAAAAATATGAGCCAGCTGGCTGGGGTGCCACCAGTGAATGGTATCTCCTTTTTCTGTGGAGTTTACTAAGAAAAATCACATGGTATGTGTATTATTTCACTTGGGCATCTACAAAACCTTGGGGGTAAGTAGCAACAACTGGATTGTATTTTGAGGTGGATAAAATGAGGCTCAGCATCCCAATGTCCCATTCAAGACCTTTCAAACAAGCAGAAATAAAGATCAGAAGCAGAGTTCAATGCAATTCACTTTCATTGTTAAGCTTCTGCCACCATTTTGCTTTGGCAATGTTCAGTCTTAGATCTGTAGATCATTTATTCTATCTTCACCAGAAATGAAAATGTTAACCTATAACTATAATTTAAATAAAATCATTTTTACATTTGATTACATTTTCTCTTAAATGGGTCTTCAGGAATCGCCAGGCAGAAAATCTTCAGGAGTTAATTACCTACCACACCAGACTGACAAGTAATGAACTTATGAATGCAATTTGCAAGAAAGGGTTACCAAAGAGAAGAGAAGAAATACTAAGAAATAATGAAGAGCTAAGTCTGACACACATTATGACACTCCCCCAGAAAGCATAGTCATTGTGATTAAGAAACCATTCTTGTTATACTTTAGTAACACTATTTATGATCTATCACTAAAATCTTACTCTAGTATCAGATGATACTAATAGAACTTCGTTTCAACCCATGTGCACTGGATTATTTAAGTTCTTTTTATATATCAAGCATTACATATTAATTTCATTTACTTAACTTAATCCTTAAAGCAACTTAACTAGTAGTATTATTTTCATTTTACATATGAGAGAAGTAAGACCTAGAAACTGTCTGAACCAGGGTGACTGAACCAACCTGACTCAGCTTGTACTTGCCTCTCCCAACCTTGACAACAAGTGGGTTCCTTCTCCTTCCTCCAAATTTCATCTGCTATTTACCTAAACACTATGTTCTGTTCTTCTGAACTCAAGTGAGCATATATGATAGAGTGAAGAAAAGTTAGTGAAGCAAAGCAGTCAATATACAATCCTCAAAATAATCACTCTAGTTAAAGAATATGAAATAAGTCGACATGATCAATAAAATATCCTAAAAGATGGTTCTTGCTTTTGCCCTACAGTTTTGTTTTACTTCTCCACTAATTTTTGGAGTTACTGGCTTTACACCATGTCAGCCACCCATTTATGACAATCCACTTACACTTGGGACATTTTCCCACTTTTGACACTGTAAACTCAGACATTCTCCTCCCAGATCACAAGCTTCTTTTCTGCTGGTTCTTTCCATTATTCCCAAGAATTCAATTCTTTGTTTTTCACTGAGACCCAACATACTTTCTGGACTCCCCTGCAGCTTCCTTAATTTACTTTTCTATTCACTGTGCAGTTTAGAATCTAGTTCTCTTTAAAGTAACTTGCAAATATCCTTAATCTCCTTGACCTCTTGTCCTTCTCTTACACTTGCCCTACCAAAACTCCATCCATATTTGGACAAGTCCCAGAGTCCCCCTTTCCATACCTAGGTTACTGACAAGTGGTGGATACAACTGTGCAAATGGGGGCCAATATACATTTGCAATCATTGACCTCAAACAGCTTGAGTATTTTCTTCCAACAATCTTATTTTTATTCTAAATCAGCTCATGCCCATATTCGACAGCACTCATGTCAAGTACTCTGTACTCTTCTCAAGCCTTCAATTCCCTAGCCCATTGTCACATTATGTGATTCTTTCCATTCCTGTATTGCACTGTCTTAAAATCGGAGTTTTCTATTCTGCACACTTCTTGAACAGAGTTTTGTCACTTTTTGACCCTTTTGATATGGGTTTCAGTTAAAACCCTTGGCTTTTTAGAGGGCTGTATAGTAGTGTATCATAGCAATTGTGTACAAGTAGCCTGATAAATGGAGAAGGCGATGGCACCCCACTCCAGTACTCTTGCCTGGAAAATCCCATGGACGGAGGAGCCTGGTAGGCTGCAGTCCATGGGGTCGAGAAGAGTCGGACACGACTGAGTGACTTCCCTTTGACTTTTCACTTTCATGCATTGGAGAAGGAAATGGCAACCCACTCCAGTATTCTTGCCTAGAGAATCCCAGGGATGGGGGAGCCTGGTGGGCTGCCATCTATGGGGTCGCACAGAGTCAGACACGACTGAAGTGACTTAGCAGCAGCAGCAGCAGCATGATAAGAAAACTTGATGAAGAAAATCATGTTTCTGCCTGATGCCTTAGGAAGCATTTCCTTTGAGCAGGTAGTACTGCTGCAAGAGAGAGGGCGTCTCCAGGGGATGGTCACATCCTCAGTCATGTCTGAGTCCCTGGGACAGTGAAGTATGGGTTCTTGACTTTGTGCAGGGAAGAATTCAAAGGCCAGAGTAAAGGGGGAAAAGGCTTATTCAGGGAGGAAACACACTCCATGGACAGAGTGTGGACCATCTCTGGAATGCGAGAGAGGCCTAAATGGAGTTTTCTAAAAACAAAGGCCTGAGGTAATAGCCAGATTTTCCTGCTTTACAGAGAAGTGCAGTCTCAGAGCATTCAGGTTGAGGAAGAAGGGATGTGAGACAGAGAAGTATGGAAAAAAACACAAGGATGATGCCTCATTCAGCTGTCTGCTTCTTCCTGAGATGAAAAGAGACATAGTCAGTTACTTATTCATGGAAAATATCTATTCACAGGCTGTACAGAACACAGGTATTCAGGGCTAGTCTGATGGGATCAGGAATGAAAGGGATGTTTCTAATGGTTCCTGCTCATCTCTGGCCAGAGTCTGTTTCATCTCCTCCATACTTCTCTTTTGTGGCACTTTGTGTCTTTTCAAATTTTTTCAAATTTCCTTTCTATCTTCTTCTTTTTCGGACTCTGTTTACACAAATATGTGGCTGTCTGGCATTTCCTATAGTTTGCTACCACTCCTTTCAATTTTTATAGCTGTTTATTATCTGTGATTTATTGTGAGTAACTTCTGCTGTTATATCTTCAACTTCACTGATCTTTCCTGAAGCAATGTCTAATCTGTAATCACTATATTTTCCTATCCTGTGCATTTTTTAAAGTTTCAGACATTATAATTTTTATCTCTAGAATTTTCATTGGGGTATTTTGTTTATTAGTCCCTACTTACATATTCAACCTTTCCTCTAGCTTTGTAAATATATGGAATAGTCAAATAACTATGTAAATGTCCTTATCTGCTCTATATCCCCTGCCTCATTTCTAGATGAGTTTTGATCAATTTTTCTCATCATCATGGGTTATATTTTCCCACTTTTTTGAAATGTTGGTAATTTTTCATCAGATGGCAAGTACTATACATTTTAACTCGTTGATTGCTGGATCTTTTTTCTTCCCTCTAAAACTATTCTTTGTTTTGAGACATGGTTAAATTGCTTTGAAACAGTGTGATATCAGTACAACTCTAACTGATGCTATTGGTTCCTCACATGTCCTCACATGCCCCTATAAAAGACGCAGTAGGGCTGGGTGGGGTACCACTGTCCAATGTCCTCAAGCCACACCAAAGTCCCCACATTTACTAGGATGTATGCATATGATGCATACACCATATGCACAGGTAAGATCTATCAGAGCAAAAAGACAGAAATAAAAGTCAACAAAAGGAAAAGGCACATGGGGTAAAGTCTGGAGAAACCAGGTACAAGCTTCCAAAGATCTTCTAAGTGGAGTCACATAGAACATGCTTAATTCTTACACTAATTAGTTGTGACAACACTTGTGAAATGTTATCTATATTAGAAGCTCATTAGAAAACTAAGTGCTCAAATTTTTTGTTGGGGGGCTGGTTGCATAGGCAGCCTTTGCCAAGCAAGTACCAAGATTCAAGACTCTCAGAAGGAGAGCAAGTGTTCAGTATAAACCACGTCATTTGGATAAGTGGTTCAGGCCCAGTGAGTCTTTCTTAACATAGAATGGTGGGAATTCTCATGAAATATAAGGGTCAACCTTGTAGGCAGGACTGTTAAGGATAAATAGTCTTAGGCCTGCTATATTAGGCCTAAGGCTAATACAGACCGGTCTCCACACTGCTGATCCTTTAGGTCTCCACAGCAACCTCTACTCCTCCTATAAACCTACTTGTTCAAATGCCTGTCTCTCATAGCCTGTAACCTTCATGAGCAAAGAAGAAAGGCTGACTGAGATCTGAGAGAAAAGAAGAAACTGTTTCGATTTTATTCAATAAAGTGTCTCCTGTGTCTAGCATAAAGCTTAGCATAAAGTAGATGCTCAATAAATACTTGTTAAATGAAGACAAAGGGTTAATATTGTGAGAATATATAGGACTCTTAAAACTATAAAGAAAAATGGGCGTATAACATAAACATATTCACTAGTAAGCAAACATATTTATATTTAAAAACATAGTTTTTTTCATGTATCAAAGTGATAAAAGTTAAATGTTAATACATAGAGTTAAGAATTTGATTAAATAGTAACTATTATACATTGCTGACAAGAAATGCATGTTATATAAACAAACAATTTAGTGATATATGTTGAGTATTAAAATGTTCATAATCATGCCTTAGAAAATTCCACTTATAGCAATTTATCAAAAGAAACTACTATAAGAGACTAAAAGACAATAGATAAAAATGTTAATTGCAGCATTATTCATAATGGCAAATATGTGCAAACATCATGAATGTCCAATGGTAGGGGAAGGTTAAATAAATTATGGGATATAAATACAATGAGATATTAAGAAGTCAACTGTAGATTGCTTTCAATAAATATTTTTGTCATGGAAAAACACTGAGGATTCTAAGTGAAAAATTAAGAATTTCCAAAAGTTAATACATTTTGATCTAAAATCTGTTAATATATATGTGTGGGTTTATATATACAAATATGTTTTCTTTAAAAATATAATAAATTTGAGATATACAAGCTAAAATACTAATGATTATTACTTTCGAAGAGTTTATTTACAGGGTCATTGGTCTTTTTAAATTTTTATGTGTTTTTTAAAATGAGTATATTTTATAATTAGGATACACACATACACCCTTGCATGAATATACATCCATACAAATAAACATGTATATCCTGATTTATTTTATTACTTGATCACTGACCAATAATTGCTATTGAGAGAAGGATTTCTTATTAGACATCATATAGGAAGCTCATGAATGAAAATAAAGTATCTATGTAAACATGAAAAGATCAACTCTCACTAAAGACAACTGGAGAACTCGCTGATCCTTAGCTGGCACTAACCTAGTATGACTCACCGTCATCAATATTCATTCAAAGAGGTACTTTTAACAGTATAATTGTTTTATTTCAGTAATTACATTTTCCATCTCTTCTTTCTATTTCCTTCCTTTATGATCTTGGGGTTGTTTATGTCTATTTCTGAAGCATGGTTTATTAAGGTATTCACAATATATTTTATATTGCCTTTGAGATTTTACTTTCCTTCATATTTTAAGTTTTAAAGTATTTGCCTTCAAAATATGAGTGAAATGTACAATCATCAAAGGTTAATTAAATTTCTTCGGTCTGAAAATCTGAATATTTACATAGGATTAAAGGATTTGGGTACACACACACACACACACACACACACACACACACACACACACACACACCCCTTTTAATTCTGGCTCCAAAACCCTCAGAAGGATGGCTATGTAACTTGATGACAAATGACTTATTAAAAAGAATCTTCCCTGAAAAGCTGTATTCTCTGTAACATCTGGCATTTTCCTATCTGATTGTAATGCCTGCATTTCATTCAAACCATTATAGACAATGGATGCTTTGATTAGTGAAGCTGGGAGGATGAATTATCTTCAAAACATGGCTTCATCTCTGTCTTGATTTGGGTTCTTTCTAAAGCAATCTCTGAGCCAAGGATTTGGGAGCAAGTAAATTATTTGGGATCCAATCTCAGGAGACACAATGAGGACTGGGGAGGAAGATAAAGAAGCAGATGTTAATTACCATACTACTTCTGAGGGCAACCACAGCCCTCAGAGGTCTCTGTGGAACACACCTCAGAAATACCCCACTGAATGTAAACCAGTGCAGCTACTGTGTAAAACAACATGGAGATTCCTCAAAAAAATAGAGCTGCCACATAATCCAGCAATCCTATTCCTAGACCTCTATCTGGATGAAACTGTAATTTAAAAAGACACATGCATCTTTACGTTCATAGAATAACTATTTACAATGAAGTGAAGTGAAGTGAATTTGTTCAGTCGTGCCCGACTCTTTGCGACCCCATGGACTACATGTAGCCTACCAGGCTCCTCTGTCCATGGGATTTTCCAGGCAATAGTACTGCAGTGGATTTCCATTTCCTTCTCCAGGGGATCTTCCCGACCCAGGGATTGAACCCGGGTTTCCCGCATTGTAGACAGACGCTTAACCGTCTGAGCCACCAGGGAAGTCCACTATTTACAATAGTCAAGACCTAAATATACTATATATTCTAAATGTCCATCTATATTCTAAATGGATGAAAGGATAAAGATGTGTTACATATATACAATGTAATACTACTCAGCTATCAAAAAAAATGAAATTAGGTCATTTGCTACAACATGGATAGACCAAGAGATTATCTTACTAGGTGAGGTAGGAAAGAGAAAGACAAATATCATATGACATCACCTATGTGGAATCTAAATTATGACACAAATGAATATATCTATGAAGCAGAAACAGACTCAGAGACAGGTAAAACAGACTTGTGATTGCCAAGGGGGTTGGAGGAGGGATGGATTGGGAGTTTGAGTTTAGTAGATGCAAATTATTATAAATAGAATGGATAACAGACAAGGTTGTATTGTATAGCACTGGGAACTATATTCAATATCCTATGATAAACCATGATGGAAAGGAATAGGAAAAATAATATATATATGTCGGTATATACTCAGTTATATGTAACTGAATCATTTTGCTGTACAGCAGAAATTAATACAACATCATAAATCAATTATACTTCAATAAAATAAAAGAAAGAAAGAAAGAAATGTCCCACTTAAAGACAAGTAAACTGGGTATGAGTTCTATTTATCCATAAATACTTCTCTGTCATTGCTTCAGGGTCATCCCAGGGACATTAAGTTTCAGGCATTTCCAGCCATCTTCAGAAGTGGGATGCAGATATCCAGAGGCACAGAGAAGCGGAAGGTGCTCAGTGGGTGCGAGCTGTCAGCAGGAGACAGAGGCACTGACCACACGCTCTGTGTGGATCCAGACGCAGTGTAAGAAGCAACACTTTGGCTTCTCTTTCATGGAGACTTTATCGCTGACAGTCACTAGTTCTGCCTGCAGCCTCAGCACTAAGGAGCCCCGTGGTTTTGAGCCAGTTAGAGAACCTCCCCAAATCTTAGTTTTCTCATCTGAACTAGGGTTTTTCCAGGAGAAAAAAAAAAGTATGAGGCACCTAGAAATGGGCAAATGAATTACTACAAACTCCTTCCGTGCAGTTCTAAGCTTGATTTTCTATTGCCCGGGCTATTTTACCACTTCGGAAGGGCAGAGGTGGGTTTTAAGCTCTTGTTTTAGCTGTGAAACCCTCTTTAAACGTAGACTTGTGTTTTGTGAAAAAGATGGGTGAGCAGGGAGAGGCGCACAGGCACGCTCACCTCCAAGCCTCGTGGGACAAAGCAAGCGAGCTGTCTAGCTCTCTGATGTCCCAAGCGCTCTTCTGAATAATCCCCCAGGCCCCTTCTGGCTCTTTTTTCTTTCAAACTCCTCTTTGATAGAGGAAAAAACTGCAAACAGACAGAGGTCTCCTGAATGACGAAGCAAGGGCTATTTATTCAGAAATTGTTGTACAAAGGAGTTGGCCACCAGCACCTGAATTTGCCAGAGACTGAGAGGCAGGCAGAGGAGTGGGGAGCTTTACAGCGGAGGAGGGACGGCTTCAGGCATGCCCCGACGGAGCTGTCAGCATGGCGATGCTGAAGACAGGGCAACCACAAACAGTGCCTCTATGTGACTGCCTCACGAAACATATCTGGCCTTTTCCTTCTGGTCCTAAGCTGGAAATGGAGTCAAGTATTAGAGAACCTTATTAAGCTCTATTAAGTGACTATGTTGGACCGATTGCTACAGAAAATGTGGTTTGGTTTCCTGGACCGGTTGCTGCAAGTTATGGATCAAAATTCTGTTTTTATATAGTGTCTGGCCATTGTTCACTGGTTTGTTTATTCAGCATCTCAAAACTGAGACTTTAGGTTACTAAGTTTTTTGAGGTTGCACATATTGTGGCTAAAGAAAAACTTTGTATCTCCTGTGAATTCCAGCTTCAGCTTCACTGCAAAAAGGTAAAGTTTCTTTTGGTTAGGAAGTAAAGCAGATCCCAAGACCCAGCAAGTAGCAGCAACTAGGAAGGCTTGGTTGAAGAGCTGGAAAGGGCAGCATGAGGAATCACAAGGCCTTCCCCAAAGTGAGATGGCAAAAAGGCAGTAAGGAAAACTGAGGGGTTGCTAGAAGTTAGCACATGTTTTGAGATTTACATGACTTCAGAAATGCCAGACTAGTAGAATTCATGAGAACGAAGGTTATATCACATCTATATACATGGATACATCATACTGGATAAGCCACATTCCTTCCTCATGAATCTGTAAATAGCCAGCCCTTCAAATCAGAGCTTGGCTTCTTCCCTTATCTGTTCAGCATTACACGCAGAACATAAGTAGCTATCGTCATGGGGATGGATTGAAAGACTCCTTGGTCAGCATTTCCACTCACGTGAGCCTATCCCTAAACCAGGGACGGTAATGAAAGTAATTTAACATACATCTATAATTAATTTGTTACACTTTTCCTGCTGCTGGCAAATCACACTGTTTTAGAGAAGTTCATGGAATTAATCTCCCAGAAGAGAGATGAGATGGAAAGCCTGCAGAAATAAATGGTTTTGTTTACTTCCAAACATGTGAGTTTTAAGAGCCAATTTTGGCTATAGGTCAGGGTTAATTTAGTGTTTCAAATTTGTCTTTTAGAAAACTGTATGAAGTCAAAGATTTTCTTCTTCCCACCAGATAAGGGGGGCCTACAGTAAAAAAACATTTTTCTTCTCAAATGGTTCCTATGATCTGGTAAGGAAGTAAATAATATGTTTTTATTTTTTTACCATAAAGACAATATGTAGGTAAGATATGTTATAAAAATGTGTTCTTCATTCAACTGTGTCTTGAGAGTAAAGAGAACAGTGCGCATTCCTGGTATGGGTATTACCTAAATGACTTGGAAACCAAAGGCAGATACTCATTAAATTTAGAAGGCATCAAAATTTGGTCACACTGTTGGGTAAGGAGACCACCTCATCCTGGCTTGTATAAGACTCTCCTGGTTGTAGCACTGAAAGTCTTGTGTCCTAAAAAACTCCTGCAGTCCTGGGCCCTGGGGTGACTAGTCAGTCTACCTAAGGTTTCAGAAGATTTGAGTTTAAAACAGATTCCATTTGGGAAAACAAGGAATACGGTAACATGGCATTTAGTCAGGGCTAGTCTGAGGCTGTGCCCATGTTATTGTTTAGTCACTCAGTCATGTCAGATTCTTTCCTGACCCCATGTACTGTAACCCACCAAACTCTTCTGTCCATGGATTTCCCAAGCAAGAATACTGGAGTGGGCTGCCATTTCCTTTTTCAGGGAACCTTCCCAAGCCAAGGATCAAATCCGTGTCTCCTGCATTGGCAGGTGGGTTCTTTACCACCAAGCCACCTGAGAAGCCCAGATTGTGTTCTTAAGGATGGAACATAGGTTTCCAAGATATGAGATGGGGAAAAAAATGACCGGAAAAGTATAGGAACTGGAGAGACTGCAAAGTGCACAAGAGGCCCAGAATTAGAAACAGGAAGAAATCATTTAAGGGTAATCTCTCAGTTGATGTCCAGCTAGCAATACAAGGCAAGGTAGGACTTAGATTCTGTGACCCTCTTATCTGCTTATGCTATCCCACTAGATTATTTGGTTTGTTTCTAAGAACATCTAGAGCAAAGGTTCTCATAGGGTGTTGTCTAGGCCAGCAGCAAAAGCATCACTTAAATACTTACTGCTGCTGCTGCTAAGTCATTTCAGTAATGTCCAACTCTGTGCGACCCCATAGACGGCAGCCTACCAGGCTCCTCTGTCCATGGGATTTTCCAGGCAAAAGTACTGGAGTGGGGTGCCATTGCCTTCTCCATAAATACTCACTAGAAAAGGAAATTCTCAGTCCCAAGAGTTACAGAATCTGAAACTCTGGAGGAGCAGCAGAGATCTGCCTTTTACCAAGTCCTTCAAAAGATCTTGATGACTGATAAATGTTGAGAAGCACAGATTGAGACCAATCCTTCCTACATAAAACATGACAATGTAAAATACAGCATGTGGGGAAAATGGACGAGGCTACTTAGGGCCATAGCAAGGGGCTAAAATGTCACTTTCTCAGTATTCAGGGACCATGTTTTGGCACACCAGATGGGAAGGGCATAGATGGCTACACCTTCTTTCCCCACATGCCTGTCACTCTTTCCCACCTGTAATACCAATAACCAGTCACCAATGGCCAGTCACTGATAATAGATTCTTCCCTATGTCTGATGCTGATTAAGGTTCCAAATGATTTTAAAATTCTCTTGCATAGAGAAACCATAAAAACTAAGGAAACTTAAATAATAGATTTTTGCTTCAATCATGTTGCCAGAAACAGACACCCTAAATCCTAGGGCATCCTGCAAATGAATTCAGTCAAGGGGAAGTGAAGAATGGACCAGTAAAACAGACGAGTTATGTCCTGGTTTTGAGTCAAATTACATCACATCCTTTTTGTTTAATCTAATAGATTCTCTCCTGTGTTTTATAGAAAAGAGATTGGGTCTGTCATCTTTTTCAGCATCCAAAGAAGATTCTGCCCCAAGTGTCTGAGGAGAGGCATTCTGCTCACCAACAAAGCTAGATCTTGATCTCATTGACAACCAGAAGCCAAGGCAGTTGTCTGGCAGTGAGTCCTCAATGCTTCCAAGAGCAATGGACTGAGACATCAGTTCCACAGTAATTTCAATTCCTTGATGTAAGAATCTCGACTCCATGGAGGAATAAATGATTTGAATGAACTAACTTGCATTTAATGATGCCAAAACATTAACCAATATGTTTATATGAGGAGTTGTGTCAAAAAATACTTAGCCTTTAAATAAAAATTTAGATAGTCTCACACTGAAAATTATCCAGAAATATATTGAAAATGTCAACAATCACAGCTGACTTTGTACACATGGTTTTGTGAAGATGCCTGTATCTCAGGAACAAAACAGAAACTTCTCTCAACCTGAAGAAGTCTTCAGGGTCATTTGAAATCATTCAGCTATGAACTAAATTAGTCAAGAATGTCTGTCCAATTAGGAACAACTTCCAAAGCATTCTTTTCTTTTTAGATCATCAAGACAGTATTTTCAAAGTCTCAGTAGAGCATGTGTATCTTTTAGGAGGCCTATTGTTTCATCATCCAAGTTAATTCAATTGTGAGACAAATGCTTGCATAACTTTTGCCATTTTTCAGTTAAGGAGGCATGGTCATTCCCCGTGAGTTATCCCAACACTGAAGACTTCAAAGAGGTGCACAGGTACAAAAATAGATCAATTTCCACAAAAGAGCTGAATTCCAAAGCTATACTTATTTTTAATATATGGTCTTTAACCAACATTTTTCTTACTTGGGGTACGGAGTATTTTTTAAATGGGTGTAACATTGATAAAGAATACTTTTGGTAGGAATGTGGTTTTATTTAAAATGACACTTACAGGATATAGAAATTAAAAAGCCTGTGGAACTTCAGGACAATTTTAACTTCAAACTTGTGTCCTAGAAATAGAACGTGCGTGCATGCTCAGCCACTTCAGTAGTGTCCACCTCTTCGCAACCCTATGAACTATAGCCCGCCAGGCTCCTCTGTCCATGGGAGGATGCTGTCATCCCGAATTCATCCTATAGATATGCATCAGGTAGCTGTGCCGCCTGGTGTGATCTGAGAGTCTCCAACACTTTCTGCCTTTTCTTTAATGTCTATGTCTGTATCTGATTTTTCACTCTGTGTGTGTGTGAGAGAGACAGACAGGGAGAGAATGAGTGGGAGAGAGAGGGAGAGAGAGAAAGAAAGAGAGAGAGAATGAAATGGGAGAGGGAAAGGGAAGGAAGGAAAGGGAGGTTGGGGGAGCACCTCTATAAAATCTGCTTTTTCTTTCCAACTCCAAAAATGCTTGGCAGGATTTTTACTTAAAGTAATTTAAAATGAAGTGTGGTAAACTTACTGGAGTGGACCATATTTCTGGGAGAAAAAGAGACTAGGAATAAAGGGTAAACTTCCAATTAAAGAGGGAGGAAAGGTGATCAAAATGCCAACTTCCTAAATTTGTTTAGGATCTGAACTAACTAGGTACCCTCAAACTAGCAGAAGGCATTAGATGCTTTTAACAAGGCAATTTATCTGAGTAAGATGGCAACTACAAGGTTGATGATTGATGATGAAGCTATAATAGCATTAGATGTTTACTAACTACAGATTATGTACCAGGAAACACACCGTTCATTGTTCATTTCAATTTTTTAACTCTACAAAATAGACTATTATTACTCAAAAAAAAAAAAAAAAAAAAAAAAAAAAGGGATCCGGAAACAGAGACTTAGAAGCAATAAATACCCCACGTACATGAGAAATACTTGGCAAAACTAAGAAATGACTTGGTGTTTTGAATGAATGAAACTCAACTGCTCCACCCAAAGCCAAGTCCTCCCCTCCCGCCGAGCTGTGTGTACCACACTGTGTGTACTGCTCAGGGAGCAGGAGTTGACCGGCTAAGGTGTTAAGAGGAAATTTCAAAAACCCACAGTTAACAGGAGTTAATTTTCCTTTGAGTCAGAACATACCCCCATTTCGGGGGAGGGTGGTTCCTCAAATGGGCAGGCTTCTGCTCTCCTAAAATATTCCAAATTACTCATAAAGCCCTTGATTCAATCCAGAGCTCAGAGAGTCTGCTCTGCCCCTGGCCCTCTTCCAGGAAGCTATTTACTGGTTCTTCAGATCTGACCTAATTTGGAGACAGGCAGCATGGCTCCCTGGAATGGCTATCTCTGAGGCTGGCCTTCAGAACAGACCTCATTTTGCTCCACTCTCAGACAATCACACCCCACTGGTCTCCAGCTCACACACGTATGGACAGTATTTTACCAGGAAGAGTAAAGTGGAGAGGTGAACCAATGTTTGAGAACAGCTTATGCAAAAACTTCAGATGAATGATCCAATGCTCATGCTAGCCAAGTAATTGTCCAACTCTCGACTATTCCATACCTTGACAAATTGATTTTTTAAAAACTGAATCCACAGGGAGAGTTTCCACCACTGGGAACAAGGGTAAACAACCCAGGGGTAGCATGTCTTTGAAGAGAAATGTGTGTGCTCAGTCGAGTCTGACTTTTTGAGACCCTTTGGACTGTAGCCCGCCAGGCTTCTCTGTCCCTGGCACTTTTTAGGCAAGAATACTGGAGTGGGTTGCCATTTCCTTCTCCAGGGGATCTTTCTGATCCAGGGATCAAACCTGCATCTCCTGTGTCTCCTGAATTGCAGGCTGATTCTTTATGCTGAGCCATCGGGGAATCCCCTAAAGAGAAATATTAGTTCCCAAATCTAGAAGCATAATGGTTGGAGGCCTGAATGAAAACACCCTCAACTCCAATGAACCACAGTCAGATCTATTTTCTTTAGGTCTCTGAAGGAGAATTCCTATTACCGACAGACTCAAGTTGTCAACAGAAAATTCCAACCTTTCCATTAATCTGGGCTCTCCCATCATTTGAGGGTTACAACCTTCCAAGTATTCTTGCAGGGTGGGATGGAAGAGGCATCGGAAAGGCTAAAATGTCTGATTCAAAGTTTATACTCCTTCCTCTGAATGAACCCAATACTTTGTCCCTTAAGTGTGCTGTGAAGAATAACTAATGAAGGATCATAAACTATCCAGACAACTTAGAGCGCAGCATAAGTGATGAATCCTATTTTTCTCTTGTGGCTTTCTTTCCATTTTATATAGAGCACTGAGATTCTGTGTTTTATGTCTGCTCTTGGTTATGCAATCCCTGAGGCTTTTTGCAGGTAAAAAATGCCCCTCCTCCGCTAACACACACGACGAGGCCCCACATGCCTGTGATCCGTGGAGACTGTTTTTATAGATGAAGTGACTGCGTGTGATTCCACCTCCTGTGGTAATGACCTTGTAACTTCTGAATATGTGAAATACAAGCTAATGAGAAGCAGCCCCCCAGATGTATCTCCGCTCCATAGAAACAGGCACTAAGCACAAAGCAAGTCCGGGGCGGTTTTGAATTAGGTGTCTGTCACTGTCAAGAGTCAAGGCCAAGGTTTCTCCAGAATCTATTTGGAGGCAAACAGAACACTGCTTGGGGCTAACTACCTTGTTAAACAACAGGAGAGTCTCAGAACATCACATGAACATAAATTCACTCAGTCTTCTATGTAAGGAAGTACAGAGGACAGTCAATGAGTCACAGAAGCCATTTGCTGGGAACTCAGGTAAACAACCATCTGTGTAACCTCAGGGTTACAACTTTCAGAGTGGAAAGGAAAGGTAGTACAGTCCCTTTCCTGAGTGGCTGATTGTTAACTGGAGTACAAAAGGATGGATGAAACAGCTTTGTTTCCACTTCCAGGAGTTTATTTCAAATTGGACAGAGGCCACAGAAGGGATGAGGACCCTAGAATGTCTCTTCCATGCTATAAAAATTCGTTGCAGATCTGTAATAGCGTACAAGGACTGTGTTTAAGTCTATATTATCATTTCTGGTTTCAGGTGAGACATGCAGAGAACTTGGAAATCAATACTCCTGTTATTACAACAGGAAAAACATGGACAAGCAGAAAATCAGTGATTTTTTTTTTTTTTTTTTTTTGCTAGGCCCATTAGAGTGTTGAAGTTGCAAGTCAAACTGTCACCACAGAACATGGGCAGACAGGGCTACTGCAGGAGCCATGAGCTGGGAGGAACATTCCAGCGGAAATGTGATGAGTTGCTGGAGGCTGAGTGCAGACCAGCGTGAGAGCAAGAAACTCCTGGGTGCCAGTCTTAGGAGGCCCAAAGGCTTTCTTGGCTTTTGCAGCTAGGAATCTACCAGATTCTCACAGTGAAGATCCAAGAAAGATATCCGGTGGCTCTGGAAGGAGTAGAAGAATAATCTTTGTGACATATGCCCAGAGCCTTCCACGTAACAAGCAAAGGTCTCTAATCCACAGGAAAATATTTGCTAGTCTTACCCTCATTGGGGTAAGGACTTTTTTCTCAACCCTCTTTAGCCTTCCTGTCTTATCTAAGAGGAAATAAAAAATCAATTTTGGTCAGGCTTTAAGAAAACAGACCAGAAACATTTCAACCATCGAAGGAAGTAGGAGACAAGAGGCAAAAAGCTATACCATAGGAGACAGTCAAGTGAAAGCAACAGCCCAAGTCACTGGACCAGTAAAGCATGGAGGTTTAATCAGAAGGTTAGACGACACTTCCTCTCCCCACCTCTTATCACCACATTAACAGTTCTGGCATAAGGGCAGTGGAGGATATTTTCAAGTATTGTGATACACAGAATTTTTCTGAGTAGGTGAACTTAGGAAAATCCAAGGTCAAGAGGGGAGACTCAAACAAGGACACTAGAACAATCTGAAGCTTCTGGCATCTGTAGGTACATCTGTAGGTACATTAGACAGACTAATTCCTGGCAAAGGTAACATAAATCCTCACATACTAAAGGTCAATTTGCACCCATTCCTATTATCTGATACAATACAGCTTTCAAAAAAAAATTGTAAGGCATTTCAGAAGGTAAACTAAAAAAAATTTTTAAAAGAACCCAAAATACCATAGTCTGAGTCTGCTTTATTGACTATGCCAAAGCCTTTGACTGTGTTGATCAAAATAAACTGTGGAAAATTCTGAAAGAGATGGGAATACCAGACCACCTGACCTGCCTTTTGAGAAATCTGTATGCAGTGTTATGCCCAGAGTCCGAGTCCCCAAAATGGAGAGAATAAGACATCCACAGCAATGCAAAAGCATAAAGGGGTTTATTGCTAACTCGAGTTAGGGCCCAAGTCTCATCCAGCACAGTGGAATCTCGACAAGGGCCCCGAGCTCTGAATCACAGCTGCTTATGTACAGGCAGTCTTTTGTCTCAGCAATAGTGTAGTTGGCGTGTGGTGGTTGACTCAACCTTGGGTCATCGTGGTGATTGACTTAACCTTGGCGTCATTGAGGGGGGGAGCTTGGTGTCATCGGGGACCTTGGTGGGGCTTCCTAGAATTATGACTCCTGCTTACAAGAAGCTGAGGCCTAGGCCCAGTGTGGCCCGTCGAGCCTGTCATGGCTCAGGTCAGGTCCCAACATTCCCCCCTGTCTTTTGATCATATAGAGGAATCTTCCTCTGTCTGAGGATCCAGGGTGATTCGTCTGGGTCCTGTTGACGGGTGAGCTTCATCTTTAAAGGGTTGGAGGGATGTGGTGTCACCTTCCATTTTATCTGGGCCTTTTTTGTTCCTCCGGAGTGGCACAGTGCACGTGGTTACAGTGCACCCAAGGTCCAATACCGTCGACCTTCAGGGCAGTAGGGGTAGTAAGAACAACATAAGGGCCCTTCCATCTAGGCTCTAATGTCTTGATTTGATGCCACTTGAGGGGGTATTACACGCTCGGAAGAGAGCGAAGGGAAGGAGAGTCACCCAGTCTCCACCAGTCTCCATTGCCAGTTTTGCCAAAGTTTTTTTTAGAGTCTGATTCATTTTTTTTTACTTGTCCTGAGCTCTGGGGATTATATTTGCAATGTAGTTTCCATTTGGTCCCCAGAGCTAAGGCCAGTCCCTGAACAATTTGACTCACAAAAGCAGGTCCATTATCAGAGCCAGTGGTCACCGGCAGCCCAAACCTAGGCACTATCTCTTCTAGGAGTTTTTTAGCTACCATTGTTGCTGTTTCTCTCTTAGTGGGATATGCTTGTACCCACCCAGAGAAAGTATCAACCAGAACTAACAGATAACGGTACCCATACTTGCCTGGCCTTACCTCTGTAAAATCTATCTCCCAGTGTTGTCCCGGCCTTTCTCCCCGGTACGTTATACCCATGTGCTGTCCTTTTCCTGGTCTCATCATCTGGCACGCCTTACAGGCATGGACTATGTCTTGTATAGTTGCCTTTTGTCGGGGAAACCGCAGACGTGCTGTCTGTAAGAGTGCTAGAGTCTTTTTTTCTCCCAGATGGGTGGTCTGATGTAGGTGTGTGCAAAGGTGTCGACCCAAGTTAGCTGGAAGCAACAAGTTGTCATTTTGGTCTCGATACCATCTGTCTTTGCCCTCCGGACAGTTGGCATTCTCTTGAATCCAGCTTAGATCGGAAGAGGAATACTCGGGGGTTGGGGGCAGGGTTCCCATTTCCGGGGGTGGCAATCCCACAGTCAATATGGGGGTTTTACAGTCTCTGAGGGCTGCTTGAGAATCCCTTCAATGGCATGGGGAGTGTAGACCAGGAGCTGTTGTCTATGTGTTAACTTGTCGGCATCATGGACCAGGAGAGCAGTGGCTGCGATGATTCGGAGGCAGGGTGGCTACCCCGCGGCCACTGGGTCCAGTCTTTTAGAGAGGTAGGCTACAGGTCGCTTCTAAGGCCCCCATTGTTGCGTCAAAACTCCCTTTTTTACTCCCTGTTTTTTATCCACAAACAGTTGGAAGGGCTTAGACGGGTTAGGGAGAGCAAGGGCTGGGGCTTTCAGCAGAGCCTGACGAAGTTCTTGAAATGCCTGTCTCATTGGCTCAGTCCAAGTCCAGTTTTTACTCTCTTTGTTTCCTTCATATAATGGCCAGGCCTTTTTAGCAAACCCCAAGATCTATAGCCTGCAATACCCAGCAGTCCCAAGAAATTCTCTCATTTGATGAGGAGTAAGGACTGAGTATTGGGCCCCCGTGTCTACCATGAAGTCAACAGGTTTTTCCTCCACATGTATACTCGGGGAGGGGGACTGAGCCCTGACCCCTCCTAATTGTTATCATCTCCTGCATATAAGACGTGGGCCCCCGGGGAAGGTGCTTCTTCCCTGGTGGGCTTTTCCCCCGGTTTTCTTTTAGGGCACTCTCTTCTCCAGTGTCCTCACTCTTGACAATATGCACATTGGTCCTTTCTTAGTCCTTTTCTTTTGTCTCTCGGCCTGACTTTACTAGTTCCCTGAGAATTAGCTCCTTGTCTCACCCCTGCAAAGAATATCTGGGCTAATTCTTTTTGATACTTACGGTTTTTCTCGGCCTTGAACTTCCTCTTACCGTCTAACACATTCTTTTCTTTTCTCTGGAGTTTTTCTATGGTTAAAAACCCTCTCTGTTGCCCTCACCAGGTCTTGTATGGATTGTTCCCCTAACCTCTCTATTTTCTGCAGTTTCCTCTTGATATCTGGCGCTGCCTGATTTACAAATACTAGCATAACTGCCGCGCGTGACTCATCGGCCTGTGGGTCATGGGGGTGTACTGCCTAAAAGTTTCAATTAATCTCTCAAGGAAGGCTGCTGGGCTCTCTTCTGGCTCCTGTCTAACCAGATTTACCTTAGCCAAATTTGTTGGTTTCCTGGCTTTTAGAGTCTGGCGGTACACTCAGAGACGCTCCCTACCTTTAGTGTGTTCAAAGTCCCATCGGGGCCACGTCAGGAGGAATCTCTCATCAATCAGATTAGGTTGCGTTGTAGGTCTCCCATCTACCCCTGGAACATTTTTCTGTGCTTCCGACAATATCTGTTCGCGTTTTTCTGTGGTGAAAAGCACTTGTAACAGCTGCTGACAATCATAGTGGAAAAGGGCCAGTATTGGTACATTCGTTCCCTGTCTGGGCGGGCTGCCCACCCCCCCGCCCCCGAACAGGAAGTGCCCAGACCGTGGAGGTGGGGGCTTCCGGGCTGTCCTCATCCGCCACATTTAGGGCTCCCCTAGTTCTTTCTCGAGTTCCCTGGGCGGGGCCCCTCTCCTGGGTTAGAGCAGAGGGTTGGTATCCCTTTGCGTTTCTCTGGACGAGATCTGAGGTACCTGAGGGGGCAAAGGTGGATGCGCATAGCGGGGTGGGGAGAGATCGGTTTCTAGGTCAATTAGGTTAGGATATAGTGAGGATTCCTGGAATATCGGCTTCATCTGGCCGTTTGCTCTCTTTGTATTTTTTTTCTTCGGATGTTTTTATAACAAGTACCTGCGGGATAGACGAAGTGGGGGAAGGGGAAGTAAAGGGCTGGGGAATAAAAGGTCTCAGCCAGGCCAGTGGATTTTCTATCAAATCTTATCAGACCAAAATATAGGGAGTTTGGTCTGGGTGTCCAGACTGGCCAGGAGTGAGCACTTTCTCTCTAATTGCTTGAATAATTGGCAGGCTGAAGGTTCCTTCTCGCGGCCAGCCAACATCAAAGGCAGGCCACTCTGCGGAACAAAAAATCATTAGTTTGTTCTTCTTCACTAACACCGATAGATTTTGTGCTCTAGACTTAAAATCAGAAAGGTGGTCAGTCATAAGGGACAAAGGAGTAGAAGTTGCTTGTCCCATGATTACAGAGAAGAACACAGGAGACAAAATGAACACACAAAGAGCAGAGACAATGCCGGCACTCACACAGACACAACAAACAGATAACAAATACACATTGGCTGAGAACACAGCACTAGGTCTTCTTGGGCCCCCCTGAAACGTCCTTTCCCTTGACGTTATCTTACCAACAAGGTGTCTACAGAGCTGGCCGCCTTCCCAGCACGATGCTGGGCCTCGGCCGTATGCCAGCAAGGTTTACTCCCTTTACAGAGCCAGCTGCCTTCCCAGCACGATGCTGGGCCTCGGCCTTATGCCAGCTAGGTCGACCTCTTTCAGGTTAAGGAACCCCTTCTGCTGGGAGGGTATTATTCCCCTCAGTTAAAAGGTATCCCGGACGAGCCCCCAGATGTTATGCCCAGAGTCCGAGTCCCCAAAATGGAGAGAATAAGACGTCCACAGCAATGCAGAAGCATAAAGGGGTTTATTGCTAACTCGAGTTAGGGCCCAAGTCTCATCCAGCACAGTGGAATCTCGACGAGGGCCCCGAGCTCTGAATCACAGCTGCTTATATACAGGCGGTCTTTTGTCTCAGCAATAGTGTAGTTGGCGTGTGGTGATTGACTCAACCTTGGGTCATCGTGGTGATTGACTTAACCTTGGCATCATTGAGGGGGGGAGCTTGGTGTCATCGGGGACCTTGGTGGGGCTTCCCAGAATTATGACTCATGCTTACAAGAACCTGAGGCCTAGGCCTAGTGTGGCCCGTCGAGCCTGTCATGGCTCAGGTCAGGTCCCAACATGCAGGTCAGGAAGCAACAGTTAGAACTGGACATGGAACAACAGACTGGTTCCAAATAGGAAAAGGAGCACATCAATGCTGTATATTGTCACTCTGCTTCTTTAACTTATATGCAGAGTACATCATGAGAAACGCTGGGCTGGAACAAGCACAAGCTGGAATCAAGATTGCTGGGAGAAATATCAATAACCTCAGATATGCAGATGACACCACCCTTATGGCAGAAAGTGAAGAGGAACTAAAAAGTCTCTTGATGAAAGTGAAAGAGGAGAGTGAAAAAGTTGGCTTAAAGCTCAACATTCAGAAAATGAAGATCATGGCACCTTTTCCCATCACTTCATGGGAAATAGATGGGAAAACAGTAGAAACACTGGCAGACATAATTTTTTCAGGCTCCAAAATCACTGCAGATGGTAATTGCACCCATGAAATTAAAAGATGCTTACTCCTTGGAAGGAAAGTTATGACCAACCTAGATAGCATATTGAAAAGCAGAGATATTACTTTCTCAACAAAGGTCCATCTAGTCAAGGCTATGGTTTTTCCAGTAGTCATGTATGGATGTGAGAGTTGAACTGTGAAGAAAGCTGAGTGCCAAAGAATTGATGCTTTTGAACTGTGGTGTTGGAGAAGACTCCTGAGTGTACCTTGGACTGCAAGGAGATCCAACCAGTCCATCCTAAAGGAGACCCGTCCTGAGTGTTCATTGGAAGGACTGACGCTGAAGCTAAAACTCCAATACTTTGGCCACCTCATGAGAAGAGCTGACTCATTGGAAAAGACCCTGATGCTGGGAGGGATTGGGGGCAGGAGAAGGGGACGGCAGAGGATGAGATGGCTGGATGGCTTCACTGACTCGATGCACATGAGTCTGTGTTAACTCTGGGAGTTGGTGATGGACAGGGAGGCCTGGCCTGCTGTGATTCATGGGGTCACAAAGAGTCGGACACAAATGAATGACTGAACTGAACTGAACTGAGGGGACAAAGGAAGTCCCAAAACCAGACTCATGTCTGACATACATGTTGAAATAATCAGACAGGAATATAAAGTAACTATGAGTAAGGAGTTATGAGCTTAATGGGAAAGTAGACAATATGCAAGAAAATATGTGTACCATAATAAAAGAGATGGAAATTCTAAGAAAGAACCAAAAGAAAATGCTAGAAATCAAAAACACTGTAACAGAAATAATGTCTCCTACAAAGAGACAAAAAATTCAGTGACACTGAAGATAGGTCAAGAGAAAGTTCCCAAATGGAAATAGAGAGAGAGAGAGAGAGAAAGAGAGAGGAAAGGAAAAGAAAACATAGTGTCTAACAAGTATAGGACAATCACAAAATTCATATGTGTATTTTTAGTGCCAGAAAAAAAAAAGAGACAGTGGAAAAAAAGAGACAGTGGAAAAGAAATATTTGAAGGAATAATGGTTTAAAACTTTTAAAAGACATACAAAATTAGAGATGCAGGAAGCTCAGAGGTTACAGAGCAAGGTAAAGATTAAAAAAAAAAAACAAGAAACATAAAACCCCCTACAAAATTCACAAATAGGCATATCATATTTAAACTGCAGGAAGTGAAAGACAAAATCTCAAAAGAAACCAAAGAGAGAGAAAAAAACTTGCCTACAGAGGAACAAGATTAGAATTACAGTAGAGGTTTCATCAGGAAACAGGCAAACAAGAAGAGGGTGTAGTGAAATACTTAAAGTATATGTTATGAACTGAATGTGTTTCCCCGAAACTCTTTATGTTGAAAGCTTAACCACCAGTGAGGCTGTATTTGCAGATGGGGCCTCTAAGGTTACATGGAGGCATAAGGGTGGGGACCTGATCTAGTGGGATTAGTGTCCTATAAAAAGAGGCAACAGATCACTTTTACTCACTCACGTTTCATGCTCTCTCTAATTCTCTCCTCCCTCTCTCTTTCCCTCTTCCTTGAACTCTTTCTTCCCCCCTCTTCAAGTGTATACACCAAGGAAAGATAAGGTAAGACACAGAGAGAAGGTGGTCATGTGCAAACCATGAAGAGAACCCTCATCAGCAACCAAATTGGCCAGAACCTTGTTCTTAGACTTGCAGCCTCCAGCGCTATGAGAAAATAAACTACTGTTTTTCAACCCACTGATCTATGGCATTTACTGATGGCAGTTGGGGAAGATGAATACAATGTTGAAATTAAAAAAAAAAAAAACAAAACAGAACACCAATTTAGAATTCTACATCCAGTGCAATTATCCTTTACCAGTAGAGGACTATTTTATCATATAAACAAAAACTAAGGGAACTCACCAGAAGATCTGTTCCTGAAAGCAATGTCAAAAAAACTTCTGCAGGTAGCATAAAAATGATGTAGGTCAGAAAACTGGAACTCTGTAAAAAAATAGGTAGCATTAGACAAAGAATATATTAAGGCAAAATAAAATATTTTACCTTTCATCTTTTTTATTTGTTCTAAAAGATAATTGTGTGTTCAGGGTAATAATAGCAACACTGTATTGGGTGTTTATAGCAGGTGGATAAGTGAAATAGTTGATAATATTGTCTCTTTTATTATTTACCTACACTATAGGCAACATGGTATCATGTTATTTGAAAGCAGATTTACATTCACTAAAAATGTGTACTGTAAATTTAAGGAAACCATTTCAAATTTTAAAAAGAAGTATAGTTCACATTCCAAGAGAGGAGAGAAAACAGAATTATAAAAAATGCTCAATTAACACAACAACAAAAAAGGCAGAAGGAAAAACAAAGAATAAGTTCAGTGAATATAAAGCAGAGACAGGGTAAATATTAATTAAACCATAGCAACTATTATTTTAAGTGTGAGTGGTCCATAAGCATCAATTAAAAACAGAGATTATTTTGTTAGGAAAGTAAACCCTAAGAGTTTTCAAGTCACCACAAGTTCTCATGACATTGCTGTTATTCTTTTGTATTCCTTTCTTTTTTTTGAAGTGTTCCATTGACTTTATTTTTATTTATTTATTTTTTACTTTACAATACTGTATTGGTTTTGCCATACATTGACATGAATCCACCACGGGTGTACATGCGATCCCAAACATGAACCCCCCTCCCACCTCCCTCCCCACAACATCCCTCTGGGTCATCCTCGTGCACCAGCCCCAAGCAAGCCAGAAAGAAAAACACCAATACAGTATACTAACACATATATATGGAATTTAGAAAGATGGCAATGATGACCCTATATGCAAGACAGCAAAAAAGACACAGATGTGTATAGCGGACTTCTGGGCTCAGAGGGAGAGGGAGAGGGTGGGATGATTTGGGAGAATGGCATTGAAACATGTATTCCTTTTTTTATTGTATCTATATGAGATGAGAGATGTTAACTAAACCTGATTTTTTCACAATATATTTAAATGAAACCATCATGCTGTATACTTTAAATTTACAAAATTTAAAATGATATATGGCAATTATTTACCAATAAAACTGGGGGGGACCCAGAGATTGTGACTATAGATATAAAAACACATTGCAGATACATGTTGTTTATTAGATACCCATTTTATAAAGACTCAGGTTAAAAGAAAAGGGGTGAAGAAAACCACAAAATTACTACTAATAAAAAGGAAGCCATAATGGTTAGACTAATCTCAGACCAAGCACACTTGAAAGTAGGCTTCCCTGGTGGCTTAGTTGTAACGAATCTGCCTCCTAATGCAGGAGATGCAAATTCGACCCTTGGGTCAGGAAGATGCCCTGAAGAAGGAAATGGCAACCCACTCCAGTATTCTTGCCTGGGAAATCCCAACAAAAGAGAAGCCTTACGTGCTATAGTCCATGGGTTCACAAAGAGTTGGACACGAGTTAGTGACTGAACAATAATACTTGAGAACAAGAACAATTATCAGGGATAAAGAGGGGTGTTACATAATTATAAAATGGAAAATTCCTCCCCTCAAAAGTGACAATCCTAAATATTTAGGCATCTACAAAGAGAGCAACAAAATGTATGAGGAAAAAGCCAAAAAGAACTCTAAGAAAAAATAGATAAATCCACCATTCCAGCAGGAAACTCCAAAATCTCTGTTTGTCAGTGACAGACCAAGGAGGCAGACTTTGACTTCTTTCCCTCTGGTAGCCACTACTCTATTCTCTGTAACTCTGTGTTTTAAACAGTACATTTAAAAATCAATCATAGGTCAAAGAAAAAAAACGTTTCAAGAGAAATCTCAAAACTATTTTGAACTGAATTAAAATGAAAATTACAACTTACAAAAACATGTAGGATACATGTCAACATAGTTCTCAGAGAGAAATTTTAGCATTAAATGCATGTATTAGAATAGGAGAATCTAACATTGTTAACCCAAAGCTCTCACATAGAAAACTACAGAAAGGAGTGCAGTTTAAATCTAAAGCAAGCAGAAAAAAAAAAAAGAAAGAAAAAGAAATGATAAAAATTAGAGCAAAAATCAATGAAAGTGAAAACACAAAACAATAGAGAAAATCAATGAAATTAAAAGCCAGTTCTTAGAAAAAAATCAATAAAATTGATAAAACTCTAGCCTAACTAAGAAAAAAAGAGGAGACAAGATACAAATTAGAACATCAGAGATGAGAAAAGGTACATCGCTACTGACCTCCTGGACATTTATAAAACGATAAAGAAATGCTATGAACCAGCTCTGCTGCTGCTGCTGCTAAGTCACTTCAGTCCTGCCCGACTCTGTGCGACCCCAGAGACGGCAGCCCACCAGGCTCCCCCGGCGCTGGGATTCTCCAGGCCAGAACACTGGACCCACACATTTGTTAACTTTGATGAAACAGTCCAAGTTCTCAAAAGATACAAACTACCAAAATGCACATAGACAAACATATAACCAGAATAACCCTATATCTATTTAGTAACTTGAATAAATAATTAATAGCCTTCTAAAGAAAGAAGGAAATCAGCCCTGGGATTTCTTTGGAAGGAATGATGCTAAGCTGAAACTCCAGTACTTTGGCCACCTCATGCAAAGAGTTGACTCATTGGAAAAGACTCTGATGCTGGGAGGGATTGGGGGCAGGAGGAGAAGGGGACGACAGAGGATGAGATGGCTGGATGGCATCACTGACTCGATGGACGTGAGTCTGAGTGAACTCCGGGAGATGGTGACGGACAGGGAGGGCCTGGGTGCTGGATTCATGGGGTCACAGAGAGTTGGACACGACTGAACGACTGAACTGAACTGAACTGAACTGAACTGAAAGAAAGAAAACTAGATCCAGGTGTTTACTAGTAAATTCAACCATTTAATGTAGAAATTATACCAATTCTCTATAATCTCATATCTTTCAGAAAACAGAAGCAGAGGAAACACTTCTGAAATGTACTGAGTCTAGCTCTGCTCTAATATCAAACAAGGTAAACACATTGGCTGAGAAAGGAAAACTACAGATCAGTATCTCTCCAGAAGTTAGATGCAGGATCCTCAACAAAATATTAACACATCAAATATGTATTTATAAATACATACAGGTACAAACATACTTGTATAAAAGTCATAAATCAAGTCAGATTTATTCAAAGTATGCAAAGCTGGTTCAACATATGGAAATTAGTTAATGTAACTACTAAAGAAGAAAGATATGATTGTATCAGTTGACACTGAAAAAGCATTAGACAAAATCAAAGATCAAGTCATCATAAAATAATTCTCAGTAAACTAGGAATTAAAAACAACTTCTTCAACTTATCAGTAACAGCTATAAAAAAGCTGCTTAAAAGAGATTGTACACCATGCCTCATAGAGATTGTACGCGTTCCCTCTAAGATTAGAAACAAAGCAAGGATGTCCTGGCTCAGCCCTCCTAGTCAATGTTATGCTGAAAGTCTTTGCTAGCTTAATAAGAAAAAAAAATGTAGGGCTCCCCCTGTGGTCCAGTGGTTAAGAATCCTCCTGCCAACACAGAGAACATGGTTTCAATCCCTGATCCAGGACGATCTCAAATGCCCCAGAGCAACTAAGCCCAAGCCCGAGTGCCACATTTACTAAGCCCCAGTGCCGAGAGCCTGTGCTCCACAAGAGTGCTGTGTTTAGTCATTTCAGTCATATCTGACTCTTTGCAGCCCCATGGGGTGTAGCCCCCCAGGCTCAGAAGCCTGCGCATTGCAACGAAGAGTATCCCCTGCTCACTGCAACTAGAGAAAGCCCATGCTCAGCAAAGAAGAACCATCACAGCTGAATAAATTTCAAAAAAAAAGGAAGAAAATGTACACAGATTGGAAGGGAAGAAATAAAGTTTCCTTTATTTATGGATGGCATAATTATCTACACAGACAATATTAAAGAATCAACAAAAATTAATGAACTATTAAGGAAGTACAGCAAGGGTTGTATGATAAAATGTCAAGAGACAAAGGCAATTGCTACCTTATATGTCTGCACTGAACTTTTGGAATTAAAATTTTTTTTTTAAATCAGTTTCACAAACATGCATACACACAAAGAGAAATATATGGTATAAATTAAAATATTTGGGGGATTTATAGGATGCAAAACAATACAAATAGATACTCCATGTTCTTGGATTAGAAGACTCAATATTATTAAGAGGGTAATACTTCCCAACTTGATCTATAGATTCAACATAATTCCAAGAAAAATCCAAGCAAGAAATTCTGCAGATACTGACAAAGTGATTCTAAAGGATATATGAAAAAGACCTAGAATAGTCAAAACAATATTGAAGAAGAATAAAACTGGAAGATTCACAATTCCTGATTTACTATAAAGTTATAGAAACCAAGACAACATGGTATTGGCAAAAAGTAGACACATATCAAAATGTATCAAGAGGACCTATACAAATGTAATCAACTGATTTCAACAAAGATGCAAAGGTAATTTAACAGAGTAAAGATAACAGCATGCTGGTTCTCTTTAGATACAGCACCGAAACACAATACAGTGAAGAAAAAATGACCCATTGATTTTATTAAAATTAATAACTTCTGTTCTACAAGAGACACTGTTAATGGAATAAAAAGATAAGTCGCATACTTGGGGACAATATTTGCAAAATGTATATCTAAGGTTGGACTTGTATCTATAATACATATGTATACTAAAATTCAACAATAAGAAAATGAGAAACCCAGAGAGAAAGTGGGCCAAAGATTTGAATAGACCGCTCACGAAGGAAGAAATACAGATTACAAATAAACACATGAAAATATTTTAAATATCATTTATTACTATGGAAATGCAAATTAAAATAACAATGAGATATCACTAAATATCTATTAAAACGACAAAAATTTTAAACAATCACAATATTAATTTCTAGAAAAGATACAGAGCAATAGAAAGTCTCACTCAATGCTGAGGTGAATGCAAAATAGTATAGTCACTTTGGAGGTGTTTTGCAGTTTCTTGCAAAGCTAAAATAGGCTTACTATATGTTCCAACAATCATGCTTCTTAGTATTTACCAAAGTAGTATGAAAATGCATGTCCACAAAAAACCCAGCATGTGAGTGCTTTAGTTGCTTTATTTCTAAACACCACAAACTGAAAGCAACTAAGATGTCCTTCAACAGGTGAATGGAGAAAACACAGTTTGTATATCCAAACTATAATTTATCCAAACTGCATTATTCATATAATGAGATACTTTTCAGTAAAAATGAATGAGTTCTTAAGTCAGTAACAGTTAGAGAAAATTAGCCAGGGGTGGAATTATATGCTTTAGAGCTGAAAGTGAAAGTCGCTCAGTGGTGTCTGACTCTCTGTGACCCCATGGACTATACATACAGCCCAGGGACTTCTCCAGGCCAGAATACTGGAGTTGGTAGGTTTTCCCTTCTCCACGGCATCTTCCCAACCCAGGGATCCAACTCAGGTCTCCCTCATTGCAGGCGGATTCTTTACCAGCTGAGCCACAAGGGAAGCCTAAGAATACTGGAGTGGGTAGCCTATCCCTTCTTCAGAGGATCTTCCCCACCCAAGAATCAAATCAGGGTCTCCTGCATTGCAGGCGAATTCTTTACCAACTGAGCTATCAGGGAAGCCCCTTTAGAGCTGAGCTGTTCAATACGGTAGCCACTAACCAGTGTGGTCATTGAAGGTGACATGTGATTAAGAAAATGAACTTTAATTTTATTTAAATTAATTTAAATTTATTAGTAGATAGCCACATGTGTCTAGTGGCTGCCATATTAGGCAGTTGAGCTAAAAAACATAAAACTCTGCTCCCACTCCTCCCTTCAATTTTCTCTAACTCCAAATTTAGTAGCTTTCCCCCTTCTCTCTCTGTTCTTTGTTGTGAAGATCAATTTAGCTTTTCTTCTCATTTGATGGCCTGTGCAAGGGAGGGATTTGGAACATGGAGAATGGGGATATATAGAAAGTTGGCCAAAGAAAGATACTTCCTAATCCTTCCCTTCCCTTCCCTTGAAGCTTGTTTATAAAACACCAACCTAGTAACATGAGGCTGAATGATCTCCTTTCTAGTCCCACAAGCACTGCCCTAGCCTAAGTCCACTTTACCCAAACCACTACAGTCCTTTAACTGCTTCTTTCCTATAACCCACCTCTAAAAATACTTCCCAAAGCTACTGGCTTGGTTTTCCTAGTGAAGTTCAGCAGCTCAGAATTACTCATTACTCCTTCACCCAAGTTTTTCACACCTTCCCCACTACACGGTAATAGTAATGTTTCTTAACTTTCTTGATCCTTGGCCGTCTTCCTTTTCTGCTCATGACAAGCCTACCTAATCCAGTGCCCCCTTTTTTCTCTTTTCCAATACTCGGATTTATTTTCCTTTGAAGCATTTATCATTACTCAACTTATCTATTTTCTGTAGTTTCTTATTAGGATATAATTCTACAAGGGCCCATGATTATTTGTTTTATTCATTAATATCCGTGCCCATGATTATTTGTTTTATTCATTAATATCCCCAGCACCTAGAATCATGTCTAGATTACTGGTAAACATTTGCTAAATGCATGCAAAAATGTGAAATACAAACCAGAAGAGCTCTGTTAATCAGACCACCTAGTTACAAGGGACAGAAATCCAGGATGGCAAAACATATTTGTCAGTAGAAACAATCTGTACATGTTATGAGTATTGTTTCTATGGAGTTTTACTTCCCAAAGAGTGCTTGAGTGAATACTTGTCCTGCACAAGTCATTGTTGAAAAGTGTCATGTGGACAAAAAAGATTAACAAATGCTGCATTCTGTATCCAGTTCATGGAGAAGCACTCTTCCCATTACCATGCGGAATGTTCTGAGCAGTCCTGCAGTAAATGAACTGGATTAGTCTTACTTTAAAATGTCTTAAATATATACTGGCAAAGAAATCATTTTGCAAAGAACTCCATAGTTGGGAGTCACTTGACATGCAATAATTTCACCCCAGCTTCTTCTGATATAGACTTTGCGTATCTGGGCACCGTGGTAGGCAGGCATATGATCCATGCTGGAACAACTACAGTGACTCATGATTTGTCTAAAGGGTGGGCCTACGAACCAGGCCAGGCCAATCAGGACATCTGCAAGAATTAAAGGCCGAAACTTGGAGAGAGACATCCCTTGTATTTTAGGTCATGAATTGAATGCTATAACTTTTAAGTAGCCTGTTCTGTACTTTTTGTTGCATGAGAAAGCTTGTGTGTAGCAAGAAAGAAGACAGTTTAGACACAGACCTGCATTTGAGATGTAGAGAAAGAAAGAAGGAGAAAGTAAATACTACCCACTGGTCCTTAAAGCCTCTAAGTCCAGTTATTCCTGAGGCTAGGTACACTCTGTCCTAATATTTTGTCACAAAAGAAAATATACCCCCATCTCCAATCCTAAAGGAAATCTACCCTGAATATTCATTGGAAGGACTGATGTTGAAACTGAAGCTCCAATACTTTGGCCATCTGATGCAAAGAACTGACTCATTGGAAAAGATCCTGATTCTGGGAAAGACTGATGGCAGGAGGTGAAGGGTACAGAGGATGAGAGGGTTGGATGGCATCACCAACTGGATGCACATGAGTTTGTGCAAACTCTGGGAGATAGTAGAGGGCAGAGGAGCCTGGCATGCTACAGCCCATGGGATTGCAAACAGTCGGACATGACTTGGCAATTCAAACAACAATAACCACTTCCTTTTTTAGACTGGCTCACTAATACACATGCAACACCTTTTTTTTTTAAACTGAATTTCTTTGGGAAATCCTCTCCTATGGCAACCTCAGCAATAAGTCTGAGGTGTTGACCAGTGCACTCAAACTTAAAAGGACAACAAATAACCAACCAACCAATCAGAGAAAATGACTCTTGTTTCTGAATAACATACAGATTTCATAAACACAGATCTACTTCCTGGATGAAATCTGCATAGACTCTCAGCTTCAAGTTGGAGCCAGATATTCAGACACAGCGTGATATTGTGCAAAGATGAGGGCAAGCACATACAGATTCTGAAGTGCACTCTAAGGGATGGGAATTTCACGGGATGTGGTGGGAGCTATTCACAGCAGGCTTAGGAGTCTTTTTCATCTGGCAGACCTAGCTGTGCAAGTTCTCTATACCTCTATTATCTTCCACCCAGGGAAACAAGACACTTGCCTAACACCTCTTGCTGTCCTCAAAACAGCGCTCAGAGAAGGAGCTTAATTCATGTTTGTGGACTGAATGAAACTTAGGCTGGTCCTATTCCTTATTAACATGGTTACAGTCAAGGTTGACTTAAGGAATTCTTAATAAACTTTATTTTCAGCACATTACTTCATGAATGCTATCCTTGTAGATTCATATATATTCGGTATATACTCAGTGGTTGCTTTTGAGAAATCTAAAAATACCGTCCCTTGGCATTTGCCCTAGAACAGTGTGCTGCCTTGACATAGCCATAACAGTCCCACCATATGGGAGGAAACCTGGGTACTTTCAAACAGACTTTTCTTTTAGGATCAAGTCTGCTGCTGTTGCTCAGGCTTGTAGCCTCCTGAACCTCTTTATTTAGGTACAAAATTCCAGGGCTACTATTTCATATGTGCGTGCATGTGTAGTCGTGTCCAGTTTTTTTGACCCCACGGACGGTAGCCCGCCAGGCTCCTCTGTCCGTGTCCAAGGAACTTTCCAGGCAAGAATACTGGAGTGGGTTGTCCTTTCCTTCTCCAGGATTATTTCATGCGTAGGATTTTTAAATGGCTTGTAGTTTCAGCTTTTCACCACTAGAGATCAATCTTGCTCTTATCTAGACTATCTCAAAGAAGAAAAACAGAAGACCGATCCCCTTAAACAAAACAAAACAAAAATAAAATCCCCAAAGTGCTTTCTCCAATTTAAATCCTGACCTTTGGCTACCAAGAGCTGACTTTATTAATGTGCCTTTTCTTTTCAACATACTTAAGATTTCCTGGCTGGTATTGTCATCAAGTATAATATTATTGAGTGTTTTTGTTAAAACTAATTTTTCAATTGTTAAGAAACCATTTCCTTTAGACTCAGTTTGTTCATTTCTAAGTAAAATCTTCAGCTATAATTACCTGGCTGATTTGTGGGAGATTATGCTTCTGGTCAGTGGAACTTGGGGGCTTGGGTTCATGGCAGGGCACCAAGAGCTACAGTAAATACAACTGCTGTTTTGGGCCTCAGAGCTAATCATTCCTTTCAACAATGATTCCTTTCAAAAGAACTTTTCAAAAATAAGTTAGATTTCTCCATGAGCCTGTGAGTTCCAACTTAAACAATGACTGAGTTTACCCCTTTCTTTGTACCTATTGTCTTCAAATATATTTCTGATGAGACCAAAATCCCAAACTTTGCTTTCTATATAAGCAGTTTCTACAAAACTTCTCACACATGCCTGGAACAGTTCGACTAAATGAATTTAGAAAGTGACTTTAGAATTTAGAAACTCGGATGCAGGCATGTATGTATGATTATTCTAGCTTCTTAAAGGTCTTACTCTTTGCAGTATTTCTTATGTGTCATAGATAACACTTGAAGGATACCTTGACATGAGTTCATCTTCCCAGTATAAAGAGGTTCTCCCTGAGGCTGGACCCAGTTAGGACAGAGAGAAAACCATACTGACTTAGCTAATATTCGTTTTTAGACAAAAGACAGAAAAAAATTGAAAATGACATCTTATAACCCTAGTTTTTGTTAGGCAAATGTGATAACCACTACACTATAGAAACGATATAACCCTCGTTTTTGTTTTACAAACAATTCAGCCCCATTTTCCAAATTAAAGTACTAATAAGCATGAAGTGTGCTTTTCCATCACTTTCTTTTAGGGGGAAGTGAGTGGTAGGAAAATAACTTCAGTGGCAAGAAAAAGAACATTGACAAGAGAGGCACTGAAGATATAATGTTTCATAGTTTTGCTAAGAATCAAGTGATAATTCCCAGGACCTCTAAAAATGATGCCATGCCAAATGAGGGATATATAGTAACTACTAATATTAGTAACTACTAATATTTCTTCACAACTGCCTTCACAACTGAGTTAAGGTGGCTCCTCAGTCTCATTTTCCAGATAAATGAAGTCCAACAGAAGCAATTCAATAACAGACACCTATACTAGTGGTAAAGAACCTGCCTGTCAGTGCAGGAGACCTAAGAGATGCTGGTTCGATCCTTAGGTTGGGAAGGTCCCCTGGAGGAGGAAATGGCAACCCACTCCAGTATTCTTGACTGGAAAATCCCATGGACAGGGGAGCCTGTTAGTCTGTGACCTATAGGGTGGCAAAGAGTTGCACACAACTGAAGCAACTTTGGATGGAGGGACAGATGGTAAATGGTGGAGCTAGGAGTCAGACCCATGTGCCCAGCTGAACAATGTTGTGGATAAGAGTTCCATATCATATGGTCAGAGCTTTATTTGAAGTTATAGATGAAGAGAATCATTACAACTCTGATATAAAAGAATGGCCATTGCTAGGCAGAATAGTGAGAAAACTTGCAAGACAAGATCAGCAGGAATTAGATGCTAAACAAGATGTAATAATGGTGAACTTTACCATTTCTACTGGGGTTTTGTAACAGACAGATGTGTGACTCAAATAACTGAAGGATGTGTCCTTCATGCCTTCTACCTCTAGGACACAGAGCCTGGTCACATGGTAAGAACTTCTCTCCTCCGTCAAGTGCCAAAAATTTACACTATTTTTTTTAAAGGAGAATATTGAAACCCCTCTTGGAAACTCACAGTTGGTATTTGCAGTTGTGACAAATAATTATGCTCAGGTTGGCTCTATGATGAATTATCTGGTTTCTCACTCCACGGTACAATGGGAAGTGCTAACTAATCTCTTTCTTATCAATGTTAGATTGTGGGTTAAACAATCCTGCCTCCCAGAAAAGACTACTGCAGTAATTACCCATGATGAGCTGTTCATTCACTCACTGATTCACTCAAGTATTTATTACGAACTTACTACATACAAGGCATTACTAGGTGCTGAGAATATGGAAGAAAGTAAAACAAAAATAAAATTAAAACAATAAAAATCTCTGTCTACAACCTGGGAGGGGAGATGAAAAATTAATACAAATGAGTGAAACATAGTATGTATGATGCTGATAAGTTCTACAGAGAAAAACAAAAATGGGAAGGAAGATAAGGAGTGTCATTTTGTTCTGTTTGCTTTCTTGCAATTTAAAACAAGATGATCAGGGAAAGATACTAGTTATAAGTTATTATTATTGTGTCATTAGAGGCACTAGCACAGCTTATACTTGTTGAACGCTTACTATTAATATATAACAGCTTCCTTTAATTTAGAGCTTATTTAATCATCACTACCACTCTTTCTCACAGATAAGGAAAAAAGATCAGGAAAACCACACACCTTATCCAGATTCAGCTAGTAAGAAAAAAGTGTAGACATTCTGAGCTTCAACCCAAGTTCTTCAGCACACCAGAAGGCTTCTGTTGTGTGTCCCTGCTGTATACTGTAAATGCCCATGAAGGAGACAACATCGAGTGAACCATGCTAACCTAATTTTCTCAGTTAGTCAGTTCAGTCGCTCAGTCGTGTCCGACTCCATGGACTGCAGCACGCCAGGCTTCCCTGTCCATCACCAACTCCTGGAGCCTACTCAAAATCATGTCCATCATGTTGGTGATGCCATCCAATGATCTTATCCTCTGTCGTCCCCTTCTCCTCCCACCTTCAATCTTTCCCAACACCAGGGTCTTTTCCAATGAGTCACTTTTTGCATCAGGTGGACAAAGTATTGGAGCTTCAGCTTCAGCATCAGTCCTTCCAATGAATATTCAGGACTGATTTCCTTTAGGATTCACTGGGTGGCTCTCCTTGCAGTCCAAGGGACTCTCAAGAGTCTTCTCCAACACCACAGTTCAAAAGCATCAATTCTTCAGTGCTCAGCTTTCTTTATAGTTCAGCTCTCACATCTATATATGACTACTGGAAAAACAAGAGCTTTGACTAGACAGACCTTTGTTGGTAAAGTGATGTCTCTGCTTTTTAATATGCTGTCTAGCTTGGTCATAGCTTTTCTTCCAAGGAATAAATATCTTTTAATTTCATGGCTGCAGTCACCATCTGCAGTGATTTTGGAATCCAAAAAAATAAAGTCTCTCACTGTTTCCATTGTTTCCCCATCTATTAAGCTAACTGAAATTATGATTTATTCATATGTTGAGAATACATAACTCCCTCTACATTAAAATATTTATGGCAGTTGACAGAATTTCAGGCAAAACAAACTGTCTGAAAGAATTATAAATTATAAAGAAATGTTCAGTTGGCTGGCATGGAAAGGCAGAATAAACCAATTATTGATAAAAATAAAATAAAGATTATGTGAAGTACCAGTATTAGGTATTTGAAATGAACTCATTACTCCTGTTAGAAAATGAGTTTGACTATATATTGTTATTGTTGTCCAGGCACCAAGTCATCTCTGACTGCAACTGCATGGACTGCAGCATGCCAGGTCTCCTTGTCCCTCACTATCCCTCGGTGTTTGCCCAAGTTCATGTCCATTGCGTCAGTGATGTCATCCAATCACCTCATCCTCTATCACCCTCTTCTCCTTATGCCTTCAATCTTTCCCAGCATCATGGCCTTTTCTAATGAGTTGGTTGTTCCATCAGGTGGCCAAAGTATTGGAGCTTCAGCTTCAGCATCAGTCCTTTCAGTGAGTATTAAGGGTTTATTTCCTTTAAGATTGACCAGTTTGATCTCCTTGTAGTCCAAGGGATTCTCAAGAGTCTTCTGTAGCACCAGAGTTCTAAAGCATCAATTCTTCAGTGTTCAGCCTTCTTTACGGTCCAGCTCTCACAATAGTACATAATTACTGGATAGAGCATTGCCTTGACTATATGAACCTAGACTATATATTACCTCATAATTAAGAGGGAGAAAACCATGCTAAGCTACATAATATTCATTTTTGTTTCAGAAAAAACAAGGCAGGTAAGTTTCCCTGATAGAAATTTTTTGTGTAACTGAATCCTTTTTAAAAGTTCATGGGCTAAGAGTGAAGAATAATGTTGTAGGAGGCACAGACTTCTGCAAGAATCATTTAACCAACCTTCTATAATAAATAAAAGCATAAATGAAACTGGCATTTCTGGGTGGTAAACAGCTGAGATCATGTGATTTGGCTATTCTGTGTACTGCATACCTTATTTAACAATGGGGTGAAGAATAAGAAAAATGGATAGTTAACATTTCTGATTTCTTCCTCAAAATATTATAGTAAGTAAACTTTTGACAGGTGTTATTTAAAATCAGCTTCATGACTGGCAGAAATTATAGTAAGACTAACAAAAATAATAATAGCTGCCTCAGAACAAAAGAAACAGTTATCAACTATTACTTAACTGGGAGCTAAGGTCTATGCTGAACATTTATAAGCACTATTTCATTTCATTTTTCCCATGACTCTCTAAGTTCAGCAACATTTTCATTTTAGGGATGAGAAAACTGAGGCTCAGAGAAGTTTACCTCAGTTCAGTTCAGTCGCTCAGTCATGTCCGACTCTTTGAGACACCATGGACTGCAGCAAGCCAGGCTTCTGTGTCCATCACCAACTCCCAGAGCTTGCTCAAACTCATGCGCATCGAGTCGGTGATGCCATTCAACCATCTCATCCTCTGTCATCCCCTTCTCCTCCTGCCTTCAATCTTTCCCAGCATCAGGGTCTTTTCCAGTGAGAAGTTAGACATCTCCAAAAGTTCCCCAGTTTGTAAATGGTAGAGCTCAGACTAGAAATGGTCGGACTGATTCCATAGCTTGTATTTTTAACTACTACTCTAAAATTAGTCTTCTTGCATCTAATCATTCCATATTTTTATTAGATTTAAACATTAGGATCAGAATGCATAGAGAAAAGCTTTTGTGTTCCCAACTTCCTAGATCAAAATAACAAGTGTAAGAAAAATGACAAAACTTTAAATATTACATGAAATAAGCTCTACTATTTATCAAGATAGAAAAAAGAAACACGGAACTCTTGACAGTGGTATAGCTCAGACCAGAATCCCTCTTCAGGTCCCAAATAATGAGAAACAGCTGTGACTTATGGGCAATTGATATTTCAGAACCGAGGACAGAGGCAGATATTCCTTCCACTAGAGGGCAGAGTAATCATTACTTTTAGAGCGTCTTTAGAGCCAAATATGATTCTCCAACAGGAATAAAGCTAGCTCAATTTTCACGGTTTCACAGTGATTAGAGAGCGCGCCAAAACCCCCTAATTGCTCCAGATAATAAATGTAGATTTTTATTTATTTTAAGGATTAAGATTTAAGAATATTTTATTTATTTTCAGGATTTTTTTGCAGTGGACACCTCAGGGTTTATACTTGGTAGCCACAGCATCAAAGAGCAAAAAAACAAGTGCAAAATATCAAACAGCATAAGATAGTTTTGGACAATTTGGATCTGAAACTCCCTTCATAGCCCTTGCATTAATATTGACTGACTTCATATTAACCTATTGAATGACAGTAATAAATGTCCTTTTTAGGGTATGTTTGGAACTAGGATTATGCAGTCTACTAAAATATTAAAAAGGGGAGTTCTGGGAGGGACATATGAAACTGGCAAGAACATGGGCTTTAGATCTGGATCTAAACTTGACTCCATCACTTACCCTCTATGTAACTCTGGGTAAATGATAACATCTCTGTACCTTAATTTCATCAATTATGAAACAGGAAAAATAATAATACACATCTTAGAGAACTGTTATGAGGAGTGAGTCTGTAAAGCATTTGACTTAACATCTGGCATACAATGCTCCAGAGATCATGACCACTACAATGATGATGATGATTCTACATTGTGAAGGGATAGAGAGAAATGATGACCTCAATGTATGTCAACTTACATAATGCAAAGTAGTTTATACATATCAAACAAATTTATATACAAGAGATGTATATAACCATTTACTTGCTTATTTATTCACTCATCAAGCATTTATTAAACATCTACTCTGTGCCAGGCAAAGTGAATACAAATGCAGTCATTAAGACATTTTATAAACACTCTGGCAGATGGTAACAAAAGATTTAGCCAATGAAATGACAGCAGTGATATGCATCATTGCTACATCAAAGGTTCATAAGCTATTGTGTGCTTTGCCATGATTTTCTTCTCCCTGCCAACCCCCTCCTCAACCAGTACACAATGCTTCAGATCATATTTGCCCTGCCAGCCTGGGTCCCTGAATGAGAACAATGACAGTGTGGAGGAGAGACTCTAGCTAACCCATGATGGACAGAAAATGTACCCAAGAAATCAATGTTTTAAAAAAAAGTTATTAGATTTAGGGTCATTTATTACCTCAGCATAATCCAGGTCTATCTTGAATGGTATACATTGGTTGCTTTTAAAAGCACATACATTATGGAATTCAGGGCGGGGGGGGGGAGGAGAGATGCATACAGGGAAACCACCATCTAAACTCTAGTGTAAAGCCTATGAGACATTTAAGAGCAAAGTGTGAAGCAGAAGCCAAAGCAGTAACTTTGTGATGTGATGTAGGGGAGAATTTGACCAAAGAAGTGACATCTTATTGAACTTGAAAAAGTGACATCTTATTGAACTACACTATTTTAGCAACTATTTCTGTAAATTGGTATAAATTTACATCCCACACTTGGGTGCAAAAAAAGAAACCACAAAGCCCCAAAAGCACATTTCAATTCATTAAATCTGACTATGAACTCTAATCATTATATAGGTGTCCCTGTTTCTTGCACTATCTCAGGAGGCTGAGGCAACCTACAGCACTTGGAAAAAGACCTCTGGCCTTGGTGTACCATGATGGTCACCTAAATACTCCCTATCCAAACCTTTATAGTGATTTAAAGGTGAGTAACTCTGCTCCCTCAAGCATGCAAGCACGGAGACGTTTGCAGCTGTTCACAAATACGTGGAACTTGGTGACCCTACCACTTCCTGGACACTCCAGAAACCCATTATTCCTTTTTCCTGCAGAAGCCATGTTCCAAGCCAGGACACTCAACCCTGTTCATCCTTGAATTTCTAGTGTGTAGCCATATCCCCCAACTCTGCAGTAATCTAGTCTACGCTTCTCTAGGGACTAAAATACAAAAGCTATTTCCCTCATATCTGAATTTGTGTTAAGTATATTGTGTGTGAGTGCATGCATGCGTGTGTGTGTGTGTATGTGTGAGACAGAGAGGGAAGAAGGGAGACAAAGAGAGAGACGGACAGACAGAGACAGGAGAAAGACAGAGGGATGACTTAATTTTCCTGAAAAACCAACAAGGCACTCTCATATCAGAGACAAGAAATTAAGTGTCTTATTCCTTCCTGATAGTCTACAGTCTCCCCAAAGAAAAGACAGTAATTAGCATGGAGGTCTTTGTGGCTGTTACTGTGGTTGTTATAATAACTCATCATGTTACCTTGTAAAAGTTAGAAGAACTTCATGCACCTAGGAGCTGGCAGGAACAGAGAAAAAGGAAATGGGAAAGAGGCATTAGCTCCTTTTAGAACATAATAGGAGCCTTCTAGTATGATTTTTTCACAAGAGGAGCTTAAATCTTCAAGAATTTAAATGCGCTCCCACAGGCATTTAAATTGTGAATAGGTTCTCTTTGCAATCATCTTGGGAGTGATAACCTCTGATAGAGTGACAGTCTTTAGAGGTAAAATGGGACAGGTGCTTTTGATGACTACACCACTCTCTGACAACACGTTTTTTCTTTTTTTTTTTTTTTTGTAGATATGACTAGGATTTCAGCCTTAACCTGAGTAACGGATATGGCCATTTTAGTAAACACAATGGATACTGCTTCCCTTTACATGACTGAAAGGAAGCCTTCTTAGGGGAAGAGATTTCTAGTATAAGGATTTCATTTTCCTACTTTCATTTTCAAGTAGTCAATCTCTTTTCTCTATGCTCTGTAACACACAGATAGAATACGGACCCAAACAGTTAAATGTCTGGAAAGGGGAGAAATTTATATGCCTGAATAAGGACAGTCAGTTCTTTTAATGAGATGAGGCTACTAATGATCAGAGCACAAACTTGATCTCTACCAGTTTTATCAGTTTCCAGTTGTTTTATGACCTCTTTATCTTCTATCAATCTCCTGGTGACCATCTCCCTAAAAGCTTTCCAAGAGGCGACTTTATATTTCTGGTTATCAATTAAAATATTACCACCATCACCAAAAAAAAAAAAAAATCAAAACAAGACACTTAAACAACATTCAGCTGAGGGTGGCATGGAACAGGGAGTGAGTAACTAAAACATTTTTGGGGGGTGGATAAGGTTATAATTGATTCACTAACTGGTAGCGCAATTCATGCGATTCTGCAGAGTTACTTATGACCATAATGTGATTCCAGTTGTTATGGCAACATATACCAAAAAAAAAAAAGTGGAAAGAGTTCATGATTAAATTTTTTTGAAGTAATCTAAAATATTAACTGCAAGTATGAGGATTCTGTAGAAAATGTTATTTAAACTCTTTCTCAGAGCTGTGGCTGAGTTGCAAGGCATATCTGCCTGCAGCTATTCAGGTGGTATAATCCCCTCTGAGATGAGGGCAAAACAGGATGAACATTTGAAGAAAAACAGAAGTCTTGCTTTGCCCTCAGGATATCTCTTTCTGAGTCCCCCCTCTATTAATATGCAAGGTGTGAAACCTTAAATGTCACATCCATGTCATACTCTAACGCCTATGAACTGTGGAAGCAAAGTGTAGAATTCTTTTGCCAACATGATTTGAGCTAAAAAAAAAAAAAAAAATCTCATTAACCAGAAGAAAGGTCAAAAACATAATTCTTAGTTTTCCTTCAAATTTGCTACCAAAATGAGGACAAATTGGAGAAAAAAAAATTTCCCAGGCTTTTAAGATATCATTTTCTTAGTTTTCCATTGGAAAATGGGACTCTGAATGAAAAGGTCACAAAAACCCATCAAGCTCCCTTTTATCATACTTGAATAAAAACCTATAGCTTCATCCAAGAAAGGAAACTCATAAAACCTTTTAGGGAGAGAGGCCACTGTTCTATCATCCTTTAAAATATTTTTTATTATTATTGTTTTTCAGAGGAGAGACCTGCTATTTTTCTTGCCACTATGCACTTAACAATGGTGCTAAGAAAGAAAGTAAATCATCGATCATTATTTCCATTCCCAGCAGAACAAAACTCTCTGTATCAATGCTGGACCATCAGCATCTAATTCTGCAACTCTCTCTCACAAGACTCCTGAATCTCTCTTGATGAGAATTCAATTCGCTTTAGTGACTGAGAGTTTGCATGAGAATTTGAACCAGGCTAATTTTACCAGTGGCTCATCAAAAGCTGTCTGCAACTGTCCACATTGCTCTGTACAAGCAGCCAGGTGGGATTAGTACAGACTTCTTTCCACTTCTCAGTAGACACAAGTTATCACGGTCACCCAAGAAACATTTCTATTCCAACAAGATTACTACACAGGCTTTGGTGTAAGTACTTAACTGATGCCAGAGTTGTAGGTGATGCCCTGGGCTGGCAGGAGATGTGAACACCCATATCCTACTTTGATACAGAAGACACACCTTTCTGATTAGTGTTCCTATAGTTTGCTACTCTGTAATTCGTCCATTTGTCTTCTCTTCCCTTCTAATGTGAAAAGAATGCACTCTTCAAATTCCACACTAGTGATTTGTATCTCTTTGTGTATGCAGCTGATTTCATATACAGACATTTGAGCCACACTCCTGATATCAAAAATACAGTAAGACTCTGTTTTGTGGCTTCAGTAAATTTACCTGCAACGTTGCATTTTTCTCACGGTCACCCTCAGAGTATGTCTTTTAAGTCAAACTGTTTATTGCACTGTGTGACTGAAGAACTGCACTCTAGGAATGCAGTGGGGGTGGGGGAAGACATAGGACTTGTCCTCATGGAGTTTATGTCCTGGTGACAGAGCCAGACATTGAGCAGATGATTACACAAGCTGTTTAGCTACATGGTAATCAGTTTAATGTGGAGACAGAGAAAATCAAAGACAAAAAAGTTTAAATAGTATTATGGATAAACAATTTCTCTCTTCTTTCTCTTTCTTCTTCAAAGAGCTGTGGGGAGAGTGATCAATATAGGCTGTTCACATTACCAGTCAGCAGCCATTAAATGCCCAGGCATCACCAGGTGTCAATTCCAGAATGCACCATGGCTGTTAGGAGAAACAGTGCATGCCAGAGCAGGCCTGGACTTTTAAATGCGTTGTGAGACATCTTGGAGGAACTCGGGGAATTTCAGGACAAGGTGAGCAACTGGTGTTCCATCAGCCAGTGTCCTCTGGGAATTTCTTGTGGTCTGAAAATGCTCCCAGAGATGTTGCTTCCTCTCACAGCCTTATTCAATGCAGTGTGTTCAGCAAAGCCAGTGTGGTGCCCTCATGACCATTGCCTGCTGCTGATTTTCTTGGTAAGGGCAAAACTGGAAGTTATGCTTGAAGTCTTTGACACCATGAAAAGATCTGCAAACTTGAGGGAGAGGAAATACACACACACACACACACACACACACACACACACACACACACAACTTTCAAGAGCCAGGCAAAAAGCACTGAACCAAGAATCAGAAGATGCGGTTCTCTTCCTGGCTCCATTACTCTAAATTTGTTCTGAGAGGCTGGGAAGACAGTTTCACATCTCAGCCCTGACTCATAAGAAGATAAGTTGGACAGAGTAACTCTAAGAAAGGGAGTTTAACCAAGTGACTGATAGAATGAACTTAGAGGAGAGGAAGGTATGGATCTGCACTGTTATTACTAGTAACTCACAAGGGTTACTTAGTCCTGCTAAACCTCAGTTTCTTCTTCCGTAAAATGGAGATGATCATAGGACCTATCTCATAGGGCTGTTGAAGAATAAAATTACATAAAAGAAATTAAATATTTATCACAGTGTCTAGCTAAGAGCTAGTTATTATTCACTATAGGTTTAGGAAATTTCTATACTTGCTTTGTAATAAAGGCAATGAATATTCATATAACTTTTTATGAAAAGGCTAACCATAATAATGACACTATTTATATAAAGAAATTTAAACAATGAGCTATTTCAAACCCTAAAAGATGATACTGTGAAAGTGCTACACTCTATGTGCCAGCAAATTTGGAAAACTCAGCAGTGGCCACAGGATTGGAAAAGGTCAGTTTTCATTTCAATCCCAAAGAAAGGCAATGCCAAAGAATGTTCAGACTACCGCACAATTGGACTCATCTGACACACTAGCAAAGTAATTTCCAAAATTCTCCAAGGTAGGCTTCAACAGTACATGAATCAGGAACTTCCAGATGTTTAAGCTGGTTTTAGAAAAGGCAGAGGAATCAGAGACCAAATTGCCAACATCCATTGGATCATAGGAAAAGCAAGAGAATTCATAAAAACATCTAGTTCTGCTTCATTTAACTTCTGTTTCATTTACTATGCTAAAGCCTCTGACTGTGTGGATCACAACACACTGTGGAAAATTCTGAGAGAGATGGGAATATTAGACCACCTGACCTGCCTCCTGAGAAATCTGTATGCAGGTCGAGATGCAACAGTTAGAATGGGACATGGAACAACGGACTGGTTCCAAATTGGGAAAGGAGTACGTCAAGGCTGTATATTGTCACCATGCTTATTTAACTTATATGCAGAGTACATCATGAGAAATGCTGGGTTGGATGAAGCATAAGCTGGAATCAAGATTGCCAGGAGAAATATCAATAACCTCAGATATGCAAATAACATCACACTTACGGCACAAAGTGAAAAGGAACTAAAGAACCTTTTGATGAAAATGAAAGAGGTGAGTAAAAAAGGTGGCTTAAAACTCAACATTCAAAGAAAGAAGATCATGGTATCCAGTCCCATCACTTCATGGCAAATAAATCGGGAAACAGTGAGAGACATTATTTTCTTGGGCTCCAAAATCCCTGCAGATGGTGACTGCAGCCATGAAATTAAAAGACGTTTGCTCCTTGGAAGAAAAGCTATGACCAACCTAGACAGCATATTAAAAAGCAGAGACATTACTTTGCTGACAAAGGTCCATTTAGTCAAAGCTATGGTTTTTCCAGGAGTCATGTATGGATGTGAGAATTCTTTATAAGAAAGCTTGTGTGCTAAAGAACTGATGCTTTTGAACTGTGGTATTGGACAAGACTCTTGAGAGTCCCTTGGACTGCCAGGAGATCCAACCAGTCAATCCTAGAGGAAATCAGTCCTGAAAATTCATTGGAAGGACTGATGCTAAAGCTGAAGTTCCAATGCTTTGGCCACCTGATGCGAAGAACTGACTCATTAGAAAAGACCCTGATGCTAGGAAAGATTGGAGGCAGGAGGAGAAGGGGACAAGAGAGGATGAGATAGTTGGATGGCATCAGCAACTCAATGCACACGAGTTCAAGCAAACTCCAGGAGATGGTGAAGAACAGGGAAGCCTGCTTGCTGCAGTCCATGGGGTTGCAAAGAGTCAGACACAACTGAGCAACTGAACTGAACTGAATAATGACTGAAAAATTCTTTTTTTTCTTTTTTTTTAAATTTATTTTGTAACTGGGGGAAATTGCTTTACAATGTAGTGTTGGTTTCTGCTGTGCAACAATGCAAATCAGCTGTCATTATACATATATCCTCTCCATCTTGAGCCTCCCTCTTCTCTTCCCATCCCACTCCTCAGGTCTTTTTATTATTATTATTATTATTTTATTTTACAATATTGTATTGGTTTTGCCACACATCAACATGAATCCGCCACGGGTGTACATGTGTTCCCAATCCCAAACCCCCCTCCCACCTCCCCCTCCACACCATCCCTCCGGGTCCTACTGGCCGTTTCTTTTTACCTGTTTAAGATGTGCACGTGTGTGTTTGTATGTGTAAATGTATGTATGGCTGGATGAAGACATTTATTTAATAAGTATTCACACCATTCTTAATATGAAAATAACACTCTACTAGTTCTGTTACTGTGGAGATACAACATCACTTTCACTGCTTAAAGCATACTTGGAGGGTGTAGAAGATAAACTGTCACAGAATAACTAAGTCTAAGGAAAGACAATCAGTCACAAAATCAGAGGAAAACAGCAAGTACTATAGTATATATAAAAAATACACTTCACTATTATTTTCCTGGTTTTAGAATAAATTTGGACAAAACATTTGGACTTTGTCTAAAAGGATTAATCACAGAAATATTGAAGGGCCTTTATTAGACAGCTTGACTTGTCCAATAGACCTCTGATCATAATTTAAGGAACTCTCCTGACTGAGGGTAATGTTAAAGCCTTTCTTCAAAAAGTGTGCTATGTCATAAAAGGACAGAAAATGAACTACTAAAATTTGTTTTAAATTAGGTACCTGGATTCATAACATCTATAGTTTGGGGAAGGGGCTTTTTTCTGATAAGACTGATCTATTTCTGGTTTCATCAGTTGGTTAACAAAACAAGTGCTTCTGAGAAGTGCGTTGGCCTTTCTATGATGCAGAGATATTTATTACTGTGTGGAAATGGTCAGATGGTATTATTTCCTCCTCAGTCAGTAGTCTTGGTAATGAAAACTGATTGATTCTATGTCTTTCTCTATCTGCTTTATAATTTTAATGATAAAAAGTTAGCATCTGGATTTGATTCCACCATAAACTGCAGTTTGGTTATATACACATATTATGGTGAGTGATGTCATTCTCTCCCCAGTATGTTTCTTTCTCACTGACAAACACATTCAGGGCTGTCAGTCAATCAAGCTAGGGGATACTGAAAAGGCCAGTGCTATCCTGTACAAAACTTCATGCTCTAAACCTAATGGACATTTCGATTCTACTACATCTTTCCACAAAGTCCCAACAAGAAATCTCCAGGAACACTGCCTCAGTGAACCTTCATTCCTGGTAAACCTGACTTTTCCAAAAAGTATGCTTGTCATGTTTGTTTCATATGCCATCTTGTTGCAAGACTTCTTTTGTCATCCTACAGAGATGTGATTATATCACTTGATAACTTTTACCTCCCTCTTCAAAAAACAACAAAAATAAAAGTCTTTAAAATATCAGTTACTGATTGTTGTTTAGAACAGATCCTCCCTTTTACTTTATTTGTGTGTTCTTTTAATTTTGTCCTCTTCAGGATAAGTGCCCAACTGATTCTCATATGTAGAGGGACAGACAGGAGCTGAACTCAGGCTACTGCTGTTCTCAGTGAGAGACTATTCACCAAAGCTTAGGCACTTGTCAGCAATTCACTAATTTCTATGAGTGTTTGTGGACACTTAGCTTGTTTCAGGCACTGGGCTATGCCTTTTACAAGGATGATTTTTTTCAATTCCCACAAGGATCCAGGAGGTGGGCACTCTCATGACCCTGTTATTCTGATGGGGAATGAAGCTCAAAGAGATGAAGGACACTTGTCAAGGGTACACAGCTACGAGAGAGGGGAGGTGGGACAGAAATCCTGGGCACTGAAGTCCGTGCTGTCGGTCACTCTACTACAGGTTTGCTAACTCACAGTCACCCAAGCAGACCAGCACTGTATGATCACCCTGCATTGAAAAAATGTCCCAACTACTGCAGAGCTTATGGAGTAGTTGAACAGTGATTAAAAGAACTCCGGATCTGAGGCCTAGCTTCTAAATTTTACCCTACCACATCCTATCCGTATGGCCTTGGGCAAGTTACCTAGCCTGTCTGACCTCAGTTTCTTTTGGTTCCAAAATGGGACAAATAAAGAGAATCTTCTGCCAAGGATGTTTGTGAGGATTAAACATGATAAAACAGACCATGTACTTAGTACATTGCCACGTGCCAAGTGCTCAGTACTACTGATTACCTGTTCTTATTTGTTAAGGAAGTGATTCAGTAGTCTGTTATCTAGTCATTATGCACTTGTTGGATGAAGGCTATAGAGAGGAAAGCCGGAGAGAGGGCAGTTTGTTGGAAAGAAAAAGGCAAAGTATTTGGAAGCAGGTGCCTGAGGCAGCAGTCTGGGCTGAACACATCATACAGCTTCCAGCTCTGTGAAATTATTATGTTTTCCCTTTCCCATTAAGGATTCACATCTGGATATAAAGTTCAAGTACAGACTTTGTCACAACCACGGTACACAGGAGCTGCTGTTACTAATGCCTGGGTTTTATATTTCTTGTTCTCCCCTGAATTATTTATCCAGAGCATCTGTGTTTCATTATCTTTATGTAATGTCACAACAGAAATGGGAGAACCATGTTCCCTTCTTGTTCCCCCACTGACAGCGAGTCTGCATGCAGCTTCCAGGTGTCTTTCCTGCCTCTCTTCACTCACTTATCCAGTCATCTCCCTGTCAAGTGGGACACATGCCTTTCTCCTTGGGGGCTAAGTGAAGCCAGTCTCCAGCCAGCTCAGGGATGATAGACAGTCCCAGCTCCACTCAAAGATAAGGCCAATCGATCTTTTCCAAGAGCTCCATAGCAACCCTGAACGCGTACGGAACCTGTACTGCAGACTGAATTTTGTTTTGCAGCCACCAAAATACAAATGCCCTCTGTACATTGGCTGTAATCCCACTGCCCAGGCTGAATCAGAACTTCCTAGACATTATGACTATTTGGTAGGCATTTCAGAACCTAGAAACAGTAAAAACAACTCAATAACCGCTAACATTTTTAGGTACTTAATATACACTAGGAACTAAGTTATATGTTTTACATTAACTCGTTTAAATTTTACCACAACCCTCTGAGATAGGTATCTTATCCTCACTATAAACAAATGGAAGAAAATTAGGTTCAGAGAAGCCAAGTGACTCGCCCAAGTTCACCACCAAGAAGGCACAAGAGCTAAGATTCAAGGCCAAATCCTGGTCCATGCTCTTCCTTACTGCTTTTAGGTCAGTGTTTCCATGGTCATCGTTTGAAATTTAACTTGTCTGTGTTTTTTTATTTAAAGTGATTTTCTTTCAAGCAGCAAGTAGTTGAGTCTCACGAATTATCCAATTTAACAATCTCTGAGTTTTAATTGCTGCTAAGTCACTTCAGTCGTGTCTGACTCTGTGAGACCCCACAGACAGCAGCCCACCAGGCTCCCCCGTCCCTGGGATTCTCCAGGCAAGAACGCTGGAGTGGATTGCCATTTCCTTGTTTAGAGTATTTACATTTAATGTGATTATCAACATGTTTGGATTTAAGTCTAGTTTTACTATTTATTTTCTATGTGCCTTTTCTGTTCTTTCTTTCTTTACTATTTCCCTATCTTCCTTTGAATTTCTTATTTCATTTTATCTCCATTGTTAGCTTAGTTGACTCTTCCTCTTTATATTTTCAGTTTTCTCTAGAATTCATAATAAATACTATCACAGTCTACCTTCAAACAATATCACTTCACATAATACATCAGAAGCATAAATTCTCCCCTCTTACATTTCATACTGATATTACATATTTTATTTCTTCATACTCTATAAATGCCATGTTATTATTTTTGCTTTAAATAGTCAAATATCTTTTAAAGATCATAAAAAATATTATATTTACCCACAGACTTACTATTGTTGTGCTGTTCATTTCTTTATAAAGTCATACTTCTACTTGTTACTGATTTCCTTCTGCCTGATGAGATAATGAGCGTTATTAGTAAAAGACATGGGGTTCCAGGGTCTGCTGGCAGCTGTTCCTATAAAGAAACTGAGTCCTGGTGTCATCACTAGGGGTCACTGACTTGTGGCTGGTGGACCATGTTGCAGCAGGTAGCTGAGCTACTTCTGCAGAGATGCACACCCACACAGTTAAGCTGGAAACCCTGATCAGAATCAGTGATGGGGTCCTGGAGGAGAGCTATCCATCAGCAGGCTCAGTTAAGCACCTTCTGGATCTTCCTGTTCTTGCATATTCCTTGCCTGAGATTGAACTCAGATTGCAATAACATTTCAGGAGTCCCTTCCTACCCTACCTACACCTTAAAGCCTTTCATGAGTAGATAATTGAAAACTGTGGACTTCACCAGCTAGCTGGGTCTTTACATCAACCGGGGGTCCACAGAATGAGGAGGTATAGCCTGTAAAGAAGCTGCCTATCAGTCCTCCAAGGACCAGGAAGCGGCTCAGCCTTAGGAAATCTGTTCAGTGGTGATCACACTACACGGAGAACTGGGCTGGAACCAGGCACTGTCATGGCCTACCTCTAAGAGCTAGTGATGATTATGATGAATGATAATAATAGTTCTAAATCACACCAACTAACGATTTGGTAAGGACCAAGCACTAATCTAAGAGCTTTACAAACACGGATTCATTTAATCCTGGTAATAACACTGAGAAGTCGATCCTATTATTTGTGATTCTTCCCACTTCTAGGGCACAGAGAACTTGAATACCCTGAACAGGTTATATGGTTATTAAGGAACAGACATGGAATTTTAACCATGGAAGTTTGGCCTTATGGTTTACACTTTTACACACCACTTTAGAACGCTTCTAAGCAACATGGAATTTCCCACTTGCCCAAAGCCAATTTTCTTCCTTTTTCCCAAACCCCAATATCTGGTATTTTCTCCTTACTGATTTACAACGAGCAATGATTCACTTAGTTCCACCTGGTCTGAAAGGATCTCATTCAACCAGAGAAACAGGAAGCCCACTGAGGCTCAGTGCTTCTGCATCTCAGTTCTGGTTTCTCCACATAGACAAAACTTTTCAGACTTTCTCTGGAGACACACAGGGAAACGGGAAAGGGAGCATGTGGAGTTCATGTTTCTTATGGTTTCCCCAGTAGCTAGACCAGGGTCTGCAGACTGGAGGCTCTGGTCCAGCAACGCCTCCAGGGTCTAGCAGCTGAGCCCTCTGGAGGATGCAGACCTCAAAATAAGTGATCCTTGCACAGTAAGGTGCTCCGAAATAGGCATAACTTGTAGAGCTGAGTTTCTGCAGAAAGCAGAAATCACAAAAAGACATGGCCCTTATGGATCTGGGGGCTAAGTTAAAAAGGCCATAATTTTCAGTGGCATAACATTCTTAGAAAAGAGGCCTGGAGTATCATTCTTAGAAAGGAGGTATTTCCCTCATAGCAGCTTTAAACCATGAGATGCAGAAAGTGAAGTGTTAGGATGCTGATTACTTTCTAGCTAAAAGGGCAGAAATCCTATTCCTTGGAGAAATGAAGCTTGTTGCTGTGACTCTACTAGGAGCTGGCCTTGGGAAAGTCTTAAGAGTCTGGACCATGCACTTGCTTCTGGATAGGCATGTGATGCCCTACATGAAAAGAAGAGAGGGATGCTGGGATCCCATTTCCCATTGGTTGCTTAATCTTCTCTCTTCTTGGGGACTGCCTCCAACTTAACTCAGTGATATCCCCAAATAAATCTCATCAGTCACGACACTCTGCCTGTAATGTCAGATGACAAGGTGATCCTTAAGGTAGCTGGGTTGCCATAAGGGATTCACGGGAAAGGAGAAGAGGTATGGCACTTGGTAAGCTGTTAATATGGATAATTTTGCTGCTCAACAGCCAGTGTCTTTATTCCAGAAAGTTTTTCCCAGGTAGTCAATTAGGATTCTATCACATTTTCCAGCAAACAGAGGAGACAGAATCTACAAATAACCAGCTCTCTGATTATAGGTATGAGGTCCAGTAGGTGTTATCAACCTACCATCTCACTATCTGTGATTCATAAACCTTTCTGAAACACTGGGTAAGGAGAAGGAGACATTGCTCAGTCATTAAGTTATGTCTGACTCTTTGCGACCCTATGGACAGCAGCACACCAGGCTTCCCTGTCCATCACTATCTCCTGGAGTTTGCTCAAACTCATGTCTATTGAGTCAATGATGCTATCTAACTATCTCAACCTCTGCCCAAGGAGACATACATGTGATTATACTTATTCTGCCAGGCCCTGAGTCTTTTCAGGCCCTCAAGACTATCTGTACTTTCCAAAGCAATTTTGCTAATTGGAGTGCTGTGACACGAATATAATCCCTCCTGTGTTATAACAAAGACATTTTTAAAATGAATGATACATGATGCAGGATTTGAGTAATCATGATTGGTGACCAAGATCAATAAGAGAAACCAGTATGGCCCCTGGACTTGGACAAGAAGGGCTCCAGCCCTGGGACCCTCATGTTAGAGACCTTTCTTCTCAAAACATGTTTATTAACAGAAATGTATTTATTAAAGAACATGGGGGAGGGGGCGGGCTTCTGTCACTCAGGATCCAGCCCTCTGTATCACTGCAGCATGATCCATAACCTTAATCATTCACTATCATGACTGACCCTGTTCATGTCTAGGAAAAGGCTTCTTTTCACTTCCTATGTATTCAAAACAAATGTGTGGATAGTTGCTATGGTTTGGGGAGGTTTGAGTGGTAGAAAATCTTAGGTAAAAGATAAGACAAATTAACTCCTACAAATCCTTCTCTCAGACTGTAAGAATGCAACAGATTTTCTGCACTGTGTACCATCATTTAAAAGGTACATGAAAAGATGCCCACTAATCATCAGGGAAGAGGGTGTTTGCTATGACCAGTGCTTTCTCTTGGTAAAACTCTGTTCACCTTTGCCCTCTTTCATTTTGTACTCCAAGGCCAAATTTGCCTGTTACTCCAGGTATCTCTTGACTTCCTACTTTTGCATTCCAGTCCCCTATAATGAAAAGAACATCTTTTTTGGGTGTTAGTTCTAAAAGGCCTTGTAGGTCTTCATAGAACCATTCAATTTCAGCTTCTCAACATTACTAGTCGGGGCATAGACTTGGATTACCGTGATATTGAATGGTTTGCCTTGGAAATGAACAGAGATCTTCCTGTCATTTTTGAGATTGTATCCAAGTACTGCATTTCAGACTCTTTTGTTGACTATGATGGCTACTCCATTTCTTCTAAGGTATTCTTTCCCACAGTAGTAGATAAAATGGTCATCTGACTTAAATTCACCCATTCCAGTCCATTTTAGTTTGCTGATTCCTAGAATGTCAACGTTCACTCTTGCCACATCCTGTTTGACCACTTCCAATTTGCCTTGATTCATGGACCTAACATTCCAGGTTCCTATGCAATATTGCTCTTTACAGCATCGGACTTTGCTTCTATCACTAGTCACATCCACAACTGGGTGTTGCTTTTGCTTTTGCTTTGGCTCCGGCCCTTCATTCTTTCTGGAGTTATTTCTCCACTGATCTCCAGTAGCATATTGGGCACCTACTGACCTGGGAAGCTCATCTCTCAGTGTTCTATCTTTTTGCCTTTTAATACAGTTCATGGGGTTCTCAAGGCAAGAATACTGAAGTGGTTTGCCATTCCCTTCTCCAGTGGACCACATTTTGCCAGAACTCTCCACCATGACCCGTCTCTCTTTTATTAAATAAAAAACACAGACATTACTTTGCCAACAAAGGTCCATCTAGTCAAGGCTGTGGTTTTTCCAGTGGTCATGTACAGATGTGAGAGTTGGACTATAAAGAAAGCTGAGCTCTGAAGAATTGATGCTTTTGAATTGTGGTTGAAGAAGACTCCTGAGAGTCCCTTGGACTGCAAGGAGATCCAACCTGTCCATCCTAAAGGAGATGAGTCCTGAGCGTTCATTAGAAGGACTGATGTTGAAGCTCAAACTCCAATACTTTGGCCACCTGATGTGAAGAACTGACTCATTTGAAAAGACCCTGATGCTGGGAAAGATTGAGGGCAGGAGGAGAAGGGGATGACAGAGGATGAGAGGGTTGGATGGCATCACCGACTCAATGGACATGAGTTTGGGTAAGCTCTGGGAGTTGGTGATGGACAGGGAGGTCTGGCGTGCTGCAGTCCATGGGGTCGCAAAGAGTCGGACATGACTGAGTGACTGAACTGAACTGAACTGAACTGAATCATCAGGGAAATGCAAATCAAAGTTACAATGAGAAATCACCTTACAGCTGTTCAAACCACTATTATCAAAAAGATAAGAAATAACTTATGTTGGTAAGGATCTGAAAAAAAAAGGGACCCTTCATGCACTGCTCGTAGGGCTGTAAACTGGTATAACCACTATGGAAAACAGCATGCAGACTCCTAAAAAAATTAAAAACACAACTACTGTATGATTCTGCAACTGCTATTCTGGGTACTTATCTGAAGGAAACAAAAATGCCAACTGGAAAAGGCATATGCAGTCCTATGTTCATTGCAGCATTATTTACAATGGCCAAAACATGGAAATGATGTAAGTGTCCATCAATGACTGAATGGAAAAAGAAAAATGTGGTGTGTATGTGTGTATGTACAATGGAACATTATTTGACCATAAAAGAGAAGGAAATCTTGCCATCTGCAAAATGTGGATGAAGCTTGAAAGCATGAAGTCAAGTAAGTCAGACAGAAAAAGACAAATACTATACAATCTCGGTTATATATGGAATCTAAAACAAACAAACTAAAAACAAACTTAAAACTGATTTCAAAGTTACACAGAACAGTTTGGTGGTTGCCAGAGGCTAGAGGTGAAGGTTGATAAAGTGGGTGAAGGTGACTGAAAGGTACAAACTTCTAGTTATAAATAAATAAATAAGTAAATTCTGCAGATACAATGTGCAACATAGTATCTACAGTTAACACTGCACTGTAGATTTGAAAGTTGCTAAGACAGTAGATCTTACAAGTTCTCATCACAGGAAAAAATTGTAACTGTGTGTCATTGAATGTTAACTATTCTTATTGTGCTGATAATTTCACATTATACCCAAATATAAAGTCATTTTGTTGTACATCTGAAACTATTGTGTTATACGTCAATTATATCTCAATTAAAAAATGAAAGGAAGAACTATAATTCTAACAAAAATTATCACCTTCCATTAGGGTTAAATGTCTGGATACCCTTGGTTTTCCAGTTTACAGTTCTTGAGACATATGCAAGTTAGCATAGTAGTTACAGCAGTTGCATGTGAGGAACATTTTACAATATTAAACATCCATTTTATTCCTAAATGTGTATATATATGGAAAAGGTCAGTTTTCATTCCAATTCCAAAGAAAGGCAATGACAAAGAATGCTCAAACTACCGCACAATTGCACTCATCTCATATGCTAGTAAAGTAATGCTCAAAATTCTCCAAGCCAGGCTTCAGCAATACGTGAACCATGAACTCCCTGATGTTCAAGCTGGTTTTAGAAAAGGCAGAGGAACCAGAGATCAAATTGCCAACATCCGCTGGATCATCGAAAAAGCAAGAGAGTTCCAGAAAAATATCTATTTCTGCTTTATTGACTATGCCAAAGCCTTTGACTGTGTGGATCACAATAAACTGTGGAAAATTCTGAAAGAGATGGGAATACGAGACCACCTGACCTGCCTCTTGAGAAATGTGCATGCAGGTCAGGAAGCAGCAGTTAGAACTGGACATGGAACAACAGACTGGTTCCAAATAGGAAAAGGAGTATGTCAAGGCTGTATATTGTCACCCTGCTTATTTAACTTATATGCAGAGTACATCATGAGAAACGCTGGGTTGGAAGAAACACAAGCTGGAATCAAGATTGCTGGGAGAAATATCAATAACCTCAGATATGCAAATGACACCACCCTTATGGCAGAAAGTGAAGAGGAATTAAAAAGCCTCTTGATGAAAGTGAAAGAGGAGAGTGAAACAGTTGGCTTAAAGCTATTCAGAAAACAAAGATCATGGCATCTGGTCCCATCATTTCATGGGAAATAGATGGGGAAACAGTGGAAACAGTGTCAGACTTTATTTTTGGGGGCTCCAAAATCACTGCAGATGGTGACTGCAGCCATGAAATTAAAAGACGCTTACTCCTTGGAAGAAAAGTTATGACCAACCTAGATAGCATATTCAAAAGCAGACATGACTTTGCTGACTAAGGTCCATCTAGTCAAGGCTATGGTTTTTCCAGTGGTCATGTATGGATGTGAGAGTTGGACTGTGAAGAAGGCTGAGTGCCGAAGAATTGATGCTTTTGAACTGTGGTGTTGGAGAAGACTTTTGAGAGTCCCTTGGACTGCAAGGAGATCCAACCAGTCCATTCTGAAGGAGATCAGCCCTGGGATTTCTTTGGAAGGAATGATGCTAAAGCTGAAACTCCAGTACTTTGGCCACCTCATGCGAAGAGTTGACCCATTGGAAAAGACTCTGATGCTGGGAGGGATTGGGGACAGGAGGAGAAGGGGACGACAGAGGATGAGATGGCTGGATGGCATCACGGACTCGATGGATGTGAGTCTGAGTGAACTCCGGGAGATGGTGATGGACAGGGAGGCCTGGCGTGCTGCGATTCACAGGGTCACAAAGAGTTGGACACGACTGAGTGACTGAACTCAACTGAACTCTAGATGTATCATTCATGAACTGTGTCACTGATGCTTTATGTATGTAAGTAGTATGCAGATATAAACTCTAGTACTGCAAGTACTAATATTTTCATAAATGTAACTTAAGTTATTAAGGATAACTTAATTGAAATAAAATACTATATGACTTTAGCTTAAAAATAATTTAGTATTGATTTATAATTATGATTAATACTTTGACTCAATTTTATAAATACTTCTAGATAACTAAGAAAACTTTTTGAATGCATTTTAAAATGATTATAAGTTCAACTTTTACACTTAATTTGTATTTCTCTGATGCAATATATTTAAAATTAAGCAAACTATCACCTTTCATTGTTTAAATTCTTTAGCTTATTACTGTCACCAAAATGCAAAATAAATGAAAATTAAATTATAACATTTTGTTGCAATGAAACCAGAAAAATAATTTTTGCAATAGATACATAATGCTTTAAGAATCTTGTCTATGACTCTAACAAGTATCACTGTCTTAACAGAACCCAGAACAGTACTCAACAATAATTAAATCCAGCTGCTTCTGATATTCCACAAACTGTTGAACAAATGAAGAAGTTACCTTTTCATGTATCTTTGATTTTGCACAATGAAGATTTATTTGCCCAGGTAGCAGGACCAATTGTTCTATTTGATACCTGGTCAGACTGATTTACAACTTTTAAACATTTAGAGCTATTGTATGTAGACTTCCATTTATTCTCTTGCTCCAGCCAGACTTCACAAATGTTAGGAACATAAATGAGGAAAACAACAATTTTTCCCACAATTCGTGACACGAGTCTCTTGAGAAGTGACCATGATGGCTCCCTGAAGGGGCTACTTGCAGTGTTGATCTTGGACTCATCATCAGCCAAAACCTTCTACTTAACATAAACAGCTCCATTTCTACAGCTAAAAAGTTGTGAACACTGATTCACTCTTCAATTAACCTTGACAAACTTAAAGGATTTTAGGATTTCAAGAACTTAGGAAACTTTTTGTTCCTGTAAAAACTGACAGTGACTCCAGCTTATACCTCTTTCACTGACCTTGCCAAGCCTCAGGGATCTGCTCCAATTCTGTCTTCCCCAGACCAGCCAGGGTCTCTACCCCTTTTCAGAGCCCTCTCTTCTCCCTTAATTCTCTACTCTGGGCCTTTCTCTACTGTGACCTCCTCTCAGCACCAACACTTGCCGGCTCTGTTTGCATTCTTGCTGGGCTTGCTCTCTGCTTGGCCTTAAGGCTTCCCTGTGCCTTGAGTGATCTCATTAAGTCTCTCGCTACAGAGAGGAGCAAGGCAGGAAAAGCAGACAGGGCTTGTCACTCTTCTTGCAGCAGAAAGATGCTAGGAACTCCAGCCTCAAGAAAGGAAGTGCCCCAAGGCAAGAGGACAGCTGTACAGGTATCAGCTTCTTTCACTGCCAAGATAAAGGTTGAAGACAGACGTGCGGGGGATCCCAACTATGTGTACCTCCTTCAAATAAGCTATTAGGCCACTGTAACAAAGTAGTTTGCAATTACACAAGTGGCCGGATGATTTATTTATATATTAATTTGTATTTATTTTTGCTGCAGTTTTCCTTCTACCTATTCCAAGCAAGTAGCCAGAGTCTACCCATTCCTGGCGTTAAGGAACTTTGCAGGGCCGCATAGGTAATGGCAGGAAAGTAAAGCTTTTTGAGAAAGTTGGAGCTCAGGGAAAATAGGATGCTAGTTATTTTCCAGGAAGTGGGAAGGAGAGGTAGTCGCCTTTGAGGACAGGGAGAAAAGAAAGCTGCTTCTTTTTTTTTCCCCACCCAATTTTAGACTGGGAAGTGGAAGGAAATCAGGAGGCCCAGGTGTGGTTTCTTACAGATGGACTCAAAGCCTTCAGGGCATAACTTTCATAACACTTAAGAAAAAGAACCCCAGCTCTGGGATTTCCATTCTTGTCTGTTCTCCCCAAACAACAGAGTTGTTAGTTTTATGAGACCTTGTGGGTGTAGACAAAGATGACGTTAATACTAACTTCAGTAGGCAGAAAACTTGATGCCTTGTGGGTACAGGAGCTCCAATAATGACAGGGACTGAATTTCCAGCCAGGCCAGTAGAATAAGGGCAGAGTTGGGTTTTAATTTTGAAATACATTTTCATTTACAGAAAAACTGCCTAGAGAATAGAGTTTCCATATATACCTCACCAATTGCCCTATCACTACCATCTTACCTTATCAAGGAACATTTGTCAAAACTAAGAAATGGACATTGGTACATCACTAGTATCTAAATTTTTATTTGGATTTCACTCATTTTTCCACTAATATCCTCTAATGTTCCAGGATCAGTCCAGGTATCATGTTGTGGTTAGCTAGCATGTCTCCCCAGTCTTCTCTGTTCTGTGAATTTCTCATTTTCCCTTTGTTTTTCGTAATCTTGACAGTCTTGAGCAGTACTGGTCAGGTATTTTGTAGAAAACCCCTCAGTGGAATTTTTCTGATGTCTTTTTCATGATTAAGATTGAGATTATGGGTTTTTGGAACAAATGCCAGGAAGTTAAGTTCCCTTCTCATCATATCAGGGGAGTAAGGTATTTTTTCATTTTTTTCTTGATAAAAAAAAACTAATGATTCTTACACATCAGAACCTATAGATAAGATTCACTGCTTTTTATTAATACATATTCATATACAAAAAGGAGTTTAGACCACCACCTAAAAGAATACTGCTCTAATCATTACAACTGAAGAATTCATCAGCTCTTGCAGTTCTAGTTTGGTAAACGTTTTTATCAAAACTCCTAACAGACCTTCATGGGGCTTCCCAAGTGGCTCAGTGGTAAATAATTCACTTGCAATACACGAGATATGGATTCAGTCCCTGGATCGGGAAGATCCCCTGGAGAAGGAAATGGCAACCCACTCCAGTATTCTTGCCTGTGAAACTCCATGGCCAGAGAAGCCTGGTGGCTACAGTCCACGGGGTCAGAACAGAGCTGGACACGACAGCAACTAAACAACAACAAACAGACCTTCCTATGTGTTCAACGTCCACTCAGAAATATTTAGATAAAGATGCCTTAAAAAGCCTCTTGAAAGCACATCAAAATCAGGAAGGAAGTAAAACCTTCCTTATTTTGTATACTATTAATGGCTCTTTTGGCCAAATGAAATCAGTTCTCTTTGAGTCTTCAGAAAAAAGGAAAAAAAGTACACAAACTCCTAACACTCTACATCTCAGGGGCTCAAGACAGCATTGTCTCATGGTTTTCAGGATACAGGAGCTCATTAACAATAACTTTTTAGACTGGATTTTAATACTGTGGAAGGAGTTTAGAATTCATGGTAAGAGCCACAAAAAGGACAATGACCAAGGTTATAGAAAAAAAAAAAAGATTACTTCTTATCCCATTTTCACCACAATTTTTAGCCCTTGGCATCATCCCAGGTCACCATGTAGGCATTAATCAAAATGTTTCCTCCAGCATTGCTGGAAATTCTGACCCATGGGTAATGACTGACGGTCCCTTCCCAGGGATTGGAAAGCTGTCTCCCAGAGAAGCTGAACATCTGACCAGGGCAGAGAGCATGCACAAGGCTGAGCAACTGGTGAGCAACAGGATCGCATCTGTGCTGTCAAGATGACACCCCTCCTTGCTTTGCCAGACTTCCTTAGTTTTAAAAAAGAGTTCCTGCATGTTGATACACATCTTCATTGGGAATGTAGACTAGAGATTTCACAGAATAGGGTTTGGCTAAATTATTATTATTATTTTAAATACAGTTCTCCTTGCCAAGGAATGCTAAGACAAATAGCCTTTAAACTGACAAGCTTTGGAGTATAATAATGGAGTCATCTGAGTAAGAGATAAAGATCAAGAGGCTGCAGGTACCCATAGTTCAGTGATGTCCCAGAAAGCAATGACTCAGTCTACTATTGGTCTGCATGGGAGCAAGGGTACCATATTTTATTTTTCTCTTATACACCATCCTGTCCTCTGTTCCATTAGAGGCTGGGTGTCTCTGCCATTAATATCTTTTCCACTGCTTGACTTTTCACTTACAAAGAAGAGCTGGATAATATTTTAAAGGAGAAGAAAAATAAGGGATGTGTACAGTGGTTAAAATATTAATGTGTGGATATCAAAATGCAAATTTCACTGCAGTGGGTGGGTGTCAGTTCAATGTGAGTCAGGCAAGGCCTAAACAGAGACACAAAGAGAACCAGTCTTAAGAATACGGAGGAGATAACCATATAAGTAAATCAACCCCTCATTATGTGCTGATTTTAGATAATGAATCAGTTAGGCTCTCACTTCCATGAATGCAGATCCATGAAGCTGGCTCCCATTAATGGCCTGCCAGGTGCAATTTAAGATGAAGTACTAATACAAAAATAAGATGAAAATGCAGGCTTCATTTTGTTCTCCAAAGTAGCAGAAAGAATTGTCTGGTTCCTGTTCATGCACAAGTAATACCTGTCCATGGTAGTATTTTGATTAACATGGCTCAGTATAACTGAAATGTAACATCTACAAAGCATCAGCAGTATAGACCAAAAACCTCCTGGAAGACAGGATCACAGTGTTTTGGGATCATTGTTTTCCTCATCACAAACTTTGCCCCATGGAGGTTTTCGGGACTACTTCCTCAAAGCGAAGGAGACAGGAATGGTATCAAGACCTCAGTCAGTTCTCCCAAGTTCTTCTTTTTTGTTAAAAACTTCTGATGTTTAACAGCAAAATGGCAAGCTGATCAGAGAAATACTTTTAGGGGAATTGATTGCTGGGGTAAATGTCTATTTTTAATCAAAAGTATATAATACTTGCAGGTAACTTTACAAAATACTTACTAAGGACCAGTTTCTACTCTAATGTGCTATACATGCATAACTTTTTAAATCCTTTCAGCAAAGAATAAGAGGCATACTATATAATCCCCATTTTACAGACAATGAAACCAAGGTGTGGAGAGGTGGAATCACTTGCCCAAAGTCTCAGAGTAAGTGGTGAAGTCAGAAGTCAAATCCTGGCAGTCTGATTGACATTCATGAGATTACTGTGCATCCTCTTCCCTTTTCTCCTCTTCCTGAAGAAGACTGCTAAGCTAAAATGTTTGAGATTAAACTAGATGGATATCACTGGTAGAAAAGAAAAAAAAAAAATCAATCCTTTCTAAGGGGATGTTAGAAAACTGGGCCACAAAATATCTGGCCAGCACTGAGTAGTAACAGAATTCTTTTAGTCTACTTGACTTGACTTGTGAGTTGAAATAAATCCCACTTGCAGATTTGCTCCCCATCTTCCTGTAATAATGTTACTTTCAGAGCAACTCTGCTAGGCTCTTAGGCCCAACTGTGGTTGATAGAAATACCAGGCCAATAACTCTAGATGTTATTGAAACTACAGCTAAGGCTGACAAGAAGAGAAATGACTTTAGCACCTAGGCTGGCTTTTATCTGTATGGGCAGAGTGAAAGACTGAATGGTGAGATGTGTACTGGTCTTTCTTTCACTTATCTCTTTCAGAATTTCTTAATTTTCACCTATTCTCAACAATCATGATTTCTTTGCATATTTTCTGGCTGGTGCAGCCACATCACTTTCACCTTCTGCTTGGAGGTCAAAAGACTATTATGAAATGCCTCAGTTTCCATCCATTCATCCTTCTAATATTAAGTGACAGCAATCTCATTCAACCTCATTACGTCATGGAGTGATCAGTCAGAAAATCATCAACCCATACACAGAGCTTTATTCATTTCCGAGTTCAGTTCAGTCACTCAGTTGTGTCTGACTCTTTGTGACCCCACGGACTACAGCATGCCAGGCTTCCCTGTCCTTCACCAACTCTTGAAGTTTACTCAAACTCATGTCCATTGAGTTGGTGATGCCATCCAACCATCTCATCCTCTGTCGTCCCCTTCTCCCCCTGCCTTCAATCTTTCCCAGCATCAGGGTCTTTCCCAATGAGTCAGCTCTTCACATGAGGGGGCCAAAGTACTGAAGTTTCAGCTTTAGCATCAGTCCTTCCAGTGAATATTCAGGACTGATTTCCTTTAGGATTGACTGGCTTGATCTCCTTGAAGTCCAAGGGACTCTCAAGAGTCTTCTCCAACACCACAGTTCAAAAGCATCAATTCTTCGGTGCTCAGCTTTCTTTATAGTCCAACTCTCACATCCATATATGACTACTGGAAAAACCATAGCTTTGACTAGACGGACCTTTGTTGGCGAAGTAATATCTCTGCTTTATAATATGCTGTCTAGGTCGGTCATAACTTTTTTTCCAAGGAGCAAGCATCTTTTAATTTCATGGCTGCAGTCACCATCTGCAGTGATTTGGGAGCCCCCAAAAGTCAAAGTCTGTCACTGTTTCCACTGTTTCCCCATATATTTGCCATGAAGTGATGGGACCAGATGCCATGATCTTCGTTTTCTGAATGTTGAGCTTTAAGCCAACTTTTTTACTCTGCTCTTTCACTTTCATCAAGAGGCTCTTTAGTTCTTCTTCGCTTTCTGCCATAAGGGTGGTGTCATTTGCATATCTGAGGTTACTGAAATTTCTCCCGGCAATCTTGATTCCAGCTTGTGTTTCATCCAGCCCAGTGTTTCCCATGATGTACTCTGCATATAAGGTAAATAAGCAGGGAGACAATATACAGCCTTGATGTACTCCTTTCCCGATTTGGAACCAGTCTATTGTTCCATGTCCAGTTCTAACTGTTGCTTCTTGACCTGCATACAGATTTCTCAGGAGGCACGTCAGATGGTCTGGTATTCCCATTTCTTGAATAATCTTCCACAGTTTGTTGTGATCCACACAGTCAAAGGCTTTGGCATAGTCAATAAAGCAGAAATAGATGTTTTCCTGGAACTCTCTTGCTTTTTCAATGATTCAAGGATGTTGGCAATTTGACCTCTGGTTCCTCTGCCTTTTCTAAATCCAGCTTAAGCATCTGGAATTTCACAGTTCATTTATTGTTGAAGTCTGGCTTGGAGAATTTTGAGCATTACTTTACTAGCGTGTGAGATAGTACAATTGTGTGATAGTCTGAGCATTCTTTGGCATTGCCTTTCTTTGGGATAGGAATGAAAACTGACCTTTTCCAGTCCTGTGGCCACTGCTGAGTTTTCCAAATTCGCTGGCATATTGAGTGCAGCACTTTCACAGCATCATCTTTTAGGACTTGAAATAGCTCAACTAGGATTCCATCATCTCCACTAGCTTTGTTCGTAGTGATGTTTCCTACGGCCCACTTGACTTCACATTCCAGGATGTCTGGCTCTAGGTGAGTGATCATATCATCATGATTATTTTGGTTGTGAAGATCTCCTTGTATAGTTCTTCTCTGTATTCTTGCCACCTTTTCTTAATATCTTCTGTTTGTGTTAGGTCCATTTGTGTCCTTTATTGTGTCCATCTTGGCATCAAATGTTCCCTTGGTATCTCTAATTTTCTTGAAGGGAAAATTTCCAAGTTAAGTGAGAGTAAATAGAAAAGTTTACTTGTCATATTTCCAGGGCCAAAGACTGCATTTGTTGACAAAGTGAAGTGCACTTTGAACACTGTGATGGCCATGGAGTGTGCCACTTTGATCTCCTTTCTCTTGAAGAAGAGCTGAGAAGCATGCATTTGGCTGACAGCTCCTAACTGCTATCTTCACAGATGTATCATGACCTTCACGTATGTGTCCCGTGCCCCCAGAGCCACTCAGACAGTGTTTAGAGGAGAGCAGGGATTCCAGAGCTGGGCCATTCTCATCTGATGTGACTCTCTTCCAATGGAAGGCACGTGCTTGGGGACTCCTACCACCAGTCTTGCTAAGACTTTTGCAGAACAGTGCTGCAGATGAAGGCTCTTCCCACCCCAAACCCCTTCCTTTCCTTTCTCATTTCTTAGGAATCAGACCTATACTGCAGTTTCCTTCTACCTCCTCCTGTTTCCTTTCTCATGTATCCTTCCTGGGCCTCTCCCCCAATGAATCTCTTGAATGCTGAAATTTAATCTTGGCGCCTGCCTCTCAGAGGAGCTGCACAGAAACAAACATCAACTCTTCCATTTACACATATCACAACTATGTGTATGCCTGATGGGCATGTTTCAAGCTGTACTCTACAACAATTTTGCAGGTGGTTCATTTACATATGTGACTCACAAATTTAAAATCTCATGTTTCTAGTTCCCTCTGAAACCTAAATGCCTATCCAACTGTTTAACTGACATCTTTGCTTGACACATGAAAACTTTATATCTCAGGTCCAACTACTATTTCCCTTGTTTACTTTAGATATATTGGCTTTCCTGCTGTTCCATAAAATTGCAGAAATATTTTTAACTTTTTTTTTTTTTTAACATTTGCTGCTCTCACTGCTTGGGGCTGCCTTCCCTTACATATTCCCTTCATTCAGATTCCTGCCACCTCCTCCAAGAAGCCTTCCCTAACCATCTTAGCTACAAGAGCACCCCTTATTACTCAACTCCCTCTTTCCAACCTTGCTTGGTTTACTTCACAGTCTTATCACTGTGATTATTTAAAAAGGCATATGAGGGGACATATGTACACCTATGGCTGATTCATGTTGATGTTTGACAGAAAACAACAAAATTCTGTAAAGCAATTATCCTTCAATTAAAAAATAAATGAATTAAAAAAAATAGAAAGAGGAAAAGGATACAGAAGTGAAAGAAAGAAAAAGGAAAGAAAAGAAAAATAAAGGAAAAACTAAAGTGTGTTCTTAACCTGATCATACCTATGTTGGCAAATTCAGTCAGTTTAGATTCTTTCATGGATTGTTTGAATAAGTGATCTATTCATATCAACTAAAATTAAATATCTGGAAGATTTAGCAGATATTACCTGTTCATGTGTCTTCACAAGAAGGGTGAGAATAGTAATATTACCAAGCTGAATATCTTAAGTATACCTGGCACTTTCAGAAATTATATGGATGTAATTTCCATGTAATTCCTAAGTAAACTGGTAAATTCCAAATTCAAGGTGAAAAATCAAAACAAATTCTTATTTAAAAACTTGCTAATATAAACACAACTTGAGTCTATTTCCCATAGTTCCTAAACTACATCAGTGAGGCCCTGGGGAAAGAAATGGACTTTTTCTTGCCCCTGACATTGTATCCACAGTCCATACAATAGATTTACAGTATAATGCCTATGGATGTGTTTAAGTTCTGGTCTATTAATTCTATTTACTGTTCTCTGTCTCACAGAAATTGGCTCAAGCAGGTAAAGACATATGTACATGGTATTCACTACCGTGTTGTTTGTAAAAATTAAAAACTTGAAGCAACTTAAAATGTTAACTAATAGAGAACTGGTTAAATATATTATGGTATATCTACATAATGGAATTCTTCCCAGCAGTAAAAATTATATAAAATTATATATTTCTCCTGTTCCTATTAGGGAGAAATATTTGTGATTTATTCCATGAAAAAAATGGATGTTAAAAATTTGCATATATATACATGGTTGTGTATATTTACATATATCTTATTATTTATTTATAAACACAGAATAAGAGGTTTGAAAATACATGCAGTAAATATTAAAAATTTGTGAATATGCACATTATGAGCTTCCAAAATCTTTTTTTTCATTTTTCCTAATTTTCAGCTATTTAAAATATAAGGATGACTAAAGTAAAAAAAATAGTTAAAAAAATTAAAGCAAACACAGAGTCAACATTACAGAATTACAGGTTAAGGTTATATTTGCTGACTTGGAGTGCAGCATTCATTAAACAGTATTTAGTTCAAAAAACTCTTCCATTTTACAGAAGAAGAAACAAAGACCCAGAAGGAAAATTATCTGGTACTAAGATTTACGACTCCCTTCCTCCCATCGTTGTCTCATGTTTACACTCTGGCAGGTGCTCAGCTCACTATGAGGTTGATGTAATTGGTTGTATTGATGTGGAGGAACCCGAGGGTGATCTCATTCCACTGTTGAACTGTGGTGGAAAATTTCACAGTGAGGACAGAAGGGGTTCAATTTTGCCCTCTGAACCAATTATGCAAGTCTCTGATTTACATTGATCAGGACATCTTTTTGGATAGCAAAAGAGTTGATAGAAATTGCTAATGTAAGATTTCCTCTGACTGGGAATGTATTTAATGACTCCTACCCTCAGCAACCACTTGCAATGTTCACTGAGCGAAACATTTGCCCTAAAATCATATTTTATTTAGACCTTGTTAATTATTTTATATGAATTCCATCTTGATGGAAGGACTAGAGCTGAAGTTGATTATAAAACTACTACACAGAACTGTCTTTTTTCTCCATATTTTTGTAGTGTAAAATAATGTGCATCAAAAGAAAGTATGTTAATAACAAAGAGTTTGAAAAATTGTTTTCTAAAAGGGCAAAAAATACTCACAGCAAAAGCTCAGATTCCAGTTGTAAGTTCAGCACTGGGTTTGTGAAGCTAATCTTTGTGATCTTTTGATGACAGTGTCACTGAAAAGGAGGGAAAAGTAGCCTTACAATAGAGTTTCAGGATTGTCAAAAGAATATTAAATTTTCAGTCTGAAATGGAGCATAACTCTTGCCTTCTTGCCCAATTTCCCTGTTCAGTGGTTCACAAAGAGATGATCATAACTTATGGCAATCATCACTAACCTCTTCTGTTACCTTGTGTTGGCCAAGAACCAAAAGTCACATGGTCCTGTGCATCTTTATCAAAGAGTTAATGCAGAAACAAAAAAGTATTACTTTTGTCTCAAACTTCAATGGCACTGGACATTAATAGAGTGGTTTGCACATAATGAGGAAAAAAATAATGATTGTGGGGGAGGAATAACTCTCTACTATCATCTTTCTTGACAACAGCTCACTGTCGGCTAAACTATTATTTGAGAAAGTTTTCTGTTTATTAGGTAAATCAGAGCCAACCTGGGATGTATTTGACAGGAGACATTCAATTTCCTCCTCAGTAGGACATCTTATTCAATAGACTGTGGCTGAACCAATCTTTATCCACTGCCCTCTGTGGAAAAGTGGTGTGAACTGTAAATTGATTGCATTAAGTCACCAGAGTACTGAACTCTGTTGTCCTGAGTTTGTTTTTCTTTCTCTCCTTTCTTTTTTTTAAACTTCTACAGAATGATTTATTTCCTCAGCAGTGTGACTCACATGTTCTGCCCTTTATCTTTCACATTATTATCTACTTTGCACAAAATACTCCAGTATGAATACTGTTGAACTCAAAAAATGGTTCAAATGTCATTGCTCTGTACATCACATTCTCTTGAAATTATGTGACTCTGGAATATATAAGTACACTGGCACTAATGACAGAAAGAGCTGAATGAAAATTGTAATTTAAGAAGTCTTCTCTATATATTTTATTATATGCCAATAAATCTTTTCAATCAATGTAATTATGGGCTTCCCTGGTGGCTCAGATGGTAAAGAGTCCACTTGCAATACAGGAGACCCAGATTCAATCCCTGGGTCAGGAAGATTCACTGGAGAAGATAATGGCTACCCACTCCAGTATTCTTGCCTGGAGAATCCCATGGACAAAGGAGCCTGGTGGGCTACAATCCTTGGGGTTGCAAAGAGTGAGACAGGGCTGAGCAACTAACACTTTAACTTCACTTTCAATTATACAGTATGGGATAAAGAACCTTGGAATGGAAGACAAAAGACCTGGGTTCTAGTTTCAGCTGTGATTCAAAATAGCTGTGCACCTTTGAACAAGTGACTGTATATCGTTTTCTATGGTTCCTGTAACAAATTACCACAAGCTGAGCAGCCTAAAACAATACAAATTTGTTATTTCATGGTTCTGTAGGTCTTAAGTCCAGCCAGCTTGACAGGTTTCTCTGCTCTGGGTTCCACAAGGCTGAAATTGAGGTGTTGGTCAGCCAGGACTCTTCCTTGGACACTCTGGGGAAATACATGCTTCCAAGCTCATTTATTCTTTATAGATAATTTGCAGAATTTTGCTCCATTGTTGTAGCTCTGAGGTTTCCTGCTAGCTGTCTGCCTATGGGTTATTCTCAGCTTCTGGAGGTCAGCTACAGTTCCTAACTCTGGGTTTCCTTTATTTTCAAAGCCAGAAACATGAGTTCCTCTCAGGTTTCAAATCTCTCCTGCCTCTTCTGTTCCTCCAAGTCTTTGACTCTAGCCAGGGCAGGGTTTCTGCTTTTCAGCATTCTGATTGGATATGGCCCACCTAAGCTCTCCATTGCTGTTGCTGTTCAGTCACTCAGTCATGTCTGACTCTGCAACCCCATGGACTGCAGAACGTCAGGCCTCCCTGTCCTTCACCATCTCCTGGAGTTTGCTCAAATTCGTGTCCATTGAGTTGGTGATGCCATCCAACCATTTCATCCTTTCTTGTCCTCTTCTCCTCCTGCCTTCAATCTTTCCCAGCATCAGGATCTTTTCCAACGAGTTGGCTCTTCGCATCAAGTGGTCTAAGTACTGGAGCTTCAGCTTCAGCATCCGTCTTTCCAGTGAATATTCAGGGTTGATTTCCTAAAGCATCAGTTCTTCGATGCTCAGTCTCCTTTAGGTACATAAATCAATGTAAACCGGGAGTGGTCAAACAGGAGACAAGAGTGAACATTGACATTTTAGGAATCAGTGAACTAAAATGGATAGGAATGGGCGGATTTAATTCAGATGACCATTATATCTACTTATATTCTTATATCTACTTATGTCTACTTATATTCTTTCCCTTAGAAAGGGAAAGAATCCCTTAGAAGCATTGGAGTAGCCATCACAGTCAACAAAAGAGTCCAATGCAGTACTTGGATGCAATCTCAAAAACGACAGAATGATCTCTGTTCGTTTTCAAGGCAAACCATTCAATATCACAGTAATCCAAGTCTATGTCCCAACCACTAATGCAGAAGAAGCTGAAGTTGACTGGTTCTATGAAGACCTACAAGAACTTCTAGAACTAATACCAAAAAACAATGTCAGTTTTATTACAGGGGACTGGAATGCAAAAGCAGGAGGTCAAGAGATACCTGGAGTAACAGGCAACTTTGGCCTTGGAATATAAAATGACGCAGGGCAAAGGCTAACAGAATCTCCTCATCTCAACGTCCAAATTGAAATACATTTGCAAAGACTGTTCTACTGTATAAGGTAACTAATTCACAGGTTCTGAGGATTAGAGTGTAGACATCTTTGGAGGGGTCAGCCATTATTCTGCCTATCCCTCATATACCTCTCCTGTAAAAGTGTCTTTACCTATAAAAGAAGCAGGCTGAGTGAAATCACTGTCTCTTCAGAGTGTGTGGAAGCCATCTTCTGGAAGATTACAATGTAAGTGGGATCAGTATCTGAATATAACATTAAGTCACAATGAATCAGACAGTCTCTTTCAAGTCTTCATAGAAACAGGGAAAAGGTCTGTTTGGTGCTAATATTTCTTTTAGACTGCTCTAATACTTGCTTATTTCCTTCCTCATTAGGGTGGAATTTAGAAATAAACAGACTAGAGAATGGGACTTAATCTACCTAGTTAAATTTTTAACATGATTTTGCTTTCATTGTATTCATTTAACTGTTATCTTCTGTTTATGGCAAGTTTATATTGGCTTTCCATTTATAATACTCATAGAAACCAATATATAGTACGTAAAAATAAAACGTGTCAATTTACATAAAAATATCAAATAAATAATAGCAAGCATATAGATAAGTTTCATACTTTGAACATGGCACAAGAATGAGAGAAATGCAGGCATGCTGTACTAGATGGTTGAATGCTTAAGTTCCTTCAAGCTCTTGAAAGAGTCAGTTTTACCAATAGGAAAATGGGCCAAACCTTGAATAAGTACTTTTAAAAAAGAGGCTCCACATGGCCAATGAACATATGAAAAGGGTCTTAGCTTTATTAATAATCAGGAAAATGTATGGGTATGACACCATTACATACCCATCAAACTGACCAAATTAAAAGGTCCGACACTACCAATTGTGGCAAGTACATTGTAGGCACTATTATCTATAAAATAGATAACTAATAAGAACCTGCCATATAGAGCACTGGGAACTCTACTCAAGACTCTGTAAGGGTCTATAAGGGAAAAGATTTCAAAGAAAAATGAGCGGAGATATATATCAGTTCAGTTCAGTCGCTCAGTCGTGTCCGACTCTTTGCGACCCCATGAATCGCAGCACGCCAGGCCTCCCTGTTCATCAGCAACTCCCGGAGTTCACTCAGACTCACGTCCATCGAGTCAGTGATGCCATCCAGCCATCTCATCCTCGGTCGTCCCCTTCTCCTCCTGCCCCCAATCCCTCCCAGCATCAGAGTCTTTTCCAATGAGTCAACTCTTCGCATGAGGTGGCCAAAGTACTGGAGCTTCAGCTTTAGTATCATTCCTTCCAAAGAAATCCCAGGGTTGATCTCCTTCAGAATGGACTGGTTGGATCTCCTTGCAGTCCAACGGACTCTCAAGAGTCTTCTCCAGCACCACAGTTCAAAAGCATCAATTCTTCGGCACTCAGCCTTCACAGTCCAACTCTCACATCCATACATGACCACAGGAAAAACCATAGCCTTGACTAGACGGACCTTAGTTGGCAAAGTAATGTCTCTGCTTTTGAATATGCTATCTGGGTTGGTCATAACTTTTCTTCCAAGGAGTAAGCGTCTTTTAATTTCATGGCTGCAGTCACCATCTGCAGGGATTTTGGAGCCCCAAAAAATAAAGTCTGACACTGTTTCCACTGTTTCCCCATCTATTTCCCATGAAGTGATGGGACCAGATGCCATGATCTTTGTTTTTTGAATGTTGAGCTTTAAGCCAACTGTTTCACTCTCCTCTTTCACTTTCATAAGAGGCTTTTGAGTTCCTCTTCACTTTCTGCCATAAGGGTGGTATCATCTGCATATCTGAGGTTATTGATATTTCTCCCGGCAATCTTGATTCCAGCTTGTGTTTCTTCCAGCCCAGTGTTTATCATGACTTACCCTGCATATAAGTTAAATAAGCAGAGTGACAATATACAGCCTTGACGTACTCCTTTTCCTATTTGGAACCAGTCTGTTGTTCCATGACCAGTTCTAACTGTTGCTTCCTGACCTGCATACAGATTTCTCAAGAGGCAGGTCAGGTGGTCTCGTATTCCCATCTCTTTCAGAATTTTCCACAGTTTATTGTGATCCACATAGTCAAAGGCTTTGGCATAGTCAATAAAGCAGAAATAGATGTTTTTCTGGAACTCTCTTGCTTTTTCGATGATCCAGTGGATGTTGGCAATTTGAACTCTGGTTCCTCTGCCTTTTCTAAAACCAGCTTGAACATCAGGGAGTTCATGGTTCACATATTGCTGAAGCCTGGCTTGGAGAATTTTGAGCATTACTTTACTAGCATGTGAGAAATATATATATATATATATACATACATACACATACATATAGTTAACTGATTCACTTTGCTGTACACCTGGAACTAACAACATTGTGAATCAACTATATTCCAAAAATATTTTCAAGAAAAGAATGTATGGGAACAGGAATTCACATGTACTGCTAAGGAGTGCAAAGTGATCCATGCTATGGGGAGAAATTGTGAAAGACCTTGATAAGGATCATAAGTTTACTAACTTTCCTATTTAGCGCCCCTGTCCAAGTTATTGCTGTCTTTCATTGTCTTTGAGGTATTTTATACTTCTGTAAACTGCATAAACGGAGAAGGCAATGGCACCCCACTCCAGTACTCTTGCCTGGAAAATCCCATGGATGGAGGAGCCTGGTGGGCTGCAGTCCATGGGGTCGCGAAGAGTTGGACACGACTGAGCGACTTCATCTTCACTTTTCACTTGCATGCATTAGAGAAGGAAATGGCAACCCACTCCAGTATTCTTGCCTGGAGAATGCTGGGAACGGGGGAGCCTGGCGGGCTGCCGTCTATCGGGTCGCACAGAGTCGGACACGACTGAAGCGACTTAGCAGCAGCAGCAGCAAACTGCATAAAACTGATAGCAATACAAATTATTTTTTTCATAGAAATGCAAATTGTGTCCAGTTGGATGGTATTAACAATTACTCAATGTATACTGACCTATTTTGCATCTATTTGTCAAATCTTTTCAGCACCTTTGATGACTACAGATTTGCATACTTTTTGGATTCTTCTTTGAACTGATTATGACACTAACAGTTTTCTTCATCAATTAATAAATTAAATAAACTCTCTGATATGTATTAAGTTTACAAATGTATGAAAACCAAATGATTTTATATTTTAAAATATCTTTTAACAGTAAAAGCTAGAAAATAGTTGAATAGTAACAGGTAAAGATAAGGATCAATCCAGAAACTCCACCATCCTGTATCCTAGAAAAACTCTTTCACTCATGTAACAGAGGGCATATATAAGACTATTGATGAAATATTATTTGGGGACTTCCTTAACAGTCCAGTGGTTAATACTCTGTAGGCGTGATGCAGGGAACATGGGTGTGATCCTTGGTCAGGGAACTAAGATCCTGCTTGTTACATGGCGTGGCCAAAAAAAAAAAAAAAAGAAGTACTATTTGTAAAACCCTAAAGAATTTAGAAAAGCCCAAATTTTTCTCCAAAGAAGCAATTAATAAATTATATATTAATAATTCATTAATATAATAAAATTATATTATATTTATAATATAAATTATATATTAATTTATTAATATGTTCATATAACTGAATAATATGTAATAAAAATGAATACAGTACAACTATCTATAATATGAATGAATAAAGAACATGATATTTAGTAAGAGAATTCAGATACAAAAGAATATATATTTATAATCCATTTATGTAAATATCAAGAAGGAGTCTAGGGATGCATGCTTAGGTGGCAAAATTAAGCTGTCCTATTTACTACTCCCTTCTCCAAGTTACTGATGTCTTTCATTGTCTTTGAGCTATTTTATAGCTCTGTAAACCTCATAAAACTGATAGCAATACAAATTGTTCTTTTTCATAGAAATGCAAATTGTGTCCAGTTGGATACATGCATCTCTAAAAGGGTCTAGGGATACATGCTTAGGTAGCAAAACTATAGAGAATAGCAAGGTAGTGAGTATCACAGAGGTTAGAACAATGGATGCCTCTTGGATGGGTTAATGTGGCATTCTGGTAATGTTATATCTTGTAAGCCAGGTGGTGGGTACTTAAATATTTGTTTCACTATTACTTTTTTAAATGTACATGTGTATTTTATACTTCCCTAAATATATCATGTATGGATGTAGGAGTTGGACCATAAAGAAAGCTGAACACAGGAGAACTGATGCTTTTGAACTGTAGCGTTCAAGACTCTTGAGAGTCCCTTGAACTGCAAGGAGATCGAGTCAGTCAATCCTAAAGAAAATCAATCCTGAATACTCATTGAAAGGACTGATGCTGAAGCTGAAGCTACAGTATTTGGCCACCTGATGCAAAGAACTAACTCATTAGAAAACACCGTGATGTTGACAAAAATTGAAGGCAGGAGGAGGAGGGAATGACAGAAGAGATGGTTGGATGGCATCACCAACTCAATGAACATGAGTTTGAGCAAGGTCCAGGAGTTTGTGCTGCAGGACAGGGAAACGCTGAAGTCTATGGGCTTGCAACGGAGAAGGCAGTGGCAACCCACTCCAGTACTCTTGCCTGGAAAATCCCATGGACGGAGGAGCCTGCTAGGTTGCAGTCCATGGGGTTGCTAGGAGTCGGACACAACTGAGCGACTTCACTTTCACTTTTCACTTTCATGCATTGGAGAAGGAATCGCAACCCACTCCAGTGTTCTTGCCTGGAGAATCCCAGGGATGAGGGGAGCCTGGTGGGCTGCTGTCTATGGGGTCGCACAGAGTTGGACACGACTGAAGCTACTTAGCAGCAGCAGCAGCAGCATGGGCTTACGAAGAATTGGACACAACTGAATGAATGAACTGAACTGAAATATATGACATATTCTTTACCAAAAAAGTCAAACTTGGTGCATCTATTAATCCAAGCCTTTTGGATAAGTCAACAGCTAATTGAAATATTGGAACAAATGACCTCAGAGACCATCCTGTGAACCCAGAAGCTGGTATTTGAAAATTATTCCTTTCTGGCAATAATGTACATCATAAAGCCAACCATAAGCTTGGGCTCCAAATAACCTGCAATGCAGAATGTCTCATAAACACTATGATCCCTACTCTGTCTTCCATATTAAACTGTGGGATGAAGGACAGAGTTAACAGAAGTGTGTTAGGAACAAGTAGTGGCTGCAGCTGTGCCAATTCTTGAGGAGGATGAAAGCATCTCAGCAAGTTCTTAATCAAGAAAGAATAGGGGAAATGGGGGAAGTGATTAGAGGAAAAGGGGAGAGAAACCTTGCCTTCCAGTTTGTTTTGGGGACCCAGATTTGGAACATATTCTACTGATTGAGATAATTAACTTGGTCTACAACAGTAAAGCATAAACTGGACTGTTCCATTTACTCTGCCTCTTTCCTTTTCAATTCCAATTAGTTCTGGATTTTATTTGCTGAAATAATAGATTTTTATCTTAGCTATGAATGCATTTTATAACCTATATAACACAAATGGTGCAACACAGTACCGTGCGTGTACCTGTTCAAATTGGCCAGCCCTCATTTGGGTAGTTATATGAAAGAAATGGTGCTGACTAATGAAGTTTGGGCAAACTTAGATTTAAAAAAATCATCACAATTACCACTATACCTATATATTTATCATTGTTGTTGCTGTCTATTCGCTAAGTTGTGTCCAATTCTTTTGTGACCCCATGGACTATAGCCATGGGGCTATACAGGCTTCTCTGTTCATGGAATTTCCCAGGCAAGAATACTGAGTGGGTTGCCATTTCCTTCTCCAGGGGATCTTTTGTCCCAGGCATCAGACCCGCATCTCTTGCATTGGCAGGTAGGTTCTTTACCACTGAGCCACCAGTGAAGCCCTGCATATTTATGGTGGTGGTGGTTTAGTCGCTAAATATCCCTAAATATACACCTAGGTAGAAAATAATAAAGGATCTTTTAACCTTTAACATCTAAAAGCTAATCAAAATTGCTCTGAATGTTAATAACATATCACACAGAGCAGAACTCTAGCTCTGTTTCAGCCCAACACTTGGGCTGAATTTGCAGAAGCTACAGATTTCCTATAATCTAGAATTTCTATGCTTTAGTTTTGACTATACTAGAAAAATTAATAATTAAGCAATCTGCAGGATAAATGAACAGCTCTTGAAAATCACAAAGTAGAATGTCACTATAATGAGATTATAGCTAGAACAAAAAACTATTTCTATAAATGACCATTTATCACCCCATAGAAGTAACTTCCCACAAGAATAACCATCAAATTCTAAAACCACTTAATTATTCAGAACAACTTCTTAATTAGGGTGCCTAGAAACCTTTCTTTAGCTGTGTAATCTGCCACCATAATTAATATTAATACTATTGATCCCATGACTAGATGCTTACTACTACTAATTTGCTACAGCTTTCATTTGTCAAGTACTAATTGTACTTAGATGAGAAGGTTTGATCAAAGTAGATGAGCCACTTAAAGCAAACATCACCTCCTGGGCAGTTAGTTGCTGATGGTTGCATATAATTTTTAAAATTGTGGATAGTTAAAATTGCCCTTGAAATTCCTTTAAATCACCCATTTAACGTAGGTAATGTTTTTGTCTACTACCATCTTAAAAACTCAACAAAGGCAGTTTTCCCTACAGCATTGTGACTAATCACTCTGCCATTACATGAGATACTAGAATAATTTGGAGGGCCATGTGTCCAGGTGAAATGTGAAAAGGTTAGGTTCTTTTTAACATCCTATAGTGATAAATCTTCCCTTTCTCTCTCTTTAGGCTGGATTCTCTCTGTATAATATGTGAAATCAATCAATTTACATTTCAGGGAATTTGTAAACTTAAATGTATGTGTTTGAAATGAAAGAGTATTTACATCTTTTGAGGAACCACTAGCTTTCTTTTGCAAGGTCTAATAGCTTACTCATGACTCAAGTCAAGATCTCTGGCATTAATTTGGATGATTGGAGACCCTGGGATTTAAACCAGTGATTAATGAGTCTTTAAACGACTGGTTGCCTGTGTGTAACTCCCCAGCTCAGTACTGTCTTATTTATTTTTAAACACACCTCAACAATATAATAAATCTTGCAGAGAAGGCTTTGGAAACAGAGAAATCACCATTTAGAATATTGATTGCCATTCCCATTGCAGTGTTCTCACAATAATTATTTACTGATTTTGAAAAGGTACAAGATCAGGGATGCTTTGTAGACCATGACTTTGGATATGTTTCAGTCCAGGAAGAATCTCCAAGTTCTGTCTTACTCAAAACTAACAGAAGAGGAAAGCCTTGAGCTCTGGACATCAAAAAACAAACAAACAAAAAACCACAAAAGTTTCCATCCTAAGTTACTGGTTTTGCTTCATGCCTTACTCTTAGTCTCAGTTTTGAACAGAGACTCTCTCCAAACTACCACCCTTTGAAGCACTCTCTTGTTGAGTAATATAACTTTTCCAAATGATTCTGCAGCAGCATCCATCTTACCCTCCCAACAGACAAATAGGACCTCCTTATTTTACCAAAGCAGAATATATTTAGATGAAGAGATAAAGTGCCATATTCACAGTATAAATATTATATATCCGACAGCAATCAGAACCCAAATCTAGCTTCTAGTTCTGTGTTCCTTCAGTCAAGCTGAGCCCTAGAACAAACTGGTTGCCAAGTTCTTCTCTGAGTTTCTGAAGTTATCAAGAAAAATCTCCTGAGCTGTTTCGCTCTGTCCCAGATGCATATATCCAACAGCATACCTGACCTCTACTTGGTGAATAAACATCTCACCGTTGTTGCTCATTGTTCTTTACACTACAGGGGAAGAAAAGCTTTTCCTCTACCCTGTTAGGTTCAGTGCTGTCAGAACTGTGAATTAAAAAACTGACAGATTAACAGGAGAAAGGGCATACACATTTATTAAATTTTGTTATGCACGGAGGCATCAGAGAAAGAAATGAGTACCCAAAGAGTGGTAAGATTCAAGAGCTTTTATACTCTCTTAACAACTTCTTTGGTGGCTCAGATGATAAAGAATCTGCTTATAATGCAGGGGACCCAGGTTTGGTCCCTGGGTCAGGAAGATTCCCTGGAGAAGAGAATGGCAAGCCACTCCAGTATTCTTGCCTGGAGAAGTCCATGGACAGAGGAGCCTGGCGGGCTACAGTCCATGGGGCCACAAAGAGCTGGACATGATTGAGCAATTAATACTATATATACTCTCTTAATGGGTTTGCCAGGTAGCACTAGTGGTAAAGAACCTGCCTGCCAATGCAGGAGATATAAGAGACGTTGGTTCATTTCCTGAGTCAGGAAGATCCCCTGGAGGAGGGCATGGCAACCCATTCCAATATTCTTGTCTGGGAAATCCCATACTCAGAGGAGCCTGGTAGGCTACAGAACATAGGGTCGCAAAGAGTCAGACATGACTGAGGCACTTGGCACTCATTCATGCAAACTCTCTTAATAGGGGAAAGCGAGGAACAGAAGGGCACTTCTGGAGGAACAAGTGCTTTCTTAGAAGCAGAGGGAGAAAGGGACCTTATGGAGATACAAATGACTTTTCTGTAAAGATAACAGGACCATTAGGAGAACAGATGGGATACAGGATAGTGACAGTTCGTGACAATGTCTCTCTGGGTGTGATAATAACTTTTCTCCCAGACAGAAGATTAGAGTTGAGGAGGGCATTTATGACAATTGAGTTCTTTCGAGAGGCTCTGCTTTTAGGCAGATAAGGGATTTCAGAAGCTCAGATGCCTTTAGTATAAAATAATCCTTATGCCAAAATGGCATGTTTTGGCCTGGCATGTAATGATTCCCTTTACAGCTTTTTAAAATACAGGTTTATTGAGGCTTAACTGATTCACTGTACATATTAAAAGCATGTAAGGTGTTGAATTTTAGCTTGTGTGTACATGTGTGAAACCAACACCACAACTGAGATAAGAAAATGAACTTATCTGTAACCCTCCAAAGGTTCTTTGTGACTTGTTAGAATCCATTTCCTTTTGAATCAAGCAACAAAATGAATTGCTCAGAAACAAATCCAGTTAAGTCACTCGTTGAAACCCACTTGAAATCCTCCAATACCTTTTCACTGTCTTTGGAATAAAATACTTACTTGTTTGAAGGCCTTAAAAGGTCGGTGGTCATCAATGGCAACCAACCTGTCTGATGTCATCCCTCTCCGTCCACTATCTTCTGCCTCCATCTCCCCACCACCACCCCCAACTCCCTGTAGTCACTCCACTCTAGTATCTCCAGCTTTCTCTCGGTTTCTAGAATAAGGAAAACATATTCCTGCCTCTGTGCCTTTCTACCTATTCCTGCTTCTGGCTGCAACACTCATTCTTTGATTTTATATGACTGGCTTTTCTCAATCACATCTCAGCTCAAATGCTATCTAAGAGCCATCTTAGACCTCAACATCCCTATTCCCCATCTCCAAGTCATCACTCATTCTATTTCTTTATAGCACCTCTGGGTTTGCAATTCCTTATTTATATTTTTATAGGTTTATCATCAGGCTCTTCCACTGGGATGCAAACTCCTTAAGAGATATTGTTCACTTTACTCTTCTCCACTAGAACATTCTAAGTTTTCCATTTATTATCTCATTCCAAATCCATGACACCCCAATGAGAGAGGACCATTATCATCATTGTATGAAATCAAAGAAACTGAGGCTCAGAGAGTTTAAGTAATTTTCTCATAATTGTACAGTTAAGAAACAGTAAACCCAAGTAGCCTGGGCTACAGAACCTTCACTTCAACCTTTCTGCCCATTGCCCAAACTAATTAATTTCTCGGCTCAGTCTTATATGTATTAGACAGTATCCATAACACCATAATTGTGTAGTTCTGGACCACTGGTAGACTTAACCTAATTTGGCTTTCTCATCTAAAAAAATAGGAATTATGCAGAATGTAATTCAGAGGAAAATCATGAGGTTAAACACTGATAGGCTAACACAGGTTAAATACTAGTAGATCCGTGCTTCTTCAAGTGCAATCTCTGGACCAACAAAACCAGTACCATATAGGAGGTTATAAAAAAATGCATTTTTCAGTCTCATCACAAACCTAATGAATCAGCAATTTTAGGGGTGGGGCCCAGCAATCTGTGGTGTAATCTTTCTTCCAGTTGACTGTATGCACAATAAACGTGGAAAGTTATGGGTAGGGTGAATTTTTTTTAGTTAGTGTCTGGCTCAAAACAAGTGAAAATAATGGGGGCTGTTAACACAGCCAGATAAATAGTCCAGTGGTGTTTCTCTAGGTACGTTACTGATGTTTTAGCAGGATATTTTCTTGTTACACAGGACTGTTCCTCACATGTCAATTTTCACATTCTTGGATCTTCGGTGCTAAACATCAGCTACAAATACTCCAAATTTTGTGACAAACAAAATATGCCTTCCCTGCATTTCCCAAAACCACATTTTGCAGGTGAGGGACTCAGTTATATCACCAGTTAAGAACCATAACTCAGTAATCAGAATGGTCCCCTGATATGCTTCCTTGTCAGATTATAAATGGACTTCTGTTAAAGGGAGACATTGGTATGCATTAGAAGAAATTTGAGTGGCAAAGCAGCACTGACATTTTGGATCCTCTGAATTGCCTATTTATCAGACTCTGCAGGGAATATAAAGATGAATTAGAAATGATTTCTGCCCTCAAGGAGTTTCAGCATAATTGGAGGAGTTAAAGTAATTGCAAAAATAATTATATCTCATGGAATAGTGGAAGTCTCTAAGAAATGCCAACTGATATTGGAATTCTGAAAGAGTAACCACTAACAGCACGGGGAGCTAGGATACATTGTTTGATGAAGTTAGTATTTGAGACAATAAATAAATGCCTTTGACTAAAAGGATTTAGATTTCCTCAGTTTAACAGGAAGTAAATAATGACACTATGCCATTTTTATGGATAAGAAGAAACATATGTACGTGAGTAAAAGAGTGAGAGATACAAAGACATGAGGTGATTATGAGTAAAAAAAATCCTTTCAGAACTAATAATCTACTGTTTCCCAATACAAATCAACTAAGAAAGTTCTCAAAAATGCTAGCACCATCCTAGCACCTAGCATCTACCAACTCTCCACAAATTCTTATCAATAGAGATCTCCATTTCTGCTTGCCAATCAGCGAGACGTTCCAAAGCCTTTAATCAAATACCGCCTCCTTCATCAGAGATGGAAGGAGATACTCCCAAAGAATTCTACGTGTTAACAGAGGAGCACAAAAGTTTTCAGCTTTCAAAATTCTCATGCTGTTCCTAGTGTCGGCGTTACCAGAGAACATCCAGGAAAGGTGCAGTGGGAGGAGGGGAATGAAGACAACCGGTGATGCTCATCTGGGACACAGGGGGTCTCCTTATGGCTTGTATGGCAAAAATCATGAGCACCATGCTAATCAATTATTAATGGTGGCCTGGAAAGGACTGTGAGGCCACAGTTAGCAAGAAAGAATGCCATAAACAATTAACAATGTCTACCATGAAAAAGCATTACCTTGTGATTAGAAACAAGGTTTGTCCCATACAATTCCTATGCAGTGGTGAAAAAAAATGCCTTAAGCTATTATTTAGTCAACAGGATAAATGAATCTGTATTAAATTCGGGGCACTTGATATTAGAATTCTGTTGAAGTATTTGACTTCTATTTAGACACACAGATCTCTGAAACATTGTCTTCCATCCTAATAGCATGTCCTTCTCTCCATTTGGAATCAGACTAGCAGTAATAAGCTGTACTTGGTTAGTTCACTCATTCATTCACTGTCATTCACCTCTTGGTTACCTGCTGCTGTGTAATAGATCTCTCCCAAACTTGGTCTGAATCAACAAGAATCATGTTATTACCTCTCCTAGTTTCTAAGGCTCAGGAATTTTGGAAAGGCTCTGATGGGTGGTTTTGGTTCAGGGTTCTCATTTGGTTTCAAGTCAGATGGTGGCTGGAGGGAGGAGAGAACAGGGCTGAGGAAGCTGGGGGATGGATGGGTACCTCATTCTCCTCATACGGTTTCAGGGCCTCTTCAAGTGGGTTGATTTGGACTGCAAAGGCAAGATGTATCACCATGTATAACCTCATCTCTGAAGTTACAAAGTATCACTTCCACAGTATCCTATTGGATATAAGCCCAAAAAAGTGCCCTCCACCCCTCCCAGATTGAAGATGTGGAGACTAATTCTCTACCTCTTGATGAAGATGTGACTAGATTTTATTAACAGAAAAACATGGAGGATAACTACTGTCATAATCTTTGGAAAATATGATCATCCATAATCACAAATGTTTGCTGAGAACCTGTGATGTGTCAGTCTACAAACATATTGAGAATCACGAAGACAGACAAGGTCCTTCCTCCTGTGAGGTTTATGTCCTACTGAAGATGAGTGAAGAGATGAACAAAAAGTAAACACACCAGGAAGCTCATTTGGGATAGTGATACGTGACATAAAGAATATTTTAAAATTAGAGCAATTGGGTTTAAGGGAACTTTTTATTTATTTATTTTTTTTTTTTTTAAGGGAGCCTTTTAGAGAAAGGTGGTTAGGATAGGACTCTCTTAATCAGAGAACTTAATGATGAGAAGAAACCAGTTACATAGACATCTTGGGGGAAAACAGATTCTAGACAGGAAGAACAAATGCCTAGCGTGTGAAGTAGGAAGGAGTTTGGTATACTTGAGGAACAGCAAAATGCAGAATAGTGAGCAACAAGGAAGGTGACACAGAATGAAGTCTGAGAAGCAAACTGGGGATGGCTCAGGGAGAGCTTCAAGGGTAAGAGAAGAGTGGATTTTGTTTCAGTCCTCATGTAAGCTCTATGAGGGGAGGTACTTACTCTACTTATTCACTTGTTGGCACCACGTGACCCAGAACTCTGAAACAGCTGACACTCATCAGAGATCTGTTGGACTGAGAATGAATCAAGGGCATCAAAACTCACTGAGGGAATAGTTAAGTGTCACACTCCCAACCCAAGGCGAGCTCCATGTAGCAGGTACATTTTCCAAGGTGACAGAATGGTTGAGATCTCATGTCAAATCTTTAACTTAAGACTGGCTGGGCTACTCAACTGCATCTATTACCACCTAAATGAAGATACATAAGAGGGAATTAATTACAATGTGTCCTGCCCTGCTCCTGAATAATTAAATAGTTTATTGTGATGTTACAATCTGAATTTATTATCCTTTGCTGAGGAACAAAATTAAACATAATGAGGGCTGTTAGTCTCCTCACAGTTCTGCTTGTATCCTGTATCTTATATCATTTTTACCACTTTGATTAATGAGTTTAATTTACTCTGACTGGAGTATGTAGCACTCAGTGGGGTGGGGGGAGGTGAGACTATTAAAATCCTTTTAATTATACTAATAATGCCAAATCTGCATGTGTTAACAAGGGTGCACCATTAATTAGCTTTTGGAGGTGGTTTCTGGAAAGGTAGCAGAGTAGCTTTAAAATCGTCTTGGTGATACCAGGAGATCTATTAAGCTGCCAGAGTTTGGCATTACATATTCCCTCAAGATGAAGAGCCTTTGTATCTTAAGGTGTAGAAAATCGCACATGATTGATGGACACATCCTTAACCTGCTGTGTGGGATGACTTCTGCTTACCCCTCCAGGTCCACTGTTCCCCCTCCTCCCTCTGCTCTCTGCCCCAGGGCTGCCCTGTATGCAACAGATCAATGTGACTTGCAGGCACTCTGCCTGTTGGTTGGATGTGGCCAATGGAAGCTCCATTGTTCTTGCCTGGAGACTCCCAGGGACGGGGGAGCCTGGTGGGCTGCCGTCTATGGGGTCGCACAGAGTTGGACATGACTGAAGTGACTTAGCAGTAGCAGCAAAGGAAGCTCAGCAGGAGATGGGGGTATTTATTCCTTGGCTTTCCCTGGACCTACAACCACTTTAGCTCAAGACAACTCTCCTTACTCATCTATCTCCCTCTGGTTCTGCTAACACCTTTCTATTTTGGTCCCCTTTTGATCTAGAAGAGGTAACCGCATTCCCTCCACTCCTGGCCCAGGCCCTTACACTGCTCTATGACTCTCCCACACCCTATCCCCATCTTTGTAAACAGTGCCTTTGACAATGGACCCTCCCTGAAATAGCCTGCTTTGAGTGTACTGTTTTCTGTTGGAACTCTAACTGCTGCCCTCTTGTTAACACCACTGTTTGATATATTATAATTCTGTAAAAGTTTCATTAAAATTGACTGCATCATTCAAACAGGTTTCCATATTCTGTTTTTAAGATGAGATAGGATTGTATTTAAAGGATTATGCTTTTTCATATGGCCTTCCCAGGTGGCTCAGTGGTAAAGAATCCCCCTGCCAATGTAGGAGATGTGAGTTTGATCCCTGGGTTGGGAAGATTACCTGGAGGACGAAATGGTAACCTCATTTCTCTACTGTAAATATTTGTTTCGAGAAAAACCTAGAGTATTTTGGTTGGCGGGTAGGTGGGAAACAATCTTTAATAGCTGAAACAGGTGCATCTAAAAATAAACCATTTTTTAAAATTACATATTTCCAACATATATGAAATAAATATAATGCGGTCAACAAATTTTCTCCTGGGTCACTATTTTAAAAACAGCACATCATTTATACTCTAAAAGAGGAATCCACAGGCTTCAATGTTTATGCAAAGAAGTAGATATTAGAAATCTATATTCATACAAAAATCCATGTACAGTATACGCCTGCAATTATTTAAAAAAATGTTCTAGAATTCCAATTATTTGAGGAGAAAAAGGTGATAAAGCTTCTTTGCACCAAATTCTAAAACTCAGTCACAAATTTCGTTTTACATTTGCTAGAGAGAAGTTGACACAGGAGTCTCTGAGAGGAGGAACCTTAGGCCCTGGTCTCCTTTGCCTGACCTTCCACTCTCATACCCATAACATTTTTCTCCTCCAGGTTAGAGGTTTCAGTGAGGTCCTTGTGTCTCAGCTGCAGGGATGGTAAAGTCTGCTAGTCCACCCAGCAGTCTTTCTCCCCTTAACACTTGCTAATGGATTTTACTGGGATTGGAAATGAATCTGGCCCCATAATGAGTTTTGGCCACTGAGATGTAAGCAGAAGTTATTGGGTAGGATTTATGGACAATATACTTTAAATGTATGTCCCCTTGTCTTTCTATTTCCCACCTGGAAATTAAGTTTAATGGCTGGAACGCCAAGAACCATTTTTGAAATGTTACCCTGCAGATAGATGCCATACCCTAAAGCAGAAGGGGCAGGAGGAAAGGAAGCATGCTAGGACACTAATGGAGCCATGGGTCTGCAGCAACAGCCCTGGGTAACTCGCCACTTGCTATATCAGCAACTCTCCTGCTGAACCCTCTGTTACTTGTACCTTAGTGAAATGCCTAAGTAACACCCAGAGGAAATGACCCTGGGTACCATTTGTGCCATCTGTAAGAGGAGACTGGCTTCTTTTATGATAAATTTCTGAAATATAGGTTTAGATAAGCTTTCACTCCTGAAGTGGGATTAGAGTATAGACATAACCTTATTTTTACTAACCAGAATAGAAGATTTATTGATTCTCAGAATCCCCCTGTAAATTTCCATGTTTAGATCTTTCTCTGGGTTCTTGATATACTTTTTCACTCTAAGGTTTATTTCATATGATTTGTAATTTTTTCAATGGTCTTTCTAAAGATGAAATACCATGTTGGATTCTTTATGGACTAATATGTGTGATTCTACTTCTTTTTGAAGTAGAAACTCACAATCTACCCTGCTATACTGTGAATCCACGAGAGCATGGACCATGTGTATTTTGTTTCCCAAGTACCTGATATAGCCACCTCAATAGACAAATGTTCAGAGAGTGAATGAATAAAAGAAGAGGTCAATGAAAAAAATAAAAGAAAATAAGTTAGAATAGAGAGGCTTTTTAAAGGTTGAAGCAATGAGGGGAACTATAAAAGAGAATTTAATTTTGTCTAAGTGGGGGCTAGAGGGGAAGGGGCTACTAACTGAATCCTGTGTGTTGTGGAGTGAGGAAGTTAGGAGTTGGGACCAGGAGACAATGTCTATGAACTCTATTTTGTCTCGTTCCAGAAGCCAAACTGGAACAGAAGCCAAGTGTTTCACAGTTTAAGTACTTTGGTGTGACAAAGACCCTAAGCAGGAGGAATGACCTCAAGAATCCCAAACAATCTCTACATTCTGGTCAAGGGTATTTAAGCTCATCACAATCAGAACAACAAAACCATTCTTGGTCACTCTTTAGTTAACAAATAACTCCAATCAGTAGGTAGTAAGAGTGGGGAAACCTGCACAGCAGTAACTCATTTTGCAACTGTGCCCATGACCTCGGCCCCTCTGGCCCCTCTGCTAAGATGTGCTAATTCCCATCAATACGGTGCTCCCAAACCCAGCACCCAGGCACCCCTGAAGAACATCTCCTGGGTTTGATAGTTGTGCCTTTAAGCATTCTTGCCCTTCTGGTTCCTTGTTCTGCTGGCTCACTTATAACAAGTATTATGTAATCATTTGACCCTGAGCCAAGGACACAGGCCTGCAGAGGCCCCAGCTGATGTGGGAGCAAAGCTTTTAGCTTTGTGAGGCTGAGGGTGCTGGGCTAAGCAGTATCCTAGGACTTACAGATGTTACTCTTGGGCAGTTAGTTATTCTGTTACATTCTTTTCCTAAGGGGTGGACAAATCTTTGCAGATAAAGCAGTTACTTGTACACCCCAGTTCCACATGGGCTTGTTTATAACATACCATCAAAATGTGTTTCCCATGGAATCCTGAGACTCATGGGGGCTTACATGGTGATGGATGTGTTCCTCTTGTCTAGAGTTCTGAGCCACTCTGTGATTTGTATGAATTTGCTTTGCTCTCCGGTAATAAAATCAAATCTACAACTGGTCAGATTTTCTTCTCTTACAGGAGTAACGCTTATATTTATTATCCTGTGCCTGGTGCCAGGCAATGAGTATACTGGTTCTAGCAGGTTTGCAGGAAGACAGACAGTGCAGTGTAAAGAACACTGAAATACAGCAAGGATACCTGCATTCTGACATTTCCTCTACCATCTCCAGGTTCATGATGCTGAGATAATGCTCAAACAACTTCGCTTTGGAGAAACTTTCCCTGACCTCGCCGCATCCTCCCCTATCTCCTGTGGTGTCATCCTTCTCCTCGCTGCTCCTGTATTTCCCTGAGTTTTACTTGATGAAGCTTTGCTTCAGATAATAAAGCAAACAAAACAACAAAGGTCTGACCTTGAAACACTTTTAAAGCCCAAACACACTGGAAGGTGGAATGAGGATATAAACATTCCCCGCCCCCCATTCCCCCCACCCCCGCTCCCCTGCCCAACAGGAGTATTTCTCATCAGCTCCACGTTAAAATACCAAGTCTTCCATCAATACCACCCTATTTGAATAACTCTCTTTTTGTTGTTTAAGCCCACTTGTTTCTGCATTCCCCTATTCCTTGCCTTCCCTGGTTTGTGAAGGTCAGTCATGACTAAGGTGCCATCCTAATACCGGGGGAAAGACGTTGAATATGATTCTGGCTATTGTCCATCCTCATTCTTTACTGGCCTCCATGGAGACATCCCCTGTTCTGCTGGTCCCTGGCTACCCTAGACAGGTGTCTGCCGAGGTGCACCTGGCCCTGCCTGTTCTCTGGAGCTGGAGTCCATGACACCCTTCTGCAGCCCTCGCATGATGTTACTAGACTCAGAGCAGTAGATCAGAAATGCACGGGATACCTGTGACCATGGCAATGACTTTGGATACTCTTTCCTTCTAATATAAATATGTTCTTTCTATTCAAAAGAAGATGGCTCCTTATATGTTTTGCCTCTTCAACGCCCACCAACAACTCTTACCAAAAGATTCTGCTTATCTGCACAGCAACAAACTCAATTTCCTTATACCTGTGAGTCATGAATCTGCTTATGAACAAATATGTTTTGTTCATTTAAAATTTGACCCTTTATATCCACTAAGCCCTATATTTGGAAGGAACAAGATTGGTAACTGTTCTTTAATAAAATGTTTAAATACTTAAACATGTTAATATTTTATTAGTACACATTACAGTATATTCTATTCTGGGTGCAGATAATTATATCTATTGTTGTCGCTTTTAAATAGACTAACTAGGACTTCAAAAGAAAACCTCAAGATACTTTAAGTCCTGTTTTTCAACTTGTTTTACAAGGAAAAATAGATTTCATTCGCATAATCTAGTAGTCATATTTAATTATACATATCTACATTTCAAAGAACATATTTGCCTTGAGCCAGGGAAAACAGAATCCCAACACAGTTCATATTGAATGTGTGCATCCTAGAACACCACATAGAAGCTGACATATGCATTAGAATTATTCATACCACTTGTATACTTTAGGGGATGAACATCTTGAAGATAAACTCAGAATTTTATGAATAGTAAGTCAAATCTTGATTTTCCTTTTGCAATAACTGAAAGCAGAGGGGTAAATAATCCAAAACAGCAAATAATCTAAAAATAACTTAACTTTAATTATGAAATATGTTACACATTTAACCTATTCCAGATGCAGCTAATGATGTTTTACCCAAATTCATAGTGAAACTGATTTAGATACTTATTAGTGTGGGGCAAGCTATGGAATCAGGTAAGAATGTCTGGAATAAGATACAAAGACAAAGTAGATTCAAAATTCAAACATAATTCCATTGCTTTTTAACTTCCCGGCAAGCCTATTATTTTGAAGAATCACACTTTTCACATCATTCTCAGAGGACAGGTCTGCCTATTTGTCTCAGTTGTAAGAACTCAAATGTTAAAAGTCACAAAATGCAGTCAAACGCTTGTGTTTATTTTATCAGTCCATATTCACCATCGGGCTTTCCCAAGTGACTCAGTGGTAAAGAACCCACCTGCCAATTCAGGAGACACAGGTTCAGTCCCTGGGTCAGGAAGATATCCTGGAAGAATGCATGGTGACCTACTCACACTTCTTGCCTGGAGAATCCCATGGACAGACAGAGAAACCTGGCAGGCTACGGTCCACAGGGTCACAAAGAGTTGGACATGACGGAAGCGACACAGCATGCAGGCATGAATGCATGGATCCACAATTAGCCTACCAGTATATCTCTACCAAATTTGACAATTTGGACTTGACCAAAATGACCTACAGTTTCCCAACTTTGTGTTACATGACTTTCTTTGCCAGACACACTTTCTCTGCTCTTGTCACAGAATTCAACTCAGGAGGGTGTGACAGAAATGGTTTCTGAGGTTTGAAGTCTGACAGAAATTACAAAAAAAAAAAAAAAAACCCAGCAATAACAACCAATAATAATTGAGCATGCCTTTCTCACTCCTCGGACATCTTGGAGGCTGCTCTTGGTTCAGGGTGTCCCTCACCTAAGGCAGGGTGATGGTGGCCACAAGGAAAATAAAAAAGTCACTGGAGTCAGTCAACTCTAGGCTCCAACTGCTTATGAAAAGTGGAAAGTATGTGCTGGGGTACAAGCAGACTCTGAAAATGAGCAGCCAAGGCAAAGCAAACTGATTATACTCGCCAACAACTGCCCAGTCTTGAGGAACTCTGATAGAGAGTATTATGCCATGTTGGCCAAAACTGGTGTCCATCACTACAGTAGCAATAACGTTGAATTGGGCACAGCATGTGGAAAATACACAGAGTATGCACACTGGCCATCACTGATCCAGGTGAGTCTGACTATCATTAGAAGCGTGCCAGAACAGACTGGTGAAAAGTAAATCATATATAATTTTCCTTAATAAAACTGACTAGAGATTGTTTTTTTAAAAACAAAAATATAATTGAGCCCTTCCTCTATGACAATAATCACAGCAAGAGTCCGACATGTGTCCTCCCATAACACTTTGAATTGTGTTAAGGTTTGGAAACTGTCAGAAATATTTAAGGCCCTGCAGAGCAAAGACAAACTGAGCTTGTCTCAAAACACCAGAAAGTACACGACACTCTTATACTCTGGGAAATCAAAGACTCAAAGCAAGGCAGAGTCAAAGAGAAATAATGACGTTAAGAAAAAGAGCTAAAGTAAATAAATAAGGTACAATTTATGAGCTATCACTGTCTTCCACATTTGCCTTGTTTTGTGATATCATGCCAGTACTAAAGCGTGTTTTACAAACCTTACAGCCAACATAAGCATTGCAATTAAGAGTAACACACTTCAGATGGATTAAGCTCAGTTCTGAGGCACAAGAGTTGACAATAAAGTCTTTGTTTCTTTATACTGGACATTGAAAAACACAACAAAAGGATCTGTAACTGATAAGCAAAGACAGAACACAGTCACTGAATTTTACTAGAGACCATCGCAACTTGTTCTGCCTTTATTGTCGCAGTGTTTTGCTTGTTCTTTCACCACGAATGTCTTTCTACATTGTAGGTACGATGTGCATGTTTGTCTTAATCGCTCTACTAAACTCTAACCAGTTTAAACTAAGAGATGGATTTATCTCTCCCTGAGAAAAAGTAATGCCAAAGAAGTTAGCCCAGTGCCCTCCACACGATAGAATCTCAGTAACTACCTCTTGAACTGAACTTTGCCTAAAGATCACAGAGACATGCAACACTTAACAGTCATTTAAGAAATGGGGTAGCCTGATGGTCTACAGCAAACTGCCTGGGTTCAAATCCTGGCTCTGATACTTACAAGCTGTTTAATCTTGGACAAATATCCCTTTGCCTCACTTTCTTCATGAGTAAAATTGTAATAATGCTACTGAGTATTAAAAATGCCAATTTATATATAATACTTCAAACATGCTGGCATATATGTAATTATTACCATTATATTATTCTTAATTTAGTTGTCCATGAAAACTACATTGGATTGAGGTTCCAAAGGAAGAGTAGATAAAAAAATGTTTCATGCCTCATGAAGGATATTGTTTGCAAGAGATTACAAACTTATAAATCCTCCTCTTTCTTCTGTTCAAGGTAAAATATGGGGAACCCACTATGGAAATGTCATCTCCTACTCTCTACACAGAGAGTTCCTAATTCATCCCTCTCTAAAATACTCATTACTTAAGCACATTAAACAGACAGAACTTATGGAAAAAGGGACAAAGTACGTTTTGCTTCTGAAGATGACTTTTTGTTGGGCATTACTTCTGATTTCACCTCAGTTTGGGCTCCCAGAGCCAGGAAAGTTTTGTAGTTGGTGTCTGATAAATGACAGAAAATAAGTACAGTGGATAATCTATCTCACCAGACAGCAAAGAGCCAAGACAATTTAATAAGGCCTCAGCCTGGCTGATTAACAGTCTATAAATCACTATTTCGCTTCTTGTGCAGATGAGGAATAAGATGCTAGCATTACTTTGAGAAGCCAAAGAATAGCAGGTGTTCCACAAACAGGTTAATGTGACTTTCTTCATCAAGACTTTCTTCCCTCACCTATCCTTGTCTCTCCTAATCTCCCATTTTACTACCCTTCTTAACATCTTTGAGGATCACTGAGGTGCCCAAAGGGCCAAGTGCATCCTTTTTCTCTAACTCCTCCTTGACTAAAGGCCTTGCCCAGCTTAATCAGTTTACTTACAGTAAATATTCCTCAGTGGAGCTCTTAACACACTGTATTAAATCTTTAGCAGATCAAGCAGACCAAAGAAATAAGGATACAGAAGAAAGGAGAAACAATAAATAATTTTGGTTTTATAGCTATGCATTAAAATTTAGTCCCTAGAGAGACTACACATTTTTACGAGGCCACAAAGAACATCTCAACAAAATCCTCAAATAAATTGTTCAGGTTTTTCAGATTAGCAGAGAGGAGAGTAGGTAAGAGAGTCCAGGGTGATTAAATTTTGAAAGACCCTGCTTATGTGAGGGTAGAGCAAAGTCCCCCAAAACAGTGCTTGGGAAGTGAGAATGAACATAGGGTATGATCAATACAGTTTATGGAGGAGGACAATGGCAAAATGGAAACATCATTTGATTATTTTCCCTATGAGTCTTGGGGACAAAGATTAATGTTTCAGTTGCAAAGTTCCTATTATTTTCTCTAGCATCTATTCATCTTAGTTTTAACAAACACTGTATCAATATATTACTTTAAAAACTGGTAAAAGGTGACACTTTAGGCAAGTTTAGTCTAGTGGAGCTCTTGGTCCACCACGCCTTCCACTTCCAGCCATGAATCTGGGTCATTTCTAAAAATTCTGACAGAAGAGGAAGAAGGGGAAACACATCTAAGAGCTGGGCTGGCAGACCCATGGAAATGAAATATTGCTGAGCAGAGCTATTTGGTAATTACAGGCCATTCAAATACTTCCTCTCAGCACTGGAAAAGTGACAATGATTAAGTTGGGTTTTGCCCTCAATGTGGTAGAAAAGAAAAGAGAAAGCAAAAACAAAAACAAACAAAAAAAAACACACAAGGAAATATAATCTAATCCAGAAATGGTTATAGAAATAGTACAGGACCAGGAAGGGAATGCCAGTTAGTGGGAAATAAGAGGTAGGGAAAGGGGTTATGAGGGATACAGAAAAGAGGCAACTTTTTAGCTGGTCCAGGGAGAGAAGGGTAATAAGACAGTCCTGACTGAGGGCAGAAGTCTTGCAAACAAGAAAGAACACAGTCCATGGACAGCTTGGGGAACTCTAAGGACCTCCAAAGTGAGTAACTCAGCAATTAGTGATAGTATAGTGTATTTTTTACTAAAAGAATATATATATACATATATAATGTTTATCCTAATGCTTCTATAATACCTAGAGGAAACAACCTAAACCCTTTCTCTTAACACATCTCAGCAAAAGCAATCTGCTTCTAAGATTGTTTTTTTTTTTCTTCCCAAACTCAATGGTAGAAACATCACATATTTACCAAAACTCTTCAAGTTTATTTAGGAGAGGGAGCATTTGTTTTCCTCTCCTGTTTGTCATAACATTCCTAGTTGTCCTTTTCATCTCATGAAAAGAAACATCTTATGATTATGCAAGTAATACATGTGCTGTGCTTAGTTGCTCAGTCCTGTCAGACTCTCTGTGACCACATGGACTGTAGCCCACCAGGCTCCTCTGTCCATGGGGATTCTCCAGGCATTTAGAATACTAGAGTGGGTTGCTATGTCCTCCTCCAGAGGATCTTCCCAACCCAGGAAAAATTCCAGGTCTCCTGCATTGCAGGCAGATTCTTTACCATCTGAGCCACTAGGGAAGTGCAAAAATAACACATAGTTTCTGGAAAAATATAGCAAAGAATTAAAAAAAAATAAGAGTCAGTCATGTCTTTATCACCCAAAGATAATCACTCTTAATATCATGGTATATATCATCAAATGCTATTTTCTGTATAAACTTAATGTATTTATTTTTAAAACTTTAAAATCATAAACAACATTAAACATACACATGTAAGAACCTTCATGTCTTATCGTTGCTGCGTTGTCTTCCACAACATTATTGATTTTGCATAGGGTTTTACAGTACAGGGCTTCCCTTGTGACTCAGCTGGTAAAGAACCTGCCTGCAATGCAGGAAACCTGGGTTCGATCCCTGGTTTGGGAAGATCCCCTGCAAGAGGGAAAGGCTACCCACTTCAGTATTCTGTTTTCAGTATTCCATTAACCTGTTCATGACCATCTTAGAATGCTTCCACCTTTTACTACCTTTGACCACTTTTTGACAAATGAGAACTTCGATGTAAAACCTCACAGGGTCTATGAATGTAAGGCAGTCTGGGCCTCCTCTGTAGGGGACCTAAAAAATCAGTCTACCTAACTGAGTCTGCGGAACGTGAAGGTGGAGTGGGGTAGCTTTTGCTGCATGACAAGCAGTGTCTGTGAGCAAAGACGCTGTAATTGGCATTATATGATCTATCAACTAAAGTGTCTTAAGGTGGGGAAAACCCCTCCCTATCAACCAATTCTTTCTTTCTTTACATACAAAAAAATATAGGCTCTCTGGCTGGGCATGGTGCTCCTTTGATCTGATTTTTATTACATGGCAGCTGCTGGCTTTTCTGAACTGTAAATGCCTGTGACTCTTTCCCCAGCAGTGAGATAACCATTCTCCTCTGGGAAACTTTAAAAAGAAATTCAGATTATATGAAGAGCAGCGTGAAGCAATACTTGGCTATAAGAATCCTCTTACTAGCTAAAGCATTTTGGAAAATGCTAAGCTGAGTTAAAATAACCTGAGCAGAGTTAAATAAATAATGATAGCTATGAGAGAGACAGGCTAGAGGCATGTCATCTCAGCTCATTCAGAAAGGAGAGGAAATGTTGCTCATAGGAAAGACTCCTATATTAAGTATTCAAATTAAAGAAGAGAAAAATGTATGAAGTTGGAAGAGTATGCTTGGAAAAGAGGATATATAATTTTAAACAATGTTACACAATGGGGTCTGATGAATGGGAGCAGATCCAATTGTGTGAGCAGTTCTGGGTTAGACCAGGGATCTTCAAACTCTTCCTCCTAACAGCTAGATAGTAAGTATTTCAGGTTTGACAATTTCAGGCCAGACAATCTCTCTCCCTAGACTACTCAACTCTGTCGTTATAAGAAAAAATAGCTGTCTCCCTGTTCCAATAAAGCTCTATTTATAAAATTTGATGGCAAGGTGGAGACTGCCCATGGGCCATAGTTTTTAGACCTTTGGTTTAAATGATCAAAACGGTTGCAGCTCTCAAACTTCCTTTCCTTTCTCTGTGAAATGGAAATCATATTTTCTCAGTTTTGGTTGTTATAAGAATTAATTGGGGCTTCCCAGGTGGTGCAGTGGTAAAGAATCCGCCAGCCAGTGCAGGAGATGTGGGTTCAATCCCTGGGTTAGGAAGATCTCCTGGAGAAGGAAATGGCAACCTACTTTAGTGTTTTTGCCTGGAAAATTCCAAGGATAGAGGAGCCTGGTAGGCTATAGTCTAGGAGCTCACAAAAAGCTGGACACAGTTGAGCTCTCTCTCACACACACACACGCACACACACACAAGGATTAATTAACAATCATGAGAGATCCTAATCTAGTACCTGGCCCCAATTTTACACTCAAATGTTAACCAGCAGCACCCCCATCCCCCATCCACATAGACCTTTTCCAAGTTAGTGATCATTATGCACAAGGGAGCATTGCCTCGGATAATTACGCATACAAATTAAAGACAGAAAAGCAAGTAGAACAGAGTGACACGATAAATAGAAGGCAGTTATTGATTTTGGTTGTGGTTTTTCTATATATACAACTCCAGACAAATCACTGAAAAGCACTGTCTTGCAAATTGAAGAAATAGAGCAAAGTGCAACTGCAAAAACAAGCTGAATCTAGTTGATATATAATTTCCATAAAAATAAGCCTGTTTCCTCCTTGTCTTTCTTGAGCTTTTCTTTTATATATATATATAGTTAGAGAATAATTACAATAGTGTGATGGGCTTTGCTGTACATCAACATGAACTGGCATTAGGCATACATATGTTCCCCCCTCCTGAACTTCCCTGCCACTGCCTTCCCACCCCTCTAGGCTGTCACAGAGCACTAGCTTTGGGTTTCTTGTGTCCTACATCAAACTCCCCCCGGCTAGCTATCTATCTTACATATGGTAATGTATATGTTTCTATGCAATTCTCTCATATCATCCCACTCTCTCTTTCCCTGACTGTGTCCAAAATGTCTGTGTCTCCTTTGGTGCCCTGCAAGTAGGATCATCAGTACTATCTTTCTAGATTCCATATATATGCATTAATATATGATATTTGTCTTTTCTTTCTGACTTACTTTACTCTGTATACAAACCTTTAAATATACTTTCAAGAAATGGGATTTCAGTTAAAAAGTAGAAGCAGAAACTTCTTGGTATGGAGGGAAAGTGTAAAATACTCTATTTAAGATTATTAATTTTAGTCAGAATGACACCTTTAATTTTGATCGGAAGTGGAGTCACAGTAGTTTTACTTTAGGAAGTTCTCGACCGCCTCTCTAGAGAGCACCACTACTGAGTTTTTGAAACGCTTTTAAATGAGATCATTTTATTTTACATGAGGTTCCTTGTAAAAATTATTGTCTTTCTGTACATCTAATTAAAATAAAGATGTAATAAAGAATTTACCATTTTAATTAAGGCATATTTTTTAAAGCAATTACTGCGTCATTAATAATTCTTTAACCGACTTTCTTGCACAAAATGAATAACATTTTTACACCATGAAGAATCAATACACATTACTCACTTACATTAACAAAGCTACACAACCCAAATGAGTTTTCACTAAATTATTTCTCCTGTAAACTAGAGGAGTTTGGAGACTCAAGAACTATTAATAACCTAGTGGAACTTCATTTAAAAGGGAGAAATCTTATCCAGGACTAGATACTTGTATCAGATCATTTAAATGCAGAACTAAATAATATGTGGAAACAGATGGACAAATTCCATAAGAAGAACTGAAGACAGACAGTTACCATCACGGTTTTACAGTATAAATGATTCACTACTCTATTTGAAACGTTACCATCTTACATTTTTGTCATGAATTTGTGATTAAGGTTTTCCCACCACCACTCTGCTCCCTGTCCAGCTCCCTTCCGCAATATATACGTCTGGGTTGCCTTTCAGACAAATGGGCGTCCAGGGGACACGGAGACCAGTGACTTTACAGTGCAATCATTAGGGCAATCTTAAGGAGTGTGTTTTCAGAAGTTAGTATTTTTTATAATTTCTTCTAATATTATTATTATAGGAAAATCTAGAAAAGACAAAACTAAAAATACTCAAGAAAATTTTTGGTATTTTTTTATATTGTTTAGTTTTTTTAGTAAAAAGAAGAAGTCTATGCTGTAAAAAAAAGTCATAAGAGGGAAAAAAAATATGGTACTTTTAATTTTATCCACTTTACCTCCAAGTGATAATGTGGAGGCTGATGTGGCCCCCTCTACGTAAAATCGAAAGGCCCAAGGTCACACAATACCCAGTCCCCCTGGGGAAGAACTGTGTAAGGGACTGAATGAGCAAATGCACAAATGCAATAGTGACTTTGGGTCCTTGTTCTATCTGAGTTGTTTTCTGAGCCCATCAAGGTAACAGAGGTTGGAAAGGACATTAACACAAGTTCTTGTTGGGCCATTTGGTAAAGCTCTCAGTCAGCATGGTCAGTTTTGATGAATGGTAAGTAATGATAATGAAATTAACACCATTAGTAAAGCCAACAAATCATCAAGTCAGACTGTGAACTTATGGATAAGTGAGCTGGTCTTGGGGCCTGGTGACCAACTTGCTCCAGCAGTCTTATAGGAATTTAGATAGCATTTGTGAATTGTGCACCAGATTTTCAAGAAAAATTATTAGTTGGCAGATTTGTGGTTAATTATCTCAGTTCTCACAACTAGGCCAGAAAGAAGTCTAACGGGGTGGAGGGGAGTGGACGGGTCCACAGCCACCTGGCCTTTTAAAGATTTACTGAAAATATAAATTATCCACAATTTTTCTCAGAACTATTTGGTTTTCTTTGTTAATATTTAAAATTGTTATACATCTGAAATAAGTAGTATTGGAGTTCTTGATATAGCAGAGTACATGTATAATTTATAATAAAATTAACTTCAATGACCCTCAAGGAAATGTTTTTCAGTACCCCTCCCACCGTGACTACTACAGTCAACTCTTCCGTTCTCAGAAGGACATGAATTTATATTTCACAGAAGAAACACAAATAATTGATACACTTATGGAAATATTTATATACTTATTATCGATGCAAAAAAATTGCTTTGTTCATTAGTTAAAATAAAAAACAACAGCAATGCTGACTTGGATATGTTGAGACAGGTACTCTTATCCTGATTAGTGGGAATGTGAATTATTTTCTGAAAAGCAATCTAGCAATATATTGCCAAAGCTTAGAAAAGTTAGTAGTCTCTGATCTAGTAATTTCATTTTAGGAAATCTACCCTATGATAGTAGTAGTTTGGTATTAATATTCTGACAAAGAAGTTTGTAGATATTCATCATAGAATTATCCTTGGTAGTAAAATATTACCAAAAATATCTCTCAATAAAAATTTGATTAAACTATCACATATTTGCCCCTGGGATGTTACACAGCTACTCTGATGGTGTTTTTGAAGAATTTTTAATAACATGGGACAACTGTTTTAATATAATGATGAATAAAAAATAACATATATACTTTCATCTTTCAGTAGGCACAGAAAAATGACTTGAAGGAAATATACTGTATTATCGATTACTTCTTGAGAGGTAAAATTTTGGTTAATATTTATTTTCTGCTTTATATTTTTCTGCATTCATTTTTACCACAATGACAACGGATTTTTATTTTAATTATATGTGTGCTGGTGTGTCAGTTGTGTCTGACTCTTTGCAACCTCATGGAGCCTTCCAGTCTCCTCTGTTCAAGGAATTTTCTTGGCAAGAATATTGGAGCAGGTTCCCATTTCCTACTCCAGAGGGTCTTCCCAACCCAGGGACCAAACTCTTGTCTTTTAAAGTCTCCTGCATGGTCAGGCAGATTCTTTACCACTCACTGTACCACCCGGGAAGCCCCATTTTAATTATAAGGAAGAACTACAATATAAATATGATTCTGGGTCTCAAACTGAACAACAACAAAAAAAGCAATGCTACTTATCAAAAAATCAGCTTAACCACAATTTTTCCTCTCTTGGTCTGTTACATGTGACATTATTACTGTTTTGCTGCCAAATTCAGGATTACTTCTCTCATTAATAACTTGATGAATATGAAATGAGTTATAAACTAATTATGTAAAACTCATTACTGCCTAACAGACATAAAAATAACATTAACTCAGAAAAGCATCTATTTTGCGCTGACAACCCTGATGATCAAACTGCCTAGAAAAATGAAGCTCTCATCATTTAAATTTGCCAAATCTCACCAGAAACTTAGTCACTTCATCATCAAGCAATATGGTTTCTTGGTTGGTTAAGATCAATAAACTTATTGAGAAAAGGTTGGTTTTACTAAAGGGGTCTAAAAGTTCAAGAACACAAATATATTTATATTCTGATCATTCGGAATTGGACTGATGACCTCAGTAAAGAACGACAAACTCTGGAAAGTATAATAATCTCTTTATATGGTTGAGTACAGAATAAAATAATAGTTTATTCTGATTAGTTCTCGATTTTAATTTGCTATGAAATCTAAGCAAATTTATTTAAAGTTACCCTAAAGTATGCCAGAGACTTACTGTAAAAAGTATTCCTTCTAGCAATATTTATACTGATAAAAATAGAACATTTATCTAATAATTGACCTTTTAAAATATACATTAGGTTTTTATATCATGAAAACTTATACAATCATTAAAAAAAGATGTTGAGTGAGTGAAATGCAAAAATGGAAGCAACATACATTAAGTAAAGATTGAAATCTTTATGCATATAATATACATATATGTATGCATAATTTTCCCATTCATTTTTCTATCTATATAAATCCATATATATGTATGTATATACATAGATAAAGCAAAATTTTGCCCCCAAATATCATCTCTAGATAATAGTATCATAGTTTTATTTTCTTCCTTTTTATTTTCTCGTTTCCAATTTACTTGTGACACACAAAAAAATGACCCTAAAATCTTTGCAGTCTTCTCATCCATGAACCTATTAAATAAATTATATTAATAATAAAAACAGAACTTTAATACGAATCAAACCATCGTAACCGAGGCTAAGTCTCGGTAATTCTGAAGTATTTATTTATACAACTGGGGACAAAAAGCTATTTTAAAACCCTTGGCAGTTTTTCTGTTAGTGTTAGAATGTTGCTCTTCCATATAGAGGAAGGGGAGTATCAGCCCTTCAAAGAGACTTTCAATTAAGCAAAAGTGAAACCTTAATGGAGTGGCCAGGACTTAAAATGAGATTAGGAGGAATTAAAGTGCTCTGCATGACCCTGCAAAAGTGTGTGTTCCTTCTGTATCTTTTTGTCGCTCTGAGATTCTGTTTTCCTGAGAAGTAAGCATAGAATGCACAGAAAGGGGTAGTGAGGGTGGTAAGTTTCTCTTTGCTAGCAGGATGGACAAGGCCATAGGGTGGTTCTCTCAGAGGCTTGAGGATACCGAGGTTCCAACTATGCAGAATACAATTTGTGGGAGAGATGATCAGAAAACTTCCTATAAAGTCTTCACTTTCCACTTTCCACAACTTGTAATCTATGTTGAAATGTAAGACATGTAATAACTCCTTGTTAAGGAATATTAATGAGCTAAGTTTGCAGAGGCCTGATGTTATAGAAATAACCTGAAGGATTAAAAATCACTTATATTTGGAGGGCAAGGCAGAAAAATGTGCCTCTTCTCTTCTTCATCATCTGATATTATCTCCTAAATAAGGAATTATAGGAACATGTTTAGCTACAAGTAATAGAAAACCCAATTAAGAGTGGCTTAGGCAGGATAGACACATGGTATTCCAGGGAACAGTAGGGCAGCTGCTGACACTGGTCTCAGTATTCAATGAGGTGACCAGAAACTCTGTCTCTTCCTCTCTTTCCATTCTGTCATCCACAGCATGCTAGGGTTTTGGCCTTGAATTTGCTGCTTCATAATTATATTACAAGGTGGCTGCCAGATTCTGACATTATACTTGCATTCAAAGACAGAATAAAAGGGGAAGATACAAGAGCAAAAATTTCCCCAGAACTTCCATCCTTACCACCAGCGACTTTCTATCAGATCTGTCACACAGACACCCCTGGCTGAAAGAATGGCTGAAAACTATTTCATGTTTTCCAACCCTTCAGGGAGGTGCATCAGGGACAGTAGGCTTCAAAGTGACTCTTTATAGCCAAGCAAAGTCCCTCTCATTTCTTGTGGCTTTCACATTTACACAACAATTTTTCTGTCATTTCTGCTTGTTCCTTTGGTTGCTCCCCACAAATGTTATAGAACATCCCTATTTTTCCATTTTGTCTGATAAGTCCAGGTATAACAACACATAAACTTCAGTTAACTTGGAATCTTTAAACACAATGACAAATTTACTGATGATTTTGTAAATCAGAAAGTGCAAAAGGGCAGACAAAGCCCCTGGACAAGATAACATCAAAAGCTTTCTTTCTGCCATGGCGATGGGAAGATTAGAGGATGGAGCACTGCCTAACTGCAACATCGGGCCAATATTATGTTTTATCGGCATCTCTTGTTCTGTTTACCTAAGAGGACACCTGCTAGAGAAATGATTCCTGGTTTTGGAAACAATGAATACTCAAGGGTTAGTCTATAACCAGTGTTTTCAACTTCTTTTTCCTTATCGTCCTCCTGAGAACCTTTTTACATATCAATTTTTTTCTTAATTGCCTCCCCCATTAATTAATAGGCAAATGTACTGATTATCTGTTTATGTACTCTGTGTATCTGTATGTTATACACAAAGGCAGTAAGATTTTTCTTTTAGCCCCCTCCAACTATGAACCAATTTTTACTCCCCTGAGGTTAATACTGTTCCCACAGAGAATGCATGTTTGTATCATAAAGAATTCTTTTTAGGAGAGGTGAAAGGAGAGAATTAACAGAATCATCTGAACTGACTCTTGGAGGATGGAAAGAACTTGGTCCAAGTTTATGGTCCAATGGATGGGAGAGTTGGACTAAAAAGAAGGCTGAGCACCAAAGAACTGATGCTTTTGATTTCTGGTGCTGGAGAAGACTCTTGAGAGTCCGTTGGATAGCAAGGAGATCAAACCAGTCAATCCTAAAGAAAATCAACCTTGAATATACATGGGAAGGACTGAAGCTGAAGTTCCAATGCTTTGGTCACCTGATGGGAAGAGTCAACTCATTGGAAAAGACCCTGATGCTGGAAAAGATGGAAAACAAAAGGAGAAGGGGTAGGCACAAGATGAGACGGTTGAATGGCATCACTGACTCACTGGACACATACATGAGTTTGAGCAAACTTTGAGTGCTGCAATCCATGAGGTCACAAAGAGTCAGGTGAGACTCAGCAACTGAACAGCAACAATCCTCAAAGATATGGAAACTCTCAGGTTGTATCGTCGGGAATCTCTATGTCAGGCTTCAGAGTATAAACTGTGACAAGTGATGAATTCACTAAAGGGAAGGGAAATCATCAAGTAGTGGTGATTTGGTTGATGATTTCTGGTTTGACTGGTCATCTTCCTTTTACTTCTCAAAACAATCTTCCAAGTTAGAATAAAAATCTACCTTCACGATCCTTACTAGTGCAGGTGAGTATCACTCTTAGTCCCTACTGGACAAAAAGAATTTAACCTGTACGGATAAACAATGGCTGGGTACCTACTGAAGCAGCACTGGAAGACCTAAGAGTGCTATGAAAAATGTCTGAGTCCGGAGAAGTCTGTATGAATTATCAAATGGTAACCTCTCCCCTGAGCTTCTTACCTCAAAGAAAACACCCAGAAGCTTAGGTGTGAATAAAGTTACTTTGTATTGTACTTTTCTTCCTAAATGGTCATAATTAATTTTGTTGACACAAATACATAAGAGGTTACAAAAGAGGAAGGGCATCACACTGGTGAGAAGACCAACCATTTTTGCCTAATATACCAGAGAAATACACCCAAGCCATTCGACCGCGTGAAAGCAAATTTTCTAAACCTCCAAGGTCAGGAAGACCTCTGTTAAAAACAAACTAAAAAGCTATTGCATGAATGCAAATACACCAGGATCACATTATACATTTAATTTAACCAAGCTTTCAGACAAAGTTATGTAATAAAAATGAACGTGAAACTCATAAAGACCACTTTCATTTGCTTTCTCTGGTTTTTTTTTTTTTTTGACGTTTTAAAGGTTTATTATTTCTGTAGATTTTTCCTCCTGCTTTGAATTTGTCATGATTTTTTAAAATATAAATTTATTTAATTGGAGGCTAATTACTTTACAATATTGTATTGGTTTTGCCATACATCAACATGAATCCACCACAGGTATACATGTGTTCCCCATCCTGAACCGCCGCACCCCCCACCACCCCCCCTGGCCGTACCATCCCTCTGGGTCGTCCCAGTGCACCAGCCCCAAGCATCCTATATCATGCATTGAACCTGGACTGGCAATTCGTTTCATATATGATATTATACATGTTTCAATGCCATTCTTCCAAATCATCCCACCCTCTCCCTCTCCCAGAGTCCAAAAGACTGTTCTATACATCTGTGTCTCTGATATTATTTTATCCCCCTTAGAATAACTCCCACTTTGAGAAACACACACACTCACAGAATAGGATAACTTCACGAGGTGTGCTTTAAAACTAAAAGTGAAATCTGTCTTGGGAGGGGTCAATTAATACATTATAGATAGATACACTTTTTTGTCTTTGGGGTGATAGATCAATAAATTTAAAAAGAGGAAATCTAGGCGGGTTTTTTTCCTTGTCCATTAAATATATGACTCTGGCTGTTTCAAATAAATTTAGAAATTTCCTATTCTATTGATTGATCCTTTTTTCTCTTGTAAGGGAAACAAATCTGTGGAACGACTGTGCCATTCAAAATTCTGAAGCGCCCAGCACCTTCTTTCCGAACAAAAAGAGAAAACCATTAAATAAGATGCAATATCTTTTTACCAGAAAGCAACAGTTACAAATAGGGGTACAAGTTAAGATTTCTTAAGTCAAAAGGAGGATCTTCCTAAGTTCACTTTGGTATCTTGGAGTGGGTCCCAGGTAAAAGATATTAGCAGAAAAAGTGGTGAAATCCTAATTAAGCCTGTAGGTTAGCTAATATTAATGTAGTAAAGTTAACTTTAGATGGGTCAGATGTTACCATTTTAGAGGAAACTGAATTAAAGCTATATAGGAACCAGTGTGTTATCCTCATGACTGTTTTTGTCAATCTATTAAAAAATTATGCCCAAATAAAAAGTTTATCTACAAAAAGACTTCCCTTAAGTTTCCCAAACCAGGAGACTCTCCTTAACATTCCCTGGAGAGTACCATCTTTTCTGGTCACCTGAATACATCAGGAATTATTTTGCTCTTTTATCTTTTTGTACACAGAATCATTTAATAAATGCTTACTGCATTCAGTTCTACAAATGGAACAGCAAAGCTGCTCCAGACTTAGAGGTAGGGATTCCGGATCTGGATTCCTCACGAGCTATGAGACCCTGTGCTTGTCTTGTAACCCCTTCGTGGCTCTTCCCCTCCACTTTAAATCTTCTCAGGCCAGGAACCCATTTGTGCTCATATCTGGAACTTCAGTAACCCATCCCAGAGGAAAAAGGGTCAACAGGGGATTTTAGAGTCAAACTTAGTTTACATTTCCAGCTCATACACTAACCAGGTGTGTTATTTTGGGGCAAAATGTTTAACATTTCTGAATTTCCATTTCCTCATCTGTGAAATGAACTGTTGAGATAATCAAATAAGGTGATAACTGCAGAGCAAAGGTTAGCCTGCCTCTTCTACAACGCAGAACAATTCACAAGGAGGTTTTTATTTTCAACTTTGAAATACTCTTCTAGTATGTTTCATGTGTGAAATTCCCTTAAATGTATTTCAAATATTACTCATTTCAAATGTTACTTATTTTATCATTCTGACAATTTTATGAGTTAAGTATTACTATTATTGTTATTATTAATTATCACCATTTTATTCTACAGATGAGGAAATAGAGGTGCAGAGATGTTAACCTACTTGCCAAGCTCATAAATATACTAAGTGGAAGGACTGAGACTTGTACCCACATGGCTGGCTCTAAGGTGTCTAGTCCTCAAACACTAAGCTATCATAGAACACAGTCTGAATGGAGACACGTGGGATCAGATGCTGTCTGCCTTCTTCACTGGTGCATCCTGAGACTGCCCAGGAGGTGCTCAACCACACGGTGACAGACTGAATGGAAGTACAGCAGCCCCTCTAAAGACAGGAGCTGAGTCGAACTTCTGCCCATATGTCCCTCAGCATCCTGACATTCACCAAGACCCTCCCACATCCTAGTCCACTGTGTTTCAAATGTCTGATTCTCATTCAAGTCTCAAAACCATCCCGTACGTTGAACCAAAATACTTTCTTTTTCAAGCTTAACTTCTCAAAGTCATACAGCTAATCAGAAGTGTGGCCAGGATCAGAACCCCAGGATTCCTGCTTTCAAAAATCAGGATTTTTCCAGTATATTTGCAGGTTCCCAAATGAGATTATTGTTGGGTCTGCATTTTTTCTCAGTGGCTCCTTCCTTCACTTGAGCCAGTTCTCTGTTAGATACCATCTCACAGAGACTTTCCCTGACCTCCCTACATAAACTGTACCCCACTCACTTGCCATGCTGTTACTCTGCTTATTCTTCACGTATGAGTATTTGACATCATACTGCATTGGTTTGTTTACCTTCTGTCTTCCAACTGAACTGGTAGGTTCTAAGAGGCAAGGGACTGTCTGTCTTGGTCACAGTGTATCCTAGGGGCTAGAATCATACAGAGAACAGACCCAGAAAAAAATATTACTGAATAAATGAATAGACATGTAGGAGATTCCAGTAATAGTTCATTATTAACCTTATTATGATTAGTAGTATCTCCTTTCATCAGTTAGGTAACTCAGTTAAGACAAAGGTTTATTTCCTAAGATAAAACTGATGGGAAATTGAGTGAACAATGTTGGTTTCAATCACAAATTCCAAGCACAAATTCCAAGCAACACCATTAATAACCAGGAGACCACACACTTGGGACAAGGATGTCCTCCAAGCACAGAACAGCCAGCATCACTGAATCATCAAACACAGCCCTGATTTTCACTGTTTCTAAATCCTCCTAAGCTCACAAACAGCCCTCTGCTGCTCATCATAAATGTTCTTAATTCATCTCTCCTTTTTCCATCAGGAAACAACTGGCCTTGGTTTATTTTTTATCACTTTATTTACATGTTCACTGAAAGACCAAAGCATTGATTTTCCTAAGAGATGATGATAATAGGATCAATAAACCACAACGAGAAGTATCAAAGTGCAGCTTCTTCACCCCTATAGCCTGAGGCAGCTGGTGCTGCAAGCGAACAGCCTTTGCTGACACCCACCCAGCCCCGGTGATTCTGAAGGTGGTAGGAGGCACCTTTGCTTAAAAACTTGGAGTGAGCTCAGGCACTTTGATGACCCAGATAACGTGCCTAACACAGCCTAACTGAGAACTCTGTGGGGAGTCTGGAAGCGTAAAATAGTAAAGTCAGATTTGAGAGCTATCTCTAAATGAAGTCCACGCTAGGCACAGAATATGTGGGAGAGGCACCCATGGGCAGGGGCACACAAAGGGTTAGATCCTTTGTTGGAAACCTGTTGCTGAGTGATGGGGGTAAAGTGGAACAAGCCATTTCCCAGGTGGGTCTTACCTTTCACGTGCTTTCAGAAGCTTCTAGTTCTATTGTGTTCAACGGATGCAGCGAAAGGGAGCCAGACAGCTCACTGCTGAATGCAGAGCTCTCCGGCCTTGCAGACAGGTTATTTGAACAGGAATGTGGTCTCATTTCCTGCTGTCTTCAGAGTCCAGTGCCACCCAGGCGAGCAAACTTCCATCCTGCAAACACACAGGCCACATGGGTCCTCTCACTTCAAACAAGCTATGGCTTGTGTACTAGGTTACTACAATATAAAGTACTCAGTCTGACTGTGGAAAAATCAAGCAGGGACTCTCCTAAAAACACACACCTGGAAGCAATGGGTAGCACTGCCCACCTGAGCTCCTAATCTATCCACTCACCTGAGGTCCCAGCTCTAGACATTGAGTAGATGGCCAGGGAGCTCTTGGAAACAAGAATGCCCTGTTTCATTTCATACCTACTGGTGAAGAAATGGGGCCAGGGAAAGCATTAGTTAGGGTAGGAGAATCCATACCTTTATATGCTCTCAATGGATTTTAAAAGGCCGCTCAGCTACTGCATACCTGATAACCAATTTTTTCAAAATTCCAATGGTTCCCAAACATGGCTGCCTATTATCTGAGTTATCTGAGAAGTTTTTAAATGGTATTGATGCCTGTCTCTTGCTCTAGATTATGGTTTCTGTATGTGGGGGCCACCCTGGACTCCCCACTAGTGATATCCAAGCATTTTCCCCTCTCAAGGAAAAATGTCTCCAAACATTGCCAAGTGTCCTCTGAGAGACAAAACACATGCCTTCCCTCCCCTAGTGGCAGTGACCAATAATCTGTTTTCCAGCTCATTTTCTTGTGGAGTATTTTGTGACTTCATTTTCCTTACATCCATCCATGCCCTTTTACTCCCTGTCACTCTGGTTGATACGTGTAACTTCAATATACATGGCACATGTGTTTTAGGAAAATACTGAGTCCATACCCTGAGCTCTAGGCCAGCTGGCCTGTATATCTTATGTTACATGTTCATGGCAAGACTTGCATTTGCATTGACTTAAACAGGATGGATTGAAGGCTTTCCCACGCAGACTGAGAAGGCTGAGGAGGTGGTAAAAAAAAACTGCTTCATGAAATCATTCCAAGATTTGATCTGCCTAGGTCATTACAAAGTGACAGTGGGACATCATTTACTTCCAAGGTCACCCAAGGGGTCTCAAAAGCATTGGGCATTACTTATTATCTCCATTGTGCCTGGAGGCGTCAATCTTTGGGAAAAGTAGAAAGAGCCAATCAATTCTTAAAATCAGCTATAAAAAAGATAACCCAGGAGACCTCCCTGGGGTGGAAGGAGGCTTTACCGATAGCTCTCCTCCGCACCCGCGTTGCCCCTAAGGAACAGCTTGGTCTTGGCCCTTATGAGATGCTATATGGGAGACCTTTTGTTTATGTCAATGACCTCTTCCTAGATCCAGAGGTTCAGACCCTCCAGTCTTATACCATGGCAATTGGGCAATTCCAACAGGATATAAGCTTGTGGGGTATGAACCAGGACCCAAAAGATTCTAAGGAGTCACCACTATATGCTCCAGGAACTCAAGTCCTAATTAAAGTCTGGAAAGATGGGTCCCCAAAAGCTCAACTCCAGCCCACATGGAAGGGCCCCTACCCTGTAATACTTTCTACCCCCACAGCAATCAAGGTACCAGGACATGACACCTGGATTCACTACTCACAAGTCAAGCCGTGGATGAAAACAGAAGAGGACATTCAATACACCTGTGAGCCCCTGGGAGATCTCAGATACCTCTTCAGGATTACCAATGAGTGCCATTCTAATGAACACCCCCAAAATCTAGTTTCTGGGGATAAGATTTCTCAGGAAAGCTCTAAACAGCCAACACAGCTTGACAGAGATTGTACTCCAAAACAGACAGAAGATAGGTCTGATCCCTGAACAAGGAGGGACAAGCCATCCTGGCGATGTGAATTTAAAAATGACTACTGCCCCTACTAGTCCTTGTTATGCTATATTGATGACGCTTATGATTATTCCATGAACTGTCAATTGTCTAACCTGTTTTGTCTCTGCCCAGGTCAACCAGCTACAACATGCAGTGCCAGTTCAACAAATATATAAAACTACAGTGGACCACGAAAAATATCACACACCCTTAGATGGACACCGCTATAAGGACTCTGAGGCTTGAGACTAGCAAGAGGCGGAGGCCCAATACCCCTCGCCACCCCAGTTCAGCAGGAAGTAGCCAGAAAGACCTCGACGCCCCTATTCCCAAAGAATTGGGCCTCCCATCTCTTGAGGAGGGAATGTTAGGTAGGTAGAATAGGGAAATGGCGTCCAAAATGGCAGTGGCTAAACGACAAGGAAGGGAAAAGCCTGCGAAAATAGAACAAAAGAAGGTCCGAGGACAGGAGTGAAGACTTCAGGCAGAACAAACAGCACTCCTGGCTGAGCCCAATTTGCATAGGGCAGGCCGAGGGGGAGGAAAAAACATATAAAAGGAGGAGCCACAGCGCTTTCTCTCTCTCTTTCTCTCCCATGTACGTGCACTCTTTCTCTCTCTCTCCCTCTCTCTCTCCCCCTCCCCCACGTGCTCCTCCACTCTCTTCCCTTCAAGTCTTTGGGTTGGCATGTCCTCACGCTTTGAGGATGGATTCTCCTGCTAACTTCTAAATAAAATAGAGCTGTAACACTGATTTGCCTAAGAGCTATAATACGGTTTGTCCAAGACTGGAGAGTTGTGACGTGCTGAGGGCTTTAATGTCCGTTGCTCCAAATCTTGGTTGTGACGAGACAAAGAACCGAGGAACATACACTCAATTGCCAGTATCATTTCATGTAAACCATTTATCCAACTCTTGTGTCATGTTTATGAAAAAACATGCTTGTTACATTGAAAAAAGAAAAAAACACTTCGCAAAAAGGAATGGACAACTGATAATATGTTACAAATGAGGTGTGATATTTTGAAAAAAAAAATCAAATTAAAAGGACTGAATGTGGCAAAATGAACTCACTCCTTTAGTATCTATGAATGTCTATAATGTGCCAGGGAGGGAGGGACACAAAGATGGATACCATGATGCAGTTTATCCTCTGGAAAGGGAGAGACAAGCAAGGTGCAGAATTACACACCGAGTGAGATAATTTCACACAGCCCTGAGTGCCATGAAGGAAACAAAAGAGGGTGACATGGGCGGAGAATCTTGAACAGCAGGAGGCTACTGTAGGATATCAGAGAAGGACACAGTGGCCGTGACATTTGAGCATAACACTGGTGCTGTCACACTTTGCTGGTGACGTGAAAATTGGTGTAGTCTTATAGGAAGGTAATTTGTCAATATATGTCAGGGGTCATAATACTGTCGATTTCATCCAGTCATTTAACAAATATGACATCTCTGAAGATATGCCCTGTCAATATCACCATGGGGACAGGATGCCAGGAAATCTCCAAAACACAGAAAATAACCCAATAATTCAAAAACTTCATAATATTTTATAAAACTAGAAGCTACTTAATTTCAACTAAAGGGGATGGTAGGATTGGCTTACTAAAACATGGAGAATGCTTATGATATAATTTTTAAAAGTTATATAATATGTAGAATGCTGCTGCTGCTGCTACTAAGTCGCTTCAGTCGTGTCCAACTCTGTGCGACCCCATAGACGGCAGCCCACCAGGCTCCTGTCCCTGGGATTCTCCAGGCAAGAACACTGGAGTGGGTTGCCATTTCCCTCTCCAATGTGTGAAAGTGAAGTCGCTCAGTCATATCTGACTCTTAGCGACCCCATGGACTGCAGCCTACCAGGCTCCTCCGTCAATGGGATTTTCCAGGCAAGATTACTAGAGTGAGTTGCCACTGCCTTCTCCAATATGTAGAATAGTTAACATTAAAATAACAATAGTTATTTTGTTAATGTTTTAACAAAATAAACCAAAGTTAAATGTGTCTATGCACATTAGTTGTATATAAAACTAAATAGGTAAGAAAGATGGAAAGAAAATTAAACAAAATAATAACAATGATTGTGTAGGAGGTGGCATTTGTTAGGGACTTTTTTCCTGCTTTCCCAAGTTTTTTGATACATTTTTCAAACAAATTTCTAAAATACTGCTTCCAACTTTTGATCCTGACTTTTCCTCCAATTTTTAACCTATATGACCCTAATCTGATTTCTCTTTTGAGGGTCACCTCAAATGCTACATACAAGTAGCCTTATATGACTAACTTGACTCCAGAAATAATACACTGTTTTCTGTCCACTGCTCCAAAAAACATTTTGCCTTCCTGTTATGGGTTAAATTTTGTTCCCTCCAAATTCCTATGTTGAAGCCCCTAGCCCCCAGTACCAAAGTGTGACAGAATTTGGAGACAGAGCCTTTGAAGAGGGGATGAAGTTAAAACAAGGTTGTGAGGGCCAGCCCAAATCCTGTCTGACTGATGTCCTAGTAAGAGGAGGAAATTTGGACACACAAAGAGACACCAGGGATGTGAGCACAGAGGAGAGACCACACGAGGACACTGAGAAGGTGGCCCTCTGTAAGCCCAAGAAAGAGGCCTCAGAGAAAATCAAACCTGTCGACACCTTAATCTTGGACTTCAGCCCCCAGAGTTGTAAGAAAATAACTTTCTGTTGGTTTTCAACATCCAGTCTGTGAAATTTTGTTGCAGTAGCTCTAGCTGACTACTACTGTTTTAGTGTAGTTCTAACAGAATTATCTGGAGAAGGCAATGGCACCCCACTCTAGTACTCTTGCCTGGAAAATCCCATGGACGGAGGAGCCTGGTAGGCTGCAGTCCATGGGGTCGCTAAGAGTCGGACACGACCGAGTGACTTCCCTTTCACTTTTCACTTTCATGCGTTGGAGAAGGAAATGGCAACCCACTCCAGTGTTCTTGCTTGGAGAGTCCCAGGGACGGGGGAGCCTGGTGGGCTGCCGTCTGTGGGGTTGCACAGAGTTGGAGACGACTGAAGCAACTTAGCAGCAGCAGCAACAGAATTATCAGCGGCAGTGTACTTATCTTTCTCTTCCACTTGCTAATTTGCTGATTGAGCACTGGACTCCTTTCTAGGTAACTTTAGTGTCTTTTACAGTTCCTGGCCCATCCAAGGCAGTCATTCAATAAATGTTGGCCAAAATGAATTATCTGAACTTTTTTTCCTCAACTAATTTGGGGACATAATGTCTACAGAATTTTAATAAGCAGTGTCAAAGAACATGAACTTTCAGTTATAAGGCAATTAAGTTCTGGGGGTCTAATATACAACATGGTGATTATTGTTAATAATACTGTATTATAAACTTCAAAGTGTCTAAGAGGGTAGTTCTTAAATGTTCTCACCACAAAATAGAAAACAGCAATTATGTGAATTATGTAATGGAGGTATTGGCTCACGTTACAGCAGTGATCACTCTACAATATAGAAGTGTATCAAATAAACATGCTGCATACCTTAAACTGACACAATGTTACATGTCACCTGTACTTCAAAAAAGCTGGGGGGGGGGAAGCAATTTAAATAAGCAAAATAATAATAATAATAAGTAAGAACTCAGCTCAAAAGAAAAATTGATATTTGTAATAACAATAATAACCCATTGGTAGCATTCTCTATAAAATATGTTCATGATGAGGAATTATTTCTACTCCAACGTAAGCAGCTGTTATGCTTCAAAAACTAAGCAGCTGTGAGGTCATTAAAAATTTTGTAATGAGTTTCAGGAACATCAAATTTTCTTTCTAATGTCTATATTAGCACCACAGATGCTAAAGGGATAATTTGGCAAATAATCTAGTCTTTAATACACTGAAATCTCACTTTTGAGTATGTTCTAAATTTTGTCATAAACTTTTGAATATTATGTGTACATGATACACATATAAAGGTGTTCCTTTATATTTTTCAAGCATGAAGCTGAATTCAAATAATCATCTTTCATCTCAGTATTTTATAATATTTTAGATCCTTGCATTTCAAATGCAAGGTCTATGAACCAAAAGCCTTATCAGCAGGGCATTTGTTAGAAATGCAGAATTTCAGACTCCACCCTGATCTACTGAATCACAGCCTGCTTTTAAGGAGTTCTCCAGATGACTGGTATACTCATTAAATTTTGAGAAGCACTGCTCTAGAATATGGGCTCTCAAGATTAAATGACATGTTCTACCTATCTTTTCTATTTACCTGACAGATTAAAGAAGTAGTATATTCCATAGTTACAACCAAAGCTATTATAAAATTCTTTATACTCTTTATTTCATATTTAGGCAAAGGTAAGGACAATCAGAGTCATTTTAAATTTAGGAAGTGTATCTAGCTTAGTCTTTCCAGATTTATCTGTAACTTGGAGACAGTGTCCTAGATAAGTGAATGGATGGTATAAAGAAATCCAATGTCCTTTAAATAAGTCACAAAGTCAATAAAGAAATAGATGAAGGTACAAATAAAAAACACTCCAGAATCTTCCTGGAAAGACTAAGAGCCAACGTAAATAAGACAGTCCAATTTAAAAACAACAGGGAAGTCCTCAGATTCAAGGGTAACAGTGAAGGTGACTGCCAGAAGTCACTTTTCTTGAATCTGAGATTAATAAAATACATATTAAAGAGACTGTTGTGCTCTAATAGTAATTGTAAATAAATGTTCAAATGGCTATGAACAAACATCACTATGATACAGAGACACAAAATATTGATTCCTCCTTTTTCCCTACCTCCAGGCCCTGATTTCACAGAAGAATTCAACTGTATTTATGGCTCATAAACAAACATAATGGTAAAAATGTTTTGTGGCTATAAAATACATTTTTCCCAGGGGTTCAAACTGCATTCTAGACATTATCTCATTAATTGCTCTGTTAAATCTTTCTCATTGATTTTTATATTTTTTGAACCAGCAAGTTCACTATTGTTTGCATATGAAAGAAAGAGTTCACTTCAGTTAGAAACTGAGATCTTAAACATTTTTGTAACTGCGATGTTATATCTCAACTGACAAGCAGTTATTGGAGTGGCTTTAAAAAAAAGTGACCTAACACTATCATTTATTTATTTATGTATGAACTAGTCAAAAGTTCTGAGAATGTCTTGGGAAGATTGTATCAGGAATGTAAATATTTGACTAAGGTACCTTGGCTGTGTCAACCAGGAAAAATCGGTCTGAAGATTAGACATATGCAAATATCTCATTTTGGAGAGGAAAAACAAAATGCTAGTATGCATTATTAAATAAGCTGTCTCATAAAATAATTCGGTGATCACTAGAGGCCAGTAGGGATTTGCTAAGCACAAGGTCATTCCAAACCAGCCATATCCCTGATTTTGACAGAATTACCAGTTTGGTTTTTTCTTTTTTTTCTTTAAAGTGCATAGATAACATAAAATTCAACTAATAATACCTTTTCTTCACTGAGCACATCCCATGTGCCACAAACTGTGGGAAGCACTTTATAAACATCATATTTAATCTTTTGAAATCCACGAGAAGGTATTATAACTGACAATTTATGTATAAGGAAGACTACTCCATAGTCATGAGTCTGTTCCCAAAGATAACCTTCCTATGGTACTATTTTCAGTAAATATGATTTGTTGTGAAATCATAGGGTCAGTGGTCCTCCATCTGAGTGATCTAACACTTTGTCCACAGTTTTTGTTACTATAGTATTCCTGTTTCAAGAAAAGATATTCCGAGTAAGATAATAAGACTAAGGTGTCACCACAGTGAGATACTGCCACATACCCAATAGGATGGCTATTGTTAAAAAAGCAAACAAACAAACTGAAAGCAGCAGGTGTTGGCAAGAACGTAAAGAAGGGGATGAACGATTGTGTGAGACCCATTCGAGGAAAATAAGGCTGATGGAGAAGCTGAATCAGATTAGCTTTCTCTTCTCTCTGGGGAGGAAGGCTGCATGCTGTCTAGCCCTTGTCCTCATAGAGTGCTTCCCTCTTTAAAAGTGAAGGACTGCCCTTCTCCTCATATAGCTGTCTCTCTCTACAAGGAATAGCACTAGCAGGCTAGACTTTCTCCTTATAGATTTCTCTCTCTGATTCAGTTTCTTCAAAAAGTCACTAAAATGGAAAAATAACTTTAAAAGAGAGAGTGCTCAACAGTTAGAGAATAAGAAATGTAACAACACAAGGAAATCTGCTGACCTTGACTCTTGATTCAAAAAGACAGCAGTTAATATTTCCTAAAATGGGCTTCCCAGGTGGCTCAGTGATAAAGAATCCACCTGCCAGTGCAGGAGATGCAGGTTAAATCGCTGGGTTGGGAAGATCCCCTGGAAGAGGAAATGGCAACACATTTCAGTATTGTTGCCTGGGAAATCCCACGGATGGAGGAGCCTGACAGGCTTCAGAACACGGGGTCACAAAAGACACGACTCAGCCACTAAAACAAAACAAACAGTATTTCTTAAACAAGTGGAAAAAATTCAATGTTGACTAGTCCAAATGCTCCTAATGTTTGAATTCTAGGTACTTTGACAGGCTAATAGAGAAGATCTCTTTGGGTGGAGTATGATCTGAACAATTCTAGGTTCCCCAAATCTAGGATCTCTTTTCCTATTAAAATTTGAAGTTATGTGGTCTTCAAAAAGAGCCACGTTTTGAAACCAACCCCAGTGCCCTAGCTAGACTCATTGCTTCGAAAAGTACTGCCTCTCTTTCCTGGAAAGATTGACTTGTGTGGGCTTGCCAATATAAGAGATGCAGGAAACACAGGTTTGATCCCTCAGTCAGGAAGATTCCCTTGAAGAGAAAATGGAAACCCACTCCAGTATTCTTGCCTGGAAAATCCCATGGGCAGAGGAGCCTGGTGGGCTACCATACATGAGGTCACAAAAAACAATCAGATATGACCACGACTCTAAGCAACCAAGTACGTACACACGTCATGAAAGCAAACTTGGCCACCAAGAGGCCAGGCTGGAAATGTTTTCTTTATTGAATTGTTGATTCTGGAAAAGGTCTGCCCCTCACATATTTCTGTATTTTTAAAAATCAGTTAAAGACCAAAGAGTTGAACTGGAAAAATACCAATTTTCAACCTGCAAGTGAAATAACTGATTTGGTTAACAATCATCCTTGAACAAAACTACTAGATGAAAGGTAGTAGATAAGACTACCACGTGACTATTACTAAAGGCAGTAGATAAGACTACTAGTAATGGTCAGGTTGCAGAAACTGTGACAGGAAGGTGGACTGAGACCCAGGAAGAAACAGGAATACAGAGTGGGCTCGAGGCACTTGTTCATAGCTATATATGTGATGTATAGGGCAGGCAGTGTGGTTGTGTTTACAGAATCTGTGCCTTATTTACAGAAACAGTGAGTGGGATGGAGCTTGCCACTTAGAGAAGACACCAAGAATTTGTTTTTGTCATGATACTCAAGGGATCTGAGTACTGTCTACATTTCCAGAGAGAGGTAAAGATCCCTTTATCAAGTCAATTTTGCTTACTGTGCAATAAATGCACATCTGTTCTGCTATCCCCTTCAAGAGATGAAAATGGGGGGACCCCAAACAGTGATGGGAACATGGGAATGCATCCACTAATTTAGACCTAATAAAACCAAATTAAGACTGTTTTTCTGATTAAAATTAGGAATGTTTTATAAATCATGCTGGTAATTTGGTGGAAGACAGCTCTAAGTATGTTTATTTTTAACATCATTACTTACCATTTGTGAAGGGAAAGATACATAACAATTGTTGCGTCAATTAATTAAATGAAATAAGCTCCCAGAGGGAAAAAAATTACAGAATTTTGGAGAAGAGCTTTAGTCTGTGTTGACATATCAATATTTTAAGTGTTACATTAAATATGAGCTATTCAGCCAAATTAGTCAAAATTTCTGAATCACTTTTTTAGTCTCAACATGTTTAAGATTTTAACTTTATAAAGCCTTAAGTGTAATCTCACGGTTTGTAAACACTTCATCTTCAAGTTGAAATTCCCTTGGTCACTACCCTGGCTCTTGCTTAGATAATACTTAATTTAAGTGTTTCTGTGATAAAGCCAGTTGATGTGCTTGGTTGAAATTCCAGATTTTTGTTGAGACAAATGAAACTACCATTTCATGGTACCAATGTGTACAGTTTAAACATACCTTACAGGAAAAGTTGAGCTATTTCATTAATATGAATAAAATCACTCATATAATTTAATTTTAAGGAGTTCAACATTCATTTGGCTCTAGTGAAAAGCTTGACTACCTATTCTATTGTTCAGGGCCTTCCACAACCAGGTTATGGCTTTTCAATACTTTTATCCACCTTGCTACAGCAAACCCTATGAGGCAGCGCATCACTGTCTCCACACATGCCATGCTGACTGAACTCTTTGCCCTTCTTCCTCTCCTCTATTTGTCATACTCAAAGCATCCTCCAATTCCAACTCAAATTCTTCCCCTAGAAATCTTCATGGATGACCCAAGTCCAAAGTGAGTGTTTCTCATAAGAATTCCTAAAGCATACACTCTTGCCAGGGGTCATTTGTCATCTGATGGATAACACCTTTAAAGTTTTATTTTGTTTTCATTAAAAACTGTGTGTGTTTAATAATGCATACAATTTGGTGAGTTTGTACATATGCACAGTATTTGGGAATTAGGCAATGATAGTATCCATGGGTGATACTATCACTAGTCATGATAATCTGTGTACCCATCACCTCTGATATTTCCTTGTGTCTTTGTGTGGGTGTGTGCATGTGTGTGTGGTTATACATGTGTGCATATGTGTGTAAGAACACTTAACAGGAGGTTTACTCTCTTAGATTGTCAAGTTCACAATACTGTGTTGGTAACTGTAGGCACAATATCAAACGGGCATGCTTAGTAGCTCAGTTGTCTCCTGACTCCTGGCGACCCCAAACTCTTTTGAGACCGGTTTATTTCTCTTTAGCATAATGCCCTCCAGGTCCATCCATTTTGTTGCAAAGAGTAGTATTTCCTTCTGTCTAAGGCTGAATAATATTCCATTGTATGCGCGTGCACATTCAGTCACGTCTGACTCTTTGCAACCCTGTTTACTATAGCCTGCCAGGCTCCCCTGTCCATGGAATTTTCCCAGCAAGAATATTGGGGTGGGTTGCCATTTCCTCCTCCAGGGGATCTTTCCTACCCAGGGATTGAATCTAAGTTTCCTGAGTCTCCTTCATTGCAGGTGGATCCTTCACTGCTGAGCCACTGGTGAAGTCCTCCATTGTATGTATATACCACATTTTCATAATCTATTCTTCTGTTGATGGATATTTGGATTGTTTCCATATCTTAGCTATTAGGAATAATACTGCAGTGAACCAGGGAGTGACTTTTGGCTTTTAAAGACATTGTTTCATGTCTAAGCTCCCAGAGGCAAGGGAAATCACTTTTAAACTTGTATCCTCAGGATCTAGCATAATACTTGCATCTTACAATCATTTTCTCAATAATTATTTGTTGTCAAGACAGTCAGGTGAGTGAACAGGTCATCTAACCCAACAAGGCTGCAAGGGCCAAAACTGATAATAAATACATAGTGATTGTGATGGTTAATTTTATATGAACTTGACTGGGTTAAGGGATGCTGGTGAAACGTTATTTTGAGGAGTGTCTGTGAGGATATTTCTGGAAGAGATTAACATTTGATTCAGTACACTGAGTAAAGAGCGGTGCCCTCCCCAGTGTAGGCAGCCATCATCCAAACTGTTGAGTGCCTGAACAGAACAGACAGGCAAAGAAAGGATAAATTCCTTTCGGGTCTTCTTCAGCTGGGCATGAATCTTCTCCTGCTCACAGACATCAGAGTGTTATGCCCAGAGTCCGAGTCCCCAAAACTGAGAGAATAAGACATCCACAGCAATGCAAACGCAAAAAGGGAATTTATTGCTAGCTCGAGCCAGGGCCCAAGTTTCATCCAACGCAGTGGAGTGGAACAAGGGCCCTGAGTTTTGAATCACCTATACTTTTATACAGACTGTTTTTTTGTTTTTGTAACAGCATAGCTGATTGGTTAAACCGTACGCGTGCGCGGGACTTTTAAACCTCGCATCCCTATCTGGATTGGCTCGGGTCTGGCGCGGGCGGGGGGCTACAGGGATATTTTTTTGATTGGTCTAGCTACACTGCCTGCGGGCCTGCCCCTTAGAGCCTGTCCTGGCTTCAGTTTGGTCCTAACAAGAGCCCCTTGTTCTTGGGCATTCGGATTCTGGGACTTACACCAGCAGTTCTCAGGCCTTTGACCTAAGATTGGGAATTATATCACTGTCACTGACTCGCCTAGTTCTCAGGCCTATGAACTTGGGCTGAATTACCCAATAACTTTCCAAGTTATCCAGGTTGCATATGGCATGCTGTGGGATTACTTGGCCTTTATAACTGTGTGAGCCAGTGTTTATGATAAACCTCTTTTATACATCTTTTTGTGGCTTCTCTGGTGAATCAGACAGTAAAGAATCTGCCTGCAATGCAGGAGATGTGAGTTCAATCCCTGGGTCTGGAAGATATCCCAGAGAAGGGAACTGCAACCCACTCCAGTATTCTTGCCTAGAGAATCCCATGGACAGAAGAACCTGTGGGGCTACAGTCATGGGGTTGCAAAGAGTCAGATACAACTGAGTGACTAACATTTATATACATCTTTATATACCTTATTGGTTTTGTTTCTCTGGAGAACCCTGGCTAACAGTGATTTAGCTTAGTTTTGCATTTATTAAATGCTAGTGCCACTCATGATTTTAAAATTTAAAAAAAAAATGAGTTAAAGATATGTACACTGGATGTCAGTGAAATAAGAATTTGAAACCAAAAATCCAAGATTTAGATAATTTATACTGAAAAAAGATAATACAGAACAAGTACTTTAAAAAGCAGCAATTAATTCAATATTTTGTTTATAGAGCATTTCAACTGAAAAATCATTAAAGAAACTATACTTCTCACAACCAGCACGGTGTGAGAAGGATAATTTCATTCCTTTAAAAAAATTCAAATCTACACCTGGGTGTTTCAGTGAAGTCGAGGTTTTGCTGTCATCGTGATCAGAATTTGAACAAACCATTGCCCGTGCAATCGAGCCATCAGGATATTCTAGGAGGTCTCAAGTGCTAGTTCAGTGCTGCAGGAGTATAATTAGAGTGACTGTGAGTTATTGGCTGCTCAGGGACAGGTGTGGGATGCTCCAGCTACTGGGTTTTAAACCAGAGCCCAGCCAGAGTTTGGAGAGAACTAACTTGAAGGTAATACTAACAGAAGTTACGCTTTCCTGAATGTTGAGCATGTCTAAGGCACTGTGCTTGACATCTTAAAGATATCTCACTTAAGCCCCCTAAAACTTCTGTGAGGTCAAGATCATTATTATCCCCATTTACAAATGGGGCAACTGAGGCTCAGAGAAGTTAAATAATTTGCCCAAGGTCACACAGCTAGTAAGTGGCAAAACCAAAGCCTGGCTCCATGCCCAGCTATCTGCCCCTGAAGCCTATCCTCCTTAACCACAAATATAGACTGGACTTGTCAGATAGTAATGATGTGCTTCATTTTGGCAGCACTTGCCTGCTCACTTTGGGTTCCTGTCTTTTTTCCATGGAAATCAGCAATAACCTTGTGAACTGGGTAAGGCATGGATTGTGGTCACCTTTTGATATTCAAGAACTAGTGCTAGAAAATATGGCATAGTTTGGTAGAGGGCTAGCAAGAGACTTGTTTGAGCTCAAATCACAGTTATGTTACTTCTTGGTTATATGATCCTAAAAAAAAGTTGCTCAGGCTCTTTGAGTCTGAGGTTCCTTATAGTTAACAGGATGAAATGTGATGGTGCATGCACAAACCCAGAACACTTACTAATACTGACTGCTTAATAAATGCTAGATATTCATAGTATTTTCCCCAATTATCTGATAGTAAGTGTAGGGTCAAAGAAATAGTTTTAATTCAATTTCATCCAATCCTATTGATTTCAGCTACTGATTATTGGACATCTGGCTGGGGATAGTATCCCGGGTCCATGTATTGTGATTTCTAGTTCTGTGTAAATTAATTACACTTCACTTTTCCAACACTGAAACCCAGTCTTGAGTTGAGGTGAGCAGCCCATGACATGAACACCTCATGGGTGTTCATGCCTTTGGGTGCCATTTACTATTGCCATTTCCAATACACTTTTTGTTTCTCCCTACCACTGACCTCTTCTTAGATACTGTGGAACTTCCCACACTCTCTCCTTCCCTTTTCTTTGGATTCTATGACTTAGGGCACCACTGACATTCAGAAGTCTACAGTCCATTGCTCTGCCCTGTTCACAGCCCCTAAAACAAGAGACCAGTGACCCTAGTAATTTCCATTCAAGGCGTGCAGCTTTTTGAAGCCTCCACGATGAAGGAGGCGGTAGATGGCCATCCACGTGAGAATGGGAGCAGACCGCAACTAAGAAATGAGTCACACAGTCTCCCACCTGACATGAGCCGTGACACACAGCATTTAAAAACCATTGCTGAGATGGATAGCTGGGCTCTTTAGTGGCCTTCTTCAGGCTAACAGGCTTTCCCTTGAGTGCTCTGGTTCACGCAAGTTTGTTTAAGATGAATAATTCATAAAGGGTCCCTAGCACCACCCCTGAATAACTTTTCACTTCCCACCTGCTCTCATGCATTTGATGGACTGATTGAACGTCACAGGAAGATCACTCTTGAAATCTGTTATCATCACACATTATGGCCAAGGATGGGCCACTAACTACTCATCTGTTCATTCCCTCTGCTCCTTGGCTGTCCCCTTCAGATGTCTGTGGAAGTATGTTTTCTTGGTAGATTCTTACCACCTGTGTGGAGTTTCAAACAGAGTCGAAGACAAGGAGAGCGTCTCTACATCAACCACATTTCCATTCACCATCATCACGTCAGGAAGCAGGGACTAACTTCCCCTGACTCCTTGTTTATTGCATTAAAAAAAGGAGAGGGAGATTAGAAAGGTAAAGCATAAGTTCGGCACTGCTTCTAAGTCCTTTTGAGTTGATGTGAGCAAGAAAACAATCTCCTTGGAATCTAGGAGGTTGCCTCAGATTATTTGTCACTTCTGATGCCCAAGGATGACATAATGGTCAATTTAGAGGTGATTTATGGTGCTCCTGGTAAGACTGATAAGCAGTTGCTGCACAGGAGGGGTTATTTGGGGGAAGCATTTTTAGTGTTCTAACCTGCCCCAAATATCCTTTTCTTAGCACACTTTGATGATTTTTTTTTCCAGTATGACAATATGAGACCCTTTAAAACAATCTGTCAAAGTAGGCTGGAAGACAAACATAACTCATAACTTCATGACCTGAAAAACTTTATGTTATGGGTCAGCCAACAGCCATTTCTACTAATGGTTCCCTGACTGCAGTAGTTTTGCAATTGGTCATTATATTTCAACCTAAATATAGGCCAGATGTGTAAAGAGTAGGTGGTAGCAATAAGATGGTCATATTAGCTATTGCTTAAAATAAATGCTCATTTAGGAAGCTCAACAGACTGTGCATCTATACTGTTCCTTCCAATAACTCCAAATGGTCAATTCTCTTATTTCCATTTCACTCCAGTATCTTCATCTATGCTGCTGCTGCTGCTAAGTTGCTTCAGTTGTGTCCGACTCTGTGTGACCCCATAGATGGCAGCCCACCAGGCTCCCCCGTCCCTGGGATTCTCCAGGCAAGAACACTGGAGTGGGTTGCCATTTCCTTCTCCAATGCATGAAAGTGAAAAGTGAAAGTGAAGTCGCTCAGTCATGTCCGACCCTCAGCGACCCCATGGACTGCAGCCTACCAGGCTCCTCCATCCATGCGGTCTTCCAGGCAAGAGTACTGGAGTGGGGTGTCATTGCCTTCTCTGATCCTCGTCTATAAGAAAATCTAAAATGTAGTAGCAGCAGAAATAACATATCAATTAAAACAATAACAGTAATCACCTTTTACCAAGGATTTATGAGGGGCTGCACACTGAGACAGATCTCTCATTTCTCAACTCATTATTTCTTTAACCTTGATGACCCTGAAGTAAGTGTTATCATTATCTTTATTTTTCAGACAAGAAGGTGAGGCATTGGGGAGGTTAGGCACCGTGCTGAAGAGTTAAGCTAGTTAAGTTGAAGAAATGACCTCAATGCTGGTCTGAATGACCCTATTGATTAAACCAGGCACTTTGCTCTCAAGAAAAACTCATCAAAGAGTTGATGGCAGAAACAGCAAAGATGCCACATCAAATGCAGATTTTAGTTACTAAAATAAGATGACTGCTGATTAAATCCACTAAAATCCAAGGAGTTGGCAAGGTGAGTAGCTTAGCAGTTTGGCTACCCCATGGTCAGCACCAAAGTTAAGGGCAGTTTTTGCAGAAAGGTGGGGGTTGGCACCTGGGACGGGCCTCAGTCTTAAAGGGTCACGCACTGGGTGCTGATTTTGCCCTTTAAGGGAATTTTGTTGGCCCAAGTAGAATGAACTATGCCTTTTCTATGTTGGACAAAAGACATTTTATTCTGGCTGGTTTGACTGCTTTCCTTCATGGAAAGCTGCCACTTCTTAACTACTTGCTAATTACCAATCACTGTACCTAGAAACCTCTGTATATATGACCTCCATTAAGGCCCAAGACAGCTCAATGAGACAGATTTTATTACTCCCACATCTACCTATCTTTCAGGCCCCTCACCTGTTTTTCTACAGATTTTCAAAGGTTATAGAGGAAACTTTAAAAATTCTATTGCTTGCATGAGCTGAACACAGACTCTTTATTGCTCTCAGCCTCCCAGATGAGGTGGGGCTCTTGGAAAGGGTTCACTGAGCACAGGCTAGTACCAAGAATAACTAGATAAGTAGCAGAGCTTCACTAGATTCTTCTTTTGACTAGTACTGAAGCCAAGAGTTGCTTTCACTGAATGAAATCACTTAGAGAACACTTGAAAACTGAATTTGGTCAATGCCATTTGGGGGTACGGCCCCTATCTCAACCCTTCCTGATACAGTTTGATCTTTTTTCAGAATGCAGTGAGGACTTTGGGGTTGTGAGCCCTGATTTAAAATGTCAGGTCAGTCCATGAAACCCTCTTACCCCCCTCACCCTCTTACCTTCAATTTCCACATCTGTGAAATGAGACTCACAGTCATGGCCACAGACTTTCTTTTTTGAGTGCTTATTAGGTGCTAGGTACTAGCCTAAATGCTTTACATTTATCATCTCATTTACATGTCACAACCATCTAATGAAGGAGGAGCTATTACTGCCCTGCATCATAAATGAAGAGATGGCAGTATGGTAATGAAATCACTAAGGTGACACAGCTAAAGAGATGTAGGATTGGGATTCCAAACCCAGTGGACTGAATCCAAAGTTGAACTCATGTCCACTACCCCTGGCGTCCTCCAACCTGAATGTGCATCACAGTCACTTGGAGAACAGAGGTCCAGGTAACTGTACAGTGAGCAGCCCAGGGCTCTGCACCCAGGGCCAGTGCCATAGATGTGATGACGGCAATGGAGTTGAGAGTTTGGAATGAAGGACAGCAGTATATCAGAGTCACGGAAGTGAACGTGAATTCAATTCAGAAAAGCAGACAGGTTAGTATATAAAGTGGTGGCTTGCCTAATGCACAGAAATAGACCTGAATGAGTTTCTCTTACCAGTAAACTTGGGCTGAAATATATATATTCATGAATCTGTTGGTCTAGAATATTTTATACTGAAAAAGCAAATCTTGTCTATGCCCAGTGGCCTCATATACAGAGAAGGCTTATTTTTGCCTTGAGGCAGAAATACGATTTTTGACACGAAGTTTCAACACTAATAACTGGGATATTAATCTAATTCTATTGGGATATCCTTTCAATGGAAATAGGGCCAGTGACAGATCATGCATGAATACAAGCATCTATGTACATTTCTATAAAGACCACCCTCTTACTTCATCTTACTTGCAGACTAAAAAGCATATTTCCAACAAGAACACTTTCTACAGCTATGACTTGTATTAATATTATTCCAGCTTTCATGCACTGAGTACTTACTATGCACCAGACATTATCTTAAGCACTTACATCTCATCTAATCCTAAGTATAACCATAAGAAGTAGTTACTGTGATGATAAACCCTCAGTTTATAGATCAGAAAATTGAGGCAAAGAGAAGTTAACACATACGGGTAATAAACGTCAGAACCTGAATGTGACTGAGGCTGAAAGTCTCTGGAACTCATTGTTTCTACCATTTCACTGACTTCCCAAAGTTTTCATTGCCCTCTTGATAAGAAATGCTATATTTTAATGAGAAAGGTTACATGGACAGTGGATTAGTAACAATGACAACAATGATAGATAACATTTATTGTACTCCTATACTCCTCTTGATGTGCCAGGCACTTTATCAATTAATACTTTAACTAATAATCCTATCTTACAGAGGAGGAATGAAAGGTTTTCAGAGATTAAATAGCTAGAAATTGGCAGAAGTGGCACTCAAATCCAGGTCTGCTTGAAATAGAAAATAATTAATACAGAAAGCTTAGCTCCTAAGGTCACCCGCTGTGGGCTAGCGTTCCTGTCCTGTCTACACGGTACTACACGTTGGAAATGGAATTGTTGGGGATGCTATGACAAGCAATGTATAGACTTTTTATGCACAAACTTGCCCTCTTGGAACCAGATAGTATTTTTTCAAATGTCCAAATAGGTAAAGAAGGCAGTGGCACCCCACTCCAGTCCTCCTGCCTGGAAAATCCCACAGACAGAGGAGCCTGGTAGGCTGTAGTCCATGGGGTCGCTGAGGGTCGGACATGACTGAGCGACTTCACTTTCACTTTTCACTTTCCTGCATTGGAGAAGGAAATGGCAACCACTCCAGTGTTCTTGCCTGGAGAATCCCAGGGACGGGGGAGCCTGGTGGGCTGCCGTCTATGGGGTCACACAGAGTTGGACACGACTGAAGTGACTTAGCAGTAGCAGCAGTCCAAATAGGTGATGACCAAATGCAGAAAATCATAGTTTGCTAACTAAAAATCCTTTTTTCTTATCCGCCTCTGCTTCCAAGCTTGTGTAACACTCCTTTAGGGGTATGCTCAGGCCTCAGCCCTCTTCTTTGAGCCCCTCAGAGGCATACAATCCAGCAGGTATGTGTTATCACCCCTTCCCTAACCCAGTCCACTCACTACCTCTGATGGCATATGACTCAAGGTGAACTAATCCAGGCTCTCTCCCTGGAATTCTAAATTGACTTTATGGTAGAACAGATAATAGGAAAACTCAAAAGTTTTGTCCATTGATACAGTGGGGTGGGACAAGCTAGTCTACAGAAAGAGAAGCAGCAGCTATAAATGAAGCAAAAATCAGAGAACCTGCAGCCCTAGGGGAAGAGCAAGACAGCCGTTCACTTTCTCGTTCCAGTCTGTCCCTTTGCCACAGGCGCATTTCTGGCCTTGAGAGACAGCACATGGTCTTTAGAATAAAGCCCCTCACCCATCCTTTCAAAAATGTAATCTAGCTTAAGTGGTTTTTGTATTACTTAGAATGAAAAGGGCCCTGACTTGGACACAATCTAAATAAATTTATGGGCAATTAGTTCCAAATTAAAGCAAGCAGAATTCCCTAACATTTGCTTGAGGGGCAAACAGTGTCTGCTCTTTTTCCTATGAAAGAGGATCTTCTTTAAATTACAGTGCCTGGTTTTTGTAACATAAAAAGCTGAACAAAGATTCCTGGTTTGAGATTCCCCACACCTAGACCCCGAGGTATGGATTTGCGGGCAAGTTATTTCCCTGAGAGGTGATTCTGGGAACCACTGAGGAGGAGGTGGAAGTGAGACAGGGAAGGGACAGAAGGCAATAAAGGGTATGTTGTCACACTGTTATCAGCCTGAGGAAGTGAAGCTAACCCTCTGGGAAAACTCTGGGGGTCAGTGTAGACTCTATGACTCAGGGTCATCCCACCTGAGGATGCAGTGTTGGCGTATCCATACATCAACTCCCATCAGAAACTCATTGAGGACTTCTGGGAGGGAGAATGCATTCCCAGCCTGCTGTGTGGTGGGCAGAGAGTTCCCACAGGGGAAGAAAAGCAGGTGCGAAGAGTGGGAAGACCTGGAGGTAAGCATGCAAGTTGTACAAGCAAGTGAATATGGGTGCGATACCCACGGCATCTACAGCTGGCTCCTGCAGATCTGGAAAAATTACACAGCTAGGAAAGATTTTAAAATACATGCTCAGTAAGAAGTTTGTTCCTCACTGTCTTACTGGAGGGGAATGATGAAGGATGACTACAATTTGGTATGGTTTTCAGCATTTTGTTCCCTGCCAGCTGTTTGCAAAGAATGATTTTTTCATTAACAGTGGGACTGGGCAAGAGATGTGGGCTGTGAGGTCCCATTTATATGGGCTCTGATGAAAACATTTCGGACTCACACTAGGGCCAGAGCAAATCTTTCTAAGTGTCTTCCTGCTTCACCGCCTCTTTCAGGCACCTCCCAGCTGATGGAAGGGCAATCAATTGAGGAATCAGTCCCCACAGACTGTAAAAATGTTTACTCAAAGAGGTCACAGATAAGGCTGCAAATCTTGCTTTGTATATAGACGGAGTTGTTGTTTAGTTGCTAAGTCCAAACAACAATATATTCAATTAAGTCATGTTCAGCTAAGTCATGTTCAACTCTTCTGTGACCCTATGGACTATAGCCCACCAGGGTTCTCTGTCCATGGAATTCTCCAGGAAAGAATACTGGAGTGGGGAGCCATTTGCTTCTCCAGAGGATCTTCCCGACCCAGGGACTGAACCCAAGTCTCCTGCATCTCAGTCACTGGCAGGCAGATTCTTTACCACAAGGTTTTTCCTGTGGTCATGGATGGATGTGAGAGTTGAACTGTGAAGAAGGCTGAGCACCGAAGAACTGATGCGTTTGAACTGTGGTGTTGGAGAAGACTCTTGAGAGTCCCTTGGACTGCAAGGAGATCCAACCAGTCCATTCTGAAGGAGATCAACCCTGGGGTTTCTTTGGAAGGAATGATGCTAAAGCTGAAGCTCCAGTACTTTGGCCACCTCTGTTGCTCTGCATCCTTACCTCCTTTCAAATTCCATCAAAGTCCCATCTCATCAGATCCCGTAGCCTCCCTGCCTCGAATTCTTGTCTCTAGTGGCTCTTATTGTGTGTGTGCTCACATAGCATCTGAGCTGAATGTTGTTCTCCATGTGGATTTTCCTATGTGTGTGCCTAGTCCCTCTGCTTGTGCACAGTTTGAGCAGGGGTGGAAGCTGGCACAGGTTGAAGTATAGAGGAGAGAATGAAATAGTGCATTAGTTTTTTACTCTCATTTCTCACTGTCTGTGGCTCAGTATTCTATAATAATAACATTGTAGTCAGGTGCGGATCTGAAGTCAGACTGCCTAGACTTGCATGTCAGTTCTGCCCATGATGCATATACTTAGACAAAATTTTAATAAAAGGTAAACAGGCATATAGACAGTAAAAGCAAATTGAAAGTGTTAACGATAGTGCTGTTTGTTGTATAACCTATCTGGGCCTCACTGCCTCGTGCAGCTTGTGGTCAGTAAAGTATTTGCTGAATGGATAGAAGGATGAGTAACAGAATGAATGAAGAGGAATATGATGTTCTCTAAATGCTCAAGAGAGTTCAAGGAGTAGGCCTACCTGTAACATCTGTGGGCCTGGAACAGGAGAACAATTGAAGGCTCCCAGAATGACTCTATTCCACACTTTAATGGGACCTTTCATGAAGGAGTTCAGACACTCCAGGCCATATGCCCAATCCTTGCTCTCATCCTCAGTAAACAGCAACCCCTAGACTACCAGCTAGGCCTGGAGGCATGTGGTCCTGGAAACAGACCTGGAAAATAGGACCAAGAGGGGCCTGAAATGAGAGTGGACCAGAGGTGCATCCAGAGCGGGGGTCAGAGCAGTGCCCTGTAAATAGGTGCCTTCACTTTTGTCATTAGTGAACATTACTCAGACTGTACTCTTAGAATTAGTGCCTTTTTCCCTCTATATATTCTACTTAGACAAAATTTTAATGAAAGGTAAACAGGCATATAGACAGTAAAAGCAAATTGAAAATGTTAATGATAGTGCTTTAATGTAGGCATCATCTTGTCTTTCAATTTCTCTATGTGCCTGGATTTTTTAACAATAAAAAATTAGAAAACTTGTCAGCAGTGCTGTGAGATCTCATAACGGGGGAAGGACTGAGGCAAGAAGCCAGGACATGGCCATGCTATCTGCAAATGTAATGTGCACTAGGAAAAGGCTCTGTCTCCAGCGTATTTGCCCTGTGGACTCGCCAAGTCATGAGTAAGCTTGTAAGAATTAGGAAAAGGCAAGCCTTCTACCAGGGAGACCAGCTCACAGCAGGGACCAGGGTTGGGAAGGAGACACCCTAACAAATTCTATCATCGTAAACAGTGTCATTGGGGAAAGAACTTGATGAGAAACTAATTAGGTGAGGAGAAGGAGAAGGAATTTCCCAAGCAAAGGGACCAGCATGCAGTGAGGTCCTGAGAGAGGTGGGGGTGATCACCATCAGGGACTCTCTGCTCTCAAGAAAACTTGCAGGAGTTTGGTGTGGACAGACAGACAGGGAATAGAAGAAGAGCTGTGAAGTGGAAGCACTGCAACTATCCAGTGCTGGGGAGACATGCGAAATCCCTAACCCTAATGGGATCTGCCGTTGGCTAACTCTGGTCTGGAGCTTAACCTGTTTAACCCCAAGCTTCCTCATCTGTAAAATGAAAGCCATCTTACTTTTTAGGATTAAATGAGATTTGGCAAGCACAGTATTTAGTAAGTGCTCATGTCATTTCTTCTTCACCTTTATCTCTTCTAGCATTACCATCATTACCATCATCATCATCACCACCATCGTGTCAAGGCAGCTCCAGACGAGGCACCAGGTAGTCAGGTAAGCACTTCCTATGTACTAACTCATTCAATCCTCACAACTGCCTTTTATGATGCAGGTTCTATTACTGTCCCCATTTTACAGATGAGGAAACTGAGGTATGTGAAGTAATTTGACCAAGATCACAAAAAAGGTACCTGTGTCAGGATTTTACTAGGCAGCCAGCCTTTAAAATCTGCATGTGTAAACCCTGGGCAGCACTGCTTCCTTCACAAATAAACAAGAGGGAATAATGCAGGTGTTTCAAAGGCCTGATACCCCCAAACTATCCACTCTACACCCCACTAGCTCTAAGATACAGTCTTGGGGCACAAAATGCCACCACACTTCTAGCTAAGTTTGCTATGAACACTTTTCTATTTATCCAAATCCCAGGGGCTAAGAAGCTGCTTTGGATCTTTTTCTATCCATCCCAACAATTTCCTCAACCTTGAAGCAAACCAGAGCTGGGAGAAAAAATGAAATCCGCTCTTTGGAGTGACAGTATCAATTTTTAACCGCCTTTGTCACTGACAGGTAGAGTTGCAAAGCCTGGGAAATGTGGATCAGTCATGGGCTCCTCATATGACACGGGGTTATGAAATTAGTTCAGGGTTTCAAAAAGTGAACCAAACTTTTTTTTTCTTTTTTCCTTCCAATTTGAAGGAGCCATTCAACGCATCTCACTGCTGGAGGCCAAATGAAACTGAAAGATGTTCTTAATTCTGGGCTCTCTCAAATAAGGGACCAGTTGAAGATAAAAAATATCACTACCTAATTGAAAAGAAAAATTTTAATGTAAAAAATTGTAAACTAGGAGATATGACAAATGGATGGGGAAACAATGGAAACAGTGACAGAATTTATTTTCTTGGTTTCCGAAATCACTGTGGATGATGACTGCAGCCATGAAATTAAAACAGCTTGCTCACTGGAAGAAAAGCAATGACAAACCTAGACAGCATATTAAAAAGCAGAGACATTACTTTGACTATAGGGATTTGTATAGTCAAAGCTGTGGTTTTTCCAGTAGTCATGTATGGATGTGAAAGCTGGACAATAAAAAATGCTGAGCACCAAAGAATTGATGTCTTTGAACTGTGGTGCTGGAGAAGACTCTTGAAAGTCCCTTGCACAGTCAGGAGATGAAACCAGTCAGCCTTGAAGGAAGTCAATTCTGAATATTCACTGGAAGGACTGATGCTAAAGCTTGAAGCTCCAGTACTTTGGCTACCTGATGCAAAGAGCCAACTCGTAGGAAAACACCCTGATGCTGGGAAAGATTGAAGGCAGGAGGAGAAGGGGACGACAGAGGATGAGATGGTTGGATGTCATCACTCACTCAACGGACATGAGTTTGAGCAAACTCTGGGAGATGGTACAGGACAGGGAAGCCTGGCATGATACAACCCATGGGGTCGCAAAGAGTTGGACATGACTGAGTGACTGAACAACAACGACCCCATTTGATATTGGCTGAAGAGTGCTTCTGGAACTAGTAATGCTCAAGCATTTCAAATTTGCCAAGGGTACTCACTTAGCCAAGCAGGGAAAAGAGATTTGTAGGTGTTTAAAGTAAGCAGCTTTCCATAGGTAAGGTGCATACTGAGAAGTTCAGCAAATGCTAGGGAGAGGAGGAATGATAAGATTCTTTATCCTGAGAACTAGGTTGTGAATGGACCCTTTCAAGTTAGTGGCTCAGTGAGGCTAGCCTTGGAAGATGGAGGTATTTGGATTCAGAAAGGCTGGTGAATCACAAAAAGACAACTTGACTTCAGAGAAGGCCAGCCAGTAGCTGGCAGCATGGAGAAAAAGCAAATTAGGTTAAGTGAAAATGACATCTCATTTACCAAGTCATCCATTCTGATGGCCACCTACAGGTCCTTTGCAGAATCATCCAGGGCCCACTGCCTTGACCTTTATTCTTAGGTTGGTGCTACTTGTTTGTGAATGTTGCTCCAGATCTCATCTGGAATGTGTGCCTGTGCATGTGTGCTGTTTGGGGGACAGAGAGGTAAAAGGGGCACTTTGGGGCCCCACTGGGAGTTCAAGACACAGCCCACCAATATACAGTAACGAAGTAGAGCTGAAAGACTGAAGTCAGCCAAGCTGTCCTCTCATTTCAAGGTGGCAGTCTTCCCAGCTCAGGTCTTTGGTGGCAAATCAAATATTCTATTACATTATTTTCCAATTTCAGGCATTTCCCCAGCTGGACTCTCAAGTGGAATATTTTCCAAAAGTTCAGAAACAATGTCCTGCTCGCCATCTGCCTTGATGGCCTGACATATTGGACACTGACTCTGGGACCAAAACATGTGTGGCCCAAGGACACCATCCTTCTGCTGGCTTATGGCACCTGAGCGATAGTGGAAACACAAATCTCTGACAGCGTGACTGCAGGCCAACATGCTATTCAGCCTCACTGGTATTCATTTAGCACGTGTTAGGTGAATATAGATTAGATCCGCCCTCAAAAGTTCAGTCTCCCATTCTCCAATCAGTAATAATGACAGTTTGACCTTTCCCAATATGGTTATACAGCATCTTTAAGATACCAAAGGCACTTATGTGCAATGTTGTAGCACCAGTCTGACCTGACTAGGTGTGCTGTCAACAACTGGACCTTGAATCCTAAGCAGGTGGTTTGCTCTTCACTCTTGCTGTGTCTCCAGCTTTGCTGTGAATCACTGCCTGTATTTTAGGCTACCACATCTAAGGATAATTCATGTTCTTTAAAGGGAGCAAAGAAGAAGGGGCACAGCTGGAGCTGGAACTCTGCAGCTGTCTTAAGAGCTGGCCAGGAATAGCTGAAAGGAACTCGAGCCAAAAATTCTACACCCATTAGCCAGTATGATGAAAAGTGATTAGCATTTAGTACAACCATGGCAACCTCTAAATTCAACCAAGTCCCTGCTCCCAGCTCCCTGTAAACTTGCTCAGCTCCAGCTCTTCCTGATGTTGACGTCACTAACTGGTGACACCACTCATTTCCCTGAGTGACCCACCTTTACTTCCTCCAGCCCCTGGAACTGACCCTGGAGGGATGGATCCGTGTGTGCAGCTGGATGAAAACCAATGCAGATGAGAAAGGACAGGGGCATGGAATGGTTGAAGATGGAGTTTTAGCTAATCACCTTGAATCTTGAGGACACTTGGGGCACTCTGGACCTCTACTGGCCTGGGAATTTTGTGACAGAGGCAGTGCTCCTTTTGACAGATCAATTATCTTGAAAGGAAGTATCTGTGTGTTGGTTGACACCACACCAGTGCTGTTTTTATCCTGATGAACAAGGCATGGGTATTCAACAATGAACCTAGGCATCCTGGAGTAAAAAGTTTGGTCTGTTCTCCTTCTTAACACAGGAACCACGGTTACCACAGCCAGGAGGTGGTGAGCCACCACAGCTGCTTTAGCCAAGGGCAATAGGCTCAGCTGCCTTCAGAGGCAAGGAATGTAACATCAGTGAGTGAAAAGGAACTAACTCTAGAGTAACAGGGAGAAGTGGGGTCTAAGGAAAACTGAAAACTATGCCTGTCTTTGAATGGGAGGAGAAATATCACCAATTACTGAAATGCAGAATGGTGGGTACTCTGTGTGTGTGTGTGTGTGTGAGAGAGAGAGAGAGAGAGAGAGGGAGAAGGAGAGACAGGCAGAGAGACAGAGATAGGGGAAAAGAACAGCACAATCATCTCAAAAACTTTTTAGAAACACCAGACTTAAAGAAAACACTGAATGGGCAAGTCATATCCATCCATATATAAGTGATGGTCCACAAGCTAATGTGTTTACAGCCCTAGCTTAAGTAAATAACAGAGATCTCACTTCACAAAGCAGCCCATTGCATGTAACAGCTTTTTTCATGTGTTCATCTTTTTATAAATATCTTGTACTCATTAACCTTTTTAACTCATTGAAAAATCTGTATTAAGCACTTCCTATCCTCTACGGAGTGACAGCTGGCCCACAAAGAAGGCAGAACGCTGAAGAATTGATGCTTTCAAACTGTGGTGCTGGAGAAGACCCTTCAGAGTCCCTTGGACAGCAAGGAGATCAAACCAGTCAATCCTAAAGGAAATCAACCCTGAATACTCACTAGAAGGACTGATGTTGAAGGTCAATCTCCAATACTTTGGCTACCTGATGCAAAGAGCCAATTCATTGGAAAAGACCTGACGCTGGGAAAAATAGAAGGCAGAACGAGAAGAGGGTGACAGAGCATGACATGGTTGGATGGCGTCATCGATTCAATGGACAAGAACTTGGGCAAACTCAGGGAGATGGTAAGGGGGAGGGAAGCCTGGCGTGCTGAAGTCTACAGGGTTGCAAAGAGTCTGACATGACTGAGCAACTGAGCAACAACAATGCTCCAGGGACAGTCTTCTCAGCCAAGGGTTACAAGGAATCCCTGAGAGCACACCAGGGACTAAGACAATCTTTCTCATGGAGAGTTCATTGTACCTACTGGAGGATAACTTCCCCATCCTGAAAGTTTTCTCTGTCTAGACCCAATAGACCTTTTTTGCCAACCCTTCCTAAAGTATTAGGGTTTTCTTTGCTTTTCAAGTATGTTAATATCCTTCTACATAGCAAATTAGTGTAAAGTACTAGTTGTGGAGCCCCATTATGAATGTGTTACAATTCACAAATTTTCTTAAATACTTTGCGGAACATATGTGAATATACTGCTGTTCAGCATACCTCTCACCTGCTAGGGTTTATCCGAATTTTGCAGTGGGCACGTATTTTCATTTGTAGGAATCCTGAGACATAAAGTGCTCCATGGACATCTCTGCATGCAGCAACTATGCTCTGCTTTCATATTCTTCATAACTTAATGGAGCACAGGACACACATAGCCCGGCTTGTTTGCTTTCTTGTGCTTGTATTTCCAAAAGTCACAGATGTCATGCCAGAGTACCACATGAAATAAGTATTTCCAGGAGCACTTGAGGAAAATAACATTAATTGCCTGAGATTTTAATTGGCTTTATGACAGTGGGCAGGTCAGTGACTGGGAAAAGATACCACAGAACAGCTGTCAAATACACAACCTGGCAGAAAGGCATCAAATGCCAAGAGCCCTTTGTGCATGGAACTGATATTCCAGAAGCCTGCACAGACCCAACAATCAGAAAAATCTTCCTCCATGTGATGATTTCCAAATCTGCTTAATTTAAAATGGTTTCCAAGGAAAACGGCAAACATGCCACATTTCAGCTCCGTCTGGCAGTTAGCTACACTTGGAGGAGCGAAACCCCAAACCTACCAGTCATTAGCTATGTGGTTAGGAATGTACACAATGATTAGGCCACAATTACATTATTTCTTTGGACTTTGCTAGGCGCAGATTTTTGTAATTAGAGATCATTTGGGTAAGACCAAATGTAAATCAACCATCTCGATCTGCCAAGAATAAGATGCTTTAGCAATCATACAGACATCCTCAAACAACTGTCCTCTTTCTCTCCTATCTGAATATTCATCAGAGATGGGACAAGAGCTCTGTGTCTTAACATAGTCTTCTACCTCTTGATTAGATATGAGATGAAATCTACCTCTTGATTAGATATGAGATGAAAAAGAACAGGCCTGGAAGAACTATGGGCTTCCCTGGTAGCTCAGCTGGCAAGGAATACGCCTGCTATGCGGGAGACCTGGGTTAGATCCCTGGGTTGGGAAGATCCCCTGGAGAAGGAAATGGCTACCCACTCCAGTACTCTGGCCTAGAGAATTTCATGGACTATACAGTCCATGAAGAACTGTGAATGTTGGGGGTTAGTCATTCCCCTTCAGGGTTTGTGTTGCTGGAGGAAAAGTGGATTGAAAACTGATAGGGCAAGATATGAATCTTGACTCCTACGGCTTAATACCAACCAAATAGTTGAACCACCAAAATGATTTTCAGGGAGATTCAAGTGTGCATATAGAAGTGGAACTGAAAAATATGAAGCACTGCACAAAAGTATTGAGCCAAATACTTTTTTGCAGTTCTTGTTCCCAGAAACCCCAATTCTAAAATCACAACAAATAGTGAAAATACCCACCATGCTCTTTTAAAAAAAAAAACCAAAAAACCAAACAGAATTACAAAGAAGAAAGAAGGGCAGTACCAAGGATGTTCAAACTACCACACAACTGCACTCATTTCACATGCTAGCAAGGAAATGCTCAAAATCCTTCAAGCAAGGCTTAAATGTTATGTGAACTGAAAACCTCCATATGTACAAGCTGGGTTTAGAAAAGGCAAAGGAACCAGAGATCAAATTGCCAACATCCGCTGGATCATAACTAAAGCAAAGGAATTCCAGGAAAACATCTACATTGACTACACTAAAGCCTTTGACTTTGTGGACCACAACAAACTGTGGAAAATTCTTAATGAGATGGGAATACCAGACCACCTTACCTGTCTCCTGAAAAATCTGTATGTGGGTCAAGAAGCAACAGCTGGAACTGGACATGGACCAATGGACTGGTTCAAAATTGGGAAAGGAGTATGACAAGGCTGTATATTGTCACCTCGCTTAATTAACTTATATGCAGAGTACATCATGTGAAATGCCAGGATGGATGAAACACAAGCTGAAATTAAGATTGCTGGGAGAAATATCAACAACATCAGAAAAGCAGATGATACCATTCTAATGGCAGAAAGTGAGGAGGAACAAACTAAAGAGCCTCTTAATGAAGATGAAAGTGGAGAGTGAAAAAGATGGCTTAAAACTTAACATTCAAAAAACTAAGATCATGGCATCTGGTCCCATCACTTCATGGCAAACAGATGGGGAAAACGTGGAAGCAGTGACAGATTTTCTTTTCTTGGGCTCCAAAATCACTGTGAGCAGTGACTCCTGCCATGAAATTAAAACACACTTGCTCCCTGGAAGGAAAACTGTGACAAACCTAGGCAGGATATGAGAAAGCAGAGATATCACTTTGCCGAAAAAGGTCCACATAGTCAAAGCTATGGTTTTTCCAGTATGTATGGATGTGAGCTTTGGACCATAAAGAAGGCTGAGCGCTGAAGAATAGATGCTTTCAAATTGTGGTGCTGGAGAAGACTCTTGAGAGTCCCTCAGATTGCAAGGAGATCAAATCAGTCAGTCCTAAAGGAAATCAACTTAGAATATACATAAAAAAGACTGATGCTAAAGCTGAATCACCAATACTTGGGCCACCTGATGCGAAGAGCCAACTCACTGGAAAATATCCTGCTGCTGGGAAATATTGAGGGCAAGAGGAGAAGCAGGCAACAGAGGATGAGACGGTTAGATAGCATTGCCGGCTCAATGGACATGAGTTTGAGCAAACTCCAGGAGATAGTAAAGGACAGGGAGGCCTGGCAGTCTGCAGTCCATGTGGTTGCAAAGAGTCGGACACGACTTAGTGATTGAACAACACCAGTTACAAAAAGATCAGTTATCTAAGTTCAATTTCATCCTCTTTCACAGGTTGTAAACTATAGATACATGGGCTAGATTTAGCCCACAGAGAAATTTAGACTGTGGTGTATTTATTTTGTTTTTGAAATTGCCTTGCTTGTCAGCATCTTATATGTGGGATTTTTCAGATCGACATTTTCACTGGATATTTTCATATGCAAGTTCAGATTTCCTAGTTCTACGGAAAACTGGGAAGATCTGGCAATACTGGCTTTGATTCCCTACAGCTATAATTGCTGGGGCTAAGTAGTGGCTGCCCAGAGGGCGTGTGCTCTCCACAGCCCTGTGTCTCCACCTGACCTGCTTGCCTCACTAGTCTTTTTGCTAAATCTCATAGACATTTGCATGTCAACTCTTAGTTTTCCCTTTATTTTCTGAGACAAATAACTCCCTAAAATATTAAAAGGGATTGAAACAAGAAGAATGCAAAGAAGCACCGAGACGGAACAACCAATATACTGGATATTAATAAATATTAATAAATAAGAGTGGAGGTCATAGACAGCTGCTGTGAGAAGCAGTAGAGCAATGTGGTTAAAAGTTTGAATAAATTACTGAAGCAATGTCAAATTGTGGCTTCTGCCCTAATTAGCTTAGGAGAGTTATTTAAACTCAGCTTGCTCATCTGTAATATGAGAATAATAACTATTATTTTTAGAATTTGTTTAAATAACAAGGATTTACTAAGTACCTACTATGTTTCAGAGACTCATGCAGGCACTGATGATGCAACAATAACCCAAACAAACTTTGTTCTCATGTGGTTTACATTAAATAAATGAATCCATGTTAAGCATATAGAATAATGTCTGGCACAACAGTAACAAATTCTCTGTCCATGTTATCTATTATCCTCGTTACCATTCACAATATGCTCTCTACTGTAAGTTATCAGTTAGATTAGGAACGGCAAACCTGTTTAACTTTGTGCTTTATTTCCTGATAACAGTTACCAGAAATACAGTGTTAAGAATGAGTCTGAGGCCTTGTCTAAGCTCAGCAGAAAGGGGTGCACTGATTGACTCAATGTCTGACATGGGCTGGAGTAATGTGTGTGGAAGTTTGCCTGGAGGTTTTGTCACCCTGGTTGAAAGAAACTCTAATTTCTGTAAACTAAATTTCTATAAAGAAGTCTATAAATTTCTGCCTCTCTTGACAGTTTTTCTGAGACCTCTTGTTCAGAAAGAGACAAAAATCCAAGAAAACTTTTCCAAGTTTTCTCTTTCAGCAGACAGCTCAGAAGGGCAAGACCATGTTCTGCTCCTACAGATGTGCTGAGACCATGCAAAGCTCAAACGGCTACCATCCTGTGATTAGGGATGGTTTGAAGATGTCTGTTCCAATAATTAACACTAAACCTGAACCTCTCAGAGCTGCAAACCCAATGCATGGGAACTGAAATACCGGCTTGGGTAGGATACCCTTCTCTTCAATAAAATATTTAAAAGGAAATAATGAAGGAAAAGAAGAACATTTCAACTAATCAAAGCACAAAACCCAAAAGTTAGCCCCTGGCTGGCCTAGAGGCCTTTAAGGCAGCGCCTCTGCCCTCACTGAAGGCCCAGGTGTGATTCCCCCATACATGTACTATCATGCAATTCTGGACCAAAAGGGGGAAAAGTCACTGCAGGTTTCCTCCTTCCTTTAAAAACCCAAATACTCACTCTTTGCAAACTCCCCAGAGGCAAAAAAGAAATAAACTCTTTTCCAACAATATTAAAAGTAAACCTACCATACTCCTTGGAAGGTTGCACTTGCCGGTCTAGCCTAGGGCTCCTCTCCATCTTCGGTCAGACTCATACATGGCAGCCAGGTTCACAAGGACAAAGAATTCACAGTCACGAGAGGAGAGGCAGGAGAGGTCACTGGGTAGTGAAAGAGAGGGATGTCTGGGCCTCCAGGTTAAAGGTGAACAGACAAGTCACCTTCCGGTTATTAAGCAGACATGGGCAATAATGCTGGGAGGCAGCTTTGCACAGCAACTCAGCTGTGGTCTTCTGGATTAGCTCCCCTGGCATCAGGGATGTGGGATGTTTGACAATGATTCTTGGAAGGCTGCTCACGCACACATCCAGTGTACTTTCAGAGGATCCATATTGTCCCTGTCAGGGTAACACAAAACCAGAGTTCCGCCAAGGTGGGGATATTGGTTTTGTTCCAATACAACTTTATAGATGGTAGGCTGTATTTGCCCTGTAGGCCATAGTTTGTGTCCCCTGATCTACCACAATAAATATTAGCAAATCTGCACTAAGTATAAAATAAGTACATTCACTTCCTTGTTACATCCCAATGAATACTAAAAACAATGGCAATGTACAGTGATTAGGAATCAGAACAGCAGGAGAGAGCCAGGTACTAGAAGAGGGCCCATACTCCTAGGATTGGGGGTGTTCATTTCTTTGTTCAGCTGTTACACACTGAATGAATTTATGAAATTTCACTGGGCCATGCACTTATATATGAGTATTTTCTGCATGCATGTTATACCCAGAAAAAAAGCTTTAAGCAATAAATATATAAGTAAAATAAATAAGGGCTAAAGAGAGAAAGTGAAGTGTCCCTGTCTGCTAGCTTTGAGCTCCTGTAATGACAGCTGATTAAAAAAAAATAATAATGCAACCCACTCCAGTACTCTTGTCTGGAAAATCTCATGGATGGAGGAGTCTGGTAGGCTACAGTCCATGGGGTAGCAAAGAGTTGGACACGACTGAGCGAATTCACTTTCACCAGTTCTGAGTGTAGACCTAGACGATCAGCCATGTCACTGGTAAACAGAAGCTAAAGTGTTGCTGTTTGGTCTGCTTGTTCCATAGATAGAGTGAGTGTCCTGATTATGAAATGACCTTTCAAATCAAATGCTTCTAATTTCTCACCTCTAAAACAATCTTGTCTATCCCATAGCTCTGCTTTGAGGGTTAAACTCAATAATGGATATGAAATGCCTAGTATAGTTAACACCCATGGTTAGTACTCAATGAATGTCAACTGAAATGAAAAAAAGACAAAAGTGGAAAGAATGCTGGGTGTCTCTCATTTTCCCTTTTGTACCTTCTCCAGCCATCTCTGCACCCATCCTGAGGTCACCCAACATGGACCATGCCAGTGGGTCCCCTTGCCTTTTCTGGGTTCCAGTGTGAGAGTGGAGGTATGAGAGAGAGGCAGGTCAGGCACTTGTTTCCCCCAGTTCCTCCCAGCATCATCCCTCAACTAAATGGGTATAAAGCATTCCTTTCTGCACAGCTGCTTCATCTTGAAGTCTCTAGAAATGCTCCTCTCCTAGCTTCCTCAAGCCACTGGGAAGGAACTGCTCCCTGCTGATGATAACCCTAGGATACTGGAGTATTCCTGTGGTTTCCCCTACACTGTTCCCATAATAGGAAAGTAGGAAAGTGAATTCAGATACGAGTGAGGCAGGAACATTTCTGAAAATAGTAAATTGTGCTTTCTTTTGGCGCACTTATGGGACTTGGAAAAACGAGAGCTATTTTTCTTTAGGCCCAGGGCACAAAGGTTATAAGGCTTTGTTTGCCAAATTTGGGTTTTCTTGCTGTAGGAGTTCATTAAGTTTGAGTTTGTTTCTCAGAAATGAAAACAGCAGTTACCACCCAACCTAGACATACGATTTATGTGGGTGAGGATGCTCAGGGAGGTAGGCTGGGGCTGGTTTAAACAGTACTGATGGAGATTTCGAAGGGGCATGGGGGCTCACACTACTCCTAAGAACAAGACTTCTGGGAAGGAGCTGTGGATGCCAAAGTCCTGAGATTTCAGGCCCTGGGGTTTTTGGAACCTTGTCAAAGAGCTCCCACGCCAGTCCTTTGGGGAAGAACCTGAGCTGCCATCTTTAAGTGCACACATGGGCCTCGACAATGAGTCCTATAGTAGTGACCATGATGTGCTGACAATTAGAGGCCACTCTGGTGAGAACTGTTGGGTCCGTGTAAGTCCCTTAGTATTTTTCTATAATCTCAAGGGAGAGTAAAGTGTCTTCTAAACCATACCTGCATATACACAGGCTCTATCGGTGTTTCTGATTTTGTATGACTTGAACTGGGCCCCTACACTGCATCTCTAGCACATATTCAGGAATGCCCGTGTGAGTAGTCCACTGGGCACTGGGTGCTACTACACTCATCCCCGTTTTACAGAGAAGAAATATAGAGCTGCCGAGCCTAGCTTTCACCAGCTCAAGATGTCTGGGGTCTAGGCTAATACTGGTTAAGCAAAAAGACTGATACAAATTGCCATTTCTTACTCGTGTGAAGCACGTTTATATTCACTTCATATTCACTTTAGAAGCTCAATGTTTATTTTATTCTGGGGAATCTTGCTCATATACAGATGTTTGCAAAATTTCAAGAACTGAGCAAACTTCTACTTCTTCCCTCACACTCAAGCTAGTATAAACCTTTCCCCAAGTGCTTATTAGGTGAGATTGGTCTGGGGCAGTTAATCTATGAAGATGCTGAGGAAAACCAAGATATGTTTTCCATCTTGCTATTAAGCACCAAGCTTAGAAAATCAAGTAAAACAATCAACATGGCCACTCACAAAGTCAGCAAAAATGTTTATATAATTAATCTTCAGCATGGCAATGCAGTCACAGTATTAGCGTCAAATACAGAGAATAAATGTAAATTACAGGTACAAATCAGTTTATGTGTTCAGCACCAATTCCACTTACCTCCACATACAAACCCCAGTTGCTTGAGGCTTATGAATAAATAGTTACTGGTGTTCAGAAAGATGCAAGTCTGCAAACTGAGATCCAGGAGGAAATAAAAACAAAACAGCACAATCGCCACACCACAGGCATTGAGAAATGCCCAGGGAAGCGCATGTTTCAGTACCCTCTGGGGAAGAGAAGTACTAGCCTAGATGCTCGCTTATTCTCTTGGCCTCTTTCTGCTGCTAACAGTCCCCTTGCGATTAAACTCTGGAGTCACTGGAAGGGAGAATGTTGCAGGGACCCCCAGATAAAGGATGAAGTCAGACTCACTTCCAGTCCAAAGAAGTGAAGTGAAGTGAAAGTTGCTCAGTTGCGTCTGACTCTTTGTGACCCCATGGACTATACAGTCCACGGAACTCTCCAGGCCAGAATACTGGAGTGTGTGGCCTTTCCCTTCTCCAGGGGATCTTCCCAACCCAGGAATTGAACCCAGGTCTCCCGCATTGCAGGCGGATTCACAGTGGAAATGGATTCTCTTTCTGTCATGAAATGTTAAGTATCCTAGACATTTCCTTTTTGATGCCCTAAAGAAAACAGAAACATTAAAAAGACCCGGAAATGCAAAGATCTTAGAGTCTCAGTCTTAGACCTTAAATGTTTCAGAAAATTCTAACTAAGAAGAATGTTCTCCACACACACCTGTATAACACAGGTACCTTTTCCCTCTTCCCCAACCCCTAAGTTTATTTTTCAATTCTCTTTGTGTTTTTGGCTGCTCGAAGACAGAGGGGAGTAACTGGCTTTTTCTCCTTTGAGCAGTGCTTACCTTAATTTTGACAACAGTTTCCTTTGAACCATTAATAAAAGTCACAGGGACTTCTCTGGTGACCCAGTGATTAAGACTCCGTCTTGCAATGCAGGGGATGTGGGTTCAATCCCTTATTGGAGAACTAAGATCCCACATGCTGAAGAGCAACCAAGCCTGTGTGCTGCAGTTACTGAGCCTGCATGCTGTGGAGCCCTGCACCACAACAGTGATTCCGTGCACCACAACAAAACAGCTGGCATGACGCGATGAAGAGCCTGTGTGCCACAACTGAGACCCAGTGCAGCCAAATAAATAAAATGAAACAATCTCTTTTAAGTCACAGGCATTGATCAGGCTCAGTCTTCCCAACCTCCCTTTCCATCCCTCCTTTTGTCCCCCACATGAAGGTATATTTTCAGTTTGCTCACTATGCTTATCTTTAAGTATCACTATGGGCTTCTCTGGTGGTGCAGAGGTTAAAGCATCTGCCTGCAATGTGGGAGACCTGGGTTCGATCCCTGGGTTGGGAAGATCCCCTGGAGAAGGAAATGGCAACCCACTCCAGTATTCTTGCCTGGAGAATCCCATGGACAGAGGAGCCTGGTGGGCTACAGTCCGCGGGTCGCAAAGAGTCGGACACAACTGAGCAACTTCACTTTCACTTTCACTATGGGCTCAGTGGTAAAGAATCTCCCTCCCAACGCAAGAGACACAGGTTCAATCTCTGGGTCAGGAAGATCCCCTGGAATAGGAAATGGCAACCCACTCCACTACTTTTGCCTGGAAAATTCTATGGACAGAGAAGCCTGGTGGACTCCAGTCCGTGGGGCCACAAAACAGTCAGACATGACTCAGCATGTGCACAGACACACACACACGCACACACGGACACATACACACAGTACTAACAGTCTCATTTAAATAAAATAGCTAAGTGTGTGAGGGGGAATTCTGATTAATTGAGCACAAATAAAGAGCACTTTTTCAGTGCTCTTGGTTGAAAATCTTTCTCTTAAATGTTTTTCTCCCATCCATCTTTCATTTTCCTCTCATTTCACAGATAAAAAAGAACATAACTATCAGCACACAAATATTCAAATTTATACATTAATAAATTAATATAAGCAATCACAGCTGCAAAGAGGGTGAGACTGCATCAAGTTTCAGATTTCTGAAATGATGACCATATTCCAGACTAAGTTTAGCTATGAGTTCCCTGGTTGCTGCTACTGCTGCTAAGTCGCTTCAGTCGTGTCCGACTCTTGTGACCCCACAGATGGCAGCCCACCAGGCTCCCCCGTCCCTGGGATTCTCCAGGCAAGAACACTGGAGTGGGTTGCCATTTCCTTCTCCGATGCATGAAACTGAAAAGTGAAAGTGAAGGCGCTCAGTCGTATTCAACTCTTAGTGACCCCATGGACTGTAGCCCACCAGGCTCCTCTGTCCATGGGATTTTCCAGGCAAGAGTACTGGAGTGGGGTGCCATTGCCTTCTCCGGTCCTACTTCTACCTTCTGTTAATTGCTATGCTTTATGAGAAATGCTGGGCTGGAGGAAGCACAAACTGGAATCAAGATAGCCAGGAGAAATATCAATAACCTCAGATATGCAGATGACACCACCCTTATGGCAGAAAGTGAAGAAGAACTTTCATCAAGAGCCTCTTGATGAAAGAGAAAGAAGAGAGTGAAAAAGTTGGCTTAAAGCTCAACATTCAGAAAACTAAGATCATGGCATCTGGTCCCATCACTTCATGGCAAATAGATAGGGAAACAGTGGCTGACTTTATTTTTCCGGGCTCCAAAATCACTGCAGATGGTAATTGCAGCCATGAAATTAAAAGATGCTTGCTCCTTGGAAGGAAAGTTATGACCAACCTAGACAGCATATTAAAAAAGCACAGACATTACTTTGCCAGCAAAGTCCGTCTAGTCAAGGCTATGGTTTTTCCAGTAGTCATGTATGGATGTGAGAGTTGGACTATAAAGAAAGCTGAACACCGAAGAATTGATGCTTTTGAACTGTGGTGTTGGAGAAGACTCTTGAGAGTCCTTTGGACTGCAAGGAGATCCAACCAGTCCATCCTAAAGGAGATCAGTCCTGGGTGTTTACTGGAGGGACTGATGTTGAAGCTGAAACTCCACTACTTGGGCCACCTGATGTGAAGAGCTAACTCATTGGCAAAGACCCTCCCTGATCCTGGGAAAGATTGAAGGCAGGAGGAGAAGGGGATGACAGAGGATGAGATGGTTGGATGGCATCACCGACACAATGGACATGGGTTTGGGTGGACTCTGGGAGCTGGTGATGGACAGGGAGGCCTGGCATACTGCAGTTCATGGGGTCGCAAGGAGTTGGACATGACTGAACAACTGAACTGAACTGAACTGAACTGAATGAAAATAAACCTCTTGGCTAGTTCGATAGCAATGATGATATAAACCTCTTAAAAATGCTTCAAAGATCACTTGATTATTCCAATATTAGTCAGAGAGTCAAAGATGAATCAAGAGTGAGAGTACCATACTGGTCGGAGGAACTACAGCACTAACACAGCAAACTGGGTTTTCTAGAAAACTTGAAGTGCCACAGACTGATTTTTCTCATTTTCAGATTATATGTGCTGAAGGAGATCATAAATTATGGTATAGTAAGGACAAATGAATTCTTTTGAACTCAAATCCAAATCTCAATTATTCAGTTTCATTTTCCCCATAATTATCAAACTGTCAGAGAAATTCAGTATTTCAATTATCTAGACATTTTTCTTGCATGTACTAAAAGCATAATAAACTTGGTCAGATTATATGCACTGATTTTTAGTTTATAACTTGATGAATGTGTTCATATTCCATTAAGTATCCGTCATTTTCCTATGATACTAGCCCAGGAACTTTATACTTCTAATGTTCCTGTCTTACTTTCTTTGCTTAAATTTCATCTACTGTAATTCCTTTATTTTCTGATTTTTGTCTTTAATACTTGGGGTTTCTAAATTCTATCTTTTAACCTTTAATTTTTGGTTTTCAAAATCTGCCTTTTGAGAGACAGAATTTCTCACCTACTGTAAGTGAACAGTTTTCACATTTTAATTTGGAATCACTGGAAAACCAATTATATTCAGTGAAAAAGGGACACTTTTTTGATTCCTGGTTCTCCCCTTTATAGCCCACTCACAAAATATACTCAAATTTCTTAATATTTCTTTCTAAACCTATAAAATGGGTATAATAATAATGTTTCGCTATTTAAATGGATATGAAGATTAAATATGCATATATGAGAAAGTTTGTCAACCATAATTTATATTTACTTTTTATCCATTGTTACTATTAGGTCAATGTTGTTTTCTGAAGATAAACACAGAAACTCACAATGATACTTACTGTGTATCATTCATTCTACTAACACTTTAAATATGTCAACTCATTTGAACCTCACAGTAACCCAAATGCACTATTATTAATATTATTCCCAGTTTTCAGATGAGGAACCTTAAGTTCAAACTGAATAATAAACTTGTACAAGGTCACACAGTCAGCAAATGACAGCTGGGTTTTAACCTAAGCATTAGTCCATGGGCTTAATGCTTAGGTTAAATAGAGGTTTTAAAGCATGTCCTCAGCACACAGCTGTGGTTAAGTACTCTATATTGGGGATATTAATAAATGTTATACATGTACAAAAAGGATTCCATCATCAAGTAAACTTAGGAAACACTCGGTTAAAGAAAGAGGTTCCTTGACTGCATGGCTCCTTAGATTCTTTAACATGCACTGTGAATCCCTAAGAAGGAACCATAGGGGGCAGCCCTTCGCTTCTTAAGATCAGAGTGAATCAAAGCTGTTCTTCATAAGCATCTCGAAGGACCAGTATTCCACAGAACCCATTTTGACAAATGTTGATTATAAGGTGTGATAAATAAGTAGAAATAACATACCACTCAAGTCTAGCAGATAATCCTTTAAAGTAGGAAAGACAAGTGTATAGTATTAATAACTCCATTTATACATGATCCTCATTTTATATACCACCTGACACATTAATTGAGTTATCCAAAGTAAAAAAGGAAAGAGTTGCAATCTTCTTCTAAAAATGCATGTGTAGAGGATGTTTTAGACTTACAAGAGTTACAAGGCATATATATATATTTCCTCCTGAGGATGGTTCTCTGAGGCTGACATTTAAAAGAGAAGGATGCACAAGAACAAGCCAAGCTTTCACACATCTTCTTGGCAGGAGACACTACAGATCACGCCAGGGCAGGACTGAGGGAGCTCCAGAAACCAGTTGTCTACAAGTGACTAATGACAGCAAGATGACCTGTTCACCCTTCCTAGGCTCTTCTCTACTAGAATTATCTTCAGGACATACAGAGAGGGAATGACACTGGTTCCAAATCACTTAGAATCTATGATGCCTTCACAACAACCCTCACCTCCCCACAACTCCTATTTCCCCAAAATGAATCTTTGCTTACTGAATTCTTTGCTTTCTGTTACTACTGTCAACTTATCATCACTCTCAACTTCCTTTCCATCCCAACACACATACATGTTCTACTTCTTAATTAGGGAGGAATCACAGTTTAGCTCTTATCAGCTTAACACAGAAACTAAAATAAAATAGTTTAAAAATCCATGAATCTGGTCAGCTTCATTGAGTCATGAACCAAAGGAAAAAGTGGTGGTGAACAATAATATGACCCACTTTTTAGAACCCATGGGCTCTTATGAGCCACATCGGATGTGGCCCACCAGGCCATCAGCACCAACCGTACACCATCACTCAACCCCATCACATAATATGTGCCTACCCTGAATAGTCACAGTAAGTCTAAGTTATTTTAGGACATACACTGAGGTGAGACTAGTATTTCTAAAGTCTGGAAGTCCACATGCAGTGGATGGTGAGATCAGACCTGTCTGCATTGTGGACACATGATGCTACTCCTCTGAGTGACTCAGATAATTAAAGGGCAGATTTTACTGGTATTATCCTCATTTCTTCCTTCAGTGTTCTCAGTCATCCAAGTATCTCTTGCCTGGAGTTCACTGTGCTTTACTCTTTGAAACCCTCCTTGTTCAAGCACAGTTTATGGACTCTCCTTCCTCTCACATTTTTAAGACCAGTAAAGCTACAACTAGAGATCAAACTCTCAAACGTTTTCCATTTAGCATTAAAATGGCTCAAAAATCTGCTTCTCCCTGCACAGTGTCTCCTTACATGGATGCAGACTGGCACCTCTGGATGGAATCGAATCACTTCCTACCAGTAGTTCAACAGCATCTATAACATAACAGTTGTGCCTGAGGCTATTGAGTTTACTCAGGCAAAATGCCTTGAGACTGAATAAAAGTTTAAGAGTGCTATGAACGAATGGTTTCCTGAACCTACTGATGAAGCTACTGGACACATTAGTTCACAGATTGAAATAAAAACTGACTCCAATGCTGAAATAAAATCTTTAATCCTTCTAGGATTACCGAAGCAGCATGGAGAGAAAGTAAAATAATTAGATTGGAATGGACACTTGTGGTTAGCTCTCAAATCAGTTGGGTCCTCTGGAAAACAGATGATAAGAGTGAACTAGGAGAGCAGAAGGTTGACTGGAAAGTAACATTTGTGAAACTAAAAGGGAGGAAGCAGAATCAGCCAGGGTGGGTCCTGAGGCTGTATATAGATCTGGCAGCCCTACAAGACTCCAGACCATAGGTTGCTTTTTAGAGGAGGCTTCCACTGTGCAGAAAGGTTAAGCCCTGGTACCACTGTGCTACTCAGTCATCGGCTGGGACTACTCTGGAAAGAGCTTGATCTTGGTTCAAAGGTTAGGGTCAGATGAACGAGGTAATAAAAGCTATAAGTCAGGAGTCCTTTCTGGATGTGGGATCTGAATTAGACCCCCTTCCAGAGCAGAAAATCTGCTCTGACTCAATGTGCATTCCATCTCTTCCTCATTGTGGAGCAGAGAAATGTTTTGAGAGAATACAGAAGAGCCTTTAATTAAATGCTCTCAACACTGGAACTCTCATTGATGCAGGCTGTTATAAATATGAGCAAAGACACACAACTGAACAAAAGCTCATTAAATATGACCACAAAAGGCATTAGTGATCCCTCTGACTTATGAATAGCATCTTTCAGAACTGAGCCTATTAGTAAGTAGGGGGCCTTTCTAGATGCAGCCTACCGATTCCAACAATCAATTAATTCATTATCAATCAATAATGATTCAGGGGGAACTAACAGAGATAACTGTCACCTTGGAGAACCAAGATCTGGAAATGAGATACATAGAAGCACAAGCTGGAATCAAAATTGCCGGGAGAAATATCACCACCCTTATGGCAGAAAGTGAAGAGGAACTAAAAAGCCTCTTGATGAAAGTGAAAGTGGAGAGTGAAAAAGTTGGCTTAAAGCTCAACATTCAGAAAACTAAGATCATGGCATCTGGTCCCATCACTTCATGGCAAATAGATGAGGAACCAGTGGAATCAGTGTCAGACTTTATTTTGGGGGGCTCCAGAATCACTGCAGATGGTGACTGCAGCCATGAAATTAAAAGACGCTTACTCCTTGGAAGAAAAGTTATGACCAACCTAGATAGCATATTCAAAAGCAGAGACATTACTTTGCCGACTAAGGTCCGTCTAGTCAAGGCTATGGTTTTTCCCGTGGTCATGTATGGATGTGAGAGTTGGACTGTGAAGAAAGCTGAGCACTGAAGAACTGATGCTTTTGAACTGTGGTGTTGGAGAAGACTCTTGAGAGTCCCTTGGACTGCAAGGAGATCCAACCAGTCCATTCTGAAGGAGATCAGCCCTGGGATTTCTTTGGAAGGAATGATGCTAAAGCTGAAATTCCAGTACTTTGGCCACCTCATGCAAAGAGTTGACTCATTGGAAAAGACTCTGATGCTGGGAGGGATTGAGGGCAGGAGGAGAAAGGGACAACAGAGGATGAGATGGCTGGATGGCATCACCGACTCGATGGACATGAGTCTGAGTGAACTCCAGGAGTTGGTGATGGACAGGGAGGCCTGGTGTGCTGTGATTCATGGGGTCACAAAGAGTCAGACACGACTGAGCGACTGAACTGAACTGAACTGAACAGAGACACTGTATTGATGAGAAAAGAAGTTCTAAGCAGATATTGACCAACACAATCATAATTAAAAATTTCATCACTTCTCTTTTAGTTACTAGTATATCAAGCAGACAAAATGATAAAAAATATATAAAAGATCTGATCATAATCTATACTGATGTCTCTTACTAGACCCTGGCCTTACAAAAAGAGCTTTAAGAGCAAAGGCCAGAGAAAAAGAAATGCAGAAATCTCCCAATTGTTCACCCTTCTCCTTCCTCTGTGGTTTCCATCTGTCCTGTCCTCACAGGCTGGCTGCAACCATAGCACACAGGTGCCTTATGGTCCACATGCCAGATCCTCTCATCACCTCCACACCCCACACATGTACACTATACCAATGCTCTCTGTCCTTGAGCAGCTGTGACTGTGCCCACATCAGAGCCCTTGTGATGCAAGAGATGCAGGTCTGATTATACCTGAGTGCTCCAAAGGTCTTTGGAATGCAGATAAGTGTGTTTCCTGAAACCTGTAATTCTGAGGATCTGACTCAGGTGCACTGAGCTTGTAAGTGAACTGAACACACAGCCCAGCATGAATCTGTCCACTGGTCTTCTTTTCTACTTATCAGAGCTTATAAGATTTCTTTCTTTAGGAACTTGTGGGTGGGGTGTTGACTGATGTTTTTCAATCACTGACTACATTTTATAGAAGAAAAATTATGTTCTAGGAATGCTTCAAATTTGGGAATTTTCAAAAATTTCTCTTGGAAATGTCAGTGACTAATTTTTTTAAAGTTTAATATGATGTTTTTTGTAGAAACTTGCCTCTTGTATAAAGGATATGACTACTTTCTAAACATTTATGGACCAATTATAAAAATGGATCACATTCTAGCTTAGAAATCACAAAAAAAGAATAAAGACAACTACAAAGAATATTACAATTATTATATCACAGACCACATGCTCTTAACAATTGAAATAGATATCAACGATAAAATTTAAGTTGAAAAATTCCCCCCCAACATTAGTAAGAATATCGGTAAGCATCCCAACAGGAAACAGATGGTTCATTCAAATTAGGATAATCCAAGTGGGGCCTAATGAAGGAGATACTTAAAAGATGTGAGCAGATGTAGGAAAACCACAAGGAATAGTGCAGTGCCCTGGGTTTAATAAGAGTGGAATGATTATATATCCTGAGTCTGAGGAGGCAAGATGCAGGTAAGGCAGTCAGAGCTTAGAGGAGAAAAGTCCTCTGAAAGGGCCACCTTCAGAAGAGAAGTGACCTTAGCTAGAGGATACAGTCATCTTGAGGCACTACAGAGGTGGGAATATTGACTCTAATACCTAGAACATTTGCAGCCACTTCAACTGAGCTGCAACACACCATACACAATGCTGACCATTCAGTAGGCTGGAAACCAGCATGCCTCTTCAGTGCTTTCTCAGAAGGCCCAACCAGACAACATGGAGGTGAACTTAAGTATTTTGTCTCTTTTCAGGAGGAAGAGAGGCCCCTTCAGTAGCAGCCATCTGGTGTGTCAGATAAGGACAGTCCAAGAAAACAGTGCCTGTATTAAGATGGCCACAACAAGTCTGTTGGCCAGCTGCCTTCGTAGTACAGGGTTTAGGGTAAATGCTTCATTTTGGATTCTTTTCCACTGAGATTGGACAGGCCAAACTGTGATCTGAAAACTTTCTATTTTCATCCTGGAAAAATCTCTTCCAGGCCTTTCCTAGGGCATCATTAAACTCAAGCTATATCATCAAACTACTGGCTCCATTTTCAAACATTTGGATACATCCAGGTTTGATTAAACCCTGACTTTTAGTTCTTTATATAGGCCACTCTGATGCCTACCATTGCCTTTCACCAGGAATACAGTACTTGCTTTAAAGTCATAATAAACTTTCACAACAAGTCATCAGCAAATGTCCTTACAACACCACTGCTTCTACACCATGCAGTCATCAATTATATCCAGCATCTACAGAGGCAGCCTCCCATAATTCCTGGAGTGTGGCAGCTTGGAACTTTCTGTACTAATTCATTTTGCATTAGTGCTTAGCAGCAAGAAATCCTGACTTCTGGCACAGAGAAGTAAATTATTTCTTAGAGTACTATACTTAGATGCTTTGAGTTTAATTACCTTGTAATTTCCTGGTCATGTTATTACCATGAAGTTACACAAATTTGCAAATTTATTTACAGCTTATAAAAAGAAAATTAGTTTGGAAATGAATGTTGCTAAGTTGGTCTCTTGTAAGTAGCTCTTGTTTTAAAAAATAAAAAGCTTTCCTACCTGAAAATACAGGCTGCTCAAATGTCTACTCTCTTAAAAGTTCAAAATTCAAATCTTCAGTTCAAGATGTGAGGTAACTTAAACAGGAGTACTTTAAAGAAGATCATTAAAGTAAAGGGGTCAGATACCAGAAGAACAACCATATAAGGCCAGGAGCTTGGTCAAAGTTTGAAACATTGGTGATACTTAGGATCCCAAGTTTTGTTCAATGGAAATTTACAAAGGTCTGGTATGACCTGAATATTGTCCACAGTATATTTATATAGCATCAGGGAATTAAGTGAGGCACTGTTCGTCTCTAGGGAGAGGGGAGTCGAGATCGTTTTTTTTTTTTTTTTTCTTTCTTACACCACCCTGACTCCTACCTCCCTGGGATCAGTGGGAAGAGACTTGGCCTCCAAAAAAGGAAAGAGTTGCTGAAACTTTAGGATACTGACACTGACTTTCAGTGGTGACACACTTTCATGTCATATATGGCATGGCCACACTTCTCTTTCTTCCTTGAACCCCAAGGAGATGGTAAGAGTCTAGGGCTATAGGGCCTAGGATCTCTCTCTCTCCTTTGTTGTTGTGTTCAGTCACTCAGTCGTGTCCGACTCTTTGCGACCCCATGGACTGTAGCCTGCCAGGCTCCTCTGTCCATGGAATTCTCCAGGCAAGAATACTGGCATGGATAGCTGTTCCTTTCTACAGGGGATCTCCCCAACACAAGGATCAAACCCAGGTCTCCCGCATTGCAGGAAGATTCTTTACCATCTGAGCTACCAGGGAAGCCCAAGAATACTGGAGTGGGTAGCCTATCCCTTCTCCAAGGGAACTTCTCAACCCAGGAATCCAACTGGCGGATTCTGCATCAGCTGAGGTACCAGGTGTTCTCTTTCCTTCCTCTTAGGTAGCTTTGAGGGGAACCTAAAGCTGCTTGGTTCTGCTTCATTGCCCACTGTCTGTAGACATCAGATAAGTTGTATCTCACAGTGATTGAACCAGAATCCTGTGTTTGATCATTTGGGATGTGGGACGAGAATCAGAGCCATTGTTACAACCTGCTTTATCTGAGGCTGATTGGTCTTAACTGGCTTTAGAAAAAAGAAACTTCAGTTTGGTCAAGTATCTAACTAGAACTATGCCTTGATGTTTAAGTTCAATCATAATGATACTAGGCACCCTGTCACTAATAACTGTTCAGGGTACCCATTTCTCACGAGGATCTGATGGGGAAAATGAGCAGCTGACCCAAGGCAGAATTTATATGTTCCTGGGGCCCTTGGCTGTGGGGAGGGCATGTAGCAAACTAGACGTATCCTATAGTCTAACAGGCACTCATTGGTAGATGATCAATTCCTTTGAAATATGAAGAAAAAATATGAAAAATATGCCCATTTTTCTCAATCTCTATGGAAATTTTCCATCTTCCTTTGCCTCAAACACTGGCCTTTTCCTTGGCTCTACTTATGCCCCTACCTTGTACACTACTTTTCTCCCAACCTACTGGTAACTCCACCTTATTTCTCCTTTATCACCTTTAACTTCCAGCCTCTACACTGCTGCTAATCATCCTAGAAGTTTCTTCCCAAGCAATATCAAGGAGCACTCAAATTGAACATTTTACTGCCCATGTGTGAGCAAAGAAAAATGATGTGCTAATCTGTCAATGAAATGAGTTCACCATCAACCAACAACTGATTATTCTGACTGATGTTGACCATTCTCTGACTGAAATGTCTAAAAGGGGCATTTTCAAATTTTCAGGGATCTTTTAAGAGTGCAAATCCTACTTTTAAATTACATTACATGCTTTAAAAATTTCCTTAATGTTGTAAAAATGACATTCCAGGATTCAAATGTTGCCAAATAGTAACTTAAAATAAATTAGTATTTTATACATATTGTTCTATTTATTATTTGCTTCCTTCCAGAAACTGTAAGCAATCAGTAGACATATTAAATTCTGGAATGAAAAAGGCATGGCCTGTTTAGCTGCTTGATGTTTTATTAAAGTTAAACCAGTTGGTGGTGGTTGGTTAACTGAGGCTGTATCTCAGCTCACTAAAAGTCTGTAGTATATTGCACTGCACTTGAGGCAAAATAGTCATCATGTGCATTTAGGCTACAGGCAGTGGTTATCTAATTCTTTTTGCTCTCCAGGCTAAAATTTTATTTGAGGGACTAAGTTTTATACATGACTGACTATAAAGATTTTGTAATTTCTGCATTTCTGAAAACTTATCTGTAACAGTATGTTCTGCTAAAAAATCATTGAATCTCTATTTTGTAGTAATTGTTGTTACTAAGGACCCCAGATACGGATGCCAAAGACAAATCTAAATATGAAGTGATAGAAATTATGATGAGATGGTATCCATTAAGGACTAGAAGGCAACATCCAGACAGCCAGGAGCACCATGATAGTGAATAAAGGATGGGCTCTGGCCCCTTTTCATGGATATCTACATGTAAGTATTACACTATATTACTTTGGTATGCTTTGGTATAAAGTACTATGGGACAGAGGAGAAGCAACTAACATTGCCTACTCAGTTGAATGGCAGGCATGAGATGAAGTCAAAATGATTCATGAAAGGCCTCAGAGAGGAACTGATATTTAGGCTAAGCCTTGAGATATGGACTGAGGAATGCCAAGTGAGAAGCAGGGAAAAGAAACATGTAGCAGGTGTACCAAGCAAGAGGGCTAGAAAAGGTGGTTCAAAATGTTGGAGTAGTCTATTATAAAAATCTATAAACATTCCCTGTTCATGGTCCCTTCTGAAAAGGCAGTCCTACACTCAGCTGCTGGAAGGAAAGACCTTATGTACCAAGTGGTAGCAACCACTCAGTGAATAACAGCTGGATCAAAGACAGACACCTTACCCAATACATGGCTGTTAAGTAACCAATTAGATTGTCTTTAGAGAATGGGAACTAATAGACCAGAGATATTTCAACTGGAAAGCTGAGACATGGGCAGCCATATTATACCTTTAATAGGTCATATGCAGGGCAAAGCAACAGAGGGAGCTGATCTACACAGAAACAAGAATGAACAGATTCACAGAAAAAGGCAACAATAAAATAATTACATGTATTTTGTTTCCTGTTTTTTGATGTTGTATTAGTCAAAATATACCAGGTTATACTATATCAGGGAGGGGTAAACAATAGCCCTTGAAATAGTGCAATCTAGGTTCTACATTTGCACAACTTGAACTAAAAGCTTTTTTTTGTTCCTTACAATTTTAAGGATCATAAAGGAAGAGGGAGATCAATTTCCTATCTGGCCCGCAAAGCCTTTATAGAAAATATTTGCCAATCTCTGTACCAAATCTTTGAAGCTTTTAACAAGAAAGTTTCATTCCTCACTCATGCTGTCTAACACCCTGGAGCTTTGCTCAGAGTTCCCTTGCTTGGGACAGGAGGCTGAGAGAGCAGGCATCATGCTTAGTATGACATCATGAACATGACATCATGCTGTCAAATGTTGCAGCAGAGGGAAAACACTCCAGAAAGTCCTTCAACAGCAATTAAATGCTTCAGTTTGGACCCAATCACAACTACACAAAACACACTGGCCAGAACTAATCACACAGACCCATACAATATAAAGGGAAGTACAATCCCACTGTGCATGACAAAGGAAGGGAACCAGCCTTGCTAAAGACTAAAACAGATGCCGGAAAACACTTGTATACATGCTGGGACCACTTTTGAATAAGGTTCTATCCCTTACAATCACAAAAAAACAAGCAAACAAACAAACAAACAAAACGTGACTAGAGGGAAGCTGCTAGAGAGGAGCTATATAAAGTTAGGCAAGAGTCAGATGAGGAAGGGTTTTGCACGTCATGCTAGAGTTCATACTTTTTCCTGTTCGATGAGAAGTCTTGATAGACTTTAGTTAAAAGGAAGAAAGACCAATATAGGTTCTAAAAAAGGAGTTATAAGATCAGACCAGGATTTTAGAAATATCACTCTATCTACCACATGGTAATATAAGTTGGAAGATGTACTGAATGGAGGCCCGCTAGGAAGCTGCTGTCATGGATGAGGTATGAAGAGCTGTGGATGTGATATAAAGCCATGTTCAGGAGTATGAGTAGACAGCAAGGCTGAAAAACAAAAGCATAAGAAGTAGGATTTACAGTGAGGAAGCTGAAGTTCCTACTTCGGAAAACAAAATAAGAACTAAAACTAACAATTTATACAAGAAGGTGGAGGAAAAAGTAGTTTCCAGGCCCTACCCATTATTTGTGGTCTCTGAAGACTCTGAGACCAACTTTTGATATTAACAAATGACTACATTCCCCTCTCCTTAAACTTGTCTTTCTGGATAAGTAATGAATAAGCTTCAAATCTTTAATTCTGTTCAAACTATGATCCTCTGGAACTGCTTCTCCTGCTTCTAGATTCTTCAAGTGCCAGATGGATAGTATTTCTAGATTTCTACATCACATATACCATTTTGAAATGAATCATGGCACATAACAGAGTTTATTCACAACTTACTTCTTCAACTCATGCTGACCACTATGCCTTCAGTTGCTTGTCATGAAATTTGGTGTGAGATCATGGAAAAGTTTGCTGAGCTTAGCTCAGATTTTCTCTCTGGAATAAACTGGAGGTGGCATTTAATGCTCAACAGTAGGTAATTAAGGCAGATGGAAACATAGATGATTGTTTTAAAAACAGACTGAATAAAGTCAATTTGGAACATGCTGAAAATTCTGGCTTATGCAATGAAAATCAAATCAAGGGAGACAACGGATCTGATTCCTAGGTAAGTACTGACAGAAATGCATTCATATACCATAACTGAGGCAATTTTCATACTTCACTGAACTGTGAGCTACTAACTAGGATCAAAAGTTTGAACATGTTTTTTTTTGGTCACTGAACATAGGTACTATAAGGTGATATCAGTGTGCTGTATGTCTTCTTTTGTTTCCAGACTTCTTGGCCCCTCTGTTTGTAAGTTGTAGCAATCTTGAGGCCACTCAGATATCATTTCCCTTTAGTCTCTGTACTGATTATTTGTCTGGTTGCTCTCAGATCCATTCCTATACTTTCTCTAGTCTGCTCTGCATCACAGAAAGTGGAATACTGAAAACTACAATTCCCAGGCTCCTTTGCTAAGCGGTGTCTAGCTTCATCTAATGGGAGGTGACGTTGAAAGACTGCAGGGCAGAAGGTAAGGGGCAGCTGGGGTACTTCTCTCCCCTTCTCTGCTTTAGGTGGCATCTCATTTGAGGCTGTGCCTCCTCAGTTTCTACTACCTGTTTTCTCTGTGCTCCTTGTTCCCTCTGGGAAACCCCTGCTTTCGCCCAATTTCCCATTGATTTCTCTAGAATTCCAGCTTTCACCTGACAGTTCCAGCCACCGAGTCCCCAGGTCCAGCTCCTCCTCCAAGTTTCCAGCTCCCTCCAGTGTCCCTGACTCCTGGACAATAGCATCTCCTGTCCTAAGTCCCTCCAGTTCTAGCTGTAGAACCTTATAGTTGTTAAACTCTGGGTTGGCTCATCTTTCCCTGTTTACTCTTGGCTCTTCCAAACTTCTGCAGCTAGATCCCTATACATTTTCCTCAGCTTTATTATTAAACTATAGCTGACAAATAAAACTGTTGTGCATTTACAACCTGATGATGTGAAAGAATACACACAACACAGTTTTTAACACTAGATCTCTATACTAATCTCCTTGTATTTTGTATCCAGCAAGTGTTCTCTACATAGTCCATGAAGATGGACCATAGCGTGAAAGATAGCTTCCAGGAGACACACCCAGAGTTAGGAAGCTCAGTCAGTTAGAGACATTAAAAATCAGAAATCTGAGGCCAAACCATGATGAGAAGGAAAGCCTGTATTTCAGAGGATCTTTTGCTAAATGGATATTTCAGAAGAAAGATAAAAAAAGGCCTGGGGTGGGCTTATATTCCTCTTCATGCCCAAGCCCTTCCCCATTCTCAGGGTGCAGTCTCAAGCAACAATGGAAAAACCATTAACACACTATTCTCGATATCCTCACACTAAAGCACATGCGGAAAGAAAACTTGGCTGCTTTCTCTGAGAATAAAATACAGAAAAGAGAGACACTAATAGATTAATAAATTATTGAGAGTTAAATCAGCCTGTAAACAGCATCCTTTAAAAGCAATCTTTTGATGACTTTTCTAAGACTGAAAAAGGAGCTTACCTAACTTCAGTTAAGTTGCCTTACTCTAGGTATTTTTTTTTTTTAATATAAGAGAGAGCAACACATTTTGCTAGAAACAAAGTGTTTAATAAACCCAGGCATCATGAAAGCAGAACATGAGCAGAGGCAGTAGAGCCTAAAGCCAACCTTATAGGCTCAGGAGTCCAACAGTCCTGGATTTGAATCCCAGCTCTTCTGACTACTGGCTGTGCCTCAGTTTTCTTAATTGCAAAATGGGAATAATAGCGCCTCCCTCTTTGTACAATTGTGAAGATTAAATGAGATAAATTTTGTGAAGTATTATCAGAGTATGGCAACACATCCAATTTGGCTACAGAGAATAAGGAACAACCCCATGACTACTTTTATGAGCAACAGTCAAACTTCTCATTTATTTTCAAGACCGCAATATGGTCCCACATGATAAATGCTCTAGTGATAATGGAGTGAGTACTATGGAGAAGGTGCACACATGTTTGGAAACTCCATATCAGTGTAACTGGATACAAATACTGGAAAGCATTTGCTTTATTTAAAGGTTTGAAGTGTTGTTTTGTTTGCTTCAACTGGCAACATCTGTTAAAACTGTAGAACTTGGAGATTTCAAACTCTAGATATTTTGGAAAGACTCTCTTATAAAGCAAGAAGGCTTACATGAATAAAAAGAAAAGTCACAGATGGAGAAAATATTAGCAAAACACATATGTGATAAAGGACTTGTAAATACATTATACAAAGAACTGATAAAACTCAACAATAAGAAAACAAATGACTTGATTTAAAAATGAACAAAAGGGATGAACATATATATCACCAAAGAAGATATATGAACAGCAAATAATTATGTGAAAAAAGGTTTATTATCATATATCATCAGGGGATTGCAGATTAAAACAATATTTAAATACCTCTATGTACCTATAGAATGGCTAAAAAAAAGAAAAAAAAACTAAAAATACCAATTCTAGCAACGATGTGGAACAACGGGAAGTCTCACCCACTGCCAGTGGAAATTGAAATAGTATAATTATTCTGGAAAATACTTTGGCAGTTTCTTATGAAACTACAGAGTTTTATCATATGATCTAGCAATCACACGCTAAGGTATTCACCCAAATGAGCTGAAAACATGTCCACATAAAAAAAATCTGAATGTTTTCAACATATGAATGTTTGAAGCAGCTTTATTCACTATTGTCAAAACCCATAAGAAACAATTATGTCTGTCAGCAGATGAATGTATACAAAGACTATGGTATATCCATACAGAGGAATGTTATTCAAGAGTGAAAAAAAACAAACTATCAAGTTACAAAAAGACACGGAGAATCCTTAAACACATATTCTAAGCAAAAGAAACTAGTCTAAAAAGGTTACATGCTGCTTGATTTCAATTATATGACATCTGAAAAGACAAAAAACTATATAAAGACAAAAAAACTATCAGCAGTTGGCAGAGACTCAGGAGTTGGTCGGGGGAGCAAGAATAAATAGGTAGAGTAGGAAGATTTTTACCTCAGTGAAATTATCTTGTATGATACTGTAATGGTGAGTACACGACAATGCACATGCCAAAATGTCCTGGATGGTACAACATGGAACTCTAGTGCAAACTGTGGTTTCTCATTAGGAATGGGTTAATATTAGTTCATCAGTTATAACAAATAAGCATAGGAACGCAAAATGTTAACAGTAGGCAAACTGGGCAGGGGCAAGTTGCGTTTTTCCAGTGGTCATGTATGGATGTGAGAGTTGGACTGTGAAGAAGGCTGAGCACCAAAGAATTGATGCTTTTGAACTGTGGTGTTGGAGAAGACTCTTGAGAGTCCCTGGGACTGCAAGGAGATCCAACCAGTCCATCCTAAAGGAGATCAGTCCTGGCTGTTCATTGGAAGGACTGATGTTGAAGCTGAAACTCCAATACTTTGGCCACCTGGTGTGAAGAGCTGACTCATTGGGAAAGACCCTGATGTTGGGAAAGATTGAAGGCAGGAGGAGAAGGGGACGACAGAGGATGAGATGGCTGGATGGCATCACCGACTCAATGGACATGGGTTTGGGTGGACTCTGGGAGTTGGTGATGGACAGGGAGGCCTGGCGTGCTGCGGTTCATGGGGTCGCAAAGAGTCGGACATGACTGAGTGACTGAACTGAACTGAACTGAAATTGAAAAAGAAATTAAATATTTGCATGTTATGAGGGAAATCATACTTTTGGAATTAGGAATCCTATTTCTACAACTTTGTAGGCTGTGAGATCTTGGACATGATAATTAATCATGCTGGGTTTTTATTTTTATACCTCTAAGTTGGAGCTAATAATATGAGACTCAAGAGAGTTATCATAAAAATTAGATCATGTATGAAAATTTCTAAGCCTTGATGACTGCCTTAAAACATGGCTGAGATGATGATGGTCATTACCTAGAGAAAGAGAAGAAGGAAAAAAGAGTAGAGAGGAAAGAAATAAGTAATTTGAGGATTTAAGAGGGCTTCAGATTATTGCAGGCTTTTCATATTCAATTAGTATCATTATGACCATTATCATGTGAGTCTAGGTTCAAGCATAACCATGCAGGTTAGCAAAAAATGATAGGGAAAAAGCAGACTCTTAAAAAATAACTTCAAATTGTGTATGAATCACATTGAAACTCTTTTTTGTAGCAAAGGGGGAAAATTCCATTTAACTAAGCCTTTAAAAAAAAGGGAAAAAATGAATATTTTCCCAAACAAAACTATTAAGTGTGGGGTTTCCCCTCACACTTTGCCTCAGTTTCCACTTTGATACTTTGCCTCAGTTCCCACCTTCCCTTTTACTTTACATACCTTTGAAAAATAGTTAAAACCTAATCAGTACTTATAAAAGAGTTTGGGTTTTGTTTGGTTTGGTTTAAGAATTCTACTTGATTCTTTAACAATTTATTTTTTGTCCCAATGTGATGACATGTCAAATAGAAGCCAAGGAGCCAGGTGGAATGTCCCAGTTTCCACAGAAGGCTGAAAATCTTTAATTGCCTTGGATGAGGAGTCCTGTGCCCTGGATTTGCTGGAGAACCTCTATTTTAAGCTACTTCTCTTATTATTCTGTTTCAGGGACTCTATTTTTCAAAGCCCTGATTTTGCTTGGATGCCAAACTATAAGAAGTCATATGATTTGGGGCTGTATCAGGTCTAATATTTCAAAATGCTACAGGAGACTCAGTATTTTAATAGAGAAGACTTAGGAATGCATAACCTCATTTGATTGGGGATAAAACTGAGGTCCAATGAAGGTGGATAATTTGTCCCAACCCCCATAGCTAGTACTCCATAAGCCAAGTTATACACTTAGATCTGTGTGACTTCAGAGATTGTATTTTTTGTTTATTTTTAATTGGAGGATAATTGCTTTACAATGTTGTGTTGACTTCTACAACAACATGAATCAGTCATAATTGTGTGTGTATATATATATTTCCCTTTCCTCTTGAACCTCCCTCCCGCACCCACCCCTCCAATCCCACCCCTCTAGGTCATCACTGGGCTGAGCTCTCTGTGCTACACAGCAACTTGCCACTAGCTAGCTATTTTACACAGGGTAATGTATATATTTCAATGCTACTCAGAGATTGTACTTTTAATCCCACATTTAATTTCTTGGTTCTTGAACCCTGACACCCAAGTGATTTAGTCTTTGGGAGGAAAGTGTCAGTTGCTCAGTCGTGTCCAACTCTTTGTGGTCCCATGGACTGTAGCCTGCCAGGCTCCTCTGTCCATGGAATTCTCTAGGCAAGAATACTGGAGTGGGTTGCCATTCCTTCTCCAGGGGATCTTCCCAGTCCAGGGATGAACCTAGGTCTCCTGCATTGCAGGCAGACTCTTTACCATCTGAGCCACCAAATCCCATGCTCAGATCCATCAAAAATAATAATGGAAAGCAAACACTCAGTCCAAACACATGAAATTCTCATTCCTCTTCCACCCTCACAGCCAACAATTGTCCTGTAGTGACCTACAAAGTACACTTCCAACCGCTTCTTTACCCTAGGCCAAAAACGTGTCCATTTCTTCTTCTCACTCCCTTTGGTTACATAGAGTCTCTGGTTGCTGGTCCAGTTACATTGCAAGAGACAATCCTACTTTTTAACATATACATTCAGGCCTTTGTGGTAAGGTTTTGTACACTCAGAAATTTACCAAACTCTTATTTCCAACTGTTACCCTTAGGAAGCTTATTACATTTTTATCAGCCATTAAGGCAGATTATATTTTCCCAAAATGGCTGTGATAATACATAGCTCATCCCATATACACTTCTTACAAAGTGACACTCCCCCATTAGGAGTTAGGGTTGGTGTTCTCTCTCTTAGGACCTGGGAAGATTTTTCTAAGTGCCTCAGCCTACAGAATACAGTGGAACTGGCAGTGGCTTCCAAGGCTGGAACATAGAAGGTATTAAAATATCCACCTTCCTCTTGGATCACTCACATTGGGGAAGCGAACTGCCATGCACTGAGGATACTAAAGTCATTCTGTGGAGAGGAACTGAAGCCCCAAACCCACAGCCAGCACTAAACTGCCAGGCATGTGAATGAGTCATCCTGGAAGCAAACATTTCAGCCTCAGTCAAGACTTTAGATGACTGTAGTCCCAGCCAGCAAAGAACTGAAAGTTACCAGCATATAACTGAAAACACATGAGAACCTCTACTGAGCCATCCACCTGATAGATATCCCAAAATCTGATGAACAGAAACTGGCAGAGATGATATATCAATATTACCTTAGAAGTCACTAAATTTGGGGTTGATTTTATGTAGCAATAAATAAACGAAGCAGCCATTAATGCCTAATCTTAAATTTGTCCCAGCACTGAGTAAGTCAGTCCAGGATAATTTTAATGTAGCTTTGAGAAAAGGAAGAGTTCTAAAAGAGGTAAGGCCAGGGAGGGTGGCAGATTCTCTTCTAGCTCCAAGGAAACAAGGGGGACTGGGAAAAGAGAAGGATGCTCTATGAAGATGAATGAGCTCAGAAAATAGACTACTTCTCAGCCTCAGTTAAGAGACTGTCTGAGTTGATAATAGTCATTGTGGCCAAACCCTAATTCTCTGGATAAGGAAAAGCATTTGATTATCAAAGTAAGAACTGAAGTCTTTCTCATAAGAGCTTTGAATTGAATCTTAATTGGGAATCCACATTGTAGGGGGAAAAAAAAGCCATCCATTAAGTATAGGCAAATAGGAGTTTCTGGAAGCCTATGTTAAAGAATACTGGGAGCCCTGCTATAACCTGATGGTGACTTTAAGGAGGCACTGATGCTATTTTGGGAGACACAGGCTGGGCCAGCAACTATCAGGAGATGTAAATCACACCATGGCAGGAGGGATCTGGCTTCTGTCCAGAAGATTCCAACAAGTTATGAGGAAATGCAAGAGTTTCCAAACAAGCCATTTGCTCAGCAGGAAGAAAAGAAAAAAATATCCTATGTTTTTGGAAATATAATTTTTTCTTTCCCTATTTTCCTCCCTTCTCCTGAGAACCCACCTGTCCTTTCTGTCCTTGGCTCAGGTTCACACTCTGTATTGCCCAGAATGTCTCACAGGAAAGGAAGCCTGCCAGACCCATTAGAAAGAAAGCATTGGGGCTGGTAATTCATTTTCTGAGGTACTAACTTCAGTGTGAAACTATGTAATTCCCCCTTTGACTTGAAACAACAGACAGCTGATTGAGGGAGACTCATTTTGAAATGACTTTCTGAGTCAGTTTGGCCCCTCTTAGCTTCAAGGGAAAAAGGATCACTCAGCTTTCCTCAAGCCATGGGGGATATTATAAAAAATAAGGATGGAAACAAGCAAGACAGATTAGTAGACATGACTTTGCCTCTTAACACAGACACATCATATCCCTTACTCTTTCTAAACTGAATCAAATCTAGTATCACTTTTGCACCTTACCCATGAACACATTGGTAAAAAAATCTTAATGTTTTTCGAGAAATGTGTATGGAAATCTAGTAGTTTGGGGGAAAAGGCTCTGACGTTCATATGCACTATGGGTGGCAGCTAGGATGTTTCTTGATTAGACTCCTATAATTTGTTCAGAGATGTGCATGCCTTGTGCTCCCTTTAGGATTTTAGCTCCCCAGGCCACAGCATATACTGCTCACTCTATAGACACACATGTGCCAACTTTATTAATAAGTCTGCCTCTCCTAGGTGTTCTGTGGGAGAAGATGGTCCTTTCCTTGTCATTCCAAGGAAGTGCAGCTCATCTCTTGCTCATCAATTTCACCCTCAATCCTTGGAAGCCCCTCCTTTTGATAATGGCACATCAATGGTGGCCAGAGCTAGTACAGTCCCAACACAGGTAATAAGAGGGTGCCCTGTCCATAAAAACTGTGAAAACAACCATAAAATCCACATTTTTTCTTTTTTTATGATCACCCTGCAGGCAACTTAAGAATACTCATCTCTGCCCAGGGGCAGACCTCTCCTATTTCTTATTCTTGGATGTCTCTGCCCTTTTGAACAATCAAGCGTTATGTTCCCTTAGGCATAGGTTTGGAAAACAAGCTCTCTTAAAACTCTCCTGCTACAATAGAGATTTCAACATTTGAACATGAAAAGCCCTATAAGCTAGTGTCATGGGAAGAACAGGAACTACAGTACATCTGGCCTCAGGGGATGAGAATTGCAACAGTTGACTTAATCCTCATTATTCTTGTTGCATGGTACTTTCAACTGGGCTGCTTTTGAGTCATGTACTTGAAGTAGAATCATAAGAAACCCCAAAGTTGATGTCTCAAATGAGGAAAGTTAATGAAACTAAATGACGCATGGTAGCTATTGTGAGATATAGCCTATACAGAAGAATTTCAATTTGTTGTGGCCTTTCAAGGTGGAAGTGGCATGCAGGTCAGGGAAACTGAGGAGGGCATGCTAGAATGGTGTAACCATGAGCTCACTGAATTGCTTTCATGTGTGGTTCAGAGAGCTAAACAAGACATATGAGGCCACTATTCCGATCCAAATACCTGCTACTGCCTTGTGGAGAAATCCCTTTCTGTCTCCTAATTTCCCTACCTGGAAAGGAGAAATGACACCATCAAGAGAAGACCCAAAGGGTATCTGAAGAGATAATTAAACAGGAATAAGTGACTATAAGAATATAAGATACTTATCTATTTCACAGCTTAAGATGCATTGTTTATTTCATAGCTGTTACTAGCTTAAAGTTCCATTTCATAAGGAGGAAAGAATGAATTTAAGTCAGTTCAGTTCCGTTCAGTCACTCAGTCGTGTCCGACTCTTTGCGACCCCATGAATTGCAGCACGCCAGGCCTCCTTGTCCATCAACTCCTGGAGTTTACTCAAACTCATGTCCATCGAGTTGGTGATGCCATCCAGCCATCTCATCCTCCATTGTCCCCTTCTCCTGCCCCTAATCCCTCCCAGCATCAGGTGGTCAAAGTATTGGAGTTTCAGCTCTAGCATCATTCCTTCCAATGAACACCCAGGACTGATCTCCTTCAGAATGGACTGGTTGGATCTCCTTGCAGTCCAAGGAACTCTCAAGAGTCTTTTCCAACACCACAGTTCAAAAGCATCAATTCTTTGGCACTCAGCTTTCTTCACAGTCCAACTCTCACATCCATACATGACCACTGGAAAAACCATAGCCTTGACTAGATGGACCTTTGTTGGCAAAGTAATGTCTCTGCTTTTTAATATGCTATATAGGTTGGTCAAAACTTTCCTTCCAAGAAGTAAGCGTCTTTTAATTTCATGGCTGCGCAACTTAAAATGTGGTCCATGAGCCAGCATTGTCTGCATCAAATGGGAATTTGTTAGAAACAACCTTTGTTGTTTTAACTAAATGAGAATTAGGAGCTGTTTATTACTGAAACATATTTAGACCAACCTGACCCACATAACCACAAATCACGACTTGTAAAATGGACCAAAACTACTACTTCAAGAAAATGTGTAGCTCTAGATGCTTACGTAATAAAAGAAGAAGCTAAAAATTAGTGAGATAAGCAATTAGTTAAAAGTCTTAGAGAAACAACAACCACATAGATTTAAGGGAAGTAGGAGGAAATTTTTTAATGAAATAAAAACAATGTTTAAAAAGAAATGATCTGTTAAGTCAGTCAGTTCTTTGAGAAAACTAATAAAGTCAACAAATCTCTAGTGATCAAGAGATAGAGGCACAAATCTGAATTTAAAAAAAAAGTCATCCTGAATGGAAAGAAGTTTACTGAGGAGGATATTTAAAACCGGCTGCCAAAAAACTTAATCTCAGTGATCCAAAAACATTCTTGCCACAGTTCACTGCAAGTCAACTTGTTCACTTCCCAATGGTGATAAAGATTACAGAATTGTCCCCACTGAGACCAAAAAGGAACAGGCAACCCTCACCAACAGCAGTCAGGATCGGATTCAATCTGAACCAAGCAGCTGGACTTCCAGAATTCTAGCCCATGAGCTTTTCAGGTTTTTGTTCATTTCATTAATCTGGAAGAAATATGATACTTCATTTTGTGTAGCTGAATTTTTTGATAGCATGTATTGGTTATGATGGAGTTGCATTGTATGAGTGAAAAAAAGTCGCAGAACTCCTTACAATGTGTTATCATTTATAGTACTTGAAAATAACAAAAATGAAATATTAATGATATATTGCCTAGAAATATATACAGAAGTACTAATACGATCTGGTAAAAAGCAGAGGAATAATAAACACAAAATTTAGGATAGTAGTTAGTTCTGGGGTGATCCAGAGGTAAATTCAATGGTTTAATACTGTTTACTCATTTTGTTATTGTCTTCTGTGTCTTGCTGTGTCACATGTATTCTTTGGTATGTATTAAATATGCCCTCTAAATTACCCTTAATTTTTACCTTCTTATTTCTAGATCTTACCTTTTCAGTTCTTCAGCTTTTCCATCTATGAAACGGGCTGGCTTCTACTTCCCTTATTAGTGAGTGAAGTGAAGTCGCTCAGTCATGTCCAACTCTTTGTGACCCCATGGACTGTAGACTACCAGGCTTCTCTGTCCATGGAATTTTCCAGGCAAGAATACTGGAGTGGGTTGCTATTTCCTTCTCCAGGAGATCTTCCCAACCCAGGGATTGAACCTGCCTGCATTATAGGCAGATGCTTTACCGTCTGAGCCACCAGGGGAGTCCCTCATTAGGTGAATATAAATGAATAGATGTTCCTGCGAAAGTTTCTATCCATGCTAATTTCCTTGGCTTCTCCAAGAAAGCAGACTTAGGACAGTGGAGAAAGGGCAAAGGAAACTTCAGGGATGACTGAATGCGGCTGCTTAAAGAACTTAGAACTCTCATGAAGAACAAGCTTTCTATTCTCTGGTTACCTTTTGTGGAGGTGGGACACCCTGTGCCTGGTCACATGTGAAAATCCATTAAATACGTTTCTTGTATTCACATGACATTGGAGGAGTGGGACAAGATAAAAAGGAAAGAAACAGGGAGGAGACAAAAGGGAGGTCTTAGCCCAGGATGAAAACAAGAGGGAGACCAAGTGAATTCAACAGCTATCTTTCTTCTAGGAGTAACAAGGGGCTTGTGAAAAGCTGAAGCACTTTCTAACTTGACTTGCCCACTCAAGAACTAGTGATTCCTTTAAGTGACAAATGGGTCTTCTTTAGCAATGAACTGAAGTCATGGACTCATATCCAAAGATCTGTCTCTCCACTCCCAAGAATAAACTTTAGGGATCCCAGAGAAAGAAATTATTTTTTTTAATATTAATACACAAAACAGGAAACAACCCTGGTGTGTATTTTCTGGCTAATTCTAGCACAGAGAGTTAAAGAGCAATAATAGTTGTATTAAGCTAGAGCAGTTGAAGCAATATTTATTCATCTGAAACAGCCTAAGAAGTGTAAATGATAAAGCAAAAGGCAGTACAGAATGGGGAAAATAAACTAGCAGCCAGTGAGGCTGAGTGGAGATTTTCAAAGAAGCCACAAAGTGCACCCTAATGCATAGGAGGAAAATGAAAGATCAAAAGGAAATTATCATATTCAAGCAGTTCTGTCAAACACAGACTCACCTCTCCTGGACTTGGAGGGGAAAGCAGTCAGTGGTAATAATTAAGAAAGCCTGCACTTGTTTTTTTTAATAAATATTTCATGATATGTCATCTGCTTCCAAGAGAAGCCATAACACACCACAGCCACTGCATACTTAGCAGTTGTGGAATGACAAAAACTGAGCTAATTATGCTAAGATCATACGAATTTAGAATTGAAGGCAGTGAAAGCTGACAGGCCATGTCAAGGGCTATGAATTTGGAACTCCAGGAGTTAGCATTGTCAGCCTGCTATGCGCCAGGCATCCCAGCGGGTCCTATTCACAGGGGCATCTTTGTTCAGGGTTCTAAAAAAACACTTCTTTGGAAAGAAGAGCACTTCAGGGGCTTTCAGAAATGAGTGAACCAGAGTCAGTGGGGGCCTGAATCCTGCCTTTCCCCATTTCTGAGAGAACTGAACTCTCTGAGTGCCTGTTTAGACCTTTTTGAGTGTGGACAATTTCTTAATCTTCCTGAGATTAAAATTTAATTTCCCTATTCACTGATTCCAAATATATGTACTGGACACCTAAGTGTCATGGCCAGTTCTGGACACTGGGGGACCCGTATGCTCTTGTGGAGTTTTCATCCTAGAGGGAAAGATCTACTATAAACAAAGTACATAATATTTTAGGCAATAATAGGTGTTAGGAAAAAGGTCAGTCAGGGAAGGGGGTTGGAATGCGGAGGGGTGTTTCAGAGCTGGTGTTCTAGAAAGGGGAGTCAGGACAGACCTTGCTGAGAAAGCATGAGACGAGCCTGAAGAAAATGAGTGAAGGAGCCACGCACGTATCTGGGAGCAGGGAATTCCAGGCAGGGGGAGCCATGAGCACAAACGTTCTGAGGAAAAAATGTGCCTGGTGTGTTGGAGAAACATCAAGGCCACAAGAAGGCTGGTGAAGGACCCAGGAGGGCAAAGCTGGCAGAGGATAGAGCCCTGGGCCAAGCGGAGGTAGCAGTCATGTTGGGCCTCACATCACATGAGGACTCGGAGTTTACTCTGATGAGAGTTTACTCTGCATCAGCGGGTGCAGAGCCCAGGGGACACATCTTCTAATCACCTTCCAGCAGCATCTCCCTGGCTTCTGTGTTGAGAACAGACCATCATGGCTCAAGGTCAGAAGGAGGGAGACCAGTCAGGAGGCCCTTGCAATAAATCCAGGTAAGAGATGATGGTGGCTGCGACAGAAGTTGAAGAAGAAGCCCAGACGAGAGGGGTCTAGAGGTAGAGTTGACAAGATTTTTGGAAAGACTGAATGTGGGAGGTCAGACTAAGGGTTCGTGGATGACGCCAAGGTTTTTGAGTTGAGCAGTTGAAAGAACAGAGTTACTCACTGAGAAGGTATAACTGGAATAAAGTACATTTAGGAGAAATAGCAGGGGCTCAGCCTAGGTCAAATTCAGATACCTATTAGATATTGAGGGGGCAGCTGGGTATGTGGGTCTCAGGTTCAGGGGAGTGGTTTGGGCTTGATATATTAAGTTGGAAGTCCTTAGCATCCAGATGATATTTAAAGCCACAAGGGCAGATGAGGATACCTAGGGAGAAATTTTAAATAGAAAAGGACTCAGAACAACCAGTGACTGAGCCTGGAGCTGTTTCTGCAAGACGGTCAATGACTGTATCTGCACAATGGAATAATACTGCCCCTCACCGAGCCTTCATGAGTGAATATATACAAGGTATGAAGTATACACTTTTCAGCATATAGTGTAAATATTAAGTAAACTTGAAAAGAAAAAAAAAAACCCTGAATTATCCGATTAGAGACTACAATATTCAGAAACAGAAAATAAGCCTCAGAGGATTTAAGACCTTTCTGCTTTATAGACTATGCCAAAGTCTTTGACTGTGTGGATCACAACAAACCGTGGAAAATTCTTCAAGAGAAGGGAATACCAGACCACCTGACCTTCCTCCTGAGAAATCTGAATGCAGGTCAAGAATCAACAGTTAGAAGTGGACATGGAACAACAGACTGGTTCCAAATAGGAAAAGGAGTACGTCAAGGCTGTATATTGTCACCCTGCTTATTTAACTTATGCAGAGTACATCATGAGAAACACTGGGTTGGAAGAAGCACAAGCTGGAACCAAGACTGCTGGGAGAAATATCAATAACCTCAGATATCAAGATGACACCACCTTTATGGCAGAAAGTGAAGAAGAACTAAAGAGCCTCTTGATGAAAGTGAAAGAGGAGAGTGAAAAAGTTGGCTTAAAGCTCAACATTCAGAAAACTAAGATCATGGCATCCGGTCCCATCACTTCATGGCAAATACATGGGGAAACAGTGGAAACAGTGTCAGACTTTATTTTGGGGGGCTCCAAAATCACTGCAGATGGTGATTGCAGCTATGAAATTAAAAGACACTTACTCCTTGGAAGGAAAGTTATGACCAACCCAGACAGCATATTAAAAAGCAGAGACATCACTTTGCCAACAAAGGTCTGTCTAGTCAATGCTATGGTTTTTCCAGTAGTCATGTGTGGATGTGAGAGTTGGACTATAAAGAAAGCTGAGCACCGAAGAATTGATGCTTTTGAACTGTAGTGTTGGAGAAGACTCTTGAGAGTCCCTTGGACTGCAAGGAGATCCAACCAGTCCATCCTAAAGGATATCAGTCCTGGCTGTTCATTGGAAGGACTAATGTTTGAAGCTGAAACTCCTAACTTTGGTCACCTGATGCGAAGAGCTGACTCTTTCGGAAAGACCCTGATGCTGGGAAAGATTGAGGGCAGGAGGAGAAGAGGACGACGGAGAATGAGATGGCTGGATGGCATCACCGACTCAATGGACATGAGTTTGAGTAAACTCTGGGAGTTGTTGATGGACAGGGAGGCCTGGCGTGCTGCAGTCCGTGGGGTCGCAAAGAGTTGGACACAACTGAGCGACTGAACTGAGCTGACTGCCTAAAGTGATATAGATAATAAATTTGGAGAAACTCACTGCTTGGAGATGAGATTTGCACTTGATTTTTTCAATTCCAAATCAAGTATTTTATCTTCAATTGCCATGTGCTTTCTTCCTAATGACCAAGTCACATGCCTCTCTTCAAGGAACTCATACTTTAGTAGTGGAAGATATAAAACAAAAGTGTGTAAATTAGAAAGATTTAAGTGACCATAGGAAATGGGGGAAGGTGTTCTTAGAACCCCTGTCCTGGGAGCTCTGGCTGTAGGACCCTTTGGCCTCTTTTTCAGTTCAGAGCTGTGGAGTCTGGCCTAGTCGATGTTGCCTTCTTGCTAAGGACTTCATGGTTATCCATGGAGAGAGTCTTATGGGGAAGAATTCCTTTCCCTAGCCCTTAGGCCAAATGGAATACTGGCCAAGGCCTGATTGACTGCACCACCTCACAATTCAAGACCTACTGCTGTGACCACAAACAACCTCTCTTCCTGCAACAGAGTGCCCGGCCCCATCAAGCCTTCATCTGCAAACACTTTAACCTTTCTGAATACTTCCTTGCCACTCTGGTGGGGTGTTGGTTGGCAAACTGGCCCCCTACACAGGGGGCATAGAGACCAAAGAAAAGAGGCAGATTACTCCAGATTGGTAGGTGGCAGGTTTCAACAAGCAAGGAAACTTATTTCTGAGGCTTGAGTGACCGTAAGACAAGATCTCTGTAACCACCTGCCAAATCTTTAAAGTTTATGTGAGACCTTAAAACTGGGTTCAGTTACATATTCAGTCCAGATGGTTTCAACAACACCTTAGTCTCTTGAGGATATTTCCCACTGTGGGGAAAATAGGGATTCCAAGGGTACAGGCAGGTGTGCGGAGCCTCTTGTCTGCCCAGGTCCAGTTCACAAGTCAACTGGTGGTCACATCTTCTGCAAGACCTCCTCCAACATAGGACACTGCCTACAGACAAAACTCTTCCTTTTGCCCTAGGGACAGCATTAGCCTGGCTTTGTGTGAATAACAATAACACCAGAAAACAACTTACTATTAAATAATACATTTATAAATTCTTAAATCTCTCTTGATCAGAACTAGAACCACAGCAACACCAATTTGGGGTCTCTACCAGCATTTAATATTGTAATTAAATTTTCTACACCAGGCTTTTATATCTTTCTTGTTTCATTCTTATGACCACACGGTAGAGATTGTAAGGCTTGTATTCATTATCAGTATCCTCATTTTATGGGGTTTCCCTGGTGGCTCAGGGGTAAAGAACCCATGAGATGCAGGTTCAATCCCTGGGTCGGGAAGATCCCCTGAAGGAGGACATGGCAACCCACTCCAGTATTCTTACTTGGAGAATCCCGTGTACTGAGGAGCCTGGTGGGCCAAAGTCCGTGGGGTCACAAAGAGGCAGACATGACTGAAGCCAGCTGAGCACAGCACAGCACACAGCACAACCACCTCATGTTATAGAAGACGAGACTGAAGTTCAGAAAAGGTCAGAAAAGTTCTCTGATTTGCTTGCAGTCACAAAGCTAAAAAGTGAGGGAGCAAGGATTTGAACCCCAAATTTCTGTTCCTACATTACCATCACTTACCACACTGACATGTAATTGCTTATGATTTTGCATTTTTTTGTGGTTGCCTAGCAACATAGTAATGAATCTAATGCATCATACCTCTTTCTCTCTATGTGACTTACTCATCCAATCTCTCGAGAGTTAACATAATTTTTAAGACAAGCCTTAAATTATTTCTCTAACTAACCTTCCTGGGGTGGAATTTAAGATGGACTCATAGGAAATGAATGGACTCTGAAATTTTTCTTACAGCAAAACAAACAAATAAACAAACAAAAACTCCCCATAAATCTGAAGTTCTAGCATTTCAAAAAGGTTGGTTTTCAGTGATCATATATATTACCTAACACCTCAAAATACTTCTTAATATGATCTATGATCTTTCTCAAAAGGACTGATCAACTTATGGATTTTTTCCACCATAGTGAATTGGTTATTGACTTGGCATTACTAAATGCCAATTAAAATGCCTACATGTATAATTTTTCATCTGTAATCCACCCCAGATAAAAGTTCTCAAATGTCAGCAGTCACCCACATACTACTCAAAACTCCCAAATCCACACTGGCCCCACATTTCCGTGACTACCTCCCTCACTCCCCATGAAAACACTCATTGTTTTATAAATGTCCTTGTTATGACAGCCAAAAATAATTCTCCACGCACAGCAACCCACTCAAGCAAAGTTTCCCTTCAATTTTCCTTCCAAATGTCCAAAAGGAGAAGTTGTGGTTAACAAGAAAATATAAGCATTGTGATAACTATGTAAACCTAGGCAACCTAACCCAGGCCAAGATTAGTATATCCTAGTATATCTCAAGTACAGTTTGTTCTGTGAAGAAAGAGTATGCCCAGGCACTGTGGAATTTGATTTTAGGGGAGGAAGCACAGAAACTGATAAGAGGATTTGCATCATGGGGTCAACTGCCATATCATACTGATTACTTTTTGTATACTTTTAATATACGTTGAATTCAGGCAGGGAAACCAGTATTCTCTCAACTAGTTCTTTCCTAGACACACTCAATCATTTAAAAAATGGGCCAGGAAGTGGCTCTGAACTGAAAAGGCTGGAGCTCTAAAAAGACCTAACTGCATTGTCCAATACCGCCAACTAATTTCTAAGCCTTGGGATATCCATCTAATGAGACAGAGAAAAAACATGGCACTGAAGGAGCTGTTCAACTTTCTGGTAAATAGCCTTCCTCCTCATTTGCAGTAGAAAATGAGAACCATTGAAATGATCTCTCTAGAGCCTTTTGTCCGCAGAAAAATGGATTTAGAGGAGCAAGAACTAGTTTTCCCTCTGCCTGCCAAACTCCCACCACATCAGTGAATCAAGCACTCCTGACATCAATGCTATAGCCATTGTTACCACCTAAGACTACTTCTACTCTTCCTTACCCTTTATCCTGCCTTTTTTCTTCCTTCCCTGTATTTTTTAGCAAATATAGCAATTAACATCATCCAGCTATTAAAGTTCTCATTTTATGTTTTAAGATTATTTATAGAATGGGAGAAAATTTTTAACTGACCATTTGTGAAAATAGGTTTCAAAATGGTAGGTGATGCATGATTCCAATTTTATCATGGAAAATTTAAAAATATATATCTAGAAGAATACCAAATCACTCACAGTCATGTTATTAGAGACCATCTAATAAAAATTGATTTCAATATACTTCTTTTTTGCTTAAACTAAATCCTTCTCAATTCTGTTAAAGAAAAATGTTACTTAGAGCAGGATGCCACTTTGCATGGCATGCCATGTCTCCTTAGGCTTCTCTTGGTTATGACAGTTTCTCTGACTTCCCTTGTTTTTTAAGACCTTGACAGTTTCAAGGAGTTAGGTATTTTATAGACTGTCACTCAAATGGGCTTTGTCTGATTTTTCCTCATGAAGAGTCTGAAGTGATGGCTTTTTTTTTTTTTTTTTAGGAGGAAGATGACAGAGGTAAAATACCATTTGCACCATATTGTGTCAATGGTATATCACTCGGCAAGACTTGCCGTTATTGATGTTAACCTTGATTACCTTGCTGGCCGAGGTACTATTTGTCAGATTTCTTTCCTGTTAAGTTATTCTCTTCCTCCCTGTGCATACTGTAAATACTTCTGGAAAGAAGTCACTATGCACAGGCCACACTTAAAGAATGAGGAGTTAGGTTTCCCCTCCTTGAGAGGAAAGTGTAACTGTAGATTGTTTGGAATTCTTCTGGTGGGAGAGTTCTCTGATTTCTCTCTTCTTCCCATTTATTTGTTTACTGAGTCGTTTACGTATGCCAGTATGAACTCATTCATGGATATTTATACTTTGAGTTATAATCTAGTACTACTTAATTTTCTTGCTCTGATTGTCTTAGTCTTGGCCCCTGGAAGCTTTTTCAGTGCCACTTTGACATACCATCATCATTGTGGGGTTTTGGGGTGTTCAATTTTTATGTATTTCCAGACTTTTTGACAGTATAAGATGCTCCAGGCTCATGTTATATATTTCCTGCCCCAATTCTAACATCAGCCATTTCTTTAAGGATTACTGGTTCCTTTTACTGGAAATGGAATTAGACACCAAGATCTGGGTCTAGATGTACTCTTTGCTACTAGGGTTTCATTGCTTCTATAAATATTTCCTCTCAGCTGGCAGAGCAAGGAGATATATGCGAATATAAATACATCTATCTATCTATGTGTAGCTATTTGTGAATGCTAAGTCATTTCAGTTGTGTACGACTCTTTGCAACCCTAAGGACTACAGCCCACCAGGCTCGTCTGTCCATGGGATTCTCCAGGCAAGAATCCTGGAGTGGGTTGCCATTCCCTCCTCCAGGGGATATGCCCAACCCAGGGATCAAACCTGTGTCTCTTAGATCTTCTGCACTGGCAGGCTGGTTCTTTACCACTAGAGCCACCAAGGAAGGCCCATAACTATCTGTATCTGTAGTAAACCAAACATGAATTCGTACCTATGTATCTGAGTCTGACTGATTACCACATGGATCATTCTAGTTTACTTCCCTATCTTACTTGTAGCCTCCAACTCCAATAGTGAAAAACCAATAAAATCAGACTTTCTGCACATAGGTCTAAAGGCACCGACATACTTTATGCTCCTCACTTCCTCCCTCCGTCCTCTGCTCTTCCAGTGATTCTAACATGCTGCTGGGGTTGAGAACCACTGCTCTGGTCAGATTATTCTAGTTATCAAAGCGTCCGGTTCGCAAAAACATACTTGCTGTTTACATGAAGCTGGAGGCTTCCCAGGTGGTGCTAGTGGTAAAGAAACTCCCTGCCACTTCAGGAGATGCAACAGACTCGGGTTCGATTTCTGGGTCGGGAAGATCCCCTGGAGGAGGACATGGCAACCCATTCTAGCATTCTTGCCTGGAGAGTCTCATGGACAGAGTAGCCTAGAAGGCCACACTCCACAGTGTCGCAGAAGAGTTGGACAACACTCAAGTGACTTAGCACACACATGAAGTTGAGGGTCAGGTTTGAAGGAATATGGACATGCTGTGGGTGTGGGAAGGAAGGCAGGGGTGAATCTGAGGGTTAAGGCAGGAGATGCTGCCTAAAAGATAAGGGACAATTGTAAAAGTTGGAGGACAGAACAGAGTGGAAGCAACTGTTCTCACACACATGAATGAAATACATGTCAAGGCCTGCGTTCTACGTTTTCTTGTCTAAACAGAGGCAAGAGGAGAGAAAGCAGCCCAAATTTCCAGCAAATATGCTTAGCTGTAAGGAAGAATGTCTTCACTGTAAAGATGTAAAAATAGAGAACAGTCTGTGAAACACTAGTCCCTGTGAATCTATTAAAAACTCCTGGAGACACTGCTACTGAATTAGGTCAGCTGAGAAAAGCAGCTTGGAAAAGGAGTTAGAACTCTTCAGAAAAAGTCTTTCAGCCTTTCTCCTGTCAGGAAACAATTTCTTACTGAATCAAGCACCCCCACCTCAGGCCATCACTGAGGTCACTCACAACGGGTTGCATTTGTAGACAAAGATGCACAAATTTTACCAAATCCCCTGTCAAGTTTCTCCACTCTCCCTCCCACTCATCTGACACATGCCTGTGAGCCCTACAATCTCATCCTGTGAGAACACAGAGTACTCCCGACATGGGGACCGGCCCACTCTAACACCTGGATGCTGCCCATCTTGACGGCAGCTCCTTGATTCACCCCCTGCACCCCATATTTCCCCCCAATTCATGCTGATTTTCTTCCCTCTTCAAATATCTCGTGCTCCTGCACACCATGAGGCCCTGCCACAGCTCTTTCTTGCTTCACCTTCACCCAGTTAGCTTCTTTCAATCTCAGCTCAAGCATCACTTCAGGGAAACCCTCTCTGGCTGTACAACCTAAGTCAGAGGCTCCTAGTTTGATGGTCTCACAGATGTTCTTATCCTGCAGAGCAATGATCTCATCATATAGATATAGGTTGCCAGCTTGAGGCTTTGACTAGTCTCTGTTTCCTCTCATTGTCCCAGCTATCTACTGCTGCTGAACAAGCTAGCCCAAAATGTGGTAACTCAAAACAACAGTGATAATTTGGGTAGGAGCTCATAGGAACAGTTCAGCCCTTTTCCATGTAGCGTCAGTTCTATTGGTCCTGAAGGATACACTTCTGAGATGGCACCCTCACATGGCTGGCAGGTGATGCTGGCTATCATTTCATCTGCACAGGGCCTCTCCATGACGGGATGGTGACTAGGTATCAAGAGCAAGCATGGAGGTAGGGAATGGAGGTTGCAAATCCTTAATGTCTGGGACTAGAAACTAGCGCAGCATCATTTCTGCCATAGGCTATTTGTCAACATTCATAGAGCCCAGATTCAAGGAGAGGACACATAAATTCCTCCTCCCTTTAAATGGAAGGTGTGTCAAAGAATTCAGGAATCGTACGGTAAAAATTCCACAAGCATGATTTTTGTCTGTTTCCTTCCCTTTGTTCCCTGAGCAGCTAGCACAGAAAATGCATTCAGCCGAAATAAGGAAATTCATTCTTTGTATACTTTGTTTGTGGACCAGGGAGTCTGTGCTTGGCCACAGCATTTCTGAGCTGATTCCTAGTTCTATGATTGTCTGAACTTTGCCTACAAGCCAACGTGTGGCACCAAAATGATACCTCAGTTTCTCACACAGGAGGAAGCCAATTCATTCAAGCCCACTCCTTGATTCCCAACTCACATTCTTAGAGTTGTGAGAGAAGATGGCAAACAAGTCATTCTCACAATTAGCAAAAATGGCAATTACCGACATTTGCCTGAAAACAGAGTGTGTCTGAAATTAGTTACAGATGACTAAGGCAAGTAATACCCACCTACAGCTGACATTCACCACCACCCACGACAGAGCTCACAGATGCTGATCTGAAACCACTGGGGAATTCAGCCTGTGCAAAGAGCGTGCTTGGGAAATCTACCCAGTTATAAATCTTGCATGTATTCCCATTCACTCATTCATTCATTCACTCATTCCAAACCAGCTTGCTCTTCCATTCACAGGTCTGATTAGAAACAGAAAACCCTTACAGGACAGATACTAAGTACTGGGCACTTTTTCTGTATTAATTCGTTTAATCACCACAACAACCCACAAAACCACTGCTATTGCTATCATCCCTCTTATTGGAGGACAGGCAGTAAGATGGCAGCCATATATATACATTTGTGTGATCCCTTCCCCTCAAGGGTGGGTGGGACCTTTGACTGGGCTTCCAACCAGTGTTACAAGGCAAAGGGGATGAGATGTGTTGATCACGCTGAAGTGTAATCTTACTGGGGTCTGTTTCTTTCTCTCTGTCGTTGACTCTGAAGAAGAAGTGAACTGCCACAAGTCCCACAGCCATGGGAAATGAGTTCTGCCACCAACCTCTATGGGAGTGAACCCACACAAAGCTAAGCCAATACTCAGTGAAGAAGTCTCATGGAACAAAAGCTCAGAAGACTGTGATTATACGGGTTCTGTCATCCTGAATGTCATCAGGAAGGGCTTCAAAGCCTGAGTAAAGGAAGAACTTGGAGACAGCATCGTCATCAGGGACACATCTGTGCACATGTATGTTTGCTAGACCTGAGACAAAGGGTGAATTAGACCTCCTGTAAGTTCAACTGCCTCTCCTCCCTGTAGGCTCAGCCTTATGCATGTAAGTCTAGAGCAATTCTGCAGGTAAACTGCAAAGTCCTGAGAAATTTGTCCCCCAGTCAGGAGCACGTTGTCAGTCATGGATGTATGAAATAGACAGTGTAACACTGAAGCAAAGCACAGTACATTCAGACTTACAAGGGTGGTTTTAGGCCAGCTCTAAGGTGGAACGTGTCATCATCCAATGGTCTGGCCCATTTCAAAAACATTGCAGAGAAGCTGAAGAGAGAAAGCCAAGTAAAAATGGGGATTAGGGGTTAAATATCTCAATTTAGCTTAACCTAGATTCTGTTTCGACAATGTAACAGGCTCTGTGGCCAAAGACGAACAAGACAAGACTAGGTAGTCCCTGGCCTCAAACAACTCATATGTATGCAGAAGAACTCAGAAATTAGCAAACAATCAGAACACTGGAAGGCTGATGTAAGCTATAGCAGAGGTCCACCCCAAATATAACAGCAAACACTAAAGCAGGAAGGAATGATTTCCAAATGTAAAACCAAAGGATTTGTGGAAGGTGGCATTTGGCATGATGGTGGAAAAATATCTAGGTCCCAAACAGGTAGAAGTAAGAAATAGCCGGACACGACTGAGCGACTGAACTGAACTGAAGAAACAGCTTGTTCCAGAAAGAGGAAGTATTGTCTTCAAGGATACAGAGGTGAGAGGTACGAAGTATACACAGAGAAAAGCAAGGAACAAATTGGACTAGAGTGTGAGAGGCAAAGAAAGCTCCATAATGGGTCATAAAGGGAGAAAATACAAGACTGGATCATCTGGTTTTTTGAATGTAAATAAATAAAGGCATTGATCATTATTATATGATAAATGGAGACAATGGAGAATTCTAAAAAAATTTTAAAAGGCAAATATTTAAATCTGCCTGATACTTAAAAGTATCAGGACTTTTTATCCAGGACTTTTTTATACAAGAGAGTCTTGTATAAAAGTGCATTACTCCTTACAGTAGCCAAAGGAACACTGGCCACATGTTAGTTTCCATAAAATAAAGATCTCTGTGGTAAAATAAATATCAGAAATGCCTATATTCCTGTCTTAAAGACCTGAAATGTATATTAGGATATCCAAAGACCTGAGAAGTCCTGCAGGATGGAAAGCTACTTAATCCTGTATCAGCCTGTACTTTCCCAAGTATTTCATTACAGATTTTTCTCTTTGAACAGACACTACTTACAACTACAAGATGTACTATTGTTGAGGGTGCATGGTCTGTGTTCTTCACTTTTTATGCCAAAAAAAAGAGCTTTGTCAGGAAATGTACACGTCCTTATTACTCTTACAAGAGAGCTGAGAGGCTGATTTCTCTTCTGTCTTTAATGAGAGAGGCTGGTTAAAAGCGGTGAGCTGAAGATGACTCTACCAGGTGGGCCGTCATCTCAGAAAAACTTTATGGAGTCTGTCTTTTCCACTTCAAGGTATTCACTGTTGTCTCAGCTTTTTAAGGCCCCAAGCTGACTCATCTTGATACAAGTATCAGAGCATTCCACATTAATTACAAGTGTCCACTAGAAGGCCCAGGAGTGGTTGTACAGGCGAATAAATGGGCCCAGAACAGATCTGTAAAAGCACACAGTCCACTGTAAAATGAGACCTAAACTTCCAGGGGATCTTTCTTGAGATAATAAACATAATTCATCCATAAAATGATTCATAGCTGCTCCTTCTCTTTCTTTCCACATAAACATTCCTTGCCTTGTGGAAAGATTCTTTCCCATCTATTCCAGGCAACAGACCCAAAGATACCACACAGAAAAGGAGTATAATTTGGCTATAAAAATGTTGTAATAAGTGTTTTATCTAACTGAAATGCCAGTTCCTTTACTGCATCCTCCCACTCATTTTACAAGCAGTTAATATTTTTCTGAACTGTTGTGTTGTATTCCACTCAGCCGCCTCTGCAATCTTTTTGCCTATTTTTCTGCCAGAGCCACAAGAATAAAGCTGTCAGATGGTCTGCAAAGCCATTTTTCTTGTCTGGCAAATTGTCTAGAGGCAACCGTAACCTCCTACCTGCTCCACTATATAACAGAAGTAGCCTGTCTTAACAAAACAGAATTTAAATATTCTTTCGATCTCTGTTATCTACAGGCATCTACGATGAAATGAGTGAAAATACATTTCTCTGACATTTTTTGACCTTGTTCCAATAGGACTGGGGTAGATGTTCCTATTAAGCATGCCCTCATACTGACGTGCTTAGAAACATGTTATATAACTCTCCAGCAGGGATGCTGCCAGGTGTTTCAACTGTAATAATAAATGTGGCTGCTCCAAGTGGAAGGATACAGCAAGAAAGTGCCCCAGAAGAAGAAGATTAAGAACCATGGTGAGCTAATGGTATACAGTGGTTGGGCTTTGAATGTGATAAGGATTTATGATTTCAATTAGTGCTAGAGAGCAATTTTAGAAAGTTATTAGCAGGCGACTGGCATTCTCAAAGATGGCTCATTTGTGTATTGTTCAAGATTAGTTGGGTCTTTTAGTTGTTTACAAACACACATAGTGGCTTGCATTGAATGTGCAGAAGTGACTGCAATATAGCATATTCAGAGCTCTTTAGCGGAGTTGAAGGCTGCTGCTTTGGTTTCTTAGTGCTCCTGTGTGGGCAAAGCAAAACTCAATTTTGCAACATTTTGTTCATTAAAAAAAGAAAGTTGAGTTTCCCCACCTGTTCTAAACTCTGATATACTAATTCAAATGAACAGCTTCCTCATTCAGCACACTCCCTCATATTTAAAATTCTTAAATGCCTCAAATATTCCATATTGTGCTGCTTTGAATACAAATTAATTTTTAAAATCTCCCCACCGGAATGTTTTGCACTGAAACCCATATATCTTTGCATCGAGGTGCACATGTTTTTCTCTTTGAAAGCCTTGGGGCATTATTCATATGGTGCAAAAATTTCTCAAATAAGTTAGAGTCCTGGTTGAAGCATCTGCAAACACAACAAAAAGGATTCAGTCTTAGGATGTGGACAGCTGTGCACATCCTTGAAAAACTGTACATCACCTTGAACTAGCCAACTTTGACCTCAGCATCCCACAGAGCCATGATACAGTTTACCCAGCCTGTTCACACATGGAATACTAGGTAACTCTTCCCACACATGGTCCCATCAGGATTGTTCATAAACAAGTCTTCGGTCCAAGGAAGATGCTCTCATTGCAGATAATTTCACTCCTGCTTTCCATGAGCCTGTTCTACAAGAGCATTGAAGGTGTGACTCTTTGATTCCAATTTTCAGGTGAGTCAGTTCTTAACATCAAGTGGCCAAGTGGCCAAAGTATTGGCATTTCAGAAGTGATCCGGTCCCATAACTTCATGGCAAATAGATGGGGAAGCAATGGAAACAGTGACTTTGTTTTTTGGGACTCCCAAATCATTGCAGATGGTGACTGTAGCCATGAAATTAAAAGATGCTTGCTCCTTGGAAGAAAAGCTATGACCAACCTAGACAGCATATTCAAAAGCAGAGACATTACTTTGCTGACAAAGGTCCATCTAATCAAAGCTATGGTTTTCCCAATAGTCATGTATGGATGTGAGAGTTGGACTATAAAGAAAGCTGAGTGCTGAATAACTGATGCTTTCAAACTGTGGTGTTGGAGAAGACTCTTAAGAGTCCCTTGGACTGCAAGGAGATCCAACCAGTCAATCCTAGAGGAAATTGGTCCTGAATATTCATTGGAAGGACTGATGCTGAAGCTAAAACTCCAATACTTTGGCCACCTGATGCAAAGAACTGACTCTTTTGATAAGACCCTGATGCTGGGAAAGATTGAAGGTGGAGGGAGAAGGGGAACAACAGAGGATGAGATGGTTGGATGGCATCACTGACTTGATGGACATGAGTTTGAGTAAGCTTTTGGAGTTGGTGATGTACAGGAAAGCCTGGCATGCTGCAGTCCTTGGGGTTGCAAAGAGTCAGACATGACTGAGCGACTGAACTGACAGGTTTTGACTATATGGGTTGAGAGACCTTGGACAAAAGAAATTTAGGTATGAAAGAATCAAGAAATAAACCACAGAGCCAAACACCAGCCTTATTCTTTCACACCACAAAAGGGAGGAGAAATTTAGGAAAATAACTGAGTTGGTCAATAAGCAAGGTAAGATGCTCTGTATTTAAGATTGTCTGCTCTATATTTTGCAATAGAAAGGCCAAACCAATTATAGATGTGATTTCCATAAAGAAGCAAAAATAAGGAGAGAGTTCTAGAACTAATGACTGTTAGCACTGAAAGACATATTAATTGGCATAGTATTTTATCATTTCCACATCCGATCAATCACAGAATTGGCTATTTCCTTTAAAGTTCTCTGTGAGACTTGTATAATTATAAACTAAGAGCGATACAAACTATGTTTTCATATTAAAGGAAAACTATTTTTTATCAGGGCTTCCCTGGTAGCTTAGCTGGTAAAGAATCCACCTGCAATGTGGGAGACCTGGGTTCAACCCTTGGGTTGGGAAGATTCCCTGGAGAAGGGCATGGCAACCTACTTCAGTATTCTTGCCTGGAGAATCCCCATGGACAGAGGAGCATGGTGGGCTACAGTCCATGGGATCTCAAAGAGTGGGACACGACTGAGCAACTAAGCATAGTACAGCAGAATATTTTTATATAAGCAAGAATCTCCCTTCCCAATAGTTCAGGTAAAAAGCATTGATCCTCAGAAGCTCTGATTAGCACAAATGTTTACTTTTGAACCAGCTAGAGTGGCCAGGGCCCAAGAGCTCTTTGCAAATGAAGACCTCTAATTTCTAGGACACTTAGAGAAACTTCAGTCAAGTTATAAACATCACAATGAAGTTGAACGAATACTCCCAAGGTTGCTTTGGTATATGCCTGCCTGGTTTTGCTTATATGTGGGGTGGGGGTGGGTAAAAATGCTTTTTAACTTAAAAAAATTGCATATGTTATTATATTTATCAGGGCTTCCCTGATAGCTCAGTTGGTAAGGAATCCGCCTGCAATGCAGGAGACCCCAGTTCAATTCCTGAGTCGGGAAGAGCTCCTGGAGAAGGGATAGGCCACCCATTCCAGTATCCTTGGGCTTCCCTTGTGGCTCAACTGGTAAAGAATCCACCTGCAATGAGGGAGACCTAGGTTCAATCCCTGACTTGGGAAGATCCCCTGGAGAAGGGAAAGGCTACCCACCCTAGTACTCTGCCCTAGAGAATTCCTTGGGGTTGCAAAGAGTTGGACACTACTGAGCAACCTTCACTTATTACATCTGTCACTGATAGATGGTACTTCCTGATGGAGACAGCATTAGTAGTCTGTGAGATCTTGTGTTGCTGGGTGATACATGTAGAGAAATACACCTCACATATGGATTTCACATGAGTATACTGGATTCAAGGGCACTGTAATATTGTGTGAGATCTGTATAGAAGCTAAACAAAGCTGAGATCTACTTTGTGTACTCTGAATTTTAATATGCAGGGAACAGCAGGCTGCCTACCCATACAAATTGGCTTTAAAAACCAAGCAGTTAATCTCAAGGCAAATAATGTTTTATTTAAATAATTAATTCAAATTCCTTAAAAAGATGGTTAAGAAGCCAGTTACCAAGAGGTTTAAAATACAGTTACTCTCTTGCTTTCAACTTTCAATGAAAGTTTAATGCTTAAATGTAGACAAGTGAAGATATAAATGTTTTAATAATAGGTTTAGATTATTTTGGTAATGAATTCAAAGGGCCGTTACTGATAAGTTTGCAGCAACTGTTAAAATCAAGGTCAAAAGAAGATTCAGAATGGTAGATGCAGAGGGCATTAGGCGAAAATGGAGACGGAGTAACATGGAAATGAACCGATCAAGATACAACATTTATTTTACTTGGTTTTATACTGGTTTCATTCTATTTTTGTTACCACGAGAGTGCCCTGAAGCATGCAAAGAGAATTTAACAAAACAAATTTCTCAGTGAACTTTTGTGAGAGAACTCTTTGTTTAAAAAACAAAAAGTTTAAAACAGAATAGGTAGAGAATACCAATGCCAGAGGGAGGAAACTAGGTAGAGTCACAAAGTCTAGGTTCCAGAGTGAGTTCTGAAATGCTATAGATAACTTTGGACAAGTCTTAACCCTACCGTATCCCACTTTTTCCCTTTTCTTTTTTCTTGGAAGTGAGGGTGACAAACTAGACAATCCCAAATATCCTACTGAGTCCTAAATTATGTGACTCTAGATAGTACTTTTATAAAAAGTTAATGCATTAGGATTGCAACAGAAATCTTAAATTAGAGATCAGTAGCAGTTGTGAATATTGAAATGTACTCATATGAGAAATAAAAGCAAGTTGCAAACATAATTGAACATTCTCTCAGGCTAGTTTCATATTCTCCAACAGGCTACATAGTGCTACTTGAATGATGTTACTGAATAGAAATTAAAAGGCAATCACAAACATTTTTAAGAGGCATATTATTTCCTTTGATAAATGTGATATGTGCTTGGAGGCAAGAAAATAAATTTCAATTCCACTTTCTTTCTTCCTTTTTTCTTCTTTTAAAGTCTATTGGTTTTCCTTTGCCTTTCTCAGTAATCTAAAAGAAATGAAATCATGTCTAATTCACAGTAAGAATCTCCTTTTTATAGCACTCTTTGCCTATGTACTGGTTCCATCCCTGTAGGTTAGCAGATCAAGGAATTGTATTTATTTACTTCCAGGTGCTAAACTGGTTCAGACACAAAGTACTTTATTAAAGAACCTATACTATACTATATTAAAAAATTACTATACTACACTATATTAAAAAAAAAATCTCTGCTTTTCTTTTATATTTCTGTCTTCATAGACATAAGGAAACCCAGGACTACATTCAGAATGCTTTAACTCTATACTGAGAAGAATAAAGTCACTGAAGATTGGAAAAGTGACATTTAGGTTTCTGGTTTGTTCATATAAATGGTGATGTAAAATTCATGAACTGGAGAATATAGGAAAAGCACCAGATGTTGGGGGAAAGACGATTTTGGTGTGTTTGTGTGCATTTAAGGTGCCTTGGAGAAGAACAAATGGAGATGTTCTTGGAACACAGAACATATGAACTGAGAACTTAGTAAAGGGGTCTGGGCTGAAGCCATCATTGTTGAAGCCACTGGCATGTCCTTATGGTTAATTAAAGCAACAGGTCCATGAAAAAGAGTCTCTGAGGAGAAAGTGCCATCATACAGATCTCTCCCACACCACGGCTCATTTACATTCTCCAACAAGCTCATGGGTAAATATTACTAACCTCATTTTACAGATAAGGAAATTGAGGCTCCCAGACAAGCAAATGAGAACTTCGACCATGATGAAACATTCCTTTTTTGGTTTCATCTTTTACTTTTTCTTAGATCAAAAGGATTAAATGTGGCTGTTCCCTCTCCAGCCTCCATCTTAATCAGAATAAGAACTGATGAAAATGGCAGTTACTGATGGAAATCAGTCAAGAAAATTTTGCCTATGGTTTCTCAGTGAAGACCTGTGTGATTTCTATTTTAAAGGATGGATTAGATGAGATAATGATTAGATACCATATTTAAGGGAAGAAAAGCTATAAGCTATCCTACTTGAACAATCAGCCATACAGTGAGAAAAGTTGGATATTTGCACTATTATTTCAATCTTGCTATCTCGAGAGTTTAATTTTCCTGAGATTCTTTTTCTATTATTATCTTTCCATTTTTATTACATGTTTGTCACTGGACTTCCCTGTGGTCAGAATTCTAATGCCTTGTGTAGTTTTCAATGCCAGTTCAAACTTTGGAATTATTCAACCACCATATGTTCTTTCCTTATTGACCTGTGAAGCTCTTTTTTTCTTGGCATGTCAACCTTGACACTGGAAGGCTGGAAGCCCGTCACAGACACATACACAAGTATTTATTTCTGAAAATGTAGGGTGGGATGTTGGAGCCAGCTGAGATTGAGAAGCTATACAAGTCAGATAACTGTATAGTGAATGCCGTAATAACTTGAAGTTTGTGCTAACAAACATTTCCCAGACCCAGACAGTCCCCATGGAAACAGGCCTTTGCTTCTGCAGTTATATCAGAATTCTCTTCACTAAATAATCAGTGATAACACATACTTATTTTTTCCTCATTGTCCTTTTGACAATGGTGAATCCTCTACTGAAAAGAGAGAACAAAAGGAGAGGGATGCCATTGTTTCCTGAATGATAGGGTGAAATGCCTTCTAGAGAACCCCAACAACAAGGAAGAAAGGCAGAAATGAGAGTTTAAGTCTGATGGGTTTTTAAAAAACAGGCAATAACGGGTAAGCACATTTCTCTCCAGGCTGATTGGCAACTTGCTGATGGATGAATATTTATTGTGTCCCAATATCAAGGCTTTATCCTAGGTCCTGACCAGAGACGCAAGTCTAAACTCTGTAGAGCCTGAAGCTCATTCAATACAGAAAGGAAGCAGGAAGGTAGGAAGGGGCTTCGAGACAATAATGTAAAATCTTGAATACAGAAAGGTATGGGTCACTGGAAGGGCCCCAAGCAAAATGATGGGCTCTGAAGTTGAAGCTTCACTGGTTTCTTGGTAAATCCACATCTGACTTAAAGTTCAGTTCAGTTCAGTTGCTCAGTCACATCCGACTCCTTGCGACCCCATGAATCACAGCATGCCAGGCCTCCCTGTCCATCACCAACTCCGAGTTCACCCAAACTCATGTGCATTGAGTTGGTGATGCCATCCAGCCATCTCATCCTCTGTCATCCCCTTCTCCTCCTGCCCCCAATCCCTCCCAGCATCAGGGTCTCTTCTAATGAGTCAACTCTTCACATGAGGTGGCCGATGTATTGGAGTTTCAGCCTCAGCATCAGTCCTTCCAATGAACACCCAGGACTGGTCTCCTTTGGGATGGACTGGTTGGATCTCTTTGCAGCTCAAGGGACTCTCAAGAGTCTTCTCCAACACCACAGTTCAAAAGCACCAATTCTTTGGTGCTCAGCTTTCTTCACATTTTAGAAGTAGAGTAATACATTTAGATTTTAGAATAATAAATTTAGATTTTAGAAGTAGAGTAATAAAAAATGAAAAGCACAATAGCAACAATAACAGCAGCCACAGCAGCTACTCCATACTGAGTTACCAGCACTGTATGAAGCACTTTAAATGCATTATTTCATTCAATCACACCACAGCTACATTACTTTGATACTCTATTTAAAGATAAGGAAATGGAGGCTCAATAACTTTCTAGTGGACAGAAAGGTAAAACTGAATTCAAAATCAAAGATTCTGACTCTAATAAGCTCTTTATCACCAAAGTATAAGGTTCTCATGTGTGCATGCATGCTCAGTAATGTCCAACAGACCCCATAGACTGTAGCCCGCCAGGGTCCTCTGCCCATGGAATTTCCAGAGGAGAATTCTGGAGTGTGTTGCCATGCCCTCTTCCAGGAGATCTTCCTGACCGAGAGATTGAAGCCAAGTCTCTTACGTCTCCTGCATTGGCAAGTGGGTTCTTTACCACTGTACAACTTGGGAAGCCCATAAGGTTCTCAAGAAATCTCAATAGTTTTACGGCAACATGAAGAGTCTTGGAAACTTCAGAAATAGTTTCTTTTCTGGAGGAATGACTACATAAAGAAGCATGTCTCAACCTGTGGCATGGCTGACATTTGGGGCTAGATGATTCTTTGTTGTAGGGAGCTGTTCTGTGGATTAGAGGATGTTTAGAAACATCCCTGACCTCTACATACTAGATACAGAAGCATCTTCTTGTCAGCTGGGATGACTATAAATGTCTTTAGATAGTTCCTAATGTTCCCTGACTGGGAGTGGGAGAGATCACTGAATTGAGAACCAATGACTTAAAGAGACAGCAAGAGGTAGATAGGTGAGGATGTGGAGGGAGGGAAACTCCTGAAAGAGGTCATAGCAAAAACAAAGGCAGAATAATGGGAAACAGCCTTATAGATACAAGGACAGGCAAGAAATTTCATGTTATTTGAGGCTAAAAGGGCAAGGCTGAGGACTAGTTGGTGGTGAGATAGGAAGAGGTCAAATTACAGAGGTCATTAAATGTCATGCCAAGTATTATTTCCTACCAGCGGGGAAGGGATGCAAAAAACTATCATGACATTTGGTAATGTCATGATCAGGGATACATTTTCAATGGTCACTCTGGTCTCTTAGTGGATAATATATCTGATGAGAACAAGTTCAGTTGTTCAGTAATTCAGTTAACTCTGCCTTTTTCTATTTTAGACATCTGTCATGCCCTCTAAGATATCTAGAAATGATCAAAAAGTTCCAGAGAAATTAGAGTACAGATGCTTACTGACAATTCACATCCATCTCTGGAAGACAGAAATCTCAATAAAACCCTACCAGGTAGTAGGCTGACAAAGCCACCCTCCAATACAATGTGCTGGGGAAGTCCTGCTAAGCAACAGGTGCATCAGTTTTATAAAGGAAAGAGACCATGAAAGAGATGACAGCAACCATGTACAGTCTATAAGAAATGCCAACTCTCTCTTTGACTTTGATTACAATAAAGAAGGAAAAGTAAAGAACTGCAAAGCTGTGTCCATGAGCATAAACTACATGGATTACTTCCAGATAGAACCATTTGAATGATATGAGTAGTATTTTTACAGTATGGCAGATATTGTTCATTGCCTGTTGAACATCCATTTTTTCCCTTTGTCTTTATTAACTACATGCTGATTTTGTACAAGCAACAATATTGTGTTCCCAGATAGAGTTAACTTACTTCCTCAAACTCCAGTAAAGCTGCTGCTGCTGCTGCTAAGTCACTTCAGTCGTGTCCAACTCTGTGTGACCCCATAGATGTCAGCCCACCAGGCTCCCCCATCCTTGGGATTCTCCAGGCAAGAACACTGGAGTGGGTTGCCATTTCCTTCTCCAATGCATGAAAGTGAAAAGTGAAAGTGAAGTCGCTCAGTCATGTCCAACTCTTAGCGACCCCATGGACTGCAGCCGACCAGGCTCCTCCATCCTTGGGATTTTCCAGGCAAGAGTTCTGGCTGCTGCTGCTGCTGCTGCTGCTAAGTCACTTTAGTCGTGTCCGACTCTGTGCGACCCCATAGATGGCAGCCCATCAGGCTCCATCGTCCCTGGGATTCTCCAGACAAGAACAGTGGAGCGGGTTGCCACTTCCTTCTTCAATGCATGAAAGTGAAAAGTGAAAGTGAAGTCATTCAGTCTTGTCCGACTCTTAGTGACCCCATGGACTGCAGCCTACCAGGCTCCTCTGTCCATGGGATTTTCCAGGAGTGGGGTGCAATTGCCTTCTCCCCAGTGAAGTTAGAGGTGGCCAAATGATCCAGGAAAATAAGATGTATGCAAGAGTTTTGGAGTAGCCCCGCCCCCTACTGAGACTCACTGGTAAAAGGTAAATATATAGTAAAATCCAGAGTGGAGGGGAAGTACTAAACAAAACTATAATTAAAATAATTTATTACAGGATAGATAGGGTATAAAGATGTGAATTGTGACATCAAAACTATAAAAAAGTTCATGGGAGGAGTATAAAAATGTCGAGCATTTTTATGCCTTCAAAGTTAAGCTATTAGATGAAAATATACTGTTATAACTATAAGAAGTTTTATGTAAGCTTCACAGTAACCACAAAGCAAAAATATACTGTATATGCACAAAAGATAAATGAAAAAAAAAACCCAAAACATCCCGTTACAGGAAATCATCAACTCAAAACTCAAAAATGGAGTGAGCAAGACAGGAAGAAAGAAACAAAGGAACTATAAAATAGCCAGAAAACCATTTTATTTTATTTATTTTTAAAATTTTTATTTTTACTTTATTTTACTTTACAATACTGTATTGGTTTTGCCATACATTGACATGAATCCACCACGGGTATACATGCGATCCCAAACATGAACCCCCCTCCTACCTCCCTCCCCACAACATCCCTCTGGGTCATCCCCGTGCACCAGCCCCAAGCATGCTGTATCCTGCATCGGACATAGACTGGTGATTCAATTCTTACATGATAGTATACATGTTTCCATGCCATTCTCCCAAATCATCCCACCCTCTCCCTCTCCCTCTGAGTCCAAAAGTCCGCTATACACATCTGTGTCTTTTTTGTTACCTTGCATACAGGGTCATCATTGCCATCTTTCTAAATTCCATATATATGTGTTAGTATACTGTATTGGTATTTTTCTTTCTGGCTTACTTCACTCTGTATAATCAGCTCCAGTTTCATCCATCTCAACAGAACAGATTTAAATGTATTCTTTTTAATGGCTGAGTCATACTCCATTGTATATATGTACCACAGCTTTCTTATCCATTCATCTGCTGATGGACATCTAGGTTGCTTCCATGTCCTGGCTATTATAAACAGTGCTGCAATGAATATTGGGGTACATGTGTCTCTTTCAATTCTGGTTTCCTCGGTGTGTATGCCGAGCAGTGGGATTGCTGGGTCATATGGAGTTCTATTTGCAATTTTTAAAGGAATCTCCACACTGTTCTCCATAGTGGTTGTACCAGTTTGCATTCCCACCAACAGTGTAGGAGGGTTCCCTTTTCTCCACACCCTCTCCAGCATTTATTGCTTGCAGATTTTGGGATCGCAGACATTCTGACTGGTGTGAAGTGGTACCTCATTGTGGTTTTGATTTGCATTTCTCTGATAGTGAGTGATGTTGAGCATCTTCTCATGTGTTTGTTAGCCATCCGTATGTCTTCTTTGGAGAAATGCCTATTTAGTTCTTTGGCCCATTTTTTGATTGGGTCGTTTATTTTTCTGGAATTGAGTTGCATAAGTTGCTTGTATTTTTTTGAGATTAGTTGTTTGTCAGTTGTTTCATTTGCTATTATATTCTCCCATTCAGAAGGCTGTCTTTTCACCTTGCTTATAGTTTCCTTTGTTGTGCTGAAGCTTTTAATTTTAATTAGATCCCATTTGTTTATTTTTGCTTTTATTTCCAGAATTCTGGGAGGTGGATCATAGAGGATCCTGCTGTGATTTATGTCGGAGAGTGTTTTGCCTATGTTCTCCTCTAGGAGTTTTATAGTTTCTGGTCTTACATTTAGATCTTTAATCCATTTTGAGTTTATTTTTGTGAAAACCATTTAAAAATAGCAACAGAAAGTCCATCTTTATTAATAGTTACTTTAAATGTAAATGAATTAGTTTTTCCAATTAAAGACAGAGTAGATTAAAAAAATAAGATCCGACCATATGCTGCCTACAAGAGCCTCATGCCAGTTTTAAGAGCTCACACAGACTCGAAAAGAAACTAGAAATCAACTGCAAGAAAAAGCTGGAAAATTCAAAATTATGTGAAGATTAAACAAAATACCCCTGAGCAACCAAAGGGCCAAAAAATAAAATCAAAAATAAAATTAAAAAAATAATTTGAGACAGATAAAAACGGACATACATCATACCAAAATATATGGGATGAAGCAAAAAGAGTTCTAAGAAAATCATTTATAGTAATAAATACCCACACTAAGAAAAAAGAAATATTTCAAATAGATAGCTCATTTTTTACACCTCAAAGAACTAGTCACAAAAGGATACGAACCCCAAAGTCAGTAGAAGGAAGGAAATAACAAAAATCAGAGCGTAAATAAATAAAGTAGACTGAAAAGACAGCTTAAAATACCAGTGAGACTAAGAGCTGATTTTTTGAAATAATAAAAAGAATTGACAAACCTTTAGCTTGACTAAGAAAAAGGAGAGAAGACTGAAATACATAAAATCAGAACTGAAAAAGGAAATAATACAGCTGATAACACAAATAATGGATCATAGGAAACTATTATGAATGATTATATGGCATATAATTTTATATAATTTCATATATTAATTCATAAATATGCCAGATAATTTCTCTCACTAGAAAGTAAGCTTTATGAATAGCAGGGATTTCATTATCTAGTTGGCTTTGAATCTGCAAAATATGTCCTTATTTCACGCTAGGGTTGTGGAAATATTCCCAGGCCTCCCCGGCAACTGAGAGATGACAGGAGGGTTTCCTGGGCTCAAGTGGGATGGATTACAAAAGCAATAGTTCTATGTTGTTATTGAACAGAATAATATTTGCAATAATTTACATACCACATACTCACCCTTACCCTCCAGAAAAATTCTGTAATTATAAGCTCTATTAAGACTGCATTTCATGTTAAAAGTATATCAGCTATCTATGTAGCTTGTGTTTAACCAGAGCTATAATTAGGCTTATGCTACAAAAAGTTATATCAGTTTATACAGATACTTGATTGCTCAGTTCATCATTAACAAATGTCTATAAAGATGAACGAGAAGCTGGGAGCATATCTTTGACTCACTTTCCTGTTTAATTAGATTTATGGAGAGAGGAATTAGTTATACATATTATTCACAGTTTAAAAGTTGCCATTTAACAATATTTACCAATGAATATCACCAGCGAAAAGGAAAGGAAAAACCCATCAATAGGCTTTCATTAAGTATGTGTGTAAAGAAATATAAGTGCATATTTATATATAAAATATATAGTTATTTATTTATACACAATGTATGTTTATCCAAAATTAATATGTTTATATTATTTATAGTTACATAAATGTATATATATATTCATATAAAGAACAATTTGCCTGATTCATTAAGTACAAAAAGCCCAAAGTAACAACTGTTCATGTAAAACTAGATATCATTTATCAATCATTACAAAGATACTACATTACAAATATACCTTTTGTTATCTCACAGGTAGTTGTCATGTTTAAATTGAGTGGAATTTTTATAACTCATAAGGAAATGAAGCCTGCAACCTTGAAGGGACAATTCAAATTGAAGTCTTAATCTCTTCTCATGTCCGCTCTGCTTGTGTGTTTGATGTCTTGACACCCTCAGATATTTTTACACTTTAAAAAATAAATTATACCTCTCCTCTAAGGTTGAGAAGATATTTGCTATTTAGAAAAGGTCAAGAAATATTCTTTCCTGAAAAGTACTCTTACTGTCTTGATGATTACTCTATCCCAACTCATTTACTTTATGGTTTTAATTTGAGGAGTATATATGACAGAGAAATTTTAGTTTTTGTAAATACCCGGTTGCAGCTGCTAACTAACATCAGAATAGAAGAGAAAAGATGAAAGCGGCTATTGATTAATTAAAACACATTTTTTCCCAGGGCAAGTCTTTGGAATTAAAAAAAAAAAAAAGGCTTCCAACAAGTTAAGACTTTAAGAACAGTGCATATAACCGTAACAGCCTGACACAACTCAAGACCCTTTCCTGAAGTGCCTCCATTAGAGTGAACTCATACGGCCTCACCTTGGTTAGAGCAGTGCAAAGCCGCAGCGACCGAAAGTGAACAACCTTAAGAACCTTTTAGAGACCTTCTAGGTTCGACTGCTTAGCCATACATACTAGAAGTGCCGGTAACAAGATAGGACATAAAAGAAAATCCTAAAAAATCACCTCCAAGGTAAGCAGCGACACACAGTAGCTGAATTTGATCCTCTGAACTGATAAGAGCTAGTGTGATCACCTCCTACCATCAATTCTTCAGGGTTACCTGGGCAAGGAGAACTGGCTGACAAACCTTTCCATAGCCTGACCCGATAGTCCCTATGCCTTGGGATAAAAAGGCCTAGGATTCCAAGAAAAGCTTCCCAGCATCTCAAGTTTCCCAAAGTGACTGCTGTGATGTTGACAAGAACAAAAAAGTGATGATGCCCACTCTGCTTCACCTTTCAAAGCACAGAAGACACTCTGCAAAGATTCAAGACCACTGTTCAAAATTCTCTTTTCTATTCAGACCCACTCTATTCATTTTTATTGAGTAACCAAGAATATCCTCATTTCCATAGTTCTAGGCACTTTGTTGGAAAATCATCTCAGTTGGGAAATAACATTCATGGCATGGTTCAGAAATTAAACTAGAAATTTTGCAGGACCAGAAGAAGTTGAAAATTGCTTCCTCCTTTCCAAGGCTCCATCTTCCAGTTATTACAACAGGTGGTGTTTCAGAGTATTCTGATGGGATATGCTGACTCTCATTCATATTAATCTGCTCCTCTGTATAAACATAAGTATGGATGAAATATGTAAATATATTGAACAAGTGAAATGAACCACATCAATTTCCCAATATTCTTTCCAATCCATGTGGATGTTCTGCTGCAGTTGGCACTGCAGTCAAGAAAATCCTTTTGTTTGTTTACTGAAACATAAATCTGTCAGGAGAGCTGAACTCTAAATTACTGTTGCGTTTCTGATGGAAAGGTGCCACATAATTTAAATTTCAACAGCTCTACAGTTTCCCATATTTCTTATTTGTGACTCTACACCTCACAGACAAAGTGCATTTTACTATCATTTTAATAAATAGTTTTTGAGTGAAGGTCGTTTTTCTTTGTGTCCAATTTCCATCTGTTTCTTTCTTTTTACTGACAAGATTCTGAGATCCAATAAAGGGCTTTGAAAAGTCATTTCATTTCAAAGGTAGCCATTATGTTTCAACAGCCAATAAACCAAATGACCAAGCAGAACCACCGTGTCTTCAAACTGATAAAGAGGTGGTGACAATACTGGTTTGTCTGTTCATCTGAACGGAAAGAATAGTGTTGATTTCTCTTGTTCAGCCACTTAGTTGCGAGTAAATAATATTTTTTAGAAAATCAGCTTTTGTGGGGTTTTCTCATCAACAAAGCATTTCCCCATAACAGGAGATAATTATCTGGTATATCTGGGAAAATGGAGTCCATCTTCATGATAGAGACAGTAGTTAGATACGCATTGAGTCCAATTGGATTCACTGTCCAAGCTATAAAGAAATGGATATCAAGTGACTTTTAATCTTGTATGAAACAAAAAGATTAAACTGTCAATATTACGATGAACTGCCGTGACAAGACCTATGATAGAACCACACTTGCAGAGCTGTTTCTAATGATATGTATGCAAGGAATAGATTTTTCCTGATAATGCATGTAATTAGACTACAGAACAAAATGTTCTGTTCAAATTCATGACATGCCCAACTAATAAAGGAAGAGAGGATAAGGCCCTTGCTATTTATTTGCATGAAAAAACTTTAATATAGGATATACTTTAGAGAAATTAGTTTTTAATCTAGGTGACTAGATGAGATTTTGACCCTGAATTGTTTTTTGAGTTGACCTGTGAGAATTTATGCAGAAATAAGACTGTGATGCTTACAAACCAGACAGGCATTGCTTTTTTCATTAATTCCTGAGTGTCTCATACAGTCAAGAGAAGCAGAAAATTGGTCCTTTTAAAAGCCCACCATATGAGAATTTGCTTTTATGAAACATAATCAGTAAAAGTTGATAGGAATCTTAGCAGGAATGTATTCTTTTTAAATTCAAACATTCAAGAAGTTAGATACATTGATTCAGCAGTGATGATTCTCCACTGACCTGTATAAAACAGAAATCTAGGGTTGTATATTGTTATGAATACATTTGAGAGGCCCACAGTACTAGTTCTCAGGGTGAATTATGGATCACACAATGGGCACTTGGAAAAAAGCTTTACATCAACTCTTGCGCTTATTTTTCCATGATAAAAGTTAGTGTCACATCCACTTGATATATGCAAGAAATAGCTTTTAAGAGTAGGAATCTTTCTCTTATTCTTAAAAACAATTGATATGAACATTACCCATATAATGCAAAAAAAATTGCTAACTGTGAGATAAAATTTAAATGTCTCATGTTGAATGCTTAACATTACCGAGGTAAGGAAAACTGTTGCATTCCTTGTGCAGACATGAAATCTTGCCTTTTTCAGTAAAAGGTACCAAGATCCATTCAAACACTCAAGCCAGGAACAGAGGAGTCCTCTTTGTTTTCTCCGTTTACCTCTCCTCCTGCTTCTAATCCATGAACAACTTCTGCCAATTCTCCCTTCCAACATACATCACAAAGATTTTTCTAGCTCCATCCTGGCTCACACCATTATTCCTGGATGTCTAGCCTTCTAAAAAAGTTTTTGTTTTTAAAGTTATCTCTCTATCCTTGGCCTCCCCTAATGAATCTTCCACAAAGTAGGCAGAATAATAAGATTATGTTGGTCCTGCTTAAAATCGTCAATGGCTTCCCCTTGCACTTAGAATAAATCTGAATGCATAGAGCTTCTGGAACTCCTTCTCTGTCTAACCGTGTTGCCTATGGAGCCAAAAACATTATACCCTTGGCCATTCTAAAGTTCTTTCCTGCTTCAAGGCTTGCTGTCCTCCCTGGATCACTTGTTACCCTGTTTGTTTCCTCCTATATCAGCTAAAATAGTCTCTCCCTAAAGAGACTTTTCTTCATTGCTACAACTGGAGTAGGTTTTATCCCATCAAGCAATTTCTTTCATTGCACTTATCAAAATTTGCAATGGTTTTGCTTGTTGATCATTTTCTTTGTCTATTCCCCCATGAAAACATCACTGTCATGAAGGCAAGGACAATGTCTGTCTTAGTCACTGTTATATCTATATAGTAAGTCCTCCCGCAGTGTTTGTTGAATAAATATACGAACTTATCACAACTCTGCTTTCATAGACAGAGGCTGCAAAAAGGCAGATAAATTTCAGGGGAAAAATTGTCCTTGGTTTGTTTTCATGTTCAGGGAACACAAGTTTTCCTTTTTTCCCCATTCTAAAATAAATGTTCATTAAATCTAATTTTCACAAGGGGAAAATAAAGGGAAGGATATTCTCACATATTGCAGTCATAAAAGCTTAGTCAAAGTGTCTACATATTTTTTTATTTGTGAATGGGTGAGCCAGATTTCTCTTTGGAAGTGAACTAACCTCTTTTGGAAGCTTTGCTATCTCTTCTGGGCCACTTAAGTAACAGGAAGATATGAGAGTTGTTAACACATCCCTGAGTGTCTCATTTATTGTGAAAGAATATGTAGGCTGATTATAGATTATATCCACTTGTGTGTATTCACTGTATGAAACAAGTATAACAGTCTGTAAAAAGTGAAAAAGTTATTGGCTGACATTGTTGAAATCTCTTACAAATCAAGCTAGAGAGAGCTGAAAAGCCTATTTTATAACAACATATGAGAAAAAAATGATTTTCTGGACAAATGTATGTTTTATGTGGACAAAATATTTTATAATGCTTTTCTATTTTAAACTGAAGTACTATTTCCTTATTATTCATTGTGCAAAGAAAAACTGGAAAACAAGGAAAAACTAGTTAATGAACAAATTACTATTATGAAACTGGCATAGTTGCTAAATTTATAAATTTTCTTCCATGTAATCTGAAACTTAAAAACTTAATAAACATGAACATAGTAAGGTATAGAATAGAAATTTCATGCAAATTCTAGATACAAAATGGTTGATTTTGAATTGAATAAATATGTGTAACACCAATAGCTAGGAGTAGTCTTTTCTGCAATTAAGGATAACTTAATGGCAATTTTTTACATGAATGACTATAATGTAAGTAAATGGAATGTTCTTTCCTGTAAATCAGGGACAGGAACTGTTGAATATAATTCATCCAGTCAAACAGGCAAGAGGAAGGCACTAGGAAGAATGGCTTCATCAGGTAGAAGGAATTATCACATCAAAAAACACTGCCCATCCTACTCAGAAGGGATTCTAACTACTCAGATGCAGTGGCACATAGTTGGGCATAGAGGCATTGGTACGGTTTCTATGGTTCATCCACTGGCACTTCCCTGGCCTTGACATGGTTATGCAGGCACATGAGCCTGTGAACTTGTGGATGTAAAAACATGTGCATGTGAACACATTTTGCCATAATCAATGTGCAGGACAGAGTCACAGAGTAATAATGCAAGGTTCTAAGCTTTTATAGGAAATGAGAGGAGGGTATTACCAAGTTTATGTTTCTAGAATCAGAAAGAGTTTTACAGCTTGGACTTAATCAGCTTCTCTCTCCAACGGAAAGAAAGAGGTTTGAAAGTCAACCTGTGCCTGAAGCTCAAGCAGAACAGATAAAAAGATTTATGCAGGAGAGATCTACAGGATGATGCAATTAGGAGGAGAAACCCTTCTGTAGAGGAGTCACAAAGGCACCCTCCTTTAAATGTTAGGGTGAAGATCACCCTATCTAAAGCTGACCCGCATGTGAAGCTAGAGTTCTTCTGGTGAAGTAACAAGATTTCTGCTGTGAGGAACTGGCTCTCTGAGTGCACCCCAGGATGGGACAAGAATAATAGACATTTAAAGGAGAAGATTGGAACATCTGGCCAAAGATCTTCAGCAGCTGTTCAGAGAGGAAAAATGAAGTACCAGAGCCTCACTGTAACTACAAACACATACACACAGACATATGTGTACACATACACCCCCCACACAAGCACAAACACATGTCCATACCCTTGCACATACTCACATGCATATGCAAACACATGTGATATGTGTGAGCATTTTCGTTTGCTTAATTTCTGTGCTTATACTTATTATTTTCTTCCTTGTGCTTTCTTTGGGTTTAATTTGATCTTATTTTTCTGGTTTCCTAAGAATATATGAGGCTTTTCATCTTTTCTAATCCCATGGGTTATTTAGAAGTGCATTATTTAGTTTCCAAGTGTGTGGAGAGTTTCCTGTGATCTTTCTGTTTTTCACTGTCAACTTGAGGGTACCATCTGTATGACTTCAAGTCTTTAAAATCTGTTGAGGTTTGGTTTATGGCCCAGTTATGGTCTGTGTTTATGTTAGTATATATTCTGTGAATGCACGAACAGAATGTATATTTTGTTGTAGTTGGGAGGAGTGTTCTGTATGTTTTGATTAGATCCTGTTGGTTGACAGTGTTGATAACATATTCTTGCTGATTCTCTGTATAGCTGTTGTTCTATCAATCGTTGAGAGGAGTATTGAAGTTTTTGATCATAATTGTGATTTTGCCTATTTCTCCTTTTGGTTTTACCAGTCTTTGCTTTTCATATTTTGGTTACTGGTTGCATACACACTTAGGATAGCTATGCTATTCTTGGTAAAGTGACAATTTCATAGATGTATTGTCTCTGTCTCTGGTAATTTTCTTAGGTCTAAAGTCTACTTTATTTTACACTGTATTAGCTACACCAGCTTTTTTTCCTTCTTTTTACTTTATTTATTTACTTTTTTTTTATTTTTTAATTTTAAAATCTTTAATTCTTACATGTGTTCCCAAACATGAACCCCCCTCCCACCTCCCTCCCCATAACAGCTTGGGGCTGGTGCATGGGGATGACCCACAGAGATGTTCTTTTTACTTTATAAATAACAGTCTTACCGGTATAAATACATACATTACTGGCAAATAATTCAGATACCAAAATTCATACTTTTAAACGCAATTCAGTGGTTTTTAGCATGATTACAGAGTGGTATAAGTTTTTATTTTCAATTTCCTTGGACTTGCAGAAGTAGGGAATCACTTTTGAAAGCAACATGACTACATCTTTATTATTCAAATGGTATTTTATATGCAATTTTCAAATGCTTTGAGATACAGGAAGGATTTCAAATCTCTCTAACTTTAGTACATTTTTTATCACCAAAAAGAAGTCTTCCAGCCATTCCTCCTTCATTCAGCAGATATTTGACAGAATTTTTGAGAATCAACTCTTGAAACTGATAAAAATACTCAGGTCAATAGTAATTTGAATAAACAGAAAGAGATTATATGAACAAAAATTAATGCATATGAAATACTGATGATGTCTCTATAACCAAAACATGATGTAACCTGGGTCAGGGTTTCAAACTATTCTCTGATGAACTGGGAAGTTAATTATGATTGTTAGGAAGAAACTACTGAATAACTTTCCTAATATTCCAATTTCTCCTCTGTAGTTTCTAGAAATATAGTTTCTGGAATCTAACGCCTATTCCATAGTCACCTCTTAATATAGAAAAGGTTGAAAAAGAAGGTGACACATGACTGCTTTTGTATTCATATTTACTGACAAATTTCATCTGAGCAACTGAAGGTACACATTCAACCGCATTAACATTAGAAAAGTGTTACTTTCTTATACAGTGCACAATTGGGAGATTCTTTTTATTTTCAATTTCCTTGCACTTGCAGAAGTATGGAAGCATGCTACATCTTTACTACTCAAATGGTATTTTAAATACAATTTTCAAATGCTCTGAGATACAGGATGGATTTCAAATTCTGTGACCCATGACTGATATCAATGCCAATAACTTCCTATGGAGTAGGGGGACACAGAGCAAATATGAAATGGCAAAAGGAGATAGATTGGTGATTACAAAGAAGGGCAACAGTCCAGAGAAACTACATTCTGAGGAGGCAACAAAGCCACCCTACTTCAGGAGATCATGTGTTCCAAAGTAGAAAGGGGGTAGGACAATCGGGAGAAACAACAGCCCAGGGCATTGACATTAAAGGAAATGAAACTTCCCAGAGACAGAGTCGGGGAATGCCATCCGATCCCATCTGTCACCAAGAAGACAATGGAGAGGCAGTAGAGAAAAGGAGCAATCTTCTGGAAGCGTAATGAACAACCTGTTGAGAAACTTCAATCAGCCACTAAAAATTACTGATTGTGAGAGAATTTTGTATTTTACTGAGGAGGATATGGAAACTGTCAATGTCTTTTAGTAGATATGAGACCATACTGTAGTGTACTATATCAACATTGCCAGTAATTAACTCCGGTTAAATCATTTTATTTCTAGTGTTAGATTTTTCTCATCAGAGTAACTGTTTTAAGTAAGAAAAGGCAGATGGTACATCACTCTTAAATTCGCTTATTCTAGTTATTGGTATTAATCTGCTTCTTTACTGGTGAATGAAATATACTACTATATGTTTTTTATGGAAATAAACACTTTTTAATGTGACATAGAAGTGGAAATTTCTGAAGATTTTATGGTTTCCCATGCATCTGTTGTTCTTCTAAGGAGTGGTAGAAGGTTCTGGTAAAGTATCAAACAAATTAATCTGGGGCTTTCCCTAACATTGAAATATAAATAATAGTGTCAATAAGAAGGTTTTATGCTAGGAATTCTTTTTTCATCTCACCTTCCTCATCCATCTTTAGTGAATACTCTACAGATTATCACAATAAAGTGTAAAACTACTGATTCACAAATACTGATTATTTACCTTACTCAAAATGTAATAAACCTGTTTATTTGAAATAAAAAAAAAAAAAACCTGTCCACTTACCAAGTGGGAATCTACATCAAGTGACAAACACCAAAGGGTTTAGGACTGTAAATTACAACTTAAAGGAATCCCTGAAACTATTATGTGCTGTGCTATGCTGAATCACTTAGTCGTGTCCAACTCTTTGTGACTCCATGGAGTGTAGCCTGCCAGGCTCCTCTGTCCAGGGGAATTCTCCAAGCAAGAAAACTGGAGTGGGTTGCCATTCCCTTCTCCAGGAGATCTTCCTGACCAGGGGATAGAACCCAGGTCTCCTACATTGCAGGCAGATTCTTTACAGTCTGAGCTACAGGGAAGTCTGCATATAAAAATCTTCTTGGTAATGACATTTCATATGAAAGAGAAAATAAAATAATTTCCCCTCACAATTTGCTTCCAAGTTTGAAAAGACAGTTCACTTTCAGCTTCATGGTGAAACTTAGCATTTGCAGAAAGGAATGAGGTTTTATAAGTAATTCCCCAAGATGACATGTAGTACAGTCAGGATATCTTCAGTTCAGAGGTGATCTAATTACTAGGTAGTTTCTGGTTTATAGCCTATACTAGCAAGATGGCTGGAAAACATATGCCTTGGGATCTGTGACCTTGTTACACCGCATACCTTTCCCCTTGGAAAACATCACTGGTGACAAGCCACACAGCTTTTCCAAGGGGAGGAGCTTGAAAGACGCCAGGACACCTAATCCTGGATGAAAGACATTTGAGGTCTATAGCATTTGACATTACCAGTTGAAATACATTTCTTCATTCTAAGTAGCGGCAGAATGGGGGGAAATAATATGCAGCTTTTGAAAACACAAGAGCAAAAAGAGGCCTAAGTTCTGCATGTCGCTTCAGAAAAATGTGGTATCGTGTGGTGAGAATATCCTCATTCCTAACAGAAAACACAATGTATTGCGTAAAGAGCTCAAATCTATCCCTTTTCAGGAAGGTATTAAAAATATGTGCAATGTTTCTGAAAGTATACTGTATACTGTTGAGAGAGTTTCCATGGTAGCCTTATTTGTTCCATGGTATATTCTTCTCTCAATTTTCCCTTCCACTTCTTGTCTTCAGCACTTCTGCTATGTAGGATTTTTTAGTAACTGCGTACTGAGTGGCCAAAATAGAAACAGAGCTTGAAATAAATGATGAATTCCACAGAAATATGTTTTCTCTTGGTGTAAGTTGTCTTCAAGCAAAATTTTATGTTCATGAAGAAATCATTTGCCATTAAAAAAATAACACTACTCATTTTAATTAATGCATTTTCTGTAACTAATCATTGAAAAGGCAAGATGAGCCAATGTTTACAAATTCATATTTTTAGTAGGAATGTTTGACTGCTCAATAGATCTTGTATTCTACTTAATTGTTCCTTTAAATTGTTCCCTTCACTTAATGATTAAGTGAAAGCTAGGGCTCTTGGGTAGACCATTAGGAGAAGGCAATGGCAACCCACTCCAGTTCTTGCCTGGAAAATCCCATGGATGGAGGAGCCTGGAAGGCTGAAGTCCATGGGGTCGCTAAGAGTCGGGCACGACTGAGCGACTTCACTTTCACTTTTCACTTTCATGCACTGGAGAAGGCAACGGCAACCCACTCCAATATTCTTGCCTGGAGAATCCCAGGGACAGAGGAGCCTAGTGGGCTGCCGCCTATGGGGTCGCACAGAGTCGGACACAACTGAAGCAACTTAGCAGCAGCAGCACCAGCAGCAGGGTAGACCATTAATTGATTACAAATAAATATAAATTAAACCCAGACATTAATAATATCTTAATTAATAATATTAGAATAAAACATCCTGGGTCACAGGCTAAACAAAGGAACTATGATGTAAAATTTTACCTTCTTTGAAGCTGAGTATACCAAGAATTAAAACACAGTATTTTCCTTGGACTGTACAGTATTTTCAAACAAGTTGGAATGAGTGACTAACATTTGAAAACTGCAAGATTTTACATTAGATCAAAGTAATAGTTGAGTTCAGTTAAAACACAGAAAGTTCCAGCAACATTAGACTCATGTTACTTCTTGGAACTACCAAACCTGTGATTTGCAGTGACTTTTTTTTTTTTTTTTAACATCTATCCCTTTAAGCAGGTATGAGGTATATACTTTGTTACGTTTCCCATACAGTCCAATTCACTCATTCAGATATTCATTCATGGATAAATTCAATAAACACTTCTTGAATTCCTACTACATGCCAGATGCTATACTGTGCTAGATTCTGCCTTCCAAAAATGTACAGTCTAAGCAAAATTGACAGTAAACAGTTCTATAAAACTGACAATTTCGAAAAGTGCTAGGAGGAATAATGCAGAGTCCTGTGAAGGCATTTGCTATAGGATTCTGCAGTATTCTGGAGTAGAAGAGGAAGGATCAGAGAAGTCTTTCGGGAGATGTAGATCTTCAAATTGAGATATAAAGATCAGGAGAGGTTAACGAGGCTAGTGTGGTCTAGGGAGAGGGAACAGGATTGGGTGAGGTGAAGAGGGGATGGATTATTCAAGGACCAGGAAGATGTGAACAAGGGGATGGCTGGCACAGCATGAGGCTGGGGCAGGTGTACACATGATCAGATCAAGAATCTTGTGCACAATGCTAAATGACTGGCCTTTGGTTTTAAGAGTTGTGGATAGACACACTCAGCAAGTATGCAGCAAGAAAAGAAATGTGCTTTAAAAATAACATTCTGCTTACTAGGCGGGAAAGGGTTTGCAGGAGTCAAGAATGGAAGCAGTTGAGGATGACATGTACGAGAGCTGGCATAGAAAAAGGCTTCAGAAATTGACATGGATGTTGAACACTTGAAGAGCACTGGAAATGGCACAGGCCATAAAGGCAGACCTTTGACTTGCTGCTCCAGATCTCTGCTATCTTTCCATGTACCCAGGAGGCTGGCCTACCCAGACTTCATCCACAGGTTTCCTCACCCACTATATTCTGTCTGTGTTCAACTGATGGGTGTCATCAGGAGGTGATCAAAGGATGGCAGAAGAGTGAGGTTAAGGCATTTACTGACCTCTCCTTCTAGACTGTTAGTGGTTGTGTTCCTCCTCCAAAGGGCCTGGCTCTTGTCAGACTTTACTCTCTCCACTTCCCTTGATCTCTCCCTCTCCTTGCCCTTCAAGCTTAGGGACTATGACAGATTTCCACTGTTGCCCAAATGACGGTGTCATCACTCATTGTTAGTTTCCCTTAACTTTGCCCACACATTTCTAAATAATCCCTTCATTAATCTCTTCTGGGTTAAGCTCATTTGAGTGTGCCATTTGTTTCCTGCTAGGATCTTTGGCCTCACCCAAATTATTACCAGGAAATTGGTCCAGCTAGGTGCTTTTTAAAACTCCTAATCCTAGTATCTTTAAAGGTAGAGACAAAAGAAATGATACTAGAATCACAATGACAAATCCAAAAGAAAAGCATTCAATACGAATCATTATGCCTGCCATATATAGCTGGTTCATTTTCGTACACAGTAGAAACTAACACAGCATTGTTAAGAAACTGTGCTCCAATAATAACAAAAGCATCAAGAACACAGATGCACACAGGAGAGGGACAGAGAGGGAATTGTAGCAGATGCTGTTTTGCGAGGGGTGCTGTGGTGTGTTGCACAGACACCCTCTCCAGGCCTGCCCTCAGTTCTCATTCTCAGTTGCTAGAGTGTTGGTGGCTGATGGGTCTCAACCGAGTTGCACCCCAGGCCCTGCCCTTCATAAGAGAAGGCCTGCAGGTGATGACTGGATGCTGAGGCCATGGAAAGTCCTAGGTTGGTCAGTTGTGAAAGGGTGCCCCGGCTTCTGGCTGAGGTTCTGTTGCAGCTGCAGCATCCTCTCCTTTATCAACCCTGCTTCCCAACAGCCTCACAGATGTTGATCTCAGGGAACCTCTCCAATAACCTTCCCGCATGCTTGTCTCTATTTCAGAGTCTGCTTCTTGAGTAACCAGGCTTAAGACAGGTATTATGAGCCATTCTCTGACACAAATGAAGTATAAACTTCAAATGTCAGAATTTTAAGCTGAGGCATGATAATCAAAAAATATTATGAGTTTTATTAAAGTGTGCACAGTATTATACTTTTAATACAGATTTCTATGCTAGGAATTAGAGGTAAGCAACTTGTCTTTTTACGGAGCTTACTGACACACAAATCCTGTGGTAAATTATAATATGCATCTCATTTTGGAAAGCAGTATCATTTAAGGCTAAGGCAAACAATCTTTTGGGAAATGTGCTAAGGATATAGATCTACTGCACTAGACTGGGGAAAAGGGCAAACAAAGGCATCTGGTCTGGTATGTTTTTCCTTCAGGACATTTGTAGGTTCGGCTACTGTCTTCTTAGCTTTGAGTAGGTACCAGACCTTGCAGTCAGCTTCCCATGTGTGCTGCCTTAGGCAATCCTCAAACTAAGCACTTGCTATAGATGATCTTATTATCCCCACAAGTGCAGGAGAAGAGGATCAAGTTCAAAAGTAAGACACTGTGTGTCTGAGTCACTGAACCTCTCTGGACATCTGCTTCCTTGGTTGAAAATGGGTACAAGAATGACCTACTGGTAGGCAGTGGGGACGAAATGAGATGTAGCAGGCTGATGGAAATGCTTTCCAAGGTAGACTGTCATATAAATATTACAAATGACAAGCAATGTAGTTTATGTGGGTGTGAATTAGTGAGGGAGTGTATGTGTGTGTGTTAAAGAGAAAGACAGAATTAATATTCAACAGACCAGAAAACCGGCACTTTCATTTTATCTGTGAGCAACTGTAATATATATGAAATAAAATTTCTATTTCAAATAATTCATTTGACATGAACCAGATGATCATATGCCATTAGGAAGAAAAAGATGAGGTATCGAAGATAGATTTGAAAGGCATTTTAAATACAGAACATGCTTTCTGCTGCCCCCTTTTCCTTTCGAAAAACAGTGTTGATTATTGTTGCTATTATTCAAGGTAGAACATGACAATTCCTTTATTCTACTGAGTGAACTGGTCCCTCTGCTCCTCGTACTCTCGACAATACTCTGCCCACCCTCTTAAAAACATAACCTGAATAGAGGACTTTAAAGTTTTGCCAGTTCTCTTTGGAGTGATAAAACACTAGTCACAAAGACAAGTGAGATTTCTGAGGTGAGTGCCATGGTGACTGGTGGGATTCATGTTGGAGCTTCGTAAGAAATACAATAAATTTCATTTCTATCATCTGGAGTGCTGGTTCACTGGGAAACATTTATAACTAAAGCTGTTGTTCATATGCAGGCTATGGAAGAAGAATGCAGCTCCAAATGGGAAATATGATGAAAACCTACCTGCATAAATTTAACTTAATATTACTAACTTAGGTGGATAGATCATTGTTCATAGGCCTGGGTGAGAAGAACTTGTGTCTTAGATACTGAATTATAGGGAGAGAAACACTGGTTGTTAAGACAGGCTTCCAATGCAAATGTAACAAAGGAATTTCCATAGATTCTGCTCTGATATAAAAAGAGAGGTTTTTGAGAGTCTTGGAGAAGGCAGTACATGGAGTGCTGACCTATTGTGAAGCCTCTACTTCATATAATGAAAGCATGAAAGGCAATCTCGAAAATGAGTTTTTAGGAACTTCAGGAGTGTTTAAAAATTGTAGCATAGTTAGCTACATAATTTTGCCTACAAATGGACCCAAAAAAGTGGAGGGAGAACTTTCTAGTTATCTGGGAATGACTTAAAAGCTTCATTCATTCATTAATTCATTGAAAATACAATTTCTGAACATCTGCTGTATTCCAGGTACTGTACATAGGTTGAATACCGAACAAAAGGAATAATGCATAATCGTTTACCTTCACAGTTCTCACAGACTTAGAAATCATGATGTAACAATACGTAGGTCCTTTTAGTCTTTTCTGGATAATAGATATTTGTTCACTTTAGAGTATGCATTTGTCATTATAGTTACAATGGCAGAATGGGAAGGAATTTAGTAAAGAGAGAGGGCAGAGGAGAAGATGAGAGAGGAGAAAAACATTACATTAAATAAGAAGAAAATCAAATCATGGCTACTTCATTGAAGCTAAATCATGATTCAAAACTGAGCGATGACTGCCCCCGAAGTGATCAGCTCAGTAACACTCTTGGATATTTGTTTCCTCTTCCCCAATTCTACCTTCCTTCTTGAGATAATTTTCTAAAAATAAATAACTACATGCAAGCTCTAAAAAGGTCTTGTAGGTCTTCATAGAACCATTCAACTTCAGCTTCTTCAGTGTTACTGGTTGGGTCATAGACTTAGACTACTGTGATATTCAATGGTTCGCCTTGGAAACGACAGACATCATTCTGTCATTTTTGAGATTGCATCCAAGTACTGCATTTCAGACTCTTTTGTTGACCACGATGGCTACTCCATTTCTTCTAAGGGATTCCTGCCCGCAGTAGTAGATATAATGGTCATCTGAGTTAAATTCACCCATTCCAGTCCATTTTAGTTCACTGATTCCTAGAATGTCTATGTTCACTCTTGCCATCTTTTGTTTGATCACTTTATAGGGGACTGGAATGCTAAAGCAGGAAGTCAAGAAACACCTGGAGTAAAAGGCAAATTTGGCCTTGGCATATGGAATGCAGCAGGGCAAAGGCTATTAAAGTTTTGCCAAGAGAACGCACTGGTCATAGCAAACACCCTCTTCCCACAACACAAGAGAAGACTCTACACATGGACATCACCAGATGGTCAACACTGAAATCAGATTGATTATATTCTTTGCAGCCAAAGATGGAGAAGCCCTATACAGTCAGTAAAAATAAGACTGGGAGCTGACTGTGGCTCAGATCATGAACTCCTTATTACCAAATTCAGACTTAAATTGAAGAAAGTAGGGAAAACCACTAGACCATTCAGGTATGACCTAAATCAAATCCCTTAATGATTATACAGTGGAAGTGAGAAATAGATGAAAGGGACTAGAGCTGATAGATGAACTACGGATGGAGGTTAGTGACATTGTACAGGAGACAGGGATCAAGACCATCCCCACGGAAAAGAAATGCAAAAAAGCAAAATGGCTGTCTGGGGAGGCCTTACAAATAGCTGTGAAGAAGAGAAGTGAAAAGCAAAGGAGAAAAGGAAAGATATAAGCATCTGAATGCAGAGTTCCAAAGAATAGCAAGGAGAGATAAGAAAGCCTTCCTCAGCAATCAATGCAAAGAAATAGAGGAAAACAACAGAATGGGAAAGACTAGAGATCTCTTCAAGAAAATTAGAGATACCAAAGGAACATTTCATGCAAAGATGGGCTCGATAAAGGACAGAAATGGTATGGACCTAACAGAAGCAGAAGATACTAAGAAGAGGTGGCAAGAATACACAGAAGAACTGTACAAAAAATATCTTCATCACCAAGATAATCATGATGGTGTGATCACTCATCTAGAGCCAGGTGTCCTGGAATGCAAAATCAAGTGGGCCTTAGGAAGCATTACTATGAACAAAGCTAGTGAAGGTGATGGAATTCCGGTTGAGCTGTTTCAAATCCTGAAAGATGATGCAGTGAAAGTGCTGCACTCAATATCCCAGCAAACTTGGAAAACTTGGCAGTGGCCACAGGACTGGCAAAGGTCAGTTTTCATTCCAATCCCAAAGAAAGGCAATGCCAAAGAATGCTCAAACTACCACACAATTGCACTCATCTCACACGCTAGTAAAGTAATGCTTAAAATTCTCCAAGCCAGGCTTCAACAATATATGAACTATGAACTTCCTGATGTTCAAGCTGGTTTTAGAAAAGGCAGAGGAACCAGAGATCAAATTGCCAACATCCGCTGGATCCTGAACAAAGCAAGACAGTTCCAGAGAAACGTCTATTTCCGCTTTATTGACTATGCCAAAGCCTTTGACTGTGTGGATCACAATAAACTGTGGAAAATTCTGAAAGAGATGGGAATACTAGACTACCTGACCTGCCTCTTGAGAAACCTATATGCAGGTCAGGAAGCAGAAGTTAGAACTGGACATGGAACAACAGACTGGTTCCAAACAGGAAAAGGAGTATGTCAAGGCTGTATATTGTCACCCTGCTTATTTAACTTATATGCAGAGTATGTCATGGAAAACGCCAGGCTGGAAGAAGCACAGGCTGGAATCAAGATTGCCGGGAGATATATCAATAACCTCAGATATGCAGATGACACCACCGTTATGGCAGAAAGTGAAGAGGAACTAAAAAGCCTCTTGATGAAAATGAAACAGGAGAGTGAAAAAGTTGGCTTAAAGCTCAACATTCAGAAAATGAAGATGTGGCATCTGGTCCCATCATTTCATGAGAATTAGATGGGGAAACAGTGTCGGACTTTATTTTTGGGCTCCAAAATCACTGCAGATGGTGACTGTAGCCATGGAATTAAAAAACGCTTCCTCCTTGGAAGAAAAGTTATGATCAACCTAGATAGCATATTCAAAAGCAGAGACATTACTTTCTCAACAAAGGTCCGTCTAGTCAAGGCTATGGTCTTTCCTGTGGTCATGTATGGATGTGAGAGTTGGACTGTGAAGAAGGCTGACCATCGAAGAATTGATGCTTTTGAACTCTGGTGTTGGAGAAGACTCTTGAGAGTCCCTTGGACTGCAAGGAGATCCAACCAGTCCATTCTAAAGGAGATCAGTCCTGGGTGTTCATTGGAAGGAATGATGCTAAAGCTGAAACTCCAGTCTTTGGCCACCTCATGCGAAGAGTTGACTCATTGGAAAAGACTCTGATGCTGCAAGGGATTGGAGGCAGGAGGAGAACGGTAAGACAGAGGATGAGATGGCTGGATTGCATCACTGACTCAATGGATGTGAGTTTGAGTGAACTCCAGGAGTGGATGATGTACAGGGAGGCCTGGTATGCTACAATTCATGGGGTCGCAAAGAGTTGGACACGACTGAGCAACTGAAATGAACTGAACTGAACTGAACTGAACATGCAAGGTGTTTTCAAATATTGTTTTTTAGGGAAATATAACTAAGGACAAGTACCATTTAGACAAGATTTAGCTGAAATATCAATAACCTCAGATATGCAGATGACACCACACTTATGGCAGGAAGCAAAGAAGAATTAAACAGCCTCTTGATGAAAGTTAAAGAGGAGAGTGAAAAGTTGGCTTAAAGCTCAACATTCAGAAAACTAAGATCATGGCATCCAGTCCCATCACTTTATGGCAAATACCTGGGGAAACAATCGAAACAGTGAGAGACTTCATTTTTGCGGGCTCCAGAATCACTGCAGATGGTGATTGCAGCCATAAAATTAAAAGACGCTTGCTCCTTGGAAGAAAAGTTATGACCAACCTAGACAGTATATTAAAAAGCAGAGATATCACTTTGCCAACAAAGGTCCATCTAGTCAAAAAATTTGGTTTTTCCCATAATTATGTATGGATGTGAGAGTTGGACTATAAAGAAAGTTGAGCACTGAAGAATTGATGCTTTTGAACTGTGGTGTTGGAGAAGACTCTTGAGAGTCCCTTGGACTGCAAGGAGATCCAACCAGTCCATCCTAAAGGAGATCAGTCCTGAATATTCACTGGAAGGACTGATACTGAAGCTGAAACTTCAATACTTTGGCCACCTGATGCAAAGAACTGACTCATTGGAAAAGACCCTGATGCTGGGAAAGATTGAAGGCGGGAGGAGAAGGGGACGCCAGAGTATGAGATGGTTGGATGGCATCACCGACTCAATGGACATGGGTTTGAGTAAGCTTCGGGAGTTGGTGATGGACAAGGAGGACTGGCATGCTGCAGTCCATGGGGTCGTAGATTTGGACACAACTGAGCAACTGAATTGAACTTAACTGAACTAGCTGAGGTTGGATCCACGTTCACTGACCTTTGACAAATTTAAACACATAGATATATAACAAGTATCATGGCCCAAGTAGCTGTATCTCTGAGATCAGGCCCAATATCCAATTATTCAGCATGGTAATGTACACCTGGCAAATAAGCAGATAAACAAAAAATGGTCAACAGCACAAGTCATTTGGAAAATTTAAATTAAAACCTCAGCAAGATACCACTATACATATTGGGCTTCCCTTGTTGCTCAGATGGTAAAGCATCTATACATATTAGAATGGCTTAAATTTTTAAAAATCTGATAATAACATTTGCTGATGAGAATGCAGAACAATTATTATTTTCATATGTTGCTGGTGGGGAAGTAATATGATATAAGTTGCTTTAGAAAGCAACCTGACATTTTCTTATTAAGTTATACAAGCATTTACCATGTAACTGACAGTTCACTCAACCCAATATCCTTCAGTTAATGAACTTGCTTTAAAAAAAGTTGTAGCAAAAAATAATAAATGCTGGAGAGGGTATGGAGAAAAAGGAACACTCCTACACTGTTGATGGGGATGTAAAGTGGTGTACCACTATGGAGAACAGTATGGATGTTCCTTAAAAACTAAACACAGAGTTACCATGTGACCCAGCAATCTCACTCCTGGGCATATATCCAGACAAAACTTTAATTTGAAAAGATACATGCACCCCAGTGTTCACAGTAGCACTATTTACAACAGCCAAGACATGGAAACAACTTAAGTGTCCATCAACAAATGAATGGATAAAGATGTGGTACACACATACACAACAGAATACTGGTCATAAAAATAATGAAATAATGCCTTTGAAACAATAGAGATAATCATACTAAGTGAAATCAAAGACAAATATCATAGGTCACCACTTAAGTGTGGAATCTAAAAAAAAATTATATAAATGAAATTATTTACAAAACAGAAACAGACTTAACAACATAGAAAACAAACTATGGTTATCAGAGTTGAGGGTGCAGATGGGGGGAGATAAATTAGGAGTTTGGGATTAAACAAACATACATACTACTATGCATAAAATAGACGGACTATTTTATGGGCTCATTTTATAGCACAGAGAACTATATTCAAAGCCTTGTGATAATCTATAATAGAAAAGAACCTCAAAAAGAATATACACACATATATATATGGAACATAATCACTTTGCTGTACACCTGAAACTAACACAATGTTGTAAGTTAATTATGTGTGCTAGCGTACACATATTTCACATGTTTCAGTCATGTTCAATTCTGTATGACCCTCTGGACTGTTGCCTGCCAGGCTCCTCTGTCCACAGGATTCTCCAGACAAGAATAGTGGACTGGGATGCCACGCCCTCTTCCAGGGGATCTTCCTACACAGGGGTTGAACCTGCGTCTCCTAACTCTCCTGCATTGGCAGGTGGGTTCTTTACGACTAGTGCCACCTGGGAAGCCCAAACCTTAATTATACTTCAATTATAAAAATGTTTACAAATTGTAACACATCTAGGCAGTAAAATATCAGTCAGCAATAAAAAGGAATGAACTACTGACTCACATAATAACACAGATGACTACCAAATGAATTATGCTAAGTAAATTAAGCCAAATTCAAAAGGCTAAGTACCATATAATTCCATTTATGTGGCATTATTACAAAGACGAACAATAGAGACAGAAAACAGACAGTGATTTTCTGAGTTTGGAGGTAGGGGGAAGGGTTGATAACAAAGAATAATGGGGGAATTTGGGGATGCCGTAACGGTTCTGCATATTAATTATAGTGGTGACTAGAGCACTATGCTGCTGCTGCTGCTAAGTCGCTTCAGTCATGTCCAACTCTGTGCGACCCTGTAGACGGCAGCCCACCAGGCTCCGCCATCCCTGGGATTCTCCAGGCAAGAACACTGGAGTGGGTTGCCATTTTCTTCTCCAATGTATGAAAGTGAAAAGTGAAAGTGAAGTCGCTCAGTCATGTCCGACTCTTAGCAACCCCATGGAATGCAGCCTACCAGGCTCCTCCGTCCATGGGATTTTCCAGGCAAGAGTACTGGAGTGGGGTGCCATTGCCTTCTCCTTATTTGTTGGTAAAAACCCATGAGATTTACAATAAAATAATTTCATTTTACTCTATACAAATTATACTTCAATAAATGAGACTTAAATATAGAGATTAAGTAGCAACCATCAAAACTGTTCTGAGAATTTCATTTATATTTCATTTTATCTGAGTTCCAAAAACATGGTTACTGTCTTTGCACACAGTACAGAAGTTAACTTTCTTTTAAGATTATTAACATAGAGGTCATCAGTAATCACACCAATAATTATATCCTGTGGAGAGCAGTAAATATTATTGAATGGAAAGAAAAAATAAGTGAATGTGAGGATAAGCTATATTAAGTTAGCAAGTTGAGAAAGCTAACAGCAAGTTGCCTTACTTTTCTTACTGAAGAGGTATTGTTATGAGAAGGAGTGAATGAAAAGGTAGGAAAAAATACACAGGACAGTTGATGAAGAAAGGGGGAAATGGCATTAGTTAGGAATGAACACAGTTCTAAAAGAAGATCTCGCATGAATAATCTAGATATGGTAGCAAAAATTATAGGCAGAAGCTAACACATACAATGCAAAGAAACAGGAAACAATAGAACAGGAAAGACTAGAGATGTCCTCAAGAAAACTGGAGATACCAAAGGAATATTTCATGCAAAGATAGGCATAATAAGGGACAGAAATGGCAGGGACCTAATAGAAGCAGAAGAAATGAAGAAGAGGTGGCACAAATACACAGAAGAACTATTTGAAAAGGTCTTAATGACCTGCATAACCATGATGGTGTGGCCACTCACCTAGGGACAGAATCCTGGAGTGTGATGTCAAGTGGACCTTAGGCAACATTACTACAAATAAAGCTAATAGAGGTGGCTGGATTCCACCCGAGCTATTTCAAATCCTAAAAGATGATGCTGTTAAAGTGCTACACTCAGAAAGCCAGTAAATTTCAAAAACCCAGCACGGACAAGAAAGGGTCAGTTTTCATTCCAGTCCTAAAGAAGGACAATGCCAAAGAATGTTCAAACTACCATAGAACTGCCATCATTTCACATGCTAGCAAGGTCATGCTCAAAACCCTTCAAGCTAAGCTTCAACAGTATGTGAACTGAGAACTTCATATGTGCAAGCTGGATTTAGAAAAGGCAGAGGAGTCTATGGTAATACCATCCTGAACATGCTCAATCTTGTCTGATCTCAGAAGCTAAGCAGGATTGAGCTTGGCTAGTACATGGATGGGATAAAAGGCAGAGGAACCATACACTGAATTGCCAACATTTGATGGATCACAGAACAAGCCAGGAAATTGCCAAAGAATCTGCTTCACTGACTACACTGAAGCCTTTGACTGTGTGGATCACAAAAAACTGTGGAAAATTCTTCAAGAGATGAGAATACCAGACCACCTTACTTGTCTCCTGAGAAACCTGTATGCAGGACAAGAAGCAACAGTTAGAATCAGACACAGAACAATGAACTGGTTCAAAATTGGGAAAGGAGTACGTCAAGGCTGTATATTGTCATCCTGCTTATTTAACTTATACACAGAGTACATTATGCGAAATGCCAGGCTGGATGGCTCACAAGCTGGAATCAAGATTGCCAGGAGAAATATCAACAACCTCAGATATGCAGATGCTACCACTCTAATGGCAGAACACAAAAAGGAACTAAAGAGTCTCTTAATGAGGGTGATAGAGAAGAGTGAATAAGCTGGCTTAAAACTCAACATTCAAAAAACTAAGATTATCACTTTATGGGAAAATAGATGGAAAAACAATGGAAACAGTGAGAGACTTTATTTTCTTGGCCTCCAAAATCACTGCAGATGGTGACTGCAGTCACAGAATTAAAAGATGCTTGCTCTTTGGAAGAAAAGCTATGAGAAATCTAGACAGCATATTAAAAAGCAGAGATATCACTTTGCCAACAAAGGTCCACAGAGTCAAAAATATGGTTTTTCTACTAGTTATGTACAGATGTGAGAGTTGAACCATACAGAAGGCCGAGCAACAAAAAACTGATGCTTTTGGACTGTGGTGCTGGAGAAGACTCTTCAGAGTCCCTTGCACAGCAATGAGATCAAACCAGGCAATCCTAAAGGAAATCAACAATGAATATTCATTGAAAGGACTGATGCTGAAGCTAAAGCCTGAATACTTTGGCCACCTGATATAAAGGGTTGACTATCACTGGAAAAGACCCTGATGCAGGGAAAGTTTGAGGAGGAGAAGGGGGCAACAGAAGATGAGCTGGTTGGATGGCATCACTGACTCAATGGACAGGAGTTTGAGCAAACTCCAGGAAATAGTGAAGGACAGGGAAGCCTGGTGTGCTGCAGTTCATGGGGTCACAAAGAGATTGACACAACTTAGTAACTGAACTACAACAATACATACAAGCCAAAAATATTCTTTTAATTCCGGTTCCTCTGACTATATGGTTAGGTAAAACTACTGTATGCCGTATATCTTCTCCCTTGGAAACTCGAGCTTTTAAAGCCAAAGAAGAACCTCCATACTGTTTTCCATAGTGGTTGTAACAATTTACATTCCCACCAACACTGATCAGTTTCCATGTCTCTATATCCTTACCAACACTTATCTCTTGTGTTTCTGATTACAGCCATTCTAAGAGGTATGAGGTGACACACTGCAATATGTAAATGTATCAAACTTACACACTGTTCACCTTATACTTTCAACATGCACAATGTTACATGTCAATTATATCTTACCAAAGCTGGGAAAATGTAAAGCTGAAGAACTCAGATTAGTCTTAACAGTGATGTGTTTTTTGTAAGGCTATACCAGCAGCAGTATCATTCTATGGATGCACCTGCAACAACTCAGAGGGGCAGCTTTTGCCAAGGTCTCTAAATGACAATGGCTAGGATGGTAGTTTCCAGAAAGCAAGTACTTGCTTGAAATATATAAATATGAATATACATGTTTGTGTGTGTCTGGTTGCACACATTGAAAATACCATTCTGTCATCAATTTGCTCTTTAGAAAGAGCAGTATTAAAATCCTCTTCAGTTCAGTTCAGTTCAGTCGCTCAGTCGTGTCAAACTTTTTGCGACCCCATGAATCGCAGCATGCCAGGCCTCCCTGTCCATCACCAACTCCCGGAGTTCACTCAAACTCACGTCCATCGAGTCAGTGATGCCATCCAGCCATCTCATCCTCTGTCATCCCCTTTTCCGCCTGCCCCCAATCCCTCCCAGCATCAGAGTCTTTTCCAGTGAGTCAACTCTTCACATGAGGTGGCCAAAGTACTGGAGTTTCAGCTTTAGCATCATTCCTTCCAAAAAATCCTCTTAGTAGAATGGAAAAAGGATGATGGTAAGACCAATTCTCACTCAGAGAGAACAGAATGAATGTGATTGATATAACAATTCTTAAGATAACACACAAAAGTATATAGCAGGATTCAATACCTAAATTGAAAGACTTCAACCACATAGCTATATTCTGTTACAATTAAACTACACATTTTCCTAGGTTAGATGAATAGAAAATTCAACTATAAGTAAATGGAAACTAGAATTCACATTTTAGTAATAGGTAATCCATGTACCTACAGGAATAACTGCCCACTATGAAGAAACACAAAAGATCACTATGGGAAAGACTAGGGATCTCTTTACTAGCATGTGAGATGAATGCATTGTTCGGTAGTTTGAGCATTCTTTGGCATTGCCTTTCTTTGGGTTTGGAATGAAAACTGACCTTTTCCAGTCCTGTGGCCACTGCTGAGTTTTCCAAATTTGCTGGCATATTGAGTGTAGCACTTTCACAACATCATCCTTCAGGATTTGAAATAGCTCCACTGGAATTCCATCACCTCCACTAGCTTTGATCGTAGTGATGCTTTCTAAGGCCCACTTGACTTCACATTTCAGGATGTCTGGCTCTAGATTAGTGATCACACCATCGTGATTATCTTGGTCATGAAAATATTTTCTTCCGCATATTCTTGCCACCTCTTCTTAATATCTTCTGCTTCTGTTAGGTCCATACCATTTCTGTCCTTTATCGAGCCCATCTTTGTATGAAATGTTCCCTTGGTACCTCTAATTTTCTAGAAGAGATCTCTAGTCTTTCCCATTCTGTTGTTTTCCTCTATTTCTTTGCATTGATTGCTGAGGAAGGCTTTCTTATCTCTTCTTGCTATTCTTTGGAAGTCTGCATTCAAATGGGTATATCTTTCCTTTTCTCCTTTGCTTTTCACTTCTCTTCTTTTCACAGCTATTTGTAAGGCCTCCCCAGACAGCCATTTTGCTTTTTTGCATTTCTTTTCCTTGGGGATGGTCTTGATCCCTGTCTCCTGTACAATGTCATGAACCTCATTCCATAGTTCATCAGGCACTCTATCTATCAGATCTAGGCCCTTAAATCTACTTCTAACTTCCACTGTATAATCATAAGGGATTTGATTTAGTTCATACCTAAATGGTCTAGCGGTTTTCCCCATTTTCTTCAATTTAAGTCTGAATTTGGCAATAAGGAGTTCATGATCTGAGCCACAGTCAGCTCCCAGTCTTATTTTTGCTGACTGTATAGAGCTTCTCCATCTTTGGTTGCAAAGAATATAATCAATCTGATTTCGGTGTTGACCATCTGGTGATGTCCATGTGTAGAGTCTTCTCTTGTGTTGTTGGAAGAGGGTATTTGCTATGACCAGTGCATTTTCTTGGCAAAACTCTATTAGTTTTTGCCCTGCTCATTCTGCATTCCAAGGCCAAATTTGCCTGTTACTCCAGGTGTTTCTTGACTTCCTACTTTTGCATTCCAGTCCCCTAAAATGAAAAGGACATCTTTTTTGGGTGTTAGTTCTACAAGGTCTTGTACGTCTTCATAGAACTGTTCAACTTCAGCTTCTTCAGCATTACTGGTTGGGGCATAGACTTGGATTATGGTGATACTGAACGGTTTGCCTTGGAGATCAAATTGCCAACATCTGCTGGATCATGGAAAAAGCAAGAGAGTTCCAGAAAAACATCTATTTCTGCTTTATTGACTATGCCAAAGACTTTGACTGTGTGGATCACAATAATCTGTGGAAAATTCTGAGAGAGATGGGAATACCAGACCACCTGACCTGCCTCTTGAGAAACCCGTATGCAGGTCAGGAAGCAACAGTTAGAACTGGACATGGAACAACAGACTGGTTCCAAATAGGAAAAAGAGTATGTCAAGGCTGTATATTGTCACCCTGCTTATTTAACTTCTATGCAGAGTACATCATGAGAAACGCTGGACTGGAAGAAACACAAGCTGGAATTGAGATTGCCAGGAGAAATATCAATAATCTCAGGTATGCAGATGACACCACCCTTATGACAGAAAGTGAAGAGGAGCTAAAAAGCCTCTTGATGAAAGCGAAGAGGAGAGTGAAAAAGCTGGCTTAAAGATCAACATTCAGAAAATGAAGACCATGGCATCCGGTCCCATCACTTCATGGGAAATAGATGGGGAAACAGTGGAAACAGTGTCAGACTTTATTTTTGGGGGCTCCAAAATCACTGCAGATGGTGACTGCAGCCATGAAATTAAAAGACACTTACTCCTTGGAAGATAAGTTAGGACCAACCTAGATAGCATATTCAAAAGCAGAGACATTACTTTGCCGACTAAGGTCCGTCTAGTCAAGGCTATGGTTTTTCCTGTGGTCATGTATGGATGTGAGAGTTGGACTGTGAAAAAGGCTGAGTGCCGAAGAATTGATGCTTTTGAACTCTGGTGTTGGAGAAGACTCTTGAGAGTCCCTTGGACTGTAAGGAGATCCATTCTGAAGGAGATCAGCCCTGGGATTTCTTTGGAAGGAATGATGCTAAAGCTGAAACTCCAGTACTTTGGCCACCTCATGTGAAGAGTTGACTCAGTGAAAAGACTCTGATGCTGGGAGGGATTGGGGGCAGGAGGATAAGGGGATGACAGAGGATGAGATGGCTGGATGGCATCACTGACTCGATGGACATGAGTCTGAGTGAACTCCGGGAGTTGGTGATGGACAGGGAGGCCTGGCGTGCTGCAACTCATGGGATTGCAAAGAGTCAGACACAACTGAGCGACTGAACTGAACTGAACTGAACTGAGGGATCTCTTTAAGAAAATTAGAGACACCAAGAGAACATTCCCTGCAAAATGGGCACAATAAAGGACAGAAATGGTTTGGACCAAACAGAAGCAGAAGATATTAAGAAGAGGTGGCAAGAATACACAGAAGCAGTATGCAAAAAAGATCTTCATGACCCAGATAACCACAATGGTGTGATCACTCTCCTAGAACCAGACATCCTGGTATGCAAAGTCAAGTAGGCCATAGGAGGCATCACTACGAACAAAGCTAGTGGAGGTGATGGAATTCTAGTTGAGCTATTTCAAATCCTGAAAGATGATGCTGTGAAAGTGCTGCACTCAATATGCTAGGAAATTTGGAAACTCAGCAGTGGTCACAGGATTGGAAAAGATCAGTTTACATTCCAATCCCAAAGAAAGGTAATGCCAAAAAATGCTCAAACTACTGCACAATTGCACTCATCTTACATGCTAGCAAAGTAAAGCTCAAAGTTCTCCAAGCCAGACTTCAACAGTATGTGAACAGTGAAATGCCAGATGTTCAAGCTTGTTTTAGAAAAGGCAGAGGAACCAGAGATACAATTGCCAACATCTGTTGGATCATCGAAAAAGCAATGAGTTCCAGAAAAATATCTACTTCTGCTTATTGACTGTGCCAAAGCCGTTGACTGTGCAGATCACAACAAACTGAGGAAAATTCCTTAAGAGATGGAACATCAGACCACCTGACCTGCCTCCTGAGAAATCTGTACACAGGTCAACAGGCAACAGTTAGAACTGGACATGGAACAACAGACTGGTTCCAAATAGGAAAAGGAGTGCGTCAAGGCTGTATATTGTCACCCTGCTTATTTAACTTATATGCAGAGTACATCATGAGAAATGTTGGGCTGGATGAAACACAAGCTGGAATCAAGATTGCTGGGAGAAATATCAATAACCTTAGATATGCAGATGACACCACCCTTATGGCAGAAAGTGAAGAAGAACTAAAGAGCCTCTTAAAGAAAGTGAAAGAAGAGAGTGAAAAAGTTGGCTTAAAATTCAACATTCAGAAAACAAAGATCATGGCATCTGGTCCCATCACTTCATGGCAAATACATGGGAAAACAATGGAAACAGTGACAGACTTTATTTTGGGGGGCTCCAAAGTCACTGCAGATGGTGACTGCAGCCATGAAATTAAAAGATGCTTACTCCTTGGAAGGAAAGTTATGACCAACCTAGACAGCATATTAAAATGCAGAGACATTACTTTGCCAACAATGGCCCATCTAGTCAAAGGTTTGGTTTTTCCAGTAGTCATGTATGGATGTGAGAGTTGGCCTATATAGAAAGCTGAGCACTAAAGAATTGGTGCTATTAATTTTTTAATTTTTTTTACATCTTTATTTTACTTTACAATACTGTATTGGTTTTGCCATACATTGACATGAATCCGCCACGGGTGTACAGGAGTTCCCAATCATGAACCCCCCTCCCACCTCCCACCCCAAATCATCTCTCTGGATCATCCCCGTGCACCAGCCCCAAGCATCCTGTATCCTGTATTGAACATAGACTGGCGATTCGAGAATTGGTGCTTTTGAAATGTGGTGTTAGATAAGACTCTTGAGAGTCCCTTGGATTGCAAAGAGATCCAACCAGTCCATCCTAAAGGAAATCAGTCCTGAATATTCATTGGAAGAATTGATACCGAAGCTGAAAGCCAAATATTTTGGCCACTTGACACGAAGAACTGACTCATTTGAAAAGACCCTGATGCTCGGACAGATTGAAGGTGAGAAGATAAGGGGACGACAGAGGATGAGATGGTTGGATGGCATCACTGACTCAATGGACATGAGTTTGAGTATGCTCAGGGAGTTGGTGATGGACAGGGAAGCCTGGCGTGCTGCAGTCCTTGGGGTCGCAGAGTCAGACACGACTGAGCAACTGAAGTGAACTGAACTGAATGAAGAATGATTTTAAATAGTATTCCTAGAAAAAAAAAGTGTGTTTTAATACTTGTAGAGAATGAAAGATACAGAGAAGAAGGCAATGGTTATAATCTATTAATATTCAAATACAGCTTTTAAATTTACTTTAGAAACAAAGAAAGTGCTGCTTTGTTTAAGAAAATATCCACCATTGTTCTTCAGTATCATAATAGTAGTAATTTTATTTTCAATTTGAAAATAAATAATTGACAATTTAAATTTATAGCTAAAAACCTTCCTACAAAGAAAACGACAGTCTTCACCAGTGAATTTTACTAAGTATTTATAGAAAAAAAGAACAATTCAGATAAGCTCAGCCAGTAAATGGAAAAGAAAAAAATTCATTTAAATTCATTTTATAAGGCCATTATAACCCTGATATTAGGGTTTCTCTGGTGGTCAATATTCCACCTGCAAAGCAGGTGACCCAGGTTCTATCCCTGGGTTGCGAAGATCCCTGGAGAAGGAAAAGCCATCCCATCTAGTATTCTTGCCTAGGAACTGCCATGGACAGCAGAGTTCGGCAGGCTTCAGCCCATGGGGTTGCAAAAGAGTCAAACATGACATCGCTGATGAGCATAGCTGAAAGAATCCTTAACAAAATATTAGTGAATTGAGTCTGGCGAGTCATAAAAAGGATAATACATTATATCCAATTTCATGTGAGATCATAGGTAGGCACAGTTGGTTTAATATTCAAAAATCAATGTGATTTATTGCATTAATAGACTGAAAAAAAGAAACATTATATGGCCCTCTCAATAGATGCAGAAAAAGTATTTGACAAAATCAACACGCGGTCAAGATAAGAACTCTCAATTAGGAACAATAAAAAATCTCCCTTAACTTGATAAAAGACATCTAAAAGAAGGTCTTCACTGTATATTCATATCTATTTTGTTTTCCCTAAAACTGGGAACAATTCAAGGATGTCCCCTCTCAATATGTTTGTTTAATAATAAATTATATTTCATTGTAGCTAATACAATAAGGCAAAAAAAGATATAAAATCATACAGACTGGAAGGGAAAAAGCAAACTCTAATTTGCAGATGACAAGACTGTCCTTGTAGAATATCCTAAGAAATCTACAAAAACCCTACAAGAACATATAAACAAGAAATTCCTAGAAATAAAAATAAGAGAAAAATATTTGTAGCATGTAGCATGTAAAAACTAAGCTCATGCACCATAACTACTGAAGTCCACACACCCTGGAGCCCATGCTCTGCAACAAGAGAAGCCACCATAATAATAAGCCTGTGCACCCCAATGAAGAGTAGCCCCTGCTCACTGTAACTAGAGAAAGGCTGTGTGCAGCAATGAATACCCAGCACAGCCAAAACTAAATAAATATACACATAAACACAAAATAAAAAAAAATTATATTCAACATCATCATTAATTTGGGAAATTAAAATTAAATCCTCAATTAGATACCAGTACATCCACTAGAGTGGTTAAATTAAAATGACTAACAATATCAAGTTTTTTAAAGGTTGTTGAGCTGAAATCTCATATATTTACTAGTAGAAATGCAAATGATACAGACTCTTTGGAGAAAGAGATCAGCAGTATTTCATAAAATTAAAAATACATACATCCTATGATCCAGGAATCCTTCTTTTGTGTATTTTCCCAAGAGAGACAAAAATATACTTCCATACAAAGTCTTGTATGCAAGTGCTTGCACCAGGTGTATTCAAAATACTCAATAACTTGATACAAACTAAATATACATCAGTTAGACAGTCAATAAACAAATCATGGCATCTATGCAATTATTCAGCATTAAAAGTAGAACTATTATAAATGCAGCATCATGGATGAATCCCAAAGCATTACACCAATGTAGGAAGCCAGAAACACAAAATACTTATTTCCAATATAGACAGTATGCTAGGCCATATAACAAATCTCAATTTGAAAGGATAGAAATAATACATGGTATGATCTTCAACTGTGAAGAGATAAAATTAGAAATGAATAGCAGAAAAAATTTGTAAATATGTGGAAATAAAAGAATATACTCATAAATAACCAATGGATCAAAGAAGAAATCAAAAGGGAAAACAGAAAATACTTTGAGAAGAAAGATAAAGACAAAACAAAACATGTGACACTGCTAAAACAGTGCTAAGAGGAAAATTTATGGCTATAAATTCCTTTATTAAAAAAAAAAAGAAGCACAATCTCAAATCAATAGCCTAAGAAATGCAAGCCATTCCAGTATTTCTGCCTTGAAAATTCCATGGACAGAATAACCCGGTGGGCTACAGTTCATGGGGCTTCAAACAGTTGGACATGACAGAACAACTCAGCACTAATGCACACCACCCTATAACATCTGGAAAAGAAGAGAACCCATAATCCAAAGCAAGCAGAAGGAAAGAAATAAGAAAGATTTGAGCATAAATTGGTAAAAATAGAGAATATAAAAATAATAGAAAAACAAAAACCTGGTTGTTGAAGAGATAAACAAAATTTGCAAGGCTTTAGCTAGATTAACCAAGGATAAGAGAGAAGAAAGGCAAATTACTAGAGTCAGAAATAAGGGACATTATCATTGAACTTATAGAAATAAAACTGATCATAAAGAAATGTTATAAAAATTATATGCCAACAAATTAAATAATTTAAATGAAAAGTATAAATTCCTATAAAGATACAACTACCAAAACTGATTCAAGGACAGACCATTTTAATACTCCTCTCTAACAAGTGAGGAGACTGAACTAGTCACCAAACACTACCCACTAAAATGGTTAGAAAAAGAAGTCATATGTTAGAAAAAGAAGTCATATAATAGAAAAAGAAGTCATATAATAACAGGTGTTGAAAGAATATGGAGAAAATACAATCCTCATCTACTGAAGGCTAGAACATAAAATGATACAGATGCTTTGGAAAACAATCTGGAATTTTCTCAAATAACTCAACACAGAGTTATCCTATGACCCAGCAATTTACTACACCCAGGGAAACTGAAAACATATGTGCACACAAAAATTTGGTACATGAATGTTCATAGTAGTATATTTATAACAGCCTAAGAAAGACAATCCAATTATCCCTCAGTTGGTAAATGCATAAGCAAAATGTGGCACATTTGTATGATGGAAGGTTAGTTAGTCACAGAAACAGATGAAGTACTAATAGATGCTACAGCATGGATGAACCTTGAAAACATGCTAAGTGAAAGAACACAGCCACAAAGAGACTGTATATTACATGATTACATTAGCATGAAATGTCAAGAACAGGGAACTCTTTCTGTGGACAGAAAACAGATAAGCAGTTGCTTAGGATGGGAGTGATATCTAAAGGGTGCAGAATTTCTTTCGCATGTACACCCATGGTGGATTCATGTCAATGTATGGCAAAACCAATACAGGATTGTAAAGTAAAATAAAGTAAAAATAAAAATTAAAAAAATATAAATAAATAAAGATGATGAAGATTTTCTAAAATTGACTGGTGATTGTTCCACATACCTCTGAACATATTAAAGCAAACATTGAACTACATATTTTAAATGGGTGAACTGTAAGGTATATGAATTACAGCTCATTAAACCTATTAATTTTTTAAAGGAGCATTTTCCCATTTGCATGAAATTCTAGAAAAGACAAGAGTGAAGCAAGCCAGAAAGAATAACACCAATACAGTATACTAACACATATATATGGAATTCAGAAAGATGGCAATGATGACCCTGTATGCAAGACAGCAAAAAAAGACACAGATGTGTATAGCGGACTTTTGGACTTAGAGGGAGAGGGAGAGGGTGGGATGATTTGGGAGAATGGCATTGAAACATGTATACTATCATGTAAGAATTGAATCGCCAGCCTATGTCCGATGCAGGATACAGCATGCTTGGGGCTGGTGCATGGGGATGACCCAGAGGGATGTTGTGGGGAAGGAGGTGGGAGGGGGGTTCATGTTTGGGAACACATGTACACCCGTGGTGGATTCATGTCAATGTATGGCAAAACCAATACAGTATTGTAAAGTAAAATAAAGTAAAAAAAAATTAAAAAAAAAAAAAAAGAATTACAGTGTCAATAAGTAGATCAGGCCTCATCAAGGATCAGGAGTGGGAGGAGGGGACTGTCTGTGATGGGACCCAAAGGAAATTTCTATAGTGATGGAAATGTTCTGTAGTATGTTTGTTATGGTGCTTAACATTACTATAAATATTTTTCAAAGCTTATCATTATATTTGTCAAAATTCATCATTTGAACTTTTAAAATAGAAAACTTTTAATGTATATAAATTACACTGCAAATTTGATTTTAAAAGATGTTGTTAAAAAATGCCAAGTTATTTAAGGTTTTACTAGACCCTAATTCCTCTAGATTAGAATATCAATGCAAAGTGATAGTACAAATATTTCAATAGCTTTGGTAAACACTAAATACTTTCTCTGTTTCTTTTAAATAACAGACTTTACATATCATTGCAAAGCATTCCTCTATTAGGTAGGCAAAAGACATCGACACATTCAGTCATACACGAACCCCCAAATCAATAATTGATAAAAGTTTTATCTGGATGCAGGAGTTTTCTACGTTAGAATAGTTTCTTAGAAACAGGAAATTTCCTTGCAGTCAAGTCTTTATATGTTGTCTCACTGCAAGGTGCTTTCTCAAATGCTTTTCTTTAAACCTGACAAAATTGTTTCTTTAAAATAAAAGAAGAAAGAAGAAAAAGAAACTTGACACAAATCTGGTGCTTTTGAATTTTTCCTGGAAGAATGACCTCATTGTAGCTAGATTGGATGTTTTTGTAAACAAGCCTTTTAAAAAGCAATCCAGAAAGTGATTACATTGTGGAGACCAGGACTATAAACCCATAGGACAGATGATGACCCTCATTTACTAGCAAAATTAATATATCCAGGTTGAATGGGGTTGAATTTTAATAATCTAACATTTGGGGTCCATGTGCAGCAATCATAGTTTTCACTGTTACTAGGCAAATGTACAGTCATGCTTGCAGAGCCTAACATCCTGGTTCTCACTCTGTCTCGGGAGAGAGACTCAGACCAATGGGCATGCCAAAAGTTAATAGGAAGCTACATCTGGCTTTGCATCTCTGACTTGGGACCAAGACATCTGCTCATCACAACTGTTGCCAATTCCACTGTTAGTGGATGTGCAATTTTCACCAGGGACACTCTGAAAAGTAAAAAACCAGACCATTCGGTTCCCAGATAATGAGCAACAATAATAATAGCACAATTTTAAGGGTGGTGGTTTTACACACTGAAACAGCTATTTTCCACAACAGTGACCAGTTGTGCAGCCAGACCACAGCCAGACTACATGGCTTAGCATCTTGTACTCACCACTTGTGTGTACGTATGCTGTGTAAAGCTGTTTCAGTCGTGTCCAACGCTTTGCCACCCTATGGACTGTAGCCCTCCAGGCTCCTTTGTCCATGGAATTTTTCAGGCAAGAATACTGGAGTGGGTTGCCATTTTCTCCTTCAGGGGATCTTCCCAACCCAGAGACTGAACCCGCACCTCTTGTCTCCTGCATTGGCAGGTGGGTTCTTTACCACTAGCGCCACCACTTAGAAATCATTAACCATCTCTTGGTGTCTCTCTCTCTCTCTCTCTTTTTTTTTTTTTTCTGTAAAATGAGGAAATCAGTAGTATCTAACTAGACAGCTGCTGTGGGAGTTAAATGAGTTAGCAAATGTAAGGTGCCTAGTATAGTGCCAGGCATCATGGAAGTGTCATTTATCCCTTGAGGCAGGCGGGGCAGCTGTCATTATCCACATTGTGCAGAAGGAGAAACTGAGGCTTAGAAAGACTCAATGACCCACACAGCAAGTCAGTGGCTGAATCAGAACTAAGCTCTCCAAAATCTTACTCTAGTGTCCCACTCTTTCTATGACATATAGCTAAATTTAGAATAAAGAAAGATGGGTTTGTTCCATTCAACTATAAGGAAAGCAGTAATCAAGGATCTGTTCACTCTTCAACTTTTACACTAAAAACAGCAAGAACTTGCTTAGGATATTAGAACAGTATTTTCAAAATGCCAGTGGTAACCCATTAGTGAGTTGAATATGCAATTTAGTGAGCTGCAATCAGTATTTTAAGAAAACAACAGAATAGGAAATATCAGAATGTATCAAACATACTAAGGGTGATTATTACTTTGTGACATTTTGGTTCAGTTACATGTATACTCATACATGCATACATATAAAGTGGATTGCATTATTTCCCTCAGTATGTCCCTCCTTCCTTCTCTAATTTTCCTTCTTGAAGGACCATTCATCCTTCCTGGTTACCAGCTGACTTGCAGGATTCCTGAGAGTGGAGTGCTTCCTCACTGCACTGATATTTGGGAGGGGCTGAGGGACTCACTAGAGTCAACAGAACACAGTGTCCCTGACTTATGACAGTCTGACTTATGGTTTTTTTACTTTAGGATGGTGTAAGAGAAGTACACATTCAACAGAAACTGTACTTCCAATTCTGAATTTTGATCTTCTGCCAGGCTACCGACATGCAGTAGATCCTCCTTGAAGATGCTGGGCAGCAGCAGCCCCCACAGCTCCCAGGCAGCTTTGAAACAACCAGGGTGAACAACTGATACACTTATAACCACTCTGGACCGAATCATTCTGTATTTCACTTTTGGCACAGTAGTCAATAAATTACATAACATACACAAACACTTTATTATAAAAAGAGATCTCGTTTTTGATACTTTTGCCCAACTGTAGGCCAATGTAAGTGTTTAGAGCACATTTAAGTAAGCTAGGCTGAGTTATGATGTTCTCTAGGTTAGGTGTATTAAAAAGACTTCCACTTAGGATGGGTTTACAAGGACTTGACCCCGTCGTAAGTAGAGGAACATCTGCATAAGCATGTGAGATACTGCCAAGTCTCAAAGAAGCTGTGGGAGCAATTATGTAGTTTGGCTCAGGGCCTGACCCTTTCTCATGGCAGAGAAATTGCTCTCAGGATGGGGCTGCTCCTTTATCCTGAGTCCTGGGATGATGAGCTACTTGGAGCAGCATCACAGCCTTCCTACAGCCTAGAGAGAGCTACAGAGTAGAGCAGAGCAACTAGGGCCGCATAGCCTACACATCACATAATGAGGAAGAAATCAGAGATTCTGAGTCATTTGTTACCATGGCATAACCTGGCCAAAGACTAATAAAGATGTATATGTGTATTAGATGGATTATTTCTTACTGAGGGCAATGATCAAAAAAATGTAAAAATCATCACTTCACAGAATGAGCATTTTGAGAACTTGATTCTTTAAAATATTAGTTTAGCTCCCTTGACAGATTAGGGGTTTCCCTAGACTTCCCATACGATGTGCACTTCACTTTTATTTTTGTCTGCTTTTCACTGGAAAGACTTAGACTCACTGTATCACTTAAGATATGAACCAGTATTTCTCTACTGAGAAATCTATTCCTCAATAGATTTTTCAGACGTTCACATCACCATGTTTAGTAAATTAAAATATGTAACAATGCAACAACATTTACTATTTAATGATAATGAAAGTTAAACGTCAGTGGGAGAGATGGTTTTATAATACATTAATAATAAAGCTGGGCTAAATAAATGGTATGGACAGAAATTGTAGAAGATAACAGAAGCAGAAGATATTAAGAAGAGGTGGCAAGAATACATGGAAGAACTGTACAGAAAAGATTTTCACGACCCAGATAATCACGATGGTGTGATCCCTCACCTAGAGCCAGACATCTTGGAATGTGAAGTCAAGTGGGCCTTAGGAACCAACACTATGAACAAAGCTAGTGGAGGTAATGGAATTCCAGTTCCAGCTATTTCAAATCCTGAAAGATGATGCTGTGAAAGTGCTGCACTCAATATGTCACCAAATTTGAAAAACTCAGCAGTGGCCACAGGACTGGAAAAGGTTAGTGTTCATTCCAATCCCAACAGAAGACAATGCCAAAGAATGTTCTAACTACCACACAATTGCACTCATCTCACATCCTAGCAAAGTAATGTTCCAAATTCTCCAAGCCAGGCTTCAGCAATACATGATCCGTGAAGTTCCTGATGTTCAAGCTGGACTTAGAAAAGGCAGGGGAACTAGAGATCAAATTGCCAACATCTGTTGGATCATGGAAAATGCAAGAGAGTTCCAGAAAAACATCTATTTCTGCTTTATTGACTATGCCAAAGTCTTTGACTGTGTGGACCACAATAAACGGTAGAAAATTCTAAAAGAGAAGGGAACACCAGATCACCTTGCCTTCCTCCTGAGAAATCTGTATACAGGAAAAGAAGCAACAGTTAGAATTGGACATGGAACAACAGACTGGTTCCAAATAGGAAAAGGAGTACGTCAAGGCTGCATATTGTCACCCTGCTTATTTAACTTACATGCAGAGTACATCATGAAAAACACTGGGCTGGATGAAGTACAAGATGGAATAAAGATTGCAGGGAGAAATATCAATAACCTCAGTTATGCAGATTACACCACCCTTATGGCAGAAAGTGAAGAAGAACTAAAGAGCCTCTTGATGAAGGTGAAAGAGGAGAGTGAAAAAGTTGGCTTAAAGCTCAACATTCAGAAAACTAAGATCATGGCATCCAGTCCCATCACTTCATGGCAAATACATGGGGAAACAGTTAGAGACTTTATTTTGGGGGGCTCCAAAATCACTGCAGATAGTGATTGCAGCCATGAAATTAAGACACTTACTTCTTGGAAGGAAAGTTATGACCAACCTAGACAGCATATTAAAATGCAGAGACAATACACTGCCAACAAAGGTCCATCTAGTCAAGGCTACGGTTTTTGTAGTAGTCATGTATGGATGTGAGAGTTGGATCATAAAGAAAGCTGAGCATTGAAGAATTGATGCTTTTGAACTGTGGTGTTGGAGAAGACTCTTGAGAGTCCCTTGGACTGCAAGGAGATCCAACCAGTCCATCCTAAAGGAGATCAGTCCTGGGTGTTCATTGGAAGGACTGATGTTGAAGCTGAAACTCCAATACTTCGGCCACCTGATGCAAAGACCTGACTCATTGGAAAAGACCTTGGTGCTGGGAAAGATTGAAGGCAAGAGAAGGGGACAACAGAAGATGAGGTGGTTAGATGGCATCATCGACTCAATGGATATGAGTTTAGGTAAACTGTGGGATTTGGTGATGGGCAGGGAGGCCTGGCGTGCTGCAATCCATGGGGTCACAGAGTTGGACATGACTGAGCGACTCAACTGAACTGAATAAAATGTTAATATCATAGGCTAAGTAAGTATATATAACGACTTGCTTAAGTAGCATTAGCTGTAGTATATGTACTTCATCCACTCAGTTTATTTTTATATCCTTTATATCTCTTGAGAAATCTGTATGCAGGTCAGGAGGCAACGGTTAGAACTGGACATGGAAAAACAGACTGGTTCCAAATAGGAAAAGGAGTACGTCAAGGCTGTATATTGTCACCCTGCTTATTTAACTTCTATGCAGAGTACATCATGAGAAACACTGGGCTGGAAGAAGCACAAGCTGGAATTGAGATTGCCGGGAAAAATATCAGTAACCTCAGATATGCAGATGACACCACCCTTATGACAGAAAGTGAAGAGGAGCTAAAAAGCCTCTTGATGAAAGTGAAGGAGGAGAGTGAAAAAGTTGGCTTAAAGCTCAACATTCAGAAAACGAAGATCATGGCATCTGGTCCCATCACTTCATGGGAAGTAGACAGGGAAACAGTGGAAACAGTGTCAGACTTTATTTTTGGGGGCTCCAAAATCATGGCAGATGGTGACTGCAGCCATGAAATTAAAAGACGCTTACTTCTTGGAAGAAAAGTTATGACCAACCTAGATAGCATATTCAAAAGCAGAGACATTACTTCGCCGACTAAGGTCTGTCTAGTCAAGGCTATGGTTTTTCCATTGGTCATGTATGGATGTGAGAGTTGGACTGTGAAGAAGGCTGAGCACGGAAGAACTGATGCGTTTGAACTGCGGTGTTGGAGAAGACTCTTGAGAGTCCCTTGGACTGCAAGGAGATCCAACCAGTCCATTCTGAAGGAGATCAGCCCTGGGATTTCTTTGGAAGGAATGATGCTAAAGCTGAAGCTCCAGTACTCTGGCCACCTCATGTGAAGAGTTGACTCACTGGAAAAGACTCTGATGCTGGGAGGGATTGGGGGCAGGAGGAGAAAGGGATGACAGAGGATGAGATGGCTGGATGGCATCACGGACTCGAGGGACGTGAGTCTGAGTGAACTCTGGGAGATGGTGATGGACAGGGAGGCCTGGCGTGCTGCGATTCATGGGGTCGCAAAGAGTTGGACATGACTGAACGACTGAACTGAACTTCTATCTATAAAATGATATCCAGGCCAAATATAGACACGGATTATGGGGAAAATTCTCATTGAAGACCATGCCAGCCTACATGATGCTAAAATAACAATACCACAAAACACATTCAAAGGCTGAAAGACAGAATGTTTACCTTGAAGGATCACAGCCAATGGAATGCCAATGCACTCTGGTTGTTTTCAGCCCTATAAAGTACATTTCCTTTTCCTATAGCAGCTTTTGGATGGGGTTTTAAACATGCCCAATAATGTGTTAGGGCCTCCCTGGTGGCTCAGACAGTAAAGAATTCGCCTACAATGAGGGAGATCTGGGTTTGATCCCTGGGTCAGGAATTTCCCTTGGAGAAAGGAATAGTTACCCACCACAGTGTTCTTGCCTGGGAAATCCCATGGACAGAGGAGCCTGGTGGGCTACAGTTCATGGGGTCGCAAAGAGTTGGACATGACTGAGTATTTTAACTGAGCGACTAACACTTTCACTTTCTTTCAATAACATGTCAATGACTTCCTTCATAGATAAGTCGGGGGGAGGGTGCCCACAAAGCATTTGAAAAGAACAAAATTTGCAGACTGAGGTGTTTGCCCCACATTGTGGCTAAGAAATTTTGATGTCTTATCTTCAACGGTAAAAAGTAATGACACTATTTCCTTGAAGTGATAGAGGCACGTATTCAAGATTCTGGATAAATCAACAAAGTCTTCCACTTGAAAAACTGAAATCACAGAAGTAATCTTTCCTGGAATCATCAGTGTAATGAAGAAATGTTTTTTAAAATCTCATTTCTTGTTTTAAAGTTCATCTAGCATCTTTTTTCCTCAATAGCACTGTAGAAAAGTAAAACACTGAAATTGCTACATATGCATAATACTCTGTAAGGAGTTCAAACCAATTGCTATGATTTGATAGTCTTTGTATTTTAAAAGAAGTACTATATATAAAATATTGGAGAAGGAAATGGTAACCCACTCAAGTACTCTTGCCTGGGAAATGCCATGGACAGAGGAGCCTGGCGAGCTAGTCCACGGGGTCACAAGAGTCAGACATGACCTACTGAGTAAAACTACCACCATCACATATAAAATATATGCAAAAGTATATGTTTATTTACAACATATCACATATTGATATATTTTACTTATATATCAATATGTGATATATTACACATTCAATATTACAATTTTTATTTATATATAAGTATAAAATAAAAATACATACGTTTACTATTTCTTCAATACTAGATCAGGATCCAGAGACATATTATTGACCACCGATTACTCTCTGTAAATAAAGTAGTTTTGGATTGATAATCAAATGTAACTTTTAAAGTCCTTCATTGTAATTTACATGTAATTGGTGCTCTTTCAGTATTGATTACAGCATACATTTTCTATTCCACCTCATATCTTTCAAATGACTATCAGTGAAATAAAATAGCTCTTCTGTACAATGGATGCTCATTGGTAAACAGAAAATCATTAAGCACTTCTCTCTCATAGCACATATCATGTACACACTAAGAAACTTAGCCTGGAATCCAACTGTAATGTAAAGCACCTGTCAACTCAAACACCAGTGCTTTGTATTCCCCAGTGTACACTGCATACGTTATATAATGGCCATCACTGTCACTTGATGAAAGAATTATGCTGAAAGTTCACTCAGTTCTCTCTCCCAAGTGTATATGCCATTAACTCTGCTGCTTTGTGTGTGTGTGTGCTATCTTTTCTCTTTTTCTTTCAAATTTTTATTTTTATTGGAGTATAGTTGATTCACAATATTGTATTAGTTTAACATGTACAGCAAACTGAATCAGTTATATACATATATATATCCACTCTTTTTCAGGTTCTTTTCCCAAATAGGCTATCACAGAGTACTGAATAGAGTTCCCTACACAGTCAGTTCTATACAGTCAGTTCTTATTAGTTATCTATTTTATATATAGTAATATGAATATGTCAATCACAATCTTTCAATTTATCCCTCCCTCCACCCGTACCCTCGGTAGTGACAGTCGCTCAGTTGTGTCCGACTCTTTGAGACTTCATGAACTATAAAGTCCTTGGAATTCTCCAGGCCAGAATACTGGAGTAGGTAGCCTTTCCCTTCACCAGGGGATCTTGGAAACCCAGGATCAAACCGAGGTCTCCCACACTGCAGGCAGATTCTTTACCAGCTGAGTTACTAGGTAAGCCCAAGAATACTGGAGTGGGTAGCCTATCATTTCTCCAGGGGATCTTCCCAACCTGGGAATCGAACTGGGGTCTCCTGCATTGTAGGCAGATTCTTTACCAGCTAAACTACGAGGGAAGCCCTGGTAACCGTAAGTTTATTTTCTATATCTATATCTCTATTTCTGTTTTGAAGATAAGTTCATTTGCATCTTTTTTTAGATTCCAAACATAAGCGATATATCATATGATATTTTGGATGGACCTAGAGATTGTCATACTGAGTGAAGTAAATCAGACAGAGAAAGACAAATAACCCTGCTGCTTTTTACCATGAGAATGCAACTCTGTATGATACCTCCATAGCCATGCCCTCCTCTGACTTTACCAACATAATTCATCAATTTTTGTACTGTCAAAATTTTTTTTGCATTTCTTTTTCTGAGAAAACACAATTAGTTTATCTGCATATTATTTGAAAAAGATAAAAGGCATGAGATACATTGTGGTATTATTATAAAAATTGATAATGGAGTGGTCCAATTAAATCCAACTTTCAGACGTTCCTCACTGTAATTCTTAGACACAATTTGCTGGTTTGGCTGCCTGAGTTATCTCACACCTATAACTTTGCTTGTCCCAGCAAACACAGATTCAGAGCCTATATTTAGTCCATGGGCTTCCCACTGCATCTTAAGCTATAAAAAATAATGAAAAGTAAACAATTTTACTTTTTATTTCACTACTTTTAAAGTTGAACTATTTCTATTTATTCATTTCAGTAAATCAGCAGAATAATGCAATAACAACAAAATGCACACTTAATTATAAACAAAAACAATAAAATTAAAAAATTACTTTATCATGGAAGAAATAAGTTCTGTTATCTACTTGGAAAAGTGCTTTTTAAAATGCTTTTTTAATGAGGCTATTAAATGAAAACATATGATTGGTTGATCTCTGAATAGTGGGGCTCTTGACTAGTATGCTCATTTTTCTCAAGTTTCTTCCTTTCTGTATTACAGTCCTCCCTTGGAAAGTCACCCAAGGGCCCTTCATGCAGTCCAATATTAATATGTCCAATATCATTCTACTGATTCAAAAAATTAATAGGCACTAAAAGATACATTTTTCCCTATCAAAAGAGATAGATTTTACTTTTCTTCATAATGGTTTATGTGTTCAATGTCTTATAATCAATATTTTAAAAAGTTACTGATGAGATACTCTGAGCACTGTAATTTTTATTATCTGTAAAGAGGTAATTTTGTAAAATGAAGGAGCCATAAAAGGCTATCTTTGCATTTTCTACATTATAGAAAACTGGATATTTTTTTTTTAGAGAAAAAAATGTTAAGCCAATGTTGACAAAAATTCCATACAGAGATTTCTAATGCCTGTGGCAGGTATTCATCATGTCAGCCACAATCTTTCTAATAAGGACCATTTTAGTTTAATCCTTCCCAACTTTTAACAGATGATGACCAGGCCAAATGGCATTAAATAATGAAATTTAAAACTTGAATAAAATATTTTATCCATAGAATACTTTTGTGTGAGAAGCTTTAATTTGCTACTGAAATTTTGCACATGTTGATATTTTTTAGTATTTTCACAGCTACTTGGATCATTTAATAGTATAGAACTGAAAATACTTATCATTGCTAAAAATACAATGGGTAGTTGTTAAAACTTAGGCTTTCATGTTAGACCAGACTGGGTTTAAAATTCTGAGTTTTTGCAAATGGTGTGATCTTAAGTAGCTCAAATTTTCTAAATCTCAATTCAAGTTCCATGTAAGAGTAGGGATATAATCTACTGACCTCATAATTTTATCCCCCATGTTAAATATACTAGCTGGTTACTGATAGGTACTTAACAAATATTCAATGACTAAAAAAAGTACATTTGATGATGAGGCCAATCAAGTACTTTCCTCATGGGGTAGATAAGAAAAGGAAATATGATTAAGCATGTAAATGCTGAGCACAGATCTGGAATATGCACATTAATAACAGTTTTTACCAAGGTGATACATAGTATCACATCCTGGACACTTTTGAGAGTGGCAGTAGATACTAACAATACATAGGGACAAGGGTGTAAACTAGGGGTATCTACACCAAAACAGGGTATGCAGTCACCCTGGCTCTTGTTATCACTAGGCATTATAGAAAACCAAGAGTAGAGGAAAATATAGAATTATAGCTCTTCTTTGAAAACACTTGAAATGGATACAGACAGGGCCAGAAGAACAGGGTATAATCTTACAAAAAGTGCCTTAATCTACTTGCCTGAGGCATTAGCAAGAAGAAATAGTTGAAAAATAAATCCACTTTCCTGGATCCAAATGTTTACATTTGTTGTTTTGTGTTTCTTTAATCTACCAAATCTAATTACATTAAAAATTATCTTTCCAGATCATTTTCAAATCTTTTACAGTGATTGTTTTCCAGGTTTCCCCTACTCTAGATCCTGTCTTTTCTGGGCAGAAAACCTCACTTTCCAACTTAATAAGAACTTACATATCAGCCTAGACTTGTCAGTCAACATTGTATCTTCTTTAGGATCTTTCTGTAATATCACTTTCCCTTTCCCTACCTTTCCTATCTCCACAAAGACTCATTATTCCTTTAGACCATGACCCAACCCCTCCCACAAGCTATTCATCTTGGCTCTGCAGTGTTGCTTCATCAATTATTCACTGCTATCTTATCTGCCTCTTCAATAACTTCTTATGTCAAGATTTAGAACTTTAAATCTAACACTCCAAAAAAATAAAAAAATAAGATTCATATTTTGGCTTTTCAATGTACTATTTCTGTGCTCTTCAGAAAACTGCTTAACATCATCGAGCTTCAGTCTCTCCATAGATAAAATGGTATTAATAATATCCACTTCAAAGCATGGTATTGAGAATTAAAGGTCTAGGGGACCTCTGGGCAAAATGGCATCCAAGATTTGAGCACTGGTATATTTTCTCTGCTCTAAAGAAATAACAATGTCAGGCAGAATATGAAAAAGAAAAAGGCAATAAGATATGCTGCAGCTCAAAAACAAGATAAGCATAATTTGAACTAAAAACAGAACAGAAATACAAAGTAATAAATAGAACTGAAAGTGCAAGCCTGTTGGACTCACTGTGGACAGTGACTGCCAAAAGCTAGCCTCATGTTATAACACTGACCAACGAGATGCACAAAAGGTAGGCAGTTGGAGTCAGGTTCATTGTGGCATTTACAAGGCAAACCATTAAATATCACAGTAATACAAGTCTATGCCACAACCAGTAATGCTGAAGAAGCTGAAACCAAATAGTTCCATGAAGACCTACAAGACCTTCTAAAACGAACACCGAAAAAAGATGTCCTTTTCATCACAGGGGACTGGAATGCAAAAGTAGGAAGTCAAGAGATACCTGGAGTAATACGCAAATTTGGCCTCAGAGTACAAACTGAAGCAGAGCAAAGGCTAATAGAGTCATGCCAAGAGAACACTGGTCATAGTAAACACCTCTTCCAACAACACAAGAGAAGAGTCTACATGTGGACATCACCAGATTGTCAGTACCTAAATCAATCTGATCACATTCTTGCAGCCAAAGATGGAGCGGCTCTATACAGTCAACAAAAACAGGACCAGGAGCTGACTGTGGCTACAGATCATGAACTCTTCATGGCAAAATTCAGACTTAAATTGAAGAAAGTAAGGAAAACAACTAAACCATTCAGTTATGACCTAAATCAAATCCCTTATGATTATCCAGTGGAAGTGACAAATAGAGTCAAGGGATGAGATCTGATAGAGTGCCTGAAGAACTATGGACAGAGGTTCATGACACTGTACAGGAGGCAGTGATCAAGACCATCCCCCCAAAAAAGAAATGCAAAAAAGCAAAAGAATCGTTGTCTGAGGAGTCCTTACAAATAGCTGAGAAAAGAAGAGAAGCGAAAGGAAAAGGAGAAAAGGAAAGATATACCCATTTGAATACAGAATTCCAAAGAATAGCAAGAAGAGATAAGAAAGCCTTCCTCAGTGATCAATGAAAAGAAATAGTGGAAAACAATAGAATAGGAAAGACTAGAGATCTCTTCAAGAAAATTAAGAGATACCAAGGGAAAATTTCATGTAAGGATGGGCACAATAAAACAGAATGGTATGGACCTATTAGAAGCAGAAGATACTAAGAAGTGGTGGCAAGAATACACAGAAGCAGTATGCAAAAAAGATCTTCATGACCCAGATTACCATGATGGTGTGATCACTCTCCTAGAGCCAGACATCCTAGAACATGAAGTCAAGTCAGTTTTAGGAAGCATCACTATGAACAAAGCTAGTGGAGGTGATGGAATTCCAGTTGAGCTTTTTCAAATCCTAAAAAAGGATGCTGTGAAAGTGCTGCACTCAATATGTCACCAAATTTGGAAAACTCAGCAGTGGCCACAGGACAGGAAAAGGTCGGTGTTCATTCCAATCCCAAAGAAAGGCAATGCCAAAAAATGTTAAAACTATTGCACAATTGCACTATCTCACATGCTAGCAAAATGATGCTCAAAATTCTCCAAGCCAGACTTCAACAGTATGTGAACCACGAATTTCCAGATGTACAAGCTGCTTTGAGAAAAGGCAGAGGAGACAGAGATACAACTGCCAACATCTGCTGGATCATCAGAAAAGCAAGACAGTTCCAGAAAAACATCTATTTCTGCTTTATTGGCTGTGCCAAAGCCTTTGACTGTGTGGATCACAACACACTGTGGAACATTCTGAAAGAGATGGGAATACCAGACCATCTTGCTTTCCTTCTGAGAAATCTGTATGCAGGAAAAGAAGCAACAGTTAGAACTGGACATGGAACAACAGACTGGTTTCAAATAGGAAAAGGAGTATGTCAAGGCTGTGTATTGGCACCATGATTATTTAACTTACATGCAGAGTACATCCTGAGAAATGCTGGGGTGGAGGAAGCACAAGCTGGAATCAAAATTGCAGGGAGAAATATCAATAACCTCAGATATGCAGATGACACCACCCTTATGGCAAAAAGTGAAGAAGAACTAAAGAGCCTCTTGATGAAAGTGAAAGAGAATCATGAAAAACCTGGCTTAAAACTCAACATTCAGAAAACCAAGATCATGGCATCCAGTCTCATCACTTCATGGCAAATAGATGGGGAAACAATGGAAACAAGTGTCAGACTTTATTTTTTTGGGCTCCAAAGTCACTGCAGATGGTGACTACAGCCATGAAATTAAAAGACGCTTACTCCTTGGAAGAAAAGTTATGACCAACCTAGACAGCACATTGAAAAGCAGAGACATTACTTTGCCAACAAAGGTCCGTCTAGTCAAAGCTATGGTTTTTCCAGGAGTCATGTATGGATGTAAGAGTTGGACTATAAAGAAAGCTGAGCACCAAAGAACTGCTGATTTTGAACTGTGGTGTTGGAGTAGACTCTTGACAGTTGGTTGGACTGCAAGGAGATCCAACCAGTCCATTCTAAAGGAAATCAGTCCTGAATATTCATTGGAAGGACTGATGCTGAAGCTGAAACTCCTAACTTTGGCCACTTGATGTGAAGAACTGAGTCATTTGAAAAGACCCCGATGCTGGGGAAGATTGAAGGCAGGAGGAGAAGGGGATGACAGGATGAGATGGTTGGATGGCATCACCGACTAGATGGATATGAGTTTCAATAATCTCTGGGAGTTAGTGATGGACAGGGAAGCCTGGCGTGCTGCAGTCCTTGGGGTCGCAAAGAGTCGGAAATGACTGAATGACTGAACAGAATGAGATGGGGGGAAAAGTTGTATACCATTACATGGGACTAAAGCTTTCATCAAGCACGGCCAGAAGCTTACAGTTTTAGGGGCTCTCCAGGTGGCTCAGGTGGTAAAGAATCCCCCTGCAATGCAAGAGGCCCGGGTTCGATCCATAGGTTAGGAAGATCCCCTGCAGAAGGAAATGGAAACCCATTCCACTATCCTTTCCTGGAGAATTCCATGGACTGAGGAGCCTGGTGGGCAAAGAGTGTACATGACTGAGTGACTAGTGCTTTCATTTTCACTTTCATACCCCAGGAGGCAAGAGGACCAAATCAGATCTGGATGAGTAGAAACTGAGCCAATATCCTTGACATCACAGTGAGGAATGAGCCTCAGAGTGACTTAAAGACTAAGGGTCCAGCTGCTGAATATCAGCAACTAAAGAGGGATAGAGGGAAGAGGGAGGTAAAGTCAAAATAAGAGAACAAACAAAACTATGGTACTGGGATTTTTATTGACAAAATTCACCTCTTGAAGATACTTACGTTATAGAAGAGTACAAGGACTTTAAAATAGATTTTTATAATATCTAAAGACAAAAATAAAGGAATAAAAGCCATAAAATAACTGAGCATGACATATACATTAAGAAGACAAGACACAAGAATGACTAAAGAAACTGATGAAATTTATCAGTAAAGTATTCACTATTTGGGGTGTGTGTTAATCAGCACTGTGTCAGATGAAAACAATATATGGGGAACAGAGAAGTTTAGTTAAGTTGTGATAAAAATGAGAATAGACAATACTAAAAAAACTTCATATCTGTAAAGGATAGTAATAGTTAAATATATTTGTGGGGAAAAAAAATCAAGGGTTGCTACTACAACTAAAGAGGACAATGTATATTCTCTACTGCTGTATAATAAATGATCACAAATTTCAGTTCAGTTCAGTTCAGTTGCTCAGTCGTGTCCAACTCTTTGCAACCCCATGAATCGCAGCACGCCAGGCCTCCCTGTCCATCACCAACTCCCGGAGTTCACTCAGATTCACATCCATTGAGTCAATGATGCCATCCAGCCATCTCATCCTCTGTCGTCCCCTTCTCCTCTTGCCTCCAATCCTTCCCAGCATCAAAGTCTTTTCCAGTGAGTCAACTCTTCGCATGAGGTGACCAAAGTACTGGAGTTTCAGCTTTAGCATCATTCCTTCCAAAGAAATCCCAGGGTTGATCTCCTTCAGAATGGACTGGTTGGATCTCCTTGCAGTCCAAGGGACTCTCAAGAGTCTTCTCCAACACCACAGTTCAAAAGCATCAGTTCTTTGGCGCTCAGCTTTCTTCACAGTCCAACTCTCACATCCATACATGACCACTGGAAAAACCATAGCCTTGACTAGACGGACCTTTGTTGGCAAATTTAGCTGCTTGAAACAAATACCTTCAGTATCTCAGAGTTTCTGTGGGTCAGGAGTCTGGTTACAGATTAGCTGGGTTTTCTCTGCTCAGGGTCTCAGAAGTCTGCAAAGTTCTGGCTGAGTTGCGCCCTCATTGGGCATTCAGTAAGGACAATTCACTTCCAGTCTCTCTCAGTTGCTGGCAAAATTCATGTTCTTGTAGTTGTATGACTGAAACCCTGGTCTTCTTGCTAGCTGTTGGCAAAAGATTGGTCTTAGCTCCTAGAAGGTGTCCTTCAGTCCTTGCCGTGTAGCCCCCTCCATAGTAAGTTCACATTGTGACTATATGCTTTCTCGAGGCCAGTAGAATATCTCTGATTTGTTTTTGATCTTCAGACCTTCATTTGAAGCACTCACCTGATAAGTCCGAACCAGGATAACCTCCCTGTTGATTAGCTTCAAGTCAGCTGATTAGAGACCAGGATTGCATATGTAAAATCCCTGCACCTTTGTCTGTAATGTAACTTAATCACTGGAAAGCTGTCCTGTCCCATCTTTTTCTCTCGTCTTGCCCATTCTTGATAGGAGAAGATTAAATCGGGTAAGAATTTCTAGAAGATAGGACTCTTAGGGACTGCCTTAGAATTCTGCTTACCACATTCTGCCCTCTGATTTCCAATAGCTCACATCCTTCCAAATGCAACATTCATTTACCATTCTAAAGTTCCCACAGGTCTCATGCTTCTATAGCATCAGCTCATCAGCTAGCAATAGGGTGTAAAAAGAATGAAATACAGCAAATGCTACCTACTGTACCAACTGGAAAGGAGAAATGGAAAACAACAAAAAAAACTGGTTTAACAGAACACAAAAAACAAGACTATCAAAAGAGACACAAATAAATAGAGTTATCACAATAAAAAAATAAATTCATTTTTAAAAACAAAGATTTTTTAAATGGGTAAAAAACACAAAATATAGCTATATATTTTCTTACAATGGATAAACTAACACAAAACATGGAAAAATTTAAAGTAAGGAAGTAAAAAAAAATATGCCAGTAAAATGATGACCCTCCAAACTCTGGGTTCATAATACAATAACAAACAAAAACAGAAGCTAAGTCCAAAGCATTAATGGGGATAAAGAATACTAACAATTATAATGCAAGGACTAACTCTCTTAAAGATATAATAATTATTCATTTTTGCCACATCTGACAATATTACCTAATATATATATTAAAAAAAATTAAACTGGGAAATTTCAATGTAACTATTAAAGATGGAGAGTACAAGCTAATAAAATTTGATATGGATACAGAACACTTGAAAACAGAATTACTATGTTTGATTTGGTAGCAAAATATTGAATTCTATACTAATAAATTCTTTTCAGATATAAATATTATCACCTATAGTAATTAACTATGTCATAAAGAAATGTCTAAAAACTTCAAAATTTCACTATCATACAGACACTGTTCTCAATAGACTTCAAAGTTTCACTGTCACTCCAAACTACAGTAATAAAATTAAACTATATATCAAAACTTTAAAATAGCCAAAATGATTTAGAATCTTACAAAAATCACTGCTACATAATTCATGTTCCAAAAGGAAATGAGAGAATTATAAAACTTACAGTGAGAGAATTATAAAATATTTAGGATAGAGCACCAATAAAAAGATAAGATAAACTAAAGAGACACAGTGGGAAAAAGAGGTAAGTTTAAATACACATGTTCAATATCAAGAAAGACCAAATATAAATGAGTAAATATTTAAACCAAAGAATTAGAAAAGTGTTTTTGAAAAGTGTATGGCAAAACCAATACAGTATTGTAAAGTAAAATAAAGTAAAAATAAAAATTAAAAAAATAAATAAAAAATAAAAGATGGATGTATTTAAAAAAAAAAAAAGAAAAAGTAAACCCCAAAAGCAGAAGAAAACATAATAAACATTATTAAGAAAACAATAAAACAAAAATACAACAGGCAGGTTTAACAAACCAAAAAGTGGCTCTCTGAAAAAAAAATTTCTAGAAAGACTAATTTTTTAAAAAAGAGATAGCCTAAATAAACAATAAGAGGAACAAAAAGTAAACAGACACACCACAAACACTAAAAATTTATTAAACTGAGAATCAACATAATTTCATTTCCCTTGCTAGTGATCAAGATAGGAAAAGTTATATGACAATTATTGAGAAAAGAACAAGACACAATGGGAAAATTTCTTAGAACTCTTTCACCAAGTTTTATTTTTTTCTTTTTTCATGCTAAAGCCATGTCACAAGACAAAGAATAGCCCTTCCAGTGTGACTGTTGTCTGAAGAAGTGATGCTTGGTGCTGTAGCCGCCATAATGGATGATGACAACGAATCCAGAGAAACTAACAAGGATAGAGCTGAGCCCTCTAAATAACCAACCCCAAACTGTCATACCTTCAGATTCTTGTTATGTGAGATAATACATTGCCTTCTAATTAGCTCTTATAAAATTATTCTGAGTTGGAGCCAAAAGCATCCTATTGGACATAGTATGCTGTGCTATTTTAAATTAAAAAACTGGAATTTGAAAATTTTATTTAAAAATATGGATTCAATGAAAAATTCACAGCTTTTATTCCCAAACAAAATGGAACAATCTGAGTAGCCTTCTTTCTCTTGTAACAAACATCATTCTAGGAGCCAGGAATGGAGAGGTGCTGTTAGAGGATGACAGTTGTTGAACCTTTTGAACTCTCTGCTTCCTTTTCATCAAAGTACTGAACAAGGAGCAGAATTCAAAATCATGTTACATAAGATGTCTGGAGAGGATCCATAGTCCATTTTCCATCTAATTAAGAAGCCAAGACTTAGAAATCTGATCATAGTCCTGATTACACAATATTTTCTTTCCCATAGTTTTCAAATGCCAGAACTGAAGTACACTTCTTCCACAAATTTCCTAGACACAAAATACCTAGATATAATCCTACAATATTCTTGGGGAATTGGGCACATATTCTCTTCAATTTTCTAATTACATTACTGGGTAGCTGAAGTTAAATATAAAAAAATAATTCTGACAATATTCATTAATTTGTGAAGGTAATTTTGGCAAAAGTATTCTAGCAAAATTAACCTTTAACATAAAAAAGATGCCAATGGGACACTTATTTAGATTTTTCTGGGTGACATACTCTTGGAGATCAGTTATATTTCCATTTGAGTTTTCTGGCTTTTTGCTTTTAGTACATACAACTTTCTTGCTTTTCTTAAGAAGGTTAAAGTTGAAGTCAGATTCTTGTAATGGTGTTTTTCCTTTATAATACATTTAGACATACAAGATTAAGGGATCTATAATGCCTTGTTATTCCCATTCATTGATGGAACATAATGAATTACTGGTTCTTCTCTCATTGGAGGATTATGCTATGAGGACCACACTCCCCCCCCCCCCCCCCCCCCGCCCCTTTCCCTCATCTTCTAGGAAAACAATTCTGAGGTCCCCTCAGATTGCTGACATTTGGATAAGGCAGCATGAAACTGATGAGTTTTCTTATCTCCCTACAGAGGTTAAAACTACACACAGAATTTTCTTCTAAAACAGAGAATAGAGTGACTATGATATAATCTAGATTAGAAGTCAAGACTCACGGGGCCAATTATTCAGTCTTAGACTTTTGAGACACTGGGTGGAAAACTACTCAAGAATCTCTTGGCACTTCTCTAGGTTGCACGTATAAATGGTAATTATACTTTTCTATTATGGAGCTCTGGAGAAGGAAATGGCAACACACTCCATTATTCTTGCCTGGAGAGTTCCATGGACAGGGGAACCTGCCAGGCTACAGTCCATGGGGTCGCAAAGAGTCAGATGCAACTGAACGACTCACACACACACACACACACACATATTATTGAGCTCTCTACCATCTATTGTGATATGTTACCATCTCAAAGGAATAGCTGACAGCTTAGTTAAAAGGATGGAGTATGTATCACTTTGAGCTTCTCACAGGAATGCAAAAATGCACATTAAATACAAAGTCTAGAGATACAAAGAGGGAAATAAAAGCTGTGATTCATGAACACAGCACCAACAGGATAGGGGTTATGAAGAATACAACTGCAGCCTGTACATGAAAAAAGAAAATGATGCAAGTGATGGAATGGGTTAATTTCTAAGGAAGGGCTGAGTAGATAGATGAGGTAGATTTTTGCCACAGGCTTGCAAATGGGCAGTTGTGTAGTCATGGCAACTTAGGCAGAGCTTAAAGTCCAAAATGGTCTGGGCCCTGTTCACCTCTTTGTTATGAGATTGATTACATCAATGGCCCAATTCTTCATCCTTTCCTGTATCCATGACTTTTGGCATGTGATTTTAAGTAACACCCACCACAAGCAGAGAATACTTCTAATATCCTGATTCTAAATTTGGCCATGTAACTTGCTTTGGCCAAAAGAATGTTAGTGGTTATGATGCAAACAGATGTCTAAAAAAGTGCTTACATGTTTTGGGTTTTGCTCTTCCTCTTCTCTGATTGTGAGAACATGCCTTGGCTAGGATGTTGAAGGATGAGACACACAGAATAGAGCCAAATTGTCCAGGTGCCCCAGCCAAAGTCAACCTAAAACAACCATCAGCTAGCTGGTTCACAGACATGTGAATGAGCCAAATCATAAAGAACCCAGCCCAAATCACTAATTCAGACTCAGGAGCAAAATAAATGCTTATTGTTTTAAAACAATGAGTTTTGTGATATTTTATTATACAGCATTCATGTGGCAATTGGCACCCCACTCCAGTGCTCTTGCCTGGAAAATCCCATGGATGGAGGAGCCTACAAGGATGCAGTCCTTGGGGTTGCTGAGGGTCAGACACGACTGAGAGATTTCACTTTCACTTTTTACTTCCATGTATTGGAGAAGGAAATGGCAACCCACTTCACGGTTCTTGCCTGGAGAATCCCAGGGACGGGGGAACCTGGTGGGCTGCCGTCTATGGGGTCGCACAGAGTCGGACACGACTGAAGCGTCTTAGCAGCGGCAGCAGCAGCTAACACTTTTCCCCTTGCTTTCAGTACTCAAACAACATTAGACACACCAATTTAAGAGAATGTGCCATGTACCCCACCACAGGATCCTTGCACATGCCATTCCTGCTCTACTTGGAACTGTCTCTTAGGCTTCTCTCCCTCATCCCTTATTAGCCAGTTCCGTAATTCATTCATCCCTTACTAGCCAGTTTCCGGTAAGACTTTCTTTTCATCCTGGGGTAAGACAAATTTCTTTATTAGAGATTCAAGTTACATTATGCTAGAACAGTTTTTTTTTTTTTTTTTTGGATGTTTCTGCTATTAGTTATACTCTGATGTTTGTGACATTGATTTTAAGTCTGTCCTCTACACTAGATCAAAAAGCCCAAGAGTTTAGTGAAAACAACTGCTACCTGGATCTCCACTGTGCCTGAATGCAGTGGCAATACCTAATACAGTGACTAGCACCAGCTTTTACTGAATAAAGAAGTTGTGGCAGATGTACCAGTCCTCCACCTCCGGTTGGTGATGACATTTCACAACTTACATCTGTATCATTCTCCAGAGGAACATCCTTGAATGACAGGAGCTGTCTCATTCAGAAATACCTGTGCGGTTACCCCAACCCTTTCCTCCATGGGGAATACAATAACCAAGGATAATGGAGGTATTGAATAGTCCAGCCTGCTCTCCGCTGGATGAAACAACTTCTGTGGTGCAATTAATGCTCAGGAGCTCCCAAGGGATGTAGCTTAGGCTAGACAGCCTCCTGCAACTGCATATTTATCTAGTCTCTTATTTTGGACTATGCCTTTCCCCTCATCTCTTTTACGCTTTTCCAAAGAAAAGTGGGTTGCTGTTTTCTTCTGCAGGGGGTCTTCCTGACTCAGGGATCAAACCCACATCCTTAAGTCTCCTGCGTTGGCAGGTGGGTTCTTTACTACTAGCATCAGCTGGGAAGCCCTTTTCCAAAGAACTTGATTTCGATAAATTATTTGCAGAAGAATTTTTGTTTCAAGTTCTGCTTCCAATCAAACCAAACTAAAGACATGAGTTCAGGTTGAGAATTTCTCACTTACCCAAGAAAACTTTAAACCCTGAAATATTATCCATTGGGATAACTCTTTGGATAGATTAAACTAAGAGCTCATTTTTCTCAAAGGGTCCAGAAATTCACAAATATCTAATAATTTCAGGATTGGTTATAGCCTCCATAATTATTAACTCTTTCAAATTTAATATTTTAAGTGGGTTATTAAAATGTAGGGGCATACAGCAGTTTTATTTCTTCCTGGAAATGTGGGTTTCCATATTTGTACCACTGCATAATAATGCAATTCTCAACAGAACTGACCAGGTAAAAAGCATGTTTGATATCTGACTACCAGCATTTTCATCTCATCTATAGATGGGGATTCCTGCTTTCAGAAGGTAACCAAAGAAGAGATGATGGCGGCTGCAAAAATACCCATAATGAAGTGTTAAGAGAAAAATGATACAAAGCTGCACATAGTGCAATCCTAAATAGTAAAACGAACAACCAAACAAACAAAACTATCCATCTATTTATCTATCAATGCATTAAAAGGTAAATGAAGCATACCAAGATGTAAACAGTAGCAGTAGGGTCATGAGAGATTTTAATGTATATTTTCTTAATTTCAAAAAACCTTGCAAAAAGCATGACTGCAATTTTTAAATGGTAAAAACTAAACAAAAAACCCCAAGAAACAACCAAAATGTGCAAATAAGCAAAAAGATAGTAGTAAATCTTTTTAATGCATAAAAGTTGCTCCCAAAGACATAAAATCCCTCACACTGGCATACACATTACATGAACCCATGGTATGATTATCATCTACGGAAAATTTTTCTCAGCTGTTTCTAGCGTTTCATTTTCCATCACTTTCCTAAGTTCTGTCAAGTATCAGGGAGTAGTTTAAGCACATGTGGATGATCCACTTCTTGAGTAAGGGGTTTGTCTTTATTAGTTCAGACAGTAAAGAATCTACCTGCAATGGAGGATTTCCAGGTTCGATCCCTGGGTCTGGGAGATTCCCTAGAGAAGGAAATGGCAACGCACTCCAGTATTCTTGCCTGGAGAGTTCCAAGGACAGTGGAGCCTAGGGGCTATAGTCCATGGGGCCGCAAAGAGTCAGACATGACTGAACGACTAACACTTCCATTTTCACTGTGTTCTCCCAGCAGCTGCCATGTTGCTGGGGAAGAGCAGATGTTAGATAAACATTTGTTTGAATTAAACTTAATTGGCTACGTTTTTCAAGCTCTAATTTTAAAATGACATTTGCTGGGGATGCTGAAGAGGTTTTGTGCTCATGGCACACTTTCGAGTACTAGAATTTTAGATATGCTTTCAAGGACAAAAAGCTCTGTAGACCCTGCAAAATACTAGCCATATTTGCAGCCTGAGCACTTAAGTGATTATACATTTAAGCAGCACTTGGTCCTCTCCAGCACTCTGTTGCTGGTTGGGAAAAACTGTTGAATAGCTCAAACACAGTTTTTACATACTGGGGAGGCAAAGTCTGCCATGTTCCCCTTAACCAATCATGTTTTCTGCAATGCTGGCTTGTCCTTACACTACGCTTCTACCTAAAAAACAAGTTTTTTCCGCCACGAAAGTCTTCAACATAGATCCACATACTATTTGACATACATCACTTGAACTTAATGGGGCATAATTTCAAGCCTTAGAATATTCGACACCCATACTTCAAAGGTTTAAGGGACTCCAAACAACAGAACACTCCTAATATCTCATAACTCATACTGTAGAAAAAAATAATTCATATGTATTGAACAATATTGGGGGGTATACCCATGAAATATATACTAGCTGAGAATCACAAATTATTCCAATCCTAGGCCAAGATTAAATTATCATGTATTCTGTGATATTACAATATAAAGTGAATGAGGAGATCTTAATATGTTATTTAAATAGAGCAGTTTAAAAATAAACTTTTACTTGGATCTGTGTTGACCATATATTCTTTTCTAATTTGGTCTTTATTCTCCCAACGTAGAACATTATTTAAAAGAACAGTATGCTTTACTAATTTTTCACTTAGTGGAGATTGCAAATTTGCATTGCAAATTAAGCCAACACCCCTAACAAAGGACTGTATATAAAAATGAATTTATACCTTTTTGACTTGAACACATTCATCTACTAAGCATAATCTACTCCAGTTTCAATTGATACAGCATTTCTGGTATTAATTTTATTTTTTAGTTTTTGAATTTTTAAAAATTTTATTTATTTTTTTCTGTGCTCGCCTTTTTTTTCTTTTTAGGTAAAATAAAGTAAAATGAAAAAAAAGAAAACTTTATTTTTATTATATCAGTAACCCTTATTTACTATAGCAAATTAGTAAATACAGTTAAGTCAGGTTTTCTCAATCTCAGCCCTACTGATTTGGGCAGAAGGATTTATCCCTGTGGAAGGCTGTCCTGTGTGTGAGGATATTTAGCTGTATTTTCAGAGATACTAGAAGTGAGCTGCATTTTCCCAGTTGTAACAAACAGTCTCAGATATTGCCAGATACCTTTGGGGGAGAGAAACTGTCCCCAGTTGAGAATCAATAAATTAAATTAAAAGAAAACAAAATTAATTTATATCCTTACCATAAATTTTCTATGCACACAGATACAAACGTATGAACAAATTCTTTAAAATATTATCCCATATATTGTTACTATCCTTCTGCAGCATATATTATGAGCACTTTTTAAAGTAAACTATAGTTGATTCGCAATATTATATGAGTTTAAGGTGTATGAAATAGATTCAATATTTTTTATAGATTATAATCCATTTAAAGTTATCATACTGATTATATTCCCTATGCTGTACATTATATTCATATATCTTATTTATTTTACAAACAGTAATTTGCTTATACATTTTGGATATTAACCCCTATCAGACATATTGTTTGCAAATGTTTTCTCCCATTCCATAGGTTGTCTTTTTCCTTTGCTGGTGGTTATTTTTTTGATCATGGTATGGAATCAGTTTTGTACATCATTGAAATTACCTTGCTAATATTTTGTTGATCATTTTTGCATTTATATTCATCCCAGTTATTACTCTGTAATTTTCTTTTTTTGTTTTGTCTTTGTCTGGTTTTGGCATCAGGGTAATGGTGGCCAGACTGAATGAATCTGGGAGTCTTCTTCCTCTTCAGTTTTTTGGAATAGTGTGATAAGGACAGGTATTAGCTCTTCTTTATGTGTTTGGTAGATTTCCTCTGTGAAGCCATTTGGTCCTGGACTTTGTTGGGAATTTCTTGATTATTGATTCAATTTCAATTGCAGTGATACTCGGGTCATCGAACTGAATTGAACAGTTGCAGTGATAGGTCTCTTCAGATTATCTACTTCTTCAGATTATCTACTTATCTACTTAGTTCTGGAAGATTGTATGTTTCTTGGAACTTATCCATGCTTTCTAGATTGTCCAGTTTGTTGGTATATAACTTTGCAGTATTCTCTTATGATTGCTTGTATCTCTGAAATATCAGTTGTAATTTCTCCTCTTTCGTTTCTTTGTGTTTGTGTCTGTATACTTGGGTCATCTTTTTTTTCCCCTAATGATCCTGGCTGAAGGATCCTCAATTCTGATTATCTTTTCAAAAAATCAGTTCTAGGTTTCATTGATCTTTTCAGCTAGCTTTTTATTTGGGGGGGTGGTTTCCGTTTTATTCCTTTACTCTGATCTTTATTAATTTTTTCCTTTTTCTGATTTTGTGCTTTGTTTGTTCTTCTTTATGTAATTCTGTTAGAAAGTAGCTTGTTTGAGAATTTTTTGTTCTTTTTTTCTTGAGATATGCCTGTATCACTATAAACTTCCAAGAATTGCTTTTGCTATATCCCACAGACTTTTGGATGGTTGTTTTTATTTGCATTTGTCTTGAGAAGAGTTGACTCATTGGAAAAGACCCTGATGCTGGGAGGGATTGGGGGTAGGAGGAGAAGGGGACGACAGAGGATGAGATGGCTGGATGGCATCACTGACTCGATGGACACCAGTTTGAGTGTACTCCAGGAATTGGTAATGGATAGGGCGGCCTGGTGCGCTGTGATTCATGGGGTTGCAAAGAGTCGGACACAACTGAGAGACTGGACTGACTGACTGACTGACTATTTTCTGATTTCCTTTTTGAGTTCCTCACTGACCCAGGGTTTTTAATTAGCACGCTATTTAGTCTACATGTGTTTGTCTTTATTTCTGTAATCGATTCCTCATTTCATACCCTGATGGTCAGAAACGATATAATTTCTATTCTCTTAAATTTGTTGAAATTTCTTTTATAGCCTAGAAAATGAACTATCCTGGAGAACATACCATGTGCACTTGAAAAGAATGTGTATTCTGATGCTTTTGGTTGAAATGTCCTGTAGGTATCGATTAAGTCCAACTGTTATAATGTGTATCAGGAACACTTTTTCACAAATAAGCCCATATCTACTTCATCATTCTTAATGGTTACATAGTATTCCACCAGTTAGAAACTATATAGTTTACTTGCTCAATTACCTGTACTTAGATTTTGAAGTTATTCCTAATATTTTCACAGACAGTAACATGACAAAAGTACTCAGTTAGTTGGCTAAGATATTTTTGGGTGACACTTTCTTTCCCTAAGAATTTTACAGATTTTGTTTCATTTTAAAAGTTGGGTATAGAGAGAAATATAAGTCCAGTATGATTACTTTTCTCTTGTATATTCTCATTTCCATGTTTAGGCAGTAAAAGATTCTCTGCTCTCAAAGTTGAGAAATTTGGGCTTTAAAACATAAATTTTTGTTACTGATATTTCCTGGAGTATACTGTCTTTTCATGGTTGAGGCACAACTGTACATTCTTTTCAATGAGATTTTCTTTTATCATTATCTTTAACTTTCATTTTCAGTTGCTGGTATCCCTTTTTTTTTTGGCTGGTATCCCTTTTTCACTGCCAACAATTTTCCTTATATTGTATTATTCCTGGCTTCGTTATTTTCTCCTAAGTGCTTTAATTTCTTTATTTCCCCCTTTGCATTCATTGTGAATCATACAATCCTTCATTTAAGTCAGTGTTTCAGCTTTTCTCTCCTTTAGTATTTTTTCTTTCGGTATCTTTATTTTAATGATACAAATAACCCACATTTACTATAGTTATGTAAACAAATGCAGCTAAATGAGGGCTTCTCAACTTTGACTCTAATGACATTTGGGCTGGAAAACTCTTCATTGTGAGTGTGGGGTCTCCTGTGCACTGCAATATATTTAAGATTTATTGAACTTTGTAACTTATTTATTAGTTCTTGAATAGTGTTGTTCTGGTTCTCTATTGGTGTCCTTAGCTTCTTTTTCTCTGTAAGTCATTATGAGCATGCTTTTGTTTATTAACTGAATATTCGTCTTAAGGTTTTCCATATGATGAAGCTCTATCAAGAATTTGTTTCCTTAAAACACTGGAAATAGAACTGCCTTATGACCCAGCAATCCCACTGCTGGGCATACACACCAAGGAAACCAGAATTGAAAGAGACACGTGTACCCCAATGTTCATCGCAGCACTGTTTATAATAGCCAGGACATGGAAGCAACCTAGATGTCCATCAGCAGATGAATGGATAAGAAAGCTGTGGTACATATACACAGTGGAGTATTACTCAGCCATTAAAAAGAATACATTTGAATCAGTTCTAATGAGGTGGATGAAACTGGAGCCAATTATACAGAGTGAAGTAAGCCAGAAAGAAAAACACCAATACAGTATACTAACGCATATATATAGAATTTAGAAAGATGGTACCGATAACCCTGTATGCAAGACAGCAAAAGAGACACATGTATAGAATAGTCTTTTGGACTCTGTGGGAGAGGGAGAGAGTAGGATGATTTGGGAGAATGGCACTGAAGCATGTATAATATCATATAAGAAACTAATCACCAGTCCAGGTTCAATGCAGGATACAGGATGCTTGGGGCTGGTGCAATGGGATGACCCAGAGGGACGGTACGGGGAGGGAGGAGGGAGGGGGGTTCAGAATGGGGAACATGTGTACACCCGTGGTGGATTCATGTTGATGTATGGCAAAACCAATACAATCCTGTAAAGTAATTAGCCTCCAATTAAAATAAACAAATTTTTAAAAAAAGAAAAAAAAAGGATTTGTTTTCTCCATCTTGAGTAATATGTTTTATGTTTTTCCAAAAGAGGTCAATTGTCAGTTATAATAGGACAGATATTATGTTCTTCATTTTCTTGCTCATGATCGACACAGTGGATCTCTTTGTTATTGTCTTTGTTATGAAATAGTATGTGCCAATCCTCTTTAGTCACTGCCCACCTAATCAGAGATCAGCTGCCTACCTGTCTGAGACCTACAAGGTGATATTCAACTCCTTTCCTCAGTCTGTGTGCCAGTGGTGAAAATTCTAGGGGAACAGATGGAAACTGTTCCACTGGGCCAGGGTCATCTTGATGTAATTAGTAGTGTGTACGGTTACCATTCATATTTCCTCAGTGATGGTGAGGAAAAATATCCTTTGGCATCAAATCATTCCTGCTTTTAGCACAGAGCTTCCAGCCATTGCTTCAATCAGATCAAGCCAGTTTTCCCCTCTTTCTGATTCACCTGTTGCCACAGAGCAGTCATTTCCAAACTCTGAAGAGGTAAAATTATGAGCATTAAGAAATATTTTTATATTTGACATTTTCAGTTTTACTGAGATACAACTGAATGCAGCACTGTGTAAACTTAAGGTGTACAGCATGATGATTTTAGTAACATGCATCATGAAATGATTACTGTAAGGAATTTAGTGAATATTTATCATCTCATATAGATACAAAGGAAATAGAAAAAATAGTGCTTCCTTGTGATGAAAATCTTTGAATTCACTCTTTAACAAGTTTCATGTATAACATATACCACAATTAATTATACTAGTTATGTTGTATGTTGTACACTACATTCCTAATATTTATCTTGTGACTGGAAGTTTGTACCTTTTGACTGTCTTCCTCTAATTCCTCCTACCTCTAACCCTTGCCTCTAATAACCACAAATCTAATCTCTTTTTCTATGAATTTGTTTTACTGTTTTTGAAGCATAATTGACTTACAACACTATGTTAAATTCTGGCACACAACATTGTGATTCCATATTTCTAAACATTTCAAAATGAGTATGATGATAAATCTAGGTGTCATCTGTCACCAAACAATGATATTACATAATCATTGACTATATTCATCACATATTTTATTTCATACCTCAGTTCAGTTCAGTTGCTCAGTCGTGTCCGACTCTTTGTGACCCCATGAATTGCAGCACGGCAGGCCTCTCTGTCCATCATCAGCTCCCGGAGTTCACTCAAACTCATGTCCATCAAGTTGGTGATGCCATCCAGCCATCTCATCCTCTGTCGTCCCCTTCTCCTCCTGCCCCCAATCCCTCCCAGCCTATGACTCATTTCTTAACTTAAAGTTTGTACCTCTTAATCTCCCTCACTTGCTGCTCTCCTCCAATCACCCCATCCCTCTGGCAGTCAAGTGTATATATGACTGTTATGTTTGTTTTTTAAATTCCACATATAAATTATACAGTATTTGTCTTTCTTTGCCTGACTTATTTCAATGAGCACAATACTGTCTAGGTCCATCCATGTTGTTGCAAATGGCAGTATTTCATTCTCTTTTAATGGCTGAGTACTATTCCATTGTGTGTGTGTGTGTGTGTGTAACATCTTTATCTGTTCATCTATTGATGTGCACGTATGCTGCTTCTTTATCTTGGCTACTGTAAATAATGCTGCACTGAATATAAGGGTGCATATATCTTTTGAATTTAGTGTTTAAAAATATCCAGAAGTATATGCTCTAGGAGTGTGGGTTGTGTAGGCCCTTCTGTTATGATAGGGTTGACTACTATGGGCACTCTGATAGGTGTGGCTGCTCCTGACCCAGGTGGCTGCCAACTCCAGCCTAGTGTGAATGTTGCTGGCTACTGGCGGATGATGCCAGGTCACGGCATGGCTGGCTGCATGGCTCAGAAGTCCCAGTCCTGGTGCTGTCCTGCTCGTGAGTGGAGCCAGGTCTTGGAGTGGCTGTCTGCAGATCTGTGGATCCTGGAGGTAGTGTTGGCCTGATAGTGGGCAGAGCTGGGGCCCAGGAGTTCCAAGTTTGATGACAGCCCTTTCATGAGTGGGCTGGGTTGTGATCTAATAGGCTACAGCGCTGCAGGGGTCCTGAAGTTGATGTCATGCCAGTGGTGGTTGGAGCTGGGACCACACATGGCTAGCTGCTTATCTTGGAGAAGCTCCAGTTGATTGGATAGTGAGGGACATCAGATCTCAGTGCTAATAAGCCAGAGGGAGCATTCCAAAATGCAACTCACACAGCATCAGTGTTTTCATGGTAGAATGAGCTCTTCAACTCAGGATGAGTCCCAGTTGCCTCCTCCCTCTCCAGGAATGTCCAAGATCAGCTAGTGCATCTGACCTGGCTCGATCAAATTATTGCTTCCTGTCCTGGGTCTCGAAGACTGTGAGAGTCTGTGTGCAAACTTTAAGAGCAGAATCTGTTTCCTATAGTCCTCTAGCTCTCCTGAAAGTAAGCCCCACTGGTCTTCCAAGCAAGGTGTTCTGGGGGCTCTTCTGGTATAGAATTCCTGGGCTGGGGAGCCTAACGTGGGGCTTGGACCCAATGTTACTTAGGGAGGATTTCTACAGTTGTGATTATCCTCCTGTTTGGGAGTTACCTGAAGTGTGGGTTTTGACCAAGACTCGGCCCCTCTTACCCAACTCACTGTAGTTATTATCTTTAGTTGTGAAGGATTTTTTCTGCTAGTCTTCAGGTTGTTCTTATCAATAGTTGCTCTTTGAATAGTTACAATTCAGGTGGGCATGTGGGAGGAGGTGAGCTCAGGTTCTTCCTACACCATCATGCTGGCCACTTGCCCCTTAACTATGAACATTTTTACAGCCATTGAGCCTTACTAAAAAACTGCCCTCCAGAAAGGTTTTACTGATTACAAGACAACTGCACATGAAAGGGGTGTATCTACCTCCCTCTATTCTTGCCAACCTTGTTTATTTGCTTTCTTGTTAATATAACTGGACTTTTGTAAAAAAATTAAAACTATAAAATGCAATTTAATGTATTTCAAATGTATTCAAATAATTTATGATTTTTTGAAATTCACATGCAATATCTGAAAGCTTATAAATGTCATGTACACACAAACTGTACAATATTCTAAAGACTTAACAGAAATGTAAAGGATTCTTATTAATGTGCAAAAAGGCATCTTTAATGGCATTGAAACATGTATACTATCATGTAAGAAACCAATCACCAGTCTATGTTTGATGCAGGATGCTTGGGGCTGGTGCATGGGGATGATCTGGAGGGATGATGTGGGGTGGGAGGTGGGAGGGGGGTTCATGTTTGGGAACTCATGTACACCCGTGGTGGATTCATGTCAATGTATGCCAAAACCAATACAGTATTGTAAAGTATAATAAAGTAAAAATAAAAATTTAAATTAAAAAAAAAGGAAAAAAATAAAGTAAAAAAAAAGGCAATTTTTAAAGCAACTATATAAAACTGGGGGCAATTTATAAAATAGACCTAAATGTTTAAGACACAATGTTGAAGGTAGGAAAAAATGACTTTTAAAGTAAAGGATGAAATGTTTTTCAGAAAGTAATAGCTGTTTCTTTGAAATCCAGAAAGAAAGGTTACTAACTATTCTTCCCATGAACACATGTGCAAAATGATCACTATCTCTAAGGTCACCTGATTGTATCCATGAGATAATATAAATGAGCAGGAAATAAAATCCAACTTATGCCTTTATTAACACATGCAACTCCTAATACAAGTTCTCCTACCTATCTCTGCGTCTATCCATCCTGAATCTAGAATAGCTTTATTGAGAATTCATATAGTATAAAATTTATCACTGAAAAGCATAGTTTAGTGGTATTCAGTATATTCAAGTTCTGTAACCACCACAACTATCTCATTTCACAACATTTTTGTCATCCCAAATGAAAACCCATTAGGAGTCACTCCCCATTCTCCTCTCCTCTCTAGTCCTGGCAAACACTAATCTACATCCTATTTCTTTACATTTATGTACTGTGGACATTTCCTAAAAGTGGGATCACATGATATGTGGCCTTTGTGATTTTATTCCTTCCTTTGGTTTAATGAAGGTTCATTAAATTTTTTGAGGTTTCCAGTTCATCCATACTGTACCATTTCTGTACTTCATTTGTTTTATTGATGAATATGGATATACATCATTTCATTTATCCAGTCATAAGCTGATAAGACATTTGGGTTGTTACCACTCTCTGGAAAAACTTTCTGCAAATGGTTTAAGTTATTTTAATATATTCAACTTGTCTTTGTTTGCAGATTGTACTCTTAATACAAAGTCAAAAATTATTTTTTTGAGGAAAAATAATTATAAGGATTTAGAGTACATGAATATTCAACATTAAAATATAACTTAAGCTCCAAATAAGAACCTCCAAATCTTGTAGTCCATACAAGTCTCTGTCTGATCTCTGAGAACAGATCTCTAAATGACTGCTAGATAACAACTCAACTTCATTTCTTTCTCCTCTAGCTAGAAAAGGGCTAAAAGCGCTCCCAGTTTTAAAAAAAATGCCTCCACATACTTCCTGTGCACATAATGGAGGAACAAGAAAAAAAAAGTATTTTCTCACAGTTAACATAAAATCTAATTAATTTTGGATTTGTGGAATTTGGCATAATGTACCTGAGAACTGCTGCTGGCCTATTTTGAATATCAAGACATGAGACAAGAGTTATGGATCTAAATTGTCCAGAAGAATAATGATACATTTAACTAAATTTTCTCCTACTACTATGGTAACACTGTCTCAGCTTTCACCTCTCTTATCCCTCTGCCTTTTGTCTTGTTTTGTCATCATTCTGTGTATTAGAGAAGGCAGTGAATTAACAAGAAAGCACTTGGAATTAAGTTCCAGAAGGTGGCCCCTGTCTTAGACTTTACTATGTGGGTATGGAAATGTGCCATTCCCATTATAGTCTATACAACTTGTCCAACTGCAGAGGACAATCTTTCAGCTTTTAAATTTTCATTCCCAGGGCAGGGGGTACACTAAAGGGCAAAACACTCAAGTATTCAGCTTGCTAAATATTTTGCCTCCATCATTCTTTCCAATTATCCATCAGTATCAGCAGCAAAACTATTGAATTTAGGCTCTGACAGATTTAAACAAAGAAGCACTAGTTTTGGACTCAGAAGATCAGAGTTGAATTCTGACTGGTCAAATATTAGTTTTGTGTTCTTGGTCATGTTATACCTTCCCTGAGATATATATCACCTATAAAACATTTTATCTGTAATAGAGGAATGAGAGATTCACAGAGATGCTAAGATTAATTAAGGCAACATCTGTAAAGTTCCTGGAACACAGTAAACACTGAATCAATGTGGGCTCCTCTGACGTCAAAGTAATGCATAAAAACCCACTAGATTTAGACTGAAGGGCTATGCTGTCCAAAATGGTAGCTAACAGCAACAAGTTGCTAAATTTTTTTTTCACCGTATGGCATGTGGGATTTTAGTTCCTGATCAGGGATACAACCGCCATCCCCTGCATTGGAAGTGTGGAGTCTTAATCACTGGAAGGCTAGGGAAGTTTCAGGTGGTTACTAAGACTATTATCAAAATTAAGTAATCTTTAAAATTAAGTTTTCAGTGCTTAACAGCCTCATGTGGCTAGTAGCCATATACTGGATAGCACCAATACTTACCATCACCATCATCACAGAAGTTCTACTGAACAATGATGCACTAGAAGTGACAGAACTCAATGAAAACCAGAAGCCTAGAAGCCTAAATTCTTGCCACTATGTAATTTTAGCAGAGCAACTTTATCTCACTATGCTACTGTTCCTCAAGATAAAATGTAATAATGCCTTTATAGCAACATTACAGACATCAGGTGCACTGAAATAATTTTTCTTTGCCTTCTTACCATCTTCCCAGGACCCCAAGATTAAATTATGCACAAAAATTAGCAAGGACCACTTTGAGTATGACTCAATAGACACAGATCTTTGGGAGTTCAATATTCATAGCCATGATTTGATGTTATTCCAACACACCTGTAAGTAGTTAAGAATAGCGTATTTCAGAAGCACACCTAGCTATGTGCAGGCACTTCTTGGGGTGATGGAAAGAAACAAAGTAACACAGTTAAAAAGGTATTCATTGGCAAATGTCCATTTGTAGACAAATCAATTTTCATTGGGTTTAAAATGCAAAGGTCAGAGATCCTATTTCCTACTTATTTATTTGTTTCACTTTAATGCCTAAATCTGCCTTTCCCAGATTTAGAAACAATAATCCAGGCTGTCATTGTGAGGATAATACTGTAATTTTTTTTTTTTTTTTTAATACAGAGAAGGGGTTGACAAACTTTTTCTGTAAAGGTCCAGAGTAAATGGTCTAGGGCCATGAATTTTCTATCACAGTTACTTAATTCTGCTGGTGTGGCATGAAAACCACCACAGAATGTAAATAAATGGCACGGTTGTGTCAATAAAACTATATAGTCCCTCAGGCCTACATTTGCCAACTTCATATGTAGAAGGACATGGAAGAACATAGCTTTTCCTGCTCTTCTTCACAGTATTTTTTACCATAATTATATGATTTTTTCATTTATTTTATTTGAACATACACTGTATCCTACAAACAATCAGTTTTAAATGTTTAATTTAGAAATGTCAAAACATTTTTTCTTCTCATTTTTATTAAGACATTGAATATAAATAATATAATTCTTTAGGACTATACCTTTATTTTCATGCTGATAGCAAACTGAGAAGGATGGTCACAGTATATAAACTGTAAAATAACAAATTAAATGATTCATAGATCTAATAAGGTCATTCAAAGTTTCATACCTATTTTACTAATTCATGAGTTGAATTTAAACTTAAATAGAAAACCAAAATTGAGCTAAGAGCCTCAATGCCATTACTTCTTAAGTTCACATTACTGTTCTCGACAAATAAATCAAGGTCAAATATTTAGATGACTCAAGCAGCATCTATTCAAAAAACTTGGTAACTTGTATGCATAGGTTAAGAATGGACTGCCAAGAAATGATGAGAAATTAATAAAATAAAATCATGACATTTCAGAGTTGGAAGAGTCCTTATAGAACAACTTGTTCAACATCAGTGCTCTATGGATGATGAATGTGGTAATCTCTTATTGTTCCTTTCCAGAAAATACTGTTTCTTCTTATTAGATCCTCGAGTTTCTTATGGAATTACCCCTTCCTTTTCTTACTCTCAGCTCTGGTAGTTTGAATGAGGGTGGTCTCGTTATCAGGGCAACAAGTGGGGATTTAACCCAGAGAGGACTCATCAGAGCCCTGTAAACTCTTGACCAGAGGACTGGTTCAGAGGTAAGTTTCTGACCTAAAATCATCACCTACATTCTGGGATGTTTCTTAGAATTGCCAGGAGAGAACCAACCTTCCTTCTTTCCTTCCTTCCCTTTTCCTTCACCCTCCCTCCTTCCTTCCCTTCCTTTCATTCTTTACTCTTTCTTGCCTCCTGCCCCATTCTTTCTCTCTTACGGATGCAAACTCTTGAGAATATCTACCTGGGATGGCCAGCAGCCATTTTGCCACCTTGTGGAAATGGCCCATCTGAGAATGAAACCAATACAGAGACTAGCATCTCTGAGATGCAGAGTTCACATTCTCAGGCTCTGAGTTTCTGGATCTAGCCTTAACTGTAGCTGAAAATGTCTGCCTTTTGTAATTACAAGAACAAAATCATCCCCCCCTCAACCTTTTTTCTTAAGCTTGAGTTGGTTTTTTGCCACTGTAAAAGAGCTTACACAAATATAAGAGGTTGTTCAACAGAAAGAAGTGAATGTTGGTAAGTGGGAAGGTCAGGACTTCAATCCCCTCTAAATCTGATGCTGGTTCTATGAGACTGACAGGATAGACTAGCAAACCCATTAAAATCTTACATGCAAAGCAGTTTGGGTAAAAAGTGTGTATTACTCTTTAAGCTTCTTTGAGTACTGTATTTAGACTCTCTCTTCCTTTCATAGATACTCTTGTTTAGGATAGGGCCATGTATAACAAATACTGATCAGATTTAAAGGAAATTATTTTTCACCCCTACATATAGTACAGCTGAAGACTTGAAGGGGACATCAGAAGGTCAGAAATACAGGACACATTGGAGTAGGTAATATACAGGCTTCAGATCCAGAGCACCAATTGCCCCCAATTCTCCTGTGTACCCTCAGTCTGTGTGGCTGTGCCTTAACACATAACAGTAATTCACTCCATAAAAATCCATGGAAACTGTACTGTGTTCAGCACCAGGGATACTATGCAAACCACATCAATTCAATACTTGGAGCTTCCAAGAAAGTATAGCTTCCCACATCTTTGAAAACAAAGGGCTCTTTGTTATTATTTAACAAAATAATCACACGAATGATTTAATTTCTTTACCCCCTCCTCCAAACTGTATTGATTAGAAATATCCATATACACAGCCAGATTAACATAAGCCTTAACAAAGGGTAAAGGATTCAAATATGTAGTTTCTGTCTAATTGATAGAGTATACATTATTTCTTTCACAATACTGACTAGTTAAGCTATCACAATCGAAACACACTTAAAAAGACACTGTTAATATTTTTCATGTGAGTGAGTGAAGTCGCTCAGTTGTGTCCGACTCTTTGCGACCCCGTGGACTGTAGCTCTCCAGGCTCCTCCGTCCATGGGATTCTCCAGGCAAGAATACTGGAGTGGGTTGCCATTTCCTTCTCCAGGGGATCTTCCCGACCCAGGGATCGAACCCAGGTCTCCCGCATTGCAGGCAGACGCTTTAACCTCTTAGCCACCAGGGAAGCCCCCTACTGTGTAACAATTAATAAAGGATGTAAGACCGATCTATAAAATGAGTTCTTCCTCCATGATAAACACAGATCTATAAAACAATGGCGTTTTAACTTCTGTCCAGATATGAAGGTTTTGAGAACAACGTACAAACTGGTTAAAAAAAGTATGGTCTGTGACACATGTGTACACTGAGAGGAAAACAGCTAATGTTGGAGCCTGAGCCACATAAGTGAGATTATATTTGAATATTTCCTACAATGCTACGCAAACTAAGGCCATGTTTTAACTGTCAGATATTTGTGGCACTTACCTGGGCTTCCAGGGTGTATAAAAATTTTCATCCTTTGATTAAGTAATCTCCTAACAGATATAGTCACTGAAAAAGTTGAGTAGAACTGGAATAATCCTGGGACAACCCAAATTTTCTATCTCTGGCTATATTGCCTAAGACACTAGTATCTTAATAAAAGAAAAAAAATTGATGAATAAAATGGATTAAAATGAGAAATACACAGATCTGAGTTTATAAAACAGAGGATTTTATTCGAATCTACATATAGATAAAAATTTACCAAAATTTTAACACAAACCTAAATCACATTCTTTCCCACCACAAAAATGGACACTATGCAAAAAAGCCACATTCTCTCAATTACATTTTCCCAGGTGGTAGATTCAGGGGGGAAATAGGAAGAGAGAAAAGACAGTGACACTCACAGCATAATTTGATTTCAGTGTTGTTTCATCTTGAAATGACTCAGTCAGAGATTTCCATAAGAATCAACCTTCAGTTCTGATGTTAAAAGAGAAACTTCTACTCCAAAATCACAAGTAAGGCTTCTGGCTTCATTTTTAGTATGAGGTAAACAGCATATTCAATATTAAGGCAAATGGTAGGATACATGTATATGGTATTAATTATGAATCTTCCATTGTAAAATACATTTCATGGATCTTCTAAACATGTTGGAATTCAAAATAGTAAAAATGCTTTCAGTTTATAACAGCTACTTGTTTCAGTGTCTTAGCTGCACCTTTTTGATGGCAGATCTGTTCAATGTAATCTTGTCTGACTTTTTTTTTACAGCATGCATCTTTTTTTTAAACACAATACAAATGTTCACCAAAATAGCTGCAAATGAACCAGGGCCTGATCTCAAATGCTGTATACACACACACTGTCTGGCCTTGTAGACTGCTCCATTGGCAAAACAATGGTGAGCTGACTCACTATGACAGAAAATTATGAGAACGCAGGTCATTAAATTAATAAAGGCTATAAGGGAAATTAAGTTGTCTAGACATCTTATTCAAAAAATACAGATTTAAATTTTTTAAACAAAAAACTTGTAATTCTTGCTCTTCCCCTTCCCCACCCCCCCTTTTTCCCCAATGGAATAACCATTTTCTTCACAGTGGTGAGAGAACCATCCCTTTTTATGGGTAAGTGCACTTCTTCCGAAGGATCAGGGCAAGGCATCACTTCTTAGCCACACTGGCCACAGCTTTCTTGGCTGCATCCTCCAGGTCGACAGCTGAAGTGATGGGGAGTCCGCTGTTACTGAGAATGTTCTGGGCCTCGTGGACATTGGTTCCTGGAAGGGAGTGGGGGGATGTTGTACAGTCACTGAGATGGAACTGAAGGTGATGCCCCAGGAAGTTTCATACAACCTGAAGTCGTGAGATGCCTGAGTCTCCTGTACATGCGTGCATGCTAAGTTGCTTTAGTCGTGTCTGACTCTTTGCGACCCCATGGACTGTAGCCTGCCAGGCTCCTCTGTCCATGGGATTCTCCAGGCAAGAATACTGGAGTGGGTTGCCATGTCCTCCTCCAGGGGATCTTCTTGACTCAGGGATAGAACCTGCATCTCTTGCATCTCCTGCATTGGCAGATGGGTGCTTTACCACCTGGGAAGATCGCCTGAATCTTCTAACACCATTTAATTACAATTCAGGTCAATTTTTTATAATCCAGATCTAGCTATTCAGATATATTTAGATGACAAATTTATTTTTTTCCTCTTTTTAATTCAACTGCCTGGCATTAAAAAGATATTGTCTCTATTTTCTCTGGCATTAAAAAAAACTGAAATAATGAGGTTCTTAGAAGATCGTGAACAGAGATTAACAACCACTTGTTCAACTAATTTGAAAGAGGAAAATCTTCTTAAATAGAAATATCTTTTGACTGGATAGTCTGAATATGGAATATAAAGAAGAAAACTTTGTGCACACAAAAATTAGCAAGAGAATGGTAAGTCAGGGCATTAGAATGATATGAAGTATGGCAGTAACACAGGAAGATGCTCAGGATGAATCTACTTATAGCTTTTCACCAGGAAGAAAATTAAAAAAACAGATTCTAATCAATGTCACAGACAGGAAAGATGATGTGACAAAACCTGTATCAAGTGATAGTCCAGCTACAAAAAAAGATGAAAGACAGGATTTTCAAGAGACTAACGGACATTTTTTTCCTGATAAAAGCTAAAATTGCTGCTGGTAATCCACACACTCAAGTGAATTTAATGTAGTTTTGGCTTATTCCAGAAGTCCTTTGTCTTAAGCTCTTGAAACAAACGTCGGAGTCATGAGCTAATCTGAGATCTGAAGTTAGAGAATCTGCTCACTGGCTCAAATCCACTGCCTGGAGACAGTGACAGTATTCAAAGTGTCCCTTTATGCTTCATCCTCATTCTACCTAATAAAAATGGCAGAAGCCATGAAAATGAGCACTGTAACCTCTAATGACATCTCTTGACCATTTCTGGTGGATCTGTAGCATATGCAGGCCAAACCATCCCACCTAATTGTGTTCTTCGGTGACTATTTAACATGAAAAACACCACTCTGTTCTTTTCAATGTGAACAAGCCCCTGGGAGAAATGTGATAAAATTTAAGTGTCTAATGAAATATCTCATCTTATATCATCTCCAGTGCTTTTATCTAGTTAGTAAGAGAGAGCCTATTTATAAACAAAGACCTTGAGATATAGTCCTTGGAGGACCTCAGAGTACAAATAAAAAGGAGACGCTTGGTCAGCATGTTCATACCAAAGGCAAAGGCAAGAATTAAGGAGGCACAGCTGAGCTGAGAAGGCAGTATAGTACTGATTCTCCTGGCACACCGGGTCCACCAAAGCAGTGTTGAAGGGGACACTGGACACTGTGTCTTTGGCTCAAGGCTGATGCGGGGCCACCTTACACAGGAATCTGATGAATGGACTCCATGACAAGCAAGAACTTAAAACATAGGGAAGTTGTTACTTAAAATCCCTAGACTCCCATCCTGACTCTGTCATGTATTAATTGTGTAGTTTTGGATAAATCATTTAAATCCTTTGAGCATCAACTTCTTAATCTTCAGACATAATACTCTGATCATCTTCCTCACAATGAATATTGATTAAGCATATGTCAGGTACAGTTCTAAGGGATTTACATGTGACACATGAAAACTTTACAATGAATCTGGATAGGTCTGGTTGTACCTATTTCACAGATGAGATAACTGAGGCACAGAGAGGTTAAAAAACTTCTCTACAGTCACACAGGTTGTAAGAGGCAGAGATGGTACTTGAATCCTGTTCTAATTATGTCCTAAAGGCATACTAGTCTGTTTTCCTATCTTTAAAATGAGGAAAATAATGCTGGTAGCAGAGATCGCCATGAGAACCAAATGAAATAATAGGTGTGAAAGCACTCTGTAAATGGCAGTCTCTGTGGCAGTCGTGGCTGGCTGTTTACCAAAGCTCCATGCTCCTCTGCTACAGTGGGAAGCTAATGCTGGGAAAGAGCTGCCAAAGAGGAACTGCAATTCCCAGGCCCCGTTCCAGGTTGGGGACGGGGGTCATGTGACTGAGTACTGGCCAATATACTGTGAATACCACAGAGTCAGACACGACTGAAGCGACTCAGCAGCAGCAGCAGCAGCAGCAGCAGCAGCAGCAGCAGCAGCAGCAGCAGCAGCAGCAGCAGCAGCAGCAGCAGCAGCAATGAAACACATGCCTGTGAAGTTTCTTCCACTTTTACTCTCTGTATTTCCTCTGTTTTCCTTGTCTGCCTTCTGAAATGTTGCCAGCCAGAAAAATATTGGATGGCAGCTTTTTTTCAGATGACAATGACTCCTTCAGCATCCATATTTGGGAAACCCTGCAGAGCCAAGCACCCGGCTCCTCATCCTCTCTGACTTCATATGAATCAGAACGAAAACCCTACTATATTGCTTCTGAACATATCTGTTGTTATAGGAGTGAGCATTACATTTTTATAAAAAATTCATTTCTTTGTTGATTTTTGCTACGGTCTCTTTTGTTTCTTTTGCATTTATTTCTGCCCTAATTTTTAAGATTTCTTTCCTTCTACTAACCCTGGGGTTCTTAATTTCTTCCTTTTCTAGTTGCTTTAGGTGTAGAGTTAGGTTATTTATTTGACTTTTTCCTTGTTTCTTGAGTTATGCCTGTATTGCTATGAACTTTCCCCTTAACACTGCTTTTACAGTGTCCCATAGGTTTTGGGTTGTTGTGTTTTCATTTTCATTCATTTCTATGCATATTTTTATTTCTTTTTTGATTTCTTCTGTGATTTGTTAGTTATTCAGCAGTGTGTTGTTCAGCCTCCATATGTTGGAATTTTTAATAGTTTTTCTCCTGTAATTGAGATCTAATCTTAATGCATCGTGGTCAGAAAAGATGCTTGGAATCATTTCAATTTTTTTGAATTTACCAAGGCTAGATTTATGGCCCAGGATGTGATCTATCCTGGAGAAGGTTCTGGGTACGCTTGAGAAAAAGGTGAAATTCATTGTTTTGGGGTGAAATGTCCTATAGATCTCAACTGGGTCTAACTGGTCTATTATATCGTTTAAAGTTTGTGTTTCCTTGTTAATTTTCTGTTTAGTTGATCTATCCATAGGTGTGAGTGGGGTATTAAAGTCTCCCACTATTATTGTGTTATTGTTAATTTCCCCTTTCATACTTGTTAACATTTGTCTTACATATTGTGGTGCTCCTATATTGGGTGCATATATATTTATAATTGTTATATCTTCTTCTTGGATTGATCCTTTGATCATTATGTAGTATCCTTCTTTGCTCTTTTCACAGCCTTTGTTTTAAAGTCTATTTTATCTGATATGAGTATTGCTACTCCTGCTTTCTTTTGGTCTGTATTTGCATGGAAAACCTTTTTCCAACCCTTCACTTTCAGTCTGTATGTGTCCCCTGTTTTGAGGTGGGTCTCTTGTAGACAACATATATAGGGGTATTGTTTTTGTATCCATTCAGCCAGTCTTTGTCTTTTGGTTGGGGCAGTCAACCCATTTACATTTAAAGTAATTACTGATAAGTATGATCCCGTTGCCACTTACTTTATTGTTTTGGGTTCGAGTTTATACACCCTTTTTGTGTTTCCTGTCTAGAGGATATCCTTAAAGATCTAAACATAAGACCAGAAACTATAAAACTCCTAGAAGAGAACATAGGCAAAACACTCTCCGACATACATCACAGCAGGATCCTCTATGACCCAGCTCCCAGAATATTGGAAATAAAAGCAAAAATAAACAAATGGGACCTAATTAAACTTAAAAGCTTCTGCACAACAAAGGAAAATATAACCAAGGTGAAAAGACAGCCTTCGGAATGGGAGAACATAATAGCAAATGAAGCAACTGACAAACAACTAATCTCAAAAATATACAAGCAACTCCTGCAGCTCAATTCCAGGAAAAATAAACGACCCAATCAAAAAATGGGCCAAAGAACTAAATAGATATTTCTCCAAAGAAGACATGCAGATGGCTAACAAACACATGAAAAGATGCTCAACATCACTCATTATCAGAGAAATGCAAATCAAAACCACAATGAGGTACCATTTCACGCCAGTCAGAATGGCTGCGATTCAAAAGTCTACAAGCAATAAATGCTGGAGAGGGTGTGGAGAAAAGGGAACCCTCTTACACTGTTGGTGGGAGTGCAAACTAGCACAGCCACTATGGAGAACAGTGTGGAGATTCCTTAAAAAACTGGAAATAGAACTGCCTTATGACCCAGCAATTCCACTGCTGGGCATACACAGCAAGGAAACCAGAACTGAAACAGACACATGTACCCCAATGTCCACTGCAGCACTGTTTATAATAGCCAGGACATGGAAGCAACGTAGATGTCCATCAGCAGATGAATGGATAAGAAAGCTGTGGTACATATACACAATGGAGTACTACTCAGCCATTAAAAAGAATACATTTGAATCAGTTCTAACGAGGTGGATGAAACTGGAGCTGATTATACAGAGTGAAGTAAGCCAGAAAGAAAAACACCAATATGGTATACTAATGCATATATAGGGAATATAGAAAGATGGTAATGATAACCCTGTATGTGAGACAGCAAGAGACACAGATATATCGAACAGTCTTTTGGACTCTGTGGGAGAGGGAGAGGGTGGGATGATTTGGGAGAATGGCACTGAAACATGTATAATATCATATATGAAACAAATCGCCAGTCCAGGTTTGATGCATGATACTGGATGCTTGGGGCTGGTACACTGGGATGACCCAGGGGGATGGTATGGGGAGGGAGGAAGGAGGGGGGTTCAGGATGGGGAACACATGTATACCTGTGGTGGATTCATGTTGATGTATGGCAAAACCAATACAATATTGTAAAGTAATTAACCTCCAATTAAAATAAATTCATATTTTTTAAAAAATCATTTATTTTTGTTGAAGGATATTTCTTTACAATATTGTGTTGATTTCTGCTATGCATCAGCATGAATCAGACATAGGTATACATATGTCACAAGCATTACTTTAATTAACATACTATTGTGTTAAGTGTGGGTGGCAGCTTCTAAAATGGTTCTCAGATGACTGACTATGACCTCTTGGTGTTCATGCCCCTTGAGTACAGGCTAGAGCAGTGGCCTGACTCTAAAGGGGAAGAATATAGCAAATGTGATGGAAGGTCACTTCTGAGACTAAGTCCATCACTGCAGTCTTGCTGTCTCTGATTTTCTTTTTGTTCACTCTAATGAAACCAACTGCCATGCTATGGGCTATGGGCTGCCCCATGGGGAAACTCACAATGCAAAGGACTGAGGGCAGTCTCCAGCCAGCAGGCACCAAGGAACTGAGGTGTTCATTCCAACAACCCATAAAGAGCTGCACCCCACCAACAACTGTGTGAATGTGCCTACAGGCAACAAGCCCCGCTCCCGCCACCCCCACGAGGCAAGCTGCAACAGGACCCCAGTCCTGGCTGACACAGTGATTGGACTTGAGAGAGATCTTGAGCCAGAGGACAGAGCTGAACCAGCGCTGGATTCTGCACCAAAGAAACTGTAAGATGGTCAATGTTTTTTGTGCTGCTGCTGCTGCTAAGTTGCTTCAGTTGTGTCTGACTCTGCGCGACCTCATAGATGGCAACCCACCAGGCTCCCCTGTCCCTGGGATTCTCCAGGCAAGAACACTGGAGTGGGTTGCCATTTCCTTCTCCAATGCATGAAAGTGAAATGTGAAAGTGAAGTCGCTCAGTTGTGTCCAACTCTTCGCGACCTCATGGACTGCAGCCTACCAGGCTCCTCCATCCGTGGGATTTTCCAGGCAAGAGCGGCAGCTAAATTTTGGGGCAGTTTGTTTTACACTAGAACTTAACTAATGCAGATGAAAAGATTTACTGTTTCATTAAGAACAACCTCAATGTGCACTTTGATTCGTTTGGTAAAGTTTCAGCCAAGGTCCCAGAGGCTGAAAAGTAGGACAGGGGATCAGACTGTGGCAAGTGCTGGTACCAGCCTAAAGGATTCCAACCTTAATCTGCAGGCTTACGTATAATAGTAGTGGTAGAAAGTGAATCAGTCTTGACAGACACAGAATCGAATCAGTCTTTGGACTAGAAGGTCAATGAAAGTTAAAGATGGAAATTTTTATCTCCTTCAACAGAGATATGGACTTAGAACACTCTCTCCACCTAGGCTTCAGAGAAGAAAAATCTACATTATGCTACAGGAGACTCAGAATTCTCCCTCTTCCTTTCTCAACACACAGCTCCCCAGATCCCCATGCATCACTCCAAGAGGCAGTCTTATCTGCCTGAACATCCCTCACCTTCTCATCTACTTCTCCTCGATATGACTCCTCTTGTGGGTACAGGTCTCACCCACATACAGGTCTACACCAAGCTCTGTGTATCTGGACTGAAAGAGTTCTGCTAGGAGTGGGGATAACAACAATCAAAGTAGAAAGCAGCTTTCATTTCACACAGTTCACACATTGCTCTGGGGTTCTAAGCATATTTGCTCCCCTGTTCCTCAGTAGAAACCCTGAGATAGCTGCTATTATCTTCCTTTTACAGAGGAGAGGACTGAGGCACAAATAAGTTAAAGGCTAGTCCATATGGCTAGCAATAGGAAGCAGTGGAATGAACATTCAAATAATGCTTGACACACCCATTCTGATACCTGAATAAGTCCTTCTTATGATTTTGTAAATATCTGTCATCATCATCCTTATAACAACAACAATAAAACATCCGGTTTACAAAGTCCTCCCATATTACTTTCTCTGACCCTTAAAAGGAACTTGTAAATTTGATGTTTCTAAATAAACCCTTGAGTTCAATGTTTATAAATCAGTTCTTTTTCTTTTCTTTTTTTCTTTTTTTTTTTTTTAAGCCAAGAGCACTGAGGCTTAGTGACTGACTGGCAGAATTCAGTTTCAAAATCCTTTGCTTTCTGGACTCTATTTTGATTTCCCAGTGACTCTTGTTTGACATTTAAAACACAGAGCCCTTTCCCATGCATGAGATCATCAGAACCTCAATGAGGCTATAAATTATTCAAGAACAAGGATCATGTACAACTAGGATGTCTGTTCTTTTGGCTAAACCTTCTGTCCCCACAGTCCCTGCTCTATGAGGGATCATGGCATATTTTCTGCCCCAAGGCAGACCTTGATTGCTTCCAAGACACTTCCTTGCACCTGACCCAAGGGCAGTCCAAATACAGACCATGGTCATTAGTCCAGTTAGATTTGCTCTGTAGAGAATCTCAATGGGTGGTTTCCATGAAAGAGAAAGTAGTAGCATGAAAAGGACTTCCAGTCATAGGTAGGCAGATGAGAGAAAGACAGTGCAAATACGCAGAAGGTGGAGAGTCAAGTGAAGAGACCAAGGGCTGAAATGATGTTCCTGAGGTCTGCCTCCAACTCAGACCCTGCTCTTCCTGTGGGCCAGCTTTATTATGGCCCCCATCCACTGAGAGAACTGTTGGTTCACCTTCCTTTCCGTGAGTATGCATGAATACTGCATACTCCTGATATGCATTATACCTCCTGATAAATGGGTTGTTCTTCCTTATAACCAACTAGCCAGTTCCTGAATTAATACCCTTTTCAGCATCCAACTTAGCACCAGATATACCCAAGAGGGAAAATCACTGACAGAGAAACCCGTGAACCTGCAGACAAGCCTGCTATGCCCTCTACCCTGAGCTCTGCTGCCCTCTCTGCTTGGAGAACGCCATATGTCTGTGAACTATCTTTTTAAATGACATTTCTTTGGGGATGCTTTCTTGTCACCACATCTCAACACCCATCCTAGAGTAGTGGATTGGAAAATAAACTTCCCAAATACTTTGTACATCTAAAATCCCAGCACTATCAGGACTGCTTACTGACATTGCTCTTGTCCCCACTAAACATACGCTTTGGAAGGGCTGCCATTGCTCAGGTTTGCTCACCGGGTACCTCCAGGCACAGTGTCCCCCACAAAGGATGTGTCTGTGCACGGAATGAATAACCATGGACAGGCTCAACCATACAAAGTGAACTTCAAGCAGCAAGTGTGGGTGACTCCTCTTCTGAGCGCCTTGCTGGCCCAACACCTCAAAATAATTATTTTAATGAGGTTGAAATAAAAAACCCAAATGGCCTCAGGGAAAATGAAGAGGGTTGCTTCTGAGCTTTCTGAGTCCTCAATGCTTTCATTGGCCCCTCTTTCTAAGAAGGGCCACATAGCAGCTGGCTGTGTTGAGTGTCCTTGAGGGAGGCTCCAAGCTGCTGCCACTTCTAGCTGTCCAGGCATATGAGGTCACTCTGCTCAAGGTTAACAACCAGAGGTGGTGGCCAGGGTAACAGAGTGGATAGGGCAGCTCCAAACTAACACAGGGTCCTTCTCTCCTTCCAGCTGCTCCTGCAGGGCCCTATTAAAAGGCCTAATTTCTTCATAATTCCAGGATCCACTAAAGTGAATTTAATTATACTTGCAGTTACACTTCAATTGCAGTCTTAATTATGAAGCACATACTAGGCAAGCTCGGAGCCAAACAGTTTTAGAAGAGAATCTCGCAGTGGAATAGAAAGCTGAGGCATAGGACTATGAGGAAAAAGGGGAAATATACAGAGGAGCCTTGGTCAAATGAAAATCTGTCACACAAGGTTGGGGGGTGGTGGTGTCAGAAACAGAGTAAGAAAGAGAGAAACACACACACAACAGATGAGATGGAGGGCGTGGCAGAGCCAGGGGCAGGAGAGTCAAAAAGAAAGAGACAGAGAGACCAGATAAACAGAGAGGGAGAAGAGGAAAGAGACCAAAAAACAAACAAACAAACAAAAAAAGGAGAAAGAGAGACAGAATGGATGAAAGAGGAGACTAGAGATTGAGATGACTAAGAGAATGAAGGACAAAGAGAGATGAAGAGTCAAACAGAGAGAATGAGGGGGAACGAAGTGAGGATGCCAAGTTTCTTCCACAGCAGCCCTACCCTGACCCTGCCAGCATCTCCCTTTCAGCACCCTGGTCGATTTCTCCTTGGCTGGCAGGGCTAGGGACAGGCCAGGGAGAAGCAAAGCCAGGGCAGGCCCTGCAGCCCAAGGCTTGGGGAGGAATTACAAATCACTTCCTCATTCTGGTTCTGAGAGCAGCTGGAAGGGCAAGTGGAGATGCAAAGAAGATGGTGAGAAAGAACAGCCATCACTGAAACGAGGTCATTGGAAATGATGAGGGGAACGGAGGGAGCCTTCAACAAATGCTTGCTAGTCTGCAGATTCTTTTTGTTAATGACATCATGTGAGTACTTCAGCTTAGTTTCTTCTTGATTCACGAAGTGGCTGACACCTACTCCACATTCCCTTCCCGTCCTTATTTCTCAATAGAAACATCATGGCTGCTAAACTGTGACACGGAATCAAGAGTTCCAAACAGACTGTTTATGCCTTTGCACACAATTACAAATGAAATTGATCTCTTTCCCACATTTAAATTGTGCTGCTGACATTTTCTATTATTTATTAAAGGCTGGGTTTCTTTTTAATGAGGCTGCAGGACAACACTGTAAATAACCACCTGTACAGATACTGATCAACTTGTGCTGGTTGAAGTTCAGGCACTTCTTAATATTTGCCTGTTGAAAGCCACTCAGCTAAATGGTTACCTACCACTGCAGGCTTTAAAAACAGCAATAGAGAGTCACAAGGGACTGAGTTTAAAATGAAATCGTGCTCTATTGGTAGAGGATATTATAAAAAGAACAGTAATAATTATTAAAATTAAAAAAAAATTTCCCATCTCTTCCACATGATTTACCACTTACTTCCTGCCACTGGGTGGAGTGAGAGAGCTGTATACAGAGATGCAAAGTTAATTTATCAAAATTTGTTCCTTGTTTTCATTACATGGGAGAGAAGATAACAGTAGTGGACTCTAATTACAGGGCTTTGTTCAAAAGGTGCAGCCCCTCCCCACCACTTAGGCCAGCTTTTTATCATAGGGCTGTGAAGAAAACTTCTCTCTAGTTTTAAAAAGTATTATTTTAATAGGAATTCAGCTTTTTCTAAAAAAATAATAGTTATTACAATTAATACAAGTTATTTTTAATACAATAGTTAGCACTTACTATATATGAGGTATAATAAATGTTCGTTGGACACGTCAGTAGAGGGGTTCACAAGTATACTACTGATTGAATCTTCACAGCAACCCTAAAGCTGACACTGCTATCCCCACTCTACAAACAAGGCAACTGAGGCACTAGGGGGCTTAGGAACTTGCCCAATGTCCCTCAGCAAACCCCAGGCTAGAACCTAGGTTTGTCTGACTATAAAACCGCACGACAACCCTGCAGTCTTGGCCATTTAGTGCCAGAAGGACTCTCAGGGCTCCTTTGGGATCAGTCCCTTGTTCTCACTAGAGGAAACTGAGGTCCAGAGACGTGAGATGAAGTACCCGAACAACCAGCAAACGATGACAGGTCTGTGTCTCAGGCTGGTGCAATGGCCTGGGGGACAAACTCAGGCTGCTTCCTCTTTTTGTACCACCTGTGAGCTTAATAGTTTTTACATTTTTTAGACAGTTGGGAAAAAATCAGAATAATATTTTGCGATACATGAAAATTACATGAAATTCAAATTTCAGTGCCCATAAATAAAGTTTCAGTGGAACACAGCCAAAGTGATTCATTTACAGATCGTCGATGGCTGCTTTTGTGCTCCAGTGGCGGAGCTGAGGACTTGTGACAGAAACAGCATGGCTCATAAATCCTAAAATACTCGAGCCCTGTTTTGAGTAATTGAGTCTTTTTTTCATTTTCCCCAGGATAGGAGAGGTCAGTGGAAACAAACCAAATTCTATAAAGCAGCAGCTTCCTCCTCAAATGTTCACTGTCCCTGTGCCCTTGATCCTCCTTCATTATTCTTCCGAGTGACAATCAGATAGAGGAGGTCCATTTTCTTGGTGACACGTAAATTTAGAAAGCTTATCACATCTCTTGTGTCTTGTGATTGTATTGTTGGAAATGGAATAACTCATTGAGGATCAGAAGCAAAGCTCCTGCTGCATCTGTGGCCCCTCATTCATTTAAGATGATGGGCATCTTACAGCTAGCACCTTGCAGGAGTCCATCCATATGGAATCACTCGAGTTGTGCATAAAACCTCAGATAAAAATGAGAGCTGACAATCACTGAGACAGGGATCATTCTAGGTTATTTTAGAATTCATCTGTTCCTTAGAATATCCCTGTGAGGCTGATATATTTTTATTCCTGTTTCACAGATGAGGAAGCTGAGATTTAAACTTCGTTTTGGTACTGACTAGCTGAGCAACCTGGGAAAGTCACTGTAGCTGGTTGAGTATCTTACTGAATACTGTGTATCCCTTATGTTTTATAAAAATTGAAGATGACATAAGATAGCCTGTGGGGCTGTATCATACATACCTACTGGCTTCAATGATTTCTTCTCACTTGGCAAGAAAAAAAAACAAATGCCCAGGCTGTGAACATGAGTAGAATTCCTATGATGACAGCCAGAGGTGGCAGGAAGCTGACTGCCAGATTCTTTACGTTTCCTTGAATGGTGTGTATGTGTTTATGATCACACAAGCAGGTTCAGGATCAGATCTAACATAATGGTTGAGGGCTTGTGACAGATGCCTATGCTCTTCCTCTCATCTGTATGAACTCTCAGACAAGTAACACAGATATTAATGTAAACCAAAGGCTCGGGAGTCTTTATGTTAAACTAGAATAGGAGGAGCCCTCTGGCAAGTAGGATACATTACAGTCTGCACCTGCTCAGGTAAGAATGTTCTAAGAAAGAAGGAATGTTCCTTCACCTGAACATCTACCTGCATGTGGACTTCCCTTTCATGCCTTCCTTCAGCACACCTCATGGCTTTCAATCCCTGTATTGATATATTCTAACTTACAGTGATAGCAGGGGTTTTCATACGTAATTTCGGTGGTGTGAGACTTCTGTCTGATATGCTATCTTTGGAACCCCACTGCTGCCTAAGAAGTGACGTGACATGACTGCATCACTGCACATACTCTGAACATACCTGGGAGAAATCTCTGAGTAGACATCATTGTTAACGTTTTGCTGAAAAGAAGTTAGATTTGGAGAGCTTAATATTGCCTGTCAAATGCTTTGTTGGATCTCAATGAAATCTTCCAAAGCTGAGGACAGAAAGAGATTTAGACATAGGTACCATGGTGAGTTTCCAGAGTTCTAGGTCTTGATGCTAGTCTCTTCTCTACATGAAGCAACAAACTATGTCCCACCATTTGCTTCTGTAAAATAAGATTTACTGTGGCATAACCATGCCCATTCCTTTCTGTATTGTCTGTGCTGCTTCGGCACCATGATGGCAGAGCTGAGTCATTGCGACAGGTAATAACATGGCTCACAAAGCCTAAAAAAAATTCTGTTGTTTACAGAAAAAGTCTGCAGATCTTGTGGTATACCACCCAAATTTTTGGCCCTGTGGCCCAGTCTCCTCTGGTGCTTCTCCAGCTTTAAGCTGCTGCTTCCTACTTCTGATGCATGGGTTGTGATATTTCTAGGGATGAAGATCCCACCTATGATCTCTTTGAATAGACAATGGTCAGTACTTGGCTCAAGTGCCCTCGCTCTCCTTACCCACATCAATAATGATCACAGAACTCTTTCCTGCTGACCAGGGCTACAGCCTTGGAATCTTCCTTGGCATAGCACTCCTGGCAGCTACTGCCAATAAATATATAGAAGGTGGCATGACATGAAAGCTATTTGTCATTCCTGTCCTAAAACATTCCATGAGAAAGTCTCTCGGCTTGGGCAGCTCTGTCTCTGGATATACTCAAGGTGGTGCACTCTGGGAGAGGCTTATCAACAGAGCATGCCTGTCACCTGTAAAACAGCACAGACTGAATCTGCTGTCTTTTCCCTCATACCTATGTGTTTTCTCTTTCTTCCTCTATGATGGCTGATAGAATATGACTTTCAAATGTTACATAAGGAACTGACTGGTCACAGGGAAAATACTCAGGGAGCAGATGGCAGTACTGTGAGGTCATAAGCAGGACTCAGGATATGATAGTCCCCATTGCTCCTTATTAAAGTGCCCCATCCCAAGCTTCTGCTCAGAAAATCAACTTGTTTTTGAAGAGATGTCCACTGCTTAGACTGGGGTGGGCACTTGACCAAACGGCAGTCCACTCCTAAGGCAGACTAATGACCTGCGATGTACCTGACAGGGACATTTTCCTTCCGTGCAGGGGGCAGTCATTGGCATAATATGCCCCTTCTCTTCTCTGACTGACTCCACAGTGGCAGTGGAGGGCTGTATCTGACCAAATGTATGAAAGGAGAAAGTTGGCAGGGATGGCCCAGACCCATCCTCTGGCCTTCCTTCTGCCGTGATGCTCACAGTCAGCCCAGGTCAACCTCTGCCCCTCAGCATTCTGCCCTGGGGTAGGGGAGGGAGGCCCACCCAAGTCCAGCGGTACCCATGACTGGCTGTGGACAGCTGCCTAATATGGGAGTTAGGCAGAGTAACAGCTCACTTTTAGTACACAGTAAGTTACCTACTTCAACTTCTCTACCAGGAATGAAGGTGATATTTTTCCTTTGTCCTTTTTCTTATTTCTCACGGTATCAGAACCCAGACAGGGAAAAATCTGTTTGGTCCCCTCAAAGATCCCAATAACACTGTCTGGCTGGATGGGCTGTGGACAACAGGAGGGATGGTTATCACAGAAGCTTAAACAATTGACAATCTGTGGGATCTGGACTTCTACAGAATTGAGGAAGCTGGCTGGCCCTAGTGAGAGGCTGAGGGGGTAGAGGCACCAAGAAAGAAAAAGAGGGAGTGAGAAGGTCAGAGTAGGGGGGTTTCCAAGTACAATGCCATTAAAACCTTACACTAAACATCTGATTTACTGAGGTGGTCAGAGAATTTAAAGTTGTAACATCCATAAAACTGAAAAAAAAAAAAAATGCTGCATAAAACAGAGGCCATCTTCCTTGAAGGAGCCCTAGTCCTGTAATTATACTGACTGCTCCCTTGAAGTGCAGAAGGCTTTCACTTGTGCAAGTTAGTCACACAAACTACCAAGGGATAAAATGAGAGTGCAAATTGCCAAATACAGTAGACTCTTTGTCTGGAAACTTAAATATTAGATCACAAAAAGCTTTTAACTAGCTTAATACTTTAGGTAGGTCCTGTGAGACTTGGTCTAAGGTTTAAGAGTGGCAAAGTTTAAGCATTTAGAAGTGTTTATCGATTGAGACAATGAGAGGATTTAAGTCTTGTTGACAGAACAAGATTTTCTCCAATGGCTCATTTTGTTTAACCTGGTGATGATGAATTAAACACGACAGAAGAGACACAGGAAGAAGATGCTAGTGATAAAAAGGAGGAGAGGAGGCAGATGTCAACATGAAGTGAAAATGGTTCCAGTAAAGAAGCACCCACTGGTGACACTGAAGGAGGGAGGAGACAAAGAGAGTGAAGCAGAAAGTCAGGTGAGGAATGGGGTGTGCAGAAAATGGAAACTGGAAGAGTAGGGACAGAAGAAAAATGAGAATCAAACAGAGAGGAAGAGAGACATGTCCTGACAGAAAACATCAGAACCCTCATCCAGGAGCCATGCTCCCAATGACAGCCACGTGAGAACTGAAACGCAGCGAGAAGGGAAGATATGCTCGGGGAGGCTGGGGTGCAGGTGAGGACCAGGCCCATCTCATCTTGCAGGGAGCAGGAACTGAGAAAGGAAAATGCAAGAAGGCAGAGGCCAGCGGTGCTATCAAACAGAGCCAGACGCCAGTCCTGCTGGGCATCTGCGCTTACTCTGCCCAGGATGGTGCTGCCACTCAGCGGGGCATCCCTTAGTCTCTGCAGTCTCAGAGTATCAGCAGCAAGCCTAGAGCACAAACCTACTGAATGAAAACTTTCCCAAGCTAGTCGCTCACAGTCCATCTGCCATAGCTGACTTTCTGATGGGAGTCACAAAGACAATCACACTCTCCTCTCCAGGTCTCATATTCTAGCATAACTGAAGCCTCGATGAATGGATGGCTGCCAAGCAGATGGACACAGCTGAAGGCTCAGTGGCTGTCTCTTAATGCTTCAGTGCTCAGGGTTTCTTTTCCCCTTAAGCAGACCAAAGCACAGCGCAGCAATTTCTCTGTGTCCGTGCTAAGAAGGACACTTGATGTGCATACATCTGATGTGGGTCCAATCTGTCAGTATTTCAGGAAGGCTCATCAAGAAAGTGTTAATAAGAGAAACAGAAGACACAGTTTCTGACTCAGGGATGTTTACATTCTCAATAACTTTAGAAAGTTTATGGAACATTAGTGAGATTGGAAGGATAAGGAGGGACACCACAAGGGATTCTTGTTTCTAAAGACATTTGGCAAAAGAAAAGTTAAGATGTTTATGTTGCTGAAACAAAATTTTGGTACTGAGTGAAAAAATTAAATTGAGATTTGGCTATGAGAAACAGATTCCAATCTATAGATTGTCTAGACTCATTACCACTTCCTTATGAACTTAACTTTGAATTATAATGAACACCTACGAGAAAAGTAAATTCTTCTTCAGGCATATCTGAGACACAGAAGTTGGCTGCAGACTGAAGTGGGATAGTAAGAAAGAAAAATCAATTCTGAAAAAGAAAACTCCTGAAGGTTTTAGCAGATTCTGATCCAGCACCATAAAACTTCCCATGTGGAATACAGAGCCTTGGCTAAAACACGTCTGCATGCTAACTAAACACACCAAGTTGTCAATAAATGTCTGTACATTTCTCAGTCGGATCACAGGTTGGGCTAAACTAACCATCTAGGTAATTTCTGTGCCAAGTCTGTACACATTTCAAAAAGGAAGGAAAAAATAAAACTCATTTCATTTGTTCTTTATTCATGTCAGGAACAAAGTTCTATAAAAGCTAAACTCCCTGCAAAAGTGTGCTTGTTCAATTTACCAAAGAGTCTTTTAAATAAAAATAATCCTATATCTCAGTTGATAAAGTCTATTCTGATAAGGCAGGTAAATACATGTAATTATAAAGTCACCAAATTTTCAGAGAGTAATCCTTTCCTTATCCACTGGTAAAATAGCCTGTAATTATTATACAGCTGAGAACAAAGATCTGTCCACAAAATCCCACTAAATACAGCCTGATTTGATTGAATAAAACTTTTCACATCTGGATATTTCTAATACACCATGTATGGCAACAGTCTTTAAAACGTGGACCCACAAACTGGTGAGACTTACGGCAAGGAACTCGGCTCTTCTGAACAGTCACATAACAGCCAAGAGAGGCCACCTTCTCTGTTTATAGGAAATAGATACTAGCCTAGTAATGAATCACATGATCAGGCTTTCAAAATATCTCTTATCTGGATCATTAAAAACCTCACATTTGTTCAGACTCTACAGCTATGTGTCAAAGTATCTTAGAAAGCAGCCAATAAATATTAGCAATATTTTTTTACTATTGTAATTCAGATTCTGGTAAGGTTTTTCTATCACACTTCACTTTCATGTGTCATTGCTTGGCTTTTCATAAGATGCTGGGATGGTGGACACCCATTTCTCATCTCACTGTTACTAACTAGGGAGACAATGGTGGTGTTCAGAGAATGCGAACCAATTTTAGGACTAATACAAAAAACATTATTTTTGAAGTTTATCTCAGCTAAAACAAATTATGGTGTCAAGTTAAACAAAAACTATCACTAGACTTGTTCAAAATGTTCCTGCTTCTTTGTACCACTTTGCCTTTCTCTGTCACCAGAGAAAAGAAAAGTTTGCTATGTTTAGAAATACAGAAGGATCCAAATGATACTCTAAGGTTAGGTAATATATAACTGAATGCAGAGAGATTCGTGAGAGGTACAGAATTTATGTTCTAACCAATAAGAAAGCAAATGAAAACATTTATATTGAGTCTAAGAGAAATTCCTGAGAGGGCCCTGTGGTTAGCAAATTCTTCCCCACTAAAAGTACTGAGAACAAGACTTTCTGTGACAAGGGATATGGGGTTTTGATTGGTTTCTCATTTTAACTGAGCTGTGCTATTGCGGAATAATTCCCAATGACCTGAGTCCTGAGTGTGGTTTACAGGGCCCTTCAAAATGGAGGTGACTTGTCTACTTGTCCATCATACCTCTCTTTGGATCTTCCCCTGTACTACCACATCTCTGCTGCCACACAGATTCCAACTGATATTACAGCTTCATCTCAAATAAAGGATGTTCAGTTCAGTTCAGTCGCTCAGTCGTGTCCAACTCTTTGTGACCCCATTGACTGCAGCTTGCCAGGCCTCCCTGTCCATCACCAACTCGCAGTTTACTCAAACTAATGTCCATTGAGTCAGTGATGCCATCCGACCAGCTCATCCTCTGTCATGCCTTTCTCCTCCCACCTTCAATCATTTCCAGCATCAGGGTCATCTCAAATGAGTCAGTTCTTTGCATCAGGTGGCCAAAGTATTGGAGTTTCAGCTTCAGTATCAGTCCTTCCAATGAATATTCAGGACTGATTTCCTTTAGAATGGACTGGTTGGATCTCCTTGCTGCCTAAGGGACTCTCAAGATTCTTCTCCAAGCACCAATTCTTTGACGTTCAGTTCAGTTCAGTTCAGTCGCTCAGTCGTATCCGACTCTTTGTGACCCCATGAATCACAGCACGCCAGGCCTCCCTGTCCATCACCATCTCCCGGAGTTCACTCAGACTCACGTCCATCGAGTCCGTGATGCCATCCAGACATCTCATCCTCGGTCGTCCCCTTCTCCTCCTGCCCACAATCCCTCCCAGCATCAGAGTCTTTTCCAGTGAGTCAACTCTTCGCATGAGGTGGCCAAAGTACTGGACTTTCAGCTTTAGCATCATTCCTTCCAAAGAAATCCCAGGGTTGATCTCCTTCAGAATGGACTGGTTGGATCTCCTTGCAGTCCAAGGGACTCTCAAGAGTCTTCTCCAACACCAGAGTTCAAAAGCATCAATTCTTCGGCGCTCAGCCCTCTTCACAGTCCAACTCTCACATCCATACATGACCAATGGAAAAACCATAGCCTTGACTAGACGGACCTTAGTCGGCAAAGTAATATCTCTGCTTTTGAATATGCTATCTAGGTTGGTCATAACTTTTCTCCCAAGGAGTAAGCGTCTTTTAATGTCATGGCTGCAATCACCATCTGCAGTGATTTTGGAGCCCCCCAAAATAAAGTTTGACACTGTTTCCACTGTTTCCCCATCTATTTCCCATGAAATGATGGGACCAGATGCCATGATCTTCGTTTTCTGAATGTTGAGCTTTAAGCCAACTTTTTCACTCTCCTCTTCACTTTCATCAAGAGGCTTTTTAGTTCCTCTTCACTTTCTGCCATAAGGGTGGTGTCATCTGCATATCTGAGGTTATTGATATTTCTCCCAGCAATCTTGATTCCAGCTCGTGTTTCTTCCAGTCCAGTGTCTCTCATGATGTACTCTGCATAGAAGTTAAATAAGCAGGGTGACAATATACAGCCTTGATGTACTCCTTTTCCTATTTGGAACCAGTCTGTTGTTCCACGTCCAGTTCTAACTGTTGCTTCCTGACCTGCATACAGGGTTCTCAAGAGGTAGGTCAGGTGGTCTGGTATTCCCATCTCTTTAGGAATTTTCCAGTTTGTTGTGATCCGCACAAAGACTTTAGCATAGTCAATGAAGCAGATTTTTTTTTTTTTAAATTCTCTTGCTTTTTCTACAATCCAACAGATTATGGCAATTTGATCTCTGGTTCCTCTGCCTTTTCTAAATCCAGGTTGAACATGTGGAAGTTCATGGTTCACACACTGTTAAAGCCTGACTTGGAGAATTTTAAACATTACTTTGCTGGCATGTGAGATGAGTGCAACTGTGTGGTAGTTTGGGCAAATAAAGGATGACTACACCTTAATGTCATCCTTTCCCAGTCTATCTAGTTTCTACTTTTGACCTTCCCAAGTCCGTTAACCGTGCCATTGTTCTTCTGGTCATAGATTTAAACCTTAGAGCCCCACTTCCTGTCATCTCTTTTTCTAGTTCTGTTCTTGTTCCTATTCAATTTTATCTCTATCTGGCAAATTTGCTTGGGTTTTAGATTCTACCTAATACTGTAAATTCTGGCTACTAACTTAATTGTCCCACTCAGTTCTTTTCATCCATAATATGCTGCTACAAATACACTGCTTTCTCCAGGAAAGCCTACTGATCTACTCGGGTTCTGGCTTTCAGTTTCTGCTACTGTTATGATCCAAGTACCAACTCCCAAATATGTAACAGATCTGACAACTTGCTTCTGGTCCTTTACAAATTTCCTCCTTCTTCCTTCTTTTCAAAGATTCAAAGCTTAGTTATTTCTACGTTCAGCTTGAAAATCTTCCTTTCATAACATATCACTGCTAATTTATACCTGTAAATGTACTATAATTACAGTAGTCAATATTGAGTAAGTTTTTTTAAAAAAAGGATATGCCATATTCAATATTCTATGATAAACCATAATGAAAAGAATATGAAAAAGTACATATATATAGTAAAAATTAACACAACATTCTAAATCAACTATACTTCAGAAAACAAAATACAAGGTATGATAATGAACATGGGCTGAGCTACAATAGGCTTAACTTAAAGAACACACGCTTTAGTCCCTTAGCATAAAGAGCACAGAGCCTGGTTTGTATCTGGTTGTCTTTATGGATAATACGATCACCAAATTTCTGTATTTTGTTATCTATGATCAGAGCCAAGACACCAAACTATGACGATGAAATGAAGGGACTGGCAGAAAATGTCACCCTCCACATTTGTAGGCTACATATATTTGGGGCCCAGTATCCTCTTCAAGCTTATCTTCAGTTCCCCATGAGATGGTGGACATCCTTAACTGTTAGTCACTCAGTCATGTCCAACTCTTTGTGACCCCATGTACTGTAGCCCACCCTCCAGGATCCTCTGTCCACGGGATTTTCCAGGCAAGAATACTGGAGTGGATTGCCATTAGGTATGAACATTTCCAAAAGCCAGGCTGGTGATTTTGTGAGATGCCCCAAAAGCTACTGCTATTAATATAGAAGCAGATTTTCTTAGGGCAAACAGTAGTTTACATTTTATATATATATTAGCTTGCACTGTAATTTTACTTTTTATTTTATTTCCCCAGTTATCTAGTAACTGACATAATTTCTTATAGGTCTAAGCACACTCCTTAATGTCTAAAGCTCAATGGCTTACACACAGTACTTATAATATTACTTAATTAATTTAAAAACCACAAGCATATACCTTGGTAATGTTTTAATTTAAAAGATACAAATCTAAAAAAGAAAAAAATACAAATCTGATGGTCTAACAGACTTAAGACATTTCAAACCCTGAATTGCTCATGGAGACCTGCTCCCCTTTAAGAATACATGAAGAGCTGACTTTTAGAATCTGAGGCTCACTGATCATTTTGACCCTGAAAACAGTTTGAGACCAACATTTTAATCAGAGTTATAAATACACTGATGAACACACTAATTACCTGATGAATTTTCACTGCAGCCTTGCCAATCACTTCAATCATTATCCTTTCACTGAAATTATTTTTATTGGGACCAATCATGTCACATTTACATTTGTAAGAACTTTTAATTCAATTATATGTTTTAATGTCCATATTAAACTTTGCCAACTGGAGCCCCTGCTATTTTCATTTTTCCTTTGTGATCATTATTTCTGTCAAGTCCATATGGTGTATATCTAAGTCTGTGAGCTAGAGAATCTCAAGGAGGTAGAAGGTAAGGGAAGAAAGAGACACAAAGAAAGAAGCAAGCAGAGAAAAATGGACTGCAGCTGTTCTGGAGGTTAGACTTCAAAAGAAAACAGTGCTACACAGTCAGTGTCAAAATATCCCTGGACTTTATCTTGAGAAGAAGGTCTCTAAGGAACTATAGTACCAGAATGGTGAATGGACAAATTAAACTGTCCCCCACCTTGAGTCTGCTTGATCATTGTAATGTGAATTTGCTGACGATGTGGATGGGACTTTTGCATAGTTTTCACATCAAACTGATTGTTTCTGCTTCTCCACTACAGTGTTCCTCAAAGTGTAGCTTACAGAACCCTGGGCAAGGTCCGTGATGTAAGAACTATTTTTAAAGTAGTAATAATCATAATAATACTTCTCTGGTGGCATCTGCCCTGATGAAGCAAAAGTAACTGTACATAAAACTGCTGGCATGTTAGTAAGGATCAAGCAGCTCTGATGTGTACTAGTATTCATTTTATTTTTCACCACCTCACATTCACAAGGAAAACCTTCCACTTTCAAGTAAGAATGTCCTTAATGAAAAAAAATAAGTTTCAACCCTTGAATACACATCTTTCTAATACTCTGTGTGATCAAATGGGCAGTATACAAAAAGCACTCAGCTGTATACAGAACTACGATGAAAAGCATGTTATAATTGTTTGAGTAGCAAGCTAAAACCCCACTCTTCCATGGAATATTATTTTTTCTTGGAATAACAAAGAACATAATACACTCGTTCAGTCTTATATATCTGGTAGACACTGTCCCCAAAATGGGTGAATTAAGACTGTTACTGCAAGGAAAACAGTTTACCATTCTATGGATACTGAGAAAAATTTGTATTTTCAAATGAAAATTAGAATTCTGGAAAATCTGCATCCACCACTTTGACAACTTTTCATTACTAAGAAGCTTCACTGATAATGGTGTGATATTAACAGATGTGAATTTTTTGATACTGTATGTTGAAATGTGCTAACCTTTGGAAGATCTGCACAATCCAAAATTTTCCAAATGATCAATAAGTCACACATGTGTAAAATCTACTTACTATCTAAGAAAGACCAATGGATTTTAATATAACAGAGTATAAAAAGTGCATTGAAATAGTTTCAGATTCTTCATTAAAACTAATCTTTAATAAAGAAACTATTACTTATAGGTTTTAGTGTAGTAACAAGGATTAATGTTCAGAATTATATCAAATGATATTAAGAACTGCTCACTTTTCCAGATATCTGACTCTATGAGGCCAGATTTTATTCATATACTTTTATCAAAACAACATATTGCAAAAGTTCTGATACAGAAGCAATTATTAAGCTAGATATTAAAGGGATTTGTAAAACCATAAAGCAATACTGCTATTATTACTAAAATTTAAAAGACATAGTTATTCTTTATAACTATATAGTATATATAGTTATATAAAATATATAATATAAAAATTAAATTATTACTTAAAAATAAGTACTTAAAAATTTCCAAGTAGTTATTTTTATTACCAAATTAATTTATTAATCAATTAAGTATTAGATGAAAAAGTCTGAGAATCTCTGCTGTCTCATGATGAAAAATTCTTGGAGCAGCATTTCTCAGAGTGTTTTCCCCAGAACACCAACTCATGATATGATTCATAATAAAAGGGTTCCACTCTGGAATATGTTTGGAAAATTTGGAGACTTATAACATACGCTCTTCTTGGAGAGCTGCAAACCAGATTAGAAGTTCAGAGAGGTACTGCTGTACTGCATTTGTGTCATCTTATGTAACCCAGTGTTTCCTTATGTTGTCTCAGGAAGTCTGTGAATGCAGAACATGCTGGTCACCTGATCCTGAAGAAGGATGTCCTGGCACTGTGGACATCTGTGGTAACTTACCTTCAAGCCGGACCACCAGTGGCACCTTGAGTTCCAGCTCTCGGCAGGCTTTGGTGATCCCATTGGCAATGATGGCACAGTTGACAATTCCACCAAAAATATTGACTAGGATGGCTTCAACCTGAAATCAAAATAGGAAGGTGCTCATCAAAATGCTGACAGTCAGCATTCCCTCAAGTAACTGGCTAATTAACAAAGATAATTAAAATAATCCTGTCTTTAAAAGAAAAAAAGAACACAATAAAAGGACCAAGATGTTAAGAAAGTTAAAATTTAGTACTTAATTAATAAATATCACTAAATAACATTACCATATTAACCCAAATTATCTTACCAATCACTTCTCTGAATTCAAAATGAATAAGCCACTTATTTCTTATATAGTGTCTTCTGCTTTGTCTTATATTGCTGTCTGGTACTGTTATATTATAAGTAGTGTCATTTAAAATTTCATGTACTTCAAGCAACTCCTGCAGCTCAATTCCAGGAAAAATAAACGACCCAATCAAAAAATGGGCCAAAGAACTAAACAGACATTTCTCCAAAGAAGACATACAGATAGCTAACAAACACATGAAAAGATGCTCAACATCACTCATTATCAGAGAAATGCAAATCAAAACCACACTGAGGTACCATTTCACGCCAGTCAGAATGGCTGCGATCCATAAGCAATAAATGCTGGAGACGGTGTGGAGAGAAGGGAACCCTCTTACACTGTTGGTGGGAATGCAAACTAGTACAGCCACTATGGAGAACAGTGTGGAGATTCCTTGAAAAACTGGAAATAGAACTGCCTTATGACCCAGCAATCCCACTGCTGGGCATACTCACCAAGGAAACCAGAACTGAAAGAGACACGTGTACCCCAATGTTCACTGCAGCACTGTTTATAATAGCCAGGACATGGAAGCAACCTAGATGTCCATCAGCAGATGAATGGATAAGAAAGCTGTGGTACATATACACAATGGAGTATTACTCAGCCATTAAAAAGAATACATTTGAATCAGTTCTAACGAGGTGGATGAAACTGGAGCTGATTATACAGAGTGAAGTAAGCCAGAAAGAAAAACACCAATACAGTATACTAACGCATATATATGGAATTTAGAAAGATGTAACGATGATAACCCTGTATGCAAGATAGCAAAAGAGACACACATGTATCGAACAGTCTTTTGGACTCTGTGGGAGAGGGAGAGGGTGGGATGATTTGGGAGAATGGCATTGAAGCATGTATAATATCATATATGAAACGAATCACCAGTCCAGGTTTGATGCGTGATACTGGATGCTTGGGGCTGGTGCACTAGGACGACCCAGAGGGATGGTACGGGGAGGGAGGAGGGTGGGGGGTTCAGGATGGGGAACACATGTATACCTGTGACGGATTCATGTTTTGTACAGCAAAACTAATACAATATTGTAAAGTAATTAACCTCTAATTAAAATAAATAAATTTATATTTTAAAAAAATTCATGTACTTGTATCTTTTCCCTTTATAGTTTATACTTGAATTTTTACCTGTCATGGTACCTTTTAAAACTAGTGACATTATTTGTTTTAATAGGTAAAAATTCAAATTTTTCTATGCCTCCTTAATACTTCTTTGATAAGCCAGAAGTATATATTAATACTTAAAATTCATAGGTAGCTTAATAATCTTAGATAATGAATGACCTTTTTAATTAAAAACAGACCCTCCCAATAAAGAGATACAAGTTTACACTACATGCTACTGACTAGAATTTTTCTGATATGTAAATTTAAACTCATCATGTTAACCTGTTTGTACATATTCCATATTCAAAGTCACGTGGGCCCCCCCCAAAAAAAACTGTACTTGCCCTGAGTTGATAAATAGGTTTAAGAAAATCCTGTATAATTAACATGAAGAACGAGATAATGAAGAGAATTCATTACCTAGATTAATTGATAACACCCACAGATCATGGCTATTCATCAAGCTGGAGGCATCAAAATTCCAGCAATGGAGTGACAATTAAATTCTGCCACACTAATTGAGAAGCATATATGTGTGTGCTGCATGCCGTTTTTAAATTCCATTTATTCCAATATGCTGAATTAACTACACAAAACATATGAGAAAAGAACACCTCACATTTGTTCAGCACTCAACTGCTTTAAAAGTGCCATTACATGAACTTTCATTTTTAATTTTGATACTCGCAGTGTGTACAGTAAGTACAGTGAGGATTAACCCTCTATACCAGATAAAGCCATTCAGAAAACCCACACAATTTGTCCCAATGTTACACAGCTAACGAGCAGCAGAGGTGAGGCTCCAAGTCAGCTTCTGGATGGCCTGTGGATACTTCATTCATGCCAGCTCCTAGAGCTAGAATCTTGGGCAAGGGACATACACTATCTTGAATATGGCTTTCTCACCTATAAAATGGGAATAATAGTATCTAGTCCATAAAGTTACTGAAAGGCCTAAATGAGATAAGACACATGACATGCTTATTACATGCCTATAAGGTACTTTATGGGACCTCCCGGGTGGCTCAGTGGTTAAAAATCCACCTGGGGTACTAGAAACACAGAAGACCCAGGTTCAATCCCTAGGTTGGGAAGATCCCCTGGAGGAGGGCACGGCAACCCACTCCACTATTCTTGCCTGCAGAATCCCATGGACAGGAGCCTGGCAGGCTACAGTCTATAGGGTCACAATGAGTCAGTCGTGAAGCGACTGGGCAGGCAAGGTACTTTATGGATATTTATACATGCATTTACTGACATAAGCAATGGTGAAAGTGGACAGGTTACCCAGACAGCATGTACAAGAAGGAAACCTTTCAGCAGACTGCAGCTATGTTGAATTTGAATGTGATAGAAAAATGAACTTATTAAAGTTCAGCAAAAAGGTAATGTTTTAAGAATAAAATAAATGAGCAATATTTTTCAAACCAATTAAGAGATTGGGGCTACTCCCAAAAAAGAAATCTCCCATTACTATTCACAGCAGGCTGACTGGTAAGCAGAAGTTTGCTTTCTAATGATGGCTATTAAATGCTGTTAGTATTGAGGCTTGGTACAGCAGTAGTTTCCAAATAGCTGTGGGATGGAGAGAAGTTTGCCAGAACAATGGAAGAAAAATACACTTAAGAGCAATAATGACTCCACAGGGTCCAAGAGAGAAACTCAGGAACAGCTGAGGCTTACTCAGTTTCTGTAGAAGAACTAAGCTTTCTAGAAAAGCACACACTGGCCCATGTACATCTCTGCCATTGTCCAACTTGTACATTCTTTAAGGATGAATTCAGATGTCAACAAATTCTCAGTGAAGCTTTCCTCTATCATCAAGTTATGGTGAATTATTCTGTTTAATCCATCTAAAACCGTATAATCATTCTAGAGAGTAGTCACACCACATACCACGAACATACGTAAAGTCACCCACAGTGGCAGGAGTGGGGGACTAGAGGCAGGAAGATGCCTCTGGCCCTGTGATTCAGTTCTACTCAGTAGATATATACCCTGGAGTCAGTATCAGATATGAGCTGTGACACTGCTATTGCCTCATACAGTATAAGTTCCTTTGAATCTCTTACATCAGTCTCTCATTGTGTTTACTTAGCATCTGACAAATAAAAACAGATACTCTTCATAAAACAACTTGTACCTAAAAGTGAGTCAACCACTTCAACCAGTATTGAACCCTCAGAAAAGTCCTCTTTTCGAAAGGTGGGGGAATAGGTGGCTTGTTAGGTGTGCTGAAAGAAGAATAGCTGTTCTCAAGTGTAGTAAATCCACCCCGCATCTCCATGCACTAGGCACAACACTCAGGGCAGGCCACCTCCGTGCTCCTCTACAACAGGATTTTTTGTTTTGTTTTGTTTTTTAATAAGGATCTAATGTGATCCATGACATAGTGCAATCACCTAATAAATAATAGTTTAAAGACTGGAATAAATTAATTTCAATAGACACTTAATGGTCATCTCCCTTATATTAGACACAACAGAGTTAAGTCCTTGGGATATGGAGATGAGTAATGTGTCATCACTGTACTCAAAGAACAAAGAGGAGTTTGAGAGTCAGACTAGTAAACTGTCAACTGCAGTCCTGCCTCCATAGTCTCATGGAGCTAAGACCAGGGCACCACCAGTGGTGCAGACTATTGTAGCAAGAGGGGCCTTTTGGAAGCTGTGATGTTCCAGGTGACAAAGAAAAAGAGAGAGCAGCAACTCAGGTAACAGAGGGCAGCCAGGATGAAGGAAGAGCTGTTATGCAACCTGGTTCACTTAGGACCTATAGGCTGAATGCGGAAATAACCTGAGAAAATGCAGGTGAGCTAGACTGGAAGGCACCAGAGGCCAGGGATGGGAACTTGGCTCTTTTGGCTTACTCCTTTCTTTCCCAGAGCTAGATGAAGACAAGCCTTGAAAGTCTCCCTTGGGGGGAAAAGGGGAGTGATGGGAAAGAGAGAAGTGTGAATATGTGAGCAAATGTGAGATGAGAAATATAGAGCAACTATGTGGGAGCATGAGAGACACTAAGAAAGACAACCAGTGAGAGAGAGAGCATGACAGAATGTGTATGTGAGAGAAAGAGAAGGAGAGAAAGAGTATGAGTGATACTAACAAAGCAGTTAATATTTTTATAAGAAGAACAGCAAGACACAGAAGTGAACAGGCCGCTTAGCTCAGGGACACAGGGTTGTCTGGGAAACATGGTGTACCATGGGCACCACGATGAAATCACCACAAGGGTGACAGAAAGACCCCACACCACCAGAGATGACGTGGTTGTCTCCTCCTACAAACTAATTTTCTGTAGTCAAGCACTGTAATGGAAATCTGATTTAAGCTTTCACTTTGGGCTGATTTCTACTATAATCTGCAATCTCAAACTGCGAATGAAATTAAGACAGTCTGAAAATGAAAGCCTTGTGACATCATCATTATTATTATTTGGCATTTATAAAGCATGTCAAATCTGCAATGTGTGCCTCACGTGTTCATTTATTATTATAACCCCTAACTGCTGCTCCATGACAATACCAACAGAAACTTTTACTAGTCTTTTTTCCTCTCTGGCAAAGGGAATGTTTTTAAAAGTTGGCACTAGGCCTTTTCATGAATTCGAAACTCTCCCCAAGATTCCTAAGTGCTTTCAGAAGTAGGCTTTTCTAAATTCTCGGGTGAGGATTACAAGGGTTGCTATTTACTGTTTCATAAAAGTAAAGATCATCTAGTGAGAAGGTTATGGTGTCAGATCAACTGCACAGGTCCCTGGACCACAGACAGCCACTCCCAATGAGGGGTCTGTAGCAGCTGTTGGCTGCTGTGCAGGTGGCCAGGAAGTGCAAATGCAGGTTTTTCAAATGTTTGCATGTGTTTGGCTTTGCAAAATACACTCCAGCTGTAGATTTCAATCCACAATTAAATGTAAAGAATGAACTTCAAAAGAAGAAAAGCTACAGCTTTGGCATTTAACAAGTTCTCAACCTGAAACAAACAAAATTTACAAATAAAACCCTTTTGGGGGGGATGTAATCACTTTGAGAATTGAACACTGGGGCTTCCCTGGTGGCTCAGTGGTGAAGAACCTGCCTGCCAACACAGGAGATGCAGGTTCAATCCCTGGGTCAGGAAGATCCCCTGGAGAAGGAAATGGCAACCCAGTGCAGTGTTTCTGCCTAGGAAATCTCATAGACAGAGAAGCCTGGTGGGCTACCATCCATGGGGTTGCGGAAGGGTAGGACTCGACTTGGCGACTAAACAACAATGAACACTATGTAATCTCAATCAGATAAGTTGACACACACAGAAGTTCTTTGACATAATTTTAGGTAAGTCCTATCCTTTAGAATGTGCCCTCATAGGCAGATAACAGCAAAAGGTAATGTACAGTATATACAGATCAGTTCACTTCAGTCGCTCAGTCTTGTTTGACTCTGTGACCCCATGCACTGCAGCACGCCAGGCTTCCTTGTCCATCACCAAATCCCACAGCTTGCTCAAACTCATGTCCATTGAGTCGGTGATGCCATCCAACCTCTCTGTTGGTGATGCCATCCAACCTCCTCTGTTGTCCCCTTCTCCTCCTGCAATCTTTCCCAGCATCAGCGTCTTTTCTAATCAGTCAGTTCTTTGCATCAGGTAGCCAAAGTATTGGAGTTTCAGCTTCAGCATCAGTCCTTCCAATGAAAGTTCAGGACTGATCTCCCTTAGGATTGACTGGTTTAAAAGCATAGGGTAAATTTCAGGGGAATTGTGAACTCTTTGCAACTATTTATAAAATTCTGTTAGAATGTACACTTTCCCCAGGAAAATGTTCAAAATCTTTAAGAATCAAAATGTTAATAATAATCTCAAATACAGCAATAGTTAACGTTTACTAAGTATTTAAGGGCTTCCCTGGTGCCTCAGTGCAAAGAATCCAACTGCCAATGCAGGAGATGCAGGTTTGATCCTTGGCCTGGGAAGATCCCCTGGAGAAGGAAATGTCAACCCATTCCAGTATTCTTGCCTGGGAAATCCCATGCACAAAGGAGTGTGGTGGGTTATAGTTCATGGCGTTTTGAAAGAGTCAGATATGATTTAGAAACCAAAACAGCAATTAGGTATTTAGCAGGTCATAGTAGGCAGTATTCTATTTTACTTATATTAATACACTAAACACATAAGTAGTATATCAGATGGATACAATTTTTATCTTCATTTTACAGATAAGAAAACTGAGAGTACCAAAGTTCTGGAGAATCACTGGAGCTGCACCTTTACTGTCAAATGTCTTTTGGAGCCAGTAAACCCATTGAGGTCCCACAATACATACTATGCTTAGTATTGTCTCATTCATTATCAGACCTGATTCTGCCATAAACATGTGAGGTAAATATTATTTATCACATTTTACATATGAGAAAAGGGAGGCTCAGAGATGTAAAGTGACTTGTACCAAATTATGCACCCAGTATGTCATCAGAATCAAAACTCCAGTTGTTTTTTTTCTTTAAGATTATCCTGGCTCCTTTTAATGAAAGGTAAGTATTCACAGATTGCTGAATGAAAATTATATTCTTGAGAGCCTGTTCTGTGCTAGGTACTCTTTAACCAGAAAGTGTGGTTGGTAGCTAGTTCGACAAGAAAGATTTTTACACCACAGACCAGAAATATTCTACATGTATATCTTAAATTATAAACACTGATTATCAGTCATGAAGGCGAGGCAGACTGGGTACTCTGAGATCACAGGACAGGTTCCTGTTACACTCTGCATGCTGAGGGAGGGCCTCATGCAGGCAGTGAGATTTAGCACAGTATCTGAAGGACAGTCTAGAAGAGGACAGGTAGATGAGAGAATGAGGAGTTAGTACTTCAAGACCAGAGAACACTAAGGGCAAAGGTCAAGGGGGCAGGACAGAACTTGATGCCATTGAAAAACTGAACAGAACCTGGAGGAGTCTCCGGAGGCTGGGAGTTCCAATGTGAAGCAGTGGGAAACAAGATAGACTACAGCTGCAGGAACGAAATCAGAGTCTTACAGAGCAAATGTCATGAGTTTTGAAAGGCGTTTCATCTCCATATGTCTAGCATCCACAGGGAGGTTGGGAAGGGAACTTTCATTATTCAGCATCCACAGTGCACCAACATTAAGTTTATAAGATGGGTTTTAGAACCTCTATTTCATGGATAGACTGAGGTTGAGAGTTTAGGGTTTCTTAGCCATTAAGCAGTCACAGTGTCAATGAGGCTCTTTCTCACCATATCACATGTAGAGCTGTCTGCAACAGCTGGGTGATCTTAGGGGCACTGCTGACATACACCAGAGGTTAGCACACTTATTCTGGTAAGAACTAGTATGGTGTGTGCACTCAGTCGTGTCTGACTCTGCGACCCTGTGGACTACAGCCCACCAGGCTCCTCTGTCCATGAAATTTCCAGGAAAGAATACTGGAGTGGGCTGCCATTTTCTTATCCAGGGGATCTTCCCAAGTCAGAGATCAAACCTGCATCTCCTGCACTGGCAGGTGGATTCTTTACATACACTGTGGACACCTGGGATAAGAGCTAGTTAGTAAATATTTTAGGCTTTGAGGGCCAGTCTCTGTTTCAGTTACTCAAGTCTGCTGTTGTAGCATTAAAGCAGTCCTAGACAATATGTAAATAAATAAGCAGACTACGTTTCCTCTTCCCTGGTTGCCAGGGTCCAGCCCCGGTGGATCCAGGGAAACTAGAACGGTGAACGGTGTAGGTGAGGAAAGCTTATTTATTTAATTAGAAATATAAAATAAATTAAGAAGAAATAGTATAGTAGGAAAATTTAGTGGAGAAAAGAGGCTGAATAACTTGGTTTACGTGGAAAGCCAAAAAAACTTCAGGACAAGAAGTCTGCACCATCTACGTTAGGCCACCGGCGTCCGTTTGAATATTGGAAGGTGCCCTGCCTTGGGCTCCCTCTCTCATGGATCTCAGAAGCCAGGGCAAGTAAGTAGACATGGCGAGCCTCCACGCCCCAGATGGGAATTCAGCCAGAAAACAGAGTAAAGAGGAGACACGGGGGAAACCAGTCCAGCGATTGGCCCATCCCCTATTGTTCAGAAGGCCTTTTATACTTTTTAATTGTACATAGAGATCAATGGGTAATACAAAATTATGCAGTGTCAGCAGCCCTGACTCTTATCGAGACCAGGCTTCTTCTCTGCATACTTAGTTGTATACACAAGTCTTAGGTGATTTACATCATCTTCCAGCCAGAAGGCCAATTAACATTTTACAGCCCTTTTCTGATAAAGGTTTGTCAACCAGAAGACTTATTTATGTCAAAAATGTTGTTCTTCCCAAAGTCTGGTGCCACTCTCAGAAAGCACTAAATAAAGTTACATTCTTACATAGCAAGGATACAACAATTTATAACAAGTAAAAGGAGTTTAGTGATTTATAAAGAGAAAAGTAATTAACTCAAAAGTCTAGCATTGCTAACATCAAAACTACTATATTCCTATATCCCTCAGGTGCCTAAAAGATAAAGAATATGGAGGCCTGGCAGCAGTCATTGAGTCAACAGTGAAAACCTGTCACCAATATAATTTTTAGCTCTTTAGAAAAGGCTTTGTATCTTTAAGATGCTTTAAGCTTTGTGCCTCTCGCAGTTAGGGGGCTGTAAGCAATTCACAAGTTGTAAAAAGTCTGGGGGAACCTGTTAGGCAAGTCAGAGGGCCATCAGAGAGGGTTTGAGCTGAAACATTCCTTTCAAATGCAGAAGACTGAAGCCCTAAGTTAACTTTTTCCAGAGAGTGTCAGAAGAGTGGAAAAGCACAGTACAATAAAATCAGGCCAACTCTGGTTTTGGGGGTACATGCTCAGGAAATTCCAGGGGGAACCCCTGAGGCCTGACTCGCCTTGCCCATCAGGCCTCTCTGCATGACCCTGTCATGGGTGGGATCTCCCGTGCTGGCTCCCGGCACCTGGTGGCTCAGACGGTGAAGTGTCTGTCTACAATTCGGGAGACCAGCGTTTGATCCCTGGGTCGGGAAGATCTGCTGGAGAAGGAAATGGCAATCCACTCCAGTACTACTGCCTGGAAAATCCTATGAACAGGCGAGCCTGGTAGGGTACAGTCCATGGGGTTGCAAAGAGTCAGACACAACTGAGCAACTTCACTTCACTTCGCTTCACATGTTTCCATAAAACTTGATTCACAAAAAATAAGTGGGAGGCCAGATTTGGCCCATGGGTCATAGTTTGCCACCCCTTGAAACAGACACAATTTGATTGATGGTTATTCTCAGATTCACTGCAACCACCTCTCCTTTTCTTTTTTTTTTTTAAATCATATTGTATTTCTCTCAGAGTGACTTTTCAGAGTTTAAGATCTCTTCCTTTGCTGTACCATTTTCTTGTTCTTATCAACAGCATTAATGCATCTAGGCTGTTCAGTTCAGTTGCTCAGTTGTGTCCGACTCTTTGTGACCCCATGAATAGCAGCACACCAGGCCTCTCTGTCCATCACCAACTCCTAGAGTTTACCCAACCTCATGTCCATCAAGTTGGTAATGCCATCTAGCCATCTCATCCTCTGTCGTCCCCTTCCCCTCCTGCCCCCAATCCCTCCCAACATCAGGGTCTTTTCCAATGAGTCAACTCTTTGCATGAGGTGGCCAAAGTACTGGAGTTTCAGCTTCAGCATCAGTCCTTCCAATGAACACCCAGGACTGATCTCCTTTAGGATGGACTAGTTGGATCTCCTTGCAGTCCAAGGGACTCTCAAGAGTCTTCTCCAACACCACAGTTCAAAAGCATCAATTCTTTGGCGTTCAGCTTTCTTCACAGTCCAACTCTCACATCCATACATGACCACTGGAAAAACCATAGCCTTGACTAGACGGACCTTTGTTGGCAAAGTAATGTCTCTGCTTTTTAATATGCTATCTAGGCTGTAGCAATGGCTAATTAAATAAATGTATCCACTCCAACATCAATATCATTCATATGAAACAAACCTGTACCTTTAACAAGTTCATAAAATGACCTGAATGCCTTTGTTCTTTTTCTCTTCCTAACATCGGCTAGAAGTGAACAAACAGAAGAGACTTCGGCAATAAGCCATCCAGTTTGCAACGATTATTACAGACACTTAAATACTATACTGCATTTAGAACACACTGTAGTGTGTACATTAAGCATAGTAAGCACCACTACTGGGTTCCGTCTGCTTCTTCCAGTTCACACTGCTAATTCAGTCCCAGTGCAGTAGGCACTGCTGATAAAAATCAAGCAAGTGTGTTTACATTAGAGAAGATAAGGACTTTCTTTTAATCACAACTTGTTTTAATTCTGAATGTTGTTGCTCTTGTTTAAGCATCTGTTTTTCTCGAACTGTTTTTCTCTTTTTTTCTTGTTGTTTTTATTTTCCTGCTGAATTCTAATCATGTCTTCTAATCCATTGGCAGCCAAAGAAGGAAAATAAATGATGAAGGAAATTAGATGCAGCTTGGATAATTGATGTTTGTATGCCTGGCTTTAATAAAAACACTCTGCTAAATTAGAGAGGAGTCTAAATGGATTCAGTCAATAGGGAAGTGATTCAGGTGAGGCATTCAATCCTGGGATTTGTTGTAATCTTACAAACAGGCAGACAGATCAGTTCAACTGGGACGAGATCTGCCTGTTGCTGAAATCTGAGTGAGCTTCCACAGCTTGCTGTTTTACTTTTGATTTGTTCCTGAAGTTTGACATTATTTTCTTTTGTACAAAATCAAGCTCTAGGATCCTTGGGTTAAATAAAGTAAATGATTCCAAACTTATACATGACATGAGAACAACAGTATTTCTTGACAAACGCCCACCCACTCTGCCCTTTCAGTTTCTTCTAAATCCCATGGACGGAGGACCCTGGTGGGCTGCAGTCCATGGGGTCGCTAAGAGTTGGGCACAACTAAGCGACTTGACTTTCACTTTTCACTTTCATGCATTGGAGAAGGAAATGGCAGCCTACTCCAGTGTTCTTGCCTGGAGAATCCCAGGGACGGGGGAGCCTGGTGGGCTGCAGTCCATGGGGTCGCACAGAGTCGGACACGACTGAAGTGACTTAGCAGCAGTAGCAAGGAAGAAATACTATTAGTGAGTAAACAATCGGCCTGAAGAGCTCAGAATTTAAAGTAAACATTTCAATCCCAAACAACATTTCAGCATTTTTAAGTGATCAAGATAAATATCGACCATTCTATTCTCCCCAACAATTTTGGAGTATCTATCTGTTATCCCAAAACTGATAGCATGGAAATGATATATGATGGATGAGCAATGCTTGGTTGGAAAACGAAGTTTCCCTTAAGCTTGACCTCTAAGATCACCCGGGATGAAAGAAGGAAAATGTGTCTAAATCACCATACGTGTATAAGTAAAATGGTATGGAGGCTTAGCATTTATTGCATGTTAATTTTCCTAGGTGCTAAAAGAGATGCACTATAACCTTCCCTGGCATGTAAATTGAGACTCAAGGAAATTAAATAAGTTGTCCAAGGGCACACAGCTATTAAGCAGTGGAGTCAGGATTTGGACCAAGTCAGTCTTACTTCAAAGTCCATGGTGTTTCCACTCCCTTCAACAGTCTTTCTATAACTAGTCACTTTCATGATTAATCAAGAATCCCAGTTCTGTTTTGATCTTATTTCCAAGTTTCAAGGACAGTCTTGAGTTCTAAATTCTGGTGGCCAACTACTCCTTGCTTTCAAATCTCACTGCTCAATTAAAATGGATCAGAGTAAGATATTTTTTATAGTTTCACAGACCAGTGGTTTTGGTTCTTCACAACCCAACAAGATCCCTGTTTACTGACGAAAGAGTTGTCCAGAGTTTGTGGTTTGCAATTCCTGCTTAAGACTGCAGAGGGGTCATGATGTTATTACAGTGAGTTCAAAATCCACAGTCCCTCCTGAACTGGGGTAGATATCCCTACAAGACTCCTCTCTGTAGACTGGTAAGCCACCCTTTTTCCCTTTCTAATGCACTGAAATTTATCCTTTTGCTAATACTATTATTTCTATTTTTATGACCAAGAATATTCTAATAGAGAATCATGCCATTAGAGACATCACTGAAGACACCGATTTTAAATATCAGACCGTGGAATGGCTGGTGGGAGGTATGGTAACTATGTTTGAGCGACTATTCAAAGTGCTGCATTGAGACTAACGATGGAGCCACGTCCTGGTTTAGAGAGATCTGTGACCTATTCAGAGAGATTTCTGCTATGGCAGTGGGGGAAAGAGGCACAAGCATGTTAGAGATATGTCTCCCTAACTTTACACTTAGTTACCTAATGCATATTTTGATAATTAACACTTAAAGATTTAGTCTGTCAACAATGTTCTCTTTTAATGGCTTTTACTTAATACAAAGAAAATAATCAGAAAACCCAATTCAGATTCAGCATGATCACTCATAATCTCATTAACTGTGCATGTTTAGATATATTAATTTTTTTTAAAAAATTGAATATGGACTTCCAGCACTACAGAGGACCAAGGCACCTTCCATTATGAATATTGGTTTAATAAGTTAAAAGATACTCTCCATAATGAATCATATGAAGTTATTCTTGCTCCCAGGACAAGTACCTATTTCTTTAAGTCAAAGTGCTCTAAAGTGTGGTCTATGAAGCATTAGGCTTATGTAATGCTGCATGAAAAAACAATGGTCTGGTCAAATAGTATGAGTTCACTCTTAGGAAAACTTTAGCAGAGTATGTGTGTTCTAACTTAGAATACCCAACTTCAGTCATTTATTGCAAAAGTGTCAAAAGGCTGAAAATTTGACCCCCAGAAAACTGTCAAGGTAAGTATTTAAGAGCTAATATATTGGGGTGTTAGGTGGCATAGGAATTTAGGGTCCTTCTCCCCAAAGATGCTAATCATTGCACTATTTAGATCATATTTGCATGAATCTGCAAAACTGGAAGGCTTTTATAATTAAGAACAGCAACCATGATTACTTTGGCCAGTGCACGGGTGGGACACAAATGTTTCCCCCGTTACCAGTAAACATAGTGGTGGTGTTGAAGTCAACTATTAACAGGATTTTCAGCAGAAGGAAAAATCTAAAGATGGAAATACTGGTTGGCATTATAAGCAGGCACAGGAGACAAGTTAAAAGGACTGAAGAACACAGAGATTTGAGGGAATAGCACAGACAGACACTTTTTATCTTTTACAGAGACATTTTACAAATCCTTTTGAACTGAGAATCAGAACCATCGCCAGGATTACAAAAACCACTTGAACATTTACAATGGCAAATGTAAGGTTCTTTTTCAGAGTCCTGCATTTAAAACAGCTCTTGCAAAAACTACTATGATGTGTAATTTGGCCACAGAGCCATTTGAAACTAAAAGAAAAAGAAAAAAAGAATAGAGCAAGGAGATTTTGGTCCTATGATTTTACCATGAAGCTTCAAAAGACTTAAGGAAAGAGAGTGAGCTCACTTAAGAAATACGCTATTAAAATGGACTGTTAAGAAATATTTTGGTTACAAAACTGCCTTCCCAGCTTAACAGATAATTGCTTTCGAGGCAGGATGCTTACTGCTTATAATGCAATATCTATATTTTATTTGTAATGGAAGCTACATTGATGCAGATTAAGAATATTTATTGGCACATTCTTTCTTAGCAGTATTTTGCCAATCATCTCAAACTTATGTCATGTTGATAAATGTGAATATGTATAGTCCATCATCATTAGTTGGAGAGTTAATATAGAGAACACCCATAAAATTGGCAACTTGGTGAAGGACTCATTTATTAATCTATAAACAGGATGTCTCTCTATCTACTGTTGCAACATTATCATCTCCACAGGGTAACTATTCCTACAGAAAAGGGAAAAAATACTTCTATGGATGATTTCTTTGCTTTTATTCATGACTGACGTGAATTAAATTTAAAAAAAAAGTTAGCTAAGCAGACAGAGCCAAAACTTAGGACCACACAGATTCGCACTTCACACCACAGAGAAATGAAGATAAATTTAGTTAATAGCAAAACCCACTGTTTCTGTAAATAACAAGTCTGTGTAAGATGAAGGTGGCATATAATGCTTCTGTGATGCCTCATACATCTATCTGTTCAAACCTACTTGATCATTTAGTTTTCTGAAAAACAAAGAGCTGACAAACATTCTTATCAAAAACCCCTAATGAAAAAATACGTGACTAGGAAAAGTAGTAACGTAAGTTTCCAGTTAAGATCTCAATAAGTGACCAGGCATTTATCATACACTAAAATTCATGTTTAAATTGTTTTAAATAATATAATTTTTAAAACATATACATATGTTTCTTTTTATAACAGATCTCATCAGTATATTTGTGAAAATCAGTTTACTGCTAAGTTTCTTTGTAAGAACAAGTTTCCAATTCATTTCCTAAAATCCCACCCTTTATTCATCCAGTAAAATGACCTCCAACACCAAATTTTACACCCACAATCTTAATCTCCAAAACTTTCACTGAAGATAATATTCTTTGGCATCAAAACTTTAATCAATTCAGGCAAAACATATAAGTTAACAAAAACTCCAAAAAAGGTACCAATTAAAAATCAATATCCCATTTGAAATAGAGTTCTTCTGAAATGTCTGGGTAGGACAGGTGCCTAGTAAGATTTAAACTCAGGAAAAGAGGAAAATCTATAGAATTCAATCTATGTCAACTAGCAGCATCAGCTGTCACTGTCATCAAAAAATATGCTCTGCTGTAGACCATATTTTAAAATTGCTGATACCACTGTCTGACCTCACTGTAATCTGTTGTGTGGAAGCCTGATTTGTTTATTTAGCTGTTCAGCAAATGTCAGAATACCATGTCTGGAGCAAATTAGACACTACATTGGCAAAGCACTCCGCACAGCTTGAAAAGAAAGAAATTTAACCAAACTCTTTGCATCTCAATGTCTAATTGCAAGGTGACTTGCAATTCTTATTTTCAGTGTAATGAAAGATAGGTTCAGTAAGTCTGAACTCTCCCATCTCTGGTTAACCTTTTGTAGACCTCAGTGGATTTCTCCAGTTGTTGACAAAAGGATTCAGAATATTCTACCTGAAGCACATACTCAACAGTCAAACGATGTCCCTTGGGATGTATCCAGGCTCCCACCCTGTTCCTCTGGGTCCTAGAAGGCTGACTCCAGGAGCTACATCAATGGACTCCTTTCTCTGCTGACACTGGGAAGTCTTGGCAGGAGGAGAGGGTAGTCGAGGTGTTTCTACTCATTCAGGCCCCTCCCAGAGAGGTTGTCTTGAGTGGATGGGTCCCTCCACAAAAGTCTCTGATCGTGTCAAGAAAGTCTTCATCTCAGATTTGCCCTGGGTTCTTATACTCTCTCTTATGGTTTTTGTACCCTCTATCCATACTCTCTTTCTCAATGTCTCTGTAAATTAAACTGTGAGTAGTTAATTCCTAGTAAGACTTATAAGAACATCTTATTTTGATGAATTCAGCTTGAATTTGAGAAAATCCTTCTGAGGCTGAAACTTCTAAAACTGGAAGCTTAATTTTCTTATACTTTTCCTCTATAACATCTTTCATGGACATGACTTAAACAATAAAATAATAGAAAAATATCTGAACGCTCTCAGTTTAAGCCATTTAATGAATATTTTCAAACAGTTTTTTCTCTTGCTCTTCCTGGGAGATGGCTAACACCTAGATATCTGAAATTACTGTTCATTAACTGTCTGAATCTACACTCAAGGTAAAGGCAGGAAAATGAAAACAAGCCAAAAGCTTTGTTATCTTAGGTCCCGTCCATTATAAATGACAAATGATAGCCTGCAGGTGAAAACGAACTTCTCAGCACTGAAATGACTTCATCTGGTTTATTAGCTGCAAACAAAAACTAAGGAAGACACGTCTAGAAGGTGACTTGCAATTCTTATTTTCAGCGTAATGAAAGATAGGTTCAGTAAGTCTGAATCCCCATGCGGCCTCCCAGTCTGTCTAAAGGAACACAAGTGGCAGGGAGACAAACCAGAAAAGATGGTTAAAAAGTAAAAACGTAGGTCTGCAGCCTTAGCCAAAAGATAATGTTTAACTTCCCCGAAACTCCAACGGCCTAGTTTCAAGTAGTGGCTTCACATTTATTCCAAAAGTTATTCTTTTTTTATCAAGTAAATAAACTGCACCATTGAGCAATTAATAGTCAACAATAAAATGCACCCCAAGGGAGTAGGTATAGCATAGCTTTACAAAAAAGAAAAAATATATAGGGAAGGAATAGTAGTTCTCAAATCACACAAGATCCATGTAGCTTTTAGGAAGTGAACAGTACCTGGAAAGGCCAGACATGCACGCTTATTACCCAAATCCACACAAGTTAGATAAGCATTTGCTTTCCTGATAGTGCTTGCTTTTCTCTACCCTAAACCTGTAACTACTCTTTATTCTCTGAAACATCTGCACAAAAGTCCCTTTGTGGAAGCCCACCTCACTCATCTCACACAGTCCCTCAGTGCATTTATTTCTTGAATGTGTTATTTTCCTATGTGCTCGATCCAAAGGGTAGTCTTAAATCTGGTTAACAACTATTAATGTTGTATCCAAGTGAAAGCAGCTCCTTGGATAGGCAGACACATTCTTTTAAATGCCTTGAAGTACCTCTTTTAAAATTTCTTTTTATTTTTAAGATTACTTTGAAACAAAAAAAATCACCTCCAAGTTTTCAGTCCAGAAACCCTGAGATAGTCTTCGGAGCAGCTCAAGACTAGTTAAGGTCATCTCCCATTTCTTGTGTGCCCACAGTAAGCTAACACTTCTGCTTCACAGTGTGATCAGGAAGGTTTCCTTTCACACCATGTCATCTAGTTCTCCAAAGTTATTATCAGCAAGCTGGGACAAACATAATGTCTGCCAGGCAGGTGTGAGAACAGGAGTTTTATGCTGTAGTTCCAAGTGGTTATCTTCACAGATGCACAAGGTACATAAAGTACAATCAATTTCATTATGAAATCTACTTCAAACCCCTGACAAATCTGATTGTGCTGCTTAATTGATTCTCAAAAATTATTACAATATATGGTATAGTGTTACAATAAGTTAAAGCAAGAGCAATATGAAACATAATTGTGACAGGTAACCACTAGAGGCCAGTGTAATTCAACATGGAGAAGGAATTTATAATCAATCCCTGTGGAAAACTAACATTATTTCTCCCACTTAAAAGTGGAGCTCTTATGAATTGAAGAGAAAAACGATGAAGAAAGCTTTTTTAATTCTCTGAAGAGGAAATTTCAAAGGATAAGAAAGATGAGTAAAGAAAAGATGACTCATGAAAAATTAGGCAAAGAGAATTCCTATCTCCAGAAAAAAAAAAATAGTATTTCTATTTAATGTTTGACATTTCACAATGTAAGCACAAATTTTCAACTTACTTGGCTTAATTGTAAGCTTTTCCATAAATGTTTCATTTGGCACTGGCATTTGAAATAACTAAAGATCTGGAATACCTAGAAAGTGCCGTGGTAATCTCATTTTGAGGGCAATCATCATGCTAGCTGCCCAGACAAAGCCAAGGGTTTTGAGAAGGGATGGAAAAACTGTACATTTCCAATTCCCTTCCCTTTAAGAATTTTCAGAAAAAGTACCTAATGGTTCCTTCTCAGACATGGAATAATTCACATAAATTCATCTAGTGCTCCATTCATACCGAATAATACATTTCTTAATAATGTTGCTACATGATACTTACAATACTCTTTTAGCAAGGAACTAAACCCGGCTCTCAAAACTAAAATTAGGAGTAGAAATAAGAATCTGATTTTTTAATAAAGCTTAGACAATAATGGTTGGTAAGATCCTATGTAGGAGATTTTACTTTTTAAGAGAGAAGATGGAATAGTATAACACATAATCCACAAACAAGTACTCTTCCCCTCTCCTCCAGCAGAGAAAGGCACCTTATAGAATGCGGACATGCCAAGGAGATTAATGAACCATAAAACCTCAGATGCGGACAGGACCTGAGAGGTCAGCCAAGAGCAGCTTGAACATTTTCAAAGACAGGAAACTTCTACTTTGCAAGGTGGCCCATTCTACTGTCTTCTCTAAATGTTTGAAAATAATTCTTTAATCTTCATACTGAGAGAACTCATCCAACACACAACAACATGTAGCTTTGGTTCCTGAGGTCAAAATGAGAAGGCAAGATACAAGGATGAACAACTTATGATCCTGACTTCAAGGTGCTGTAAAATTCCACCCATGAGGTTCTGATCCTCACTTCTGACCCATAAGTACTGGCTTTATCAGTTACAGTTCAGTTCAGTTCAGTCGCTCAGTCGTGTCTGACTCTTTGTGACCACATGAATCACAGCACACCAGGCCTCCCTGTCCATCACCATCTCCCGGAGTTCACTCAGACTCACGTCCATCGAGTCCGTGATGCCAGCCAGCCATCTCATCCTCGGTTGTCCCCTTTTCCTCCTGCCCCCAATCCCTCCCAGCATCAGACTCTTTTCCAATGAGTCAAATCTTCTCATGAGGTGGCCAAAATACTGGAGTTTCAGCTTTAGCATCATTGCTTCCAAAGAAATCCCAGGGTTGATCTCCTTCAGAATGGACTGGTTGGATCTCCTTGCAGTCCAAGGGACTCTCAAGAATCTTCTCCAACACCACAGTTCAAAAGCATCAATTCTTCGGTGCTCAGCCCTCTTCACAGTCCAACTCTCACATCCATACATGGCCACAGGAAAAACCGTAGCCTTGACTAGACGGACCTTAGGCGGCAAAGTAATGTCTCTGCTTTTGAATATACTATCTAGATTGGTCATAACTTTTCTTCCAAGGAGTAAGCGTCTTTTAATTTCATGGCTGCAGTCACCATCTGCAGTGATTTTGGAGCCACCCCCCCCCCCCCCCAAATAAAGTCTGACACTGTTTCCACTGTTTCCCCATCTATTTCCCATAAAGTGATGGGACCGGATGCCATGATCTTCATTTTCTGAATGTTGAGCTTTAAGCCAACTTTTTCACTCTCCTCTTTCACTTTCATCAAGAGGCTTTTTAGCTCCTCTTCACTTTCTGCCATAAGGGTGGTGTCATCTGCATATCTGAGGTTATTGAGATTTCTCCTGGCAATCTTGATTCCAGCTTGTGTTTCTTCCAGCCCAGCGTTTCTCATGATGTACTCTGCATAGAAGTTAAATAAGCAGGGTGACAATATACAGCCTTGACGTACTCCTTTTCCTATTTGTAACCAGTCTGTTGTTCCATGTCCAGTTCTAACTGTTGCTTCCTGACCTGCATACAGATTTCTCAAGAGGCAGGTCAGGTGGTCTGGCATTCCCATCTCTTGAAGAATTTTCCACAGTTTATTGTGATCCACACAGTCAAAGGCTTTGGCATAGTCAATAAAGCAGAAATAGATGTTTTTCTGGAACTCTCTTGCTTTTCCATGATCCAGCTCACGTTGGCAATTTGATCTCTGGTTCCTCTGCCTTTTCTAAAACCAGCTTGAACATCTGGAAGTTCACGGTTCATGTATTGCTGAAGTCTGGCTTGGAGAATTTTGAGCATTACTTTACTAGCATGTGAGATGAGTGCAACTGTGCGGTAGTTTGAGCATTCTTTGGCATTGCCTTTCTTTGGGATTGGAGTGAAAACTGACCTTTTCCAGTCCTGTGTCCACTGCTGAGTTTTCCAAATTTGCTGGCACATTGACTGCAGCACTTTCACAGCATCATCTTTCAGGATTTGAAACAGCTCAACTGGAATTCCATCACCTCCACTAGCTTTGTTTGTAGTGATGCTTTCTAAGGCCCACTTGACTTCACTTTCCAAGACGTCTGGCTCTACATTAGTGGTCACCTCATCATGATTATCTGGGTCATGAAGATCTTTTTTGTACAGTTCTTCTGTGTATTCTTGCCACCTCTTCTTAATATCTTCTGCTTCTGTTAGGTCCAGACCATTTCTGTCCTTTATCGAGCCCATCTTTGCATGAAATGTTTCCTTGGTATCTCTAATTTTCTTGAAGAGATCTCTAGTCTTTCCCATTCTGTTCTTTTCCTCTATTTCTTTGCACTGATCACTGAGGAAGGCTTACAAACTATGTGAATTAGTTACTTTCTTTGGACATCAGTTTTCTCAACTGTAAAACGAGCATAATAATAGTACTTGCCTTTCAGGGTTGATGCCAGGATTAAATGAGATAACTCAAGTAAAACACAGAGCCTAATGTCTTGAAAATAGGTACTCAGTAATTGCCACCACTGCTAGGCAGTTTAGTCGACAAATAAGTCATTCAGCCTTTACCAAACTCCCATAAGGAATGACTTATTACCCTTATTTTTAGATACAGAAGAACTGAGGATCAGAAGAATGGTGACTAGTTTCCAACACTCAGCAGCTAGTTCATGGTCGAATAGGGTTTCAACATGCGCTGACTTCACTACGAGAGTTTTCACTGCTACACAGAGCTACTTCCATGAAATATATGCTTGTCATCACAAATACAGAAGAACATTTGGGGAAATGTGATGGGGTAGAAAAAGAAAAATGGAATTGAAGTTGGTTCAAAATGACTTACAGCCCAATTAAGGTCAGGCATTAATGTAACTGGGGTATTCTGTCTACAAAGCATGCAAAACCATGGACTGACCTTACTGAAATGATCTTCTTTTCAAACAGTGCATTGTGCCATAAATGGCAGTAAATAAAGACGATAACAATCTACAACAATGTTTTCCAAAATAAATTAGACTGTCTATAGGCAAATTTTCTGAAGTTTTTACCTCTGGCTTTAGGAGAAGTGATATAATAAAAAAGAAGGTGGGAGAGATATTATGAAGCATGAGTGCAGAACAGGGTAGGAAACAGTAAAACATTTTCCTGTTATTGACTTAAATCCATGTACCACAAAGTAAAATTACTGACCTTTCTTAGTAAATGTCTTTAAAAGGGGAACCTCAGGAGTACCCAACCCAGTCCACTACTGTGCTACACTATGACATACATACATGCTAAAGATTTCTTTCTAAGTTAAAAAATCCTACTATGGGCAGGTTGATTTAGTAAAAACTAAACTAGCAAAGACATACACACACACATGTATATGCTTGTTGTGTGTTCCAGCTAGAGATTAAAGAGAAAAACGGTTATCATTTTGTCCTGTTCCATTGCAGTAGCCCAGATTTCAACTTAAGGCACATATAAGTTTTGTCAGTAGTCAGGTAAACAAATAATATTAAGAAGAGTTAACTTTAAGCACATCATACGTATTACGTTCTTTTATCTTCATAGAAAGTTCAGGTGTGGACCCTGGAGGATGAGGATGTTAGCAATTTGCCCCAGATCCTACAGCTGCTTAATATTCTGAATAGCTGAAATTTCGATCTGAGATGGGAATACCAGACCACCTGACCTGCCTCTTGAGAAACCTGTATGCAGGTCACGAAGCAACAGTTAGAACTGGACATGGAACAACAGACTGGTTACAAATAGGAAAAGGAGTACCTCAAGGCTGTATGTTATCACCCTGCTTATTTAACTTATGTGCAGAGTACATCATGAGAAATGCTGGGTTGGAGGAAGCACAAGCTGGAATCCAGATTGCTGGGAGAAATATCAATAACCTCAGATATGCAGATGACCCCACCCTTATGGGAGAAAGTGAAGAGGAGCTAAAAAGCTTCTTGATGAAACTGAAAAAGGAGAGCGAAAAAGTTGGCTTAAAGCTCAACGTTCAGAAAATGAAGATCATGGCATCCGGTCCCATCACTTCATGGGAAATAGATGGGGAAACAGTGCAAACAGTGTCAGACTTTATTTGGGGGGGCTCCAAAATCACTGCAGATGGTGACTGTAGCCATGAAATTAAAAGATGCTTATCCTTGGAAGGAAAGTTATGACCAACCTAGACAGCATATTAAAAAGCAGAGACATTCCTTTGCCAACAAAGGTCCATCTAGTCAAGGCTATGGTTTTTCCAGTGGTCATGTATGAATGTGAGAGTTGGACTATAAAGAAAGCTGAGCACTGAAGAATTGATGCTTTTGAACTGTGGTGTTGGAGAAGACTCTTGAGAGTCCCTTGCACTACAAGGAGATCCAACTAGTCCATCCTAAAAGAGATCAGTCCTGGGTGTTCATTGGAAGGACTGATGTTGAAGCTGAAACTCTAAATAGTTTGGCCACCTGATACGAAGAGCTGACTCATTTGAAAAGACCCTGATGCTGGCAAAGACTGAAGGCAGGAGGAGAAGCAGATGACAGAGGATGAGAAGGTTGGATGGCATCACTGACTCAATGGACGTGGGTTTGGGTAGCTTCTGGCAGTTGGTGATGGACAGGGAGGTCTGGTGTGCTGCGGTTCATGGGGTCACAAAGAGTCGGACACGACTGAGCAACTGAACTGAACTGTACTGAACCTGACCATAAGCCCCAGACTCTTATTCAACATGGCACACAATCTATCACATTCAGAGACCCACTGTCCTGCCACCTGGATAGTACACTGAACTTCTCTACCATAGTGCAATATGATCCCAGAAACATGCCAAAAGTCTTTTTATATATCCTTATGTTATCCTTCTTCAGTAAAAAACAAACAAGAAAAGAAGCAAACATATAACACATTGCACTACTAGTCCAGTGAGAGGCTGGGGTCTTTATTCTGCCCTAAATTAAGTATGGAGTCTTGGAAACATCTCTTTATCTTTCATGATCTCAACTGCATAATCCTTTCAGGAAATCCTGGAGAAACATCCCTGCACAAATATACTGAATGTATGATCAAGGCCATGTGCCAGTCATGGTGAACCCAAGAGCTTAGGCTGTTGATTTCACTGCTGTGATAGGTTTATGAAACTTTTAATACTACACAAGGAGAGGTGATAAGGCAATATTCCCTGGGAGAACGGGGATTAGAAACTCAATGTGCTGTTACCTATTATTACATATCAAGGTCAAATTTGGCTTTTATGGATAAACGAAGATTGATAAAAAGAAATGCAAATTTAAAGAGTTTAATTAGAGTACAGAGACACTGTCAAAACTCAACTGCATCTTTTGGCATAAACTGGACCAGAAGATAATTTAAAATGAGTTATGCTGAGAGCTGAATATTTCAATGAGAAGTATTTCTAACTCTGAGAATTAAAAGCACTCAAGATTTGTACATTAATCAGTCCAAATGTATGTAATTTTCTTCAAGGTAGGAAGTTTACTAAAATGAGGCAAGTAAATGCAAAACAAAGTTTTGTCAATTCCACCTGACTTTCAGAGACTAAGCTTCAAAATTCATTTTCCCCCTAGATAGACTTGGAGACCATTAAAGAATGATAGGGATATTAAAAGAAAGAACATTCAACAAAAATTTGCTAAGACTGTACAATGTTGAGATGTGGGGGAGAAAGCAAGTTGGTGGCTAAAAAAGTCACAGTCTTTGTCTTTTCTGATTTTATAATCCAGTGGGTTTTCAGAGGGCAAAAAAGAGATTTCAAAGGCACAGCTCAATTAAGAATATCTCCTTATTCATGACAAAGCTCCCATTTAATGGCTATTCACTCCCTACTTAGGATGATGTCTACAAGGAGGTGACCATCTACTTTTTATCATACATTCACACTGAATAACTTCCTTCATCTACACTAAGAGGAATGGTCAGCAGTCAGAAGTTTATAAAGACACCCCTCACCTTAGGCTGAAGCCTTCAGATCTGAAAATAGGAAGTGGGGCAATGTGGTCAGTGCCTTTGGAGGTAGATCTATTAAGACTGAAGAAGGTAGATTTCCTTGGACTGGGCTGCTAAAGTTGATTTAGTCTTACTTGGTGACAGTTAATGGGTGGGCCTTAAGGAATGATCTAACATAGGCTTTATCAGAGATTATGCCAAACTGACCAGAGTATCCAAGTCCAGACACTAGAAGTCCCTCCTTCTGATACCCACTAATGTCATTCTGATCTTTTCTATGCCTGGCCATTGAATCTGTCTTTCTAATTCTTCTTTTATTTCTTAGAGACAAAATATCCACAAATCATACTGCCTTCTCCCAAATTTGCCTGTTTTTTTTTTTTTTCCTCTTTCTTTTTATTGCCCTACAAGATTGTGTATAGACTGGGGCAGAACTTCCTTCTTTATCCTCTACTCTAAGATAAAAGCCTTTAGACATTTTAACACCTCTGACAGCAGAATCCAAATTAGATCAGATGTCTTCCTTTACTGAATGGGGGTTTTCGACATATCTTAGAATAGTTTAGTATTCTAGAAAAGAAGGAACACTGCATGTTTGTTGTTTAGATATTGACCAAAAACAGGACTAACTTCAATGCTATGCAGACACCAACCTCTCCTCCTCTTCATCTGTTTCATGAAGTCTCCAAAGGACCCCATGGGTGTGTCTCAGAATCAGCTGCAGAAATTTATAGGTATCCTGATTTTGTTTTCTGTGTACTCAATCTTCAAGAATTGCTTTGGTGCCATATAAAAGCAAATGACAACTCATTCAAAAAAGACCAATGAATGACAACTCTTAAGAACTCTGTCACTGGCAAAACTAGTCCCATCAAAATAATCCTGCAATTCACTTAAACATTTCTCCCTAATTCCTCAGTCTCTAGAATATATAATGGTGAGGGAACACAGCCCATTAAGACTGAAGAATAGAAGAATAAAGGGAGATATATGGCCAACTTCATCGCTTTGTCTCACAAACCAGATTTTCTTCTTGATGTCTCTTTTCAGTTCACAGGGATTCAAGGATTCTTTATCATCCCACTAGGCCTCCTTTGGATGGACTTCAGCTATCAACGTCCCTTTTAAAAATGTAGGATCATGCCTCTGAACTGCTGTTCTCTAATATTTATTATACCTAAGTGACATTGAGAAATGCTAAAGAATGTGGACTTTGGTGTAAAATTACCTGGGTTCAAATTTGGGCTCTATAACATACTAGCTCTGTGGTTTTGGGTAAGTAAAGAATCTCTATTAAGCCTTCTTTTCTTGGGTATAAAATAGATAATGTCTTCAGGTACAACGATCCACAAAATATACAAGGGACTGGTACACAATAAGAACTCAAAAACTGTTGACCATTACAAATACCACCCTCGCCACCACCACCACCACCACCTTTATCACTGCTCATGTGGCTTGATGGATGACTCCAAATGGACACTGCTTTGGTGCAACAAAGCGTACAGAATTGACAACAGCTTTCCTGGGCCTGCACGACATGGTCCCTTCTTCATGGAATTTCTTACCGATCCCTTCACTTTTTTCCAAAGTGAACAACCTCTTTACTGCCTTTTCCTGCTTAAGCATCCAGTATAAAAGGCCTTACTGGTTCTCTTCCACTCTTTCAACACTTCTCTTGCCTCCATGAATCTGCACATCGTGCTTACCTGACGTCTTCAACTCATAATTATCTCCTCTTCCTCACCTTTATTCAGATTTCAAATCTGACTAAGTGCTCTGTTAGTTTTAAATTCAATGCCACAGAGAATTACTATGATTTATGGCTTTCTAATTGACTCATGAATTAAACTTGTCTTTAAGTAACTACAAGGTAAAGAGTTTCCTATTCTTACATGGTATTCCTTTTGTGCACTTAGCATCACTCTGGGGATGAAGAATAATACCCAGACAGTCAGTGGACTGACTCACATGTTTTAAGTGTGCTGATTATCTGTAGAATTACTATCAGGAACCTTGAAAACTGAAGTAAATCTTCACTGAACAATATGTTGTTGCTTTAACATTAGGGCCATAGAGGATTCCAGCAATCTAAAATAAAGGAGATTTAGTCTTAAACCTGTGTTCATACTCAGTTGCTTAGCTGTGTCCGACTCTTTGTGACTATGAACTATAGCTTTCTAGGCTCCTCCATCCAAAGGATGCTCCAGGCAAGAATGCTGGAGTGGGTTGTCATTTCCTCCTCCAGGGGATCTTCCCAGACCAGGGAATGAACCCAAGTCTCCTGCATCTTCCTGCATTGACAGGCAGATTCTTTACCACTGAGTCACCTGGGAAACCCCTTAGTCTTAAGCTGAGACATGTAATGTAGTTATTAATCTCAAAAGCAGTTTAATGAACAGTAAGAAGGGAATTTGAGCTCAGAGAGACCCTAACTTCCTGTAATCTAAAATACAACACATTTATCAATTGACCTACTTAAAGCAAGTAGGACACAACTCCTGTGTGAAAGACTGTATGAGAGAGAAATGCAGAATGTTAAGGAGTTCTGCTCCAGGAAGTTAGGCAAGAATAGAGGATTGTCAAATCTTAGTATTTTATAGTACCTTTTCCAGAGCTAAAAATACAAACAAAATAAGCAAGGAAACTAACAACAGAATGCCATCATCACTATTATTTGACTACTTATAAAACCAAGTGTTATATTAGTACCTGGGGTAGTAAAGCCTGGTTTATACAATTAAAAAAAAAAGTCAGCAAGCAAATAGAGATACAAGGAAGGATATGACGGCTGACAGATCACTCTGATTACTTCTCAAAATAAGTATGTCTCCACACAGACAGGTGTAATTCTTCATTTCAAATTTCATTTGTTCAGAATGTAGATGTGGACTTATTTAAAATTTACTTTTGTATTACCTAAGAAAAAGGATTTTCTGAGTAAAAATATATTTAAGTAAGATTATGAAGTATATATTTAACATATTTAAAGATACAAACATTTTGCCACCATCAAATGTCTCACCATCAAATTTATAAATACTAGATTCCTTAATAACAAGACAATCCTTTCAGTTAATTTAAATTGGTACCAAAAGACATCTACCTGATCAAAGATTGTTTGCCTACTTTAATCATTCAAAAACAGTAAATGGCATTAAGAATATAATTCACAATAGGATCTACTCCTGCTTATTAGCCTTATTATACATAGTAAGACTGGGAAAAGGTTTTGCATATTATCATAGAGAGGACAGTTTTTCTCTAAATAAAATTCTGATCACAGAAACATATTTTATGCTTTTATTGTTCTTCTCTTTTTAACAAAAAAATTTTCCTTTCAAAATAACCCACCAATTCACATGGGAAACTGAAGCTATTTCTATAAGATGTTTTAAAATAACTCCAAGGAGGAGAGGCCCTTGAAATGAGAGTAACAATAGAAACCAGGTCACCAACTCAAGACCTGGACTTTCTTTATTGTTCATGGACACAAATGCTTGGTTTCAGAAGTACATTGTTATCAAGGAAGCAGTTGGTGGGCACTACTTCTTTGGGCTATTATATCTCTGAAATTAATGTGGTCAACTGACTAGTTTGCAACTAGAAAAGAAAACACAGTTCAACCTTCAAACTGAAATTAAGCATAAACAAATAATAATCACTTAGGGGTCAGCAACTGGTGGCTTGGTTGGGCACTGAAGGCCGTTTGCTCTCCCTGAATGTTACACTGAGGCCAAGTGACCTTAAGAAGAACAAGAAGGAATGATGGATGGTGTACTCAGACTCCCTCTGTCCCAGCTGGATTTTTCAGCTGCCAAAGGTGCACTTGCAGGGGCCAGATTCAACAATGAGAAATGACCTGGGGGCCTGATTACCTAACTGGCTATACCCCTGGCAGCTGACAACAGCAACTTTACTGCAAAAACTAGCAACTTGGTGACTCAGAGGGCAAAGCATCTGCCTGCAATGCAGGAGACCTGGGTTTGATCCCTGGATCAGGTAGATCCCCTGGAGAAGGAAAAGGCAACCCATGCCGATACTCATGCCTGGGAAATCCCATGGATGGAGAACCCTGGTAGGCTACAGTCCATGGGGTCGCAAACAGTTGGACATAACTGAGCAATTTTACTTTTACTTTTCAGATTGCTAATCACCATTTTGCTGGTTAAACCTGCTTCAATAAACAAGCAACCAGCAACTGACTGAGGGTTTTTGTTTTCTCTTTTAAAAAACTTTTTATTTTGTATTGGGGTATAAGTGTGTATAAGGCTTCTCTGGTAGCTAAGTTGGTAAAGAATCCACCTGCAATGCAGGAGATCCTGGTTCGATTCCTGGGTAGGGAAGATCCCCTGGAGAAGGGACAGATAGGCTACCCATTCCAGAATTCTTGCCTGGAGAACTCCATGGATAGAAGAGCATGGCAGGCTACAGTCCATGGGGTCGCAAAGAGTCAGACACTACTGCGTGACTTCCACTTTACATAAGTGTGTACTCTTTGTCAGTCAGTCGTATCTGACTCTTTTGGGACCTCATGGACTGTAGTCTGCCAGACTCCTCTGTCCATGGGATTCTCCAGGCAAGAATACTGGAGTGGAGAACCACTGCCTTCTCCAGGGGATCTTCCCGACCCAGGCATCAAGCCCAGGTCTCCTGCATTTGCAGGCATATACACATATTCTTTACCATCTGAGCCAAAAGGGAAGACCAACTGGGAAATAACAAGCAATGTTATGAAAGTTTCAGGTGAATAGCAAAGGGACTCAGCCACACATATACATCTACCATTTTCCTCCAAACTGACCTCCCATCCAGGCCACCGCACAACACTGAGCAGAGTTCCCTGTGCTGTACAGTAGTTCCTTCTTTGTTATCTATTTTAAATACAGTGGTATGCACATGTGGCTTAAAGTTTCTTAACAAACAGCAACTGGTCTCAGTAAAAGCTGTATCTCAGGAGTGCAGGACCATGGTATAGGTGATAACATTAATTTTATGATCACGAAGGCCAAACAACTCACATGCAGTAGTAAAATGCAGAGAAAACAGCTGTGAAAGACACTGTCTGTAGTTAGCTATGGGTATTCCAGCTATACAACATGATTACCTATTCTAAATTTGTCTGAGGAAGAAATGGAACCTTACTTACTTCCACAACCCTTCCACTTTGCAGCCCTTTCCCACAACATCAGGCAGAGTTTTAAAATGAACAATAGCTCAGTACACATTTATTAGGCTGACTTAAATTGCAAGGAATGCCTGATATCATCTGAATTTTCTTCTTAAAATCCTTTGCATGGACAGCCCTCGAAGGCAGGGAACACTGCATCTGTCTATTTTCTGTTCTTTTCACTGTATTATTACTTCTGGGGGAAAGCTGGTGCTAGCCATCCAGTGAAGTTGCCCAGTAGTGTCCGACTCTTTGCAACCCCATGGACTGTAGCCTACCAGGCTCCTCCATCCGTGGAATTTTCCAGGCAAGAGTACTGGAGTGCATTGCCATTTCTTTCTCCAGGAAGATCTTCCCAACCCAGAGTTTGAACCCAGGTTTCCTGCATTGCAGGCAGAAGCTTTACCGTCTGAGCCACCACAGAAGCCGTGCTAGCCATAACCTCTGATAAAAGTTCAAAATAGCATTTCTATAAAAGTTACCCACAGAAAACGTTACTTTATAACCATATTAAAAATCCTAAAGTGGACCTTGAAGAGAAACCACTTCGTATATAGTTTCCCCAAACACTTGTTTGATAAGATTAAAAATATTTAGCTGTAATGTTACTTGAAGTTTATTTTCTCATTCCATTTACCAGTTGTGACCTAATCAGCAGTCAAAATTGGCTTAAAATGATAAATTTTATTCACTTAAAAGACATTTCTGTTAGGTGTGATGCTTTATCAACAACAACAACAAAAAGTTGATAGGTAGAGGGCAGGTGCTGAGGGAGAAAAAAAAAAATCTTTTTTAGTTAAGAGAGAAGACAGTGGCCCAGGAACAAGTTATTGAGTGACTTTTCTCTTTTTTAGCGACTGTGTGGGGAAGAACTTATTTCTCACTAAAGAAAACTGAGAGATGAGATAGAAACTTAGTAGTAAGGTCAGTTCAGTCGCTCAGTTGTGTCCAACTCTTTGCCACCCCATGAATCGCAGCACGCCAGGCGTCCCTGTCCATGATCAACTCCCGGAGTTCACTCAGACTTACATCCATCGAGTTGGTGATGCCATCCAGCCATCTCATCCTCTGTTGTCCCCTTCTCCTCCTGCCCCCAATCCCTCCCAGCATCAGAGTCTTTTCCAATGAGCCAACTCTTCACATGGGGTGGCCAAAATACTGGAGTTTCAGCTTTAGCATCATTCCTTCCAAAGAACACCCAGGGCTGATCTCCTTTAGAATGGACTGGTTGGGTCTCCTTGCAGTTCAAGGGACTCTCAAGAGTCTTCTCCAAACCACAGTTCAAAAGCATCAATTCTTCAGCTTTCTTCACAGTCCAACTCTCACATCCATATATGACCACTGAAAAAACCATAGCCTTGACTAGATGGACCTTTGTTGGCAAAGGAATGTCTCTGCTTTTCAATATGCTCTCTAGGTTGGTCATAACTTTCCTTCCAATGAGTAAGCATCTTTAATTTCGTGGCTGCAGTCACCATCTGCAGGGATTCTAGAGCCCAAAAAAATAAAGTCTGACACTGTTTCCACTGTTTCCCCATCTATTTGCCATGAAGTGATGGGACTAGATGCCATGATCTTCATTTTCTGAATGTTGAGCTTTAAGCCAGCCTTTTCACTCTCCTCTTTCACTTTCATCAAGAGGCTTTTTTATGAGCCTAATACTTAAGATGACTGGAGTAGTGAGGTAGAGTGAGCTTACTACTTTAGTTGATCGATCAAATCACTAAAACACTCAGAACTGATAGTTCCCCAGGGAATTATTATTAAATCCAGAGATTGGATAAATTAAACTTAAGGTATGAACTCTAAACCAGGGTCATAGTAGCCAGGAATTGTGAAGTTCACGATTTATAGTAAAGGGAACTAATTTGCAGTGAGATGCTTGGTTAAGTTTGGCTCCATAAAAGCATCTATAATATGTCTTTTTAAACTATCTACTTGCTAGTTTAACAGCTGGTTTAATTTTGTTCCTAGAAAAAAATTGTAAAGAAAAAGTTTTCCATACTGACGGGAAGTCCACCTAATTGAGCAATAAGAGTAAATCCAAAATGCCACCACAAATCTAGAGGTTGACAAACACATGGGAAGACATGGGTATCAGGAGTGCTGACCTTGCATCCCCAAATCATTAATGTGAGCACAACTGCTACACAAGCAAATTGGTCAAGTGAAAGAATCAGTTTAAAATCCCTTTGAAAAGCAAAAAAGTACACACACGCACACACAGAGACATACATGCAAAGGATGATGATCAGTACTATTTTCTTATGAATTATGAAATGGGATACAGCTAAAATAAGCTCAATCTAAAACTGCATAGAGGATGAGATGGTTGGATGGCATCACTGACTCAACACACGAGTTTGAGTCAACTCCAGGATTTGGCGATGGACAGGGAGGCCTGGCATGATGCAGTCCATGGGGTCGCAAAGAGTTGGACATGACTGAGTGACTGAACTGAACTGAACTGAACACTGCATATAGGATACCAAAACAGAAAGACACACCAAAATTATTTTCAACACTGAGATGGGAAGGGTAGCATTGAAATTGTACACTGGCTGGGGAGAGGGAAGATGGAAGTCAAATATCAATTCAAAGCAAATACTTCACTTAAAAAGTGTATTTCCTTTTTATTAATTTTTATATACTTGTGCATATGCATGCTATGTGGTAGAATGAGCTTCAAACCCTTGATTTATTTCCTCTTTCCATTCAAACAAATAGGCAAGAGAACTATGTCCAAGAAGGGCTGTTGCTGCTGTTTACTTGCTAAGTCATGTCCAAGTCTTTTGTGACCATGGACTGTAGCCTGGCAGACTCCTCTGTCCATGGAATTCCCAGGCAAGAACAGGAGTGGGTTGCCATTTCCTCCTCCAGGGGATCTTCTCAGCCCAGGGATCAAACCCACATCTTCTGCACAGAAGGTGGCTTCTGTATAACGAAGGCCCCAGGAAGGCCAAGTCTAATTACACACATTCCACTATTCTCAAGTATGCTTTCTTCACATGTCTCATCAGTCAGTTCAGTCTCTCAGTTATGTCCAAACTCTTTGCGACCCCATGGATTGCAGCACGTAGGCCTCCCTGTCCATCACCAACCCCCAGAGTTTACTCAAACTCATTCATGTCCACTGAGTCAGTGATGTCATCCAACCATCTCATCCTCTGTCATCCCCTTCTTCTCCCGCCTTCAATCTTTCCCAGCATCCGGGTCTTTTCAAATGAGTCAGTTCTTCACATCAGGTGGCCAAAGTACTGGAGTTTCAGCTTCAGCACCAGTCCTTCCAATGAATATTCAGGACTGATTTCCTTTAGGATTGACTGGTTGGATCTCCTTGCAGTCCAAGGGACTTTCCAGAGTCGTCTTCAACACCACAGTTCAAAAGCATCAATTCTTCAGCGCTCAGCAAACCCATCACAAGCAACTGATCATGACTTAATATGCAAATCTACGAATGATCTATTTGGGTTTTTCAAGGCAGTAGAAAAGCCTCAAAGTCAACCTTATACTGGTTTTTCTCTCACTTGTATCTCTATAGGTTTGCTTGGTTGAGAAACTATAGCAATCTCTCTCCTCTACCTGGTGGATGAAGGTTATAGTTGATGAAGGTTCAGGAACCACTACTCTATATAATTCTCAGCAAATCACAAGTACGCTTGCATGAGTGCAGTTTGCTCTCCTGTAGTAGTAACTGAGATCCAAACAATTCATTTTCAAGATCTTTCAATAATTATTTTCCTTTTGAAAAAAAAAATTGAGAGAATAAATTTGAAAAACTATATACCTCAATTCTTTGCTTCAAATGCAGGTTGCTCTGGGATGAAACATAAAATATGTATTATTAACACCAGCAGTTGTTAATGGTGGTAATGATAATACATTATCTCTACCACATGGCGATAATGGGTTTTTTTATTATTAAAGTAAGTTGCAGCCTTTATTTATAGACATCAGTTAAATCAGAGAAAATGAAAATGCAAAATTATTGCACAGTTCAAGCTGAAGCAGCTCTTAAGACTCAGTAGGGAGAATGTAACATGCATCATCTTACAGATTAAAAAGAATACACATTATTTTAGTCCATTATTATGTCCACGCATATTGTGGCTGGAAGACTGCAGAAATAGAAAAGCTAGTCAAAATAAAGAAAACATTCTTTTATGATGTATTTTTAAAGGAAAATACTTTTTAAAAGGAATCAATTTTTTAAACTAACCAAGTACCGACTAGAGAACATTATATGCTCTTCCAAAGTATGAATTTTTTCCCCATAAATAACTTCACTTAGGAACAAATATGCATGCAGCTAAATGAAATTTACATTGACCATTTAAAATAGTTTAAGGTTTCCTTCCTCTTGCATTTTGGAGGTGAAGTTCTACAAACTGTCTGAAACAGGAGTGTATGAAAAATGGTTATCACCCAAAAGTAGCTTCTGAAATTGGACTTGCTATCACAGAGATGCATATGTTCTAGTTACAGATGTATATTTTAAATCTTGGAATTCTAGTAAATTTGGTACTTTGGAAACTATTTCATTTGGTTTGACCACTTTAGAGGATAAAATAAACTACAAAGAATGAACATTATCTGTGAGTATCACAGAAATACATGCAATGAACTCCAATCTTAGCAAAGTAGTTCAGGTAATTTTAACAAAGGGCTCAAAAGTGGAAAAATAAAATTTCTTTTTCCAAACACAATGCCCTTCTAATGAAAAGAAACAAAGCCTTGCTTTGTTTCAGTTCCTCCTGGAGAAAAGGTAAGGGCGTCCAAGCAATCTGAAGCAAATTAACATTTCTGTTCACCAGTTCTTGGCTAGATACCCACACTGTAGTAACCTGTAGCCAACTCCAAAGGAGACAGAATCAGCCATCATGGAAGTCATTTGTGCCAAGCCTCCCATCAGCAAACCAAGACACAATACCTAACCTGTTAGCTGTTTTAAAAAAGCTATTAAATCAGAGGTGGCAAGAATATACAGAATTATACAAAGAAGGTCTTAATGACCCAGATAACCATTATGGTATGGTCACTCGCCTAGGGCCAGACTTCCTAGAGTGTGAAGTCAGGTGGGCCCTAGGACAAAGCTAGTGGAGGTGATGGGAATCTGACTGAGCTACTTAAAATTCTAAAAGATGATGCTGTTAAAGCGCCGCACTCAATATGTCAGCAAATTTGAAAAATTCAGTAGTGACCACAGGACTGGAAAAGGTCAGTTTTCATTCCAATCTCAAAGAAGGGCAATGCCAAAGAATGATGAAACAACCGTACAAATGCATTCATTTCACACGTTGGCAGATTATGCTAAAAATCCTTTAAGCTAAGCATTAGGAGTATGTTAACTGAGAATGTCCAAATGTTCAAGCTGGGTTTAGAAACCCAGCTTCTGGGTTTAGAATAGCAGAGGAACCAGAAATTAAACTATCAAAATTTATTGGATCATACAGAAAGCAAGGGAATTCCAGGGAAAAATCTACTTCCGCTTCATTGACCTCACTAGCCTTTGACTGTGAGGATCACAACAAACTGTGGAAAATTCTTAAAGAGATGGGAATACCAGATCATCTAACCTGTCTCCTGAGAAACCTGTACACAGTTTAAGCAACAGTTAGAATTGGACATGTAACAATGGACTGGTTCAAAATTGGCAAAGAAGTACATCGAGGTTGTATACTGTCACTCTGCTTATTTAACTTCTATGCAGAATACATCATGCAAAATGCTGGACTGGATAAATCACAAGCCGGAATCAACTGTTGGGAGAAGTATCAACAAACTCAGATATGCAGATTATACCACTCTAATAGCAGAAAGCGAAGAGGAACTAACGAGCCTCTTGATGAGGGTGAAAGAGGAGAGTAAAAAAGCTGGCCTAAAACTTATGACACAGAGTATCATCACTTCAGGGCAAATAAAAGGGGAAAAAGTGGAAAATGTGACAGATTTTATTTTCTTGGGCTCCAAAATCACTGCAGACAGTGACTGCATCCATGAAATTAAAAGATGCTTGCCCCTTGGAAGGAAAGCTATGACAAACCCAGACATCATATTAAAAAGCAGATATACCACCTTGCCGACAAAGGTCGGTATAGTCAAAGCTATGTTCCAGTAGTCATGTACGGATGAAAGAGTTGGACCATAAAGACTGACTGCCGAAGAATTTATGCTTTCAAATTACGATGCTGAAAAACTCTCTTGAGAGTCCCTTGGACAGCAAAAAGATCAAACCAATCATTCCTAAAGGAAATCAACCCTGAATATTCACTGGAAGGACATGCTGAAGCTGAAGCTCCAATATTTTGGCCACTGGTGTGAAGAGCTGACTCACTGGAAAAGACTCTGATGCTGGTAAAGACTGTGGGCAGGAGAAGGGGATGACAGAGCATGAAATGGTTGGATAGCATCAGCGACTCAATGGACATGAGTTTGAACCAACTTGGAGAGATAGTGAAGGACAGGGAAGCCTGGTATTCATCAGTTCTTGGGGTTGCAGAGTTGGGCACGACTTAAGTGACTGAACAATAACAACAGCCATTTAGTTCAGCCTCTCCCCAAAATGTAGGCTTAATTCAGTCTGAAATTCTGTGATCAGTACTAATAAGGTCATCCACCTGATAGACTCCTTCTGCTGCCACCTTCCAGCCCCCAAACAAGAAAGATAAGAAAAAAATCTGCTTTTTCCCTGTCCCTGTGCCATTCTATCTATAAAAGCTTTGCATTTTGTACAGTTCCTTGGAGGTTCTTTCCATTTGTGAGATAGGATGCTACCTAATTCAAAAATCACTGAATAAAAGCCAAGTTGACTTTTAAATTTTCTCAGCTGAATTTTGTTATTTAACAATTTTGGTGGCAGCACTGGACTTAAAAGCAAACTTCTGATAGTAATAAAAAATGAGAAACACAGGTGTGGCACCCCACAAACCGACTGAGTTCACTGTCTTTTTCCCTGTTTCTGAGGGTTGTGGTAAATTAATCCTCTTTCTGAGTTCTTCTCTCTGCACTGAGCACCCAATCTGACTGACTTGTCACAATGTTCCATCTGATTGGAAACATGCAGCCCTTAATTCTGTCTTAAGTTCCATGTGGGAATTGTTGACAGCAGTCTGCAGTTCCCATTTATGTAGAGCTCCCAGCATGCAGTCCCCGTTTGTTGAGGTCTACTGTTCAATCTTTTTACCAATCCCCAGACAACACACTGGAAACTGCTGGTGACTACTGGCCGGAGTCAAACTGGGTCCAACTTAAAAACCAGACTGAGCTTGGGATGGAACCCAGGCCTGTTTAACCTGGACTGAGTCTACTGCAAAGCCTTCGGTGAATAAAATTTTGCTTTAAGTTTATTGCTAATGGAAGTCTTGGAATCAAATAACAAAAAAAAAACAAAACAAAACAAAACTGGTGGGCATGCATTGAGTATTTCAAAGCTGTTGGAGTGCGTGCCACCTAACCTAAAGACTCCTGTGTTAGGCAAAGTTCGTCATGGAATGGGTTAGATTGGCAGTAAGTCACCTCTCGATCTCAAGAAAACTTCTTTGCAAAACGTCATACAATTTTCAACCTAAAAGCACATTCCTTTACATATTACTCTGGCTCCAAGAGACCCAAAGGTTTAGCTAATAATAAGATCTTTAAAATACCAAAGGTTAAGTGGGATACCTTCTGGCACACCTGCTTATTTTATGTCTTAGTGTTATGGTTTTGGAAGCTATACATATCTACAGAAAACAACCTAGAATTATAAGGGCCATTATGAGAAACATTTCAATTAGAGAAGATCAGTTAAGATCAAGAGATTGAAAGCAGGAGCTGCCAAATTAATAAACAGAACAGGGTACCTATTTTACCTGGCATGCAAAAGCCTCGAAAAGGCATCAATCTCCCAAAATAGTTTCACTGAAAGATTTGTTGCAAAAGGCTAATGAAAAATTAAGATGTATCTAAAACAAAAAACTAAGCCTGAAATAACTCCTACTGCTACTTTACTTGAGTACTCATTCAAGTAATAACTTGTCCGAATTGTTTCTCCAGGCTGAAAAGGCTACACAATCACAAACAAAAGTCCACTGAGTTACTGGCCTAAGAGAAAATCTGATTCTTCCTTCAAAGAAGAGCCTCTGTACAGACCTCTCCCAGAGTTGACAAAACTGAGTGATATACAGGTAAACTGCTACATTATTCCTTTAAACAGCCAAGAATGACTAAAATTAATGAAAAATCTTGACACTGGAGTCCACAGAGGAGATTTTAGGAAAACTGGCACCAGTAGGCCAAGGGTGAAAATTCTAGCCAGAGTCAGCTCCCTAGACCTCAATCTCTAGTGCCCAGTTGAGAGAGGAAAATACAATTTCATGCTGTTCCTTCTTTTCCATCTCTAGACCCATAGGTTATTGATCTTTTTTCTCCTAGGAATAAATATTGCCTTCACACTTGTGTTGTTTTGTGTTCTAAGAACTTAGCTTGGCTTTCCAACTGCCTGGCATACGTGCAGGCTGGCAATTCTTTCTTTTGGCTATTGTTGAGAGTGACTCTGGAGCTTGGGAAGGTAATAAACTCTGCATCCTCTTTGAGGACACCTCGTGGGTCCATGGGGTTGTTTAATACTGTTTGTAAATATTTATTGTCTGTCTTATCTGAAACCTGACAATATATCTAAAAGAATTTAACAACTCTATGACGAGAAATTTGAACAAACTAGACGCTGACATTCACAGCCTAACACGAAAAATTTTAAGGCCTTTTCCTCTAAGCTAAATGTATCCAGAGGAAAAGAAAACATTACAACAAAGGTGGAAGGGTACATCAGTTCTTTATCATCCAGGCTATAACCCAGTTTGGGAACTGAGGTTGAAGTGAGGGACAACTGTCTTAACCTTACACATCTTTGCAAAACTGGAAATACAGCTCTAGAGAAAGTTCAAATTTCACCTATTCCTTTATAGCAATCCGGAAACCACCCCTATTTATCTCAAAAGCCTTGCAAGCATTATAAAAATTCTGGCCTTAGGAAACCAAAAATCCTTCTTGGAAGAACTACATTAAGATTACTTGTCAAGGACAAATATACAAATCTTAAGTATCTTCTAAAAAGCTTTAAACATCTGAGTAGATAAATTTAAACTTATCCCAACTGTTCTTTTATAAGCTAGTGAGTTTTGCATTATCCTACCCATCTCACAACTAAAATTTTAGAACAAAACTATAAGGTCTCTGTGTGTCTATTTATGTGTGTCTATATATATGTGGTGTAGACGTATGATATTTTCTACCTCGGCATGGTGTTGCTAAAATTAAAAGAGCTTTTTAAAATTGTCTTAAAGAAATTAGGCACTTATGTAAATTAATTTCTCAGAAATAACAGAATTTCTCAAAACTAACAGAAATGAATTTCAGGCCCATGTGATTTAAGAAAATATTTGGTATAAAAGGCAGTTTAAGGTTGCTGGCTTCATTAAGATAGGCATGTCTTTATCCTAATAGTTATCAGCATTAAATAGAAAACTTTTATTCAATCTGGGCTTATTAATCAAGTAAGTTCAAGAATCTGTTCTAAAATTTGTCAGCAAAAAAAAAAAAACCAAAACAGGGTGATATCATCTAATCTCTAATAAAGCTTTTGTGAAGACTGTTTGCTACAAACAAGCAAATTAAATAGATGTAATCAGGATGAACAATTTTAGGTGAACTTTTAAAATAGTTTCCCCAAATCGTTTTAGTAACCTGAAACCTTAATGTTTTGCAAAGCTAAATTAAATGATGAGTTAAGTTAAATTTACTGAATATCTGAACCTTGGAAAGTATCAAATGATATTAAATGTTTCTTTAAGCTACTAAATTTGGAGTATTTTGTTACAGATAGCTAACTAATAAACAAAGTAACTTCTAAGAAGTGGTAGAGGTCAAGCTTTCAACAACATCAATACATTTGCTGTTAGGAAGTTGGAGAAGGCATGAAGGGAACTAAGACTATTTTCAGAATGTTTCCCCTGCTCCTGATGAAATGAAGAGAAATGGAAAGGGAACCCTAGTGTTTGCTTCTGTTTTTCCTCACAAATCTTCTATAAAAACACTTTTGCCATTTTATTACTCAGTAGTATCTTATTTGGACATATCTGAAATACCTGCCAAATGGAAGACTCTTAAAAAGTTTGGTTTAAAAAAAAAATCATTAGAGAAGATCAATAAAGTTGTCTACTTTCAAATCACAATAGAATTTCCTAGTAGAGTGGTTCCCAAAGTATGGTCCAAGGATCAGCAGCTTGAGGACAGGCCTAGAGTTCCTTAGAAGATCCCACCCCAGAATACTGAACCAGCATCTCTAGAAGTGGAGCTCAAGGATCTGTGTTCTAACAAGTTTTCCAAGTGATTTTTATGCACGATTGTGTATGAAAAGCATTGCTTTAAGACTCCTGTGAAAGGGACCATGGCTGTCCTACAGCTTTATGCCTATTATAGCTGAAAGTGTTTTCAAAATGAGAGCAAAGGCTTTGGGTGGCCTTCAGCCTAATTACAATGTTTAAAGAGATTTAATTACTAAATGCCAAGCCACACAAATGTAAAAATCTTTCCTACAGAGAGACTATGTGATGAATTGAAGGCATTTTTTAATCAAATGCTTGGCAAGCAGTATGAGTTTTCTTGCTTGTAAACAGCTATACTAATGCTAAACATATTTATTCACAACTTGACAAGAAATACTGCCCTACAATTAATCATTTCCCAATCCTAATTCAGACAAAATACAAAGACACAATGTGTACCCCATTCTCGTTATAAAAAGAGTTACATACATAAATAATAATTAGATCTATCCAGTATGTACATATGCGCACGTCTTTTTAGGCAAAACAATGCCAGATACTTAAAGTATGTTGGCCATCAAAAGGACATTTACACACATATCTAAAATCACTATTCGTTTTAACTATTTGCAGTTATGAGTTATTAAAATCAGGTTATCTGTTAATTATAGGCCTCTATTAGTAATTTTCAAATAAGATGCAAATTTTTAAATAGTCATCTATATTCAGGGAAGAAAATAATTAAAATCTAAAGATCAATATTAGTTTTTGATATATTTAAAAAAAATCATGAGTAGCAATTAGCTCATGAAAATACACTGTACTTTCGTTCACTAGTTTTATTTAATGTGTATTATTAAGTCGTATGTGTTAACAGGAATCACTCTCAACTGGTAACATGCTAAAATTCAAGGTCTATAAAACTGACTTAATTTTTTAAGAAATGTTTTATTTACTCCCTTCTAGGATTTCTATCTCATTTCCCAAATGTAATAATACTAGAAGTACCATAAAATGCCGCTATTAAATACAAAATTCACTATAAACTTGAACTGTAATGAGAGGAAATGTTACCAAGTCATTACAGGAAAGCAACTGTCTGAATATAAAAACTATTATGATTTTATAAGTGAGTAAGAGTGGGTTTTTTCCCATTGTCTTCTAAATATTCGTTGGGCAATTATTATATGGCAGGTACTGAGATAGATGGAGTAAACTATAGATATCAGTCCTTCTGGTTTGAATGTGCTCACAATCTATGGGTGGAGTGGTTGGAAGGAATGTGGTGTGTAGGGAGGGAATGGATACAGATTACAATGCAATGTGCACACAGAGCAAACATGAGCAAGAAACTCACAGAAGAAACTTTGATTCCCATCGTAGGGTTATTAGATCACCAATAAAATATATTCTAAATCAAAATATTCTAATCAATATTTATATTCATAAATATTTGACAGTTTAAAAAAACAGCTAAAGTTAAGATATTCATTCAGTTTAGCAATTTTATTTCTAACAATTTATCAAAAATATACACAAATGCTCACAAAGACTCATATTAATGATGGTCACAGGGGAAAAAATTAAAAAGCTATGAATAACCTAATATTCAACATGAAGGAACTTGGTAATAAGTTATCAAACCTTCATACTACAGAATGCTGTGCAGTCATGAAAACAAATTAAGTAAGGTCATGTATATTAACGTAAAAAGCTCTCTAAGATCTACGACTAGGTGAAATATTCAAATCACAGAAGAATATTTATAAGATGGGTCCATTTATTTAAAGAACAAATTAGAATCGTGTTTGTATGAATATACATATATATTCATGAATATATATGTATATTCATATGTATGAATATATATGTATATTCATACAAACACCTCAAAGTGGTGAGTGAGAAAACTTAAATCTAAATTCTGACTGAAATTGGTCCTGGAAAACAATATACTTTTAAATTGTTTAAACAGTGCATGAGAATACGGTACTCTTGTGTCATGTGTGGAAAGCGGGGAAAAAAACCCCAAAGCTTTCCCTTTTAGTGGGTAAACTCCAGTTATTCTGACTGGTTGTGTTCTTATTGATTCTGGCAGTGGAAAAAAAGAAAAAACAACTTATATTCCACTGAGATAGTAATGAACATAAAATCCTATCAATAGAGAGACAGAAGTAAATAAAAACACTACCTTGAATATCTCTTGCTTTTTTGCCTTTACAGAAACACATTTTTGTATACTTATTTTGTAGAAATGATGTAATTTATGTTTTAAAAATTCTATTAAGAGAAGAAAATTCTATCAATATGAAGTAACACTGATAAGACAGACTATATCAGGTCCAGGCCCTACTTGGCAAATCATTAAAATTAAACGGCTCTTTGCTATTTACAGAAAACATACATACATACACATTTTCCCCAGGAAATATTCCAATGTTCCACAGAACACACAAAGGATGCCATGTTATAAGCACTAGAAAATCAATAAGCTTTATTTGGGGCTTGGCTTTTATAATGTTCTGAAAAAATGTGAACACAGGCACCCTTCACCACATATAGAAACTTAACAGTGACCAGCGGAAGTTTAGAAACCAAAAACCTCTTCATTCGCCCTGAGCCAAGGCATAGTGTTAATGCCTTACTGCACCCAGAAACTGAGATTTTCAACAACTGAAAGAGAATTAAAGAGTGAACAAACTTTCTCATTTTTTTCCAACTGTGATATATTTCAAGCATATAGAAAAGGTTTAAGAAAGAAAACCGAACAGAGACCATCCATGTACTCTTCATCAAGAGTTCACCAATGATAGAATTTACTGTATTTATCACATACTTCTGGAGAATTCAATGGACAGAGGAACTTGGCAAGCTACAGTCTCTGTGTTCACAAAGAGTTGGACATGACTGAGTGACTAACACACACACACACACACATATCACAAACCTAAACCTTTTCCATCCCTTTGTTCATGAGTCATGGTTATTTAATGCAGCTATTTAACCACCTAAAGAGAGTTCTCAAGAATCATGAGAGGTTCTAATCCACAATTTGGGGAACAAGGTTCTAAAAAATAACATGATCATTTCAGTAACTCCTTTGCTCACGGGGATGGCTTCTCAATGTATCTGGCCCATTCTCATCTTTGTTCTTCTCTAACTAGTTCCTGACACACAAGTGCACAACTTGTCTGAACAAAACATTTGTAATCTCCGTTCCTTATAGCACTGAGCCTAAAGACTTCAGTATGACATAAAAGGCCATTTCTGGCCTGACCATAATTCACCCCTTGATCTTCTTAACTCAGCAGCTAGTGTTCACTGAGCACTAACTATATGGTAGGTCTGGTCCTAGGAAATTCAACTGCTTATTTCATATTCCTTCAAAAGAGCTTTATAAGGAAGGTTTTACTACCACTCTACATTTATAGCAAGCAAATGGTAGCAGAGAAAATTTTAAAAAATTGGCCCACATCTGCCTGATTCTCAGTTCTATAACTGAACCATTCTACTCACTGCTCGTTTTTGTAGCAGCCTTTTTTTACCTCATGTATTTATTCTAACACTATTGGTTTCAGCTGCTTGAATGCATTCCCTACATGTCCTTTATTCAATCTTACTCATTTTTTAGACATAATTTAAATTTTACCTCCTCAGTGACAAGTGATCAAACATTTCAGTAAGTGAGAGTTTAATAAATAAAACAATACTCCTAAGGTCACAATTTCTACTGGATGAACTACATGAAATAAAAAATATTTACTTTCATAAGCTAGTCTTTAGACAGCTAGGATGAAACTATTTCTAACATCTAGCTATAGGAAAGGAATCCAGGAGATTCTAAATAATCTACAGGGCAGAACTTCTAACACTGGTAAACTAGATATTAGTGACTTCATATTATGTTTATGCCTTAGCAAGCATCACTTTTCTGGTATCCTTGACTTTTTCAGTTTCTGATACAATCATCAACAAAAGGGTATTCTATTAAAATAACTATTTTAATAGATAACAAAATTCTATCCTTTTCCTTAGGTTTTTTTTTAAATTTCTGGGGATAATTATACTGAAGAGAAGCAGAATAAACCACCTCAAAATGCACCATTTTGTCATTCTGAGCTGAAGGCAATTAAGCAGATTCAGGAACAACTTTTACTTCTCCCTAACCTAAAAGAATTTATACAGGTGATCTGGCCAAGAAAGGGAGCTATTACCACAAAAAATGACTTATATGAACGACCTATCTGTGTGGCAGGAAAAACTCCTCCTCTTATCATCCTGTGAATTATCCTCCTTCCTTTTGAAGCTCTAGGCTCCTATCCTATCCCTTAGCTTAGGATATAAGCCTCTATTGCCTGACATGCAGGTAGTTCTTATATTTTATTCGGATCTTGTGCATATGAAATAAGGTTTGCTCCTGTTGTCAATTTATTTACTAGATCAACCAAAGAACCTGGTAGAGAATGGAAAATGTTTCTGCACCTACAATATCATGGAGTTAATTTAAAATCATAGTTAAATCTCTCAGAATCTCTATGATATAAGGTTGATTTTTAACTAACGGAGCCTTAAATTTTGAAAGGACTTTAATGACAGAATAGAGTCTGTGAATAACTGGCAAACTGGCTATGTGATGGGGTATAAACTTCAGTTCCATGGTGTAAATAAACTAACCATAGCCAATTTCAAGTTAGCAACAGTTTAACAACTTGCCCACAAAATTCCTAAATATCTAACACTACTCATGTATTCCAACATTACTGAGGATTTTTAAAATAAGCCAGACAGAGGAAGAGAAATATCATATGATATTGTTTACATGCAGAATCTAAAAAAAATGATACAAATGAACTTATTACAAAATGGAAGCAGATTGACATATAGAGAAAACAAATTTAAGGTTATCAAAAGGAAAGGGATGGGAGAGGGATAAAATAGGAGTTTGGGATTAACATATACACACTGCTGCTGCTGCTGCTAAGTCGCTTCAGTCGTGTCCGACTCTGTGCGTCCCCACATACGGCAGCCCACCAGGCTCCCCCGTCCCTGGGATTCTCCAGGCAAGAACACTGGAGTGGGTTGCCATTTCCTTCTCCAATGCATGAAAGTGAAAAGTGAAAGTGAAGCCGCTCAGTCATGTCTGACTCTAGCGACCCCATGGACTGCAGCCTACCAGGCTCCTCCGTCCACGGGATTTTCCAGGCAAAAGTACTGGAGTGGGATGCCATTGCCTTCTCCGATATACACACTAGTACTTATAAAATAGGTAAACAACAAGGACCTATGGTAAAGCACAGGAAACTATATCTTATAATAATCTATAGAGGAAAAGAATCTGAGGGGAAAAAAGGGAAAAGACTATGAAAAGGAATTATATAACTAAATCTATTTGCTATATAACTGAATCACTTTGCTATACATCTAAAACCAACACCATATTTTAAGCCAACCATACTTCAACTTTTTTAAAAGGAAAAAAGTGCAAAGGAGGAGTTAAAACAGCAACTACATCAGTTGTTCAAGGTCACAGGAAAAAAAAAGGTCAGTATCTAGTCTAAAAGCCAGGAAAACTGCCTCCTGGTCTAACCTAGTTATTCTCAATCCTATAGAGTCAGCTGGGAACTTGCAAAAATGCTTTGCCTAGCCTCACTCCAAAGCAATCAAAAAATAATCTCTGGAAATTCCCCTTCTCCATAAAGAGAAACAAGCAGAAAAAAACCTCCCTGGTGCTTTTAATACAACTAAATTCAGGAATTCCTATAATTCATTTTCCCACTCCATGGGTGTCTATAGGAAATACCCATCCTTTTATATGAACTTGGGGAATGAACAAAATACACACTAACCAGCAGAAATATCAATAACCTCAGATGACACCACCCTTATGGTACAAAGCAAAGAGGAACTAAAGAACTTCTTGATGAAACTGAAAAGAGGAGAGTGAAAAAGTAGGCTTAAAACCTAACTTTCAGAAAACTAAGATCATGGCATTCAGTCCCTTCACTCATGGCAAATAGATGGGGAAACAATGGAAACAGTGGCACTTTATTTTCCTGGGCTCCAAAATCACTGCAGATGGTGACTGCAGCCACAAAATTAAAAGAGGTTTGCTGCTTGGAAGGATAGTTATGACAAACCTAGACAGCACATTAAAAAGCAGAGACATCACTTTGCTGACAAAAGTCAGTATAGTCAAAGCTATGGTTTTGCCAGTAGTCACGCATAGAGGTGAGAGTTGGACCATAAACAAGATTGAAAGCGGAGGAATAGATACTTTTGAGCTGTGGTGTTGTAGAAGACTCTTCAGAGTCCCTTGGACTACAAGGAGATCAAACCAGTCAATCCTAAAGGAAATCAATTGTGAATATTCATTAGAAGGACTGATGCTGAAGCTGAAACTACAATACTTTGGCCACCTGATGTGAAGAGCCCTCTCATTAGAAAAGGCCCTGATGCTGGGAAAGATTGAAGGTAGGAGGAGAAGGGGATGACAGAGAATGAGATGGCTGGATGGCATCACTCAATGGACCTGAGTTTGAACAAGCTCCAGGAGTTGGTGATAGACAGGGAAGGAAGCCTGGCGTTCTGCAGTCCAAGGGGTCACAATGAGCCGGACATGACTGAGGAAATGAACAACAACCAACTGTACAAATTAGCATAATATTTTAAAATTTTATGAGTTTCAAGTATATACCACGTTCAGTTCAGTTCAGTCATTCAGTCGTGAGCGACTGAAAAACAAGTAGCGTTGTACTGGAAAAACTATAGCCTTGACTAGACAGACTGTTGTTGGCAAAGGAATGTCTCTGCTTTTTAATATGCTGTCTAGGTTGGTCATAACTTTCCTTCCAAGGATTAAGTGTCTTTTAATTCCATGGCTACAATCACCATCTGCAGTGATTTTGGAGCCCCCCAAAAACAAAGTCAGCCACCGTTTCTATTGTTTCCCCATTTATTTGCCATGAAGTGATGGGACCGGGTGCCATGATCTTAGTTTATGAATGCTGAGCTTTTAGCCAACTTTTCACTGTTCTCTTTCACTTTCACCACGAGGCTCTTTAGTTCTTCTTCACTTTCTGCCATAAGGCTGGTGTCGTCTGCATATCTGAGGTTACTGATATTTCTCCCAGCAATCTGGATTCCAGCTTGTGCTTCATCTAGCCCATAGTTTCTCATGATGTGCTGTGCGTATAAGATAAATAAGCAGGGTGACAATATACAGCCTTGACATACTCCTTTTCCCATTTGGAACCAGTCTGTTGTTCCATGTCCAATTCTAACAGTTCCTGACCTGCATACAGATTTCTCAAGAAGCAGGTCAGGTGGTCTGGTATTCCCATCTCTTTCCACGTGCAGCCATGAATTATAACTACTGAAATATTTTCTAAGCTTTTGGCCCTGCTTTTACAAAACTGAGACAGACTTGCAATTAGTGTACTGATTTTATCTAAATGAGTGCTTCTGTGTTACTTAACACACTGGCAATGTTCTCTTAAACAGTTCACTTAACAAATTAAACTATTTTTCCTTCTATTAGTTTATCCAACTCTTTCTTACACAGAGAAAAGAGGTTACTTTCAGTAAGTTTCTAAATTAATTACCACAAGTTCCTTATCACGTTAACTAGATAATTCCACATCTATCTTGGCCTGCTTGCCCTTCCACTCCCCTTCCATCCTCCGTGTTTTCTTTCCTCCATCTCTCCATTCAAATATTTATAGAGGCTACTAAATCCGATCCAAGACCTTTCTACATCTCAGAGATATCTAATAAATTCATCTGATTGTCATTCAGCAGCTGAATCTCTATTCAGATATATATTCTAAACTTATAGGTCAACTAGTAGCTTTGTTTACAAGTCACAAATGCTGTTTAAATTTTGCGGATCTGGTGGATACGTGTAAGAGTCTTCTTGCCAAGTCAGTTACATTGCCAACTGCAAAATCTAATGTCCTTGAAAGGAAGCCTCTAGTATTATTTCCTTTTCAAAGGGAACCACAGATGAAGGTCCACAGTAGACCTGCCTTTAAATTCCTTAAAATAAGTATAATCCTGAAATCCTTCATTTATTTTTTTCTGCATTGCCCTTCATTCTCAATATATCTCTCTTTCTTTACCTTGGAGTTGACGTGCAAGGACTGCAACACTGGATTTCAAATGCTATGATGTTATGTGAACATTGTTATGTGAACATTGTCTTCTTCAAAGGAATAATGCAAAGAAAATATTTACAGTGACAGTGGATTTTGTTTTTGGTTTTTCCTTTCTGGTTACCTGGATAACAATTAGAAAGTAGGAAAAAATATGTTTCAACACAGCTGTTTCCAGATAGTGGGAAACTCTTAATATTCTCTGATGGAGGATCCATATCAGCCCATGGCTTTTAAGAAGGCTTTGCCTCTTGGAAACAGTGGTCACATGCACACTGGTTACAAATGACATTATCCTGCTAAAACATAACTCTAATGGCAAATATTGCAAGTGAAACAGTGTTAAAGTCATTCAGTCATGTCAGACTATTTGTGTGTGACTCCTTTATAGCTAGCCAGCTCCTCTGTCCATGCGATTCTCCAGGCAAGAATACTGGAGTGGGTTGCCATTCCCTTCTCCAGGGGATCTTCCTGACCCAGGGATCGAATCTGGATTTCCTGCATTGCAGGCAGATTCTTTACTGACTGAGCTACCAGAGAAGCCTGCAAATGTTGGAAATACGTCCAAATTTGTCCAGAAAGTCACCATGTACTTGTGCAACCCCCCAAGGTTATCAATGGCACATTTTTATGTTCAAACACCTTAAAAATATTCATTACTGCCTATTGTTATTACACAAAACTTATCCAAAACAGGTCTGACTGGCAACAACCTTAGATTAATATACACTGCTTAAAAAAATTCTTAGGTGTAAGCAGATTAAACATTTAATTCCCAAGATTTTATAGAAATTTGGCTTAGAACTATTAGTAAATAAAAGAAGCAAAAGAAACATACGAAATTATTAGCTCTTGAAGTAGAGAGACAATTTCTTATTAATTTTTATCTCTAGCACTTGGAAGAGTATCTGGCAGGTACAGCAGATGTTTAATAAATGATAATCAAACGCCAGCTTGGGAACTGGAGAATACCATGAGCAACAGGTTGTTTGTACTGGTGTTTACTAAGCAATGCTTTTTCACCTTTTGAAGGGCAAAAAACGTTAAATATCTAGAAAAATATAGACAAGCTGAAATAATTGCATACAACACTGTTATGTCCTCTACCTACATTTAATAGTTTTTAATATTTTGCCATATTTGCTTTATCTGTGTCTCCATGTAAAGATTATGCTGAACCATTCAAAGTAACTTACCTTCTTAATGACTCTGCCCCAAATACCTTGGGATGCATTTCCTAACATAGGGACAATCTACCACCCAATCACAGTATTTTTATAACTTATCATAATTCCCTATTATTTTATCTAATATGTAGTCCATAGTGAAATTTTCCTAATCATCCCAAAAATGTGTTATAGACACAGATACACAAACAGGATCTACTAAACTTCACACATTGTATGTGGTTCTTAGGACCTATAGTCAGTTTTTAAGATTCACTCATTTCAAATTTTCTATCTTTTATATATTTTATTCCATTTGTGTCTGACTTACATCAAGAATTTTTAAACCTGTAACTTGAAACTGAGCTCTATGAATTACAGTTAAAGGACATTATGGAGACCTCTGGCTCATGGGTCCCATCCTTTCAGTAAGCAGAGGTCATGTGGGTTAGGAATAATTTTGCACTTGACATACACTTGGGATCTGGGGCATAAACCACTACAAGCATCTTTTACGACTGCTTAACCAATTCATTTTAAAACCCCTGACTAAAACGGGAGACTGTTTTCTAGAATCAAATTGAAGGAAAATAAAGAATATTTAATTTCTTCCTGCCTGGAATGCTTTAGAGTGATACAAATTGGAAATGTAAAATACTTTTGATACAGTATGAAGAAATTAATTTTCTAACTTAAACAACTTCTGTTTATAATTCTTAATGTTAGCATTATCACTCTAATCAAAAAACACTATTATGTGCTCCAAGTACAGTGTGGAGGAAAACATTTGATAATGTAGAGGTCTTATTAGGAAATGTGGCAGAGAAAGTGAAAACCTGAAGACTGAAGGTTTTCAAATATGGGCACCAGAAAGGGTGAGTCTTTCCATTTCTGTCCTCTTACTTTGTGTTCCAATCCCAAGGAGAACAGCACAATGTCCCCAGTCCTCACATGGCATTCTCACTCTGTCCTAGGGATATCTGGTGTAAAGGGTACTGTTTTGGTCTACCATCAAGCCACCAGAAGTAATAAGACCTCCATCAGAGATCATTCACTGTCAAGACATTAACTGGTATAAGGCAGGGGTACTGGGGTACCAGCACGGATTGTTTACTTTTTCCTTAGCTGCAGAATCTCAAAAGAATACCAATTCTATGATATTTTTCACCCTCCTTTTCAACTTGGAATCAAGTCAATATTTTCTGGGTAGTGAAATATAAACCAAAGCACAGTGTAGGACATCTCATATCGTCTGGCCATTATGTCACTCCCCACCCCAAAATATGAATATCTTAAATAAAACTACACAGGATTCATCACCCTTATTACCCATCAAAATAAAAATTAATTGAATGAGAAATATATGGCCCACTGCATGCAAAGGTCATAATACAGGCAGGTCTTATAGAGGGAATAACAGAGAAACCAAAGGAAAATAGGATCCTCTATGGAGGAAATCAATGCTCCTCCAATGTTACTAAGCAAGATGTTTGCTCAGTCGCAGTATAAACTCTCATTCTAAGGTTTTCTGGAACATTGGATTGAATGTAGACAACAGAGGAAGGTGTAGCTGATAACAGGAACAGAGAGCTGTTATGTTAACCATAGTAGGTGAAGACACAAGAAAAAACGCACTCATCTCAACTAGAGTGTAATAATCTCAGGCTTCACTAGAAACACAGAGAGGTGAAATCAATGTAAGCCAGACAGCAAAGAATCAAAATCAGTAAGGAAAGAAAACTTAATTTCAAGCTTCTAAGGAGAAATTATAAATAATGTGAAATTTAAAATGTATTAGCAAAAACAGATTATCTCTTTCTCTCAAGCAAAATGACTAAACTTGAAAGTTTCTTGAAGACTTTCAATTGTGAATATTTAAAAGCAAATTCACATATTTGCCAGATAGGAACAAGTGTTAGGGGAGGGATGGAATACTAAAATGAAAAGTCTGGGATAATACACACCAAAATATTAATACTAACATGTATGACTCCAGTTTATCAATTTATTTTCTGTTCTTCTTTATACCCTTATGCAAGCTTTAATAATTTTAAATTGTGTATGAATAATTTTTAAATTAAGACAAAGAGCTCTGCAAAAAAGAAAGCATTCAAGCAGTTATATAATAATGTAGTATAAACATTAGACACAGAAGGCTCATCAAATCCAAATATTCCCCAAATAGCCTTTACAAAACGAAATAGTTAACTTGCTATTAATGATAGAATGGAGCCTCCTAAAGATACTCATTTTTAAATGCTGCTAACAATAAAGGCCTTTTTATACTATTCAAGGGATTCTTGAGGCAAGAATACTAGAGTGGTTTGCTATTCCCTTCTCCTGAATATTCATTGGAAGGACTGATGCTGAAGCTCCAATATTTTGGTCACCTGATGCAAAGAGCCAACTCATTGGAAAAGAAAGGGGAAAGATTGAGAGCAGGAAGAAAAAGGAGCAACAGAGGATAAGATGGTTGGATGGAATCAATGGACTTAAGCTAGAGCAAATTCCAGAAGATGGTGAAGGACAGGGAAGCCTGGCATGCTGTAGTCTATGGAACTGCAAAGAGCTGCACATGACTTAGAGACTGAACAACAATAACAGTAAAGGCCAAGATCTCTGAGTCCCAGACTAGAGCCTCGCTTCTCCAAGTATGGCTCTCTACGTCAACAGCAGGAAAATGATCTGGAAAAAGGTGAAGGATCACACTGGAGGAAAAGCAAAGGTTTTTAATTTCCTGCTGCTCCAAAATATGTAATGCTCTAAAGTGATATATATATATGAACTATAAAATAATTTATAGATGAGAAGAAATTATAGAACTAATTTTCTAACTTGAACAACTTTAATTGTATTATTCTCAGTGTCACACTGATCAGAAATGCAGACTCTCTGGCCACAACTCACATCTGCTTGAATTAGAGAACTGAGGAATTTATTGGAGAATTATTGAATTAGGAAATTTATTCTGTGCCTACTGCAAATAGTATGTTTCCATCTGTAGTTTCACAGAAGAATCCCAGGAAAACTCTGGATACTAAAAGATGTTAGAAATAAGATTTTTTTTCATCTTTCAAAACTTCTACCTGAACTGTTTTCTACCTATGGCTACTTACAACAGTAACAACAAACAATAAAGACAACTCTCAGTACTACAACTACATCAAAAGAGAGCAGCTAACATTTATTGTGTCTTTGGCATGCACCAGGCTTAGAGGTGGGTCCTTGTCAAGATCTGCTGGATTGGTGTCCTACTCTGAGCCATGTCACGCTAATTAATATATGATCTCCTATAATTAATATATGATCTTCCTATGCTTTCCTCATGAATCTTGGCTGAGCCTGTGACTTGCCTTAACTGCTAGAAATGTGACCAAAAAAAGATGCTCCACTAGTTCTAGACCTGTGTCTGAAAAAGGCGTAGCAGTCTCAGGTAGAGACCCTGAGGTGCCATGCAATAAGTGTGGTTACTCTGCTGGGAAGGCCATAAGAAGGGACCGTGTGGAGAGATCATGTGGAGAAGTAGAGGCCTCAAACAACGTGGGGATGAGCAAAGAGCCCAACGGCCCTCGCATCACAGCTGAGCCCCAACACCAGCCAACCTGCAAGCTGAATGCAGCCAAGAGAGTGAACAGCGAGAAGAGTAGAAGTGGCCACCTGATCCCAACCCAGATTGCTGATTATGAGGAAACAAAATGATTAACGTTTTAAGCCACTAAATTTTGGAATGGTCTGCTACACAGCAGTTAACAACCAAAACAGTTCTATATAGACATCTGTCTCATTTCAATCTCACAAAAACCCTAAAATTAGGTACTAAAAATATCCTCTTTCTATAGGAATGTTTATCCAATTTGAATACTACCACACACCAGTATATGCAGGAGCTAGGGCTAAGGCTTTGTGTATAAGAATGATTCTTTACATTATGCTACATCCAGTACCTTTCTTCCTGATCTGAGGACTGAACATCTCCTCTTACTGGCCTGTGTCGCCTCTCATCTATAAAGAAAAGCAAGTGAACCCATGGCTGTTTAAGCTCCTTGCCAGCTCTATAATTTCATGACTGTTTAAAGTAATAATTATTTGTTGTTTATATAGCATGGCCTTCATTCATCAAAGCACATCCCATGCACAAACATGTGGCCTCAATTGAGCAAAGGTCAAAAGGATAAAAAGAACCTCCAAAACATCAGAGCTTAATTGCCCCAGTGATTGGAATCACAGTAACCACTCCAGGCTGGAAGGGAAGGCTGAATGCAAATGAAAACACCCTAACCACGCTGCCCTTCTAGAATGTCTTTAAACAACTTGATCTGTCATATAGTCCTTTGCGGCCTTTAATTAAAATAGAAATGGCACATTGATGTATTACCATTCCTTTCAAGTTTGCTAATTTGTGATTAGGAAAGTCTTCCAACAACAACGAAAAAAACCACACAGTTAATCACCTTTGAGATTCAACACAACAAAGTAGCTGAGAAGGAGAAAGGGACTTTTTTATGACTTAAATTGTTATGTGGTCAATCAACTCTAATCTATTCTAATTTATTCACATGGAAGGTCAATTATCCAAATGCTCTTAATTCAGCAGGCACCTGATCTTGGTGGCCAGTGAACCATTCAAAGGGCAGCTGTGGTGTGTGCGTGTGTGTTTTAATATGAATTACTTACCACATTTGGACAGCTTTCTCTACTTCTACTATTTAAACTAGCATGCCCTGCTTGACAAAGTACATTTAAGAAGAGAGAACAAACACTAAATGTTCTTTGTTTTCTAGAATAAAAATGTATTCTCCATGGCCTTTCTCTAGTTAATGTATACAAAGAACTCACCAGATTCATGCTACAACCATCTATCTGAAGGAAAACGTTGTAACAGCTTTACAGAAATACTGGTACCACCTCTAGAACACCAGATCACATGCCACACATTTCCACTGGCACTGAAGTAGCATCAACTACCAGATGAACAACTGGGCTGGGACACCACATACAGACAGAATGCAGGCAGCAGACGTTTAAGCCAAGCACTGCTTTCTCTAAAAACTATTTCATCTTCCAAATAAGCCTAAAATGCATGTCAAGGAACAGCGTACATTTGTCTTTGCACCTCCTATGGAAGTTTTTGTTTGTTGATTTGCTCAAAGGTCCAGTTTAAACTGGAGTTAACTTATCTAACTGCTTTATACTGGAAGAGAAATTTACCAGGGAAGATCAAAAACACTGGAAGTATTCCATGATAAATAAGAGGAACTCTGGCAAAGAGCTCAGCAGCAAAACTGGATCAGTCAAGAACAAAGAAATACATGAACTTAAAACATGTAAGTATTTCTTTTATGTGAAAGAAGACTGGTGGTGGGTAGGCCAGGACTGGTTTGACACTACCTAAAGTCAATCAGAGACCTGAGTGAGTGAGTGAAAGTCACTCAGTCGTGTCCAACTCTTTTCGACCCCATGGACTATATCGTCCATGGAATTCTATAGGCCAGAATACTGGAGTGGGTAGCCTTTCCCTTCTCCAGGGGATTTTCCCAACCCAGGTCTCCCACATTGCAGGCGGATTCTTTACCAGCTGAGCCACAAGGGAAGCTCAAGAATACTGGAGTGGGTAGCCTATCCCTTTTCTAGTAGATCTTCCTGACCCAGGAATCGAACCGGGGTCTCCTGCATTGCAGGTGGATTCTTTACCAACTGAGCTATCAAGGAAGCCCATCAGACACTCAGACCCCCTTGATCTTTCACTGTCACCATGCAGAACTACCATACTAAGTTTATTTCTGAGTTCAAGAGTACTGCTAGAGCTCCAGCCATAACCAAATCATTCCAAGCAGCAGGGAAGAACAGGGAAAAAGCAAAAGGGCGTCTTTTCCAACTGCTTCAGCTTATTAAAAACAGCTTTGACAGAAGTCCCACACTACATTTTGGTTTATATCTCAATGTCCAGAAAGCAGTCACATAATTCTACCTAGCTGAAAGAAAGGCTAAAAAACATTCACAGAATTGACTGACATTCTGTTGAGATGCTGCTACTAAAGAAGAATTAATGAACTGAACCTTGATATCCCAGAACAAAGAGTCTCTGCCTTATACCAATAAATGTCTTGAGAGTATATTATTCCTGATTGGGGTCTTATAATTTCCAATGACAGACATATAGCTAAAAATAATGAGTGCTAATGATAAATTAAATCTAAAAAAAAATTCCAGGTAAAAGTTATAATTTAGTTCACATAATACATTATAGTAACAATAAAACTGACAATAATATTAATAATTATTTCTAGTATCAGAAAGTAGTACAGTATATACAAATTGTTGAACATCATGTTTTATGTTAACTGATGCCATACCTTATTTTAACCAATTTTCATAACAACTTTGCAAGGATTTGAATAACTCCACTGTACAGAGAAGACATTGACTTCAGAGTTGGGAAGTGACTTTTCTAAGGTTATACATTATTCGGAAGAGACAGAGCTATAATGCCACCAGTGCCCCTTCTGATCATACTGGTGCTATTCATTATCTTGATAAAGTCGTTAATACTCTCATTTTATAGTTGATAAAACTGAGGTTCAAATAATTAAGAGTGCTTCGACTTACTACAATTATAATTTACTGTAATTTCAAACTAACGGTAGAATTTTATTAGTAAAAAATTATTTTTTTACTCACTGACTCGTAATGGGCCCAGAGGTAGAGTTAGGAAATCTGGTTTCTCATTCTGACTATGTATTAACAGTAATTCCAATTCGATTGTCAAAATAATACATGTCCACTGAGAAGGAAAAATCAGTACAATGCCAAAAAGAAGTAAAACTCACTCCCACAAAGCACCAATCAAAGATACTACTACCAACGTGAACATTTTGGTGTGCACTCTCTGGGAGTCTGATCAAGATTTATAGATGGGGAAGGGAACATGGAGAGAGACAGATTAAGTAATTTGCCTCAAGTTTCTAAGCCAGGGGGCCAGGACTCAAGTCCACTCTGCCCAAGGTTCCTGTATATTCAGTGACCCAGCATATTCATGAGTCTTAACCTTCCTTCTATAAGACATCCCATGTATGTGCACGCCTGGAAATTTCTGTAACAGAGAGATCGCCCTTTCTTTTACTGTGCTCTTAAGAAAATGCATTTATATGTTTCTCTTTCAAGGAGGAAGATAGAGAAAACTGAAATGTGACTATTAACAAATTACCATGCTGTACACGAATTCAACACCGCAAACAAAACTCAGGGTTTGAACATTCGCAATGCACTGAAGCCAATTCAATCTCATTTTCTTTTGCCAACTCCGTAAGTCTGCTTGAAATCTTAAGTGTAGATTATATGTTTGTGACTCTGGTATTCTGGCAAGTAAAAACATAAAATGTAATTAGATTTCTGTATAACAGAAGAAGTATAAAGAAGTTGGTGTTCTGGGAAGGAAGAAGTATGTATATTAATTTCAAGATGCTTTTAATCCCATACTATGCATCAAACACTGAGAAGATGGTGATAAATCAAACGAGAGGACCTTACATCTAGTACAAATTTTCTCAACCTGATTACTGTTGTCACTTTGGGCTGTATAAATCTGTGCAGGACTATTGCAGGATGTTTAGAAGCACCCACTGGCCTCTTCTCACTAGATGACAGTAGCACAACTACCCCAAATCATTGGGACAAAGACTCCAGATGTTGCCAAGTGTGCCATGGGCCAGGGAGGGCTGGGGGGAAACATGACCTCTAGTTGAGATCCAATGATATGCTAAATGTCCTCCAGTTCACTCAACATGGGAAGATTTGCAAGGCAGTAGTGTTAACTGAAGCAGGAAAAGTAGGGAGGACCTTCTTAGACAAGGGTACTTAGAACAGATGGTAGAATATGCTAGCAATGGAAGGTAAGGGTCCCTGCCTGATGACATAGCTTCTGAATCTGTCTCAAGAGTTTAGAATTCTGTCTGCAGAAAATGAGGATCAACTCAGGTTTGTGAGCAGTGACAAAAAGCCAGTCCTAAGAAGTGAACTAGAGGGCATGCTGCTGTGGCTTCTGCCTTTTATTGCTTTCAGTAAAGTCAACCAGGAGATGAAGAAATGACAATGCCCCTTCCCCCTTAAATTTTCTACTTAACAAAGCAGCTAAACACCACTGAAATTTTTCTGATTTTTAAAACAGAGATATTTCAACACATAGAAAGCATTTTGCACTTTGCCTCAAAGTACTCCAAGCAATGTTAATTCTTCATTGTTATCACTACTGCTGCTGTGATTATTAAAGGAAGACAGGGTAATGATGGCTGACGTCAGCATTTCTCAGATCTGTTCCAATAAACTCTGGAATCTGGGAAGTGTTAAAAATATCTGTATAAACATGCAGATGTGCACAGTGAATTACTTTCTTTCCAAAATTTATTTTTTTTAAAAAGGAAAATATGACAAAGGATAAAAAAAAGGAGGTATTTTTCTTTATCTCCATGTATTTTGTTACAAATGCTTAAGTTCCCTAAGCTATATTTTCCTATAAAAGGAGAAAACATAAACTATTTTTTTTTTTACCTTTTCTTGAGGCAATTAGTTTGGTCCATGAGGCCACTCTTTTCTTGTCCTCTGAGTACATGTTCATGTGCCCCTAGACTTAAGATAGTCTTGAAACACTGCCCTGATCAAGGACCTGGGACTGTCTGAGTTAAAAAACAAACAAACAAACAAAAAACCAGCTTTGGGATTCTGGTTATGCAAGGGCCAGCCTTCTTGAATTGAGGGGAAAGGGTCATCCTGACAAAAAGGTCAAGGAGAAAACTGCCTTGCCAGCTGTCTGCACTTCCCTCCAAGGCAAACAACGGACAGAGAAAGAAATAACTTCAAGCAGGTATTGAAACAGCAGCAGTGTTGGAAGAAGGCCAAGGAAACACATCTGCAAACACCCAGACAACTGGGCACTGTTGTTCCGGAGTTAGAGGGCCATCTTATCCTGCACACTGGAGGCAATTTTCTCCCATGACACACTGTGTTTTGTCTTTCTGAACATTTAACCTCTGGATGTGGACAGCAGAGACCTCGCCTGGGCCCATTCCTTTACAGAGTGCTCAAATAGTTACTGACACTTTTCTAATTATTCTGTCAAGAATCAATCTTAGAAGTCCCTAGTTCGTCAGTGCTCTGATTGACAGGGCAATCAGCACTTTACTTAAAGCCTAAGCACCAACTACTCCCGGTCTGCAAGAGCTCCTCACCTGCTTAAAGAACAGAAAAATTCACAACTGAAAAAACAGAGAAGTCCTCATGGGAGTGAAATTTTACAAGCCTGTGAGCACACACCCTTCTAGGGAAGGGCACTTTCCCAGCTGGCACCCCTCTGAAATGGGGATATCCCCATTCCCAGAGATATGTTTCCAAATTGCAAGCACTGTGGCTAGGATTTACTCCATGTTCACCGTGGCTGCTCAAAACACAATGAGGAGGCACAGGGAAGAAGAGTTCATGTCAAAAAACTTCGCTGGGTACAAGCAGACCAAAGTGCCCAGGGGTGGAACAGGAATCTAGACACCACCACTCACCTCCAAAACAAAACACACATTTCAGTCAAATCAAATATTTAATATTTAATATGAATCAAATTTAGCCAAATTCCACTCATTTGTTTTCTTCTAAAAGTTGCCTCCATATATTAACCAATGTCTTGCTTCAATTTTACCCTTGAGAGTGGTACTGCAGGTAATTTCTGAGACCATACACAGAAAGATAAATGAGATGGGTACATCAGTATCTCAGCTGGTTTGGATGTGATGGTCAATGTTTGTGGGAAAAAACATGAGGCTACATGTTATCACCTGGTGTCAAAAACCAAAGGACCACAGAGTAGGGAAAGCGATTACATGAGAAGTGAGAGCCAATGGCATGAACTGGAAGTCAGTTAGTTCAGTCAGTCAGTCATGTCCCACTCTTTGTGACATCATGGACTACAGCATGCCACACTGCCCTGTCCATCACCAAATCCTAGAGCTTACTCAAACTCGTGTCCATTGAATTGGTGATGCCATCCAACCATCTTATCCTCGGTCATCCCTTTTTCTCACCGCCTTCAATCTTTCACAGCATCGGGGTCTTTTCTAACGAGTCAGTTCTTCGCATCAGATAGGCAAAGTATTGGAGCTTCAGCTTCAGCTTCAGCATCAGTTCTTTCAATGAATATTCAAGACTGATTTCCTTTAGGATAGACTGGTTGGATCTCCTTGCATTTCAACGGACTCTCAAGGGTCTTACCCAACACCAGTTCAAAAGCATCAATTCTTCAGCACTCAGCTTTCTTTATAGGCCAACTCTCACATCCATACATGACTACTGGAAAAACCAGAGCTTTGACTAGAGGGAACTTTGTTGGAAAAGTAATGTCTCTGCTTTTTAACATGCCATCTAGGTTGTCATAGCTTTTCTCTCAAGAAGCAAGTGCCTTTTAATTTCATGGCTGTGGTCATCATCTGCAGAGATTTTGGAGCCCAAAAAAATAGTCTATCACTGTTTCCATTGCCATGAAGTGACAGACCGGATGCCATAATCTTAGTTTTCTGAATGTTTCTAAACTGTTGAGTTTTAAGCCAACGTTTTCACTCTCCTCCTTCACTTTCATCAAGATACTCCTTAGGTCTTCTTCGCTTTGTGCCGTAAGGGTGGTGTCATCTGCATATCTGAGGTTATTGATATTTATCCTGGCAATCCTGATTCCAGCTTGTGCTTCTCCAGCCTGTCATTTTGTATGATGTACTCTGCATGTAGTTAAATAAGCAGGGTGACAATATACAGCCTTGACGTACTCCTTTCCTGATTTGGAACCAGTCTGTTGTTCCACATCCAGTTCTAACTGTTGCCTCTTGACCTGCATATAGATTTCTCAGGAGGCAGGTCAGGTGGTCTGGTATTCCCATCTCTTTAAGAATTTTCCACAGTTTGTTGTGATCCACACAGTCAAAGGCTTTGCATAGTCAATAAAGCAGAAGTAGATGCTTTTCTGGAACTCTTTTGCTTTATTGATGATCCAACGGATGTTGGTAGTTTGATCTCTGATTCCTCTGTCTTTTCTAAATCCAGCTTGAACATCTTTAAGTTCATGGTTCACATACTGTTGAAGCCTGGCTCGGAGGATTTTGAGCATTACTTTGCTAGCATGTGATATGAATCCAATTGTACAGTAATTTGAACATTCTTTGGAACTATGGGTGGACAAAAACACAGCTTGAAATACATTATGGAAGACAGGTGGGGAGAAAACAGGGACCTGCAATTGTTTCCCAGATATCAGCAGACTACTCACTATATTTTCAGGATCCTTAAAGACATGGAGGAAAAAAGGGGTAATTCAAAGGTATAATTTTCAATAAGGAAACACTGTTCAAAAGATAGTTTGGGGTTGCCTAGATTAATGCTAACTGAAGTCCTAACCAAAGACTTTGACTGTGTGGATCACAATAAACTGTGGAAAATTCTGAAAGAGATGGGAATACCAGACCACCTAACCTGCCTCCTGAGAAATCTGTATGCAGGCCAGGAAGCAACAGTTAGAACTGGACATGGAACAACAGACTGGTTCCAAATAGGAAAAGGAGTACATCAAGGCTGTATATTGTCACCCTGCTTATTTAACTTCTATGCAGAGTACATCATGAGAAACGCTGGACTGGAAGAAACACAAGCTGGAATCAAGATTGCTGGGAGAAATATCAACAACCTCAGATATGCAGATGACACCACCCTTATGGCAGAAAGTGAAGAGGAGCTAAAACGCCTCTTGATGAAAGTGAAAGAAGAGAGTGAAAAAGTTGGCATAAAGTTCAACATTCAGAAAACGAAGATCATGGCATCTGGTCCCATCACTCCATGGGAAATAGATGGAGAAACAGTGGAAACAGTGTCAGACTTTATTTTGGGGGGCTCCAAAATCACTGCAGATGGTGATTGCACCCATGAAATTAAAAGATGCTTACTCCTTGGAGAAAAGTTATGACCAACCTAGATAGCATATTCAAAAGCAGAGACATTACTTTGCCAACTAAGATCCATCTAGTCACGGCTATGGTTTTTCCAGTAGTCATGTATGGATGTGAGAGTTGGACTGTGAAGAGGGCTGAGCGCCGAAGAATTGATGCTTTTGAACTGTGGTGCTGGAGAAGACTCTTGAGAGTCCCTTGGACTGCAAGGAGATCAGCCCTGGTATTTCTTTGGAAGGAATGATGCTAAAGCTGAAACTCCAGTACTTTGGCCACCTCATGCGAAGAGTTGACTCATTGGAAAAGACTTTGATGCTGGGAGGGATTGGGGGCAGCAGAAGAAGGGGACAACCGAGGATGAGATGGCTGGATGGCATCACTGACTCGATGAACTTGAGTCTGAGTGAACTCCGGGAGTTGGTGATGGACAGGGAGGCTTGGCATGGTGCGATTCATGGGGTCGCAAAGAGTCGGACACGACTGAGCGACTGAACTGAACTGAAAGTCCTAACTGATTTCTGCTCTCTCTACCCTTTGAGAGACACACACCTCTATCTCCTTCTCTGATGTCATCATTTTGGTGCTTAAAGACTTGGAGAGGCTTCGTATTTTATTTAGAATAAAATTTAAACTTTCCATTTGGGCCTACAAGCAATTCCTGAACTGGCCGCAGACTCTCTCTCACTTTCCACTCAGTTCTCCTCCGTTGCTCTGCCCTTGAAGTCCACACTTGCCACCCCGGCTCTCTCCTTAAGCCCCAAGTCAACACAGGTTCCTTGGCATCATTCAGGTCTCAGCACACATGTCTCAGGGAGAAGCCCCCTATGGTCACTCCATCTCAAATAACTGCTTACTGGCTGGTGAGGCCATGAGAATGCACCTTGGATCTGCAACTTGAGAGCCATGCTTCCCTGCTCCCAGCCATAACGGGGGCCTGGAGGGACACGAGGCCTGACTCATCCCTGTGAGAGGGGGGTACTTCACTATCAGGTGACTTTAGCTCCAGGACACCCCTACAGCCTTGCCAGGTGTTCCTGACTCTGCCTGTCAGCATGGGACACTTCTCCCACTCCTCCTTCCCCTTCTCCCTCACTCACAGTCAGATCTCCATCACAGTCTGGAGGACCTCCCAGCCTCTCCTGGCCTCGTCTTCATTTTCCACCGAAAGTACTTCCCCAAACAAAAGCCTTGCATATGAATCCTGGTTTGGTGGTGTCTGCGACCCCGATCTATAAGTTCAGCGATACCTCATCCTGTTTTATTGTCCTCTTAGCACTGACCACTAAACATGATCTAAAATGGAACCCACATTCTGTATTTTACCAAGCCCTTGAGGTGGTTCTGGGATATACTCAAGTTTGAGAAACAAAGACCTAATAATATATAGATAATTACAGTCAGAGTAAGAATCACGACTCAACCTTACAAAATCCCAGTGCATTTCTCAGGAACCAGTACATTTAATAAACACACAACCCTTAAAACTGTATCCCTGCTTAAGTACTCTGATTTAACAAATGAATTTAAACACTGGTCAGTGTTTCACATCTATTTTTTTAAAATATGGATTTAATAAATCAACATTAACTTAACCGGTAACCCAAAAGAATTTCTAAAACATTGACTTGAACATGGCTGACTGCCTCCATATATCCAACTGATTTTATAGCTTTTAGGCAATAAAAATTAACTTCTCAGTTTATATCGCTCTCTTGCGAGGGAATCTTAATCTGATGTTCTGCTATTACTAACAAGGAAAAGCAGTGGTGCTATCAAGATGGCATCTGGCAGGATGAAACGGCTCTGAAGTTTGCAGCTATCGATTTCTGTGTGGCAATACCTGTGCCTTGTTCTCCTATTTTTCCTTTAAGATTAGACAGCATGATCTCCTCGAAGCAATGCTAAGGTTTTGGGGAATAGTGGTGGCTGAGTCATGGTACAAGCAAGTATGATAACGACAGAATGGATTGATTACAATCAAGAAACTGGTGGATGGTCAGGTATGAAATATTACCTGGTGGAACAGCCAAGATAAAGAAACATATTGTAACCTGCTTTACAGCTTATAAAAGGCAGGCAGCAGAGTCTCCTTTCTAAAGGAGACTCTAAAAGTACCCTCTTTTCTTTAGGGTAAATGTATTAAATATAGCCTATCATAACATGAGATACAAGTCAGGATTTTGAAAAGTAAGAATATTTAATTTGTTTTTAAGAATAGAGAAAGGGACCATCCACAATGATATGAATTCAGAAACAAGGACCTTTCTTACTGTTAATGACCTCTGGCCTGCAAAGCTATCTGTAGAACTTCAAATGTTGTCCAAAACTTTTTTTATCTTAAATCTTGACGTCAATGGATAAATACACTTACCTACATAATTATCCAGCTGAAATCTAAGTTTTGCTATTCTAGTCAGAATCTCTTAAATTTTGCAAATCAAAATAATAGCTGTGCTACATTTTTTCTAATCACAAGCACAGAAGCATATGAAGCTTTTCAGTTTCTCACAATTTTCTTACCAAATGCAACGGGTTGAGTCAAAGCGTGTATTATACCTATGTAAGCTCTTGAGGGGACAACTCTGAAGTGAGGAAAAATCCAGCCCTACTGCCCTCTTATAATATGAAAACAAACAAACAAAGGGCAAGGCCTAGAATGACAGCTTTTTCAAAATGAGTTTTAGTAGAAGGATTATGTCTTGAAACTTAAACTGTAATTTTCCCTTGAATGGGTACAGGGTAGCATGTCTTAAAAGGAAGTATTCAAAACTTCTAATATGTTTATTTACTTACAAATCTCTGCTAACTGATGAGTACATCAGTGTAACATGACACCCAACAGTTACTGGGAATACACAATAACTAAGGGTAGATGCAGGCTTCCCAGGTGGATCAGTGATAAAGAATCCACCTGCCAGTGCAAGAGATGCAGGTTCAATGCCTTGGTTGGCAAGATCCCTTGGAGAAGGAAATGGCAACCCACTCCAGTATTCTTGCCTGGGAAATCCCATTGACAGAGGAGCCTGGTGGACTACATTCCACGGGGTCATAAAGAATTGGACACAACTAAACAACAACAATGGTACGTGCTAAGAGCTTTACAAGTCTTATTATGTACTTTAATAAAAAAGGAGTACGTCAAGGCTGAATATTGTCACCCTGCTTATTTAACTTATATGCAGAGTACATCATGAGAAATGCTGGACTGGAAGAAACACAAGCTGGAATCAAGATTGCCGGAAGAAATATCAATAACCTCAGATATCAAGATGACACCACCCTTACGGCAGAAAGTGAAGAAGAACTAAAAAGCCTCTTGATGAAAGTGAAAGAGGAGAGTGAAAAAGTTGGATAAAGCTCAACATTCAGAAAACGAAGATCATGGCATTTGACCCCATCACTTCATGGGAAATAGATGGGGAAACAGTGGAAACAGTGTCAGACTTTATTTTTTTGGGCCCCAAAGTCACTGCAGATGTTGACTGCAGCCATGATATTAAAAGACACTTACTCCTTGGAAGAAAAGTTATGACCAACCTAGATAGCATGTTGAAAAGCAGAGACACTACTTTGCCAACAAAGGTCCGTCTAGTCAAGGCTATGGTGTTTCCTGTGGTCATGTATGGATGAGAGTTGGACTGTGAAGAAGGCTGAGCGCCGAAGAATCGATGCTTTTGAACTGTGGTGTTGGAGAAGACTCTTGAGAGTCCCTTGGACAGCAAGGAGATCCAACCAGTCCATTCTGAAGGAGATCAGCCCTGGGATTTCTTTGGAGGGAATGATGCTAAAGCTGAAACTCCAGTACTTTGACCACCTCATGCGAAGAGTTGACTCATTGGAAAAGACTTTGATGCTGGGAGGGGTTGGGGGCAGGAGGAGAAGGGGACGACCGAGGATGAGATGGCTGGATGGCATCATTGACTAGATGGACGTGAGTTTGAGTGAACTCCGGGAGATGGTGATGGACAGGGAGGCCTGGTGTGCTGCGATTCATGGGATCGCAAAGAGTCGGACACGACTGAGTGACTGAACTGAACTGAACTGAATATTTGTAACACTACTGTGGAAATGTTTCTATTGATATAGAAATATAGCCCACTTTACTGACAAGAAAAAAATGAGTCTTAGAGGAGTTTAGTCACTCACCAAGGTCACAAAGCTAAGAACGAAGGGATGGAACTCCAATCCCGGTACATGTGTAAGTGGCCCAGGTTATTACCGGCCACTGTGTGATCTAACATTGAGCTAAGCACCTAAAGAATATACAGTCTCAAGAAACCTCACTGGGGGAAACAAGTGGGAGGGGAAATAACTAGAAAGAAGTTGTTCAGCCAAGTGGAAATGTTTCTATTGATTTGCCCCTACATGAGAGGCAAATGTATAACATAAAAGCATGCTGAATGTTCACAAATTCTAAGATAGATGATGGGGCAGGTAGAAAATGGGGTTCAACTCAGGAAGAGCCAAGAGATCTGAATCACTGAGATTTGTTTCCTGGTCTCATATTTATCTAAGACTTTTCTCTGGAGTTATTACTCATTTATTTGCTCAAAAACATATTTTCACCACCTACTATGTGCCAATACAGTGTAAAACCTGGACTTTGACTTCATAGTTGAGCAGTGGAGGTTGGGCAGTCTCCAAAGATGGTGAAGCAGCGTCTCCCACCATATATAATGTGGTTCTGCTACTCCCACATTAAGAAACAGGGTCTATTTCTCTACCCTCCTTGAATCTGAACAGGACCTGTGACTTTTCAGACTAACAGAATATGGCAGAACTGACACAGTACTAGTCCTGCCCTGGCAGCATCCATTTCCTGCCTCCTGGAAGCCAGTCGTCAACAAAATCATATTGAGACCACCATGAAAGGCCAGACCACATGGAGAGATGAGGTCTGATGTGGAGAGAAAGAAAAGAGAGGGATCAAGGAGCAGTGAGGTCCCAAATAGGTGAGAGAGTGACTGAGAACTTCTGGCCCTGAGGAACCTTAGTGTGGCTCCAGCCCCAGCCACCACTGTGTGAAGCTTCATGACATAATCCAAGCAAGACCACTCAGCCAAGCCCAAATACCCCACAGAACCAGAATAAATAAGAATAAGCTGCTATTTAAAGCCACTACACTGGGTGCTGGGTGAGGTGGTGGTGGTTTGTTAGGAAGCAGTGGATAACTATAACAGAATTGAATACAAATCACCAACACAACTCCATAATTGAAAAGTAGTATAGTATGATTGAAGAAATCATAACCAGTAATACCCTTGGCTTCAACGAGGTCTGAGGGGTTTGTGGAAAGCTTTCTGCATAACAACATTTAGGATGAGACATAAGAAGTGACTAGAAGAAAGAAAAACATGAAAGGGAAACAGCTTGGGGCACAAAGAACAGCCCAGCTAAAGTTCCAAAGATGGAGATGTGCTCATACATTCTGGAAAGAGAGAGGAGGACAGTGACCAATTTAAACCAAATAGATAAAAGGGCAGGAGCTGGCCTGGAGAGCGGGGTCACATGGAGCCTTGTAAGTCACAGTGGGTGCTGGGAACTGTATCCTGAGAGCAATGGGAGCCAAACAAGAGACAAGACAGATCTGTGGTTGTTGTTGTCACATAGCAGGTCTCAAGGAGAATCAATGGGGAATCCATCTGGACATGAGATCTTAAGAGATCCAAATGCAGGATGTCCTGAAGTGAAAATAGCCTTTACATAGGCCTCAGATGTCCAGAAGCATCTTGGTTTAAAAAAAAAAAAAAACTGTGTATGGTGTTCAGGGAATTAACTTTCTCAATTCAAGCTTTACCACTGACACAACAAGCTTAAGTACGGAGTCCACATGTAAATCTGACATAATCTGGGGAGTGGAAAGTGGCTAAATTCAATAAAGAAAAGAAAACAAAAAGAATGACACAGTTTGAATAAGAAACATCAATGAATTCTTTCACATTTCACATGGCTTTCTCAGGCCCAAGTTAACTAAAGATGTGGATATAATGAGTTTCTTATACTTGAGCTTCTGCCTCAGCTTTCTGCTTCTGTTGAGTCTATAACTGTATTTACTTATTTCGTTTACATGCTTTTCTCTAAAACACCCAAGTATTTTTAATGACTATTATTAAGATATCTGTACATAGGCCCAGTGCCATCCCTACCTGACACACTGAAGAATGGAGAGCTCTTCCCAAGCACAGCTGTTGCAGATCTGAAATACTTCATTCCTCTGTTACACAGAGGCCTACAGACTGGGAGGGTGTTGGGTTGTGTAAAAAGGGAGGTCAGGACATTGCTCTCTGAAGCACGAATCATTGTGGTAAGAAAACTTGAAGAAAATCCAACATGATGCTAACAGTATTGGGATCTGGGTGGTCTTCATCTGTTTTGCGTGTTTGCTTTTGTGTATTTTCTAAGATAAGAATTGCTCTAGCAATAATTATTAAAAATCATAGTGCTGGTGTGCTGTTTTAGGATGGTATAGAAATGACATTTGGCCAGAGCACCCAGGGAAGTCTGAAGTCTCTTGGCCTTGAGTATGAGGTGGCCGCACAAGGCCAATGATGGGACAGTATGCCAACAAAGTAAGGAAAGGCAATGTGACCTCTATTATTAGCTGCAGTAAGAGCTTCCAAATCTTACGAATGACTGTGTTGGGGGCTTCTTTATCCCGAATAGGTCAATGACATTAGAACATTATCATAGCTCTCTCCTCCCCTGTACGCCACTCCAAAGCACTAAATCCAAGTTTCTTAAGTTACTGCTCCACTGAAGGCAGAAACTTCACTGTTCCACAGTCACAAGAAAGGCAGACAGAGAGACAGAGATCATATGGTATTTACTCAGCAAATGGTCTGCTCTATACTGGTCCTGCCTTTTCTGGGGCTGAATATAGAAGAAGACGTCTGGGTAGAAATGATGATGATGAACAGGACAATAATGAAAGGTAATATAGACAGCTCTGAGGGAGAATCTTGGCCTCTTGCTACTCTCAGGCAGGACCTTCAAAACGGACCATACTAAGTCTGGGCTCTCAAATCTTTTAACTGGATACTGTGATTCTGTCCACCAAGACACTGACAAACAAAATGTATGTTAATGAAACAAATCTGATTCATGGCTTTCTTCCTCCTTACAGCAGTTAGGAGGAAAAAGTACATGTAAGAAACTTGTTCCTCCAGAGGCCATAATGTGATTATAAAGAAAATAGTAAAAACACAGACACACACACAAATACTTACAAAATCATCATAATGCTACCAATTAAAAAATATATATCTTTATAGTGCCTGAGGGCCTTGGTTTAAAATATAAAAAATAAGTGAAAATAATTCAATGTTACATTATAAATTAATAGTATCACTGAAAAAAATCAAGCTGAGTTTCACATCAATTACCTACTTTGTCCATCCATGAAAATTTATAAAATCAGTCCAATAAGAACATAGCAAAAAAGCTGTTTCCTGGACTTTAATTTGATGCAGTTTCAACTTAGTAGTATTAATCTCTTCAATATATGGAAAAGGTAAAATCTAGAAAACTCCCATGTTCATATTCTACTATTATAGTTTAAGAAAATAATTATTTTTAGAAAGGATTATGTTTCTTTTCTTACTGGAGGCAGTCTATAGCAAACACAAAGTATAATATATTTACTAACAGATCTAAAATCGGATAACCACATATTTATTACAAGATATACTAGATTTTTATGTGACTTTTAATACATATTCTATTTATTGGATTGTCTTACAATGAAATGCCCTTGCTAATAATTTGTTTTTACCAAACTGTCACTATCAGAGTAAGATTTATTTCCTCTAATTATATGCAGACCTCCTGAAGACATCTGTTAATATCTAAGCTTCTATTTGTTAATCAGTTTTCATTTAACATGTGGGATCATTTAGTAAAACACTTCATTCAGTGAACAATGAAAGCCAACCAAGCTCAATTAACGAACTTCTCAGAGTGTTATTTTAAGGAGGGACAACAAAAATAAAATTATTTCATATTTAGGTGCAGAATTTTTAAAAAAGAAACATTTAGGGGCTTCTCTGGTGGCTCACGGGTAAAGAACAAGCCTGCCAATGTTGGAGACATGGGTTTGATCCCTGTTCCAGAAAAACCCTACATGGCTAAAAGCAACTAAGCCCATGCACCAGAACTACTGAAGTCCAGTGTACCCTGGAGCCTGTGCTCAGCAACAAGAGAAGCCACCGCAATGAGAAGCCTGCATATCACAACTATAGAGTTAGCCCCTGCTTATCGCAACTAGTGAAAAGCCAGCACAGCAACAAGACCCAGCACAAACACAGATAATCAATTTTAAAAATATATTTAATATAATGCCATGTCTCTGAAGGGGAAGAAAACAACACTACAATTCCAATTCCATGCACAAAATAATACCACAAAATTATAAAAGATGATCACATTATGGTGACATCAAAAAATAGGAAACTGGCTAAATGTTTTAATAGGGAAAGGTCTAAAAATATAAGGATGTATTCACACAATGGGATATAACACACATGTTAAAATTCTTGTTGTAGGAAAAAAGTTAATGATGTGGTAAAATGATTTCAGTATATTGTTATGTGGAAAAGGCAGTATGATTCCAATTTAATTTAAAATACATATGTATTTATACAAGAAGTAAAAAGAAAACACTGGAAGCAGACTGGCCAAATTTAAACAATAGCTATCTCTGAGCTAAGATATTATGAGTGATTTTATTTTATTTTGTGTGCTTTTCTGTATTCCAAATACTCCATACTGACCACAGATTAAACTATGGAACAGTTATTTAGAAAATGAAATAAATCTCTCAGACACTTAATTCAAGCTGTTTTAAAAAGTATTAGTGATGTGTAAATTAATTTATGACTCCAAAAAGAATGACTGTTAAAAGGTATGTTTTAAACATTGTTTACAAAAAGAAAAAGCCTTCTGTACCAAGTTCCCAGGTGCTCATTAAGAACCTTAACTACAAAGTACAAACTGTGTAAGAACAGACATTGCACACTTTATTTGGGGGTGAGTTTTGAGTTTTGACCCAACTTTATTTTAAAAAGATTTTGTTTGGAAAAGACAAAAGGCTGTTTCCTACAGAATAATTTCTGAGTAGCAGCGGGACCAGTCTGGACTTGCTAAGCACATTAAAGCTGTGAATGGTGTTTAATTATAATCATTTGTAATTGGAACAAATTACAAAGTAAATGGAACAACAGTCCATAGTGACTTGTCAGGCCTGTATGCTCTTCTCTAAAGGGGGCTACTGCTGACATCCTTGGGGATGACAGAAAATGGCAAAAAGGCACGGGCATCTTTGAGCAGTCATTACATTTTAAGACTACATGGCCCAAAGAAATTATGAGAGATTTGGGAAGTGTTGAAAACTAAAATTCTTAGAATTTATATTTTCTCTACACTGAAGACAGGAATGTTGTGTTGCAATATCTCAAAACAAAGCCCAAACAGGCAGCTTATTTGCTATGGTTTTACTGGTCTCTTTCTATTGATTTCTAAAACTAAGATGATTCCTAAGACTGATTTCTAACTAAGCTAACAAATATGAAGCAAGACTTGATTTGCTGGGTGACTATAACAGGTTTGGCCCCCTTTCAGGAAAACATGCCAAATCATCCTATATTTGCTCAAATTTAACTCGCCTTAAGATACTGCTTTTATCATATTTAGAAGGTCTCACCCAATTCTAAAATACTGTTACACAGAAAGTTTTAAAACAGATTTTTAAAGAAGATTCTCTTAAATTCAAATTTAAACACAAGATTTTACTGGCTTAATGTAGGTGTCCTTTAATTTACCTTTACTGTATATCTGTTTCTTTGTTTTGATGCCCTCATACAAACATCCAGGTCATTCACAGTTCTTGGGTCCTTTTTCACTTGCGAGATTTCTCCCTCAGGAAAGCCCTATCCCAGGCCTAGGAAGCGTAAGAGATAGGGGCTTGTGGATTGGAACTTCATCTCTTTTGAGCTCTGTGTGCCTTAAAACTCACACATAATGAGCTCTGCCTTCCCTGTCCTCAGACTTGCTCACCCTTGACAGTAACAAGGCAAGCACATCCAGTGCCAAACACCATTTCCTTTCCAGGTCTGAAAAGATGAGAGCTAGAAAAGGAGGAAGTGTGCCACCAAGCAGTGAATAAAAACACAAGTACTAAAGTCCTAATACTCATGCTGTTTGTATTAGTGCTATGGAAGTAAATGGGATGCATAATGGACAAAACATCATCAAGACTATTACCCTGAGCGCCAAAGTCACAGGTTGGAAATGAACCCCTGACAGAACATGAGAGTTTAGTTAAGTCTACTGTATAACAGTCAAAGAGAAAGAAGAAAAATAATACCAACAATAGCTAACTTCAGACATTAAGAACTCACCAATGAAAATATCTTTCATATGTAAATACCAAAACTGAGTTATCTTTCATCCTTTTAACAGTGGGAAGAGAAACATTTTTTGAGTTTCTCTTCCATGTAACAGAAGCTTTGGACTTGCAAGTTCTGATAAAGTTGAATCTACCACAATTCAGAAAGCACTGTTCCCCAGAGAAGAGTTCAAGAGAATGACCAATAGAAAGCAGTGGGAACCAGCAATTCCAAGGAGGTCCTGGAACTTGCCAGCTCACTGCAATTTGTCCTATTATAAATTTGCAATGAAAAGACAGGTCTCTGGTCCAAAAACTTTGCATAAAGTGATCTGCTAAGCATGAAATATTCCAAGTCCATCACCAACTTTGATATGCTGTGCAAATGCACTGCTTCCATCTATTTGCTGTTTTGTTGTTGTTTAATCTCTTGTGTCCAGCTCTTTCAGGACCACATGGACTGCAGTCCACCAGGCTCCAATGTCCATGCAATTTCCCAGGCAAGAATACGGGAGTGAGCTGCCATTTCCTTCTCCAGGGGATCTTCCTGACCCAAGAAAGGAATCTACATCTTCTGCATCGGTCGGCAGATTCTTTACCATTGAGCCACAAGGGAAGCCTTATTCCAGGTCCATCACCAACTCTGATATGCTGTGCACATGCACTGCCTTCATCTACTCCTTTATAATAGGCTTTTTTTTTTCCATTTGAAAGTCCACATAGTTATGAAACGGAAATACTGTCTGGAAGGATAACTTCAATGATTATGGTACAGAAAAATCTCCCTGAGAACTATATAACTTGAATATACATTTTCTCCCTCTGTCTCAGTGCAAAGGTCATTTTGCCCATTTACTTGATTTCAATGGGATTCAATTTATGTGTATTTATACATAATTTATAAATCCAATTTTAACCCTAAATGTTTTGTTGCTTCTAAGAGATCAAGAGTCATGTCCAAATTCACGTAAGGGAGCAGGTTTGTCTCATAACATTCTTCTAAGCACATCAAGCTAGACTATTCACCAAACCTGATGACTTCAGATGGTATGAGCCAGTATGTCTGGAAGCTTTAGCAATGGAAGCAAAAAGAGAGAAAACTGAAACTCATGGCTATTTTTATTGGGGGGGGGGGGGTTATTATAAATAATACTAAGCTCAGAAAATCCAGGGTAACTGGTTCTAGCTCTGAATCTAGTCTTACAGAATAGTCAAGGGCATTATTCTTGAGATTAACTCAAAGAGGCTTTTAAGACCAGAACAACTTCTTATAATGCTCCTGAATGATTCCTAAATCTGAAAATGCATGCAAACTCCCTTGTATCTGCTAGTTAGCTCACATTCCCACAATAGTGCCTTCTCCATCATTCTTTCTGAAATTGGATGCACTGTGGACTCACAAGGAGAACTTAAAAATTCCTGCAGCCTCAGTCTGTCTCCATTCCAAGCGATTCTGATGGAATTCATCTACATAATAGGGGCCAACTACCCCATTATATTAATGACCACCACAGCAACCACTGCCTGAGGATAGCCACCACTGGCACTGCCCTCATGGAATGACTGCCTAAAGTTCCAGGCTAAAAGTACTTCATGTGTTATTTCATCTAGTACCACAGATTATCAACCCCACTTTATGGATTAAATGGCAGGCACAGAAAGGTGAATCAATTTGCCCAAGGTCACATAGCTGGGAACTGACAGAAATGAATCTCAGTTGAACTCTGTCTGCCAATCAAGTATAAGCTCTTAATGACCACACAGATGACCCTTCTAAGAGTTCAGTTTAACATGCTTGACAAGAACACCCTGAAACAACTTCTTGGCTCTTGTTTTTCACTCTTGTTTAATCTCATCTCATGCACCAAAAAGTCACATCATAAACACATTTAATTTATATGAATCTGCCTTTACAGGCATGGGGATAGAATAAGTAAGTGAGAAAGAGTTGAAATCCGTGAGTAAAATCTAGTGGGTGACCCCACTGCCATTTCATTCAAAGGACCTGAGTCCCTGAGGGAGATGGGAGGGACTGAGATTCATTGCTCACTCCCAAATGCTCAATGGATGGGCATCTCACCACACTACAGGGACTCTAGTGCTTAAAGATGTTAAGATATATGGGTAACTTAAAGGACTTTCAAAGCTAATTTTTATTGTATTTTTTGCCTTATGAACTGTCTTTAGAGCCTGACCTGCACATGGATTATGACTCCACAATGTAGTGGTTGCAGTGAGCTAGAGATGTATGGGAATCACACAGAGGAATAAAACTTAGCTCATGACCTGATGGTGATGGTTTAGTCACTATGTCATGTCTGACTTTTGCGACCTCATGGATTGTAGGCTACCAGGTTCCTCTTCTGTCCATGGGATTTCCCAGGCCAGAATACTGGAGTGGGTTGCCATTTCTTTCTCCAGGGGATCTTTCTGACCCAGGGATCCAACCCAGGTCTCATGAATGGTGGGTGGATTCTGAACGGCAGACCGCATTGCAGGTGGTCTCCTGAATGGCAGATTGACTCTTTAGCAACTGAACCACCAGGAAAGCCCATTTCTTGTTTAAGGAAGGCCATTTCTTGCCCCATTTCTTGCCTAGTCCACTCTCTAAGAGTAACATGAACATTCAATAACATAAGCACTCATGGTGACAACCTCATGGGTGGAAGAATCAGCAACAAGGTTTCACCATGACACTGAACATACAAATTAAAAGAAAAGCAGGTAAATTTCAATTCTCCAAAGATGGTTGACATAAAGATGGTTTATCCAATGGTACGGGCAAGTTATATGCTTATTCTCTGATCAAAGAATTCTTGTAAAAGGAGTTTTCACAAAGAGACATCAAGATAAAAAAACAATATATTATAGTCTTACATGATTTTTTTCACACCCCATGTAAACCAAAAGAAAATTCAGTAAAGACCTTCCTCATGTCACATACCATCATGGATCCATTTTCTTGACTAAACATAAAACTCGATTCAACATCTCCATCTTGAAACACTCTACATTAGAATTTTTATCAAATACTGAAAGATCTGACCACTTTCCTTTTTTCCAAAGAGCACTAGGAACCCACATAGCAAATGAAGGTTGTATTTTGTAACAAGAATAGACAGGAGACTGAATCACAGCAAAACACTTACAAATCAAGAGAGAAGAAGAAAAGTACCAAGAGAGATTAAAGGCACAGAGAACAATAATAGGAAAGGAAATCTCTTGTGAGAAGTAGTTGATGGTAACTTAATCGGGACAAAAGTGAATTAGATTTTCTTCAATGACTGGGCTCAAGATTAGGTGATTTCATAAAGTTTATAGAAAGTCACTTGAAAATTACACAACTTGTTGCTGTATTCTACTCTTAGAGAGAAGAGAAATAAAAGTTCTCCACAAGGGAGTTGATCTTCAGAAAAATGCATTTACAATCCCAGTTGATGAATTTTACCTATCAACTAGGAGATTATCCTTAATTCTCATTTGGATAGAAAAGTCACTTTAGGATTGATAAAATTTCTCTGAGTTTCACAGAGATTCTGACACAAAAATAAGAGGCTAAAAAGTTAAAATACATGGGGGTGTAGAGTGCATGGGGAAAGAACTAAATAGAAGTGTTAACAGATATGGGCCCAGGGCCAGTATATGGTACAAGAGAATGCTGGGACAAGCTCTCAAGTCTGGTGAGAATTTTAAAGGTATGGTATATTAAGCAGACTTGCTGGGTTGTCAGTGTCATAAAATGAAATCTAATTCAAAGGGGGAAAAAAATGATTTGGCCCATAGCTAGGAAAGGGAGAGCAGCTCAAAGAAGTAAAGAGAAGCTGCAGAATCATAATAGTCATCATTCTCAAATTTAGGGAAACATGAAAATCAACACAAAGACTTGTTAAAACACAGTACTGGGCCCCACCCCAGAGTTTTTGATACAACATGCTTGAATGGGACCAAGAATTTACATTTCTAAAAAGGTTCTAGGTGACACTACTTCTGCTGGGTCAACCACTTTGAGAATCACTGAGTTACAGAAAACAGGCTATATAGGAATGAGGTCCTAAGGACGAGGGAGTCTCTATCATGAAGGTTTGCTCCTGAATCTTACTCAGATACCAGGTGGGAGGGCACCTCCTCAGCCATATTGTTTTCATTCATGACCCCAGAGATAGATGGCCTTTTCCATGAGTTTTAGGAGGAAAGCTGATTAGACTGAGAGGCCTGTGCTAAGGTATCACTTTCAGGGTTATCTGCTTTCAGGGATGCAGTAAAGCAAGTGGCCTACTCCTAGTTAAGGATACCCCATGGGCAGGCGAGGGAACAGAGGATCCAAGCAGAGACACAGAGCATCAGAGGAGGCACTGAATTTGATGGCATTCCCAAGAGCACAGGGAACAGGAGAAGAATCCTTAAACGAACAAAAGAATCATGAGAAAACATTATGGGAAAAGAGTAATAGATTTTTTTTAATGATGATGAGGCTCTAATTTCTGTCTAGTTATCCTTCCTAAGATATCATGCATTGTTTGATAAACTGATACACCTTTCAATAGGTAGTGTTTTAATGCTATACTTGGAGATAAAAAATGGAATGACTGAATCTATTATTTCAGTAAAACATCTTTTCATGTTTCTTGGCTTTTGTATTTTTACCTTTGCTTCTTTTACTCTCTTCATTTGCGTATCAAACATCTCTTCTTTGGAACATGCTTAACGCTGCGAGCATTTGGATTAGCTATCTGGAAATTCATCTTCATGAAGAAGCTCCATTTATAAAGTAAAACAACTAATCATAGATTACAAAATACAGAAAAATATCTGAAATCATCTAAATACAGTATGAGTTGGACATTTCCCTGCCAAACTGCTACCCAAGTGCCAATATTCTTGGACCACACTGACACAGTGAAGATTCTAAGTCACTTAAGTCTCCTTCTCTTCTCAAAATGTACTGCATGGGATTAACGAGCAAGTGAATCTAGAAGGTCATGGGTTAAAGCTCCAAATGGATTTTCTGTTCACAGTTTATGATCCTAAGGCCTCTGAGCAGACACCTAAATGTGTGCTCAAAAACTATTCTACTGGAGCTCTAATTGAGAAAAAAGGGATGTGCCCAGAATGCTTACATATAATGATTAATGAAAGAACTCACAGATAAGCTGGAAGAAAAATAATTAACTAGGATTTGTGCCAGCTGTCCATTGGGAATGCGAACTAATACATGTGTTTCAAGTGCTCTGTTTCATAAGACCTCAAAGGTGGTAAAAAGAGCATCCCAGGAGAGGGTCCTAGACATGTAGATAAAATATTAATCGATGTTCACAAAGGACCTCTAATTGCAAGAGAGTTGCCACCCAAATTATTAAAGTCGCAGCATAAACTATTCAAGTGAGCAAAATCTTATTTTAGATCCATAATAAAGCAAGAAATGTTGATTAGAACACTTTGGCAAAGAAGTAGTGAGTAAAGATAAAGGAAAGGAGGGCAACTCCAATGGATGTAGATGTGGAAGAGCCTCCCTCTTTAGCGGGAAATACACCATCACAAACCTAGACCACAACTCATGTAACAGCTACAGCATTTTGTTCTCCAAGGTAAATGTATCTAGAGGCTTTCTTGGACAAACCTATCAATCTATTATAAAAAAAAAAAAAAAAAAACTCCTGGCATTTTCAGGGCTCCCTTTCAATTTTATTTTTCAAATTAGTTGAATATCATTACATAATATATAAGGTATTTGCTCTATATTATGGATTTATTCATTCACTGGGCTGTGAATTTACTCATTTATCTATTTATCACCTCTAACATGGCAGCTCCGAGAGAGTAAGACTCTATTTCAATCACTGCTTTATCTTTAGTGCCCAGAGGAATGCCTGGCATATAGACACAATATATTCCCTTTTTTTCTGTTTTAACCTGAAATAATTTTGCTGAAATGTGAATTGCTTTTGGTGGGATATTTGCTTTAAACCACAAGATATCTCCATCTGGATTATCAGAGTACAAAATCCCTTCTCTCCTTCACTCCCCAGGGAGACAGGGTATATTCCTGTTTGGCTGACATTTCTGAACACTCCAGCTTAGTCATTCTGTGGTCTTAGGAACAAGTCTTGACTTCAGAAGGGATCTTTGAAGACTTGCTTCCAACAGGCTGGGGATATCTCCCTCTTCAATAAAATCATTCTTATTGCTGGATGAGCCTTTGCCAACCTCATGGTTGACATTCTGACTTGTACTTCTAGCTGAGTTCTTGCCTTAGCTATGTGCCTGGTAGGCTAGTCTCCGTACAACCAAGCTTCTATTTACAAGGTATCGTGCATAAATGGCATCTGATCGCTGCACTATGGCCTGTGAACTGTGGAAATGGCTACCTGTTAATAGAAAACCCTAAATACTACTTAGGAATTGCCTCCCTATGTTTGTACTCTTGTTGTCTTCTACTAACATGTTGCTTTCAGGGTAGATCTGCTACCCATGCTCACAATCCTCCCTGTAAAACCAACTATTCTCCTGCATCTGGCAGTTGGATAAAGCCTCATCCCACCCTCTGAAATGAGTTCCTTCCTTCCATCATTTACTTGACCTTGTAGGACAAAGTCTAGTTCTAGATTATGGTCCTTATCAGGCAGCCCTTTCTGATTAAAGTCTCGCCAAACATGACATTAGTGTCCAGTTTAGGAAATGAATTGTTTCAGAAAGACAACTCATTGATTCATTATGTTCTTCTTTCAGACTGAGAACATTTGGCTAGATGATGCATATGGAAACAAATATGAATTGTCGATATGAACTTGCTCTGAAAATACATTTTTGGAGAACTTACTATGTTCTACACATGAGATGGGTGGCTAGAAATAATGAAAATATAATAATAGTTGAACAAAACTATGGACTGAAAAAAACAACTCAAGGAGACTGTATTTGTAGCTATTTATAAAGAATATGAGCAAATGGAAAGTTTACTGAATAATCAGTAAGAAGTGGGAGGGTGGAAAAGAATATTTCAAGGTAATTTTATGAGACTTAAGAGAAATGAATGAATAAAGGAGATTACTGAGTGGTGAGAACTATAACTGTAAATATCATATAGAAAAGGGAAGTTGGGACAAATTATCACCAAGGTGGCATCTGATGAGGGTGATAAAGATTTAAAAAAACACCTATTTTAGAAGTTTGCCTGAGGTGTCTTATTCCTTTACAGAGAATGCAAATAGAAATCAATGGATTCTCATGAAGTTCTTAAGCAAAAGAATTCATTAGGGAATCCTGGGCGCCCCGCCCCCGCCCCCCCCCAAAAAAGGACTAAAAAATAAAGGTGAGTTTATTTTCCTACTTCTAGCCAAGTCTCATTCTTGACTCCCTTTCATCTTATTAAATTGTACACAACATGAAGATATTAGGAAGCTAAAAATACTCATTGTAAGGTGCAGTAGTAAAGAATTCACCTGCCAATGCAGGAGACAGGAGACACAAGAAATGTGGGTTTGATCCCTGGGTCAGAAAAATCCCTTGGAGTAGGAAATGGCAACCCACTCCAGTATTTTTGCCTGGAAAATTCCCTTGACAGAGGAGCCTAGCAGGCTACAATTCATGGGGTCACAGAGAGTCAGACCGGACTGAGCACACATGCAAGCAGATCAGGAAGATACTGAGCTGAGTAAACAGGAAAGGGCATTAGGCCACCTCTAGGATTTTTAGGTTACTTCAAGTCCAGGCAATTCAGAATGACTGTATCAAATATTAATGAACAATTCACCATTAATTCTGAGATAATTAAACTCAAATTAGCAGTGCATGAAAGTAGTAATTGCACAGAACACTGAACAGGTATCTAATGTGGTTTTGGATTATACTAATTCTCTTTTTTGATGTTATAAAAATTTGTTTTGTACCATAAAGCTTTTTATGCTTGTTACTACTGCATTTACAACGATATTTTACTCTGATTTAGCAAATCTGATTTACAAAGTTCATATAGTTTCTGAAAAAGATTTTAAATAGAATGCTTCTTTAAATTATCTTTAAAGTAAAAAGAAGCTTTAATAAGCTGATTATTAATATTGCTAGTAAAATTCATGGGCAGAGAGACCAACATGAGAATATGTCTATCATGTAATATTGGACTAATAAAAAAAGCCATCAAAAGGAAGAACATTCTAGTTATAACCTTATAAAGAAGATAGGCATAGATAATGCTGGAAGAAAATTTAACAAACTGTAACAGCAGTTCTGTTATAGAAATAAAGTTAGGGCCATTTTTTTTAAATTGTATACTTGAAGTAGGAAAGGTAAATTTATAAAAGTAAAAAATGATCAATTTTGTAAATGTAAAGAAAACTGTCAAAAAGCATAAAGTGAAGGGATTTAAACAGGTAAGGAAATCACCTTAACTGAAACGTGAAAACTAAATTAAAATGTTCTCAAGGTTTATTCACTTAATCCAAAGTTATAAAGCTGCTATGTCTCAAAAGTCATTTATGACACATTTCAAAGTTTCTCATAATCAAAATACTTCCCTTAGGAAACACATAAATGTAAATTATGAAAAGTTTTTGTTTTTTATTTTACTTTATAGTAGGAGTTCCTAAATGTCCTTTCTTAGAAAAGATAAAATGGAGGGTTTCTAGCGAGTAATTCTGAAGAGCTGTCCTAATTATCTAAAACTTTATAAAGGCAATTCACATTATTCAGAGCAATATGGTCTATAAGTTGCAGTGAACACTGAATTAATGAATACTGAACCATTGCTCCTAGGGGAAATATAGGGTTAGGTTCCTGAGAGCCTTTGTTCACATTTTTGTCAACTTATCACTATATAACCTTGTTTTTTGTGTAATTGTGGCCAACAACATTGTAAATCACGGCTCAAGAAACCTTATCTAAGTTGTATTTTCTCTATAAGGCAGGTCACGTTGGACAGTACTTTAGCACTACATGTGAGTCCGTTTTAAACAGCAAAATCACACATCAAAAAGGATAAAACATGAAAAATGGGGCATTAAATACATTATGAAAATGACACTTGTTTACTGTAGGAGCACTGAAATAAGAAAGGAAAATGCTGACTTGTTTGACATTCACTGAGAACAGTGTACCACATAACTAAAATTTTTCAAATTCTGAGTATTTTTGCAAACAACCGTGAAAGCACCGAGTATTAATTATAGGATCATAAATAAAGTTTAGCACATATGCAAACTTGCAAATACTGAACCTACAAATAGTGGGATAAACTGTACTAAGAATCCTGGCTGAAAAAAAATGCATATTAGGTTGCAATGAAATTCCTTCAATACTTTGAAAAACATTCCTTGAAAATAACTAAGAATCTTATTAAGAACTAGAGAACTATGCCATTTTAATAACAACATTCATCTTGCCTTAAGTCACATTTGGAGGAGTTGTGAGTACCATGCTTCCACTTACAACTGTACCTTAATATGGTGATTCATGAAGCAACAAATTTAAAAAGTCTTACTGAAAGTTTCATGAAAAACTAGGTAAATAATAGCCCCCCAAAACATGCATTAAATGGTCTCACTTCATATTATTTCAGGAGGACATACATACAATGAAATAATAAAAATTTATATAGACCAATTTAAAGACATGGAAAAAAAGTGTGGCAAGATATATAAAAGAGCCCATTCCTTTGATTTCCAAAACCGCACACATGCCTGTATTTTAAATGTGAAAAAGAGTGACATCACAATGGAAAATGGGCAAAATATATTAATAGGCAGATCATAACAAAAGTGATAAAAATGCTCAATAAAAGAAAAATAACTTAAAATGTTACTTCTCATGACAGTAAACAGTCACAGTAACAATGGCCAGGATGTAAGAAAACTTATTTGATGAAAACTCTCTACGTTCCTTCAACTGATACTGAGATAATTTGGCACTAAATGTGAAAAACTTAACCTCTGCATTCATCTTTACCCTCATACTTCTATAAGTTCATCTTACGTAAATAAATCTCACCTGTTTCTAAAGCTATGAATATAAGGGGGTTCACAGTGGCATTAAACTGGAAACACCCTGAATACCAAACAAAGGACTGTTTAAGTAAACATATATCTATACATGTGTACACTGTTAAGCCGCTGAAAATGTTGTTGAGTACTGTACTAAGACACACAAAAAGTGCATAAAAAGTGAAAAAAGACTATATAATAGTCAGTTATATTATTTAAAATAGTTTTGTCAAAAATGGTATATTATTCATCAAGACACTCACATATATAAAATTTACTGTATTTCTGTACTTTTCTGTTTTATGTTTCCCTAATTCAATAATTAGGGGAAAAGGCACACTACATAGAAATCCACTCCAAGTCAAGCCGATTTCTTCAGCAAGCCCACATGGACATGCTACTCATTTAGGAAGTAGACAATGAGACAGTAACTCCTAGTTCTCTGGCAGTGGCGGCAGGGTCGGGGGGCACGGCATGGCAGGAAGAAAGAGGATTTAGTGTCTTCAATTTCCTGAACCCATTGGGGCTCATCCCACCAGACTACAGTTCACTTCTGCAGAGCAAAGGAACTAGAGGAATTCACAGTTCAAAGGTTTTTAACCTTGTTCTCCAGAATAATTTTACTCAGTTCACTCTCCACATCCAGGGATTTCCTCTACCAGGCAATCTGGACTCTAAATGTGACGTCACTCAGTAGTGTCGGACTCTCTGCAACCCCATGGACCTGTCAGGTTCCTCTGTCTCTAGAACTTTTCAGGCAAGAATATTGGAGTGGATTGAAGACACTGAATCCTCTTTCTTCTTCCTGCCATGCTGTGTCCCCTCACCCTGCCGCCACTGCCAGAGAATTAGGAGTTACTGTCTCACTGTCTACTTCCTAAATGAGTAACATGTCCATGTGGGCTTGCTGAAGAAATTGGCTTGACTTGGGAGTGGTTTTCTATGTAGTGTGCCATTTCTATGTAGTAGCCATTCTCTTCTCCAGGGGATCTGCCTGACCCAGGGATCAAACCCAAGTCTTCTACATTGCAGACAGATTCTTTACTGTCAGAGCGACCAGGGTATCCCTTGGATTCTAAAACAATACCTCAAAAATAACAGTAGTAAAACCTTCAGATGCCTTGATCACTCATCCATCCTAAGATTATTCTTAAGATTCAGAGATGCCTGACATTAATCTCAGCTATTATTTGTTCAACTTGCTAGGATATACACTATTTTCTATATTTTCTAATTGCTAAGGTCAACTACTTCCTTTCTCAATGCAATAAAATTAAGAATAAAAAATTCTTAACATTTAATAAAGTAGATATTATTTCCAACCTATATGATACTATAACTTGATTAGTGGTCCATTTCTCTTTAATAGTCTACAAAGGCCTCTTCATATAGGATTCACAATGAATTATTGAGCATACTGAGATTAATCATAAAATTTACTAAAATATCCCCAAATCTGTTAAATTCTTTAAATCGCTTACAATGAAACAAAGTCAGGTACATTAAAATCTGGATATTGAGAAGTGGAGCAAAGAGTACAAATCTTATTTTTTTACTTATTTCTGAGAGTATGTCAGCAAGGAGCATGAAAATAGATTGAGTGTTACATTACAGATGCTTTGAAAATGTGGTAGCTATCAGACACACTGATCATGTGTGAGATTCAGAAACAACTGCCTTTGCCAGGACTTGGCTCTTACTGGGAAGTACTGGCAGGTAAGTTGGGCATGGAGAGCCAGACAGTCTTGGAAATTTGGGTTAAATGGCCATCAGGAAAAGAAAAGCAAATGTCAGCATTTATGAATTCACGACAATAGGAAAATCCCTGCGAGTAGAAATGAGCACAGGGAGGATGGTTTTCCATGTTCCCGAGTATGCACAGTGGTAACATGAAACAAGGGGTGAAACCAAATGACAGGCTGTGGATCCAGAAGCACAAAACCATTTTTACTCTCTTCAGACTAGGCTATCAGGTAGCTGATCACCATAAAGAATGGCTGCTTCTCAACTCTATATGCAAGTAAAATTAGTTTTCAAACTGGCCTGTAAGAATAGAAATGCACAGTAATCATTTCAAAAAATAATGCTCATGTTTAAAAAGTCCTGGATCTTATATCTGAAAACAAATCCCTAAAAGAATTCTATTAATTCTCAAAAGAAATATTCCCTTGCAGATAAGGCATTTCAGCAAATATATGTGGTAAATGATAAAATGAGTTTTGTTTCATGCCTCTGATATAAGCATGTATTTAAGGGAAAAAGAGGATCTTGTGTTTTGCTTTTAAATAAACTCTAATTGTATGATAACTAACAATATAGAAGGCGTTTAGTATGTCATTAATTCAAAAATATACTTAAAACAATTCATGGCATTTGCATAAACCCCTTATCAAAAATACAGCACAGTTTTACATCCTTGGCCTCAAATTCTAAAGACTTTTCAAGTACTTACCACAGAGTTAAACCAGCTGGCCTCTCCTCAAATTTAAACCAAATTGTATTTTGTGGTTCCCCTAAAATATGAATTTAATCCTCCCTTTATTAAACTGTGTTTCCTTGGCTGTCTGGAGGGAGAATCACTGCATACTACTGAAACTGCTTACACATTTCATCAATTTCAAAACAACCCAGGCAGTAACACTGGTATCAATGAACTGCTTCAGACAGTTCCCACTTCTGTAGACAACCATTTATTCCCCACCGTTTCAATAATTCTAAATCTAAGCCTTTAAATGATAATCAAAATGAACACTCAAGAAAAAAGCATACAAACTAAAGTTTTCATCATGCTTTAGAAAGGTTTGCCAAGTACTTTACATGTATCTTAAATGATAATAAAACAATGCATTGGGGTATTATTTTCATGTCTACTTTATTCATGAGGTGACAGAAGTTGAAAGAGTATATTCACATTGCTAATAAACACATGAAAAGGTGTTCATCCTGATTAGTTATGAGGGAATGGCATTAAACCACAATAAATACTACCACATGCCTACCAGAATAACAAAAATGTTCGTGAGGGTTTCCCACACACGCCTATCAGAATGTAAATTGGCATGTTTAGAAAACTGTTTGGTAGTATACATTCAAACGGAGTATATGCATACCCTATTGCCCACAAATTCTACATCCAAGCATATACACCACAAAAATATGCTCCAAATGGCATGTATGATTATGTTCATAGCAACATTATTCATCGTAGTAAAAAATGAGAATCACACAAATGTCTATCAGTAGAAAATGACATAAAAACGCTATACAGCAATAAGGGTAAGTGAACCGCTACTACATAAAATATGGTTGAATCTGATAAAAGTCAAATGAAAGATGACAAATACAAAAGTATATGCAGTGCATGATTCCATTTGTATTATGCTCAAAATCAGGCAAAACAAATCTTTGATAGTAGAAGCTAGGAGAATATTAGCTTTGTGAAGAAAGCGGGGTTGAGGGAGATAGTGCGGAGGTATAAAGCACTGCTGGGACGGTGACTGTCCTAGTGCATTCAAACTGTGACTAACTACCATAGACTGGGGGGTTAGAAAGCATTCATTTCTCCCAGTTCTGGAAGCTGGCAAGTCCAAGATCAAGTCACCAGCACATTCAGTGGCTGCTAATTAGTACACAGGTGGCCATCTTCCAGCAATGTCCTCACACCAAGGAAGGGGTGAGTGGGCTCTCTGGGAATCTCTTTTATAAGGGCACTAATCCCACTCATGAAGGTTCTACTCTCATGATCTAATTACAGCCCAAAGGCCTCACCTCCTCACACCATCACACTGAGGGGTAGGATTTCAACATATAAATTATGAGAAAACATACTCAGTCCATAACACTGGGAATGTCCTATATCTTGATGTGGTCAGAGGATCCACAAATATGTTCACTTTGTCATAATTCATTGAACTATCTACTTACAATGTAGATAGTAAGTTTGTACAGTGTTCTTTATGAAAGCTATTATTTTAATAAAAGTTTATTAAAATTTTTAGACAGTACTGTCATGTGAAACCATTGCCCTTTAAATGAGAAATATATGTATCTCAATTCATACAATGAAGTAACTCTCTGAGATAATAAGTACTATTACTATCTCTATTTTATAAAATAGGAAACCAAGACACATAAAAGTTACATGATATGCCCAAGGTGCCACAGTTAACACATGTTAAAGATAGAATTAGAACCCAGGCTGCCTGGCACCTGAGCCCCACTAAAAATCTCTTCAAGTATTTGGTGCTTATATAGCACATTTCCTTCCTAAAAGGCTTTGAATATTGCACTCTACACTGGACCTAAACCAGGAAGCACAGTAAAATCAAGAGAACAGACTTCACAAGTCATAAGCTACTGCTTTTCAAAAATCAGGCCTCCAGAGGGCAATAGACTGGCTTAACTGGACAACAGAGCAGAGGTTACTGTTGAGATTCATATCAACCATCTTTTCCTTTAATTCATTTATGCAACATGTTCTACATAATCCACATGATGTTGTACTCATTTTTTATACCTTTGGAATTCTAAGTTCAAAATTAAAAACAAAAGTCAAAAGCACGACTCAGGAAAATAAAAACATAATGCTAACATTCTTGATAGTATTTCTCCTTTAAATGTGCTCAAATTCTTTATAGATTGGCGCAGAATCCTACTTCTACTTTCTAAAACAATTTTACTCCCTATGATTTTAAGAACAACTGTGTTTAGAATCTTATAAGTTAAAATGATGAGGGTGAGACTGTATCTATTCTACCACCAGCAGAAAAAACTCTTATTACCTTTCTCTCATCTCAAGCCCAGCTGGAAAATAAGAGAATTATAAAATATTTCATGATACTTTTCATGGGAATCCAGTTTAGAAAGTGCGCTATATAAAATATTTCATGATACTTTTCATGGGAATCCAGTTTAGAAAGTGCACTATCTTGGAAAAATTCTTGTTTTAATCAGTTTGGCACAGGAACTTCATTTTACATATACTACAAACAAATAAGGGATACATTAGTTATAAAGGTACTTGTGTTAGGTCCCAGTGAAAATCAGCATTTGGACTAACAGTCAAGTGAAATAAATGTAAGTCTCAGCTCCATGGCAGACGTTATGAGTGGAAATATATGTCAATGCATAATATTTTTCGTGAATGAGCATGTTTATTACTTGATCAATAGAATTAGCTTGAACATATAACAAACAAGCAGCTGCTACTATCACTTGATTTAAGTTTAACAACAATGGGCCTTCTGTTATTTTTAGTTTTAGTGTATTCAACTGACTAATCCTTATATCTAACAAGAAAATCAATACCTTTGAAATAATTAGCTTTGGGCTCTGGGGAATCTCTAGTTCTGAGCAACTGGATGGGGTTCTACTTGAAATAATTACTGCCAGAATTACAACCAGTTTCCTTGCAAGATCCAATCAATTCATCGATACTATTTTTTAGCCTCTGTTCCCTGAAATCTGTGAAACAACGCCAGGATTGAAAATACCCATTACATTTCTATGCTTTTTAACTGACTTTGAAATTTTAAGATTTGGAAAATGTACTGTGAGATGAGCCAAGCATTCCTTTTCCTGATATAGCATGAGAAAAATAAAATAACTCCCACATACCTTTATCTACCCAAGATGACAGCCAATCTCAAAAAAGTTTAAATACTCCCAGCACTTGAAAATAGGAAGAGTCAACATTTTTGAAGATTGTTTTAAACAAAAAATAAAGAAGCTTTCCAAGTGATTTTTCATTCCCTTCCTGTACTTTAATAAAATTAAAATTCAGGATCAGCCACTAACAAAAGATACTCCAAAGAAAATGCAATATGATTGTCCTGGTAGATCTAATCCTTCCTGGCTCTCTTTAATGCTCAGCACTGAAATTCAGTTAACACTAAATGTGCAGTATTTTATTACAGTTGCTTGTCCTCTGGGTATTTTGTGGTTCAAGCAGTTGAAATAGCTGTGTTTTATGTACATGGTATTTACAGATTTCAATTGCTTTGAAAATCTTTTGGATAAAAATGATTCTTCCCTTAGAAAGGAGTAGAAAAGAGGGATAAATGAATTCATAAATGATTAGGGAGCCTCTGATACTTAGCCAACGAAAACAAGGTGCTTCTATTAACAGAAAAATCACCTGTGGACAATTCATGGCTGAGTGACTTTGGACTTCAGTCACTTTGCTATTTCTGAACAGCAGTGCAGAAATGAAGATAAGTTGCTGATAATGTTTAACCATTTTATGCGTGTGTGTGTTAATTATAAGAAAAAGATTTAACAAAAATGTAAGGTTACCAACTAAGTCATAATGAAAACAGACAAGCATACCACTAACCTAAGACAAAACTGTATACACAGGAGGCCCAAAATGCCAGTGTACTTATGAATGGGAAGTTTCCATATTAAGTTCAGACAACATTTGAATACATATTTGAAAAATTTTAGTCTTTCTATATAATGATATAATGATATCTTATCATAGACAACTGAATAGCTACAATGGATGCAAATCATACTGGTCTTTGAACTGATTAAGTATTTACCAAGTACCTACTATGCACCTAGCATGACAGCTACATTCTAGTTAAGAAGAAAAGATGCCCATGGAATAACATTATATGTACTTAGAGCATATGTCACAAGCTGGAACACATGTAATCATTAGAGATGAAAATTAAAAAGCATATAGAAGGATGCGAGGTCATCATTTTCCAGTAATACATAATATTATAACCCTGTAATTTTCTTCTGTCTTAATCTTATAATACCTCAGCACCTTTGAGGAAGGAATCTGAGACTCAGTCCTCTCTAATTCACATAAGCATAGAACTAATCACTTCATTGTTAAGTACACACAAAAAATATTTCATGCCAACCAATATTTATTTACATGACACTGTTTAAAAAAATATCCTTGTGCCTCTCAGAACTTTATAAGTACAGGCCCTGAAGTAAGATCCTAGGGATACTTATAAGCCTTTTACCAAGATGATTTAAGCCATCATGAATTCCAGTGTGATATAAGACAGTATTTGCACCTGGGGCTGGAAAGTATTATACATGTGCTGGCTTATCAATCCTCAGCAGCAAGAACAAGGCAGATCATTATGGTGAGAAATCATTACACCATGCAACCTCTCCTACAAAAAGAGAAGTTACCTTAGGATCAGCTGTGAGTAATTTGAATGCTTGATATACTTGAGATTCCTTTACACCACCACCAAGATCCAAAAAGTTGGCTGGCTTCCCACCATTCAGGAAAATGATGTCACAGGTAGCCATGGCAAGTCCAGCACCGTTAACTGTGAAATGCAAATGGTACACAACACAAGACAAATATAGCAACATCAAAGGGTGCATAAACTTTGGCCCTTCTTCGTATTACTAAAAGAGAAACCTGACATTAATAAGCCAGTTTATTACTTTATTTGTTTCCAGCCTACTTGACATTCTATTCAACCAGATAAATTCATAGACTTTAAAAATACAGAAACAGAAAATGTACAAAGAATAAACAAAAAATACCCAGGAATGGGGAGAAGGATTTATTGAGAAGTTAAGTCAATCTGGGAAAGACAAAGGGAAGAGCTTCATTCAGTAAGCAATAAATTTGGACTACTAGTAGAGGGAAGAGTTTCAGGTTCTAGACAGTATAAAGTTTAAGAGATTTGGGAGAGAGGGAAAAGGCTATAAAAAGTTGCTAGAGCCTATGAATTACATCATTTTTAATATTCTTTAAGAGATTTGAGAAAAGAATGTGATTTCTTTCCATTTTTGCTTGCTGTGAATACACTCCTTTGAATGTGGCATCCCTCGGGGGGTTGAACCATAGGGGTTCCAACTTCAATAGGACTGAAACACTTTTTTTACAATCAGTGCAACTATGCATGTTTATGTGTTCTCTGGAGAAACGAAGAAAACAAATGAACAAATGACAGCATCAAAACAATATTCCTAACCACTGTTACTGTTACAAATTAACGTAAAAAATGTTCACTAGCAACCTGATCATTAAAACTAGAACTAAAATACGCCAACATCCTAGAAGCTTTCTTTAAAAAAAAAAAAACGAGTTTTAACATCAAAATTCTTATTTTCCAGAGCTAAGTTTTACTGATCAATTGCACTTCTTTTGCTTCCTATGCCTAATTATAGGAAATTATTTTCCTTAGTTAGAAAGTCCTCCACACACACACACAAAAAAAAGTCTCCTGAACATTATAGAAACTCTTCAGGTAAAGTACCTTTCACATTTTCTGACTTTGTATTTCTCAGATAATGCCTGTGAACTGTGACTAACTAAGCCTGGGACAACTAATATAAAAATAATTTATATATGATCTTAAAACAATGTGAAATGTATTAATCCTACCTTTTGAGACGGCCACCTTGACCAAATCATGCATACTTCTACAGAGGCTACAAAGAATATGCATTTAATTTGCTCTAAACACACCATTAAATCTTTCCCCTTTCTAAATGCCTACAAATATTGAGAGCATATTAGTTTATCAAGATAAGAATGATGTGAGTGATCTAGTACATGAGAGTTTTTGCTCCAATATAAAGAAAGAGCTTTTGGTATCACTTGTAATTGGATGTCATTTTCTACTGTATGAACAGCAAACTACTAGATGAGGTCTGTTCAGTTCTGAATATAATGATACTGTTGGTTTAATGAGCTACAAATCTTTTTTATTTTAATTCCATTAAGATTGAGACCTCTGTTTCAAGTGCAATGAATTGATTCCACCAGAAACATAGAAGCATATAAATCTCAGTATTATATGCTGTGGACAATAACAGAAATTGTATTGCCTCTTTAGACTCATTCTTATCTCTGTTAATAAGCCAGTATCACAAATTTAGATGACTATGATAAAATCAATTGTCTTATTAATAAGCGGACATAATGGAGTAAACATTTGATCATTTGGTTTTCACAGAACCTCAAACTTTAGTATAATGATTAAAGCATGCATTCTCTTCAACTTCCTCTAAGAAAGCAATGTATTTTAAACACAAATTTCGGCAAAGGTTCTGACTTTTACTAGTCAAAATTTAACTGAGATGCTTTAAAATACTGGTCCTGAACTGGGGTTACTGTGCTTACCAGAAGGTAATGTCTGGAGACATTTTGGATTGTCACAACTGGTGACAATGCAGCAAAGGAAAGAGCCTGACAGCAAAGAATTATCCCACCCAAAATGTCCATAGGGCAAGAAGTAAGAAACCCTACCTTAAACCAGTGACCACAGGCCAAAATGAACTTTTGAAAGAAATTTTGTGTTGTGTTTTTTTTTTTTTAAGAGTTTTTGGCTACAAAAATCTCATATGTTCACTTGCGATTAGGAAATAACATTTTAGAAACCAGGGGTCTCTAAACTCTGCAAAAATTCACAAATTATTATATTGATATAATGCTTTCTTACCAAAACAGGCAATGTTCCCATCCAGTCCTATGTATTTTAGATCATATCTGGCAGCTTCATTTTCAATGGGCTCATTCTCTGATTTGTCATCCATAGCAAATATATCCTTTTGTCGGAATTCTGCGTTGTCATCAAAGTTTATCTTGGCATCAAAACAGACAACTAATAAAGAAAACACAAACATACCTAAGTATCTCCTAAGGATCTATAAATTATTGGGTTGGCCAAAAAGTTCAAGTTTTTCTGTCAGATGTAACAGAAAGGCTCAAATGAACTTTTTGGACAATCCAGTAAGTTCTCCAGGCTGAAAAGTGCAAGAGAAATAAAATCAAATACTGTCATTTTTTCTCAAGCTTCAGACAGAAGATGCTGTTAAGGCTTTATCTTTAAACTTTAAGGTTACAAAGACAAATATGACACAATCCCTGTTTTCAAGGGACTTACATTTTAATAAAAAGCATAATAATTTTTATCTGTTGGTTTCTATGAAATGACAATATAAGTTGCCATCACTCTTTAAAAGCTATACACTGGCATAGCTAAATATAGCTTTGATTTGCAATTTTTATTACAGTTCCTATTTTTAGTAGTTAACCTTTCGTGTCAATGCAAAGAGAGACTAGACAATAATGCTTAATATTGCTGTCCTCCTACAGCCTTCTTCTGATGTTGCAAAATGAAGTTTTTATTTAGTCACTATCCTCACTAATATGTCTAGAAGATTTAGTGGAAAGAATGCCAAGTCAGAATCATTAGATTTTTTAACTTATTTGATCCTTAACTAACTCTGTAAACTTGATAAAAATAACCTACTTTCTTGCTGGACCTCAGTTTTCTTATTTGAAAAGTAGAAAAAGACAATCCCCAGACTGCTGATATACTTACTCTGGGGTCTGCTAAAAGTACACCATGATCTTGATGTGAGCAGGACCATCTTATATTCTTGTGACTCAAGTTACAAAACATTAAGCGGCCAAGACTGGACTGTTACAATGGAAGGCTGCCAGGCATTATTAGCAGCACAGTCTCCACCCGCTGGTGCCGGCAGGTGCCGGCAGGAATCTCTAACTCTCCTACTGGAGAGGAGCCCTGGACACAGTGAAACTCACTTAGTGACAGGAATGGACCACAGATAGTTTTCCTTGACTTGTAGATCTTCCACATGTGCAATCAGGGAGCTACTGCGGTGGGGAGAGGTGGCATTCTGGTATCTTGGATCTGATCTCTTCTATTACATCCTTTAGAGCAGAAATTATTGTCTAGGATGATACTCCATAATAATCTTCTACTTCACTTGGGATATCGACAGGCAGGGATCTATGACCATGAATTTAGATATTATTCATTCTCCACCAGCACTGCCATAAGCACCTAGTCTTTTCAGCAAAACAATCACCTATGTGCATTTCACTGGAAAGTAATGACCATGGTTTGTTAATACCACCTGCTTCTTATGAAAAGAAAGTATTGTTACCTTGTAGCATCCTGCAGTTAAAGACCCCAGAGAAAGGTTTTTTTAAGTATCTTTACCACAATAAGTGAGGATTTTGGTACAAATCTGTGCAAAACTGGCATATTAACATTGAAGAATTCTCAGCATAAATAAAAGTCCAAACCACAAAGTACTTAAAGTAGCAATGATTGACAAGGGACAATTTTATATGGAATTTAATGTCTGCCTGAGTCCTTTGTCTTCCCACAAAATGTCCAACCACTTTACCCACATACTATGAATATACAGAGCAAGTGAGTAATTACTTTCCAGAAATCTGAATGACAGGATTCTAGTTAGCAAAGGAATTGGCCAATGTTCTCTGCTTGCTACAGTAGCACTGTCTCAGCAATTAATGACTTGTATAACAACCAGTAGGAAACAATGCCACTGTTGGCTTTCCACTGGGTTTATAAACATACTTTAATTAATTTATTAGCAATCTTTGCTCCTCCATTACTCATTGTCAAGATTACTTGGAACCAACATGTTCAGAATGAATGGGCAAATGCTATGAAATTGACTTCCTAAGTGAAGAGTTTCAAATAAAAGAATTCTTGGTCAAGATCAATAAACCAGTATATCAAAATAGGTCCAGGCTGATCTTTGCTCCTTGCAAAGACTATAAGCTACTTGAGAGAGAGTATAATTAATAGGTATGTATGCAAAGCTCAGAAAGCAGTCTCAGCTAAATGTCTGCAAAGTCAGATTTCCAAAAGTCTCTTTTTCCTGTAGTATGGCATGTATGCCTAGTACAGAAATGAGTTCACTGTTTGGGGACCTCCTTGAGAGAACTTTAGAGTTAACCAAGAACTTAAAGATAGTGACAGCAGGATGACAGGGTTATCTGTAGGTAAGAAAAAGGTGTATGGGCCCTTGCCAAACATTCTCTCTCTGTAGAGAAAAGTAAACAACATAATTAGGTCAAATGTATATATATCCAAGTGCTTTTAGAAGTTAAAAACACTACACAAACAGGAAGCAAATAAAGCAACTTAAGAGTAAAGAAAGATAACCAAAATTGAACTGCCATCATTAATACCTAAATTTTTTCTGGGGAGGGTGGTGGCAGAGGGGAAATAAGGCCTTTGAGGTACATGGAGTCTGTTAGACACATTTGTTAAATCTGCTCAGTATTTTTTAAATGGTCCCAAACATAACAAGTGCTTTCCAGCACAATCTCTGTTTATAATGTTACCTCATTTGAAAGTTTTCCCTTGAACTTGACCACTTAACGTAGACTCTGGTATCAAAAACACCCAGGGAGGAATTACAGCCACCATACTTCCTAACCGGGGAGCCAGTGTCTCTCTTAAGTCCAGTGGTCTTATCAGTCAATTGGGACAGAGCATTTTCTCCTGCCTTGCACTGCTGGAAGGGCAGGATGCATGCAAGCGCTTAGCCTCACTAACAGCTGGCACTTACAAGTGATGTTTATTATTACCACTGCCATCTTCTACATGCACAGTGCTTTCTTGGGGCTTCAGAAACAGGGCAGGTCCTTAGGGCCCAGGATACAGGATTCTCTTCTCTTCCTATCACCGAAAATGACCTGTACTTGTTCCTCTCCCTTATAATCCTAGACTTCTGTTCAGAGTAAATCTAAACTAATGCCTACTGAAGTTTACACATGTACAGATTACCTTTTCCTATAGGAAGGATTTTAATCGTTGGCATTCCAGGCTTTGGAACTGACAGAGAAGGACATTTTTCTTAAAGGGCGATGTTGAAAGAGATGACTTGGTGATGCTTGAATCACACCATACATTTGCATAAGGTCAGGGTGGTTATAGGGTGGGTATAAAAAAGCCCCAAGTGAGACTCTAAGTCAGGTGGGGGTAGAGTACAGCCCTTAGGCCAGCTCACTGCCTGTTTTTGTAACCACAGTTTTACTGTTATTCAGTCATAACCATTCATTTACATACCTCTCTGGTTGCTATCCCAAAACAACAGTAGAGATGAGTGGCTGCAATAGAGACTATAATGCCTCCAAACCCCCTAATATTTACTAACTGTCACTTTACAGAAACAGGTTGCCACTCCCAGCAAAGCTCCAGTTTGCATCACATCCATATCCTACTTTAACAACTGAAAAAACAGACACAGGTATCATATATGTATTAGTGAAAAAGAAACTTAGAAAAGTGCATCACAGTAATGTGAAAACAAAACAGTGTAACAAACAAACTAAACCAAAACCTGCAGCTTGCACAAAAGGAACAGATCAATCCCTGAACACTGATTGATACTTATATGCTAATTTCCCCCTGTAAGACCTCCTCCAAGAACACTTTCAGAACTGGTGGATTAAAAATGGATTGTTTATGTCAATAAGAGCATAATAAAATAAACTTCCTTGCTCAGACCTTGGCTTTTTCATTTAATAAAACAATACACTATGGTAAAATATACTTTTGGAGGTGCTGAGCTTGGTTCAGACATTAAAATTTTCAATGTCACATTAATGACACTTCAATTCTATAGAAAATTCAACTTGAACAAAGGCCATTCTATGTACAAAGTGGGTGAAAAAACACACCTATTAATATTTATAAAACAATTTTCACCATCAAAAGCACATGGTTACATGCTTGATAGATTATACAAATGAATTTTCCTTCTGAACGAATATCAAAGAAAGCTGTGGTACTTATATTCATAGGGTGTTTTTGTCGTTTTGTTTAATGGTGTGAGATCCTGTGAGCTGCTAATTCAACAACTGCAATGAACAACGTGACTGGCAGTTATTGGCCTCTGACCCTAGAGTTTTAACAGAATAATGTGCCACAGAATTAAACAAAAGAAAAATACATTTGAGGGGAAGATTCACACATAAAAGAAACATAAACACAACAGGAAATAAGACTGTCATAATTAGTTTGAAAAATAACTTGTCTTCAGCAATGTACTGAATTTGATTTATGATAAATAACCGTAACGTGCTACAGAAATGCACTTTGCCAAGATGGCCTTAAAACGCTGATACTTCCCAATTAGTCCCACTTTCTGTTAAATGTTACTGTTTGAGGAGTTGTATACTTTTGGAGAACTTTTCTTTAGTTGCTATGAAAGGAGAAAAATAGATACTAGGCGGGAGGGAACTTCAGAGGGAGGTAAAGAACTGAGAATGTTCTCGAAAATAGAGTTATGTATAAAGAGAGAAAAACAGAGAAACACCCACCAACAACATGGGCACAGAGCAACAGGGTAGTTATTTAGGGAAATTAATCTGAAGAAAGAAAGGAATTTGATATGTCATTTAACTTTGGATCACCCAGCCTTAATTCCCATGGAATCTTGGCTAGAGAGTCTCGGTTTTAAATTGGGTTTAATTTATTTAGCACAGTGAATGAATTTGGTCTCCAACAGATGAAAATGCCTTAGAGCAGGAATTCTTAATCTCAGGACTACTGACATATTGAGTGAGATCATTTTCTGATGACAGAGACAGCACTGTGCACTATATGATGTTTAGTAGCATCCCTGGCCTCTATCCTCTAGAAGCAAGTAACATCACACATCCCAAGTTGTAACAAGCAAAACTAGATTCACTATGGTGATCATTTGGCTAAAGAGATACAGACACAGATATATATCAAATCATTACGGTATATACTTGAAACTAACATAAGGTTATATGTCAATTATATTTTAGTTAAAAAAAAAAGTGTCTAGACATTGCCAAAGAGTCCCTGGGGAACACGATGCCCATCCTTGCCACTGAGAAACATTGTTTTAAAGATACCAAAGAAAAGCGTCTATGTGCAGCATATCTGACTAAAAGTGGGGCAAAGAGAAATAGGACATAAACTCACAGTGTCTTACAAAATAAGTAAATGAATGAAGATAGGTAAATATTTTTTTAAAACCCTGTTTTTTACCTGGCTATAGATTTAATGAATAAAATCTGGTACTGCAATTAGACACTAAGGAAAATAGTCCATTTCTCTCTATTTAATTCATAGCTTGCTTTCAGTTCAAGAAAAGTTAGGTCATTTTCATAGGCATGTTTTGACTCAATGTCCTTTTTCCCCAGAGAAACTGCCTTTTTCTGACACCTTGTGATTCCAGCAGGACCCAAGTAGGGCCAATCAGTATCATCTGAAAAGACTGTTAAAGGCTGCTGAAGGAGGAGGATGGGCACTGGGAACCATCTTCACTGACAGCTCCAGAGATGCTGACTGACAAAGATGCAGAGTTAGAAGCAAGCAGCCATGGAGAAGCAGAGAATCCCTGATTCCCTTCATTCCTTTAGCCAGTTCACTCCTAAACTTCTCTGTAACACAAGTAAAATGAGAATCCTCATCCTCAGGGGGCTTTTTAACAAAAATCAGGCTGATGCAGGTCTCTGTCACTAACAACCATTATAATCCTAACTAGCAGACACTAAACTACATTACAGTCAGTAGTACCAACTTAGATGTTTGAACCAGACTATTAATCACACTGGAAAAAATCATTCTTTGGGTGTACTTCTTACCAAAAATTCCCCATGAGAGATTGAGCAGTATAGATATTATCGAGGCCAATGCTTTTTATTCCACTATGTACCATTCGCAGGACCGGTATCCTGGATTTGTTAAAAATATTCAACAAGTAAGACAAGACTGAAGAAAGTTTTTACAAAGGAACTATACAATAAATAAGTTTAAAGTAAAATTTTTTAAGTAAAAAGTCTGGTATAATGCCAACTTGCTTAAACTTCTAAATTAAAAGAGTAACTGTTACACAAAGTTTTAATGGGAAAGGTAATATATTTTGCTTGTTGTTGAGTTGCTCAGTCATGTCCAACTCTTTGTGACCCCACGAACTGCAGCACGTCAAGCTTCCCTGTTCTTCACCATCTCCTGGAGCTTGCTCAAACACATCCATTGAGTCGGTGATGATATCCAAGCATCTCATCCTCTGTCATCCCCTTCTCCTCCTGCCTTCAATCTTTCCCAGTATCGGGGTCTTTCCCAATGAATCAGCTCTTCACATAAGGTGGCCAAGTATTGGAGCTTCAGCTTCACCATCAGTCCTTCCAACAGATACTCAGAATTGATTTCCTTTAGGATTCACTGGCTTTATCTCACTGCAATCCAAGGGACTCTCAAGAGTCTTCTCCAACACAGTTCAAAGGCATCAATTCTTTGCCACTCAGCCTTCTTTACAGCCCAGCTCTCACAATCACACATGACAACTGGAAAAACCATAGCTTTGACTAGACAGACCTGTTGCAGCAAAGTAATGTCTCTGCTTTTTAATATGCTATCTAGGTTGGTCATAGCTTCCCTTCCAAAGAACAACTGTCTTTTAATTTCACGGCTGCAGTCACCATCTGCAGTGATTTTGGAGCCAAAGAAAATTAAGTCCATCACTGTTTCTACTGTTTCCCCACCTATTTGCCATAAAGGGATGGGAATGGGGATGCCATTATCTTAACTTTTTGAATGCTGAGTTTTAAACCAGTTTTTTCACTCTCCTCTTTCACCTTCATCAAGAAGCTATTTAGTTCCTCTTCACTTTCTGCCATAAGGGTGGTGTTATCTGCATAGCTGAGGTTATTGATATTTCTCCTGGCAATCTTGATTCCAGCTTGTGCTTCATCCAGCCTACCATTTCGTATACTGTACTCTGCATACTTAAATAAGCAGGGTGACAATATACTGCCTTGACATACTCCTTTCCCAATTTGGAACCAGGCCATTGTTCCATGTCTGCTTTTAACTATTGCTTCTTGACCAGCATACAGTTTTCTCAGAAGGCAGGTAGTGATCTTGTATTTCCATCTCTTACGGAATTTTCCACAGTCTGTTGTGATCCACACAGTCAAAGGCTTTAGCATAGTCAATGAAGCAGAGGTGGATATTTTTCTGGAATTCTCTTGCTTTTTCTATGACCCAGTGGATGTTGGCAATTTGATCTCTGGTTCCTCTACCTCTTCTAAACCCAGCGTGTACATCTGGAAGTTCTCAGTTCATGTAATGTTTAATCCTCACGTGAAGCATTTTGAGCATGACCTTGCTAACATATAAATGAGTGTAACTGTGCAATAGTTTGAACACTCTTTGGCACTGTCCTTCTTTGGGACTATAATCAAAACTGATCTTTTCCAGTCCTGTGGCCATTGCTGAGTTTTCCAAATTTGGTGACATATTGAGTGCAGCACTTTCACAGCATAATCTTTCAGGATTTGAAATACCTCCACTGGAATTCCATCACCTCCACTAGCTTTGTTCATAGTGATGCTTCCTAAGGCCCACTTGACTTCACATTCCAGGATGTCTGGCTCTAGGTGAGTGATCACACCATCGTGACTATCTGGGTTGTGAAGATCTTTTCTGTACAGTTCTGTGTATTCTTGCCACCTCTTCTTAATATCTTCTGCTTCTTTTAGGTCTATACCATTTCTGTCCTTCACTGTGCCCATTTTTGCATGAAATGTTCCCCTGGCATCTCTAATTTTCTTGAAGAGGTCTCTCATGCTTATGCTCAGTCACTTCAGTCATGACTGACTCTGTGGGACCCTATGGACTGCAGCTTTCCAGGCTCTTCTGTCCATGGGATTCTCCAAGGTAAGAATACTGGAATGGGTTTGCCATTACCCTCCTCCAGGGAATCTTCCCAGTCCAGGTATCAAACCCATGGTGTTTTCTGTGTCTTCTGCACTGCAGCCGGATTCTTTACCACTGAGCAACCTGGGAAGCCCTGAAGAGATCTCTAGTCTTTCTCTTTCTACTGTTTTCCTCTATTTCTTTACATTGTTTACTTAGGAAGTGTTTCTTATCTCTCCTTGCTATTCTTTGGAACACTGCATTGAGATGAGTGTATCTTTCCTTTCCTTTCTGCCTTTTGCTTCTCTTCTTTTCTCATCTATTTGTAATACCTCCTCAAGCAACCATTTTGCCTTTTTGCATTTCTTTTTCTTGGGGATGGTTTTGGTCACTACCTCCTGTACAATGTTATGAACCTCCGTCCATAGTTCTTTAAGCACTCTGTCTATCAGATCTAATCCTCTGAATCTATTTCTCACTCCCACTGTATAATCATAACGGATTTGATTTAGGTCACACCTGAATGGCCTAGTGGTTCTCCCTAGTGAAGTCACTCAGTCGTGTCCGACTCTTTGCGACCCCATGGACTGTAGCCTACCAGGTTCCTCTATCCGTGGGATTTTCCAGGCAAGAGTACTGGAGTGGATTGCCGTTTCCTTCTCCAGGAGATCTCCCCAACCCAGGGATCGAACCCAGGTCTACGGCATTGCAGGCAGACGCTTTACCATCTGAGCCACCAGGGAAGGCTCTACTTTCTTCAATTTAAGTCTCAATTTTGCAATCAGAAGTTCATAATCTAAGCCACAGTCAGCTCCCCGTCATGTTTTTGCTGACCGTATAGAGCCTCTTCAACTTTGGCTACAAAGAATATAATCAATCTGATTTTGGTATTGACCATCTGATAATGTCCATGTGTGGAGTCATCTCTTGTTTGCTGGAAGAGGGTGTTTGCTATGACCAGTGTCTTCTCTTGGCAAAACTGTTAGCTTTGGACCTGCTTCATTTTGTACTCCAAGACCAAACCTGCCTGTTATTCCACAGTTATCTTGACTTCCTACTTTTGCATTCCAGTCCCACAGGATGAAAAGGACATCTTTTTTTGTTAGTTCTAGGAGATCTTGTAGGTCTTCACAGAACCATTCAGCTTCTTCAGCATTAGTGGTTGCTATATATTTTCCTATTATTGATCTAAAAGGAAAAACTTTAAATATGCTGATTATAAATATTGTCAATATTGCTAAAATATATATGACTGCTTTTATAGCTCCTAAATAAAGGAAAGTTTTAGGGAACTGTAACAATGATGAAGTTAATTTGTACATTTGGTCAGTAATCAATGTTTCCTAATTGAGTTTAATTTGACTACTGCTCATTAGAGTTATAAACCAACACATTCATTTAACTGTGATTATAATTCAATAGCTGAACCTTTATGGTACAATGAACAAATTAATAGCTAAACTTTCCTGTTAAAAATATCATATAAGCCTTATGTTTTAATGAACTGTATACATGGAATGTATTTTATGGGGATTCCTTCAAAGAAGCTCAATAATTATATTTTATCTTAATAATTAAAAAGAAAACTTCAGATTTCATGAGGTTTTACAAACATTCTCTAGGAAAAGGTTCTTATATCCCTCTTCCCTGCTGTAAACCATTTTGTGACTGACAGCTTCCCAAAGGGTTAAATGAAAATACCATTTTTATCCCATTCTGTGGCTCAGTTCCCATTTTTTGTTACTATGAAATAACCAGGTTGCTTATGCATATTAGCTTAAAAAGCAATCTATGTATGACCTTTAAGAACTTAGAGTGAACTTCCTCTCTTGGATTTAATTATCAGCCACTCCATGCAGCATGAATTTTAACTGATACTTTCAAACTGGAGACTATTTCTAGATCACTCTGATTAAAGTAAATTAATAGCTTAAGAAGGAAAAAACAGAAAAGAAAAGAAAGCAGATCATCATAAGTTAGTTTGGCATATCAGAATCAACATGCATACCAGACTATGAAAGACAAGGGTTTGAATCCCAGCTCTAGTATCTAGCTGCCCTTGGGGAAAACAAATTCATCTTTCAGTATTCTATAAAATGGGATAACAACTCCTAACTCTGCAGGTTTATGTTAAATGATAAAAACGAAGACACGTACATTTATCACAGCACCGGATGTATGAGATCAAGAAACAATTTTCTTCCCCTCTCGCTAGAAAATACTGATTATTTTACAGTCAAAAGCAATTTTTAAAATATTTAATTATACAGGTAGTTTGCTTATAAACCACCAGCCACAAAATTTTATCTAGAGGTCACTTGTGTAAACTATGAAACATTAATTTCAATGGCTTCTTAAACATGAGCTCTTTGCCTGTCCTAATTTGAAACCTTCAAAAATATACAAACAAAACAAAAATAAATAGATAAAAATATAAAATCTATACCTTTCCTGGACTGCTTTTATACTACTTGAGAAGAACAACTATATTTTATGAATGGGTGGGACTAGCCTATTTTGTGTCTGAAACTGGATGCTTATGCTTATTATACAATCATCAGTCACTTCACTTGGAAAACTGCCCTACAAGATAGGTTATCATGTTTTTACTCACTGTTTTGGATTTATAAACAAAAACAAAAAAATCCCTGAGGCTTAGCCCATGTACGTGGCTGGAACATGGCAATCCCAGGCCTCTCTAGGTTTCAGGGACATGATATTTTAGATTTTCTGACTCTGACTATATAGTCTCTGAAATATACTAGAGAGAAAGCATTGTATCATCCACACTGGTCTACAACGTATTTCTATTTTCACATAATGGGTATTTATCAGTCCAGTGGTAAATCCTTATTTACTGGAGGCCCACAATATGCTAAGCAAAAAGTAAGAAACGGGGTTGAGATAAAATTTTAAAAGGCAAGGTTCCTGGAATTTACCAGTACATTTTGGTAACACTATCCTATTTCCTTGATAGTCTACCTCCTACCCTAAACATGCAGATCTTTAAGCTTTTGCTCTCAAATTAATAAGACCTTCCTGAATACTTGCTATATGCAAGACAGTGCATTTGTGGTAGGTGCTGAGATGTAAGAGAGTTACTGATTCACTACAAGTACCCAGTGAAAAGATAAAACCTTCCCCACAAAAGTCTCCTTCTCCCACCTGAAGCAAAAGCTGCTAACCAAGGGGTGAAAGAGATCGATGATGGGGCATTAGGGATTCTACCATGATGACATAACTTCAGCAGAAGACACAATGTGAAATAAGCAGATTCAGAGAAACTAAAAAATGAAACTAAAAAGTTCCAGTTCCATAAAAGCTGGTGTATTCATCACACCCAAGCACTGTGGCTCCTGTTCACACCTAAATCTTTACCATCATAGCAACAAGGAGGGACCTGAAAACCAGGGGATGGTGGTAGATGGATGTTTCTAAATAAAATAAAAAGTAACTTCCCATGAGGCTTGGCATTTGGATACAAATTCAAGTGCTAATATGTTCAACTGCATCATGGGAACATTTGAAACTACGGTAGGAATTAAATTACTGAAAGAAATTAATGCAAGGCTGCTCTATAGTCTTTTGTACAGCTTACAGTTTGCATAAATAATTAAATTCATTCATTTTCTCTCTCTCTCTTTTTCTCTTACCTTGTCCTTCTGGAGTTTCACCAAAGGGATTCACTTCCACCTGAGTAGCATCAATTTTCAGGAAGAGATTGTACAGCTTCTTAATTTGATCTGCAGCCTAAATGTGATCAAGCGAAATGGAATTTCATAAAAGTAGAAAAAATTATTTTGCTACATTAATGAAATCTTAAAAAATAACAAGCTGTCTATTTTCAGTTAGATTTTCTGAAAGAAAACAAAGAGAAGCATAACTATTTTAATTTCTCTTGCTATTCATTAGAAGGAATTGTTCAACTTTCCTCCAGACAGTAGAAAAGACCATCATCAAGAAACAAAATATTTTCAGTATGGCCAAAAAATGTTGTGAATCTTTTTGAAAATTATCATGTCCCTATTAGCTGAGCTACACTGCAATATGAGCTACAATTACTAATACAAAAAAACTCCATTTAAGTAAAAGGTAAACATGATTTTGAGAATTTTTAATGATGAGTTTTTCCTTATTATGCTGGAATAAACTGCTATTATATTCATCAATCCAAACCTATAATCTGTGAAACAACAATTACTGAGTATCTATGGAAATGGCTGCAAAACAAGAAGATGGAAGACCTAAACAGTACACTTACTGAATAGCACAATTCAAACTGAAAACAGTTTGTCATGAAGGCATACGCCACAAAGAACCAGAATATTCAACAGTTCCCTGGTGTTGTACCCTAACTTCATTTTTCTCACTCTGCTTGAAATTCACTGGCTCATTCATTCTTTTCAACCAACATTTATTAATTGTTCATGTCACAGCAGGCTGGCACTATGTGATCTGGGGCTAGGGGGAGGATCACAAATGAGGTGTGACAGCACCCAGGAAAGCTCGCACCTGCAGTAAACACAGCCTGTTCACCATTAACACAGCAAAGTGAGACTTTGTAATGTGCAATCAAGGCTGAATGTTGGGGTTTAGTCTTATTCTTAGCTCCAACTTATTTCCCAGCCATGCTTTCCCCATTTCCACATTTTTTTTCATGGTTCCCATCCTGCATTATTTGCCCTCAGATTCCTTTCCAGTTTTTCCCCATTTCTACTCTATTTATCAGGGGAGCTGACACTTGTACGCTGGGTTTTCAAGGCTCCTGGGCCAGCTGGCTTCAGTTCAGCCAGTGGGAAGCAGCAGTGGGAGACAGGAGCTGGGAAGAAGGACAAAGAGAGGATATTTTTACTCCTCTCTTTCTGCATCCTCTCACTTTAATTCCCATCAGGGTCCCAACTTCTGTATCTCAAAGTCCAGTGACACTACCACCTCACTTTGCTCCTTGAGCACACAGGTGGCAACCACTTTCTGTTGCTGTTTAGCTCTCTGTGTTGCCTCTCTGTCACTCTGAAACTTCTCAGTTCTCATAGCACCTACTTAACTGATTACCTAGAATAAAGTCCCACTCTGGTCAATACTGGGGTTTCCCAGGTGGCACTAGTGGTAAAGAATCAGCCTGCCAACGCAGAAGACATAGAGACGAGGGTTCAATCCCTAGGTTGGGAAGATCCCCTAGAGGAGGGCATGGCTACCCACTCCAGAATGCTCACCTGGAGAATTCCTTGGAGAGAGGAGCATGCTGGGGCTACAGTCCATAGCATCACAAACAGTCGGACACAACTGAAGCAACTTAGCACACATGCACGTGGTAACCACTAGGAGTGATTTCTCTGTTCTGGTATTAACTAAAGAACTCTTGGAGATGTAAGTAATTCATTTTACCCTATTTTGTTTGATGTACATGTGCAAACTTTCTTAAATCCTAATTTGAAAGCCAGTGGATATAACCAAATATATATAATGAGTTACACTGAGTATTTATAATATTAATTTTTTGTGGCTAGATAGTACATGTACATAATACATAATCCCCAAGGTACACAAGGTTCTCCCTCAGAATCTTCACCAGACTCCCCAGCAACAGAGCCCCCTATATGTCCTTCTGTAGCAGCCACTTTATTGGTTCATTAAGGGATACAGCTATACAAATGCAAGTGTACACATTTTCCATTCATCTTTTTAAAAAAACAAACTTGGTTCTACACTTTGTTTCTTTACTGATAGATTTTAGAGAGCCTTCAGCAGCAAAACAAAGAGAACGATCTTGTAAATGACCACATAAATATCTTATTGTATGGATGTATCATAGTTCATTTAACCTGTCTCCTAAATAATGGCCATTTGGTTTCCAGCAGCTTGACATTACTTCAAATGCTGCCTTATCTGTGTGTGTATCTATATCTATCTATCTATATATATATATCTCTTTACATCCTACAGTGATTAAAAATCTATAGGATCTATTCTCTGAAGTGGAGAACAAGGGGTGGGCCTTTTACATAATAAAAGATTATCTTAAATTGTTCTTGTTCTTATCTTAAATTGAAGCTTTCACTAATGTCCCCTCCTACAAACCAGCATTATAGACATTTTTATTTTTTTTAACTCACAATCATCAGCTATTTGGGTATCTCATTTATGGTTTTAATTTGAAAGACTCTAATTATGAAAAGACCTGAGTATTCTATGAGAGTGAGACATCTGTATTTCCTATGCTGTGAACTCTGCATAGGAAAAATTCACATATTTTTGGTGTCTCTCATATATATAATGTATAAGAGGCATTTTTACATGAAGGATTTTAGCTCTTTATGTCATAGAAATAGCAATTTTTTTTGTCCTTTAACATTTGTTTTTTGCCCATGTTTTGTTACTTCTGCCACATGGAAATCTAATAATATTAATAATAATGTCATTCTTTTTATAGCTTCTGGCTTTGTGCCAGACTTGGGAAAGGTTGGTCCCAATCTCTATCATTATTTTTTCAAAAACTTAAGATTTCCTTTATTTAATGTTTACTTTTTTTGGGGGGGGAGGGGTACAATCCAAGTGGATTTTATTTGAATTACATTGTAAAGCAGGTAAGTGACTCATTGTTGAAACTTTTTTACATTTTTAGAGATTTCCCAGGTTATCAAACAAATGTGCAATCTGAGCTGCATGACAAAAGCATGATGTCTATTCTGGACACCATAGCATCACTATACCTACACAGCCTCTGTACACAGTCAATACAATAAACAATGGTAGAAATAATCATTAATGTAATAAGATGGAGAGACTTCATAATAGAAATAAATTCTGAGTGCATACAAGTATAAGATCTTATCCTAGCTACTTCAAAAAGTTTTTGTTTTTCAGTACACATAACATAAATTTCAGGTCTTCCCTGGTGGCTCAGTGGTAAAGAACTCGCCTGCCAGTATAGGAGACATGGGTTTGATCCCTGGGTCGGGAAGATCCCCTGGAGAAGGGAATGGTAACCCACTCCAGTATTCTTGCCTGGAGAATTCCACGGTCAGAGGAGCGGGCTATGGTCCACAGGGTCACAAAGAGTTAGACATGACTGACTAAGCGTGCACACACACACAACTTCACTGAGCACAATGTTCTCAAGACTCAACTACAATGCAGCATGTGTCAGGACCTCCCTCTTTTTCAAGGCCAAACAATCTTCCATTGTATGTATATACTATATTCCATTTATCCATTTACTTGTCTATGAACACCTCCGTAGCTTCAAAACTTCTAAAGCCTATATTAACGTCGCTTAGCATGAAGCCTGAATTTTCTCATGCTACTGCCACTGTAGTTATACATTAACACAGCACTTGGGGGGTATCCATTATTACAACTGTTTATTATTGTGCAAAGGTGACTATAAACATTTTTTGAAGTAAAACTAAATCTGTGGTGTAAGATCTGGAAGGGGTAAACATTATAAAATCTGTGTTGTAATATCCACAAGGGAGAACCAGCCTGGCTTGCAGACAGAACGTGCCTTATTCCAGAGGCTATACACCAAATGACTATAAAGGCCATCCAGGCAAAATGGGTCAGTCTGCCCAGGTGTAATAGCAGGAAATAGCAGGGCCTATGGCAAGCTGAGGTTGGCTCTTCTACTTTCTAAATGTGTTCCAATTTAAAAAACAGATTAAACACCAGTCAAAGGAAACATTCTGCTAGTTAATGTGCTGTGAACCAGTTTGTTACCGCCACTTATTTCCTCAGGAACCATGCTGTTCAAATATTTATTTTTTTGCCACAATTAATGTTATTTCAAGGTTATATGCTAAGCAATTAAAAAATTAAGCCTAAAATCAAACATCCTTGGAGCCGTGCACATGAAACTCTGACACATTTACCAATGTCTTCAAAAATGTTTTAACAACTTAAAATAAAATTGGAAAAAACTTCTATTGCATCCCAGGAACTAACACTTGCACTATTCAAATATGGTTCTTAAAGCTAACCAGAGATATAAACCATACCTAGAAGGGTTAGTGAGCTGGTATTAACTTGACTGATCAGATACTGATTAGCTGATTAAATACTGGAGGCACATGCTGACAACTCATGGAGCCTACGTTTTCAGAAATGAATAGTATAGATGATAATTAAGACATCCTTGAGGAATTCGTGGATTTTAGTCATATTCAGTTTTCTCATGGCTTTAGTCTTTTCAGCCAATTCTTGCTGAAATATATTTTCACCAGGAACATGTATTTTGTAGGTTTTTATGCAAGGTGATGTTTATTTTTGGTTAAATCTAATATTAATACATCATATTTTAAAGACATCAGGCATGAGTCATAGGAAAGATATTAATTTTACAAGAGAATCATTTTATATATTGTTCATCCATGACTAAGGCACTTCCAAAGGACCAAACTACATCCTAGCTGAAAATTAAGTAACTTTCAAAGTCACATTGAATCGAGGGGGCAATACCACTTGTTTATCAAAAGATCACCAATGGTTGATCATTTAAATAAATGTTTTCTCCCCTCAGGCACCCCCTGTGCTCAATGCACACTGCCCGCTCATATATGGAGGAAGCACTATAAAACAGAGACTCCCAAATCTATAGCACCCATTTACCCTGTGCTCCTGTGCCATGCATTTCATGTTCTGCTGCTCAAATACAAATGGATGTCCCCAGATGAACAAATTCTGACACAACTGCAGCTGAGATCACTGTCTCTCCTATCACCCCCGCCTCGCCCCGCCATTTTCACTCCTTCACATCCCCTCTTCCTGTGTTCACTGTCAGCAGGTGGACCACTGCCCTGTGAGCCCCTGGGGAACAATTCTGCTCTTAGCATCTCGGTTCAACAGGGTTCAGCAAATGAGCTTGGTTCAACCTGCTGAGGAAATGAAGATTTAAAGTCTTTCATATAATTGGCAATGATAATACAAAATACATGAATTAAAAGACTTCTTTACCTTCCTAGATACATAAAATCAAAAATATAATGACAATATAGCTACTACCAATCCCTGAGAATCTGCAGGTTCATCTTCCTTCCATAGATAACTCACTTAAAACCTGGCGTATTTAAGGTACTCAGGAAACATGATTTAGTCAGGAAACATGATTTAGTCATTTAAGAGCTATATAAATAACTGTTAATTGTCTCTTACATTATGTTTGGGGTTGGGGGGAACTCGTGACGTGCATAATGCTGCTACTGCCTTCTCTAGAACTTTCATGTATATTTATCTCTTGAGCTTTCAAACCACATGGTGAGTAGATTTTATCCACTCCAAATTTATTCTCTTGCCACTTACAACTACTCATTCCTGACTCCCCAGGAATTTCTTCCAATTAGACACCTCAGATGTGTTATTTCACTTATTCATGCATATGATAGATATTTCTTGGACATCTAATATATTTGCCAAACGCTTTGTTGGCAACACAGTAGTGAACAAGACCAACCAAGTCCCTCCCGTGATGCAGATGAAGATCCAGCAAACGAGACTGCAAATGTCCAAGAGAAATACAGATGTGCAAGGTATAGAGGATATAAACAAAGTTACAGGGCATATTCTGGAGCTGAGTGTAGGATGGTACGGTTAGAACACAGCGACTATAGCTCTCTGTGACCACCACCAATACACAAGAAGTTACTTAATAAATGTCATATGATCAGTTAATATAGTCAGTAGCTAATATACTTCAGGGCCTTATTCTCAGGAAGCGACACCAACCACTGCAGCCCTTACCCATGAATCCTCCAGTATCTCTCTTTCAGCAGGTCACTAACCTGGCATTCTTCACCAGTCTCGAAATGACGGCTAATTCCTCTAACTGTCCACTGAATCCTGGCTCTATCTCCTCCTGCAGCTTAGTCGCAGATGATCCTATTTCCTACTACCGTGTTGAACCCTCTGCTTTCCACTGGAGCTTTTCCTCCAATCTTCAGTAAGTGCCATCCTCTCTTAATTTAAACAAATATATTTTAAAGTCTTATTGTGCTTCACCTTTCCATAACTTGCCTTCATGTTACCCTTAAGCTTTTAAAGTTAGACTTAATCAAAAGAAAAGGTAAAGACATAAAATAAAGAGTGTGCAATTGACTGTTTTACTGGAGGAATGCTGCCCAACTAAATTAAAGGAAACTACAAGAATCCCAGAGCCCTAGGACAACACACACACACAGACACACAATGAAGGGTTATTAAGGCGGCTTATGTTAGTGACAGAGGAGGAAAACAACAGCCAGTAAGTTTTTCTGATTTAATTATGAGACAAGGAAGCATGCCTGCATAGACATAAAATCAGTTTCCATGGGCAGGACCAAGGGCAGTGCAGGACTGTGATGCTCAAGACAGACTCTCTCCCTTAATAGCTCACAGAACAATTTTCCTATCTTTGAAACCAAGGGATATAATTACTAAATTGGCATAATTCAAGCTGTTTTCAGTCAAGTATCACCTCTGTGTAATTAGTATTCCTCTCAAATGCCCATTAGCTATAAAAGAACAGCAACTAATTAGATAATGAATATTATTATTAATAATAAGAAGTGACCTTTCTGGAGTACTGAATATGTATTTTCACACATCAGGTTACTCAATCCTCATAATAACACTCTCAGTTAGGATTTCATCACCCCCATTTTACAGACTATGAAAGTGATGTTCAGATGGTCTGAATCATACATGTACTGGGTAGCAGTGCAGGATTCAAACTCAGTTTGCCTAACTCTATACCCTGTGATTCTAACCAGTATAACGCATCTTATAAGTGATGTGCTGGAGATGCGCTGCTATAGAAAAAACTAACATACATAACTAACAAAGAAACTAACATACATAACAAGCTGTATGTGTCTGCAGGCAACACACTCTTATTACACATGTACACACCTATATATATATATATATAAACACATGCGTCATAAACATTCTCTTTGGAACACCAGGGAAGTATTTTTTCACCATAAACAACTGCAGGAAAAAAAGAGAAAACAATAAATTGCCTTAAATCCTGATAATCACAAACATTAGACACAATTAGGCAAAGTTCCCGAACGTTTTCTGAAACATGTTAGACAAACCAGCCTCCAATTGCTCAAGTACCTGGTTTTTCAAAGGCCCGAGGAAGCCTAGATTTTCCGCCATTCGCTGAGCTTGGCTGTCCTTTATCCCTTCAATAATGTCAATTTGCTCCTAGTAAAAATGAATCAGATCAACAAAATTCAGACAATCAAATGAAAACATTTACAACCTCAAAAGAAAACGCTTAGTATTTATGTGTAAATGAATAATTAAAAGTGTGGCACCTTTCCAGAGATCTCTGAGTTGGGCCACCACAGCTGCCTATGGGGTATATTTTAATTAGCACACCATCTATAAAACAGCCTTTTCAAAACTATATAATTCTTCAGTGTGGCATGCTGACAAGATGATCGGATGCCAGTTTTCACTTTTAATTACTATACAGATGGCAGTGACGAATATTTAGTCAGTTAATTTTTATGTCATGTTTTTGGAAGGCTTCCAAAGTAAGTTTTTCCTGCCTAATATTGCTGTTAAGTTCAGAGTTTGTCTTATATAGGTTAAATATTACCTTATGATTTAAATACTCTGTTGATGATGACAATTATTAATAATATCCAAGCTCTACAAAGGGCTATTCCCTCCAAGATAATGAGTGTTGTTTAGATATATTATTTCATGTATTCTCTTAACAAATGTAATGACTTGTTTCAAAAAAAAAAAAAAGTAGGTGTTATTGGTAAGCCAGCAAGTAAAGTCTCAATTTAACTTCCAAAGTAGTTAACTTAAATATGCAACATTGGTGAAAATATTTTAAAACCAATCTTCAAAGTATTAGTAACTTATAAATGAAGAGTTTCAAGAAATAAAATTCTCGCTTTTTAGAAGGAAAAAAAATCACTTTCTAAAAGAAATAATAAAGGTTTTTACTAGAAATTTTTTGTGTGATTTTTTTGACACTAAGAACTCGGAATTAAAAGCTATGGTTATAGTTCTAAAGACCTTAGGATTTTCTTCTTATAGCTGAGGTAGGTTGAGAAGCACTTTGCATATATTATCTAATTTAATCTTCTCAATTCTATAGGGAGGGAATATCCCCATTTTCATTTACTGACTCAAAAAACTGAGACACTTATCGGCTAGTTAGGATTTGACCCCAGGTCTGTTTGACTAGAAACTAATCTTAACATCTAAAATAAAAAAAGGACAACCCCAACAACAACAACAAACTACACACACAAGATTTAAAGGATTGAAACAAACAATCTGGGCCTTAGAAAGATTCTACTTTGCACTGTGCTAAGTCGCTTTATTACCAGTACTGAAAGACATCGAGGAAGTTTCTAGTTCACATCCGATTTCCAAGAGACAATTTCTGGGTCATATTTATAAACGAGGTAGAATTAACCAAGAGGAAATGGAAATTTCACATTCCTCTGCCATTGGTTAATTCTTGTGGCAAGTTGGATGGAAAGAAACTACAGGGAGAAGAAGGGCACAGAAAAGATCTTGAAAAGCACATATTTTGATCTACCCAACCTTTTCTTACTGGATATCCAGTATGAAAAAGGACTCAATATCTTCATGCCTTAAATCCCAGAAACAGTACACCAGACTCAGAAATCAGGCTCATATTCAGTCTTTAACAGCGTGTACAGAAACAATCCATGAACAGAACATAGTCAGGAATCTAAACATACCTTAAAAATAAGTTCTGGATTTGAAGCTGCCACCTCTTCAATGTCAACGCCCCCCTGAGGGCTGCCCACCAGCACGGGGCCATTGCAGGACCGGTCCATCAGAATGGCCAAGTAGGTTTCCCTGGAAATGTCCAGGGCTTCCGCAACCATCACCTACCACATTAGCGGGAAAGTCAATTAAGTCAGCATCGAGCTGATTTCCACTTGGAAATCTATATAAACTTGCTACACAAATCAAACAGCTTCATTTTCAGGCTCTTTAAACCCAGGGAGATTTGAGAGCTCTGCTCTCGTGGTGCACAGTGCCCATTTTCACCTCCTTAATTGATCCTGTTAACTTTTCAAGTGACAGGTATTCAGTTTGCCTCAAGGAACCTTCCCACTTTAATCTTCCTTTTCTTCTTCAGAAACCCTGACACTTGAGAAAAACTCTAGGGAAGCAGATGTTATTTTAATTTGAGGCATTAGCAGTACATATATATTACTACACTGATTCTTCTCAGATTGCACTGGTGGGAAACCAAGTTTGCTTGCCAAAGAAGGATTCTTTTTATGGTGTGTCTGATGCTTCCTATGTTTGGATACTTCTGTCTCTTGGATCACTGTATTTTTATTTCAATTTATACTTTCTCTTAAATTACAAACATAATATTTGCTTGTTTGAAAATAAATGTTGACAATACTAAAAGTATATAGAGGGGACAGTGAAAGCAGTCCCCTCCTGCACATACATACCCCTTGGGCCCCAAGCAGAACCTTTGTGATGATCAGAAAAAAAAAACATCCCTTTCTATATGAGGATGTAGTCACATTCCAGGGCAATGACTGGGCAGGAGGCAAACTGGACAGATGGATTTCCTTCTCCACGCATGCTCCAGCCAGGTCCTTTTTGCTCTGCACAACCTTAACAAAGGCACGAAGCAGCTCTACCAGGAAAATCCACTACTAATTTTTACCTCTTCCCTATGCATCGGTAAGCATTACCAACATGGAATCATCTTGCACACGGATAAATATTACACATGCTTAAATGCCTCTTTTTCTTCCTTTTTGTTTATTATCTTAATACTATAACTTAGATTGTACAAGGTCTTCTCTCTTCATTGTGACTACATAGTACTTATATGTCAATATTTATTTGACCTTGTCCTGGCTGACAGACATTTATGTAGACTTGTGTTTCTAAAAATGCTACCTCAGTGATTATTTCTGTATGTGTAGCTTTGTGCCATTGTTTTAGTATCCCCCTGATCAAGGAATATAAAGATAAAATGGCTAGGTTTTACAATAGATTCTTCATATTTAAAATTTTGATAAGTACTATCAAATTTCCTTGGAGAGAGATGCTGGACCAACTTACACTACCAACAAAAATAGTAAAAAAATGTCTTGGATGCTTTTTAAAAGAAAATAAGAACATCTATAAAGAATCAGCACTAGAAGTAAAAATAATAAAATCACATACATTGCTTTTCCTAAAAAGGAATTCAGTAATATGTTTCACCAAAAATGTTCCTGATTAAATAATAATAGAGTTTAGCTCCCTAGAAGCCACAAAAGCACTAATTTTTAAGTCACGTAAAGTGGGATAAATATATGATGACCTAGAAAGTATAATGTAATGAATACAATTAACTCCTTCATTTCACACCTCTATAGAATTTATGACTGGTTAAAAATAGAATACCTTAGAAGGGGCTTCATAGTGATTTTTCTATCATAAATGGTAGCTCATGAGTTTGTAAGAAATATTTCTTGGCACATGGTATTAGGATTTTCATAGAACCATTTTTATTTCAAGCTCACTTTCTAATACACAGCTAGTCTAGCGAACCAGACTTAACAACTTTCAGTAGTTACTATAACAAACAAGGCAGTGTTATAAGTTTTTAGGATAAGTGTCATTCAAGTGTCCTATTCTTAATTTTCTCAAGTGTTGACAGATGTGCTCTATATTCTATCAAATTTCTATTTGTAAAGACCAGCTGCTGTCTCAAACAGCTCTTGCTTGGTAGAAATAGCCCATCACTCTTTAAGAAAACATTCCCAAGAAAATTACGATTTTCAATAGACAATTCATGGACTTTTACATACAGACAAATTTTCTGACATTGAGATGGCCTTTATATGACCCAGGATGTTGAAATCCTTTTAGGAATTGTGACAGAGAGAACTTAAAGGGACTCTGTGAACTCTCATGTCATGAGAAGCTCAGTTAAACACATTTCAACCATCTTTATCTGTGACGGATAGAAACTGTATCAGCACAGCCTTTTCATGGCGTTTTCCAGTATGAAGAATCTTTTTAAGGTACTTTACTCTTGAGCAATGAATCTGTTTTTCATGTTTCTTACTGTCTGTTCGCTTTGTTTTGTTTTTTATATATCATGCTAGTCAGACTATAGTATGTGGATGAGAGCCGGTGCACAAACTATTTGTAACAGAACAGCAATTAGATAAGATTAATGGTACTCAGTCACTCTCTGTAGAACAGGAACCATTACTGATAGTGACCCGTGGAGCACATGTGTAGTAGCACTGTCTCACCTCTCCTATCACTATCCCAAGGAAAACACTACAAACACAGACTTAGGAAAAAAACCCCAATGTGAACAGATGTAGGTAATGTGCTTAAATAGCTTCTAAAACAAACTAAGACCTAAAGTTTCTATCATCTGGGGACTTCTGATTGATGGCCAAGATTCCATAAATTACAAATGCATGGAGAAGGAAATGGCAACCCACTCCAATATTCTTGCCTGGGAAATCCCATGGACAGAGGAGCCTGTTGGGCTCAGTTCATGGTGTCGCAAGAGCTGGACACAACTGAGCGACTAAACCTACACTGCTGGTCGGAATGTAAAATGGCATGGTCACTTAGGAAGACATTTTGATGGTTCCAGAAAAACTTAAGCACAGAATTACCGTTTAACCCAGGAATTTCACCCCCAAAGCTCTACTCAGGAAGAATGAAAATACAAATGAATGTTCACACAAAAATGTATACACAAAAGTTTATGCTTGCTCAAAAGTGGTAAACAATACAATTAATTGTTCATCACCTGATGAATGAATAAGCCAAATGTGTTATAGTCATACAAATCAGTATTATTCAACCATAAAAATGTATGAAGTACTGATATATGCTACAACATGGATGAACCTTGAAAATACGCTAAGTGAAGGAAGCCAGACAAAAAAGGCTTGAAACATTCCATTGATATGAAATATCCAGAATAGGCAAATCCATGAATATAGGAAAATAGTTTCATAGTTTCCAAGGGGTGGAAAGACAATGGAGAATGACTTCCAATGGGTATGGGTTTCTTTTTCAGGGTGATGAAAATGTTCTGGTATTGGATAGTGGTCATGGTTGCATAACCCAAGAATATACTAAAAATTACTTAACTGCACATTTTAAATGGATGAATTCTATGGTATATGAATTATATCATATTAAAGAGAAAATCAATATACACACATTGGATTAGTGTTTCCCCAGGCTGGGAGTAGGCATAGGAATTGTCTGCAAATGGATGGGAGATTTTGGGGTTGGTTGATGGAAATGTTCAAAAATTAGATTGTGGTAATAGCTGTCAACTCCATAAATTTATTAAAACTACTGAAGTTGTACATTTTAAATGAGTAAATTTTATGGTATGCAAATTATACCTCAATAAACATGTTTTTTAAAAAGTTAAAAAAAATGCAGTTTCCTTAAATATATAATGTTACTGTTTCAAGTATGTGGTAATACATATTTTACATGGGAAAAGGACCAGAAACAATATTTAACAATTATTTCTAGAAGGTGAGAATAGAAGAAAATTTTACTCTCTGATTTTTATATTTCTGTACTATTGGAATTTTTCTCATGTTAATCATTTTTGCATTCAGGGAAAAAAATACTTAAAACTTTATCACTCTGGTCATTTCTTGGCAATGATTTTATTTACAAGAATGCACTTATCCCCAGGATTTCAGGAACCTATCTATGAACTAATTTTATGCATATATATATATATATATATATATATATATATAGTCTGTCTGTGAATCTTGTGTGTATTTTATATGCTTTTCAAAGGTATCACGAACTCTAATCTCAAACTCCATGTGTCCATAAAAAACAATAAATTCCTACAACCAAAACCACTAATCATATCTCCTATAAACAAATTTTGAACAAGTTATATAGGTAGAGGCTCATAACCAGCTTAAAGGGGAAAATAAAAGTACGGTGCTGAGCTGAACAAAAATAATTCTTCAAAACCACTGTAAAATGTAAACAGTTCTTGTATCTAGCTGCAAGACACTGGGAAAGGGAAATAACCAGAGTCAGTTTTGTCTGTGCATCTCCTCAACCTTCAGAAAGACTCTGTGTTCTTAGAGGGAAGGGGCTAATGACCCACCAGTATCCCCATCTCCCTCCAGCTCAGTGTCCTTTTCAGGACCAAGGCAGTGTGCTTGGTAAGCTAAGTATGCTAAGAAGACCCAGCTGGTGATTTCTGGGGGCCGTCATATCAAAAGTTTTCCAGACAATTCCTTCTGAAATGTAAAAATGGAATGCACTGCCTCAGCTGCCTGAAGAATGGAACTCTGGAAGAGATTATCATGTGATAATCCATATGTGATGCTGTGTCTGTGGAGCAGACAGTTGCCTCCCCAAAATGCTGGACCCTAATCTGCTATTACAATGTCATGATGGGGCCTTCTAGTCATCTGTAGCTCCCAGGCCTAGAGTGAGTGACCTGTGCAGTCATCCAGGCCTGCATGCCAGAGGATCCTATTCTTGGTCTCTAATTTGATGTTCTGCTGCAGCCAACTTGAAATATGAACAAGAATCACACATTTTCATTTTGTACTGGATCCTGCAAATCAGGCAGTCAGTTCCAGTGCCTTGATACGTAACAGGGAGTTCAACAAAGCTAAACAGACTAATAGGAGGGCAAGTTAGGCTCTGTTCTCAGATCTACCAGTCACGTTTCATGGCTGCGGTGCGCCACTTTGCTTTAGATTTTATTTTCTGTGTGTGTGTGTACAAGTATGTGCCCTGTACACACTTGGGTATCCCAACAGATCCCACTAATATGACATACTCCCAGTAATAACAGTGAGTCAAAATGGTAATAACCTCAAAATAAGTTATAGGGGAACTCAGAAAAACCACCAAAACAAGCACAGTAATTCTGATGCACTGGATGAGGGTGGGGCTGTGAGGAAGCAGAGAATGTCCCTCACTGATTCTAGGAACTGTCATGTTAAGTCCTTTTTGACTTTAAACAAAATGTGTCTGTGTTCTAAAAGAAAAAAATTATTATTTCAATCATTACCCATCATTACCAAATTCTGATGATAATAAACAGTATTACTAATTTAGAATCCTTTTTTATCTCTCCTCGAAGTCATACTACACCAAAAACTACGTGAGGTTCAAAAAAATCACACATAGACCAAGTGTACTGCTTCATTAGATTCTGTCAAAACTGAAGTATGATTTTTTTTTAACACATACACAGAAGATGGCCAAAAGCATTCACATTACCTTTTTAACTTTCACACCTTCTTTCGGAGTTTGCTTTGTTGCTAGATTATATCCAATCATCTGTTTAGCCAGCTGTCCCACAACTTTAGGGCTAAGAGAGAGGAGAAAAAAAAGAGAGAGAAGAAAGAAAAGAAAGTCAATGTTTATACTGAAAACAATTTTAAGACACAGTCCATACTATACCTCCACATCCACCCTGCCTTGGCCCACCTTCCACCTTCACAGAATGCAGGGTACTTTCTGTTTATAAACCAGGTGCTTAGCAGTGTAGCAGACGCTCCCTGAGTCCAAAGTACATATGAATGAATGAGTGAGAGTAGAAGGAAGAGGAGGGGAGGGAAATGAAAATAAGTTTGCTTAAGTTTGTTCTCCCCTCCCCCCAAATAAGTTACAGTCATAGTAGAGAGACCATGCTGAAATGCACAGCAGCCTTAGGTAAGATAGTGGGCAACTTGGGAAGTAATGCCCAAAGATGGGGATAAAGGGAAGAGGAAGGATCAAAGTAAACCACTGAAAGGTATGTGACAGGAGAGGAGAGGAAAGTGTTTTCATTGATTGTCTAGAACAGAAAGGGTGTCAAGTTTTCACCAATTAGTGAACAAAAATCCTTTTACAGGAGAAGGAAAACTGGGACACTGCAGAGCCCTCTACCTGTTGTCTACATCATTTATTTGGGACCTTCTGTTCCTACTCCCTTTCTCAGTGCTCCTCTCCATCATAAGCAGCATCTTCCATAACTGCTTTGCCCAAAGATAAGGAATTAAAACCTCCACGCTTACTCTTTTGTTAAATGAACGCCTCCTTTCAAACCGCTACTGAAGACACCTTTTCCTCTTCCGCCAGCTAAGATCTGGGCTTTTAAAACAATTTCTTTTGCATCTGCAAAAGAAAATCCAGAGTTAGCAGCTGATTTAAATTTCTTTTTTTTTTTTAGCAACCAGCAAGTGGTAATGACATAACTTCCAAAAGTGACTGGCAAAAGCTCTCTCAAAACAACTTTGAAAATGAAGGCAATAAAGAACTTCAAAGAAAACATCGATACACCTAAATACAAAGTCTGTTTACTGTGGACATTCAAATATTTCCTGCCAGTTTAATCTAATTCTCAACCATCCCAAGGGAGAACAAGGCATGTGTTCCCTTATTCTTCTAAGTGTCAGAAGATGCTAAATAAATCCAGGCTGGAAGTATTAATTCTACTGCATAACAACACTCCCATGTGACAGAGACACCAATCTGACAGTCAGAGGAGCTAACTACCTGTCAGCCAACTGAGATGTCAGAGGGAAGACTGGTGTACTTGGAGGAAAGTTTTAAAGAAAAATTGTAAAGGGAGTATTTAATAGCTGTTTTCTTAGACACCAACAGTTTTCTGACCAGTTGTTCTATGTATCAGTAGGGTTGGGTAAGGGAGGAAGAAATGGATTAAAGCTAAAAGGAAGCAGTATTTTATCAGTGTTGGCAGGGTAACAGAATATCCCAGAGCAAAGTGGCTGTGGACTCTCTCTTTGTCAAAACACTCAAGGAAAGAGTGAATGGTCCGCTCCTGACATCTGAGACCAGTCATAAACTCAAACATGTTTATGGGCCTGGTGGGAAAGCTGGGTGTGTGAAGCAGCCCAGTGATAGAGAAAGGACCATCAGTCAATAGGAATACTCCCCTATCCAATCAACAAAATGAAAAAAAAAAAAAAGAGGCAGCCCACAAATTAAATGTGTTTAATAAACCAAACAGTACACACCCTCCAGCCACAATTATCATTCTCTGTATGTGATTCAGTTTTATCTAAAATTAGAGAATGAAATCAGACAATCTCCGATATGGCTCTAATAGTTTTCTAGTTTGGCACAGCAGGTTTAAAATTGCAGACCCAGGTTTTAATCAAGGCTTCAGCCTTTGCCCAGTTGTGTGACAATGGACAAGTTACCTAATGTCTTTATGATACAACACTCAGTGCTGTTTCAAGAATTAAATTAGAAAATATATGTGACTATCCTAACAGCCTAAAAACTCCTATCAGTAATGAAAAATTATCACCATGATCAATTAATTCATTTTACTATCTTTGTATATTGTGAAGAACCAAAATGATTATTTCTCTTCAAGCAGAAATGGTAAAAAGTAATGGAATCTGCCACCATTCATGCACGGTCTGTAAATGTTGGCTATTTTAACCAGTACTACCATTGTTACTACTACTCATAGGCAAGCAGGCAAAGGTTCAAAGAGAAGGAGCCACAGGTATTTTCAAGAAGGAAATGGAAGAGCTATGGAAGGATTTGACACTATGAAGGCACTGGGTAAAACAGTCACTCTAGCTGATATAATCAGATCGTAAAGGTTCATAATCTTATTGGTTGGTCATCCTTTTTTTGCTCACACTCAAAAAATCAGGTTCACTTTCTCTCAGAAGCAAATACAGCTCCTTCTTTGCTGCCTTCTATAACCTCTGACAATAGTTTCTGCCCTGGATATGAACCATCACAACATCAGTCAAACAATGTCTTAGAATAAACTGGTTCCCATCAAATTGAGTAGAAGCCAAGTTATCGTTACTGCTTATTATCAAATCCTTACTAGGAATGAAACCAAGTAAAATGAATTTATTGTGCATTTAGGCTAGTGCATGTAGGAGTAGTAGTTAAGATAAGAACTTTGGTGTAAAACAGACTTAGTTAAAATCTCCAATTCTACCTATTCCTTTATTGAGAAGAGAATGAGATTCAGAAAGGTAAAAGTAACACGTCCAACTATAAAATAGTCATAACAATTTACAGTGTTAGAATGATGTGAAATAAATGAAGAAAGTAGGTAAAGTACTCATCTCATAGTCTGGCATATTTAAAACAAAGAGTCAAAATATTATAGCTATTATAGTACCATCATTACTTTCAGCAATTCAGCAAAAGTAGAATTCAGAAGGAAATTTCCCATTTCCCTTTGAAGATATTAAGTGGAAAAAAGACTTCTGCTATTTACTCAATTTTTAACTGCATTTTCTTCAAATTCTTTAAAAATAGCCAGCATTCCATTGCCACTATCATTTTTCATAACCTCATGAATCTGAAAAAAAAGATGCTTTCCTCTCCAAGCTTTCCAGCAGCAAAACTTCAAAGCCATGCAGATTACCTAAATGGGCAATGTTAACTGACATTACATGGGCTTGAGTAGTTAAGTTTTAGGCACTAACCATCAAGACAGAGAAAAAGTTGTAAGCTCAATAAAAGTGTTGTCCATTATTCACATCACTTATCAAAGGACTTAATGCCACCCAGCTGGTAGACCAAGCAACCACTTTGGAGACTGTGAAGACACATACTAGGGCATGGAGAAAGAGGGAAAGAAAAAGACTGTCAAATCTAGGTATATCTTCTGCAATTTATTTTGCAGGCTAAAAATAAGTTCATTACAATCACCTCTTCTGGGTAGTTCTCAAATGTTAATAAAGCAGTATGTCACTAACCAAAGTAAAATAAGTTTGTCTTGTCTTGTGGGAAACTCACATAAAGTAATTTAATTCATGTGATTATTTACTCAAACGGTTGAAAATTATTCTACTGAACAGTAACTGGCTTTTCCATTTAGTATTTACCAAATGGTTTCATACTTAATGTCACTGTTTACATTTTATTTAAAAATCTAACGTCTCCAAAAACTCATACAAATTTCCATTCTTTTTTAACATTACCTCACTGTTTCCAAAGAGAATTACAAAAGAATATTCCAGGGACTTTCCTGGTGGTGCAGTAGTTAAGAATCCACTTGCCAATCCAGGGTACATGGGTTTGATTCCACATGGCACGGAGCAACTAAGCTCATGTACCAGAACTACTGAAGCCCGCAAGCTACAAAGAAAGAGTAGTCCCTACTCACTGCAACTTGAGATTGCCTGCATGCGGCAACAAAGACCCAGCACAGCCATAGATAAATAAATAAATAAATGATATCTCAATGAGGAAATTCAATTTTTGCATGAATACACAAGATGATCTAACTGTATTATAGGATATAAAGCTAAAAAGAGACAGAGGGGGGTAAAACTCTCCTCCAATGGATTTTGTCTAGATACGGATTGCATATATACATTAATAACCATATTACTGGTAAAACTGAAGTCTACTTAACTCCAAATTCCTGACTCTTAAATGATACTCTTACATAAAGTAGCCTAAATACGCAATACATCTGCTTTATTCTGTTTCTTTCCCGGTGAGTTTCTGATAATGAACAGTGCTTAGGGTAAGGTTTCTACTGGGTTTAATGGAAACTGGTTTACTATCATTCATATATATATATATATGTATATATATATATGGAGAAAAAAGCACTATAAGAGACATATTTGATAATCTTAACCTATATGCAGGTCAGGAAGCGACAGTTAGAAATGCACATGGAACATCACACTGGTTCCAAGTAGGAAAAGGAGTACATAAAGGATGTATATTGTCACCCTGCTTATTTAACTTCTACACAGAGTACATCATGAGAAATGCTGGGCTGGAGGAAGCACAGGTAGGAGTCGAGATTGCCGGGAGAAATATCAGTAACCTCAGATATATAGATGACACCATTCTTATGGCAGAAAGTGAAGAACTAAAGAACCTCTTGATGAAAGTGAAAGAGGAGAGTGAAAAAGTTGGCTTAAAGCTCAACATTCAGAAAACTAAGATCCAGTCCCATCACTTCATGGCAGATGCATGGGGAAACAGTGGAAACAGTGTCAGACTTTATTTTTGGGGGCTCCAAAATCACTGCAGATGGTGACTGCAGCCATGAAATTAAAAGACGCTTACTCCTTGGAAGGAAAGTTATGACCAGCCTAGACAGCATATTAAAAAGCAGAGACAATACTTTGCCAAGAAAGGTCCGTCTAGTCAAGGCTATGGTTTTTCCAGCGGTCATGTATGGATGTGAGAATTGGACTGTAAAGAAAGCTGAGCGCCAAATAATTGATGCTTTTGAACTGCGGTGTTGGAGAAGACTCTTGAGAGTCCCTTGGGCTGCAAGGAGATCCAACCAGTCCATCCTAAAGGAAATCAGTCCTAAATATTCATTGGAAGGACTGATATTGAAGCTGAAACTCCAATACTTTGGCCACCTGATGCGAAGAGCTGACTCATTTCTAAAGACCGTGACGCTGGGAAAGATTGAGGGCAGGAGGAGAAGGGGATGAAAGATGATGAGATGGTTGGATGGCATCACCAATTTGTTGGGCATGAGGTCGCAAAGAGTCAGACACGACTGAGCGACTAAACTGAACTGAATATATATGTAATACTTCCAAATACATTATCACTTAAGAGAACAAAATTTATAGCCATTAAGAAAACCTAAAGGAAACTCTCTAAGCCACAGTTTTATTTCATTCTATTAGCTGCATTAAAATAATGCTTTCTCACTGTTTTCCTCTCATTCTCCCTCACAATGAGTGTTATTATAATTATAATAGTTTTTTTTTTTGTAATTGTATAATTATAGTACAGTCCTAAAGGACTGATTTCCTTTTTCTAGTAGTCATATAAGAATGTGAGATTTGGACCATAAGAAGGCTGAGTGCTGAAGAATTGATGGTTCTGAACTGTGGAGCTGGAGAAGACTCTTGAGAGTCCCTTGGACTCCAAGAAGATCAAACTAGTTGATGCTAAAAGAAATCAACCCTGAATATTCATTGGAAGGACTGCAAAAGCTGAAGCTCCAATACTTTGGCCACCTGATGCAAAGAGCCAACTCATTAGAAAAGACCCTGACACTGACACTGACAAGGATTGAGGGCAGGAGATGAAGGAGGCAAGAAAGGATGAGATATTTGGATGGCATGATCAACTCCATGGACATGTGTCTGAGCAAACTTCAGGAGATAGCAAAGGACAGGGAAGCCTGGCGTGCTGCACTCCATGGGGTCACAAAGAGTGGAACACGACTGAGTGATTGAACAGCAACAACAAAGCCTAAATAGAATAAATAAAAAACATTTTAATTAAAAAAGCTTTGTAGAACTAGTTCACTTTGTTTTTCAGAGATGGAATTCTGAAAATATATTAATGCAAAATAATGTTTACAAGATATACCTCAAAACCAGAACACAAATGGGCCACAGTGAACAGCTGAAATGTTAGCCAAGAATATCAGTAAGAGTAAGCTATTTTCAGCTATCCTTATTTAAAGTTTGGTATTGAACCAAATATTTGTATTATTGAACTGGTTTTAGTCAGCATTGTTCTTTCAAAGTATAATACTTTCTAAACACAAAATGTATTACTCTACATGCAATACTACAGCGAGATGACTACCGCCATGATCATCTATTTTGAGTCAATAACACTGGAGCTTTGGGGAAACTATGATTTCTATGATTGACTGATAAGCAATATTGGAATATTTAGTTTTCAGCACAACTGCATTGTGTAATTTTGAGCCTAGTGATCACCTTTCACGAGGTTTGATGGAATTCTTAACAGAAGAAAGTAAATGTATTTCAGATTTGCCTATTACAAATGGAAGGCATGGAGAAAGGGGAGAGGGAGGCAAGAGAAAAGCTGAAAAATACTATGAAAAGATGAATCTTAATAAAGAACATACAATTATAGGGTGATAATGGAGACTCAAGTGGCAATTTCCCAAAACAAATGAGCTAACATCCCTGTTTTTGTTACAACTCCAGAACCTGAACCTGAAATTGGTGAATTACCCATCTTCACTCATTACTGTAAAATCTCCTACAGACTGACTTACCTATTTCCTTTGATTGTGACTAGGTCACTCGCTGAGAAGAAGACTGATTCTGAGACCAAACAACTATTTCAACTTTCAATAACTCTGACAAGGGCTCACAAACACCAGGATAGAGAATTTTAAACATATGAGATGCTGGAGTAAGTCATTTCACCATTGATCACATCCCTAGATGAAACAGAATTGGAGATACTTGACTCTGTTATCAGTATGTTGCTTCTGCTGCTTAGTCGTGTCCGACTCTGTGCGACCCCATAGACGGCAGCCCACCAGGCTTCCCCATCCCTGGGATTCTCCAGGCAAGAACACTGGAGTGGGTTGCCATTTCCTTCTCCAATGCATGAAAGTGAAGGTGAAGTCGCTCAGTCGTGTCCGACTCTTCATGACCCCATGGACTGCAGCCCACCAGGCTCCTCTATCTGTGGGATTTTCCAGGCAAGAGTACTAGAGCAGGGTGCCATTGCCTTCTCCGGTATCAGTATGCTACTTAGCTTAAATTACATCAAAGACTTAAATTACATGTACATACAGCAGTGATTTACAAATAGAAGCAAAAGATGAAAATATGACTCTCCAGTACAGGGGTTTTATGATATAAATAGGAAGTTGTCCAGGGAGAGATTATTTTACCTTAAAACATTCTTCACTGATAAGGCTTTTTTTATGTAAGTCCTAAATCTTAATTTCCCATTGAATATGATAGTCAATTAACTTCAGTTCAGTTCAGTTCAGTCACTCAGTCATGTCCGATTCTTTGTGACCCCATGAATCGCAGCATGCCAGGCCTCCCTGTCCATCACTAACTCCCGGGGTTCACTCAGACTCACGTCCATCGAGTCCGTGATGCCATCCAGCCATCTCATCCTCTGTCATCCCCTTCTCCTCCTGCCCTCAATACCTCCCAGCATCAGAGTCTTCTCCAACGAGTCAACTCTTCGCATGAGGTGGCCAAAGTACTGGACTTTCAGCTTTAGCATCATTCCTTCCAAAGAAATCCCAGGGCTGATCTCCTTCAGAATGGACTGGTTGGATCTCCTTGCAGTCCAAGGGACTCTCAAAAGTCTTCTCCAACACCACAGTTCAAAAGCATCAATTTTTCGGGGCTCAGCTTTCTTCACAGTCCAACTCTCACATCCATACATGACCACTGGAAAAACCATAGCCTTGACTCTCTGCTTTTCAATATGCTATCTAGGTTGGCCATAACTTTTCTTCCAAGGAGTAAGCGTCTTTTAATTTCGTGGCTGCAGTCACCATCTGCAGTGATTTTGGAGTCCCTCCAAAATAAAGTCTGACACTGTTTCCACTGTTTCCCCATCTATTTCCCATGAAGTGATGGGACCAGATGCCATGATCTTCGTTTTCTGAATGTTGAGCTTTAAGCCAACTTTTTCACTCTCCTCTTTCACTTTCATCAACAGGCTTTTGAGTTCCTCTTCACTTTCTGCCATAAGGGTGGTGTCATCTGCATATCTGAGGTTATTGATATTTCTCCCGGCAATCTCGACTCCAGCTTGTGCTTCTTCCAGCCCAGTGTTTCTCATGATGTACTCTGCATAGAAGTTAAATAAGCAGGGTGACAATATACAGCCTTGACGTACTCCTTTTCCTATCTGGAACCAGTCTGTTGTTCCATGTCCAGTTCTAACTGTTTTTTCTTGACCTGCATATAGGTTTCTCAAGAGGCAGGTCAAGTGGTCTGGTATTCTCTTCTCTTTCAGAATTTTCCACAGTTTATTGTGATCCACACAGTCAAAGTGACACACATATGTGCTGTGACCGGCGGCCGAGAGGAGCTACCCCACGTCCGAGGTCATGGGCCGCACCCAAGAGGGCCAGGCTAGGAGGGCACAGGAACGGCCTAGAGGAGCTACCCCACATCCAAGGTCAGGGGCGGCAGCCGAGGGGAGCTACCCCGCATCCGTGGTCAGGGACGGGGGCCGAGAGTGCCAGGCTGCAACAGCGCAGGAACAGCCGAGAGGAACTACCCACGTCCGAGGCCAGGGGCGGTGGCTGGGAGGAGCTACCCCGTCCAAGGAGTGGTAGCTGTGCAGGCACAGGAGAGCCTAAAGGAGCTATTCCACGTTCAAGTTCAGGGAGGGCGGCAGCGAGGAGATACCCCATATCCAAGGTAAGAGAAGCCCAAGTAACATGGTAAGTGTTGCAAGAGGGCATCAGAGGGCAGACACACTGAAACCATACTCACAGAAAACTAATCAATCTAATCACACTAGGACCACAGCCTTGTCTAACTCAGTGAAACTAAGCCATGCCTATGGGGCCACCCAAGATGGGCAGGTCATGGTGGAGAGGTCTGACAGAATGTGGTCCACTGGAGAAGGGAATGGCAAACCACTTCAGAATTCTTGCCTTGAGAACCCCATGAACAGTATGAAAAGGCAACATGATAGGATACTGAAAGAGGAACTCCCCAGGTCAGTAGGTACCCAAAATGCTACTGGAGATCAGTGGAGAAATAACTCCACAAAGAATGAAGGGATGGAGCCAAAGCAAAAACAACATCCAACTGTGGATGTGACTGGTGATAGGAGCAAGGTCCTATGCTGTAAAGAGCAATATTGCATAGGAACCTGGAATGTCAGGTCCATGAATCAAGGCAAATCGGAAGTGGTCAAACAAGAGATGGCAAGAGTGAACGTTGACATTCTAGGAATCAGCGAACTAAAACAGACTGGAATGGGTGAATTTAACTCAGATGACCATTATATCTACTACTGTGGGCAGGAATCCCTTAAAAGAAATGGAGTAGCCATCATGGTCAACAAAAGAGTCCGAAATGCAGTACTTGGATGCAATCTCAAAAATGACAGAATGATCTTGGTTCGTTTCCAAGGCAAACCATTCAATATCACAGTAATCCAAGTCTATGCCCCAACCAGTAATGCTGAAGAAGCTCAAGTTGAACGGTTCTAAGAAGACCTACAAGACCTTTCAGAATGAACACCCAAAAAGATGTCCTTTTCATCATAGGGGACTGGAATGCAAAAGTAGGAAGTCAAGAAACACCTGGAGTAACAGGCAAATTTGGCCTTGGAATGTGGAATGAAGCAGGGCAAAGACTAATAGAGTTTTGCCAAGAAAATGCACTGGTCATAGCAAACACCCTCTTCCAACAACACAAGAGAAGACTCTACACATGGACATCACCAGACGGTCAACACTGAAATCAGATTGATTATATTCCTTGTAGCCAAAGATGGAGAAGCTCTATATAGTCAACAAAAACAAGACCAGGAGCTGACTGTGGCTCAGAACATGAACTCCTTATTGCCATATTCAGACTGAAATAGAAGAAAGTAGAGAAAAACACTAGACCATTCAGGTATGACCAAAATCAAATTTAGGAGATGCAAGAGACACAGTAGGATCCCTAAGTTTGGAAGATCCTCTGGAGGAGGAAACAGTTACCCACTCCTGTACTTTTGCTTGGACAAGTCCATGGAGCGAGGAGCCTGGCAGGCTACAGTCCATGGAGTTGCAAAGATTCGGAAACAACTGAGCACGCACACACACACACATGAACAATCCCTAAATTAGTTTGATAAATCATTGTTTTTTTTCAAACTGCCATACTCTTAAAAATACTATATATATAATACCATGTTACAGGCTTCATTAAAATCTATAATGATAAATTAGCCTATTCTTCTGACCTTGTCACTGGTGCTATTAATTGTTTTCATAACTATTAATACATACTCCATTTGTGATAAAAATTTCAAAGCTAGATAAAAATTACCTCCAGAAAGGCTCTATTCAGTTGCTATCTTACCTTTCTATCCTTTAACAGTTATAAACCAATCTTTCATTTTGCCTACTAGATTAAAAGATATGTTTCTAAAAGAAAGGTTAAGGATAGAACTTCCTGTCACTGATGGCAAAATTAACATGACCTTATTAAGTACCTGTAGTAAGGAAAAAAAAAAAGTCTAATACTCTAAGACTGAAACCACAGGACATTAAGCAAACCTTCTGCAAATGAAACCATTTGGGAAAAAAAAAGACAATCTTTCAGAACAAACAAGTTTCTTCAGAAAAAGAAATCTCCAGAAGAAATCTCTATGTAGATTATAGTAGGGATTAATGATATACACTAGTAATAAAAATACCTGTGTAACATTTGTAACTTCAACATATCCTGGAAATAGTCACAGATGATGAAAAGCGTTTATGAATATCAATAGCATTTCTACAGTGTTTTGTGGTACATTCGAAAGGAAGGAATGATAAAAGAAAGCTAGCTATCAAAAAAATCATTTTTTCCCTGACTTTTAAGGCAAAGATATGTTCAGTCAGGGTTCAATTAGGGAAGCAGAACCACCGTGAGTTATGGATAAGAGATTTATTATAGCAATTAAAGCTGAATTTGTAAAAGATACTGACAAAGGGAAGGTGTGAAAGTGGAAGTTGAAGGATCACAAGAGTCACCAACCAGCCAATCAGAGAAACCAGCATATCCAAGATTCGCAGAGAAGGGGATGGGACTTGTTGCCAAGTGGGTTTGTGTTCATGTTGATTAGCAAAGTCAGCAATGGAGAAAAATTGCTAGACATGGAGCAGAGAACAGCAAAGACAGGTTGGACCCTCTTGGCAGCATGTCTACATCAGCCCATCACTGTATCACAGAGTAATAGCTGCATTCCAAATTCTGTGCAATCCCATATCTAGCCAGTTCTAACCTGAACTACACAGGGAAGGAGATGCTACAAGACAGAGTTCTACCTTGACCAAGCTGGCACAGTATAAATCACCAGAGCTAATAATAAAGGCATCACAAGGCAAAGACCATGTCTGTTGGCAGGTTCAGAACTAACATTTTTGACAGTTTTTGGAGAACCTATCCTGGGCAAGAGTATATCCCAGCTTCAGAGGCAGACAACTGGAAGCTACCTGATAATACATAACATAAGGGTATCTCTTGTTGATCTGAACCAGTGATGAACGGGAGGAAAAGGTGGCGATGCCTGGAATTGATACGGGAAGACAAACTCACAAAGGTTTTATTTTCAGAGCCAAGTGGAAAGACTATAACATTTAAAATGCATGTAACATATACATTGCCTGTCTGCATCCACATTAAAAAATGTTTCCTTCACTTTCAGAGCAACACTACTAGTATTCTGAGATTTTTCACTTTCATGATTAGAAATTTCGTCTGTTCACTATCTTCTCTTATTTAAATCCATTCCTCTATCTGGCTCTCTACTTGGTGAGAGATGGTCTCAAGCACCACTGTCCAGAATCAGCCCCACTGCCTGTTGGCTGTTCTCATTCTGCTGCCCATGGTCTACTGGCCACACTGCCACCAGTTTCCCCTACTCAAGAAAGATTCCCCAACTTCTCACAGGTGGGTCCCCTCTGGAGAACTTCTAAAGCAGAGTGGTGGAGCCCCTGGTGAGACAGCTTTTTCCTTTTCAGCATAATCTCTGTCCCAGAGGACACAGTCTCCAGAGGAGACCAGGATCAATCAAATCTGACAATCCTGTGTGCCCTAGGAGCTGTAGCTACTGCTGCCCAGCCAACCCCTTTCCTTACAGAGATCTCACAAGAGCCCTGCATTTTTCTAAGCCACTCCGCTCTTTAGAGACCCTTTCTCCAGACAGGCCCTGATTTTCCAATTGCAAAATACATTCAAAATCCTTCTCACAGACCTCCGAGTCCAATGCAAATCAAGGAATAGTACTGGGCATCTGTTCTCTGCTTCTGAAAAATTCATGATGGTAAAGAAACCTGGAATGTTCTAAGACAATTAGGAGGTCCATCTGTCCAATATGCACAGAACACCCTTTGGTAGAGCAATCCCAATTCTGTGAAAATCGACTACAGAAATAAGAATTTTCACTGCAATGTAACTGTAAGAGGGAAACAGTGAAAACAACCAAAATGCCCATCAGTATTTGAACATGTGGGATTGGAAAAACAAATTGTACATATCCACATGATGAAATAATACAAATACTATATATATTTATTAGAGCCCCTGGTGGCTCAGTGGTAAAGAATGCACCTGCCAAACAGGAGTTGTGGGTTCGATCCCTGGGTTGGGAAGATCCCCTCGAGTAGGAAATGGCAACCCACTCCAGTGTTCTTGCCTGGAGAATTCCATGGACAGAGGAACTTGGCAGGCTATAGTCTATGGAGTTGCAGAGAGTCAGACATGACTTAGTGACTAAACAACAACATGGTTTAAGTAAATCTTTATGCAAAAACACAGGGAAATGTCCACAGACACTATAAGTTTTAAACTGAGCTAACAATATTTAAAAATAAATATTCACTTTTGTGAATAGTTATACAGTCATAATGAAATCTAAATGGACAATAATCAAATTATTAACTAAGGTTATCTTAAGGAGGTAAGGAGGAGTATTATTGGTACCTTTCAGTACTGATGCAAATTTTTTGCAATTATCATGAGCTGTCATAAAAAAATAAAACTGAGACTTTAAAAATGTGAGATAAATATAGGCAGTTATGTATAGTGGTTTGTCTTGAATATTTAAATGTTCCTTTCTATATGAGCCTTTATCGTTTTTCTCTGTGGGGTCAGGGATGTCTATATTTGAGCAGGCCTCCAGAAAACACCTTCAAGAAACATGGCTCATAATTTTACAACGTGACCTCCTAAAGTGTCAGGCAAGAAAACTAACAGCAAAAGAAAAATGTTTTGCCTTTTTAAGACATCTATTGAGGACCTAAGGAAATACAAAGATTTTAAAAAGTCATAGTCACTGCTTTTCAGAAACCTAAAATCTACTGAAGGAAAGAGATATAAACAAACAATTACTGAAAAATATGAATGCTTTCATAAATGACAAGAATTAAGGACAGTGAAAAACGGAAACAGTGTCAAGTTAAACAGGGCAGGAGACAGAACAGAAGAACCATGGAGAGAAGAGCTTTGAGTTTTCTAGGTAGATAAAGCCAGGGAGTGAAGAGACCAACAGGTAAATAACTAAGAAAGGCTACTCTGCTATACTTACTTGGCTGTTGCAGTTACCTATTTAAATTAGAAACCACTATAGCACTGCTTCAAATAAACCAGTCAAGCATGCCAAGGATTCAGCACTCAAATTTCTTATATCAGATCTTCAGAAAAACTCTATATATTAAAGTTTATTTCTCCATATTCAAGAAAAGCATATAAGTGAAAAAAACACATATATTATCTTTGTTAAATTTAGTTATTTTGTCCTAAGTGCTTTTAACATCTCTAATAATTTTCTCATGGTGGTTTTTAAAAAGCCCCCAATCAGGCACACTTTGAAAGAGAGTTGTGAAAGCTTCCAAGGGGTCAATGAGATTCAAGCTAAGCAGCTGTTTAATGATAGCAAGAGTTAAGTATATGTCCACCCCCTCCTAACCTGCAAATAAACACATATTCCAGACTTAAAATGTGCAACCATCCGAAATGCCAGAGATATAGAATTCCAAACACCGGATTGGTGATGTTGCTATAAAAAGGAACTCGGGGGGGTTTATTTTCCATTTTAAAGTGCTGAAGTACTGGATGACACTCTGGAGTTAAGCAGAAACAGGGGATGACCCACACCCAAGAGAGATGAAAAACCCCAGAACCACTTTCCTATGATATATACATCTACTGTGGTCCAGCATAATTTGTTATGTAGCTTTCAAATTGCATTGAGTTTTAAACTGCAATGTCTTACTCCTTTATTGCCTGTCCTGATCCATTCATTGTGTTTGAAATATAAATCTATTGCTTGAATGTTAGAATGTTAAACACAGGGAAGACTTTAGACTGCATCCTACAGGATGAAATCAAGCAATTACCCCAAACTGGGAAGAGTTCGTATTTGGCTGACTTTTGAGGCCTGAAAAATAATTACTGCTTCCTTTTCCTGCAATGCCAGCTTTCTTTGGTTTTCTTCCTTCCTTTCTGTGTTTCCCTCTTCTTCCTTATTCTTCCCCATCCTTCCTTCCTCCTTTGATTTTTCCATTATTTCCAATTTATGTAAGTGCATGTTTAATTATATCTAAAGATAACTAACCTCAGTTTCAACAGCTCAACAGCCAGAAGATAAGGACTAACTTTAAATTTCACCTCCTATCACACCTTCCTCAGAACCACTCCCTCAAAAGGTTTAATGCACTTAAATTCCTCAGAATTGGTGCACTCATCATTACCATGACCTATACCTGACCTCAGAAGCCACAGAGCCAGAAACTACTTTCTTAGACTGTCTTCAGAACAACCTTTCTGATGATCATTGAAGCATTCAAATTAGGATGGTCTCTTCTGGAACTTCCTGAATCATTAAAGAAAAAAATGCCTGGTTTGAATAAGAATTCATATCATAATGATCCAGGCCAAGTATTACAAACAAGACAATAAAGAGGGATGGAATGTGGGGGATGGCTCAAAAGGGAGGGGGTATAAATATATATACACACACATGACTGAAGAGATATAAAGAGATATAAACAAAGAATTACTGAAAAATACGAATGCTTTCATAAATAACAAGAATTAAGGACAGTGAAAAAGGGAAACAGTGTCAAGTTAAACAGGGCAGGAGACAGAACAGAAGAACCATGGAGCGAAGAGCTTTGTGTATATATATATATACACATACATGTGTATATATATATATACACATACATGTGTATATATATATACACACATACATGTGTATATATATTTTGTGTGTATATATATACACACACATGACTGAAGTGACTTAGCAGTGACTTAGTGATTATGACTGATTTGCATTGATGGACAACAACAAAGACTACAACAAACTGTAAATTATCCTCCAATTTAAAAAAGAACAAAGTAAAGAATTAACAAGCTGATGTGCATTTTACTTCTTGGAGAAAAGAGATAACACAGTCTTTTGAGTTGAGTTTGGCACTGTAAAGCCCAAAACATAGTAAAATACCGGCATCAGTAACTGGTAAAAGAGCTGGGATCAAGATGTGGTAAAAGAAAATTCTGGCAGGTTTTAAGTAGCTCTCCAAAGGTATTAGTGTGGCAGACAAATCAAATCCTGTTTCACACTTGGTTTCACCCAGCAAGCAGTCCTATATGAGGATACCCTCTGGAATCCCAATCATTAGGAGACATTTAGATCAAGATTCAGATTTCATTACAGCAGCTGGAAAGTCAGCAGAATAAGTCTATTCCTCCTGCCCACCAACCTCCCCTTCAAAATGTAGCCAACATTTGTTCTATTCCCCCACTCTCCCTCACTAGCGCAGTTTTTGGGGTTTTTTGTTTTACTGTTTTTTACCTTAATTTTCAGGAGTATGATATTAGACACTTGGAAATAAACAGCACATCCACAGAATTACCTGAACTGTTCCTTTCATCCCCCACTGCTGGTGCTCCTAAATCCAGCTGCAGCTTTTTCCAGGTCCCTGACCCTTTCTCTTTGCCTCCCAGCAGGAGTTTGGAACAGGCTGTCATAATGCATAAACATGATTCCACTGTGGGGACAAAAGGAGATCATACCACCCTAGATGAATTTCCCAAGTATCTGTCCATAAAGCTAAAACATGACAACCATAAAATAGAATGCCTTGGCCGTACACAAAGGGAGCGATTTTTGTGATGAATTAAGTCAACATCAACTCGGGAATGCTACAGAGTCTAACAAAGCAAATGCTACCTTTCCTCTGAAGAGCCTTCTAGTTCACAGCAGATGCCATACCGAAGGGGAGCCACAGAGCTGGGGAGGAGCTGTGTCACACTTAGTGAAGCCACTCTCAGTTTGCCCAGTCATGCTCCTCACACCTTCTCTAGTGTTTGTTGCTACACACATCATGATTCAGAATGAGATGGCCTCATTCCTCTGGAAATGACCAAGCGAGAGTACCAGACACACAGTGTGCCCTCAGCATAAGGTCATTCATTTATAATCACCACTTCTTTTGCACTGTGGAATTATCATCACAGTATTTATCAGGTGTTTACTGTAGAGTAAGATTTGTGCTAAGTGTATTCATTACTCACATTGAACAACTTCACCGAGGCTGAATTATCTGGAGTCACACAGCTAGTAAGAAGCAGAGTCAGAATGTTTCAGCAAGAAAAATAATTCTATAGACTGTGCTTTAGTTCTTCTACATAGAGCCTTGTTATTGGGTTTTTCCTCCCAAACATTTTGTTATCAAAATTACCAATCACATTTTACGATAAAGTTGAACTATAAGTAAACATCTACATACTCACCACTTGAATTCTTTAGCTGCTAACATTTAACTACATTTACTTTATTCCAAATCTCTCCGTCTATCACAGTTCATCTTATTTTTTCAAGCATTTCAAAGTAAGTTGCAGGCATCAATGCAGTTCCCCTCAGCAGAGCTATCAGTGACTAGAGCTGATACTTGTTTACAGTTCCTTTTTGGCAAGAGATAAAATTTCCACACAGTCAAATGCCCAAATCTGAAATGTATTATTCCATAGATTTTGACAAATGTATCTACCTGTGTGATTCAGTCAGGAAATATACTGTTTCCCAATCAGGAAATATACTGTTATTTATGAGAGCATATTACAAAAGTGTCTTTGGGACAAAATATCAAAATAGAGCAGCACTGCCAATGGGGATGTTAAGTCTCTTACTGAATTTTCACTGAAACATAACAAAATGTTAAATTCTTACACCTCAGCACAAAGATCCATGTCTGGCCACCAACAGGTATTGGACTATTCAAGGGAGTATAAAAAGCAATCAGTTCCACACTACCCACCTCACACCTGCAAATCAGAATTCTACTTGAAACATTCCTAGTCAGAGTTAGTAGCATGTAAACCGCTGATTTCGAGAGGGTGTTTTTTTCTGTTTGTTTTTTACCATGAACATATAGAACTTTTGGAAAACAATTAATTATTTTAAAATATGAACTTTTCCAGCACTGATATTTTGGAAGGTCAGGGACACTTCCAACAATAGCTGCACCAAAGGTGTTTGCTTGCACCATGTGTGTCCTGATATTTTGGAGTGTTTATTTCATTTTGAAAAGGGAAGTGAATTCTCTTGGGTATTCTTGCAACCTCCAGAAAAGTCAGGATGATGTTTCAAGCCTTGGTCTGATGCTTAAGTGATGGAGTGATGAAAAGGACTATCTTCAACCCAAAGGTTTTCTAGGCCATCAATGTCACTGTCACTGTCACTGCCTGAAGCTTAACATATTGGGATTCAAGACTTTCCCTAAGCATCCAAGGTTTTTGAAAGAAAACCACTAGAAAGTATTTAGAAGAGAAAAGGCAAAACACATCTATATTATAACCTAGAGTACATTACTAATTTGCAAACTGTGAAAAATACATATAAAAAAATTTTTTTTAAAGTCTTAAAAGACAGGAAGTCTATATCAACAGTTATCTCTGTGGGGTCAAGTTTCAAATGATTTTTACTTCCTTCTTTACAGTCACGATATTACCTATACTTTTCACAATGACTGCTTATGCCTTTTATAATCAGAGGAAAATTATTTTCAGATTTAAATAAAATATATATTTATGTGACCTCATAAGAACAATATTATTATTGCTAAGTGGGGGGGGGTAAGAGGTGTAAAGCTTTTGCAATAAATATATCTATATACCAATATGTATATAGGTAATATACCAAACTATTAACTGATCATTCGTAGAGGGGGAGATTACCATTAATTTTTTTCTTCTTTTGACTACAGATATGCTACAAAGAAAATATACCAAACTATTAACTGATTATTTGGAGAGGGGGAGATTACCAGTAATTTTTTTCTTCTTTTTGACTACAGATATGCTACAAAGAACATGTATTATTTCTGTAAACAGGGGGAAATAATAGTTCATTTTTAAAACACACTTATCACACATTAGATTACACTGGTGCCTGAAATGTACACAGAATGCTGTCATTCAGCTTTACTGCGCTTTAGCACCCTTTCTTCATTTCATAAGCAGTATGGGCTTGGAATTGAGGATGAAGGCAAGACTCAGCCACTTCTCAATGCAGCAACTAATCTTCCAGTTCAAAGTCAGCCATGGTGTTCCTTGGGGCCTGGAGACTCACACATCTGTGCTTTCCAGAATTAACTGTATCGGATCCATGCAAGAAACATGAAGATTCATCCCTGTGACATTCAGGATGAGTCACTGGGTCTCAAGTCACCAGTTTCCTTAAGGGCTACATACAGGGGTCAAGTGCCCTCTTGAAGTGCCCTTCAGATGCATGTATGGAAAATTAGAGCATCTTCTTTCTATGTACTTAATCTACCAACTGTCTTAAGCTCCCTCCAAAGAAGAAAACATGTTGGAGATGATCAGAGTACATGGGTAAGTTAATGAGCCACTGGTCAGATGGCCTTGGATCACAACTCGGGCCTTTTTCCTCACCAGCGAACTGAGTGATCTTGGCTAAAGAAAACAGAACCTCAATGTTCTCATCTATGAAATGAAGTTCGTAAAGGTAGCCCTTACCTGTGAGAGTTTCTATGAGTATTAAATGCTAGGAAGTTAGCACTGTGTGGGAGAAGGGGGTGAGAGGAGTATATAAGGTATGTTAAGTTACTTATTTAACACAATATCTGACTTACATTCTCACTTACATTCACATCTTAAGTTTCAAATAAATAATAGATGATGATGATAAAGATGAATACGCTGTACATTGGGCAAAAATATTTCATAGTAAGAAATCTAGTCTTACCAACTTTTATAAGTGTTAAGATATCAATGTCTATTTTTTCAATCATTCAGAATGATCAATAAAATGTACTCATGGTTGATGAGAACATACTAGCTCAAATCAAGCTTTGAAAGGTCAGATAAGTTCAGGAGAAGCTCACATTTGCAGACATTTAGCACTTCCCTCTCCCGTCCCAGATGGACTACTGCTGTTGTAAGAAAACCATCTCTGGATCCCAGATAGAATTTCCCTGCCACAAATGCACACTGTGTTTTTATTTACATTTGGATAGTTTGTTTAGTTCCAACGCCTGCATGTTTCCTTACTTTTTGCTTTTTGATATCCATGACTGTTGCCTGGAATGAGTGGCCCTGGCCCAGCTACACATTTCCTGGCAGAGAACACGTCGCTTGACTCCATCTGGAGTTGCTCAACTTCAGGCCTCATTAGCAGGCTGAGGCTTGTACCAGCACAGCACATCCCTCCCCCAGCATTGATGCTGGGTCTGTTCCAACCCTGTGGCAGCCTGCAGGGGAAGGAAAATGAGCTGGAAGCAAGCTAGACACGGAGTTTGGCTGGCGTTTTGTACATCAGTGGCAGGACACATAGCTCTCTGTCCTTCAGTGTCATTACTGCTATTGTGATTATTGTTACTATGGACGTCAAAGCTGTTGTACATGTCTTGAAGACATCAAATTCTCAGCACTGACTGTCTACCAAGAATTATTCAAAGGACTTTACACATGTCATCTCATTTAATCTTCACATTAGTTCTCTGCATAAGATAATATTCTAGGTTATCAGGACACTGGAACTCAGAGAAATAAAATCCCTTGTCTAAGATCACACAGCTGTAAATTCCAGAGCACAGGCTCAGGCGAGAGGAGATCCACCAACGCCATCTGAGCATGACCTGCTACTATCCTTGCCCATTCACATTTGCAGGAGTGAATGAGCTTGTGAGGATGTGATGTGATAACGGTCAGGGAGAAGGCAAGCCAACCACTTCCAATGTGACCAGAATCCTTGACCATGAGTTCTGGGGTCAGTCAAGTACAAAGAAGAAAACATGATGACCCAATAAGAGCAATAATGAGAAAAACTGCCCATTTTGAGTCAAAGGAAAGGCTACGCCCATCAGGTAGCTCACAAGGATTAACAGCTTCACGGACAATCCTTTCAACTGTCTACACACTCAAATGTTTTTCTGATGTATTATACCTTTCCAAATAGGGAAAGGAGTACAAGGCTGTATATTGTCACCCTGCTTATTTAACTTCTATGCAGAGTACATCATGAGACACACTGGGCTAGATGAAGCACACGCTGGAATCAAGATTGCTGGGAGAAATTATTAATAACTTCAGATATGCAGATGACACCACCCTTATGGCAGAAAGTGAAGAAGAACTAAAGAGCCTCTTGATGAAAGTGAAAGAGGAGAGTGAAAAAGTTGGCTTAAAACTCAACATTCAGAAAACGAAGATCATGGCATCTGGTCCCATCACTTCATGGCAAATAGATGGGAAAACAGTGGAAACAGTGACAGATCTTATCTTCTTGAGCTCCAAAATCACTGCAGATGGTGACTGCAGCCATGAAATTAAAAGACGCTTTCTCCTTGAAAGAAAAGCTATGACCAACCTCAACAACATATTAAAAAGCAGAAACATTACTTTGCCAACAAATGTCCATCTAGTCAAGGCTATGTTTTTTCCTGTAGTCATATATGGATGTGAGAGTTGGACTATTAAGAAAACTGAGCACCGAAGAATTGATGCTTTTGAACCGTGGTGTTGGAGAAGACTCTTGAGAGTCCCTTGGACTGCAAGGAGATCCAACCAGGCAATCCTAAAGGAAATCAGTCCTGAATATTCATTGGAAGGACTGACGCTAAAGCTGAAATTCCAATACTTCGGCTCCCTGATGCAAAGACCTGACTCATGTGAAAAGACCCTGATGCCTGGAAAGACTGAAAGTGGGAGGAGAAGGGGATGACAGAGGATGAAATAGCTGGATGGCATCACCGACTCAATGGACATGAGTCTGAGTAAACTCTGTGAGTTGGTGATAGACAGCGAGGCCTGGAGTGCTACGGTCCATGGGGTCACAAAGAGTCGGACACAACTGAGTGACGGAACTGAACTGATACCTGATCATCTTCCAATAAAACAAAGTCTACTCTATCAGTGTATTTTTCTGTATTTTTCTTATCATTATTATTTTTTTTTTAAAGACAGTAGTCTGGGTTGTTGGGGTGCAAAAGTCAGACAGAAATTCTACAAGGTCAAAGGCAACACTGGTCCTTCCTTCTCTGAGGCACTGCTACTGGAGACAGAGATTGTACATAACACAGAAAGGCCATCATGTGCACCAGAGTTCACTCCCTAGCATTCAAACTACGGTTCCACTCCTTTATTTAGTTATATATAATCTTAAAAGTTACTTAACTTCTCTAAACTTCCCTTTGTAAAACAGACAGAATAACAGTCAATCTCTTGGGTTAATTCAAATGTGTAATCCATGTGAATACTTTAAACAACACCTGGCAATACAGCAAGTAACTAAAACATGTGACCTACTATAGGTTTGATGACTTACATCCTCTGATTTGGTCTCACACATTCCCTAAATAAATCCATTAGCCTTCACATTTCTCTCTACCAAATGTCATTGCTGTTTGAGCCTCTGCTAGGCAGCAAGCAATATAATGGGTGCTTTGCATCTACTATCTTCAATCCTTCCAGTAATTCCAAAATTTAAAAATAGCTGTCCCCATTCTAAAGAAGAAAACACTGAATGGAGTTCAAAAGTTTTTTGTTTTTTGGTTTTTTTTTCCTGCCAAATTGTTTTTTTTTTCTTTATTGTGGTCTTAATGAATTAGTTCTTTGTCTTCTGATATGTATCTTCTATGGTAAAAATTTTTTTTTTTTAGTTTTTTATTTTTTTAATTTTAAAATCTTTAATTCTTACATGTGTTCCCAAACATGAACCCCCCTCCCACCTCCCTCCCCATAACATCTCTGTGGGTCATCCCCATGCACCAGCCCCAAGCATGCTGCATCCTGCGTCAGACATAGACTGGCGATTCAATTCTTACATGATAGTATACATGATAGAATGCCATTCTCCCAAATCATCCCACCCTCTCCCTCTCCCTCTGAGTCCAAAAGTCCGTTATACACAGCTGTGTCTTTTTTCCTGTCTTGCATACAGGGTCGTCATTGCCGTCTTTCTAAATTCCATATATATGTGTTAGTATACTGTATTGGTGTTTTTCTTTCTGGCTTACTTCACTCTGCATAATCAGCTCCAGTTTCATCCATCTCATCAGAACTGAATCAAATCAATTCTTTTTAACGGCTGAGTAATACTCCATTGTGCATATGTACCACAGCTTTCTTATCCATTCATCTGCTGATGGACATCTAGGTTGCTTCCATGTCCTGGCTATTATAAACAGTGCTGCGATGAACACTGGGGTACATGTGTCTCTTTCAATTCTGGTTTCCTCAGTGTGTATGCCCAGCAGTGGGATTGCTGGGTCATAAGGGAGTTCTATTTGCAATTTTTTAAGGAATCTCCACGCTGTTCTCCATAGTGGCTGTACTAGTTTGCATTCCCACCAACAGTGTAGGAGGGTTCCCTTTTCTCCACACCCTCTCCAGCATTTATTGCTTGCAGATTTTGGGATCGCAGCCATTCTGACTGGGTGAAGTGGTACCTCATTGTGGTTTTGATTTGCATTTCTCTAATAATGAGTGATGTTGAGCATCTTTTCATGTGTTTGTTAGCCATCCGTATGTCTTCTTTGGAGAAATGTCTATTTAGTTCTTTGGCCCATTTTTTGATTGGGTCGTTTATTTTTCTGGAATTGAGCTGCATAAGTTGCTTGTATATTTTTGAGATTAGTTGTTTGTCAGTTGCTTCATTTGCTATTATTTTCTCCCATTCAGAAGGCTGTCTTTTCACCTTGCTTATATTTTCCTTTGTTGTGCAGAAGCTTTTAATTTTGATTAGATCCCATTTGTTTATTTTTGATTTCCAGAATTCTGGGAGGTGGATCACAGAGGATCCTGCTGTGATTTATGTCAGAGAGTGTTTTGCCTATGTTCTCCTCTAGGAGTTTTATAGTTTCTGGTCTTACATTTAGATCTTTAATCCATTTTGAGTTTATTTTTGTGTGCGGTGTTAGAAAGTGATCTAGTTTCATTCTTTTACAAGTGGTTGACCAGTTTTCCCAGCACCACTTGCTAAAGAGATTGTCTTTACTCCATTGTATATTCTTGCCTCCTTTGTCAAAGATAAGGTGTCCATAGGTGTGTGGATTTATCTCTGGGCTTTCTATTTTGTTCCATTGATCTATATGTCTGTCTTTGTGCCAGTACCATACTGTTTTGATGACTGTGGCTTTGTAGTAGAGCCTGAAGTCAGGCAAGTTGATTCCTCCAGTTCCATTCTTCGTTCTCAAGATTGCTTTGGCAATTCGAGGTTTTTTGTATTTCCATACAAATCTTGAAATTATTTGTTCTAGTTCTGTGAAAAATATGGCTGGTAGCTTGATAGGGATTGCATTGAATTTGTAAATTGCTTTGGGTAGTATACTCATTTTCACTATATTGATTCTTCCGATCCATGAACATGGTATATTTCTCCATCTATTAGTGTCCTCTTTGATTTCTTTCATCAGTGTTTTATAGTTTTCTATACATAGGTCTTTAGTTTCTTTGGGTAGATATATTCCTAAGTATTTTATTCTTTTCGTTGCAATGGTGAATGGAATTGTTTCCTTAGTTTCTTTGTCTACTTTCTCATTATTAGTGTATAGGAATGCAAGGGATTTCTGTGTGTTGATTTTATATCCTGCAACTTTACTATATTCATTGATTAGCTCTAGTAATTTTCTGCTGGAGTCTTTAGGGTTTTTCATGTAGAGGATCATGTCATCTGCAAACAGTGAGAGTTTTACTTCTTCTTTTCCAGTTTGGATTCCTTTTATTTCTTTTTCTGCTCTGATTGCTGTGGCCAACACTTCCAGAACTATGTTGAATAGTAGCGGTGAGAGTGGACACCCTTGTCTTGTTCCTGACTTTAGGGGAAATGCTTTCAATTTTTCACCATTGAGGATAATGTTTGCTGTGGGTTTGTCATATATAGCTTTTATTATGTTGAGGTATGTTCCTTCTATTCCTGCTTTCTGGAGAGTTTTTATCATAAATCGATGTTGAATTTTGTCAAAGGCCTTCTCTGCATCTATTGAGATAATCATATGGTTTTTATTTTTCAATTTGTTAATGTGGTGAATTACATTGATTGATTTGCGGATATTGAAGAATCCTTGCATCCCTGGGATAAAGCCCACTTGGTCATGGTGTATGATCTTTTTAATGTGCTGTTGGATTCTGATTGCTAGAATTTTGTTGAGGATTTTTGCATCTATGTTCATCAGTGATATTGGCCTGTAGTTTTCTTTTTTTGTGACATCTTTGTCAGGTTTTGGTATTAGGGTGATGGTGGCCTCATAGAATGAGTTTGGAAGTTTACCTTTCTCTGCAATTTTCTGGAAGAGTTTGAGTAGGATAGGTGTTAGCTATTCTCAAAATTTTTGGTAGAATTCAGCTGTGAAGCCGTCTGGACCTGGGCTTTTGTTTGCTGGAAGATTTCTGATTATAGTTTCAATTTCCGTGCTTGTGATGGGTCTGTTAAGATTTTCTATTTCTTCCTGGTTCAGTTTTGGAAAATCGTACTTTTCTAAGAATTTATTCATTTCTTCCACGTTGTCCATTTTATTGGCATACAACTCCTGGAGTTCAAAAGTTTTAAGTGATGTGTTATGGAGTATGACCTCCAGGCCATGCGTTTCCTCTTACAGTTTTCCATCCCAAGCAAGAAGGGGATGTGACTGTTATTTTGCTGCCCAGGACAGCTGCCCATCTTCTGAAGTCTGACAGTCCTCCAGTCTTTCCATGGCCCAGGGGGTATTGCCAGAATTCAGCTTTGGCAACCAGGCTCTGCCAGAACCACAGTCCTGTCCAACACAAATCTTCAGTTATAGTCACTGCAGGGTGAAAGGCTCGTCATGTCAGTGTTTTGGGGAGAATGAGGGTGCCTTTGCTGCAAACAGTCCACCTGTGATTAAATGAAACATTTGCTTTACTAAAGTGACAGGTGTTTGTTTTTTTTTTTTAACTCATTTTTATAAGGCTTTGAGTTCAACTTCTACTTCTTAACATTCTACTACTTTAAAAATTTAACATTTACTTTCATGGTGGGTTTGATTAAGGTTCAAACAACTCAAGTTGGACATACTAAATTGCTCCTCAGCAATCAGTATCATTTACACATTTAATTTTTCTTAAACATTTTAAACTAAATTTATAAACTGAATGTATCCATTTTCTTTTCTCAAGCACTTTAACTGTCTGACTCAATGAGTAAAACCTTCTCAAGTACTAAACTGCACCAGTAATTCCCTAACAAATTAAAATAAAAGATTCAGTGGATCTTAAAACCACTGCAATACTATTTACAATCTTTGTCAAAAGCCTTTCAACATAAAATTTATAAGCAATTTCAATTACTAAATTAAACTTATAAGAAAGAATTAATGTCTACACTGTTACTTGAGTATGTCAAATTCTCTTAAACATTACAAACACATCAACTAAAACAATATATACAGATAATGAATAATTGATTAGGATTAATCATATGGGTTTTAGAAATTTGATCATCTGTTTGCTAAGGTATCTATCTACCTGGCTTAAAAGTATCATAACGACTAAGGAGATACTTTTCAGATCCCATGTCACAGATGAGATAACAACCCAGAGGAATTGTAGTTACATTCTTAGTCAGGGTGGGAGCGATTTTTCATGTGCTCCTGATGGGCAGGATGGAACTATTTTTAATAGGTGCCAAGGGAAATGTGGACCCCAAGCAGGGTGGTCTCGTGGACTATATATGTAACCCAGAATCACTCAGGTAATACCACCAACCTGATTCTGCTGAATTCCATTTGATTTCAGCAGAGAGAAGTTGGCCACCTTCTGTAGGGCTTTAACTATTATTTTCACTGACTACATATATGGTTTTGTGTTTTACATTTCTGGATTTTTTTAAGCTTTTTAGGAATTTCAGTTGCCTTTTTATTGTCTGAGGATTTTAATGCCATTCCATAAGATCCTTTATATTCTACTCTAATTCTTTTAAATGTCTATAAACGTTGTCACTTGATTCAAGGAGACTAAATTCAGCACTCACTGGACCTCTATCAATTTGGTCCTGGTCTCCTTTGCACAATTCTTTACTGTCTCATGGAATTCAGACTTTCTTTTTTTCTTTCTTGCCTAGCAGAGGTAGTATTAGTTACAATTTGGCTTAGCTGTTCAGGGACCAAAAAATGTTAAATAATAATTTTGAAATTTTCAATAAGATAGTTTATTTTTCTCTCACAGAAAGTCCCAAGGAGAGTTGTTAAGAACTGGTATCACAATTCCACAACCATCACAAGTCCCTCAACATATCACTTTGACTTCATGGTCAAACTGGCAGTCACTGGCTGTAAGCAAATCATAAGCCTATATAGTTGGCCAGTTCTGCCAGAGATTGGGAAACAGTCTCTGCTCCGGGTAGCCATGTGCTTATTAGTGAAACACTAAGTAGCCCCCAGGTACCCGAAAACAAGGAGTGCTGAAGGGGAGAGGAGGAATGTCAGGAGGCACTGGCACATTCCTGCTGGAGCGCGAGCACACAGTTACTGAAGGAGGGAAAGAGGTGCCCCAAACAGACAGTCAATAGGGTACCTGACAGCACCCCAAACTAAAGACACTGGAAAGTGTCAGGTAGTGGTCAAACAGTAGAGTTCCATCTGTCATATCCATAGGTCACAATCAACTATGGAAACAAATTTATATAGAAGATAATGAGAGCCATGTTTCTCTCTGTTGAAGAAGGGTATTTCCAAACATGGAAAGGGGAAGCTAGAAAGAATCAAGGTTTGGATTAGAATTACTGACATAAACACAAGATCTTTTGTAACATACACAGACAAAGAAATGGTTATTGATATATGAGTGTTTGTAAATGTGTGTAGTATATAGAGCAGAATAAATATATAATTTTACAAACCTATATATTTGTACCTATGTACATGCACACATATATGTTTATGTGCATATATGTACCCCACTGTCTCTTAAGATGATCTAAAAGCAATGACACCTCAATAATAATGAGTAAAGCCACATGCCAAGTGGGTTTCAAATAACACCTCCATTAAAAATAACCAGGGCTTCCTGATTTGAAGGGTAGAATGGTAATGATGTGGAAAGTACACACTAAAATGTTTAGTGTGAAGAGGCATTGTGTCTGCAACTTGCTCTCAAATGTTAACAGCTGGTGAATTGGGGTGAAAGTGCTATGGAAGTTAGAATTCACCACAAGTTTGAAATTATTTCAAAATACTATATTAAAAAAAAAAAAACAAAACCCTCAAGGTCTGTTGTTCGGGAAGGAGAGTCCTGACAGTGAGAGACAGCTAGGGGCCCCTGTTGGTCAGGCCACACATCAGGCTGCTGTATCTGCATACCTTCCTTGTCTCTGTTCAGCTCTACAGTCATCATCTTTCTTCCCACGGTCTTGCTCTAGCTGTTTCCTTTAGCAACATCATACCTTTTCCTCTGGTCCATCAGTAAGATTCCAACCCACCTTATTTCCAAACTGGTCACGGTTACCAAAGGCAATAACATTTTCAGGCAGATAAGAAGGTGTTTTCAACATCATAGTATCTGCACAGCATTTAAGAGCTTCTTGACACAAATCTGCTCTGAGGCAGAAACTAAGCAGGAGCAGAAGAATGGAAGCAACACGCCAAGAAAACTGGAGAACAACTCAGGCAAGGTGGGGAGCATGTGACAGCACAAAATGTAGACAACAAAACAGAAGGGAGAGCGAGTTTTCAGAGCCACAGCCCTGGGGGACCTGTACAACAAGCACAGAGATCCACCACGAGTGCAAACAACCTACCTGGACTTTGTATTTTTCCAGAAAGTCTAATCAATGAGTCTCTCAACTAGAATTCTAGACACTGCTCTTATCAATGTAACTTAGGTTTGCAGACCTAGCACTTATAGAAAAAGGAATAAAGACAACGGAAAAAAATATCATTCCTAGTTTCAAATCTACAGGTTCTTTCCTCAATGACCTAAAGAAGGCTAGGCACTTAAATACTAATATCACAAATTGTGTTGTCATTTATAATATCTGTTCATGTCAATTTATGATGAATAGCAATTGTGTCCAATGTTTACTATGAAGAAAGCATGCAGCTATTAATTCTAAAAATGAATACTTTGCCTCTTTTCACATTCAAATTCACAGTCTATCAACATATACTGAATTCATTCCACACTGAGCCTTGAACACCAAGATGACTAAAATAACTGCCCTTACCGAGTCCACAGGCTTGGGAAGGACAATGTAAACTAATGAATAAAAAGCATGTATGATAAAAAAGTGTTCAGCATTTCTAGGTTTACAAATGAAGTACTGAATCTTAGGTTATGTTTTTACTTTAACTTATTTTACTGTGTTTCAAAGTTAGGAACCAAATTAGGGAAACTGAATGCATGCTAACTGTCGGCTTCATCATTTAAATATATCGAGCCATGTGTGATGGCTTATCACGTCAATAAGTGTTTTCCAAGGTCTGTGTCTGAGGTATATCAGAATACTTATGGCAATCTTAAATCAGAAATCCAGAACTAACCAATCAAAATCCCAAGAATCAGGCTCAGAGTTCATTTAACAGTTTTTCAGTTGATTCTGATACACAGGTAAGTTTGAGAACTTTTGACTTGAACAACCATCATTAATTCCACCAAGAGTGAACTTAGCTCACTAAAACACTAGTTGGCAAAATAAAAATAAGTCCCTTGGCTGTGAAATTCACAAGACTGCTGATTAATTCATTTGAATATGATTAAACTGCTTCCTTGTACCCTGGGTTTGTGGACAGTGAGGAACCAAGATGTTTGCTGTAGCATCCATTATTGATGCCATTCCTTTCTAAAGGCTGTCCCTTTGACCTCTGTTTATCCCTCCTGGTCTCCTCTATGAGTTTATCGTTACTTGTTGTTATGTGCAATTACATCATGCTGAGTATGAGGACACCCCACAAGCTGTTAGCTATATTAACTTAATAATAGATTTCAGGGTGTGATTTCCAATTAATTTCATTTTCCATATGCACATGCAGCTCCATGGGAAGCCAGAATTATAGAGTAGCCATATGGTGCCTCATAAGCAACAATTAAAACTAATTTTCTATTCTTTGACACTAAAAAAAAGAAAATCATACGGTCTAAATGCCACAGAGAAAATTGAAACTGCAACAGCATCTGTAGCTCTCTAGAAAGAAGATGCCCCACTTTCCAAAATTATGTCCTGACACTCCAGCTTCTAGCTTGGCAGTGGCTAGGTGAGGGCTGAGGTCCCACCTGGCTTTTTGCCTGTTTACTTCCTCATCGCTCTTCCTCTGGTGGAGTGTCTCAGGGAAGCTGTGAGAAAGTGCTGGGCTGTCCATTTCACATCAGTGAGCTGGACTGAAAGAACTGTTTCCTTTTGAAACAAGTGATTTCTGGTAGTAGAACTTTTCTACTGACCCATTTCTAAATGGTGATGTCTGAAACAACGGTGCCACCTGCCCAAGCCAGGAGGAGAATACACAGTCCCACTGAAAGCAGGTGATTTTTTTCAAGCAGTGAATATAATTATTCTAGGCTGAGGAGGGCTGGGGAAAGAAACGCTCCCTCTGGAAACTAAGGGGATGGCCCTTTTACACTTGGCATAGGGTATAACTGTCAATTCCTAAGAGTCCAATTTTGGCAGAATCATCAGCTGAGAGGTTAAAAAACAAAGCAAAACACAGCAAGACTGTTCAACACAGTGTGAAAGAAAATAAAAATCCTCCATTTTATTAGTCTTTCACTACTTTCAACTCTAAACTCATCAAATTTTTATGTGAGAACAACTTGGTAGGAGCAGCACCCTCCTCACAGCTCTATGTGAGGGCAACGCAGGTGACTGCAGTGTACTCCCACACTACTCATCTCCACCTTCACCCCCTAGAGTAAGCCAGCCTCCACCACCGAAGGATAACCCCCAATGACTTTCCAGTGTCTCCTCTCAGTAACTCCAACTTTCCTGAATTGTCATGCCCAGCTCTCTTCTCACATCCCTGGAATAACAAACTCTTTTCTTCTTTGAAGTTACTAAATAGCAAAACCTCCATATTCTAGTCTTTCAACAACCTTGAGATGTCCTAGGTTGCAGTGATAACTATTAATACTAGAAAAGGCACAAGTTTTCCCCACCTAGCCCCATTTTTTTTTCCCTTCTGCCTTCACCTACACTCACGGAGTGAATATAAAAATAGCACCACAAACATAAAATCAGCAAATTAACATTAACACAGTTGTATATTTTGCTCATCTAGGATGGGAGACTTCTGACCCTGCCAGATGCTTGGAGAATATTTTTAAAATTCTCTTTGATAGCCAACCTTTTTTTTTCCTACAAGGAATGATACAACCTTCTCGGTCATTTAGTATTATATTTGGTTTGTCTTATTCCCAGAGGCTATTTGCATCTTTTTTTAATGCCTCCTACAAATGTAATGAGCAAAAACTATAAGCATCATGCCTTTTACTTTTTGTTATAAGAAGTTAATAACCACTAAACACAACAGCCATTCACCCCTCTGTTTGTGGACACTGATGAACACCAAGAAAATGAAGCCAGTTCCTTGATATCTTTTGCTTCCTTGCGTTAATTTTAGCTTAAACACTGTCAATGTTAAGACAATATTTTATGTGGTGTTTCACACTCAGCAAATATTAAGTTCTTGACAACTATTTTTCAAAAATCTTCTCATGGCTGACAAAAGAACAGCACGAAGCTTAACAGCTGCAGCATCCAACCTGCTCTGCTAGCCATATAAACTAAAATGAGTTTGAAAGATTAAGTATATTTTCATATTCAAGCAAAAATAAATATTAAAAAAACAAGTCTGATCAAACACCTCCCCCCTCAATATTTAATGATCTATCATTTCCTCTCAGTTTCCCTCTATTTTCCACCCTATTCCCACCACTTCCATGAAATGACTCACGAAATTCTTAGAGTTTCATGTTACAAACTTCCAATGAAATGAAATAACTGTATTTATCATGTGCATCCTGGGTTTCTATACTCCTCTCTTTATCATTTTAAAGTGCAGACACATACACACGATACATACTTGGGTAAATAAACCCAGTGGTTGCTAGTCTGCTATCGCATTATAGAGGTTTCCAAAACCCAATTTTCCACTTTTTGAAGGTCATAATTATAATTCTGTAATTATTAAAAAGCAGAGACATCACTTTGTAAACAAAGGTCAGTCTAGTCAAGGCTACGGTTTTTCCAGTAGTCATGTATGGATGTGAGAGTTGGACTACAAAGAAAGCTGAACGCCGAAGAATTGCTTTTGACCTGTGGTGTTGGAGAAGACTCTTGAGAGTCCCTTGGACTGCAAGGAGATCCAACCAGTCCATCCTAAAGGAGATCAGTCCTGGGTGTTCATTGGAAAGACTGATGTTGAAGCTGAAACTCCAATACTTTAGCCACCTGATGTGAAGAGCTAACTCATTTGAAAAGATCCTGATCCTGGGAAAGATTGAGGGCAGGAGGAGAAGGGGACGACAGAGAATGAGATGGTTGGACACCGACTCAATGCACATGGGTTTGGGTGAACTCGGAAGTTGGTGATGGACAGGGAGGCCTGGTGTGCTGCGGTTCATGGCGTCACAAAGAGTCGAACATAACTGAGTAACTGAACTGAACTGAACCTGTAAATATTGGGGTTCCCAGGTGGTGCAGTGGTAAAGAATCCACCTTACAATGCAAGAGACACAAGAGGGACATGGGTTCAATCTCTGGTGGGGAAGAACAGCAAGAAGAGCAACCCATTACACACACACACACACACACACACACACAGACACACACACACACACACACACACACACACACACACACACACACACACACACACACACACACACTTTATCAATCATCCAGGAGACTCAGATCACATTAGGCCTCAGGACTAGGCGAGACCAACATGTGATTTTCACCAAGGTTTTAGTCCTGTTCCTACTCCCTGCCTCCATTTCCCTTTTCATTTTCTGCAGTAAGAAGAACATGTAATAAGAGGATGAAAAGCCACTGCTCATTAAATCCACCCTGCCCCTTCAGTACCCTCCCATATAGCTGACGAACAGAGCACATACATTTTCACTGCAAACTCCTCCCTGTATAATCTTCAGCACTGGAGGTTTTCCTCCATGCTTGTCCTTTAAAGTGCACCCAAAGAACCCAAGTACCTCGATTACATGTATAAAGGAAGCAGTATGATACTAATGGTCAGGAGCATAGCAAATTACACAAACATTTCAACATCAATTTCCTGGCCTGTAAGATGAAGGCAACATCATTCACCTTATAAGGTGGCTGAAGAATTAAAATGCTCTGATTTGGGAATTCCATGGTGGTCTACAGTTGAGAACCTACACTTCCACTGTAGGGGACACAGGTCCACAGGTTCAATCCCTGGTAGGGAACATATTATATTAATAACATCTCTCATGCCCAGCCACATGGTCAAAAAAAAAAAGAAAACCATTTGACTTTTATAAACTGTCCCAATGTCACAAGACAACACCTGGCACAAACTAAGTGCTCAGCAGGTGGTGGTTCCTATTACTGCTATGAATATTATTCTTATTAGGCTAAAAAGTTTGGTTCAGTAAATACAGTACTTCCATAAACTGGAATACTACAAACTGGCAGAAAAGAATAAAGAAGTTCCTTACATAATGATCTTCAACGCATTGTTCTGGGAAAAAAGGCAAAGTACAGAAGAGAATGTATAATACTCCACCTTTCAGGATGACCAAGCCTGGCAGAAGTACTTAGACAACCTGCATTTTCAACTACTAGCAGATGTTAGAAAAGAAAGTACTAACTGTCCCTGAAGTTTTCTTTTGTCAATTAATATGTATGAAGGGATAAAGGGAAGAATAAGAAAATGAAAACTTTAAGATTATAAAAATATTTCCTACCAGAAAAACAGCATATCTGTAATGGCAGTGTAACCTGACCAACCTCACATGTTTTTCCTTTCTGTAAACAGAGCACACTGCCAGCATCAGCAGTAAACAGTCTCTGGACAGATTTCTTCTCCTTGGAATATTATATGTGAAGGTTGAAATTCCAGCATAGACACTGTGTTGAGTTGATTTAAAGGGCTCACTGGGTTTTGTTTTGTTTTTTCTGCTAGTATTCACTCCAGTATATACTTCATATTGGAACTTGATTTAGAGTTTCTGCAACCTACAAAGAAGTCTGCCAAAATAAGGAAGGAATAAGTTGGCATGGCAGGTTATATTAGTGAAACTGGGAAGAAACCAAACACCACAATCATAATTTCTATATTCACCATAATGAATAGCAATTCCTAAATGAAATCTTCTCTTGTCGGCCCTTTACATCCCTGTCTCAACTATCAGGTTCAGAATCTGCACAAAACAGTCAGAGCTTGAAATCCTGGTACTCCAGTAGGAAAGTGTAACAATTTTTAAAAAAATAATCATTGAAAGAAACATATACTGCTATTTGTAATCTTAGAGCAACATTTTTCCTTCGTAAAATATATCTTGTATTATAGTACTTCTTCCCACAGGATTTTTTTTTTAATAATGTACATGCATTAGATTTTCAAACTATGGCATAGGAAAATCAAAATAATGGAACCTAATGGAATCAGTCAAAATTATCTCAAACAGAAAGTGACATTACTGCCTTATTAAATATGTGTTATGTGCCAGATACTATGCTGGGTGCTGGGGATAGTGAAGTAAATATAATAAACAAGGTCATTGCTTTCACTGGGCTCATGTCCTAAGTCCAATGGTGGGTGGTGGTTCATTCTAAAAATAATTTCACAAACTATTTGATAAAGACATAGACATTCTTCAATAGTTCCTGATTTTATGAAGAGTTAGCAATAAAAATTCTACTGAATATTGGATAATTTTCTTTTTAATAGTCATCGCAGGATCCCTTGGGGGGTATCCATGTGAAAGCCAGGTATTTTATGATTTCAGTCTTATATCCAACTCTGTAATCCAATATTAGTTATTAAAATACAAATGTGCCATGTTTCTAAAAATGTAACATGTATCACTGGTTGCTGGCTCAAGTCCAAACTATTTAAGACTGGTATACAAAAAAATACCCTTCATAATTAATCAGCATGAGAAATACCACTGCCCCAGAGAAGTCTTTCCAATTGCTTCTTAAGGTGTGTAATCCTCCACCTTCCCACAATAACTTATCCATACTTCTACCATGTACTTCTCTCACTGTTCTAAAGCTATGTCTCCTTCTGTAAACTGGGAGCTCCTTGGGTGCAGAAACTATGCCTCATTCATGGTGTGTCACCACAACCTTCCCCAGTGCCTGGCATGCTTCAGTCACTAGATACAGCTCTGCTGAATGCACGTGACAGAGGGTGAATGAAACCCTACAAGGCAGCTATCACTCAATGTTCTCCACGGTTCCACAAAGCATATTCACTGCTTAAACCAGAAATGCTGTAAAATTCTTGTCCACCTCAACTGTCTATCATATCTGAAAACCATTCCTTTCTCTATCTTTGCTTTACTGAGGTGTACTCTGTTCTAATTACTGTGGTGACAACCTTGGCTCCTTCAGTCAGAGAGAGCACAGCCTGCTGGGAGGAACCACACACCTGTCCACTCAAGACAAGATTTTCAACTTAAAGCAAGCATTTGCAAGGAGATGCTCCAGCATCAGGCAGCTGATGAGCCTCTTTAATGAATTTTTTGATTCTCTGAAGATGGTGAACATTCCAATGGTCCCTGACCTTATAAAGTTATGTCTTTACCCCTCGACTGTAAATTGAGAGTCAATTTAGAGAAATCAATCTGAAAATGCTATAGGAGGAAAATGGTTTAAAAAATGCTAATTCATCAACTGATGGACTTTATTATAATTATTACAATTACACTCGGGGGAACTGTTTAACAAGAGACATTTCTCGTATACTATGTTAATATACAGGACTTCCCTGGTGGCTCAGATGGTAAAGCATCTGCCTACAACATGAGAGAACCGGGTTCGATCCCTGGGTCGGGAAGATCCTCTGGAGAGGGAAATGGCAACCCACTCTAGTACTCTTGCCTGGAAAATCCCATGGACGGAGGAGCGTGGTAGGCTACAGTCCACGGGGTCGCAAAGAGTCGGACATGACTGAGCAACTTCACTTTCACTTTCATGTTAATATATAAAGACTACAATTTATATAAACTATGATCAAATTTTCTGAAACAAGGCTATTTGAAAATAGTTAATATATGTATATACTTGCATTCAGAAAACCAAAAGGAACCATCTAAATTATCTCTCAGCGCACAAGATAAATGAGTAAGTCCAACTTCCTTCCTCATAATTCTCTTTAGTTTCAAACTTTTTCTACCAGGACCAAGCATTACTTATAGAAATTCTGAAAATAATGTACTTTTTTAAAGTAAAAAGTGCATGTCCCTAACAGATTTATACTAGATTTCTGCAAAGTAACACTTTTTCCACAATTATCCACTATTATACTTTTTATACTTTTAATTGAACTGTATACATTAAAAACACATACACAAATGAGCCATTATGATTCTCTTCATAGCAAATACAATGAATTTTTAAGAAATTTGAAAGATACAATTATCTAGGATTTTGAAGATTAATGATTACATTTATAATTATGAATTTCTTACACTCTGCATTTTTAATGCTGTATAACTGCAATATGTTTAACATCTTCTGGATAGGAGGAAGAAATATCAATGAAATTATACTTTTAAATATAAGGTAGAACTGCATTTTACTAAGACAGAACTATGCTTCTTTTGTCAAGAGTTTCAAGACTGAAAGAGTAATCCAAAAACATTTTGACAATCTTTGTGTTCATATCACTCTTTATTCCCACTCCCAGAGAAGGAAATTCTAGTCTCTTTAATTTATTCCATTTGGAAAGAATTTGCTTAAAGTCCACCAAGAGAGATGGGACTCAAATCCAGCATCCCAGCTTGCCCTCTGTTGAGACTTTCAGTTTTTTCTTTTGATCTTTCTTTGCACTTGAAGAACCTAAAATTGATTTTTTCCCAGTTGAACCAAAGTAGAGGAGGGGCAATGTTTTATTAAAAGATTCTTTATTCTCCTAGAATAAACCATCTTCTTTATTTATACACAAAGAAAATCTGTCTTTCTGTTCTTGAGAAAATGCTTTCAGAACTATTGCTCGGGAAATTTACTTCAACTGACGTTAACACCAAAAAGTGAAAAGGAGAAAAGAAACGATGATAATGACAACACTATTAGCCACTTCAGCACAGAAGAAAGATGAGTGTTGATTAGCTCTTTCAAGAACAGAAGGCACAATTGAAACTCCATCAAAATGCAAAGCATAGGCACCGTAGAGGCTAGCCTCCTGTGACTACTGTACCTGAGACAGAGACTACGGCCGTAAAAGAACCTGTATCAGAGTCACTGAACATTTTTTAATTTGAGGGGGAAAAAAATCACTGCTGGGCTTAAATATGTTAAAGAAAATGGTATTTATGTTACACAAAAGGCAACAGAGTAATGAGAATCCAAAGGGATCCCTCAAATGAGAAAAAAAGGGCTGGACATAGTTTTCCAACAACTGGTGGAATACAGCCAGCTACAACTCTGAAGGAAAAACATCAAATAAAATTTAAAGTAGTAAAGAATGAAAAATAAAGTCTAAAAATCAATATGATTCTTTGCTCCTAATGTAAGCCTGAGATTCCATAGCAACACAAAAAGAGGCAAATGAGAGAAAATGTGAGAAAAAAATGCTTTCCATTTTGGTCTTACAGAAAGCTTAAGTGACTTCTTTCTCTTCTCTTTTTCTTTTAACTATATTTTATTTTTTTAGAGCAGTTTTAGGCTCACGGTAAAACTGACCAGAAGGTACAGAGATTTCCCCTATACTTCCTATCCTTACACATACACAGCCTCAGTGTTATCAACATTCCCAACCAGAGTACTACCTTTGTTAAAATTGATGAACCCAATCAAGAGAAACATCATAATCATTCCAAGTCCATAGTTTATATTAGAGTTTATTGTTGGTATTGGATATATCCTGTGGGTTTGGACAAATGTTTCCATCATCATAGTATCATACAAAATAGTTCCATCACCCTAAAAATCCTTTGTATTCCATCTGATCATGCTTCCCTCCCTGCTAGACCCTGGCAACCACTAATCTTTTGTCTCCAAAATTATGCCTTTCCCATAATGTCATACCGGAGAAGGCAATGGCAACCCACTCCAGTACTCTTGCCTGGAAAATCTCATGGACGGAGAAGCCTGGTAGGCTGCAGTCCATGGGGTCACGACTTCACTTTCACTTTTCACTTTCATGCATTGGAGAAGGAAATGGCAACCCACTCCAGTGTTCTTGCCTGGAGAATCCCAGGGACGAGGGAGCCTGGTGGGCTGCCATCTATGGCGTCGCACAGAGTTGGACACGACTGAAGCGACTTAGCAGCAGCAGCATAATGTCATACAGTTGGAATCATGTAGTATATAGCCTTTTCAGATTGAGTTCTTTTATTTAGTACTATGCATTTTAGTTCCTTCCATGTCTTTTCATGGCTTGATAGCTCATTTCCTTTCAGGGCTAAAAAATATTCTGTGATATTCTACAGTTTATTTATCCATTCATCTACTGAAGGATATCCTGGCTGCTTCCAAGTTTTGGCAATTATGAATAAGGTGCTATAAACATTTATGGGCAAGTTTTTGAGGGGAAAAGTAACTTCTTTTTTAAGGAAATATCACAAATATTTTCTGAATACAAAGTGTGAATCCTTAAAATTATCTGGCCTCTTTCTTCGAAGAGTAGCAAGCTTTTAAAAATAAATATTGAAAGCACTCAGATCAAACTCAGAGCTATTTAGGGAAAACATTTCTAAATCTGAAGAAAGATTATGGAAGCTAAAACTATATTAGAAATATATTTAGGAATGATGACCAGACTGTCGAATTTTTCCAGTTATGATCCCTAAAGCTACAGGGGATCCAGAAATTATCAAAGTTACTAAAGCAAATGCATTAATTATCTCCTTTCATGATTCATTAGTTCAGTCATTTCTTATAAGAAATGAGGTTAATAAAAATCTCAAAATATTCCTAAGGATATCCTAGATGAGAATGTTTTAACTCTTAATACAAAATCTCTCTGAAACTCATGGAACTTACTATTAATTTGTTACAACTGTCTATTAAGATGCTTACCTACCCATCTTGACTGCAGCTTTTAAGCATATAAGGCTCAAGGAAAACGCAGTATTTTTCATATCTAATCATATTTACTTTAGCCAGGAGTTGTTAGGGCAAAGCTTTCACCCATCCATGAGAGAACAACAAGACTGCCCCCGTAAATTCAGAAGGCAGGGTTGCCACTCGAGTGGGCTCAGAGGACAGGGCATCATCAAAACAAGGAAGATTATTCTTGACCATTAAAATCTAACAGAATGTGCCTTGTTTTGAATTTGCTTGGAATCATGATCCCTTTCTTCATTCCAACTTCTCCCTTTGGAATGGGAACTTCTAGCCTATGCCTGTAGTACCATAGTGTTTTGGAAGAAGATAACTTGCCTGGTTTCAAAGGTTCAGAGTCAGGAATTTTGCCTCAAGATAAATCGTAATGAAGAGTCTCACTCGTGGCTGATACAGATACTTAAATGTACTCTTGGTCTTAGCATTTATGCTAGAATGAGTTGATACATTTGGGGTTGATGGGATATATCTTTTACATGAAAGAAGACCATGAATTTGGGAGTGTGGAAGGCTAGAGGACAGAAAGTCAGAGGCTGAATTATGTCCCTGGCAAAATTTATATGTTAAAGTCCCAACCCCAGTCCCACAGAAAACAACCATTTTTAGAAATAAGGCTTTTCAAGAGGTGATTAAGTTAAAATGAAGCCATGAGAGTAGAGCCCTGATTCATTACGATTAGTATCCTTATAAAAACGAGACACCATGGATTGGTGGGCACAGAGACAAGACTTCATGAGAATATAGTAAGAAGGTGACCTTCTGTAACCTTCAGAGAGGAGCCTCAGAATGAAATCAACCTTGTCAACACTTCACCCTTACTTACACTTCTAGCCTCCAAAACTGTGAGAAATAAACTGCTTTTGTTTAAGCCACCCAGGCAACAGCATTTTATTGTGGCAGACCTAGTAAACCAAAACGCCTGCCATTTACTCTATCTCAAAATTGCTAATGGCTGAGAATATATGCCATCCAACAACAAGAGTACATGCCATCATTTTCTCAGGGGTTCTGTTGTTAAGTTTGGCTTTGCGCAAAGAGTGGTCTGTGTTTTGTCTTCAGCTTCCAGGAAGTAATCTGTGTCATATCTGATGGAGTGTCTTTGTTCAGGAGGTGGGTTGTTAGGATTGTCTTAGGATAAAGGCTGGCCATGCCAGAAAAAAACAACAGTATGATTCAGTGTCGGGGATCCAGGTCACACAGAAGCTGAAACTAATCACATGGGCAACCAAACAACTAACTAACTAAGCTTACACAGTGGAGCTTCAGTAAAAATGCTGATCACCAAACTGAGGCCATCATCTCACATTAATGCTGGGATGGTAATGTGTGCTGACTCTATAGGAAAATGACAAGGAATTTCATATATGGAACCCTCCCAAACTCTGCTTTATTCATGTCTTCCTTTGCCTGCTTTTAATCCATATCCTTTCCCTGTATGCCTAACACCTTTTAGTGAGATCTACAAGTCCTCTTAGCAAACAAACAAATCTGAGAGTAGTTTCTGGAAACCCCAAAACTTGGAAGTTGGTGTCAGAATTAAAGACACTCTTGGAGACTGTGCCCTCTAATTCTGCACTTTGGCTAACCCCAGGTAGAAATGAAACTTCAGATATTACCACTGCAATAACATTTTTTCCTAAGTGTCCAAAACCATTAATGATGATTTCTTTCAGTATATACCACAGTACAATGTAACCTAATAGTTACAGTGGTTCTAAACTCAGGGTGATTCTGTCCCTCAGAGGATATCTGACAATGTCTGGACACATTTTTGGTGGTCTCAACTTAGGGATGCTACTAAATTCTAGGAGTAGAGGCTAGGGATATTACTAAACATCTTACAAAGCACAGCAACACCCTCACAACAAAGGATTACCCAATCCAAAGGGTCAATGGTCTCAATTTTTAAAACCCCTGCTTTAGACACTTGAGAGTCTCAGGGTGAAACCCCAGATCTGAGATGACAACTCTAGAAAGAGTGAGGAGACAGCACCTAAATTCCAAGGGTCAGTGTTCAAATGCCCATTCCCTATAAACCACCAGGGTTTGACACTGGGCAAACTTCTAAACCCTTGGCCCCCAATTTCCTAATTTGTAAAATTAAACTAGTGATTACAATTTACCCCTCATACTTATTTACAGAAGAGATGAAGTCATATATTAAAATGATTTGGCAAAGGTTTTGGACCAAAGTAAGCACTGGTTTAATGTTCACTATATGTCACTTAATCTTCCTTGTATGATGAAATCATTAAAAAAAATTTAATGATTAGAACACTGGGAAAATCAGGTTTCTAAATCAGCTTCTTCTTAATTTCTTGCAGAACAGATAGATGACTTCTTGGTGTCATAAATATGAGCTGCTAAAAAATTATTTCTATGTAAAATTTGTCTTCTCTGTCCATGACCCTTTTTTCCCCTCTTTGCCTTCATTACCATCACACATAGTAGATTTTCCTGGTGTCCATTTTATATCAAGAAACAAAGTTTATATCACACACGAGAAATACTTTAGAGGCAATGACAAAGAGAATAAACCAAGCAATTCAGTAATGATACTGATGGGCAGTCAGTTGAACATAAGTACCTGGTAAAGTTAACTAACAGGTAAGCAACTCCCTACTATAAGACCATCTCCCAGAAAATTACAAATTGATCAATACTTGAAAGGATTAAGGGCACAGACCTGTGCATGTTACATCTGAGAACTAAAAAGGTTTAATTTGTTTGCTTCTGGCTCTGTCTCTCCCACCACCTTCTGTGATAAAGTGAACTCCTCAGACAAGAGGCATAACTTTTCCCTTTCAAGCCCAAAAACCTAACACCACACCTGGCATGTTGGATGTGTTAACTCATATGTTTTGGATGGATAAGAGAACAGATGTAAAGATGGCCAAATAGATGTATAAAAGCAGTGGAGGAACACACAGAAGAACGAATAAATGAATAATTGAATGTGTTCCTTTGCTATTCTGACACCAAAGTTGTATGTGGATGTGACCATAACTATAAATAACCTGATTATTTACCAATCAACAGAATAGCAGAGAACAAAATTCAACAAAATCACAGATCAAGTCTTGTTTTCATGACACATTCACTGAATTTACACAGACATTGTTCATTCATAACCCAGAGACTCTCTTTGAAGAAGAAACAAACTATGCTAGGATACAGTTTGTACAAAGCAAAATATGAAAGCATTTCATGTTGTTTTCTAGTCACTCAGTCATATTTGACTCTTTGCAACTCTGTGGACTGTAGCCCATCAAGCTCCATGGGATTTCCCAGGCAATAATATTGGAGTGGGTGTGTTCTACTAAATAATCTGTAAATTTTTCAGAGGAAAAAGGTAGACAGGAAATTTTCCTGATTCTAGAATCGAACAGAGTTTTAAGAAGTGTTTCCCATACACAAATGTGTTGAAACATTCTCCTCTTTAAATAGCAAATAGATGGATTTAGATAAACCTATTTAAATTCCCAGAGCAATCTTGAGAAGTTGCAACAGTTTGGTAAAATGTCAAGAACATCCTCTGCTTGAGAAAACTGCTGTGCTATGTACAATGGAGACTATCTCAAGGAAAATAGAAACCTTCTCAGAGAACCTTATCGAGTGCCTCATTTTTCCCAACTGTTGATTTTAGAGAATTTCCGTTGAGAATTACTTCTCCCTGCCAACTAAAAATAAATATCTCATACCAAATGGGTTAGGGGGTAGAGCATACAGGTTGAGAAGACAGAAAATTCTTTATCCATTCTAAGGATTAATAACCAAATTGATCAAATGAACTTTTACTAACAATACCAGAATAGTGATTTTAAAAAGAGACAAAAACTCACAATGGATGTCACCTGAGTGACCCAACCCAGTTGGATGGTAAAGAATTAAGATAACTATAGCAGTTAAGAGTAAAATTCACCTTATGCTAAAAATAAGCTGTTAAGAGAGTTTACATTGGAGAAAATTAAAGAACAGTTGAAAAAGAGCCTATGGTGAGCATAACATAAACAAAAATAAAACAAGTAGTATACTTTGAGCTATCCAACGTCAAAAATAAAGACTTTTACAAGAACAAGGTATACTCTTTATTAGAAAAGAATTAAGATTCAGAACAATTTGGTTATTAATTTTAAGTAGAATTAAGAGCTAGAAAAAGTTAGATTAAGTGAGATTAAGTAAAGAACACATGGAAAATAAATGACATATAAGAAGAAAATCTGACTTCAACATTAAGTTTTCATAGCTACTAAATGCTAACTAAAAGACTCAGTATTATTATAGAGCAGAGACTCAAAACTCGGTCATTAAAATCAATGATACCTAAAATAACTTTTGATGCTCAGGGCAAATATCTGACTGTCAAGAAGCTGCACCAAAGCTTCTGTTTTGTCTGGATCTTTCTCTTCTAGTAATGGCAGGAATGGGAAGACAGAATTATGCAATCAGGGTGGCTAGACACAGCTCTACTCTAGAGGGCCAGCCACATTACAGTCTAGCCAGCCATTATGCTAGACATTATACACTTTCTCTGTTTTGTCTTAAGTAATAAAATCAAATCTCCATTTTCCCAAAGACCCAACGGCCAAAATTAAAGGATAGTTCTCTATCTTAAGAACAACTGGAGGAAGGGAAAGGAGAATGACCCATCAAACGTGATTTTCAAAAAAAAAAAAATCATCAACCAATTGAACAGACCTTGGTGAGAGTGAATGGGGTAAGGAAAGACCAGGGGGTTATTATTTTTTTACTCTTCCTTTCTCTTTGTGCTTTTCTTCCTGATAAAGTCATAAAATAATATTATTAGGTTACACCACTTCAAAATCACAAGTCCACTTTTCATTAAGATGATTAATATATACACTGCTATACAATTAATTATATATGCAATTAATATACACTATTTGTAATGAATAGTACAAAATCAATAATATAATCAATACATAGTAATATCAATTTCATACATATGTAATTTTAAAGGCTATTTTTGTATGTAAGAGGTAAAATATTGAGTCACCTAATCAAGAATAAGAGCTTGTGTCTGTAGAAATTATCCAGTAACTCAATAAACATTTACACAAAATAATGGTGACATTTTATGCTTTCAAAACTTCTTAGACTGTCTTATCTAAAAAACAAGAGCATATTTTTTAAAACATATGCAAAGTGTATTTTGTATTTGAGGGTAGAATACCAGGGTAGCCAGGGTGAGAGGAACAAGGCAGCAAGGTAGGCATGAGGGAAAAGAATCCAAAGTGGCAACTGCCAAGGTGGCTACTGCTTCAGCTGGATGGCTGGCCATGGAGAATGGATGTCTCCAGAGAGGCCACAGGTATCACTGCATCTGGGAACAGGCCATGTGGGAGGAGGAAGGGATGAGATGGGGCAGAAAAGCAGAGCAAGAGATTTATCTGCAGGCTTCCTCTGTCTTCCATCTCCTTTCTCTTATTGTTTAAAGTTTGCCAAAAGTTGGTGGGAGGAGCCTGAGCCTCAGAGGGTCTGGTGTGATTCAGCTTGGGCCTCAGAGGAGACTAGTATTCACTCAGACCCAGAGCATGAGGAGGTGCAGGGGAGGCTGAGCCTCTGTGAAAATGTCCAAGAATTTCTGCCCTTACAGAAAATCCTAAGGTTCGTCCAAGGTACCTTCTGAGATTTGATGTTTTCCAAAGGCTGAAACTCAAATTATGAAATCCTAAAATGTTCTTTAAAAGAAGTAATTAGAAGTTACAGTTGTATGTAACATCCAAATGTATATTAAAGCTGAAAATAAAATTATTGCTTCTCATTAACAGATCCTTTTACAATTGAGTTTTCAGTAGGATAAAGGATCCAAGTTCACAATTTATAAATCAGGGCAAAATGAGGCAATTACAAGATTAAGAGTAGAAGAATTTAGAATGTCAAGTGGCATTAATTTAAGTGAGAGAGATGTTCTCTACACCTAACTTAATTAATGCCAAGTGCTCAGAGAACTTTGTTTTTCTGAGATCCTCAAATTGGATGAGACTGACACAGTCATCACTGCTTAATACCTCACCCTTCAGAACAAAAGGTTTTATTTCTCATCACTTTAAAAAAAAAAAAAAACACCTTATCATTCATACTGTGTTTAATATAAAGTAAAGGGGGAAAAAAAAAATCTCAATAGATTTTAATAAATTTATTGTGGCTAAATTCCAAACCAAAATACCTCCAAAGGGGCTCCCTGGTACATTTTACAGGCAGTAAGGGTCATATACTCAGAAACAAGCAATTCCACTCCTACAGCAATAACACCTAAGTGAACAAGGATATATAGACTAAGGATATTCACAGCAGGGGTGTTCATAAAAGGGGGAAAAAGGCATCCTAAATGCCTAAGAAACAGGATTGGTTAGATAAGGTAAACTGCAGCAAATAATGAGTGTATATATTTACAGTGGAGAGCGTTACTCCCTCATCATGGATAGCCATCATGTCTTAACTGAAATGAATAGTTAGGTACATTATAAGCCATATTTTGTGACTATGTATATGCACTTACACATTCATACCTCAGTCTGGAAGGCCATAAATCAAACTGACAATAGTGGAAATCTCTGGGTGGCATAATTCCACTTGATCTTTTTTTTGAGGGAGAAAAGTGCTAAATAAATTAATTTAAAGATAATGAAAGATATAAAGTAAAAATATTCATTATTTAACCCAATAGTTGCTCAGTGCTCCTCAGAGGACACTGAGAGACATATACAGACTAGCCAAAGTACTGAGTCCAGAAATGAAGTCTAAGATACCAGAACACTAGCAGAGACAGCCTTTTGATTAACAATTAACATTAGCTCCACTTGTAGGGTGAGGATGCATGGATCACAAAATCTGAAACTGATTCATCTTGTAACACCATTGGTCAGTTTTGAACACAATTGAGCTGAGCATTACAGAGTGCCAATCATAATTTCACAACTGAGTTGTCAGAAAGAAAAAAAAAATGTCTGCTGTACTTGGAAATGTCAAGTGTAACCCAATAAATGTCAAATAAAATTGAATTGTTTGTGGAAATTTATAGGTGCATGAACAGGAAATCTGGGCAAGACCCTCTGAAAACAAGATCCCGTGTATTTGGTTGAGTTTGTGCTCCTGAAACCAAAGCTTTCCCCCTCCACAGTATCTTGCACATTAAACCATGCTAACTGCCTCAAAAGATTATTTTATCCTTTAAATACATGGTTGTCCAGTCCATTTCTAATAAACACATTTCTCATACACATATCCCTGTGCAGTGATACAAGGGGAGTTAGTAAGCCATTTAACCAATGCTGGTTAGCACCATCTTTAGACTTCCCCACAGCAGTTTTATTTTCAAGAGCAAACTCCAAATATTCCCCTAAACTAGGAAGGCACAAGACCAAAAGTGCTTAGTGCGTGGCTGTCTCCTCCTAAAAAGGATGGTAGCAACCAGACGTGACACAAAATAGACTGTGTTCAACTTAATATACTCTCCCACATTTGTTTGTCAAAAGGATTGGGAGGTTTGTCAATCACAAGTGACTTGCCGAAAAAACACTTGTTCTTTAAGAGAATAAAGGCGAAGTGTGTTTCTAAAAGAGAAGGGCATACAATAAAGTAATAACTGTGACTCTGCTTGTGTCCTCATTTGGTCCCTCCACAGGCCTAATTCAGCATGGCCAGAGGATCCTTTCAAAACATCATTTCATTGCTCCATTCAAAACCGCTGCAAAGTTTCTTAAAGTAGGAACTTGCCATTTGACCCAGCAATTCCATCCTAGAAACCTACTCTCTTAAGTTTTCTATTGCTGTTGTAACAGATACAGCAAACATAATGTTTTACAAGAGCATTCATTTATTATCTCACAGTGTTTGTGGGTCTGAGGTCAAGCACAGTGTGATAGGATCTCACCTGGCTAAAATCAAGATATTAGCCAGGACTGTGATATGCACTGGGCTTCCGAGGTGGCACTAATGGTAAAGAACCTACCTGCCAATGCAGGAGACCCAAGAGACATGAGTTCAATCCCTGGGTAAGGAAGATGCCCTGAGAAGGACATGGCAATCCACTCCAGAATTCCTGCCTGGAGAATCCCATGAACAGAGAAGCCAGGTGGGATACAGTCCATAGGGTCTCAAAGAGTTGAACAGGACTGAAGCAACTCTGCACACACACATGCATGATACTCATTCAGGGATCAGGGTCATCTTCCAAGTTCACTGGTTATTGGCAGAATTCAGTTCCTTCCAATCAATCATTGGATGAGGTCTTCCTTTCCTTGACATATGATCCTTAATTCTCAAGCCAACAATACTGCATCAAATCCTTCTCACTGTTCCAATCTTTGAACTCCTCTACCTTCCTCTTTAGCTTTTAAGGGTTCATGTGATCGTATGGGGGCAGAAGCCTCACGACGAACAAAGCTAGTGGAGGTGATGGAATTCCAGTTGAGCTATTTCAAATCCTGAAAGATGATGCTGTGAAAGTGCTGCACTCAATATGCCAGCAAATTTGGGAAACTCAGCAGTGGCCATAGGACTGGAAAAGGTCCATTTTCATTCCAATCCCAAAGAAAGGCAATGCCAAAGAATGCTCAAACTAGTGCACAATTGCACTCATCTCACACGCTAGTGAAGTAATGCTCAAAATTCTCCAAGCCAGGCTTTAACAATACGTGAACCATGACCTTCCAGATGTTCAAGCTGGTTTTAGAAAAGGCAGAGGAACCAGAGATCAAATTGCCAACATCGCTGGATCATGGAAAAAGTAAGAGAGTTCCAGAAAAATATCTATTTCTGCTTTATTGACTATGCCAAAGCCTTTGACTGTGTGGATCACCACAAACTGTGGAAAATTCTGAAAGAGATGGGAATACCAGATTATCCAACCTGCCTCGAGAAATCTGCAGGTCAGGAAATAACAGTAAGAACTGGACGCAGAACAACAGACTGGTTCCAAATAGGAAAAGGAGTATGTCAAGGATGTATATTGTCACCCTGCTTATTTAACTTTTATTCAGAGTACATCATGAGAAATGCTGTTCTTGAGGAAGCACAAGCTGGAATCAAGATTGCCAGGAGAAATATCAGTAACCTCAGCTAAGCAGATGACACCACCCTTATGGCAGAAAGTGAAGAAGAAGTAAAGAGACTCTTTTTTTTTTTTTTTTTTTTCATTTTACTCTCATGACCCATAGACTATAGCTCCATAGGCATTCTCCAGGCAAGAATACTGGAGTGGGCTGCCGTTTCCTTCTCCAATAAAGAGCCTCTTGATGAAAGTGAAGGAGGAGAGTGAAAAAGTTGGCTTAAAGCTCAACATTCATAAAACTAAGATCATGGCATCTGGTCCCATCACTTCATGGCAAATAGATGGGGAAACAGTGGAAACATTGTCAGACTTTATTTTGGGGGACTCTTAAATTACTGCAGATGGTGACTGCAGCCATGAAATTAAAAGACGCTTACTCCCTGGAAGGAAAGTTATGACCAACCTAGACAGTATATTAAAAAGCAGAGACATTACTTTCCCAACAAAGGTCCGTCTAGTCAAGGCTATGGATTTTCCAGTAGACGTTTATGGATGTTGAGAGTTGGACTATAAGCTGAGCACCAAAGAATTGATGCTTTTGAACTGTGGTGTTGAAGAAGACTCTTGAGAGTCCCTTGGACAGCAAGGAGAGTCAACCATTGTATCCTAAAGGAGATGAGTCCTGAGTGTTAATTGGAAAGACTGATGCTAAAGGTGAAACTCCAATACTTTGACCACCTGATGCGAACAGCTGACTCATTTCAAAAGACCATGACGCTGGGAAAGATTGAGGGCAGGAAGAGAAGGGGATGATAGAGGATGAGATGGTTGGATGGCATCATTGACTCAATGGACATGAATTTGGGTAGACTCCGGGAGTTGGTGATGGACAGGGAGGACTGGTGTGCTGCAATCCATGGGGTCACAAAGAGTCGGACATGACTGAGCAACTGAACTGAACTGACCACACAGAGTTCACCTAGCTAACCCCGTATAATCTCCCTATATTAAGGTCGACTAATCAGTAACCTTAATTATAACCATAAAATGCCTTTTGCCATTGCAAGTCCCAGACCCATGGGTACAACACCAGGGGTGAAGGTCATGGGGCCAGAATTCGGCCCATCACACTACCCAAGAGAAATAGACACATTCCTCACAGAATCTGCACACAGATATTCAAAGCACCACTAATCACAACAGCCAAGAATTCAAAACAACTTAAATGTCCACCTACTGGCAAGTGAATAGATAAAATGTGCTATATCCATACAATGGGTACTAATTCAAAAAATATTCAGAAATACAAAAAAGAAACTACTAATGCACTTAATGACATGAATGAACTTCAAAAAAAAATCACATTATGTGAAAGAAACCAGAAACAAGACTACATGTTATACGATTACATTTACAGAAAAGGCAAATCTATAGGAAAATAAAGTAGATTAATGGTTGTCTGCAGCTGGAGTTAACAGTAAAAAGGCATGAGGGATCATATTGGAGGATGAAAATTTTCTAAACAGGACTATGTTGATGTAGTAAAAGTCGTTAAACTGCGCTCCTGACGTAAATTTAATGATACGTAAAACATGATTCAATAAACTTCATAAGTTACAAACAAATAAACCCATTGCAAAGTGATCTCTTTTTATGCCGATTTAAAGTTAACATTCCTCCACCTGCTTACAAGGTCCTACACAATTTGAATTCCCAGTATCCCAATGTGACCTCATTTCTTACTGTGCTCTCTTTCCCATTACCCTGTTTCTGCCATCTTGACCTCCTTATTATTTCCTGCCTAGTCCCTACACATTCAAGCCTCAGCGCACTTTTAATTTATCCTGCCCAATTCAACCCTCTGAACGAGACTATCACTGCTTTGGATCCAGCTCTCTCTGGAATCAGTTCTGAATCAACATGGCGCTGACCGTAGTAACAGGAAGAGGACACTCAGGGCTTCCTTTTTGCTCTCCTAGGAGGGTAAGGAAAGGTATAAGGAAAAAATGATCATACTGTTAACAATGATAAAGGTTGACCACTGTGATACTTAGACAGCAAAGGACATTCTTCGAAACATTACCACTACATCATCCTTCTCCAGCTAACACCGATGCCAATAAGCTTCTAGAGTCACTAGCTGACTACACCAGGGATGCACATATCAATGCTTTCGCCGTGCTTCTGCTCTCACTCCCGAGTGCCCAGTTATTTCAATTATTTCCATGATAGATTTTCTTCAACATTTGCAAAATAATGCCAAAATCAAACAACTTCAATCTTGAAATAACAAAAAATTGTCCCCGCTTTTTAAGAACCACTTGTGCAGTGAAATAAATTGCAGTGTAATTTTAAAAAAACTTTTATTTCCACTTTTTCATCAGACTCTTTATTGTTCCTTTTGTTACAAAGACAGAGTATCTTAAAAACTTCCCAGGTGACAAAGTGATAAAGAATCTGCCTGTCAATGCAGGAGGTAGAAGAGATGCAGGTTCAATCCCTAGGTTGGCAAGATACCTTGGAGTAAAGAAATGGCAACCTATTCCAGTATTCTTGCTTGGAAAATTCCATGGACAGAGGAGCCTGGTGGTTTACAATCCACGACCGACCACGCTCACACACATACTGAGTATGTTACTTATAAATCTCAATGACTTCCTAAGAGACTATAGCTACTGACACTCTGAGAGGCTCCTTCATAACTATGGCCAAAACTGCACTACCAGATAAACAGGATAGAAACTTCCACGTTAAGATAACAGTACCAATTAACCTCAGAAATGTCATTTATCTGTCTTATCTGACTATTTGGGATCCCATGGACTGCAACCCACTAGGCTCCTCTGTCCCAGTGATTCTCCAGGCAAGAATACTGGAGTGGGTTGCCATTTCCTCCTACAGGGGAACTTCCTAACCCAGGGATCGAACCCAAGTCAAATTCTTTACCAATTTACTGAGGCAAATTATTTACCAGTTCGCCACCTGGGAAGTTATTTCTCAACAAGCCACCAAAACAACCTAGAATGCACAGAACAATAATTTCTTTTTGCAAACGAAGTGCTTTACCTAAATAAATAAATAAAAGAACCATTCTTAATAGCAAGATTCATTGATTGTAAGAGAGAAGAAATAAGCAAACTTTGTAGCAGAGTTACAATATGCCAATTTCAGTCCTCAGGGAGTCAATCTACCTGCTTCGGTCCACAAGCCTATGAAGTGAAGTGAAATTTTAGTCACTCAGTCATATCCAATTCTTTGAGACCCCATGGACTGTAGCCTGCTAGGCTACTTTGTCTATAGGATTTTCCAGGCAAGAATACTGGAGTAGATAGCTACTCCCTTCTCCAGGGGATTTTCCTGACCCAGGGATCCAATCCAGGTCTCCTGCACTGCATGCAGATTCTTTACTATCTGAGCCACCAGGGACGCCTATGAGATACTGTTTAAATTTTAAGGAGTATTTTAAAGAATATAATAATATCTCTGGTTTCTCCCATTTTTAAACCGTCAGAAGATGTTTTCAAATGCTCTAGAACATGTTCTAGGGCTTTTCTGTTTTTATTTTAAGGCAACATTGTACAGGGGTTAGGACTCAAGCCAAGGCAGGTGTAGGTCCTAATCCCAAAACTGAAGTATTAGGTTCAGAGATTTAAGTAATTTGCCCAGGTCACACCTAGTAAATCAGTTCAATTCAGTCGATCAGTTGTGTCTGACTCTTTGCAACCCCAAGAAGCGCAGCACGCCAGGCCTCCCTGTCCATCACCAACTCCCGGAGTCCACCCAAACCCATGTCCGATGCCATCCAACCATCTCATCCTCTGTCGTCTCCTTCTCCTCCTGCCCTCAATCTTTCCCAGTATCAAGGTCTTTTCAAATGAGTCAGCTCTCTGCATCAGGTAGCCAAAGTACTGGACTTTCAGCTTCAACACCAGTCCCTCCGATGAATACCCAGGACTGATCTCCTTTAGGATGGACTGGTTGCATCTCCCCCTAGTCCACGGGACTCTCCAGAGTCTTCTCCAACACCACAGTTCAAAAGCATCAGTTCTTCAGTGCTCATCCTTCTTTATAGTCCAACTCTCACATCCATACATGACCACTGGAAAAACCATAGCCTTGACTAGATGGACCTTTGTTGAGAAAGTAATGTCTCTGCTTTTTAATATGCTAACATTCCTTCTAAGAAGTAAGCATCTTTTAATTTCATGACTGCAATCACCATCTGCAGTGATTTTGGAGCCCCCCAAAATAAAGTCTGACACTGTTTCCACTGTTTCCCCATCTATTTGCCATGAAGTGACAGGACCAGATGCCACGATCTTCGTTTTCTGAATGTTGAGCTTTAAGCCAACTTATTCACTCTCCACTTTCACTTTCATCAAGAGGCTCTTTAGTTCTTCTTCACTTTCTGCCATAAAGGTGGTGTCATCTGCATAGCTGAGGTTATTGATATTTCTCCTGGCAATCTTGATTCCAGCTTGTGCTTCCTCAAGAACAGCATTTCTCATGATGTACTCTGGATATAAGTTAAATAAGCAGGGTGACAATATACAGCCTTGACATACTCCTTTTCCTATTTGGAACCAGTCTGTTGTTCTATGCCCAGTTCTAACTGTTGCTTCCTAACCTTCATACAAATTTCTCAAGAGGCAGGTCGTATGGTCTGGTATTCTCATCTCTTTCAGAATTTTCCACAGTTTTTTGTGATCCACACAGTCAGAGGCTTTGGCATGGTCAATAAAGCAGAAATAAATATTTTTCTGGAACTCTCTTCTTTTTTCGATGATCCAGCAGATGTGGGCAATTTGATCTCTGGTTCCTCTGCCTTTTCTAAAACCAGCTTGAACATCTGGAAGGTCATGGTTCACATATTGTTGAAGCCTGGCTTGGAGAATTTTGAGCATTACTTTACCAGCGTGTGAGATGAGTGCAATTGTGTGGTAGTTTGAGCATTCTTTGGCACTGCCTTCCTTTGTGATTGGAATGAAAATGGACCTTTTCCAGTCCTATGGCCCCTGCTGAGTTTCCCAAATTTGCTGGCATATTGAGTGCAGCACTTTCACAGCATCATCTTTCAGGATTTGAAATAGCTCAACTGGAATTCCATCACCTCCACTAGCTTTGTTCATAGTGATGCTAAGGCCCACCTGACTTCACATTCCAGAATGTCTGGCTCTAGGTGAATGTGAGTTATCACAGCATCGGGATTATCTGGGTCGTAAAGATCTTTTTTGTACAGTTCCATTTTATTGAGCCCATCTTTGCATGAAATGTTCCCTTGGTATCTCTAATTTTTTTAAGAAATCTCTAGTCTTTCCCATTCTATTGTTTTCCTCTATTTCTTTACATTGATCACTGAGGAACGCTTTCTTATCTCTCCTTGCCATTCTTTGGAACTCTGCATTCAAGTGGGTATATCTTTCCTTTACCCTTTGCTTTTCACTTCCCTTCTTTTCACAGCTATTTGTAAGGCCTCCTCAGACAGCCATTTTGCTTTTTTTATTTCTTTTTTGGGGGGATGATCTTGATTCCTGTCTCCTGTACAATGTCACACCTAGTAAATAACAGGGACTTAAATCAAGACAGTTTGGCTCCACGGTCCATGAGCTTGGTCACTAGTCTAAGATGTTTCCCATTTATAATAATCACTCTTTGTCTTCTACCAACACCACCATCATCATTATTCTCATCCCCACTATCAGAGAGCCATATTATAGACAATAATCTAAACTGTTTTGTTTACCTGATCACATCTTGAAGTCTAAAAAGACACACTAGGCAAAAGTTTTCCAAAAAACAGTCACCACATTCAATTCATTTTTCTAATGCTATCTCAGTGACATAAATCTCACTGTGCAGATTGTGGAATTAAGCTAAAGATGATTAAGTTCTAGAGTTAGTTGGTGACTGAGGCAGAGAGAGAACTGATGAAGCTTGACTCTATTCATCCACCATGAGCACTAATCTTAAAAATATTTCAGCTCCCCCCCAAAAAAATAGGTAGGACAGTTTCTAGCCATTTGATCTACCTGGAGAGAAACAAGGTCAGTCTGGCTTGCTAAGCGCACTGGAATAAATAAAGTATGAAGACATGAGTAAGGGCCTATCATAAAGAATTCCCACATGCGTCTGCACTCAGCATAATAACGATGGCATTTCATAGCATTTTGCATTCAGTCTGGGTAATTCAGTGACACCTTAAAAGCGACAGATGAATATGAAAAAGAGCTGACATCTCCTGCAAAATGTGAGAAGATGCCAGGAGGACCCTAACAAAGTGTAGTGACAGCTAGAATAGAGGATGACAGAGTTTTAAAAGTAACTTGCCACTTATTTTTTTAATTTTTCTATTAAAAAGAACAGACACATGAAAGAAAAATTAAATAAACTCTTTATTTTTTAAAATAAACTCTTTCTTAATGGAACAGGTAATATTCCTAAAATCAGCCAAAAGCAAAACGAAACACTCAAATGTGTCGCTGAAGCCTGTAGTCCCTATTCTATCATTCATTGGCAAATATTTTTCTCTCTCAAAACATAGGAAAAAAGATTTTAAAGATTCTCCCAGACGTTTAGAATGGCCCTTAAAAACTCCAGAGCTTTACAGTATTTCCTAAAAATCTGCTACAGCACATTTGCCAACATTTCACTAAAACAAACCTCTTAAAATTAATAAATTACCTGTCAAGTCCCATAAAAACAGATGGTCACTTGGAGACAGGAGAAGATGTTTTCATTCTGTTTTACACAGCTGTTCAGACTAGGAAAAGATCATTTCATTTTCCAAACATACAGTAAACCTTGTCTAAGATTTCCAATATTATGCATAAAAATGAAAATTTCATGCAGCTGCTTCTATGTTACACATCTGATTATTGTTGAGAAAACATCTTTAATGGTAAAAAAAAAAACCTCATTATAATAAAAACTAAAATTGGTCTTTGTTCTCTTTTAACAAGCATCAAACTACTTCTCAGTGCCTTGCTATCAAAAGATTTTAAATTGCTGCATGTCCCTACACTGAAGTACACTAATACATTACTAAACACAATTAAGAATTGATTAGCAATCTCTTACCAATAAGAAAGTACATACAGCAGAATATCTGGTACCACAATTGTTTCTTCCTGTTATTCCTTTCAAGAAGGTATTTTAGGAAGTGCATCAGAAATCTAACACATGAAACAATAAGTCAACACACAACATTTGTGTCACATTTCTGAAATGAGATTTTGATTTGTTAGTCTCCAACACATTACTTACATTACTATAAATCGCACAAAGATGAAGACATCTGGCACCTAAGAATAGTTATGAAATAACCAACACCAAGAGCATGCTTATATTTATGCTCAAAGCTCTTTTGGTTTTATATTTTTAGCAAAAGACATGAAACTTGATAGCTAAATATATGGCCATCTTTTTTTCACATTACTTGCCAGGAGCACTGATGTTTAAGTCTTCAAAATGTCCACAAAATATACCTATGACATTCAAGACAGGAGGGATTCTGAATGGCAGGGGGCTTCCTTTAAAATTGGAAAATTAATTAAAATTTTGACAGGTCACTTTGAGTGAAAGTTTTACTGTCACTCCCCTGTTTAATATCATCCAAAAGTTCCTACCAGAAAAAATCCAAATCCCTTACAGGGCTGACAACACCCTAGTGACCTCCTAGAAGCTCTTTTTTCTCCACAGCTTCAACTCTCTCCTCTCCTCAACCAACTACACCCAAGCTTCCATGATGGTCTTTCTGTCCCCCTGAAGCTTCCAATCTAACGGCCAAGGCCCATGTTATTCTACCAGCTGAGAACACTCTTCCCTTAGATCTTCTTGCAGCTGTTCAGCATTCACACTGCAAATGTCACTTCTTCAGAGAAGGGTTCCTTGACCATCGCCCCCTTACCCTCTCCTCCCCTTAGATCACTAGCTCACTATCTTCTTTTATTTTCTTCATGGCACTGATAATCTTCAGACATTATTTTACAATTATTTACATGTTTATTTTTCTATCTCCTCCCACTAGAATATAAAACTATTCCAAAGAAATGTCTTATCCACAGCTACATCTCTAGCCCCAAGTACCTGCACATAATAAAAGCATACTGAATGAAGGAACAAACTTTGTTTTCCTCTAAACTTACTAATAACGTGACTGAAGCGGACAAACAATCCTTGTGAATCCAACTTGTATACTGGATACTCCACTATTAGCCTCATCATCAGACTTCATGACAGGATGGGATAAGGAGTCCATAAAATAAAAGGGCCCAGCGTCTATCTCCTTAAAATCTGTGCCCAAATGATCCAGTGTGGGTCTCTTCTCAAGACCTGGCCTTCTAAGGGAAGAATATGGTGTCCCTATGTATACTCTTAGGCCTGTGGGATGGCTATATGCAGGAGAGGAGGATGGATCTGGGCATGAATGTACATGAGACATCTTACAATATTGGATGGAGCTGGTGTGAAAAGAGAAACCACAGGCCAGGGTTTGGTAATCCTTACACTGTACATTCTTTCATGAAAGTCCAGAATATGTGGAATTCCCTCATGGTCCAGTGGTTGGGCCACTGCACTTTCCCTGCCAAGGTCAATGAACAAGATCAACCTGGTCAAGCAACAAGATTCCACAAGCCACACAGTGTGGCCAGGGGGAAAAAAAAAAAAAAAACTCAGAAATATAAGATTCAAGACAAATCTACCAGGTCATTATGAAAGTCTGTTTGTCTGCTGCTGCTGCTGCTGCTAAGTCGCTTCAGTCGTGTCCGACTCTGTGCAACCCCATAGATGGCAGCCCACCAGGCTCCGCCGTCCCTGGGATTCTCTAGACAAGAACACTGGAGTGGGTTGCCACTTCCTTCTCCAATGCATGAACGTGAAAAGTGAAAGTGAAGTTGCTCAGTCATGTCTGACTTTTCGCGACCCCACGGACTGCAGCCTACAAGGCTCCTCTGTCCATGGGATTTTCCAGGCAAGAGTACTGGAGTGGGTTGCCATTGCCTTCTCCGCTGTTTGTCTAGGTAAGACATTTTATTCCATTTTGGGTATATGTTAGTTGATCTGATCAACTGTTGCTTGTTTGTCCTTAGTCACTCAGTCATGTCCAACTCTTTGTCACACCCTTTGCGATAAACTGTTAGCTTGATTCATAACTGTATTTGAACATATGGGATGTGGGTTTCTATCCACTCCTACAAATGTTAGGGGTAGGCCTATCTGCCACTGTGAGTCTTTGACCAAATCTCTTGAGCTCTACGAACCTGTTTTGTCATCAGAGAAAGAGAAGTAATTCCTGTCCTGCCTCCCATATTATGTAAAGAACAAATGAGACTATACATAACTACCTATAAAAAGTATAATGTAATATCACTGCATTCCTTTCAATATGCCTCCATACATATTTCAGCCAAGTGAAGACCATGAAAATTTCCACTGCCAATCTCAAAGCTACTGTGGCCTTGAGAAACTTTTGAGTTAGACAGAGTTTTAATATTCATTTCATTTGTTCGAAGTGTTAAGTACTCATAAAATTATTTCTCTATCCTTCAAGGTTTTACATCCTTCCAAAAGGAAAAAGATACCAGACTGCCCATGAGTTTAAACATTAAAACAGAATTTTATTTTTTAAGAAAAAAATCTTCTAGAATTATAGTTATTTATAGTTACAAAGCCATGCCAACTGAAAAATGCCTCTTCTACTATTTAGCCCACTGAATACAGATCTGTTTTCCAGGAAAAGCACATAATATACAGCAGCACTGTGCATTTATTGATCTCTAATCAGTTGCTGGAGTGAACTGAACATGAAGTACACCCTGGAGGCTGTGTTAGATTTCCCAGGCTGTCTGTCCAAAAGACTCTGCTTCCATCCCAGAAAAAGGATGACCCTAGAGATTTAATAAATCAAGAGCACAAACAGAACACATAAAGAAGCTAGGACAAAGAAAGAAAAACTCAAATACTTAAGAAGAGCAGACAGCTGGCCAAAGTGCAGTAAAAGCTAAAACGGATTCTGGCCAATACACAACAAGAGAAAACAAAATAAGGTTTCAGTGGGCTGAGATTCAGAAAGACTGCATTTTATATGATCAAAACCACTTTGCACAATACAATAAACTCATCAAATGGGGTTCACTAACCACCAGAAAAACTACAAATCACCAAAAAATAAACACTGAAAATCTATTCTGAAGTACCCCTTAGAGTTCATAACAACAGAGACTGCATTTTTCTATCAATATATAACCAGATACTTCTATCCCACTCTTAGGTCTACAAATCAAGTAAATTTAGCAGGAAACTTACGTGTAAATAGTAACAGCAATAATAATAATGGAGGTAACACTCACTGAATAGTTATAATTTTTATCCACTGTTCTAACCATAACACATTATTACAATTATTAATAACATGAAGAGAAGACAACAAGTCTCTGAAGTAAGAAATATTATTAGTCCTTTAGAAGGGGAAACTAAGGCACATGGAGATTAAGCACCTTTCCAAGATCTAATGTAAAAAAAAATTATAGAAGAATTCAGGAGATTTAGCTTCACAAAGGCAGCCAAGAGGTAAGTAGAAGAATCAAGAACTATTAGAAAGGAAATATTTTCTCTGCCATGCCTTCCAAAAAATACATTTTCATCACCACTAAATGGATGGGTACTGGTACAGTGGATGGAAAAAAAAAAAAAGGAAGCCAATATGAATTCAGGCCTGGAAATTGATTGCCTTGATGGAAAAGAGCATATTATTGATAGGACCTCACAGAGCACCTTCACATACAATCTCTCACAGGATCCTCACAACACACTTAAATTGTGGTTCCCAGCTCACATAGGACTTACAGAGTCCAAATATGCCAAGTAAGTCATTCAGATCACAAAAGTATTTAGTGGCACTACCCTCATGAAAAGTAGTATTAACTCAATGTTAATTCACACAGCATCCCTGAATGTTCTGGGGAAATGGTTCTCCTAACCACTTAAGATAGCAAACTAAACAGGTGGGGAAAAGGAATTGGCAGTGCCTAATCACAATTCCATGTAACGTCCCCATCCCTGCAAAAAAAAGAAAAGATAAGAAAATGGTGAATATGAAAGCCACAACTCAAATTTACACCTTTTGAATCCTGTTCTAACCTGCTTTCCACCACATTAGGCACACTATCACCCAAGACAGTGTTACAACATCAAAGTAAACTATAAATCATGAGGTGATGAGCCACTGACAAATCAGAATGAAGAGAACACACGCATTCTCCAACATCCATGGCTTGCTTGCTCACTATAGCAAAGTGCTGTGTTGAGCTTGGGAAGCCAGTGAAAGCTATTAGGAAGTTGCTCTTTGTTAGCAGCCATCTTTTTTTCTGACACAACTTATTTTCATTAGTTTAGGACTGGGTCTAGATATAGCAACTTCCCCATTTATTCCACTAATTTCCAGAGAAATACCATGTTGTGTGACTTCAATATAGAATGCAATTGCAAGTACTAGCTTATTATCATATTCTTAAAACTTGTGACACTACTTTTTAGCTTAGATCATCATACTCAAGAAAACAATATATTCAGTTGGTCTAACTTATCCTCAACACCTTTCTTCATTCACCATATCCCATATATCAGCAAGACCCATGCGCTCTATCTCCAAAATACATCCCTAAGACATCCACTTCTTCTTAGCTCTTCTGCCATCCTCACCATCCAACCACTATCTTCTCTCACTTGGATAATCATATCAGTCTACCTCTTCCCTACTTTTTCTGCAGCTCTGTTAATCAACTCACCACAGCACAATCCATTATAGGGTAACCAACTCATCCTAGTTTCCCTGAGACTTTCTCACTTTTAGCACTGAAAGATCTGAAGCCCAGGAAGTTATTCATTGCTAGGCAAGCAAGATAGTCGGTCACCCTAGTTCAACTGTGAACTTTTTACAAAACAGATAAAATCAGGCAACTACTTGTGGTCACATGAATCACTGGCCCCATTTTGAATTCATACCCATTGCCATGTGCCCCTGCAGTTCACTCCACCAGAGATCTGGGTCATCTGTTCTTGGGCTCAACCAGCATGATATTAGCAGATGATAGTGCAAAGAGGCTTGATATATGCTAGTAGTTGGGCTTGCTCTCTTGCATTTGGGACATCTCCCTGTGAAGGTCTGCCCCAGCTAGCCAAATAGTCCAAGGAGGATGAAAGACATATGGAGCAGACGTGGCCCCAAATAGTAGCTTACAGCCAAACTCAGTGAGACCTCTATACAGAAGCCAATATGCATGCAGATGTTTGAGCAAGAACAAATGACTCACTGAAGCTTGGAGATGGTTTGGCATCTAGAATTGCTGAAGTAATCCCTAGCTCAGCTATGTTTTTATCAAAATCTTTCAATAGCTTCACATTCCACCTGGAATAAAATCCAAAATACTGGGACTTTCCTGGTGGTCCACTGGTTAAAACTCCACACTTCCAAATGCAGGGGGTATGAGTTTGATCCTGGTTGGGGAACTAAGATCCTACACCACATACTGCATAGCATGGCCGAAAGAAAAAGTGATCCAAAAAGATTTATCTGGCTCACAAAACTCTGCATGATCTGTGCTCTCTCCTCCCTCTCATTGCACTGTCTATAAGTCCCACTGGTCTCCTATGATCTCTGACCCACCAGCTGCCTCTGCCTAGAACACCTTGCTTCCAGTTCTTCTCATGACTGGCTCCTTTTTATCCTTGCATGCCAACTTAAAATCACCTCCTCAAAGACTTTATCATCCTAAGTCCTCTATGATTCACCACTTGTTTATGTCTATCACTGCACCTTTTGCATTCTGTAACTAATTTTTTAATTTGTTCATACTCTGTATCTCAACCTAGCTGAAATATTCAATATTTTGTAAGTTACTCAATATCAATTGAATGGTACCCAGTGGTCCAGAAAATCTACTAATCTGAAACTGTCCTGGTCTGAAGTGTAAAAGATTTTTATTATTGACAACAGAAAGTGAAAATCGCTATGATAGTAGTGCTACAGATGTTTATCCATCGAAAAGTCCAAACAGATTTAATGAGGGAGGAGTGTTAGCTGGATATAAGTTTATTAAAAACCAGACAGAATTATACTTTAGTTGCATTGCTTTTTCCAAATGAAAGACAACCTCATTAACGAAACCTTGTAACAACCCTCCACCACTTCTAAAACTACTTTGTTTAAACTGAAGGAAGCTGAACAAATAAAAATTGTTTGACCTTTTAGCTACAGAAGTTAAAACAGAAGCAATGAAAGAATCATTCTCCATCACTATAGTTCCATACTATTGGCCTAGAGGTAAACTTTAGCTGTCCACCTTCTTTAGGGATTTCAATGTTCACAAAAGTTGCCTTTAAACCTCAACTACTGTGAAGTTAAAAGGCACTGGATCATGACAGTGGATGTATTTCTATATTGAGAGTATCGCTGTAATGTGAAATACAACAGACTCAGTTCCTTGTTCAGCGAATGGGTGATGCTTACAGTATTCATGAAGGGAAGGGGGAGACACCAGGACTTCTGAGAACTTTGACTAATAAAATCAACCAGGAGACGGGTGGTCGGGTTGGCCTCAAGCAGGAAGGGAGGGCTCTGGTTGGGGCTTACCCAGTCTAAGGCATTTTACACTAAGCTTTAGGGAGCAAGAAGGTATGAAAAGATGAATTAGAGTCCCTGGGTGAAGACAAACAACTTTATGAACAGTGCTCAGGAGACTAGAGGTCCTAGTCCCTTGACTTTGAGCTCAGAAGTAAAGGGCCCTTGACTTTGCTTTTCTATCACTCAGAGGTTCATCATTTAGTCTGGAATTTGTAAAGTCCACTTAGTTCAAGGTACGAGTCTAGCCAATGTGGGTAATTTAGAGCCTCTTAGAGGCTGCTGCTACTTCTGCTGCTGTGCTGGCCTCTTAGAGGATTCTTCTATAAACTAGAAATAAGGACAATGACATATCTTAGAAATGTCTTATGAAGATTCAACAAGAAAACTCAGGCAAAGCATTTAACAGAGTTGTTAAACATACATGGAGTTCTCAAGACTATGTTAGCCATTGTATTTTCCACCACCTAGTGCATTTACCCGATAAATTTCTACTGAGTACATGAGTAAATGAAAGTCTCAGCTTCTGCTGTTTTAGTATAGTCTTCTGCTTAAAAAAGGGGGGAAAAAAGAAAAAAAAAAAACCTGTGCAAAGGTAAAACAAAGCATCCCCTTCTAAGACAGGAGTCCCCAACCTTTCGGGTCTAATGCCTGATGATCTCAGGTGGAGCTAATGTAAAAGTAATAAAGTGCACAATAAATGTAACCATCTCCCCCAGTCTGGTTCACAGAAAGAGTGTCTTCCACAAAACCAGTCCCTGGGGCCAAAAAGGTTGTGGACCACTGTTCTAAGACATCAATCAGGATGGCAGATATGAACATTCCAATCTAACAGAAACACTCCATTTTTGGTTTTGTTTTATGCATCATTCTCGTAAGTTTGGTTTGTGAGTGTTCAGTCTCTTCAGTCTGATAAATTCTGAATAGGTTCCCAAAAGTTTACAACCTACAAAGGTAAGCAGAGGCCTGAGGTTTACTCAAAGAAGTATCCCTTGGTACACTATCCACAGAATCATATCTTGGAAGGCAGCACATTTCCCTCAGGCAGCACACTTCTCTCTTTCCTACCTTGATGCACAAATAGCAAAATTATCTAAGTTATGACTTGTCTCCTCAGAGTTAGTATTGCCAATACCTCACCAATCATTTTGAGACATCATTTCCATTAGAACCAAAGAAAGACAAAAAAAAAAAACAAGAAGAAGTAAAGAAGACCAAAGTTTCTATTCTAGGATCAGAATAAACTCTGTTCATTACATATATTAGATTTCATAGGGTCAGGAAAACAAATGTAATTTTCATCTCTTCCAGGATGTCTTCCCTGGTTGTTCAGCATCCACAATGGGAATAGGTACCCATTTCCCCTCTGTGTGCCCATACCATTAAGCCATACTTCCACCATCACTGCATTCCTAGATGTTTATACACCAGTCTCTCTACAACGCAGTGAACATCTTGGAAGCAGCAACTATTCTTGGTCATCCATGTGCCCAACCAAATTCAGTGCTTAAATGATTTTAGACATCACTGTTAGATGAATTAACATCACATAGAAACGATTACTTAAATTACAGGTGTTTTTCAGTCTTCCCTTTGTTTCCTTATACTCCATTCTCTTATTTTGTCCAAGGGTAATAAACACAGCACTATGGCAAGGATGGAAAGCTACTAGCTAATACTGTGCAATATTTATTTTTGTTTCCATCAGTAGGCAGATGAAGTGACAAAAACTGGCATTGAAATGAAGCATTCGTTAGGTACCTTTCAATTGAAAATGAAAAAATATCCACTGATGCTCTAACTGAAAGCAGAAGTGGGTGATGTAAATAGGGACTACCATTACCATGAGCTCAGAGAGAACCTGAGAGAAAGTGAAGCTGACACTGTCCAAGAAGACTCGTTCCTGGCAATATCAGAAGACCTGACCAACCCCACATACTAACCAGAGCTATTCTGTGGCAATAGAGGACCAGCTTGAAGAAAATCCTAAACTAACTTCTGCCAGAAAGCTGGCAAAGGATGAAGCCGTCAAGTTAACATCCCCCATCATGACCTTCTACCTTATCAACATGGCCCATGGAACTGCTGCTCCCTTAGTTTTGCCTTCTTCCTAAGCCCAGCTTAAAGACATGACCCAGTGGCATGAGAGAAAACCCACTGGGTTGAGTACATGATAGAAGTCCTGCTTGGCAATTGTGAAACTAGATGGAAAGTTCACTGGAGGGTTTGTTCTCTTACTAGTTTTTCCATTCGGTAACCACTTATTGAACCCATACTATGTTCTGGATGCCAGGAGAGCAACAATGGGTGGGAAACAGCCTTGGCCCTGGAACTAAGAATCAAACTTTATCCTATGCAACTGTTTTTAAACTCTGGCTCCTTGTCACCATCCCTAAGAGTATCAGGGAGACCCTTCCATCTCCTCTTCATCCTTCATTCAAAAGCTACATGAATTAATATGGCAATACTTAAGGCTGTCATATTTCCGTTCCATAAAACAGCCTTCATATCAAGGACCACTGAAGTCAAGGAGTCATTCTTAAAGTTAAGTTTAAGAATTCTTAAGTTCTTAAGTCATTCTTAAAGTCATTCTTCAAGGTGATCATGTACTTTATTGTTTAAATAAAGACAGTCTGAGAGTGAATGTGATTACTATTAATCATAGTTCTGGAACAACAGATGTACTAAGTCTATCCAAACAAGCCAACAGTGATGGTCAACTATGCTTAAAGACCCTTAAGAAAATGGTAAATTCCAGATGATTCTTGAAACCTGTCTTGGTTTACAGGAGCACATATAATCTCTTCTTTATATGAACAGTATTGTGTGGAAAGGTCAGTATACAAACTGTCTCGTAAGTAACGTGAGTTCTCTTTCTGAAAAAGAAGACATCACAAGTCAAATGATAGCTTCTACTGCCACTACCTGTACACTGAGATGTGGAGCACCCCACTAAGCATAAACAGCAAAAACCACAGCAATAAGATGACAATACCTGTACTGCTGGTGGGCACACAAATTGGGGCAGCCACTATGAAAAACAGTTATGAAAGGCCATCAAATAGTTAAAAATAGAACCACTATATGATCCAGCAATTCCATTTGGGGTATTTATCCACAGAAAATGAAAACACTAACTTGGAAAGATATGCACTCCCATGTTCAATGCAGCCCCATTTACAACAGCTAAGACATGGACACAACCTAACTGTCCATCGGTGGATGAATAGATAAAGGATATGTGAATACTATTCAGCCATAAAAAAAGACGGAAATACTACATTTACAACATTTACAACAACATGCATGGACCTTGAGGTTCTTACGCTAAGTAGTCAGACAGAAAAAGACAAATACCACATAAGCTCACTTACACGTAGAATCTTAAAAAACAAATACACTCAAAAATACAGAGAACAGATTGGTGGTTGCCAGAGGAGGTGAGGTGAATATGGGAGGTGGGGGCGGGGAACCATTTTTATTTTTTTCATTTTATAAAGCCAACATGATCCTAATAGCAAAACCAGAGACATATATTAAAAAAACAAGTAAATGATAGACCAACAGCCTTCAGAAATATAGACACAAAAATTCTAAACAAAATATTATATTACACAATTCCATAATAAATAAAAGACAATACACCTTAACCAAGCAGGTCCCATTCTAAGAATGCAAGTCTGGTTCAAACTTCAAAAATCAATCAACATAATTCACTACATTAATAACTCATAAAGAAAAAAACATGAATTAAGACTTCTTCAGTGGCTCAGTGGTAAAGAATCCACCTGCCATGCAGGAGATTTGCAGGAGACACAGGTTCAATCCCTGCCTCGGGAAGATCTGCTAGAGGAGGAAACAGTAACTCACTAGTATTCTTGCCTGGAAAATCCTATGGACAAAGGAGCCTAATGGGCTACAGTTTACGGGGTTGCAAAGAGCTGGACACGCTGAGCATGCACACAAGCCGCAATACATGGATTAACAGAGTAATATCACAGGCGATGTTCAACACAGGTGCAGAAAATGCATGACAGTATTCAGTGTCAATTAATGACTTGAAAAAACACTCAGTAAACCAAAATAAAGGGAACTTCTGGTTGTTGTGAACCCACAAACAAGAAAGAGTAGTAAGGGCTTCTGAGTAAGGTTACCTATAAAGATAATATATGTTTATATAAAGCTGTTTTTTAGTTTATGCAAAGCTGTTTTACATCTCACACCTGAAGACTCTGGGAACTGTTTGATTTTTGCCTATCAAACATTTTTAGCATTATTATTTTTCCCCTGTTATCCACATCCCATCTGCTTCTTCTTCCTTCATACTGAAGTGACCGGTATATTTGCTCAAATAAAAGCTTAAAGACAAAAAAATTATAATATTTGCCCCACACTTAATTTGAGAAAAATAATGGACTCACAAACCTGTTAGCTTGTTCCACGCAGAATGAAAGGGAAAAAAAGATACATAATTGAAGTAGCTTATTTACTCATCTAGTTTGTATCCTAAGGTAGATCAAGAAATTTTTTAAGTTTTTTCAATTCCATACCTGACCTTAGTAAGTAACCTAGAAAACTCAAGTGGAGTCTTAGTACTATTTATGAACAGCTGTTAAACACTGTCAACTCCTGTAACCACCACCTTAGGGAATAGAGTAGCATCTTAAAAAGCATAATGCCCTAGGAAATATTTATTCTGCTGGAATGTAAAGAAAGAATATCTTTCATTTTCTTTCAAAATTATGTAACTTTTGACTTCACATACTTTCATCTCCCAAGAAAAATATCAACCAACAGTATACAAGTAATATATTCATTACCAAATCATCTGATGAGCTGTGCAATAAGCATAGGTAAACACTCTGCTTTTACTGCAAAGGCACTGATCATTGTTATTTTTTTATCTGCTGTTGATGCTTTTAATAGCTGTTGTTATATGCCTTTTATGATGGCTTACATTCACTCAGTTCAGACCCAAAATAAATAAATAAATAAAAGGAAGGAAAGAAGGTAAATCAGTGAGTAAATGAGGTATGTGCTTTGTTTGTCTTTCTATGTTTTAATCCAAATCATTCCTTAATGCATGTATCATTAGCCTCAGCTTTATAGTCAAGCAAATTGTGACTTAGGTAATCAAAGTAGACCTGGGATGACGTCTTGTCTGTAGAGTCCATGCTGGTTCTAAGTCAAGAAGCAAAGAAACAAATTTCCCCCAAATTCTAAAAGCTCCAGAAGCCACTACCATGATCACCAAACCCATTTCCTCTTCGTCGTTCACACACATTGGGACTATATTTCCCAGCCTCACCTGCAGTTCATTGTGACCATCTGATGAATTTCAGCAATTGAATGTGATACACTCTGTGCAATCTCCACACATAACACTCCTAGCTCTTTTTCTCTCTTACGTGGCTGGAACAGACACAATCCTCAGGTCGTCTTTGAGAGACATGTGTTGAAGAGGCCAGAGTGAGATGATGAAGGAGTCTAAATCTGTGAGTCACCAATTAGAGGCAAACCAGGAACACCATTGGAGAAGGCGATGGCACCCCACACCAGTACTCTTGCCTGGAAAATCCCATGGATGGAGGAGCCTGGTAGGCTGCAGTACATGGAGTTGCTAAGAGTCAGACACGACTGAGCGACTTCACTTTCACTTTTCACTTTCATGCACTGAAGAAGGAAATGGCAACCCACTCCAGCGTTCTTGCCTGGAGAATCCCAGGGACGGGGGGAGCCTGGTGGCCTGCCATCTATCGGGTGACACAGAGTTGGACAGGACTGAAGCAACTTAGCAGCAGCAGGAGCAGGAACACCATACTAAACCCATATGTGACTCAAAACTCCTTACTATGTTAATCTATCAAGAATTGGGCAGTTATAAATTAGCATTCCCTACCTAACATGCAAGCATAGAAAAAACAATCTAAGTAAGTAACAATAGGAAACAGTCAATCTAGGGATTATAACTATCACAATAATATTTATGAAAAACATTATTTAATATTTAGGTCATGCTTATGTTATTATGTGCACTTTTAAATGCAGGACACAAAACTATATGCACAGTGTTTTCCTAGAGTTAAAAACAAATATACTGTCAATTATATTTATGTAAATTTGTGCACAGAAACTAATGTCGCTGACTCAATGAATGCAGAAGGAAAATGGAGGGAAATAAGTTGATATTAAAGCAGGTTCACCTAGAGCCAGATATCCTGCAATGTGAAGTCAAGTGGGCCTTAGAAAGCATCACTACGAACAAAGCTAGTGGAGGTGATGGTATTCCACTTGAGCTATTTCAAATCCTGAAAGATGATGCTGTGAAAGTGCTGCACTCAATATGCCAGCAAATTTGGAAAACTCAGCAGGGGCCACAGGACTGGAAAAGGTCAGTTTTCATTCCAATCCCAAACAAAGGCAATGCCAAAGAAAGCTCAAACTACCGCACAACTGCACTCATCTCACACACTAGTAAAGTAGTGCTCAAAATTCTCCAAGCCAGGCTTCAGCAATATGTGAATCGTGACCTTCCAGATGTTCAAGCTGGTTTTAGAAAAGGCAGAGGGACCAGAGATCAAACTGCCAACATCCGCTGGATCATCAAAAAAGCAAGAGCGTTCCAAAAAAACAACTACTTCTGCTTTATTGACTATGCCAAAGCCTTTGACTATGTGGATCACAATAAACTGTGGAAAATTCTGAAAGAGATGGGACTACCAGACCACGTAACCTGCCTCTTGAGAAACCTATATGCAGGTCAGGAAGCAACAGTTAGAACTGGACATGGAAAAACAGACTGGTTCCAAATAGGAAAAGGAGTACGTCAAGGCTGTATATTGTCACTCTGCTTATTTAACTTATATGAAGAGTATATCATGAGAAACGCTGGACTGGAAGAAACACAAGCTGGAATCAAGATTGCTGGGAGAAATATCAATAACCTCAGATATGCAGATGACATCACCCTTATGGCAGAAAGTGAAGAGGAACTCAAAAGCCTCTTGATGAAAGTGAAAGAGGAGAGTGAAAAAGTTGGCTTAAAGCTCAACATTCAGAAAACAAACACCATGGCATCCGGTCCCATCACTTCATGGGAAATAGATGGGGAAACAGTGGAAACAGTGTCAGACTTTATTTGGGGGGGGTTCCAAAATCACTGCAGATGGTGACTGCAGCCATGAAATTAAAAGACGCTTACTCCTTGGAAGAAAAGTTATGACCAACCTAGATAGCATATTGAAAAGCAGAGACATTACTTTGCCAACAAAGGTCCATCTAATCAAGGCTATGGTTTTTCCAGTGGTCATGTATGGATGCGAGAGTTGGACTGTGAAGAAAGCTGAGCACCGAAGAATTGATGCTTTTGAACTGTGGTGTTGGAGAAGACTCTTGAGAGTCCCTTGGACTGCAAGGAGATCCAACCAGTCCATTCTCAAGGAGATCAACCCTGGGATTTCTTTGGAAGGAATGATGCTAAAACTGAAACTCCAGTACTTTGGCCACCTCATGCGAAGAGTTGACTCACTGGAGAAGACTTTGATGCTGGGAGGGACTGGGAGCAGGAGGAAAAGGGGACAACAGAGGATGAGATGGCTCGATGGCATCACAGACTCAATGGGTGTGAGCTTGAGTGAACTCCGGGAGATGGTGATGGACAGGGAGGCCTGGTGTGCTGCGATTCATTGGGTCGCAAAGAGTCTGACATGACTGAGCGACTAAACTGAACTGAAAGCAGGTTCTCTCTGGGTAATGAGACTATAGGTCTTGGTGCTTTTTCATAGTTTCAAAATCAAAATATTCCTTTGATAATCAGAAGAGATTTATCTGTTTATGTTTCAGTTCTGTTCAGTCACTAAGTCATGTTGACTCTTTGCAACCCCATGCACTGCAGTACACCAGGCTTCCCTGTCCTTCACTATCTCCCTGAGTTTACTCAAACTCATGTCCATTCAGTCGATGACGCCAGCCAACCATCTAATCCTCTGTTGTCCCCTTCTCCTCCTGCCTTCAATCTTTCCCAGCATCAGGTCTTTTCCAACAAGTCAGTTGTTCACATCAGGTGGCCAAAGCATTGGAGTTTCAGCTTCAGCATCAGTCCTTCCAATGAATATTCAGGGTCGATTTCTTTCAGGATTGACTTGTTTGATCTCCTTTGATCTTCCCACTGCCAATGAAGGCAGTAATGTCTCTGCTTTTTAATATGCTGTCTAGGTTTGTCATAGCTGTTTTTTCAAGTAGCAAGTGTCTTTTAATTTTATGGCTGCAGTCTCCACTGCAGTCATTTTGTTTATGTTTAAGGTTTCTTTTAAAAGACCAGTATGTCCAGATAGATGGACAATAAGAAGCTAGCTTTTATGCCAACGTACCCTAGGCAAAGCTTTTCTACATTTATAACCCCCTACAAAGTACCCTCTGGACATTTAGAATTTGTAACATACCCTGGGGTGAGTCAAAGACCCCAGGCACAAATTATTCATAGGAAAGACATGCAAAATGAGATAATGCACATAACTTCTTTGTTCATTCACAATGAGGTAGCTTTAAAAAACAAATTAATAAGTAACTCCATTAAAAACACATTGAAAAGACTGAATGAAATTGTTGGTCACCGTGGATACACAATCACTGACACACAGGATCCAGTAATATCTGGAACCAGTTCCTAAAGGAAAGCCTTCCCTTTGGTTTAATTGAGGACATGATATTGCACTTGCAAAATGCTCACCATGATACCAGGAACATGGCAAGAGGCCAAAGGTTAAATCCCACCAATATTATTTTTATTGATTAAAATGTGAGAAGAATTAATCCTTACCTTATTACATAGACAAAAGTCAAGCTGAGGCACTGACTTTCAAAGCTCTGTTCTCATTTGTTTCTCTAAGGAAGGTGACAGGAAGCTTCATGTTCACTCCCAAAAACCCTGCCTGCCCACAACCTGTCCCGATCTTACCCTTCACTCGATGGGTTTCCTCCTGCTTTTATTCACTGAGCAGCACCAGGAAAAGATATTCTAGCAAAGAGGAATTCTAAGGAGATGACCAGACAAGCCCGTTTATATGTACAATCTTTGGAAAAATAGAAAAAAACAGCTTATAAAAGTGGGGGAATCTCTTTACAAAATATATATAGTAGGAAATATTACTAAAGGCTCTACTTTTTCGAATGGGATAAACATAGTCCTAATAAACACAGTCAGGGACAGTTTTTATTATCAATTCAGATGCTCCTTTCGGGAGCATTTCTAAGTAAACATGGGCAAATTAAAATTTTGTGAGCAACAATAATATTTATTGAACATTCACTATGCCTCAGAACCTACCATAAACACCTCTGTCTGGATGACTCACCACCATGATTCCCAGAAAACAGACACTGCTTTAACCTCTAATGGCCCGTATTTGCCATCACCCTCGCAATTGCATTCCTGACTGCAGATTCAAAATAATGGACAGCTGATACAGTGGTAAAAAGATTTACTACAGAGCATCCAGTGTTATCCTCACCTGTCGTTATAACAGCATAATGACCACCATCTCAACACAAAGGTTGTTTAAGATCTTTGTGCGAGATCCTCACCACATAATCAGATATGACAAAGCAACAAAGAGGCTTACGATGTATTTAACTGCCTACAGGATAAACAGTACATGCCAATCTGTAGTCAATGGACAGCAGTTCCCTTTTTATATAAAATACAATACCTTAATGGTACAAGTAATTCACCAGGCTTTAGGATGTGATTATATAAAAGGAAAAGAATAAGTTATCATATTGACAAATGGAAATGCATTGGAGCTGAAAGCAATTCAAAGCTAGCAGAGTTCAATAAGAGCTCCTTATCTCCTTTTAGGATACATGTCATTAGCTCAGAAAAGATTAATTTCTCCATTCATATTTTAATTTCTTTCCTGGCAAAAAATAAAACTATGAGTTTGCAAAATACAGTCTTCCTGCTTAATCAAATATCAAGAGTCTCATATCAACATGAAGTGAATAATTAATAAACTGTGGGGGGAAGAGCTTCTTTGGTGGCTCAGTGGTAAAGAAGTCACCTGCCAATGTAGATGTGGGTTCTATCCCTGATCTGAGAAGATCCCACATGCTGCGGAGCAACTAAGCCCAAGCCCATGCTCTGAAGCCTGAGAGCTGCAGCTACTGAAGCCCATGTGCCCTACAGCCTGTGCTCTGCAACCAGAGAAGCCCACGCACTGCAACTAGAAAGAAGCCCCCACTTGCCGCAACTAGAGAAAAAGCCTGCGCAGCAACAAAGACCCAGCGTAGCCAAAGGCAAAACAAACAAATAAATAGAAGTATTAAAAAAAAAAAAGCAACAACTGTGGAGATTCCAAAAACTAACAAGTGGTGGGCCGAAGTAAGTTTCATCTATTCTTTTATAAACATCTCCTTTAAGACAGGCCTTTAAGAGTTTAGAGTTATGTGAGATATGTATGTCTTCATTTCTAAAGTGACCTGAAAGACAACACAGAAATTAGTCATGCACACTGTAGGTATTCTGTAATTATTTGCTGATTGTATACATTAAATGCAATCCATACAGGAGAAATCTGTATAATGAGTGAGTCTCCTGAGAAAATTACACGCAAGGGAAACAATTCCTTCCTGAAAGCGTGATTACAAAAGGTAGCTCATAAAAAATGCCGCAGAACTGAATATTATCCATATATTAAAAACTTACATCCCTAAACCAAATTTACTCTCTTAATCAGACACAAGTCCATTTTCTGTGCAAGAAAATGAGGGTCTCACTAAATATCTTATCGTTATTAATTGTTTCAGAAACAAAAGGTTTGTATTACCCATTTGAAACAAATGTTCAAATTAACAAGATTTCCATCACTACACAGCAAAAAGTTCTATTTCCCAAATAGATACAACAAAATGAATCATTAAGAAAATATCTGAAGATTACAGAGTTTCTATAAATTGTCTTAGAACCTGCCACATCTAGTTTTAATTCAATCTTCTAATTTTATTAGTATGCATTTCCTATCTTAAAAATGCTGATCCATCTATTAAAATCTCCTAAGAACAACATCATCAAGTTAGCAAAGAGCAAAAATGTTTGAGGAGGAGATTAAATCTAATCTGCCTGGGTAAAAATCCCATCTTTGTCAATCATTAGCTGTTTTTAACCTTTTCCTACCTGTTTAGTTGCTTTAGCAAAATAACAATACTGTGCTAAAAATAGCAGGCTTTGGCAAAGGCATGAATATGACAGACATGAGAAGCATTTAAGATGACACAGGGGTATCTCAGCTGGGTAAGTAGGAAGAGCTAAGTGGGAGAATGGGTTCAGAGCAACCAAGAGATGACAAGCTCCATGTGGGCCAGGAAAGGAGGAGACCACCATAAGTGGATGGCAAACAGAAAACCAGCAGTGTGAGTTTAAACACAAAGAGATCTGTGAGCTGATCCACACAGAGATTACAATGGAAATCACAGACATGGCTAATATGAATATTTGTCTTCAAAATATTAATATATTACAAAATGTCATTTTATTTCAAAACATATCCAAATATCAATAAAGCAGAAAGGTAAGCTAATACATTTCAGTCACTTACAAACTTTGCAAACTATAATATGAACTCTCTGAACATACAATCAACAAAATACTCATTATCATAGGTCTCTGATTTGTCTGTGACCTTACCTCATGACAGTAGTGAACCGTTTAGAATTACATGCCTCTGCTGTCACCTGTGATGGCAACAGTAATATCTTATAGAGTGTTTATTGCATGTTACACACATTATTCTTCTATATAATTTTTCCCCATGAAAATACTATACGGCAGAGGTCCCATTTTCAGGCACGTATTGCATGTTATACATGTTATTCTTCTACATAATTCTTCCCCATTAAAATACTATAATTATAAGGCAGAGGTCCCATTTTCAGGACAATTGGGAACATATATGTGTGATCCAGCTTTAACTTCAAATTTATTCAGTGAATCTCTCAATTGTGCTGTTGATGCTTATCAATTTACACTGATAAGAATATAAATACTATGGAATTTTGCCAGAGTCTTCTTGTTTTGCTCTCTCCAAACTATCTCAGTGATATGCATGCTTCCTTTCATATTCACTATTAACTTCTTTCATTTTATCAACTAGACTTGGTACCACCTCCTCCTCCAATACTATAAATTACTGTTCTGATCAAAAGTATCTATTAAACAACAAAAATCAGAGCTCTTCCTTCCACCAAAACTACTCACTGAGTAAGAGGAGGATTACTCTTTCGTGCAGCAAATGAGGTGCTCTGTTAGTTCTCTAAATTCCCTTTTAGCTCTAAGCAGATCACAGGAAGGTCTTCCTGTGGCCACCTCATCTAAGAATTATCATGGGTATGCACTGGCCAAGGCACACATACAGCCATATCATTCTCAATTCACTTTCATTTTCTTTAAGAACCACTCTTCAAGTACCACAATGCCTTCTTTAAAAGGTGATATTCATTTCTGAATTTTAGTTTTCTTTTATTTAAGCTTGCTTCACTGTTCATTTCTTTCCCTCCCTTAGCATTGGAAATCACCTTGTTAATTCCTCCAGAACAAAAATCCTGTCTGACACAGTATACAAGCCCCAACCACAAAGTGGTGGCTAAATAAATGCTTATAAAACAAATCCATGGCTAAGAAGCCAATTAGCTAACTCCACATCTCTATGAAAATCTGAAAGATAAGTCCTCTTAGCTGTGCTCCACTTAAAGGGGTGGGAAGTAATCAGCTGGCTTCTCGAATTCCCTTAAGATTCTTCAACCTGGACTACAAGTGAGTCAGCACATTTGAGGAAATAATGGAGGAAATGAAGAGCAAAGACTAACCAGAACTTTACATTTCTTGCTCTCATTATCCAATCCCCAAACCACAGGAGTATAAAACAAAAATGACCCTTTCATGTAAAGATGTTGCAATACTAACTTTACCAAGTTTACTACCACAGTTCACTGAGGCACTCTCATCCAGGTGTAGGTCTAATGTTTTTCCACCATAAAAACCAATTTTGATAGTTCTTGAAAATAAAACCAATTTCCGTTTCTTAAAATATAAACTGCTCTCAGTTTCTACATTTAGCATCTGAAAAGTACAAATCCATTTCTTTCTAGAATGCAACTTCAAAGGAGAAAAGGGGCTCGCTCATCCTCCACAGCTGCATCCACTGTGCCTACAACATGTGGGTGACAATGAATATTTGTTGAAAGAAAGAATACATATATATTCCAATTAACATAATAAAGGAGCTGCATTTAAGCATCTGGGGGAACTCTGAAAGGGAGGTAAAACAACAAGTACTAGCTGAAGTACCTCACTTCTTCCTCTTAAAAGAGCAAAGAAAATTGAAAAATTGAAATACAGGGCCTGCCTGTTTTGTACGCTCAAACTCTGCTACAGCTGCCTGGGCAATGCCAGTGAGCAGATGCTCTATTCTTTATTCGTTAATGGGAAACAACGCTCCCCAAGGTTGCAACCAAAGAATGCACAGACACATCTTTCTATTGTCCAGATTTGTACTATACAACAGGGTAGCCACAACATGTGTCTTTCAAGCACCTGAAATGTGGTCAATGTGAAATGAGATGTCCTGGAGATGTAATATATAAATCAGATTTGTGAGCATTAGCAGTATCTATTTCTACTTCATTGACTATGCCAAAGCCTTTGACTGTGTGGATCACAATAAAATGTGGTAAATTCTGAAAGAGATGGGAATACCAGACCACCTGACCTGCCTCTTGAGAAACCTATATGCAGGTCAGGAAGCAACAGTTAGAACTGGACATGAAACAACAGACTGATTCCAGACAGGAAAAGGAGTATGTCAAGGCTCTATATTGTCACCCTGCTTATTTAACTTATATGCAGAGTACATCATGAGAAACGCTGGACTGGAAGAAACACAAGCTGGAATCAAGACTGCTCGGAGAAATATCAATAACCTCAGATATGCAGATGACACCACCCTTATGGCAGAAAGTGAAGAAGAACTAAAGAGCCTCTTGATGAAAGTCAAAGAGGACAGTGAAAAAAAGGCTTAAAGCTCAACATTCATAAAACTAAGATCATGGCATCCGGTCCCATCACTTCATGGCAAATAGATGGGGAAACAGTGGAAATAGTGGCTGACTTTATCTTGGGGGGCTCCCAAATCACAGCAGATGGTGACTGCAGCCATGAAATTAAAAGATGCTTGCACCTTGGAAGGAAAGTTATGACCAACCTAGACAGCATATTAAAAAGCAGAGACATTACTTTGTCAACAAAGGTCCATCTAGTCAAGGCTATGGTTTTTCCAGTGGTCATGTCTGGATGGATGTGAGAGCTGGACTGTGAAGAAGGCTGAGTGCCAAAGAATTGATGCTTTTGAACTGTAGTGTTGGAGAGGACTCTTGAGGGTCCTTTGGACTGCAAGAAGATCCAACCAGTCCATCCTAAAGATCAGTCCTTGGTATTCATTGGAAGGATAGATGTTGAAGCTAAAACTAATATTTTGGCCACCTGATGTGAAGAGTTGACTCATCTGAAAAGACCCTGATGCTGGGAAAGATTGAGGGAAGGAGGAGAAGGGGATGACAGAGGATGAGATGGTTCGATGGCATCACCAACTTGGTGGACATGGGTTTGGGTGGACTCCAGGAGTTGGTGATGGACTGGGAGGCCTGGGGTGCTGTGCTTCATGGGGTTACAAAGAGTCGGACATGACTGAGTGAGTGAACTGAACTGAACTGAGCACTAGAAAAGAATATAAAATAACCGCTTGAAAACTGTTTTATATTAATTAAATTTTGAAATGATAGTATTTTGGATATACTGGAGTAAACAAAATATATTATTAAAATTTGTTTCACCTATTTATTTTTACCTTTACTAAGGTGACTTAGAAAATTTAACAATATTTGTGTGGCTCACATTTCTAATGGATGGTGCTTATCCAGACCAACAACAAGAGAGTCTACATGGCACTAAAGGAATGTTCACTGAAAAACATCAAAGTCTGAGTCCTCATTTCTCAATCCATAACTAGGGAAACGAACTAGATTTTCTACCATGTACTAGTGTGCAGTCTCCCTTATTGTTGTTGTTTAGCTGGTAAGTCGTGTCCAACTTTTGTGCTACCCCACGGACTGTATCCTGCCCGGCTCCTCTGTCTATGGGATCTCCCAGGCAAGAATACTGGAATGAATTGCCATTTCCTACTCCAGGGTACCTTCGCAATCCAGGTACCAAACCCACTTCTCCTGTGCCTCCTGCACTGGCAGGTGGATTCTTCAGCACTCAGACACCAGGGAAGCTCTATGCAGTCTCCCTTGAAGGCTCCCTTAAAGGCTCTAAATAGCTTTGGGAGGTAAACATATTAGCCTTGATTTACAGACTAACAAAAAGAGGCACAGAAAAGAAAAAGTATTTACGCAAAGTTATAGAGCTGATAAATCAAAGGGCAAAACACTGAACCAAAGTCAGCAGGATTTCGAAATGCAGATTCTTCCCTTTCTCTCCTCCATTCACTCAGAGGGAACTTTTCCCATGTTCTCAGAGGCTTAAATGAAGGATGCCAACTGTCTTTCCTGACTCACCCTGCAATAGGCTTCTCTTTGACACTTTATACCCTTCAACCAATTTTCTCACAGCCACTAAACCACAGATAAGAGAACTAGGTGAAATGGTGGCTGAGAAACATGGAAAAATTACTATAGAGTGGAACCACATATGCTTCTGTCTCATGTAAAAGAATAAAGCTTTCTTAACTGGGCATTTTGCCCTTACAACTCAAAGTTCTCCACTGTACCTGTCACTGTTACTATAACCTGCAACTGAGAAATTTAACTAGTGGGAAACCACTACCTGTGAATTCACTAATTTGGCCAAGCATATTTCACCCATTATGAATTAGCTTACTTAGTCTCTTAGCAGCCTCCAGAGCTTCACTGGCAGTGTCGGCAACAAAGAATCTTTGAACTTTCACTCCGTTGTCAGACATTAATTTCTTACTCTGGTATTCCTGCAGGTTCAGCCATCTTCTGGATGTTAATTGAACCACCTAGAGAAATTGGGGAAGAGAGATAAGAAGACTTAAAACAGAAAGAAAAGTAACAGTCAACTGGTAGGGCCAGTCTTATAGGTACCCTCAAACATCAGTTAGCAACAGAAATCTTAGAGGCAAAGAAATATATATATATATATATAATGAATTCTCCATGCTTAATTGTTTTTCTAATCAAAACTGGTAAGGACAACTGCACATACACCCAAATGAATAAGGTCTAAATTTAGTTAATAGGGGGCTTGTAGGCTCAGTCAAGGCCAATTTCCTAATTTTGATATTAGAGTTAAACTATGTGAGAGTCAACACGAGGGGACACTAGGTGAAGAGGACATGGGACTGCTGCACTAGTTCTGCAGCCGCCTGGGTGTCTATAAGGACTTTATTTAAAAATTACCTTTAAAACTGTTAAGGACTCTGTGGTACAGCATATGCTTTTCCCTGTCTCCTCTCCAAACAAATAAAGTTCATACCATTATTTAAATAACTGTATACATCATTAAACATTAAGGTAACTCAGGAAATTTGTTTTAACTCTTTGAGGTCAATGGGCCACAGACTAATCCATTTTATTGTGGTTTTTAATGGATTCCATTACGTGTTTAATGAGATTATTTCCAACTCACCAAAGCTGAGTACAGTAATCTGAAATAGTCACCATTAATTAAGTTACTAATGCCTAAAAACTGCAATTTGTATATTAAAGTAACTGCTTAAGAGTCATATGAAAGTTGTCTTCCGTTACGCGTTGATCAGTAAGCTTTCATTTGTACTGAAAGAAAAGGATCAAAGGATAGAATGACATGAAAAAACTCTTCTCATTCTATCCAATAAGATCAATAACATTATCTATTAAATTCACGAAAGTGAAGTGAAAGTTGAAGTCACTCAGTAGTGTCCGACTCTTTGCAACCCCATGGGCTATACAGTCCTTGGGATTCTCCAGGTCAGCATACTGGAGTGGGTAGCCTTTTCCTTCTCCAAGGGATCTTCCCAAACCAGAGAAAGAACCCAGGTCTCCCGCACTGCAGGCAGATTCTTTACCAGCTGAGCCACAAGGGAAACCAAAGAACACTGGCATGGGTAGCCTATCCCTTCTCTAGTGGATCTTCCCGATCCAGGAATTGAACCAGGGTCTCCTGCATTGCAGGCGGATTCTTTACCAACTGAGCTATCAGGGAAGCCCATTAAACTCATAAGCCTTGTTTTTAAAAGAAAAGAAAAAATAAACACACTTAGTTTCATTTCTATCCATGAAATGAAATATCCATGTATCCATATCCATGTATCCATGGCTATGATACAAAGGAACCACTGTTCACAGGAGGCAAGATAACAATGCCATTAATACACAAGCCAACCAAAAAATCAGTTACACAACTGGATCACTAGACTGGTGGTGGAAGATCACCTGAAACACCTCCTAGAAACTCCAGGCAAGGGCCTTGGTGAGTGACTGAGCAACAACACACAGACCATAAACTGAGATCCACAGGGCTTTACCACGTGGAGCCAGTAGCTTTCAAGACCTCTAATGTGTCCTTAAAACAGCATGTTCTTTTAGCATCTCCAAGCTACAATGCACTCATGAAGCTCTTTTGGATAGGAGGCATTCCAAAAAGGCTCCAGAACCTTATAGCAAGACTGGGTTCTACTCAAGGGCAGAGTGTGTCTTCAACTTATTTGCATCTGTATGAAGAATGTGATGGTACTTGGCATACAGAAGAAATTTTTAAAAATACCAGTAAGATAGCCAAATGAATAAATTTTGCCTTTTGTCTTTTTGTCCCCTGATACAGATAATTTTCATTTCCAGAAACTGACTTGCTCTAAAAAAAGTAAAACTCCTTCAGATCTAAAATAAGCATAACATAATTTATACACACTTGTAAAAAATTCACATTTCAACATGATCAAGCTTCAAGCTGTCTCTTTGTTCCATCCTTATAAATACTGGTAATGATGTTATTAAAACTGAAGTTGCCTGCACTACTTCTTTAGAAACAGAAAATGCTAAGATAAAAATAAACTACTAGACATAATGCTCACATTTACTGTATATAATTTGTTAATTATATATAATTTGTTAATCTTACTTCTGAATTTTTAAATCTTGATGAAACATTAGTAATTTGAAAAACACAATTCAAAAATTAATGTACTGGTTGACTTAGCAGTGTTAACAGCACCTCATGTAACATGACAAAAAAAAAAAATTCAAGCTTAAGGCATTTAGTAAAAGTCCCCTAAAGAAAGAAATGATTGAACATTAGTAATGTGCCATATTCTGGGACCACTTTTAAAAGGCAAATTAGGGAAGGATCAATACATTAAGTCTAAGTTGACATACCAATTTAAAGCCACTAACAAAAGAAGAAAAGAAATACTGTTGGAAAAAAACGTTTGAGAGAGACTAAAAACAGCCATAGTGTGGTTGTGGTCAATTTCTTTTCATCAGAACATTAGCTGTATTAATTTTAGATATGTTAATGCAATCTGCTGCAAACTAATTGCAATTGATCCGGAGACCAGCTTCATAGACATATAATACATATTGACGGTTTCTGCACTGACTCAAAATGAAAAGCTGTTTAGAGTCTGTGGCTCTTAAATTGAAAACCAACACAGTGAACATAGTTCTGAAGCCACTGCTGATGTTCAAGCCATCACTTCACAAAGTGATCATCTTACAGAATGACCTGTATCTGTCAGCTCTAAACTAGGGCCCCTGTCTTGCTCTAAAACTTCATTAACTCAACTTCATTTGTTAAGAATCTGTGATATGTCTGAGACAAACAAGTTGAGTCTACTTTAGCATTTTCATGAGAAGAAAAAAGAAGAGAAACACTTTCTAAGTAGAAGGATGTTGTAAAGAACGCTGGAAATGTAATCAACTGCTAAATAATAACAATAATAATAATAAAGGTTCCACCTATTATTGACTGAGCATGTTCTATGGTTTAGGCATTATAAGTATTCATATTATCTAACAGCCAAAAAATCATGAAAAGTCAAGTATTATTATCTATCTCTGTACTTACCATTAATGCTAACTAACAAATATTCCAAACTGTCCTCCTACCAGGCACTTCCTTGCCTTAGCTGAAGTTAGGTGAGGCCATGCAACTAGTTCCAGGTAATAACGCATGAGTACATATGGTACATGACACACCAGGTCCAGCGTCTGATTGTCAATCTGCTACCCACCCAGGCTCTCTCTCATGACCTGGAGATTGTCAGTATTCAAGATGGCAGCTGATCTATGAGCTAGGGGTTAGAGAAAGGACTGACCACCCCCAGGTGGATCACAATGAATGTGCAATGAAAAATAAACCTTTGTGGACTTTTAGCCATTGACATTTAGCTATTTGCTGTTGCTGAAGAACTTAGCCCATCTATAGCACCGAACCTGTCCTAATAAAAACCACCTTCAGTTCAGTTCAGTTCAGCTGCTCAGTCGTGTCCAACTCTTTGCGACCCCATGAATTGCAGCATGCCAGGCCTCCCTGTCCATCACCATCTCCTGGAGTTCACTCAGACTCATGTCCATCGAGTCCGTGATGCCATACAGCCATCTCATCCTCAGTCGTCCCCTTCTCCTCCTGCCCCAATGCCTCCCAGCATCAGAGTCTTTTCCAATGAGTCAACTCTATCTTACCAGTTAGGAAACCCAGGCTGCAGGGTTGACCACTGCCCCAGTATGACAGATGTCTATAACACAGCAAAGCTTCTCTGATCAATGGTACTGCCCTGTGACTATATTCTGGCCCCACATTCCCAGAAGCCTCTTGGTAATAAAGACTGAGATTGATATAAGCAGGATCATATTCCTGTCTTCAAAAGGCCAACAATCTACCAGAAATAAGATCCTCATGAAATGCTGGTACAGTGCATGTAAGGAAAAATGTAGCTGCTCCAGGTTTTGGCAGTAAGGGAAGAGAAGGTATGAGTGGATGCTGACCTAAGACTCTAAAATGGTGTAAGTAGTTTGTTTTGTCTCCTCAGAGGAATGACCTATTAAAACCCTATACTATTATCTTCACTGAAGAAGTTAAGAATCTCCGAAGGAATCTATGAACTCTGGAATGTAACGGAAGAGAGTTTAAAGATCATGTGACCCCGTGCCTTTTAGTTGTTTCTGCGTGCTTGCCTTCAAATTTGCCTGTTTGCCTTCAAATCACTTCCTGTGCTCTTTGCAACTGTGTCTGTGTGCGCACTCAGTCGTGTCCAACTCTGAAACCCCATGGCCTGCAGCCCAATAGCCTCCTTTGTCCATGGAATTTAAAAGGCAAGAATGCTAGACTGGGTTGCCATTTCTTTCTCCAGTGGATCTTTCCAACTGAGGGATCGAACCTGTGTCTCCTGCATTGGCAAGTGGATTCCTCACTGTTGAGCCACTAGAGAAGCCTTACTGAGGTCCAGCCTCCTCATTTTGTATTCAAAAACTTGAGACCTAAAGATAGGAAGTAATGTGCCCAGAGACCCTACTGTGAAAGGGACTAATTTCAGTGTTCTTTCCTTCTTTCATACAGATTTTGGCAAAGTGACCACATCAGGGACAGCATCATATTCTCAAAACAGCTGAAGTGGGTGGGCACCTGGGTTTGGTTTCCTTCCGGATTTCTGTTGCTCCCTTCCCTTCTGCATTTCTTTGACAAAGCAAGCATTTCTAAGCTTGGAGGGGAAGAGGAAAATACAACTTAAAAGAAAAGCACCACATAAAGATTTAAGGGCCTATGGGAATAAGGGAGTAGAGGCAGAAGAAAAAGAATGAAAAATGAGGGAAAGGACAAAGAGAATCAAGAGATAAAAAGCCAATGACTAAGCAGGCAAAAATTCATGAGAAAACTCAAAGCACAAAATTAGACAGCTACACAGAAGAAAAAAAAAAATGACACGACCAAGAAAGCATCTTTCCCCATGGTTTTAAAATTAGAAGTGTAGAGACTACTGAAATAACACCAAGGGAGGAAAAAAACACAATAAAGGGGGTATAGAAAGAAATGTTACTGAGCTGGGCGCCCCCATCCCCAAAGAGAGAACACACGAGCCACATCTGCCCATGGGCTCTCCACACGCCCTGTCTTTCTTCAGCCTGACCGTCCATGGTCCTGCTTCACTCAGGAAGGCAGCACAACAGAGACCGAGAAAGAGCAGAAAACTCACTACTAACCACGAAAATACAACCTACAACAAAAAGGAGAAGCCGTTTTGCCAAAAGTAACAAAGATGACATTTGATGGGGCAAAACAATGAAGGTCTGATAATGTCATTGGTGATCAAACACCAGAGTGACCAACTCCAAAAACAATGTTGACAGCACCGATGGCAGTAACCAAAACACCCACATTCTCTGAACTGGGACGTCTACTTCTTGAGTGCTTAAACTAGCAGAATACTCACATGTGTACCTGAGATACATACAAGGCTCTTCTGTGTAGTGGTGTACATGATAAAGAGTTTAGTTAAAAGTGATCTAAATGCTCATCAAATAGGAGACTAGTTGATTAAACCACAATATATTCAAGCTATACGAAGCACTGAAAGCTCCTGTGGCAACACACTACCACTGGTATCCATGTGCTCCCTCCATTCTCAATTCTCTTGTACCTACTGTGCCAAAACTCTGCAGCAACCATGTGCAACCCCTCAGGGCCCTTTTCTGATGGCTACAAGGACTTGGTAGCCACATGTGGAGACAGCGGAGTCTGAGGGTTTGAAACAGCATGGATCACTGAGTTACTATGTGCAGGACCCCTGCCTAAGAGTCACACATTTGCATGAACAAGAAATAAACCTTTGATGTGTTGACCATCTAGATCTCGAGAATAACTTTCTCATTGACTAGTCTAGCCTCATAAGTATGGAGGCCTAACACTGACTGTTCTCCAACACACATTACTAGAAGAAAATGGCAAAGTAGAATAACATATATATTTCAAACACACGTGTCCACACACAAAGAAATATTCTGTATCTTTCAAGGATAAACATATGAATAAGTAGGTATGTAAGAAAAGGGCCAGAAAAAGTTCACCAAACTTGAAATGCCAGTGAATCTGAGAGGGGCAGACCAGGAACATGGTGATCAAAGAAAGACTTAACCTAACTTAAATTTAAAACAGACAAAAAATTCATTATTTGTGGAATGAAAATCAATTTACTCAAAAACACTGAGAGGAAGTCATTAAACCTAGGCTTTAACCCAAATGTATAACCTCACTTGCCTAGACAATGAAGGGTTTGCTTGCTTACTTAAATGTAGCAGGGTTTCTTCAAGTGAGGTGTGAAACTGGGGTAGGAAAGCAAAGGCTTGCTTTCTCTGTGACACAGAACTACCACCTCTAACACATACGCTTGCTATTAGGCAGCAAGAGGCTCTTAAACCTCATTTTGAGCTCTCAAAAGCATTGACAAGAGTGGAATACAAACAAGGAATTAACTATAAAATCGAAAGAAAATACATTTCCCTCTCATTACAGGCAAGGAAGGCAGATGCTCGGTGGCCTATGGCAGGCCAAGAGTTGGTATCGTTTGCTATATTTTCGTTTTTGCCAATGTTATTCTGTATGCAAATTAGGACCCATAAATCTACCTTAGTCACGTTACCTAGGAAATACTAGACTTCAAATAAACGTGTTGGTGCAATGAAAAGACAGATATAACTTGATGTGTCTCAGTAAGAGTACCATAAAGAAAAAGGTCTGCTTGCTTAAAACAGACTCTGATGAAGTAGCAACTTCACTGATGCCCTGGAAAAGAGATTAAGTGGAACCTGTTTATAACATAATATAATCATAACATAATCATAACAATAATAATAATAGCACTTTTCTATTTAGCCCTTTATGTGATAATGCCAGCAGGTCAACTCCTGCTTCACAAAGAAAACATGCTAAAGAAACAGATAAAGAAGAGCAGCATCATGATTTGAAGCCTAAGCCTATGGAAAGGAAAGAATAAGGTCAGAAGAAAGAGCAGGAAAGTGAGTACCAAGACACTGTTATATTTACTATGTGTTCAAGCTAAAGTGTGGGGCCTTCGTGTGGGTAACCTTTGAAAATATAGCATCCTTTCTGTCCAGAACTGGCCACGTGCCATTCACATTATTCCCATTTTGCACACTGTAAGGAAGTTAATTAAGCAATTAACGAGTCCCCTGTGCCTGAGTCCCTAAACTCTAACAGAGGTACAGAGGAAAGCTACCCTCTATGGATGAGAGAAATGGCAGCTGAAATGAGGTTCCTCATTTACAAGGGAGAAAACGAACAGGCCGACCCTTATAGGTTGCTGTAGGGAACTTTAGTACTTTGGCCACCTCACGTGAAGAGTTGACTCATTAGAAAAGACTCTGATGTTGGGAGGGATTGGGGTCAGGATGAGAAGGGGATGAGATGGCTGGATGGCATCACCAACTCGATGGACGTGAGTCTGAGTGAACTCCGAGAGATGGTGATGGACAGGGAGGCCTGGTGTGCTGCGATTCATGGGGTCGCAGAGTCAGACATGACTGAGCGACTGAACTGAACTGAACTGAAGAACTAAATACAAATCAATTAGAACAATGCCCAGTGTATCATAAGCACCAAAAAGAGGTTAGCTACTATTATTTAATGTAGAAAAACAAATCAGGAGAAAAGGGTGACAAGGAGACATTGAGGAATCATTAGAATAAAAACAGTAGGTGACCATATAAACAATAAAGATGGGGAACATATGTGTCTGAAGCAGGGTCCTGGAGTAACAACACCCCATTGTGTGTGTGGGGACAGTGGGCAGGGCGTGGATTGCTTCTGGGGGGAGGAGGAGATTACCAGTTAGAGGGGAATGGACATCAGGTGGGCTCTTTAGTTACCACGGAAACCAGAGAGGGGCATGCTCCTTACTACCCCTTTGATAAGAACAATCAATAGCTGGGACATGGGGCAAGTTCATAGAAAGGTCAGTCAAGTGAGTAGGGTGTAGGTGAAGCAGGCACTGGTCGGACAGGGGATGGACAGAAAGCAAGAGAACAGCCATCTTGAGTGGCCTGCCCATAAAGTGATCAAGAGAAGTAATACTTGAACTCTTCTTTACAATAAACTATTAGATGAGGATCAGACTGGGAGCCTGAGGCTTTTCACGCCTCACTTGCAATACGTCTCTGATAGTACATCTTCTCTAAGGTCCACAGTAAAGGGGGCAGCAACTGTTACAAAAATAAAATAATCTGTCCTACCAGGGAAGAACTGAAAGCTGCCCTTTCCGACTCTCCAGACACTGGATCACAGCTGGTTGCTATTTTAGATTTAATTCTTCTGTGAGTACCTCGACAAAGTATTATATTTTAAGACTACAACAAATACTAGCTGGCCATTGTTAAGTGCCACGAAGCTGCAGAAACTGTATTAGATACTAGAAAAGTACTATGTCAATTAATTTTCACAATCACTCTACAAGGAAACAAACTAGCAGAAGCCCATTTTACACATAAGCAAGTGAAGGCTCAGGAAAGCTAAGTGGTTACAGGCAAAGCCGCATTCTAGTCCAGGATTGTGTGTGTCAGACTCGAGAGTCTGTGCTCTTTAGTAAGGCAGAATCCTGAATGGCCTCCTAGCCCACAAAAGTGGGTCCTGGGCAGTGAAATAAACTGGGACAAGAGGAGAAGCGGGAGGTTCTGTTTTGTGGATTTCATTGTAGAACAGCACTGAGCTGAAAGGAGGTTCAAGGGAAAAATGAGAAGCTCAAAATAAGAGAGAGGTTCCTGAATGGATTTCACTAAGTCAAAAGAATTAAGATGCTCAAAGATACTGCTTCATTCTTTTTATCCTAGGTTCAGCAGAAAAGCAGCACTTTTTTTAAGGAGCAAAGAAATGTAAAACTCTTTGTAGTAAGGACAGATGCCCAAAGGGGGCTTCACTCCGTAACTCCACACTGGTGCTCTGCCAGCAGCAAGAAAGGGAGAGAAAAAATACAACCTCCAAAAATATTAGCATATTAACATAACAGCAGAAACAAATGTATAAAAGGCTCTAAATATCCTGAGAAACAGTATTTCAAAATGCCTGCCTGTTCCCTGGTGAAGAGTATGCCAGCTTGATCATGTTTTGAAGGAAAATCACCTTAAGTTTACACTGTGAACAGAAGTGGGCAAGATTTATTTATATAGAGAAAGAAAACAAATTAGGTAGCATAAACATATGCTTGCATTTTAACTCCTACCAAAGAATTAGGCAGAAGCTATACCTTGTTCATTCACTCAACAATTTTCCAGTGGACTTTAAAATGTGGCAGTAACTATGCTTGGCAACCAAGATCAACAGTACAGGCATGTTTTTTGCCATCACAGAGTTTGCATCCTAAGAGAGGAAGCAAGGAAGAAAGACGTGAGCACATAAATGAAGAGTATAATTACAAAGAAGCTTATGAAGGAAATAAAATACGCACAATAAATGATGGAGGCCAATTGCAGATTGAGCAGTCACCTCTGAGGAAATGTCATCCATGCAAAAACCTACAGTCAGAAACCAGGGAGACATGTGAAGTAACTATGAGAATTCAAGCAGACTGTTCTGACGCAGGAAAGGCTCAGTATGACCAGAACAAGGGGGAATCCTGAAAGGGATAAGGATGGAAAGGTGAGCAGGGACCAGGCCATGCAGGGGCTTTTAAGCTACAGAGTGGAGTTGAGATTATTTTCACTCACAGGGAGGATGAGAAGATCAAATTCACATTTCAGAAAAATCACTGTGTCTTCTGTTTAACAGAACGAAACCAATTATAAGGGAGCAATATTAAACGAGAATAGAGCCTGCAACTTTTTCTGTAAATAGCCAAATAGTAAATACTATAGGCTTTGAGGCTAGATAGTCTCAGTTGCAACTATTTACCTCTGCTTTTGTAGCACAAGCAGGCTTAGATAATACATAAATAAATGGGCAGGATGTGTTCCAATAAATCTTTATTTACAAAAACGATGTGGCTAGCAGGCCACAGTTTGTAGAATCCTCAACTAGACCACAGAGAAGGTGGTGGAGATGGAAACAGAAATGGAGGCAGAATTTGGTAATTAAGCAAAGCTTCCTCATGGATTAGATGTGGGGAATAAAGTAAAAAGAAATCTAGTATTAGACACACACATGCACCCAAAACACACACTCTTTACAAGGTTCGTTCATTAAGCCTGGTGAGTTTTATGTACCTGCTACTCATAAAAAAGCATTTCTTTAGAAACAATCTTAACTTTGGACTTTTTTGCCCAAACTGGCCTTTGCATTACACTTAATTATTGACACTTCTGTACATCATTTCACAACATCAGAGCTGCTGGGTCTTTGATCTTATAACCTTCTTCCATTATTTAATATAGATCCCAGTGGGCAACAGGCAAACGGCCCTCCTATAGCACTCTCCTGCTACAGTGGCCCATATGCAGCTTCTCTCCAAGGAGAAAACAGAAGCCCTCCCTTGATTAAAGAGAGAGCAAGCAGAAATAGTAAAAAAAAAAAAAAAAAAAAGAAGAAGAAGAAGAAATAAAATCTAAAGATTAATAAAATGTAGCATATCCAATGGAATTTCTTAAAATGTTTCGAATGAATAAGCCAGCTCTTGAAATAGATCAACACAAACAAATTTTCAAAGCAAAATAGAGAGAGGGAAAAGAAAGCAAGTGACAGACAAGGGGACACATAAGAGTATGCATACTTAAAGAGGAAAAACAATAATATTAAACAATCTTATGGAGATAAAGGGGTTCAGAGCATGCTACCCCCAAAATATGCCATTCAGGCATAAGGATTATTCTAAGCTAAAAGTAAACAAAAAGAAACAGACACAAGAAAAACTCTCTGCTCCCAACTACCTCTCTGTCTTCCTGTCCCTGACACACACGTGTACAACAAGGACGGACAGGATGATCCTTCTTTCAATTTTATTTTACATGAAGTATAGCCAACTAACAATGCTGTGATAGTTTCAGGGCGACAGCAAAGGGATTCAGTCTTCCATATACTTGTATCCATTCTCCCCCAAACTCCTTTCCCAAGGGTAGAATGATTCTTAATCAGGGAAGATAAATCTAGACTCACCACAGAAACAGCACCAGAGGGATCAACTCAAGGAACCTACTAACTAGTCCTTACCTCCCATCAGTATCCCCCATCTATTTAAACTTCCACAATTTGCTCCCCCTAGAAGTCCTTTTCCTTCATCCTATCACTCCCCTACAAATTGATTGTTCTGTTAAGATGCTATAAAAGCCTGAATTCTGATCATCTCTTTAAGTTACTCATCACTAAGTGCTGCCATGTGTGTGCACACTGCACCTGTTAATAAACTTTGTTTTTCTCTTTTTTTTTCTCAGCCTAATTTGAAGGAACCCAGACAATGAACCGAAGATGGGTAGAGGAAAAGTTTTTCCTTCTGCAACAAGGTGAGTTAACATATCACAATAGTTTAAAAAATGGCATACCAAGTTTAGAACAGTGACTAAGTTAGACAGTCAGAGAGAGACATGAGTTTGGAGAAGGGGCACCAAGAGACCTCAAGAGAATCAAGTACACTTTATGACCTTTATTTAAACATTGTGTGCATATGTGCTTAATCGTGTCCAATTCTTTGCGACACCATGAACTGTAGCCTGCCAAGTTCCTCTGTACACAGAAATTTTCCTGGCAAGAATACTGGAGTGGGTTGCCACTTCCTTCTCCAGGGGATCTTCCTGACCCAGGGATCAAACCTGAGTCTCCTGCCTTGGCAGCCAGATTCTTTACCACAGTGCCACCTGCGAAGCCTATTTAAACATTATCTGAGCAAATATAAAAAGAAAGCAGCATTTGAAACTTCTTCATATTGGACATACATATGACTTGATAGTAATCTCATCATTGCTGCTGCTGCTGCTAAGTCGCTTCAGTCGAGTCCGACTCTGTGCGACCCCATAAACGGCAGTCCACCAGGCTCCCCCATCCCTGGGATTCTCCCGGCAAGAACACTGGAGTGGGTTGTCATTTCCTTCTCCAAAGTATGAAAGTGACAAGTGAAAGTGAAGTCGTTCAGTCGTGTCCAACTCTTCGCAACCCCATGGACTGCAGCCTACCAGGCTCCTCCGTCCATGGGATTTTCCAGGCAAGAGTACTGGAGTCGGGTGCCACTGCCTTCTCCCAATCTCATCATTACCCATTTTTAACACAAAAAGAAAGCAGCATTTGAAGCTTCTTCATATTGGACACACATATGACTTGACAGTAATCTCATCATTACCCATTTTTTAAATACAGTTATGTACTTAACACAATAAATTTAATAACTATGCCTAATTCCATGAGTTAAGATGGATTTATTAATCAATAAAATACAAAAGAACAAGCCAGAAATAATCTTCATCAGAAGTAAAAAGTCAGATCTAAAAGAAATCTGGGATCATGCTGTGCCAATAGCTCACACTATACCTGAGTAACTGAGCTCTGGAGGACTTCTACCCCTGCTGCCAAGCTGTCACAGCCTTATCAAGCCAGCATGAAGCATCCACCCACGTGCTCAGGCCCTTCCAGCACACCAGCACTACAGCTGTGCAGAACAGGTGAGCTCAGGGAAGCAGGGGAGGATATAGCTTTTCATCCATGAACTGTCTCAGGGCTGTGCCAGGTGGCTTGCTTTTATGTCAGGTTCACATTCATAAAACTTGTCTTTCTGCTCATTTCTAGCATGAGTGAGTAACTCTAGAAGTAATTTCCTGAAAATCAGGTCTCTGTTTCACCTCATAAAAAGTGTGTGTGTTTGTGTGTGTGTGAGAGAGAGAGAGATACTTCACTCATGCAAGTGAGTCTCTGTGGTAGTCTCTGTGGCTTTGGGGTTCCAAGAATAGTCTTCATGCAAAGTGCTCCCTGGAAAACAAATTCAGAACAGTGGAATAACACAACAGCCAGTGCTCAGCCTTGTATTCTGGGGCCATTAATTGCTCAGCTAATCCCAGCCAATCATTTTATACATTTACACATGCCACCAGAGGAGATTACATGTAATACTAAGAAAAGAGAAAATGCTAAGATACTTTTCTTCAGCAACCTTGCCCAAGGGTGTGAGAAGCCTGTTTACAAGAACTCCACCTCAAATGAGCTTGTGACCCTGAGTAAGTAAAGCAGAGATATTAGTGAAGCAGAACACCAAATCTTCCAGGATTGCTGGGAGGATATAAACACAGGAGGTCTGTGAAGGTGTTTTGTTACATGTATTCAGCATGGCCATTACCATGAGTCGCATGTATCAACTCAGATTCAGCTCCCCAATAGAGCCCTGCCACCTTCCCCACTCCATTCCCTTCATTGCCCAATTTGTCAGCTCTCCTTAAATTATTCCCTGAAGTCCCTTCCAATAAATTCAGTTGAAAGCTTGCAAGGGGCCAACTTTATTTCAATCAACACACCTGTGCTCCTTCTAACAATCTAATAGCACTTAATAGTTTAGGATACATTTGAGTTCAATGGGATTTACGTGATAGAAATAAACTTCTCATGGCTTCCTTATAGCAGCAACTTTGAGTGACCTAGCTAACTCAATCTCACAGGTTCACCTGTCACCCTGGCACACTGAAGAAATGACTCGGAGTGTAGTAAATGATCAACCTTTACTTCGGAAATTCCTGAGATCGTCTGACATTTTGAAGGTTTGCTGTACAGAATGATAATTGGTGTCTGCAAGGTTCCAAGTGCATTATTTGTGTGCAGAAGGAGACTTCATTCTTGTTGATGAATGAAATACTACTACTCTGGGAGTGAGATCTTAGAATTGTCTATTAAGAAAGTTATCAACACATACAGTATCCCTTTCTTCATGTTTCCACTGGCAGAATTCCCACTTATAGGAGAAACTACAGTCTGAAGTGTTAAATCTGATTGCCCAATATCCCATATAAATGGCCTCCTTAGAAAAATTGACACCAGACCTTTTGATTCGTATTAGTCATCTCTTCTCTTGCAATAATCTGAGTTCCTTTAGTCAGAGTTGGAAAGGCAGAGATTGCTAAATTTTACATATATCTGTATAAATAACCCACAGAAGTGAATCTTCAAGGCAAGCTTTCAGAAAATTAGATAACATGAAAATGAAACTTCAAAATAATTCCTGAAAAGACAATTTATTCCATAGCATAGGATACACGACATTCACTTTGTTCCAGGAAACTTTTGAAAGAAATACTGTCATTCATTTGAAAAGTATGTCATGATGATAGAAAAACCTGAAAAGCACACACAGACGAAAGGACTTGCAAAATAGACAACATGACACAATATCTGAGCAGCAAAGAAAATAATATTCTAATCATTCTATATCCTCTTAAAATTGAGGGATTCAAAAGAACCTAAGAAATCTCAAGCAAGTTTAATCCAAATTATTTTTCTTTCAAGAACCTAGAGTGAAATGTTGTACAATATTACGACAAGTAAACATCAGGTCCAAACTAAAAGTTAACAGAGAAGATGAGAAATAGAACTACAAAATATGATGTACTGGTTGGTAATGCTGTGATGAAGGGTTCAGGAGCTGACAGTGAGAAATGGGCTTAAAAGGGTGAAGCTGAAGATCTGGTGGTCCATCTTTGCCCTACTGTTCATTGGTAGATGACTTTATACCTTCTTAAGTTAAATAAAATTATCAACCATTACAAACTTACAAGGCTGTAGAAAAAAAGAAAAAAATGAACAACGTCTATGACATCCCTTTTCAATCTGATCTGGGATCAAGAAACAACACAGAAAGGCAAGAAACGAGAAGATGGTGCTCCATTACTTTCCATGTGGCCAGATTCAGCCAGCATCCAATGGCTATCCCAGGATAAATAGCCTAAATAATTCGCCCCTGGGACTTCCCTAGTGGTCCAGTGGCTAAGACGTCGAGTTCCCAATGCAGAAGGCCCAGGTTCAATCCTTGGTCTCGAGAGTAGATCCTATATACTACAACTAAATCCCAGTACATCCCAATAAATAAATATCAAAAAAGGATAATAATAACTCCTTTCCCTTGTTGGTTGTCAAGCTCTTTTCTGGAGGACCTCCTCCTTTGTCTCTAGTGGAGGACATTCCCCTCAGATCTGGATATCTGTGATTTCCACAGATCTTGGCACATTTGAGGCACCCAACCTTCCCAAGGCAGAGGAAACATCCAAAGGAAATACTGCCAAAATGATGGCCGGAGAAGTGACCTGCCACCTTGAGACAAAGTCCCCTCACAAAAGCAATCAGACTAGTAAGCATTACCTACTCTACAAGGCTAGAACAAAAGCTAAACAGAGTAGGGACGCAGAAAGGAAGAACACAAGACTGGGCCAAAATGTCTAAAGAAAACAGTCAAAGCAGCACTGGAGAAAATAATAGTGAAGGCAGCACACTTCATAGACCAGAAGTTGAGAAAAATCCCTGAAGAATGTCAGGCAAATAGGAACTAGACTGAAAGAATCCCACATCTAAAACAACTAGGAAACGAATTGTACCAGAAGTGGAAGTAATGGATTATACTTTGAACTTGAAGGCTAGTACACAGGGAGCACAGGAGGGGCCAAGGCAACCACTCAGTTCAGTTCAGCTCACTTGCTCAGTTGTGTCCCATTCTTTGCAACCAGATGAATCGCAGCACGCCAGGCCTCCCTGTCCATCACCATCTCCCGGAGTTCACTCAGACTCACGTCCAACGAGTCCGTGATGCCATCCAGCCATCTCATCCTCAGTCGTCCCCTTCTCCTCCTGCCCCCAGTCCCTCCCAGCATCAGTCTTTTCCAATGAGTCAACCCTTCGCATGAGGTGGCCAAAGTACTGGACTTTCAGCTTTAGCATCAGTCCTTCCAAAGAAATCCAAGGGCTGATCTCCTTCAGAATGGACTGGTTGGATCTCCTTGCAGTCCAAGGGACTCTCAAGAGTCTTCTCCAACACCACAGTTCAAAAGCATCAGTTCTTCCGTGCTCAGCCTTCTTCACAGTCCAACTCTAACATCAATATATGACCACTGGAAAAACCATAGCCTTGACTAGACGGACCTTAGTCAGCAAAGTAATGTCTCTGCTTTTGAATATGCTATCTAGGTTGGTCATAACGTTCCTTCCAAGGAGTAAGCGTCTTTTAATTTCATGGCTGCAGTCACCATCTGCAGTGATTTTGGAGCCCAAAACATTAAAGTCTGACACTGTTTCCACGGTTTCCCCATCTATTTGCCATGAAGTGATGGGACAAGATGGCATGATCTTCGTTTTCTGAATGTTGAGCTTTAAGCCAACTTTTTCACTCTCCTCTTTCATCAAGAGATTTTTTAGTTCCTATTCACTTTCTCCCATAAGGGTGGTGTCATCTGCATATCTGAGGTTATTGATATTTCTCCTGGAAATCTTGACTCCAGCTTGTGCTTCTTCCAGTCCAGTGTTCTCATGATGTACTCTGCATAGAAGTTAAATAAGCAGGGTGACAGTATACAGCCTTGACATACTCCTGTTCCTATTTGGAACCAGTCTGTTGTTCCATGTCCAGTTCTAACTCTTGCTTCCTGACCTGCATACAGATTTCTCAAGAGGCAGGTCAGGTGGTCTGGTAGTCCCATCTCTTGCAGAATTTCCCACAGTTTATTGTGATCCACACAGTCAAAGGCTTTAGCATAGTCAATAAAGCAGAAATAGATGTTTTTCTGGAACTCTCTTGCTTTTTCCATGATCCAGCGGATGTTGGCAATTTGATCTCTGGTCCCTCTGCCTTTTCTAAAACCAGCTTGAACATCTGGAAGTTCACAGTTCACATATTGCTGAAGCCTGGCTTGGAGAATTTTGAGCATTACTTTACTAGGGTGTGAACTGAGTGCAATTGTGTGGAAGTTTGAGCATTCTTTCGCATTGGAATGAAAACTGACCTTTTCCAGTCCTGTGGCCACTGCTGAGTTTTCCAAATTTGCTGGCATATTGAGTGCAGCACTTTCACAGCATCATCTTTCAGGATTTGAAATAGCTCCAGTGGAATACCATCACCTCCACTAGCTTTGTTCGTAGTGATGCTTTCTAAGGCCCACTGGACTTCACATATCAGGATGTCTGGCTCTAGATGAGTGATCACACCATCGTGATTATCTGGGTCATGAAGATCTTTTTTGTACAGTTCCTGTGTATTCTTGCCACCTCTTCTTAATATCTTCTGCTTCTGTTAGGTCCATACCATTTCTGTCCTTTATCGAGCCCATCTTTCCATGAAATGTTCCCTTGGTATCTCTAATTTTCTTGAAGAGATCTCTAGTCTTTCCCATTCTGTTCTTTTCCTCTATTTCTTTGCACTGATAGTTGAGGAAGGCTTTCTTATCTCTTCTTGCTATTCTTTGGAACTCTGCATTCAGATGCTTATATCTTTCCTTTCTCCTTTGCTTTTCACCTCTCTTGTTTTCACAGCTGTTTGTAAGGCCTCCCCAGACAGCCATTTTGCTTTTTTGCATTTCTTTTTCACGGGGATGGTCTCGATCCCTGTCTCCTGTACAATGTCACAAACCACCATCCATAGTTCATCACGCACTCTGTCTATCAGATCTGGGCCCTTTAAATCTATTTCTCATTTCCACTGTATAATCATAAGCGATTTGATTTAGGTCATACCTGAATGGTCTAGTGGTTTTCCCTAGTTTATTCAATTTAAGTCTGAATTTGGTAATAAGGAGTTCATGATCTGAGCCAGTCAGCTCCTGGTATTGTTTTTGTTGACTGCATAGAGCTTCTCCATCTTTGGCTGCAAAGAATATAATCAATCTGATTTCAGTGTTCACCATCTGGTGATGTTCATATGTAGAGTCTTCTCTCGTGCTGTGGGAACAGGGTGTTTGCTATGACCACTGCGTTCTCTTGGCAAAACTCTGTTAGTCCTTGCCCTGCCTCATTCTGCATTCCAAGGCCAAATTTGCCTGTTACTCCAGGTGTTTCTTGACTTCCTAAGGACATATTTTTTGGGTGTTCATTCTAAAAGGTCTTGTAGGTCTTCATAGAACCGTTCAACTTCTTCAGCGTTACTGGTTGGGGCACAGACTTGGATTACTGTGATACTGAATGGTTTGCCTTGGAAATGAACAGAGATCATTCTGTCGTTTTTGAGAGTGCATCCAAGTACTGCATTTCGGACTCTTTTGTTGACCATGATGGCTCCTCCATTTCTTCTGAGGGATTCCTGCCCGCAGTAGTAGATATAATGGTCATCTGAGTTAAATTCACCCATTCCAGTCCACTTTCGTTCGCTGATTCCTAGAATGTCGAAGTTCACTCTTGCCATCTCTTGTTTGACCACTTCAATTTTCCTTGATTCATGGACCTGACAGTCCAGGTTCCTATGCAATACTGCTCTTTACAGCATCAGACCTCACTTCTATCACCAGTCACATCCACAGCTGGGTATTTTTATTTGCTTTGGCTCCATCCCTTCATTCTTTCTGGAGTTATTTCTCCACTGATCTCCAAAGCGTGTTGGGCACCTACTGACCTGGGGAGTTCCTCATTCAGTATCCTATCATTTTGCCTTTTCATAAGGCAACTATTAGGGTAACTTAACTGATGTCAGGTAGTACAAGATATGTGAGACAAAAAGTGGTGTTTTGGGGCACCTGGGCCCAAGGGCTGACACAGTGGCCCGGGTGGCCCCTGACACCTTGGGAAGAGACTGGTTGCTGGCACGTACCATGGGGATACATGCTCGTCCACTCCCCACAGCCACTGACAGCAGGGTGCTGTAAGAACAAAGTCAGGAATAAACAGTGGAAGCTCACCAACATCAGGAAAGAGAAACAAAGAAAATAACTAATATCTGAGAGAAAAAACTCATATAGAACAAAGCACAAAACAGTGCCTTAAAAAAATAATACATCAGACATGTCACAGAATAATGTAGCAATTAAAAAATTTATCTAAAGATCTTGAAATTTTTTATTGATCAGTGGAAAAAAAACAGGCAAGAAGAGATCCATTGAAAGTAAATATTTTCAGAAGATAAATTAGTGAACTAGAAACTGGAGGACAGAAGTTAATGGTCAAATATCTGCCAAATACACCATTTTACTTCATTACTTACATATTCTCAACACACATTATCTTACTAAAGGTTCTGAGAAGTCCAATCATTTAAAATTATGCGTATTTAGATATATTTCACAGTTTTCCCCAAACCAGTTTTCACTTGACATTTGCTTTAGATCCTATGGAACTAGTTACTCCCTTAGGAAATACCATAGATTGCAAAAAAATTCAAGTACACAACTAACCATAATATCCGATGGAAGGAAACAGGAGTTGTTTCACCTTTGTGTGAAAGTATATATTTGTTTTTTCAGGTATTTCCACTTATCTTATTGTTCTGCACAACCTCTTTGGGATTCAGTGCAGAACGAGGACCCACACTTCAGCCTTATCACTATGTGCCAGTTATTAAGCTATTTTTAATCAGTTCTGAAACCTCCCGTCTAGGTGCCCACCACTCTGCTAACTGAAACTCTGCAAATCACTTTCTCCTTTGCCAGCCGGCTTCCCATTATGTTCTGCCAATACATGGCACCACTGCAAGATGAGAAGGCTGGAGGATGGAGAAAGCATTCCCTCCTTTCAGGGTATGATATTCCTTCATGAGAGCTCCGAGCCACAGCTCTTCACCCTGGCAGTATCAGCTGGTTCCAAGAGCACCTGCTTTCGGTTTACAAGGTTTTGCCTATATTCCTAGACTAGCCTCAGAGCCATTGGAACCCAGCCAGGCAGTGCCTCTTCCTGAATGCTCTGGATCCCAGCACTGCAGGATTCCTCCTGCCCATTTCCAAGTTCTTGGAGAGTTTATTGCAGGGGTGGTAGCTGCTTCCTACGATTACAATCTCTGCTTTAGTCAGGGTTCGCTTTTGTCCCTGCAGTCCTCCCAACATTTCTTTAATCAACTTGCTACATTAAATTATTCTTGTTAAAATAACTAGTGTAGTTGACTGAACTCCAAATGAAAAAAGCAGTAGTGGAAAAGTATGAATACAGAGAAATTTAGACAATGCTGTTCCCGTTTGATGACTCCTTATCTGTGCTGCTGCTGCTTCGAAGTCGCTTCAGTAGTGGCCGACTCTGTGCAACCTCACATACGGCAGCCCACCAGGCTCCCCAATCCCTGGGATTCTCCAGGCAAGAACACTGGAGTGGGCTGCCATTTTCTTCTCCATATCTGTAACTAATATTATATGTTTATAGGGCTAGAATGTCAAGTCCATCAGGCCCAAACTTGTTTGTTCACAGATGACTGTTCAGTGCTTAGAGCACTGTATGATACATAGCAAGTACTCAATTCAGTTTTTTATGGAATGAATGCCATGTGTGGACATTCAAGATGGACAAAGGTACATCAACTCCCAAAATCTCTCAGGAAGACCCTGATATATAGTTGGAAGGAATATTTTGACAAGGTATTTGGGATGAACTTTCTTGTTTATATATTGTCTCTTACTGCTTTCTCACTACAATTGCAGAGCTGAGTAGCCACAACAGAGAATGCACTGCTACAAAGCTTAAAATACCTACTATATGGTTATTGACTATGCCAAAGCCTTTGACTGTGTGGATCACAATAAACTGTGGGAAATTTTGAAAGAGATGGGAATACCAGACCACCTGACCTGCCTCTTGAGAAATCTGTATGCAGGTCAGGAAGCAACAGTTAGAACTGGACATGGAACAACAGACTGGTTCCAAATAGGAAAAGGAGTATGTCAAGGCTGTATATTGTCACCCTGCTTATTTAACTTCTATGCAGAGTACATCATGAGAACACTGGACTGGAAGAAGCACAAGCTGGAATCAAGATTGCCAGGAGAAATATCAATAACCTCAGATATGCAGATGACACCACCCTTATGGCAGAAAGTGAAGAGGAACTAAAAAGCCTCTTGATAAAAGTGAAAGAGGAGAGTGAAAAAATTGGCTTAAAGCTCAACATTCAGAAAACGAAGACCATGCCATCTTGTCCCATCACTTCATGGCAAATAGATGGGGAAACAGTGGAAACAGTGTCAGACTTTAATGTTTTGGGCTCCAAAATCACTGCAGATGGTGACTGCAGCCATGAAATTAAAAGACACTTACTCCTTGGAAGGAAAGTTATGACCAACCTAGATAGCATATTCAAAAGCAGAGACATTACTTTGCCGACTAAGGTCTGTCTAGTCAAGGCTATGGTTTTTCCTGTGGTCATGAATGGATGTGAGAGTTGGGACTGTGAAGAAGGCTGAGCACGGAAGAACTGATGCTTTTGAACTGTGGTGTTGGAGAAGACTCTTGAGAGTCCCTTGGACTGCAAGGAGATCCAACCAGTCCATTCTGAAGGAGATCAGCCCTTGGATTTCTTTGGAAGGAATGATGCTAAAGCTGAAAGTCCAGTACTTTGGCCACCTCATGTGAAGAGTTGACTCATTGGAAAAGACTCTGATGCTGGGAGGGATTGGGGGCAGGAGGAGAAGGGAACGACCAAGGATGAGATGGCTGGATGGCATCACGGACTCGATGGACGTGAGTCTGAGTGAACTCCGGGAGATGGTGATGGACAGGGAGGCCTGGCGTGCTGTGATTCATGGGGTTGCAAAGAGTCGGACATGACTGAGCAACTGAACTGAACTGAACTGAACTGATGGTCTTTGAAGAAACAATTTGATGACTCCTGTCCTCAATATAAGATGAGGACAGGTTACTTGAGAATCCAGAGAAGGAAACTGCATCCTCATACCCTCTATCATTAGCGCTGAGAGTCCCACAGGAGAGTTTTTTACCTCACTAGCTAAGAGAAAGCATACATGAGGCTTTCCAGGGCAGATACACTAAGACACTACTTCATTAAGTAAAGTCAAGCTATGGATTTTGATAAGTCTTTCTGACTGGCATCAGAAACATCTTGTTAGCCCAAATGTCCTTTCTCACCAGCCCAGATCATGGAATAAGAGGTCTATTTGTAGAGGAACAGGGCAAAAGAAAAGGGAGGGGTATTGTGGGTATGCTGTTTTATTTCCCAACTGAGAAAATGCAAAACAGCCAGGAATTAACTCAACATGTGATTCCATTACAGGGAATAAGATGGAAATTCTCACCCAGAAGCTATCAAATCCAAGTTTTGAGTACATTTTCTGCAGAGTACCACATATAGTCAATTTCCTTGAGAATAGTTCCTTCTCTAAAACTGCACAAGTAGAAGGAGCATGAGAAGCTTCAGACTGTAAATCTTATTTTGCTAAGCCTTTTTACAGCAATTCCAGAGGTGCTCCTTCTCCTCCCACTAATATCAGATTATGATCAGAAAGTCTCAAGAGCAGACACTAATTTTCACAAATCCTTATCTGTATTAAGAACTGAAAGACTGCGTCCCATTATTGATGGAAAAGGAAGGCTAATGATGAGCAGAGTTCCCTAACTTCATCTCATCACTGAACAGCAGCAGATCCAGCAGCAGTACCAGCTTTTTCCCCCACACAAAACTTGCCTAACTCAGCTTATTCAATAAATAACCTCTAAATAGTTTATTTAAATTTATAGGTGTGGCTTATAAAGTAAACTTTATACACAGAATGCTACACCCCAAACTAGCAAGGGTGCTCTCTTCTGAGGAAGGGCACAGGGTGGAGGAGATTTTATTTTTGTTATAACACCCAATGATTTTAATTCTGTACCAAAGGCATAAACTACTTTTTCAAATGAGTAATTTTCTCCAGAAAACCTTTCCCGATTTCCTAAATCAGGATTCAGCAGACCACAGTCCATTGGACATATCTACCCACCAGCCAATTTTGTAAATAAAGTTTTATTGGCATACAGCCACATCTATCCTTTTATATATTGTCAAGGGCTGCTTTCACTTTACAGTTGATAATAGTTGAGTGGTTCCAATAAAGAATGTAAGGAGCAGAAGCATAAAATATATACTATATGGTCCTTTAGAGAAAATATTTGCTAACCTAAAACCTACATCAGCATTTCACTTCTAGCTTAATCTTTTTCACCGAAGTCCATCATTTTCCCTCATAGCATCTCTCAAAGTGCGAGTGATGACATATTTGTGTGATCTGTCAATGTTTGGGCATCCCAAGAAACTATGATGGCCTCAAAGGCACATACCAGGCCTGATGGCTTCACCAATGCATCCCTCGTGCCTGGTCAGTCCTGGTGTGTACAAAGCACTTTATAAGTATTGGCAGAGTGATAACAGTTTATTAGATATAAAGACCACAGATAAAATGATCTCAACCTTAAACCAGGGCCACCAAACTGCCTTCATAGGAGACAACAACAGTTCTTGCGATGCTAAATTAGACAAGGTCAGGCACTTTCTGAGCTAAGCCATTTCCTTCTCCAAGCAGTTCAGTATTCATGTTTTTAGAATGATCCAATTTTCAGTCTACAAGCCCACCACTTATCTCTAAGACTACAACAGTGAAAAGTTTCTTTCTACATTTTGCCATATATTACATACAAATCGCAGTTCAAACAAACACAAACTCTACAAGGAAGATGTACCTCAGAGTACATTTATTTAGCACCTACTATGTGTCAGCCATGCTTAGACACAGAGGATGGTGGAAGGTCATGAACTCTGCAAAGACCTGCTTTTGAGCCCTTGCCCTACTATGTTGATGACCATGACCACTAACAGGAAGTGACCACAGAGATAACTGTCCCAGTACATAAATTTAGAAACAGGAAGGTAGGAAGAGGATTATCCCCAATTGCAGGTGAAAAACTGAAGCACAGAAGACTAGACATGTTTCCAAGGTCTCAAGAATTCTAACCAAATTTGTGGAGCTCATGAGCTTAATCACTATCCTGTCAGGTTACCATCTGTCATCAATGAGATCCTCCCCTTGAAGTATGAGTCATAGTGCCTAACACGAAGAAGACACTCAATAAATGCTTTTACTATTATGACTATTATATTGTCATAAACATCTACAGTCAATAAAAGAATCTGTTTGGTACTCCACAGATGTAACGGATGTGTACAAAAATGCTTCATAATTCTTCACATTCAAATACAAATTTGAGCTGTATGGTTTTGCTTTTCCACTGCCTCTACCCCTAGAACCCATAAGTGTAAAGGGATGAATTTACAGGTACCACATTCTTTAATTAATAAGCTTAAGCCAGAAACCAAAAAGCAAGGACAAATTAATAATGAAAAGTTAAATGTTTTTAAAGTTATTCAAAAGGACATGATTATGTTTTTCTGGCTGTTTTACAGGCTGATTCAGGTAAAATTTCTCTAATTCCATGCTAGATGGAGTACTTACTATCAAGATGTATCCAGTAAATATTTATTATATCAATATTCAAAAACATTGCAATACACTGCAATCAATTTCTGAAGTGAAGTCATTTACACAGAGGTCAAACCTTTAAAATACAGAAACAGCACATGAATTTTGCATGTTTTCATAAAGGAAGTTCTAAACCAAAATCCGTATGACTCCTTCACTGTATATTTGATTTCCTCATGTCTTATAACCTATGGAATAATATAAATCCCCAAGTATACATGAAATTAAGGACATATTCCATAATGAAGTGCCAGGAAAACATTTAGTTGTAATAGCGAAAGCTGTAATCAGTATCAGTTAAAAAACAATGCTTCCTATCAGTGTCAACAACTTTTCCCGGCAATAGTAAAGGCTAAACTTGTCTAGGGCTTCCCTGGTAGCTCAGTTAGTAAAGAATTCGCCTGCAATGTGGGAGACCTGGGTTTGGAAGAGTCACTGAAGGAGGGCATGGCAACCCATTCCAGTATTGTTGCCTGGAGAATCCCCATGGACAGAGGAGCCTAGTGGGCTACAGTACATGGGGTCGTAAAGAGTTGGATACAACTGAGCAACTAAGCATGGCACAACACAAACCTGTCTAGGCAAATACACAAAAATAAGATTTCAATAGACAGATATTTAATGCTCTGGGTAGCATGGGAGGAGCCTTCAAAGGCAAAGCTGTATAAATGTGGTTCTTACTCAGTGCACTTCCCTTCCTTAAAGGATGGAATTCTCTCCCGTATGGAATTCTCTCTCTTCCTCACTTTGTCAATAACATCATCAAATATTTTAATACTGTTGAATTTTTTTCCTATTTTGTCAACAAGTTATCATTGTTTTAAATTTTATCCATTAGTCCAATACTAGCTACTCCATTACTAGATGAAGTGTCTATTCTATAACCATGGTGTTCAGAAGAAGACAAAGTTTCAGACGTGGTCTGCACAATATGGAACAGAGAAGAAACCCCACATCTCCATCCTGGACATCCTCTGTAAGTTATGTAAGCCTTTTGTATCCAGAGAGACCCCGAGTCACCTCATCAGTAAATTTCGGTGCTCAGTGTATCATAAAAGCTCTTTGGTACGTTTTTCAATTCTTGACTTCAGGACCACTACCATCATCAAGGTTCTGTAAGCCTGTGAGCAGATATCCAAAACTCTAGCCTAAACAAACTGAACTATTATTTCTCTTACTTTCTTTTCTTCTTTTCATTCTAACTGACTATACTCAATAATTTGCTCAATACAAATAAAAATTTCATTGGTACTTTAGTCACAAGAGTCAAAAAACTGTTGCCTAGATAGAATCTAACTTAACTAAGACAGGCTAACTACTCACTGGTTAATTATCTCTTTAACTAAATTAGGCTTCAATCTTTGGGTTAACACAAGTATTTCTTAATCTTATCCCTACCAACATCATGCCAGTAAACTTGACAGGACACAGTGGCAGGAAAACGGTATTTGTCACATCTGCTTTGCTGAGGAGTCTACTGGAACTCGGTCCAGACGATACCCATCTCCCAATGCAAACCAAACTTCTCTGAGAGTGTGTACATGTGTATATACCATACCAACCTATCTTCCTCTTCACTTGGCTCCTGGCTTTACCACTTTATAGATATATATCCAACCGCTGGGGCTTCCCTGGTGGTTCTGTGGTAAAGAATCCACCTGACAACGCACGAGACGTGAGTTTGATCCGTGGGTTGGGAAGATCCCCCGGAGAAGGAAATGGCAACCCACTCCAGTATTCTTGTCTAGGAAATTTCGTGGACAGATGGTCCTGGCTCCCTGCAGTCCATGGGGTCATAAAGAGTCAGACACGACTTAGCGACTAAACAACAATTCAACCTCAACTATAAAATAAGAATAATAAAAAAGGATTACCAAGAGAATAAAATCAGTTACTATATAAAGTGCTTAGAACAGTGCCTGTTGTGTAATGAGAGCTCAGAAAATATTAGCTGTTACCACTTATTATTACTGTGATTTTTGTAATATAGTCAACACTGCTACCAACACCATGCTGAAGAGCCAACAAAGGAGGTAACCATGGCATTAGTACACATGGGGGCAATCTTCACAACACACCAGTAACTGTGCACAAGAAGTGGGTGGGAACTGTGGCAGAACCATCATTCTTAAAAATCTCATATCAAACTCCTGCCTTGGTAGGCTTTCCACTAATTCTAAATATATTAGATCTCTTTCCTGCCTTTTAAGCCCAAAAACTGTGAACTCTGAACGAAGCACACAAAACTCAGACAGGCAACTGAGCAGTGGGAAAAGAAGCAATATTTACATTGCGTGTATCAGACACAGGTTATAAAAAAAAAGCTGAGTTATCAGAGAAGAGTGATTCACTGGTGACACATTCAGACTCAGACTCAAACTCCCTCTTGGCGGCAGTTCAGATCTTAGTTCAGCCTTTTCACTTTAGCTGGGCCACCTGCACTCAGCATGCATCCTTCAGGGGGAACCTCCTGATCTGCACAGTTTATGCACAGGATCCAGGACTCACCCCTTGTCTCTCTCCTATTCAGGATACCCCACCCCTACTTTCTGATTGCTGTCCTTATCCTTAACTCTGTTCTCTGTTTCTTCAGAGCAGAAAGACTAGAAGCTTTCTACTGGAGTTTTACATATCATTGTGACCTGCTTTTGGGCTGCCCTGGTGGCTCAGATGGTAAAGAATCCACCAGCAATGAGGGAGGACCTGGGTTTGACCCCTGGATTGGGGTGTGACCTGTTATCAAGAAAAATCTTGGAAGTAAAAACTGGGAATACAGTATGCCTGTCTCTTCCAATTTCAATTTTCTTCTGGGATCCCTGTGCTTTTCTTCACTCTCCAGAACATTCAAGTTCTTTCTTTTTGCATTTTGTCCAGAACATATAGTCAGTAGCTATGGAAAGTTCAGCCTGTTAAGAACTTTATTTTTGTTGTTCAGTCACTCAGTCACATCCAACTCTTTATGACCCCACAGACTGCAGCACACAAGACATCCCTGTTTTTCACTATCTCCTGGAGTTTGCTCAACTCACGTCCATTGAGTCGATGTTGCCAGCCAACCATCTCATCCTCTGTTGCCCCCTTCTCCTCCTGCCCTTAATCTTTCCCAGCATCAGGGTCTTTTCCAATGAGCTGGCTCTTTGCATCAGGTGGCCAAAGTTAGGAGTTTACATGGCCATGCTGCAAACAGAGACTGTCTGATACATATGCAGTAGGAATTCAACCAGAGATAGTCTTTATGAGTTCATGCTACTAAAACAGGAAAGAGTCCTCATCTTAAGAAAGGAGTCACTTTTAAGAACAAACTCCAAAGAAATGAACAAAGACTAGTCAAGGAGTACGCCCAGTACTTTGTTCTGAGGTGCACACTGAGAAGTGGATAGGGGACTGGAATGCAAAAGTAGAAAGTCAAGAAACACCTGGGGTAACAGGCAAATTTGGCCTTGGAATATGGAATGAAGCAGGGCAAAGGCAAATATAGAGTTTTGCCAAGAGAACGCAGTGGTCATAGCAAACACCCTCTTGCCACAACACAAGAGAAGACTCTACACATGGACATCACCAGATGGTCAACACCGAAATCAGATTGATTATATTCTTTGCAGCCAAAGATAAAGAAGCTCTATACACTCAGCAAAAATAAGACCAGGAGCTGACTGTGGCTCAGATCATGAACTCCTTATTGCCAAATTCAGACTTAAATTGAAGAAAGTAGGGAAAACCACTAGACCATTCAGGTATGACCTCAATCAAATCCCTTATGATTATACAGTGGAAGTGAAAAATAGATTTAAGGGACTAGATCTGATAGACAGAGTGTGTGATGAACTATGGATGGAGGTTCGTGACATTGTATAGGAGACAGGGATCAAGACCATCCCCAAGGAAAAGAAACACAAAAAAGCAAAATGGCTGTCTGGGGAGGCCTTACAAACAGCTGTGAAAACAAGAGAAGCGAAAAGCAAAGGAGAAAAGGAAAGATATAAGCATCTGAATGCAGAGTTCCAAAGATTAGCAAGAAGAGATAAGAAAGCCTTCCTCAACTATCAATGCAAAGAAATAGAGGAAAAGAATAGAATGGGAAAGACTAGAGATCTCTTCAAGAAAATTAGAGATACCAAGGGAACATTTCATGCTAAAATGGGCTCAATAAAGGACAGAAATGGTATGGACCTAACAGAAACAGAAGATATTAAGAAGAGGTAGCAAGAATACATGGAAGAACTGTACAAAAAAGATCTTCACAACCAAGATAATCACAATGGTGTGATCACTCACCTAGAGCCAGACATCCTGGAATGTGAAGTCAAGTGGGCCTTAGAAAGCATCACTACGAACAAAGCTAGTGGAGGTGAGGGAATTCCAGTTGAGCTGTTTCAAATCCTGAAAGATGATGCTGTGAAAGTGCTGCACTCAATATGCCAGCAAATTTGGAAAACTCAGCAGTGGCCACAGGACTGGAAAAGGTCAGTTTTCATTCCAATCCCAAGGAAAGGCAATGCCAAAGAATGCTCAAACTACTGCACAATTGCACTCATCTCACATGTAGCTCAAAATTCTCCAAGCCAGGCTTCGGCAATACGTGAACCGCGAACTTCCAGATGTTCAAGCTGGTTTTAGAAAAGGCAGAGGAACCAGAGATCAAATTGCCAACATCCGCTGGATCATGGAAAAAGCAAGAGAGTTCCAGAAAAACATCTATTTCTGCTTTACTGACTATGCCAAAGCCTTTGACTGTGTGGATCACAATAAACTGTGGAAAATTTTTAAAGAGATGGGAATACCAGACCACCTGACCTGCCTCTTGAGAAATCTGTATGCAGGTCAGGAAGCAAGAGTTAGAACTGGACATGGAACAACAGACTGGTTCCAAATAGGAAAAGGAGTATGTCAAGGCTGTATACTGTCACCCTGCTTATTTAACTTTTATGCAGAGTACATCATGAGAAATGCTGGGCTGGAAGAAGCACAAGCTGGAATCAAGATTGCCGGGAGAGTATCAATAACCTCAGATATGCAGATGACACCACCTTTATGGCAGAAAGTGAAGAGGAACTAAAAAGCCTCTTGATGAAAGTGAAAGAGGAGAGTGAAAAAGTTGGCTTAAAGCTCAACATTCAGAAAATGAAGATCATGGCCTCTGGTCCCATCACCTCACGGGAAATAGAGGGGGAAACAGTGGGAATAGTGTCAGACTTTATTTGGGGGGGGGGCTCCAAAATCACTGCAGATGTTGACTGCAACCATGAAATTAAAAGATGCTTACTCCTTGGAAGGAAAGTTATGACCAACCTAGATAGCATATTAAAAAACAGAGACGTTACTTTGCCAACAAAGGTCCGTCTAGTCAAAGCTATGGTTTTTCCAGTGGTCATGTATGGATGTGAGAGATGGACTGTGAAGAAAGCTGAGTGCCGAAGAATTGATGCTTTTGAACTGTGGTGTTGGAGAAGACTCTTCAGAGTCCCTTGGACTGCAGGAGATCAAACCAGTCCGTCGTAAAGGAGATCAGCCCTGGGTGCGCATTGGAAGGACTGATGCTAAAGCTGAAACTTCAATACTCTGGCCACCTCATGTGAAGAGGTGACTCATTGGAAAAGACTCTGATGCTGGGAGGGATTGGGGGCAGGAGGAGAAGGGGACGACAGAGGATGAGATGGCTGGATGGCATTACCGACTTGATGGACATGAGTTTGCGTGAACTCCGGGAGTTAGTGATGGACAGGGAAGCCTGGCGTGCTGCGATTGATGGGCTCGCAAACAGTCGGACACAACTGAGCGACTCAACTGAATAGTAAAGGGAAAGATCTTCATTCAAAAGGAGAAAAATGACACTCCAAGGCAGAAACTGAGGGAAAAGAAAAAAACAGCTGATACAGCAACTTACTCAATAGGTCATAAAGAAGGATACACACATTTAGACCTAAGACAACCAATATCAGGACCAGGAATGGCAAAGGGCCTGCTAACTGGCCAAATGGAACTGTCTGCTTGGTGCGCTATGTGAAAACAGTCAATGGGCTTTGTCTGGGCCCACTGGAATAATGTCATGACTGATTACTGATGTTTGCCACAGGAAGAAAAGGGAAGCAGCACAGTCACACGTATTCACAAGCCAAGATCAAGAATAAGTTTATGGAACTTGAGAAGAGTAAGATGGGACAGATTCGTCAACATCATCACTATTAATAACCCCGAGTATCTTCAATATGCCCACACGATGCTTAGAGTAATTCAAATTTAAGTGAAATTAAAAAGGGATATCAGACAGGCTAAAATAAAAAAGTGCCTTGAATCTTAATAAGCCTACAGTACATGAACTGCCTCTAATTAGATTCAGGAATATGACTCCTTTTGAAACCAACCAAGAAAAAAACACTTATTCAGAAGATTTCAATGAAAAATTAATAATCACTTGGTTCCACTTTATCATGGACAGACCTCAATGGTGGATTTTAAAAAACATAAGTACAGTCTGTCTTAGAGAAATTATACTTGTGAGTCCTTCAAGAGCTAGGGCATTTTAATCAATAAGGTGCAAGGGCAATTTACTGACTTACATAGCAAACAAAATACTTGCTATTCAAAATGAGTGATGTATACCACCGAATTGTTAAGGGTTTCTAAAACCAATAATACTAAATTAACAAACAAAAAAGCAAGCAAAACCTGCCCTCCAACTTGGTTTTCAAGTCCTAGTCAACCAACTCTTTATCTGGATAATGGTTATTAGAAGTTATTTGGCCTTACATTTGCCCTTTTGAAGACGTGAGTTGGCTGATATATAATTAATTAATGTAAATATAATTACAAAAGGGGAACACCAATGCCTCTGATTTCTGGTCCATCTAGCTTCCCCTTATGCCATTTTATGACTTGCTGTGCTGTGCTTAGTAGCTCAGATGTGTCCAACTATTTGCGACCCCATGGACTGTATCCCACCACGCTCTTCTGTCCATGGGGATTCTCCAGGCAAGAATACTAGAGTGGGTTGCCATTACATTATCCAGGGGAGCTTTCCAACCCAGGGATCAAACCCAGGTCTCCCACATTGCAGGAGAATTCTTTACCGTCTGAGCCCCCAGGGAAGGCCAAGAATACTGGAGTGGGTAGCCTATCCCTTCTCCAGGGGAATTTTTGACCTAGGAATCGAACCAGGGTCTCCTGCATAACAGGCGTATTCTTTAACAGCTGAGCTACCAGGGAAGCCCGAAGATTTTCCTAAGGAGGAAAATTAAGCAGAGTAATTAAGAGTATAACTCTCACAACTGAAAGAGTACCACAAAAATAAGTAGTAATGGAAGCTGATCGGTAGAAACAGTGAGATGAGGATTTTCTGGTGTATTGATAACCTTCTATTTTGGTCCAGGGAGTGATATTCACTTTATAATTACAAATTAAACTACACATAAATTGTACAGATTTGTTTTCAGTATTTTATGCTATACTTCACAATTGTAAAAATCTTTAAATACAAGTGCAAGTGTAAAAATCTTTGAAGTAAAAGTGAATTCAAATCAGGACTCTTTACCATTCACACGTTGGGTGAATTTAGGCAAACTAACCCATGGAAGCTTCAGTTTCCTCTTGTAAAATAAGGAAAATGACAGATAATGATAGTAATAGTACATACTTCATGATACTGCTCTGTCAAGTAGAAAACACAATTAGAGTGCTTAACCTGGCACTTAGTGGGCCCTATAAAGGATGGGCTGTCTCTGTAAAGGCTCAGAAACTGCCTCCCACATCACTGCTCATTGCTAGGCTGACACACATCAATACATTTCCAGCTGGTAGTAACATTTGACCTTTCCCCTCTTAGTGGACAGTACACAGCTTTTCAAACTGCCCTGGGGTAGCAGAAAGCTGAAAGTAAATGTAGTCCTTTTACCGTGGCTATGAGCTCCAGCAACTGGAGATGCCCTCAACAGCCTAGGAATGGGAAGGCTTGCAAATGAATACTTGAAACATAACTCGGAAGCAGGAAGAACCAAGAAGACTTTGTAGTCTGACATCCTAATTCAGCCACTCACCAGCAGTCTGACCATAGTAGACACTATAAGTGACTTCCAGTACCTTTTCTAAATCATTCAGTAGTCCCAGCCAGTGATGGGAATCCCACCTCGATGGCTTCAGCAATGAGTATGTAACCCAATTCTCTCCATAAACATATGAAAGGAAGCCTGATGGGAGGGTTATGGGAAGAACTTCCTCCCTTCAGAAAAATAACAAAAAGAGAACATCTCTATTCTTCCTCTGGAAGAATCTCTCTCTCCCAGAAATGTGAAAGTCACCTTGCTTCCAAAAGGTAAAACCAGTGCCAACACCCTCACAGCAGAGAAAAGCAAAGATTCTGGAGTCTCAATAACATACATAAGCCACTGAAATTCACCAACCTGAGGCACAACCTACTGTGGAATCCCTGATAATTACGATAAAAAATTATTACTTAGGTCAGTTTGAGTCAAGACTTTTTTACATGCAGCCAAAAGTATTCTAACTTCAGGTTCTAGGAATTTCAGTTTATCATCTAGAAACTGTGTTATTAATGCTGAATTTGCCCAGTTGTGGAAAGCTTAAGGAAAAAAAAAAAAGATATCAAAAGCAATTAGGACAATGCCTGGTAACTATTAAATATCCAATAAATGATCCTTTTTTTCCCAAGACATAGTATCAAAATTAATTCTTACGAAAGGTATATTTATTTTCCTTTATTCAAAAATTCATAAAACAGACCAAAGAGTGTTTTCTTTCATATACAGGGCTAAAACAGATTCTACAGATCTCTAGATCACTAATTCTCAAACATTAATGAGACAAACATTAATGCACTGCAGATTTTTGAATTTTAACTATAGATTATATACATGGGGACCCAGGAATCAGCATTCTAAACAAGTATCCCAGGTGATCCTGATACAAATGATCTAAGAATCACACTTGAACCTTTCCACTTGACTCTCCAAACAGCCTCCTAACTCAGGACTACCTCTATACCTTTTTGGCTGCAGTTTACTCTCCATCCAATAGTCAATGTGATACTTCGAAAACTGAAATCTAGTCACCTTGCACCAAAACCTTCATTTGTGAAACTCAATTAAAACACTTACCTGAGCTACATGACATGAAATAACCTTCACTCCCTCCCTCTCCCCAATTATTTATAATACAGTAAGACCCTGAGATATATCCATCAAGTTACAAGAATTCAACTTAATGAGGAGTTTCATTTAATAAATCTGGTTCAACTGACATGGCATTTCTTTATAAGGACAATTTTTGGTACCTCATGCCTTGTGAGCAGCCGAAAGCTGAAAGCAAGAAATATCATGCAAGCAGCCGTGTATATCTGTACATCTGATATAAGTGTGCTCATGGGTGGTAGTTCATAATACATACTAATTATCTCATGTATTGCTTGCATTGTTTTCACTGATTTTTTTCTGTATGCTTTATGGTTTTCTTGAATGGAGCTTGTGTTAAACATTCAATTACATAAACACTGAGAATCAATGGATACTTGCTAAAAAGAATATTAAGCGTGTATCACGTCATGGCAAATAGATGGGAAAACAATGCAAACAGTGACAGACTATTTTCTTGGGCTCCAAAATCACTACAGATGGTGACTGCAGCCATGAAAAGACAGGGAAGCCTGGTGTGCTGCAATCCATGGAGTTGCAAAGAGTCAGACATGACTGAGTGACTAAACAACAAAATATACGGCTAAACAAAGGCTGAAGGAGTTCAGAGAACAGACGCATTACAGAGCAAACAATGAAAGGAAACCATCGTGTTATGTTGTGTCATGATCAGTTCAGTTGCTCAGTTCTGTGCGACCCCATGGACTGCAGCACGCCAGGCTTTGCTGTCCATCACCAACTCCCAGAGCTCGCTCAAACTCATGTCCACTGAGTCGGTCATACCATCCAACCATCTTGCCCTCTATTCTCCCCTTCTCCTCCAGCCTTCAACTGTTCCCAGCATCCGGGTCTTTTCCAGTGAGACAGTTTTTCGCATCAGGTGGCCAAAGTATTGGAACTTCAGCTTCACTATTAGTCCTTCCAATGAATATTCAGGATTGATTTCCTTTAGGATGGACTGGTTTGATCTCCTTGCTGTCCAAGGAATTCTCAAGAGTCTTCTCCAACATCACAGCTCAAAAGCATCAGTTCTTCAATGCTCAGCTTTCTTTATGCTCCAACTCTCATATCCATACATGACTGCTGGAAAAACCACAGCTTTACCTAGATGGACCTTTGTCAGTAACGTAATCTCTCTGCTTTTTTAACACACTGTCTAGGTTAGTCATAGCTTTTCTTACAAGGAGCAACCATCTTATAATTTCATGGCTGCAGTCACCATTTGCAGTGATTTTGGAACTCAAGAAAATAAAATCTGTCACTGTTCCCACTGTTTCCCCACCTATTTGCATTGAAGTGATGGGACCAGATGCCAAGATCTTACTTTTTTTAACGTTGAGTTTTAAGCCAGCTTTTTCACTCCCCTTCCACTTTTATCAAGGGGCTCTTTAGTTCCTCTTCACTTTCTGCGATAAGGGTGGTGTCATCTGCATGTCTGAAGTTATTGATATTTCTCCCTGCAATTCTGATTCCAGCTTGTGCTTCATCCAATCCGGCATTTCGCATGATGTACTTCGCATATAAATTAAATAAGCAAGGTGATAATATTCAGCCTTGACATGCTCCTTTTCCAATTTGGAACCAGGCTGTTTTTCCATGTCCAGTTCTAACTGTTGCTTCTTGATCTGCATACAGATTTCTCAGGTGGCAGGTCAGGGGGTCTTGTATTCCCATCTCTTGAAGAGTTTTCCACAGTTTGCTGTGATCCACACAGTCAAAGGCTATAGCATAGTTAATGAAGCAAATGTTTTTCTGGAATTCTCTTGCTTTTCATTGATGCAACAGATGTTGGCAATTTGATCTCTGGTTCCTCTGCCTTTTCTAAATCCAGATTGAACATCTGCAAGTTCTCGGTTCACGTACTGTTGAAGCCCTGCTTGGAGAATTTTGAGCATTAGTTTGCCAGCGTGTGAGATTAGTGCAACTGTGCAATAGTTTGAGCATTCTTTGGCATTGCCTTTGTGATTGGAATAAAAACTGACCTTTTCCAGTCATGTGGCCACTGTTGACTTTAATTCCTAAAGAAACTGTGTCCATTTTAACAGGGCTTAGTATTGTTTAGCATAAAATAGCATTAATTTTATAAGTCAAGAATGCATTCAAAATGCATTCAATGCATTTTTCCTATTGAAATCAGGAGTTAAAAACTGTATTTTTGACTCATAAGAATTTAAAACTTGTCTTAGGTGATTTTCATAAACAAATTTCTTCCTAAGACAGAGGAAGATAATAGTGTTTATTTTAGGGCAGACAAAAAAATGTACAATCTCTGTAGTATCAGAGCAAACAGCCTGAATCAATGAGAAGTTATTTCCCATCTAATAAAAAAAATTAGCATATTTGATGTTGGTCAAGCGATTAAAGAACCATACATTCACATATATTCCATGTTGGTTTTCTTACTCTGAAAGGAGGCTACTGTTTTGTTAAGAATAAATTAGGAAATTCACACAAAGTGCTTAGACTAGGATGTAGCATATAACATATAATAAATAGAAGCCACAATTATTGCTGTTATTACTAATCACCACAGAGAGAGTGTAAATTTGAAAAGCATTTCCAGAGGCCAATTTGATAAAACATTTTTATAATTTATTTGATTAATAAACAGAAATTTATGTTTAAGAATATTCATTAAAACATTAAAAGAGAGGAACATCAAAAATAACACCAATGCCCACTAATAAGCAAATAGCAAAATAGATGAGAAAATCTATGTGAGCACAACTTCTTTTTCTCCAAAACCTTTGGCATCAGTATCTGCAAAAATTTTTGATGCATAGGTTAATACCTATGATTTTATGCAAAATGGGAGAGAAATCACAAAACAAAATTATCTAACCAGTATGACCCTAACTTTGTTTAGAAGATCCATGTATGTACATAAGGCATACATGTACAAAAATAATGAAAAGATACACACTACTGCTCACGATGGCTTTCTCTAAGGCATAGTTAGTTGCAGGGATCTTTATGGCCTTTCAACATTTTTCTGTGGCTTCCCAAGATTTTTTTAGAATAAGTGGCAACTGAAATTTTCTTATGCAGAAATAACATTTAAAATATCTGATCACTATAGGTTTTCTCCAAGACTATGCTTTATATCAATCATTTTATGTCAGCAACTTGATACCTTCAAAATATTACTTAATTGTCAAAAAAGTTTTCTTTAAATATTCTCAGATTCCTAGCAGAACTGAAGTTTGATATGGAGCCAATTGCTATCTGTCAAGCTAGGTGAAGTCGCTCAGTCGTGTCCAACTCTTTGCGACCCCATGGACTGTAGCCTACCAGGCTCCTCCATCCATGGGATTCTCCAGGCAAGAATATTGGAGTGGGTTGCCATTTCCTTCTCCAGGGATCTGTCAAGCTAGAAGACATTTAATTTTGAGATGGTTAATAAAAACCTGAACAGACTAGTCACAGAATAAACCAGAAGTGCTGGGCAAAGAGGCACAAAATATCCAGGTGACAAAATAATATTTTTAAAAAACCAAAGGATTTCCCTGAAATAATTTTCATACCCAAATGAAATATTTTTGAAAAGACAAGATTTTTGGCTCTACTATCCCCCTCAAATTGTTTCTTATCTTGTCATTCATTCCTTCATTTTATGCCACAAAATAAATTAAAATGTGAGTAACACATAAATTTTGGACAGTAAATAAAAAGCTAAGATTCTAACAACCACCACCACCACCAAAAGCAGAATCAAATATATTGTCCTCTGTAAAGCTGACCTCACATTAGAACCAAAAACTTTTCCAGCTATGCCCACATTTATGTGCAATATTTCCATTTAATACAATAAATTTTAACGTACTGAAAAACACACTAATAAATATAAATAATATTAAAGCATCAACTACGGGCATAGCACCAAGCTTCCAAGTTTTGAAAATTAAGATCAGATATTAAACTATCAACTTCTCCATTACAATCTATTCCAAATCACACTGATTAAATAGTTCCTCAGGTAAAAAAGTGAAGTAATTGGTTTTCCACATGTGGAGAGGGAAGGGGAGAATGGCTGGAAGCAATATCTGATTATTCTTTCAATTAAATTTTTATTGGTTATTCATGGGCACTTTTTTATTAACTAAGAAACAGAATTAGTCTCTCAAATTTCCAAGTTCTGATGATGATTTCCAGACACCCACACTTTCTCCTGGACAATTTAAAGTGATTAATTATTCATCAGAAGCAGAAAACTCCTTGCTTTCAAGTAAGTGTAAGCTTCTGTTAACCAGAGATGGGACACATTCATTCTTAAGAACTTCTGTGTGCTAGATGCTGAAAACACAAAGATTAAAGAGACTCGGCCACTGGAGGTGGGTGGGAGAAAAGTTAACAGTGAGAAACAGAAAACATAACAAGAAGTACCATTCGGGCTACATATTAAAAGACAACAGAGATGTTAGGAAATGGCATTTCTGCACAGCAAACATCATATATAAAAATACGAGGACAACCAAATCTAATGTTTGAAGGGACCTCACAGTTCAGTGTCATATTAACATGAGTTTGGGTTTGCATGTTGAGTCCACATACAGGAGGAGAAAGAGGATGAGGCTCACAGTGAGTCAGGAGAGGAAACGAGAATGTGGCCAATACCCACCATGGAACCAAGATTACTTTCTGCAACAGGCTTCTGGTGATCCAGAGAAAATCAACAGAATGGATTCTTACTTTCCAAACCGGTCAGTTACAGCCTAAGTTATTTAGCTTGCTACTTTAAGAAAGCATACTATATAATCCAACCTTATAACATCCCTATATGTAAAATGATATATTAAGAAAATGTTCAACTTATTAACCTTTGAAAACAAAATTCATTCTTTTTATAATTCCTAACAAAACAACTAGTACTACTAATATCATCACCATCACCACCATTTACTGAGCACTCACTATGTACTCTGAAGTTTTAACCTTTTAAGTGTTTACAACTTCCTTGTTCTATTTCCACAGTAGACACAAAAGGAAAATAAAGTTCTGAGAGTTCAGACTACCTGCCTAAGAACATACAGTTAGGCCAGGGCTAGAAGGCTACCTGTAGCTGTTGTTGTTGTTCAGCTGCTAAGTCATGTTCGACTCTGCAACTCCATGGACTGCAGTATGTCAGGCTTCCCTGTCCTTCACTATCTCCTGGAGTTGGCTCAAACTCATTTCCATTGAGTTGGGGATATTATCCAACCACCTCATCCTCTGTCACACCCTTCTCCTCCTGCCTTCAATCTTTCCCAGCATCAAAGTCTTTGAACACCAGGTGGCCAAAATACTGGAGCTTCAGCTTCAGCATCAATCCTTCCAGTGAATATTCAGGGTTGATTTCCTTTAGGATTTACAGGTTTGATCTCCTTCTAGTTGAAGGGACTCTCAAGACTCTTCTCCAGCACCACAATTCAAAAGCATCAATTCTTTGGCACTCACTCGTCTTTATGGTCTGATTCTCATAGCCATATATGACTTCTGTTTATTTGCCTTTCTATTGCTTAATTTGTATTTTTTCCCCTACTTTATTGAGGTCTAACTGATGAATAAAATTGCAAGATACTTCAGTTCAGGCGCTCAGTAGTGTCCGACTCTTTGTGACCCCATGAATCACAGCACGCTAGGTCTCCTGTCCATCACCAACTCCCAGAGTTCACCCAAACTCATGTCCATCAAGTCAGTGATGCCATCCAGCCATCTCATCCTCTGTCGTCCCCTTCTCTTCTTGCCCCCAAACCCTCCCAGCATCAGGGTCTTTTCCAATGAGTCAACTGTTCGCATGAGGTGGCCAAAGTATTGGAGTTTCAGCCTCAGCATCAGTCCTTCCAATGAATACTCAGGACTGATCTCCTTCAGAATGGACTGATTGGATCTCTTTGCAGTCCAAGGGACTCTCAAGAGTCTTCTCCAACACCACAGTTCAAAAGCATCAATTCTTTGGTGCTCAATTTCTTCACAGTCCAACTCTCACATCCATACATGACTACTGGAAAAACCATAGCCTTGACTAGACGGACCTTTGTTGGCAAAGTAATGCCTCTGCTTTTTAATATACTATCTAGGTTGGTCATAACGTTCCTTCCAAGGAGTAAACATCTTTGGCTGCAGTCACCATCTGCAGTGATTTTGCAGCCCAAAAAAATAACGTCTGACACTGTTTCTACTGTTTCCCCATCTATTTCCCATGAAGTGATGGGACCAGATGCCATGATCTTTGTTTTCTGAATGTTGAGCTTTAAGCCAACTTTTTCACTCTCCTCTTTCACTTTCATCAACAGGCTTTTTAGTTCCTCTTCACTTTCTCCCATAAGGGTGGTGTTATCTGCATATCTGAGGTTATTGAGATTTCTCCCGGCAATCTTGATTTCAGCCTGTGCTTCTTCCAGCCCAGCATTTCTCATGATGTACTCTGCATAGAAGTTAAATAAGCAGGATGACAATATACAGCCTTGACATACTCCTTTTCCTATTTGGAACCAGGCTGTTGTTCCATGTCCAGTTCTAACTGTCGCTTCCTGACCTGCAAATAGGTTTCTCAAGAGGCAGGTCAGGTAGTCTGGTAGTCCCATCTCTTTCTGAATTTTCCACAGTTTATTGTGATCCACACTGTCAAAGATTTTGGCATAGTCAATAAAGCAGAAATAGATGTTTTTCTGGAACTCTCTTGCTTTTTCCATGATCCAGTGGATGTTGGCAGTTTGATCTCTGGTTCCTCTGCCTTTCCTAAAACCAGCTTGAACATCAGGAAGTTCAGAGTTCACGTATTGCTGAGGCCTGGCTTGGAGAATTTTGAGCATTACTTTACTAGCGTGTGAGATGAGTGCAATTGTGCCTTAGTTTGAGCATTACTTGGCATTGCCTTTCTTTGGCATTGGAATGAAAACTGACCTTTTTCAGTCCTGTGGCCACTGCTGAGTTTTCCAAATTAAGGCAAGATACTTAAGTATATGATAACCTGTGTATGTATACTTTCTGAAAGGATTAACACCAAGTTAATTAACACACCCATGTCAATCTCCTTATATATTTACTATCCTTTTCTTTTTTTTTTGGTAAAAAATTTAAGTTCTATTCTCTCAGCAAATTTCAAACATACAATAGGGTTATCAATTATAGTCACTGAATTACAATTAGATATTCAGACTATATTCATCTTAAAACTGAAAGTTTGTACCCTTTTACCAACCTCTTCCTTTTTCCCCCCCACTCAGCCTGTCTATGGTTTAACCCATCAAACTATGAATACTTTTTTAGAGTCTTTAGTTACAGTACTTGCTACTGAAAATGAATAAAAACAAAGGCTTTTAAACACCAATTTGATTCCATGTAACAGTCATATTCTAGTGTAAAAGAAAAAAAAAAAACAAAACAGATTTTCTGTTCCTGGTGACCATAATCAAGCTTCCATTGCCCATGTTAAATGCAATGGCTTCAGTTCAGTTCAGTTACTCAGTGTGTTCATATTCCATTAAGTATCCTTCATTTTTCTGTACTAGCCCAGGAACTTCACACCTCAAAATGTTCTTATCTTACTTTCTTTGCTTAAATTTCATCTGCTGTTCAGTTCAGTTGCTCAGTCGTGTCCAACTCTTTGCAACCCCATGGACTGCAGCACATCAGGCTTCCGTCCATCACCAACTCCCTGAGCTTACTCAAACTCATGTCCCTCGAGTCAGTGATGCCATCCAACCATCTCATCCTCTGCCATCCCCTTCTCCTCCTGCTTCAATCTTTCCCAGCATCAGGGTCTTCTCCAGTGAGTCAGCTCTTCCCATCAAGTGGCCAAAGTACTAGAGCTTCTGCATCAGTCCTTCCAAAGATTATTCAGGATTGACTGCTTTGATCTCCCTGCAGTCCAAGGGACTCTCAAGGGTCTTCTCCAGCACCACAGTTCAAAGCATCAATTCTTTAGCACTCAGCTTTCTTTATGGTCTAACTCTACGTACTTATGTATATCCATACATGACTACTAGAAAAACATCGGTTTGACTATATGGACCTTTATTGACAAAGTAATGTCTCTCCTTTTTAAAATGTTTTCTAGGTTGGTCATAGCTTTTCTTTCAAGGAGCAAGCATCTTTTAATTTCATGGCTTCAGTCACCATCTGCAGTGATTTTGAAACCCAAGAAAATAAAGTCTCTCACTGTTTCCACTGTTTCCCCAACTATTTACGGGAAGTAATGGGACTGGATGCCATGATTTTCTGTACTTAGGACTGAAGCATTTTCAAAGTTCCTACAGTCCTAAGATTCTATAAAACACTGTCAAAGTAGAATTACAATCTACATGTGGGGTTCTATAAAGAGTCAAGGAAAACTCGAGTTTCCAGCAATTTTTTTCCTAAGAGAACCAGAGAAAGGAAGCTGAAACAAATCTATTGTCATCACATCACCTGAACCCATTTCAACGATTTTTATCTGATCAACAGATTATAAATGTTACCAAGACTATCACTGATGGATACATTCTCCAGGTTACTGTGGTCTATTACACTACAAAACTGTAGGAAGAAAGCTTCTAAACAGAAAATATATAAACTGACTTGACCAAAATACCAAGTTTTTAAGGTAAAATATTTTTAATGCAGGTGGACAGATGAGCTCTGCCAGGGTTCTTTAGCCCAGAGCCTATGGGAATTTAAGCACAAATGTAAAACTTTTCTTTCCAGAATCTCAAATGGTCCTAAACTATTAACAATGTCATCTAAAGACACAAACAACTGAGATTACATCATAAACAAAATTTATCCAAACACCTAAACACTTTTACTTCACTGGAGTTAGAAACTGTAAGTGCCCTGGAATGGGAGTCATAAGACAAGGGTTCAAGTTCCCACTTTGAGCAAGGCAGTATAAACGGTCTCCCACATTTAACTTCTACGCAATTCAGCTGCTTTATCAACTGCAACAGATGATATCAAAGATATCTAAGTTCCAAATTCCAGAAAAAATTACAGAGATAGGAAACAGATTTCAGGATGCCAGGAATTAGGCATCATAGAGTGGCGGGTGGGGGGTTAAGGAAGATTATAAAAGATTAGGACAAGGAAGATCTCTGTGATGATGACACAGTTCTGTGTCTTGATTGTGGTAGTGGTTACAAAAATTTGCCGTGTGATGTAATGCCATGCAGGAATACACAAATTTTATATCAGTATAAAATTCCTGGTTTTAGGAACAAACTTCTAATTAAAGAAGATGTAATATCGTAATTGTATTAATACTACAGGATCTCTCCGTATTATCTTCGCAATTTCTTGTGAATCTATACTTACTTTAAAATGAAATGTTTAAGAAAGAAGACTTCTAAGAAACTTTTCAGTATTGAGTAAATTGGTAACTAAATTCCATCTTGCCAATTAGGCAAGGAGAGTTGAGTCATCCTTCAATGTTCTTTTCAAAATGTTTCCAGAATCCTACCACTTCTTATCATCTATATCCAACACTCTGGGGGTCCAAGCCATCTTCATTTCTCTGGATTATTATCTGGTCTCCCTGCTCACAGGCTTCCCTTGTAGCTCAGCTGGTAAAGAATCCACCTGCAAGGCAGGAGACCTGGGTTTGATCCCTACTCACACACACAGTATATGCTTTTCACAGAAAAAGGACCTTCTTTAGGTCTCCTTAAAAGCTAAGTCTAACCTTTCAAAGATTTCACTTATGAGTAAAAACTAAAGTCTTAAAAACTCCCTACAAGTCCTTAAAGATGTGTAATACTCTGCCTGTAAAAGCTTGAATGATGGTTCCATCTGCAACATTCACATCCAAGAACCTCTGAATATGACCTTCTTTGGAAAAAGGATCTTTGCAGATTCGATTACAACACAGATTTGGAGAAGAAATGATCCTGGATTACCCAGGTGGGCCATAATTCAAATGATGAGTTTCCTTGTAAGAGAAAAAAGCTAAGATGGTAGTCAGGAGAAGAGGAAAAAGCCCCATGAAGATGGTGGGGAAGACTGAAACTATGCAGATGCAAGTCAAGGAATGCCTGGAGTCATCAGCAGCTAGAAGAGGCAAGAAATGATTCTCCCCTAGAACCCTAGAGACAGCAAATTCTCCCAAACCCTAGATTCAGAACTTCTGACCTCCAGAACTCTAAAGAGAAAAAAAAAATTTCTGAACTCAGAAGCTACCTCATTGGTGGTAATTTATGACAGTTCTGTCCATCTCACCAAGCTCCTTTCTCTCCCAAGATACACTGGCTACTTGTTACTCAAACATGCCAGGTACATGACCCCATCTCAGGGCCTCTGCACCTGCCCCTTCCCTAGCTGGAACTCTCACCTCCCAGACTTCTCCACAGCTCTCCCACCTTCAGATCTTTGCTCAACTACCACCTTATCAATGACTACCTCACTGACAGTCCTAATTAAAGGTGCAACACCACTACCCACAATCTGTCTTTTCTCTGCCCTATTTTTCTCAATAGCACATACTGTCATCTATCTCACCATACATGTTCTTTGTTTAATCTCTCTCTTTCTCCACTAGAAAGGTGGCAGAGATTTTTTGTCTGTTTTGTTCTGTTATATCCCTGGTCACTAAAATTGTTCCTAAATGATAGCAGGTACTTGCATATTACTTGCTCAATGAATAAACTAAAGACAGATGAACTAAAAATGACATATATGTTGTTCTCTGTCATTATAGTACCTTGCAAATCCAACTTCCTTGATTTTTGCTACAGCTCCTTACCAGAAGTATACTTATTTTTTTAAGCCTACTGTCTATGTTTCACTCAAATACTTACTTGAACCTCACCTCAAGCAATTATATGAAAGTACATGTTTAGAATGAGAGAGATATTTTTCAATTGTAAGTTGCATTTATAATTGAACATTTAGAATGTTCACCAAAGTATCCCAAATATCAGCCTTGATGCCACCAACTGTCTGTATATCACATCAAGGCAAATTTTGGCCTTTCCTCTGGACCCCTCTCCATTCCCGTTCACCACACCCAGTGTAATTCCGGGGTCACAAGGAATGAGGAGCCCTGTCAATACGTTTAAGTTTGAGAGAAATCTCAGCAGTGAGAGTAGCAGCCAAGTAACACTGCCCTTGGTTCCCTCCTCTTCATGGGCACAAATTGAAAGACCACAATAACCCCTCTCTATGTGCAGCTCTTCACTATCCACCGAACATTCTTCATTTCCATTTTGACCTTCACAACCACCCTTTAAGTCAGACTAACTATCCCAATTTTACAAATGGGGTAAACTGATTTGCTCAAGGTCCTATGTGGGATTTTAGCTAACATTTTTTGAGCTCTGTACTAGTTCAGGTTCAAGAACTTAAGGTAACAAATACATACAAACACAGTGTGCTTCAACACAACAAAAGTGTCCTTTTTGCTAAAGTCAGTTCTGGGAGGGCAAACAGGTAGGGAGGGAGTTCTTATCCACAAGAGCTCAGAAACCTAGGTGACAGAGGTTCTGCCATCTTGACCACAGGGCTTCCAAATTACAACATCACCATCTCAGTCAACAGGCAAGGCACAAGAACATAAAGGAACCATACAAGAATTCATGATAAGCTAGACTGGCCCACACCTCTAGGCATATTCCACTGGTCTACGGTTCAGTCACAGGACTATGTCCAGCTGCAAGGCAAGCTGAGAAACGCAGAACAGCCATGCATCTGGAGAAAAGGAGAGATATCTTCAGTTAAGAGATGATAATTCTGACATGAGTGTTTTTTCTGCATCAAGACTCTCCTCTGTGTGCTTGTTAACATGTTAGGAAAGAAATATATGTCAATTACTTACCAAGCTCATAATTTCAAGGATATTGTTGCTTCAGCTGCAGCTTAACTGTGGATTTACAGAAAAATAGTAAATCCATAATACTGTTATTTAAACATCATAAAAACCCCAGAGACAAGTTCAACTGTTATACTAGCCAACATGAGGAAATCAAGACACAAAGGCTTAAACCAAAAGTGTAAGACATAAGGTTACTGTTTCACAGGTCACATAAAGTCTATTGGAGCCCCACCTATGGCCTCAGATTCCTCCACCATTTTTGCACACAGACTCTGTGTGCTCATTTCCAACAGTCAAACCCTGTGATCCTCTGCCATGGGGTATTGAAGCCAACTTGCCAATAGACCTGAAGACCCTAAGAAATGCCTGGGAATTTACATTCTGATGGGAGGGATGAGGGTGTATAAACACTCCAGCTCTTCTTCCCCTAATGGTGACAACTCTGAGGTTGTCATGTACTTTCTCCGCAGCTGCCCTGTAGAAATAAAGAAGTTATCTTCTGGAAACGGCTGAGTAACACCCTTCTCAGCTTTCTCCTCCTTCTGGTTCAGCTTTCCCAATCCTTCCAGATTGCCCTAGGAATACCTTCCCCCAAAATCACTATCACATGAATCCTTTTCTCACGATCTGTTACCAGGGAACTCAAACTAAGAGAAATCCATGGGTTACACTGGTTCAGAGTTCCCCAAATGATAATCACTCATACACAATTCTTGCCATAGTCACAGAACACTAATACTATTATTAAGTTCTTTATGTGGCTAGTTTTAAGATAAAGAACTTTATTTTAAAAGGTGGCTGTATATCACTACCTACTCTGCTTGTATTATAAAAAGGTGACGCCAGTACAATTTAAAAATAAAAGAAATTCAACTCTGGCCAGTCTAGGCAGAAAGTCTTTAGCAGAAGATCTTAAAAAAAAAAAAAAAACACTGGCACAGAACTAAATAATTTTCCTTGACAAAATCTTAAGGTTTCAAAGATATTTTTAAAAAGGCAATTTCCTCACTATGTAACTCATTGGTATCTGACAACAGGAAGATGTCCCCAAGTTACTTGGTCTTGTGTAGTGCAAGTGGCATGCACTTAACTAGCGAAGTGTTGCTTTAGTAGCCTCTTTGAAAACTGTTTATGTATCTAGCACATACCATAATTCATGGTACATGATCAATATATAAAAATATTAACCAGCTTTATGAGCAAACTGAGTCTTAGAGAAGCTGAATGTCTTACCTAAAGCCACAAACTTGATTCATGGGCCAGAAAGAAGAACTGTACAAAAACGATCTTCACGACCCAGATAATCATGATGGTGTGATCACTCATCTAAAGTCAGGCATCCCAGAATGTGAAGTCAAGTGGGCCTTAGAAAGCATCACTACGAACAAAGCTAGTGGAGGTGAGGGAATTCCAGTTGAGCTGTTTCAAATCCTGAAAGATGATGCTATGAAAGTGCTGCACTCAATATGCCAGCAAATTTGGAAAACTCAGCAGTGGTCACAGGACTGGAAAAGGTCCGTTTTCATTCCAATTTCAAAGAAAGGCAATGCCAAAGAATGCTCAAACTACTGCACAATTGCACTCATCTCACATGCTAGTAAAGTAATGCTCAAAATTCTCCAAGCCAGGCTTCAGCAATACATTAACCGTGAACTTCCTGATGTTCAAGCTGGTTTTAGAAAAGGCAGAGGAACCAGAGATCAAATTGCCAACATCCGCTGGATCATGGAAAAAGCAACAGAGTTCCAGAAAAACATCTATTTCTGCTTTATTGACTATGCCAAAGCCTTTGACTGTGTGGATCACAGTAAACTGTGGAAAATTCTGAAAGAAATGGGCATACCAGACCACGTGACCTGCCCCTTGAGAAATCTGTATGCAGGTCAGGAAGCAACAGTTAGAACTGGACATGAACAACAGACTGGTTACAAATAGGAAAAGGAGTACGTCAAGGCTGTATATTGTCACCCTGCTTATTTAACTTCTATGCAGAGTACATCATGAGAAACGCTGGACTGGAAGAAACACAAGCTGGAATCAAGATTGCTGGGAGAAATATCAACAACCTCAGATATGCAGATGACACCACCCCTATGGCAGAAAGTGAAGAGGCACTAAAAAGCCTCTAGATGAAAGTGAAAGAGGAGAGTGAAAAAGTTGGCTTAAAGCTCAACATTCAGAAAACGAAGATCATGGTATCTGGTCCCATCACTTCATGGCAAATAGATGGGGAAATAGTGGAAACAGTGTCAGACTTTATTTTTGGGGGCTCCAAAATCACTGCAGATGGTGACTGCAGCCATGAAATTAAAAGACGCTTACTCCTTGAAGAAAAGTTATGACCAACCTAGATAGTATATTCAAAAGCAGAGACATTACTTTGCTGACTAAGGTCCGTCTAATCGAGGCTATGGTTTTTCCTGTGGTCATGTATGGATGTGAGAGTTGGACTGTGAAGAAGGCTGAGCGCCGAAGAATTGATGGTTTTGAACTGTGGTGTTGGAGAAGACTCTTGAGAGTCCCTTGGACTGCAAGGAGATCCAACCAGTCCATTCTCAAGGAGATCAACCCTGGGATTTCTTTGGAAGGAATGATGCTAAAGCTGAAAGTCCAGTACTTTGGCCACCTCATGTGAAGAGTTGACTCATTGGAAAAGACTCTGATGCTGGGAGGAATTGGGAGCAGGAGGAGAAGGGGATGACAGAGGATGCGATGGCTGGATGGCATCACGGACTCGATGGACGTGAGTCTGAGTGAACTCCAGGAGATGGTGATGGACAGGGAGGCCTGGTGTGCTGCAATTCATGGAGTCACAAAGAGTTGGACACGACTGAGCGACTGAACTGAACTGAACTGAACCTTGTCTTTCCATACCATCTGCCAGCATCTAGAATCAAGAGGTACATTTCTAAAAACCCACTGTTGATGTTTCCTAGGTGACTTCATCAATGGCAGTAAATCAATATAAGTATATAGATTTTCACTCTCTTATACTGTCTGTTTCCCCCATTCTTCCCAAAACTGTTTGAGACGTTCATGGAACGTCACTGCAGGCTGATTTTCACCCAGTATTTTCCTTTCAGCATTATGATACTCAATTTTTATTACTCTCCTATTTTTGAATACTGTTATTACTCCTTTTTTTCTTTCATTATAACCCTCAGAACTGATTTCACTTTTAAGTTCATTATTGTTCATTTATAATCAGCATTTGATTGCATGCTGATTATTCTTAAATTTAAACTTTATACTAGTGAAGAAAAACAGTACTTGGTGTTATGCTTCTGATTACGAAATCAGTTGGATTAAGCTATGTAACTGTTTTTTAAAACATCTGTAACACAAGTTTTAAAATGTAGTTTTTTATTTAACCTTGGATGAGCTTTCTGAATAAAAAGAATAGTTAGAAACTGGATGAGTCCAAAAAATAATGAGCTTTACTGTTATTTTAACCAAAATGAAAAATACCAGAACTGACATATCTGAGTAAGTAAGGCTGTGCATTTATTTCAATTTCTTGCTACTGTTCAAGGTATTTTGAGAACTTTTATTTGGAATCTAGTATCAAAGCCTGTGCCCCATACCTAAAACATTCTTTTCTTCTTCCTTTAAATTGACTTCACTTTCAGAAATAATCAGAGCTTCTGAAGTCCAACACCAGTGAATAGAACAATGGGAAGCAATATTTTGGTACCACAACAAGCATATGAAGCCTATTAAAGCAAGACAATTCATGGTCATAGTTTATGGACTAGCTTCCCAACCAGCAATAAAAGATGTACATCTCTAGGATAAGCTCAGAGACTCCAAAAATGTCTAGGTGAAAAAGTTTAAGATTAGCCAAGCAGCATGTACACCACATAACACCAAGAGGCACAGTATTTACTTTGTAGAGCTGCCATAACAAAGCACCACAGCCTGGGTGGCTTAAAGAAGAAAAATGCATCGTCTCGCAGTTCTGGAAACCATAAGTCTGAGATCATGGGTTGATTTCAGTGTTGGTTCCATCTGACACTATGGGGGAGAATCTGTAACTATGCTTCTCAGCTGGGTTATAGTAATTAGCTAGTAATCTCTGGTGTTCCTCAGCTTGTAGAAGCATCACCTTTATCTCTTTTTTTATATTCAGATAGTAATGTCCCTGTCTGCATTTCTGAGTCTAAATGTCCACTTTTTATAAGGACACTAATCCTGACTAGGACCCACCCTAATGACCTCCTTTTAATTTGATTATCTCCAGAAACATCCTATTTCCAAATAAAGTCACATTCTGAGGTACTGGTGGTGAGGCCTTCAGGGTATGAATTTTGGAGAAGACACAATTCAATGAATAACAGGCACAACTGAAGAGACCCAGTGTGAGTGGCAGAGCAAGGAGCTGTGCAGAACCAAAGCTACGACAACAGAGTTGTTTAAAGACTCTGAACCAAGGTTTGTTGCATTTTAAAGTGGGCTTAGTGATGGCAGTAAGAGTGCTGACCTCCTAAGGGGGCTGTGAGGACTCAAAGAGACGACTCTCTTCAGGAGCACACCACCAGGCCTGGCCTAAGGAATGTGCCTGAGAAATGGCAAGTGTCTATTTCTACCTGGACTAACTTCCGATCCTCCAGCAGACACTATTCATAGCCACCATGTAGTTGAGTCCAAGAGAAGCAGTACAGCTGTGTAGCCAGAGAGCCCTGGGGAGTGCTTGTAACACCAAACACCTCTCACTGTAATTGTCTATTTACCATTGATCTCCACCATGTGAGTCTATATGTTCCTTGAAGGTGGTAGCAGTTTCATATGCTCAAGCGTCCTACCAACCCACTATCTTCTGGGCCTAACAGTGTACCTATTATGAATTTAACAAATACCTGACAGAAGGATAAATGGTTATGAAAATTTAATGAAATATTAACCTTAACAGACATTTTGCCTGGGTATGGGAAGATGGAAACAACCCAAGTGTCCACTGATGAAGCAATATAAACAAAATGTTATACATACACACACTGTATGTATACTGTGGAGCCCTGTACCAAGCTCAAAGGACAAAAATCTCTGGAACTTACTCAGCCCCATAGCAACTGTTGCCATGAGCCTCCAGATCTAAACAAGACAGTTTCCCGACCCCATATTACATAAAATATCCATCTTATTACCCATCTTATCGGAGAAGGAAATGGCAACCCACTCCAGTGTTCTTGCCTGGAGAACCCTAGGGACAGGGGAGCCTGGTGGGCTGCCGTCTATGGGGTCACACAGAGTCGGACACGACTGAAGCGACTTAGCAGCAGCAGCAGAACCCATCCTATGGCATCCTAACCAATTACCTAATGCCACCCTTCCAGTAGAAATTTTCTGTCTTGAGGCTGTAAAAATTGGCTCAGTTCAGTTCAGTCACTCAGTCATGTCCGACTCTTTGCGACCCCATGAATCGCAGCACACCAGGCCTCCCTGTCCATCACCAACTCCCGGAGTTCACTCAGACTCACGTCCATCGAGTCCGTGATGCCATCCAGCCATCTCATCCTCTGTCGTCCCCTTCTCCTCCTGCCCCCAATCCCTCCCAGCATCAGAGTCTTTTCCAATGAGTCAACTCTTCACATGAGGTGGCCAAAGTATTGGACTTTCAGCTTTAGCATCATTCCTTCCAAAGAAATCCCAGGGTTGATCTCCTTCTGAATGGACTGGTTAGATCTCCTTGCAGTCCAAGGGACTCTCAAGAGTCTTCTCCAACACCACAGTTCAAAACCATCAATTCTTCGGCGCTCAGCCTTCTTCACAGTCCAACTCTCACATCCATTCATGACCACAGGAAAAACCATAGCCTTGACTAGACGGACCTTAGTCAGCAATGTCTCTGCTTTTGAATATGCTAGGGGCCGGCTCTTCCATGAGCCAGCCCACTGTTCTAACAGTGCCTCCCACTCTAATAAAATATTCTCCTCTTATTCTGCCTCACGTTTGGAAATTCTTTGCCAACCCACACGCAGACCATGACATATACATACGTACAGAAGCAATCCAAGGGCCCATTGATGAAACAACATAAAACAAAATGTTACATATGCACATACGCATATATTAACCACCCTTAAAAAGGAAGAATAACATGACACGTCATTGAACCCAAGTTTATGTGACCAATGCACAACGAGGCGAAACAAACCAAAACATTGCAGTTCGAAGTAAAGAAAGGTTTATGGCAAGGGCCAAGCAAGAAGGATGAGTGGCTTGTACTCAAAAGACCTAAATTCCTCAATGGCTTTCAGGCAAGTAATTTTAAGGCTACATCTGACGTGATGGCTTCAGGGTGTATCTTTTTGACTCGTTAGTGGTGTGGTAAGAATAGTATTCTAGGAATCTCATTCATCAACCTTCTGGTTCCAACCAGTCTAGGGTCTCAGTATGTACCTGCCACCCTCCACCTGAGTTCGTCTGCTCGTTGTTCAGTCACTCGGTAGTGTCTGATTCTTTGTGACCCCATGGACTGCAGCATGCCAGGCTTCCCTGTCCTTCACCATCTCCCGGAGCTTGCTCAAACTCATATCCATTGAGTCGGTGATGCCATCCAACCATCTTGTCCTCTGTTGTCCCCTTTGCCCCCTGCCTTCAATCTTTCCCAGCATCAGGGTCTTTTCTAATGAGTCATCTCTTTGCATCAGGTGGCCAAAGTATTGGAGCTTCAGCTTCAATATCAGTCCTTCCAATGAATATTCAGGGCTGATCTTTAGGATGGACTGATTGGATCTCCTTGCAGTCCAAGGGATTCTCAAGTCTTCTCCAACACCACAATTTAAAACCATCAATTCTTCAGTGCTCAGCTTTCTTTACAGTCCAACTCTCACATCCACACATGACTACTGGAAAAACCACAGCCTTGACTAGACAGACCTTTATTGGCAAAGTAATGTCTCTGCTTTTTAATATGCTGTTTGGTTGGTCATAACTTTCCTTCCTTCCTGCTTTTCTTTGGGATTGGAATGAACACGGGCCTTTTCCAGTCCTGTGGCCATTGCTGAGTTTTCCAAATTTGCTGGCATATTGAGTGCAGCACTTTCACAGCATCATCTTTCAGGATTTGAAATAGCTCAACTGGAATGCCATCACCTCCACTAGCTTGGTTCATAGTGATGCTTCCTAAGGCCCATTTGACTTCACATTCCAGGATTTCTGGCTCTAGGTGAGTGAGCACACCATCGTGATTATCTGGGTCATGAAGATCTTTTTTGTATAGTTCTTCTATGTATTCTTGTCACCTCTTCTTAATATCTTCTGCTTCTGTTAGCTCCCTACCATTTCTGTCCTTTATTGAGCCCATCTTTGCATGAAATATTCCCTTGGTATCTCTAGTTTTCTTGAAAAGAACTCTAGTCTTTCCCATTCTATTGTTTCCCTCTATATCTTTGCACTGATCACTGAGGAAGGATTTCTTAGTTCTCCTTGCTATTCTTTGGAACTCTGCATTCAAATGGGTATATTTTTCCTTTTTTCCTTTGCTTTTCACTTCTCTTCTTTTCACAGCTATTTGTAAAGCCTCCTCAGACAGCCATTTTGCTCTTTTGCATTTCTTTTTCTTGGAATGCAAAATGGAATGGAACACTACTCAGCTGTTAAAAAGAATGCATTTGAATCAGTTTTAATAAGGTGGATGAAACTGAAGTCTATTACACAGAGTGAAGTAAGTCAGAAAGAAAAACACCAATACAGTATATTAACACATATATATGGAATTTAGAAAGATGGTAATGATGACCCTATATGTGAGACAGCAAAAGAGACAAAGATATAAAGAACAGACTTTTGGACTCTGTGGGAGAAGGCGAGGGTGAGATGATTTGAGAGAATAGCATTGAAACATGTATATTACCATATGTGAAATAGATGACCAGTCCAAGTTCGATGCATGAAATAGGGCACTCAAAGCCAGTGCACTGGGACAACTCAGAGGGATGTGGGATGGGGAGGGAGGTGGGAGGGGCGTCTGGGATGGAGGACACATGTACACATTCATGTCAATGTATGGCAAAAACCACCCCAAAATTATAAACTTATTAGCCTCCAATTAAAATTCAAAAAAAAATTTTTTTAGGTGTCTTTGTTAAGTGAGACAATTTTTGAAAAGCCACTAGGTATCCTAAGGCATTAGCCTCCAATTAAAATTCAAAAAAAAATTTTTTTAGGTGTCTTTGTTAAGTGAGACAATTTTTGAAAAGCCACTAGGTATCCTAAGGCAAATAGATGGGGAAACAATGGAAACAGTGACAGACTTTATTTTCTTGGGCACCAAAATCACTGCAAATGGTGACTGCAGCTATGAAATTAAAAGACACTTGCTCCTTGGAAGAAAAGCTATAACAAATCTAAACAACATATTAAAAAGCAGAGACATTACTTTGCCAATAAAGACTCATCTAGTCAAAGCTATAGTTTTTCCAGTGGTCATGTATGGACATGAGTGTTGAACCATAAAGAAAGCTGAGCGCCAAAGAATTGATGGTTTTGAACTGTGGTGTTGGAGAAGACTCTTGAGAGTCCCTTGGACTGCAAGGAGATCCAACAAGTCAATCCTAAAGGAAATCAGTCTTGAATATTCATTGGAAAGACTGATGCGGAGGCTGAAGTTCCAATACTTTGGCCACTTGATGCGAAGAACTGATTTATTGGAAAAGACCCTGATGATGAGAAAGATTGAAAGCCAGAGAAGTGGACAACAGAGGATGAGATGGTTAGATGGCATCACCAACTCGATGGACATGAGTTTAAGCAATCTCCAGGAGTTGCTGATAGACAGGGCAGCCTGGTGTGCGGCAGTCCACGGGGTCGCAAAGCATCAGATACGACTGAGCAACTGAACTTAACTGAACTGATCCTAAGGATAGGGCTTATCTGATGGCTCAGTAAAGAATCTGCCTGCAAGGCAGGAGAACTCAGCTTTGATTCCTGGCTTGGGAAGATCCCCTGGAAAAGGAAATGGCAACCCACTCCAGTATTCTTGCCTCGAAAATTGCATGGACAGATACCGACCACAGGGTTGCAGGACTGACTAACACTTCCACTTTCAAGCTAAGGATGGGGGTTGGTTGCCCGGGAAACCAACCTAGTGATTAGAGGGTTAGAATTTTCAGTCTCACCCTTCCACCCCAGGCAGGGGAGAGGGGCTAGAGATTAAGTTCAATCACTGAAGGCCAAAGATTTAATCAGTCCTGGCTCTGTAATAAAAATCTGTGTACCAGGAGATTGAGAGAGCAGAAGTGTGGTCAACATGTGGAGACTGAGGGAGAGTTTTTCACTCCATAAAGCCTCCCTGCACACTTTGCTTATGGCATCTTTTCAATCTGGCTGTTCCTGGGTTATAGCCTTTTACAATAAACTGGTAATCTAATGAGTAAAATCTTTCTCTACATTCTGTAAGCCACTCTAGCAAATTAATGAAACCTGAGGAGGGGGTCATGGGAACCTCCAATCTATAACCAGTGGATCAGTAGTACATGTGACACCCTAGATTTGATATTGGTCTCTGAAGTGGGATGATGGCAGTCATGTTGGACTGTGCCATTAACTTGTGAATCTAATGCTATTTCCATGTCAACAGTGTCAGACTTTAGTTGCATTGTAGGACACCCAGCTGCTCGAGAATTGCTTGGTGGTATTAAAAAACTCATACATTGAAACTGATGTTAGAATCTATGCCCTCAGGCTCAGCATTCCCCCAAACCAGTCACAAGACTTCTGCTTCCATTTGAAACTTATCTCTTCCACACTCAGCCATTCAGTCCTTCATCATTTTTTTCATTATTTTTAAATTAATGAGGAAAATTTGTTTATAATTTCACTATCTCAAAATTTATTTAGTTTTTCTAACTAACCAAATAGCACATTTATTTTTTCATGCTAATTATAAAAAGGTTAAAACCTGAAGTCTTTTCTTTCTCTGTATTGTTGGTTTACAACCACTTTTAAAAAGTTCTGAATCTTAACACTCACCATTAATAGTTTATACACTTAATCAAAAATAATTAATAGCTCTCAGCTTTCTTTATATTACTTATTAAAGACCTATGTAAGTAAGCCCTAAGGCTGGTATAAGACTGCATATTAAACGCGGTTTTTCTGCCCTTCATTTCAAAGTTATGTTAACCCAAATACGTCCCTCGAAGTCCAAGTGGTCATCTGGACAGCAATTAGGAGAACACTAGCATAGATGGTAACATCAAACAAAAGATAAAGATCGTTTCCTTATAAAAATGTAATGATATCTCCACATATAAGCTGAAAACTGTAACATTTTCTGATTATAAATGGCTGGAGAATGGCTATCATCAAAAAAATCCTTAAACAATAAATGCTGGAAAGGGTATGTAAAGAAGGAAACTCTCCCACACTGTTGGTGGGAAGGTAAAATGGTATAGCCCCTATGGAAAACAGGAGCTTCCCAAGGGGCGCTAGTGGTAAAGAGCCTGCCTACCAATCCAGGAGATGCAAGAGATACAGGTTCGATTTCTCATTTGGGAAGATCCCCTGGAGGTGGAAATGGCAACCAACTCCAGTATTCTTGCCTGGGAAATCCCACGGACAGAGGTGCCTGGCAGGCTACAGTCTTTGAGGTCGCAAAAAATTCAGACATGACTTAGCAACTAAACAGCAATGGCAAATACTGTTCTGCATTCTCAGCCATGTCCAACTCTTTGTGACCACATGGACCGTAGCCTGCCAGGCTCCTCTGTCCATGGGATGTTCCAGACGAGAATACTAGAGTAGGCTGCCATTTGCTCCTCCAAGGGATCTTCTCTACCCAGGATTGAACCTGCATTTCCTACACTGGCAGGCAGATTGTTTACCATCAAGCCACCTGGGAAGCCCATGGAGAACAGTATGGAGGTTCCTTAAAAACTAAAACTAGAACTACTATATGACCCTGCAATCTCACTCCTAGGCATATGAGAAAAACATGATCCAAAAGGATCCATGCACTCCAATGTTCACTGCAGCACTGTTTACAACAGCCAAGACATGGAAGCAACCTAAATGTTCATTGACAGAGGAATGGATAAAGAAGATGATGGTACACATATGCAATGGAATATTACTCAGCCATTAAAAATAATGAAACAATGCCATCTGCGGCTATGTGGATGGACCTAGAGACCACCATACTGATGAAGTAAGTCAGAGAAGGAAAAATATCATAGGACATCATTTATATGTGGAATCAAAAAAGAAATGATACAAATGAACTTACAAAACAGAAAGAGACAAATTTAGAGAACGAACTTATGGTTGCTGGTGGGAAGGGATACTTAGGGAGTCTTGATGGATGTGTACACACTGCTATATTTTAGATGGATAACCAACAAGTACCTGCTGTACAGCACATGAAACTCTGCTCATTGTGGCGGCCTGGATGGGAGGGGAGTTTGGGGGAGAATGAACACATGTATGTGTATGACTGAGTCCCTTCACTGTTCACCTGAAACTATCAAAACATTGTTAATCAGCTATACTCCAATACAAGATAAAAAGTGTAAAGTAAAAAAAAAATCTAAAAGGCTGGTCTCCACTCCCAGTCTGGGGCTAAGTGCAAGAAAGTCCTTACCCCAAGAAATTTCCTTGTAGATTTCCTTGTAGCCCTCCTGACATCAGCATGACACTACAGGGAACCTCTCTCTCTCCTTACCTGCCATTTTCCCACCCACCTCAATTCTTCTGATATCTGACTTGGCTTACATTTCTCATCTCCCTTTCAAGTTGCAATATTGAGGGGATTTAGGAGGAAAGCAGGGAAAACATCATAGGAGGTTTGTTACAAAAATAAAGCTCTTCTGTTTATTTATGTAGCCAGAACTTAACTGTATATTTGTTATACATAGTTAATATAATATTTTAATTCAGTTCAGTTCAGTCACTCAGTCAGGTCTGACTCTTTGCGACCCCACAGACTGCAGCATACCAGGCCTCCCTGTCCATCACCAACTCCCAGAATTTACTCAGACTCACATCCTTTGAGTCGGTGATGCCATCCAATCATCTCATCCTCTGTCATCCCCTTCTCCTCCTGCCCTCAATCTTTCCCAGCATCAGGGTCTTTTCAAATGAGTCAGTTCTTCACATCAGGTGGCCAAAGTATTGGAGTTTCAGCATCAGTCCTTTCAATGAATATTCAGGACTGATCTCCTTTAGGAGAGACTGGTTGGATCTCCTGCAGTCCAAGGAACTCTCAAGAGTCTTCTTCAATATAATAGTTCAAAACTATCAATTCTTCAGTGCTCAGCTTTCTGTATAGTCCAACTCTCACATTCATACATGACTACTGGAAAAACCATAGCTTTGATTAGATGGACCTTTGTTGGCAAAGTAATGCCTCTGCTTTTTAATATGCTGTCTAGGTTGGTTATAACTTTTCTTCCAAGGAATAAATGTTGTTTCATTTCATGGCAGCAGTCACCATCTGCAGTGATTTTAACTGAACATCATCAATTTGCTTTAATTATTACATTTTAATTGATAGCTTATTTAATATATTTATTTAGATAATATATTTAATGAACACATTTACATTAACTGAAATTTAATCACATTATATGATTTAATTAACTATGATTTAAATATAATTTATTAAAGTCAGTGAATATAATACAAAAACCAATAACTACAATTTATTGATCATCTATGGCATGGTGCTAAGAGGGTATACAGGGCCTCAGTTAATCCTCAGTATAACTTTGGGAGGTGACTACTGTAACTGTCTACATTTTATAGAAGAGAAAACCAAAAACAGAGAAATTTCATCAAGTTTCAAGAATAAGCAACTTTTTCACCCCACTTTAATGCACCACTAGGAAAAACTTGCCAATCAATCTATGACACAGGATAAAACACATCTATATTTCAGAGATGCTGAAATGTGAAAAACATAAAGTATCTTATAATAAAATATGTAATTTTCACAAGACCACAAATCTACTAAGTGTCACAAGTGAGAATGAATACAGGCAGCCTGGTTCCAGTCCTGGTTTATGTCTGTTGTGGTCATTAAGTTGCTAAGTTGTGTCTGACTCTTTTGCGACCCCATGGACTACGGCCAACCAGGCTCCTGTGTCCATGGAATTTCCCAGGCAAGAATACTGGAGTGGGTTGCCATTTCCATCTCCAAATTATGCCCATTAAGTAAGTAAGTGAAAGTTGCTTAGTTTTGTCCTGATTCTTTGCTACTCCATGGACTGTAGCCCAGCAGGCTCCTCTGTTCATGGAATTCTCCAGGCAAGGACAATGGAATGGATAGCCATTCCCTTCTCCAGGTCATCCTCCCAACCCAGGGATCAAACCCAGGTCTCCTGCACAGCAAGCAGATTTTGTACTGTCTGGGCTACCTGGGAAGCCTAGTATTCTGGCACAATTATTAACAGTGCTCCCTTTAACTATCAAAAGTGCCCCACTTTGGAGGATAAAATATAGTTTTCCTACTTATGGTTTAAATGAAATAAATCCTGTGCCCTGAGTCCCACATGACTGCACCAGGGATTAATGTCAGAGCCAGCACCCTCTGCAGATAGCTTCAAGGAAGTCCTGCCCAATATGGCAGGTTTTTATTGAGTGATGGCAAAAGAACCCAAACAAATCCTCTTAGGGAAGTGTAAAGTGGAGATGAACCCAAGAGAAGTTGGGTTACTTCAAATCAGATTATTGCTCCAAACAAAGCTGAGAAGTATTCCAGGGCCACATAAAGCCTGCTTTCTACATTTGTCTTGAAAACACTCACTTGACTATTTGGATGATTGCCATGATAACCCTTTTCCTACTTAATAATTTCCTCCAGAGAATTATTTCATTGTGATCATAAGAAAATGGTCTAAAACAAAGCCCACTACATCACCTTGTTGTTCAGTCGCTAAGTCGTGTCTGATTCTGTGACCCCATGGATTGCAACATGCCAGGCTTCCCTGTCCTTCACCATCTCCCAGAGTTTGCTTCTATTCATATTCTTTGAGTTGGTGATGCTATCCAACTATTTCATCCTCACCTTAATTTCCGATAAATTAGCCTAAGATCAGCCAAGTGAAAAGTGAGACAATCTTCAGAAATTTGAAAATGCAAAAAAGGAAACAAACCAAAAGTGAACATGTGAACCTGGAGAAGAAGATGGACAAGTTAGCAGCAGTTCATAAAGGAACTCTAAATGGATCAGGCCACCCCACCAACACCGCACCCAGAGACCTCCTACTCAAGGGGCTATGATGCTGGTCCTCTCCAAGACCTCCCTACTTCAACCACAAATGGAAGGGCAGAGATGCATACTTTACAAAGCAGCATCCAATCTTGCAGCTGGTCAGTGACTTGAACATTAGAGCAAAATGATGAGCTAGATCAATGAGATGTTCTTGTTATTAAAACTATAACATTCTGGGAGACACGGATGGATGATGTGTTAGGGTTATGAAGCTGGAGTGGACCAAAAAATGGACAAAGTTATGGGCAGGTGGAAGTTATAGAGAACGAAGATGCACAGAGGAGCCAACATCAAGGAAGATTAATCTTGAGTTCTGGTATGTGTCCCTTTCAATAAACCTTTCTCTTTTTTTACCCCCTTGAGATAAGTCCAAGGAGATCTCTCAACCAAAGAAGGTATAACAATCAACTGCATCGTTCATACAAGAGTGAGAGCGCAAAAGGAAATAACTAAGCCAGATGGCAAGATTCCACAGGGCCCAGAATGCTGTGAATACTGGATAAGGTAGACTTGGGACTTGGGAAAGCTCTTCATTGTGCTCAGGTTTAGAAACCTGTGCTTTGCAAGCCTGGCAAATTTATGGGTCTTTATACTTCTCTTCTTTTATTCACCTGTTCTTGTTCTGTAGGCCATAACAACATGTCCAGAGAACACCTGAGCATAAGGACAGAGCACTTGGTTCCATGGCAGAGATAAGTAAGGATCTTTCATAGCTACAGCAACTCACACCTTCTCTGCTAAGGGACAGTAAACAGCCTTTTATCACCTTTTTAGTACACAGTAGTGGAGAAAAGAAGCCAGCAATGGAGACCCAGCAGGGAAAGCATGAATCTTATTCAGTCTCTTTCCTTAATAATGCCAATGCTTCTCTTCTATCCTGACTGTCACCATTCAGTCCATTTTAGTTAGAAGGACCATATATCAGTTTTCTAGGCACAGCTTAGGTTTCTCTTACATGTGCTGGTGTAATTATTCACAGTGCTCACATTCACTCTGAAAAGTATCCTGATTTGACAATAAATTATGTGGTCACCTTGATTTTGATCCAAAACCCTCATCTTTTTTCACTTTCACCACTCTAGGGAAAAACAAAAAACTGTCCCTCAATCTGTGACACAAGTATACAAACACATTCAGTTTTCAGAGGTGTTAAAATGTGAAAAAGAAAAAAAAATGAATCTTGTAATAACATATGTAAGTAATTTTCACACATCACAAAGATAACCAGTGTTGAGGGCAAGACTTAAAACTCACGCAGTGTGAGTCCAGTCCTGGTCTGTCTATTATCCTGGGCATAATTACTACCAGCACTCAAACAGTACAACAATCTCCTGAATGATTTCCATACTTATATCCTTCCAACCCTCTCCACACTACATGCAGACGGAATACTCTAAAGCATAAAGCTGCCCCTGCCACCCCACTGTCTAAAATACTTCAATGGCTCCCCTTGTCCTCAAGAACTAATCTTAACTGCATTACCAGACTCACAAGATTAGCAAAATTTTGCCCCTGCTTATGTCTCCAAACTCGTCTCTCACTGCTCCCTGACCTCTAACTTCACAAGGCACCTTATCCAATTCCTCAGGATCCTTGAGTCACAACCCTGGACCTAAGACAGCCTAGAAATGGAAATGGGATAAGCTCATGGAGAAATGAGGGTAGAAAAAGATCCAGCCCCTCTTATTCCACCCTCATTCTTATGCCCCAAACTTACACAAACCTGTTCCTTAAGCTTTGCCATGTCTCAAATATCAACTCAAACATTATATCAAACTCCTTCATTTTAAAATAAAAATAAATTTTAGAGGTAAATGTTAGAAATTTATGCTTTTGTGACTAGTATTCAGGTGCTGTATTATTGGACTCATTTCTAGAAAGGGACAAAAGCTGGCAACATAATCAGCACATTGATCGAAGTGTGAACTCAGAATACTAGAAAACTCTATTCTCTATCACCATTCCCCAAAACTCACTCTCCAAAGCCAGTTTCACAATTTGTTCAGTATTCCTGAAACGCTAAAGGCAGTGCTGTGTGCTCGGCAGACAGTGAAGGACATATGCCAGTTGCCCTTGGGTACATGTCAAGCACTGTAACCTAGTGTTTGGGTGTCTGCCCACCTCAAATCTTTGACGCACATGAGGTCCAGAAACCATAGTTACTAAGTCAACACTAAGATGTGCAAACATTTCTGGAATGAATCAACATCCAGGATGGTGCAACTGAGCTCCCCATGTGACCTTCCCTACTGCCACCTTAAGCCTCACCAGACCTTCACCCCATCTCTGCAATGAGAACTGGGGCCCAGGAGACAGGCCTTCAATTCTCTGAGCCTCAAGATCCCTAGATGTAAACAGAATAATCACCTGTTTCACGTGGTTGCTACAGGATTAAGTGAAATAAAACATCTGGAAATGCCAACGCAGTACCTAACCCTGATATGGCAGCAAATGATAAATATGTACCAAATCTGGGAAAGGAAAACTATTCTGACTTAATAAAGCCTAAATTTATAAAGCAACTAAATTTAGCTTCAAAAATTCACTGCAAGAGAAATAATGACTCTGAGCCTACCATCTAACCAGAACGTCAGATGTCATGCATATCATCTCACTCAATCTTTGTAACCATCTGTAAGAAGTATCTCCTTTTAGAGAACAAGAAATTGAGGGTCAGTCAAGTTCAATAATTTGTAGAGCTAGAATTTGGCAGACCTAGAATTTGAATTTAGCCCTATTTTAATACAGAAATCATACCCTTTTCTCCTGCTTCCCAGACCCTGGAGCCTAAGAAGGAGGGTGTCAGATAAGAGCCTGATAAGAGTCAGAGGGATGATATCACCCACTCAGTGGATATGAGTTTGAGCAAGCTCTGGGAGATGCTGAAGCACAGGGAAGCCTGGCATGCTATAGTCCAAGGGGTCGCGAAGAGTCAAACACGACTGAACTATTAAAGAACAACAAAAGAGCCAGATAAGAAGACAATCATGAAAAGTTGATTAGTCCATCTACGTTAAAGAGCCTCTTGATCAGGGTCAAAGAAGAAAGCAAAAAGGCTGGCTTAAAATTCAACATCCAAAAAACTAAGATCAAGGCATCTAGTCCCATCACTTCATGGCAAATAGAAAGGGAAAAAGTGGGAACAGTGACAGATTTTATTTTCTTGGGATCCAAAATCACTGTAGATGGTGACTGCAACCATAAAATTAAAAGACGCTTGCTCCTTGGAAGGAAAAGCTATGACAACCTAGACAGCATATTAAAAAGCAGAGACATCACTTTGCCAGCAAACATCCATCTAGTCAAAGCTTTGGTTTTCCCAGTAGTCATGTACAAATTTGAGACCTGGACCATAAAGAAGGCTGAGTGCTGAAGAATTGATGCTTTCACACTGTGGTACTTGAGAAGATTCTTGAGAGTCCCTTGGACAGCAAGGAGATCAAACCAATCAATCCTAAAGTAAATCAACCCTGAATATCCATTGGAAGGACTGATGCTGAAGGCGAATATCTAATACTTTGGCCACCTGATGCAAAGAGCCAGTTCACTGGAAAAGATTCTGATGCTGGAAAAGATTGAGGAAGGAACAGAAGGGGCCAAAAGAGGACGAGATGGTTGGATGGCATCACCAACTCAATGGACATGACTTTGGGCAAACTCCCGGAGATGGTGAAGGACAGGGAAGCCTGCTGGGCTACAGTCCATGGGGTCACAAAGAGTGAGACACAACTTAGTGACTGAACAACAATAAATTAGCATAAGCTCAAACACCAAGGTATCCATCCCTCAGGGACAAAAAGATGTGGAAGTAAGCAATCAGCATAATTAAACAGTTCAGGTCAAACAAGACCATCTGGCAACATAACTTACTGTTTTAACAGGTATCATCATAAGGCAGGTGACTCCCAGGCCCTGTGATTTTAAGCAGGTTATTACGTGACTGGTCTATGCCTCTGCTCTGTTACATGCAATATGAAGACAGTACAATCTGCCTGCAGTAACATGTAAGGTTTAAGGAAATCATGCACAGAAATCACTTTGCACAAAAATCGTCACATATGAAAGCACAGTACTATTATTATGAAAGCCCTTTCACCAACAGACTTTTCCTTTCTCACTTGCCTAAATTATCTGTGTGTGTGTGTGTGCGTGCTCAGTCACTTCAGTCATATCCAACTCTTTTGCAGCCCCATGGACTGTAGCCCGCCAAGCTCCTCTGTCCATGGGATTCTCCAGGCAAGAACACTAGACTGGGATCCCATGCCCTCCTCCAGGGGATCTTCCAAACCCAGGGATCAAACTGCCATCTCCTACATCTCCTACACTGCAGGTGGATTCTTTACCCACTAAGTCACAGGGGCATCAATCCTCAATTTCTCTGTTACTTACCTGTCTCTTGTTCTCTGCACTCCATGAATTCATCTAAACCACAAAAGCTTACTGGACACTTGGTCAGGCAGACTGGTAAAATAGGAGTATATAAGAACAGTCTTTACCCTCACAGACTTTACATTCTTACATTTGTGGGAAAGGAAGGAAGACAGATAATAAAACAGAGATGTTATGGGGAGGGAGGTGGGAGGGGGGTTCATGTTTGGGAACACATGTAAGAATTAAAGATTTTAAAATTAAAAAAAATAAAAAATAAAAATAAAAAAAAAAAAAATAATAATAATAAAAATTAAAAAAAAAAAAAAATAATAAAACAAACAAATAAAAACACATAATAAACTACCAAAAAAAGTGGTAAAGAATCCACCTGCAATGTGGGAGACCTGGGTTCAATCCCTGGGTTGGGAAGATCCCCTGGAGGAGAGCATGGCAACTCAATCCAATATTATTGCCTGGAGAATCCCCATGGACAAAGTAGCTTGGCCGGTGACAGTCCATGGGCTCGCAAAGTGTCACACACAACTGAGCAACAAAGCACAGCACAAAGTGTTAAAAAGCAGGTGAGAAGCAGAAAATAGTCTCAGGGGAGAAGGTTAGTCAGATACTATCTTATATAGCAAAAGCCCTGTTGGAAGACTACTTAGAATCAGAAAGTTGAATGACAAGCTGAATGATGGGAGAGGAGAACAAGGCATGAGATCAGGAGGGAATAGCGTTTCAGGCAGAGGAAAAAGCAAGTGCCTCTAACAGTGTCTTAGAGGACTAAAAACATAGCTCTACTGATCTCACAACGCTGCAGTATGATTATTGGTTTACACATCAGTTTTGCCACTAGACAATGAGCCCCCTGAGGGTAGGGCTATGTGTCCTCTTCCTGCACTCCCGCACTCATGGTACATTCTCTACAGCACTAAATTTATAGGGAAGATAGTCTTCCCTATAAATAGTCTCTGCCTTCAGGGAGCTTACAACAAATAGCACTGGGCAAAGACTAAGCATTCAGAAAATATTTACTAAGTGAACAATATGTGCTTGATGTTCAGTTATGTAGTTCAATATCATGGCAAATTCTGGCCTTTCTACAGCCCTTCTTTCCTTCCTCATTTGCCTAAAAGATCTCCACCAGCCTTTCATGTCTGCTGCAATGACTGCTCTAATCTCCCCATCTCTCTCCTCTGCCTTGGCCCATAATCCACTCCACCTGGCATGCCTTCTCCTATATCCTCTTTAATTCTAATTCTGTCATTTCCCAAAATTTCATCAATATGCTGACTTTCTGCACTGCTTCCCAAGAGTTGCAGCAGTAAAGAATCCGCCTGCCACTTCAGGAGATGCAAGAGACGTGGGTTCGATCCCTGGGTTGGGAAGATGCTCTGGAAGAGGAAATGGCGATTCTCTCTAGTTTTCTCACCTGGAAAATCCCATGGACTGAGAGCCTGGCAGGCTACAGTCCAAGGGGTTGCAAATGAATTGTACACGACTGAGCACACCCAGCACACACACATACTGATTTTATTATTTGCTCAAATGTATAGAAGTTGCTCAAACTCTTTGGGCAAACGTTTTCATCAAGTAACAGAGAATGATGGATGTAGCTAGCAAAGGACAATACCAGACTGAGTGAATAGTAAAACAAGTTGAAAGACAAATGATCTGAAGTTGCATATATAACTGGTTTTCCTCCCCAAACTACAAGATATGTCAGTGAATTTCTGGGCATTGTGTCTATAGAATTGGGCCAGGATACAAGGGCAGCAAGATTCTCATGACCGTGGGTCTGTGTACTCCATCTCTCATATATGAAAGAAATGCTTCCTTCTCAGTAAACAAAACCAACTTGGGATGAGCTATCACTTAAAAGATCTTCCCCACACAGAAATCAGTAGTTTATCATCTAAAGTATTTGACATGAATTTCCTAAGGACACTGCAGTTTTTTAAAAAGAAAAAAAAGTCAGATATTTATTCTTCTAGGCAAGAAGGCAGATAAAGGTCAGTCACAACTTTCAACGCAGGCTCCACAGCCATATTTAGCTGATTAAAAATTTCCATGTAAGCTTCAGCCTTCCCTTCTAAAAGCCAGGCATCTATCTTTCTTTTCCCACTTCTGGTTAAGAGCAGAAAATCAAGCTGGAGTCAGCTACTCTAAGGTATACAAGAGCAGGGGCATGGTTTCCATTTCCCTCAACAAGGCACATTCCTCCCTGAGTTCCTGGACAGAAGCTGTGGGCTTTTTAGAGAACCACACACCAAGGACTGTACAGCTAGGGGTCTTAGGGACAGTGTTTCCCACAATGTGCTTCTCCTACAACAGAACAGCTCTGTGAACTGCACCCAACCATTATGAGAGGGTAAACATACTAAAAAGCTAAATACCATGATTAGATCACCATTAAACATTTAAACTCAGTGCCCTCAATCAACACTTCTCCTAAGACATGACTAATGTAACCGGCTCATTTTAGTGCCCAATAAGGCTGCGCCTTGCTATATTTTGCTATTTATAATAGACAGCGCACTATAATTACATGCCTGGCCTTTGGCAGCCAGACTGGGATTCAGCTATTTTTTACTAGCTGAAAAACTGTGGGTAGGTCATGCAAGAACTGTTAAGTTTTTAAAAACTCCTTACCAGACCCTGCAAGGCCCTACTTGGTCCCGGCCCTGCCAACCTTACACACCATGACTAGTACTATCACGTTCCACCTCTTTAATGGTCTGGATATGTTGAGTTTAGGCCATACCTAAGGGCCTTTGCATTTGCTGTCCTCTCTTCCCCAGAATGTCAAGTCACCTGGTTGGCTACTTTTCATTACTCAGGTCTCAGTTCAAATGTGAAAATGCCACCTACAGGATCTCATAATATTGATTACATGAGTGCATATAATTCCATTTACTTAAAGTACAAAACAAAACCAGTCTGTGGTGACTTAATTCAGGAGACCAGTTACTCTTTTCTCGGTAGGAATACTGTAACCGCACAAGGGTGTTCTCTGAGTTGCTGCTACATGATTAATTTCTTGATATGGATCTGATCACCTGGACACGTTCAGTTTGTGAAAACTCAAACTGTTCACTTATAACATGCATATTTTTAGTATATGTGTTACATTCCAATAAAATATTAAACCAAAACAATAAAAAGAACAAGTTGTCAAATTGGTTTTCCTTGATAAACTAATCTATGACACACCATCTGGGCTAGACTATTCATTTTCTACCCCAAGACCTTGTTTTACTTTCTTCATAGCATCTGTCACTGGCTGAAGTCATTTTCATTACTGTTTATGTAAGTACAGTCTAGCCATTTCCCACCCCTATTAAAATACAGTATCATGTGGCCAAGATCTCTACCTGTCTTGTTTACCATCCCCAAATATCAGCACTTCAAAGGCCTTTTTCCCGGTAGAAACTGAATAGAAAAAAATATATGTAAAATAAACGGCAAAAGGGTGACACTTTAAGGATGTAACATCAAATAAAAGTCATTATTTAAGTGTTAGAAAAAAAAACAAGAACTGTGGTGCTAACTATGTGAGGTCCAACAACAGAGAAAACAAAATGTCAACAACATTTGTTGTTGTTCAGTTGCTCAGTTGCTCAGCTGTGTCTGAGTCTTTATGACCCCAAGGACTGCAGCACGCCAGGCTTCCCTGTCCTTCACTATCTCCAGTTTGTCAATGACATTAAGCATCAGGAAAGTGAAAGTGAAGGTCACTCAGTCGTGTCCGACTCTTTGCCACCCCATGGACTATATGTCCATGGAATTCTCCAGGCCAGAATACTGAATTGGGAAGCCCTTCCCTTCTCCAGGGGATTTTCGCAACCCAGAGATCGAACCCAGGTCTCCCACATTGCAGGCGAATTCTTTACCAGCTGAGCCACAAGGGAAGCCCTAAGAATATGTGGCAAATTTAACTATGAGGAGGGGATAGATAGTGTCATTCTATGGCACTCTGTGAGAGTGGTTGAAGTTACTTCTCACAGCAGAAACTGGGTCTTTTTTTTTAAAGAGTATAATTCTTTACAATGTTATGTTAGTTTCTGCTATACAATAAAGTGAATCAGCTCTATGTATACATATATCCCCTTCCTCTTAGCTCTCCCTACCCCCTCCCATCCCACCCATCTAGGTCATCATTAGAGTCTGTCCTACAGAGTGCTGCTGCTGCTAAGTCGCTTCAGTCGTGTCCAACTCTGTGGGACCCCATAGACGGCAGCCCACCAGGCTCCACCGTCCCTGGGATTCTCCAGGCAAGAACACAGGAGTGGGTTGCCATTTCCTTCTCCAATGCATGAAAGTGAAAAGTGAAAGTGAAGTCACTCAGTCGTGTCCGACTCTTAGTGACACCATGGACTGCAGCCTACCAGGCTCCTCCGTCCATGGGATTTTCCAGGCAAGAGTACCGGAGTGGGGTGCCATTGCCTTCTCCGCATACAGAGTGCAGTAAGTCAGAAAAACATGTATCATATATTGATGCATATATGAGAAACTGGGTCTTTTATCTCTGTACACACGAAAGTTTTGCACAAGGGATGGCACAAAGTAGGTCTGAACCAAGAATAGCAACCAATTTCTGAGTCACTTCGGGAGGATTATAAAGTTTTCTGGAAAAACAGGGTCCTATTCAAGTGTAATGTCTGCCCTGGGCAAGGGAGTAAGCAAACACAACATAAATGCATAGACAGGTGGAGCAGATAAAGAAACACCCAATAATATGAAAAGGGCTCCTTACATAACATCTATTTTTTCTAAGATGTTTACAAAGAAGAAAATTAAAATGGATCAGTAGTGTTGGTCATGGTTACTTACTCTATGCTCTGCAGACTAACTTACATGCTGGTATAAGAAACTTATACCAGAAATTGGTATAATGGAAACTGAAAAGAAAACCTTTAACCTGGAATCAGCTCTGCCACAAACTCTCTTTATAACCTTGAACAAGCCCTTGAACTTCTTTAATGCTCCATTTTTCGACCTGTGAAATGAGTTTTTTGGATCAGATGCTTGCTAATGCCCATTTCCAGTTCTTGAACACTGTGTACTATTCTTGCCTTAAAAAAAAAAGAATTCTCATCTCCTAAGTTTGTGTTCACAGGACAACACTTCATCTACAAGTACGTAAATCAAAGTTTTCAGACAGAGTGAGGCAGAAGAATCTTTTACCCAGTCTTCTTGCAAAACCAAGGGTATCCCCCACCCAGATTTTCTGAAGTGTTGTATTCAGGCTCCCATTTCTTGGTAAGGCAAGAAGCCCTATCATATTTCAGATAAACACTTGGATTTTTCTATACAATTACTTCTTTTGCTTGAATTTTCACTGCCTTAGGCCTCATGTTGCTCATCAATTCAAGTCTACTCTCATAGTTAGCACCACAGTTCTTGATTTTTTTCTAACATTTAATGAATGGAACTTGATCACCTGGAGGTATTTCCCTTACTCTATTACAACAGTTATTAGTGATTTTAATTAGACAAAAGCCACCATTCCCTTTGCTATCCTATCATATTGTCCAGTGCCTGTTAAAGATACTACAGTAATGTTATTAGCACCTTTTAAATTTGCATTAACACAAACATACAAATGAGAAGTCAGGAAAAGAAAAGAAGAAAAGAATAACTCAGATGTCATAATTAACCAAAGTTTAGAGTAACTCCAAAAATCATCAGTAGCTATCGTTCAATTAAAAAAAAATACTATGCACATCCTAGATAAAACTGTAGGAATGATCATCATTTTAATTGTCTCTCATCAATTAAAAATGGGGAAAAGGACAAGGGCAAGGCTGTGCTGTGGTCAAGCTCCATATTGTTTTCTTCAAAAGGGAAGAGATATTTCTAACAGAGAATGTAAAGTTGAGTACTTGAGTCATTTCTCCAAGAGTCATCACCAACTCATAACTCCCCAAAGGCCTTCTGGCTACTATGGCTCTTGCCATCGACAGAAAGTAAAATCTCCTAAAGGCCAAGTTCTAATAGCTATTCAGTGTCCATCATTGGCCCTCCTAGGATTTTATTCTCTAGAAACAAGGAGAAAGAGGACAAGGTCAATACTCAAATGTGTTCCAATGATAGGACTGAATTTTCACTAAATTGAGGAAGGACGTTTCCCATCGTTCTCCTTGACCCCCTCATTTCACCATCTCAGCACCCCACACCCATACCCAACCCTGCCAGTCGGCTAGAGCAGGCAGCTCATTCCAGGAAGTGAGTTACTAAACCAGCAAGGCTGGGGTGGGTTTCTAGGTACCTTTATCACATGGCCTAACAAATGGGTTCAAAAGCAGGACTGGCGACTGAGGACAGGCAGTTACCTCAGAACAGGTAACTGAAGACAAGAAAAAAATGTTTCCCACCATTATAGTAAACAGTAATGTTGCCTACCATCAAATCAGTAGCCACTGCAATGGCCCCACACAGTGCACCCTGAGAGGAACTGGAGAAGGCAATGGCACCCCACTCCAGTACTCTTCCCTGGAAAATCCCATGGACGGAGGAGCCTGGTAGGCTGCAGTCCATGGGGGTCGCGACTTCACACAACTGAGCGACTTCACACAACTGAGAGACTTCACACAACTGAGCGACTTCACTTTCACTTTTCACTTTCATGCATTGGAGAAGGAAATGGCAACCCACTTCAGTGTTCTTGCCTAGAGAATCCCAGGGATGGAGGAGCCTAGTCGGCTGCCATCTATGGGGTCCCACAGAGTTGGACACGACTGAAGCGACTTAGCAGCAGCAGCAGATAACGTTAAGATGCGTATCAAAGGGATATTTCAATATACCCAGACTCTTACAGCTTCCATATGGAGAAAAGCATCAAAATCACTAACTTGCCATTTCTACATTTTGTGATTAGTCTTAACCCTTTAAGCTTCCACAACAAGGTTTGTGTTTTGTTTGTTTTCCAGCAAAAACTCTTGTACATCCTGGCTCCTCCCCTACCTCTTTCCAACAAGTCCTCAGAGCTATCCAGAAACTTCCTCAGGATACAGTCCTCAATAAATGCCTCAAAAAAAAGTATTTCTCAACTTTTAGGTTGTGTTTTGGTGTTGTGTGTGTGTGTGTGTGCGTGTGTGTTGGCAACATGTGTTTTGGTTGTGTTTGTGTGTGTGTGTGTGTTGGCAACACCATAACACCTCAGGACCTCAAACCCCGTTTCCAGGAACTTTTCCTGAAGTTGCCTGTGCAGCGCCTGGTACAGGGCCCGGCGCCCTCCCGACGCTGAGGGAATCCACGTCAGCGACAACTGGGAGTTGGGTGGCTCTCACTCTGAGGTGGCCCCGGCTGTCATTAACCCCTCAGCCCGAGACCCCCTTTCCACACAGGAAGCAGAGGGTGCTGGGGTCCCTCGTGCGCCCCAGACGCAGCACCGCGCGTCCTCTCCACAGGTGTGGCGCCGCGGCGACCGCGCACCCGGTACCAGGAAGAGGAGGACAGAAGGGGACGGAAGGGGACCAACGGCTGCTCGAGGCCCCCACCAAGGGGTCCGCTCACCTGGGACCTAGCCGCCAGGAGCGGGGGCCGGAGCGCCAGGTCTCTCAGAAGTTTCCGGGCCTGCGCTCCCACGGGGGCCGCCATCTTATCCAGGAAGCCAGCGAGGGGATCCTGACGGGGTGCCGGCAGGGCGGGAGGGGGCTGGAAGAGGGAGGGAGGGGGAAGGGGCGGGGCCGCCCGCCGCCTACCGCCCGCCCCGCCCCCTCCGCCCGGGCGCGCCTGGTGACCCTGGGACGCGGCCGCACTCCTGAGGGGGCCCCTGTCGAAGCCCTGCGTCCCCCACGACGACCGCCACCTCGGCCCCAAATTCACTTTCAGCATTTGGAGCCTCCTCTTCGCGCTACCGCGGGTCACAGTGTGAGCGAAAACCCACCCCGAGCCCAGCGGTTGTGGACTTAAAGTGCCCTGGAGCGAGAGGCCAGTGCCTGTTGCCGGTTCCAGGGAGTGCTCTGAGGAGCGGCCAGTATGGGATGCCAAGCGAGGGATAGGCCTCTGCTCTGGTCCTGGGGCCTCAGGGGCTCCTGTAGGGAAGCGGTGTTTGAGGTGAACCTTGAGGGAGTAAGGGAGAAGCAAGCGGGCCTGAAGAGGTCAGTGGAGGCCCTCTACCTTTTAGTGAGACTTTGTCTCTTTGTGAAGATTTAGACAAAGGTATTGAAGGATTTTAAATGTGTAGTCGCCCGAGTAAGACCAAGAGTTTACTTGGAGTTTATATAGCTCTAAGCACTGTCTGTGGAATAAAAATAGCTAGCAAATATGCTTGATATATGGCAGGCACTTTACAAATAAGGACTCATTTAGTGTTCATAGCAAGCTTTCCAGTAGGCACCAATGGAAAAAATCCCCATTTTGCAGAAGAAAAAACTGAGACACAAGGAGGTTTCCTTGCTTATTGAGGGTCACAGATCTGATAAGGACGGAAAGAGTTTCAAACTCATGCTTTCTTCTCCCAACCCTATAAAGTGTCATTTTCAAATTTTTAACCTTACTTTATTCTTGAGCCTATGATCATGAGAAAAGGTACAAATTTAACAGAACTGAGCAACTATTTCTGCTGGTTTTCTTTGAAAGTGAAAGTCACACAGTTGTGTCCCACTCTTTGTAACCCCATGGACTGTACTGTCCATGGAATTCTCTAGGCCAGAATATTGGGATGGGTAGCCTTTCCCTTCTCCAGGGGATCTTCCCAACCCAGGAATCCAACTGGGGTCTCCTGCATTGCAGGCAGATTCTTTACCAGCTGAGCTATCCTTTTTTTTTTGACCCCCCCCCAAAAAAATCTACAGAAAAGTTGCAAGAATATTATCCCCAAACCCCCAAATATCCTTTATGCAGATTTATTGATAGCACTTGTTTACATTTTGCCTCAATCCCCATTTTTAATAGATATAGATATGTAGCTTTATAGCCCATTCTTAGTCATAGTTTTACTGGCTAGATTTCTTATCCATTGATGATTATTTCTTATATCAGTTTTTACTGTGATGGTTGTAAAATCATGACTGTCTAGTTCCATTCCTTTCTAGATTTTCTATAGTCTATGTTCTACTCAGAGCTTTATTGTCCCCCACGTTTGTTTATTCTTTTTTTTAATATTTATTTTTTGCTCTGTCGGGTGTTGGTACACCTGAGATCTTAGTTGTGGCATACAAGATCTTTGTGGAGGGCAGGCTCCAGATCTCATGGTCTTCCTGATGGGGGCTTATTTGCCCCGCTGAAAGGCGGATTCCCAAGCACTGTTTCATCAGGGAAATCCCTCTTTATTTATTCTTGTTTTCACTTGTATCAGTATCAACTTACAGGTCCCTTTTTTTTCACTGTCAAACCTATGTTCGTTCCTTTACATGTACTCAGTTCAGCTGCCTCTGAATATGGGTTATTTAATCCTCACAGGAACCCTGTAAAGGATGATGCTATTATTCTCACTGTACCAGAGGGGTAACTGCATGAAAGAAATGTAACTTGCCCAGGGTCACAGCTTGGGAGCGTGACCCAAAGCTGACCATACCCTCCTCTTAACATGAGTCGATCTGAATTCCCACTTCATCCTCATTACTCGTATTGAGTTCTACCATCTAGTCAATATGGAGAAAAGACTCTTATTAATGTTTGTAGACTGAATGTTTAAACTTGGTGAGAGCTTTGAACATGTTGACAGAAGGAAGCAGACCACCTGTAGAATTCATCAAAGTCTGCTTATTCAGACAGTCTATGGCAAAGGAGTTGGTTACTATCACTTTCTTTCCAGCCGAGACTTGAAAGGGTTTGAAAAAAAGAGTACACTTTATAAAGAAGAAGGTGAACCTATTTAGACAGTCTTTGAGGAGTGTTCTATTAGGATGGAATTTTTTTCTATAGGGGTAGAGTTTTTGGAAATGGAGTGGGCAGAAGCTTTCTGATTACCATTCAAGTATATGTGGCAATCTTTGCTTCATTATCTACTAGTGACTATTTGGGCTGGGTAGCATCATATGAGTTTTCCTGTTTCAATTGGAAGACTGGCTAGTTGTCAGCTCTTGAGCATAAATCTTGCATCTGCAAGTTTTCAGTGTCTTCATCCAGATTCTCTCATTCTGCCATCTCTGCAGCCAAGAGTTTGGGGAATATAGAGCATAAGGGCCTTCATATGGTATTTCCAGTGCTTAGCATTAGGCCAGGATTAGAGAAAGTTTGAAATAAACACATGTAGGATGACTTACACTTTGGAGTACCTCCTAAGACTTCTCCCTATCTTCTACCCTTTTTATTTCCCAAATAGGAAGCTCTTTGAGGTCAAGGATTCCACCGGAGTTCTACACTGTACTTTACTGAGATGAGCACTGGGTTTTCTGTGAAACTGGATTGAGTTCAAATCCCATATCTGTCTTCTATGAATCTGTGATCTGAGGAGCTACCTGCATTATACAGCAATAGTAAGTATTCAATAAGATGTGTGTAAAGACCTTGCACATAATAGGGTCTTAATAAATGTTATATTTCTTAAAGCAGTATCTTGGTCATGTGTCAGGAGTGGTTTACTTTCCTCAACATGCTCAGAGAATTGGGCTGCCTGGACCTGGCAGGGGCTCTGGTTCCAGGGAAAGACTGCCCCCACTCTCAACGAGGATCAAGGATCAGTGTGTGTATGTGTGTGTGTGGGTGTGTGTATGTAACCAGGGCCCATGGACACCTTTGGCAGCCTGGTGAAAAGCCCATGACCCCTTTTCAAAATAATGCTTTTGAATACATAAAATAAAGTGCCTGGAATGATAAAAGAAACTAGTTACATTTAGAATAGTTATCAAAATGTTAAAAAACACAATGTTAATATGGTAAATGTCCTTTATTAATGTATTAAATAATAAAGTCTAACCTCATGTTTAAAACTAAAAAAAAAAAAGTTATATTTCTTCCTCTAAGTTCTTAATAAATATTTATTTGATATCTAATGTGAAACACCAGAGTCAATCTGAGATATGGGTTATAAGACCCCTGACACTTTGTAACTTACCTTGATAGCATTGGACAAGGGCAGAGGTATGTACATGCCAGATGAAACTATTAAGACTCTGAAGTCGTTGCCTCCTGGAAGAGGGTGGAGGATAGGGGTCAGGGAACCTTTAACATTTCTAGAGCTTTGAAAATACAGATTCCTAGGCACCACTCTAGACCTACTGAATCATTTAGGATAGAGTCTGAGATCTGCATTTGTAAATAATTTTCTCAAAAGGTTCTTTAGTTCAAAAACTAGAAAAAAAGAAAAGCAGCAAACAAATCAAACCATAGTGGTAAACGCTCAGGAACTTTCCCAGTGAATCAAGAGGCAGCTTACCCTGTCTTCTTCCATTGAGTTCCTAGTGTAGACTGAAAACCCTATGAATCGTAGATGGAGGTGATGACTAAATGCTGCTCTTAGAGATTCTTGACATGTGGGTGCAAGACCTATCTTCTACCAGGGGCCTAGGTCAGCCCTGATGCATGGAACCATTGGCTAAGGGTGAATAAAGAGTAATTCTATTCTTTTTTCGATCAATTTTGCAATTGTGAACTGCTTGAGTAGTAACTGCGGCCATAGGCAGTAGCACCACCAGAAGTATTCCATGCTGTCTGCTATCAGATTGAAGCACAGAGGTAGACATTAGACAAGCTGAGTTCAGCTTTTGTCTCTGTAATTTAAAAGTTCTGACCCAGGGGCAGTTATTTCAAGTCTCAATCCTTTATATGTGAAAAAGGGGTTATAATAGTATGTAGTTTGCCAGTGTGTTACTGAGTCCAAGCTCGTACTGCTCACCACACAAACACAACAGGCCAATAAATTGAGAGACAAACTATCGGGGCCAAGAATAGTGACTTTATTTGGAAAGCCAGCAAACTGACAATATAATGAACTCATGCCTCAAAGAATCATCTTGTGCAAGTTAGAATTCAGGCTTCTTTTACTAAAAGGGGAAGAAGTAATGTCAGGCATTCCCTGGTTCTGGTCACCTTCTGGAGGGGATTTGTTAATTTCTTCCTCCTTGCCATCATTTACCGGTTGAACCTGGTCAGGATGTTTCCTGAGCTGAACAAAGGTATTTTAGCTTGATGCTCATTACTTGGGAGGCAGGGTTCCCAGAGATTGGTCATTATGTATAACTTAAGCTTATAGACAACATCCCTTTAGTAACTAACTTAGAATATTGATAGAATACAAAAGGTTCTTCCCTATTACAAGTGCATTATCAAGCACTGGAGTTCCCAGTGGGTGTTAGCCACCAGGCTTTCTTTACTTGACTAAGAAATCCTTTTTCATGTTTGTTAGTTAACTATTTACGTCTGTGAGCCTGTTTCCCCATTAGTAAAATGAAGGCCAAGTATGACAGCACCTTATTTCAACAATGTAGCACTTCTCATAAATTTTGCACACACTGAAAATATTAAGTTCCAAAACTCATAGATCAAACTTTGGATTTAGAACAAATGGCCTACACTATTTCTTATTGAGTTAATTGTTCCAGGAAGGCAAATAAAAACATCAGTAGGCCCACACACCCTCTCTTAATCTTAGCAATGCATGTTAACAGTGAAATAATGTGCTCATTTTCATATCCACAGTGATTACTCGTGAGGCACCCATTTGCCAGAGAGGCACGTCAGGAAACCTAGCACAGGGATCATGCATCCAGCAGTTCCAGTGTTGTTTATCATTACCTTTTCATTTAAGCATAAAAACCACTTGACAAATACAAACTCGTTATAACCAGTAGAACTGAATAGAATTTTTTACAAAACAACCCTAATTTCCATGAATAATGTGTTTGAGTTCATGCTGCTCCCTGTCAGGAATGAAAATCACTATTATGGTGATGAAACAAAGGGCATTTGTGGATTTTGTTTGGTTATTTCTTCTTTAATGGATAACGGATTTCTTGAATTCACAGACAAAGAAACTTTGGCCTTTCATTATGTATATAGGTAATATCTCTGTTGCTGTTCGTGACAGCCATTTTAACCAATGCTTTGATTTTGTTATTTGCCAGTGGCACAGAAAGAAGTGCCATTGTGCTGAAGTTATTTTTTTCCCTCTTCAATAATGCATTAAAATGATTAATTTTGATGGCATTTCTGAGCAGCTTATTTAAATGATAAGGTGCACAGAAGAAAAGGGATTTGAAACTAAATATGTCTTCTTTGACAAAACTGCAATGAACTGAAGAGGAATTCTCATTGTATCCTGGAGAAAATTTGGGGGAGGCAAGGTTGAGCTATAGTAACAGATCAAAGTTAAGATGAAAAAGAAGGAAGAGTAAGGACTAGAAACTCAGAGAGGGAGCATTCAGGGAGAAGGTCACTTGAAAAGCTGTGGAGAATAAGATATAAGGATAAAAACAAAGGCAATGTCATTCTACTGGTCAGGAAATTAGGAAATGGATGAAGTGAGGAACATTTATACAAAAAATAATGAAGAAACATGTACTGAAAGAGAAAACTGGCGCCAGACTGTGGGAAAGAAATTCTCTTCAGAAACAAAATCTGCATTCCCACTGCCATTGGGAGCTGTGGAATTTAGCACTTTCACTATTATCAACATATCCTTTATTTAAATAACAAAATTAAAGACATTCCATTTCAAATGCCCTGCTTTGTTGGGAAATAAGCAGTCACAGCAGAGTTCTTAATAGAATCCCGTTTTGGTTTAGTTTGTTTGTTTGTTTTATATCCTTGGGACCATATCCTCCATATGTTCTGATTCAGTAAGCCCTTCTGTATTTTTATAAGTACCTTTCCCACCCCACCATCTGTATTGTTGGTGATCCAGTTACCATGACTGGAGAAGCACTGACCCAGAAAGTGGGACTTGGAGTAGGCTAGAGAAAAAAGCAGTCATCCAATTCTCTTTCTCGCTCATTTTCTTTTCCATTTCTTACCCCACTTCTAGTATGTTCCTTAACCTTTCCCTACCTCCCTGAAATCTAATTACTACATGAGATCAAACAGTATGGAATGAAACTCCAAGAGAAGGTTCCATGCTGTTCCCTTTGCCAGAATCAACTCTTCCCTATTGTCCACCAGACTCTGGCTATCTCATCCCTCCTCTTTCAGTCACCATCCCCTTCAGGAAGCTTCCCTGAAGGCAAGGCTGGGAGTCATCTTGGTGGTCATCACTAGGCAATTACCCCAGTGGTTTCTTGTCTGCTTCTTTCTTTCTTTATATTGGAGTATAATTGTTGTACAATGATGTGTTAGTTTCTGCTATAAATCTAAAAATCCACAATGACAGGGACTATGTCTTCCTTGCTCTTACGACCCTGCAACCAGTACAGTGCCTGGAAGACAGGAGGTACTCAACCAATCCTGGCTAGATGGATAACAAAATGAAGATGAAACCAGTGCAAAAATCACCCTAAAAAGAAAATTCAAAGATTCAAAAATATCTAGAAATCTGCCAATACCTTCTAACAAGAATGGAAGTTGAGGCCCATGAAGGGAAAGAACCTGCCCAGTGTTACACGGAACACTAGGGGGTTTCTTCACTGTTCTTTAGAGTTCTTAGATACCGTCAAGATCCACCTCTCCCCAACCTCTCTCTCTTGTTCCCAACTTTTATTAAATAGATATGTGCTTTCTCCAAGCCTTACAGAACTTAGTCCCCACCCCACAGCCTTATTTTACAGATTTGCAAACTGAGTCTCATGGAAGAGAGTAAGTTGCCTGAGATAATGATTAGGAAGAGGCCAATCTCAATCAATCTGGGACTGAATCTATGCCAGCACTATCCAATAGATCTTTTTGCAGTGAGGGAAAAGTTCTTTATCTGGGCTGTCTGGTATTATAGCCATCAGTCATGTATGGCTTTTGAGGACTTAAATGTGACTAGTGGAACTAAGAAAATAAATTCTTTATTTAAATTTATTTTAATGAATTTACATTTAATTTTGAATAGCTACTCATAGCTAATGGCTGCCCTGCTGACTACTCCAGGTGTACACTATCTAACTGGGATTTTCCTGGCAAGAATACTGGAGTGGGTTGCTGTGCCCTCATCCAGTGTATCTTTCCAAATTCGGGATCAAACCTGAATCTCTTGTGTCTCCTGCATTGCAGGTGGATTTTTTACCACTTAGCCACCCAGGAAGCCCATATATAACCATAAATAATTTGAAATCTAGAAAGTAGAATTGGGGTGATTTTTCTTTATTTTTATCTAAATTTATCATAATTAATGCATATTATAGTAAAAAATAATATATTTCTAAAGGACTCAAAAGATCCTTTTCATCTTGTCACTTATATGTCCTATTTTAAATCATTTGATACTTCCCATCACTATAAATTAAATTCTTCCAGTCAGTGCTTAAGGCTATTGAACCACTGGTTTAAATACCTGTTTCTAACTGTCTCCCCAATGGCTTCCCTCATGAGGGGTTTGCTCAGCCAGAGTTGGATATTAACTCTTTGTCCTCAGGAAAGGCCTTATAAATTCTGCCTTGGCACACTTAGTCATAGCTTTTGTCCTGTCCAGAATGCCATCCTTCACAACCTGAGCCTGAAGCACCCAGCTCTTCCCAGTTGCATTCCTAAGTCCTTTCGACAGCATCATCTTCCCACAGCATCTACTGTCATGGGTGGAAAATCTGGTTTCCTTTAGAAGACAAAGCAAGAAAGCCTAAATGAGTCAGTGATGCCATCTAACCATCTGATTCTCTGATGCTGAAGCTCAAACTCCAATACTTCGGCCACCTGATGCAAATAACTGACTCCTTGGAAAAGACCCTGATGCCAGGAAAGACTGAAGACAGGGAAAAAAGGGGATGACAGAGGATGAGATGGTTGGATGGCATCACCGACTCAATGGACATGAATTTGAGCAAGCTCCAGAAGTTGGTGAAGGGGAGGGAAGCCTGGCATGCTGCAGTCCATGGGGTTGCAGAGTCAGACACGGCTGAGTGACAGAACTTAACTGAACTGAGGTTCAAAATAGGGATGGGGGTAGGTTGAAAATGACAGATGGACAAGATGTTTCAGACTTAGGGAGAAGGGAGAGAATAGTCCATTCTTCAATCCTAAATACACTTAGGGATTGAAGACTGGACTAAGGGTGTCTGTGGTAGAAGTTACGCAATAATTTTTAAAATGAAATTCTAGTGTCTTATATTTTAGGTTATATCAGAATATCTGTAATGCCAAAATGGCTTCATTAAAACAGACCAAACAAAATACCTTGCTTCATCCACCATAACCCCACCCAAGTTCTTCTCATAGTAATAAAAACAACAGTAGTTGAGTTGGATCTATAATATGTGCAATCAGTGTGTTAAGCACATTTACTAAGAGTGTCCACCTGAGTCAGTTCTCAAAATAGCTCTGTGAGATGAATGCTATTCCTCTATTACAGATTAGAAAAAAGACATAGGGGCAGGTTATATGGATCTGCCTCAGGTTATATGGCTACAAGGGGGCAGGGCTGACTTTTCAATCCAGAGTCCAATCCAGATGTTTTACAATGAACACAGATCATTTCCAAGCGTTAACGAGTTAACCACTGCAGTGTACAACTCAGAAGCAGTGAAAGAAAGAATGTTTGGTAGCAAGCGTATAAGTTAGAGGATCTTAACCTCAATACTATTAACATTTTTAGGATGTGCATTGTAGAATATTTATTAGCAAGATTAGCCTCTACTTGCTAGATGCCAGTAGCAAATGACTGATAGTGACAATCAAATCTGTTACTGTATATTGCCAAATGTCCTTGAGATGAGTGGGGTATTAATGGAGGAGGAGAGGGAGCAAAATGTCCTGTAGTATAAATATTTGTACCACTGATATAAATACTTATTCATAGAGCAGAAATGCAATACTTATTGTTTTGCTTAATACAATATACTATTGTCATTTCCCCTATGGACATTCATAATCCTAGATACATCTCTTCTTCCACCAATTTTCCAATTATCAAACTGAGAGCAACAGAGATTATTGTACAAAACTTTTGTTTTATAAATCTAATCATTTCATAGATTAATTTCATTAAAAAGCCATAGCAAAAGGGAAGCAAAAACTTTTTAAGTCATCAAGCAATCATTAAATGAATTAAAATAGTAACTCTCAAGTCATTAGTCTGATTTTAGCCAAGCCAAGTAAGTACTATTCCAATATTCTGCACAAAATAGAAAATTACAATTTGAAAGTTCTCCAAGCAGTTGATGGTCCTGTTATTCATTTGATTTAGTAAAGGTTCAGAGCATTTGTGAGCTAAACTTTCCCAGGAAGTCATTTTATACTATTACTGTTAGTCTGTGCAATTAGGATCATTTTTTTTTTCTCCTTTGGTAAATGGGTTTTTATGTTATCATTCTGTGTCTCAGGGAAAAGTATATTTTTTAATGGAACAAACCTAAAATCAGCCTCCATATCCCCCCTTAGTGACTTTATATCATCAGTCTGTGCAAAGGGAGAATTTTGCATTCTAAAGAGAATCAGTTTGAATTATTAAAAACAGTTGCCATACAGTATGAAAAATATTATCAAAGTATTTGATCGTACCTCAGAATACAAGTTGTATTTCTTTGCCAGAGGGGGAAAAATATGAAATCTATTTGAACCCTAATTCTGAAAGGCAAAATTTGAACACAATATTTTTTATTGCCTATGGCCTTACTGGATAAGAGTAGTCCACCTGTTTGATCCAGTTTGTTCTAACCTGTGCATTTCACATGGCAAGGGCAGAAAACCCTAGTTCCATTGCTTAACCAGAAATTTTGATCAAGACTTCTTCTATTACAAGTGACAAATCTTAAACCAGACTCATTTATTGGCCAATATAAAACACTCCAGAAGGAAAGAGTATCTATTCTGAAATATAACTGTTCGGACCTAAATATCATGAGAAGGGGCTTCTCAGGTAGGGCTAGTGGTAAAGAACCCACCTGCCCATGCAGGAGACATAAGAAATACAAGTCAGGAAGATCCCCTGGAGAAGGGCATGGCAACCCATTCTAGTATTGTTGCTGGGAAAATTCCATGGACAGAGGAACCTGGCAGGCTACGGTCCACGGGGTTGCAAAGAGTCAGACACAACTGAAGCAACTTAGCACAGGAGTCTCTCTCTGTCTCTATCATCATCATCATCATGGTTTGAGTTTCTCTCACTTTGGCTTTTAAAATCATTTTTCACAAGATGAAGAAGTGGGTAACAGGAGCTTCCATATCACATCCTTACTGCCTCTGGATTATAGAGGAAAGAGAGTCCTCATTCCCTAACTCAAGTTCTAAAAGAATATCTGAAAGATTCTGATGAGGCATTCTGGGGTCCCAGTTCCATTTCTTGGCATCTCTGTGGCCAGAAAGGACTGCCATGATATTTTAGATTGGGTTCAAGTACAAGTGGTTTTCTCCAAGAAATTCTCCCTGTGGAAAATGGTAAGCAAATGGGGGAAACAGGGTAAAGGAAGGAAAAGAGTCTGCCAAAGCTGCAATATCAGATGAAGTGCCAGCCTCCTTCTGATCCAACAGGGAGCTCTGGACCATAAATTGCATGTCAAAGTTTGTCCCTGTGTGGAAGCAGCAAAGCTGGGCTTGTCACCTATGTACCAGTAAGTTAGCTACAGGTTGCCCTGAGAGGGTATAATCTCCTAGGCACTTTCAGCTCTTGCTCTCTGGACGTGAGGCAGCTCTAGCAGCCCGAATGCAAGCCTCTGAGGAAGGTTGCAGGTACCAGCCTTTTGCAGCATAGCCCAGGGAAGTTGGGGGCTGGGCACACAGCACTGATGTTTCCTGCATAAGTTATCCCTGAGTGGCCAAAGTACTGGTTCTCTATGATTGATTACCTCTGTCCATGGAATTCTCTAGACAAGAATACTGGAGTGGGTTGCCATTCCCTTCTCCAGGGGATCTTCCCCACCCAGGATTAAACCCGTGTCTCCTGCACTGCAGACAGATTCTTTACTGACTGAGCTATGATGGAAGCCCAAACACACATTCAGAGAAGGAAAATTACATTTACTGAGAATCTTCTGTGTCAGTAACAGTTTTTGTCAACAGCTTCATTGAAGTATAATTATAAGACAATAAAGGGCACATATTTAAAGTATAACTTTGAGAAATGTTGACATATGTATACATCCATTCAACAATTATAGCAATCAAGATGACGAACATCTTCATCACTACAGAAGTTTCTCTTTCTTACCTATCACTTTCTCCCTTTTCTGGTTCCTCCATCCTCGAGAAATTGCTTAAGTGCATTCTGTCACTATAGATTACTTTGCATTTTCTAGAATGTTATATAAATGAAATCCTTCAATATATACTCTGTTTTTTGACTTAGCTTGAGATTAATCCATGTTGTTTTGTGCATCACGCACTAGTTCATTCATTTTTATTGCAGAGTAACTCCCTGTTGTATAGGGGTACCACAATTTGTCTATCTGTTCACCAGCTGATGGATTTGATCACTTTTATGTATCATATTACATTTATATTTCATATTCTTGTCACTATACTGTGGGGTAAGTCTTCCTGTACTCTTTTTTACAAAAGAGACATTTAGGCTCAGAGAAATGAACTAAGATACCTGATCACTTAGCTCATAAGTAGTGGAGCTTAGATCTCAGATTTTTCCCTCAGCAAACTCTGTGCTGTTTTCACCCTCCGCATCTTTCTAAGAACACAAATTTGACACTTAGTAATTGCTTGTTATTCACTTTAATTAGCAAAATTTACATATTCAAAAGATGTTTTCCAATTTTAAACTCTCACTTAAAAGTCTTGCCTCCAGCTTTGATGCATTCTTTATGCCGCAATTGGGAAATAGCCCATTTCCTGCTCTTTTTCCTCTTAAAAATAATGAAACAAAATAATTCTGTTTCCTAGCACATGTCCAGTCTTTGGCCATTTTTACTTCATTTCACAAAATCATGTATCATTTCACTACTGAGCTGCACAGGTGATAGTTTAAGAAGTCAGCACTAAGTAAGTGTGTGCCCTATCTAGATCCCTTGAAGTTTCAAAGTGAAATGGGAAATGATACTAGATGAAAGCATTAGGAATTTCAGCAGCTTTCCCAGTGACAAAACCTCACATCTCACTTAGAAAACTATACCGCACCTACTATCTACTTTGGTACCTTAAATTTCTAAATTTAAATTTTTTACTTGTGTATGTCCAATCTCTCCAATAGTAAATTCTGTGAGAATGTCTACCAAACCAACCCTGTTATAAAATCTGGTTGTCCAAGTTCAAATTTCTAAGTCCAATCAACGAGAGGGTTGACACTCTAATCTTGTCAGCCTACAATTTCCAGATGAGCAGATGGCTAAGAATATAGCTTGAAAGATTTTACCTATATTATAATAACATCATAAAGTAGGATCATCATAAAGGAGTTAAGGAGATTAATAAAGTCTGGGTTAAGAAGAAGGTATAAATTACATTTATATTTCATATTCTTGTCACTATACTGTGGGGTAAGTCTTCCTGTACTCTTTTTAACAAAAGAGACATTTAGGCTCAGAGAGATGAACTAAGATACCTGATCACTTAGCTCATAAGTAGTGGAGATCCAGATCCTGCTGGAGCTCTACCCATATCCCCTGTGTGCACACTTCTGTACTTGAAAGGCCAGTTATTGAAATCCCTTTGATTCTTTCTGCCTGTGGTCATTTGCTTTTGGGAACAGACTGGTCTAGCATGCAGGGCAAGAAGGTTAATGTCTCCAGAAACAGTTCTCAACCAATAATAGGATAAATACCCTAGCTTTCTCACCTCTTAGGTGGGGATAATACTGAAGCTGTTCTGCTTTGATCTCTTACAGTTCCCCTGAAGAATTGAGCCCGTTACCGCTACCAGCCACTTGGTCAACAAATCACCTGCTAATGTCTTCCTTCCCTTCTTTGTCTCCCTTCCCAACTCCTTTCTCCCTGTGCTTTCTGTAATTTCTTAAATAAACTTCTTGAACCCAAATACTTGTCTAAGAGGCTACTATTGGGAAAGCCAAAGACAGACATTAACTAGAAAAGTTGTAATAACGACCACTGTTGCACATCTGCTACATATTGGGTTGTTTCCTATACATTAACCTATTCAATTCCCATAATTAATGTAAAGGTAGGTATTTTTATTCCCATTTGACTAATAAAGAAATTGAGTATTAAGTGGCAAAGTCAGGTTCCACCCAACTCTGAGTAACTCTCAATTATATGTTTTATACTGTACTGCAACTCTGAAGCCAGCCCCTTTGGTGTTGTTGTGTGCACAATTAATACAAGCTTACCTAGTGGACCTGGGAAATGCCAGCATCTTTTTCTTATATGTTTGATAATACCTGAAAAAGATAGCTCCAGGAAAAACTAGTTAAATTGCAAGGATTTTTTTCCTTTATTTGTCGTGATTCTTTTGAAGTGTTGACATGCAGTTTTAAATGACATTAATTCTCCTAGTTGTGTTTGCAGAAGTAATATCAAAATGATACCCTATTGACATCTATTTCAACTATCCACTCTGGCCTCACTGATGGTATGCCAATGAAATTGTTGTAAGTGACATTTTCACTCTTGCCACTCATTACTGGGAAGGAAATTCAAGGAGTTCCCAATATATTTTATTTTTTAATACTATAACAAGCATACACTACATTCCTTGTTCTTAAATATATGCAGTTTATCTATCAGTATCAGAGAAGGTTGCATTTCTTATTCACTTGCCTTTCTTTCTTTTCCACCCATATGCCAGACAGAAGGAATTTTAATCACTAAAGGAGCATTTGCGTAAAAGAAGTGATGTCTGCAATTCCTTCAGTGAAGAGCATGAATAAATGATCTGTAGGTTTTTAATGCATTGCTCCAAATACGAGTTTCACTTTGTACAGAAGTTTCAATAAATTGTTTTGTGTCCCTAAAGATCTGCAGATGCCTCATGGGATGTGTTGCAACGTATTCCTTTTTGGAAGAATTTTGTTTATGAGTAATATTGTTTTAGCCATGCGTTCCAGGAAACAAACTCACTCAGAAGGACAATGCAGATAATGGAGGGCAGTTTATTACACCAGCGGGCCCAAGGCAGAGTCTCCTCTTAGTCAAGTACCCCGACCAGCATTTATGAAAATCTTTATACCCCACTTGTACATGTCTGAACCCACCACTCCAAATTCCTTGAGACGTACATAAGCCAAGGAAAATACAATCCCAGTAACCCCATCATTCACGTGGTATGTGCTCATGTGCTCAAACAGTCAAACAATTAGCCAATAATCAATAAACCTGAGATTACACTCTGATAGATACAGAAAAATTTATGGCCTGTCTGAAGGAAGGGGTGATTAGTGTGTTTTCTCTTAGGCGATGAGTAACCTAGATATGATCTTCAAGGTTCCCCTGTCTGGAGGGGGTCTTATCCTTCTGTTGTTGATTTCATAGGCACTAAACACAAAGTTCAGAGTCCATTGGAAAGTTGGCTGAGCATGATCAGCATGAACAGGCCTAAGATGGAGTCCAGGCCCTATAATTTCCTTCTTCAATATATTCTCTGCATTTTTCTCCCTCCTATGAATGACTAATGACATTGAATAATATAAGCATGCTGTTTTTCTTTTCCTTTTAATAAGAGGTCCAACATGAACATCAATCTGAAGTTTTCTGGGTGTTTCAGAATTCAGCACCGTATTTTCACTCAAGGATTTAAAAGCACAATACAACAATAGTTGAGATCAAATGATAATTTAAGCTTATACAATAGTTAACCTCACACTGAAGTGACACACACTACTCTATTTTTATCTATTTCTTAGGTTGCTTCAGTAGTGTCCAACTCTATGTGACCCTATGGACTGTAGCCTGCCAGGTTTCTCTGGCCATGGGATTCTCCAGGCAAGAATTCTGGCATGGATTGCCATTCCCTTCTTCAGGGGATCTTCCCAACTCAGCGACCAAACTAATGTCTCTTAAGCCTAACCTGCATTGGCAGATGGGTTCTTTAACACCAGTGCCACCTAGGAAGCCTTTGATGATGATGATAAAAGTCACTCAGTAGTGTCCATCACTTTGTGGCCCCATGGACTGTATAGTCCATGGAATTCTCCAGGCCAGAATACTGGAATGGGTAGCCTTTCTTCTCCAGGGGATCTTCTCAACCCAGTGATCAACCCAGGTCTCCTGCATTGCAGGTGGATTCTTTACCAGCTAAGCCAAAAGGGAAGCCCTTATAATATGTCTATGATACAGATGCTATTATTATACCCATTTTTTAGATAAATACACTGAGACTTAGAAAGGATAAACTTTGGGCTAAAGGGCACACAATCATTATAGTGTTTAAATTTTACCCACAAGCTTTATCAGTTTGTTCCTTAATAATTCATCCTATTTAGTCTTGCATACAGACCCTGCCCTGCAAGTTAACCTAAATGTCAAACATTTTGTCTCTAAAACTTAGCAGTTGGAGAAGGAAACAGCAACCCACTCCAGTATTCTTGTCTGGGAAATATAGAGGAGCCAGGCAGGCTACAGTCCATGGTGCCACAAAAGAGTGGGACAACTTAGTGACTAAACAACAACAAGGCACTAGCCACAAATAACTATTGAGCACTTGAAATAAGCTAAGGTGTGCTACAAGCAAAAATGTACACTGGATTTTCAAGACAGTTTGAAAAAAAAGAGAAAGAAAGAGTGTAAAACACCTAATAATCTTTAAACTGACTATATGTTAAAAGCTGTTTGCTGTATATTGGGCTAAATAGAATGTTATTAAAACTCAGCAGTGGCCACAGGACTGGAAAAGGTCCGTTTTCATTCCAATCCCAAAGAAAGGCAATGCCAAAGAATGCTCAAACTACTGCACAATTGCACTCATCTCACAAGCTAGTAAAGTAATGCTCAAAATTCCCCAAGCCAGGCTTCAGCAATATGTGAACTATGAACTTCCTGATGTTCAAGCTGCTTTTAGGAAAGGCAGAGATCAAATTGCCAACATCTGCTGGATCATGGAAAAAGCAAGAGAGTTCCAGAAAAACATCTATTTCTGCTTTATTGACTATGCCAAAGCTTTTGACTGTATGGATCACAAGAAACTGTGGAAAATTCTGAAAGAGATGGGAATACCAGACCATCTGACCTGCCTCTTGAGAAACCTATTTTCAGGTCATGAAGCAACAGTTAGAACTGGACATGAAACAACAGACTGGTTCCAAATAGGAAAAGGAGTATGTCAAGGCTGTATATTGTCACCCTGCTTATTTAACTTCTATGCAGAGTACATCATGAGAAACGCTGGGCTGGAAGAAGCACAAGCTGGAATCAAGATTGCTGGGAGAAATATCAATCACCTCAGATATGCAGATGATACCACCCTTATGGTAGAAAGTGAAGAGGAACTAAAATGCTTCTTGATGAAAGTGAAAGAGGAGCGTGAAAAAGTTGGCTTAAAGCTCAACATTCAGAAAACAAAGATCATGGCATCTGGTCCCATCACTTCATGGCCAATAGATGGGGAAACAGTGGAAACATTGTCAGACTTTATTTTTCTGGGCTCCAAAATCACTGCAGATGGTGATCGCAGCCATGAAATTACAAGACGCTTACTCCTTGGAAGGAAAGTTATGACCAACCTAGATAGTATATTAAAAAGCAGAGATATTACTTTGCCAACAAAGGTCTGTCTAGTCAAAGCTATGGTTTTTCCAGTGGCCATGTATGGATGTGAAAGTTGGACTGTGAAGAAAGCTGAGCACTGAAGAATTGATGCTTTTGAACTGTGATGCTGGAGAAGACTCTTGAGAATCCCTTGGACTGCAAGAAGATCCAACCAGTCCATCCTAAAGGAGATCAGTTCTGAGTATTCATTGGAAGGACTGATGCTGAGGCTGAAACTCCAATACTTATGCGAAGAGTTGACTCATTGGAAAAGACTCTGATGCTGGGAGGGATTGGGGGCAGGAGGAGAAGGGGACAACAGAGGATGAGATGGCTGGATGGCATCACCGACTCGATGCACGTGAGTTTGGGTGAACTCCGGGAGTTGGTGATGGACAGGGAGGCCTGGCGTGCTGCAATTCATGGGGTCGCAAAGAGTCGGACATGACTGAACGACTGAACTGAACTGAACTGAATTGAAATTTTTTTAAAAAAGAAAAACGATGGATAACTAATGGGAACCTACTATATAGCGAAGGGAACTCTATACTCAGTGCTCTGCAGTAACCTAAATGGGAAGGAAATCCAAAAAAGAGAGGATATATGTATACATATAGCTGATGCACTTTGCTGTACAGCAGGAACTAACACAAGATTGTAAAGCAAATATACTCCAATAAAAATTATTTAAAAAGAAATGGTCTTTGCAAGCATGAAGACGGAACACCTTTTCTGGGAGCCCCAAACTTTATGTGTCTCAGAGAAAATAGCAGGATGGCAGAGAACAGCTCTCAGTCTTGTTTTTGTTAAGTCGCTCAGTCGTGTCCAACTTTTTGTGATCCCATGGACTGCAGCACACCAGGCTTCTATGTCCTTCACCATCTCTCAGAGCTTGCTCAAACTCATGTCCATTGAGTCTGTGATGCCATCCAACTATCTCATCCTCTGTTGTCCCCTTCTCCTCCCACCTTCTATCTTTCCAAGTGTCTAGGTCTTTTCTAATGAGTCAGCTCTTCGCATCAGGTGGCCAAAGTATTGGAACTTTAGCTTCAGCATCAGTCCTTCCAATGAATATTCACTGGCCCTTCCAATGAATTAGCTCTCAACCTAATTTTGCCTAATTGGCAATGGTGACTAATCTGTCTTAAGAAAAATTGTTCAGCCTCTTGAGACTGAGGTCTTCCCTGATAGCTCATTTGGTAAAGAATCTCCCATCAATGCAGGAGGCCCCTGTTGGATTCCTGGGTTGGGAAGATCCACTGGAGAAGGAACAGGCTACCCACTCCAGTATTCTTGGGCTTCCCTTGTGGCTCAGCTGGTAAAGAATCCATCTGCTATGTGGGAGACCTGGGTTTGATCTCTGGGCTGGAAAGATCCCCTGGAGAAGGGAAAGGCTACCCACTCCAGTATTCTGGCCTGGAAAATTCCATAGACTGTATAGTCCATGGGGTCATAAAGTTCGGACATGAATGAGTGACTTTCACTTCACTTCACTTGTGAGACTGAGCTTTTGACCTCAATGCCAGAATCTCCTATGATCCCTATGCTAACCTTGATGAAGGGGTAATTGGCATGACAACTTTTCAGTGCTTCTAGAAATAGCATGTGCTAAGTCCCCTTTCCCCAGGGAATATGTCACATAATCTTCAGCACTGTTGATTGCTTTCTCCTAAGACCTAACCAGAAGTCATAGCTGCTGTGGAGTTTAGAATCTAGTGGTAGATAAGCCATACAGGGGCTAAGTGGGAAACATAACTGATATATTTCTTGTTCTCACGCATATCATGTTATTTTTGCTGATGTTCAAAAGTTAAGGGTTAAACGTATAAATTCTGTTTTTCTATTTTCTCAAATTTTAAGCCTTAACACTTAGTAAAGCTAACTCTGGTAAATGATGTTTTACTTAGAAATCCTAAAGTGTGTTTGACTGTATCTTAGAGAAAAAAAGAAACTTTAAAACAGTTAATAAAGCACATAGATTAAAAAAAACATAATGTGTACAAAACATTAAGAAGTAGAGAGTTTGGAGGTTGTGGAAAACTAGAATTTATGTATCTGTTCTGAAGGGCATACACAAATTTCATGTGACTATGGCTCTGTGGGTTAAAGGTATACAGAAATTATTGGGACCTACAGATCTCTTTTTCTCCTGTGACCAAGGTCAGTCTCAGAACAAATAATCTAAAGGTTTTCTGGATTCCTGTATCTTCCTGGGCTGTTGACATTATGGCCATCACTGCACAAGCAGGAAGTCTAGGGCAGAGAAGAAAGTGTCTCTGTAGTCTTGGATGAGTTTTGTGACCCAGCCAGTGTTTAGGTGGTCAGGGTCTTAATTTTCTCCACCTTTTGCTGCTTCTGCAGCAGATTTTACCCTACCAAGACATGGAAAGTGGGAGATGGCTGAGCTGATATGTAGGATTGGTTGATTTTCCCAAAGAACTGGGAGATCCAGATTTTTATGTAGGCCCATTTTATCTCTTAACATCTTTGTTGGTTTATAATTGGAATTGAATAAACAGCACTTACTTAAATTGTGGAGCTTCCCAGGTGGCTCAGTGGTAAAGAATCTGCCTGCCACGCAAGAGATGCATGTTCGATCCCTGAGTTGGGAAGATCCCCTTGAGAGGGAAATAGCAACCCACTCCAGTATTCTTGCCTGGGAAATCGCGTGGACAAAGAGGAGCCTGGTGTGCTGCAATCCATGAGGTTGCAAGAGTTGGACATAACTTAGCAACTGAACAACAATAACACTTAAATTATACAATGTGCTGAATTTTGACATAGGTATGTACCTATAAAGCCATCACAACAATGACAGTAATGCATATATCTTTACCCCCAAAAGTTTTCTCATGCCCCTTAATGATCTCTTCCTCTTGTCCTTCCCTAATCTACATGCAACTATTGATTTGTTTTATTTCATAACACATTAGTTTACATTTTCTAGAATTTTTTATAAGTGCAATACAGTACGAGGTTTTTTCCTACCTTCTGTCAGTAAGCATAATTGTTTTGAGATTATTTACTGTTATGAATATAAATAGGTTATACCTTTTTACTGCTGAGTAATATTTCCCTGTGTATGGATGGTATACACTTGTTTATCCATCAATTGTTAATGAACATTGAGGTTGTTTACAGGTTCTATTAAAAATAAAACTTATTTGAAGCAAAGAAGCAAACAAACTAAAAACTTGGCACTTGTTCCAAAGTTATCAGGTAGTTTATATTTTACACTGTATGGTTGAAAGCTTTCCATATTAGTTTGCTTGATAAAAGGAGTAGTACTTGACACTTTTTTGACATCTCCATCAATTTTATCCTATTCAACTTTGACAGTAACCCCGAAGTTTTCATATTTTTGTTATTTTCATAGTTAAGAAGAATACAAAAACTACCTACATGTCTTCAGCCTTCAAAAGCAGGTACACTGCTCTTCTGCAGCCAATTTAGCAAGTCACTGTGAGTTCAGGGAACAAGCCCAAGCTGGAGACACACAGGGAAGTGACAGGATGGAAATTTGAATCCTGGACTGAATGTGGTCCAGTTTTGGTTTTTTTTTTTTTTCCTGTTTCAGTATATCCCAAGACGTAGATAAAACATAACACTAATTTCAAGGACAATGATGGTGTTATGTGAAAATAAAGTTTTCATCGAGGCCAAATAAATTTGGTGAATAGGTGGGAAGAAAGTCAACCAGATTTCTTTCCTCTAGGATTTTTCAGAGATCATGACATGCTAATTCACAAGCTGGATCTGGGCTGTCAAAAGAAGAATTCTAAGGTCGTCCCCAAGATTCCAACCCCTGAGTATTTGAGTGCAGTGTAATCTTGTCCCCTTGTGTGAAGGTCAGATTGGCGAAGTTGATGGGATATCATGCCTATGTTTTGGCTACATTACATGGCAAATGATTCTGTGTGTGTTTGTGTGTGTGCTCTGTCATGTCTGACTCTCTGTGACTACATGGGCCCACCAGGTTCCTCTGTCCATGGAATTTTCCCAGCAAGAGTATTGGAATGAGTTGCCATTTCCTCCTCCAGGAGATCTTCCCAACCTAGGGATCTCACCCTTTTCTCCTGTATTGGTGGGTGGATTCTTTACCAGTGTCACCACCTGGAAAGTATGAAGGTTCTCAAAACAGTTGACTTCGAGTTAATAAAAAATGGGATGATCCCAGATGAACCTGACTTAACCAGGAGAAAGTCTCTAAAAGGGACTGAAGTTGTCCTGCTGACCTTGAGAAACAAGCAGCCATGTGTGGTTGCCCATGGAGAGATGCTATCTCTAGTTGCTGAGGGCAGTCTCCAAGAGGAACTGAATTCTGCCTCATACTGCATAAGCTTGGAGAAGAACCTGAGCTCCAGAAAAGAACACAGCCCAACCAATACCATGATGAATCCCCATGAGAATCTGAGTAGAGAGCACAGTTAGGACCTGCTTGGACTCCTAACCCACAGAAACAGTGAGATAATACATGACTATTGCTTTAAGCTGCTAAGTTTATGGTAGTATGTTATGTAACATAGAAAACTAATAGAGGGATATAGAACTTGATTGTCAAGAAATCCTTTCTTTTTTTTTCCCAGTGTATCTTACAAGATCGGCATTCCATAAAATTAACTTCCAGAAATGCTTCATTTTTAATAACTTTTTTTTTCTTTTTGGAGAATGGTTAATGGTCCTATCACAACATTTTGCTTCTGGGAATAGACAGACCTTGTTCTGATCAGGAAAAGAAGGGGTGTGTACTCATTTAGTAGACCCAGACTTGGTGTGACATGAGGGTAGAAGCCAATGAATTAGCAAGGCAAGGCCAGGTAAGAAGAAAAATGTCAAAATTTAACTTATGTGATGGTTAATTTTATATGTCACCTTGACTGGACCAAGGAATCTTTAGAATTTGATTAAACATTATTTCTTGGTGTATCTCTGAGGGTATTTCTAGATGAGATTAACATTTGAATCCATAGACTGAGTAAAGCAGATTGCCCTCCCCAGTGTGGGTAGACCTCATGCAATTCACTGAACAAATGGCTAAATAAGAAAGTACAACAACAAAAAAAGTAGCCAAGTAGAACAAAAGGCTAAGTGAGAAAGAATTCTCTCTGCCTGACTGTCCTCAAGCTGAGACATCAGTGTTTTCCAAATTTTGTATTTGGACTCAGAATCTAACTGGAAGTTGTATCATTGGCTTGCATGATGCCCTTCTCAGCCTGACCAGTTTTGAAATTCAAACTATTAATGGCCCAGAGTTGATGAGTGATGCTTTCCAAAAGTATACTGATGAAGGAAATTCAAATACCAACAATTTATGCTGCAGTAGTTGGAAAAGACCATTTTGAGTTGGCCTGATCAGGTCATCCCTACTTGTAAAAAACTTGCATTTTTGATGGTTTACATGTGGAGATGAAGAGAGAAGGGAAGATCCTGGATGATTCCTAGGTTTATGGTTGCTAACAGCATGGTTGGTTGGGGGCAACCTTCACTCATTGAAAAAATAGCTCAGGTTTAGTAGAAAAAGATCATTAGTTAAGTTGATTTTGAGATGCCTTTGTAATATTTAAAAAAGATATTTCAAAAGGCAATGAAATATGTGGTCACTACTGGACTAGCAATATACATGTGTGGGCCATCTGCAAAATAGTTGTAATTGAAGCTGTGGTCATGAGTGAGATTGTTGCGCTGGCGGCGGGGGGGGGGGGGGGGGGGGCGGGGGGAGGGTGGGGGGGGGCAGGGGGAGGGCGGTGGGATCAAAGGAGTGGACCTAGAATTCTTGAAGAATTCTATGGCTATAATTCTATAGCTAATGGGCTGATAGAGGAAGCTTGAAAAGTTGACAAGAACCTTTTGTAAAAGCATAGGAAAATAGAGTTTGAGCTCCTACTCGAAAGATAATTAAGCTTCTGACTAGAAATCAGTAGAAAGGACATTCGGAGATGGAGGAAACATAATGAGCTGAATCACTGAGGGCAAAGTGAGAAGATACAGAGAAGAGCAAGTTATGCAGTTTGATTGTGGGGCTGAGAGAGAGCTGGGATGACAAAAGGAGCTGGTTGTCATATGATGAGCAGGCCAGAACATTGTTGTAAAGATTTGCATTCGTTCAGCAGACTTGGGGTTTTTCAACTTGGGACGCTGTGTGTCAGGGATCTGGACATCCCATATACACCTCGACTGCTTTGTCTTTCCATATTTGGCTAAGACAGTATTTGGAGATACAAATCTGTTATCTTCCCTCTCTGTATTTCTCTCCATTCAAATAGAAGTTTGCTCTACGCTCATTGCCTGCTCTGTTTCTCCAGTGGGAGACACATGTTTGAAGCATAAATTGCCTAGAAAGAGCAGACAGGTGGTGGGAACAGATCAAGTGGATTGGGTGCAGAATAACCAATGAGTTATGAGGTTTGTGGAAAACTGGGGAGCACTTTTCTCTTTTAAAGAATTCAAATTTAAACTTAAACAACAAAGAAAAACACATGAGGAAGCCACACAAGGATTATCTGCAGGCTGTTTCTCAGTTCCTGTGGACTAAACTTTGGAAGAATTGGGTGAAGAAGGTGGCAGAAAGTTTTTAAAATGCAAAAATCTGGGAAGAACAAGATGGAAGAGGAGTAGGTGGACATGGAGTATATCTCTCTCTACAGGTACATCAGGACATACACCTTCAGGCACAGAAGTGCATGTAGTGAAGAATCAATCCATTTTGTAAGGTTCCGGGAAAAGAGCCTTTGGAAATCCCCTGACCTCACCCCACCACCTGTGAACCAATCAGAACCCTTGGCCAGCCTGGGAAATTCGAATCAAGCCCAGGAAAGGGGAACCAATCAGAACTCAACACCTAACCCTTCACCAGAAGGTGACCAATCAGACCCGGAGACTCCCGTTTTTTGAATTTTTTGCGCGATAATACCCTATATAAGCAATGTAACCCAGAGCTCAGGGCTCCTCCCTATAGCTGCTGCGTTGGTATCAGTGGGAGCCCCAGCTCGAGCTTGGTAATAAAAACTCTCTTGCTTTTGCATCGGATATCGGCTCCCTGGTGGTCATTGGGAGATTTCGCGACTTGGGCATAACAGTAGAACACCAGCTGAGAGTGGACAGGAGTACCAGACCAGCAGAAAAGAATATATAGAACCACACAAAACTGGGTAGGAGAAAGGAACTAGGGGGAAAGCAGGAGTTTTAGTAGGACTGGACCTACTAGTCAGGTAGGGGAACTGAAGCAGGGATTCAATCCCCACATTGGGGCAATTGTCTGAGTCAGAGGAGAAACATTTAAGACTGAGAGTGAAACAGCTGATCTGTGGCAGCCTAAATGGAATGAGAATCAGACAGTCCTTGCTGTAGCCATACATACCCCAGACAGGGATGCAGGTTCCCTGGATGGCACAGAAGCTGGGAGCTGGGGTTTAGGGATTGTGGGGCAATCCCAGGGTGAGGGCTGCTGTTGACTGCGGAGAGACGGATCAAGGAGATCTGAGGGAGGAGATTGTGGTGGGAAATGCCTATGGAGGAAAGCCAGGCAGCCATGGAAGCAAGGTAATACTGCTGAGTCACGAGTAGGGGGTGGAGCCATCACCATAGCCTCTCTCCCCCAACAGGCCAGCATCTGAAGCTGAACAATTGAGAGGCTGGCCCATCAAATGCCTGACGCACTGAACTACAGAGTAGGACCCCACCCAAAGTGCTCCTTTAAGTGACTGATATTTTAAACTATAGAGTAGGACCCCACCCAGGGTGACCCTTTAAGTTCCTGACACGCTGAACAACAGAGAAGGACCCCAGACAAGGGAACCTCTAAGTGCCTGAATGGGTGGGGTTATGGAGAAAGACTGGCCAAAGAGGCCTTCTGATCTCCAGCTATAAGAGGCTCAAAAAAAGACTCTTATAGGGCCATAACTCCTGCAGTGAAGGCAGTCCATGTCCCTGCACCCTTGGCGCCACCAGGGTCCCTGCAAGCCAAGTGGCTATGCCACCTTCACACTCAACTCTCACTAGGGCAGAGATGCCACAGGCAAAAAAATCTTGCATCTGTGCACACAAGGTCATTTTGGTAGTGTCCAGCTCTTTGAGACCCTATAGTCTGCGACCTGCCAGGCTTCTCTGTCAGGGCGGGTCTCCAGGGAAGAATTCTGGAGCGTATTGGCTAATACTGGTTGCCACACCCTTCTAGAGCGCTATACTTCTGTTGCCCTAGCCGCCAACTCCTCTGAGTACCTGGTGCTGCCAGAATCCCTGCAACCCAAGCAGCTGCACCACCTCCACACCTGGCCCTCACAGGGGCAAACCTAAGTCCTCCAGGGGAGCCATGAGAGCAAACCCCAGTGGAAAACCCACATGCAGAGGTGAAAATAAAACCACAACTGAAACCCTGGGGCAGTGGGGCTAAGGAAGAAGACCCGAAACTTTCCCACCAGCTGTACATGCTGGAGGTTAAATCCACAATATCAGCTAGGCAGACTCTGTGGCTATGGAATATATAAAAAAACACTGAAAGCTCCCACGAAAGAAAACACAGTAGTTCTAATAGCTGTGGACATTGGAGGCAACAACACACAGGAGTAGGACCCAATTAGAATCTGAGATGCCACCACAGCAGGTCCAGAGTTGAGCACAGTGTTGGAGGGCATCCTAAGGAAGTGAGGTGGACTGTGACTCCCAAAGAGGGAAAGGACTCAGAGCAGTGACTCAAGAAAAACATTTATTATTTTTAAGTTTTGACTTGTTCTGTAGATTCTTTTGGATTTATGTCCTCCCCCCTGCCCCGTTGTAGTTGTCAACTTTATTGGCACTATGAAATCTAATTAAGATTTTGAGCTTTTTTTTCTCAGTCACATTTTTTGTTGTTGTTATAAACCTCTGCCTCTACATTGGGCTTTTGCATTTCACTGGAGTCTTTTTTTTTTTCTTTCTTTCTTTCTTTTCTCTCTCTCTTTTTTCTTTTCTCTATTTTTAATTTTAATTTTTAAACTTATTATTATTTTGTCTACATTTATTCCTTTGTTTGCTTTTCCTGGTGTTCTTTTTCCCTTGCAGTTAATCTTTAATGTATATAAATCTTCTTCATCTACCTCTATCTAACTTTACATATCTATTATTTCTTTCTATTCTTTCATTCCTTTCCTCTGCATATTTGTTAGATTTGTTTACAGTGCTTTGTTTCCCACTTGGTCCTTGCTTTAGTTTAGCTTTTCAGTTTGTGCTTAATTAGTTTTGTTCTTAAATGGTAAATATAATTTTTAACTACTTTGTTCATTGGGTCAATCTACTGTACTTTATTTTTTTTGGTGGACAGTTTTCACTTTGCTTATGGGTGTATATGTGTATGTGTATATTCCATTATTTTAATTAATACTTGCTTGATTTGGTAACTGCCATTTGTCTGGGGTTCATCTTCGGTTTCTTGTTTTTGGTGTTTGTTTTCATCTCACTTAATGCCATAAAAAACCACTTGTGGAATCTTTCTTCCTGACCAGAGACAAAGCCCCGAGCCTTTGGTATGGGAGCACTGACTCCAAGAAGCTAGACTACTGGAGAACTACCCCTCAGTTCAGTCTCTCTGTCGTGTCCGAATCTGCCACCCCATGAATCAAAGTGGGCCAGGCCTCCCTGTCCATCACCAACTCCCGGAGTTCACTCAGACTCACATCCATCAAGTCAGTGATGCCATCCAGCAATCTAATGCTCTGTCGTCCCCTTCTCCTCCTGCTCCCAATCCCTCCCAGAATCAGAGTCTTTTCCAATGAGTCAACTTTTTGCATGAAGTGGCCAAAGTACTGGAGTTTCAGCTTTAGCATCATTCCCTCCAAAGAAATCCCAGGGCTGATCTCCTTCAGAATGGACTGGTTGGATCTCCATGCAGTCCAAGGGACTCTCAAGAGTCTTCTCCAACACCACAGTTCAAAAGCATCAATTCTTTGGCACTCAGCCTTCTTCACAGTCCAGCTCTCACATCCATACATGACCACTGGAAAAACCATAGCCTTGACTAGATGGACATTAGCCAGCAAAGTAATGTCTCTGCTTTTGAATATGCTATCTAGGTTGGTCATAACTTTTCTTCCAAGGAGTAAGCGTCTTTTAATTTCATGGGTTCAGTCACCATCTGCAGTGATTTTGGACCCCAAAAAATAAAGTCTGACACTGTTTCCACTGTTTCCCCATCTATTTCCCATGAAATGATGGGGCAGGATGCCATGATCTTCATTTTCTGAATGTTGAGTTTTAAGCCAACTTTTTCCACTCTCCTCTTTCACTTTCATCAAGAGGCTTTTGAGTTCCTCTTCACTTTATGCCATAAGGGTGGTGTCATCTGCATATCTGAGGTTATTGATACTTCTCCTGGCAATCTTGATTCCAGCTTGTGTTTCTTCCAGTCCAGCATTTCTCATGATGTACTCTGCATATAAGTTAAATAAGCAGGGTGACAATACACAGCCCTGACGTACTTCTTTTCCTATTTGGAACCAGTCTGTTGTTCCATGTCCAGTTCTAACTGTTGCTTTCTGACCTGCATATAGGTTTCTCAAGAGGCAGGTCAGGTGGTCTGGTATTCCCATTTCTTTCAGAATTTTCCACAGTTGATTATGATCCACACAGTCAAAGGCTTTGGCATAGTCAATAAAGCAGAAATAGATGTTTTCCTGAACTCTCTTGCTTTTTCCATGATCCAGCAGATGTTGGCAATTTGATCTCTGGTTCCTCTGCCTTTTCTAAAACCAGCTTGAACATCAGAAAGTTCATGGTTCATGTATTGCTGAAGCCTGGCTTGGAGAATTTTGAGCATTACTTTACTAGCCTGTGAGATGAGTGCAATTGTGCAGTAGTTTGAGCATTCTTTGGCATTGCCTTTCTTTGGGATTGGAATGAAAACTTACCTTTTCCAATCCTGTGGCCATTGCTGAGTTTTCCAAATTTGCTGGCATATTGAGTGCAGCACTTTCACAGCATCATCTTTCAGGGTTTGAAATAGTTCAACTGCAAATCCATCACCTCCACTAGCTTTGTTCATAGTGATGCTTTCCAAGGCCCACTTGACTTCACATTCCAGGATGTCTGGCTCTAGGTGAGTGATCACACCATCGTGATTATCTTGGTCGTGAAGATCTTTTCTGTATAGTTCTTCTATGTATTCCTGCCACCTCTTCTTCTGTTAGGTCCATACCATTTCTGTCTTTTATCGAGCCCATCTTTGCATGAAATGTCCCCTTGGTATCTCTAATTTTCTTGAAGAGATCTCTAGTCTTTCCCATTCTGTTGTTTTCCTCTATTTCTTTGCATTGATCGCTGAGGGAGGCTTTCTTATCTCTCCTTGCTAATCTTTGGAACTCTGCATTCAGATGCTTATATCTTTCCTTTTCTCCTTTGCTTTTCACTTCTCTTCTTTTCACAGCTATTTGTAAGGCCTCCCCAGACAGCCATTTTGCTTTTTTGCATTTCTTTTCCATGGGGATTGTCTCCTGTACAATATCACGAACCTCTGTCCATAGTTCATCAGGCACTCTGTCTATCAGATCTAGTCCCTTAAATCTATTTTTCACTTCCACTGTATAATCATAAGGGATTTGATTGAGGTCATACCTGAATGGTCTAGTGGTTTTCCCTACTTTGTTCAATTTCAGTCTAAATATGGCAATAAGGAGTTCATGATCTGAGCCACAGTCAGCTCCTGGTCTTGTTTTTGTTGACTGTATAGAGCTTCTCCATCTTTGGCTGCAAAGAATATAATCAATCTCATTTTGGTGTTGACCATCTGGTGATGTCCATGTGTGGAGTCTTCTCTTATGTTGTTGGAAGAGGGTACTTGTTATGACCAGTACATTTTCTTGGCAAAACTCCATTAGTCTTTGCCTGCTTCATTCCATATTCCAAGGCCAAATTTGCCTGTTACTCCAGGTGTTTCTTGACTTCCTACTTTTGCATTCCAGTCCCCTATAATGAAAAGGACATCTTTTGGGGGTGTTAGTTCTAAAAGGTCTTGTAGGTCTTCATAGAACCATTCAACTTCAGCTTCTTCAGCATTACCTGTTGGGGCATAGACTTGGATAACTCTGATATTGAATGGTTTGCCTTGGAAACAAACGGAGATCATTCTGTCATTTTTGAGATTGCATCAAGTACTGCATTTCGGACTCTTTTGTTGACCATGATGGCTACTCCATTTCTTCTGAGGGATTCCTGCCTGCAGTAGTAGATATAATGGCCATCTGAGTTAAATTCAGCCATTCCAGTCCATTTTAGTTCACTGATTCCTAGAATGTTGACGTTCACTCTTGCCATCTCCTGTTTGACCACTTCCAATTTGCCTTGATTCATGGGCCTGACATTCCAGGTTCCTATGCAATATTGCTCTTTACAGCATTGGACCTTGCTTCTATCACCAGTCACATCCACAACTGGGTGTTGTTTTTGCTTTGGCTCCATCCCTTCATTCTTTGTGGAGTTATTTCTCTATTGATCTCCAGTAGTATGTTGGGCACCTACTGACCTGGGGAGTTCCTCTTTCAGTATCCTATCATGTTGCCTTTTCATACTGTTCATGGGGTTCTCAAGGCAAGAATACTGCAGTGGTTTACCATTTCCTTCTCCAGTGGACCACATTCTGTCAGACCTCTCCACCATGACCCGCCCATCTTGGGTTGCCCCGCGGGCATGGCTTGGTTTCATTGAGTTAGACAAGGCTGTGGTCCTAGTGTGATTAGATTGATTAGTTTTCTGTGAGTATGGTTTCAGTTTGTCTGCCCTCTGATGCCCTCTTGAAACACCTACCATCTTACTTGGGTTTCTCTTTCCTTGGACGTGGGTATCTCTTCACAGCTGCTCCAGCAAAGTGCAGCCGTTGCTCCTTACCTTGTATGAGGGGTATCTCCTCACCGCCGCCCCTCCTGACTTTGAACATGGAATAGCTCCTCTAGGCCCTCCTGCGCCTGCACAGCCACCTCTCCTTGGACATGGGGTTGCTCTTCCCCGCTGCTGCTGACCCTGGCCTCGGACGTGGGGTAGCTCCTCTCAGCTGCTCCTGTGCTGTCGCAGCCTGGCACTCTTGGCCAATGCCCCTGACCTCAGTCGTTGGGTAGCTCCAGCCGGCCGCCACCCCTGACCTCGGAGGTGGGGTAGCTCCTCTTGGCTGCTGCCCCTCAGGCATGGCGTCCACCTGGCTTCCGTAACTAGGGATTATCAAATAGTGAAAAATCACACAAAGGAAGATACTTGAATACAAGACCCAGCACCACCCAACCACCAGTAGCAGTCTGTGCAGGACACCTCATCTAAACAACAAATAAAATGAAAATACAAACACAATCATCAGCAGACAGGATTACCACCTCACTCAGCCTTGCCCATTGAGGAAAAACAAACAAACAAGAAACTCAGCACAAACATCACCCTATATGTAGTTTGCACAGATCACTGGACCAACCTTAGGAGGGCAGAAGCCAAAAGGAAGAAAGAATTCAACCTTGAAGCCTGGAAAAATGAGACCTCAAGCACAGTATATTACAAAAAAATAATGAAAAGACAGAGAAATACTACACAAATGAAGGAACAATCTAGAAACATAGAAGTCCAAATAAACGAAGAAGAAATAGGGAAGCTACCTGAAAAAGAATTCAGAGTAATAGTAAACATGATCCAAAACCTTGAAAACAAAATGGAGAAAATGCAAGAATCAATTAACAAAGACCTATAAGAATTAAAGAATAAACATATAGAGACAAACAACACAATTACTGAAATTAAAAATATTCTTGAAAGAATCAATAGCAGAATATCTGCAGCAGAACGAAATCAGTGAGATGGGTTATAAAATGGTGGAAATAACAACTTCTGAAGAGCAGAATAAAGTAAAAAGAATGAAAAGAACCAAGGGTAGTCTCAGAGACCTCTGGGACAATATCAAACACACCAACATTCGAATTATAGGGGTCCCAAAATAAGAAGAGAAAAAGAAATAGTATGAAAAAAATTTTGAAGAGAATATAGTTGAAAATATCCTCAACATGGAAAAGGAAAGAGTCAATCAAATCCAAGAGGTACAAAGAGTCCCATATAGGATAAACCAAAGGAGAAACATGCAAGACACATACTAATCAAACTAACAAAGACTAAATACAAATAAAGAATATTAAGAGCAGCATGGGAAAAGCAACAAGTAACATGCAAGGGAAATCCCATACACTTAATAGCTGATCTTTCAGCAGAAACTGCAGGCCAAAAGGAAATGGCAGGATATATTTAAAGTACTGAAAGAGGGAAATCTACAACCAAAATTACTGTAACTGGCAAGGATCTTATTCAAAATTGATGGAGAAATAAAAAGGTTTTCAAACAAGCAAAAGCTAAGATAATTCAGTGCCACCAAACCAGCTTTACAACAAATGTTGAAAGGACTTATATAGTTAAGAAATACAAGAGATGAAAAAAGATCTACAAAATCAACTCCAAACAATTAAGAAAACGGCAGTAAGAACCTAAATATAAATAATTACTTTAAATGTAAATGGATTAAATGCTGCAACCAAAAGCACAGACTAGCTGAATGAACACAAAAACTAGACCCATATATATGCTGTGTACAAGAAACTTACCTCAGACCTAAAGTAACAAATGGACTAAAAGTGAGAGGATGGAAAAATATATTCCATGCAAATGGGAAGCAAAAGAAAGCTGGAGTAGCAATCCTCATATCAGACAAAACAGACCTTAAAATTAAAAAAAAATATTACAAGAGATAAGGAAGGACACTACATAATGATCAAGGGATCAATCCAAGAGAAAGACATAACAATTGTAAATATCTATCCACTCAACAAAGGAGCACCTCAATGCATAAGACAAACACTAACAGACATAAAAGGAGAAATTGACAGTAACACAATAACAGTAGGAGGCTTTAACACCCCTCTCACACCAATGGACAGATCATCAAAACAGAAAATTAATAAGGAAACACAAATCTTAAATGATACATTAGATGAGATGGATCTCATTGATATCTTCAGGACATTCCATCCAAAAGCAGAAGAATACACCTTCTTCTCAAGTGCACAAGAACATTCTCCAGGATAGACCACATTTTGGGTCACAAAGCAAACCTCAGTAAATTTAAGAAAACTGAAATCATATCAACCATCTTCTCCAACCACAACACTGAGATTAGATATCAATTACAAGAAAAAAAATCTGTAAGAAACAAAAACACATGGAGATTAAACACATTTCTAAATAACCACCAGATTACTGAAGAGATAAAAAGGGAAATTAAAAAGTTCTAGAAATAAATGACAATGAAAACACAGCAACTCAAAACCTATGAGATGCAGCAAAACCAGTTCTAAGAGGGAAGTTTATAGCAATACAATCTTACCTCAAGAAACAAGAAAAGCATTGACTAGACAACCTAACTTTATACATAAAACAATTGGAAAAAGAAGAATAAAAAAACCCCAAAATTAGTAGAAGGAAAGAAATCATAAAGATCTGAGCAGAAATAAATGAAAAAGAAATGAAACAATAGTAAAGATTAATAAAACTAGAAGATTGTTCTTTGAGAAGATAAACAAAATTGACAAACCTTTAGCCAGACTCATCAAGAAAAAGAGAGAGAAGAACCTCATCAATAAAATTAGAAATGAAAAAGGAGAGGTTACAACAGACAATGCAGAAACACAAAGGATTATAAGAGACTATTATGAACAACTAAATGGCATAAAATGGATAACCTGGAAGAAATGGACAGATTCTTAGAAAAGTTCAATCTTCCGCGATTGAACCAGGAAGAAATAGAACTTATGAACAACCCAATTACAAGCACTGAAATTGAAGCTGTGATAAAAAATTTCCCAAAAGACAAAAGCCCAGGACCATATGGCTTCACAGAATTCTATCAAACATTTAGAGAAGAGCTAATGCCTATTCTTCTAAAACTCTTTCAAATAATTGCAGAGGAAGGAACACTTCCAAACTCATTCTATGAGGCCACCATCACCCTGATACCAACAACAAAAAAAGACAACACACAAAAAGAAAACTACAGGTCAATATTGCTGATGAACATAGATGCAAAAATCCTCAACAAAATTTTAGCAAACAGAATTCAGCAACACATCAAAAGCTCATATACAATGATCAAGTTGGGTTTATTCCAGGGATGCAAGGATTTCTTCAATATACACAAATCAATTATTGTGCTACACCATATTAACAAATTAAAAGATAAAAGCCATATGATAATCTCAATAGATGGAGACAAAAGCTTTTGACAAAATTCAGCATATATTTATGATTAAAACTCTACAAAAAAAATGGGCATAGAAAGAACCTACCTGAACATAGCAAAGGCCATATATGATAGTTCAGTTCAGTTTGGTTGCTTAGTCATGTCCGACTCTTTGCGACCCCATGAATTGCAGCACGCCAGGCCTCCCTGTCCATCACCAACTCCCGGAGTTCACTCAGACTCGCGTCCATCGAGTCCGTGATGCCATCCAGCCATCTCATTCTCTGTCGTCCCCTTCTCCTCCTGCCCCCAATCCCTCCCAGCATCAGAGTCTTTTCCAATGAGTCAACTCTTCACATGAGGTGGTCAAAGTACTGGAGCTTCAGCTTTAGCATCATTCCTTCCAAAGGAATCCCAGGGTTGATCTCCTTCAGAATGAACTGGTTGGATCTCCTTGCAGTCCAAGGGACTCTCAAGAGTCTTCTCCAACACCACAGTTCAAAAGCATCAATTCTTTGGCGCTCAGTCTTCTTCACAGTCCAACTCTCACATCCATACATGACCACAGGAAAAACCATAGCCTGACTAGACGGACCTTAGTCGGCAAAGTAATGTCTCTGCTCTTGAATATGTTATCTAGGTTGGTCATAACTTATCTTCCAAGGAGTAAGTGTCTTTTAATTTCATGGCTGCAATCACCATCTGCAGTGATTTTGGAGCCCCCCATAATAAAGTCTGACACTGTTTCCCCTGTTTCCTCATCTATTTCCCATTAAGTGATAAGCCTACAGCAAACGTTATTCTCAATGGCCAAACACTGAAAGAATTCCCCCTAAGATCAGGAACAAGACAAGAGTGTCCACTTTCACCACTATTATTCAACATAGTTCTGAAGTCCTAGCTACAGCAATCAGAGAAGAAAAAGAAATAAAAGAAATACATATTGGAAAAGGAGAAGTAAAGCTCTCACTGTTTGCAGGTGACATGATATTGTACATAGAAAACCCTAAAGATAGTGTCAGAAAATTGCTAGAGCTAATCAGTGAATTTAGCAAAGTTGCAAGGTACAAAATCAATGCACAGAAATCACTTGTATTTCTATATACTAACAGTGAAAAATCAGAAAGATCATTTAAGGAATCAATCCCATTCATCACTGCAACAAAAAGAATTAAATATTTAGCAATAAACTTAACTATGACACCACCCATATGGCAGAAAGTGAAGAGGAACTAAAAAGCCTCTTGATGAAAGTGAAAGAGGAGAGTGGAAAAGTTGGCTTAAAGCTCAACATTCAGAAAATGAAGATCATGGCATCTGATCCCATCACTTTATGGGAAATAGATGGGGAACCAGTGGAAACAGTGTCAGACTTTACTTTTTGGGGTGGGGGGTTCCAAAATCACTGCAGATGGTGACTGCAGCCATGAAATTAAGACACTTACTCCTTGGAAGGAAAGTTATGACCAACCTAGATAGCATATTCAAAAGCAGAGACATTACTTTGCCAACAAAGGTCCATCTAGTCAAGGCTATGGTTTTTCCCGTGGTCATGTATGGACGTGAGAGTTGGACTGTGAAGAAGGCTGAGCACTGAAGAATTGATGCTTTTGAACTGTGGTGTTGCAGAAGACTTTTGAGAGTCCCTTGGACTGCAAGGAGATCCAACCAGTCCATTCTAAAGGAGATCAGTCCTGGGTGTTCATTGGAAGGACTGATGCTAAAGCTGAAACTCCAGTACTTTGGCCATCTCATGTGAAGAGTTGACTGATTGGAAAAGACTCTGATGCTGGGAGGGATTGGGGGCAGGAGGAGAAGGGACGAATAGATGGATAGATGGCTGGATGACATCACCAACTCGATGGAGGTGAGTTTGAGTGAACTCCGGGAGTTGGTGATGGACAGGGAGGCCTGGAGTGCTGCCATTCATGGGGTCGCAAAGAATTCGACACGACTTAATGACTGAACTGAACTGAAGGATACAAAACAACTATACACAGAAAATTATGATACTGATGAAAGAAAGCAAAGATGACATTAACAGATGGAGAGATATTCCATGTTAGAGAGATATTCCATGTGCCTGGGTAGGGAGAATCAATATTGTGAAAATGACTATACTAACAAATGCAATCTGCAGATTCAATGTGATCCCTATGAAATTACCAATGACATTTTTCACAGAACTAGGACAAAAAATTTCACAATTCATATGGAAACACAAAAGACCCTGAATAGCCAAGTAGTCTTGAGAAACAAGAATGGAGCTGAAGGAATCTAACTTCCTGACTTCAGATTATGCTACAAAGCTACAGTCATCAAGACAGTATGGTACTGGCACAAAAACAGAAATATAGATCAATGCAACAAGATAGAAAACCAAGAAATAAACCCATGCACCTATGGGTACCTTGTTTTTGACAAAGGAGGCAAGAATATACAATGGGGCAATGACAGCCTCTTCAATAAATGTTGCTGGGAAAACTGGATAGCTAAATGTGAAAGAATGAAATTAGAATACTTCCTAACACCATACACAAAGATAAACCCAAAATTGATTAAAGACCTAAATGTAAGACCAGAAACTATAAAACTCTTAGAGGAAAACATAGGCAGAATACTCGATGACATAAATCAAAGCAAGATCCTCTATGATCCACTTCTAGAGTAGTGGAAATAAAAAGAAAAGTAAACAAGTGGAACTTGATTAAACTTAAAAGCTTTCTCACAGCAAAGGAAACTATCAGCAAGGTGAAAAGACAACCCTCAGAATGGGAGAAAATAATAGCAAATGAAACTACAGACAAAGGATTAATTTCCAAAATATACAAGCAGCTTATACAACTGAATACCAGAAAAACAAACAAACCAATCCAAAAGTGGGAAAAAGACCTAAACAGACATTTCTCCAAAGAAGGAATGCTGCTGCTGCTGCTGCTAAGTCGCTTCAGTCGTGTTTGACTCTACAGATGGCTAAAATACACATGGAAAGATGCTCAACATCGCTCATTATTAGAAAAATGCAAGTCAAAACTACAATTAGATATCACCTCACACCAGTCAGAATGGCCCTTATCAAAAGACTACAAACAATAAATGCTGGAGAGGGTGTGGAGAAAAGGGAACGCTCTTGCACTGTTGGTGGCAATGTAAATTGATACAGCCACTGTGGAAAATGGTATGGGGATTCCTTAAAAAACTAGGAATAAAACCAGCATATGACCCAGTAATCCCACTCCTAGGCATATACCCTGAGGAAACCAAAATTGAAAAAGACACACTATCCCATTGTTCATTGCAGCACTATTTACAGCTGACATGGTCTCCTTCGGTGTCTGCCGCCGAGGACTTTGGGTCTCTGGACGCACGCCGGGCTCTGGACCTTTGGGCCGCCAGCTGGCGCCTGATTCTGCCCTTGCTGCTGGAGCCTCCCGCCTGGGCCTGTGCGCCGGCTCCTGTGTGGTGTTGTCTGGCTGACCCGACCCGTGGTGCCACCTCTGGTTTCTGGGCGACCCAAGGGAGGCGGGGCGAGGCGGCATGGGTCTTCTACCCTGTGCACTCCCCGCTGCGGGCACCCGGTGGTGGCTGGGACGACCCCTGCCCTGTGGGCTCCGTGCCACGTGTCAGGCGTTCTCCTCTTGGGGTCATTGGCCACTCTCGCCTGAGGCAAGGTGGGAGGTGGAGGTTGCTGGTGAGGCTTAAAGCCAGCCCCTCTGGTGACTGTCCTCACCGTGCCTCCCCCCGCTCCACCTTGGCTCAACTGATCGATGTGGTGTGGTCGTACTCTCCCGGGCTGAGCCTAAGCCGTGTCAGACGAGGGACGGGCGTTCCCAGTGAACGTGTCCGCTCTTCTCGGTCTGTCTACAGGCCCTCTCGCTTGTCTTTCCCCCCTGCCCATCGAGGAGGTTGAGGAAGGCAGGGATTGGGTGACACACGTATCCCATTGTTCATTGCAGCACTGTTTACAATAGCTAGAACATGGAAGCAACCTAGATGTCCATTGACAGATAAATGAATAAGGAAGTAGTGGTACATATACACAATGGAATATTACTCAGCCATAAAAGGAACGCATTATAGTCAGTTCTGATGAGGTGGATGAACCTAGAACCTATAATACGAGTGAAGTGAGTCAGAAAGAGAAAGATAAATATCATATTCTAACGCACATATATGGAATCTAGAGAAATGGTACTGAAGAATTTATTTACAGGACAGCAGCAGAGAAAGACATAGAGAATAGACTTATGGACAAGGCAGAGAGGAGGAGAGGGTGAGATGTATGGAAAGAGTAACATGGAATCTTACATTACCATATGTAAAATAGATAGCCAATGGGAATTTGCTGTATAGCTCAGGAAAGTTAAACAGGGGCTCTGTATCAACCTAGAGGGGTAGGATGGGGAGGGAGATGGGAGGGAGGTTCAAAAGGGAGAGGATATATGTATATCCATCACTGATTCATGTTGAGGTTTGACAGAAAAACAACAAAATTCTGTAAAGCAATTATCCTTCAATAAAAAAAAATTTTTTTAATGCAAAAATCTATAGGTATACTGCTGCTGCTGCTGCTAAGTCACTTCAGTCATGTCCGACTCTGTGCAACCCCACAGACGGCAGCCCACCAGGCTCCCCTGTCCCCGGGATTCTCCAGGCAAGAACACTGGAGTGGGCTGCCATTTCCTTCTCCAATGAATGAAAGTGAAAAGTGAAGGTGAAGTCGCTCAGTCGTGTCCGACTAAAAGGTGCTAAAGAAGCAAGGGGACAAATGCAACTTCCCCTTTTCTACCCCCTAAGTTGGGGAAATTCATCCCAATTGCAGTGAGAAGGGACCAAAAGCATGGCTTATGAAGCCCCTGAACTCCCTCCATCCAGGCTGCTCAGAGGAAGCAGGGCCTCAGAGCAAAGGCAGACATGACCCAGAAGCAGCAGAGGCTTCAGCACTGGAAGGGGCCTAAGGCACAGAGACAGTAAAGAACTCAGCAGCTGCTTCCCGAGCACCACACTTGACTCAGGGCCAGGGAAGTCCCTTTACCACTCACCTGGGGCTCTGCTTAGAATCCCAGCACTGAGGCTGTCTGTGGAGGCGAGGTCATAGGTTAGACTAAGATTTTTCTTTCCTTCTAAAAAATAAAGTGCAGTCAGAAAGTTGAAGTCAGAACTTAGGCTAAATTATTTTTAAAATAACAAAAATTAGCAGTTATGACAAATTTCACCATCTGTCTTTGAACCAAAGATTCGTATCTGTTGTATACATTCTGGAGTTCCAAGAATTGTCTGGAAATAAACAGGGCTCCCTGCTATGGGTCACCCATCATGCTAGTTTGCCTGAGACAGGGGCTTCTTCTGTCTTTCAATGCTAAAATGTTAAAACTGGGAAAGTCTTGAACAAAACGGGAAGAACTAGTTACTCTTGCTGCCAGTGAAACAGTTATAAAATACAGCTCCGAATAAGAACAAGTTTTTGAAAAGGAGAATATCTAACCAGAGCTGTGTTTGGAGGAGATCAATCTCCTTACTGTATGTAGGGTGAGCTGGGAACAACAAGAGGCTGGAGCCCAGCTCAAGGGGTACAGTGGCTCTAGTGAAGGGAGAGAATGCTTGAAATAGGAAAGAGACTCTAGGAATACAGAGGAGGGGCAGGATTCAGAAGACCCTGTAGTGGTAAGTGACCATACCACCAAACTGTTCTATATGGAGTCAGTTTTGATGACTAAATAGAACCTTAACTATGCTGGCTAATTTAGGCAATGGGTCCTTAACAAATAAGAATTAGAAACCCTAACTTAGGTGATAGAATATTTTCTATCTTTAGTTCTGTCAGTTTATACCTACCTATTTACAAAGACTTGGGAACACATTCCCCATCAGGCTAGGCTAGTGGTTTTCAACCACGGAAGACTTTGCACCCTTCCCCGAACCCCAGGGAACATTTGGCGATGTCAGGAGACGTTGTTGGTTATCACAACTGGGGCTTCTACTGGCATCTTGTGGGCAGATGCCAATGATGTGTCTAAACATTCAACAATGTGAAGGGTAGCTCTCCACAGCAAAATATTAACCAGCATTGAATGTCAATTGTTTCAAGATTGAGAAACCCTGGGCAATGTGAAAGAGCATGAGAAAGCATGGCCATCACTGTAGAGAGCATATAGTCTAAGCCTGGGTAATGATGGATGCTTTCATCAAAAATATTTGCTAGAGTAAATAAACTTTTTCAAGTCAGGTGTTTTTTACCTCTGAATTTCCGGGATCTTGCACATAGTAGCTGTTCAATAATTGCTTAATGGACAAAAATTAAAACAACAGTTATCTTTTATTGAGTTTTTTACTGTGTGTCAGGCATTTCTTTAAAATATTGCTTACTGTTCGTAAGAACCATTGGAGTTAGATACTATTTTTGTTATTCCATTTTGCAGATGAAAAAATAAGAAAAACAGATAATTAAGTCAGTTTCTAGCAAGAAAAGGAGCCAATAATGGAGTCCTTTTTAATCTGACTCTAATGTTTATTTTATTAATCATTACATGGCTCCATCTCTGTTTTAACATGGACCCAAATTGGGTCGGGAATAATCAAATTTCCAATTACCCAAATGCTGGAATAAATGCCTTTATAAGCTTTATAAACTAACCTCCCTCCTTTTTTTGTTTTGTTTTATTTATCGCCACTCTCTAAACTTGCTATTGCTGTATGCACATTGAATTTATAAAGTACCATATTACTCAGGAACATTCTATTTTTTTACAGCACAAACATTTCCAGATGTATTACTGCGATTTATGCATTAATATCACCAGTTGGTGTGTTTGATATTACTTCAGTAGATAAGAAATCCTTGAAAGGAGGCTTGATGATAGCAGTGAGCAAAAATTGTCACTTCTCTTCCTATTAAAAAAAAATCTCATTCTATTATTTTGGGGTGAAATGTAAACCAGCCCATTTTCATCTTATTCCTTGCTTTTATTATTCTCTCAGTAACTTTATTTAAGAGGGAAAAAAAAGTTTAACTGAGATGGGGAGAATTCAATAGCAGTGTATAGTAGGCTCAAAGAATATATGCTGCTGCTTACAGCCATTTGGCTGTCTGATTGTTGATTGCTTTCTGAAAACTCAAAAAACAGGAGATCAATATGTTGCAGGAGAAGTCTGCTTTAGCATCGTGGGAATCTTTCTACACTTTAGTGCTATCAGCAGGTGACCAGAATAGACTGATGCTACAAATAATTCATAAAAAGCCTTCCACACTTTTCACCATCTGGCCCCAGCTTATCTTTCCCATCTCATCTTCCATCCTCACCTACAGTCCTGCCTCCGAAGTGAAATATCATTGACTGAATGTGCCTTAGATGTTCACCTTCCAGGACATTCAGATGTTTGGTCTCAAGAATCCCACTGTCCAAGGTGAAGAACAATTTGTTCTTCTAAACCAATTTTGAACATCATGTCCAATGAGAGGCTTCTCCTGCCCTAGTTCTCTCTAATCAGAAATCATTCACTTGCTCCCTCATTCACCAAAGTTTTATGGAGCCCTCTGTTGGCTACTACTGAGAAAATGGCAAATAAGACAGATTTGGTTGCAGCGCTCATGGAATTTACAGCCTAGACAAATCAAGAAAAATTAAGGACTGCCTTCCTTGGTTTCCACGCTGTTGCTTTTTTTATTTCTATATTATGTCTTTATTTTTTTTATTGTGGGCCCACCTCTGAGCTTCATGAGGGATTCAGTGTCTTATTCAGCCCAGTCTCCTATACACGGTAAACGTTGTTACAGATTTGTCAAAAATTAAGTAGAGTGGTCCAGTCAGAGTCATTTGGTTTCTTCCATTTTTAACTATCCCAGGATTTGCACTCAGTTTATTCTAGGTCTGTGCTATTCGATACATATGGCTAGTTAGTGCCTCCTGTGTCCAGTCTGAAGTGAGATGTGCTGTAAATGAAATCCTGTGAGATATATACTGGCTTTCAGGGATGTAAAATACCTGATTAATAATTTCATATTGATTAGTTACCAAAATGACAATGTTCGATTGTGTCAGATTAAATAAGCTACATTATTAAAATTAATTTACCTGTTTATTTTTACTTTTACAATGTGGTTATCTGAAAATTTTTAGTTGTATATGTGGTTTCCTTTTTATTTATGTTGGACAGCACTGTACTGGATTCTTGCCCTCCACTTCTCTGACTTCTCTTCCTGGAGCAAGCCCTTTTGTGGCGCCCCCGTAACATTCTGGTGTCTGAGGTGAAAGTCCTTAATTCTGGATTTGTCTGTATATAGCATGTGTTATCTGTTTTGTCTGTGTATAGCATGTTGGCATCCTAAGTTGTATCTACCAGACATGGCTGGGAAAACACAAGGATATGAATTCTTGCCTTTTTTTTTTGGTCTCCCCCAAGACTCCTCCTGTCCACTCTGCCAAAGCTTCTTAGTCTTCCTCTTGGAAAGATCTGGTCTCTCTTTCCCTGAACTAAACTACCTCAACTTCTTGGCCTAATTGTCATGGCAGAAGGGCTGTGGATGGGGGAAACCATTTTTCTTCAGAGAAGCAAAATACAGTTTGATATTTAAAACTTTCATTCCCTCCATATTTGTTTACTGATTGGATGAAATATTCAGAACATTGAGCCTTAGCTGGAGTTCATCTTCTGTGAAATGAATCTTAACTTTATTCTCCTTTCTAGGCCCCAAAGCTTGGGAGGAAAGCACCTTTTGTCATTGTTTCTTTCATTTGTAATACTAGAGAATTTTTTAGAGAGGGAATATTGCACTAAGCCTCACAAGGAAGGACATAGGCTTTCTAGAAACCCACTCAAAGGGTAAATATTGGTTTTGCAAACCCAGAGTGACTCACCAAATAAACTGAACCATTTATAATTTCCCCAGGATTTAAAATTTTAAACCATGAGAATTTGAGTTTTCTCCTATGTAAGAATGGAATTGAAGGGTTTCCTCTAGGATTACTAGTTCCATGTCTTTCATATTACTCAAGGCTCCAGCTCACATTCTTAACAGTTCAATATAAAATAATTCCTTCTTTCAAAACTGCACCCATAATTAGGCTGTAGCTACACTAAGGGTATCAGTATCAAAGCTTCTTGGATGAATCTCTTTGAAAAGGTTGCTAAGCAAAGCCTCCATTTTATTTTACAGAATGTCAAATGATTACCCCTAGATGTTTGTCCTGTCCTTTTAATTCCTAATCTATAGTACTATCAACAAGCTGGTACTCCCCTTCTGAATTGTGCATCCCATTTTTGCCTATGGCAAATGTGAGTGTTGTTATTTTCCTCAAATAAGCTAAATTGTGAATTACATCAGTTTATCACAGCCAAACCTCTTTTTAATTGCAGATTAATCTCAAATGTCCCCCCTCCAAATTAAAATGAAACACACAAAACACTGCCAACTGTTTCTCCACCTCTTCCAATGTGGAGTATATCCAAAATGCTATGAAGTATTCTGATAGATTGAGCCACAGTAAGACACATAAACATTTAAAATCACTTGCATCTTCTTTGCTGTTTGGGAAAAATGTTAACGTTTGCGTCACGGAGGTTGCTGGTAAGTATGAGAGTCTGTCTGTTGATTACTTTCTGCTTTCCTTTGAAGAATGAGTTTTGCCAATTTTCAGTTGGATTTCTGCCATTTGAGATCAAGTGTCTGAGGCTGCATTGTTTATGAGGAAGGACAGAACTATCAGGGGCAGCCATTAAAAACATTAATAATTAATGTTTTAGGGTAGTGTTTTTTTTTTTTTTTTTTTTACGGAAACTTTCACTTGCCTCTCCTTTTTTAAAATTTAAGTATAGTTGATTTACACCATTGTGTTAGTTTCATGTATATAGCAAAGTGATTCTGTTATACACATATATTTTCAGATTATTTTTCATTAAAAGTTATTGCAAAATATTGACTATAATTCCCTATGCTATATAGCAAATCTTTGTTGCTTATCTGTTTTATGTATAGTAGCTTGTTTCTATTAATCCTATAATCCTAATTCATTCTTCCCTCTCTTCTTTTCCCCTTTGGTAACCATAAGTTTGCTTTCTATAAGTCTGTTTCTGTTTTTTATATAGGTCTATTTGTATTATTTTTTAGATTGCACATATACGTGATATATATAATAGTTGGGAGAAGGCAATGGCACTCCACTCTAGTACTCTTGCCTGGAAAATCTGAGGGATGGAGGAGCCTGGTGGGCTGCAGTCCATGGGGTCACTAAGAGTCGGACATGACTGAGCGACATCACTTTCACTTTTCACATTCATGCATTGGAGAAGGAAATGGCAACCCACTCCAGTGTTCTTGCCTGGAGAATCCCAGGGACGGGGGAGCCTGGTGGGCTGCTGTCTATGAGGTCACACAGAGTTGGACACAACTGAAGCGACTTAGCAGCAGCAGGAGCAGCAGCAGCAGCAGCATATGATAGCTGACTTACTTCTCTAAATATAATATTCTCTAGATCCATCCATGTTACCACAAATAGCCATAGTTCATTCTTTACTATGGCTGAGCAATATTCCATTGTACACATATACCACATCTTAAACCAACAGTCTGTGATGAGCACTTAGGTTGTTTCCATGTCTTGGCTATTGTAAATAGTACAACTATGAACATTGGGGTGCATGTATCTTTTTGAATTAGAGTTTTCATCTTTCCTGAGTATATACCTGGCAGTACAATTGCTGGATCATATGGTAGCTCTAGTCAAAGCTATGGTTTTTCCAGTAGTCATGTATGGATGTGAGAGTTGAATCATAAAGAAGGCTGAGAGCCAAATAATTGATGTTTTTGAACTGTGGTGTTGGTGAAGACTCTTGAGAGTCCCTTGGACTGCAAGGAGACCAAACCAGTCCATCCTAAAGGAAATGAATCCTGAATATTCATTGGAGGGACTGATGCTGAAGCTGAAGCTCCAATACTTTGGCCACCTGATGTGAAGAGCCGACTCATTTGAAAAGACCTGGATGCCGGGAAAGATTAAAGGCAGAAGGAGAAGGGGACAACAGAGGATGAGATGGTTTCATGGCATCACGAACTCAATGGACATGGGATTGAGCAAGCTTCGGGAGATGGTGAATGAAGGGAAACCTGGCGTGCTGCAGTCCATGGTGTCGTAAAGAGTCGGAGATGACTGAATGACTGAACAACAATGGTAGTTCTGTCTTTAGATTTTTAAAAGGAAACTCCATATAGTTCTCCATAGTGGCTGCACCACTTTACATTTGCACCAACACATTTACATTTCCGTTTCTTCACACTCTCTCTAGAATTTGTAGACCTTTTGATGACAAGCCAGTCTGACCAGTGTAAGGTTATACCTCATTGGAATTTGATCTGCGATTCTCTAATGATTAGCAATGTTGAGCATCTTTTCATATGCTTGTTGGCCAACTATATATCTTCCTTGAAGAAATGCCTATTTAGGTCTTCTGTCCATTTTTTATTGGCTTGTGTGTATTTTCAGTATTGAATTATGTGAACTAGAGCAGTTTTATTAACAGCACAGTTGAAGGGAAGGTATGGATATTTCCCACATACCCACTTCCACCACACGTGCATAGCTTACCCATAATCAACATCCCCACCAAAGTGGTACATTTGTTACATAATGATGATGAAACTACCTTGATGCATCATAGTCTCCCAAAGTTCATAATTTACATGAGAGTTTCCTCTGTGCATTCTATGGATTTTGATGAATGTGTAGTGATGTGTATCTCTCATTATGAACAGAGGAGTTTCACTGCCCTAAAAATCCTCTGTGCACCACCTATTCATTCCCGACACTCCCAACTCTGGCACCCATTAATTTTTTAGTTTTGTCTCTGTAGTTTTGCCTTTTCATAATGCCTTATAGGTTGAGTCAAACAGGATATAGTCTTTTCAGATTGGCTGCTTTCACTTAGTCATATGCATTTGAGTTTTCTTCATGACTTTTCATGTCTTGGTAACTCATTTCTTTTTAGCACTGAATAATAGTCGATTGTCTGGATTACTACAGTTTATCCCTTTATCTACTGAAGGATATTTTGTTTACTTCCTGGTTTTGGCAATTAGAAATAAATAAAACTGCTGTAAACATTTATATGCAGGTTTTTGTGTATATGTAGGTTTTCAAATTCTTTGGTTAAACACCAAGGAATGCAATTGCTTGGAGAAGCAACTCACTCCAGTGTTCTTGCCTGTAAAATCCCAGGGATGGAGGAGCCTATGTAACCCCATAGGCTACAGTCAATGGGGTTGCAAAGAGTCGGACACAACTGAGATCTTATGGTAAGGATATGTTTAGTATTGAAAGAAACAGCCAAACTGTACTGCAAAGTGGCTGTATCATTTTTCATTCCCACCAGCAGTGAATGAGAGTTTCTTTTGCTCTACATCCTCACAAGTATTTGGTACTGTCAGTTTTCTGCATTTTGTCCATTCTAGTAGGTGTGTAGTGATTTCTCATTGTTGTTTTCATTTGCATTTCCCTGATGTTATGGGAAGTGAGATGACCATTTTAATAGCTGTTTATCTTAAGTTTATCCCTTGATTTCTACAAACTTCAGCACCCTCATTCGTAAACTATTAATGGCAATACATATCTCGCATGATTCGATCCAGGGGACAATTATAAATAACAAATGTAAATGTATGATTCAAATAGACCTTCAACAGTGAAGTTGTGAGGATTCACAAAGAGATAATGCCCAAGTGTCAGACAAGTCAGCCCCCTTTCAGTTCAGCTCAGTCACTCAGTCGTGTCCGACTCTTTGTGACCCCATGAATCGCAGCACGCCAGGCCTCCCTGTTCATCACCAACTCCCGGAGTTCACTCAGACTCACATCCATTGAGTCCGTGATGCCAGCCAGCCATCTCATCCTCGGTCGTCCCCTTCTCCTCCTGCCCCCAATCCCTCCCAGCATCAAAGTCTTTTCCAATGAGTCAACTCTTCACATGAGGTGGCCAAAGTACTGGAGTTTCAGCTTTAGCATCATTCCTTCCCAAGAAATCCTAGGGTTGATCGCCTTCAGAATGGACTGGTTGGATCTCCCTGCAGTCCAAGGGACTCTCAAGAGTCTTCTCCAACACCACAGTTCAAAAGCATCAATTCTTTGGTGCTCAGCCTTCTTCACAGTCCAAATCTCACATCCATACATGACCACAGGAAAAACCATAGCCTTGACTAGATGGACCTTAGTTGGCAAAGTAATGTCTCTGCTTTTGAATATGCTATCTAGGTTGGTCATAACTTTTCTTCCAACGAGTAAGCATCTTTTAATTTCATGGCTGCAGTCACCATCTGCCATGATTCTGGAGCCCCCCAAAATAAAGCATTTTGGATTTCATGAACTAAGATAATTAATTTTTTTTTGACAGAGCTGATAGAAAGTTGATAAACTTTACTTTTATCTTGTTAAGACACTAAAGAAGAAAGTCAATTCAACTATCATTTACTCTCTATTATTTTATCTAAAAGAAAGGAATTTTTGCAATGATGACAAAAGAAAGGAAATACGTAATCCAAGAAAATAATACTGTCATTTAAATTTAATAAATACAGCTTGTGAAAGAAGTTCTTACTTTTTTTCACTTTTCTATGAATGGCAAAAACAATTTATCTGAAGCAGGCATTGGTTGGACTGATGAATTCTCAGGAAGGCCTGGAACTCTTTCTTTGTTGATGTGCTTGTCCAAAACCATGTTTCTCTCCTTGGCTGTGTGCCTCTTGTTTTCTGAATGGTCAACATGTAACAGTTATATCTTACTGGGAAGTAGAATGATGTTGACTCTTTTTTTTCTCCCATTGAGATTAAATTTAAATTCTGCTGTTTTAAATGCATCCTTTTGTCAGGTTTACAGCTTTCTGATCTATTTTCAGTGGCTCTCCATCTGACCTGACAACATGCATATGGGTGCTTGTTCACTGATGTTCCCATCTGTACATATCTGCTCACATTCTCAGGTTTAGCATGCCTTATTTTGCCTTCCCATTTTCAGAATACTACAAGTGAACTCCCTGAAAATCTTGTCATCCATGGTGTTGTTTATAATTTTTTAAGAAGATATTCATTTATACTGTACATTTGGCATTGATTCTTACCTTAAATTTTAAGGTTGTATATCCTACAAAACCGGGCATTTGGTTTAACATATGTATCAACAGAAGAAGTGTGCATTCTGTAACCACAGAAAAACACATGGGATTGTCTCTATAAGAGTGAAAAACTTGGAGGAAGAATGTCAAGTTGATATAGAATTAGAATTTGCGTTCAAAGATTAGCTTCTTGATAATATATAGACTAAGACCCTTATTTTCAGATGGAAAAAATTAGCATGCTAGAAGGGGAAAGATCTGCTGATGGTCACATGGGAGGTTAGATCCTGGATAAATAATTGTAAAATCATGTTGCAAAAGATACTGTATTGGTGATGGAGCTGTTAAAGAATGTCTACTATTCAAGAATTACTTCACTAGTATTGCACTTAGGATTTTGGATTATGACCCCCCTATAACTTAATTGTGATTGTCCTAAGACTTAAGTATATTAATTGCCCTGAAACTAAGATCACAATCATAAAGAGTTAAGAACAGAAATCGCCAATATAAATAATGCATTTGTATCCTAAACCAAATTTCTGGTTACGCATTCAGTACATATAGAGGCAGTTCCCAGTAATTGGTTTGGTGTCAGAAAAAAATATTTTGGCCCTTGGTTCTGAAACTCAGTATTTATATGAACTTCAATAATTTATTTAATTTCTTTCAGATTTAGTTTCTAACCTCTAAAATAATAATATTACCTTCAGGGGTTTTTTTGGTCAGTAGTTTATATTACTGGGATAGTAAACAAGTAGGGTATTGTTTCACTGGGGTAAGGCTGTACCTTAAAGGTTACTGCTCTGAACAATTTTGCATTATTAATACAGTTAGGAGGGCCAAATTTAAATGATCAGATACAACAAGATTATAAGAAGAATTGTGTAAAAAATATGAACAGGATGAAATATATAATAAAACAGTACAGGATGGTTCATGGCATCATATGTAGCAGTATACGGTATGTTATGGTATATAATATGGGTAGGCAAACCATTGGCCTGCTGCCTGCTTTTGTAAACAAAAGTTTTATTGGAACATAGCAATGCTCATTCATTTATATATCTTCTGTAGATATGCTGCTTTTGTGCTACAATAGCATGGTTGAATAGTTGGGACAGAGACCATATGCTTATGAAGCCTAAAATATCTCATCTGGACGTTTACAGAAAATGTTTGCTGATCCCTGGTATATATGTATACTGATACTATGGGTTTGTTTCCTTTTTTACTGGAAGACAGCAGAGCAGCCTGTATTTCCTGAACACTCACTGTAGTGCCTACCTCATTGTTCTGCACATGTTCAGCCACCTATGCATTCAGTAGCTTACTTTTACTATTTTCTATAACTTGAGTAAAAATAAATAATTAACATAAGGTGGCCCAAGTACCTTCTGACATTAGCACTGTAAAGGGCTAAATACTTTCCTAAAACCTGGTTCATAAAACCACTATCCCAGCACAAACCTTGCTGGTTTTATCTTGGTAGTTCTAAAACTTAAACAAGCCTCAGAATCACCTGGAGGACTGGCAAAAGCAAACATGGCTAGCACCATCCAGATTTCTGATTTAAGAGGTCTACTCTAGAGCCACAGAATTTGTTTTTTGTTTGTTTGTTTTGTTTCTTTGACTAAGCCGCATGGCTTACAGGATCTCATTTCCCCAACTAGGGGAGGAACTAGGGCTCTGGCAGTGAAAGCACTGAATCCTAACTATTGGACTGTCAGGGGGTTCCCCAGAATTTGTATTTCTAATAAGTTTGGAGGTAATGCTGATGCTGCTGGGTCACAGACCACCTTTGAGCATCACAGACATCTGGACTCTTTGCACAGGATGATTGAACTGCAATCTCCACAAGGTCCTGAACTTAGGCATTTCATTCATTTAAGCATATCCAGTCTCTGTTACAGGGCCTGGCACATCTTTACTGGGCACTCAGCACATGTTTGTCAAATGGATGAATAAAAATCCACTACCAGCTCAAAAATAGAGTTTCGTGGATCCTGAGAAAAGACATCTGAGCCCATTCTGAAAGAGAAAGCTTGGTGAGGCCTTTTCAGGACACAAGATTCCATCTTGATCACATCCGGACATTCATATGGCATGTATTCCCAAGTCCATGACAGCCATATTAAAAAAGTCTACTGTAAGTAAAAATGGGCACTCTTTTGGAAACTTTCTGGTCCACGAATGCTGCTTTGTGAGCTAGACCAGGTTCAAACAGCTTATTCTTGAAGGCCCAGTTTATAACTACTTCTTGCTTTGCAGGCAAAGAGGTAAGATGAAGGCAATTATACAGATATGTTTATAATCATTTAAAGTGTCATCATTTAAAATTATTTTTCATTTGAAGACTATGAAAAGGTAGGCAACTGGCTGAATTTGGCCCGTAGGCTGTGCTTTGCCAACCCCTGAGTTAGACATGAAAGAAAATAGAAGGAAGATCAGAAAGAGTAAGGAGTAGGTCTAAATATAAATGCTGAGGGGGAGGAAAAAGAAGTTAGGAAGGTGAAACCTAAGTAGAAACCCGTTTTATTCTTCTATGTGGGCCTGCCCTGAGACATTGATATCTTGTTGAAAACTGTGATGGACATAACATTATGAGCCACTTTCTAGTTTAACTCAGGGCCCATGATCCTGGTTACCTCTCTGTAACCTGACAAAGCAAACAGCTTTGCTTCAGTGTGTGTATGAATAAGCTGCACCCTTTACTTTATTCTAACAAATATAACTAATCTAGTCATTTGCAGCTCTGTGTTAGAAGAGGCAGAGAGTATTGAGCTTTAAGCCAGCTTTTTCACTCTCCTCTTTCACCTTCATCAAGAGGCTCTTTAGTTCCTCTTTACTTTCTGCCATTAAAGTGGTATCATCTGAATATCTGAGGTTATTGATATTTCTCCCAGCAATCTTGATTCCAGCTTGTGATTCATTCAGCCTGGCGGTTTGCCTGGTGTACTCTGCATATAAGTTAAATAAACAAGGTGACAATATACAGCTTTGATGTATTCTTTTCCCAATTTTGAACCTGTTTATTGTTCCATGTAAGGTTTTAACCGTTGCTTCTTGACCTGCATACAGGTTTCTCAGGAGAAAGGTAAGGTGGTCTGGTATTCCTATGTCTTTAAGAATTTTCCACAGTTTTTTGTGATCCACAGTCAAAGTCTTTAGCATAATCAATGAAGCAGAAGTAGATATTTTTCTGGAACTCCTTCGCTTTCTCTATGATTCAGTGAATGTTGGCAATTTGATCTCTGGTTCCTCTGCCTTTTCTAAATCTAACTTGTGCATCTGGAAGTTCTTGGTTCATGGACTACTGAAGCCTAGCTTGAAGGATTTTGAGAATGACCTTGCTAGCATGTGAAATGAGTGTAATTGTGCAGTAGTGTAAAATTGTTTGACATTGCCCTTCTTTGGAACTGGAATGAAAACTGACCTTTTCCAGTCCTGTGGCCATTGCTGAGTTTTCCAAATTTGAGGGCATATTGAGGGCAGCACTTTCACAGCATCATCTTTTAGGATTTGAAATAGCTGAGGTGAAATTTCATCACCTCCACTAGCTTTGTTCCTAGTAATGCTTTCTAAGGCCCACTTGACTTCACACCTCAGTTTGTCTGGCTCTAGGTGAGTGACCACACCATCATGGTAATCCAAGTCATAAGTCCTTTTTTGTACAGTTCCTCTGTGTATTCTTGCAACCTCTTCTTAGTCTCTTTTGCCTCTGTTTTGTCGTCATTTCTGCCCTTTATTGTGCCTATCTTGGCATGAAGTGTGCCCTTGGTGTGTCCAATTTTCTTAAAGGAATCTCTAGTCATTCCCATTCTATTGTTTTCCTCTATTTCCTTGCACTGTTCACTTAAGAAGGCTTTCTTATTTTTTCTTGCTATTCCTTGAATGTCTGCATTCAGTTCAGTATACCTTTCCCTTTCTCCCTTGCCTTTTGCTCCAGTGCACAGGTTAAGAGATTCTGGCACATAGTCTTTGTTGCTCCACAGCACATGTGATCTTCCTGGATCAAGGATCAAACCCATGTCTCTTGAATTGGCAGGATTCTTTACCATTATGCCACCAGGGAAGCCCCATTGTAATTTAATCTTCAGTAGAGTGACCCAAGTGTGGATGGTGCCAGAAGCTGATTCTTTCTAACTAAGGCCTGTGGAGAATCCTACCTTTAATTGTTGCTACACAGGACCCTGGAGCTGTTTCAGTTGTTATACATTTTATGGCCTGTGTTTTTAACTTCTCCTTTGATTCTTTGAGCTACACCAAACATATTTATTTTTGCTTTAAAGAGTTTGTTTTTATTTGTTACTTGCACACGTGCACATACATACACACACACACATTCCGATGCAGAGATTTCTAAAAATACCTATTTCCAGGCCTCATCCCCATCCCAACAAATGAGAATATATGAGAATAAGATTCTAGGACTCAGGAGCTTGACTGAATCTTTAAGTAATACTAATTCAGTTTGGCAACCCTGGACTAAATGCCACTTCAGACACACTGTTGCCCCTGAAACTCTGTGCCTCCTTGCTGATGATTTGGAGTGGGGCTGCGCAGCATGGAGTCTGGTTCACGCCTGTTCTCCTGTAAAGTAATGATCCTCCTCTCTTGAACCTTATTAAGTTGTGAAAACTCAAGTCAAGTGAACAAACCATCCAAGAACCCTGCACAGATAAGGTGCAAAGGGACATTTTCTATAGTCTTACCCTGCTCGGGTCTAGCTCCGTGACCTTGGGTAACACGTGTTTCGGCACAGCTGCATGCTTGTAGAGAGGGTATATTTCAAGAGCAGGAAGCCCTAAGGTTTCTAAAACATGAGCTCTTATGCTATGTATGGATATGTTTACTATTTATTTTTAGCTCATTTTATGTACTCCCTCTCTCCTAATATAAGCTCTATGGGGACAGGGACCTTTTGGTTTGGTTTATTTCTGTTTCCCCAGTTTCTAGAATAGTCCCTGCCACCTTGTAGGCTCTCAGTACTTTTAGAATAAATTATTTATTTATTTTCCATTTTTAGAATGAATTAATTTTTGAAAAACATATTGTACATTAACTGAAGTTTTACCAAAAGTTTTGTTATTAACTATCAACTTGAAAACCTTGCAACTATAGCAGTATTTCCAAGCTCAAGGCTAAGATGAGCTATGTCAGAACTACTCGAAAAACTTAGAGATTCCTAGGTTTGTTCCTGAAGCTGTTGATTCAGTTATCCTAGGGCTTTGTATGATATATTATTACTACTGTTACTGTTGTTCTTATTATTTTAGTGGTGGCTGTTCTGAATTTCATTCTTTAAGCACTTGACTAGATGATTGTTGAAGTCCCTTTCCACTTTGACATCCCAGCAGATGGTTCTGATGAGTAAAATAATGCCCAAAACGTCACCAAAACATCTCTGAGATCCATTCCCTTCAAAGTTTAGTTGTCTTCACAAGGAGGTGCTGATGTTACCTCGGAGGGTTTTACTTCCTTGCTTTAAGTAAGGTCTTGGAAAAAATCCCCATAAAGTAATTTCATTGCTTTGTGACCAAGGGCAAGCAGAAATGGTAGGGGGAGAGCTCCACAGTCCTCTTGGAGCTCTTGGGTTTCTCAAGATAGTAGAAGGTACTGTTTATGAAAATATCTTAGGTGTGTTCCTTCCCTGTGGCAGGCAGGACGGATTAGGCAGTGAGAAGGTTGACATATTTTTCTGTTTGTGCAGTTTGAAACTCTAGCAGGGGAGATACATATTAAACAATGACACAAACAAGAATTTAAATTACTATCATGAAAGGTGAAACACGGAGGGTTTTTAGAACAGTGAAACTATTCTATATGGTACTATAATGGTGGATACTTGTTATTATATATATGTCCAAATCCATAGAATGTACACCAAGAGTGAACCCTAATATAAACTATGGACTTCGGGAGATACTGTGTTATTGTAGTTTCACTGATTGCAGCAAATGTCCCACTTTGGTGGGGGAGGTTAATAGTGGGATAGGCTGTGCATGTGTGAGAGAAAGAGGTATATGCAAAATCACTATAATTTCTTCTCAATTCTGCTGTGGACCTAAAACTGCTCTTTAAAAGTCTTATGCACATGTACCCTGATGTTCACTGCAGCACTATTTACAATAGCTAGAACATGGAACAGTATTCTTGCCTGGAGAATCCCAGGGATGAGGACCCTGGTGGGCTGCGACCTATGGGGTCCCACAGAATCGGACACGACTGAAGCGACTTAACAGCAGCAGCAGCAGCAGAACATGGAAGCAACCTAGATGTCCATCGACAGATGAATGGATAAACAAGCTGTGGTACATATATACAGGGACTCCTACTCAGCCATAAAAAGGAACATATTTGAATCTGTTCTAATCAGGCGGAAAAAACTATGGCCTATTATACAGGGTGAAGTAAGGCAGAAAGAGAAATATAAACATCGTATACTGACACATACAAATGGAATCTGAAGAGATGGCACTAATGAATTTATTTTCAGGGAAGCAAAGGAGAAACAGACCTAGAAAACAGATCTATGGACATAGTGAGAGGAGAGGAGGGAGAAGGGGAGATGTATGGAAAGAGTAACATAGCAACTTACAATAACATATGTAAAATATATAGCCAGTGGGAATTTGCTGTGTGGTTCAGGGAACTCAAAGACGGGCTCTACCACATGGCCTGTGAAGGGTGGGATGTGGAGAGAGATGAGAGGGTGGTCTGGGAGGGAGGGGTTATGGGCGTATGGAAAAGAAATTCAAAAAAGTAAAATGGCTGTCTGGGGAGGCCTTACAAATAGCTGTGAAAAGAAGAGAAGTGAAAAGCAAAGGAGAAAAGGAAAGATAAAAGCATCTGAATGCAGAGTTCCAAAGAATAGCAAGGAGAGATAAGAAAGCCTTCCTCAGCGATCAATGCAAAGAAATAGAGGAAAACAACAGAATGGGAAAGACTAGAGATCTCTTCCAGAAAATTAGAGATACCAAGGGAATGTTTCATGCAAAGATGGGCTCGATAAAGGACAGAAATGGTATGGACCTAACAGAAGCAGAAGATATTAAGAAGAGGTGGCAAGAATACACGGAAGAACTGTGCAAAAAAGATCTTCATGACCCAGATAATCACGATGGTGTGATCACTCACCTAGAGCCAGACATGTGAAGCTGGAATGTGAAGTCAAGTGGGCTTTAGAAAGCATCACTACGAACAAAGCTAGTGGAGGTGATGGAATTCCAATTGAGCTATTTCAAATCCTGAAAGATGATGCTGTGAAAGTGCTCCACTCAATATGCCAGCAAATTTGGAAAACTCAGCAGTGGCCACAGGACTAGAAAAGGTTCATTTTCATTCCAATCCCAAGGAAAGGCAATGCCAAAGAATGCTCAAACTACTGCACAATTGCACTCATCTCACATGATAGTAAAATAATGCTCAAAATTCTCTAAACCAGGCTTCAGCAATACGTGAACCGTGAGTTCCAGATGTTCAAGCTGGTTTTAGAAAAGGCAGAGGAACCAGAGATCAAATTGCCAACTTCTGCTGGCTCATGGAAAAAGCAAGAGAGTTCCAGAAAAACATCTATTTCTGCTTTATTGACTATGCCAAAGCCTTTGACTGTGTGGATCACAATAAACTGTGGAAAATTCTGAAAGAGATGGGACTCCCAGACCACCTGACCTGCCTCTTGAGAAACTTATATGCAGGTCTGGAAGCAACAGTTAGAACTGGACATGAAACAACAGACTGGTTCCAAATAGGAAAAGGAGTATGTCAAGGCTGTAAATTGTCACCCTGCTTATTTAACTTCTTTGCAGAGTATATCATGAGAAACGCTGGGCTGGAAGAAGCACAAACTGGAATCAAAATTGCTGGAAGAAATATCAATAACCTCGGATATGCAGATAACACCACCCTTATGGCAGAAAGTGAAGAGGAACTAAAAAGCCTCTTGATGAAAGTGAAAGAGGAGAGTGAAAAAGTTGGCTTAAACTCAACATTCAGAAAATGAAGATCATGGCATCTGGTCCCATCACTTCATGGGAAATAGATGGGGAACCAGTGGAAACAGTGTCAGACTTTATTTTTGGGGGCTCCAAAATCACTGCAGATGGTGATTCAGCCATGAAATTAAAAGACACTTATCCTGGGAAGAAAAGTTATGACCAACCTAGATAGCATATTGAAAAGCAGAGACATTACTTTGCCAACAAAGGTCCGTCTAGTCAAGGCTATGGGTTTTCCTGTGGTCATGTATGGATGCGAGAGTTGGACTGTGAAGAAAGCTGAGCGCCGAAGAATTGATGCTTTTGAACTGTGGTGTTGGAGAAGACTCATGAGAGTCCCTTGGACTGCAAGGAGATCCAACCAGTCCATTCTAAAGGAGATCAGTACTGGGTGTTTTTTGGAAAGACTGGTGCTGAAGCTGAAACTCCAGTACTTTGGCCACCTCATGTGAAGAGTTGACTCATTGGAAAAGACTCTGATGCTGGGAGGGATTGGGGGCAGGAGAAGGGGACGACAGAGGATGAGATGGCTGGATAGCATCACCAACTCGATGGACATCAGTTTGTGTGAACTTCGGGAGTTGGTAATGGACAGGGAGGCCTGGAGTGCTGCAGTCTATGGGGTTGCAAAGAGATGGACACGAGTGAGTTACTGAACTGAACTGTAGCTGATTTCTGTTGATGTATGACAGAAAACCACACAATTCTGTAAAGCAATTATCCTTCAGTTAAATAACTAAAAAAAAATTTTTTTTAATAAAATGCAATTGCTAAGAAAAAAAACTAGTCTTCCAATGAAAAAAAATTATCATGACCATTTCCTTAATTGGGGAATAGCAATTAAAACAGAAGAATTAAGTATTTATCTTTAGTGTTTCTTGCACGAACAGCATTTTAGGATAAGCAAAGAGTCCAACCTAGTAAGGGAATATTCTTTGTAAAAGGGCTTTTACTAATAAAGGGGAAAAGAATAAGGGAATTCACAAATCACCATTTTATTACTCTTAAATAGTAATGCAGATCACACTCATCAACAAATAGAACCATTAGAAGGAAAGTTCCTGGGGAACTTGGTGAGGGAGGGATCAGGCTGATACATTCATTTGCTCACCTGAAATATACTGTCTCAGAATTCTAGAGGCTAGAAATCTGAAGTCCAGCACTGCTGCATTCCCTTCAGGGACTCTGGAGAAATCCTTCCTTGTGTCTTCCAGCTTCTGGTTGCTGGGTTTGTGGCCACATCGCTCCAGTCTCTGAATGCATCTTCTCACAGGCTCTCTGTGGCTGTCCCAAATGTCCTCTGCCTGTCTTTAATGAGAATACCTGTGATTGCATTTACAGTCCACTCAAATGATCTAGGATAAGTTCATTTTTTACAGTCCTTAAATCAATCACATTTTCCCCCCATATAACATAATATTCACAGATTCTGGGGATTACAATGTAGAATTACATTTTAGAAAAATATATTTTTGGGGACCACATTCTTTCCACTACATGTGTCTGCTGTTGGGGTGTGCTATGAAGCACATGGCATCACTTGTCATATTTTATTACCACAAAAGTTATATCTGAGTATAATAAAGCCTGTAGAGTTATGATCCTGCCTGAAAATATTGGGGATAGAGAAATAAGTGAAACGACTCTCAAATGTGTCAAAACCAAAGCAGAACAATCTATAAACTAACATTTTTTTTTCTTTTTGTATAATGGCATAAAAAATGGTGAGAGAGGACTAGTCTAGAATAAAAGAGATTTGAGGACATAGTATCCTTAACTAATTAAAGACATAATTTTTGGTCTTTGTTTAGATACTAATTAGGCCAAAGCAGCTCTAAAAGACATTTTTGAGGCAATTGGGGAAATTTGACTTTAGACTATTAGATGATACTAAGGAATTGAAATGAATTTAGTCAGCTGTGGCAATGGCATTATAGTTGTGTCCGGCACCTCTTGTGTCCTAGATCTGGTCCTCTCAGCTCTGTGTTTATCTAGCTGTTCCTGTTGGTACACAGAGCTGTACAGGTGGAAACTGATAACACCTCTGTCAAAGTGCCTCACAGACCTCCCAGCTTCTGCTCCGAGCTTCTCTTTGCCTCCTGCTGATCACCAGTAGCTACATTTCCAGCCCTTCTGTCTTATTCTGAAGCACTCCATTGCAAACCTGGGAGTGTAAAAAAGTTAATACCTATCCCATGGGGAATCCCTGACTATAGGCAGTATGGGAACTGTTGGATAAGCCCCTTTCCCCACTTTGGTCACTCTATGCACAATCTGAATAAAATTGAACAGCTTGTCAAGGACTCCTCCACAGAATCAAGCCCCAGGTGTCCCCAGGGCTGATCCTCTTGTAATGCATCTTGAGTTGGCTTTCCTGCCTTGCCTATTCCATTCTTCCCAGCCCTGCTTTCTCCCTTGGGATCACCTCCCAAAGAGATGACTTGCATACCAGCCTTTGTTTTAGGTTCTGCTTTTGGGGGGAACCTTGGTGGATACAGTGGTTGTGAAAAAATTTATCATTTTTGAGGCAGTCATTTTGAAGACTTCAGAGATGAAATGACATGATCCCTAGGTTTGGCTTTAAATATTTCATCAATATACAAGCACTGGGGAAGACAGTATGGAGGTTTCTCAGAAAACCAGAAATATAACTACCATATGACCCAACAAGTCCACTTGGGTATATATCCAAAACAACAACAGCAAGCAAAACACTAATTCGAAAAAATACATACTCCCCAATATTCATAACAGCATTATTTACAATTACCAAGAGATGGAAACTACCTAAGTATCCATCAACAGATGAATGGATAAAAAAGATGTGATATAAACACACACAGACACATACACAATGGAATACTGCTCAGCCATAAAAAAGAATGAAAATTTGTAATTTGCAACAGGATGGGTCATACTAAGTGAAATAAGTCAGAGAAGGACAAACGACGTATGATAGCACTTTTATGTAGAATCTAAAAAACAACAGAAAGTAGTCAATATAACAAAAAGAGAAACAGACTCTCAGATACAGAGAACAAACTAGTGGTTTCCAGTGGGAAGAGGACAGTGAGGAGGATCAACACAGGGGTAAGAAATTAAGAGGTTCAAACTATTATGTATAAAATAAGCTACAATAATATATTGTACAATACAAGAAACAGAGACAGTATTTTGTAATAACTATAAATGGAGTACAGCTTTTGCAATTGTGAAGCAACTATATTATATACCTATGGCTTATTTAATGTTGTACATTAACAGTACTTCAATAAAGAAAATAAAAATAAAGATTTCATGAACATAAAAGAAGAAAGAGAAGGAAAGGGGTAGATGAAGCAACATAGTAAATTACAACAGTTTTGGAATCTGAGTGTTGAGTATATCAGAGAACATTCTTGAGTATTTTTTAATTTGTTGTAACAAAAATGCAAAAAGTTAAAATTTGTATAAAAGCTTTGAGGTAAAGAAACAGAGTTCTCTTGATAATGTATACAGAGGACCTAGTCTAGCCTGAAGATTAAAAGACTTCTGATGAAGTGGCTTTTAAACAGTGGCTTAAAGAACAAAATGAACTTTTCAGATCCCGTTTCTCAAGGCACTTGTGGTACCTTGGTGAATTGTACCACAGTTTAAGGATCACTTTTGGAATCTTGCTTAGAATGCTAGATAAACAGCCTGCCACTCATGTCCTTCTAAGGCATTTGTTTGTTTGTTTTTAGCACTTACTGCTTCCAAATATCCCATTTCCCCCTGTGTTGAATGTTTCTGCTGTGGGTGATAAATCATTTTGAGTGAAATATAATTCATTCACCTGTAGTCACTGATTGTATCTCCCAGTGACTCTTTGAACCTGGATTGTTTCTTTTCTTTGTTGTGAATGGTAGAGAGGAAATAGGAGGATTATTTTAGGGTGGTCCAGTGCTGTATGAATTGCCTGGTAAATGTCATGAAATAGTCTTTTTGGGCTATTTGTGACATTAGAATGCCTAGATCTATTTGATGCCAATGGGTTCAAGCCAGGTTCTCTGTGCTGTCATTTTGTGCTGTGAATGAAGCGGCAGGAGGGGTTTTCCCCAGTTAAAGCACATTCATCCTCTATACACAGAGGGGAGAGGAAGATTTCTGTGTCGCTAACTGGGTTATGAAAGTGCATTTTGCCAATAATTTCAGAAAATAACCAGTCAAGTCATTCTTTTTAATTTACTTTGCTTTATAGTGTCTTATTTACTGTTGTTTTCTCCACTGGTATTGACATTTCATTCCCAAGGCTTACTGATAGTTACCAGTACTATTCTGTGATTACCCCTTGCACATTTGCTTTCTCTATCTCAAAGTACTTTTACAACTATATCTCATTTAGACCTCAACAAAACCCTGGGATATTTTCTCTCTTCCTTTCTTCCTCTTTCTTTTTGCTCTTCTTCTTTTTTTTTCCTCCTCCTACTTCCCTACTTTAACCTGTGGGATCTACACTAACTCCAGTTAGTGTCAGCACTGAAGTGAATTGTAGGACATCTACCTCTATTGCTTGGTGTAGGGGAATTCCCCTTTTCCCCCATTTGGGGTCAAAGTTTATGAGTGTAATAGATGAGAATTTAATTTCCTAGACAGAATCCCATGTTCGTGTTGATGCTATCATCACACTGTAGAAATGAAGATTCACACAGGTCAGTCACTAGTTGCTTAAACTTCCTAAGTACTCATCTAGTATAGCATAGCAGTTAAGAAAGGGGAGTTTAGAGCCACCAAGACACATTCTTTATCCTTTACTAGCTGTGAGAACTTTTGATGCCTCTGTTTATATTCTGTAAGGTTAACAATGGTAATGATTTCATTACTTTCATTTCATTACTGGCCACCTCATGAGAAGAACTGACTCATTGGAAAAGACTCTGATGCTGGGAGGGATTGGGGGCAGGAGGAAAAGGGGACGACAGAGGATGAGACGGCTGGATGGCATCATCGACTCAATGGACGTAAGTTTGAGTGAGCTCTGGGAGTTGGTGATGGATAGGGAGGCCTGACGGGCTGTGATTCATGGGGTCACAAAAAGTCGGACATGACTGAGCGACTGAACTGAACTGAACTGAATGATTTCATTGGAGAAGGAAATGGCAACCCACTCCAGTGTTTCTTCTTTTTTTTTTTTTTTCCTGAAGAATCCCAGGGACGGAGGAGCCTGGTGGGCTGCTGACTATGGGGTCGCATAGAGTCAGACACGGCTGAAGTGACTTAGCAGCAGCAGCAGCAGCAATGATTTCGTGGTGCTATTGTGAAGTCTTACTGAGCAAATTCGCAGAAAATAATCTACATAGAGTTTAGTATCTAGGAAGAGGTTATCACTGCTCTTCATTTGGTTGTTAAATGTGTTTTGAATACCTACTCTTTACTGGACATAGGCCAAATGCTAAAGATGCAAAGGTGAGCCCTGTTTAATTTACCCTTGAGGAGTTCACAAAGTGTTCTGAAATTATTTTTATATAGCAAAGCAGAACTATGGTAAAAAACAATTAATACTTAAAGCCTCCCAATTCACAGAGTTGCAATGATATGCATCAATTGTATAGTCTGACAAGGCAATTAATTTAGCCCTATGTATGACCATAACTGATTTTCAGTCTGACAGTTTCCTTTTGTGCTCAATGCCTGATGCTGTCATTCATTCCAAAGAAATATCTTTAAAGCAACACTCTTCGAAAATTGTTATGTTAAAACATTATCAGATAACCTAATGCAATTAGAGCCACACATTGCTGATGTGATCAATTTCAAAACCTCTAGTTTGAATATAACACAGAATGATATATAGTTAAACTCCACTGAATTTTTCAAGTTAGATTCCATGTTATTTTAGCTGAGTAGGAACTTACAGAGCCTGAAGGCACTAGGAAAATATAAGCATCTGAAAAAAGAAAAAGAACATAGACTACAGCTATGTTTGAAATTTAAATTTCATAGAAACTGGGGAGTCACAGATTGTTATGATACCATGTAATATCAAATCATTACTAATCATTAACTGGGTTGGTTAATTATTACAAACTTTTACAGCTGTGCAGAGGTCAAACAGGGAAGAAAACAAAAGATGGTTATAAGCCAAAGACTCAAAGAGGTGTATGCAGTTTTACCGAAAAATATTTGCTGGCTTCGGGGCAGAGCAATGAGTACCCCAGGATTAACAGCGTCTTTACCCCTCCTTGATGCTGACAGAAGTCACACACTTTGAGTTTCTTTATTTGCAGATGAAAAATATTGGAAAATTATCCTGTACCTTGAATTTAAGGATGTAAACCAAAATAAATTGACCTATCTGGGTTGATGCTTCAATTTCATTTTAGTGAAAATATAGTTTAAATGAAATACAACATGAGACATTTCAAAATCTATTTATCTGATTAAATAATTCAAAGACATGTCTTAAGGAACAGAAGCCATATGATAGTGAAAATTTCCTGTTTTCCGAGATGAGCAAGTGCATTTCCTCCCAGTATGGGTTTGCCTAATCCTTCTTGCTTTCTAACATTACTCTAGGCACCCAAATCTTTTCTCCTGTCTTAAATGAATAGATCCATCTGTATCTATTATCCAGCTAATATGAGTTGTCTATTGACAATGTACATTTCCCAGCTAATTTTCCAGCTATTTCCATCCCCTCAATCTTTTCCCCGTCTTTCTAGGGTTGTTTGACTTCCCCTAGTTATGTCTTACTGTGATCACACATTGGCATTTACTATTCACTCTCTGTTTTTGTTTGTCTGTTAGTTTTTTCTACATGATAAAGTCCTATTCACCTTCAAGACCTCATTTCCAATATCACCTCCTCCATGAGGTCTTGGCTATATTTCTCACGTGACTCTTGCCCTCACTGTTTACATTATCTTAACTTATTCCTTTGGTTTGGGTCTGCCTAAGTGGACTCTGGACTTTCAGAAGGGCAGGACCATATCTCATTCATCTTTGTACGTTCAGAGCCCAGCCCAGGCCTGGCACATGGTAGGTCCTTCATAGACATTTGCTGGATGCAGGGTTTCTTTATATGATGACTAGCATCATTTACAAAAACATCTAGCTAAGGGAAGCAGTGCAGTGAAATCCAGCTTGCCATGGTGTGTACCCTGATGTAGATCTGTAGACGACCTAAGGAAGGGCAGCTATTTTGTAATTTATTTACCAAAGAGGACCCCTTTTTACAGTTTCCATAGGGGCTATTGTACCTGGTAATAGCAGACCTGGTTGGACGGGTGGATAAACAAACAAGTGAATGAAGTTCCCCATAATTCCTGCTGCTGCTGCTGCTAAGTCGTTTCAGTCGTGTCCGACTCTGTGCGACCCCATAGACGGCAGCCCACCAGGCTCCACTGTCCCTGCGATTCTCCAGGCAAGAACACTGGAGTGGGTTGCCATTTCCTTCTCCAATGCATGAAAGTGAAAAGTGAAAGTGAAGTCACTGAATCGTGTCCAACTCTCAGTGACCCCATGGACTGCAGCCTACCAGGCTCCTCCATCCATGGGATTCTCCAGGCAAAAGTACTGGAGTGGGGTGCCATTGCCTTCTCCGCCCCATAATTCCTAGGACTCTTAAAAAACAAAAAAAGCTAAAGAAGCTTTTCCACTGGGCTAAAAGTACTATCTAGTCTAGATATCAAAACTAATCAGATTCAACAAGTAATTGCTCATCTCTTTATTCTAATTGATCTCTGACAAATGCTGTGAAGGATAAACTTTGACATCTGTATCTTTGATTGTATTACTCCATTGGCAATGATATCTAAATGATATTTGAATGCATGAATTTCTTATGATAATTCTGTGTATACCATCCGTCTTTCTCTCCTATAGTAATGCCAACTCTTAAACATTATACAGTGATACTGAAATGTGTCAATAAAGAGTCTATCAGATGTTACCTAAATATGTATATACTCAGTAATGGCCCCAAGGTTTAGCTGTGTAAGAACCATTACAAAAAGAAAAGAAGAAAAGAAAAAAAAAATCACAAAAATTTCTAGGCAAAAGGCAAGCTGTTTAATTGATTTAAAATAAATATTTTTGTTATAGTGGATTTTTTCCAGCATACTGAAAATGCTAACCCCTATATTGAAAAATCCCGTTTCCTATACCGGAAGAGAATATTGGATATAATCTCATTCCTTCATTCACTCATTAACTTACTGAAAAAATATTTATATGTCTTCAGTGCTCACTGTAATGCTTAACATATGGTAGATACTCAGTGAGTATATTGAATTTATTTACGTGTTCATTCTTCCATTAATATTTATGGGAAAGCTACCACAAACAAGATACTGCTAGGGATATGTCGCTGATCAATGAAGAGAGTCTCTTCCCTCATGGTGCTTAAAATAATTGATCTATATTACAGTTTTCATTCTGAATGAGTAGATTCTATTTTTAAATATTCTAATAAATGAAATATTTAATGAATAGTTTTCAATTCTGGCTACACTTTAGAACTACCTAAGATGCTTGTTTATAATATTTATGCCTGGGCTCCTAACCCAGACCAGTTAAATCAAAGAAAATGAAAGTGGGAACCAGGCAGAGCTAATTTTTTCAAAGCTTGCCAGGAGATGATGAGGCATGGCCAAGACTGAGAATACTAAGTCATTTGTTACCCTTTGGACTATCACTGTTAGTAGTTGAATTGTGTCTCTCTTCCCCCAAAATGCATATACTGGAGTCCTAACCCTTAGTATCTCAGAGTGTGACCTTATTTGGAAATAGAGTCCTTACAAAGATAATCAAGTTAAGATGAGATCCTTAATGGGGCTCTGATTCAGTGTGACTGGTAATCCCTATACAAAGTTTATATTTGGAGACAGACACCCACATATGGGATAACAGAGGTAGGATTGATGCTTTTACAAACCACAGAATGAAGCCCCTCAACCTGGGTGACATGCTATCTCTTTGCTCTTTCCAAGACGCATTATTTCTATTGAGGCAAAGTGTTGAAATGTAAATGACCATCCCACCTGGAGCTGGAGTCTGATAGCCTGATTCCATGATGAATAATCAATGCACAATAATTCCACTTGCCAAGCAAAGCTCAGGGTTAACAGTAGCTGCTTCTGGCAGATCAATAAAGTACTCGAAGACACTTGTTTCAGTGGTTCTTTAAATTGCACATCATTTGCTCTGCTCCGACAACATTCAAGTCTTGCCTCTTTAAGTTATTGTTTTAGCAAATTCAATTTACAATTACTTTCAATATGAAAAGCTTAAGAGATTCAGTTTAATGCCTTATTAGCTATAAAATCAACCACTGTTTCAACTGCACAGCACAAGGAGCCCTGAAAAGGCTTTTGTTGCTTGCCTCAGCTTTCCTTCTGAGTTTCTGACTGAGTGACAGCTTCTTCAGTTTCAGAACTGTCCTCACGATACTTGATTTCTGAACTCCTAATCGTTGAACCCAAATTTAAATATCATTTCCCTCCAATGTCAGGCATTTCTGGGATAAAAACAAGCTACTTTAAAGACATGACTCCCAGCGGTGACTTTTTGCTTGTCAAATGTGAATCCATGCAACGATTTCTAAAGCTCATACTGATGCAGATTTTATTATAATTTTTTTGGTTGTGCCAGATGGCATGCGGGATCTTAGTTTCCCAACCAAGGATTGATTCAACCTGCACCCCTTGTGGTTAAAGAATGGAATCTTAACCATTGGACCTTCAGGATAGTCCCAGATTTTGTTTTTAAATCAAGGGACAAAAATGGCCATTACAACAGGTGGGCCTTATTACAGGTTAAGAGGAGAGTCTGTTGCTGTGTTGGTTGAATCATTTCTAGCAATGGATATACTAAATGTTAAAAGTGAAGAAAATTCTCACTATGTCAAATATAACAGACCTTCTTACTATGGTGCACTAGGTCCCACGAGATCCTTTCAGCACCTGTTTCTCGGAACTCAACTTCAGCCACCCTCCTGAAGTCATTGCCCTCTTGCCCCCAAACTTGATGTCCCCAAGGCATGGAAGCCTGATCTCATGTGTTTTGACAGATAGTTTTTATTGATAGAAAGCTGTTCCCTCACAATTTTTTGCCTGGCTTATTTCTACTCAACATTCAGGTTTCTAATTAAACATAAAAAAACCCCAGAAAACCTCTGAAAGTCTCTTTGTCTCTGCCCACCTCAGTCACTCTCCCTTTTCCTGCTTTGTTTTTCTCACAGCCATTGCCTCTTTGTACGTAAAATTATTATTCATTTCACCATATTTAAATCATCGGTCTTTCTCTTCCTTACCCTCAGCAGTAGATGTAAAAGGCCTTGGAAAAAGGGACCATTGTTGATGTACACCTGTTTGTCCACCACTGGAGATTGGCATATAGTTTGCAGTCCATACATAAATATTTGTTGGATGGATAAATAGCTGAAGCACTACTTTACTTATTGTTGCCTAACAAACTACCCCAAAATGAAGTAGCTGAAATCAAACCCCTTGAATTCTTTGTCTGGCTTGGTGGGTGGTCAGACAATTCTGCTGTTCTCTCTGGGTGGTCTGGGCAGGCTCCCTTGTGATGGCCAGGGTGCCTGAGCTTCTTTCTGTTCACATTCTTTCATCTCATATTCTTTTTTTTTTCCTCTTTCATCTCATATTCTTTAATTTTGTCAGGCACAGTGATCTCAGGGCTTCAAAAGGTGAAAGCAGAAGCTGTAAGGCCTTTTAAAGGCAGACTAGAACATGTGCAAAGTCACATTTGCCAGATTCTACTGGTGAAGAAAGTTAAAAGACTTGCCAAAATTTAACTGAGTAACTAAATAGACTCGGCCTCATGACAGGAGTGACAATGGAGCATGTGCACAGGGAATGTGACTCATTCAGTTCAGTTCAGTTCGGTCCCTTAGTTGCATCCAACTCTTTGCAACCCCATGGACTGAAGCACGCCAGGCCTTCCTGTCCATCACCAACTCCCAGAGTTTACTCAAACTCATGTCCATTAAGTCTGTGATGCCATCCAACCATCTCATCCTCTGTCATCCCCTTCTTCTCCTGCCTTCAATCTTTCCCAGCATCACGGCCTTTTCAAATGAGTCAGCTCTTCGCATCAGGTGGCCAAAGTACTGGAGTTTCAGCTTCAACATCAGTCCTTCCAATGAACACTCAGGACTGATCTCCTTTAGGATGGACTAGTTGGATCTCTTTGCAGTCCAAGGGACAATTCTTCGGCACTCAGTTTTCTTTATAGTCCAGCTCTCACATCCATACATGACTACTGGAAAAACTATAACGTTGACTAGATGGACCTTTGTTGGCAAAGTAATGTCTTTGCTTTTTAACATGCTCTCTAGGTTGGTCATAACTTTTCTTCCGAGGAGTAAGCATCTTTTTATTTCATGGCTGCAGTCACCATTTACAGTGATTTTGGAGTCCCCGAAAATGAAGTCTGCCACTGTTTCACTGTTTCTCCGTTTCTCCATCTATTTAACATGAAGTGAAAGAGTCGGACGTGACTGAAGCAACTGAACTGAACTAAACAGATGGGACCGGATGCCATGATCTTCGTTTTCTGAATGTTGAGCTTAAAGCCAACTTTTTCACTCTCCTCTTTCACTTTCACCATGAGGCTTTTTAGTTAATCTTCACTTTCTGCGATAAGAGTAATGTCATCTGCATATCTGAGGTTATTGATATTTCTCCCAGCAATCTCGACTCCAGCTTGTGCTTCTTCCAGCCCAGCATTTCTCATGATGTACTCTGCATAGAAGTTAAATAAGCAGGGTGACAATATACAGCCTTGATGTACTCCTTTTCCTATTTGGAACCAGTCTGTTGTTCCATGTCCAGTTCTAACTGTTGCTTCCTGACCTGCATACAGGTTTCCCAAGAGGCAGGTCAGGTGGTCTGGTATTCCCATCTCTTATAGAATTTTCCACAGTTTGTGGTGATCCACACAGTCAAAAAGTTGGCTTAAAGTTCAACATTCAGAAAACGAAAATCATGGCATCTGGTCCCATCACTTCATGGCAAATAGATGGGGAAACAGTGGAAACAGTGTCAGACTTTATTTTTGGGGGCTCCAAAATCACTGCAGATGGTGACTGCAGCCATGAAATTAAAAGACGCTTACTCCTTGGAAGAAAAGTTATGACCAACCTAGATAGCATATTCAAAAGCAGAGACATTACTTTGCCAACAAAGGTCCGTTTAGTCAAGGCTATAGTTTTTTCAGTAGTCATGTATGGATGTGAGAGTTGGACTGTGAAGAAGGCTGAGTGCTGAAGAATTGATGCTTTTGAACTGTGGTGTTGGAGAAGACTCTTGAGAGTCCCTTGGACTGCAAGGAGATCCATCCAGTCCATTCTGAAGGAGATCAGCCCTGGGATTTCTTTGGAAGGAATGATGCTAAAGCTGAAACTCCAGTACTTTGGCCACCTCATGCGAAGAGTTGACTCATTGGAAAAGACTCTGATGCTGGGAGGGATTGAGGGCAGGAGGAGAAGGGGACGACAGAGGATGAGATGGCTGGATGGCATCACTGACTCGATGAAAATGAGTTTGAGTGAACTCCGGGAGTTGGTGATGGACAGGGAGGCCTGGAGTGCTGTGATTCATGGGGTCGCAAAGAGTCAGACATGACTGAGAGACTGAACTGAACTGAACTGTACTGAACACAGTCGAAGGCTTTGGCACAGTCAATAAAACAGTAGATGTTTTTCTGGAACTCTCTTGATTTTTCCATGATCCAGCAGATGTTGGCAATTTGATCACTGGTTCCTCTGCCTTTTCTAAAACCAGCTTGAACATCTGGAAGTTCACAGTTCGAGTATTGCTGAAGCCTGGCTTGGAGACTTTTAAACATTACTTTGCTATTGTGTGAGATGAGTGCAATTGCACGGTAGTTTGAACATCCTTTGGCATTGCCTCTCTTTGGGATTAGAATGAAAATGGACCTTTTCTAGTCCTGTGGCCACTGCTGAGTTTTCCAAATTTGCTGGCATATTGAGTGCAGCACTTTCACAGCATCATCTTTTACGATTTGAAATAGTTCAACTGAAATTCCATCACTTCCAGTAGCTTTATTCATAGTGATGCTTCCTAAGGCCCACTTGACTTCACATTCCAGGATGTCTGGCTCTAGGTGAGTGATCACACCATCGTGATTATCTGGGTCATGAAGATCTTTTTTGTGTAGTTCTTCTGTTTATTTTTGCCACCTGTTCTTAATATCTTTTGCTTCTGATAGGTCCATACCATTTCTGTCCTTTAATGAGCACTCATTATGGGATCATTATTATAAATAACTGCCTTAAATGATATATTTTTGTGCAAACAGCCCATTTGACCTCTAAAGGAGCATAAGCTTTGCGACATAGGATTCATGTCGTACATATTTATATCACGGACGTTCGCATTTCTATTGCCTCTCAAAATACCCCACATACCACAGACCATATACATCTCATTGTTTTTTGCTGCCACTGTTGTATTTTAAAGTGAAGTGAAAGTGAAAGTGAAAGTTGCTCAGTCCTGTCCGACTCTTTGTGACCCAATGGACTATACAGTCCATGGAATTATCCAGGCCAGAATACTGAAGTGGGTAGTCTTTCCCTTCTCCAAGGGATCTTCCCAACCTAGGGATCAAACCCAGATCTCCCGCATTGCAGGCAAATTCTTTACCTGCTGAGCCAGAAGGGAAGCCCAAGAATACTGGAGTGGGTAGCCTATCCCTTCTCCAGCAGATCTTCCTGACCCTGGAATCGAACCGGAGTCTCCTCCATTGCAGGTGGATTCTTTACCAACTGAGCTATCAGGGAAGCCTATTGCATTGCTCTATTTAGGATACACTTTATTTTTACACTCACATCAGTGGACATGGAGGTACATGTCCAAAGACCTTGATGATGCTGATGCTGATGCTCAGTCATGTCAGACTCTTTGCGACCTCATGCACTGTAGCCCACCAGGCTCCTCTGTCTTTGGGGATTCTCCAGGCAAAATACTGGAGTGGGTTGCCATGTCCAAAGACCTTAGGTACATCATTTGAAGAAAATGGGAGTGGATTCTGGAATAAATTATATTGATTGTAACTCAGACATTAAATTTTTTTAATTCATTTTGCAGTTGAAGAATTGATCTCAACAAGGCAGGCAAAACAAAAATAGATTGGTTTTATTGAATTCACAGTGACCTGATTAAAAAACATAGTCGTTATGAGGAAAATAATTTTCTTTCTTATTTCATTACAGACTCTTTTTCCTTCAAAAATTTATTGGCTTGATATAGTAAATAAAGAAGATGAATTTTACTTAGAGTTGTGCAGAATTGTTTGGAGGCAGTTAGGAAGCATGTTTCTTATTTTCCTAGAATATATCTTTTAATCATCATGTATTCAGGTGATTGCAAAGCTTGTTTGGATCAAAAAGGTGCCTCTGTGTGATGCTTTTAATTTTTGAAGGAGCAACAAACTGATGGTCAATCATAAAATTCACATTGAGCTGACTTAGATCTTTTCTCCTTAAAGAAATTTTGAAGTGTGAGTCACTATGTGAAATCTTTCCTTGGAAAATGAAACACACCAGTTCAATTGAGAAAATTTCCAGAGGATAGAGGTAATAGAGAAGAAAGTAAAAATCACCTCATCTCCTGAAATCTCATCTTCAGTGTGTATGATTAAGATGTAACTTTCAATATTTAATTAAATTTTGAGTGCTCCTATTTGAACCCAGGAGACATTTCCTGATAATTTCACACTAACCAAAGTGCTGCTACCAAATAGATTTTAGATAACTTAGAATGCCCTGTTATAGGAAATTTCTGTGTAAACTCCCCCTAACAGAAATCACATTTGGATAGCAAGGTGTCCTTTTATACATTATCTATGCTTTTTACAAAAATTGGTATCCTACTGATCCTGTAATCTATACTGTTTGTAAGTTAATATTTTTTTCCCCTGAAAAATGTATTGTGAAGATTCCAGCTGGGGACATGATTTGTCAATCTGTCTAAAGCTCCACACAAAAACAGAGTAACTAGACAGCGAAAAGGAAGCCTTCAGAGGATATCTGGCATAAGGCCATGACACAGCATCTCTCACAAACTCCACATGCAGTCCATGGGGAGAAGTGTGTCTACACAAGTAACAGACATGGTGCAGTAAATGCTTTGCTCTGAGTATTAGTGGGGTGAGGCCAAGGCACAGGGAGTCCCTATAAAACCTTCACAGAGCATCGCAGAATATTTATGAGGAAAAATGCCATGTTGTTTATTAGGGGTAAGCTTCGCACATAGTATTGCTCATATTCTTCTTCCTCATTCAGACTTATTTTTTTTCTTGCATGGTACTAGCTGATATTCTGAATTCTAAGAGTTGCTTTCTCGTTTTGCAAAATCAGTTACAGATTGTTTCAAGAAAATAGGTCTTGTCATTTGGGAGGATGACTACAGTCCAGTCCTTAATTAGAGTTGGACTCATTGTTTGTCTGCTCTCCAGCAGCAGCAATATTTTATTTTTTCCAGCTTTATTGAGATATAATTGACATATAACATTGTGTACATTTAAATGAACAAAGTTGATTTGATATTAATATATTGTATACTGTATTAATATATTGCAGAATGACTACCACCATAGTTGATACCTCTATCATGTCACATAATTGCCATTTTCTTTTTGTGGTGTGAACATTAAGATCTACTCTCTTGGCAACTTTAAGTATGTAATGCAGTATAATTAACTACAGTCACTGTGCTATACATTAGATTCCCAGAATTTATTAGTATTGTAACTGAAAGTTTGTATCATTTAGTGGCTATTTTTGTTATTAGTATTTTTCAACAAAGGGCACCATACACAAATAGTTGCCAGTTTTAGGTGTTTAAATGCAAATATAGAAGGTTGTTAAATCCATTATTTCTATGCTTTGACCTTTGATATGTTTCAACTTACAGTAGATAGAGTTTGATTATTAAACAATTACTGAAGCTTGTATCACTTTTTTATAAAACATGCTGGCAATATAAGTGATGCATGTCAATTTCAGAAAAATTATAAAAGATTTATTAGGAAAGGAATAAAAGGTTACCTATGCTTCCAGTTTGAGGAAAAATTGCTGTTTAATGTTTGAGTATATATTCTTTCAGAATTTTTTCTATTCAAGTATATTGTTTTCTCTAAATGAGATAATGACATATACTGTTTGCAATCTGATTTTCTTTTCACAATTTCCATAAATAATTCTCCACAGATTTATTTTAAATGGCTTTATGGTACTTTATTGTATGGGCATACCATAATAAATTGACTGATCACCTATTATTATTATATATTCACATTGTCTTCATTTATTTTTTACTTTCATGAAACTGATATAATAAAAATTGCACATTTAATTTGGCTAACTTGTACAATTGCTTAATTAAAAAAAATAACGGGCAATAGAATTAATGGAGAAATATATATGCATTTAGTGCTTTCAATCAAATTACCGAATTGCTTTTCAAAATGTACCATTTTATATCTTACTAGAAATGCAAGATGATACCCTCTTATTCACAAGTAATGGATTTTTTTGCAAGTAATGAATTTTTCTCATTGCTATTTTAATTTTAATTTGATTATTACTAAAGTTAAACATATTTGTTATTTATATTTCCCATCTACTAGTCGACCACAGGGAGACTCTACAGTAAATAAGAGAGCCTAATTAAATTGGGCCATGAAGTATTTATTGACTGGTCCTCAACCCAGTGATTTAGTATATTAACAGAAGCATTAAAAAATAAACTTTGGTTTATCTGTGTTGGAATAATGTACAGTTTTGAAAAAGAATTCAGCAGTCTTCTACGTATAGAAAAGAAAAAAAAATCAGTAAGGAATTTTACATTAAAAAATATAATGCAGAATAATCCATATAGTGAAATACCATTAATATAAAAAACAAGCAAAAAGAACTTAATTTTTTTACAACTAAAATTATTTTGTTTATGGATAAAATTTTAATTTCATTATAAATGTTATTTACCTGTTTAAGTTAAAAATGTACAAAAGCTTATTTGTTTTGAAACTCTTTCTCACCTCTGTCCCAGCCACCTGACTCATTTCCCTAAAGGTTATCAATTTTGTTTAATCTTTTTAACCTTTTCAGAAATATTTTCATGCATTTAAAATAAATAAAGAAAAATAAATGCGTTTTAAAAAATAAAGAAGGCTGAGTGCCAAAAAATGGATAGTTTTAAATTTTGATTCTGGAAAAGACTCTTGGGAGTCTCTTTGACTGCAAGGAGATCAAACCAGTCAGTTTTAAAGGAAACCAATCCTGAATATTCAATGTAAAGACTGATGCTGAAGCTGGAGCTCTAATACCTTGGCCACCTGAAGTGAAGAGCTGAGTCACTGGAAAAGACCCTGATGCTGACAAAGATTGAGAACAGAAGAAGAAGGTGGTAGCAGAGGATGAGATGGTTAGATAGCATCACTGACTCAATGGGCATGAGTTTGAGCAAACTCCAGGAGATAGTGAAGGGCAGGGGAGCCTGGCGTGCTGCAGTCCACGATGTGGCAAAGAGTCAGACACAACCTAGAGACTGAACGACTAAAAAATAAATAAAAATGGACACATACTTTACACAGTGTTGTATACCTTGTTTTTTTTCATTTGAGAGTATATTTGAGACCTGTCCACATTTATACATAAATTTTCCTGACTTGTTGCTTGCTGCCTCAGAGAATTTTATTACATGGATGAGTCTTTTAATGGTCTTGTAGTAATACACATTAAACTTTTTCTTAATCTTTTGCTAGTACTAAAAACACTGCATAAATATATAAATATGTATTTTCAAAATGAGTTGTAAAATGTCTGAAAGCTTAAAAAAAAATAAGGTTGACTACCACCATGGCTTGAAGAAAGTAGGGAAAACTACTAGGCCATTCACTTATGATTATATAGTGGAAGTGACAAATCGATTCAAGGGATTAGATCTTATAGACAGAGTGCCTGAAAAACTCTGGACAGAGGTTTGTAACATTATACAGAAGGCAGTGATCAAAACCATCCCCAAGAGAAAGAAATGTGAAAAGGTAAAATGGTTGTCTGAGGAGGTCTTACAAATAGATGAGAAAAGAAGAGCAGCAAAAGGCAAAAGAGAAAAGGAAAGATACAGGCATCTGAATGCAGAGATTCAAAGAATAGCAAGGAGAGATTAAAAAAAAAAAGCCTTCCTAAGTGAACACTGCAAAGAAATAGAGGAAAACAATAGAATGGAAAAGACTAGAGGTCTCTTCAAGAAAACTGGAGATACCAGGGAATATTTCCTGCAAAGATGAGCAAAATAAAGGACAGAAACAGCAAGAACCTAAAAGAAGTAGAAGCCTTTTAAAGATCTTAAAGCTTTAAAGATCTTAATGACCTGGATAGATGGTGTGATCACTCAACTAGAGTCAGACATCCTGGAATGCAAAGTCAAATGGGCCTTAGGACACATCACTACAAACAAAGCTAGTAGAGGTGATGGAATTCCAGATGAGGTATTTCAAATCCTAAAAGATGATGCTGTGAAAGTGCTAAACTCAATATGCCAGCAAATTTGGAAAACTCAACAGTGGCCACAGGACTAGAAAAGGTCAGTTTTCATTTCAGCCCCAAAGAAGGGCAATGTCAAAGACATTTCGCATGCTAGCAAGGTAATGCTCAAAATCCTTTAAGCTAGGCTTCAGTAGTACATGAACTGAGAACTTCCAAATGTTCAAGCTGGATTTGGAAAAGGCAGAAGAACCAGAGATCAAATTGCCAACATCCATTGGATTAGAGAAAAAGCAAGAGAGTTCCAGAAAAAACATCTATTTCTGCTTCATTAAATACGCCAAAGCCTTTGACTGTGTAGTTCACAACAAACTATGGAAAATTCTGAAAGAGATGGGGATAGCAGACCACTTGACCTGCCTCCTGAGAAACCTGTATGCAAATCAAGAAGTGACAGTTAGAACTGGACAGGGAACAATGGACTGGTTCCAAATAGGAAAAGGAGTATGTCAAGGCTGTATATTGTCACCCTGCTTTTTTACCTGCTGTGCAGAGTACATCATGCAAAATGCTGGACTGCATGAAGCACAAGCTGGAATCAAGGTTTCAGGGAGAAATATCAATAGCCTCAGATATTCAGATGATACCACTTTTTAGGAGAAAGAGAAGAGGAACTAAAGAGTCCCTTGATGAAGGTGAAAGAGGAGAGTGAAATAGCTGGCTTAAAACTCCACATTCAGAAAACGAAGATCATGGCATCTGGTCCTGTAATTTTATGACAAATAGATGGGGGAAACAATGGAAGCAGTGAAATACTTTATTTTCTTTAGTTCCAAAATCACAGCAGATGGTGACTGCAGCCATGAAATCAAAAGACACTCGTCCTTGGAAGGAAAGCTATGACAATTCTAGATAGCATATCAAAAAGCAGAGACATTACTTTGATGACAAAGGTCCATATAGTCAAAGCTATGGTTTTTCCAATAGTCATATATGGATGTGAGAGTTGAACCATAAAGAAGGCTGAGTGCCACAGAACTGATGCTTTTATCTGTGGTGTTGGAGAAGACTCTTGCAAGTCCCTTGGACTGCAAGATCAAACCAGTCAAATTCTAATGGAAATCAGTCCTGAATATTCATTGGAAGGACTGACACTGAAGCTGAAGCTCCAATACTTTGGCCACCTGATGCAAAGAGTCAGCTCTGGAAAAGACCCTGATGCTGGGAAAGATTGAAGGTGGAGGAGAAGTGGACGACAGATGATGAGATGGTTGGTTGGCATCAGTGCCTCAAAGGACGTGAGTCTGAGCAGACTCCAGAAGATGGTGAAGGACAGGGAAGCCTGGCATGCTGCAGTACATGGGTCACAAAGAGTTGGACAAAACTGAGTGACTGAACAACAACCTCCATGGAAAAGGAAAGGAGAAAAGAGTGTGCTAAGGGAGGATTTTAAATCATATAACATGAACATTTTTAATTTTCCTTTTTTTTTTAAAAAATCAAAGCTTGACTGCTTTGAATTTTAAAATCATTAGATTATCAATTTTCCAGGGTCCATCCCAAGCCAGGGACCAAATCCAGGTCTCCTGCATTGCAGGCAGATTCTTTACTATCTGAGCCACCAGGGAAGCCCTAGATTATGAATGGTGATTTAGATTCAGAATTATGGTTTGGAAAGATAAGTACATTTGGGAAGTTGGCACTGGAAAGAAGTTATAATGAAAAGTTAGACATTTCTAAACTAATCCCTTCTAATCCTGTTAGTGGTGATTAGGCAGATACATACCAGTTCACAGAGGAAAAAAGAAGAGCTTTTGTCCTTTCTTTTTAGAACCTCAGTTCTAGAAAGAAATAGGCTTAGAACTTGACTTTTTTCTTTAGACTAACAGATTCCTCAGATGAAAGTCAGGATGACTGAAGGCTGGTGGGGAAAGTTTTCTATAGTTGAAGAAATTATACATACATTAAATATCTATGTAACTCTCTGTCTAGAGGCACATTTGTAAATTAACAGTGATTCATGTTAAAATAAAGATTTATACTTTTAAAATGATTTATGCTGCTAAATGTTGACATTAGACTTTTCGCTGAATCTTAATATTTCACATTGTAATGCTTGATTAGATTGAATATTGAACATGAGAATGAGTACCAACATTTATAAAAAATGACATAATTTATTTTGTGAAACCAATTCCAAATACATGAAAACATGGGACTTGAATTAATTCATCAAGAATATCAATAAACTGATAGATCAGGGGCAGTTTCATTTCAATCATAATCTTTAAGCTATAGTCACAGAAAAATTACTTATAAAGAAGCCATATGTGTGATTAATAGGTTGGTAGTGGTACTAATTACTCATTAGAATGCAAGGACTAAAATATACTAGGACTTGAGAAAATAGTGATTTTTCATTACAAGTATTGGCTGGGTCCCAAATTCTCAGTGAGATTGTATTCTGAGCTTTACAGGCATGGTTTTGATCTAAAATGAGAGGGAAACTATCTTAGGAAGGTCTAAAGTTACTCTAACATAATAAGACCTTTCTTTAGTATATACTTTTCATCAAAAGTCCCTACCTTGAGATAAAGATCTAGGTTTCTGTCTACATATATTTTAAAAGTTAAAAAATTGAAATATGTAATTTATTTTAATCTATTAAATGCTTGATCATCTGACAAGGTAATTGTTCCTCCACTCCCCATGGCTAATTGCATGGGTGGTCTCTGTGGCTGTTTAAACAGTAAAACCAAACTTTAAGATTCATAAATTCAATTGGACATCAGATTAGCAGCATTAATCATCATTAGAAGACAACTAGTGCATGTAAGGATGACTTTCTTATATATTAAAAATATTTTCTCCATCATTACCACTGAACCTGCAGCTCAGAGTAGAGGAAATCCTGCTGTTAGGTAAAGATGAATATCCTAAAGTGTTACTTTTTGCACTTTTTATGTGCTTCAGATTAGTTGAAACACTTCAACTGTTTAGTAGTGATAGGGACTCAGTGAAGCTGGGATAGTGTTTTATTTTATATTCAGGATATATAGTAGGCATTCAGTAATGTCTAATGAATGAAAAAGCCAGGAATCTGATTTTCCTGTGGGCTCCTCACCTTCTTGCTGTTCCATGACTACAAACTACAGTACTCTCTGATGCACTGAAGAGAACACTTTCATTCCAATCCCAAAGAAAGGCAATGCCAAAGAATACTCAAACTACCGCACAATTGCACTCATCTCACACACTAGTAAAGTAATGCTCCAAATTCTCCAAGCCAGGCTTCAGCAATACGTGAACCGTGAACTTTCAGATGTTCAAGCTGGTTTTAGAAAAGGCAGAGGAACCAGAGATCAAATTGCCAACATCCGCTGGATCATGGAAAAAGCAAGAGAGTTCCAGAAAAACATCTATTTCTGCTTTATTGACTATGCCAAAGCCTTTGACTGTGTGGATCACAATAAACTGTGGAAAATTCTGAAAGAGATGGGAATACCAGATCACCTGACCTGCCCCTTGAGAAACCTATTTGCAGGTCAGGAAGCAACAGTTAGAACTGGACATGAAACAACAGACTGGTTCCAAACAGGAAAAGGAGTATGTCAAGGCTGTATATTGTCACCCTGCTTATTTAACTTCTATGCAGAGTACGGCTGTATATTGTCACCCTGCTTATTTAACTTCTTTGCAGAGTACATCATGAGAAACGCTGGGCTGGAAGAAGCACAAGCTGGAGTCAAGATTGCTGGGAGAAATATCAATAACCTCAGATATGCAGATGACACCACCCTTATGGCAGAAAGTGAAGAGGAACTAAAAAGCCTCTTGACGAAAGTAAAAGTGGAGCGTGAAAAAGTTGGCTTAAAGCTCAACATTCAGGAAACGAAGATCATGGCATCTGGTCCCATCACCTCATGGCCAACAGATGGGGAAACAGTGGAAACAGTGTCTGACTTCATTTTTTTTGAGCTCCAAAATCACTGCAGATGGTGATTGCAGACATGAAATTAAAAGATGCTTACTCTTTGGAAGGAAAGTTATGACCAATCTAGATAGCATATTGAAAAGCAGAGACATTACTTTGCTAACAAAGGTCCGTCTAGTGACGGCTATGGTTTTTCCAGTGGTCATGTATGGATGTGAGAGTTGGACTGTGAAGAAAGCTGAGTGCTGAAGAATTGATGCTTTTGAAGTATGGTGTTGGAGAAGACTCTTGAGAGTCCCTTGGACTGCAAGGAGATCCAACCAGTCCATTCTGAAGGAGATCAGTCCTGGGTGTTCATTGGAAGGACTGATGCTAAAGCTGAAACTCCAATACTTTGGCCACCTCATGTGAAGAGTTGACTCATTGGAAAAGACTCTGATGCTGGGAGGGATTGGGGGCAGGAGGAGAAGGGGACGACAGAGGATGAGATGGCTGGATGGCATCACGGACTCGATGCAAATGAATTTGAGTAAACTCTGGGAGTTGGTGATGGACAGGGAGGCCTGGCGTGCTGTGATTCATGGTATCTCAAAGTTTTGGACATGACTGAGTGACTGAACTGAACTGAACTGAACTGACCCAAGAACTTAGGGAAAAAGTATCATTGGAAAAGATCCTGATGCTGGGAAAGATTGAAGGCAAAAGAAGAGGGTGGCAGACAATGAGGTGGCTAGATAACATGACCGACACAATGAACATGAGTTTGAGCCAACTCAGGGAGATAGTGAAGGACGGGGAAGCCTGACAGGCTGCCAGAGGTTGCATGTGGTTGCAAGGAGTCTGACACAACTTAGTTGGTAAACAACAACAATCAATACAAATCCACCAGTGCCACTGAAAGAATATATTTGCCAATAGGAAATCAGTATCATCATCATTCACTGGAAAGACTTTGAATTTGAATTCAAATATAGAATTTGACTTCTATTATTTCTGTAATTCCACTTTACAAATAAATCTAAGTAAAATAATAAGGTTAAAAATGATGAATATCCTGAAAGAAATATTATAAGATGCAGTCTGAAGAACATCAGATTTTATATTTTGGATTACTTAGAAGTAGACTTCTAAGTAGGAACTATTATTTTCACATGAGTAACACCATTAATTTTCACAGGCTAACAGCAACAACAAAACACCCCACCCCTCCCCTCAAAACACTTTCATTTTAATTAAGCTTAGAGATAAGTGCTGTGAATCACAGGGGTGTTTGCTCTTAACACTGGATATAGAATAGAGACCTTGATGCTTTAATTATAATTTTTTAAAAGGTAGGGAGGACTCTAAATATATTACTATTACAAATAGCTTAAAAACACTGAAACACCAAGTTAATATTTTGTGTTGTGAGAGAATTTTATTTTGTGAATGATGAATCTTGTGAAATTTTTGCCTCTGTGGTAAAGTGAAAGTTCAGCAGTCCTTCCCTGTTCATGGGATGTGAGGGAAGGGCAGAAAAATCCCCAATACCATAAAGAATTAAGAAAGTACAAATGATGAGAAGAAAATATGGACATTAATTTGGATCTTTTTCTATCCATAAAGTATCCAGTGTATTCTTCTAGTAAGATGATCTAGCTTTAATACATGAATACATAGTAGGTCATAGTACCTTTTCTTGAAGAGGTAAATTAAAATTCTACTTCCTCTTTCTTCCAAGAGAAGTTTGACTAAAATGACTTGTCAACATTTCAGGGATGATGGGAAACTGAAATAATTGTTCTTATACTTGAAATTTCGACTCCTGACATCTGAGAAGACCCATAGAAACAAATATGTTGGTTATGCAAAGCTTTTCCTAAACCTACTGAATTAAGACAGATGACCACATTTGTAAAGTCTTAGTGCTGTCTGAAAATGTGAATTTAGAGGAGAACATTTATAGCATTTTAGGGCACCTGCTGGGCGATTTTACGGGCAGTCTTCCAAGGAAGAAAACTGTGATTGGGCAGAGTCTGTGGCCTGACAGCTCTGGGCTGGCGAACAGAGCGACATGAGGGTCTTCAAGACAGCTTGACGAGCAAGATGTTAGTCTTGCTGAGTAAACTATCTTAGTTTACACTCTTACCTTGCAAGATCATGTGTTTCTTGGAATAAGCCTCTGGGTAATATTAATTTCTTTGAAATATTTATTTTTGTATTTTATATTTTACACTCTACCTTCCAAGATCAGGTATTTCTTGGAGTAAGCCTCTAGGTAATATTTGTTTGTTCTAAGTATTTTTTATTGTAGAGGAAACATACCCCACTTAAGATTATGTAATATGGGGAGAAGGAATTGTATTATGTGACAGGCAGCCTCTAAAACGGCCCTAATGATCCCTGCCTATGAGTATTCATGCCCTTATATAATTCTCTGCCTTTGAGCCTGGGTTAGTCTAAATGGTTTCTATGAATAGAATAGAGGGGGAAACAAAAACAAAAACATGATGTATTGTTACCTCAGATTGGATTATAAAACATTGTGATTTCCATATTGCTGTTACCTCTTTTACTTCTTCTTGTAGACCTTGCTCTGGGCAAAATAAGCTGCTATTATTATGAGTAACCCCTTGGAGAGGTCCAAGTGGCAAGGAATTTGTGCGTCCAGCCAACAAACATCAAGGCCATGAGGCCAGCCAATAGTATAAGTAAGTTTGGCCTCCGATCCTCCTCTAGCTAAAGTGTGAGAAGACTGTTGACCCAGCTGATGCACCCTTGTGAGGCCTTGATGCCCTGCTGACCTGTGCCCAGATTCATGACTGTCAGACATTATGAAATAATAAATCCTTGTTATTTTAATTTACTGTTTTGGGATAATTTCTTAGGCACCGTTAGATAGCTAACACAGGTTGGTTTCACTTCTCAGGATGCGTGAGTATACTTCTACTGAGATGTCTGCTTTTTTCAAAAGAAGTGAATTTATTGGCTGAACTACTGGTTATATTTGCTAACTCTATTAGCATGATAATAAGACTTGAGAGCAATGTATCACGTTATATTCACTTTTATTTATTTATTTTTTCTTTTTTGGCTGTCTTGGGTCTTAGTTGTGGGTGCAGGATCTTTAGTGGCAGCATGGTAATTCTTTAAGTGCGGCATATGGGATCTGTTCCCAGACCAGGGATTGAACCCAGGCCCCCTGCATTGGGAGCGTGGAGACTTAGCCACTGGACCACCAGGGAAGTCCCCGTCATGTTATGTTTATTAGGAACATTTATTCCTTCTGCTCTGTAGAACGTGGCCACATTTGAAGCAGATAGTAACTATTCTATGAAGGAACAGCTAAAGGGACTGATGTGGAGTTAATGCTTCCTTCATGAGCATCCTCAATTAGTGCCTTGAAAGGAGTAGGAAAAGGAGAACGTCAAGGCTGTATATTGTCACCCTGCTTATTTAACTTATATGCAGAGTACATCATGAGAAACACTGGACTGGAAGAAACACAAGCTGGACTCAAGATTGCCGGGAGAAATCTCAATAACCTCAGATATGCAGACGACACCACCCTTATGGCAGAAAGTGAAAAGGAGCTAAAAAGCCTCTTGATGAAAGTGAAAGAGGAAAGCGAAAAAGTTGGCTTAAAGCTCAATGTTCAGAAAACGAAGATCATGGCATCCGGTCCCATCACTTCATGGGAAATAGATGGGGAAACAGTGTCAGACTTTATTTTTGGGGGCTCCAAAATCACTGCAGATGGTGACTGCAGCCATGAAATTAAAGGACGCTTACTCCTTGGAAGAAAAGTTATGACCAACCTAGACAGCATATTAAAAAGAAGAGACATTCCTTTGCTGCCTAAGGTCCGTCTAGTCAAGGCTATGGGTTTTCCTGTGGTCATGTATGGATGTGAGAGTTGGACTGTGAAGAAGGCTGAGCGCCGAAGAATTGATGCTTTTGAACTGTGGTGTTGGAGAAGGCTCTTGAGAGTCCCTTGGACTGCAAGGAGATCCAACCAGTCCATTCTAAAGATCAACCCTGGGATTTCTTTGGAAGGAATGATGCTAAAGCTGAAACTCCAGTACTTTTGCCACCTCATGTGAAGAGTTGACTCATTGGAAAAGACTCTGATGCTGGGAGGGATTGGGGGCAGGAGGAGAAGGGGACGACAGAGAATGAGATGGCTGGATGGCATCACGGACTCGATGGATGTGAGTCTGAGTGAACTCCAGGAGTTGGTGATGGACAGGGAGGCCTGGCGTGCTGCGACTCATGGGGTCGCAAAGAGTCGGACGTGACTGAGTGACTGAACTGAACTGAAGTAGTTTCTCTCTACCTTGGCGCATTTTCCTTCAGCTTTGTCTCTTTATCACTTAGCGGGCCTGAAGTTTGCTTGAGAAGAGTAGATGTATGCCTGAGACCCCCTTCAGAAGCTGGATTTTCCAGCCTTAGCCTCAAAGGAGCATTGCCAGAGGCTGCTGAGCAGTGAATCCTGACCCTCCCATTGTCTGTGATCCCCTCGACACCATCCATATAACAGCTGCTTGAAGGAAACAATTTCCTTCTCTGATTACCAACCCAGGCAAATTCAGTTACTGGGAGGCAGGTGTTTCTCAGAACTTTATCATTTATTAAATGTAAAAGTGTCAAGAAGGTTATTCTTACAAAATTTTAAAACAGACACAAGGTCACTGAATGGGACAAGGAAACCTAGAGTGTAAACCCAGCAAGAAATGGCTTCTAGGGTAATTTGTAAACAGGGAGTTGCCAACGTTGTTCTGAAAATTTTCAAGATAGCAACTTTCTCCAAGCCACTGTTAACAAGCTAATGAGTTCAATTGCTCCTGCTGGGGATATGAGACAGGCAAGAACAGTCAGAATGTATTTGGGTTCCATGTGTCTCCCAGTCAACTTTGGTCTCAAATGTGGATTCAGACAGAGTGGGGCTAAATTCCATTTGTTTCAGATATGCAACTTATTTTGGGCTGTACACATTGACTTAGATAGTTTGCTTTTGGATTCATGGAATTTATTAGCTCTTTGCATCTCTATTTTTCTTTTCTCTATCTACCAACTTTTGTGCCCATCCATTACCTATGTGTCTCCGGTTTTGTAATGTCTGTGAAGATGTTGAACAACAACAACAATGACAACAACAACAACAACTAATGGCCCAGGTGATGTCTGTTGACTGTCCATGGACAAATATACATAGAGCAGGCACTATGCAAATTGTACCACCTTCGTCCATCTGTCCTTACAATAGCAGTGTCCTTCTGGATAGTGATCGCAGTGGCACTCCTCACAGTAGCTGGGTGGCCTTGCTTGTTCTGCTGTCGGTGCCTCATTTTTATCATCTGCAGTCTATTCTGCCAACGTGAAGAACTTAACTCATACACAATTTATACTGAGAGTGTTTGCAAGCCATTTCTGAGGTTTTTATTTAGGAAAGTCAATGGCTTACGTGTTGGGGATTCTGTTCATATTGTCTAATTTGCTATATTCCTTTATTCAGGTATGCTGTTTCTAATTCTGCTGTGAAGTTGGCTTCCATCTGTAAAGCTTCAGGGCCCCCAAATGTCTATATTTTCTATAGTGTTCTGGGGCTGAGGCATCCAAGGCCACAGTTTGAATCATTATATCAGAGAAGAAAGGTATTGAGCCTTTATTAACCTAAACCCTAGGGTAGAAGAGTCTCCTGGGTAATCAAAAAATTCTAACTAGTTTCTCAGGCTAGGTTCAGGATGAGGGCGTTCAATGAAGCAGGGTGTACTTAGACGTTGAAGGTGGAAAAGGCAGAGCTTTGGGGTGAAGGTTGGTAATGGGACGTGCCTGGAGGGCTAGAGTTTTAATCAAAAGGCTAGTTAATAGTAAAGTGGTTCCCAAATGGGCAGTACATTAGAATGCACATGTGATCTTTTAAAACATACTGAAGCTGGTTTCTATTCCAGACATTCTAATTCCATTATGTGCAGTGTTACCCAGCACGAATATTAAAACAAACAAAAAAAAATCACCATCAATTTTAATGTACAGCAAAGGCTGAGAACCACTGGAGTAATGGCCAAAGGCTTAAGCTTTAAAATCAGATCTTAGTTCAAATTCCAACTTTACCACTAGGCTACATGACTCTGGTCTAGTTTTTCAACATCTTTGAACTTGAATGTTCTTTTTTTTTTCCTTTCCTTTTCTTTCTTTTTTCTTCCCTCCCACCCTCTTTTCCTTCCTTCCTTTTTCTTTTGTAAACTGTAGAAAATAATAATATCTGGCATATGCAGCTACTAATATTAACACTAAATGTATGTTCATTAGTGTCCAGCACATAGTAAATTCTTGGAAGACATCAGCTAGTGCACTACTGCCAGAGTTTCAGTGTTCGGAAAGGGCTTCATGGTGGCTAAGGCAAAGTGTACTTAAGACAGCGTAGCACGGAGGATAAACGAGGCTTCCTTCCTACTCTGGCTTCTCCCTCTGGCTGCTTCCAGGAATCAGGCAGGGGGAATATTTGACAAAATCGCTGTCTGTTATTCCCCAAGGGTTCCACCTTACAGGGTCTCATCAATCAACCCACTTAACTTATTACCATATGTGTAATTCTGAGGTGTGTGTCAAAGGAACAAGTTTGTCATGGTTGCTCTAATTATGGGGCAATCAGATAATATATATTACACATGAATTTTTATGGCAGGTCATTTAGAAAATATAATTTAACAAAAGAGAGAAGTGGTCTAAGGTTTAATTAAACCATTTTAAGTGCATTTTGGACTCATAATCTGTGGATTCATATATTTCAAATTTGTGTTGAAAACAGCCAAGAATATACTCAGGACTGTCAGTATTTAATTTGCGGAAAGATGTGTGTATTTTAGATCCACATTGTCCTTTATTTCATTTTTAACTAGAGCTAACTATACATTTTGTAGACACTCTTATCATTGTTGGCAGATGGCTGCATTCATACTAATGATCAGTGTCTTTTTTAAATTAAACTTTTCAATTTGAGATGATTATGATTACATAAAAAAATAGATTCATATGCAGTTGCAAGAAATTAAACAAACTGTTTCCCCAGTTTCCCCCCCAATGGTAAAACATCACAAAGCTATAGTACAATATCACACCAGTATATTTTTTTAAATTAAAATTTAAAATTTACATTGGAGTATAGTTGACTTGGGGCTTCCCAGGTTGCTCAGTGGTAAAGAATCTGCTTGCCAGTGCGGGTTAAATTCCTGGGTTGGGAAGATCTCCTGGAAGAGGAAATGGCAGCCCAGGCTGGTATTCTTTCCTGGAGAATCCCGTGGACAGAGGCGTCTAGTGGGCTACAGTGTAAGGGGTTGCGAACAGGTGGACATGACTGAGAGGTCGAGCACACCTGCATAACTGCCTTACAATGCTGTGTCAGTGTCAGGCACACAGTAAAGTGACTCAGTAATTTATATATTTGTTCTCTTTTAGCTTCTTTCCCCATATTCTTTATCACAGAATATTGAGTAGAGTTCCCTGTGCTATACAGCAGGTTCTTGTTGATTCTGTAGTTTAAATATATTACAGTGTATAAGATAATCTCAAGCTCTAGTTTATCCCTCCTTGCATCCCACTTTAACCCTTTGGAAACCATTAAGTTTGTTTTCTAAGTCTGCAAGTTTGTTTCCGTTTTGTAAATGAGCTCATTTATATCATTTTTATTTCATGCATAAGTGATATCACTGGATATTTGTCCTTTTCTGTCTGACTTTTTTCACTTGGTATGATCATGTGCAGGTTCATCCACATTGCTGGAAGAGGTGTTATTTCATTCTTTTTTAAGTTGCTGAGTAATATTCCATTGCAAATATGTACCGCATATTCTTCACCCATCCAACTGTCAATGGATATTTCCCTGGCTTTCAGCTTTTGCTGTTGTCAAGTGTGCATGAAATTTGGGGTGCACGTGTCTTTTCACATTATACCTTTTCTCCTCATGCAGGCCTAGGAGTGGGATTGCCACTTCATGTAGTAGCTCTATTTTTAGGTTTTTTTTTTTAAAGGAATCTCCACACTAGTTTCCATTTGGCTGTTACCAATCTCCACCCCCTAAAACAATGCATAGGACTGCTGCCTTTTCTCCATGCCCTCTCCTTCATTTACTGTTTGTAGACTTTTTTTTTTTTAATTTTAAAATCTTTAATTCTTACATGTGTTCCCAAACATGAACCCCCCTCCCACCTTCCTCCCCATAACATCTCTGTGGGTCATCCCCATGCACCAGCCCCAAGCATGCTGTATCCTGCGTCAGACATAGACTGGCAATTCAATTCTTACATGATAGTATACATGATAGAATGCCATTCTCCCAAATCATCCACCCTCTCCCTCTCCCTCTGAGTCCAAAAGTCCGTTATACACAGCTGTGTCTTTTTTCCTGTCTTGCATACAGGGTCGTCATTGCCATCTTTCTAAATTCCATATATATGTGTTAGTATACTGTATTGGTGTTTTTCTTTCTGGCTTACTTCACTGTGTATAATCGGCTCCAGTTTCATCCATCTCATCAGAACTGAATCAAATCAATTCTTTTTAACGGCTGAGTAATACTCCATTGTGTATATGTACCACAGGTTTCTTATCCATTCATCTGCTGATGGACATCTACGTTGCTTCCATGTCCTGGCTATTATAAACAGTGCTGCGATGAACATTGGGGTACATGTGTCTCTTTCAATTCTGGTTTCCTCGGTGTGTATGCCCAGCAGTGGGATTGCTGGGTCATAAGGGAGTTCTATTTGCAATTTTTTAAGGAATCTCCACGCTGTTCTCCATAGTGGCTGTACTAGTTTGCATTCCCACCAACAGTGTAGGAGGGTTCCCTTTTCTCCACACCCTCTCCAGCATTTATTGCTTGCAGATTTTTGGATCGCAGCCATTCTGACTGGTGTGAAGTGGTACCACATTGTGGTTTTGATTTGCATTTCTCTAATAATGAGTGATGTTGAGCATCTTTTCATGTGTTTGTTAGCCATCCGTATGTCTTCTTTGGAGAAATGTCTATTTAGTTCTTTGGCCCATTTTTTGATTGGGTCGTTTATTTTTCTGGAATTGAGCTGCATAAGTTGCTTGTATATTTTTGAGATTAGTTGTTTGTCAGTTGCTTCATTTGCTATTATTTTCTCCCATTCAGAAGGCTGTCTTTTCACCTTGCTGATATTTTCCTTTGTTGTGCAGAAGCTTTTAATTTTAATTAGATCCCATTTGTTTATTTTTGTTTTTATTTCCAGAATTCTGGGAGGTGGATCATAGAGGATCCTGCTGTGATTTATGTCTGAGAGTGTTTTGCCTATGTTCTCCTCTAGGAGTTTTATAGTTTCTGGTCTTACATTTAGATCTTTAATCCATTTTGAGTTTATTTTTGTGTGTGGTGTTAGAAAGTGATCTAGTTTCATTCTTTTACAAGTGGTTGACCAGTTTTCCCAGCACCACTTGCTAAAGAGATTGTCTTTACTCCATTGTATATTCTTGCCTCCTTTGTCAAAGATAAGGTGTCCATATGTGTGTGGATTTATCTCTGGGCTTTCTATTTTGTTCCATTGATCTATATGTCTGTCTTTGTGCCAGTACCATACTGTTTTGATGACTGTGGCTTTGTAGTAGAGCCTGAAGTCAGGCAAGTTGATTCCTCCAGTTCCATTCTTCGTTCTCAAGATTGCTTTGGCAATTCGAGGTTTTTTGTATTTCCATACAAATCTTGAAATTATTTGTTCTAGTTCTGTGAAAAATATGGCTGGTAGCTTGATAGGGATTGCATTGAATTTGTAAATTGCTTTGGGTAGTATACTCATTTTCACTATATTGATTCTTCCGATCCATGAACATGGTATATTTCTCCATCTATTAGTGTCCTCTTTGATTACTTTCATCAGTGTTTTATAGTCTTCTATACATAGGTCTTTAGTTTCTTTGGGTAGATATATTCCTAAGTATTTTATTCTTTTCGTTGCAATGGTGAATGGAATTGTTTCCTTAATTTCTTTGTCTACTTTCTCATTATTAGTGTATAGGAATGCAAGGGATTTCTGTGTGTTGATTTTATATCCTGCAACTTTACTATATTCATTGATGAGCTCTAGTAATTTTCTGGTGGAGTCTTTAGGGTTTTCCATGTAGAGGATCACGTCATCTGCAAACAGTGAGAGTTTTACTTCTTCTTTTCCAATTTGGATTCCTTTTATTTCTTTTTCTGCTCTGATTGCTGTGGCCAAAACTTCCAGAACTATGTTGAATAGTAGCGGTGAGAGTGGGCACCCTTGTCTTGTTCCTGACTTTAGGGGAAATGCTTTCAATTTTTCACCATTGAGGATAATGTTTGCTGTGGGTTTGTCATATATAGCTTTTATTATGTTGAGGTATGTTCCTTCTATTCCTGCTTTCTGGAGAGTTTTTATCATAAAGCGATGTTGAATTTTGTCAAAGGCCTTCTCTGCATCTATTGAGATAATCATATGGTTTTTATTTTTCAATTTGTTAATGTGGTGAATTACATTGATTGATTTGCGGATATTGAAGAATCCTTGCATCCCTGGGATAAAGCCCACTTGGTCATGGTGTATGATCTTTTTAATGTGTTGTTGGATTCTGATTGCTAGAATTTTGTTGAGGATTTTTGCATCTATGTTCATCAGTGATATTGGCCTGTAGTTTTCTTTTTTTGTGACATCTTTGTCAGGTTTTGGTATTAGGGTGATGGTGGCCTCATAGAATGAGTTTGGAAGTTTACCTTCCTCTGCAATTTTCTGGAATAGTGGGAGACTTTAATACCCCACTCACACCTATGGACAGATCAACTAAACAGAAAATTAACAAAGAAATGCAAACTTTAAATGACACATTAGATCAATTAGACCTAATTGATATCTATAGGACATTTCACCCCAAAACAATGAATTTCACCTTTTTTTCAAGTGCTCATGGAACCTTCTCCAGGATAGATCACATCCTGGGCCATAAATCTAAACTTGATAAATTCAAAAAAATCAAAATCATTCCAAGCATCTTTTCTGACCATAATGCATTAAGATTAGATCTCAATTACAGGAGTAAAACTACTAAAAATTCCGACATATGGAGGTTGAACAACACACTTCTGAATAACCAACAAATCACAGAAGAAATCAAAAAAGAAATTAAAATATGCATAGAAACTAATGAAAATGAAAACACAACAACCCAAAACCTGTGGGACACTATAAAAGCAGTGCTAAGAGGAAAGTTCATAGCAATACAGGCATACCTCAAGAAACAAGAAAAAAGTCAAATAAATAACCTAACTCTACAACTAAAGCAACTAGAAAAGGAAGAATTGGAGAACCCCAGAGTTAGTAGAAGGAAAGAAATCTTAAAAATTAGGGCAGAAATAAATGCTAAAGAAACAAAAGAGACCGTAGCAAAAATCAACAAGGCCAAAAGCTGGTTCTTTGAAAGGATAAATAAAATTGACAAACCACTAGCCAGACTCATCAAGAAGCAAAGAGAGAAAAATCAAATCAATAAAATTAGAAATGAAAATGGAGAGATCACAACAGACAACACAGAAATACAAAGGATCATAAGAGACTACTATCAGCAGTTGTATGCCAATAAAATGGACAACGTGGAAGAAATGGACATATTCTTAGAAAAGTACAATTTTCCAAAACTGAACCAGGAAGAAATAGAAAATCTTAACAGACCCATCACAAGCACGGAAATTGAAACTGTAATCAGAAATCTTCCAGCAAACAAAAGCCCAAGTCCAGACGGCTTCACAGCTGAATTCTACCAAAAATTTCGAGAAGAGCTAACACCTATCCTACTCAAACTCTTCCAGAAAATTGTTTGTAGACTTTTGATGATAGCCATTCTGACTGGTGGAAGGTGATACCTTGTTGTAGTTTTGATTTGCATTTCTCTGTTAATGAGCCATGTGGATCATCTTTTCATGTATTTTATATATATATAAAACTGGTGTGCGTTTAATTTACCTGTTGAAATTGGCTTCTTGACGGGCTGCTTGTTTTGAACATTTTTTCCAGTTACCTACCCACGGACATTTCTCAAGGGCAGATAGGCTTTATAGCCCCGCAGGCCTTGGAAATATGAAGTGACCAGAAGCAATGGTTTGAAAGTTGTTGTTCCAGAAAATGTCCACAGGGTGGCAGCACTTCTCAGAGCCCCTCTTGGATTCCTGGGGTAGCCAGTGGGCTGTGCTTAGTCACTCAATCATGTCCGACTCTTTATAAAAAAATTTTTTTATTTTTACTTTATTTTGCTTTATAATACTGTATTGGTTTTGCCATACATTGACATGAATCAGTCACGGGTGTACATGAGTTCCCAATCCTGAACCCCCCTCCCACCTCCCACTCCATATCATCTCTGTGGATCATCCCCGTGCACCAGCCCCAAGCATCCTGTATCCTGTATCGAACATAGACTGGTGATTCGTTTCTTACATGATAGTATATATGTTTCAATGCCATTCTCCCAAATCATCCCACCCTCTCCCTCTCCCACAGAGTCCAAAAGTCCATTCTATACATCTGTGTCTCTTTTGCTGTCTCGCATACAGGGTCATCATTACCATCTTTCTAAATTCCACATATATGTGTTAGTATACTGTATTGGTGTTTTTCTTTCTGGCTTACTTCACTCTGTATAATAGGCTTCAGTTTCATCCACCTCATTAGAACTGATTCAAATGTATTCTTTTTAATGGCTGAATAATACTCCATTGTGTATATGTACCACAGCTTTCTTATCCATTCATCTGCTGATGGACATCTAGGTTGTTTCCATGTCCTGGCTATTATAAACAGTGCTGTGATGAACACTGGGGTACACGTGTCTCTTTCAATTCTAGTTTCCTCGGTGTGTATGCCCAGCAGTGGGATTTCTGGGTCATAAGGCAGTTCTATTTGCAATTTTTTAAGGAATCTCCACACTGTTCTCCATAGTGCCTGTACTTCGTGTCCGACTCTTTGTGATCCCATAGACAGTAGCCCACCAGGCTCCTCTGTCCATGGGGATTCTCCAGGCAAGAATACAGGAGTGGGTTGCCATGCCCTCCTCCAGGAGATCTTCCCAACCCAGGGATGGAACCCAGGTCTCCCATGTTGCAGGCAGATTCTTTACCAGATGAGCCACTGGGAAGCCCTAGAGAAAGTCGTGTTCCTGGGTTGTGGGTTAGAGTGGAACGTGTCAGAAGAAACAGCCCAGAGCTAGTGTCTCTTTGCTTTGTCCCCCTTACTCTTCACTCCCCAGACAAATCCAGCCCAGATGATCCCCCATTCTTTGCGGACACTAGGCTTGGCTGAGCTGTAGGAGGGCCCCCTGGGATGTGGAGATTGGGGTCCCGTGCACATGGGACCAGGCATTCCAGGTCCAGGGCGTCTGATTTGCTGGCATATCCTTTCCTTGGGGCCAAGGCTGCTCAGGCTCCAGTGATATGACACCAGCCCAGGTCAGCCAGGCCTGAGGGGAATACCATGGGCATTTTTCTTTTTAAATTTGATTTTTATTTTATATTGAAATATAGTTGATTAAAAAAATTTTTTTTCATTGTAAGGCAATCCTGATTCACTTACACATACGGAGACCACACTATTCCTTCGGATTTCTTTCCCCAAACATGTTATTACAGTGTGTTCAGTAGAATTTCCTGTACTATATAGTAGGTCCTTATTGATTACCTTGTTTAAATGTATTACTGTGTAAATGTTCATCCCAACCTCCTTTTTACTCCTCATCCTTTAGAACTGTCTTCTTTGGTAACCATAAGTTAATTTTCTAAGTCTGAGAGTCTATTTGTGTTTTGTAAATGAGTTTACGTCTCTAATAAGTGATATAATAGGCTATTTGTCCTTCTCTGTCTGACTTCTTTCACTTAGTATGATCATGTCCGGGTCCATCCACAGTGCCGGAAAAGGCATTATTGCATTCTTTTTTATGGCTGAGCTATATTCCATTGTATAAATATGTACCACATTTTTATCCATCCATCAGTGGACACTTTGCTTGCTTCCATGTCTTGGCTATTTCAGTAGTGCTGCAGCGAATGTTGGGGGTGCATGTGTCTTTTTGAATTGTATTTTTTCTTGGCATACAGGTCTGGGAGTGGGATTGCTGGATCATGCAGTAGCTCTATTTTCACTTTTTAAAATGAACCTCTTTTCCATCATGGATGTTACCATTTTATATTTGCCTAAGAGGGTTCCCTTTTCTCCATGCACTCCCCAACATTTACTGTTTGTAGACTTCTTGATGCTGGCCATTCTGACTCATTCCAGATGATACCTTGTTGGAGTTTTGATTTGCATTTCTCTAATAATGAGCTGCTAAAGCTGAAACTCCAGTACTTTGGCCACCTCATGCGAAGAGTTGACTCGTTGGAAAAGACTCTGATGCTGGGAGGAATTGGGGGCAGAAGGAAAAGGGGACGACAGAGGATGAGATGGCTGGATGGCATCACCAACTCGATGGATGTGAGTTTGAGTGAACTCCGGGAGATGGTGATGGACAGGGAGGCCTGGCGTGCTGCGATTCATGGGGTCGCAAAGAGTCCGACACGACTGAGCCACTGAACTGAACTGACTGAATAATGAGCTATGTGGAGCATTTTTCATGGACTTAAAAAAAAAAAGGAAAACAGTGCGCATTTAATTTACGTCTTGAAATTGGCTTCTTGAAGGTCTGCCCTGTTTGGAACTGTTTTCCAAGTATCTACTCCAGGACATTTCTTGAGGGCAGGTGTGATTTACTGACTTGCAAGCCTTAGAAATAATGCAGTGCTCAGTAACACCAGTTTGAAAGTTGTTGTTACAGAAAACGTCCACAAGGCGGCAGCATTTCTTGATGCCCCACTCAGGTTGCTTGGACAAGGAAAGCTAAAGACAAACTCCTGTTACTGGGTTGTAGATTACGGTGGAATATGCTAGAAGAAACAGCCCCGGGCTCATGTCTCATACTTCATCCCCCTTACCCTTCACTCCACAGACAAATTCCAAGCATTTCGCTGAGACCACTATGTTGAGGGTGCCGTCATACTTAGGGGAGGTGACTCCCAGGAAGGAGCCTGCCAGGGGGAACCCCACCAACAGGAGACTTGAAGAGCAGGGGACTTTTCAAAGCTCTTCCAGCCCCGAGAGTCCACTGTCCTTTGAATGCACTAAGTTTAGTTGAGCTGTTGGAGAGCCTGCCTCTATCTAGAGATTGGGGTTCCATCTACAAGGGACCAGACCCTCCAGGTCCAAAGGGGGCTAATTTGCTGGCAGGTACTGTCCTTCCCTCTCGGCTCCACCCCAGTCCTGCCTTGGGAACCAAGGCTGCTCAGGCTCTGGGATGTGATATCAGCTCAGTTCCCCCATTCCTCGGGGGAATATTATTGTGGTTTGTTTTCTCTTTAAATCAATTAATGGTGTTGGAATGCTTCCTGAGCTCCATTGCTGCTGATGAGAAATCCATTATCATCCAAATTGTTTTCCTTATAAGTGTCATTACTCTGTTGCTGTCTTGAGGAATTTTATGTCTGTAATTTTCAGAAGTTTTGTTGTGATGGATGTTTCTTGGAGCTGCAGAATGAAATGTTGCCCCCAAATTTGTATGTTTAAACTCTAACCCACAATGTTACCATATTTGATGATATGGTCTTTAAGGAGGTTGTTGTTCAGTGGCTAAGTTGTGTCTGACTCCTTGCAACCTGATGGACTGAAGCACACCAGGCTTCCCTGTCCTTCGTTATCTCCTGGAATTTGCTCAAATTCATGTCTCTTGAGTCAGTGAAAATCATCTCATCTGCTGCCCTCTTCTCCTTTTGCCTTCCATCTTTCTCAGCATCAGAGTCTTTTCCAGTGAGTTGACTCTTCACATCAGGTGACCAAAATATTGGAGCTTCAGCTTCAGCATCAGTCCTTCCAATGAATATTCAAAGTTGATTTCCTTTAGGATTGATTGGTTTTATCTCCTTGTTGTCAAAGGGACTCTCAAGAGTCTTCCCTATCACCACAATTCTTCAGCACTCAGCCTTCTTTATGGTCCAACTCTCAGATCCATGCATGACTACTGGAAAAAAACATAGCTTTGACTAGACGGACCCTTGTTGGCAAAGTGATGCCTCTGCTTTATAATATGCTGTCTAGGTTTGTCATGGCTTTGCTTTCAAGGAGCAAGCATCTTTTAATTTCATGGCTGCAGTCAATGCAGTGATTTTGGAGCCCAAGAAAATAAAATCTGTCACTGATTCTACTTTTTCCTCATCTATTTTCTTTGAAGCGATGGGACTAGATGCCATGATCTTAGTTTTTTGAATGTTGAGTTTTAAGGCAGCTTTTTCCCGCTCCTCTTTCACCTTCATCCTCTTTAGTTCCTCTTCACTTTCTGCCATTAGAGTGATATCATCTACATATCTGAGATTGTTGATTTTTCTCCTGCAATCTTGACTCCAGGTTGTGATCCATCCAGCAAGGCATTTCTCATGATGTACTCTGCATAGATGTTAAATAAGCAGGGTGACAATATATAGCCTTGTCATTCTTCTTTCCCAATTCTGAACCAGTCAGTTCATATATTCACTCCTTTTAGGAGGTATTATATGTCAATTGAGATTATAGTATGAGGTGCTAATCTGATACAGCTCATATCATTATAAGAAGAGAAAGAGACTTGAGATCTTTCTCTCTTTTCCTCTCTTTCTCTCCCCTTCTCCCATCCACACCCCTCTGCCATGCACACACAGAGGAAAGGTCATGAGAAGACATACTAAGAAGACAGCTGTTCTACAAGCCAAGAAGGAAGGATTCACCAGAAAATCATTCTGCCAGCACTTTGATCTTAGAGTTCTAACATGCAGAACTGTGACAAAATTAAGTTTTGTTATTCAAGTCACCCAGTGTGTGATATTCTGTAACAGTAGCCTCAGCAGATAAACACACTTGCTGTGGATTAAAGAAAAAATTACACTCTTTGGGATTTGCTCGAGTTTTTGAATCTGTAGGTTTTTCAGTTCAGTTGCTCAGATGTGTCGAACTCTTTGTGACCCCATGGACTGCAGCACGCCAGGCTTCCCTGTCCATCACCAACTCCCGGAGCTTGCTCAAACTCATGTCCGTGGAGTCAATGATTCCATCCAACCTATTTGTCCTCTGTTGTCCCCTTTTGCTCCTGCCTTCAATCTTTCCCAGCATCAAGGTATTTTCCAATGAGTGAGCTTTTTGCATCAGGAAAAACTATAGCTTTGACTATATGGACCTTTGTCATCAAAGTAATGTCTCTGCTTTTTTAATATGCTGTCTAGGTTTGTCATAGCTTTTCATCCAAGGGGCAAGGGTCTTTTAATTTCGTGGTGGCAGTCACCATCTGCAGTGATTTTAGAGTCCAAGAAAATAAAGTCTGTCACAGTTTCCATTGTTTCCCCATCTATTTGCCATGAACTGATGGGACCAGATGTCATGATCTTAGTTTTCTGAATGTGGAGTTTTAAGCCAGCTATTTCACTCTCCTCTTTCACCTTCATCAAGAGGCTCTTTAGTTCTTCTTCACTTTCTGCCATCAGGGTGGTGTCATCAGCATATCTGAGGTTATTGGTATTTCTCCCAGGAACCTTGATTCCAGCCTACACTTCATTCAGCCCTGCATTTTGCATGATGTACTCTGCATATAAGTTAAATAAGCAGGGTGACAATATACAGCCTTGACATACCCTTTTCCCAGTTTTGAACCAGTCTGTTGTTCCATGTCCAGTTCTAACTATTGCTTCTTGACCTCCATACAGGTTTCTCATGAGGCAGGTCAAGTGTTCTGGTATTCCCATCTCTTTCAGAATTTTCCAGTTTGTTGTGATCTACACAGTCAGAGGCTTTAATGTAGTCAATGAAGCAGAAGTAGATGTTTTTCTGGAATTCTTTTGCTTTTTCTATGATCCAACAGATGTTGGCAATTTGATCTCTGGTTCCTCTGCCTTTTCTAAATCCAACTTGTACATCTGGAATTTCTCAGTTCATGTACCTTTGAAGCCTAGCTTGAAGGATTTTGAGCATTACCTCACTAGCATGTGAAATGAGTGCATACAGACCCAGGGAACTTACCACTGTGTTGTTCCTTGACTCCCCAAACCCGCAGATCATTTGTCTTCCTTTTCTACTTTTTTCAATCTCTGTATGTTTCTATCATGTGTAATGCCCAGAGTTTTTAGTTGTAGTTGACACAAGGAATAGGAAAAAGCATGTTTACTCCATCTTCCCTGACATGAAAGTCCCTCAAACTGTCATTTTAATGGCTAATGCTTTTTAATTTATCACAAGGTGCATCTTGGCTTCTCTAGATTAGAGAAAACAAACACAAGGTTTCTTTTCATTTGTTTGTTGCCTGAGTCAAGAGAACACCCTAGAACCGGTGTCAAACAGCCTTTGGTAATAAAGTTAGCATCACAGTCTCCCAAAAGGAAATGTTGACAAATATATTGTATATTTTACAATTCAGGGCTGGCCTTTTACAGGTGCCTTTAAATTTGTGCATATTATGACGTTTTTTGTTTGTTTGTTTTGTTTTTTAAATCTTGAGTATCTTGTTAGCATACTGCCAGCAACCCATTCTGTTTGGAGTTAAAACCTTTCCCTGGACATTAATGTTGTAGAAAAGGCAGAAATCAGCACTGTAAAATTGTCTTATTTTATAATCAAATGTCAACTAATTACTCAAATAAGTTAAAAAGCCTTGCTCATTTTTAACCAGGATTATATTCATTTTCAGAGGAATAAAAGTCTTCTGTTATGAAATATCTCTCTTCCTCTCTCACCTCCCTATTATAAAAAGTTAAGTGTTATTTTATCTGGGTTTTACTATAGGGGTGGTATAAATGACCAGATATATTAAGCATAGTCTGCGTGGATGCATTCATGGAAGAGAAACTTACAGCCATTTGTCTATGGAGCAATTTTAATCTGCACTGCCTTGTGCTTGGAAGACTGATGGTCCACTTCGTGGAGTCCCATGGGGAATCATTTGATTCAGTTTTTCTTCCCAAGCACTGTCTTACCTTTCACTGGGATTGTGTCCAGGAAATACCCAGTTTTCCATTCTTCACTGCTCTCAGCTCGGTTCATCTCAGGAAATCACTTTCTTACTGGTTCCCAGGTTTTTAAAATTGGCTATTGAGATAGATTTTTACATACTATAAAATTTACCTCTTTAAAGTGAATTTTTGAAAGTATAGTTGATTTACAATGTAATATTAATTTCAAGTGTACAGCAAAGTGTAATCTTTGCCCTTACAGATTATTGTAAGATGTTAAATATAGTTTCCTGTTCAACAGTATGTCCTTCTTGTTTATCTATTTCATATCTTGTAGTGTGTATTTCTTAATCCCAAACTCCTAGTTTATCCCCCCTTTCCCCTTTGGTAACCATCCTTTTGTTTTCTATGTCTGTGAGTTTACTTCTGTTTGGTAAAATAATTTCATTTGTATTACTTTTTTTAAATCCCACATGTAAGTGATAGCATATGATATTTATTTTTCTCTATATGTATTACTTCACTTAGTATGATAATCTCCAGGTTCATCCATGTTCCTGCAAATGGCATGCTTTCATTCTTTTTTATGGTTAAGTAATATTCCATGTGTCTATGTATATATGTACATTCAGATGGTAAAAAATCTTCCTGCAATGTGGGAAGCTTGGGTTCAATCTCTGGGTTGTGATGATCCCCTGGAGAAGGGAATGACAACCCACTCCTATATCTTTTCTGGAGAATCCCATGGACAGAGGAACCTGACAGGGTGCAGTCCATGGGGGTCACAAAGAGCTGGACACGACTGAGTGACTAAGCACACGTGCATGTACATTCATCTGTTGATGGCCATTTAGCTTGATTTCATGTCTGGCTTTGTAAATAGTGCCACTATGAACACTGAGGTGTTTGTGTCTTTTCAAATTAGAGTCTTTGTCTTTTCTGGATATATGTGCAAGAGCAGGATTGCCCATGCCTTTGTTTTAACTCTGGTCGCAATTCGTTTCCCTTACAGCTTCAGTTACTTTTAGAAATCTCAAAATCACATTCTCTTCTTAAACTAATATGGGAACAAGACCTGGGGAGATTAAAGTGATTTTGTTAAGATATGCATGTTGATAGTGAAAAGAGAGAAGAATTCCAGTTCTCTAACCAAAGAAAAAGTCTTATTATATTTCTATGATTTCTTCTTTCTTTTTGTTACATTTCTATAATCTTCCCGGGAACAGAGGAGGAAAGAATAAAACATTACTAACAATGGGCAGAGGAACCAAAGATCAAATTGCCAACATCCGTTGGATCATCGATAAAGCAAGAGAGTTCCAAAGAACAGACCACCTGACCTGCCTCTTAAGAAATCTGTATGCAGGTCAGGAAGCAACAGTTAGAACTGGACATGGAAAAACAGACTGGTTCCGAATAGAAAAGGAGTACATCAAGGCTGTATATTGTCACCCTGCTTATTTAACTTCTTTGCAGAGTATATCATGAGAAACGCTGGACTGGAAGAAACACAAGCTGGAATCAAGATTGCTGGGAGAAATATCAATAACCTCAGATATGCAGATGACACCACCCTTATGGCAGAAAGTGAGGAAGAACTAAAGAGCCTCTTGATGAAGGTGGAAGAGGAGAGTGAAAAAGTTGGCTTAAAACTCAAAGTTCAGAAAACGAAGATCATGGCATCCGGTCCCATTATTTCATGGGAAATAGATGGGGAAACAGTGGAAACAGTGTCAGACTTTATTTTTGGGGGCTCCAAAATCACTGCAGATGGTGACTGCAGCCATGAAATTAAAAGACGCTTACTCCTTGGAAGAAAAGTTATGACCAACCTAAATAGCATATTCAAAAGCAGAGACATTACTTTGCTGACTAAGGTCCATCTAGTCAAGGCTATGGTTTTTCCTGTGGTCATGTATGGATGTGAGAGTTAGACTTTGAAGAAGGCTGAGTGCCAAAGAATTGATGCTTTTGAACTGTGGTGTTGGAGAAGACTCTTGAGAGTTCCTTGGACTGCAAGGAGATCCATCCAGTCCATTCTGAAGGAGATCAGCCCTGGGATTTCTTTGGAGGGAATGATGCTAAAGCTGAAACTCCAGTACTTTGGCCACCTCATGCAAAGAGTTGACTCATTGGAAAAGACTCTGATGCTGGGAGGGATTGTGGGCAGGAGGAGAAGGGGAAGATAGAGGATTAGATGGCTGGATGGCATCACTGACTTGATGGACATAAATCTGAGTGAATTCTGGGAGTTGATGATGGACAGGGAGGCCTGGCGTGCTGTGATTCATGGGGTCGCAAAGAGTCGGACACGACTGAGTGACTGAACTGAACTGAACTGAACTGTGCTTTATTGATTTTGCCAAAGCCTCTGACTGTGTGGACCACAACAAACTCTGGAAAATTCTGAAAGAGATGGGAATACCAGACCACCGGACCTGCCTCCTGAGAAATCTGTATGCAGGTCAGGAAGCAACAGTTAGAACTGGGCATGGAACAACAGACTGGTTCCAAATAAGAAAAGGAGTACATCAAGGCTGTATATTGTCACCCTGCTTATTTAACTTATATGCAAAGTTTATCATGAGGAACACTGGGCTGGATGAAGCACAAGCTGCAATCAAGATTGCTGGGAGAAATATCAATAACTTCAGACATGCAGATGACACCACCCTTATGGCAGAAAGTGAGGAAGAACTAAAGAGCCTCTTGATGAAGGTGGAAGAGGAGAGTGAAAAAGCTGGCTTAAAACTCCACATTCAGAAAACTAAGATCATGGCATCTGGTCCCATTACTTCATTGTAAGTAGATGGGGAAACGATAGAAACAGTGGCAGACTATTTTCTTGGGCTCCAACATCACTGCAGATGGTGACTGCAGCCATGAAATTAAAAGACACTTGCTCCTTGAAAGAAAAGCTTTGACTAACCTAGACAGCCTATTAACAGGCAGAGAAATTACTTTTGCCAAAAAAGGTCCGTCTAGTCAAAGCTATGGTTTTTCCAGTAGTCATGTATGGATGTGAGAGTTGGACTATAAAGAAAGCTGAACACCAAAGAACTGATGCTTTTGAACTGTGGTGTGGAGAAGGCTCTTGAGAGTCCCTTGGACTGCAAGGAGATCTGACCAGTTCATCTTAAAGGAAATCAATCCTGAATATTCATTGGAAGGACTGGTGCTGAAGGTGAAACTCCAAACTCTGGCCACCTGATGTGAAAAACTGACTCATTGGAAAAGACCTGATGCTGAGAAAGATTGAAGGCAGGAAAGGGGGACGACAGAGGATCATATGGTTAGATGGCATCACCAACTCAATGGACATGAGCTTGAGTAAACTCTGGGAGTTGGTGATGGACAGGAGGGCTGGCATGCTGCAGTCCATGGGGTCACAAAGAGTTGGATGTGACTGAGCGACTGAACTTAACTGAACTTAACAGTGGATGATCAATGGTAGAATAGACTCAAATTGAGAAATGTGAACAAAATAATTAGTGACCTCTAATTCGGATTTTGGAAATCTCTGGAACCAGCCCACATGGTATCAGAATGTGGAGACAGCTTGTGTGGGTCTTCTTTGGTATCCTTACAGAAGTATTCTAAAACATAAACTATAAGTTGACATTTGTTGTAAAATAAATCAGCTCTTTTGATTGAAAGTGACGAAAGCCAACTAAAAATGCTTGAAATATAAAGGACAAATCATTGGCTCATGTATTTAAGGAACAGGCTTGAGACACAGGTGTTTAAAATGTGTAGTCAGAACTTTAATTTTCTATGTTCCTTGGCTCTACCTTCCTGTGTTGGCTTAATTTCCAAGTAGGCTCAGTGGTTGCTTTTTGTTGTTGTTGTCTTATAAGCAGCATCAGGCTTGCCTCTTACAAGCTTAGAAACTCTAGGGGAATGAAGGTCTTTTTCCTTAGAGTCTGAGTAAAGTCATGCACCTTGGTCCTGACTAGAACTGCTAAGATCACGTGCTCATCTCTGGACCAGTCAGTAAGGTGAAGGCCGAAATGCTCTGATTAGCCAACCCAGGACTGAATTCCCTGAATGCTTCTTAACTTCAGAGATGGAGTCAGTAAACTTCATAAACTGAGAGTGTAGAATTTTTTCCTCTGAAGGAATATTGAGATCAATGATGATCACCTGATGAAGGGGGAAGGGATGCCAGAAGGATAGATTGACATGTATCTGTTACGTATGGAGGAGGTGGTAATGCAGAGAATGAGGTCTGGGGAGAATTATTCCCATGAATGCCAAGGCTATCATTACTGCTGTTGCTGGGTTAAGCACTGCTGTTGCTGGGATGGGATTCTACAGGTTCAAATTTTTCACGAAATTTGTTTCAGAATCTTTCTAAAAGTTTTCATCTGTCGCATCCATTTTATTTAAAGCTGTATTTGCCAAAATATGAGCCTTCAAGAGACATTTAAAAGTAGAAACTTATTATTTAATTTTACTTCTTTATTTAACAATAAACACCAAGGCTGTATGAACATCCTTGTGAATATACGTTTTTCTAGCAAAATTACAGGCCAAATGAGTTTGGGGGCTAAGCTGGAAAAGTAACTACCTTTTATAAATACCTTTTTTAATGGAAAAATGAATTTCATGTTCCACATAACTGGTTTACAAATGGACCATTGAAATACAATCCATTGACAAGCCCACACTGCTAAGCAATCTGGCAGATACGTCAATGAACTTTAATTACACGGAACCATTTTGATAAATTTAGTTTTCTTCCTCTACTCAATAACTAAGGATCTACCTGGAGCAAAGTCAGAGCAGATATGATCATACATGTAAGAGTTGGGTCAACCATGTTTATGTGTACAGATGATGTAGAGAGGACCATGCTAAACAGAACTCACTATCCTTCCTAGTGAGTATAGAGGAGAGATTAAGAAAGTGTTCATATGTCCAGGGAATTATCAGGAGATCTTATTTTCATAAAGATAAAAAGATCTTAATGACTCTTAAGATAGGCAGACTCTTTGAGCTGATGGCTTTGGAGAAGTCCTTTAAAAGAACATAATTCTCAAGAGAGAACTTCCTAGGGGTGTGGACAAGCAGTCCTGATTGCCCTTGTCTGCTACCTTTGGTTTCCTGACTTGTAAGATTAATGGCCATGAGGTTAAACACAGTTCAGTCTTTCAAGGATTTCATCCACTCATTCATTCATCCTTTCATTCACTGAGACACACAGGTCCAAGAATCTGAAATGTGGGGACAGCCAGCCTCCAAGCCCCAAGCTTATGTAAATGTTAAATTCTGACATCTGCTCAAGCCCCAGTGTGCAGGGAAGTATCATGAGGCCTCACCACAGGTGTTGAATCCACTTGAAATCTGAGAAATCCAAGAATAACCAAAGAGTTAGACTGAAAGGATGTCCTCAACTGAATCGAAAAGTTGTTTAATTCCAAGATAATCTCTCAGGAAGCGTTTGTGATGTTGTGCTGGGAAAATAGAGAAACAAATAAGGAAAGATCTCGAATATACATTCTAATGGAAGAATTGATGTGTAGAATTTCATTATAATACAAGGCAGAGAAAACAGTTGCCATGCTGGCAGTATAAGCTTTGGGCCAAAGGAGGACTCAGGACAGCTTCAGTCCCACATTCTTGACCTTGTCTGGAAGCTTCTGTCTGATAGCCTTTGGCTCCTACCATTTCTGCCTTCACCTCTTAGGTGAATATCTTACTCTTTGTAGTTCCAGAGAAGAAGAATCCCCTGACCCAGAGATTCACAAATTTTCTTGTTTCATAATACTTGTAGACCAAAAGAAATGCCTAACAGTTTTGTTTGTTAAGTAGATTAAAATAGATAATGAATTTGCATCCTAACAACTTAGTAGCCATTTGAAAAAAAAAACACATGTACTTGAATGAAAAAAAATATTCCTTCCATTCTTTCATAACCACAGTTACTTTCTGATGGGTGTGTATGCTTGTTGAGTACTGCACAATTTTTCAAATCTTGGCATCGGATTGAACATTGACATCCTTATTTGCAGTTACACAGTGATTTTTGCAGGGCACTTTTTTAGTGCCTGGCATGTTGCAGTCCATGGGGTCACAAAGTGTCGGACATGACTGGGCAAGTGAACAACAATAACAGCTTTTCATCACAGAAACCTCTGAAAATCCAACTTTGAGAAGGTAGGGTGTCCTGAAAGGAGCTGGAGGTAATGTTGAAGCTGTGGAATACTGCAAGCTAGTAATTCATGCAGTGTGGGTGGATCTGGAATATCGCTGTGTTTCTCTCACAAGTTTAGAATCCCCTGTAGCACTCTTACGTTTGTTGCAGTGCCCTGTGCATAGTCTGGGAACCAGGACCTTAGTGGTCTTTCCCCTGTTCACTTTGGTACAAGAACCTTCTCCTAGTGTTATCCATGGCCTCTATCCCCACGTCCTGTTTTCAGGTTTGAACAGGGAATGAGGGATTTTGCAGTCAGAATGTGGACTTTGTTGCCAGTAAGCTGAATCAAGATCAGTTGTGTTGAACTGGACTACGTCCATGGAGATGAAGTATTAAATCTGGAGAAGATAATGGAATACACTTATTACTTGAGTGCAGAGTCAACATGGCTTGATGTATTTGTTTTTTCATGATTTGGAAGCACTCCTAAGTCTTGAGGTCCTCACCACAATTATTTACTAACATGGTTCTAGTTCATGAGTTCACTGAGGCCCAGTTTATAGATTTATGTTGTCAGAATACCGATTTTATCTTCACTGTACTGTACAACATAGCATTTTCTAACTAGACTAATATGAAATTGGTCTAGAGCTTCAGATGGCATTCCAGCCTCTGTTTTCTGAAAGCAATGAGAACGAGACATAGGATTTTAAGTAGGATTTTAAGAAATAGACTTACCTAAATATACTTACCAAAATTCTTTTTCAGGACAGAAAATAGGAGCTGTGTAAAGGAGTTAAGGTTTCTGAGATATATAATAAGTCCATTTTTTATTTAAGTGAATTGTATTGCTCTGTGATTCCCCATCAGTGGAATCCGTAGCATTCATTGGCTTAAGGGAAAAGACAGTTATCACTCAGGACAAAGAAATCATTGTTGAACTCTGAGTCTCAGAGAGAATATCCTGGACTCCTTACAGCACTGATTCTTCAATTTTAGCGAGCATCAGAATCACCTCGAGTGTTTGCTAAGCGATAGATTGCCGGGCCTCATTCCAAAATCTCATCCAGAGTTTCTGATTCAGAAGATCTGGGGTAGGACCCAAGAACTTCATTTCTGATAATTTCCCAGGTAACACTGATGGTGCTGGTTTTGAGAACTGCTGCCCCCCTCCCAGAGGACAATAATTCCTCAAGATCGAGTGTACCAGGAGAGAAAGGAGATTTATAAATTTCAGAGTTTCCATTTCCATATCAAAAGCAAAGCCTGGGGTTCTAAAACTGGGTCTTTCCTGTAAATAAATGTTAGTAGGCATCCCCAGACAAGATCTGAAGTCACCTCTGCTGCTGGAGAGAGGTGACAGAGAGGTGGGACAGGAAAAAAATGACAAAAGAGAGACCAGCTGCCTCTCCCTAACCTTAGAGTCTAATTTAAATGGCAAGAAGCAACGATCCTTAGGAAAGGCCAGGGAACCAAATATTATCCAAAGCCAGTGCCCGTTTTCTTGCCTTGAAAGTTATCCGTTCTGTCATGAAAACTTTTCTGCTATGGTGTTTCAGTACTTCTTCCTATTGCTATTAGGTTTTCTCCTATGCATAAAGAATTATTCTTACTTCAGAATCCAAGATCTAGCTTCATGAAAGTTTCACATACTTGAGCACTGAATTTACTGATTACTTAAAATAAGACGTCACTCTATTGCCCAATGAATCAGTGTTTTGCAAAGTATCAAATATCTCCCATTTTTGTATGAACAGAAGGTTCATTCAGGACTTCTAAGTGTTAAGAAGCTTCCTTATGTTTCCCACTGAGGACAAAAGTTATAGTCTTTCTGCAATGGGTACAACCCTGCAATGGCATTCTTTTCCTATTTGGATACGACAGATACCCTCTCAGGAACTAAACTCATTTCTGCACAATGTACTTGAGACTTGGAGAAGTAAACCACAATTTATCTCCTGTAAATAGCACTCCCCAGTTCAGAGCATAAGGCAGATAACCTCAATGTGAACTTTGCCTATGGATGTTTATCTACAGCCTCCAAGTTATATGGATTTATTCCCATAATATACAGACCATTTTGCAGATAATGTCGAGAGCAAACATTTTATTACTGATTTCTTGTAAATTACACATGGCTGTGTTTTAATGGATTTTCCTTCCAAGCCTCAGTCTCACAACATGAATAGTTATACAGATTTTTATTATGATCTTGAATATTGACTTTTAATTATGCACTGGTTAACAAAACAAATAAGGCTGTCATTTCCATCAAGGGAGCGTTAAAGATGGAGGGTATCTTTTGACATCCCTCCTGCTTTCCCATCCCAGTACTGTTTTTTTAAACATCACCCATACCAGGCATAAAAATGTTAAAATCTCACATAACTTTAAGAAGACCCTGGAGCAGTTTTTAATTATGTTTATCGCAAAGGATACATAGCTTACAGTAATGATAGTTGAAGGGCACCTTAGCAATCATATTCAGCAGTAAGAAGGACTGTTCAAAGGGGCATAGGATGCATTATTTCCAGCTCAGTAAAAGACAGACTAGAAAACATACTTTAAATTGAAGCCAGAAAACGTAGACAGTACAATGAACTTCCTGACCACCAGGATATCAGGGGAAACAAGTCATTAAAAAAATCCAAGGACTAACCTCCACTTTTTCTGGTATGTTTCAGTTCTTAAGATGGCCTTGTAGAAACTCAGCATCTGATGGCAAAGGCCCAAGAGTCCTGAAAATCTGAAGTCAGCATCCAGAAATGTTGACCCCCCCAACACCACTCTCATTTGAAGGCCCAGTGATCTCATCTTTGAAGATAAAAAGAGGTGGTAAGGAACTTCTATAGGGTGTTTATATTTTTAGATTCTGTTTCTGAGTTTGAGGAGGGTTAAAGCCTTTTGAAATTTCTTCCTGGCCATTCAGGCAGGAAAATAGGTCAAGAGCTCAGTAAGACCAAGGAGATCAGCGGTTTATTTCTGTATGCCAGTTACCATTCTTTTAAACTCTTTGTTCCCAAAATATCCTGTCCTGTAGTATGTCCTGTTTGGAAGTGTTAGAGGAAAAGACAAGTTCAAGATATTTGAGTTCTCAATGAATGTTCGTTGTTTAATAAATCTCGGTAGGAGATACAAATGAGTGAATGAACAGATGAAATTTTGACAATGATACGAATGGTATAAATAGGTTTAATGTATTTTATTTAGAACTACAGAAAATTGGAGTTCATTCAAGAAATGAATCTAATCCATTTTTAAAAACTCAGTTTTAAACTCATGGAGCAAAAAAATAATTTGCTCCCTCCTTGCCCTCCACCCCCAGCTCCCCCAAGAATAATAGTATCAGAACTGGGAACTGAAGCTATGAAGCTAGTTCAGTGATATTTTCCTTATATTTTACTCTTCTGGGATGCCAGTTCTCTCTGCAGTTTGTCTTATGGGAAAACCCTGGAGGTTTTTTTGTTTGTTTTAAATTCCTGTGCTGCTGCTGCTGCTGCTGCTAAGTCACTTCAGTCGTGTCCGACTCTGTGTGGCCCCATAGACGGCAGCCCATCAGGCTCCCCCGTCCCTGGGATTCTCCAGGCACGAACACTGGAGTGGGTTGCCATTTAAATTCCTATACATAACAACAAAAACAACAACTGAAAAATCCCCCAAACCAGTTATTTGGCTCAATCAGGGAACCAAAGAAACTACTCTCATGTCCTGCACGGTATTAAAATTCTTTATTCGCTCCTTGGTCTACCATGCCAACTTTGCAAACCAAAGAAAACAAATAAGATAGTCTTAATTACTACAAGAAACCATCACTACACAAAACAGTAGTTTTGTCATTATCTTAAAATTTTACAGGCCCTAGCCAAACAGTGAGAAAAATTGTTGCTGGAAAATATCAACTACTTTAGGAGTCAACAGACTCCTTCACGTCTTCTCAATTGATTAATCTCTGACTTACTGGTTAAAACAGAATGTAATCCAGGGATTCCATGGAAAAAGGTCACTTTGACTAGCTGTATTTTGAGAGCAAAGTGAAAAGGGGGGGCATTTTTCTAACACAAGGAACTTTAAGGTTGTCTTAATACTGTTAGAGAAAGAAGCACCTGCCTGATAGAATTGCAGCTTCTATGGCCAATTATGAGGAATTCTTTCTATCCCAATGATGGAATCAACTCTTAACAAGAAATGAAACAGCATAAGCCCACTGTGACTTGAAGAAGCTATGTTTATTTCAGATTCTCAAGGAGCCATGTGTTGTTAAACAAAATATAAAATGTGCAATAAACTTTAGGTATAAAGGACTTTGTTGGCTATAAAATTTTATTTTACTGCTGTCCTCCTATGGCTAAACACGTTCGAGATCAGTAAAGTATTAAAATATTCAAGATGACAGAACATGAATCCTAATTCCAGAAACGCAGTGAGAATGAATGACAGGGGGCAGACACAGAATGCCTAAAACTGTCATCTGTGTAAAGTCCATCATTTCAGTAGGTACTTAATTAAAAAGGATGTGGAGGGTAGAGTGAATATCCTTAATTGATCATTTCCATTACTCTTCACACAGACACCAGTTGGAACTGAGAGTGACAATTCTGAGCCAGAATCTCCTTGTTACAGTGAGTCGAAGGCAGGCATATCCATCTCACTGACACACACAGTCAGGATGTTGCGGTTTTCCAGAGGCCCAAATTATTCTTGTAAATCTATGGGAGACATGCATACTGTTCTAAATTTCCCTGAATGTGCAGGAAGAAAAGGATTTGTACTTTAAAATAGAAAACCCCTATATACCGTCTGAGGAAAGCCTTTGTTACTGAAACAAGTCTCCCTGTGAAGAATCGTAGTTTCCAGGGGAGCTATCCCTACTAATTAGACTCAAGGTTGATTTGGACAACAAAATTGTATTATATTCCCTCAGGACAGGAATTACTAAATAAGGGGAAGCAAAATCTTAAAAAGGAGGGAACAGTGGAGTTTCCTACTGAACCCTTGCAAAGTAGGAGAATTGGAAAATTCTTTTGGATCTTCTGTCAGACTTAAAAAATATGATTAGGATGATGTCACAGAAGCCCGTTATTTTTGTTTCTTCTGGAGTAGCACAGTTACATTTAAACTTGATTTTTCCAAGTTCCAGCCTTCCGGTACATGAACATGTGGTTTAAGGTGTCTTCTGTTGCTTTTGCTGTTCCCCTGTGTGTATATGTGTGTGTGGTGTAGGATGAGGGTAGGAGTTCTCATTATTGTATCCTTAGTTTTAGTACAATACCTGACACACAGTCGGATTTCAATCTGTACATTTTAAAAGAAGGTATTTTAGAACATTTACTTCTGTTCCTTATTTATAAAAATCATACTTTTTCATTGTAGAAAAAAATAAAAAGGATAATAGAAATAAAATTCACTCATCATCTAACATCCGGTATAATTAGTGTTAATGCTTTAGTGTAATTCCAAAAAGTTAATTTGTGTATGTATATATGTATATGCACAAGTATACCTAGAAACCCAGAAGTACACACACACACACACACTTATATACATACAGCAAACAATTAATATAAAACCAGATTCAGTTATATATTCTTTTCTTCAACTTAACTTTAATGAGTTAGGAGAGATATTCTACCGAGTAGATAATTGCTTACAGAGTTCACAGTGTCCACTCAATAAAAACTCTCACACCATGAATTCCACAATCTGGGGTTGAAGAAGTTACCTTGTGTTTCCCTTACCTGCTAGTAATACCATATATTGAGCAATTACTAAGTACCAGAAACTCTGCAAAGCATTTGCTCAGTTTGGTTCAGTTGCTCAGTCATATCCGTCTCTTTGCGACCCCATGAAACGCAGCACGCCAGGCCTCCCTGTCCATCACCAACTCCCGGAGTTCACTCAGACTCACGTCCATCGAGTCCGTGATGCCATCCAGCCATCTCATCCTCTGTCGTCCCCTTCTCCTCCTGTCCCCAATCCCCCTCAGCATCAGGGTCCTTTCTAATGAGTCAACTCTTCACATGAGGTGGCCAAAGTACTGGAGTTTCAGCTTCAGCATCATTCCTTCCAAAGAAATCCCAGGGTTGATCTCCTTCAGAATGGACTGGTTGGATCTCCTTGCAGTCCAAGGGACTCTTAAAAGTCTTCTCCAACACCACAGTTCAAAAGCATCAACTCTTTGGCGCTCAGCTTTCTTCACAGTCCAACTCTCACATCCATACATGACTATTGGAAAAACCACAGCCTTGACTAGACAGACCTTTGTTGGCAAAGTAATGTCTCTGCTTTTGAATATGCTATCTAGGTTGGTCATAACTTTTCTTCCAAGGAATAAGCATCTTTTAATTTCATGGCTGCAGTCACCATCTGCAGTGATTTTGGAGCCCCCCAAAATAAAGTCAGACACTGTTTCCACTGTTTCCCCATCTATTTCCCATGAAGTGATGGGACCGGATGCCATGATCTTCGTTTTCTGAATGCTGAGCTTTAAACCAGCTTTTTCACTCTCCACTTTCACTTTCATCAAGAGGCTTTTTAGTTCCTCTTCACTTTCTGCCATAAGGGTGGGGTCATCTGCATATCTGAGGTTATTGATATTTCTCCCAGCAATCTTAATTCCAGCTTGTGCTTCTTCCAGTCCAGCGTTTCTCATGATGTACTCTGCATATAAGTTAAATAAGCAGGGTGACAATATAGAGCCTTGATGTACTCCTTTTCCTATTTGGAACCAGTCTGTTGGTCCATGTCCAGTTCTAACTGTTGCTGCATATTTATAAAAACTAAAAATTGTAAGAAAAAAAGTTTAACATGATAACTACAAAGTTAATTACAATACAGTAATTAACACTGCTATATGTTATATATGTTTTTGAACCATGGTGTTGGAGAAAACTCTCCAGAGTCCCTTGGACTACAAGGAGATGAAACCAGTCAATCCTAAAGGAAACCAGTCCTGAATATTCATTGGAAGGATTGATGCTGAAGCTGAAGCTCCAATATCCTGGCCACCTGATTCAAAGAACCAACTCATTGGAAAAGACCCTGATGCTGAGAAAGATTGAAGGAAAGAGAAGAGGACGACAGAAGATGAGATGGCTGGACGGCATCCCTGATTGGATGGACGTGAGTCTGAGCAAGCTCTGGGAGTTGGCGATGAACAGGAAAGCCTGGCGTGCTGCAAAGCATTTGACTCATGGTGAAAGTGAAGTCGCTTAGTCGTGTCCGACTCTTTGTGACCCCATGGACTGTAGCCTACCACACTTCTCTGTTCATGGGATTTTCCAGGCAAGAGAACTGGAGTGGTTTCTGTTTAAACCTTCACAACAACTTTTGGAGAGAAATACTATTAGGATCTTCTTTCTAAGACCTGCAGTGTGTAAGTAATTTTCTCCAGTTCGCCCAATGGTAAATGAAAGAACTGGGTTTTGAACCTGGGCTTCCCTGGTGGTCAGTTTGTAAAGAATCTGCCTGCAATGGGGGAGACCTGGGTTCTATTCCTGGGTTGGGGAGACTCCTGGAGAAAGAAAAGGCTACCCACTCCAGTATTCTGGCCTTGAGAATTCTATGGACTGTACAGTCCATGGGGTCGCAAAGAGCTGGACATGACTGAATGACTTTTACTTTACTCACTGCCTAATTTAGATCCTGAGCTGAATTCTGGGTCTATCATTGCCTTGACTATGACCAAGACTATGTTACACATTTCCACTTTCCACCTTTTGATTACCTGGTTCTTTTAATTGTATTTCTGAAATATCCCCTGTTTTCCAATCCCCCCAAAATACCTTAACTCATTCTTTCTCAATAGAGACAGTCTGTCCTCTGGTGAGACATTTTTGTTGCACATTGAAGGGGGATACTACGGGGCATCTATTGGGTAGAGGCCAGGGACATTGCAAAACATTCTACAATATTCGAGACAGGCTCCCACAGCAAAAGAATTATCCAGCCCAAAATGTTAATAGTACCAAGGAGCCCTGCTTTAGCTCATTTCTCTGGGTTCTCTTGTCTAAGTTTCATGCTCATCCACACTGCTGCTTTGTCTGTCTCTTTAAACACAAACACAGATAAAATCGTGTCTCTCTCTTGCTCTGTTTAGCTCTGTAGTTATGGAGGACTGCTTGGGTCCAAATACAGATACAAATAGTTCTAGACTATATAACATTAGGCAAGTGTGAGGATTTTAACCCTTCACGGCTCAGATAGTTAAGTCCTTGGTAAATGTTATCCATCATTAAATATATATATCTTTGGAGGTTTTCAACTTCTTGCAGAAGAAAACCCAAACTCAACCCAGAATTCCAACTCTTACACCATAGAGACCCATCAGCAGCCTCTTCTCTGGGCTATTGGCCTGGATGACCTGTGCACTAGCTGTGCAGGACTACCTATCAGTCTCTAGATTCATGGAGACTTGCATGTCTATGTCTTTGCTCATGCTCCCCTGCCAGCCTGGGAAGCCCATTTCCCTGTCCCCACCTGGAAGCATCTGTCTGTAAGACTGAGGTCAAACGTCACTTCTTCTGTTTAGCCTTCTTTTCTACTACTCAGATGTACTTACTCCTTCCCCTAAATGATCAAAATATTTTTGTTATTCAATCTGTCAGTCCGCCCATCCATCCACCCACCCATACATCCATTCATTCATTGGTTATAATACATAGTAGTTAAGATTACAAACTCTGAAATCAGATTTCATTAGTTCATAATCAGGTTCCAAAATGAGATTTATGAAATCTTGAACAAGTTAGTTGGCTTTAAAAAGCCCTATTTTCCTTGCCTTCAAAATAAGTGTAGTAATAATATGCAGTCAATAAATTTATTGTGAAGATTAAATGTGTAAACCTTTTACCATATTGGTTGCTATGGACAAGCCCTAAATAAATGTCAGATTTCACCCAACTTGTACTTGTTGAGCACCTGCTGTGTGGCAGGCCTTCTTCACATTGTGCCTTGAATTAGAACCTGTGGTGCATGTTGCCCGCATCTCTCACTGGATACAGCGCTAGTTGCAGAAAGGTAATTTTGAAAAATCTCTTCATATCAACACTTGAAATGTAGGTGACAAAAATACAATTTCTGCCAATACACCCTCTATGTTTCATAAAACTGTGCTGGTCAGTATTTCACTCTTAAGATGCTATTTATACATCTCCTGGTGTGAGAAGTATGGCTGATAAAGGAGTCTACTATTCTCCTGCAGTGATAGACCCCCCTTCATTTCCAAGCCACCTTTTAAGCTGCCTCTCTGGGCATAATACAATCAAAAGAAATTTCTTCATGACTATAATACTGGCCTTGAGCCTCCTCAGTTACTCTGGAGCAGGAGAGATGATGTCAGTGACATATTCTTATAGAAGGAACTCAGTGACTGCTTAATTTTACATGTGGACTTTGAATGTTTTGTATTATGCTAAAATTCAGATTACAGTCTTCTCACTAAGCGAGTGGTCCAATCTGATTAATGTAATGCATTCTCCTCTGTTGCCCAACATTGCCAAAGGCAAGGTATTACTTAGGGAACCACCCCTTTCCCAACATACACTCACATAAATGCAAAATAAATAGATCTGTACAATCATTATTGAGCTAAAATAGCACTTAGAAATGTATTTTTATTGTGAAAAATGGCAGAAAAGAGTTTCTGAGTGTTTGTGGTGCTGTAATGTAAAAGCCAGATAAATTGGTGCCCAGAAATCTGACATTTCAAAAGCCCAAGAATATGTTGCACTTTTTCTGATATTCCATTTTTGTAATTCTCCCAACTATTTTTCTTCTGCAAAAAGCAATCCTGTGCCCAGGCAGTTCAATTAGAGCATTGTAAAATTGTCAGAATGACTTCAACATAAGTGCCCCTGAGCAATAGGCATAATTTCGGAGAGAAACAAGTTCTGTTCTTACCACCCTGGTGTGGGCAATGGTGTTAACTAGCTTGAAGAAAGAATGTACTATCTGTACCTTCTCCACTCAGTTAACCAGCCTGGAGAATTAGAAGCATACTGTCTCACCTCACAGCGGGTTCTTGTTCAGGGCAATTCAGTATCTTTGAGTCCTTCTTTTACCAATAGCACCCTCATTGTCCTCTCAATGTATATGTACTAAGTGGTGCCACCTCTGGGTGGCAGTTTTGTTGTTGTTCAGTTGCTAACTTGTGCCAGTTCTTTGAGATCCCGTGGACTGCCAGCACACCAGGCTTTCCTGTCCTTCCCTGTCTCCTGGAGTTTGCTCAAATTCATGTCCATTGAGTCAGTGATGCTAACTAACTATCTTATTCTCTGCCTCCCCCTTCTCCTTTTGCCTTCAGTCTTTCCCATATCAGGGTCTTTTACAGTGAGTCAGCTCTTTGCATCATGTGGCCAAAATATTGGAGCTTCAGCTTCAGCATCAGCCCTTCCAATGAATATTCAGGGTTGATTTCCTTTAGGGTTGACTGGTTTGATCTTGTGTGTGTGTGCTTAGTTGCTCAGTCATGTTTGACTCTTTGTGAGTCCATGGAAGGTAGCCCGCCATGCTCCTCTGTCAAAGGAATTGTTTATTTTATTGATCTCTTTCAGTTCAGTTCAGTCGCTCAGTCATGTCCAACTCTTTGCGACCCCATGAATTGCGGCATGCCAGGCCTTCCTGTCCATCACCAACTCCTGGAGTTCACTCAGACTCATGTCCATCGAGTCAGTGATGCCATCCAGCCATCTCGTCCTCTGTCGTCCCCTTCTCCTCCTGTCCCCAATCCCTCCCAGCATCAGAATCTTTTCCAATGAGTCAACTCTTTGCATGAGGTGGCCAAAGTACTGGAGTTTCAGCTTTAGCATCATTCCCTCCAAAGAAATCCCAGGGCTGATCTCCTTCAGAATGGACTGGTTGGATCTCCTTGCAGTCCAAGGGACTCTCAAGAGTCTTCTCCAACACCACAGTTCAAAAGCATCAATTCTTCAGTGCTCAGCCTTCTTCACAGTCCAACTCTCACATCCATACATGACCACAGGAAAAACCAGAGCCTTGACTAGATGGACCTTAGTCAGCAAAGTAATGTCTCTGCTTTTGAATATGCTGTCTAGGTTGGTCATAACTTTCCTTCCAAGAAGTAAGCGTCTTTTAATTTCGTGGCTGCAATCACCGTCTGCAGTGATTTTGGAGCCCCCCCAAATAAAGTCAGACACTGTTTCCACTGTTTCCCCATCTATTTCCCATGAAGTGATGGGACCGGATGATCTCTTTAGTGCATGTCAACTAATTCTCCACTTGAGCATGGGCTCACCTTAGGGGCTTATTTGCTGCAGAAATGAGACTGTGAGCAAAGTTTTTCTGTAAAGTGTCAGGTAGTAAATATTTTTGACTTTTCAGGCCATACCCATCTGGTCTCTGCCATAGCTATACTGCTCTGCTGTTGTAATTGGCAGTGCAAACAGGCTTGGCTGTGTTAGATGGAAATTTGTAAGATTAAATGAAGACTCAGAATTGTCCCACAGGTCATAGTTTGCCAACTCTGGTATTAGGTCATAAAAGATGTGACTTGTGCTGTTTCTTTCTCTTTCAATCTAAAAGGACAATATTTCTAGAGTAGTTTTAGGTTCATAGCAAAATTGAGCAGAAGGTACAGATGTTTCCGACATACCCCCTGCTCCATCCATAGCCTCCCCCATGATCAACTTCCCTCACCAAGTGGTACACTTGTTGCATTACATTGATAAAACTACCATGACAAATCATAATCTCTTGAAGTTCATAGTTTACATGAGGGTTCACTCTCGATGTTGTGCATTCTGTGGCTTTGGTCAAATGTATAATGATATTTATCTCTCATATTTATGGTATCATGCAGAGGAGTTTCATTGCTCTAAAAATTCTCTGTGCTCCACCTATTCATCCTCAACTCCCCCAGCCCTGGTACTAACTGATCTTTTTACTGTCTCTGTAATTTTGTTTTTTTTTTACAGAATGCTGTATAGCTGGAATTGTAGAGTGTGTAGTATTTTCATACTGGCTGCTTTCACTTAATCATATGCTTTTAAGATTCCTTCATGTCTTTTCACATGAATGGACAGTTCATTTCTTATTAGCACTGAGAAATACTCCATTGTCTGAGCGTACTACAGTTTATTTATCCACTCACCTACTAAAGGATAAATTTTGGTAGTTATGAATAAAGTTTTTGTAAACATTTGTGTGCAAGTTTTTATATGGATGAAGTTTTCAAGTCATTTGGGTAAATACCAAGGAGTACGGTTGCTGGATGGTATATTAGGAGTGTGTTTTAGTTTTGTAAACTAAACTGCTAAACTGTTTTCCAAAGTGGTTGTATTATTTTGCATTCCCACCAGCAGTAAATGAGAGTTCCTGTTGTTTCACATCCTCACCAACATTTGGTGGTGTTAGTGTTCTGGATTTTGGCCATTCTAGTAGATAAGTAGTTTATTTTATTGTTGTTTTAGCTTGTATTTCCCTGTTATACGATGTAGAGCACCTTTCCATATGTTTGATGTCTGCACATCTTTTATGGCGTCTTACTCTCCATTCAAGCCACCATGTCCAGCTGCCTTGAAAGCCACCTTGCTAAAGAGGCCATGAGGAAAGGCTAAGTAGAGGAAGAAGGAGATGTAGAAGTAGCCCCAGCTGCCCAAGTCTTTTCTCACAGATCTATGAGGAGGCAGTCTTCAAGATGAGTCCAGCCCAGACAAAATCTATCTGACTGCAACCATGTTGTGAGACCCCCAGGAAGAACAACCTAGCTGAGTGCAGTAATCTCCAAAAATGGGAGATGATGGGATGAGCATATGACATAGTCCTAGCCTTTCACTATGTTCCACCAACCTGCACATATTGCTTCCTAAAGATGCTTACTCCTTGGAAAGAAAGTTATGACCAACCTAGATAGCATATTCAAAAGCAGAGACATTACTTTGCCAACAAAGTTCCATCTAGTCAAGGCTCTGGTTTTTCCTGTGGTCGTGTATGGATGTGAGAGTTGGACTGTGAAGAAGGCTGAGCGCCGAAGAATTGATGCTTTTGAACTGTGGTGTTGGAGGACTCTTGAGAGTCCCTTGGACTGCAAGGAGATCCAACCAGTCCATCCTAAAGGAGATCAGCCCTGGGATTTCTTTGGAAGGAATGATGCTAAAGCTGAAACTCCAGTACTTTGGCCACCTCATGCGAAGAGTTGACTCATCGGAAAAGACTCTGATGCTAGGAGGGATTGGGGGCAGGAGGAGAAGGGGACGACAGAGGATGAGATGGCTGGATGGCATCACTGACTCGTTGGATGTGAGTTTGAGTGAACTCTGGGAGTTGGTGATGGACAGGGAGGCCTGGTGTGCTGCAATTCATGGGTCGCAAAGAGTCGGACACGACTGAGCGACTGAACTGAACTGAACTGAACTGATAGGGATGGACATGCATCTCAGTTTGGTCTGGTGACACTCAGTTCCTTGATCTTCACAGTAAGAAAGAGTGGACGAGTTCTCTTTTTGTTATGCTTCCTACTGGATAGCATGTAAATCTGGGGATGCTATTGGACATTTTGGCAGCATCCAGGGACACCCTGTTGAAGACAACAACCAGTGAAGAAAACAGGGCTGACTTACTGAGAGAGAGAAAGAGAGATAATGTGTGTGTATGTGTGTGTGTGTGTGTGTGAGAGAGAGAGAGAGAGAGAGAGAGAGCATCTATGGAGCCATTTCTGAGGATTAACCCTGGGTATTCCAGGTGTAAGAACCAACTGTTGATTACATATATTCAAAAATCATAATTACAGGTTGACCAGCTTTTTAAAAAATAGGCACAATCAGGTCAAGAAAGCAATGTGTACAGTTTTCCCAAACCCCTACCTCTTGCCTTCTTTCAACTTCCCAATGGTAAACATTATCTTGAATTTTACCAACATATATCAGTTCTTTCTCTTTTAGAGCTTTGTAGAAATTTAATCATATATTATATACTCTTTTCATGTGACTTCTTTCATCCAGTGTTCTATTATGACATTTTTCCTTGCTGTTGTCTGTAGATTTAGATTATTGATGTGCATATCTGTACAATTTATTTAGCCTATAGTTGATGGACATTTCTAGTGTTTGCCTATTATGAATAATAATGCTATGAAGATTCTTGAACATGTCTTTTGGTGAATACATATACTCACATTTCTACTGGGTATGTACCTTACAGTGAAACTCCTGAATCACAGGGGATACACGTTAGGCATTATTCAATAGTACAAAATCATTTTCCTAAGTGGATCTTCCTTCAGCAATGTAGAAGAGTTCTGACTGACCCACTTTCTCTTCAGCACTGATGTATTTCCATCTTACTCATTTTCATTATTCTGCTAGGAATAGTACAATACTGCATTGTGCTTTTAATTTACTTGTCCATATGACTCATGAGGTTGATAAATTTTTATTTATGTTTACTGATATCCTTTCTGATGAAGTGTCCAAGTCTTTTGCTTATTTATCTATTGGGTTAGCTCTCTTTTTCTCATTGATTTTAAGAAGTTCTTCACATATTCCAAATGTGAATTTGTTTTGAGGAAATGTAGGTACGTCAATACATTTTTAATTGTGTATTTGAATTAGGACTCCCTCCCTTAAAACTGTGGGTTTTTTCTTAAAAAAAGAACATAGCTTAGCTGAGATGCTTAATCTGGACCCCAAAACAGTTGTACACTTGCTGTTCCATGAAGGGGAAAGCCCGGAAGTTATGGCTTAGTTGAACAGTGAAGAATTTTTCTGACTCTACCACATAGGCCCTTGTTATGAACTACAAGTTCATCAGGTAAGCAGACAGAATCACAGGTCATGCCCCCTTCCCTGCTAAAATAGGCTGGTTAGAGGGGAAGGGATATTTAACTTGAAATGGGCTGCATGGTTGAATTCCTAGATTTTCTTTTTCTAAAAAAATATTTCTTTACAATCAAACTAGCATAGTGTATAGAAGTACTTGATAAGTAACACTTGCCATGAGGCATGTTAGTTCTCTGCCCAGTGATTGAACCCACACTCTCTGCATCGGGAGTCTTTACCACCAGACCATCAGGGAAGTCCCTCCCTGCACTTTCTATCCTCTCAATTTGACTTTCTCTATTTGTCTTTCAAAGGAGGTTGCCGTAGTATGCACTGCATTGTCAAATGTTGCTCCCCTGTGCACCAGACTCTGATGATCCTCCGGTTGGTCCTTAATGATCTTTTAGAAGCCTGGAAAAAGAAACCAATGCATCACTGATTTCAGTCATGAAAAAGCAAGTGGTGGGCCTTCTAGGCTTTCAGATTCTTCAGGGAATTTCCTAACTTCATAAATTCTTTCTTTCTTCCATGCCATTAACAGCGAGATCTAAATCAAACAAAACACTTAGCATCAGTGGGAGAAAATGTCTTTTCCACTCTCTTCTGAAAGCTACACTCACCTCCAGGTAAAACATTGAAATGTGGATTTTCAAGCCCTTTTCTTTCTATATGGCCTCATCATTAAGTCACCTTTGAAGTGTATGCTGGTAGAAGAGTCATGTGTAAATTAAAAAAATAGGTAGCTAGGATATGTGAAACAGATCGCCAGTCCAGGTTCGATGCATGAGACAGGGTGCTCAGGGCTGGTGCACTGGGATGACCCAGAGGGATGAGATGGGGAGGGAGGTGGGAAGGGGGCTCAGGATGGGGAACACATGTACACCCATGGCTGACTCATGTCAGTGTATGGCAAAACCACTACAGTATTGTATAGTAATTAGCCTCCCATTAAAATAAATAAATTAAAAAAAATACATAGCTAGGAAACTAGTAAAAAATAGAAAATGACAAATTAGTTAAAATAGAAATAAACATGCACCAATTGATAAGAACACATTTGCCTTAGGATTTTTAATATACTTGACTCTAGAAATCAGATATACTAAAGGATCAAGAGATCAGATATGCATAAGAAATATTTTATTAACCATTTTGATGACTTGCAAATAGATTTTATGTAAATAATAAAAACATTGGTCACTGCATCAGTTCAGTTCTGTTCTGTTCAGTCGCTCAGTCATGTCTGACTCCTTGTGACCCCATGGACTGCAGTACACCAGGCTTCCCTGTCCATCACCATCTCCCAGAGCTTGTTCAAACTCATGTCCATCGAGTCGGTGCTACCATCCAGCCATCCCATTCCCTGTCATCCCCTTCTCCTCCTGCCTTCAATCTTTCGCAGCATCAGGGTCTTTTCTAATGAGCTGGCTCTTCGCATCAGTTGACCAAAGTATTGGAGCTTCCGCTTGAGCATCAGTCCTTCCAATGAATATTCAGGACTGATTTCCGTTAGAATGGACTGAGAGTCTTCTCCAACACCACAATTCAAAACCATCAGTTCTTCGGTGCTCAGCTTTCTTTATAGTCCAACTCTCACATCCATACATGACTGCTGGAAAAACCATAGCTTTGACGAGATGGACCTTTGTCGGCAAAGTAATGTGTCTGCTTTTTAATATGCTGTCTAGGTTGGTCATAGCGTTTTTTCCAAGGAGCAAGTGTCTTTTAATTTCAGGGGTGCAGTCACTGTCTGCAGTGATTATCAAGCCCAAGAAAATAAAATCTGTCACTGTTTCTACTGTTTCCCCATCTATTTACCATGAAGTGATGGGAACAGATGCCATGATCTTAATTTTCTGAATGTTTCATTTTAAGCCAGCTTTTTCACTCTCCTCTTTCACCTTCATCAAGAGGCTCTTTAGTTCCTCTTCACTTTCTGTCACAAGGGTGGTGTCATCTGTATATCTGAGGTTATTGATATTTCTCCTGGCAATCTTGATTCCAGCTTGTGCTTCATCCAGCCTGGCATTTCATGTGATGTACTCTACATAGAAATTTTAAAAAGTAGGGTGACAGCATACAGCCTTGACGTACTCCTTTCCTGATTTGGAACCAGTCTGTTGTTCCATGTCTGGTTCTAACTGTTGCTTCTTGACCTGCATACAGATTTCTCAGGAGGCAGGTAAGGTGGTCTGGTATTCCCATCTCTTTAAGAATTTCCCACAGTTTATTGTGATCTACACAATCAAAGGCTTTGGTGTAGTCAATGAAGCAGAAGTAGATTTTTTTTCTGGAATTCTCTTGCTTTTTGTATGATCTCTCTTTGGCGATTTGGTCTCTGGTTCCTCTACCTTTTCTAAATCCAGCTTGAACATCTGGAAGTACTTTATAGTAATGCTGGCTACAAATAGTTAAATTGTTGTCCATGAAAATAAATCAGTGAGGGAGCAGTGACTTTTAACACATAAGCATGGAAGCCTAGTTCAGTTCTCCTCCTCAACATGTTTCCATCAGGTCTTAAGATCAATTAGAGTGTTTTTGCATGGGATATGACTGGTATCTAGAAGGAAGAGAAGCTCAAAGGATTAAGAGATAAATACTTATCCTGCCTTATCCATCCTTCCCAACAAACAGACTGATAAAAAAATAGCATCAATCTCTTTAGGTTGACACAGGCTTAGGAGGCCAAGTTCACTCCTGTGGGTGTACTGATACTGAAGTTAGTCTATCAGATGTCATGAAGCTCCTGGCCTTTACTTTGGTAAAAGGAAAACAAGATGATCAGATTGCAAAACCCATCAACTTTAATATCTGATCATGTCTAGACAGTTGATGGCCCTGCCTCTTAGGACAGTAGTCAACTGCTTTGCATCAATAATTGGATATAAGGGCATTTTTGAGATGCTACACTTTTTTGTCATATCTTGCTGTGCCAAACATCTATCTTTGTACATTCATTATGGCATAAATCAGTGGACTTAGTACATTTGGTTTAAGTTCCTTACAGAAGAACCAAGAGGGCTCATTACCTTAAAATACTACCTGTGGACAAGTTAGGAAAATGTTAGCTAAATTTTAAGCATCTAATGTGTATTTGCTGCAATAGAATTTGAAAGCAATTGTCACATCTGAATTTGGATACTGGTTTTAAAAACAGTATCATTTACATTTATAATTAAGGGAAGAATTCAAGATAGTATGGTAAATAATTTTGGGCAAACTGAAAGTGTTAGTTGCTCAGATGTGTCTGACTCTTTGTGACCCTATGGACTGTAGTCTTCCAGGCTCTGTCCATGGGATTCTCCAGGCAAGAACACTGGAGTGGGTTTCCGTTTCCCCCTCCAGGGGATCTTCCCCACCCAGGGAGAGAACCCAGGTCTCCTGCATTGCAGGCAGATTCTTTACCATATGAGCCACCAGGGAAATGAGAGAAAAAAGTCAAATGGTAAAATAGCAATAAAAGAGTGAGAGGTTAATGATACTGACAAAAATCATAATAACATCACCAGTATGTATTTGTATAAACATTGATTTGCACCAGTTTTACATACAGACTAATCCTGTGGCATTATATTGAGCCAATCCATATTATACTCGGGCTCCCCTGATATCTCAGTTGTTAAAAAATCTGCCTGCTATGGAGAAGGCCCCAGTTCAATTCCTGGGCCAGGAAGATCCTCTAGAGAAGGGATAGGCTACCCACTCCAGTATTCTTGGATTTCCCTTGTGACTCAGCTGGTAAAGAATCCACCTGCAATACAGGAGACCTGGGTTCAATCCCTGGGTTGGCAAGATCCCCTGGAAGGGAAAGGCTACCCATACCTGTATTCTGGCCTGGAGAATTCCATGGATTGTATTGTCCATGGGGTTGCAAAGAGTTGGACATGACTAGGCAACTTTCACTATTATACCCATTATAGAAAAGGATACACTGGATGACTTGATAAAATCTGTTTTAACAGGCAGAGCTAGAACGGGAATCTCTAATTTCCCACTTGTTCAAATAGATGATAAAGTGAAAGTGAAAGTCTCTCAGTTCTGTCTGACTCTGTGACCCCATGGACTATACTGTAACTGGAATAACAGGCAAATGTGGCCTTGGAGTACACAATGAAGCAGGGCAAAGGCTAATAGAGTTTTGCCAAAAGAATGCACTGGTCTTAGCAAACACTCTCTTTCAACAACACAGGAGAAGACTCTACACATGTACGTCACCAGATGGTCAATCCTGAAATTAAATTGATTATATTTTTTGCAGCAAAAGATGGAGAAGCTCTATACAGTCAGCAAAAATAAGACCAGGAGTTGATGTGGCTCAGATCATGAACTCCTTATTGATGAATTCAGACTTAAATTGAAGAAAGTAGGAAAAACCACTAGACCATTCAGATCAGTTCAGTTCAGTTCAGTCACTCAGTCGTGTCTGACTCTTGTGACCCCATGGACTACAGTATTCCAGGCTTCCCTGTCCATCACAAACTCCCGGAGCTTGCTCAAACTCATGTCCACTGAGTCAGTGATGTCATCTAAACATTGCATCCTCTGTCATCCCCTTCTCTTACTCTTCAATCATTCCCAGCATCAGGGTCTTTTCAAATGAGTCAGTTCTTCACATCAGGTGGTCAAAGTATTGGAGTTTCAGCTTCAGCACTAGTCTTTCCAATGAATATTCAGGTACGACCTAAATCAAATCCCTTATGATTAAACAGTGGAAGTGGCAAATAGATTTAAGGGATTAGATCTGATAGACAGAGTGCCTGATGAACTGTGGACAGAGGTTTGTGACATTGTACAGGAGGCATGGATCAAGACCATCCCAAAGAAAAAGAATTGCAAAAAGGCAAAAAGGTTGTCTGAGGAGGCCATATAAATAGTTGAGAAAAGAAGAGAAGCTAAAGGCAAAGGAGAAAAGGAAAGATATACACAACTGAATGTAGAGTTTCAAAGACTAGCAAGGAGAGATAAGAAAGTCAGGGATCAATGCAAAGAAATAGAGGAAAACAACAGAATGGGAAAGACTAGAGATTTTTTTCAAGAAAATTAGAGATACTAAGGGAACATTTCATGCAAAGATGGGCTCAATAAAGGACAGAAATTGTATGGACCTAAGAGAAGCAGAAGATATTAAGAAGAGGTGGCAAGAATACACAGGATAACTATACAAAAAAAAATCTTCACGACCCAGATAATCAAAATGGTATGATCACTCACCTAGAGCCAGACATCCTAGAATGTGAAGTCAAGTGGGCCTTAGGAAGCATCACCATGAACAAAGCTAGTGGAGGTGATGGAATTCCAGTTGAGCTATTTCAAATCCTGAAAGATGATGCTGTGAAAGTGCTGCACTCTATATGCCAGCAAATCTGGAAAACTCAGCAGGGGCCACAGGACTGGAAAAAGTAAGTTTTCATTCCAATCCCAAAGAAAGGCAATGCCAAAGAATGCTCAAACTACCACACAATTGCATTCATCTCACACGCTAGTAAAGTAATGCTCAAAATTCTCCAAGCCAGGCTTAAGCATTATGTGAACCGTGAACTTCCAGATGTTCAAGCTGGTTTTAGAAAAGGCAGAGGAACCAGAGATCAAATTCCAACATCCGCTGGATCATCAGAAAAGCAAGAGAGTTCCAGAAGAACATCTACTTCTGCTTTATTGACTATGCCAAAGCCTTTGACTGTGTGGATCACAATAAACTGGAAAATTCTGAAAGAGATGGGCATACCAGAACACCTGACCTTCCTCTTGAGAAATCTGTATGCAGGTCAGGAAGCAACAGTTAGAACTGGAAATAGAACAATTGACTGGTTCCAAATTGGGAAAGAAGTATGTCAAGGCTGTATGTTATTACCCTGTTTATTTAACTTACATGCAGTGTACATCATGACAAATGCCAGGCTGGATGAAACACAAGCTAGAATCAAGATTGCCAGGAGAAATATCAATAACCTCTGATACGCAGATGACACCACACTTATGGTGAAAGTGAAGAACTAAAGAGCCTCTTGATGAAAGTGAAAGAGGAGAGTGAAAAAGTTGGCTTAAAACTCCACGTTCAGAAAACTAAGATCATGACATCTGGTCCCATCACCTCATGGCAAATAAATGGGGAAACAATGGAAACAGTGAGAGATTTTATTTTCTTGGGCTCCAATATCACTGCAGATGGTGACTGAAGCCATAAAATTAAAGACACTTGCTCCTTCGAAGAAAAGCTCTGACCAAACTAGAAACTGAAAGTGAAGTTGCTCAGTCATGTCCAACTCTTTGTGACCCCATGGACTTTAGCCTACCGGGCACCTCCATCCATGGGATTTTCAAGGCAAGAGTACCGGAGTGGGTTGCCATTTCCTTCTCCAGGGGATCTTCCCTACCCAGGGATCAAACCCGGGTCTTCTGCATTGTAGGCAGATGCTTTTACCATCTGAGCCACAATAAGAGAGGACCAAACTAGACAGCTTATTAAAAAGCAGAGACATTACTTTGTCAACAAAAGTCCACCCAGGCAAAGGTATAGTTTTTCCAGTAGTCATGTATGGATGTGAGAGTTGGACTGTAAAGAAAGCTGAGCAGTGAAGAATTGATGTCTTTGAACTGTGGTGCTGGAGAAGACTCTTGAGAGTCCCTTGGACTCCAAGGAGATCCAACCAGTCCATTCTAAAGGAAATCAGTCCTGAATGTTCATTGAAAGGACTGATGCTGAAACTGAAGCTCCAATACTTTGGCCACCTGATGCAAAGAACTGACTCATAGGAAAAGACCCTGATGCTGGGAATGATTGAAGAAGGGAGGAGAAGGGGATGACAGAGGATGAGATGACTGGATGCATCACTGACTCTATGGACCTGAGTTTGAGTAAGCTCTGGGAGTTGGTGATGGAGCCTGGTGTGGTGCAGTCCATGGTGTCACTAAGAGTCGGACACAACTGAGTGACTGAACTGAACTGAACTGGACTATACAGTCCATGGAATTCTCCAGGCCAGAATACTGGAGTGGGTAGCCTTTCCTTTCTCCAGGGAATCTTCCCAACCCAGGGACTGAACTGAGGTCTCCTGCATTGCAGGTGGATTCTTTACCAGCTGAGCCACAAGGGAAGCTCAAACAGACAATAAGAATAGCGCAAAACAAAAACACAACCTCTACAGAATTGAAATTGGCTTTGGGGAGCAAATTATCATTTGCTTCATTTCTATTACATTGTAATTATCACTTAGAGCTACTGTTGCTTTTGCTTTTATTCATGACACTGTGCTAGTTACTCCATTTAAAATACACAAATTATTATACCTATTTTCCAGGTATAATTTAATTAATTAAATTAATTAATTAAATTAATTAATTAAATTTGTCAAAAGTTACATATAGGAACCACCAGAGAAAACATTACCAATATCCTGTGAACAAACATGGAAACTAAGAACAACAGGAAAAAAACCCCTATAGAACCCTGTGCCAAGACCTTGGTTTCTAATGCCATTCTTCAAAAAAGAAACCAGGGTTTCTGGGGAAAATGTCTGATTCTAGGACTGTAATAGAAAATAAACAAGATTTAGCCTGGACCTTTGTGTGGAATCAGGAAATTAAGTGCTCTGAAAAATGAAAGGAAAAAACCCACAGTGATGGGGTGCGTCAAAGGGACACAGAAGTGAAATGAAAGAGCTCCTAATGGCCAAAAGTGAAACTATTTGAGGAATAAAATAAAGTAAAATTGGATTACAATCCAAAGTGTAAAATAAATATCAGTGTGTCTGTACTGATATAAATAAGTAATTAAATAAAATAACTGGAGAAATATACAAATCTCCTCTGCAGAAAACTACAAATACTTTATATAGACACTCTGCTTCTAGGAAGTGGAGCATAACTCCCCACCCCTTAAATGTGAGATGTTCACAGTAACTTGCTTCCAAAGAGGACAGTATTAAGGGGGAGAGTAACACAATAACATGGTGGAGAAACCTGACAAGCACTATCTCAGCCAAGTGAACCAGGTCAAATGATAAGTAATAAGTCTAGCTGATAGCATGTACCCTTGATATGATATGATGAGAATGGCATTTTTCCTCTATGGTCTTTCTTCCAAAAACCTTGTAGCTAGCTCCAGTCTAATCATGAGAAATATACCAGATGAAGCTTAATAGAGGGACAATCTACAACATACTTGAATTTGCTAAGTCACTTCAGTCATGTCCGACTCTGTGCGACCCCATAGATGGCAGCCCACCAGGCTCTGCCATCCCTGGGATTCTCCAGGCAAGAACACTGGAGTGGGTTGCCATTTCCTTCTCCAATGCATGAAAGTGAAAAGCGAAAGTGAAGTCGCTCAGTCGTGTCCGACTCTTCACGACCCCACGGACTGCAGCCTACCAGGCTCCTCCGTCCATAGGATTTTCTAGGCAAGAGTACTGGAGTGGGTTGCCATTGCCTTCTCTAACACACTTGAATAGTACTCCTCAAAACACTTGAGATCATTATAAGCTCAGCTGAGAAATTGTCCCAGCCAAGAAGAACCTAACTCTTTAGAATCTTTAGATGTTACAAGTACATATGGTACCTGAAGTGGAATCCTAGAACAGAAAAAGAATATTAGGTGACAACTGAAATCTGAATAAAGTATGGAATTTAGCTAGTAATAACACATCAATATTGGTTCATTAATTGTGACAAACATACCATACTGATGTACGGTGTTAATAATAGGAGAGGGATATGTGATATATCAGAACTTTTTACTATCTTAGTACCTTTTTCATAAATCTAAATCTGTTCTATAATGAAATCACTGTTCAAAAAAACTTCTCTAGGCTTGAAATAAAAAGTGGGAAAAGCAAGCCAGTCAGAAGAAAACGTATTTATTTACTAATTATCAGTTCATCTGTTTATTTGTTTGCTTATTTGTTTACTGGTAATTGTTAATTGTTCAACAAATATTCTTTCATGTCTACTTTGTGGTGGTACAGTCCTAGTTGTAATGATACCTCAGCTCTACAATGGGCATCTAGTGACTGGCACAGTCCTAGGGAAGAAGTTGTATACTATATTGGGTAGTCCAAAATTCTAGGGCAGTGAAGTGCAGTGCAATGAGAGGAGAGAAGTATTGGAGGGGGTGGTGGCAACTGGAAGATTACTGTGGATAGAGAATTTCCCTAATTGGAGTTTGATTATAAATTATATTGCATACACTGACTGGTCTGTTGAAAATTACTTTGCTTTTTTGATGATATAATCTAATGCTTTGTAGTGTTACTCAGAACTTATAACGACTACCTGTTTCTGGTTGACTATAGCACTGCTGTTTTCTGAAAGTAGCAAATAAACCATTTTATGAAGCTCACCATTTTGGGTCTGCAACATAATTCAACAGAAGTTGGTCTCATTTCTTAAGTCTCATTCTGTAAAAGAAATGATTGAATTATACTATTGGGTTATTTTGCCTTTCACCAGGAGTATATTCTAATTGCAAAACTTATTTTCTAATTGAAAAATATATTGAACACAAAAAATGAAGTTCTCAAAGCATTTGGACACCTGTTTGTTTCGTAGTGACCTCTGCAATGTTGAGGAAGCTAACTAGAAATATATCCTCAACTTGATGATCTAATGGCTACACTCCAAACCTCCAGATATAACACATAGCATAAATCTGTGTTTTCTGAAAATATAACATTGTGTTCCTGAGAATTTCAGCATGGAAATGATCTCCAGTGTAAAATCTATATGAGATGTATGGAACTCTCTACAAGGAATATTGGATTATTGCACTCTGTAGCTTTGAAAACCATCTTTCTTGGATGGCAGCAGAAAGTTTCAATACACTTGCATGAATTATAGATGATACTCAGTACTCTTGTGAAAGTAGCTACAGGATGCTTTTCTCAGACCTTTCAGCCTATGTTATTATGCATCTGTCACACCAAACATTTGCCTGTGGAATTGCTTTAGTATTCTAGACATTTTTCAGTATGTTGAACATAGTATTCAAAGACTCTTTTTTTTCCCCCTCTCCTTTTAACTCTGAGAATAGTACAGGCATGTATTTAACCTGGAAATGATGTCATGGCTTTTAAACAATTAGCCCCAAAGAGGAATTGATTTCAAAGAAAGTCTGTCTGTGAAGGAGTTGGGAACAAAACCAACATTGATTCTGAAGTAGAGCTTTTTAATAGTTCAGACTTTTAGGTGCCTAAAAATGAACATCTTGTCAGTAGAGAAATGGGGTAGCATACAGATCAGAGGCCCCAAATCAACATTCTCCTTTCCAAAGACCTACTGCTGGCTTAGTTTGCATGTTCTTCCATACATTTTTTGATGTTCTCTCTATATACTGTATACATTACCAACATGAATGTTTATCATTTCAGCAATTTTCCTAGTTACAGACTAAATAAATAGCCACTTGGGTTTTTAGAAAGTACTTATTGTTTAAAAGACAGTGAAATGAAGTCAGACTCCTGAATATATAAAATGGAGATATATTCAATTGAAAAAAAGAGTATTTTATATTTTAATTCACAGTCTTTTTTACTTAGCAAAAAGTAAAATTTAGTACCTTAAAATGGTTTTCTCATTAATTATAAGTTGGCAAAGTCTCCAAAGAAGGGGACCATGACTGTGTTTGATATTGGATCATGTAGATTTTTTCAACAACATAAAATATTAATACAAAGTGCACTAGATATGCAGTTTTACTAACTCACATTGTTTTGAAAGGAAATTATAGACCAAAAATACACCTTAAGAGTATGCAGAGCCAAGACTGGTGGACAATGAATCCATAGTATCCTACAGATTCTAGCATCTTCTCTAGGGTTAACTTTTTGAAATTTACCATTCTCATTTGTAATAAAATTTTAGTAGATTTATAGTACGTAATTTAATATTAGAATCATGAAGTTAAAAGGGATCTTACAAGTTAATTACAGGGTCACCCTCACCAAATCAGCAACTTTGTGAAATAGAATTAGAAATGCACAATAAAGATTCCAAAGGAATTAAATAATGAGAGCTCTAAAAGGGTAGGGTGTGGAGTTCCAATTCCAGCTCCAACGTGTAATGTGATTGGCAATCTTTTCCAAACAATCTCATCCTTACAACAATGACAAAAAAGCTAAATAAACTGACAAATCAATGAGCTTTCTTAGCTGCATCAGAGAACTGAGGCCCCAGGGCAAATCACCATCTGAAAGTCTGGAGAGACAGAGGAACATTACAGAGAATCTCAGTCAAGATCAACTTACCTGGAGCAGAAGACACTAGAGTCACAAATTGGTAGGAATGAATTGATGGAAACTGAGTGTGAATTAACTTGAGAGTAAGAAACTTTCAGTGTACAGTCTTAAGGGGACCCTCACACTCTCATGAGTTTGAACTTGAGGAAGCTCACCAAATTTCCATGGTAATGATCCTAGGGAAAAGCCGTCTTGTTTTGGTCAAGTGGGGAAAGCTACCCTTTTGAAGTACTTTCAGGACATTCTCCATAAAAAAAGACTTACTCTTCAAGGGTATTGGAGCTTTATTTGACTTGGGAAGAGGGCTATAAGGCCCGTTTAATCTTCAAGTGTCACCTAAAGGAAGGAAAAAAAAAAAAGCCTAAAGAAAATACTTCCGAAGGTCACAACCCAGGGACTCAGGCCCATTAACAGACTGACATTTAATAACAATATTGTAGAATGCCTTCCTCTACCCACACACAACTCACCACCACATCAACAAGGACTCCACAAAAATAACAGTGAATTATGACAGAAGGAGCTATGGGACACAGACTTTGTTTAAGAAGGAGTTCTTAGGAAAATCCAATAGTGGAAGAAGCTAACAAGAACACGAGAGGAAACTGAAGCATCTGGTATGCGTAGCTACAGAAAATATTACACATAACTCAGTTCTTAGACAGGTTAACATAAAACCACACAGTAAAGACCACTTTGTCTTAATTCCCATTGCCTGATATATCACATCTGACTTTAGAAAAAAACTTACAAGACATGCTAAAAGGTAAGAAGCAAGGTAGTCTGGAGAGACAAAGCAAGAACTAAAGTCACATATGACAGAACTTAGGATAATTCAGTAGGGAATTTTAAATAACTATGATTAATGATGTTAATTTGCATGCTGCAGTCCATGGTGTCACAAAGAGTTGGACACAACTGAGCAACTGAACTGAACTGAATGACATTAAGAGCTCTAATGTAAAAAGTAGACAGTATGCAAGAATGTATGAGTAATATGAACAGAGATGGAAGCTCTAAGGAGGACTCAAAAGGAAATGATAGAAAAGAAAAAACAACAACACTGAGACAGAAATGAAGAATACTTTGATAATCTCATCAGTAGCCTGGACACAGACAAAAAAATAATCAGTAAAACTGAAGTTATATATGTAGAAACTTTATAAACTTAAATGCAGAATTAAAAATGAATGGAAATAATAGCACCCAAGAATGTCCAAGAATTGTAGGACAATTGAAAAAGGTATAACTTATGCATAATTGGAATATATGATAGAGAAAATAGAGAAAATTATTAAAGTGATAATAGCCAAGAATTTTCTAAAATTAATGAGAGACACTGAACCAGAGATTCAGAGGTCTGAAAACAGCAAGCAAGATAAATACCAAAAATCTAAATGTAAGCATATCATATTCAAACTGGAGAATATCTAAGACAAAGAGATAATCTTGAAAGAAGCTACAAAGGGTTTACAAGCTTATCTGTAAAGGAATAATGCTAAGAATTATATCAGGGTTCTTATCAAAAACCTCAAAACCATGCAAGAAGTAGAGAATGAATAAAACATACAAACTGTTGAAAGAAAAGGTCCCACCTAGTATTCTGTATCCATCAAACTTGTTATTCAAAAGTGAAGGGTATATAAAGATTTTCTTAGATAAACACTGAGTGAAGCTGCCACCAGTAGGCTTGTGCTCTCAAATGTGCTTAGCCGCTCAGTTGTGTCTGACTCTGCAACACCATGGACTGAAGTCTGCCAGGCTGCTATGTACATGGGATTTCCCAGGCAAAAATATGGAATGGATAACCATTCTCTTCTCCAGGAGACCTTCCAGACCCAGGGATCAAACCCAGATCTCCTGCATCACAGGCAGATTCTTTTCCATCTCAGCCACTAGGCCTGCCTTGCTAGAAATGTTAAGAGACATCTTCAAAAAGAAAGAAAATAATATAGGTCAGAAACTTGGATCTACATTAATAATGGAAGAGCATTGAAAGACCGCATAAAAGTAAAATATATCCTGTAGATAAGTGAAGTAAATGAAAGCAGTGGCAAAAGGGGCTGGAGGGAGGAAGAGAGAGTGCTCTATTATTTGGTGACTGCACTACCCAGGAATGCTTCCCTGGTGGCTCAAGATGGTAAAGAATCGACCTGCAATGCGGGAGACCTGGGTTCGATCCCTGAGTTAGGAAGATCCCCTGGAGAAGGGAATGGCGACCCCCTCCAATATTCTGGTCTGGAGAATTCCACGGACAGAGGAACCTGGAAGGCTATAGTCCATGGGATAGCAAAGAGCTGGACATGAATGAGTGACTTTCAATTCTCAGGAAGCATAACTGTGTTCATTGGTTGTGGTTACTTATAAAGGCATATTGCAAACTATAGGAAAACAACTAAAATATTAAAAAAGGAAATACAATTGATATGCTAAGAAACTAAATGTAATTTTATAAACTATGCTTAATTAAAGGAACTCTTTTTGACACCCTACCAGAAGTACTAGCTAGTGAAAAGACAAACAAACAAAAAAGGAAATAAAAGGTACACAGATTGGGAAGGAAAAGAAAAATGCTGTCTTCATTTGAAGATGACATGTGAACATTTCTATTTAGAAAATCCCAAAGAACAAAAACAACAACAACAAAAATCCTGAAACTAATAAGTGATTATAGCAAGGTAGTAAAATGTGGTCCACTGGAGAAGGGAAAGGCAAACCACTTCAGTATTCTTGCCTTGAGAACCCCACGAACAGAATGAAAAGGCAAAAAGATAGGACACTGAAAGATGAACTCCCCAGGTCAGTAAGGGCCCAATATGCTACTGGGGATCAGTGGAGAAATAACTCCAGAATGAATGAAGAGATGGAGCCAAAGCAAAAACAATATCCAGTTGTGGATGTGACTGGTGATAGAAGCAAGGTCCAACGCTGTAAAGAGCAATATTGCATAGGAACCTGGAATGTTAAGTCCATGAATCAAGGCAAATTGGAAGTGGTCAAACTGGAGATGGCAAAAGTGAAAGTCGACATTGTAGGAATTAGCGAACTAAAATGGACTGGAATTGGTGAATTTAACTCAGAAGACAATTATATCTACTACTGTCGACAAGAATTCCTTAGAAGAAAAGGAGTAGCTATCATATTCTACAAAAAAGTCCAAAATGCAGTACTTGAATGCAATCCCAAAAACAACAGAATAATCTCTGTTTATTTCCAAGGCAAACCATTCAACACAGTAATCCAAGTCTATGCCCTGACCAGTAATGCTGAAGAAGCTGAAGTTGAATGGTTCTATGAAGACCTACAAGACCTTTTAGAACTAACACCCCCAAAAGATGTCCTTTTCATTATAGGAGACTAGAATGCAAAAGTAGGAAGTTAAACACCTGGAGTAACAGGCAAATTTGGCCTTGGAGTACAGAAGGAAGCAGGGCAAAGGCTAATAGAGTTCTGCCAAGAGAATGCACTGGTCATAGCAAAAAACCCTCTTCCAACAACACAAGAGAAGACTCTACACATGGACATCACCAGACGGTCAACACTGAAATCAGATTGATTATATTCTTTGCAGCCAAAGATGGAGAAGCTCTATACAGTCAGCAAAAACAATACTGGGAGCAGAGTGTGGCTCAGATCATGAACTCCTTATTGCCAAATTCAGACTTAAATTGAAGAAAGTAGGGAAAACCACTAGACCATTCAGGTATGACCTAAATCAAGTCCCTTATGATTAAACAGTGGAAGTGAGAAATAGATTTAAGGGCCTAGATCTGATAGACAAGAGTGCCTGATCAAATATGAATGGAGGTTTGTACAGGAGGCAGGGATCAAGACCATCTCCAAGAGAAAGAAATGCAAAAAAGCAAAATGGCTATCTGAGGAGGCCTTACCAATAGCTATGAAAAGAAGAGAAGTGAAAAGCAAAGGAGAAAAGGAAAGATATACACAACTGAATGCAGAGTTTCAAAGAATAGCAAGAAGAGATAAGAAAGCCTTCCTCAGTGATCAGTGCAAAGAAATAGAGGAAAACAATAGAATGGGAAAGACTAGAGATCTCTTCAAGAAAATTAGAGATACCAAGGGAATGTTTCATGCAAAGATGGGCTTGATAAAGGACAGAAATGGTATGGACCTAAGAGAAGCAGAAGATATTAAGAAGAGGTGGTAAGAATACACAGGATAACTATACAAAAAAGATCTTCATGACCAAGATAATCATGATGGTGTGATCACTCACCTAGAGCCAGACTTCCTGGAATGCTAAGTCAAGTGGGCCTTAGGAGGCATCACCATGAACAAAGCTAGTGGAGGTGATGGAATTTCAGTTGAGCTATTTCAAATCCTGAAAGATGATGCTGTGAAAGTGCTTCACTCAACATGCCAGCAAATTTGGAAAACTCAGCAGTGGCCACAGAACTGGAAAAGTCAGTTTTCATTCCAATCCCAAAGAAAGGCAATGCCAAAGAATGCTCAAACTACCACACAACTGCACTCATCTCACATGCTAGTAAAGTAATGCTCAAAATTCTCCAAGTCAGGCTTCAGCATTATGTGAACCGTGAACTTCCAGATGTTCAAGCTGGTTTTAGAAAAGGCAGAGGAACCAGAGATCAAATTGCCAACATCCGCTGGATCATCAGAAAAGCAAGAGAGTTCCAGAAAAATATCTACTGCTTTATTAACTATGCCAAAGCCTTTGACTGTGTGGACCACAATAAACTGTGGAAAATTCTGAAAGAGATGGGCATACCAGAACACCTGACCTGCCTTTTGGGAAACCTGTATGCAGGTCAGGAAGCAATTGTTAGAACTTGAAATGGAACAACAGACTGGTTCCAAATAGGAAAAGGAGTATGTCAAGGCTGTATATTGTCACCCTGCTTATTTAACTTACATGCAGAGTACATCATGAGAAAAGCTGGGCTGGAAGAAGCACAAGCTGGAATCAAGATTGCCAGGAGAAATATCTATAACCTTAGATGCTGTATGTAGTGATTTCCTCCACCCACCCCCCCTCACCCCCCCCACAAAGACATTATGGAAGAGTGGGGCAAAAAAAGTGCAGTGAAGAAACTGACAAGCACTACTTTGGTCAGGTTATCAAAGTCAACATCAACAGCTATAAATCCCATGGATATAAACTGATATAATTTAATGCAAATAGTGTTTTATCTCTATAGTATTTTCCCCTAAATCCAAAGCCTCAGTATAATTACAAAACAAATATCAAAAAAGGCCCAATAGAGGGACATTGTACAAAATACCTGACAAGCACTCATCAAAGAGTCAAAGTCATGAAAACGTAGAAAATCTGAGAAACTGTCTCAGTCTAGAGGAGACAGACAGGCTAAATGTAACATGTATCTTGGATGGGATTCTAGGACAGAAAAAAGCCATTAGGTAAAATTTAGGAAAGTCTGAATAACATATGGGACTTAGCTAATAATAATGTATCTTTGGTTTATTAATTGTGACAAATATACCATTCTAAGACATGTAAGACATGTACCATTCATGTAAGACATGAATAATAGGGGTAACAGTCTACAGAGGCTTGGTGGGCAGATATGGGTACTCCCTGTGCTATCTCCTTATTTGTTCTGTAAATTAAAAGCTGCTTTGAAAATAATACTTATTGAGGGTGGTCCCGAAATGGTGGAGGATTAGGACGGGGAGACCACTTTTTCTCCCCCACAAATTCATCAAAAGATCATTTGAATGCTGAGCAACTTCCACAAAACAACCTCTGGACGCTGGTGGAGGACATCAGGCAGCCAGAAAGACAGCCCATTCTCTTCAAAAGGAGGTAGGACAAAAGATAAAAAGAGAGACAAAACAGTTAATGAGGAGACCCATCCTGGGCAGGGAGTCGTGAAGGAGGAGGTTTCCAAACAGAAGGAAAGCCTCCCATTGGTGGGTCTGTGGGGAGTTTTGGAATCTCAGAGGGCAACATAACCAGAAAAACAAAAACAAAAACAAAAACCCACAGAATAGGCTCCTAACCACCACTCCCAGTGGAGAAGTAGCCCAGACGCTGGCGTCTACCACCAGTGAGCCGGGGCTGGACAGGGAGGCGCGGGCTGAATGCTTAGGGTAAAGGACCAGGCCTATATGCCCTGGGGACAATCTGAGGGAGCAAACGTGAGATAGCAACCCAAAGCGTGGGATAGCCAGAGAGAAAAATAAGAGAACTTTCCCGTGTAAAGCTCTTACCTAACACGCAGCCTGGCCTGCTCACAGAACAAAGGATTGAGTGAATACCAAAGGAGAGCTAGTTGGCTGTGTATAGGCCCCTCCCCCGACTGGAGGCAGAGAGACAGGCAGGCAACAGCCAGAGCCGGAAGGCGAGGGGCAATCTCTGCCCCAGAGACCAGCATCCTCCACCAAACTATGAGCAGGCTCTCAGTTGCTAACAAAGTCTTCCTGGGATCCTAGATGGTTAACATCTGCCAAGAGGGTCGCAGCCTGAGATCAGCTCCCCAGAGGAGACGCACAATACACTAGAGACGGTGCTCTTGAGGTGCACCTGGGAAACTGAGCAGCCAGGTTGGGGAGGTAATTAAGATGCATGGTCCACCTGGGACAGTGCTCTCACCAAGCACCTGGTCGCCTGAGTTGCTCAGACCTGGGGAGGGCACAAAACGCATGCCCAACAGAGTCTGTGTCCTTGCAGAGTACCCGAGAACCTGAACCTGAGCAGCTTAGACCTGGGAAGTGCACAAAATGCAGGGCCTGCTTTGGACAGCACCCCTGCAGAACAACCTGGAGCCTGAACAGTGTAGACCCAGAAAGCACATGCCACTGTGAGCTGGGGCAAGCCCAGTGTGGTCCATACACTGTGAGCACGCCCCCCACATGCCAGTGATATTTGTTTGCAGTGTTCCTCCCTCCCTACAACACAACTGAACAAGTGAGCCTAAATGAGTGACCACCTTCACCCCCTTGTGTCAGGGTGGAAATTAGACACTGAGTTCAGTTCGGTTCAGTTGCTCAGTTGTGTCCGACTCTTTGCGACCCCATGAATCGCAGCACGCCAGGCCTTCCTGTCCATCACCAACTCCCAGAGTTCACTCAGATTCATGCCCATCGAGTCAGTTATGCCATTCAGCCATCTCATCCTCTGTCGTCCCCTTCTCCTCCTGCCCCCAATCCCTCCCAGCATCAGAGTCTTTTCCAATGAGTCAACTCTTCGCATGAGGTGGCCAAAATACTGGAGTTTCAGCTTTAGTATCATTCTTCCAAAGAAATCCCAGGGTTGATCTCCTTCAGAATGGACTGGATGGATCTCCTTGCAGTCCAAGGGACTCTCAAGAGTCTTCTCCAACACCACAGTTCAAAAGCATCAATTCTTCAGTGCTCAGCCTTCTTCACAGTCCAACTCTCACATCCATACATGACCACAGGAAAAACCACAGCCTTGACTAGATGGACCTTAGTCGGCAAAGCAATGTCTCTGCTTTTGAATATGCTATTTAGGTTGGTCATAACTTTTCTTCCAAGAAGTAAGCATCTTTTAATTTCATGGCTGCAGTCACCATCTGCAGTGATTTTCAAGCCCCCCAAAATAAAGTCTGACGCTGTTTCCACTGTTTCCCCATCTATTTCCCATGAAGTGATGGGACCGGATGCCACGATCTTCATTTTCTGAATGCTGAGCTTTAAGCCAACCTTTTCACTCTCCTCTTTCACTTTCATCAAGAGGCTTTTTAGTCCCTCTTCTCTTTCTGCCATAAGGGTGGTGTCATCTGCATATCTGAGGTTATTGATATTTCTCCTGGCAATCTTGATTCCAGCTTGTGTTTCTTCCAGTCCAGTGTTTCTCATGATGTACTCTGCAAAGAAGTTAAATAAGCAGCGTGACAATATACAGCCTTGACGTACTCCTTTTCCTATTTGGAACCAGTCCATTGTTCCATGTTCAGTTCTAACTGTTGCTTCCTGACCTGCATACGGATTTCTCAAGAGGCAGGTCAGGTGGTCTGGTATTCCCTTCTCTTGAAGAATTTTCCACAGTTTATTGTGATCCACACAGTCAAAGACTTTGGACACTGAAGAGACTTGCAAACAGAGGAAGCCAAAATAAACAAAGAAGAGGGAACCACTTTGGAAGTGACAGGTGTAACAGGTTAAAACCCTATAGTTAACATTGACTAAGCATTGGAAGGGGCCTATAGAACTTGAGAAGAAGCTGGAACAAGGAACAATCTGAAACTGAACTGACACTACACTGCCCACAACAGCTCCAAAGAAATTCCTAGATATATTTTTACTATTATCACTTTTTATTTTTATATTTTTAAGTTCTTTATTACTCCTTTAATTTTCATTTTATAACCTACTATTACCTTGTGAAAAAAGACCCTATTTTTAAAGCAAATTTCATATATATATTTATAATTTTTGTGATTGACTTTGTTTTGTACTTTTAATATTGTATTTTTGAGAATTTAAACTCTAGATTTTAAATATTTGCTTTTTGCTATTTTATTATCAGTTTTGTACCTTTAAGAATCTAATCTTCAATATCCATTTTCACTTAGAGGTGTGATTACTGACTTGATTGCTCTCTCCACTTTTGACTCTCCCTTTTCTCCTCTAGGTCACCTCTATCTCCTCCCTCCCACTTCTCTTCTCTACTTAACTCTGTAAATCTCTCTGGGTGTTCCAGACTGTGGAGAGCACATAGAGAATTGATTACTGGCTAGACTTCTTTCTCCCCTTTTGACTCCTTCTCTTCTCCTTCTGGTCACCTCTATTTCCCTCCTCTCTCTTCACTTCTCCATGTAACTCTGTGAACTTCTCTGGGTGTCCCACTGTGGAGAATTTTTTCACCATTAACCTAGATGTTTTATCATCTGTGCTGTATGGATGGAGAAGTCTTGAGGCTACTGTAAGAATAAGACTGGAAGCCAGAGGCAGGAGGCTTAAATTCAAAACTTGAGAACACCAGAGAACTCCTGATTTCAGGGAACATTAATAGACAGGAGCTCATACAAAAGCCTCCATACCTACATTGAAACCAAGCTCCACCCAAGAGCCAACAAGTTCCAGAGCAAGACATACCACACTAATTCTCCAGCAACGCAGGAACACAGCCCTGAGCATTAAACTACAGGCTGCCCAAAGTCATGCCAAATCCATAGATACCTCAAAATTCACTACTAGACACTTCATTGCACTCCAGAGAGAGGAGATCCAGCTCACTCACCAGAACACAGACACAGGCTCCCCTAACCAGGAAGCCTTGACAAGCCATTAGTTCACCCCCACCACAGGGAATAAGCTCTGCAATAAAGAGGAACCACAACCTTCCAGCCTACAGAAAGACCACTCCAAATACAGCAATCTAAACAAAATGAAAAGGCAGAGAAACATTCAGCAGGTAAAGGAACATGATAAATGTTCACCAAACCAAAGAAAATAGGAGGAAATAGGGAGTCTACCTGGAAAATAATTCAAATAATGATAGAAAAGATGATCCAAAATCTTGAAAACAAAATGGAGTTACAGATAAATAGACTAGAGACTATAGTCTATAGTTAAGAATTGAGAAGATGCAAGAAATGTTTAACAAGGACCTAGAAGAACTAAAAAAGTCAATGAATAATGAATAATGCAATAACTGAGATCAAAAGCACTCTGGAGGGAATCAACAGTAGAATAACTGAGGCAAGACCTCTGGGACAATGTTAATGCCCCATTGTTCAAATCATAGGAGTCCCATAAGAAGAAGACAAAAATAAAGGTCATGAGAAAGTACTTGAGGAGATAATAGTTGAAAACTTCCCTAAAATGGGGAAGGAGATAGCCACCCAACTCCAAGAAACCCAGAGAGTCCCAAACAGGATTAACCCAAGGCAAAACACCCCAAGACACATATTAATCAAATTAACCAAAGAAAACACAAAGAGTAAATATTAAAAGCAGCAAATAACACAGAAGGGGATCCCCATAAGGATAACAGCTGATTTTTCAATAGAAACTCTTCAGGCCAGAAGGGAATGGTAGGACATATTTAAAGTGATGAAAGAGAAAAATACTACAACCCAGATTACCATACCCAGCAAGGATCTCATTCAAATATGAAGGAGAAATCAAAAACTTTACAGACAAGCAAAAGCTGAGAGAATTCAGCACCACCGAATCAGTTCTTCAACAAATGCTAAAGGATCTCTAGATGGGAAACACAGAAAAAGTTTATAAACTCAAACCCAAAACAACAAAGTAAATGGCAATGGAATCATGCTTATCAACAATTACCTTAAATGTAAATGGGTTGAATGCACCAACCAAAAGACAAACACAGGGTGAATGGATACAAAAAAAGGACCCCTGTATATGCTGTCTACAAGACACTCACCTCAAACCAAATGACACATACAGTCTGAAAGTGAAGGGCTGGAAAAAGATAATTCATGCAAATGGAGACCAAAAGAAAGCAGGAGTAGCAATACTCATATTAGATAAAATAGACTTTGAAATAAAGGCCATGAAAAGAGACAAAGAAGAAAACTACATAATGATCAAAGGATCAATCCAAGAAGAAGATATAACAATTATAAATACATATGCACCCAACATAGGAGCACCACAATAATAAGGCAAACGCTAACAAGTATGAATGGGGAAATTAACAGTAACACAATAATGGTGGGAAACTTTAATACCCCACTCACACCTATGGATAGATCAACTAAACAAAATTAGCAAGGAAACACAACTTTAAATGATATAATGGACCAGTTAGACTTATTTATGTTGGAGCCTGGTAAGCTGCAGTCCATGGGATCGCTAAGAGTCAGACACGACTGAGCAACTTCACTTTCACTTTTCACTTTCATGCATTGGAGAAGGAAATGACAACCCACTCCAGTGTTCTTGCCTGGAGAATCCCAGGGTTGGCAGAGCCTGGTGGGCTGCCGTCTATGGGGTCGCACAGAGTCAGACATGACTGAAGCGACTTAGCAGCAGCAGCAGCAGCAGCAGCAGGGCATTTCACTCCAAAGCAATCAATTTCACCTTTTTCTCAAGTGCACATGGAACCTTCTCCAGGATAGATCACATCATGGGCCATAAATCTAGCCTTGATAAATTTAAAAAAAATGAAATCATTTCAAGCATATTTTCTGGTCACAATGCAGTAAGATTAGATGTCAACTACAGGAAAAAAAAACTATTAAAAATACAAACAGACAGAGGCTAAACAACATGCTGCTGAATAAACAACAAATCACAGAATAAATAAAAAAAGAAATCAAAATATGCATAGAAACAAAAAATGAAAACATAATAACCCAAAACCTATGGGATTCAGTAAAAGCAGTGCTAAGGGGAAGGTTCATAGCAGTACAGTCTTACCTCAAGAAACAAGAGAAAAATCAAACAAATAACCTAACTTTACACCTAAAGCAACTAAAAAAAGAAGAAATGAAGAACCCCAGGGTTACTAGAAGAAAATAAATAATAAAAATTAGGGCAGAAGTAAATGAAAAAGAAACAAAGGAGACTATAGCAAAATTCAACAAAGCTAAAAGCTGGTTGTTTCAGAAGATAAGTAAAATAGACAGACCATTAGCCAGACTCATCAAGAAAAAAAGGGAGAAGAATCAAATCAACATAATTAGAAATGAAAATGGAGAAATCACAACAGACAACATAGAAATACAAAGGTCTACTATTAGCAGCTATATGACAATAAAATTGACAACTTGGAAGAAATGGACAAATTCTTAGAAAAGTATAACCTTCCAAAACTGAACCAGGAAGAAATAGAAAAATTTAACAGACCCATCACAATCCTAGAAATCAAAACTGTAATAAAAAATCTTCCAACAAACAAAAGCCCAGGACTAGATGTCTTCATGGGTGAATTTTAGCAGAAATTTGGAGGAGAGTTAATACCTATCGTACTCAAACTCTTCCAGAAAATTGCAGAGGAAGGTAAGCTGCCAAACTCATTCTATGAGGCCACCATCACCCTAGTACCAAAACCAGACAAAGATGCCACATAAAAAGAACACTACAGGCCAATATGATGAACATAGAAGTAAAAATTCTTAGCAAAATTCTAGCAAACAGAATCCAACAACATATTAAAAAGATCATACATCATGACCAAGTGGGCTTTATCCCAGGGATGCAAGGATTCTTCAATATCCACAAATCAATCAATGTAATACACCACATTAACAAACTGAAAGATAAAAACCATATGATTATTTCCATAGATACAGGGAAAGCCTTTGACAAAATCCAACATCCATTTATGATAAAAACCCTCCATAAAGCAGGCATGGGAGAAGGCAATGGCACCCCACTCTAGCACTCTTGCCTGGAAAATCCCATGGACAGAGGAGTCTGGTAGGCTGCAGTCCATGGGGTTGCCAAGAGTTGGACACAACTGAGCTACTTCACTTTCACTTTTCACTGTCACGCATTGGAGAAGGAAATGGCAACCCACTCCAGTGTTCTTGCCTGGAGAATCCCAGGGATGGGGGAGCCTGGTGGGCTGCCGTCTCTGGGGTCGCACAGAGTCGGACACGACTGAAGCAACTTAGCAGCAGTAGCAGCAGCAAAGCAGGCATAGAAGGAACATACCTCAACATAATAAAAGCTATATATGATAAACCCACAGCAGACCCTATCCTCAATGGTGAAAAATTGAAAGCAGTTCTCCTAAAGTCAGGAACAAGTGGTGTGTATTCTCACCACTACTATTCATAGTTTTGGAAGTTTTAGCAATAGCAATCAGAGAAATAAAAGGAATCCAGATTGGAAAAGAAGTAAAACTCTCAGTGTTTGCAGATGACATGATCCTCTACATAGAACCCTAAAGACACCACCAGAAAATTACTGGAGCTAATCAATGAATATAGTAAAGTTGCAGGATATAAAATTAATACACAGAAATCCCTTGTATTCCTATACACTAACAATGAGAAAACAGAAAGAGAAATTAAGGAAACAATTCCATTCACCACTGTGATGAAAAGAATAAAATACTTTGGAATAAATCTATCTAAAGAAACAAAAGACCTATATATAGAAAACTATAAAACACTGATGAAAGAAATCAAAGATGACACAAATAGATGCAGAAATACACCATGTTCATGAACTGGAAGAATCAATATAGTGCAAATGAGTATACTACCCAAAGCAATCTATAGATTCAATGCAATCCCTATTAAGCTACCAGCGGTATTTTTCACAGAGCTAGAACAAATAATTTCACAATCTGTATGGAAATACAAAAAACCTCCACAAGCCAAAGCAATCTTGAGAAAGAAGAATGGAACTGGAGGAATCATCCTGCCTGACTTCAAGCTATACTACAAAGCCACAGTCATCAAGACAGTATGGTACTGGCACAAAGATCAATGGAACAATATAGAAAGCCCAGAGATAAATCCACGCACCTATGGATGCCTTATCTTTGACAAAGAAGGCAAGAATATATAATGGAGAAAAGACAATCTCTTTAACAAGTGGTGCTGGGAAAACTGGTCAATCACCTGTAAAAGAATGAAACTGGAACACTTTCTAATACTACACAAAAATAAACTCAAAATGGATTAAAGATCTAAATGTAAGACCAGAAACTATAAAACTCCTAGAGGAAAACATAGGAAAACACTCTGACATAAATCACAGTAGGATCCTCTATGCCTCACCTCCCAGAGTAATGGAAATAAAAGCAAAAATAAACAAATGGGACCTAATTAAACTTAAAAGCTTTTGCACGACGAAGGAAACTATAAGCAAGGTGAAAAGACAACCTTTAGAATGGGAGAAAATAATAGTAAATGAAGCAACTCATAAAGAATTAATCTCAAAAATATACAAGCAGCTCATGGAACTCAATACCAGAAAAATAAATGACCCAGTCAAAAAATACGCTAAAGAACTAAACAGACATTTCTCCAGATGGCTAGCAAACACATGACAAGATGCTCAACGTCACTCATTATCAGAGAAATGCAAATCAAAACCGCAATGAGGTACCATCTCACGCAGGACAGAATGGCTGCTATCAAAAAGTCTACAAACAATAAATGCTGGAGAGGGTGTGGAAATAAGGGAACCCTCTTGCACTGTTGGTGGAAATGCAAACTAATACAGCCACTATGGAGAACAGTGTGGAGATTCCTTTAAAAATTGGAAATAGATCTGCCATATGACCCAGAAAGGACACACACACCAAGGAAACTGGAATTGAAAGAGATACATGTACCCTAGTGTTCATCACAGCACTGTTTACAACAGCTGGGGCATGGAAGCAACCTAGACGTCCATCAGTAGATGAACGGATGAGAAAGTTGTGGTACCTATACAAAATGGAATATGACTAAACTAGTAAAAATAATTAATTTGAATCAGCTGTAATGAGGTGGATGAAACTGGAGCTTATTGTATAGAGTGAAGTAAGTCAGAAAGAAAAACACCAATACAGTATATTAATGCATATATATGGAATTTAGAAAGATGGAACGATGACCCTATATGTGAGACAGCAAAAGAGACACAGATATAAAGAACAGACTGTTGGACTCTGTGGGAGAAGGCGAGGGTGGGAGGATTTGAGAGAATAGCATTGAAACATGTATATTACCATATGTAAAATAGATCATCAGTCGAAATTTGATGCATGAAACAGGGCACTCAAAGCCAGTGCACTGGGACAACCTGAGGGATGGGATGGGATAGGGAGGGAGGGGGGAGTGGGGTTCAGGATGGGGGACACACATACACCCATGGCTTATTCATGTTAATGTATGGCAAAACCACTACAGTGTTGTAAAGTAATTAGCCTCTGATTAAAATTATATTTTAAAAAGAATAACACTTATTATAGCATGTCTTATCACTGAGAAAATTTTATACATAATGATATTAATCTATGGTATGGCTTAGAAGAGCTTCCCAGGTGGTGAGAGTGGTAAGAAAAAACCACCTGCCTGTGCAGGAGAAGTGAAAGACACTGGTTTGTTACCTGGGTTAGGAAGATCTCCTGGATGAGGGAATGGCTACCCACTCCAGTATTTGTGGCTGGAGAATCCCATGGACAGAGGAGCCTGGCTGGCTATGGTCCACAGGGTTGCAAAGAGTTGGATACAACTGAAGCGATTTAGCATGCACGCACATAGCTTAGAAGACTAATTTACATTTTAGCTGTTATTTCATAAAATAGTATTTAAGTTTTCAAAAGAATTGCTCCACCCAACCTATCTATGATGTTGTTTTATTTACAAATATTTTCTTGCAAATTGAGACACTCCTTAATGGAAATGATTGATATATTCATAATTTTTTAAAAGAATTCAGTTAAGTGTTTTTTTTCTTGATGCTTTAGATGGCACAATTAATTCAAAATATTAGCACCTCTCCTAACCAACCATACTTGTAGGTTATCATTATCAATAACAAGTACACATACATTGAATTTTACACAATGTTGCAATGATATCTTGGATGAATTCTACTATGAAATATTATTTTCAAAGTAGTGTTATGTTTAAATCCTGATCTGCTAATGTACTAAAAATGAATTATGCAAATTGTTTAATTTCTATATTTTTTTACCTCAAAATGGGTTATTAAGAAGAGTAACCTTTTTTTTTCTTAGTATAAGTTAAGACAATCAGTATAAAACTCTTAGCACTGAGCTTAGCCTATTTTAATATTAGCTCTTGATACTGTTATTACCTTATAGGGCATAAAACGAGCTTGGGAGTAAAAACAGCATAAGAGATTAATAATGCTTTACATTTATATGGAACCCTAAGGCTTTTAAAGGGCTAGATGCATGTGAAAACATTTAAAAAAACACTAATACTTTTTGCAGATGTAAAAAATAGGATTTTTTCTTGGAGATTTTTGCAGATCACTTCAACTGCACAACTCTTCTGTGAGGTCAGCGGGGAAAATATTTGTCTTGATTTTATAAATGAGGAATTGAGATTCAGAGGATTTACCAATGAAATCCATCACTTCCATTATGCCATCTTGAACAAATTCCCTAAATTCTTTGAACATCAGCTTCTCCTTCTTTATGTAATAAATGTACTGCCATTTACCTTTAGGATGGTTGCTAAATGAGTTAATGTACATTATGTACTTAGCTTCATGCCTGATTTTCTAGAAATGCTAAAATAATTATTATCACATTGTATTACTTTTGTATATTTTTTCTGTACTATGTTCAGCCTCACAGAGGGGAACAGAGTGAGTAGACAGTTGAGATAAGGGTTATTATTTCATTTCCATGATTCAAGACTGAGTTTGATCAATGTGGTTTCCAGATTCAAGGTTTTATTTGTTTATTAAGCATTTATTGAACTCTCATAGCCAAGCCCTGAATGAGATACAGTGGAAAGATAAAGGCAGCCTAATTTTTTTTTTCTCAAGGAGACAATAAACCTGTATAAATAACTTAAAGAACATATAGGGAGAGGATATAAAATTTTGCAGAAGCAGGTGAGATCACTCTATATTTGTAACATACATAAAAGAAAGTATGTGGGAATAGGTGGCATTTGGATGTGGTTTTGAACAGGGAGTGGATTGTGTGGCACACAGTTGTGTGCTGGGAATACGCATTTCTCAATTGGTTGACAGACTGTATTTCATTCTTTCAATAATTGTCAATGAAATAATAATTTTTATAATAAAAATAAATGAGCTTTTCTGTTATACATATTTCCATAATGCTCATCAGTTCACATACAATTGTTAATAAGTAATGATGTTAATTTAACACAAAAGTGATATTGGAGTTGCACAAGCATTTCCTTAGGCAGGGAAAGCTGGAATGATGGAAGTAGAATTATAAACTTCAGCAGAAAAGGATGGACTTTCATGTCACCTGTTGTTCATGCAGGAGACTTCTCGACTCCATGTTGTTGTTGTTTCTCTTGCTAAGTCATGTCTGACTCTTTACAATCCCATGGACTGCAGCATGCCAGGCTTCTCTTTCCTTTACTATCTTCCAGAGTTTGCTCAAACTCATGTTCATTTGTTGGCAATGCCATCCAACCATCTCATCCTGTGTCACTGCCTTCTACTCCTGCCTTTAATCTTTCCCAGCATCAGCTTCTTTTCTAGTCAGTCAGCTCTTCACATCAGGTGGCCAAAGTATTGGAGCTTCAGCTTCAGCATCAGTCCTTCCACTGACTACTCAGGGTTGATTTCCTTCAGAATAGACTGGTTTGATCTCCTTGCTGTCCAAGAGACTCTCAGGAGTCATCTCCAGCACCACAGTTCAAAACATTAATTCTTCAGTACTCAGCCTTCTTTGTGATCCAACTCATATCTGTACATTAACTACATGTTAAAGAAAGATAAAAATAAATGCCTGCATCCAATATTCTCCCTAGAAAGGAGCACCTCCACAGTACCTGGCTCTTGTCTGCAGCAGATTGCACTTCCTGGTGTGCCCACCTTAGCAGCAGCCCCACTGACTCAGAACTTTCTTTCCATCAACATTGATTCTGCTCTTAAGCCATCATTAGCACTGTATTGTTTCTTGTTCATTTATATTTCCTTTAAGGAAGTCTCATGCTGCTGCTTTCTTGAGCTGTTCAGATTCTCTTCCAAGGTACAGACTGTTTCATTGTTGATTTGGTTGTGAACTTGAATAGGGTTTGGTGTACCCATAACTGTATTGTTTTTCCAACAAGGGCATCATTTTTAATATACTATCTTATAGAACACAGATGTTTTGTTCAGACCACATGTGTCATCTTCCACCAAGTACTCCCCTTAGATCTTGGCAAAAGACATCTTGGGCCCCATGCTTTAGAAGACACATCTCTGGCACTCCTCAGGGTAGAGTTTATGTGGTTAGGGAGAAAGTGCTTGTGCAACCTTCTAGAAAATGCTCTCTGTACCTAGACCTAGAGTTTTCTAGATTCTACTTACAAAGCCTGTGTGAGCTTCTTTCTGAATCTCTCCCACTCAGGACAGATCAAGCTGACAGTTCGGAATACCTAGAACCAGAGTGTATTTGAGAGGCAGTTATTTGCGGGAAGTGGGCTGGGATTGGACATGCAGGACCTCACAGTGTGAGATGGAGCTGTGTGTGTGAAACAAAGGTGAGCAGGGCCTGGCATGACAGCTGGAAGCTGGCTCTTCTCAGGCTACCATTTCTGCTTTAGAACAACAAGGACTTTGATAATTCTAAATTAAAATCTGACCTTGCAAGTCTTTATGCTGATATATTTGTCAATGTATGAACTCACAAATTTATTGTCAAGCTCCAATTCTTTGGCCACCTGATATGAAGAGCTGACTCATTAGAAAAGACTCTGATGTTGGGAAAGATTCAAGACAAAAGAAGAAAGGAACAGCAGAGGATGAGGTGGTTCGATAGCACCACTGACTCAATGGACATGAATTTGAGCAAACTCTGGGAGACAGTGAAGGACGGAGGAGCCTGGTGTGCTGCAATCCATGGGGTTGCAAAGAGTTGAACACGACTTAGCAACTGAACAGCAACAACAACAACATCTGTCAATGTAAAAAGAGACTGTGTTTACTTAACACAATGTGAGATTGAAATATTTAGCTCTGTTAGTCATCTTACTCTGGACCTGGACAATATTAGAGGCAGAGCTTGTTAACAGTAAAAGTATTCATGCTAAGAAATTGAGCATTGGACATGAGTGTTCCATCTGGTTTGAAAGAGCCTTCACCTTAAGTTGTAGTACATATAGATTTAAAGGAAATAGTAAAGTAAGTTAGAATAGTTATTTCCAATGATTTTCAAAGCAATATAGAGGACATCATTATTATCTTTGCCATTATTATACTTTAAATCAGCATTCTTTACCCCTCCCCCTAACATCCACCCCTATTCTGATAACCATGTCCTGACTGTAGGATCAGACACATGATCATTCTGGGTCCATGATGTCTTTCTAGAATTTTCTTGACTGAAGGTGGTAGGATTGTTGCTTCTTGACCTTAAGTGTTGAATATAGAAAGGAAGTGACTCCAGATCTATTGGGGCCATGTCCACTCTTAAACAAAGGGTCTAAGATAATAAGGTCAGCAAGGGAGAACTGAAACAAGCAAAGTGTCAGTAGAGAAATACTGGGTACTCCTACTTCCAGACAGCCTAGGACCTGCCTTTGGTGCTTTGTTCATGCAAGTCAATAAATTATCACATTGCCTAAATTAGTTTCAGATAGATTCCTGGCATTTCAACCAGATTTCAATTTTGACTGGCACAAGTGCCTGTTGAGCATAGAATCTCATACAGATCATTGCACTGGAAATGGAAACCTCTCAATTATTCTTGTTCATTGATTGTGGTGAACAGTGGTTTGACACCACTGTTCATTAGAGGGAAGGCAGTTTTCTTTCCAGGAAACATTTGAAAGGTGTGAGGACATTTTTTGTTTGTTACAACTGGGGATGGGACATGGGTGGAGAAAAACCAAGGATGATGCTAAGTATCCTGGAATGCACATGACAGCCCCCTATGACAAACAATTATTTGGCCCCAAAGGGCTTCCCTGGTGGCTCAGATGGTAAAGAATCTGCCTGCAATGTTGGAGACCTGGGTTTGGTCCCTGGGTCAGGAAGATCCCCTAGAGGAGGGCGTGGCTCTCCACTCCAGTATTCTTTCTGGAGAATTCCATGGACACAGGAGCCTGGTGGACTACAGTCCATGGGGTTGAAAAGAGTCGAACATGACTGAGCGACTAACACGTTCCCTAACATTAGTGGTGCCAAGCTTGAGAAACCCTGATAACAAAGGGGAAAAAAATGGGTGGGAGATAGGAGAGCTAGATTCTAATTGTATTTCTGTCCTTAACCAGAGTGTGACCTTTATACAATTTATTTCACCATTTTGGACAGATGTACTTGCCTGCATTCCATAAAGTGGCTGAAATAAATGACTTTTAGGATCTACCCCACACTTAGAGTATTTTATTATCTTTCACAAAAATGGGGTTTGTTTTTTTCCTGCTTGCCCCCTTTTCTATCAGTAGAATCACGTTTGTGAATTTTCATTACCTGTAGTTTTTCAAACTGCCCTGGTCTTTTTCTTAAAACTCAGTGCTATACAAACCAAATTTGCAATATACAAAGTTATCTCTCAGGACTTTACATAAAACAATATTCAAGAGCTTCAAACTTGGAGTGACATTTAAGGATAGAAACAGTCAGATAAAAAGATAAGTTTCTGATTTGCTCTAAAATGAATTCTCTGAATCTGCATTTCTAAAGCTTAGTGGAAATGGTTGCTTCAGTTATTATGCATGGCAAGGTAAAATTCCCTCAGCCAGGAGGATTTAATCGAAAACCTTTCCTTATTTCTGCAAGCTACAAAACATTTTCCCCTTCCGTGATGATGAACTTCTCATGAAATCTCTTTCATATGTGACTTACATAGCCTTGGTGACAGCCTTTACCTTCCAAATCAACTAATGGTAAGAACATGGTGACAGATTCTACTGCTGGGGAACATTAGTGAGGTAGGTGGTGAAAGGTTATATTTAATCATATCACTAGAAAATCTTGTGCAGCCAGGGTACAGACAGCACTCAATTACATTTGCAAAAGAGACATAATCATCATAAGATTACAGTGTATTATAAAATAGATATCAAAGTGAGAATAATATAGGAGGGGTCATGAAATGCAGAGATGGAATTAAGTCAAGAAGTGTTTATCTCATGAATACCTGTGGGGTGCTTTGTTCTCTGCCAGTCATGGGAGAGGATTGAAAAACCAGAACATGGCTCTTACTCTTGAGCTTCTAATTTACTTGAGGGGACAAGTCATATATGGAACAATTAGAACAAAAACCAAGCTGTGACTGTTGTGGAGGAATTTATGAATTCAGTGAAGGAGCTGTACTTTGTGGAAAGGAACAGGCAGGGTGGAGGAGGACTCTGGTTTAGATTGGAAGGAAGGGAATTTTATTAAAATATTTAATATTTCCTACTATGAAAATGCCTTAGTCCTTCATTTTCCTGACATATTCATTAGTGTTTTTCATTAAGTGTAGTGTGCCTTTATGTTGAAGGCAATATTCTAATGCTGGTGAGCAAATATACTAATGGTTCAGTTCAGTTCAGTTCAGTCGCTCAGTCGTGTCCGACTCTTTGTGACCCCATGAATCGCAGCACGCCAGGCCTCCCTGTCCATCACCAAATCCTGGAGTTCACTCACACTCACGTCCATCGAGTCAGTGATGCCATCCAGCCATCTCATCCTCGGTCGTCCTCTTCTCCTCCTGCCCCCAATCCCTCCGAGCATCAGAGTCTTTTCCAATGAGTCAACTCTTTGCATGAGGTGGCCAAAGTACTGGAGTTTCAGCTTCAGCATCATTCCTTCCAAAGAAATCCCAGGGTTGATCTCCTTCAGAATGGACTGCTTGGATCTCCCTGCAGTCCAAGGGACTCTCAAGAGTCTTCTCCAACACCACAGTTCAAAAGCATCAATTCTTTGGTGCTCAGCCTTCTTCACAGTCCAACTCTCACATCCATTCATGACCACAGGAAAAACCATAGCCTTGACTAGACGGAACTTAGTTGGCAAAGTAATGTCTCTGCTTTTCAATATAGTATCTAGTTTGGTCATAACTTTTCTTCCAAGGAGTAAGCGTCTTTTAATTTCATGGCTGCAGTGACCATCTGCAGTGATTTTGGAGCCCCCCAAAATAAAGTCTGACAGTGTTTCCACTGTTTCCCCATCTATTTCCCATGAAGTGATGGGACCGGATGCCATGTCTTTGTTTTCTGAATATTAAGCTTTAGGCCAACTTTTTCACTCTCCACTTTTACTTTCATCAAGAGGTTTTTTAGTTCCTCTTCACTTTCTGCCATAATGGTAGAGACTAATAAATAAGATAAGTAATATGCAGACGGTGTTAAGTTCTCTGAAAAAAATGTGGAGAAAGGAATAGGGAGCAGTGGGAACGTGACATTCAAGCAGACACCTAGACATGGTTTGGGAGTTAGTCATGTGAATATCTTGAGGAGAAGCATCCGAGATAGAGGGAACAGCCAGTGCAGAGGCCCTGAGGCCGGGATTTGACTGGCGTATTTGAATAATAGCAGAGACCAGTAAGGCTGCACTGAAAGATGGAGGGAGGGGAAGTATAGGCGGTGCAAGGTCAGAGGGGTACAGTGGGAGTCAGACCATGCAGGACATGGAAAGCGCTGACCTTTTCTATGATGGTGTTTATGTTTGGAAGCCATTGAAAGGTTTTGAAGAGAAAAATGTCATCCTCTGACATGTTTTAAGGGATCACTCCAGGTGCTGAAAATTGACCGCAGAAGAACAAGGAGATAGTAGAAGACATTTATGATACTATTAGAATTATTTGGGTGATAGATAATGGTAACAATGAAATCAGTGAAAAAGTGGTCAGGTTCTAGATGTATTTTGCAGACAGAAACAACAGAATTTGCTGATAGATTGGGTATGAGGTATTAAAAAAAATGCGAACAATCAAGGAAAACTCCAAGATTTTAGGTGTGTTTAGATAAAGTTTTGGAAAACTAAAGTATGAGGACAATGCAATACTTCTCCAAACACATACTACAAATATGTATATTTCTCTAAATACTCAGATGCCGGAGTTCATATATATATTTGTATGCAATTTGGAGCCAAGCATAAACCACTTCAGCGTATTTACTCACACATGTTAACATCTGGTTATGTCAATCACTCAGAGTTGGTTGGGGTTTGGGTGTTTTTTATTTGCTTTGCTTTGTTTTTACAAGTGCTCAGCCTTTTATGACTGAAGAAGAAGTTGGGTAGTCTCTGCTTCCTTCCTACTTTGTTGTTTTAGTTAAGCTTTTGTTTTTAAATAAGTAGCTTTCTTTAAGTAGCTTAAAGAAGTAATACAGAGTGATCCTGGGTGCACTTTACTCAGTTTCTCCAAATGATAACCTCTTACAGAACTATACGGCATCATATTTTAAGTTATTAGCCTAGATTCAGTCAAGCTTCAAGACAATTCAATCACTAAAATCCGTAATTTTCAGGTGGTCCTTACAAATACCCCTGTTTCCCTTACTCTACTCCCTGATCTTAATGACAACCAGAGCCCTGTTGTTTATGTCACACTTAAAACACTACCTTTTTTGCTTTAAGGAAAAAAAGACAGTGACGCTGGAATGTGTTTAGAGAAGAGCTGTTTAGGATGGGGAAGGACCATAAAAGCATGATATATGAGGAAAAATAACTGAAAATGTTATAAAGAAAATCAAACTCAGAGCAAAGATAAAAAATTGAGCTCTTTTCATGATTTTGAAGGGCTTACCATGTGCATGAGGGCTTAAAGTTATTCTGTAGGAACAATGGATGAAGCTTCTTTAAAAGAGATTCCATTTTCAATTTCAGGAAGAACTTTTCAGACTGAGGAAAACTGTTACTGATTACCTCAGCAGGAGGTAAATTTTCTTTTGGTCCAAGTAAATAGAGGTTAAGTAATCACTAGCTAATAATTCAAGAATTTTCTAAGAGTTTGAACTGTATAATTTCCTTTCAATACTGACATTGTATAATTTTTTTCTTGGTGTGTTCATTTAGTTTAAATTTTTATTAAAGTGTAGTTGATTTACAATAGTGCATTAATTTCAGGTATATAGCATACTGATTCAGTATTTTTAGATTGCATGGCATTAAAAGTTATTATAAGATAATGGCTATAATCCCCTGTGCTATACACATTTAGTTTAATTTTTAATTGAAAATTTTTTGTGATATTGTAGACTAATATTAGTTGTAAGAAATAGTATAGAAAGATTCTGGGTACATTATGTTCAGTTTTCACCAATGGTAACATTTTACAAAGTTATGGTATAATATGGTAACTAGTGTATTGACAGTGATACCATCCAGCAATCTGATTCACATTTTCCCAGTTGTATTTCTACTCATTTGTGAGTCCTGTACAGTCTTATGGGGTTCCTTGGTAGCTCAGAGGTAAAGAATCCACTTGCAATGCAGAAGACATAAGAGATACAGGGTTGATCCCTGGGTTGGGAAGATCCCTTGGAGGAGGGCATGGCAAACCACTCCAGTATTTTTGTTAAAGAATCCCATGGACAGAGGAGTCTGGGGGGCTACAGTCCACTGGGTCGCAAAGAGTCAGACATGACTTAAAAGACTTAGCATGCATGCATGCATGCATACAGACTTATTATATGTATTTGTTGTTGTTCAGTTGCTCAGTCATGTCCAATTCTTTGTGACCTTATGGACTGCAGAAAGCCAGGCTTCCCTGTCCTTCACTATCTCCTAGGGTTTGCTCAAACTCGTGTGCATTGAGTCGATGATACCACCCAATCATCTCATCCTCTGTTGTCCTGTTCTCCTCAATCTTTCCCAGCATCAGGGTCTTTTCCAATGAGTCAGGTCTTTGCATCAGGTGGCCAAAGTACTGAAGCTTCAGCTTCATCATCATATGTATATGTTCTTATATCTGCCACCTCAGTCAGGTCATGAACAGTTCCAATAGCACAAAATGATCTCTTATGTCACGCTTTTATTTATTTTTTTCTTTTAACTGAAGAATAAATACTTTACAATATTGTGATGGCCCCTGCCATACATCAGCATGAATGGGCCATAGGCACACATGTGTCCCCTCCCTCCTGAACCCCCTTCCCACCTCCCTTCCACCCTATCACTCTTTGTTGTCACAGAGCACTGACTGGGTTCCCTGTGTCACACATCAAACTCCCAGTGGTGTTCTGTTTTACATATGGTAATGTGTATGTTTAAGTGCTATTCTCTCAAGTCATCCTATCCTCTCCTTCCCTGACTGTGTCCAAAAGTCTGTTCTTTATATCTGTGTCTCCTTTGCTGCCCTGCACATAGGATTATCTGTGATTCCATATATGTGCATTAATATATGATATTTGTCTTTCTCTTTCTGAATTACTTCACTCTGTATAATAGGCTCTAGGTTTACCCACCTCATTAGAACTGACTCAAATGAGTTCCTTTTTCTAGCTGAGTAATATTCCATTGTGTATGGATAACACAACTCCCTAATCCGTTCATCTGCTGATGGACATCTAAGTTGCTTCCATGTCCTAACTATTGTAAATAGTGATGCAGTGAACATTGGGGGTACATGTGTCTTTTTCAATTAGCCTCCATAGTGGGATTACTGTGTAATATTGTATTTTTATTCCTAGTTTTTTAAGGAATCTCCATATTGTTCTCCATGGTGGTTGTGTCGGTTTGTATTCCCACCAATAGTGTAGAGGGTTCTCTTTTCTCCACACCCTCTCCAGCATTTATTGTTTGTAGACTTTTTGATAGCACCATTCTGATCAGTGTGAGATGGTACCTCATTGTAGTGTTGATTTGCATTTCTCTAATAATGAGTGATGGTGAGCATCTCCTCATCTGCTTTTTAGCCATCTGATGTCTTCTTTGGAGAAATATCTGTTTAGATGTTTCATCAGTGTCTGATGATTTCTTTCATCAGTGTCTTATAATTTTCTGCATACAGGTCTTTTGTCTCTTTAGGTAGATTTATTCCTAAGTATTTTATTCTTTTTGTTGCAGTGGTGAATAGGATTGCTTCCTTAAGTTCTATTTCTGATTTTTCATTGTTAATGTATAGAAATGCAAGGGATTTCTGTATATAAATTTTATATCCTGTGACTTTACTATATTCATTGATTACCTCTAGTAATTTTCTGGTGGCATCTTTGGAGTATTTTATCTAGAGAATTATGTCGTCTGAAAATAGTGAGTTTTATTTCTTATTATCCAATCTGGATTCCTTTTATTTCTTTATCTTCTCTGATTGTTATGGCTGGGATTTCCAAAACTATGTTGAATACTAGTGGTGAGAGTGGGCACCTTTGTCTTATTCCTGATTTTAGAGGACATGCTTTCAGTTTTTCAGCACTGAGGATAATGTTTGCTGTGAGGTTGTAATATATGGCCTTTATTATATTGAGTTATGTTCCTTCTGTTCCTACTTTCTGGAGAGTTTTTTTTTTAAATCATATATGGATATTGAATTTTGTTGAAGGCTTTCTCTGCTTACATTGAGGTGATCATACGGTTTTTATCTTTCAATTTGTTAATATAGTGTATCACATTGATTGATTTGCCTATATTGAAGAATCCTTGCATCCCTGGGATAAATCCCACTTGATCATGGTGTAGGATCCTTTCAATGTGTTGTTGGATTCTGTTTATTAGAATTTTGTTGAGGATTTTTGCATCTATGTTTACCAGTGAGATTAGCCTGTAGTTTTCTTTCTTTCTTTCTTTCTTTTGTGGCATCTTTTCTGGTTTTGGTATCAGGGTGATTGTGGCCTCATAGATTGAGTTTGGGAGTTTTCCTTCCTCTGCAATTTTCTAGAAGAGTTTGAGCAAGATGGGTTCTCTAAACTTTTCGTAGAATTCACCTGTGAAGTCACCTGGTCCTGTATGTTGCCCTTTTATAATCACACCCACCTCCCACTTGTTCCCTTCCTCCTTCCCTCCCTCCCACGTCAGTCCCTCCCCCTGCCCCCTGCCCATGTCCTTCACCCTACTTCTACCCTGGGGCAACAACGAATCTGCCTTCCATTTTGAAAATGTTGGCCATTTCAAAAATGTTACAAAAAATGGAATCAATAGTATGTACTCTTTTGAGATTAGTTTCTTCCACTCAACATGATTCCCTAATATCCTTCTAAATGGTTGCTTGTATCAGTAGTTTATCTCTTTTACTCCTGAGTCATAATCCATGGCATGGTTGTGCTGTAGTCTATTTAACAGTTTGTGTAATGAACTTTTGGACTGATTCCAATTCTTGACTCATAGATAAAACTGCTATAGATGTTTGTGTACAGTTTTTTGGGGTGAAAATAAATTCACTTCTCTGGAAAATTTCTACTGGAGTACAATTTCTAGGTCATATGGTAGTTCCATGGTTAGTTTTTAAAGAACCTGCCAAAGTGTTTTCTAGAGTGGCTGTACGCTACATTTCCAGTCTTTTATTTTCATATTGTGGTTTGTCTTCTTTATGTGAAATTATAATTGGGCTAAATGAACCACAATTTGAGAAGTTTAGAAACTTTGCAGAAAAAAAAAGGTAAGTATGTTCTGTACTAATTTGGAGAAGACAAATTTCTGTTTAACTAAATACCTCTATGTAATAAATTCACAAAAGATGCTACTTAATAACAGATAGTATAGTTCTTTTGGGTTTTCAAAGAAACTTTTGTTAAAATTCTACATGACTCAGCTCTACTTAAAACCACAACCACAGCCACAGGGATTAAAGGAAAAATATAAAGAGTCAAAAGTCTTTTCTATGAGTTGAGCAGCCCATTTTATGCCTGGATTCTTGTGTACTTATAGCTGCTTATAGAATATCCCATCCAGATTTGCAAGATGTTCTCCTTGAGGTTGTTCGCTTTCCCAGACCTGCTTTGATGTCCTAGAACTACTAATGTGGACAGGATGAGCTGGGCTACAAAAGGATGTGAGGATACTGAAAAAGAAAGTATCACACCTCCATCATGCATCCCATCAGAGGGAATGTTTGGAAATAGAGATAAATTTTGATCATTGTTTTCATCCTGGGAACAATAAGCTCATAGTATAAATTATAGTATTTATAGTTATGGCTACCATCCTTGAGTGTCTGCTATGTTGCAGAAGCTGTGCTAGATAAATTATAATCATTGTAAGGTGTCTTCAAAATAAACTTGCAAAGAAGGCATTCTTTTATCTCTAATTTATAAATGACGGATCTTACACTATTAGAAGTTACTACATGAATTTATTAGTTTTGTCCATGAAAGTGATCTGAAAATTGTTATTAATATCCATGCTGTCGTCATTCTAATGGACCCTCAATTCCCATTTTCACCAGCTGTTAGTGATTTCTCCATTCATCATGACGTATTACAGACTGTTGGGGGACAGGAGAAGAGTTGTTGGGCTAGATGGTAGAGGTAGAGTGGCTTAAGATACATGAATATTATTACATTTATTATATTATAGCTACAGTATATTATAATATATATAATATTATAGTTATATCATATTTACATATTATATCATAGTTACAGTTAATATATTTATAACATAATATATATACATATATATTATACATACATATAACATATCATAGTTACAGTAACAATATTTTTATTATGCTATTGTTTGTTGAGATTCTACCATATGTCAAGTTCTTTGTTTAAGACATGTAAGATCTTAATACCAAACAGCAACCTATTAGGGTGTATGATTTTCTTGTGGCTCCTGAAGCAGCCATGCAAATAGATGAGGAAACAGGCTTGAGGAGGTGAAGTAATTTTCTATTCCGTCACACCACTGGAGACGAACCATGCTAGAATTTAAATAATGACCTACAGAAAGGAAATCAATCCTGGGTATTCATTGGAAGGATTGATGCTGAAACCGAAGCTCCAATACTTTGGCCACCTTACGGGAAGAGCCGACTCGGTGGAAAAGACCTTGAAGTGAAGTCGCTCAGTCGTGTCTGACTCTTTGCGACCCCATGGACTGTAGCCTATCAGGCTCCTCCGTTCATGGGATTTTCCAGGCAAGAGTGCTGGAGTCGATTGCCATTTCCTTCTCCAGGGGATCTTCCCGACCCAGGAATCGATCCCGGGTCTCCCACATTGCGGGCAGACGCTTTACCGTCTGAGCTACCAGGGAAGCCCCTAATGCTGGGAAAGATTGAAGGCAAAAAGAGAAGGGAGTGGCTGAGGATGAGATGATTAGATAGCATCACTGACTCAACAGACATGAATCTGAGCGAACTCTGGGAGACAGAAAAGGACAGGGGAGCCTGGCGTGCTGCAGTTCATGTGGTAGCAAAGAGTTGGACACAGCTTAGTGAGTGAACAACAACAACTGACTTGAAAGCCCTTGCTGTGTTTATTTGTCTGGGTATCTATATAAATGTGAACACACACACACATGCCACATTTGTGTATATGTTTGCCAATTATTAGAGACATTGGAGACACTTGGTTTTGAAACGTGCTAAAGCTTACAAGCATGATATACTAAAAATTAATTTATCAGTAAATATGAAAGATTATATTACTACATTTAATTTTTCTAAGTGCATTTAGGAATATAAAACTTTTCTTCATGGTGCTAAGGTGAACATTTCACTTAAACATCTTCCTGCAACAATAGACATAAAGTGATTTTGAGAGTTTTTATGACTCTTGAGCTTGAAGTCAAAGCTTGTGTAATTGTCAACAATTAATAGAATATTCAGAAATAAGATCATTATAGTGTTATGATCATTGACATGGTTTGTTCATGCTGATTAGCTCTCCAGTCTCAAAAATTCATCTTTATACTTAATGCTTAAGTTTCTTTGTGAGTGGTAATGGAAAACTTGTTTACTTGTGATGGATTGTAGATAATTTCCAACCAAGCAGGAGTTCCGTGCTCTCTTCCTTTTTCTATACTAAACACTTCCTGAACTGAATGGATGATTAAATCTTTCTTTTCTATGCTATTGACCTTCTTTATATTAATTGTTCTTTACATTTCCACCATCTCTGATATCTCCTAAGAAAATATGATTATAAAGGTGACTCTCCGTGTTGTGACTGAGCATATTGCTTACTTCATTGTGACAGTATTTAGTGAGTGTTGCCTCTTGGCCAGGAACTCTGCAGGGTACTCAGGGCAAGGAAATGGCTCTGATATCACCTGGCCTTCAAGGGACTCCCCATCTGGTAGAGGACACAGTGCAGAATGATAAGGGTATCTGTGTGAGAAATGGACAAAACCTCTTGGAACAGATGAATAATTGTCAGAGTAGATGAGCAAAGATGGCTATCTGCAAGGGATGATATCTGAAATGGGTTTTGAAGGATATGCTTTCTTTTTGGATAAACAAGCAAGAACTTTATCTTAAATAGAAAATGTTTTTGTTCCTTCACTTTGTTCTGGAACTTATTAAAAATGTTATGTTGGTTTTGAGTCTGTGGGCTCAGAATCAGAAGCTAGGATTTGATGTATTAGGAGTTTCACTTTCACGGTATGCCAAGGTAAAGATTGCTTGGTACAAGTACTCCTTTTGTAAACAATAACTGCCCCAACTTTTTTCTAGTTCCCTGATGAATGAAAGCCAAATGAAAATCTTCATGGAATATACAAATAAATCTGTCTTAAAACTTATTTAAAATCAGGAGATTAAATGCAAGCCTTCTCAATTCAAAACACTTTTTGTTTTCATTGTAAGTGAAGTGTGTATCCAAAAGCACAAATTTAAGGGGGACTCAGTATGTCAGAAAGTTGAAAAAGGATCCCCTCCCCATCAGCTCTAAAGATTGCTATATCCTTGATAAATACAATTCATGTGTCCAGACTGACGGTGGAAGTCATTTCCTGAAATGCTGTATTGAGACGAATTCTGAGTCAATATCAACGTTCACTGGGTAAAAGTGATCAGTCATCAGGGTATGTGTATGTGTGTACAAGGTTAATCATGGGTTGCATTTCTGCATCTCTCAATCAGGAAAATGATGAGCCTCCAAAATGACCTGAGAAGTTAGCTCACCTGATATTTAAATAATTATGAGCACCCCCCACCCCAGACACCCATGAGGAATCAACATCGCATTTTCAGCAAATTACTGAGGGATGATTTTCTAGTGTTCTTCCTTGTTAGAATGTAGCATTTTCAAAAGTGCAGCCATGAAATAGGTTGACATTTACTATGATTTTACATAAAATAATGGTGTTGGCTAGAGAATGATTACATAATAATAAGCACTTACTTTTACCTTTTTGCATACTTTATATGAAATAATAGGAAAACAATTTAATTTTGTGATATATCCATGAAAATAACCACTATAGCTTGGCACTTATAGCTTGACAATGCCCTGTAGATACTTCTATACAACAGAGAAGGCTCTCAATAAATACATGTCAAATGAAAGAATAAGTCCCAGAGTCCCATGGCAAAGGGAGTAAGAAAGAGGCTAGATGTGGGGAAAAATTAAGACAAAATTTAAGTTGAATTTTTCTGGCATACATGAAATATGGGATGGCAAAGGGTCCTTCACTGTTTTATTGCCACTTCTTAGGGAAGGGCTGCGTAATTCATTTGATGCTTCTCTTCCTGTGACTTATGCTGTCATCCCAGATTCATGGTAATGTACATTTACAGCACTCCAAATTGACATATATTCTTTCTCCACTGTGATTTCAATTCCTCTCTACTTCTGCTGTTTCTCCAGGGGAAGGGGTTAATCCCCCAAAGGTCCCCCTAGGGTAATGTTGTAGGTGGCATTGTCCCAGGTAAACAGTGTCAGCAATGCAGTCATTCCAGTGTGCATTAAACAGTGAATTTGTGTATAGCTTCTAGCTGGTGGCTAAAAGAAAGTTTGGCGTGCTTACCTAGGCCAAATATTTGTGAAGCAAATAGGACTTTTTTCATGCTTCTTATACTCTATTCTAATCAGAAAAAAAATATTTTATGGGTTATAGATAAATAACATTTAGTGAGTGCTTGCTCTGTTGCCAGATGCCATGGAACCTCTTTGTAGACATAATGTAGTGGATTCTTTCCAAACCACATCAGGGACCACCTATTATTGTTTCCAGTTTTCTACTGGAAAAATTGAGTCTTAAGGAGCATAACTAATTAGTCTAAGATTGTACAACATGTAAGTGTCAAAACCTAGTCAAATCAAAGAAAGTCAGATACCTGTGTTTGTACCCTAATCACTGCACAATGTGGCCTCTTGAATGAAAACTGTGGTTGACATCTTTCCACTTGCTTGGCTGATTTAATAGTTATTCCTAGAAGCTAGCAGCCTAGAGAGTTGTGTCAACCCTATAGACCAAACATCAGGAATGTAGTTTATAGCTTGAACAAAATGTCCACATGTAAAGGAGAGTGCCAGAGAAATAAGACACTGGTTTCTTTCCCTCTGTTTTCCAATCTTTTATTCTGGTCTTAAAACTGCTTGGTTATAACGAGCAAATGTTATTGGGTGAATAAATGTTCATCCAATATACCATTTTTGACATAAATAATGTAATATCTAAACAAGGCAGGAACTGGTTTAAATAAAATATGTGAAGCCTGGGTCTTTCTTGTAATAATTTGAAAAATATCAATAATGCTGTCAGTTTAACAGCAGAACATGCTATCTGCTCCTTTCATCTTCCTGGTTATGTTAGAAAAAGGAAAAATGCACCCCTTCACCACACTAAAAATTGTACTTCCCACCACCACTGTCTGAAGAGTTTGTTTTAGGAGCCCAACATTTAATTTTAGAAATGAGCAAGCAAATATCTATGTCATGTTTCTGAAAACTTGAGGAAAGTGATCTGGTTTAATAAGCAAGAACACTGACTTTAGAATCACATTACTTGAATTTGAATCTTAGCTGAGAAACTTTGAATATCACACTTACTTTCTCTGAACCTCTGTTTTCCTATGTATAATAAAGTAGAGATAATTATATCTACCTCAGAGAGTTGCTGTGAAGATTAAATGAGATAATTCATGGGTATCAGTTTATTAACCAACTTAAATTTCAGGGAGGTAAAAACAGGAAAGAGCATCATTTATTTTTTCCTCCAAACACAATTTTCAGTTTCTTATTCCATAAGGTTATCTAGTTGGAACCATGGCTATAAGTAACATTGAGTGATAAGAATAATTTCTTCCTTGTAATTATCTTAGTTTGGATTGACCCCTACAAAAGGACTATAAGACAAGAATTTGGGTGCAATTAGCCTACTGGGCTTCCCTGGTAGCTCAGAGGGTAAAGAATCTGTCTGCGATGCAGGAGATCTGGGTTCAATCCCTGGGTTGGCAAGATCCCCTGGAAAAGGGAATGGTCGCCCACTCCAGTGGTCATGTATGGATGTGAGAGTTGGACTGTGAAGAAAGCTGAGCTCCGAAGAATTGATGCTTTTGAACTGTGGTGTTGGAGAAGACTCTTGAGAGTCCCTTGGACTGCAAGGAGATCCAACCAGTCCATTCTGAAGGAGATCAGCCCTGGGATTTCTTTGGAAGGAATGATGCTGAAGCTGAAACTCCAGTACTTTGGCCACCTCATGCGAAGAGTTGACTCATTGGAAAAGACTCTGATACTGGGAGGGTTTGGGGGCAGGAGGAGAAGGGGACGACAGAGGATGAGATGGCTGGATGGCATCACTGACTCGGTGGATGTGAGTCTGAGTGAACTCTGGGAGTTGGTGATGGACAGGGAGGCCTGGCGTGCTGCGATTCATGGGGTCGCAAAGAGTAGGACACGACTGAGCGACTGACCTGAACTGAACCCACTCCAGTATTCTTGCCAGGAGAATTCCATGACAGAGGAGCCTGGTGAGCTACAGTTCATGGGGTCACAAAGAGTTGGACACAACTGAATGACTAATACACAGCCTATCTGGAAGGTGGTTCAAAGTAGCATAAGTGAAGAAATGGGGAGAGAGGAAATAAATAATTATTAGTAAAAATGTTATATGAACAGGTCACTACTCTGAGTAACTAGGGCTCAATGTCTGAAATTCCACATGCAACAGACCTTAGAACACTGTCTTTAGAGAAAGGTGAGCATAGTAGATGCTTGTGATTCCTGAACTGGATCCCTTTACTGACCTAGTGTACATGGTCTCTAGTTACTCTGAACTTTGGGTTTCTCACAGCCTCTCCTCCCTACCCCTTCTCTGGAGTGTTGTCCTTGCTTAAGGACCTTTCTATCCCAGCTGTCAGTAGCACTGACTGACTTGTATGGGGATACAAAAGCCAGCCTTTTACCTCCAGGGAAACATTTCTGCTGCATGGTTGATGGCACAGAGCCCTCTTCACCATGGACAGGCCAAGGCCAGCCTGACTGTGGCTATACCTAACTTGATTCTTTCCCCTTACTTTTTCTGTTTCTTTCCTTTCCTTACTAGTGTCTCCTGATATGTCTACAGTGCTTAATCTCACACATTTAAAATCCCTGTCTCAATCTCTGCTTCTAGGGAACTTGATCTGATACAGGGACATTGGGAGCAATTATTCAACATTGTTCATCTCCTGTTGGTTGAGGGTTTGGTAATGTTCACTATCTGCTGCCTCTTCTCCCCATTTGTTGAGGCTGTTTCCAGCCAGCATTCCCTTCCAGCTCTAGAAAACTTTAACAGGAAATGAATGTCAGCTTCTTGTTTCACAAATGCTCCCAAACTTAGGGGACACATGTGAAACTTTTTCCTGAGTCTTGTCACTGAGCTCTGTATAGAGAGGGATGGGGAGAATAGTGGGAAATTGTAAGATTTTTTTGTAGACCTGAAAGCAATCTGCTAGGGAATGAGACTATATGGATGTGAGAGTTGGACTATAAAGAAAGCTGAGCTCCAAAGAATTGATGCTTTTGAACTGTGGTATTGGAGACGACTGTTGAGAGTCCCTTGGACTGCAAGGAGATCCAATCAGTCCATCCTAAAGGAGATCAGTCCTGAATATTCATTGGAAAGACTGATGCTGAAGCTGAAGTTCCAACACTTTGGCCACCTGATGCAAAGAGCTGGCTCATTTGAAAAGACCCTGATGCTGGGAAAGATTGAAGGTGGAAAGAGAAGGGGATGACAGAGAATGAGATGGTTGGATGGCATCACCGACTCAATGTACATGAGTTTGAGTAAACTTCAGGAGTTGGTGATGGACATGGAGGCATGGTGTGCTGCAGTCCATGGGGTCGCAGAGTCGAACACGACTGAGTGACTGAACTGAACTGACTGAGGGAAAGAGACCCTAATCCCCTCATCTTATATTCAGTCCCCAATCTCTTACTGAAAACTTCTTCACTTGGTTTGTGGAATGGCTACTAGTGTCAACAACCATCCTGGCTTAACCAGTCTGTCCTAACTCTAGTCTTCTACTTATACAGTCTGAATCAGTGATGGGTGTGAGGGTCAAAAGACCAGTTTGGCCATCTTTTTTGAATAAGGGGTTATCTATTGCCTCTTTGGGACTTCGTTAATTTCTAGAAGTCACAGAAAACATTCTGCCTAATAATTTGTATATGCATATTTAAATTAATACTTAAATGCTCATTAAGTGGTAGCTGTTAATTAAATTAAAAAATTAGTTTCTAACATCTTTGATAAGCCAGCACATTTTACTGCTTGTTTTAATGATGTGACTCGGCACGTTTGATGTAAAGATCGCAGGGCCTACGAATCAGGACACCTGGGTCAGCGTGGATTCAGTCTGTGACCTTTTCCAAATCATTTCACCTTCCAAGGGCTTTGACTTCACAGCTGTCAAATAGGATTATCAAAGCTGCTTAACATATTTCACATGGTTGTTATAAGCCTGAAATGAAGGGAAGAATGCAGGAGCACATTTGAGACTGTAAAATACTGTCAGGCAATGATTAATAAAGTCACCCACTTTTATAGGAATCTACCCAAAGGCATTTTCCCCTTCTCTTCAGATACACAAATCTGACAAGCTGCTGTGGCTGAGACCTGACTCATTTGCAGCAAACAGATGCCATGCTAAATGATGACAAAGTGATAAACATATGTAAATATTTCATATGGAAGTGAAATCAATATGGACACATGCAAAAGACACAGTTCCAAGACTGGGAATGCCAGGATATGCATAGTCACAGCAGAAAAAGACACAGTGTCAGAGTGGATCATCAGCTAAAATCAAGCCCAGTGTTGTTATTTAAAATCTTACCAGAAACTATTAATAGGCATGGACCATGCATAATTTTGCCCTTTGTTTCAGACTTCATGATGTAGTATGCTGTTAATCTGGCAAGTGTGTCATATAGAGGAAAACAGGCTGGGTTCTAATCCCTGCTCCCTGGTGACTCTAAATGCACCAACTACCTTTCTAGGTTTTTTGCTGGTTCAAGGTGGCATCGTTATGTATATCTGTTCACATCAGTTACAGATAGTATGTCTTTCTGTGTGTAAAAGTGTTTTGAAAATCCATAGTTATGTTATAGGGGTAGAGGATATTAAACAAGTGAAAAAAAATAGATGAAAAAAAAATCCAGAAGAAAGTGAATAAACAGCTGGATAAGAGGAAGCTGGAAGGTGTCCAATTCTATCACATCACTGTGGGTTGCCCAAAAGAACAAGTGTCTCTAAATTTCGTAGTGAAAGGGAAGGAGGAAGAGAAGGCAAGAGAAGTTGAACGGACTCAGTGAGATAAAAACAGAGTAGAGAGTCCCAGCGTTGGACTAGAGAACCTAGAGAGGTGTGCAAGCTGCAGGTATGAAGGCATACTTTACGTGGTATGGACACTCACTTGTCCAGTGCCAGAGAGTTTTTATAAGATCTCAAAAGTGTAGCCCTTTGAAATGGCCCATGGTCAACACATGAAATCAGGCTTTAAACAAAAACCAAGTCAAATAATTTTTGAAAAAGCAGAGATCTTTGTTATGAAAAAAATTAACTTAAAATGTTTACAAACTGAACAGAATAGAAATCAGTCCTCTTACATACCCTTTACCCAACTTCAATATTATCACCATTCTGGAAAGACAAATTCCTTTAGGAAACATAGTATTTAAACATTTTCATTTGGAAGTAATTTCATATAAGAAAAGAATAGAATAATATACAGCAATATAATAAAAATAGAATAATTTTAAGTAAGACTAAGAATAGTGTGAAGAATATGCAGGAATCCTTTGTCCAGATTCACTTACTGTTAAAATTTTATTCCTTTTTGTTTGTCATTGGCACAAGTGCAGCACATTTTCTCTCATTCTCTGTAACATTTTCTTTTTCTGAACAACTTGAGGATAATTTATACCAACTATGGAAATTTACCCCCAAATGTTTCACCATGTATTTCCTAAGAATAAAGATACAGTCATATATAAACATATACTAATCTCATAAATTTATATTGATAGAATTTTATTATGTTCCAAGTATATCAGTTGACCATGACATGTATTTTATAGCATTTCTCTTCCTCCATTACAGTATCTAGAGTAGAGTCAGGTGTAGTATTTACATTTTCACCTCTTTCTGTCTCCTATAGTATGGAACATTCCTCCAGTCTTTGCTACTTAAGATGCTGACAATTTAATTTAATTTAATTTATTTATTTATTATTTTGTATAGATAAAATAATATCATTTTAATTTCTACATCTTTATTTTTTAAATATAAATTTATTTATTTAAATTGGAGGCTAATTACTTTAAAATATTGCATTGGTTTTGCCATACATCAACATGAATCCGCCACAGGTGTACACATACATGTTCCCCATCCTGAACCCCCCTCCCACCTCCATCCCCATACCATCTCTCTGGGTCATCCCTGTGCACCAGCCCCGAGCATCCTGTGTCCTGCATCCAATTTGGACTGGTAATTCGTTTCACATATAATATTATACATGTTTCAATGCCATTCTCCCAAGTCATCCCACCCTTGCCTGCTTCCATAGAGTCCAAAAGATTGTTCTATACATCTGTGTCTCTTTTGCTGTCTCGCATGCAGAGTTATTGTTACCATCTTTTTAAATTCCATATATATGCATTAGTATACTGTATTGGTGTTTTTCTTTCTGGCTTACTTCACTCTGTATAATCGGCTCCAGTTTCATCCACCTCATTAGAATTGATTCAAATGTATTCTTTTTAGTGGCTGAATAATACTCCATTGTGTATATGTACCACAGCTTTCTTATCCATTCATCTGCTGTGGACATCTAGGTTGTTTCCATGTCCTGGCTATTATAAACAGTGCTTTGATGAACACTGGGGTACAAGTGTCTCTTTCAATTCTGGTTTCCTCGGTGTGTGTGCCCAGCAGTGGGATTTCTGGGTCATAAGGCAGTTCTATTTGCAATTTTTAAAGGAATCTCCACACTGTTCTCCATAGTGGCTGTACTAGTTTGCATTCCCACCAACAGTGTAAGAGGGTTCCCTTTCCTCCACACCCTCTCCAGCATTTGTTGCTTGTAGACTTTTGGAGAGCAGCCATTCTGACTGGCATGAAATGGTACCTCATTGTGGTTTTGATTTGCATTTCTCTGATAATGAGTGATGTTGAGCATCTTCTCATGTGTTTGTTAGCCATCTGTATGTCTTCTTTGGAGAAATGTCTATTTAGTTCTTTGGTCCATTTTTTGATTGGGTCATTTATTTTTCTGGAATTGAGCTGCAGGAGTTGCTTGTATATTTTTGAGATTAATTCTTTATCAGTTGCTTCATTTGCTATTATTTTCTCCCATTCTGAAGGCTGTCTTTTCACCTTGCTTATAGTTTCCTTTGTTGTGCAGGAGCTTTTAAGTTTAATTAGGTCCCATTTGTTTATTTTTGCTTTTATTTCCAATATTCTGGGAGGTGGGTCCTAGAAGATCCTGCTGTGATTTATGTTGGAGAGTCTTTTGCCTATGTTCTCCTCTAGGAGTTTTATAGTTTCTGGTCTTACATTTAGATCTTTAATCCATTTTGAGTTTATTTTTGTGTATAATGTTAGAAAGTGTTCTAGTTTCATTCTTTTACAAGTGGTTGACCAGTTTTCCCAGCACTTGTAAAGAGATTGTGTTTTCTCCATTGTATATTCTTGTCTCCTTTGTCAAAGATAAGGTGTCCGCTATTGTGTGGATTTATCTCTGGGCTTTCTATTTTGTTCCATTGATCTATATTTCTGTCTTTGTGCCAGTACCATACTGTCTTGATGACTGTGGCTTTGTAGTAGAGCCTGAAGTCAGGCAAGTTGATTCCTCCAGTTCCATTCTTCTTTCTCAAGATTGCTTTGGCTATTCGAGGTTTTTTGTATTTCTTTTTTTTTTTTTTCAAAGAACATAATATAGTTTATTTCACTGAAAATTACATTTTATACAATGTTTTAGTACATAATTTTGAATGAATTCATCTCAATAACTTAAACAAGAATTTTTAAGTAACATGTACTTCTCAAGCAAATAAGTAAATAAATAGAAGAATGTAATCAGAGAAATAAGTACATGAGTAACAGGGTAAATAGGTATCTCCAGACAGGAAGATTTATACAATAAATAACAAAAAACACTTTTTATTTTTTGTGATTGACAGGGCAGAAATATTAAGCTCCATCTTTCTTACAGAAGATTTAAATCAAGAGACATAAGGAGGGCTCCTTAAAATCAAACAATTAGCACCCAGGACTGGATCCTAAACCAGTATCTTCTAACTTTTAACTTTCTCTCTATATATGTATAGTACTCTATAGTTTATAAAACATGCCCACCTAATTTGTATTTCTATACAAATTGTGAAATTATTTGTTCTAGCTCTGTGAAAAATGCCGCTGGTAGCTTGATAGGGATTGGATTGAATCTGTAGATTGCTTTGAGTAGTATACTCATTTTCACTATATTGATTCTTCCAATCCATGAACATGGTATATTTCTCCATCTATTTGTGTCCTCTTTGATTTCTTACACCAGTGTTTTATAGTTTTCTATACATAGGTCTTTAATTTCTTTAGGTAGATATATTCCTAAGTATATTCTTTTTGTTGCAATGGTGAATGGAATTGTTGCCTTAATTTCCTTTTCTACTTTCTCATTATTAGTGTATAGGAATGCAAGGGGTTTCTGTGTGTTGATTTTATATCTCGTAACTTTACTATATTTATTGATTAGCTCTAGTAAATTTCTGGTGGAGTCTTTAGGGTTTTCTATGTAGAGGATCATGTCATCTGCAAACAGAGAGAGATTTACTTCTTCTTTTCCAATTTGGATTCCTTTTATTTCTTTTTCTGCTCTGATTGCTGTGGCCAAAACTTCCAGAACTATGTTGAATAGCAGCGGTGAAAGTGGGCACCCTTGTCTTGTTCCTGACTTTAGGGGAAATTCCCTTGATGCTTTTAATATTTGTTCGTTGTGTTTGATCTTTGTTAATTTGATTAATATGTGTCTTGGGGTGTTTCTCCTTTGGTTTATCCTGTTTGGGACTCTCTGGGCTTCTTGGACTTGGGTGATTATTTCCTTCCCCATTTTAGGGAAGTTTTCAACTATTATCTCAAGTATTTTCTCATGGTCTTTCTTTTTGTCTTCTTCTGGGACTTCTATGATTCGAATATGGGGTGTTTTACATTGTCCCAGAGGTCTCTGAGATTGTCCTCATTTCTTTTAATTCTTTTTTCCTCTCTGATTCATTTATTTCTACCATTCAATCTTCTACCTCACTAACCCTATCTTCTGCCTCCGTTATTCCACTATTTGTTCCCTCTAGAGTGTTTTTGATATCATTTATTGCATTATTCATTATAAATTAACTCTTTTTTATTTCTTCTAGGTCCTTGTTAAACCTTTCTTGCATCTTCTCAATCCTTGTCTCCAAGCTGTTTATCTGTGATTCCATTTTGTTTTCAAGATTTTGTATCATTTTCACTATCATTATTTGGAATTCTTTATCAGGTAGATTCCCTATCTCTTCCTCTTTTGTTTGTTTTGGTGGGCATTTATCCTGGTCCTTTATCTGCTGGGTATTCCTCTGTCTCTTCATCTTTTTATATTGCTGTGTTTGGGGTGGCCTTTCTGTATTCTGGCAGTTTGTGGAGTTCTCTTTATTGTGGAGTTTCCTCACTGTGGTTGGGGTTGTATGGGTGGCTTATCAAGGTTTCCTGGTTAGGGAAGCTTGTGTCAGTGTTCTGGTGGGTGGAGCTGTATTTCTTCTCTCTGGAGTGCAATGAAGTGTCCAGTAATGAGTTATGAGATGTCATTGGGTTTAGAGTGACTTTTGGCAGCCTGTGTATTGAAGCTCAAGGCTATGTTCCTGTGTTGCTGGAGAATGTGTGTGGTTCATCTTGCTCTGGAACTTGTTGGCCCTTGGGTGGTGCTTGGTTTCAGTGTAGGTATGGAAGCGTTTGATGAGCTCCTGTTGATTAATGTTCCCTGAAGTCAGGAGTTCTCTGGTGTTCTCAGGATTTGGATTTAAGCCTCCTGCTTCTGGTTTTCAGTCTTATTTTTACAGTAGCCTCAAGACTTCTCCATCTATACAGCACTCCTTTTGAAGACAATGGGCTGCTTTTCTGGGTGCCTGATGTCCTCTGCTGGCATTCAGAAGTTGTTTTGTGGAATTTTCTCAGCGTTCAAATGTTCTTTTGATGAATTTGTGGGGGAGAAAGTGGTCTCCCCATCCTGTTCCTCCTCCATCTGAGGACTGCCTGATACTGACAATTTAAAAAATTAGTACAGCCACTATGGCGAACAGTGTGGAGATTCCTTAAAAAACTGGAAATAGAACTGCCTTATGACCCAGCAATCCCACTGCTGGGCATACACACCGAGGAAACCAGAATTGAAAAAGACACATGTACCCCAATGTTCATCAAAGCACTGTTTATAATAGCCAGGACATGGAAGCAACCTAGATGTCCACAGCAGATAAATGGATAAGAAAGCTGTGGTACATATACACAAGGGAGTATTACTCAGCCATTAAAAGAATACATTTGAATCAGTTCTAATGAGGTGGATGAAACTGGAGCCGATTATACAGAGTGAAGTAAGCCAGAAAGAAAAAACACCAATACAGTATACTAACACATACATATGGAATTTAGAAAGATGGCAATGATGACCCTGTATGCGAGACAGCAAAAGAGACAGATGTGTAGGACGGAATTTTGGACTCTGAGGGAGAGGGCGAGGGTGGGATGATTTGGGAGAATGGCATTGAAACATGTATACTATCATGTAAGAAATGAATCACCAGTCTATGTCCGATGCAGGATACAGGATGCTTGGGGCTGGTGCACGGGGATGACCCAGAGAGATGTTATGGGGAGGGAGATGGGAGGGGGGGTTCATGTTTGGGAACGCATGTACACCCGTGGTGGATTCATGTCAATGTATGGCAAAACCAATGCAGTATTGTAACGTAAAATAAAGTAAAAAATAAAAATAAATAAATAATTACACTTCTCCTTTGTACCCATTTGTTTTCATAGAATTCTCCTCATTTGGACTTTGTCTAATGTTTCCTCATTATTGTATTCAGTTATGTATTCTTGACCAGAATACTGAATAGATGATGGCAGTGTGTCCTTCTCAGATGTCGTATTTGGAAGTAGAACACTCATCTACCCCTAATTGGGGGTGTTTATTTTGAACACTTAGTCAGGCTATTGCTTGATTTCTCCACTGAATAGTATATATATATATATTTATATATTTATATATTTCCCTTGCAACATGGAAACAACCTGTGGGGAGACACTTTGAAAGCATGTACAGATTCTGCTCCTCATCAAGCTTCCCTCCTAGGGTTTAGCATCTTTGGAGGAGGGCATGACAACCCACTCCAGTATTCTTGCCTGGAGAATCCCCATGGACAGAGGAGCCTGGCGGGCGACAGTCCATGAGGTGGCAAAGAGTCGGACACGACTGAGTGACTAAGCACAGCACAGCACATAAATCTTGCCAGCTTCAGTTCTTACTACTATTATTGCAAAATGCTGATTTTCTATCCCAGTACACTTTCCACATTTATTAAGTATTACATGGCATTCTATTGTAAGTAAGAACCTTCCCTTTCTTTCTATTTATTACCAATAAGGAATAATGGATTGCTTTTTTCATTTCAACTGGCTTTTGGTATATTACTACATAGAGTTAATTATTTGGCACTGAAATTGTCCCATATTGATAGTGGGAGTATTTTTAAGTTGGCTTCTGTGTCTGGGACATGTCCCCAAAATAAGTTTGAACACTTACTTTATGACATAGCAAGGTGTTCCAAAGTCTCGTACCTATTCACCCAAACCCTGGCATTGGCCATTGCTCTAAGGATCTCTGGTTGATTTTAGGGGGGAATGATATTAAATCCTAGCTCTTGATACTGAGTGTGCTCATTGCACCTGGAGTGTGGCATTTTGGCCCCTTCAGTGCATAAAGGTTGGAACCATATGCATGCATAAACACATTTACATATATACACTTGCATACATATATTCTTAAACCTATGCACTTATATATGCATATGCACATACATATACATATCTCTAAATAAGAATTCACATCAATATCCCCAGTTTCTAAACCTTCCTTACGGGGTTCTTTCTTGTTTTTTCCCATTTTATGTTTTTATGTTCCCTCTTCTTGATTGATAAAACTGGCTCCCAAATTTATTTACTTGTTCCATCTTACAACACATCTAAAATAGTTTCACAATTCTTTTGCCCACTGCATTACAAAAAGCAAGCCATATTAAAAACAGTTCAAGATTTGTTTGCAATTCTTACCCTCACCCCATTCTGCCACAAACTGAGGGTGTATAGTTAGTTACAAGGATTAATTCCTTCTTTTCTCTTTCCCTCCTTCTTTTTCTCCCTTCCTGTCTCTCCTGTTCCACTTAAGGGCAGTTATGGCATTTGTTTGAAAAACAATTGAATTTATGTTGTTTAGTTGACTTCCTGTTTTAGTGTTCTTTTCCTTCTGTATATATGCATATGTGTACATTATATATACATTTGTATATATACGGTGCTTCCCATGTGGCACTAGTGTTAAAAAAAAAAAACTGCCTACTGATGCAGGAGACATTAAGAGATGCAGCTTCGATCTCTGGGTTGGGAAGATCCCTGGAGGAGGAAATGCAACCCTCTCCAGTGTTCTTGCCTGGAAAATGAAATGGACAGAAGAGACTGGCTGGCTACAGTCCATGAGGTCCAAAAGAGTGGGACACCACAGAAGTGACTTAGCATGCCCAAACACATATATTAATACATAGGAGATTAAAGCCTTCAGAAAGCCTAAAAATTTTTTTAGTCTAACTAAAATTATTTTTTAGTCTAACTAAAAAATAATATTCACAGATATCAGTTTTTTCTTCTCCACTCCTTTCCCACCCCAACATGACAATATATTAGAATAAAAGTATTCACATTAAACCTAATTACATGGTTGTCTTTGGGGGAACAAAAAGGAAATGGGTTAGAGGTGAATTGATCAGTCAGTTGATCAAAGCGGGAACCTTGCACTACGGGGCAGTGAAGATGATATACATAAACTGAGAGATAATACTGACTGTACTGTCAAGTACTTAGGGTTAAACATTCCCCCTCCCCCCAAGATCCCATAAACATGCAACAGCATTTCCCAATGTATGTTCTACAAAACACTAGTTTCATAAGATAGCTCTGAGCGGAAAAAAGTTGTTTTTGGTCAAATAAGAATGGGTAATAGTATATATTTGATCCCCTTCCTGGAAGGCTTTCTGTTAAGAAACTAAGTGTGTTTCTATAGTTTTTTTTTTTTTTTTTTTTTAACTCAGAGAAAGAGAGAATAGAAAAGTAGTCACCAGAGCCTGGGAATGGGGAAAATAAGGGGAGGCTGATCAAAGGGTACCTTTTTTAGCTCTAAGATGAATAAGGTCTGAGGGTCAAATGTATAATGTGGTGACTGGTTAGATGGCATCACCGACTCAATGGACATGAGTTTGAGCAAGTTCTGGGAGATGGTGAAGGACAAGGAAGCCTGGCGAGCTGTAGTCCATGAGGTCGCAAAGAGCTGGACTGAAGTACAATAATAATAATAATAAGCTCAGTATACCCCTTACTTGACATGAATATCTTTAAACAAATATTTTCTTATCTTTTAGAAATAATCTTTAAAGGGACAAATTTTGAATAATTTGGGTCCATGTACTCAGTGAACATTTACTGAACTCTTATTCTATACTGGGTGCTGTTTTTGGTGCTATGGGTGGACAGCCAACAAAACAAATAAAGTAACTGTCCTGGTGGAATCAATAGTTTAGAAGGTTTGTAGGGGAAGTGGAGGCAGGCAGAGATATCATACAGTATCCACTAGCCACTCAGGAAAGATGAATGCAGGCTGCCAATCCCCTTTCCTCCTTTGGGAATACTTCAAAATGCTGACCCAAAGGAAATAAATAAATAAATAAATAAAGTGGAGTAAATGCTGCAACCAGCTTGGATGCTAAGCATCAGGTCCAGAATGAATATATCAAGAGGGCTTCTTCATCCTTCTATGTCATCTGCACACATCTGAGCACAAGCCAAAAATTAAGAGTAGAAAATCACTAAAAAAAAAACCCAAACAAAACCACAAGGGAAAAATTCTTGAGTTTTTAATCACATTCCCATGTTGATAAAATATTTATGAGCTCTCTTTCAATTAATTAGGATAAACTATGTAACATTGCAGGAAACAAATTGAAAATTTAATAAAGTAAGTTCATTTCTAATTTCTTTGAAAGAAAGAAGCTAATTATATTTAGTTCTGTAATTATAAGTTTAATTAAAATGTAATGCAAAATATTCCATAAACTGAAAACAGTGCTGAGTAATAAAATTGGGCCTTTAATACAATTTGCTCTTTAGATGAAAATTTATAATTTAAAATGAGGTCTTTAGTGTATCATTCTCCAAAAATTTCATCCTTTCGGTCTAGATTTAATTTAACAACCTTTCTATAATGACTAATTAATGTTTATTTACTGTTTTAAACCTGTTTCCTTCTGTTTATTGCATGCTGAAAATCTCTTTTTCATTGGCTTTAGCCATTTTCCTTTTAGACTTGGTTTAAAGAGACACCCGTATTTCCCTCTTGCACATCATAATTTACAGCACATCCCTTCTGAGTTGGAACATGGCTTGAGACTTTCAGTGACTCAAAACTTGAAAGCTCAGATGCCCTTAGAAGTATGTTCACATATCAGTAGCCTTCACCTGGCTGACACGGAGATGATATGATTGCTCCAGGCAGACATGCAGGTAAAAGGAAATTTAGATCCTCTAAAATGAAATTAGGAAGATGATGAAATGACCTTTCGGTGATGTTTTTAATAATCATTTGCTCTCATACACTTATCAGAGGAATAGAGTAGACTAATAGTTTGCTCAGATGTTAGGCTTGAATCCCAAAGTCAACTGAAATTTGGGGCCATTTGCTGTGATGTTGAAGTAATATCCATTTCTAAAGGCCTTTCTGACTGTTCTTTAATTTGAAAGGGGCTCTGCTTTTACCCGAATCACAGAGGTTTGTGGAAGGGAAATGACACAGTGAAAAACTCACTTTTTCAATTCTTTATTCTTCAGCATTCAAGAAGGATTCACTGGTTTCATCTGAGTCAGTTTAAAATGACTAAAAAATATTTATTGAATGCACAGTGTATAAAATAAGTTATACTTTCTGTGCAAAGATATCTCCTTGAGGAGTCGTTGAAAATTGCATTTCTGTACCACTGCTCCTGCTCTCACATTCAGACCCACGTTTGGTGTGGATCCCAGTGATCTTATTCAGTTAGTTAGAAAAAGGTACTGAATGTTTATAGGCTTCTAGAGTTGAGTAATACAGTCCTAGAACTTATATCTCTGGAGGACAATGTTCATTGAATCAGTGGTTTGTTCTGCTTCTATTGGAGCAGAACTGACCTTGCCTCTGCAGGAGTCAAGATGGTTGAAGAAAGGAAGGAATAAGTAGGGAGAGGGGATTTTTAGCTCTTTGAACATAGGGAATGAAGGTCCTGTTGCCTATGATTTGGGTAACTTGCAGGGTGATTACCTCTATTACAGGGTAATCAAGAAAAGATATGCTAGGGGACTGTTAGCATTCAGGGTAGTGATGGATGCTTTGCTTTAGGGCCCACAACCTTGAGACCCCATTCCTTGAACACTCAAGAGAGAATATTTCTAGAACATTCTGAGAACATTCTCTTTGCTTTTCAAACCTCCTGATCTTTCCAAAAGGAATTGGTGGCTTCAGGACGGGACTTTATATGCTTCATCTTGGTCTCTTCCATGTGTCTACATGTAACTGCGGGTCTGCATGTACTGGGTACTTTAGTTATTACTGCCTAATTATAATTGATAAAACTATTTGAAAAAATACTTGGAAAGGTTTTGCTCATTCTAATAGGTCAAGTCACAAAAGGAACACATTTAGCAAAACCTCATCATCTCTCCTACTCTTGTTCCACCAACATACTTAATGTAATGAATGTGAGCATATTCATTATCTTCTGCGGTTTCAATGTCGTTTTTTTTTTCTTTATTTTTTCACCAAATAGTGTATGAAACACAATAACTTGCATCTTCTTTTCAAGTTTTGTAAAAGCATGCACTTCCCTGTGGAAGTCTGCTCTTACAGAACATGGATATACCTGGCGAGGGCATCACAATAAAGAATAGGGCTGTGGCACATGAATGAAACTTAAGGATATTATGCTAAGTGAAATATGTCAGTCATAAAAAGATAAATACTGCATGATTCCATTTAGGTGAGTTATCTAAAAGAGTCAAATTCATAGCGCAGAAGGTAGATTGGTGGTTGCTATGGTTTGGGGGCAGAAAAAGATAGGAGGTGTTCTTTGGTGGGTAAAGAGTTCCAGTCATGCAGAATGGGAGAATGTTCTGGGCTCTGGTATACAACAATGCAAGCACTTGACAATATTATAGTGTATACTTGGAAATTATTGGGTGGGTAAATTTTATGTGTTTTATTGCCACAATTAAAAAAAAATAATGTATTGTGCAAATACTCCCTTGTCAACAAAAACTACATCATCCCCTGAAAAAAAAAGAGAGAAAAAGTCTGTGGTCTTTACAGTTCTGGTCTCTGAGCAAGAAGCCTTCAACTCGGTGGTTCTGGGAGGGTGTGGCAGGGAGACTGTGTTTTTGCCCTTAAGAGGCATTTGGCAATGCCTGGAGGCATTTTCAATTGTTGCACCTGTAGGGGATGCTTCTGGCATCTAGCTAGTAAAGACCAGGGATCCTGTGAAATAGCCTACAATGCACAGGACCACAACCTCCCTACAAGCAAAGAATTACCCCGCCCAATATATCAGTAGTGCCAAGATTGAGAAAGTCCAGCATGGAGGAACTTTAAAGAACAGAAGGAAGAATCTGTTCTCATGCTTGTGAGAAATTCTGCCTGGGAAGACTACATGGTTACCTGTATTTTCTGTGCAATGCTTTTCCATTTATTTTCCTATTATTATGGACTACAGATTTGTGTCCTCCCCAAAATTCATATGCTGAAATCTCAACATCCAGTGTGATGGTATTAGGAGGTAGGGCTTTGGGGAAGTAATTAGGTCATAAGATGGAGCCCCCATGAAACAGATTTGTGCTTTTATAAAAGGGACTCCAGAGAGCTTTCTTGCCTGCTCTCTTTCTGCCACGTGAGGGTAGAAGAAGTCCTCTTGGGAAGAGGCCCTCGCCAGAATCCTCCAGGTGGACGTCCTGATCCTGGACTTGCATTCTCCCCAACTGTAGGAAACAAAATTCTGTTATTCAAGTCACACAGTCTATGGTACTTTGCTATAGCAACCTGAACTAAGACACTTCTTTCACCCGAGTGTGGTGTTTATTAATTGTGTCCAAGTGACCCCTTTAAGCCTCAGATTCCTCGCAGGTTTAGTGGACCCAATGTCAGTCTCTACCTCACGGAACTATTGCAGGAATTCAAGGAGATGGGACAACTGAAAGCACATAGCTCTGTGCTGGGTCTAAGAAGTGCTTCATATGATTATGTGATTACTATTGTTTGGCATTCAGGGTTTCACTGAATAAACGGAAATTACTCTATGTATTTCACTATGAAGTGACTGAATTTTGGGAATTAGAGGCGTGTGCAATTTTTGGAAGTTGTGAGGGAGGAAAGGCCAGGAAAGCCACTTCTAATCATCTCAGCCTGCAGCCCTAACAGGCTGGTTGTTGTGAACACTCCCTGAAAGCTGCTGTTACTTTCAACAGCTCCAGGAAGTGACTGGTTCAGTCTGCACGACCTAGGGGAAAGAGCCCAGAAAACATTGCCCACCACCTCACATACCTACAGCACTGAAGCAGGGGATGTGTAGGGTGCACCCAGAGGCTGTTGCAGATCTCCCAGCTGTTGCAGTACCTCTTCACACTAGTAATCACCTGCTTTCAGCTTCTGTTCACCACTACTTGTACCATTGATTTTCCCTGGCAGAATCCAACCTGGAGAGGCTTTGAGAAAAGGATTGTGGGAATTGTTCTAGCACTTTCTGTGCAATGTAGAGGGCACCCCACAAGGGAATGACAGTGATGTCAAGGTGACAACAGACAATTGGCATACTTTGTCATTACTCTTATCTCTGTAGTTCTTCAAAGCAGATACTATTCTCACTTTTTTATTTTTATTTTTATACTTTACAATTCTGTATTGGTTTTGCCATACATTGACATGAATCTGTCACAGGTGTACATGAGTTCCCAACCCTGAACCCCCCTCCCACCTCCTTCCCCATATCATCTCTCTGTGTCATCCCAGTGCACCAGCCCCAAGCATCCTGTATCCTGTATCGAACTGGTCAACCACTTGTAAAAGAATGAAACTAGAACACTTTCTAACAGCATTCACAAAAATAAACTCAAAATGGATTAAAGATCTAAACATAAGACCAGAAACTATTCTCACTTTTTAAATGAGAAAAATTGCTGCTCTGAGAGGGAACATAATTCTTCTTAAAGTCTGATTTGTGCCCAGACCTGAATTCTAAATTTAATACTCCCCTCCAATCCCACCATCCCCTAGATGGGTAGAAAAAAAACTAGCTACCATTTTGAAGTCATTAATGAGAACAAAAGATTTACTTTCCCATATATCTTTCTGTCATAGGTCTATCATTATTATTCACTTGGGTTAAAATACTGAATTATCTTTTAAAGTAACAGTAAAGTAGTAGGGGTAGATATAAAGGCTTTATTGATTATTAACACCTTAGACAAGATATCTTTTTCATCAAATTAGGGTATTATGTCAAGGAAATCCTATTGACCCTTTGACTGATTTCCTTGAGGAGCAACGTCATGGAGAGAGTGGACTTTTGAATTTGCCTCAGGTTTTGTAAAACATAATTTTATGTATTTATTTATATTTATTTTGGGCTATGCTGTGGCTTTGTTGCTGCATGAACTTTCTTTTTTTAGTTGTGGCAAGCAGGGGCTGCTCTCTGGTTGTATTGCATAGTGCTTTCATTAGAGTGGCTTCTCGTTGTGGAGCCCAGGCTTAAAGGCCCATGGGCTCCAGTACTTGTGACTTCCAGGGTTTAGAGCACTGGCTCAGTAGTCATGGTGCAAGGACTTATTTGCTCTGTGGCATGTGGGATCCTCTTGGATCAGAGATCAAATCCATGTCTCTTGCATTGGCAGGCAAATACTTTGCCATTTGAGCTACTAGGGAAGCTCCTGTGGGACTTTAAACGTTCCTTTAGGCAATTTAGCTTCCTCTGAGCTTTGATATTCTCATAAATAGGAAATGACATCATATACCTCAGAGTTTGATATAAAGATAAAAATAGGATAATATCAAGACAAGGTAGAGAAAGCACCTTATTTCATTTCATGCTTGTATGAAAAATACTCGAGGTGCATCAGTGTGTTAGGTGCTATGTTAAGCATCATGAGAAAAGATGTGGTTCTGGGGTTTATAACCTACTGTGTCTGGGAGAAAGGTGTAATATTCAAGTAAAGAACATACATAACACAAATACATAAGATAATACAGATTTTCATGATTACTGTGAAGAAATAAATAAGTGATAGGTGAAAGGATGGGGCTGTGGAAAAGTATTTTTGATGGGTTTGAAACCGTTTACCTCAGACTGGGACTTGAACCCACGTGGCTGGGACTGGAACCCAGTCAAAACACACGGTACCTGTTTTAGGACCTAATGAAGCTTAGGTCCTTGAAGTCTCACTGCAGAAAGAATTCAGTGAGAGAAAAAGTGACATGAGGCTTCCCAGGTGGCATGACTGGAAAAGAACCTGCCTGCAAATGCAGGAGACATAAGTGATGGAGCTTCAATCCCTGGGTTGGGAAGATTCCCCAGAGAAGGAAATAGCAACCTATTCCAGTATTCTTACCTGGAGAATCCCATAGACAAGGAGCTTGATGCATTACACTTGATGGGGTACAAAGAGTCAGACATGACTGAGCAGCTAAGCATGCAAGAAGTGGATTTATTCAGATTCAGAGAGAAGCACACTCTACAAACAGAGTGTGGACCATCACAGGCCATGAGTGCAGCTGCAAAATGTGTCATAGTTAGTTTTTATAGGCTGGGTAATTTCATATGCTAATAAGTGGGAAAATTATTCCAAGTATTTTTGGAAAGGGGTGGAGATTTCCATGAATTAAGCCACCCACTGCCCACTCTCTGGTCTTTTGACAGTGCCTTGGAACTGTCATGGGTGTGTCATTTAGATTGCAATTGAGGATCCCTAAGGCAATGGCACCCCACTCCAGTACTCTTGCCTGGAAATCCCATGGATGGAGGAGCCTGGTAGGCCGCAGTCCATGGAGTCGCTAAGAGTCGGGCACGACTGAGTGACTTCACTTTCGCTTTTCACTTTCATGCATTGGAGAAGGAAATGGCAACCCATTCCAGTGTTCTTGCCTGGAGAATCCCAGGGACGGGGGAGCCTGGTGGGCTGCTGTCTATGGGGTCACACGGACTCGGAAAGCGACTTAGCAGCAGCAGCAAGGCAATGCCAAAGAATGCTCAAACTACCACACAATTGCACTCATCTCACATGCCAGTAAAATAATGCTCAAAATTCTCCAAGCCAGGCTTCAGCAATACGTGAACTATGAGCTTCCAGATGTTCGAGCTGATTTTAGAAAAGGCAGAAGAACCAGAGATCAAATTGCCAACATCTGCTGGATTATAGAAAAAGCAAGAGAGTTCCAGAAAAACATCTATTTCTGCTTTATTGACTATGCCAAAGCCTTTGACTGTGTGGATCACAATAAACTGTGGAAAATTCTGAAAGAGATGGGAATACCAGACCACCTGACTTGCCTCTTGAGAAACCTATATGCAGGTCAGGAAGCAACAGTTAGAACTGGACATGGAACAACAGACTGGTTCCAAATAGGGAAAGGAGTACCTCAAGGCTGTATATTGTCACCCTGCTTATTTAACTTCTATGCAGAGTACATCATGAGAAACGCTGGGCTGGAAGAACCACAAGCTGGAATCAAGATTTCCAGGAGAAATATCAATAACTTCAGATATGCAGATGACACCACCCTTATGGCAGAAAGTGAAGAGGAACTCAAAAGCCTCTTGATGAAAGTGAAAGAGGAGAGTGAAAAAGTTGGCTTAAAGCTCAACATTCAGAAAATGAAGATCATGGCATCTTGTCCCATCACTTCATGGCAAATAGATGGGGAAACAATAGAAACAGTGTCAGACTTTAATTTGGGGGGCTCCAAAATCACTGCAGATGGTGACTGCAGCCATGAAATTAAAAGATGCTTGCTGTTTGGAAGAAATGCTATGAACAACTTAGACAGCATATTAAAAAGCAGAGACATTACTTTGCCAACAAAGGTCCATCTAGTAAAAGTTATGGTTTTTCCATTAATCCTGTATGGATGTGAAAGTTGGACCATAAAGAAAGCTGAGCACTGAAGCATTGATGCTTTTGAATTATGGTTTGGTGAGGACTCTTGATAGTCCCTTGGACTGCAAGGGTATCAAACCAGTGAATCTTAAAGAAAATCAGTGCTGAATATTCATTGGAAGGACTGATTCTGAAGCTGAAGCTCCAATACTTTGGCCACCTGATGCAAAGAACTGACTCATTGGAAAATACCCTGATGCTGGGAAAGATTGAAGGGGATGACAGAGGATAAGATGGTTGGATGGCATCACTGACTTGATGGACATGAGTTTGAGCAAGCTCTGGGAGTTCATGATGGACAGGGAGGCCTGGCATGCTATAGTCCATGGGGTCACAAAGAGTCAGACACAACTAGTGACTGAACCAAACTGGACTATGACATTCTTTCAAAAATTTTACCCTGCCCCTTTCCCTCCTGTTGCAGGTTAATCCATCCTAGGAAAACGAATATTTGATCTAAGAATTGAAACATAAATTTAATTCTTTCTGCAAATTCTAATTCAAAAATATGCTATGTTCTAGGCACTACAATTGAAACAGTGTACAAAACTGACAGTCTCTGCCCTCATTCTTAGTGAGGGGAGATAGATATTAAAAAAAAATTACGTAAATAATTGTATACTATCTCAAAGGGCAGTGCATTCTATGAAGAAAAATAAAGTAGAAAAGTAAAATAGGGCACATGTCCTTGCTAAGAAGTCACTGGAGTAGGCTCTGAAGGGAGTCATAGGTGAGAATATCTTGGGGAAGAGTAGTCCAGGTTGTTGGAAAGGCAAAAGCATTTTCTCCTGAGGCAGGAGTGTGTCCACCAGTTTGAGGAAAGTTTGGAAACCAAGGTGAATGGAGTGGAGTGAACAGGGAGAGGGTGGTAGAAGAGAAACCCTGAGAAGTAGCAGGGGTCCAGAGCACATGGGGCTTTGGAGTTTACGGTAAAAATGTTGCCTTTTTCTTCCAGTCAGATGGATGACCCTGACTGTGTGAAACAGACTGTATTGAGTGTTTTGTCAAAAGTTTTCACTTTCATCTCAGGTTCAAAGAATTTGTTAACAAAATAAGCCACTCATTATACACAAATAAATAATGCCAATATTTATTAGAGAATTATCTCGCTTACTTTCAATATGCTAACATTAAAAGAAAAGAGAAAGAGAAACAGCAGAGGATACACTACCAAATTAGGTTTTGACCGACATCCAGACTTGGCGCTAGGAAGTCCCACGTCACAGCACATCTAGAGTCCCAACTGGGAAAAGGTCCCAGGCCGCTCATCAGCTCTGTGGGTGAGACTTCAGAGACTGCATTTTAGGTTCCCTTTATAATGGGATGCCATTTGATATCATCATCAATCTGTGAGCAAATTGCAGCACCAGTGTCATGCTAATGATGTTTGTTTTGTCTTACAAAACTTGGAATGTGATTAAGCCTGGGGCTTGGTTGTCCAGGGCCCCTCCAAGGGCTCAAGAATCTCAAGATTTGCCCCCTATCTTATCTATGGTGCAAAAGTCTTGCACTTACAGTAGGCAGTCACATTCACTCGCAGTCAGGGCAGTGTCCAGGCAGGTGAGAAGCAAGGCCAGAGGCCTGCTCTGCTTTGTCTCTGAAGCCCAAACAAGACTATTTAATTTCCCTAACAGGGAGCAGGGATACCCATTAGGATGTTAGGGCAATAATCCAAATGAAAGAGGACAGTGGCTGGGGCCAGAATGGTAGTAGTGGTGGTGATGATAAATAGCTGGATTCTAGATGTATTTGAGGGCTTCCCAGGTGACTCAGTGGTAAAGAATCCACCTGTAATGCAGGAGATGCAGGTTTGATCTCTGATCCGGGAAGATCTGCTGGTGAAGAAAATGGCATCCCACTCCACTATTCTTGCCTGGGAAATCCCATGGACAGAGGATCCTGGTGGGCTACAGTCCATGGGGTCACAAAGAGTCAGACATGACTTAGCAACTAAACAACAACAGATGTATTATGAGAGTGAAGGCCAAAGGAGGGATATACTGAAAGACTTTATGTTAGGTGAACAAGAAGGAAGAGTCATGCATGTCTCCAAGATTTAGGGCTAGAGCAGTTCGGGAGATGGAGTTTTCATGTATCAAGATGGAGAAGCAAGTTTCAGGGAGAAAATTATTTCTGTTAAGGTCTTATTAAGATGCCTCTGGATATCTACACATGAAAATGGAAATCTGAAGTTTAAGGAAAAGTCAAAGATAGAGATCTCAGTTTGGGAGTTGGAAACATAGTTGGCACTCAAATCCATGAAACTAAGTGAGATCACTGAGGAAGTGATTGTAGACAGAAAAGAGGTCCTAGGTCTAAGCTCTGGGGCCCTGCTATTTACAAATGGAGTAGGTAAAGGGGTCCAACAGAAAGAATCTGTTAGCAAGACAAGTGAAAACCAAGGGAAGAAAGTGCTTCAGGAGGAGAGGTAGTTCAACTGTGTCACATATTGTGAGTAACTCAAGTAAGACATACACTGAAAATCCTTTGGATTTAGCAAAGGTCACTGGGGATCTTGGCATGAGCAGTTTTGACATAGTAGTATGGGCATAAACTTGATTGGAGTAGGATTAAGAAAGATTGTGAGAAAAGGAATTAGCTTCTCTTTGAGGATCAAAGAAATGGAAACTCAAGACAGAAGACAGATGTGAGGTCAGAAGAAGGTAAACTGTTATTTAAGAGTCCCTGGAACTTCGAGGTGCAGAAGTGTTTCATAATCACTTGGGAAGTGAGAGATGGTGCTTATTAAAACAGGACAGCTGGGTTTACTTCCAGAGTTTCTGCATTAGAAGGTCAAGAGAGGAAGTGATGGGGGGGACACACACAAGAATGTGCATTTTTATCATGATCTCAGGTATCACAGTTGTTGCTGGTCCAGGAAGTTCATTTTCAGTATCATTACTCCTAGTCATTGATTCCTTTGTTGACCCCTCTATCTAAAGTAGCGTCCACCCTCCTATCATTTTCTGTCAGTCTCTCACTATAAGAATCTGCCTTATGTATCATTCATTATTAAAATTCCCATTGGTATAGTCTTCATAGGAAAATTCTGTCTGCCTTGTTAACCATTGTTCCTCTTGTGTGTAACACAGTGCTTGTTATACAGCTGGAACTAAAAAGAAAAAACATTGGAATTAATTAATAAATGAAGGAATGAATGAATAAATAAAGAATTCCAACAGTGATGAGCATTGTTTTGTACATGTTTTGAGACACCTAACGCTTCTTTGGAACTGTTTGTAAAGAAAAAAACATATCTTGCCAAATGGCACATCAAAATATTGAATTAAATTTCAGCCTCTAAGACACTGTGAGGGATCTGAGCAGGCTATTTACATTTCAAAATTCATGGTAACCAGCCCAGAGATACCCAATGTGGCTGTTATGTGGTACTTCCAATGTGATCATGTAGCTTTCACAGAAAATGCTGCTTGAAAGTAATAGATTTAGTCATTAATTATTTACATGTAGGTCCCCAAATGTCTCTATTTTAGAGACCTCTCTCTAGTGTAAGAGAAAATAGTTAAACAATGCTTTGGTCTTCAATGCACTAATTAGCCTGTAATCCAAGCATTTGTAGCAAGCATTATATAACACATCTAGGTTTTACATGAGGGATATTTAAGGCCTGTTCGGTTGGAAGAATTTATCTGTCAATCCGAGACTCAAAAAAAGAAGCAACTAAAACAGGGCAGTCAGGTTCCTGTTGAAGTTTTTTTTTTTTTTCCAAGGGTGTTAAATGAAAACATCTCTGCTTGATATTCATCATTTGGCAATGACCATTTCATCACTCAGGCAACATGAATAAAAGATATTACTCTTAGTCATTAGCAACTCAGTCAGGGAATAGAGAAAAATTGAACATTTAAGAACATTTTACTTTTCTGTCATTTCAAACTAAATGACACTCTTAAATGATGGCCAGTCAAGCCTACAGAATCTGTTAGTAACTCGACAATAAGTGTGAGGGATGCCAAAACCCAAAGGAATCTCAAACTTGCATTTATCAGGCTTGTCACATCATTGCTACTAGTAATAAAAGCTTTTTTGTTTTATGTTGTAATGTCTACAGAGAATAATACTTTTTTGCACCAGAGTAAAAAGTAATATTGGAACATTCATCATATTCTTTTATATAATATGGCCTAAAAAGGTTTAAAATTGACATTCATTATTTTAAGGCTAATTTAAAAGCCTGATGCATTTATAGAAGTTTTTCTGGTTGCTTTTTATAAAGATCCAATATTTAATAGTCATTCAATTTTCAGAAGCATTTTCTTGCATGGATTTTGTTGGGTTCCCAGCAGTAAATGCTCAGATTTTAATGGAGGTGGTGACCAACTTATTGGTGTATTTATTTTCTTGTAATCAGTAAGATGCTGGTCCTGTTGTATTGCAATGACCAAAGAAACAAAGAATTATCATTTGTCAAGTTCTGTGAGATTTAATCGGAGTCTAAGCTTTCACTCTTCTATTTTTTCTTTTTTTTTACCCTCAAGGTCTCTAAAACACTGACTCAATGAAAGAAAACTTAATCTAGGAAGTGAAAAAGAACCCAAAACTCCAGGCACAGTTGATATGGATTGCCACAATTATATGTACATTGATTTTTACATGACTGCATTCAGAAACAAAACACCGTCCTCTGTGATCAATTCATTTTCAGTTCTCTTTTAAGATAAATTAAAAACAAAGTGAATCCAAAGTGAAGAAGCAAACATTTCTCAAGAAGCAAACATGTATTTATACACCCCTCATTTGATGGACAGCTAGGACAACAATTGAATTCTCTGAAGCTACTAGTAATTTGCATAGTAAAGCAGGTGTAATACCGGGCTAGAAATTCAGATTTAAGACAAACTGCTATACTGGAGAAGTACAAGATTCTAATTCTGCCACTTAATCATCCAAATGTTAGAGCAGGAAACAGGAGGTATAACATGACTTGTATTTTTTGTGGGCTACCAGCACTCATGCTAGCACAGTATTTCCCAGAGAATAGCACACAAATCTTCTGGTAAAATGCAAATTGATGTAAAGAGGTACATTAATCAATGCATTTTGTTTTACTGCTTAGAGATTCATTTTCTTTAAACTTTCATTTATTTTATTTTAATTTTTAAAAATATTTATTTATTTGGCTGTGCTGGGTCTTAGCTGTAGCTCACAGGATCTTTTAGTTGTGGCATGTGGGATCTAGTTCACTGACCAGGGATTGAACTTGGGCCCCCTTCATTAGGAGCACAAGGTCTTAGCCACTGGATCACCAGGGAAGTCGCTAGACATTCATTTTTATATTTATTAAATATTGTTCAATTCAGTTCAGTCACTCAGCCATGTCCGACTCTTTTTGACCCCATGGACTGCAGCACTCCAGGCCTTCCTGTCCATCACCAACTCCCAGAGCTTGCTCAAACTCATGTCCATCTAGTCGGTGATGCCATCCAACATCTCATCCTCTGTCGTCCCTTTCTTCTACTACCTTCAGTCTTTCCCAGCATCAGGGTCTTTTCCAATGAGTCAGTTTTTTGCATCAGGTGGCCAAAGTATTGGAGTTTCAGCTTCAACATAAGTCCTTCCAGTGAATATCCAGGACTGATTTCCTTTAGAATTGACTGGTTTCATCTCTAACGATATTTGACCTAAATATTGTTAGAACCTCTTTTCTTTTAACTTCATTGATAATATAATTAAAGCACAGTTAAAGAAAGAGCCAATGTAAAAGAATTAATGAAGATAATAGCATGGGGTACTCAAAGTTATAGGAAAATGTGAGTGACTGAAGGATGAAAAATACTGCTAAGGTTTAGTTATTTTTCTTTCTCCTAAGACATCATTAAGCTGTGTTCAAAATTTGCAAGGTATTTGAACAAAAGGATGGGAGAAGAGAGAAGGAGTGAGGGAGGAAGAGAGATGGATCTGACTTTTGGAGAGTTATAGCTGTTGAAAGTTTCTCGGAGAGGAAAAAGAAATATTAAAAACTTGAAAATGAATTCAAAATATAGAGAATGATATTCTGAACACTAACTCAATAATGATCAACTGATGGCCAGTCCTGTTTCCTCTGTATCTCTATTCTCTCAGATTACTCTGAGGCATCCCACATATTATATTAGTTCATCTGTAAGTATCTCTGCATATATCATTAAAAGATAACAACCACTTTTAAAAACAAAGTAGATTTCCAGTCTCTGGTCTGGATCTTATAAGCTGCCACTCTGTCCTAAAAGTTTACAGATAAAAATATCCTCTTGTAGAAAATCTGGAGAAACTGACAAAAAATTACTCTTGGAAGTAACAAGTGATTATAGCAAGGTTAATATATAAAAATACATTGCTTTCCTATATATGTGCAATGAGGAGGTGGAACTGAAATTAGAAACACACTATTATTGACATTGTTTGCTATTGTTTAGTCACTAACTCATGTCTAACTCTTTTGTGAGCTTGTCAGGCTCCTCTGCCCGTGGGATTTCCCAGGCAAGAATACTGGAGTGGGTTGTGATTTCCTTCTCCAGGGGCTCTTAATAACCTCCAAAATACAATAGCTAGGTTTATGTCTAACAAAATATGTATATGATGTATATGAAGAAAACTATAAAATTCTGTTGAAACATATCAAAGATGGGCTAAATGTGAAAGGAGAAGTACTTCATATTTATGGGCAGGAAGATTTGATACTATCAGGTTGTTCTTTTCAGCTTAATCTTTAGATTCAATTCAATCCCAATTAAAATGCCAGCAAATAGTTTTGTGGAAATAAAACTGTTTCTAAAATTAAATGATGAGGCAGAAGATTCATAATTGCTACCTCAGTATTAAAAGAGAAGAACAAATTTAAGGGACTGACACCACCAGACTTTCACAACTTCTGTAAAGCTGTAGTAATCATGAGAGCGATATTAGCGAAAGGATAGACAAATAGATGAATGGAACAAAATGTGGAGGGCAGAAATAGACCTATATACATACAGGCAACTGATCTTTGACAAAGGAACAAAGGCAACACAATGGAGCAAAGACAGTCGTTACAACAAATGTTGCTGGAACAACTGGACATCTGTATGCAAAAAAATGAATCTAGACACAGACCTGATATTCTTGACAAAATGAAGTGAATTGCATCAGAGACCTAAGTGCAAAATGTAAAACCGTTGAACTCCTTGAAGATAACACAGGAGAAAATCTAGGTGATCCTGGGTATACTGTAGGCTTTTGAGATACACACCTCCAAAGAGGCACAGTGCATTAAAGAAATAATAAGCTGTCCTTCACTAAAATCAAAAACTTCTGTCCAGCTAAATATAGTGTCAAGAGAATGAGACCATAAGCCACAGCCTGTGAGAAATTATTTGCAGAAGATACATCTTTTAAAGGACTGTTGTCCAAAATATACAAAGAAATTTTCAAACTCAACAAAAAAAAAGATACTCTGGTTAAAAAATATATCATAGCCCTTAACAAATCCCTCACCAAAGAGAATATGCAGATGGTAAATAAACACTTGAAAAGATGTTTCACATCCTATGACATCAAAGAAATGAAAACTAAAAATAAATTTAAAAAAAAATGAGATGCCACTCACTTCACATCAGTTAGAATGGTAAAAACCCAAAGCAATGATCGCATCAAATGGTGGTGAGGATGTGAGGCATGAAGAACTCTCATTCATTGCTTATGGGAATGCAAAATTGCGCAGCCACTTTGGAAGACAGTTGGCAGTTTCTTACAAGACTAAGCGTTCTCTTAACCTATGATCCAGCAATCATGCTCCTTGGTATGTACACAGATGAATTTAAAATTTATGCCCTCACAAAAACCTGCACTGGGAACTTTATTCATAATTGTTAAAACTTAGAAACAACTCAGATTCCCTTCAATAGGTGAATGGATAAACTGTGATATATTTGTTTACTAGCTAAGTTGTGGCCAACTCTGTGCAACCTCATTGACTGTAGCCTGCCAGGCTTCTTTTTCCGTGGGATTTTCCAGGCAAGAACACTAAGGTAGGTTGCCATTTTCTTCTTCAAGGGATCTTCTTGATCCAGGGATCAAACTCCCATCTGCTGCTTGACTAGCAGATTATTTAGCACTGAGCCACCTGGGAAATGCACTGGAATACTTAGTGCTAAAAATAAATGATCTATCAGGCCACAGAAAGACATGGAAGAAACATAAATGCACATTACTAAGTGAATGAAGCCAATCTGAAAAGGCTAAATATTGTATGATTTCCGGAAAAGGCAAAATTATTAATACTTACAAATGGTAAAAAGATTAGTAGTTGCCAGGGAGTAGGGGAAGGGAGAGATGCATAGGTAGAGCACACGGGACTTTTAGGACAGTGAAAAATTCTGTGTGATACTACAATGGTGCATACATGTCATTTTACATTTATCAAACTCATAAAATATATAACAACAAAGGTAAACTGTAACATATATTATGTACTTTGGGTTATGATTTATCAGCAGAGATTTATTTATTGTAACAAGTGTAGGATTCTCATGAGGGATGTGCATAGCAGAGGAAGTTGTATGTGTATGGAACTCTCCATACATCCTGCTCAATTTTGTGAATCTGAAACAGCTCTAAAAATTAAAGTTTATTAATAACAAAAAGTACAGTATGATTTTTATACCAAATAAATGACAGTAATTCCCGGGGCTTCCCTGGTGGCTCAGAGGTTAAAGCGTCTGCCTGGAATGAGGGAGACCTGGGTTTGATCCCTGGGTCAGGAAGATCCCCTGGAGAAAGAAATGGCAACCCACTCCAGTACTCTTGTCTGGAGAATACCATAACAAAAAGTACAGTATGATTTTTATACCAAATAAATGACAGTAATTCCCAAATACCATCAAACATCCACTCCATATTTACATGTCCCTGGTTGCTTTATGAATTTATTTTTGATTTTCAGTTTACTTCAGTCAGATTCTAAATAAGGTCCATATGTTGCCATTAACTGATTCATATAATCTCTTTTAATCCATAGATTATCCCCTCTTTCCTTTACTTTTTCCTTGGTATCTATGTTGAATCAACATAGAGTTTCTGAAGTCTTGATTTTGCTGATTGTATCTTCATGGTATCATTTAATCAGTTTGTTGCTTGTATTTTTGAGTGGCTAGTGAGATTGTTTTGATAAGACAGTTTTGATTTTTTTGGTGAGAATACTTTAGGTGGTATTGTGTGCATCTATCAGGAGTGTGTATAATCATCTGGTCTTGGCTTATTTTGTGGACTTAGCCATGACTGATGCTTATCAAGCGATTCCCTGGTGACTCAGACAGTAAAGAATCCATGTGCAATGCAGGAGACCTGGGTTCGATGCCTGGGTTGGGAAGATCCCCTGGAGAAGGGAATGGCTACCCACTCCAGTACTCTTGCCTGGACAATCCCACGGACAGAGGAGCCTGTTGGTCTCTAGCACAGGGGGTGACAAAGAGTAGGACATGACTGAGTGACTAAGCATGCATGGTGATTATCAAAGTCCTTATTTCATTGGGTGTTACAAAACAATGAAATCCTAATTCTAGCATTCCTTCTGCAATTTTTAGCTTAAATACTCCTCTGTAAAGGGAAAATTTCCCTTATCAACTATTGATACCTGGAAATAGAGTTCATTTAAGAAAGATAGGGTATATTTTTAATTTCTTCCCTCTCATTTTTTTATTTGTTGTTGGTCAGTTGCTAAGTCATGTCCAATTCTTTGCAACCCCATGGATTGCAGCATGCCAGGCTTCCCTGTCCTTCACTATCTCCCAAAGTTTGCTCAAATTCATGTCCGTTGAGTTGGTGATGCTATCTAACCATCTCATCATCTGCTGCCCCTCTTCTCCTTTCAATTTCAATCTTTCCAGCATCAGAGTCTTTTCCAGAATCCCTTTCATTTACCGGTTCTAAAAATAATGTGGCTATTCCTCTGGTAAAAGTGACCAACAATATAAGAGGTGACACAGTCAAAATCTTGCTGGCAAAATTGTATCATTGAATTGGCCCTTGAGTCAATTATCAGTTGCATTGTACCAATGTGCTCTTGGTTTTAACTTTTATTTTCTATTTTAGTGACAGTAAATGGCAATCTTTAAGCTATCATAGAGCCTTTAATATCAAGACTAACATCTCTTCATTTTTTTGGTGCCAGTCACCCAATGTGTCCAGCCACCTGGCATGTAACATATGAATGAAGTGGTTCAGGTGAAGGTTGTGGCCAACAGGAAGGTGCACCCTCCCTGAGGGTGGCAGAGGTTACTCAGCTCTGGCCAACGTTACCCTATAGAAATTGTGTGATGGTGGTGGGGGTGGGGGTGGGATAGTATAGCCAGACCTTCAAAGTAAGCTGGTGTTCTGAATTTTTATATGATGTCTCCTGATTTTTAAAACCTGTCTAATAGTGTGAAATTTTAAAACACCACCATACAAGGTCAAAGAAAATGCATCTGCACACAGATCTAGCTTATGGCCTGCCAATACATCATTTCTAATCTAGGTAATTTAACTATTTTCATTTCTATTGCTTTAGTTATTTTCCTTTTGGAAGTTAGGGGGACATGTGTTCCACTCCTTACTCCCTAGTCTCCCTCTCAATTCTGGATTGTGACCACACATTGGGAAGAGCTAATCTAGCCCAAAGGCTTCACTTTCCTGATGGGACACTGGGGCTCAGAGAGGAGGACTTTTTACATGAAGTTGACTGACTGTGTGGATGATCTGAACCTTGAATCCAGACCTAACGTTGGTACAGTGCACTTTCCACCGGGTACCATGGCCTTTTGCTGGCAAAGCAATTGTCCAGCACCATCATCACATCTCCCTACCAGAAGATCTGCTTTCCTAGGCCTTGGCCTCCCATCACTTGTCCTGTTGTTGTGAAATAGCGAAGGGAGAAAGAAACTAACAATGACCTAGAACCTGCAATGTTCTGAATCCCATCCTAGATGCATTATATTTGTTGCCGTAATAATTGTCACACAAAATCCTCAAGATGTGGGTACTATTATGTTTTACATAGATGAAAAAAACAAGGCTCAGAGATTTAAGTAACTTTCTTTGGGCTACAAAAGTACTAACAGAATCAGGTCTGTGTGACCTCAGGCCTGTTTTTTTTTTTTTTTTTTAATATAACCTCATACTGCCTCCCAAGCTCCCAATGACACTCAATGTCATTTTCTTAATTTCTGCAGCACCATAACCTAAGCCAGATGGCTACAGTAGTAGTGCTGCTTTCCTAGAGGACAGCCAAGGACCACAAACAGCATGTCGTCCTGCAGGTTGCTCTCCCATCAGATCTACTACTTTTTTTTCCTTCTCTTTGAATTGCCTTTCTAGAACTCATTGCCAGAACAAATCTAATGCCTGAGTTAGGGACCTGCAGGAAATAGATAAAACATTCAAATGGGGTATTTGAGTTGAGTATTATGAGGGGATTGTTATAAAAAGTATGGGCAGTGTTAAGAGAAACCAGGAAAGGTGGTGAAGCACCCCATGGCTAGCAGCAGCGGGGAGCAGTTACTGTTGCCCAATCCCAGCAGTAGTCTTGGAAGAACACAGCCCCTGTGTCCTCACAGCCTAGCAGGGAAGGAGCTGGGGAATAAATGAGATGAAGTCGCCTCCTTCCATCAACAATAATAATAGAAATACGACTAATAATAGAGAAGGGAGAAAGTGGAACTGGAGGGCCAAAAAATGATACAGGATATCTCCCCTGCTTTTCTATAAGCTGCTGCCACCAAAGTAGACAGGAATCCTGTTTTGAAGGGCATTTCTGTTAGAAAAGATCAGAATGCCTCCTCTTCATTCCCAGCTTCACTTCTGCCTCCCTGGCTGGAGGCCCAGCCAGCTCGCATGCAGACACACCTTCAGCTCTGCACTGGCAGAGGAGAGAATCTCCACCATCTGGGTCAGGCAACTGGGGTTTTCAAGTTCATATGATCATATCTTGAGTAGAAAAGCTGCATTCTTTCCCTAGCATATCTACACCATTAACATCTGTATGTTCCTACCCTTTCCAAAGCCCTGTCCTGTATTCTCATTTCACTCTCTTGCTTTCTCTGGCCCTACTCTTTTTCCTTCAACCCTTGGGATTATTTCTTCCCCAAACCCCACTGCTTCCAGGCTCAGAATGCCAACGAATCAAGTTATTTTCATTTTATGAATATGCATATATAAAACCCAAGATATTTTCTGAGAGAAATTGCAAATTTGATCTGCAAGAAATATGATGCTATTTCTGCCAATGGGTAGAGGCATTGCTAAATTACACCAAGGGCGAGCTAGTTGTGTGCTCTCAGAAAGTGTTCTGCCCTTTTGGGGAGCAGAACTACTTTTTTCAGGCTGGTGATGTTTTTTGGAAAATGTCTTTTCATTTTGCAAACAATCATAAAAAGTTGGATTTTTACCCTCTTTTAGAAAAGATGATGTATGCTCTTCTTTGCACAGATGCGTAAGTTAAGTGCTTTGCTTTAGAAATCCTAGTGTGTTTTTTTTTTTTTTCCTAAATCACATCAGGATTTCCTTCCTCATGGTTAAGTCCTCTTGCAGGTAGTCAGCAAGAATATTGCAATTTGATACTCTTTGGGTTCTTCTCTTGTAATATAAGGAGAAACTTCTCCCCTTCTCCTCACATTTGCTTGATGCATAACAACATGTGTGCAAAAAGAGTATGTATTATTTTTTTCACCATCTGCATCATGGTACAGAGAGCAGCAAATGAAAAAGAATGAACAGTGGGAATCTTAGTCACGAAAACACCTCAAAAATTGAAAGCTTATGCCTGTTGAACTTCCTTGCAATTGACAAAGATGGACCAATATTAAGTTATTTGTATGCCTGCTATATATGCCTTAATTCCTCTCCTAAGCAAGGGGTGTCCTTAATATTAACTTTCCTTTGCTCTTTCTATTTATTGATGCTGCAGCAGCATGGCTAGGCTTAGAGCATAGGCTCTGGAGTCTGACAGACAGATCTAGGTCTTTGTATTGGTTCTTCCACCCTTTAGTGACATGACTTTAGGTAATCCCTTAAATTCACTGAGTCTCAGATTCCTCACCTATAAAATTAGGAAAATAGTGGTACCACTACAGAAGAATTCCATGATTATCAAATGAACCAAATGCATGTAAATCATTTAGCACCAGGCCTGACATATAGTAAGTGCTATTAGGGTCAGTCTCATTTGGTAATTCCAAAAGCAATGCCACCTGTGGACTTAACCTTACTCCTTTGTAAGAACTTTTTTTTACAGACGTTTACATTAAATTTCTGTTTTTAGTATCCTCTGTCCCAGTGATTTGGTTTTGCATCATTCACAGAATTCTGTAGGTGCTTACTTCATTGAGTGCTGTATTCTGAAATGCCCATCCTTTTCCTTAAATCCGTTCATATACTGAAGTGCTAGTACATCTGATTGATGGGCAGAGCTTCCTGGGTCCTTTCCATCCAAAATAGTAAAGCCCTCATCTGCTTTTGAGCTTCAACAAGTTTTCACTTTGCCCATTGTTCTAAGACCTAGCCCAACATCATTATATGATATGAATTTAGAAAGTGATCCTCTCATTTTTAATCTCAAGTTATGAGTTCCCTTGGGAATTCCCTTTGTGCTCGGTGGTTTAGACTTGTTACTTTCACTGCTGAGCACTGAGTTTGATCCCTGATTGGGGAACTAACATCCCACAAGCTGTGTAGCATGGCCAAAAATATAATAAAAATAAATAAATGAATAATGTGTTTCCCCTTTATCTGTCATCTCACATTTCACTGTTACTTTGGCTCTATCATCTAATCATTTTCTGTTGTCTGACACAATTTATTCAGAAAGAGAATATAAATTTTAATCTTAATTGTTAAATACACCACTTTTTATTGAAGTATTTAGCACATATCACTGAGCGGTGTGGACTGTTCAATTTCTAGTTTATTGGTGCAATTAAGATATCCTTTAAAACAGAATAAAATACAATTTTCCTCCTTACTTTGAAAGGAATGTTAAAATGTAAATTATTTTTAAATTTTTAAAATATTTGTGAAGAATAAAGAACAATGATATAATGAATGCCTGTGTATCCATTACTCAATTTGTGGGGAGAAATATTACCTTTGAAATCCCCTTAAGTACCCCTGAAATCATCTCTTTCTCTCCTCTTCAGAAGTAACACCATTTATTGAATTTATCATCTTTGCTTTTGCTTGCATTCCAATGAGTATATGAATATATCACAATTTGCTTCTGCATTTTATGTTGATGAATTTTTGAGTTTTTTCCAGTGTTTTTAAAATTAAACATTTGGTTTGCAATAATTGTAAACTCATATGAAGTTGTAAAAATACAATGATGTCCCACATAACCTTTATTCAGTTTCCCCAATTGTAATGTCTTGTAAAACTCTAGTACCTATTGACATTGATGTAGTAAAGAAAGATACAGAACATTTCCATGAGCATCAGTTCATTTCAGTTCAGTTGCTCAGTCGTGGCCGACTCTTTGCAAACCCATGAATTGCAGCATGCCAGGCCTCCCTGTCCATCACCAACTCCTGGAGTTCACCCAAACTCATGTGCATCGAGTTGGTGATGCCATCCAGCCATCTCATCCTCTGTCGTCCCCTTCTCCTCCTGCCCGCAATCCCTCCCAGCATCAGAATCTTTTTCAGTGAGTCTACCCTTCACATGAGATGGCCAAAGTATTGGAGTTTCAGCTTTAGCATCAGTTCTTCCAATGAACACCCAGGATTGATCTCCTTTAGAATGGACTGGTTGGATCTCCTTGCAGTCCAAGGGACTCTCAAGAGTCTTCTCCAACACCACAGTTCAAAAGCATCAATTCTTCGGCACTCAACTTTCTTCACAGTCCAACTTTCACATCCATACATGACCACTGAAAAAACCATAGCCTTGACTAGATGGACCTTTGTTGGCAAAGTAATGTCTCTGCTTCTGGTTTTTTAATTTATTTTTATTTTAAAAATTTATTTATTTTAATTGGAGGCTAATTACTTTACAATATTGTATTGGTTTTGCCATACATCAACATGAATCCGCCACAGGTGTACACGTGTTCCCAATCTTGAACCCCCCTCCCACCTCCCTCCCCATACCATCTCTCTGGGTCATCCCAGTGCACCAGCCCCAAGCATCCTGTATCCTGCATGCTATCTAGGTTGGTCATAACTTTCCTTCCAAGGAGTAAGTGTCTTTTAATTTCATGGCTGCAATCACCATCTACAGTGATTTTGGAGCCCCCCAAAATAAAGTTTGACACTGTTTCCACTGTTTCACCATCTATTTGCCATGAAGTAATGGGACCAGATGTCATGATCTTCATTTTCTGAACGTTGAGCTTTAAGCCAACTTTTTCACTCCCCACTTTCACTTTCATCAAGATGCTTTTGAGTTCCTCTTCACTTTCTGCCATAAGGGTGGTGTCATCTGCATATCTGAGGTTATTGATATTTCTCCCGGCAATCTTGATTCCAGCTTGTGTTTCTTCCAGCCCAGCGTTTCTCATGATGTACTCTGCATAGAAGTTAAATAAGCAGGGTGACAATATATAGCCTTGACGCACTCCTTTTCCTATTTGGAACCAGTCTTGTTCCATGTTCAGTTCTAACTGTTTTTTCCTGACCTGCATATAGGTTTCTCAAGAGGCAGGTCAGGTGGACTGGTATTTCCATCTCTTTCAGAATTTTCCACAGTTTATTGTGATCCACACAGTCAAAGGCTTTGGCGTAGTATAGAGGTAGCCATATTCACTTTCTGCAAACCTCGCCTCTGTCTTTAACCCAAAGCAACCCATAATCTAGTTCCCATTTCTATAATTTTCTCTTTTCAAGAGTTTTTTGTAAATGGATTCTTTTTATTGCAAAGGCCTATTCCATGGTATGGATGTATCATAGTTTGTTTAAACACTTACCTGTTCAACAACATCTGGTGTTTTCAGTTTTTGGCTATTATAAATAAAGCTACTATGAGCATTTGGGTCCAGGTTTTGGTATAACTCCAATTCTTCATTTCTCTATGTTAAATGCCCAGGAAAGCAATTGCTGGTTCATATGATAATTACATATTTAGTTGTCTAAGGAACTGCTGAATGGTTTTCCAGAGTGACTGTTCCATTCCACATACCCACTGCTGCTGCTAAGTCACTTCAGTCGTGTTCGACTCTTAGTGACCCCATGGACTGCAGCCTACCAGGCTCCTCCATCCATGGGATTTGCCAGGCAAGAGTTCTGGAGTGGGGTGCCATCACCTTCTCCGACATCACTAGCATGCTTCAATAATTCAGTTTCTTCTCACCCTAGCCAGGTTCCAGTATTGTCATTGCACTTTATTTTACCTATTCTGATAGGGGTACAGTGGAATCAGATGATGGTTTCTATTTTCATTTCCATAATGGCAAATGATGTTGAACACCTTTTCATCTGCTTATTTACCATCTATATACCTTCTCTGGTGAAATGTCTTTTCAGCTCAGTTCAGTTCAGTCGTTCAGTCATGTCCGACTCTGCGACCCCATGGACTGCAGCAAGCCATGCCTCCATGTCCATCACCAACTCCTGGAGTTTACTCAAACTCATGTACATTGAGTCAGTGATGCCATTCAACCACCTCATCCTCTGTTGTCCCCTTCTCCGCCCTCCTTCAGTCTTTCCCAGCATCAAGGTCTTTTCCCATGAGTCAGTTCTTCACATCAGGTGGCCAAGGTATTGGAATTTCAGCTTCAGCATCAGTCCTTTCAATGAATATTCAGGACTGATCTTCTTTAGGATGGACTGGTTGGACCTCCTTGCCATCCAAGGGACTCTCAAAAGTCTTCAACACCACAGTTCAAAAGCATCAATCCTTCGACACTCAGCTTTCTTTGTAGTACAACTCTAACATCCATACAGGACTACTGGAAAAACCATAGCCTTGACTAGATGGACCTTTGTTGGCAAAGTAATGTCTCTGCTTTTTAGTATGCTGTCTAGGTTAGTCATAACTTTTCTTCCAAGGAGCAAGCATCTTTTAATTTCATGCCTGCCATCACCATCTGCAGTGATTTTGGAGCCCAAGAAAATAAAGTCTGTCACTGTTTCCATTGTTCCCCCATCTATTTGCAATGAAGTGAAGGGACCGGATGCCATGATCTTAGTTCTCTGAATGTTGAGCTTTAAGTCAACTTTTTCACTCTCCTCTTTCACTTTCATCAAGAGGAAATGTCTTTTGCCTGTGTTCTATGTAGATTGTTTGCCTTTTTAATGTTGTTCTTTAAGAGTTCTTTAAGCATTCTGATTAGTTGAACTTTGTTGAATGTATGGTTTGCAAATATTATCTCCCTATTTTTAGTTTGTCTTTTAATCTTCTCCATAAGATCCCTAGATCCCAGCCAGTTTGGCTTCTCTTTACTTTGTAGTTCAGTTCAGTCATTCAGTCGTGTCCAACTCTTTACGACCCCATGAACCGCAGCACGCCAGGCCTCCCTGTCCATCACCAACTCCCGGAGTTCACTCAGACTCATGTCCATCCAGTCAGTGATGCCATCCAGCCATCTCATCCTCTGTCATCCCCTTTCCTGCCCTCAATCTTTCCTAGCATCAAGGTGTTTTCAAATGAGTCAGCTCTTCACATCAGGTGGCCAAAGTAGTGGAGTTTCAGCTTCAGCATCAGTCCTTCCAGTGAACACCAGGACTGATCTCCTTTAGGATGGACTGGTTGGATCTCTTTGCAGTCCAAGGGACTCTCAAGAGTCTTCTCCAACACCACAGTTTAAAAGCATCAATTCTTCTGCTCTCAGCTTCCTTTTAGTCCAACTCGCACATCCATACATGACTAATGGAAAAGCCATAGCCTTGACTAGACAGACCTTTGTTGGCAAAGTAATGTCTCTGTTTTTCAATATGCTGTCTAGTTTGGTCATAACTTTCCTTTCAGGGAGTAAGCGTCTTTTAATTTCATGTCTGCAATCACCATCTGCAGTGATTTTGGAGCCCCCCAAAATAAAGTCAGCCACTGTTTCCACTGTTTCTCCACCTATTTGCCATGAAGTGATGGGGCCAGATGTCATGATCTTAGTTTTCTGAATGTTGAGCTTTAAGCCAACTTTTTCACTTTCCTCTTTGACTTTCACCAAGAGGTAGTTCTTTTTCACTTTCTTCCATAAGGATGGTGTTGTCTGCATATCTGAGGTTATTGATGTAACTTTGTAGAGTTATATATATATATCTTCCCCTAACCCCAGCAGGACTTTAGTTACATTTAGTGGGAAGAATAAGAAAAACTGCCTCTGCTCTTTATTCCCAGAAATGTAAATGGCCCACTACTTTCTTTTCTTTTTCTTTTGCCTAGGCCTGTGCTGTTTAATACATTAGCACAAGTGAGTGTTCTAATTAAAATTGAAAATGAATTAAAATAAAACATCCAGTTCTGCTGTCTCAGTTGCCACATTTTAATTGCTCAGTTAGCCACATGGGGCATGTGACTACTATATTGGACAGCAAGATTATAGAATATTTCCAGCATCATCAAAGTTCTATTGAGCAGCACTGGCTTGGAGTACATACCCAAGAGCAGAACTACTGGGTAGAAGAGTATGAGCTTCTTAAACTTTATTATGTAATGCTAAGATGTTTTCCAAAGTAGTTGTATTGATTTTTACTTCCATTAGCAGTGAATAAGAATTTCTATTGTTCCCTATTTGTGTTAACACTGGGTAGGATCAGACTTCAAAAAAAATTTGTGCTACTGATGGGAATAAAAATTGTAAGGTACTATTTTATCATTTACTAAGGAGAATGGCTATCTTGTTATGTGGTTACTGACATTATGAAGGAGGCTGTTCAAATCTTTTGCCCATTTTTCCATTGATACGTTTATAGTTTCCTTACTATTTCATAGAACTTTAAAAATGTATTTGCTGCTCATATTTTGTCAAGTAGATGTACTGAAAATGGTTTCTCCATTTTGTAGCTGTCACTTCTCTATGGTGTTTATTCATGAGTGTAGGATACACGAAACTAAGGTAACAGACTTTGATTGTCAGTGAATAAGGAAGGCTGATGTTAGTAGGTGATCCCTGATATTGAAGCTATGCTTTAGAAAACACACAGTAAAAGAAGGAAAGTTGGGTCTTCTGTAGGTGATTTCTAAGTGGGAGACCTGAAAGTGGTTTCTGTCACTCCTGTCCAAACTGCATCTCATTATGCAGCCCCAGAGGAGGCTGGGAAGTGTAGAATGCTCCCACACTGATGTTTGGGAGTACTCACGGTTTCTACCACATGGTGCTTTATATGAACAGATGCTCTTAATTTTAATGTAATTGAACCTAACTCTCTCTGTGTTTTCTACTTCTACTATATTTAAGAAATCTATCTGCTGCTGCTGCTGCTAAGTTGCTTCAGTCGTGTCTGACTCTGTGCGACCCCCTAGACGGCAGCCCAATGGCTCCTCTGTCCCTGGGATTCTCCAGGCAAGAACACTGGAGTGGGTTGCCATTTCCCTCTCCAATGCATGAAAGTGAAAAGTGAAAAGTGAAAGTGAAGTCGCTCAGTCGTGTCAGACTCCTAGCGACCCCATGGACTGTAGCCTACCAGGATCCTCTGTCCATGGGATTTTCCAGGCAAGAGTACTATCTCTACTACAGATCAACTCCAGAAAAAATGGAGAATTCCATGGAGGGAATGGTAAAGTCATTTTTTATGTTGCCTTCTAAAATTTTTATACTTTTGTTGTCATGTTTGGATCTTTAATTCCTATAGAATTGTTTCAGTTAGGTGTTAATTTTGTTTCAGAACTATTTATAGAAAAATTCCTGCTTCCCACTAATCTGTCAGTTGAACTTCCATAGTTGTATGGATATATTTCCGAGTTCTCCATTCAGTTCCACCAGTATATTCTGAGATCTATCCCTGGACCACTATAATCATATCTTAAATATTAGATTTTATAACTCTTGATATCTGGTAAGGCAAATATTTCCTGTATATATTTCCTGTTAAGGGCTCTTTAGACTACTTTTGGCCTTTGTCCTCTAAATTTCACAATCTTTTCTGTCATGTTTCAAAGTAAAAACTATTCAGATGGAAAATATGGATCATATGGGGGAGAAGTGACATTTTTACAGTACTGAATCTTCCCATCTATGAACCATGGTACATCTTTACTTAGCTCTTATTTAAGTGGTTTCAACAGAGTTTCACAGGTTTTTGATGTCATTAAGGCTTCATGCATCTTTGGTTAAATTCATTTGTTGGTGCTGTCGCAAATGGTATCTTGTGATATTTACATATTTCACCTTTTATCCTATATGGAAACTTTTTTTTTTTTTGTATATGTGTACTCTGTTCTTTTTAATTTATAAATATTTCCTCCTGGCTTCCATCCAGACACAAGGTTTAGATGGCTAATTTTATTTTCTACTCCTGAGAGGTACTGTTTTGTTTCTAGTTTGCCTGCTGAAGGTATAATTTTCTAGTTCAGGTTAATGTGTGGAAGCTCCTAGCAGGTTTCCCACTCTGAAAGATTTTCTTATGCCTTCACTCTCTGTGAGGCCATGCAAAGTAAAGTTCAGAGTTGTCTGGGCTCAGAAGATGCCTTTAGGGTAAAGGTGAACTCTGGTCCTCAGCTTACCGTGCTGTGCTCCCATTTTCCTTTAACTGTAGGTCTGTGAAGCATTCTTACCTTCTCATCAATTTGTCAAAGCAATAATATAGATAGATATTCATACTTTAGCTTACTTTAATTGAGAGCTGGTTAGATTATTTAGTCTGCCCTGTTGCCAGAAACTGAAATTGAGATACAGGTACAGATATATATATATACATATATTTAAACACCTTCAAAAATACCTATACTGATTCTTAAAATATACCTCTATAATAATTTTTAAAGGTTTGCCATAAATAAATTATTTCAGTTGAATTACAAATCTTGATAGGAAAATATTATCACTCTATCTTCTTAAATAGTTCCTTCCCCCACCCCCTCATTTTTCTTTCTTACTTGGCTGTTAAGTCAATAAAGTGCTCTAAGGCTTGTGGTCAACAAAGTTATCTTATTCTTCTTGTTAGAGGGATTGACATTAAAAAAAAAATCCCACTCAGTTTCCTAACACCATGGTCAACACTTTATATTCTGAGTAGGTGAGAGTCGGTGGTAACCTTGCTAGATTTTGCAAAGTCAAGTTGTCTCTAATATAAGCTTTCTTCCCTTTCTTCACAATGAATCAACAAGTGGCCATTGAGTTTCCACCACAAATCTGATATGTGATAATGGCAAACTTGTTCTGATAGCAGTGGGATGTTAAACCAGATCTTCCACGGGGTGAGAATCTGATTAAACATACCTTCTATGATTACTCTAACCCTGCACCTTCTTTTACAGGTTCCTTATAGCGAATTCTCAGGGAGACTAAAGTTTATTGCTTTTGGAGATTTCTCCTTTGTGGTGGTAAAGCCAGTACATAAAACACAGAAATAATTTAAGTCCTAAAATAAATCCAAATCATTATAGTTAACATTAAAATACTTCAAGCAATATCCATATATATTAACTTCCTTTTACTTGAGAAGTGAACATTGGCCCATAAATTATTGTATGTGGGTATATAATATCTTGTTAGAGATCTGTTGTAAATCTTGTTCTATAACTTCAAAAAATCTGATAAATATATCTCATGAAGTTAGTATTTGCTCAGCTCATTAAAACACTATCCTTTTGAGTGGTTGATAAAGTTAATTGATATGTCTTCTGAATACTTTAAATGTCATTAAAATACTTATGTTTTAAAAAAACTAATCTCTGCTGCTGAAAAAGAAAATAGGATAAGGAGATAGAAAAAACACCCATTATTTCATTACTCAGAAAAAAACACTACAGCATTTTCAAAAATGCTTTATTACAAAATAATTTCAAATTTACAGAAAGGTTGTAAGAATAATACAGAATAACTTCATGTACCCCTCACCTAGATTGCATATATATATAGAGAAATATATATATTCTATATTCTGCATATATAAAACCTATTATTTCCCATATATGTAATTTATTTTATACATGTATATACACACACACATCAGTTCAGTTCAGTTCAGTTCAGTTCAGTGGCTCAGTCGTGGCCGACTCTTTGCAACCCCATGAATCGCAGCACGCCAGGCCTCCCTGTCCATCACCAACTCCCGGAGTTCACTCAGACTTACGTCCATCGAGTCAGTGATGCCATCCAGCCATCTCATCCTCTGTCGTCCCCTTCTCCTGCTGCCCTCAATCCCTCCCAGCATCAGGGTCTTTTCCAGTGAGTCAACTCTTCGCATGAGATGGCCAAAGTACTGGAGTTTCAGCTTTAGTATCATTCCTTCCAAAGAAATCCCAGGGCTGATCTCCTTGAGAATGGACTGGTTGGATCTCCTTGCAGTCCAAGGGACTCTCAAGAGTCTTCTCCAACACCGCAGTTCAAAAGCATCAATTCTTCAGCGCTCAGCTTTCTTCACAGTCCAACTCTCACATCCATACATGACCACAGGAAAAACCATAGCTTTGACTAGACGGACTTTTGTTGGCAAAGTAATGTCTCTGCTTTTCAATATGCTATCTAGGTTGGTCATAACTTTCCTTCCAAGGAGTAAGCGTCTTTTAATTTCATGGCTGCAGTCACCATCTACAGTGATTTTGGAGCCCAGAAAAATAAAGTCTGACACTGTTTCCACTGTTTCCCCATCTATTTGCCATGAAGTGATGGGACTGGATGCCATGGTCTTCGTTTTCTGAATGTTGAGCTTTAAGCCAACTTTTTCACGCTCCTCTTTCACTTTCATCAAGAGGCTTTTGAGTTCCTCTTCACTTTCTGCCATAAGGGTGGTGTCATCTGCATATCTGAGGTTATTGATATTTCTCCTGGCAATCTTGATTCCAGCTTGTGCTTCTTCCAGCCCAGAGTTTCTCATGATGTACTCTGCGTAGAAGTTAAGTAAGCAGGGTGACAATATACAGCCTTGACGCACTCCTTTTCCTATTTGGAACCAGTCTGTTGTTCCATGTCCAGTTCTAACTATTGCTTCCTGACCTGCATATAGATTTCTCAAGAGGCAGGTCAGGTGGTCTGGTATTCCCATCTGTTTCAGAATTTTCCACAGTTTATTGTGATCCACACAGTCAAAGGCTTTGGCATAGTCAATAAAGCAGAAATAGATGTTTTTCTGGAACTCTCTTGCTTTTTCCATGATCCAGCGGATGTTGGCAATTTGATCTCTGGTTCCTCTGCCTTTTCTAAAACCAGCTTGAACATCAGGGAGTTCACGGTTCACGTATTGCTGAAGCCCGGCTTGGAGAATTTTGAACATTACTTTACTAGCATGTGAGATGAGTGCAATTGTGTGGTAGTTTGAGTATTCTTTGGCATTGCCTTTCTTTGGGATTGGAATGAAAACGGACCTTTTCCAGTCCTGTGGCCACTGCTGAGTTTTCCAAATTTGCTGGCATATTGAGTGCAGCACTTTCACAGCATCATCTTTCAGGATTTGAAATAGCTCAACTGGAATGCCATCACCTCCACTAGCTTTGTTCATAGTGATGCTTTCTAAGGCCCACTTGACTTCACATTCCAGGATGTCTGGCTCTAGGTTAGTGATCACACCATCATAATTATCTTGGTCATGAAGATCTTTTTTGTACAGTTCTTTTCTGTATTCTTGCCACCTCTTTTTTATTTTTTTATTTTTATTTTTTTTTGCCACCTCTTTTTAATATCTTCTGCTTCTGTTAGGTCCATATCATTTCTGTCCTTTATTGAGCCCACTTTGTATGAAATATTCCCTTGGTATCTCTAATTTTCTTGAAGAGATCTCTAGTCTTTCCATTCTGTTGTTTTCCTCTATTTCTTTGCATTGATTGCTGAGGAAGGCTTTCTTATCTCTCCTTGCTATTCTTTGGAACTCTGCATTCAGATGCTTATATCTTTCCTTTTCTCCTTTGCTTTTCGCCTCTCTTCTTTTCACAGCTATTTGCAAGGCCTCCCCAGAGAGCCATTTTGCTTTTTTGCATTTCTTTTCCATGGGATGGTCTTGATCCCTGTCTCCTGTACAATGTCATGAATCTCATTCCATAGTTCATCAGGCACTCTATCTATCAGATCTAGGCCCTTAAATCTATTTCTCTCTTCCACTGTATAATCATAAGGGATTTGATTTAGGTCATACATGAATGGTCTAGTGGTTTTCCCTACTTTCTTCAATTTCAGTCTGAATTTGGCAATAAGGAGTTCATGATTTGAGCCACAGTCAGCTCCTGGTCTTGTTTTTGTTGTATGTATAGAGCTTCTCCATCTTTGGCTGCAAAGAATATAATCAATCTGATTTTGGTGTTGACCATCTGATGATGTCCAAGTGTAGAGTATTCTCTTGTGTTGTTGGAAGAGGGTGTTTGTTATGACCAGTGCCTTTCTTATCAAAACTCTATTGTTTTTGCCCTGCTTCATTCTGTATTCCAAGGCCACACATAGGTGTATATATATTTATGTTTATTTTTTTCTGAATCATTTGATTGAAAATTGCAATTATCATACCCTAAGTGTATCATATGCCTAAGTGATATCATATGTATCATAGGCCTAAGTGTATCAGGATATATTTCCTGAGACCAAGGACCTTCCATTACATATCTATATTTCTATGATCAAATTGGGAAAATTTAGTATTGATACAATATCCTAATTTAAAATGAAATCTGTATTCAGATTTTGTCATTTTTTTTTCAGTAATGTCCCTTATAACAATTTTCCCCCAATCCAGGTTTCAATCAAGAATCCAGTATAGAATTCAGTGCACATAACTCTTTGGTTTCTTTTAATCTGGAACATTTCTTCAGCCTTTCTTTATCTTTTATGACACTGACATTTTCGTGGAGAAGAGGCTAGTTGATTTCTAGAATGAGTCTCAATTCATCTGATATTTCTTACTTAATTTTGAAAGGGCTTTGAAAGAGTTGTATAAACTCACTGTCAGCCCTGCCTCCCATTCTCTCTTGAGATCCTAATTTACTGACTTCTGTCCCTATCATTCTCCCAAGATTTCTTTTATTCAGGTCACCAGTGATCTTCATGTCACAAAATTCAATGGTCATTTCTCAGTCCTGCTCTTATTCAACCTTTCAGGAGAATTTGATAGAATTTATCTTATCCTCCTCTTGAGGGTATCATACTTTCATCACTAGGCTTTGTTCATGTAGCTCTTTCCTTTATCTCTTTGCTCAGTGGTCCCTCCTACGTTTTGCTGGACTCAAGCTTCTATGATGTAAAAAACAAAAGAATACGTGGCTCAGTACTCAGACTTCTTTGACTTCCACACTTCTTTTCAAGGTAGTTTTACCTGATTAGAAAATTGATTTAAATACCAGTTCAAATCTATAAAACCAGTCTAGAATACTCTTGAACTCTATATCATGTACCCAACTCTCTATCACCCATTTGGAACTCCTGTCGATTACCAATCTCTTCTGCCAGTCTTTGCACTCTATTCAGAAAAGAGTACTTACAGGGCCACTACATAACATGGTTTCACACTGATGTGCTTATCTAACCTCCTACTTCCTCTCCTCTTACTCTATCCCACACACCGAGTACTTTGGACCTTACACTTGCTGTGCCCTCTTCCTGGAATCTTGGTCCCTTAGATACGTACTACATGACATATTGTCTTACTTCAGGCTTTTAGGGAAATAACTTTTCATCAGAGAAGTGTTTCTTAACTACTTTGTATAATGTTGAACTATTCCCTGCACCAGCCCTATCACTCTTTATTCAATATTCTTGTTTTATTTCTCTTTGTTGCACTTATTACTATCTTAAATGCAGTCTCTCCACTCTGCCTCCTCCCCCACTAGAACGCTAACTTCATGTGCACAGAAATTTTGCTTTGTTTATTCTCATATATGCAGATCTTAAAATAGTCCTTGACTCATAGGAGGCTTTCAGTAAACATCTGTAAGGTGAATGAGTGAGTATCCTTTTAGATCTATTTGGTACATACAGGGGTCTACTTAAAACTTATTTGGATAATGCTCTCTATGGTTCTTTCAATTGATTTCTTACTTAGTAGTATGTCCTGAACATCTTTCTACATCACCAAACACAGATCTAAATCATTTTTAATAGCCTCAGAATATTCTGAGGTAGTATAACTGCTTTATTCAACCTTAACTGATAGACAACTGGATTGTTTTCATTTTTTTGCTATATCAAACAATGTTGTAATGAATAACCTTATATTGAAGTATTTTGTAATCTAATTCATCAAACAACTATTGGGTATCTGCTTTATGCAATTCACTGTTCTGAGGAATGGGTTGGGAAAGCAGAGACAAACGTGACATGGTTTCTGCATTCTGGGAGCTTATGACCTATTCAGAGAGACAGATGATGATAAATTAGGATGATATATTTTAGAGAATTGTGAGTGTTGTATGACCAGTAGAGAAGTACAATGAGCAAGCAGAAGTCAGAGATGGGGACAATCAGAGATAAAGAAAGAGACAGAAAGGCTAACTGGAACTATGTATTTTAATTGGGTTTTGGTAAAAGTTTCAAAAGAAGGTTGGGGAGAAAAGAGTGCCATATAATCAGAGGATGGTGGGAATATCCTTGGATAAGTTAGGTTTCTAATTCTCCTGTCTAGAACAGAAGATGAGTGAGGGATAAGGCCAGAAATGTAGGTTGAGGCAGGAGCATATGGCAGATAAGAAATCATTGTCAAGTCAAAGGATCCAGAGATAGAAAATACTATACAAATGGACCCATTCGACATATCAGATTTTTCATTTTGGGGAAAACAGTTTGCCTGGACTCTCCTGGGCTGAGGGAATGCTGATTCATTATTTCTAGATATTCTGGTATTTGAAGAGAAACTAAAAAAATCTGTCTTTTTAAAAAACTTCCTGACTTTAAAATGCTGGCTATCAACTCGTATTTTTTTCACAACTTCTTTTTGTGAACCATAGAACTAAGTAATAATAACAATAAAGCCCCCAGTTCACTCATTCCTGATGGACCATATGCATCCTGTGAATCTCCAATTTGTAAACACTGCTCTGAACAGACACTGTCCATTAACATGGTGAATTTCATTCTTTTGGACCTTAAACCACAGCAAAAATCCCATTCTACATTGAAACCTAATATACACATGCATAAACACAGATAAATGAAGCAAAACTTTCTAGAAAATAATGCTCAATACTAACAATAGACTTAACTGAAACAAAAGCACTTTGATCTATTCTACTTCAAACTAATCTATTCTATTATAAAGATAAATGTTTGACTTGACCTACTAAATTAACTTCAGGGCTCACAATGGTTTCAAATTTTATTAAAAACATTGTACTGACTATGATGGTTCTTTTATCCTCTGAATCTATGTTATGTGTGTGTGTGCTCAGTCATGTCCTACTCTTTGCAGCCCCATGAGCTATAGCCTGCCAGGCTCCTCTGTCCATGGGATTTTTGAGGCAAGAATACTGGAGTGGGTTGCTATTTCCTACTCCAGGGGATCTTCCTGACTCACGGATTGAACCCCTGTCTCTTGAGGTTCCTGCATCAGCAGGTGGATTCTTTACCACTAGCGCCACCTGGGAAACCCCTATCGGTTTGGCCAAATAGTTCATCTGGGTCTTCCATCACATCTCAAGGATATTGTTAAGACCTAAAATCTTGTTATATTGCTTAAGAGTTGCCTTCTCAGGTATTTAGAATTTAGGAAGCCAACCAGAACATGAATAGCTCTGGGTAGGATCTGCGCTTTTCTCTTAGCCCCATGGTCTCAGGAATAAAACAAGTATTTGACTCTTGGATGCTGGAACTGGGGCCTCTGAGGGTCTCCATCAATCACCTTTCATATTCTGAGTCCCAAGAGCCTTGAGTCTGTAAGCCTATTATTGAGCTGGAGGAGATGGTCAGTGCGTGTCGGTGAAGAAACTATCTGTGACTAACAGCTACCTCCCCTCCAACAATATGTCTGTGAACCTCAGCTTGAGATTGAGATCCTCTAGACCTCAAGGTCAAATTGAGTCAACTGACCTCTTCTCCAGCTCCTACTTCAACTCCAGTCTAGGTCCTGATCAGTAGATTCACTGTGAAGCACGATTCATAAAGGACCCTCATATTTTAAGCTTTGTGTGATCATGTGATCAGAATCCTTCTCAGTTACTAAGAAACACAAATGATTTTAGTTACCTTGGAATTAAATGTAGCCTAGAACACATCAATATTTGTCAGGATATATTGCAAATGAGCTACTGTATTCATAATGGATGTGTCACCATCATAAATACGACAAAAGGACATTTTCAAAAAGATGATTATCCACTCTGATGGGAGAGAAATACAAGCCTAAGAAATTAACATTCTCACCACTGCCTTGTCTCTCTTTGCTTTGCATTATTTAGGGATCTCTGGTGACTTGACTGAAGGCCTCCCTGCCCCCCGAAACCCACAGAGTGCTGAGCTTTTGGAATACACACCACCCTCATATCAAAGGAAGAACCCCTGTTGAAAGAGTTGACGTTTCCCCTCTCATCTCCAGGTTAATGGGAAGACCTGTATTCAGAGGTACATTTGTCTCAGTGGGAGCACGGTAAGACATCTTTGGTATTGATTTATATTGGTTGCAGGTACATGCTGGATCAAAGCACATGAGAGTGGGAGAAAGAAGTCAAATGCAGAGTTGATCCAGGGGAAAAATTGAAATATAGGGCATTTTACTTCCTTGTGTAGCTATGCTGTGTAATAATAACTGGCCAACATTTATTATTTATTATTATATTATTTATATTTAAATTTTATTTTTTATTATAGCATTTATTATTTATTCTTATTATTTATTACTGAACACTCATCATGCACAAGACCAGTAGTTCACAATCCTCCTGTCTATTCAAATATCTTTGGGAACTTTTTAAAACTACAGTTGTCCTGGCCTTACCCTCAAAGACTCTGGTTTAACTGGTCATGGCTGGGACCCAGGAACAGCTTTTGGATGATTCTAATATGCAGCCAAGGTTGAGAACCACCGTATTAGATGCTATTTAAAAGCTTTTAAATTAATAGCTCTTTCAATCCTCATAATGTCTGCATACTTGCTATTATTATTGCTATCCTCAATTTTCACATGAGAAAAGAGAGATGAAGAGAGTTAAGCATCATACCTGTGAGCATACAGTCCAGTAAGGGGTGGAATTCAAGTCTGAATCCAGGCATTTGGATTCCAACATGCAAAGCACGTTTAATGCCTAGATCAAGGGCAAGAGGAACACTTTCTGCCAGGTGTTTGGGGCAAGAGTCACGAAAAGATAACTGCAAAGGAAGACGAAAAAGAGTAGAAAGTCTAAAACATCTGCAGACCTGGCTTTATGGGTGTGCAACCGTACATGGGCTCAGACGGGCCCCATACATGCTTTAATGCTGTGTTGCTGTCTTTAAACTCTTAATACATTTTGAACAAGAAGTCCCACATTTTCATTTTGCACTGGGCTCCACACATTGTATAGTCAGTCCCAAGTGTCAGACTCATGGAAATGAAATACTGGCCATTTTCCTTGGTTTGATGGTGAGGGAGGTGATTGCTTCCCTGGAGTGATTTCAGTGATTTCCATACTTTGAGAGCACTTTTCCTGCAGCTGGAAAAACAAACATCAAAGGCCTTGACAAGGGAACAACAGAACCATGAGTTGCATGCACTCAGATGCAAAGGGCCAGAGTTAGGGGTGGATGAATAAAAAAGAGCAAATATTCTAAAAGATAGGTTTTTGCATCTTTCTCCATAATGATTGCTAACATTTACTGAATGCTTTCTATGTTCTAAGCAGTTCAGTGTACATTTAGCGTACACGCATTGTTTCCTTTAATCATTATCAGTCTATGAGATAAAAGCTATCATTTATCCCCTTTTTATGGCTGAGGGAAATGAGATACAGAAAGGTTAAACAACATTCAAATTCACATAAGAGGAGGAACTGAGCTTTTAACCTGACCTGTGCACTGCCCCACTACACTGTGGTGACCCTTAGAACATAATGGACCAATTCCTATGTGTTCACCTGAACTTCTGATCACTGCACTCTCCAGAGATGTTCCTTCCAATCTCCTCTCTCCTAATTCCTTTATGTGGAAAGAGTGAAGTATAGCAAACATAAAAAAAAAAAATTGAAACTAGGAAGCACTAGTTCTTGTCCAGTTTCATCCCTGCTGTTTACTAGCTAGATAACTCTAAGCAAGTCAGTTTATTAACATATTTATTTTTACCCCATCATTGCCATTCAATAATTATTCATGAGAAGTAAAGTGAAGTGAAAGACGCTCAGCGGTGTCCGACTCTTTGTGACCCCATGGATTGTACAGTCCATGGAATATTGGAGTGGGTAGTCGTTCCCTTCTCCAGAGGATCTTCCCAACCCAGGGATGTAACCCAGGTCTCCCGCATTGCAGGCGGATTCTTTACCAGCTGAGCCACCAGGGAAGCCCAGAAGCAGTCACAAGGAGCCGGGCGTGCCCGGTGCGGGGCGCAGGGCGTGGGCGCCTCGCGGCGGCTGAAACCCAAGAAGTGAGGAAGGGGGAAAGCGATCACCGGTGGCCCGACTCACCCGAGCAGCCAGCAGCGAGGACGGCAACTGCCCACGCTCGATCCATTAGGGGCGCAGCACGACGCTTTGGGCGTAGAGGAAGTAGGGGGTGACCCTCTTCTTGGGCCCGCCGCCCCGGCGGCCGGGGAGCGGGAGTGTTAGGCACTGTGGTCCGTTCTTAAATTTCAATAGCTAATACTAATAGGTCTCTTCCCTCTTGGGACATACCTCATTCTGAAAAGGGATTTGAGGTACTTAATTACCGGTCTCAGTTTCCATGTTTGTTAAAAAGAAAGCAGATGTGAATTGAACTGAGTTGTGAAAGAGAGTGATGGGAGATAATAGCTATTTAAATGTAAAAATGGAAGGATTGTGAGATGATGTACAAATACAATCTGTTGTTACGTGGGTTTCCACCTTCTAGACAGTTCGGGCTATTTACCAAATTCCCAAGTGTGGCTTGTGATTGCATGGCCAGCTATCTCATCTCCTGTTTGAATCCTACACTTCCTTTAAGACTAAGAGCAAATCCTATCTATTTCAACTGATTTCTTTTTCCAGAATTCTGTAAAACCTAATCTTAACAAAGATGGTGGTTCTAAGAGTAACTATCTTTTATGGAGCACTCACCATGTGTCAGATGCAGTGACATCACTCGTTTGGATCAACTCTTTAAATTCAACCCTTGCAACAACCCAATGAGATAGGTACATTATACAGGTGAGCGGACTAAAGCTAGGGAAGGAGTACTGATCCCAGATACTAATACACGAGTTAGGATCCAAACACTATTTTGCGTGGGTCTAGAAGGTCCCATGGATGGAGGAGCCTGGTAGGCTGCAGTCCATGGGATCGCTAGGAGTCGGACACGATTTCACTTTCACTTTCATGTATTGGAGAAGGAAATGGCAACCCACTCCAGTATTCTTGCCTGGAGAATCCCAGGAACGGGAGAGCCGGGTGGGCTGCCATCTATGGGGTCGCAGAGTCGGACACGACTGAAGCGACTTAACAGCAGCAGCAGCAGTTAGTGTTCAGGCTCTTAAACACTGCTGTGGTCAATCACTAATTTACTACTTTTGTTATTACATAAATATATGATATGTACAACTTTACATCCATTCAAATATTAGTATTTAACATATACTACTTTTGCATGTTGATATAACTCAACTTATTCAGTACTTAACTTAAAATATTATTGTACATTGACTTAGAACATATGTCATGTGTTAGCTTCCAAGCTCCTAAAGAAAACTATATTTTAGGCTTCATGTCATATGCAGCATTTTAAATCATGTCTTTCACAGTGTAAATATTCAAACATATTGATTGACCAAAGTCCAAATGGAAAATATATAATAATAACTAATCTCAGGTCAAGTAAAAAAAATCTACAAAATACTTTATATGTGTTTTCTCTTTATATGTATAATTTCTCTTGGTTTGACATCGCTTCTTTGCTGTTGAAATTTTTAGAATTTTATTTAGAAAGATTTGCTTTTCTCCCAGCCAAAGAGTGGTTAATATTATTGAGCATTTTTCCATATCCCAGGTATTGTCCAAGTGCTCTTCTACCTGCTTTCAGTCATTTAGTTTTCATACACAGAGTGGATGTAATCAGGTACTTTCCTGCCTGATTTACCCTTGCTGCTGCTGCTGCTGCAATTACATTACATAGAGAATCTGCCTGCCAAGCAGGAGTTAAGGATTCAATCCCCAGCTCGAAAAGACTCCTTAGAGAAGGAAATGGCAACTCACTCCTGTATTCTTGCCTGGGAAATCCCAGGGACAGAGGAGCCTGGCAGACTATAGTCCATGGGGTTGTGAAAAAATCAGATACGACTCAGTGACTAAACAACGACAACACTTTACGTTTACTCCTTGTAACACCAGTGCTGAAGAGGAAGCAAACCTGTTTTCAACTCCAGAATGAGTCTGATTTGTTTCCTATGTCTTTGATAGTAATTGGTATAGGGACTCAGGCATAAGATAGCCAACCATTTCTGGACAGAATAATTGGTTCAGAAAATGGCATGTAACTCCGTGTAAGCAAAGGCGACAGGAAGGGATGTTTGCTGAGGGCATTTGGAAAAGAGAAAGTCATGGAAAAAGATGACTTCCCTTGGCTGTGAACAATGTTGTGACAGATTATAGTAGCCTTTTCACTGCCAGCTCAAAGATGAGGTCAACAGAGAAAAACGAAAGAACAAGACAATCCCAAAGTAACAGATTCTGGGTCCTGGTTAATCTGCCCTATCTGTAGGATTTTTCATATGTTGAGCCAATAAATTCTCTTTATCATTTAAGCAGAGTTGAAATGGACCTTCTGTTCCTTGTCTCTAAAACTGTTTTATTACATAAATACTCTGTATGTTGAACATGAGTGTCTGTTAAGTTGCTTTAGTTGTGTCCGACTCTTTGTGACCCTATGGACTGTAGCCTGCCAGGCTCCTCTTCCATGGGATTCTCCAAGCAAGAATACTGGAGTGGGTTGCCATGCCTCCTCCAGAGGGTCTTTCCAACCCAAAGATTGAACTTGTGTCTCCTATCTTCTGCAATGAGAGGTGGATTCTCTACCACTAGTGCCACCTTGAAAGCCCCTGTTATATAATATACCACTTTTAACATAAAAGGATATAAAGAGAATCAAAATACAATAATAATAAAATACATATAACATCTGCAGAGTGCATAATATTTTAAAATTTTCCCACTATTCATTTTTAATATAAATTTATTTATTTTAATTGGAGGCTAATTACTTTACAATATTGTATTGGTTTTGCCATACATCAACATGAATCCACCAAGGGTCTACACGTATTCCCCATCCTGAACCCCCCTCCCACCTCCATCCCCATACCATCCCTCTGGGTCATCCCAGTGCACCAGCCCCGAGCATCCTGTGTTATGCATCAAACCTGGACTGGCGATTCGTTTCACATATGATATTATACATGTTTCAATGCCTTTCTCCCAAATCATCCCACCCTCTCCCTCTCCCACAGAGTCCAAAAGACTGTTCTATACATCTGTGTCTCTTTTGCTGTCTCGCATACAGGGTTATTGTTACCATATTTCTAAATTCCATATATATGCTTTAGTATACTGTATTGGATTGGAGAAGGAAATGGCAACCCACTCCAGTATTCTTGCCTGGAGAATCCCAGGGATGGGGGAGCCTGGTGGGCTGCTGTCTGTGGGGTTGCACAGTCGGACACAACTGAAGTGACTTAGCAGCAGCAGCAGCAGCAGCAGCATACTGTATTGGTGTTTTTCTTTCTGGCTTACTTCACTCTGTATAATAGGCTCCAGTTTCATCTACCTCATTAGAACTGATTCAAATGCATTCTTTTTTGTTTTTTTTCTTTATTTTTTATTAATTTTTTAATATCACTTAATTTTTATTTTTTTTTTAATTTTAAAATCTTTAATTCTTACATGCGTTCCCAAATATGAACCCCCCTCCCACCTCCCTCCCCATAACATCTCTCTGGGTCATCCCCATGCACCAGCCCCAAGCATGCTGTATCCTGCGTCAGACATAGACTGGCGATTCAATTCTTACATGATAGTATACATGTTAGAATGCCATTCTCCCAAATCATCCCACCCTCTCCCTCTCCCTCTGAGTCCAAAAGTCCGTTATACACATCTGTGTCTTTTTTCCTGTCTTGCATAGAGGGTCGTCATTGCCATCTTTCTAAATTCCATATATATGTGTTAGTATACCGTATTGGTGTTTTTCTTTCTGGCTTACTTCACTCTGTATAATAGGCTCCAGTTTCATCTACCTCATTAGAACAGATTCAAATGCATTCTTTTTAATGGCTGAGTAATACCCCATTGTGTACATGTACCACAGCTTTCTTATCCATTCGTCTGCTGATGGGCATCTAGGTTGCTTCCATGTCCTGGCTATTATAAACAGTGCTGCAATTAACATTGGGATACTATGCTATGCATTTTAATCTCATTGAGATTCTATAAGTGTAATAACTTAGGTTACATAGAAAAGATTGCAGTAGAATTATATCTAATTTACGAGATAGGCTCCATAATTATATATATTTAAAGTTACCTTTGAGAATCCCAGCCTTCAACACATACAACTTAGCCAGCTTCCCCTTTCTATCTCTTATATTGTTCATTCTATTGGTCAAAAATATTTATTGAGCACATTCTATGTGTCATATATTAGCATGGAAACATGACAAGTTCTCTGATCATATGAAAGTTACTTCCTACTGTATAAGAAAATTATTAAATAGATAAACATCGTAATTATAAACTGGGATACTTTCTGGAAATATTGGGATTACTGAGGTCAACAAGGAGAAGAAGACTTCTGTGAAGGTTTTCAGGGAAAACTTTCCTGAGGAAGTGACTGAGCCCTGAAGGGTGAGGATTGACAAATGCCCAGGGGACCATTGCAGACAAAAGAAAGAACAACAATGGCAAAGACCTCGGCTGGGAAAATGTTTGATGTATGTGAGGAACAGAATAGTCTACCTGGACAGTAGTGAAAGATGGGGAAAGAATAGGAGATGAACTCACAGAGGAAGATGATGGTTATATGCCAAATCTTTCTGTAGAACATGGTATGGGAATTTGAGTTTTATACTAATGGAGATGAAAGGCAAAGTCAATGCAAGACTTTGAGCAATGTAGTGGCATGTTTTGATTTGAGGTTTAAAAAAATCATCATGACAAGGGGTAAGAGAGGAAAATAAACCAAGTTAGGAAGCTACCGAAGTTCAAAAAAGTTTTACTGATGTGTGGTTGAAAATATTTCCAAAAATATTTTTGATGAAAAACCTGCAGACCTTGGTCATGTTTGGATGTTAGTAGTGATAAAAGGTAAGAAAGGCATCAGTGATGATGCTTAAGGTTTTGTCTTAATCATTTGGGGGGAGAGGGATGCCATATTCAAAAACAGGACTATAATATGAGCATTAGAATGAGAACAGAAGAGCTCTTTTTAGTACCTCTCAAGTTTGAGATACATAGGGGCATGATATTGTGCAATTTGAAAGAAAAAACAAAGAGAGGTCTAAATGATCTGCTCAAGTTATATGATAAATAAGTGGAGATCCTGAGCTTAGGTGCGTCTGAAAACACAGGTGGCTCCCTTCACCCCAAGCCCACAAGATTTTAGCAGTGACTGACCAACTGAGTTGTCATTAGATTATCGAACATCTCACAAATAGTAATGAATACATGCTTACATGCTTCACAATGGCAGCAACAGCTTTGAAGTGTTTGTGAGCATCTCCATTGACAAGCCCCACAGAGCCAAGATGGGAATGTCAATAGTGCTACAAGGCTAAGTTGGTTGATGGAATGGACAGCAGTTATTTTCTTCCTTGGCTAATTTTCCTGTCCTTTGGGGTATCGTCATCTCCAGTATTTCAACTGTAGAAATTTCTCTTGCCAGTTAACTACAGAAGCTATATACAGCAGTTGTGTTATATAACAGAGTTCCATACAACAGCATATACTATTAGGTGAAATCAGATAATGATACAAATTATTATGACTTTATTCTTGCCCACTCTACCATTACTATGAATAATATCATTCTATATTTTAATCTTATTGTGTCCTTATATGAGCCTGATGATTTAGGTTTTACATGCATTGTTATGATTATTATTGTAGTAGAGTTGTATCTTATTTGATTCAGTTCAGTTCAGCTCAGTTGCTCAGTCATGTCTGACTCCTTGCTACCCCATGGACTGCAGCATGACAGGCTTCCCTGTTCATCACCAACTCCCAGAGCTTGCTCAGACTCATGTCTATCGAGTCAGTGATGCCATCTAACTATCTCATCCTCTGTCATCCCCTTCTCCTGCCTTCAATTTTTTCCAGCATCAGGGTCCTTCCAATGAGTCAGTTCTTTGCATCAGGTGGCCAAAGTATTAGAGTTTCAGCTTCAGCATCAGTCCTTCCAATGAATATTCAGGACTGATTTCCTTTAGCATTAACTGGTTTGATCTCCTTGCAGCCCAAGGGATTCTTGAGTGTCTTCTCCAACACCACAGTTCAAAAGCATCAATTCTTTCTCACTCAGCTTTCTTTATAGTCCAACTCTCACATCCATACATAACTACTGGAAAAACCATAGCTTTGACTAGCTGGACCTTTGTTGGCAATGTAACGTCTCTGCTTTTTAATACACTGTCTAGGTTGGTCATAGCTATTCTTCCAAGGAGCAAGTGTCTTTTAATTTCATGGCTGCAGTCATCATCTGCAGTGATTTTGGAGCCTAAAAAATAAAGTCTGTTACTGTTTTCATTGTTTCCCCATCTATTTCCCATGAAGTGATGGGACCAGATGCCATGATCTTAGTTTTTTGAATGTTGAGTTTTAAACCAGCTTCTTTATTCTCCTCTTTCACTTTCATCATGAGTCTCTTTAGTTCTTCTTCACTTTCTGCCACAAGGGTGGTATCATCTGCATATCTGACGTTATTGATATTTTTCCCGGTAATCTTGATTCCAGCTTGTGCTTCATCCAGCCAGGGATTTCGCATGATGTACTCTGCATATAAATTAGTAAGCAGGGTGACAGCATACAGCCTTGATGTACTCCTTTCCCAATTTGGAACCAGTCTGTTGCTCCATGTCTGGTTCTAACTGTTGCTTCTTGATCTGCATACATATTTCTCAGGAGGCAGGTCAGGTTATCTGGTATTCCCATCTCTTAAAGAATTGTCCACAGTGTGTTGTGATCCACAACTCTGTTCTACTCACAATTCGTAAAATGGATGACTTCTCATTTGGATCACGCCATATCAAAAAACAGAGACACAATACAGCAAGATGCTCACTCTTTCTTCATTCCTTTTTCTTCTTTTCCGTATTTCCCTCCATCCATTCCTTCCCTAAATTTTATGGCCTCCTACCTGGCACATATTATTTTATACACTGGGAATACAGTGATGAACCGGAGTGGCACACAGAATGCAGCAACAATGGTCTAGGTCCCCCCGACACACAGTCATTGCCATTAATGATAGCAAAACTCTTGTATGAGAGATATTGTTTCCCTCTCTGGGCACTTACATTTGAGTTTGCATAAGCTAAACTCCAATAACACACAATTCTGTATTCCAATAATATATATGAAGAAATAGACTTTGTAAATATAGTAAAGTTGTTTTGAATCTAAGTTTTCAAAGTTCAAGTCCTAAGTTCTGTCTGCATGAGTATCTTTCTCACTCCTTTACATAGTCTCTTGGGCCTAAAGTCTGTTGGTCTCCATGTCCAGCCTAAAATCTGACCACTTGTGTCCTTACTCTTGCCTTTTGCTTACTGACTTTACCCTGTGTAGATATGAATGTCTAAGTATTTATCCTATTTGTGCTCCATCTCTTCAGTCGTATCCAACTCTTTGCAACTCTATGGACTATAACCTGCCAGGCTCCTCTGTCCACAGGGTTTTCCAGGCAAGAATACTCGAGTGGGGTTGTTACCCCCTCCTCCAAGGGATCTTCCTGACCCAGGGATCAAATGTGTGTCTCCTGCAATGCAGGTGGATTCTTTACCCACTGAGCCACCTGTGAAGCCCTATCCTAATCTTAGCTTTACCTTAATAAAGGAAGTAAGAAAAGGGTTCTTAATGTCTTCATGGCTTGGTCTTCTTGAAATCCTTGACTCTTGGTCAAGATTAGTCTAGGCATGGCTATTCAATAGGAAGGGCCTGACTTCACTTTACTGACATATTGCCCTTCCAGCTTCCCCAGAGATTCCATTATATTCCTACAGCCCAGGTAGGAGACTGTCATTGTTACTGAGGATAAAGCTATTTAGGTGAATGTCCCTCTGCAGAATCATTTATCTTCCATTCCAATTTATACAATACACAAGGCTCTGATCAAAAAAAAAACAAAAAACCAAAAACAAAACGGTGATTTATTAGGGTTTCTATTTAGGACTGTGTTTAAAGACACTATGCCCTATGTTGTGGGGTTGTTAAAGCAAGAAATATCCAAATAATTAAATTTAGAGTAGAAAAATTGGTGTGAGGGAGGAGAAAGCGTTTTCTAAATTACATAAAATTCTTACTGTTAAGACTTTAGAACACTTTGAGTGTGTCATGTCAGGTTGTCCTTTCCCATTACTGGGTAAAAGTAGAAAATCTAAGTAATGTCTCTTCATTTATCTGAATGTGCTGTGTTACAGAGCTGGTTTAAATGTTTTGGAGTAGTTGCCACTGCAATTTTATGATATAATGACTTGGTTTAATGTCCTGCTGGTACAGTGAAGTTTTTACATTTACCTGAGATAAGGTATGAAAGGAAACGAATGATTACTTACAAACAGGAAATTTTACAAGTTAGTTTTTAATAATAAGAGAGATTAAAAAATGAAGTCTTCTGTGAATAGAGCAGTATCATTGGGTAGAAAGAATTGCTATGAACTGGGTACTGAATTGCTATGCCCTTATTTCACTGTGGAACTTTAAACATTTTGCCACATGTCTGGACCTTGGTTTCTGTCAAGGTAAGTAATGTTAGCTGCAATGCCAGACAACCTCAGCATTTCAGTGATTTAATAAAATAAAAATTTCTTTCTCATTCATTTCAGCCTAAGGAGTGTGTATGGGGAGGGGGACTCTGACTTTTCCATATTGTAACTTCATCATCTTTAACACATGGTCTCAAAATTACTACTATTTTAAAGTTTTCTAATGGTTAACACCATTGCCCTCATGAGGAAGCCATCTTTAACACTAAAGTTATTTTTTTTCTTGTAGGATATTTTTCCTCTTATCCTTTTCTTACCACACTGAATGACTACAGCATTAATTTGGATAATAATGGAAGAAACATATCTCTTTGATGCTAAACTATTGTATTCCAAGAAAATGTTTAGGTTGTAGCTCATAATATTTTAGATTTCTTAAAGGTTTTAAAATAACAAATCTAGTAACATTTCAGTTTGATCATTCCAGAAGTGTTCTTCACAAAACCTCAGCCATAAAACCAAAAATGTCTAGTTTATTCAGAAGAAAGTTATTTTTTTTTCAGAAAACATTTCCCCAAATTCTTTTATGGAATTACAGTTTTTTTTTTTTTAAATCCAGATTCTTCTCTCTTTTCTTTCTCCTCCAAGAAGAGCACTGAAATGCTAAGTGTTACCAAGTAGTCTTTTTTTCCCTTTTATTTAAGTAGACTATCTACCAACATCTTGAGGAACACATTTTGATTAATGCCATTGGAGGAAGTAGAAAGAATCAGAAGACTGTAATAAAATATTGAAAAGAAATTAAAAAATTGTATTTGGAATGGATTAATTTGATAAATATGTGGGACAAATTGGTGAAGGATTGGACCAGAGAGACATGCAAATACATTTGAAGTCTTTAATTAAAACAAATAACCCAAGTTATTATTAAAACAATAACCCAAGCCAAATAAGCAAGTTTTAAAAAAGTAAATGAAAAACATAGGACTGTTGAATCTGCTATTTCAAAAGAAAAGAATTAAAAAAAAAAAGACTGAACAATAACTCAGAGTGGTAAAAAGGGGGAAAGCAGTATATAGACTATAGAAGACAGGATAGCAGGGTAATTAAAGACAATAGTGTTGAGAGAGATATCTTGGAATTTGTTTCTTGGCTCTGCCTTACTACCTATGAGACTCAGGGAAAGTGGCTTCACCTCTCAGACCCTAAACTTATTCTCTTGAATACACAGACATAATTAGAATAACTACTGCATGCTGTTGTTGAGGATTTAAAAGCATATTGCAAGCTCTCATAAAGGAGCTTTTATTATCATTTTCCTTTTTTTATTGAAGTATCGTTGGTTTACAATGTTGTATTAGTTTCAGGTATATAGCACAGTGATTCAGTTCATATATATATAAACTGAATATACATCATATATGTGTATAAATAATATATATGTATATTCTTTTTCAGATCCTTTTTACCTTATAGGTTATTATAAAGTATTGAGTATACTTCCCTATATTATCACTTTTCCTATTGATTTTGATTATTTTTGAGAAATTTGGAATGAAAACTGGATTTTTATTATAAATAGGAGATTCAGTTATTTTAAAATGTTTTTTGGAAAAACTATGGCGCCTCATTCTTCAAACTACTATAAGGGGTGACACAGCATGACTAGTAAAATGTAACTGTGGTTGCAGGGAGAAGTCCATTTACTTGCTTCCATTCCTTTTCCACCCTGAGGAAGAAGCAGTGTAGCAAACCAGGAAATCTATAGTTTATTGCTTGAAAACCATGGCTAAAACTAAACCATCAGTGGCAACATTAAAGATGAACTGTGAGAAGCTCATGGTACAAGTAGAAGATCTGTTTCCTCATAGTAGAGACAAATAGATATATCCTATCCAGTGTGAAGCATATGGGGTCCCCCGAAAACTGAATTCAAGTGCTGTAGAGGAGAAAAAGTGAATTGCTTTCATTATTCCAAATGAAAATTTAGGTTGCATGATAGTTATTATAACTTTGTGGGGAAGATGCTGGGACTTATTCACTCTCAGATCCCCAGTGACTCTTTCAATATATGCCACTTAATGGTATGCTCAGTAAATAGCAGAGGAATAAATGAATGATGAAACAAGTGGATAAAGGAATAAATCTTTGCATGAAAGGGGCTAGTACACATGGAAGGGTATAAATAGATATGAAAAAGAAACACTTAGAAAGAAGAATAAATCCAACTTGGCTACAACTAGATGCACTGAATGAAGCAGCAAAACTTCGTGATTTGTAAGAAACAAAATTGCTTAACTACACGATCCTCTTTGAGGTTTAAAGCCCACAATTCTATGTTTTATGAGTTCTAACATTCTAACTCTTTAAGCTTAACTCCAGGCTGTATCAGTAGTAGTACGTTTGATAGAAATTTGGGATTCAGGAGGAAAAGCCCGTTTGGAAGAGACGATAAAAGAACATACTTTGAGATCTATTGTATTAGAATATCGGACATTGAAGCAGAATAGCAGACAATGGAGATATGGAAGACACTAGAATGCATAAAGATTCAACGTCGTGGTTCCCAAGTTCCTTCCCTCCAGGAGAATAGTTTTGTGGTGAGGAGCAATCTGCTAACTGAGCATTTTCTTTGTGCCCTGAGCATTAGTCCTTATGTAATACCGAAGGTGTGGAGAGCACTGGTTAATTGGGTGAATTGGCATGGAGGTCAGTGAATAGGGAGATTAAAGCAATGATAATGATAATACCTTACATTTACTAAGCATAGAGTGTGTCAAGTACAATTGTATTTGCATGTATCTTTATAGCTATTATATATTATTTTTCTGTTATCATTACCACACAGTAAATATTTTAGACTTTGTTGACTGTACAATCTCTGCTATAGCTACTCAACTTTGCCCTTGTAGAGGAAAACAGTCATAGATGACATGTAAATGAGTAAGAGTGGATTTGTTCCAATAAAAATTTATTTGCAACCCCTGGATGTAGGTCATCACCCCCATTAGTGTCTTTTAATCTACAAAACCAACTCAAGTCTGTCTATACCAGAGCCTGTTCTGTTAATCACACCACTATATTGCTCAAAATAGGCTTCAGAAAAAACTGGATTGGAAAGAAAAAACTGGTAATAGACACAGGGAGATGAGATGGCAAAAGTCCAAATGTGGTCCAATAACACTAAAATGAGGGAGATGAAGGTAGCAATGGCTGGGAGAGAATGAGTATTGGTCCATTGTAGGGATGGAATCTGCATGGATTGCCAACTGATGGGATATATGATGATGAACTAGAACCGGGATCTGAAAACAGATCCTGACATTGTACTTGTTTAAGCTGTGACTGTTAAAACAGAGAAAACACCACTTCACCAAGATGAACCAGCTCTGTCTTTATGCATCAAAACACTGCCTTATCCCAAGCATGAAGACAAGACATGGAGTATGACCATCAGTGCAAATCTCCTGAACAAACTCTCTGTCTGACCAGAGCCTCAACACTGGTACAAGCCCATCTTCCCTTCTTGAACTGGCCCTGACTTTGCTTTTAATCACAGAAATACTTGGAAAACCACTTGGCACAGTTGTCCAGAGGAAGTCCCTGTAAATCTGTGACAAACTATGTCACTCCTATAAATGTTCTTGCAGCTACAGATGGTTCACAGGGCCCCAGAAATGCCCTTTGCATGTTTCAGGTTAGTTCTTATGCTTTTGCTGGCCACGTTGCCCATCTCTGAGAGATGCCACAGAGTCTGTGCATGGCTCAGTGCCCAAGCGTTCTCTACTCCTTTCATTGGAGACAAATTCTTTTTTCCTGTTTCCTACTTTTTGTAGCTATGTGTGAGTCTAAGCTAGGGTCTGCCTTCAATTGGAGCTATTTATTCCCAAGATTGTCTCCTTAACTTGACTGGAGGCAAGTTGAGGGTTGATGTTCTTCTAGTCTTTGGATTAGAACACAGCGGGTCTGCTAGTTGAATACAACATCAAATAATAAAGGTCCCAGAAATCTCAGCTGGATACAGGAGAGGGATGAGGGACTATGAGGGCTCATGAACAAATTTTTAGAAACACAGAAGTAGAGATAAAGACAATGTTTAAGTTTTCACAACATCTTTACATGCCAGAGAAATATGAAGTGAGGTGTACTTCCTTCTGGTGATAAAAGAAACATTTGGTAGCAGACATTTTTTTAACTTTTTAGTACACATACCTAAATAGATTTCAGGTGCTCAGAAAATTTAGAAAATAAGAATGCCATGAAGGTAGAACTGATGTTATTACTCTCACTATAGAAGCTGCTCCTGTCAGGAGCTCAAGTTTCCAGTCTGCCTTACAAGTTCAAGCACGGGCTAAGACAAACTTGGTCTATCAGGCTGCCCACTCCAGGCTTTGAGTGGTTTCTTGGTTTTGGATCTTCCAAGAGCTCACCCTGAGGCATGGTTTTTGGCTGGTTTGTTTATTTGGGGAGTAATCCCTAGTAGCTCAAGGGGAGGAATAGAAAAGTGAGGGGGAGGGTAGAGAAAGCTCACTAAAAGGAATGTTGATGAGCAGATTACAGCTATAAACAGATGAGTTGCAATCTTCCTGACTACTGTTTAAGAACGCTTCTAGAAAGCAGGCAAGAAGAGCCTCAGTTGGGCTATTTAGCCACCAACTTCTACACATCACTGGTTGAGGTTTTTCCCAGCGCATGGGCCACATGAGCTCCTGACCACCAAAGAAAGTCCTAGGAGGCAAAGTAAAAAGACACAAGAGAGATGGGAGGTTACCAGAGTGACAAGAATTGCTTGCTGTAGTCACATCAGTACTGGGCCTAGGGAATATGGGGCAGGGTGGAGGGGCATCAACAGCAGCTGCTCCATGTTGGGGACCTGGGTGCTAAAAGAAAAAACAGCAGGGGAATCTTCTGTAGTAAGGGAATCCTGGCTGAAGCACTCAGAATCATGGATCATCATCCATCAGAGGAGAGTGCCGCAGTAGTTAGGGATTTATTCTGAGGTCTTTTCATTCAGCCTTCATGACCACTTCTTCACATCAGGTGGGGAGGAAGCAAAACCTTGGGGAGGAAAATATAACTTGTCCATGATTATACAATTACTATCACAAGAAAAGATGTTCCTATTCAAAAAGTGCTTAATCAATAGTCCACAAACGGTGGCTGTTCTTAAAATTGAGGGGAAATTAGAATGTTATAATAATACTAATAGTGACAATTTCAGCTCTATGTAGAGCACATGTCAATGTGCTTTCTTATACATCTTGTTGACTTTGTTTCTTTCATATCGAGGTAGTTCTAGTCTCTTTTTACAGATGGGAAAACTGAGGCTCCAATACGTAATAATTTGCCCAAGAAGCTATGGAATCAATTGCAGTCTAAGTGCAAGTTGTCTGAGTCTCTACCCAGCATGAGCCCACCTTCCCTGCACCTCCCAGTAGGCAGCAGCTGACAAATGTGCTATGCAAACAGCGCAGTTCATTTCCCTTGTATGTGTATGCCTCTCTGTATTCAATTCCCATGAAACCTTTCATGAGGTTAAAGTATCTGTTTGCAGAAGTTTTGAAAAATCCCACTGTTGCAAAGGTAAACACAAAATCTTATACATATTTCAGTTTCCCTAGTTGCAGAATGGAGTTAGCAAACAGTTGATGTAACCACCTGGTTCTCTGGAGAGATGAAAGATTTAGAGGGGATGTGAAATCTGGAGAAATGGTTCCATAGAGAATTAAGACCCTTTTAAAGGAAGTCTCTGATTGTTACAACTGGATATATGCAAGTATTTCCTCAGGGTTTAAAAAAGAATGAAATTAGATTTTACAAAATATTTTCCTACTATCTCCTACTACTGACAATTTGCTGATCTAAACATCTGGATTTTGTGTGCTTTCTCTCATTTTGGAAAGACTAGGTATGAAAGTGAATGGCATTCCAGATGAAATGTTAGAAATTTTGGCTGTACACAGTTGTCCCCATAACCTACAGAAATGTGTAGCTCTGCCAAGACAGGTGATGTAAGGCTGAAGGATGGAATGGGTCACATTAGAGTCAGTTCTTTTTATCATCACCCCCAAATGCACTGAGGTGGTTGCAATTTTCGACACACTGAAATCTCTGTGTTAATTAAGTCATGACCTTTGCATATTTGACCATTCAGGTTTTTTTTCTGATGCTCCCAGGGTAAAAATGAATATGAAAAGTAATTAATCCCAGGCCTCGATTATTGGACTATTAGAATCAGATAACAAAATAGTTCCTCTTGGGTTTCTTCCTGATACAAATGTCAAACCCAAAGGGGTGAGAATAGATTAGCAAAAGAAGAACATTATTAGAAACTGGGATCAACTAATGTATGCATAACTGCTCATTTGGAATGAATATGTTGTACAAGCCAGCAGAAAGAGATGCTATGGACTGGGAATGCTGTATCAAGATGAATTTTTATACAGAACATATATGCTGAGTGGTTTCCCAGATAGCTCAGTTGGTAAAGAATCCACCTGCAATGCAGAAGAACCCGGTTAAATTCCTGGGTTGGAAAGATCCACTGGAGGAGGGATAGGCTACCCACTCCAGCATTCTTGGGCTTCCCTTGTGGCTTAGCTGGTAAAGAATCTGCCTGCAACGTGGGAGACCTGGGTTCGATTCCTGGGTTGGGAAGATTCCCTGGAGAAAGGAATGGCTACTGACTCCAGTAGTTGGACATGACTGAGTGACTTTCACTCACTATTTGCTGAGCAGGACTGGGCCATTCTTCAAGTTAGCTCTTTTGGTTTATCTGTTAACACTTAATGAAATACATCATACTCAATGGCTTAAACAAAACCCATTTTATTTATTTGATCCCAAATCACAGCTGGACTGCTCCACTGGGGCTGGAAGCTCCACTTCTAAGATGGCCTCAGGCACATGGCTGGCAAGGTGCTGCTGGCTGTTGACTGGGAGCTTGACTGGAGCTCCTGGCTGGGGCCTCAGTTCTCTTCGTGTGTCACTCCACATGACTAGGTTGGACTTCTCCCAGCAAGGCAGTTTTAGGAGAGTCAGATCTAACCCGACAGGGGCTTCCCCCAGAGTGCAGAAGCCAAAGCCATAGGCTTTCTTAAGACAAACACGTCATCATTTCTGCTACATTCTTGTGGTCACAGAGAGGGTCCAGGTTTAAGGGGAGGGGGCTACTCATGGGTATGAACACCTGGAGTATCCTTCATTAGAGGCCATTACAGTCTAATATGTCAGCTCTGTATATAATAACCTGGAACCAATTTATGCACTTTCCTTTGAGAATTTGTGTGCAAAGATGTGAAATTTTTCATGGTGCCCTGAGATGGAGTGTGCAGCCATCCTTATTGGCTGGAGAAGAATGTGAGTGCAAGATAGGTGTGGAACTGGACATTTTGAGATGTTGAAGTAGCACTGTTCGACAAACTGTTTTCAAAAATACACAGTTATTACCTGTTTGTACTTGTAAAACGCCAGGAACAATGTGAAACCCATCAACTACTTGAGATACATATGTAGCATAAATTATTTGAATAATTTCCCCGTTATGCTTTCAAGCAATGAAGATTTTAAGCAATTTGATTTAAATATTAATACATAGTACTAAATCTCTGTTTCTCTGGGAAAATTGTGGAGACGGGTAAAAATGTCAGCATACAGTTATCATTCAGCGGGCACACAGCATCCTTTCTTCTAGGTGGGGAAAAACTGTAACCTACCAATGGAGGAAAATCCCTTCTGGTAAAATTCAGACTTAAGTATTACTGAACATACCTCCATCAAACATGGTTATCCTTGCCAGCATCATTAAAATTTGATAATTCATTACTTAACTTTTTGGAAATGTATCAAAATTAGGGTCTCTACCCTTGCCAATGAGACTTTTAAAACACATCTTGGAAGTTTATATCCTAAAGCAATGTACCCGTTGATCAGTTTTTGAACCTGCAAGTTTCATGATCATTTTCATAATGAAGATTTCTGCCTGATCTTAATTTCCCTAAAGACTGCCCAGCTTCTTAGAAGGGATATTTCCTAATTTATATACCTTATTATGAGGTAGCATCAAAGAAGATGGCTAAGTACTTGTAGCCTGAGTCATGACAAAATGAGGCTAGTCAACAATTACTGAAAATGCTCTCTCTCTGCCACACACAGTGTTAAATTATTATTATCCCCATCTCCATGTCACTTTTTTTTTCCAAAAGAAAAATCCTGAAATACACAAGAAATAATTATGAAATTAGCAGAGCCAGGATTCAAACCTTCACAGGTTTGTGTCTAGGTCTAAATGATGAATTCTTCTGGGGCCCTCTGCTAAAGCACACCTTTCTAGACTGGTGGTTCTCAAGTGTGTTCCATGTACTGGGACTTGTGGGAGGGCAGAATTGTGATCCCAGTCTAAATCTACTGAATCAGAAGCTCTGGGGGCAGAGGCCCAGTGATGTGTGTTTTCTCCCTCCTAGTGATTCCAATACATGCTTAAGCTTGAGAATCACTTATTTTGACATCTACTTTGAGAAAAATGCTATAAATTACAGGTTTCACTAATTAGTGCTATGATTCCAAGGGCTTCTCAGGACATTTACTACTCAACAAAGATCAACATACCTCAGAGAGTGATTCACATCCAGCAAACATCCCAGATATAACTTGACAAAATGATCTTGTCTTTCACATTTGGCTTAGAATCTGAATTTGTCCCATTTCCCTACTCTCCAGTTGAGTCTATGCTTCAGTTTCCTTGTATTAAAATACAGATAATGATGCTTGCTTTCTTCTCTCACAGAAATACTCTAAAAAATAATGAACTGTATTAAACTCTTTCAGTTCCTGGAAGAAAGGCAGTATATAAACACTGTATTAATATTTGAAACAGGTTAACTTTTTCTATGTGAATAAAAGTCTTTTTTTCTTTTGGTAATCAAGCATGCTGCCTTTTCCCCAGGGAGTTTTTTGATTTTTTTCAAAAATTTCTTCTTTAAAGGCACAAGACAGATTTCTTTCTCAACACCAGGAGGAAGAGTATCAAGATTAGAAAGTACTTTTTCTGAGAAATGCTAAAGTTTTAAAAATTCTTGATTTCACTAGTGATAAGAGAGAATGTCAGAGAAGGCAATGGCAACCCACTCCAGTGTTCTTGCCTGGAGAATCCCAGGGACGAGGGAGCCTGGTGGGCTGCCATCTATGGAGTCGCACAGAGTCAGATACAACTGAAGCGACTTAGCAGCAGCAGCAAGAGAGAATGTGGCGATATACCAGGAATAGTAGGTTAGAGATCCAGTAATGCCAAGTTAAGCTATTTTACTTTTTAGTTTTATAAATTAGGGTGGCCTCTTCCTCTTTCTTGGCTTCATTTTACCAAACTGTAAAAAGTGACAACGTAGCACAGAATTATAGAATTATAGAATACAATTATAGAATCACTGGGTGTGATCCTGACTTGGCTATTCATCACCTGTGTGACTTTATGGGTTAGTCATGTACCCTCTCTGATCTTTTATCTCCTCATATGTAAATTGACAATGTGTGTGTGTGTGTGCACGTGTGTTAGTCACTCAGTCATGTCTGACTCTTTGTGACCCCATGGACTGTAGCCTGCCAGGCTCCTCTATCCAGGGAATTCTCCAGACAAGAATACTGGAGTGGGCAGCCACTCTCGTCTATAAGGAATCTTCCCAATCCAGAGATCAAACCTGGGTTTCCTGCACTGCAGGCAGATTCTTTACTGTCTGAGCCACCAGGGAAGCCCACAGTGAGAACAGTGAAAGGATTAAATAAGGCAGTACATTTAAAGTGCTTAGCTCAGTGACTGGCACTCAACAAGGAGTGCTGGCTATTGTGATCATTAAAAGAAAGTCATTTGTATACTAGATAATCCCAGAGAGGTCTTGCTGCTTTGGAATTTTAGGATACCTTTTGAAGTTTCTCTCAGACTCTCCGGTTACTTTCTTCCCTAGGACTCAACATTCAACCTGTAGTAACAGTACTTACTATGGGCCTGGACCGTTCAAAGCACTAGGGGTACACTGAGCACAGATAAACATCCTTGTCTTCAGAAGCCTTCATGCAAGGATGAGCTGGCCTTTCTTGAACTCTTCAGAGTGTGTGGGAGTACTCAATACATCTTAGTTCCATTGAATGGAATTCCTTTTTTGGACTGAAAAATCTTCAACACAAATAGGAAAGTATTTTTCTTAGCCTTCACCTATTCAAGGTGATAGATACTCCCTTTGATGAGTGTTTTGCTTGTTTATTTTTATGAAAGACTAGGTTACCTCTCAGCAAATGTGTAAAGAATTGTGGGAAGAAGGTGAATGTCCTTACTTCTTGCCTGGATTGAGAGATGACTTCATAAATTAGCGTGGGTTGGGGAAGGAAGGCATAGAAGCTTAATTAACAGGGAGCAAAAGACATTTTTGGAGAAGGCAATGGCAACCTACTCTGGTACTCTTGCCTGGAAGCTCCCATGGACAGAGGAGCCTGGTAGGCTGCAGTCCATGGGGTCACAAAGAGTCAGACACGACTGAGCGACTTCACTTTCACTTTTCACTTTCATGCATTGGAGAAGGAAATGGCAACCCAGTCCAGGGTTCCCTGGTGGCTCAGAGATTAAAGTGTCTGCCCACATTGCAGGAGACCTGGGTTCGATCCCTGGGTCGGGAAGATCACCTAGAGAAGGAAACGGCAACCCACTCCAGTATTTTCGCCTATAGAATCCCATGGATGGAGGAGCCTGGTGGGCTACCGTCCACGGGGTCGCAAAGAGTCGGACATGACTGAGCAACTTCACTATCACTTTCTTTCCAGCGTTCTTGCCTGGAGAATCCCAGGGACAGAGAAGCCTCGTAGGCTGCCGTCTATGGGGTCACACAGAGTCAGACACAACTGAAGTGACTTAGCAGCAGTAGCAGCAGCAGCAAAAGACATTTTAAAATCTGTGTCACTGCCAATCCCTGTTTGCAAGTTAAGACGAAAGGGGTTTTGAAATTTAGCTACCTGTCTGTGTAGAGGAGTATTCATTTATCTAGAGGTTTAGGGAAATCTGAGATTCTGCTGCTCAAACCTGTTGGGAGGAACATGTTAAACCTTTCTGGATTCAGACAGACAGTCTTCCTCCTGATGTTCTCTCTCCATAGCACAGGAAGAGCAGTGCCAGGTCTCTGCTGATCTAAACATTTTAAGCAGGAAGGAGCGCACTTTTATTTCTTATGATATAAATTAAACATCATTGCAGACATCAGGCTGGAAAAAGTTACAGGAACTTAAGGCACTTCCAGCACTTGACTAATGCAGTCTGGTCAATGGGTCTGAGAGGCAGTACGATCACCAGCAGGTATGGAGCCTGGGGTGATTCCTCGCCAGCCCCACAGACAGGCTGGGGCTCAGGAGGGCAATTATTCTGGCTCTGGATGCTGTGTCTCACCCACTCCGCTTAGGTCTGGAGACGGGAATACAGGCAGAGAGATGGGACGAAAGAGCCTAATCATTATCTCGCTGCAGCACAGAATCATGGTCAGGGCCAGCTAAGAAGGATCCAAATGAGGGGCCAGGCTGGGCTGGTGAGGGAAAGAGCAAAGCACTGCCCATGCTAGAGCAAAAGCCATACTTGTCCACATGGAAAGGGTGTGTAGTTAATGATGGGGCCTACTGGCAAAATAAGGTCAAGTCCAGATTGCTAGGCCAGACTGCACACCAGTTTAGCATCCAGGGAGACAGGTTATAGTGGGTGTACTATTTTCCTAGTGTACCCATAGGGAATCATCACAAACTTGATGACTTACAGTATATATTTAATATTTCTCAGTTCTGGAGGCTACAAGTCTCAGGTCAAGGTGTTTATAGGGTGGGTTCCCCTTGGAGGCTCTGAGAAACATTTCATCCAGTACCTTTCCTCCTGGATTCTGGAGCCTGCTTGGCAACTGTGGGGGCCCCTGACTTGTGGGTGCACCACTGCAGTATATGCCACCCTCCTCATATCATCCTCCCCCCTTCTGATAGGGACTCCAGATCTCATATTGAGATTCTTACCTACTTCTACAAAGATTCTTTTACCACGTAAGGTTGCCTTTTCATGTCTGGGGTTTAGGACTTGGCCATATTTGCTTTTGGAGCCACCATTCAACCTACTACAGTAGATACAGAATCAGAAACTTGGGTTTTTAACCTTAATTAATAGTATGATAATAGATACACGTTATTTTTATTTGCTTTTATTTGGCTGTGCCAGGTCTCAGTTGCAGCAGGAAAGATCTTGATGGACAGGGGCGAGACCTTCATTGCGGCATGTGGAATTTTTAGTGGTGGCTTGTGAACTGTCAGTTATGGTATCTGGGATCTAGTTTCCTGACCAGGGATCCAACCCGAGCCCCCTGCATTGGGAATGCAGAGTCTTAGCCACCAGACCACCAGGGAATTCTCAATAACTACACTCTAAGCTTTTACCATTTTTCAGGCACTCATTCATGAATAAAAAATATTTAGTGAGCATCCAGTATATGCCAGGTAAAGTTCTTGAATCTGGGATATTAGGAATAAACAAAATTGGCAGAAATCTCTCTTCATGAAGGCTATACTTTACTGGGGGTGGGTGGAGATAAACAAATGACAGATTGATTATATGGAACATCCAAGAGATGAACACCATAGAGTAAATTATAGGAGGTGAATAGGAAGTGCTGGGGAACAAGAATGGTGCCAATTTCATAGGATAGGCCAGGAACGCCTCAGTTAAGGCTACTATCTGAGCAAAGACTTTAAGGTCGAGCAGGCATGAGCCTGAGAGAAGACTGGAGAAAAAGTCTTGCAGGTTGAGGAAACAGCAAGTGTTGGGGGGTGGAGGATAGAAGATGAGTAGATGGGTCAGCCAGGCAGAAGGTGAGTGAACAAGAGAGAAGAATCGAAGTAGCTGAGTAGAATTGGGAGAGGTAACGGAGGCCAGATCATGCACATACAGCTGGCTATCTACTATAAGGACTTCAGCACGGACTCACAGTGGAGTGAGGAGCCACTGGGGATTTTGAGAAGATGTGTGTGACACGATGTGGTTGTATGATTGTAGCGTCGCCTCTGCAGATGTATGGAAAGTAGACTTATGTGCTAGTGAGTGCAGAGTGGGGGAGGAATTTGGGACTATTGCTTTAATTCCAGAAAGTGATGTTTGGGGCTTGGACCACAAGAGACTGGGAGAAGTGATGGAGTGCTGCATGTGTTCTGAGGCTGGAACTACTAGAACATGCTGATGGTTGAACGTAAGGAATCAGTGATACTTTCTCTTAAGGTGGCTTTAATTTCTCACATAACTGCAGTTAGATAGTGCAGTGACTGGAGTCACCTCAGAGACTTCTTCATTCACATGTGCTGGCTCTTGGTTTAGATTTTAGCTGGCATTGTCAACTAGAACATCAACACATGGCCTCATGTGACCCAGGCTTCCTCACAGCATGATTGACTAGGTTTCAGATACAAGTGTCCTAAGAGAAAGAATCAGGTGGAAGCTGTATTATCTTTCATGGATTGAGTCTGTGAAGTCACATAGAATCAGTTTTATCATACTTATGATCAAAGCAGGAATCCCTTTAACAGAAGGGGTGTAGACACCACTGTTGCTGGGGAAGGAGCAAAGTCACATATAAGTCACATAGGTAAAAAAAGCATATAGGATGAGAAAGGTTATTGAAGTCATTTTTGGAAAATATGATCCACAACTAAGTGGAAAGTATTACTACAGGGGAAGTTCATCAAGGCAAGAAGGCTTGATAAAAATAGATTGGGCTCTGGGTTTAAGCCAGGCACAAGTAAACAGAGGGAGAAATTTAGAGCAGGTAACTGGAAACAGCCTCCTGGAGTTGCAGCAGAATAAGCAGACAGCATCATCCACCCAGATGACAATGAATGTCTGGACCCAGATCAGGAAAATTCTGCTCATTGTTGCATTTTTTCCTATTATTTTTATGATTTGTTCCTAAACTTATAAAAGGAGCCAGGTAATAATGTTATAGGGGAAAAAAATAAAAGCTATAGGGAAACATAACAGGAAAACAGTTACCCATCATCCCACCATAGGTCCAGAGCCAATGTACATGTGCTGGTGTTGGCTAGGTCCTGTTGTCTGCTTGGGTGAACCCCAGAGCAGAGCATAAAAAGTCCAGGTTTGGAAATCCCACACGCCAGGTTTAAATTTTCTTTTAATTGGATGATCTTGAGCAGTTCTCTACGCTTCAACGTCCCAATCTGGAAAATGCTGGTAATTGTGAAATAATTCTATAATGCAGCCCAGGGACTAGAAAAAGTAAGTACTCAATGCACATTAGCTTGTAATTTTACTATTAAATAAATACATCATTCTTTTTATAAAAATGGTCTCATTTACAGAAACAGCATGCATGCTGTTTTGTAACTACTTTTTTTTTCCGCATAATTTTACCCTGAACATATTTCCATATGACTCTGGATACAGACACTTTTATCATTGTCTTTATGAGATGCACACCTTTGCATCATACACATGAACTACGGATTGTTTAATAGATTCTAAATGTTGAATAGTTAGCTTTTAAAAAATTAATTTTTACCTGTTGATGTAATATTGCAATAAACTTAAATATTTGTCTAACTATTTTCTTACTATTTGGCACATTTGTTCAATGAACAAATGAATATTTACAAATTTCTAGAAGTATATTTGTTAGGCCCAAACTTTGCCATTCAAGAGTATTTTTAAATTTACATTATACTATGAAGAATTTCAAACCAAATAAAATTAGGAAGGATTGTATAATGCACACAAATATATGGCTAGCACTTGTAATTATCCTGTTAGCATTTGCTTTATTTGATTGATCCGTGCTTTTCTTGAGTGTTTAAAAATAAAACACATCAATCATGACATTTTATTCTAATCCTAGTGTGTCTCATAAAAACATTTTCCAGCATGCCTGTTATATCATTATTATATATAAGAAAATTAAGTATAATACCCTAAAATCACCTAACACATTTATTTTAAACTTTCTGAATTTTCCAAATTGCCTTTCACATCTTTTACAGTATTTTTTTTTTTTTTTTTTAAAAGCAGGACCCAATCATGAACCCGAGTTACCTTTGGGTGTTATTGTCTCTTAAGTATTTTTCCATCTAAAGCAGCCCCTCCTTACTTTTGTTTCCCATTTTTAATACTGATTTGTTGAAGCATCAGAGCTGGTTGATCTTTTCACCTTCTCACCATTAAAAAAAAAACAACCCAAACCTACCTTATTTTAAAGAAAATGCTCAGAAGTGACATTATTGGGCCCAAAGGTCATCCTGATTGTAGACAGCCCTCCTGGAGTGAGTATGGACTGCTCCAGAATGGTGCTCTACTTGGTAGACAGGTATTTTGAAATATAAAGGTTAACTTTGGCTGGCTGCTGGGGAGGTCTCACCCTTCCAGCAGAGATTCAGGGGTGTGCTAATTTTATTTGTATTGCAATATAGTTGCTTCACAATGTTGTGTTAGTTTCTGCTGTACAATGCCCTTCCCCTTGGTCCTCCTTCTCACGCTTCCTCTCCATTCCTCCCCTCTAGGTCATCACAGAGCTGGGAACACCCTGTGCTATAGAGCAGCCTCGCACTAGCTAGCTATTGATAGAAGTTTGTGTGTGTGTGTGTGTGTGCTCAGTCGCTCGGTCGTGTCCTATTCTTTGTGACCCCATGGACTGTAGCCTGCCAGGCTCCTCTGTCCATGGGATTCTCCAGGCTAGAATGCTGGAGTGGCTTGCCATTTCCTTCTCCAGGGATCTTCCTGACCAAGGGATCAAACCTGAGTTTCCTGCATCTCCTGCATTGGCAGGTGGATTATTTACTACTGAGCCATTGGGAAGCCCTGACAGAGGTTTGCTCTTCACTAAACCTTCCTTTTCATGCTGTTCATGGGGTTCTCAAGGCAAGAATACTGAAGTGGCTTGCCATTCCCTTCTCCAGTGGACCACGTTCTGTCAGACCTCTCTACCATGACCCGCCCATCTTGGATTGCCCCGCAGGCATGGCTTGAAGAAAGGCAATGCCAAAGAATGCTCAAACTACGGCACAGTTGCACTCATCTCACATGCTAGTAAAGTAATGCTCAAAATTCTCCAAGCCAAGCTTCAGCAATACGTGAACCGTGAACTTCCTGATGTTCAACCTGGTTTTAGAAAAGGCAGAGGAACCAGAGATCAAATTGCCAACATCCGCTGGATCATGGAAAAAGCAAGAGAGTTCCAGAAAAACATCTATTTCTGCTTTATTGACTGTGTGGATCACAATAAACTGTGGAAAATTCTGAAAGAGATGGGAATACCAGACCACCTAACCTGCCTCTTGAGAAACCTGTATGCAGGTCAGGAAGCAACAGTTAGAACTGGACATGGAACAACAGACTGGTTCCAAATAGGAAAAGGTGTACGTCAAGGCTGTATATTGTCACCCTGCTTATTTAACTTCTGTGCAGAGTACATCATGAGAAACGCTGGACTGGAAGAAACACAAGCTGGAATCAAGATTGCCGGGAGAAATATCAATAACCTCAGATATGCAGATGACACCACCCTTACGGCAGAAAGTGAAGAGGAGCTAAAAAGGCTCTTGATGAAAGTGAAAGAGGAGAGTGAAAAAGTCGGCTTAAAGCTCAACATTCAGAAAACGAAGATCATGGCATCTGGTCCCATCACTTCATGGGAAATAGACGGGGAAACAGTGTCAGACTTTATTTTTTTGGGCTCCAAAATCACTGCAGATGGTGACTGCAGCCATGAAATTAAAAGACACTTACTCCTTGGAAGAAAAGTTATGACCAACCTAGATAGCGTATTCAAAAGCAGGGACATTACTTTGCCGACTAAGGTCCATCTAGTCAAGGCTATGGTTTTTCCTGTGGTCATGTATGGATGTGAGAGTTGGACTGTGAAGAAGGCTGAGCACCGAAGAATTGATGCTTTTGAACTGTGGTGTTGGAGAAGACTCTTGAGAGTCCCTTGGACTGCAAGGAGATCCAACCAGTCCATTCTGAAGGAGATCAACCTTGGGATTTCTTTGGAGGGAATGATGCTAAAGCTGAAGCTCCAGTACTTTGGCCACCTCATGCGAAGAGTTGACTCATTGGAAAAGACTCTGATGCTGGGAGGGATTGGGGGCAGGAGGAGAAGGGGACGACAGAGGATGGGATGGCTGGATGGCATCACAGACTCGATGGACATGAGTCTGAGTGAACTCCGGGAGATGGTGATGGACAGGGAGGCCTGGCGTGCTGCGATTCATGGGGTCTCAAAGATTCGTACACGACTGAGCGACTGAACTGAACTGAACTGAAACCTTCCTTAGGGTAAGAAAGACTACTCTACATTAGCTCCAGAAATGACACTCCGGTTTATTGCGCAAGGTGGCCTGAAGTCCGACACAAAACAAGATATTCTGAGAGATTTCATCTGACTCCAACTTCAGAGGCAGGTAAGTCTCTTCTGGGTACATTTCTGTTCCTGCTGGTAGGGTGGCTGAGAGCAGACCTAAACAGTCACAATGTACATCAAAATCCTGGTTCTGCTTGTTACTAGGGTAACATGTTTCCTTGGAAAAACCGCTTAAAATTCCATTCTCTTTGGCACTTAGATATGTGCAAGGGATTGAGCCCTTTCTAATGGACCTGTCTGCTGTATGTACTGTCAAGTGGCAAAGACAGCCTCCTTATCCTCCAAGATAGAACTTCTCAAACATTTACGTACATAAGAATCACCTGGAGGACAAAGAGGGCTCATGATAACCAGGTGACATTTTGATACAGTTAAATAAGCCCAGGCATCTGCTTTTCTTCATGGGCACCCTAAGGGATTTTGACTTAGGTGGTCCAGGACCATACTTGAAGAAATTCTTTTCCGGGAACCTCAATTTGCTTGTCTGAAATAGGCAACACTTTATAGCCATTACTGTGTGCCAGATACCCTTCCTTCTACTTTAGACACATTGACTAACTCAGTCCCACCAGTCACCATATGAGCTAGATATTCTTTGTTCCCATGTTTTATTGATGAGGAAATTGAGGCTCAGAGAAGTTAATTGGCCTAGATCCACACTGTTAGTAGGCAGTAGAGCCAAGATATAATAATACATGTGGAATATGGTGGTGTAAAACTTAAATAAAAAAGTACCTCTTACTGAATTGTAAATGCAGAAGTTCTTAAAGTAAGAGGTTGTTACTACTGTTGTTGATGTGCAGGGAGTATTTCCCATTGTGGCCAGAGGTATGTCTGAAGTATGCTTTTATTGAAACTGAAGTCAACTAGTAAAGAGTAGATGAATGCTTGGTGAATAAAGAACATTCAGTGTGTGCTTACTGAATGAGTAAATATGTTCCAGTATGGATACTCCAATACCCTGCAAAAGTTAGTCCTTGAACCCAGGCACTGATGACATACTTCTCTGTGTCCTCTTGTGATTTTTCCTCCTTGTCCGGTTCTGCTTTTTCTAAACAATATCACCAACTAGAGATCCAGTTGATCAATCATGGCAACTGTGGATTGCCAGGTGACCTTGAGGTGTTTGTTTTCTCCTGTCCATCTGCTATATTGATATAGTGGGGAAATCTTTGAACTGAAGCTTTTCAGGGAAGACTCCTAGCATTGCTCATTGAAACACCCCATACTGTGCTCCTTCAGCCACTTAAGGCTTCCAGTTTGTTTACATAAAAATGGTATTTAAAAGCACAGGCATGGGTTCAATTGTTCAGTTCTGACATTAGGGAAATAGATTCAATTCTTGAATGTGAGATGCTTCCTGTATCAGATGATATGATGTCAGTAATTTGCAATGAGAGCTTTGGAGATATTTTGCCTGTGTTTGAATCTCAGCTCAGTTGTTTATCAGGTCTCTGAATGTTGGGAAAATAACTTGCCTCATCTGCACAATGGGGCAAATAATATCTATGTTAGAGAATTAGTTTAAGGATAGACAGTGTAATATAGTAAATCACTTTGGCACAGTGCCCAGCATATAGTAAATAATCACTAATGTTAGCTGTGTTATTGCTATGAAAATGAGGTCATATCTACTCTTTGGGGAGTTTGAAAAAATGTAAAGTTCTCTGATGTTTTGTAACTGCTCTATAAATACTAATTGTTAGGATTACTATCACTGTACCTAAAGGTTAAGCTCATAAATTTATTTAAACAAATTTTTAAGCTCACAACTTTATAAGAAAATTTCCAGTGCTAACATTTTCTGATTTAAAAACAAAACAAAATAAATGAACTTCTTTGAAGGGTATGGCATCCCCACAAGATATAGTCATGTGATGTTTTGGAGGCTGCTTGGGTCATGAGGAGCTCTGAACTCAGGGTTGCCTTCCAAGAACAAGCTGTTGGCTTTAAGGACAAAGATTGATATAGATGTTTCCAGTGAGAAATTTCAGTACCTTAAGATTAGACAAGATCATTGAGATTTGCTCTTTTTTTTAACTAATGGAAATGTCAGTCCTTTTGAGTGTTGTTACATTAGTCAGTTTTGGGATAAGAAACGTACAGTCCTAAAGTCTGCTTTCAGAAACCAAAATTGAGTCTTTGGATGCCTTTTCTTGAAATTCTGGTAAACGTATCTGGTTTCCTTCAGGTAAATATAAGATGCCCAGGTAAACTTGAATTTCCAGTAAAAATATTTTTTTTAGTATAAATATGACTACCTATATATGTATGGGTGAGTATATCCCAACTATTGTAAATAGTTATTTGCTAGATTTGGTAATCCTAGGCTGTGGTACACAGCAATGTTTACAGTGGATGTAAATCACCTGGGAATTTTGTTAAACTATGAAATTTGATTCAGTGGATGCAGTGTCAAGACTGTTATTTTGAGGACCACATCTGAGTGGAAAGTGTGAAGGATAGAGTTTCCCAGGCTTGCTGGTTAGAAGAAATATCTGTGGTGGTGATTGAAAATACAGATACTTTGCTGAAACAAAATACCACAGACTGGCTGGTTTAACCAACATAAATTTATTTTTCACTGTTATTGAGGCTGGAAGTCCAAGATGAAGGTTGGTAGGGTTAGGCTTCTTCTGAGGCTTCTCTCTTTGTCTTGCAGATGGCTGCCTTCCTGTTGCCTTTTCACAAGTTCTTTTTTCTGTGCCTGTTTGTCCCTGGTGTCCCTCTGTTTGTCCTATTCCCAATCAAGTTGAACCAGGACGCACCCTAACAGTCTCATTCACTCAAGTAACTATTGCTACTTTAAAGTCACATATCCAAATAAAGTCATTCTGAGGATGTGCCAGTTAGGGCTTCAACATATAAGTTTTGGAACAGGGAAATAACTCAGTTGGTAACAAGATCTGAGACTCACTGAGACAGAATTTCTTTTGGAGGGGTTTTCAGAGGCTGATCCATTTCACCAGCTTATCAGGCAAATCTAAGACATCTGGTGTGGAGCAACCATGCTTGGACTTGAGCCTAAATCAGAATCACCTGAAGAACTTATTAAAACCCCCAAGTGTTTTATTCAGGAGGTTGAAGTGAAGCTCCAGTTCCTGCCTTTCTAACAAGCAGCCATCACTAGAATTACCAACTCAGAAGAATGCCTACACCTTCTGGAAGAGCAGGGCAGTGATAACATGGCTTTTCTGTTGCTCTTGTGGGTACTTCCTGAGATTAGGAGGCAAGAGCTCTTGGGGACTCTAGAGCCCTGTGTTAGATGAAAATGGGTCTTTGTGATACATTTTCTACAAACTCTAAAATGTAGGAAACAGTCAGTGTATTTTCATAAACAGAAAAAGACTGATTTTTAAAAATTTTCCTCTTATTCTATTCTTGAGAGTCAATGAACGGGCTTTTAGTCTTGTCACCATTGTGGTCTTTTCGTTAAATAGTACGTATTAGATCCCATGAGGTCATTTTCCAAGATATGATGGGGGATTGAAGATCAAATCATTTACCTACTGTTGTGAAGGAAGAGTTGGAAGGACCTAAAATCATGTGATTACACCTTCAGTCTCCTGAGAAACTGCTTGCTACAACTACAACTAAAGTTCCTGAGACATGAGTTACTTTGATATTGATCCTGTTAATAAACATATAAACAAACTCTGCAGGAACAGAAATCAATAGTTTTTTTTGTTTATTCATTTTTTTAGAACGTCTCTAAATTACTTACAAGATCGACTCTTTCTGACGTATTAAAATTCTAGAATTTAGCCCATCCAGGTAAATACAGAGGTCTTCAGAAAATGTACCTTTCTCAATATTACAGTCTCAAAAGAGTCTCTCATTAAAAACCAATGCTCATTTCCTTTTGTTTTACTGGAGTGAGATGTAAATGGTTGATTGGCAAGCAATTTTAAATATCTTGTTTCTGCAAGGAGATCCAACCAGTCCATTCTGAAGGAGATCAGCCCTGGGATTTCTTTGGAAGGAATGATGCTAAAGCTGAAACTCCAGTACTTTGGCCACCTCATGCAAAGAGTTGACTCATTGGAAAAGACTCTGATGCTGGGAGGGATTGGGGGCAGGAGGAGAAGGGGCCGACAGACGATGAGATGGCTGGATGGCATCACTGACTCGATGGACGTGAGTCTGAGTGAACTCCGGGAGTTGGTGATGGACAGGGAGGCCTGGTGTGCTGTGATTCAGGGGGTCGCAAAGAGTTGGACACGACTGAGTGACTGAACTGAACTGAACTGATAATCATGGGACTGTACATTGATGGTTTTATTATTATGGATAGCAGTTCAGAGTGTCTCTTGGGAGTCCAGGAAGTTGTTGGACTGTTATTGGGTGCTCTTAAATATGTTGTTTTCAGAGCTTAAGTTCCCCTTTGGTGCAGTGGATTTAAGAATACTACCTACCAGGACTTGGGTGAAAATTATGTTTGCAATACCACTGCTATGTGCTTGGTGACATAACAGCTTCATACATGGGAGGTGTCATTATTTATATGATTATACATTAGAATATGTTAACACTATTTTTTTCTACTCATTTTATCTTTCTTGTTTTCTTCTTTTCTTTGTTCTTCCTCACTGATTAAAAACGAGGTCTGTTTTGAATAATGGTACTTTGACCAGAAACATTATGAGTAGGACTTTTGTTTGTTTGTTTGTATTTGATTTTTAAGTAACAGGGAAACTGAGACCTGAGTTTAAATAACTTGACCAAGATCAACCGGCTGATTGTGACAGAGAAGAATATGAACACAGGATTCTGGTTGCCAATGCCATTTTCTTAGATTTATGCTCCTGTGATTATTCTTGGACTCAAGATAAAGAGTTATTGGATTTTGAAGTGAAAACTGATATAGAGGAAAAAATGTATAATTCACTGCTGTTAATTTGGTGGCAAACCATCCAGCTGATTGATTGGTAGAGCCCTCTGTCTCTTTGATAATAGTGTTTGGCTGCTGGGTTCATTAATATTTCTGCTAGATGCAAAATATTATGTATAGAATGAACAAAGAGCAAGATTCTATTGTATAGCACAGGGAACTATATTCAATATCCTGTAATGGCACCATAATAAAAAGAATATGAAGAAGCATATATATATATTTGTATAACTGAATCACTTTGCTGTATACCAGAAATGAATACAAAATTATAAATCAACTATTCTTCCAAATATTCTTCAATATAAAATGAACCATGCACTCTGATTTGAACTGCATAAAAATTTTAAAAATTCTCAAAAAAAAAATTACTTTAGAGATTTACCAAATTTGAAAATTTAGAATTCCTGAATAAAAGGGAAAGTTGGTTGAAGAGTAGAACAAATCTGTTGAAAACTGAAATATGATATTCAAAATAGCTAGTCATGCTAGATGTTGGGGTATTAGTCTATTGAAGTGTTAATGCTTTAGTTGCTGGATTGAGGAAGTTCTGGGCAACCAGGGTAGACGTTGGATTCTTGGGAGCTGAGGATAGTGGCTATTTACCAACAAACAAGCATTTACCATGGGCACAACAATATCAGTGTGAACAGGGTGGATTTCTGTACCCAAGTTAAAAGACTAGGTTCCTTAATATCACCTTCTCTTTGGATAATCAATAAAAAATGATGTTATACAAAGCCAAATTTGCAACACCAAGATTTTTAATTTTTCTGAAATAATAAGAAGTATAAAATGAAAGTTAATATCAGGGTTTTAAATTAAAAATGCTGCATAATCTTAATGACAGGTGTGCATCATAATAGCCTATACAGTTTGCTCAAAATTCATCTGCCTATGAATTTTGCTACAATTTGATTCAGGGAGAGTGGAGTTTGTGGAATCTGTGTTTTTGAATCCTTCCTAGGTGCCTCTGGTCCCTGCTGTATTGGATATCTTCTGTTTTACCCTCCAGATGTATACTCAATTTTTCAAATTTTTTTTTAACATGTTCTGTTCTGTTTTCAAGAGGCCTGGGTCTGTGGACAGTCTTGGTGAACTCCTTTACTTTCTGCCTTCCTGTTGGGAGCAGCCAGTGGGAAGTCCTGCCAGGATATGGGAAGAGGGAAGAAGGGAGAGGCTGGGACATTGTATTCCCTTGGCTGTCTCCTTAAGGGATAACTTTGGACTAGCTGTCACTTTGCCCAAAGATCACAGCTCTTTGGGAGGTGGTCCTCTCCATATGTCTCTTTCTGTCCAAGTTCCCATAACTGCACCCTCTCCCAGCTCCTTTCAGCTAAGCAGAGGGGACAGCTCTGTTGGCACTAACATCAGAGCACTAGTATAGCCTTTAATGGTTTTCTTATACCATTTGTAAATAGTCCCTTTATTTAACTCTCTTCATTTTTCTATTTGTGCCATTTATTTCCTGCTGGGACCCTACCTAAGCGACACTGTCTTATACACTTCCCTAATGTTTCTTTAGAATTAGAGGATATTTAAGGAATATGGTTCCCATTATCAACATTCTGACTCTATCCATAGCTCAGATAATTCAGGTGGGATTCTGCCATGGTTAGTCTCTCCCAGGTTCAAGAAGAGATATGGAAAACAGGCTGGAATTCTAACATTTACCTTCTAACATCCTACTTGCTTTGTGTGAACTGTTTGAAGAAAGGCTAATCCCAAATGGCAAAGGACAAATAAATTGAGGATCATCCTGTGGACAGAAAACTCAAGTGGACTTTGTTTCACTCAAATGATACAATATGATTAAAATATAAAGGAGTTCGCTCCCAAGGAGGAACACTTAAAAGGCCTTAACTAGGTTTCTGTTTGGCAGCAGAATTTTATGCCTCTCAGTATTTGCATGGTCAATTAATCCCTTAAAGTGATGACTAGTAGGCAATTTATTTGGATGGTACAAGAGGCTAATTGGTAATATTGTTATACAAAATCTTGTAGGCAAAAATTATGCCTGTCTTTTAAAAAACGTGCCTTTGGTATTTGAAGAGAAAGCTTTAGTGCCTTGGGCCTCAGAGGAATTCAGCCTGCTGATGTCAGAATTAATGAAGAATATGGAAACTTAAGTGAGGGATGGATGGAGTGAAACATGCATTAAAGATTAATGACAGTAGACTAGTGGGGGAGCCACATTTTCTGGTGATCAAAGACTCTGAGGCTTTCATCTCCCAGTGCCTGGGAGAATGTTGAACATCTTGGAATTTGTCGTATCGCCTATTGGTTATGTTTTATCAGCCTGCTCTCCAGCAAGGTGCTCCAAGGGAAACCCCTACCCTCCAGTTCTGATCTGTTCATTCATTCAGCAAATGTGTTTTGAGTACCTACTCTGTGGAAGCGCTGTTTAAAAAACAAATGGTGACAAGTCAAAACCCATATATTTGCCTTCTCTCAGGGAGATTATAGTGTAGTGAAATGGATGAGTTTTCTTAAATAAGAAAGTAAATGAAACAGAGCAGGGCACTATGGTCCTTTCCTCCCCTCCCCTCTATCCCCTCAACCTGTCTTTGTCTGTAGAAAAACTTTAGCTACAGAATAAGTTTAATCAGAGGAGAGAGGAGAAAAGCAAAGAAAAAGAGTCAAACAAAACCAAATAATAACAGTTTAGTCATTAAGCAGAGTCAAGGACCTTTAGTTCCTCCTCAACAGCTATTGGTAATATTCTGAGCTATATTCTTTGAGCTGTTCTGTAGATACTGAAACCCCCACCAAGTGGAAGAAGTTAACTACATGATGACCAGACCGTAGCCATGATAAAAGCTGTCATAATTCCAGGAACTTATTTCAAAGAATTGAGAAACCAACCCTGGAACTGAAGACTTAATTTAATTGAAAATCACTCAGTTGTGTCTGACTCTTTGTGACCCCATGGATTATACAGTCCATGGAATTCTCCAGGCCAGAATACTTGAGTGGGTAGCCTTTCTCTTCTCCAGGGGATCTTTCCAATTCAGGAATCGAACCCAGGTCTCCTGTGTTGCAGACATATTCTTTACCAACTTAGCCACAAGGGAAGCCCTATGCTACTCAAAGGAATCAAGATGTTCCTCATAAGACCAATTTCAAGATGACTGTCAGAGCTGACTGTGCAGTTTCTAAGTGTAGCTCCTCACTCCACCTATATACCCTTGAAACTCCCATTTTTAAAGCTCTTGCCCACTGATTATCAGTAGGGGGAGTCTCCTGCCCCAGGTTGCCAGCCTCCGCAATAAAGGAAGGTTTCCTTTCCAACCAATCTTGCCTCTTTATTGGCTTTCAAGTGGCCAATAGCCTGACCCCACTTTCAATAACATAAGAGCATACTGACATTCTTTGTTGGAGAAATTACATTTCTTGTAATAGTGTTTAATAGGATAACAAGAATTTCTCCAGTTTCAAAATATCCCAAACACTGGATGAAATATGGTAAGAAACATTTCATAGGTGGGATTGAACATCTCCAAAAGTCAATAAAATTCTCAGAGGCCAGAAAAAAACAAACTGAAACAAAAGAGAGGAGCGTGAAATAAAGATCTGGTAGCTTTGTTTGTGGAGCAAGAGGGGACGATTCTCACAGATAGCTCATAAAGAAACAGTTCACCATGAATGTGAATCAGCAGATATACTGGGCAATAGAATTTAAGCCCTCCTGACCAAGTGATGTTCTGAAAGAATCAAGATTGCACCCAGAGCACTGAACCACATCATCTGATCTAAGGTGGGCCAGGCATCTGTTGTGGAAGCTTCCCTAAAGATACTATGTGTGGAGAGGGCTCTATGGGATAAGTGGGACTGGGGAGTCAAGGCCAGGGCTGGGCAGTCCTAGCAGAAAGTTGACCATGTGATACATGTCTGGGCCAGATGGGTAGTAGTACGTTGAAAGGACAGAAAGGCTACTGGGGCCGGTGAGAGAGAATGAAAGGGAAAGCTCTTTAGTTCAAGACTGAGCAGCTTAGTTAAAAAAAAACTCCAATCTTTATAGGCAGGATTTTCATCTGCACCTGAAAGTCAGTGGGCAACTCTTAAAGATTTTAAGTGGTGTGAGTTGCTCTTATTAAATCTTCTTTTTGCCACTTTGTAGAGTAGGACTACAGTTGGGTAAGAGTGGAAGATGGTCCAGGCAAGAGCACAAGTGCTTTAAACCCTAGTGGGGATCAGAACCCCTACTCTTCTGTTCTTCTGCCAATCTGGAACCACGAAGCAGAGGAAGGGAAAGAGAACAAGAGGGAGAGATGGGAAGTAGCGGGCATATGGAGTTTTCTTTTAAAATGTTGAGGAATGAAGAAAACATAAAACTATAAAAATTGTATAGCCCTAGGATTTTCACATCGATAAAGGTTTTGTTTTGTCAGTCTTGTTTCATGTTTTTTTTTTTTAATGTAAAATAAACAAAGCATAACATATAATGTTCATTCCCTTTATCCCACCCTGTGCCCATTTGCTCTCCTACCCTCTCCTGAGTTAGAGAGGTGAACTTCACATCATGTTTCTCTACTTCTGGGAAATAATTTTCTAGATAATTTTTGTATACATATGTATAATATTGAATATTTAAAATATTCAGAAATTATACTATGCTCTAATAATCTACAGGGTACCTTTTTCACTCAGCATTATGTTTTTGACCTCTGTTCATGTTGAATCACATACATATGGCTTTTCATTTAAAATTATACTGCATCCCATCTTAATTATCTCCTTCTACTGATGGGTGTTTGGGTTGTTTATAATACAATGTCACAAATGCTGGTGTAAGCATTCTCAAACAGTCTTCTGGGACGCAACAATAGTTTCTATAGGTTACATATTAAAAATGGTATTGTTGAGTAGTAAATTATGTCCCTTTAAAAAATTACTGATCTGTTGCCAAATTGTTCTTAGAAGTGGTTGTAGCAACTCAGTTGCTTCCAGAAGTTTACACTGTCATTACTTCATTAGGTCAGCCCTTTTTTCCCACCAATTTGAGAAGTATAAAATGGTATTCTGTTGTTACTTTAGTAGGTGATGCTTTAGGTTGCTACTTGAAGTTGAGCTCTTTTTTTTTTTGCCCTATTGGGACCAAAAATGTTTTCTACATTTTTGTTTGTCCACATGTTTGGCTCATATTTTCTAACTCACATGTGGGCTTTTTGTTTCTTTTGCCCATGTCTTGCATCTTGTAGGATCTTAGTTTCTAGATCAGGGATTGAACTTAGATCACAGCAGTGAAAGCACCAAATCCTAATGACTGAACCACCAGGGAACTCCCATTAGTGGACATTTTAATCTGTTCTGAACACTGTTTCCTAACTGTGTATGAATTACAAATAACTATTTGTATTCTGTTACTTGTTCATATTATTTTACATTATCTTTAAGTTGATACTTTTCATTCAGGTGAATTTTGTTCTTTCTTTTGTGAATTGTACTTTCTCTTTATTAAGGGCTTCTTTGATGCAGCATAGCAGAATGGTTAGAATATTTGTCTCTGAAACTAGACTGCCTGAAATGGAAGCTGAATCGCTACTTTCCTATCATATCCTGTCCTGTCCACCTTATCTTATCACATTGCATTCATGAAGACCTTGAGTACAAGGTTGAATAGTAGACATGTTTGAAAGAGGCAGATCAATGGAGATCCTTGTAAAGTTGCAGCATGGTCTTGACTGGGAAGTATGAAATTCTTTAGTTTGCCTTGTGTAGCAGGCACTGAAGATGGCTTTTGTTGCTGATGCCACATCCTCTCAGGGGCTTTGGTCAAGTGATCATTTGCTCAGAGCTGTGTTATAATACATCAAGACAGAAAGGCTGAAAACTATTTTAGGTTCACCACTAATTTGCTGTTTTGACATCATTTACTCTTAAGTTTTCATTTTATTTATTGATGTCCCTTACTAGACTCATGAGGATAATGCAGGTCAATATTCAGTTCACTTCAGTTCAGTTCAGTTGCTCAGTCATGTCCGACTCTTTGCAACCCCATGAATCGCAGCACGCCAGGCCTCCCTGTCCATCACCAACTCCCGGAGATCACTCAGAGTTGCGTCCATTAAGTCAGTGATGCCATCCAGCCATCTCATCCTCTGTCATCCCCTTCTCCTCCTGCCCCCAATCCCTCCCAGCATCAAAGTCTTCTCCAATGAGTCAACTCTTCGCATGAGGTGGCCGAAGTACTAGAGTTTCAGCTTTAGCGTCATTCCTTCCATTACTTATCCAAAACCTGAAATATCGGGCTGGCCAAAAAGTTCATTTGGGTTTTCCTGTAACATCTTACAGAAAACTTGAGCAAAATTTTCAGCCAGCCCAATAATACCTGGCATATTATAGAGGAGAGTGGAAACTTTGGCTTAAAGCTCAACATTCAGAAAACTAAGATCATGGCATCTACTCCCATCACTTCATGGGAAATAGATGGGGAAACAGTGGAAACAGTGTCAAACTTTATTTTTTGGGGCTCCAAAAATCACTGCAGGTGGTGATTGCAGCAATGAAATTAAAAGACGCTTACTCCTTGGAAGGAAAGTTATGACCAACCTAGATAGCATATAAAAAAGCAGAGACATTCCTTTGCCAAGAAAGGTCCATCTAGTCAAGGCTATGGTTTTTCCAGTGGTCATGTGTGGATGTGAGAGCTGGACTGTGAAGAAAGCTGAGTGCCAAAGTATTGATGCTTTTGAACTGTGATGTTGGAGAAGACTTTTGAGAGTCTCTTGGACTGCAAGGAGATCCAACCAGTCCATTCTAAAGGAGATCAGCCCTGGATGTTCATTGGAAGGACTGATGCTAAAGCTGAAACTCCAGTACTTTGGCCACCTCATGCGAAGAGTTGGCTCATTGGAAAAGACTCTGATACTGGGAGGGACTGTGGGCAGGAGGAGAAGGGGTTGACAGAGGATGAGATGGCTGGATGGCATCACTGACTCAATGGACATGAGTTTGAGTACACTCTGGGAGTTGGTGATGGACAGGGAGGCCTGGTGTGCTGCGATTCATGGGGTCGCAAAGAGTCGGACACGACTCAGTGACTGAACTGAACTGAACTGAACTGAAATGATATCTATAAAATAGGGTCCTTGAAATTAACTCTATCTCCCACAGTGAGTTAGAAAGATTCAATCTGATGTGCTTTGAAAGGTACCCAGAGTTTATGATGACCATAGGTCTTGGTGTATCACAGCAGACAAGGAAGCATAAGTAGGTGATAACATTTTCCCCACCCTAGAGTGTGCATTCTATGAGAATAGGAATCTTGTCTACCTTGTTTATGCTTGTCACCCAAGTACCTAAAATAGTATCTAGAATTCAGGTATTTATTGAATGAGTGGAATAGAGTAAAATTTAATCAAGATCTTTATTTTACTCACAGAAAATAAAGGAGAACTTAAGTTGAATCCAGGGGTTTGATATGAAAACATACATACGAATGAGGGTGAATAGGAGAAGAATGAAAAAGGAAAAAAAAAGCAGAATAAAAAATGGATAAGAAAACTATAAAAGAGAATAAAGAAGACATTGTCTAGGACTTATAGAAATTCTAGACTGAAAAGGTCAATTTGATGTTTGACTTATCTTTCTGAGTGGGATCAATAGAATAACCAATCTGATTGCTTAAAACTGGTCTTAGTAAGAGAACTGCAATTTAAGTGTAAATTCTTGCTTTAGTATTTTTAAGTCTATGAAGAAAGATGAGAGACAAGAGTCTGCAGATCTCTGACCTTTTTCATTCTTTGGAAGTGCCTTAGAAATTGGACAGTTGCCTGTGGTCTGAAAACAAGAATAATGTATCCTAAAGAACTCTGAATTTAAACTTGAGTTTTGTCTTTTGTAACTTTCTCTATCCTCATAAAACTAGTTTTAGTGGGAATCTGCTGGTTTTTCTTGCCCTGCATCTATTGCCTTTTTAATTTTTCTCCTAATAGCATCCAAATTTACTCTGGGAAGTAACTTCCTAGCTTCATTCATTTGATTTGTGTTAGGATGGGCTACTCTTCCATTGCCAGGAATGGCCATGTGATAATCAGAATAGACCAGTTTCTTTTGGTGACAGTGCTTGACTCAAGAGATGGAGCACAGAGACCAAGATAGGAGAGGACACTCACTCTTGGAATTTTGGTCTAATTGTTGGGAGAGAGAAGTTACTCTTTAACTAGGGCTTCTGCATTGACTAACATCCAAAGAAGAGAACCCACCCCCAAAGAAAGAAAACTAATGAAACTGAGGTCTTAAGATTATGTATGAGTATCTGAATCCTTTCTTCCTTGAAGCTCTGTTTCACTTATGTCAGCCAGCACATTCTCGACTTCATTTAGTTTGAGTGGGCATTACCTTGCAATTCAGAAGAGTCTTGATTAATACATTTTGATTAAAAAAACTTTTTAATGGAATTTATTCTTTAGAAAGCAAAGCCCTCAGACCTAGATTGGTGAAAGTCAGGAGTATATGTCATCTAGCCTATCTAAGTAATTAGTTATTGAAAACATATCTTTAGAAACTTAACCTCTCAACAATGTTTGTGCTTCTATAGCTATAGGCGGTTGAATTAGATGATCTCAAGGTTATTTTGAGGTCAAAGTGTAAAAGTCTGCAACAGCCTCTCTTTCAATGACCTTATGATCTCTCATATTTGCTGACCACTCCTGCTGACCAAGACTAACTCTTACCATTTTCCAGAGTATGCCCTGCCATTAACCTCCCTTTCTTATTTCTGCCTTTGTTTCCTAATGCCTCATAACATAGGAAGACCCTGCAGCTGCAGTAATGGTGATGTAAATAGCTACCATTTTAAATCCTCACAATACCAAGAACTTCACATCATTTCACTTAATCTTGCCAATAACTTAATGAAATAGGAATTAATATGAAATATGTAATCACTGATCTAGTATAAAAATCTTGGATTTATTCAGTTTAACTTCACCTCACCTATGCACCAAGTGCAGACAGGTATAATTTTTCCATCATCACCTGAATTAATGTCCAGAGACTCATTATCATTTGAGGGACTTATAGGTTCCTTAAGAGATAAGAGGTGTATTCATGGGGTGTCAAGGGACAGTCAGGTGAAATATACCAATTCTTCTTCCATAAGTAAGCATTTTACTCCTGCTGGGTTTATAGGTGATCTTCTGTTCTTTTGGCTTTCAGGGAAGGTCAACTGACACGTTCCTTGTTTAACAATAGCTGCACAATTAGTGATGGGAATGCTGACTCAATCTCTCACTGATCCTCTAGTCTATATGAGCTGTGCTATGCCCAGTGATCCTTCTGTGAGTCTGGATATCTGGATCTTTCTGGGAAGATGGTTTTCAATCTTTTATGGAAGTTGTCCCTGTGTAACAACTAACCTTCCAGAGCTTTTTGAAAATCTTACCTAATTCTTCTACTTTTCTTTGATTCTTCTGCTGTCTTTTCCATTTTCTCCTTCTTATTCTTACTATTTTTTGGTAAACATTCATTTTTCTTGTTTTTTAACAATTGACATGAATGTGTCAAACCCACATGCAAATTTTTGGCAATCAACCCTAAAGTTGCTTTTTCTTCAAAATCATGAACTTAAATGAAACCGTGTCAGGAAGTGAAAGGAAAATTTTAGACCTGATCTTTGAATTTCATAAAGAAAAAAGAAAAAGAGCTAACTTTCTCTATTAAAAAATTGTGAAGAGTCTAAAACCACTTCAATCCTCATTTTACAGATGAGGAACCAGAGGCTCATAGACTTTGAGTCAAATCAAGAGTTATAAAGCTGTAGAGTTCTGGGTCAAAACTTGATACGATTAAAAACAAAGTCCTGCTATTCTCCACTGAGCTTAGAGGAAGTAGGAAGGATTGGCCCATGATATATTCTTAGGAAAATTATTCTAGAAAAATGTCACAAACAATGGTTTTTAGCAAAAAATTCTGTAAGTCACAAGTTTTGTCAGATACTCTTTTCCACAAATTGTTAGGGGGAGTGAGCCAATGAAACATTTAAAAGCCCATGTAATTTTCTGGAAAAGTTTGAGTAAGATAGGAGTTAGCTCTTCTTTAAATTTTTGGTAGAATTTGGCTTTTGTTTGCTGGAAGATTTCTGATTACAGTTTCAATTTCTGTGATTGTGATGGGTCTGTTAAGATTTTCTATTTCTTCCTGATTCAGTTTTGGAAAGTTATACTTCTCTAAGGATTTGTCCATTTCTTCCAAGTGATTGTGATGAGTCTGTTAAGATTTTCTATTTCTTCCTGATTCAGTTTTGGAAAGTTGTACTTTTCTAAGAATTTGTCCATTTCTTCCAAGTTGTCTATTTTATTGGCATGTAGTTGCTGATAGTAGTCTCTTATGATCCTTTGTATTTCTGTGTTGTCTGTTGTGATCTCTCCATTTTCATTTCTAATTTTATTGATTTGATTCTTCTCCCTTTGTTTCTTGATGAGTCTGGCTAACGGTTTGTCAATTTTATTTATCTTCTCAAAGAACCAGGTTTTAGTTTTGTTGATTTTTGCTATGGTCTCTTTTGTTTCTTTTGCATTTATTTCTGCCCTAATTTTTAAGATTTCTTTCCTTCTACTAACCCTGGGGTTCTTCATTTCTTCCTTTTCTAGTTGCTTTAGGTGTGCTGCTGCTGCTGCTGCTGCTAAGTCACTTCAGTCGTGTCCAACTCTGTGCGACCCCATAGACAGCAGCAGCCCACCAGGCTCCCTTGTCCCTGGAATTCTCCAGGCAAGAATACTGGAGTGGGTTGCCATTTCCTTCTCCAACGCATGAAAATGAAACGTGAAAGTGAAGTCGCTCACTCGTGTCCGACTCTTCACGACCCCATGAACGGCAGCCCACCAGGCTCCTCCGTCCATGGGATTTGCCAGGCAAGAGTACTGGAGTGGGGTGCCATTGCCTTCTCTGCTTTAGGTGTAGATTTAGGTTATTTATTTGACTTTTTCTTGTTTCTTGAGGTAAGCCTATATTGCTATGAACCTTCCCCTTAGCACTGCTTTTACAGTGTCCCATAGGTTTTGGGTTGTTGTGTTTTCATTCTCATTAGTTTCCATGCATATTTTGATTTCTTCTACGATTTGTTGGTTATTCAGAAGCGTGTTGTTTAGCCTCCATATGCTGGAATTTTTAATTGTTTTTTTTCCCCCCTGTAATTGAGATCTAATCTTACTGCATTGTGGTCAGAAAGATGATTGGAATGATTTCAATTTTTTTTTGAATTTACCAAGGCTAGATTTATGGCCCAGGATGTGATCTATCCTGGAGAAGGTTCTGTGTGCACTTGAGAAAAAGGTGAAATTTATTGTTTTGGGGTGAAATGTCCTATAGATATCAATTAGGTCTAGCTGGTCCATTGTGTCATTTAAAGTTTGTGTTTCCTTGTTAATTTTCTGTTTAGTTGATCTATCCATAGGTGTGAGTGGGGTATTAAAGTTTCCCACTATTATTATGTTATTGTTAATTTTCCCTTTCATACTTGTTAGCATTTGCCTTACATATGGCAGTGCTCCTATGCGGGGTGCATATATATTTATAATTGTTATACCTTCTTCTTGGATTGATCCTTTGATCATTATGTAGTGTCCTTCTTTGTCTCTTTTCACAGCCTTTATTTTAAAGTTTATTTTATCTGATAAGAGTATTGCTACTCCTGCTTTTTTTTGGTCTCTGTTTGCATGAAATATCTTTTTCCAGCCCTTCACTTTCAGTCTGTATGTGTCCCTTGTTTTGAGGTGGGTCTCTTGTAGACAGCATATATAGGGGTCTTATTTTTGTATCCATTTATCCAGTCTTTGTCTTTTGGTTGGGGCATTCAACCCATTTACATTTAAGGTAATTATTGATAAGTATGGTCCCATTACCATTTACTTTGTTGTTTTGGGTTCAAGTTTATACACTCTTTCTGTGTTTCCTGTGTAGAGAATATCCTTTAGCATTTGTTGAAGAGCTGGTTTGGTGGTGCTGAATTCTCTCAGCTTTTGCTTGTCTGTAAAGCTTTTGAATTCTCCTTCATATCTGAATGAGATCCTTGCTGGGTACAGTAATCTGGGTTGTAGGTTTTTCTCTTTCATTACTTTAAGTATGTCCTTCCATTCCCTTCTGTCCTGAAGAGTTCCTATTGAAAGATAAGCTGTTATCCTTATGGGAATCCCCTTATGCGTTATTTGTTGTTTTTCCCTTGCTGCTTTTAATATTTGTTCTTTGTGTTTGATCTTTATTAATTTGATTAATATGTGTCTTGGGGTGTTTCTCCTTGGGTTTATCCTGTCTGGGACTCTCTGAGTTTCTAGGACTTATGTGACTATTTCCTTCCCCATTTTAGGGAAGTTTTCAACTATTTTCTCCTCAAGTATTTTCTCATGGTCTTCCTTTTTGTCTTCTTCTTCTGAGACTCCTATGATTAGAATGTTGGGGTGTTTCACATTGTCCCAGAGGTCCCTGAGGTTGTCTTCATTTCTTTTGATTCTTTTTTCTTTCTTCCTCTTTGTTTCATTTATTTCCACCATTCTATCTTCTATCTTATTTATCCTATCTTCTGCCTCCAAAATTCTACTATTGGTTCCCTCCAGAGTGTTTTTCATCTCATTTACCCTAATACCAAAAACCAGACAAATATGCCACAAAAAAAAGAAAACTACAGACCAATATCACTGATGAACATAGATGCAAAAATCCTTAACAGAATTCTAGCAAGCAGAATCCAACAACATATTAAAAAGATCATACACCATGACCAAGTGGGCTTTATCCTAGGAATGCAAAGATTCTTTAATATCCACAGATCAATCAATGTAATACACCACATTAACAAATTGAAAGATAAAAACCATATGATTATCTCAGTAGATGCAGAAAAAGCCTTTGACAAAATTCAACATCCATTTATGATAAAAACTCTCCAGAAAGCAGGAATAGACGGAACATATCTCAACATAATAAAAGCTATATATGACAAACCCACAGCAAACATTATCCTCAATGGTGAAAAATTGAAAGCATTTCCCCTAAAGTCAGGAATAAGGCAAGGGTGCCCACTCTCATCACTACTATTCAACATAGTTTTGGAAGTTTTGGCCACAGCAATCAGAGCAGAAAAAGAAATAAAAGGAATCCAGATTGGAAAAGAAGAAGTAAAACTCTCACTGTTTGCAAATGACATGATCCTCTACATGCTGCTAAGTTGCTTCAGTCGTTTCCGACTCTGTGCGACCCCACAGACAGCAGCCCACCAGGCTCCCCCGTCCCTGGGATTCTCCAAGCAAGAACACTGGAGTGGGTTGTCATTTCTTTCTCCAATGCATGAAAGTGAAAAGTGAAAGTGATGTCGCTCAGCTGTGTCCGACTCTTAGCGACCCCATGGACTGCAGCTTACCAGGCTCCTCCATCCATATGATTTTCCAGGCAAGAGTACTGGAGTGAGGTGCCATTGCCTTCTCCAGATCCTCTACATAGAAAACCCTAAAGACTCTACCAGAAAATTACTAGAGCTAATCAATGAATATAGTAAAGTTGCAGGATGTAAAATTAGCACACAGAAATCCCTTGTATTCCTATACACTAACAATGAGAAAACAGAAAGAGAAATTAAGGAAACAATACCATTCACTATTGCAACAAAAAGAATAAAATACTTAGGAATATATCTACCTAAAAAAACAAAAGACCTATATATAGAAAACTATAAAACACTAATGAAAGAAATCAAAGAGGACACAAATAGATGGAGAAATAAATATACTATGTTCATGGATTGGAAGAATCGATATAGTGAAAATGAGTATACTACCCAAAGCAATCTATAGATTCAAGGCAATCCCTATTAAGCTACCAACGGTATTTTTCACAGAACTTTTGTATTTTTTATGGAAATACAAAAAACCTCAAATAGTCAAAGCAATCTTGAGAAAGAAGAACGGAAGTGGAGGAATCAACCTACCTGACTTCAGGCTCTACTACAAAGCCACAGTCATCAAGTATGGTACTGGCACAAAGACAGAAATACAGATCAATGGAACAAAATAGAAAGCCCAGAGATAAATCCATGCACCTATGGACACCTTATCTTCAACAAAGGAGGCAAGTATATACAATGGAGAAAAGACAATCTCTTTATTTTTTATTTATTAAATATAAATTTATTTATTTTAATTGGAGGCTAATTACTTTACAATATTGCATTGGTTTTGCTGTACATCAACATGAATCCACCACAGGTGTACACATGTTCCCCATCCTGAACCCCCCTCCTACCTCCCTCCCCATACCATCCCTCTGGGTCATCCCAGTGCACCAGCCCTGAGCACCCTGTATCATGCATCGAACCTGGACTGGTGATCTGTTTCACATATGATAATATACATGTTTCAATGCCATTCTCCCAAATCATCCCACCCTCACCCTCTCCCACAGAGTCCAAAAGACTGTTCTATACATCTGTGTCTCTTTTGCTGTCTCGCATACAGGATTAACATTACCATATTTCTAAATTCCATATATATGTGTTAGTATACTGTATTGGTGTTTTTCTTTCTGGCTTACCTCACTCTGTATAATAGGCTTCAGTTTCATCCACCTCATTAGAACTGATTCAAATGTATTCTTTTTAATGGCTGAGTAATACTCCATTGTGTATATGTACCACAGCTTTCTTATCCATTCATCTGCTGATGGGCATCTAGGTTGCTTCCATGTCCTGGCTATTATAAATAGTGCTCTGATGAACATTGGGGTACATGTGTCTCTTGCAATTCTGGTTTCCTCTGTGTGTATGCCCAGCAGTGGGATTTCTGGGTCTCATGGCAGTTCTATTTTCAGTTTTTAAAGGAATCTCCACACTGTCCTCCATAGCGGCTGTACTAGTTTGCATTCCCACCAACAGTGTAAGAGGGTTCCCTTTACTCCACACCCTCTCCAGCATTTATTACTTGTAGACTTTTGGATCTCAGCCATTCTGACTGGCGTGAAATGGTACCTCATTGTGGTTTTGATTTGCATTTCTCTGATAATGAGTGATATTGAGCATCTTTTCACGTGTTTGTTAGCCATCTGTATGTCTTCATTGGAGAAATGTTTGTTTAGTTCTTTGGCCCACTTTAAGACAATCTCTTTAACAAGTGGTGCTTGGAAAGCTGGTCAACCAGTTGCAAAAGAATGAAACTAGAACTCTTTGTAACACCATACACAAAAATAACCTCAAAATAGATTAAAGATCTAAACATAACACCAGAAACTGTAGAACTCCTAAAGGAAAACATAGGCAAAACAATATTGTGACATACTCACAGCAGGATCCTCTATGACCCACCTCCCAGAATATTGGAAATAAAGCAAAAATAAACAAAATGGACCTAATTAATTAAGCTCCTGCACAACAAAGGAAACTATAAGCAAGGTGAAAAGACAGCCTTCAGAATGGGAGAAAATAATAGCAAATGAAGCAACTGACAAACAACTAATCTCAAAAATATACAAGCAACTCCTGCAGCTCAATTCCAGAAAAATAAATGACCCAGTGAAAAAATGGGCCAAAGAACTAAACAGACATTTCTCCAAAGAAGACAAACAAAGGGCTAACAAACCAGAACTGAAAGAGACACATGTACCCCAATGTTCATCAAAGCACTGTTTATAATAGCCAGGACATGGAAGCAACCTAGATGCCCATCAGCAGATGAATGGATAAAAAAACTCTGGTACATATACACAATGGAGTATTACTCAGCCATTAAAAAGAATACACTTGAATCAGTTCTAATGAGGTGGATGAAACTGGAGTCTATTATACAGAGTGAAGTAAGCCAGAAAGAAAAACACCAATACAGTATACTAACACATATATAAAGAATTTAGAAAGATGGTAACGTATGTTGCCCTGTTACAGGGTATTTATGTTTGCCCTGTTACAGGGTATGTATATTAACCCTGTATGCAAGACAGCAAAAGAGACACAGATGTATGAACAGTCTTTTGGACTCTGTGGGAGAAGGGGAGGGTGAGATGATCTGAGGGAATAGCATTAAAACATGTATATTATTATATGTGAAACAGATCACCAGTCCAGGTTTGATGCATGATACAGGGTGCTCAGGGCTGGTGCACTTGGATGACCCAGAGGGATGGGATGGGGAGGGAGATGGGAGGGGGTTCAGGATGGGGAACACATGTACACCCATGGCTGATTCATATAAATGTATTGCAAAAACCACTACAACATTGTAAAGTAATTAGCCTCCAACTAAAATAAATAAAAAAGATTTTTTAAAAATCCCATGTAAATTTCTAAACATTATATCCCATAATAGTCCTTGACAGTGAACACTCTGAAATTCATAGCTTGAGGCACACTCCTAGGCATTTGTTTTTGTTCTATGTTAAAAAAATAAACAAACAAAAAAACTTTGGTAGTTCTCTGTATAACTTTACTGATTAAATTTTGCAACCAATATCTGTTTTTAATTCTTTCATAGCTTTGTTTCTGAATATCTAGTGAGGTATGGGGCTATTTTAAATAATATTTGTCCTTATATAATAGCTATGAACATAGTACTTTGCCATCCTACAGAAAATGGAAATTACTCTTTCTGCATGAAAACCTTTGGCTTCACAGTTCACATGAAAATTTTTGATGAATAAGTTTCTTCTCACCTATTCTTGACTTACCTTCCTGCTTTATTTCTGTGTCAGGATATGGGAAACAAAAAGGTGTGCATTTAATATCCTAAGAGAATCTGGCCATATCCAAAGTGGAGTAGTTACACAAGGTTAGACTTGCACAGGCTCATAAGTATGAGCCTAATAGTGAAATCTGCTTTCCATTAGCAATTTCCAACTGCAGAAACTAAATAGCATTTGGTATACAAAGTTAGACTTTCAAATGAGGGAGTACCTGATGCCAACTTGTTGCTTTATAACTATTTGTCTTTGCTGACTAGAGGCCATTGAAACTTATAAATTTCTGGTATTTTTTATGTTGTACATTTTCTTTCATGGCATGAGTATTAATCCTTGAATAGACAGAAGTACAAAGGTTTTATCCTCTTGTCTGATGTAGACAATGTATCAGTTGCTCTACACTGGATCAAGTTAGAAAATTGTGTGGACATGTTAAGTCAGTTGCTGTGACATCCCAGGTAATGTTAGAAATGCTTCTCCACTACTTTTCATCAAGAACTAAGAGGTTTGTGTTGAGGGAGGTGGGAAGTGGGGGTAGGGCTTAAAGTGCATCATGAAGGATTCCTTATAATATCAAAGTTGGGAGGGAGAGCTACAGTGAAAAATGCCAAAATGAAAATAAAAATCTACAGTGACAAGCTAAAAGGTGAGCAATTCCCTTAAGATTATTTCTGATTACAGTGAAGTTTCAGAGGCATCAAAAAATCCAAGAGTTGTTATCAGGATGATCTGGATTAAAATCTACTTATGAGGGGAAAAGTAGAGATCTTAGCTGACAAGCACTGCTTATATAATGCAGCTGCTTATTAGATGATACAATTTTAGGTTAAGCCTTGAGCCACTGCATATACAGTATTATCAGGTTATATCTAGAACGTAAACTCCTTTAATAAGGCAGTTGAGAAGTTGAGGCAAGTCCAAAATTCTAAGTTGGCTTTAAGAAAGACCAGGAAATGTTGCTCAAAGACACAAAGACCAAGTTAGAGCACATTTTTTTCTCTCTGGCCTGTTAATAGTTCAAACTTTACATGTCATAAATGGAATTGGTAATTTCCCCCTCAAATTTGCTTTTTATTAAGTGTTCTCTATCAAGTGGTAAAGGGTATACAAAATAAGATTAAAAAAGAAAATGTGCCACTTAGCTGTGAGTTTGGCACATGGCAAACTCTCAGGGAAGAAAGTACTACTGTTACCTGCAATCTCAGATGAAAAAGCTGAGTGTCACTGAAGTTAGGTGGTTGAGTCAAGACAACACAGGCTTCAGAGTAGGAGGTAAACTAAGGTCTCTCTGAACTTGGAGAAAGCTCATAGTGTTAACCAGTAATTGCTTCTGCCTCTCAAGAGTGTCTAATATGATTGGATAATGGTGATCAAGTGGAACTAGGTTATGATGTCCACATTCTCTTTTGACTTGTTCTGGAAGAATTGCTACTTTCCTTTGGGTTTTTAAAGCTTCCTGCACCACTCTTTCATACTTTGAATGTTCTTTTCAACTAGACAGAGAGGGTACTGCATTAGCTATTAAATTGGATACTTGACCATATATTAATTTCTGACTGAAATTTTTAGAACTTCAAAGACTTGAAGTAAAGTTTAATGGTGTTTTGGCTGTCACTGGAATTAAAAGTTGAGTGCTATTGTATGCTGGGTTTTGTCCCCCCTTTAGCTGATATTTGGAGAAGTAATTATCCTCCTTGAGGCTTGCAAAGAAGTGTGTACTGTGAAACAGACAATAAAGACAGACCTCTTGAGGTGTGCCATGGATTATTTATTTCCCCATAATAGTCCTCTCTGAGAACAACACACTGTCTATATTTTTGACCCACTGTAACTTTTTCCTTAATAGAAAGGTAAAGAGACCTTAGATATCATAACTAAATCACACAGTATTCAACCCACCAAATTGTCTAGTCCTAAAGGTTGCCAACACAGGGAAGCAAAGGCAGAGTTAGCCATCGCCAGATACTGATTAAACACACCCAAAGTGGTCGTTCTCCTGAGAGGTTCCTGAGGTGGACAGAGCAGATTACTAATTGTCCTGTGAGGAGTTTATCCTTCTACATTCCCTCCTTTCACTACACCAGGAGCAGACCTCTTCCCCTGGTTAAAATTTGTAAGTTTTTATTGCTTGTATTTTGATTTGCTGGTTGTTGGCCTGATATCCCAGTTAAAGCAGCATATCTCCTGCTTTCTCCTCTATTATGACACTCTGAGTCATCTTTATGTGCTAGGTTAATGCAGGGGAGCTCCTTCTCATCTTTGAGGAGTAGACAGACCAGTTTTCTCCTGAATTATTCAATACAATCTCTGGTTTGAGGTGTTCAGGAAATGCTTGATCAGTACCTGTTAACTTGGTATGCTTAAGAATGAGGCAAGAAGATGATGAAGCCGTGATTCCCTCCAAATAATAACCACAAGATGCTTTCTGTATCAGCTCTACCTGTGGCATATGCAACATGAACAGCAGCAGTTATAAGCCTTTTGACATTAGGAATATTTGTTGTATTATGGGAACCATTGACCAGATAGGAAAGAAATGGGTGACAGGAAGTGATCTATAAGACAAGAAGGCATTGTGGGGTTTGTGGGAACTAAAGAGGGTTTGTTACATCTAAAAGTACCAAATTCAATCTCTGGAAAAACAAAAACAAAACAAAAAGTCATCCACAGACCTTTTAGACTGTTAGTTGTTGGGTTCTGATTAAAAAGAAACTGGGCCAACTTCAGAGAAAAGCATCATGAGTATCAGGGGTTCAATCATGTCCTAGGAGGAATAGTTGGAGCCAAATACTTTATCATACATGAAGAGAACTCAAAAGGAAGATAAAATTTTCCTTAGATATCTGAAGGACTGACCAGAGTGAAACAGGACTTAGTGTCTGAGGCCAGTATTTGGAATCCAGAGGAAGAAAGAGATTTCGCTTGGGTATATTTGTTTGAGATTTTGATTGAATTCTGATGAGTAATGAGTTACCATCACTGAAAGAGTTCAGGTTTATCTTGAAAAACGTATAGCTGACATGCTGAAGAGGTGTTTAGTTTGAGCATATTATTTATTTATTTTTTATCAATTTTGCTACTTTATGATTTCTTGAAGGTCAAGGTGCAGAGAGTCATTCTAGGTGCATGGATAGGATGAGCATCTTTTCACACACAGTGCCTTGCAGAAGGAGTAGGTGGGCTATTTGTTCACTATGTCAAAGCACCCTGTAACTAGATATATACCAAGTAGAAGAACAGATAGACCTCTTCAGCCTTAGGCAAATCCCAACTTTGAGGTGCATAGATCACTGAAAGAATATTATGCACTTCATTTCTTTTCTTTTTTTTTTTTTTTGCACTTCATTTCTTAACAGTAATCAGCATTAACAAATACGTAGAAAAATTTTCACTCAATTATTAAATAAACAATAGCTTTACAGTCTAGAGAATAAAGAAACTAATTGTCTAGTAAATTGGGCTTCCCAGATGGTGCTAGTGGTAAAGAACCTAGCTGCCAATGCAGGAGACGTAAGAGATCAGGGTTCAATCCCTGGGTTGGGAAGATCCCCTGGAAAAGGAAATGGCAACCCACTCCAGTATTCTCACCTGGAGAATCCCATGGACAGAGGAGCCTGGCAGACTACAGTCCATAGGGTCCTGAAGAGTGGGACGCAACTGAAGCAACTTAGCATGTACAAGCATGCCTAGTAAATTAGTTATATGTCATAGCAAAACAAATTATCCCAGACAATTTGGCTGGGAACAACAATAATCATTTCTGACTGCATGACTTCTGTGGATCTGGATTCTGTGAGTGGCTTAAGCTGGGCAGTTCTGGCTCACAGTGTGTCATGATGTTGTAATCAAGATATCCACCAGGGCTACAGCTGTCCAAGCTCAACTGAGTCTAGAGGATCTGTTTCTGTGGTTTACTGACACGGCTGGCAAGTTAGTACCAGCTATTGGTGAGAAGCTTGAGCTTCTTCCCACTTAAGATTCTCCAGAGGGCTACTTGAGTGTCCTTGTAGTATGGCAGTTGGACTTCTCCAGAGTGACTGGTCCAAGAGCAAGCAAGGCAAAAGCCATAGTGTCTTTATTTGAAATCACACTTCTGTTTTGTAATATTCTATTGGTTTCACAGGCCAGTCCTATTCATTGTGGGAAGAGACTACACAATGGCATTAACACCAGGATGCAAGAAACACTGGGGACTGTCCCGGGGGCTGGCTATCACATGTCTTCTGGCTACCCGTGTGGATTCATGTCTCAAATAGTCCTCCAAGTTTGAAGCATCTTAGTCAAGGAGAATTTCATCATAATTCTATATTTCAGGGTTTGTTTTTTTTTTTAGTTTTATTTTTTCCTTCACTCTTTATAAGGGTGTTTTGAAGCACAGCTTGACAGCATTCAACCCTAAATCTCTTAGGGAGTAATTCCTCACAAAATCTTTTGTAGTTAACCACAAAGAGCAAATAAATTGGGAAAAATCTTTAAGAGCAGATATTGAACAATCTAATATTATTGTTTGAAGTATTTACTTGTTTGAAAATTTTAAGTGTTTTACTAAGTTTAACATTTTAAGTTCTTATAATTTCTGGTATATAATTAAAAATTATATATAGGCTTGGAAATTTATATTGTCCTTCATTGGTTACTGACATTTAATCTACTGCTCAAATCCTGATCAAACTCTATTTTTTAAAGTGAGGAATTCGTAAAAGGAAGGTTTTACTGAGTCCATTCCATCAGATTTTGGATGGATTTACTAAACCTATCAAAGAATTGCTGTGTCAGAATGTATCACTTTTTAAAAATGGGCACTTGCATAAGATATTTTTGTTTTCCTGGTTATAATATTACAGCACTGTCAGCTGCTGATTTCCACCCCCCTTATACCACAGATTGTTATAGTATTTAACGTTTATGTGTTCTCTCTCAGTACCAACTGGGGCTATGGCCAAAATTCTGATTGGGAGTGGGTGGTGGGATTGGAAACTATATATGTGATGGCTGAACAGCTGTGATAATCTATGTTTTAGAGGCAATAATCATGAATAATGCAAATTTAGCTATTAAAAGAGAATGAGGGGATAACGTCTTACTGGGTGGGAATTTTAAGGAAAAATGATAGTTTTAGAGTTATAATGATAATACCTATGGCTAGGTGTCAGTATTATTACTCACTATACACTCAGTTTGAGGATGAAAATGTAACATCTTTAAATTAACCCCTGAAGAACAGATGATGGGACATCCATATGATGGTGTCCCTTCTGAAAAGTCTTTCTCTGCCTGATTCCCCTAAATTGGGTCAGTGCTCTTGCTGAGAGCTCTCATATCTCCCCGTATTTATCCTCTGTTAGCAGTTTTTATGACTTATTGATTCATTGATACCTCTCACAAGAATGTTGATTCAGTGGAGTGGGATTACTATTTAATTCCCAGCATTGAGAAAGCTATAGGCAATACTGTTAGTCAGTAGACCTTTAACAGTAAGTGAGGGAAATGTAACTCAGGTAAGCATGACCATGAAAAGTAGCTTATTACTCAATATAATGCAAAAGTCTTTTGGTATAAGGCTTCAGGCACGATTGGACCCAAGTACTCAAAAGTATATGTATCTCCACCTTGAAACTTTTTTCCTTAGTACTGACACTGATTTCAGATAACTTCTTCCTTTGGGGTAACAAGATGGCAACCAGAATGTCCTGTGTTTATGAGAAGGGATTTTCTCTTTCTCAGTTATCCCAGCCTAAGTGGCAGGTGCCAAAACACTTTGCTTTGGTGAAGCCATCTGTGGTCACATGTTCTGAGCAATTCACTGGGAGGTACAGAAATCTAGTAATTGATACAAGCTGTCTACAGATAAAAGACCTGCCAAGAAGGTGGAACTAGAAGGTTTTGACTAGATCACTTGGTTTGAGAGAAAAGGGAAGACTTTCTGACCAGGCAAATTAAGGAGCAAAGACCAAAAAAGGATCATGGATGTTGAGAAACCAAAGAGGCAAGTAATTGATGGAAGTAGGATTTGAACCTCCAGATATTTGAACATGTATAACTTCCCTGGTGGCTCAGACGGTAAAGCATCTGCCTGCAATGCAGGAGACCTGGGTTCAATTCCTGGATCGGAAAGATCCCCTGGAGAAGGAAATGGCAATCCACTCCAGCACTTTTGCCTGGAAAATCCCATGGACAGAGGAGCCTGATAGGCTACAGTCCACTGTCCATGGGATCGCAAAGAGTCAGACACGACTGAGTGACTTCACTATAGCACTTAGCCACAGTTATGCCACATTGCTCTCTTATGAATGCTATCCTGTAAATGCTTTTTTTTTTTTTTTTTTTGCTATTTTTATATCTTTATATACTAATGCAGTTTCAAGCACTGAGTAGGGTAAGGTATCTCCAAACCATCTGGAGAAGACAGAAGGAGTTGATGTTTTTAGCACTCCATATATCGGTTGAACAGATTTTACCCACCTGAATGATAAAGTTAGGCATAATTCTAAAACTGCTAAAGTAACAAAAGAATGATAACAATTGACTCAAGTGTGATTTCTAAAATAGAAAGCAGATATATTAATCTATAAAGGCAATGATTTTCCTGAAATGAATATCAAAGCAGAAATTAAATTAGTGTTCTTTCACAGAGGATATTGAGACAAAGTAGTATGTCATTGTTTAATCCATAAAGATCCAAATGCTATTGGTTGGTTCATTGGCTGTACCATATCCACATAGGAGATAAGTAGAAGGCACTTCCCATTTCAGTTTCATTAAGTGATCATATGCCTTCAACACCTCATTTTCTTAGTTGCTAGTATTCTTTTTATACTCCCCAAACAGACACTCACTTAATGTTCATACATGTGCAAAAGCAGAACACCCAATTCCTCAGACACGTGAAATATTGCATAATGTCTGATGTATTTACAAAGAGTACTTTGTATTGGTGTCTTTGCACTGAGGTCATTTTCTCTGTTAGAATTTTAAATGCATGCAAAATATAAGTAGTTTTGAATATGATTTATTATTAATTGCCATTAAGATTTACTGGAAACCTTATTATGTATCGGGCCCAGGTGCCAAGCACTTTATAAATGCAATCTAATTTAACTGACCAGTATTTGTATAGATTAATAGTGGTGCGGATAGAGTAGAGGCAAAATTTATTTACCTCCTTCCTTGGAATTCACTTTAGGAGAAAGGTTATTACTTCCTTATCTCCCTTTCGAATTAAAATAAGTGGCCAAGACAATGGTGTCTGTTTCCTCCCCAGATCCGTATCATTCAGAACCTGTCTGCAGCCATGAGTAAGGTGGCTGTGAGTTTCTGTCCCATCCAGATGTTTCAGACCAGACTCGAAGGCAGACAAACACGTCCAGTGGAGCAGTCACTAGTTGTACTGGTGACCTTGTCTTTGGCACATCAAAAGAGCCTCACTGAACAGTTAGGAAATACGTGGACTCTTCTATGATTGTGATAGGGAATTGGACCCTTCTTTTAAAACAACAGTTTAAAAGCCAATGAATAAATTTTGCTCACAGTTTAGTCCAAAGATTAAAAAGAACAAATACTAACAGTTTCTAAATCATAAACATTTAGGTAATAAGGGGTAAATGAATTCCCCATGCAACCAGAACTATGGACAAATTTGTAACATCAAGTTTCCACTTGGTGAGTACTTGTTATACTAAAACACAAGTTTCCATTTCCCAGCTGCCAGTGAGACCTCAGGACTATAACTGTCCTTATTTTGTGTATATTTTTGTGGGTTAATTGTAGTAAGATATTATGGTACAGGTTTTGCCTCAACTGATATAGTTTTAATTATCATATTTGGTCAGAGATATTTCTGGTTAGGTTACATAAATGCTAGAGATTTTAGAGTGTAAAGAAATGGCATATTAAATGTTCATCAAACAAAAGGAGTTAAAAAAAGACCAAAGAACTACCAATCTGGGATTTTCACCTAGAAACATAATGATCCACTTCTATGGCTTGGCTTGCTCCACAGAAAGGGAGAATCACTTCTGGCCAGCTGTTGGTTCTGCAGCGTCTTGGCTGTCGCTGGCAGGAGGAAATGCTTTTCCTTCCCTCAGGCAGAAAAGAATTTGGAATTTAGGAAAGCACTGAGGAAAAGGTCACGTTTGATGGGAAAGGGCATTTGTAACAGCTGGTGAATACTACTTTTGTTTTTATGAATCGTTGGCTATTTCATATGCTAGAAAGCATTTTTATTTTTATAGAAAGTTCTGAAGTTTGTATAGAAGTATTGGTCTCTGTTTTTCAAAAATTCAGATTTTAAGATAAGCCTTGGTGACCTCAATGTTTCATTACAGGTAATCATTTTCAGCTTCTTAGATAAGGTAAAAGAATGTGTCACTTAGCTAGTGATGAACTCAGCTAACTGCCCAGCTTCAAAATCTCAATGAGACTTTGATATTGTTGATGTTTCCTATGTTTAGTAATAGTTATCCATTGATTAAAATAGAAACTAATAGCCACTTAGATTCTTTGGGAAAATGGCTACCAAGTGAAGGTGAAGACGAGGTAAGTTGAAAAGTGGACTATTGGTGGGGTAAAGCCATGCAGAGAAAGCATGTGTTTCTTGATGTGATTGAAAAGGAAGCCACCAACCTGTACTTATCAGTTTGAGCATTTGCAATGGTCTCATTTTACATTTGCCTCTGAAGATCAGGACATGACCGTCAATTAACATATGTGCTTTAGTAGGCAGTTTTATTTTAGTGTAAATAACACTGTAGTCAGAAGGCTGATCACTATTTAGGATGGGGTGAAATGAATAAACAAATGGCTTAGTCTTCAACGCTCCTTATCTTCTAAACAATTACAAAATCTGATACTGGCATCTTTCCCAATCTTGACACTTCATTTTTTCCAGAAGTAAAATAAGGGAGAGATTTAAAAAGAAAGAAAGATGGGGAAACCAGCATAGTGCAGGCTATAAGTCAACCTTGCACTTGTAGATGAAGAAAGAAGCATAGAGGTGACATCACTGAAAATGATGGAGTAGGACTTCCAAAAGTTTCCTCCTTCATAAGAGCAATGACAAAACTGGATGCATTGTCTGAATAAACTTTTCCAGAACTTTGGAAATGAGTAAAGACTTGTTAGTAACCTGGAAAGTGTTCATTCAAGAAAAACTGGAGAATTTTCATCAGAGGAGAGAGCTTTGCTGCACTTTAACTTGCTTGGCTTCCATCTCCCTCCTAATAGCTCCACAGTAGCACTGAAAACCAACAGATCACAGTTATTGTGAAAGAATGGGAAGATAGAATGTGGTTGGAGCTTCTTCAAAGTCACATTCCCAGATAATTGTCATTATTTGACCTGTATGATGGTTCCTGGGTCTTCCCAGGTAGCACAGTGATAAAAAATCCATCTGCCAATGTAGGAGATGCAGGTTTAATCCCTGGGTTGGGATGATCCCCTGGAGTAGGAAATGGCAACCCACTCCAGTATTCTTGCCTGGAAAATTCCATGGATGGAGGAGCTGGATGGGCTATAGTCCATATAGTCACAATGAGTTGGGCACGACTGAGCGACTCATTGCAATGGTTCCTGAGAAAACCCCACCTGCAAAGCCATCCTTATTTGACCTGACTTATAGCTCACTGAGTGAAGAGAGCCTTAGTGAAGAAAGTCTTTTCCATGGGGCTTTTGTCAAAAATATGTAGAGAAAAATGTTTAACTTTATGTCTGTCTGAGGCAATGGGCAACAATTGGGGCAAACATAGGCAAACCAAAAAACTTAAAAGAAAAATCTAGGGAATGAGATGCCCTTTATAAAGACTCTGAAAAATTCTTCTTGTTTCTTGGAATTTAGAAAGTCATACACATGTGTAGGGCTATGTGCATGCTCAGGGCTTTGTGAGTGCTGAGAAAGACCTGAGATAAATGTCCTAAGCTCTCACCTCTGGCTCACTTTGAAGTTCTATATAAATCTGAACTCAAGACTAAGGTAAAGTTGTCAGCTGGCTGGCTGAGTGTTAAGATGTGCCCCAACATGCACACCAAGATTCTAAGCAAAGACTGAGACACCTACTGGTTTTAAGAGTTTAAAGAAATTTCTGTTTAATAATTAGCAACTACGAAGCTAACTGTCAGAGAAGGCAATGGCACCCCACTCCATTACTCTTGCCTGGAAAATCCCATGGACAGCAGAGCCTGGTAGGCTGCAGTCCATGGAGTCACTAAGAGTTGGACACAGCTTAGCGACTTTACTTTCGCTTTTCACTTTCATGCATTGGAGAAGGCAATGGCAACCCACTCCAGTGTTCTTGCCTGGAGAATCCCAGGGATGGGGTCGCCTGGTGGGCTGCCGTCTATGGGGTCGCACAGAGTTGGACACGACTGAAGTGACTTAGCAGCAGCAGCAGCAGCAAGCTAACTGTAAAGCATCTGCCTACAATGTGGGAGACCTGGGTTTGATCCCTGGGTCAGGAAGTTCCCCTGGAGAAAGAAATGGCAACCCACTCCAGTATTCTTGCCTGGAAAATCCCATGGATGGAGGAGCCCGGTAGGCTACAGTCCATGGGATTGCAAAGAGTCAGACACGACTGAGTGACGTCACTTCACTTCACTTCACTTCAAGGTAACTGAGCAGACATTTCATTTACCAAATAAAACAGAGAATACAGATTTTATAAAAATAGTTCAGAAAAGTCACTAAACAAATAACAATCAGCAATAATAACAAACTCTGAGAAAGTGGGAGAATATAATTTTCAGAGTTTCCACATATGTCCCGTTTTCAACAAAAATTATGAGACATGAAAAGAGAGAATGGATAGCCCAAACAGAGGAAAAAAGCACATGATAGAAACTGTCCCTGAGGATGCCCAGATGGTGGACTAAGTAGATAAAGATTTTAAATCAACTATTTAAAATATATATTCAAAATAACTTAAAAATATCTTATTTACAAAATCAAAGAAAATATGACAACAATGTTTCACCAAATAGAGACTACCAATAAATATATAAAAGTTATTTAAAAAAAAACAAACAGAAATTCTGGAGCAAAAAAATACAGTAAGTGAAAAAAAAAAACTTACTAGAAGGGCACAAAAGCAGGCTTGATAAGGTGGAAGAAACAATCATTGAACTTAAAGATAGGTCACTTGAGGAACAGAACGAAAAAGGAAAGAAGAAAAATGATTAACAGAGCCTTAGAGGTCTGTAGTGTATTCAAATGTATGGACACACACATAATAGGAATCCCAGGAGAGAATAGAGCAAGAGAAGTAGAAAGAATATGTGAAGAAGTAACGGGTGAAATATCCCAAATTTGATAAAATAAAAACAAAACATTTATCCACATATCTAAGAAGCTCAGTGAGCTCCAAGTAGGATAACCTCAAAGAGAGTAACACCTAGACAAAACATAATCAAATTGTTGAAATGCAAAGACAGAGAAAGTCTTGAAAGCAGCAATAGAGAAATAACTCATCATTTACAAGATTAACCTGATTTCTCATCAGAAACCATGGACAGCAGAGGCAGTGGGGGTGGTATATTCAATGTGTTCAGAGAATAAGAATGTCAACCAATAAATTCATTAAATCTATCCTTCAAAAATAAAGGAGAAATTAAATCATTGTAACATAAATTTGAAAGAATGTTGTATACAAAAATTAACTCCAAAATGGATCAAAGACCTAAATGTAACAGCTAAAACTATAAAACAGAAGAAAACACAGATGTAAAGCTTCATGACCTTGTCTTAGGCAATGGTTTCTTAGCAATGCCACCTAAAGTGCAAGGAACCAAAGAAAATCAGATCAATGAATAGCATCAAGAAAGTAGAAAGATAGCCCCCACAATGGAAGAAAATATTTGCATAAACACACACAATGGATAATATACCCTTTTTGATATATGATATAATAAAATATTTGTATATGATATGAGATGTTATCCACCTTCATTCTTTTGTATGTGGATAATCCAGTTGTCTTTATATCATTTGTTGAAAAGACTCTTTTTTATCAGTTGACCCTTGTTTAAAATCAATTGATCAGACATTTATGGGTTTATTTCTGGATTCTTAATTCTTTCTCCTTGATCTATATAAATATATATCTTTATGCTGTCACCACACAGCCTTGCTTTCTGTAGCTTTATGCTAAGTTTTGAAATTGGGCTTTGGAAGCATTTAAGGTATGGACTGGAGAGAAGGGATCCAGTTTAACAGACAGCTGAAACAAAGACACATTATAATTTTTATGTTCAGTGCCTCAACTGGGGAATTTCCCAAACTGCATTTTGCCACTTGAGTCTATGTCAAGACATACAGCCAGAATCCTAGTTTGTATGACAGATTGAACAAACATCACGTGGGAGTGCGGCATTTCTGAAATTTGAGTCACCAAGTACTGTTGTGGTATTTTTTGCTATAGCCACTTACCTACTTTTTTCTTACTTTTTCTATGAATTGATTCACGTTAAATGCCTAATTGTTTTAAATGACAAATCTATGTTAAGTACATCATAAAAAGTGTTATCTGTGAAAGCAGGGGTTTTAATTGTTGGTAATATTTCTTCTAACACACATTAAAATAAATACATAATTATTAAAAATAAAGTTTGCACAGTTAACACCTAAAATTTTTTAGAAGCCATAAGGCGTATGAATAATCTATTTTGTGAGACACTGCTATTTGGAAAGAGCCTTCCTCTTTGGGATTTATTTGACCAGGTTTCTGGTTTCCATTATACTTTGTCATTCTTGATGAACCAGACAAATTCAGTGACCTTATCTGAAAAATGTGAGTGAAATATTTTATCTCATTTTAGCCATTATTCATTGAAGACCTCCTGGAAGTCATGATCTTGGGATCAGGGTCAGTGATCTGACCATGAAATTATGTGGTCAGTTTGTCTATTACCTACTGTCATGAACTGATGTGTATTTGTCTCCCCCAAAGAAAAGTTATTGTCCTAACCCCTAATACTTGTCAATGTGACCTTACTCAGAAATAGGATCTCTTCAGATATAATTAGATAAGGTCACAATGGATTAGGGTGAGACCTAAATCCAATGACTGCTGTTCTTATAAGATGAGAGAAATTTGGATATATGGGCACATTTTGAAAATGCCATGTGACAATGAAAGTAAAGATTTGAGTGATGGGTCAATAAACTGAGTAACACTGAGGATTTTCGTTAACCACTAGAAGCCAGGAGACTCAAAGAAGGGCCCTTTCCCTAGAGCCTTAGAGGGAGCATGGACCTATTGACACCTGGGTTTCAGTCTCCTAGCCCCCAGACAATAAGGGGATATATTTCTTTAAGTCATCCAGTTCATAGTAATTTGTTACAGAGCCCTAGGGAAATAATACACTTATCTTTTCCTTTCTGTGTGAACTAGATGAGGGCAAAGGTCTCTCATTTTTCACTACTAATCCTCAGGTGCTGAAACAGTTTCTCACATTTACCAAATACTCAATTTCTTTTCCTTTTTTTTGACTGAATGAATCAGTGAGGCTTGTTAACGATCCTGCTGCTGCTGCTGCTAAGTTGCATCATCGTGTCCGACTCTGTGCGACCCCATAAACGGCAGCCCACCAGGCTCCCCCGTCCCTGGGATTCTCCAGGCAAGAACACTGGAGTGGGTTGCCATTTCCCTCTCCAATGCATGAAAATGAAGATGAGAGTGAAGTCACTCAGTCCTGTCTGACTCTTCGCGACCCCATGGACTGTAGCCCACCAGGCTCCTCTATCCATGGGATTTTCCAGGCAAGAGTACTGGAGTGGGGTGCCATTGCTTTCTCTGTAACAATCCTGAGAGTTATACGTTTATTGTATTATTGAATAAACCAAGCCTAGGAGAGTTTGAGAAACATGTTCAAGTTTATATAACTAGCAAATAGTGAAGAGTCAAACTTAGATAATCTAATTCCAAAATCTCTGGCCTTTTCAGTGGCTCAGTTGTGTCCGACTCTTTTCAGCCATATGGACTGCAGCACGCCAGGCTTTCCTGTCCTTTACTATGTGAAAAATATAGAGCTGCTGGAACCAAATGATCTCAAGGGGTCGATGACAGCAAGTTTTTAGAAATCATCATGTGCATGCATGTGTGCTCAGTCGTGTCCAGCTTTTTTCGTCTCCATGGGCTAGAGCCCACCAGACTCCTCTGTCCAAGGAATTTTCCAGGCAAGAATACTGGAATGGGTTGCCATGCCTTCCTCTAGGAGATCTTCTGATATAGGGATTGAACCTGTGTCTCTTGTGTCTCCTGCATTGGCAGGTAGATTCTTTACCACTGCACCACCTGGGAAGCGAAAGATCATTGCTAAATATCAAGTCATTGCTTACACTTATTGAGTATACTTATTGAGATTGTAGTAAAATTGGGACTCCTAGAGAGAAAAGTAATAAGAATTAGTTTCCATTTTTGTTAATTCAGTAAGTAGAGAGTCAGACACGACTGAAGTGACTTAGCAGCAGAAGCAGCAACAGTGAGCACTTACTATGCACTAGAATCCATACATATTTTACTCAACAGATTATTTAATTTGCTTTTCATAGGTGCAAGTTGAAATGATTATCATTTCCATTTTACACATGAGGAAAGTGAAATAAAGTCATGCAACTTGATGAATATCACAGCTTGGAAGTGGCCAAACCTAGATTCAGTCCAGACTTTGAAACTGTAAATCTCAATCGCCTGAAATTGTTCCACCTGTTCTACAAATCCTAGTTCAGCATCTTGCAGCCCAGGAAAACTTCCTTTCATGTTTTACATCTTATGGTATATTCCTCCTTTGTACCACTCTTCTGGCCCTTCCCTCTACTTTGGCTGCCTCCCACACTTACATATAACACATGCATAATCCCCCTAGCTCGAGCTGGTGATATAAATGATGCCAAGGAAGGACCTGTGTGGATACCTGAGACACATTGTCCAAATTTTCCTGGATGACCACATTCTGAATTGGTTCAGACTACCATGTTGCCTCTGACCTTCTTAAGGTTTTTAATCTTTTGCATTAAAATCTCTTGGGTATGTTTGTTAAAAACTTATTTTCTAGGGCTTCTCTTCAGACATATTGAATCAGAATGTCTCACAGTGGGATCTTTCCAAACTCAGCGTATGTTCTTGCAATGCCAACAGTTCAGTGACTTCACTAAAAAAATTCTCTTTGTGTTACAGGTGTTAGTTGAGATGTTCCAGTCTTTAAGAATGTTTCTTTTCATCCCAGGCTAAAGATGAGACTCTCCTGCCCTGTTTTCCCATCGAGCAGCTTGGTATTTAGCATTTTGCATGCTCTAATATGCCTGCATCTTTACATGTAAGTCTCCCTTTGACTTCTCTGTGAGCTACTTGGGGCCAAGGTCTTTCACTGTATAGCCCATGTTTTTATTGCAGTCCTTGGCATTTACAGGTGGTCAGTAATAAAACAGACAAATGCACCAATAAAAAAGAGATAATAGAATTAATGTGCAATTAGGAACACTTAATTTTTACTCAAATTTCTACCAGGAATGCATAGGGACAGAATATGTCTTCTATGTTTAGTGTTAGCATTAGTGTTGCCCCCACACTCAACCATTTTACCTGTTGAAAGATTGAGTCAGAATTAATTGTTACAGAAAAACAAAAGGAAACCACAAGAGTTGATGGTATTGTTTGTCTTACCTAGTTTGAGAAAGACACAAATGCAGTCAATTTAGATGTCAGTGGAACAACAGCCTTAGCCTCCTAAATAGTTTGGGGCAGATTTGGCTTCTGTGGAAATGCAGGAAGAAACCAGTAATGACAGACACATAATTTTGCAAATCATAGTATTTCAAACAAAACACACCTTTTTGGGAATCCAGGCTATCTATAAATCAGAGGAGCTGACTTCCTGTTCTCCTAAAATCTAGGAGATTGTTACTTGCTGATATCATATGGCAGGTGCTTTATTGGCATTTAATAAATGCTTATAGATTGGATTTAAGTAGCTAGTAGCCTTCACACTCCTGTATATGAGAATAAAAATATGCTGCTGAGAAAAAATTTCTTTGTGGACCACATGTTTATACAAATCTGCCTTGCAGAGGAGAAAAAATCTACTCTGTTCACCCAGTCAATGAGCTTGTGGTTTGTAGAAAAATCCTTGAATCATGCTAGCAAATATCTTAGGCTCAATCTTGAGTTTGTCTCTAACCAGATGGCCTTTGATACATTTGACTTTTCTTAAGTTTTTATGTCCTTACTTCTCAAAGGAGGAAAGCGTCAGCCTCTTTATTAGCTCATGTGTTTATTCAGAGGATTTAATAAGACAATGTGCTAATGAGAGTTTCTCTTGTATATAAGAAGTAGTCACTTAGTAAATATTAGGAATAAATAAATAAGTAAACAAACCAGTGTGTATGAAAGAGCTTTAGAGTTATAGAATTACTAAAGATTATGAAGCCTGCTAAGAGATGAGAAATTTCCAAAGAAAATTATTTCTGAAGGACTCAGGTTTCTTCTTACTTAGAAAGAAATTTGAGCACTATATTATGTCAGAGTAAGACCTGAAGGAGACGGGCCATAGATTGGATAAGTTTGACAGAAGGAGTAAAGCTAAGGGCTTATAGAGAGAAGAAATGATTGAAGCCCAGGTGAAGTGTTTCAGAGTGGGCCCATGAACTGCCACACCTTGGGATCTGAGGCAAAAAAAAAACAACAACAACAAAAACAAGCTGATAGCAGTGGGGAGGGAGAGCAGAGAAGAACGTAAGGTGAAAAGCCAGCTTCTTGTACTACTGTTGATAAAGTTTCCAGCATACATAAAGAGTTCACTGGGATCATAAGCAGTGATACACTGGTTAATGTTCAACAGTTAATTCTTCAGAAACAAAAAGACCTGACTGTAGCGTTAGCTTATCTCCATATACCCACTATGTCTGAATTCAAGCTACCATTGGTTTAAAAATGGGCTTGTAAAACATTTAATGGTCAATTCTCAGGACTATTGTGAGCCAACTCTAGCAATAAGAAAATTTATTATGGAGAGTTTCAAGGAGCAGAGAGAATTGGCTGATAAACTCCCATGTCCCATTACTAGCTTCAGTAATGATCCAACCAGGCAAATTCCTGTTTCATCTGTACTCCATCTGCTCCTTCATCCCCAAATTAATTATTTTGAAACCGGTACTACAATGTCTCTAAAAGGGAAGGACTCTTTAAACATAAAACCATAATACAAAAAATACTAATAGCAATTTCTTAAAATTATCAACTATCCAACCTGTATTCCAATTTACCTGATTATATATATACATTTTGGTGATTATATATATATACAATTGGAGGGGGTATAGAATTGTTTTATTCAAATCAAGGTCCAAACAAGAGCTACTCATTGCATTTACTTGTTGTATCTCTTTTTTTTTAAAATTTATATATATATATATATATTTATTTATTTTAATTTTAAAATCTTTAATTCTTACATGTGTTCCCAAACATGAACCCCCCTCCCACCTCCCTCCCCATAACATCTCTGTGGGTCATCCCCATGCACCAGCCCCAAGCATGCTGTATCCTGCGTCAGACATAGACTAGCGATTCAATTCTTACATGATAGTATACATGATAGAATGCCATTCTCCCATATCATCCCACCCTCTCCCTCTCCCTCTGAGTCCAAAAGTCCGTTATAGACAGCTGCATCTTTTTTCCTGTCTTGCATACAGGGTCGTCATTGCCATCTTTCTAAATTCCATATATATGTGTTAGTATACTGTATTGGTGTTTTTCTTTCTGGCTTACGTCACTCTGTATAATCGGCTCCAGTTTCATCCATCTCATCAGAACTGATTCAAATGAATTCTTTTTAACGGCTGAGTAGTACTCCATTGTGTATATGTACCACAGCTTTCTTATCCATTCATCTGCTGATGGACATCTAAGTTGCTTCCATGTGCTGGCTATTATAAACAGTGCTGCGATGAACATTGGGGTACATGTGTCTCTTTCAATCCTGGTTTCCTTGGTGTGTATGCCCAGCAGTGGGATTGCTGGGTCATAAGGGAGTTCTATTTGCAATTTTTTAGGGAATCTCCACACTGTTCTCCATAGTGGCTGTACTAGTTTGCATTCCCACCAACAGTGTAGGAGGGTTCCCTTTTCTCCACACCCTCTCCAGCATTTATTGCTTGCAGATTTTTGGATCGCAGCCATTCTGACTGGTGTGAAGTGATACCTCATTGTGGTCTTGATTTGCATTTCTCTGATAATGAGTGATGTTGAGCATCTTTTCATGTGTTTGTTAGCCATCCGTATGTCTTCTTTGGAGAAATGTCTATTTAGTTCTTTGGCCCATTTTTTGATTGGGTCGTTTATTTTTCTGGAATTGAGCTGCATAAGTTGCTTGTATATTTTTGAGATTAGTTGTTTGTCAGTTGCTTCATTTGCTATTATTTTCTCCCATTCAGAAGGCTGTCTTTTCACCTTGCTGATATTTTCCTTTGTTGTGCAGAAGCTTTTAATTTTAATTAGATCCCATTTGTTTATTTTTGCTTTTATTTCCAGAATTCTGGGAGGTGGATCATAGAGGATCCTGCTGTGATTATTTATGTCTGAGAGTGTTTTGCCTATGTTCTCCTCTAGGAGTTTTATAGTTTCTGGTCTTACATTTAGATCTTTAATCCATTTTGAGTTTATTTTTGTGTGCGGTGTTAGAAAGTGATCTAGTTTCATTCTTTTACAAGTGGTTGACCAGTTTTCCCAGCACCACTTGTTAAAGAGATTGTCTTTACTCCATTGTATATTCTTGCCTCCTTTGTCAAAGATAAGGTGTCCATATGTGTGTGGATTTATCTCTGGGCTTTCTATTTTGTTCCATTGATCTATATGTCTGTCTTTGTGCCAGTACCATACTGTTTTGATGACTGTGGCTTTGTAGTAGAGCCTGAAGTCAGGCAAGTTGATTCCTCCAGTTCCATTCTTCTTTCTCAAGATTGCTTTGGCAATTCGAGGTTTTTTGTATTTTAAAATCTATAGGTTCCCTCTTTCTTTCCCCACCGTCTTTATTTTCTTTGTGATTTGTTTGCTAGGGAAACCAGGTCACTTGTAGTTTTCCATAGTTTGGATTTTGCTGGTTGCTCTTGCATGGTATTACTGATGTGTTCTCCTGTCCCCAGGTTTTTTTGTTTTTTGTTTTTTTTTTTCTGTACAGTGATAATCAGATTCAAAGCCTTGATCTGATTTTAGGTTCTCTGTATGTGCAGGTGTGTGTATATGTGCATACACATGGGTCTTTTATTATGGAACATATTCTGTCTGGTTCTCTTTCTTTTACTGATACTAAGATTGATCAGAGAGTTCAGCCTGAAATGGATGACATTCATTGTTGCCCAAAATAAAACCCCAAATCTGAGATAAATATTTTCTTTCTCTGTCTTGAAGATGGCTTTTTACCACAAACACATAAATCAATATACAAGTATAAACAGTTACTAAATCAACCCATCTATTTTATTCATGATCACTTCACATTTGAAAGCTCTTGCTGTGTTTATTTTCTTTGAGCTGAATTTGGGGCTTTGACTAGTAAGCCATAAATCCATTTTTTAATGAAATACAACTCATCATGCTACTAATGCCAGATTGGAAAACATTCCTTGCTAAATTTTTTTTCTTAACATTGGTTTGGTAGGTAGTAAGCATTCAATTTCATTCTGTTCAGGGTAATACACCACAAAATCAGTGTTAACATTAGAGAAACTTTTTTTCTTGACTGTTTAATTTTTGATGGACACAGCATTACCAGGGCCATTCAAATCTGCCAGGTTGTACAGGCAGGATTTGAAGGGTGCCTAAGGTATGGGCAGATGAACAAGTTCTATCACCTGGAGTTTAGCTGCTGCTTCTAACTTTCTCTAGCCACTAGTTAGGCCTTAATACACTTAGAAGGTTGCTCTTCTAATTTGAACTGTGTGAGACTTTGGCTGGAGGGTAGTTCTGTGTCCTAGTGATAAAAGAACACATAAAACAACCCAGTGCCTGATCATTCTCCCTGGCTGTCAGTGAATCATGTCTAATAGCATCTCCATGCAGTTTGTGCCAATTTGCTTGCAATGGCATCCTTTTCCGTGGGCTTGCTGCTCGGCAGGCCCTGAAGCAATCTATGAATAACTTCCCAACAGATGCTGTTTATGAATTGAAGCAAATGGCTTCCCTGTTTCTCTTTTTTCTCACTTCAATAATTTTCAGTTACATTACGATGAATATTTATAGTCCTGTAGCAGTGCATAAAAATGGAGAACAAGCGGACCTGGGCATTGTTTCATACGTGAGTGCTGTTCTAATGGGTTTTGGCTGACTGGTTTTAATAATGTTCTGTTGATGGACTGAAAAGAGGATGCAAATTGTAGATCAGTCATTTTCATTCACTGTTTTTAGCAGGATGAGCCTTGATGGAGCACTGGCTGCAACCGTCGCACGCGTATGACACCTTAACTCAGCAAAACAGCCCGTCCTGTTGTATGTCTGTCTCCTCTTGATATGTCTTTTGAGTAATTTCAAATATGTGACCGCAACAGGGACTCTGACACTCACATAAGGGCTCATTAGGTTGATTTTACCACTTTCCACAGGTACAATCATTTGTGATTCAGGTGACTAGCTGCATTAGAAACCGTAGCCCAACTAACATCCTATTCCTAGGAATTAAAATGTGAAACCACAAGGAATGTGTTGAATTTGTAGAAAGGTACTGGGTCATGTTTTACTCTAAAACGTCTTTTTCAAAATGCTTCATAGTTCCCTGTTCTCTTAAATATTACAAAAATAAGAGACTTATATCTAAACATAGCTCTTGAATTTGAGTCTCAAGAAATTACTCTGTCTTCAGTAGCTTATGTTTCGAATGAGCTGATATACCTTACTTGCGTTTTCTACTTACAATAATGAGTCAGTTAACTAGCCTATATTTTCCAAACCATTGACTGTGTCATATTGGCCCACATACAAATAATTGCCTCTTTGGCTATTTGCTTATAAATAGAGTGCTGAAAATTGTATGTAAATATATATATGCATGCACAATGAATATATATTGAGGCCTCCCCAAATATTCAAATTGTCCCATTTTCTACTCTTGCTTTATGAAATGTTCACCAACTACTGAAATGAAACCATATTTTTTATGCATGCATTCCTGCAATATCTTCACCACCTATCATTTGTATGCTATACACAGAAGGTTGTGCTGTAACACAACAATAAAAAATAAAAAAGACAATTTGAAGAGGAGTGTGTTTCCTGCCCTAACTGCAAAATATGCAAAGAGTGATTTTCCTTTGAAAAGGGGCAGTATAACCCCCAATTCTGAAATGTTCTAAAAATTAACAAAAAGCTGAGGAATTTAATATTTGATAGAGAAAGGTTATTTTTAAAGAAACTAATATACAGCATAATGCCTCAAAGGGATTATCCTGCCACAAAAGTGCAGAAATACAAAACTCTGGAAAGATTTCTAGGCCTAGAGCAAAAGGGCTTAAGAATAGAGTGAGGTCCCTACTTTTACAGAACAATTCACCACAGCACTTTTCATTTGTTTTAAATAATGGCAATCAAGGAAATGGCAACCCACTCCAGTACTCTTGCCTGGAAAATCCCATGGACAGTGGAACCTGGTAGGCTACAGTCCATGGGGTCGCAAAGAGTTGGACACAACTGAGCAACTTCACTTTCACTTTCAATCATTGTCAAAGTAACAAATGTAAATGCTATGTGAAACTAACATGAAAATTGTTCCCCTCACTAGGATAACTACAGTTAGCAGTGATTTCTGTATAGTCTTCCGTGGTTATATTGAGTTTGTAGCATTCGTACTAGAATGCTTTTTTTCATGTATAAGATTTTCTCTTTCTCTATTGGAAATTTCTAGATCTTTATTTCCTGTTTGCCTCTAGTTCTGTGGTCAACAACTGCTCTGATTTCTAAGAAGGCAAGTCTTTTATTAAATTTGTTTTCTTCCATGTTACCCCTTTATTGTTGTTGTTTAGTTGCTAAGTCGTGTCCAACTCTTTTACAACCAACTGGAGTTGGTTGCCATTTCATTCTCCAGGGGATTTTCCTGACCCAGGGATCAAACTCAAGTCTCCTGCATTGGCAAGTGGATTCTTTACTCCTGAGCCACCAGGAAAGCTGATATTGTCCATTCACTGTACAGTAACTTACAGTTTCATTTTAAAGAAGACTTTTGAAAATTAGGAGGAGACTTTGGGGAAAATCATCTTGTTTATGGTTCTTTTTATAGTGGTCATGTCAGGGCCACTTCCCAGTGCACGGGTGTTGCAAAAATATTTGAGTGTGGAGGACTGTGTGTGAGAACTGACACTGAGAATGTTTTAAAGTCACACTAACCCTGCTGGGCTTTGAGCCTAAATCTGTGTGAGACTGAAGACATTCTCTTGAATAGTGTGCTTCCCTCAACCTCTCACAAGAACTCCCTAAAGAAAGAAGTAGGACAAGCTCACAGATAGAAAAGGCCATCCCACAGGTAGCATGCTCCAAATAAAGAAAACATTCTGGATCAACCTCTGCCTACCAACTGATTCTCCCCTTTCGCTGATTAAGAGCTAAAATTGTTCCCACATCAGGCAGAAATTGGAGCAATTAGGATTGTGAAAATCATTTGGAAAATGCTTGTGTTTATGGGTGCCCAAAAAACTAGAAATAATGGGATTTATCACTATTATTATATAATATTATTAAAGAAATCTTCAAAGTAAAGGAAATAAAGTATTATTTGTGTTTCTAGACTTTATGGACATGCTATTAGAGAAACAAGAAGATACAGATCATTTTTTTTCCTCCTTAAAAAATACTTTCTTACATTGCGGTCTTTAATATATTATTGCTTGATTCTGGTATCTGAGGTGACTAAATTGCCCTGTTATGTTTGTCACGTCTCCGCTTTCTCATCTGTTCTGTCATATTCCTCCATATAGTTCATTTATCCATCCATCTCTTCATTTATTTGACAAATAATATTTGTTGAGCAATTACTGGCAGTCAGTGTAGTCAGCACTAGGAATTCCCTAGTCAATAAGACAGAGCTTGAACTCACCCTAAGGGAACAATACCTCTAATGGATTTTTGGAAAATCACAAAGCTCATTATGACATACTGAGATAAATGTTAGAATAAATGAGAGGAATGATATGCAATGTGCCTAGACAGGTGGATTTGGGGTAGAGGCGGATGGTGTATAAGCAGAGATCTGAAGAGATCTGAAGGCTAGATAAGAGTTAGCAGTGAAAGATTTAGAGATGATATAAAAGGGTTCCATGCTGAGGGACCAGGATATGTAAAGACCAAGTGGGAACAAAGATCATGACTTTGAGAAGAAATGAAAGAAGGTCTGGTGTCAGAGTAGGATGGGTCAGGGGGAGCCTGGGTGGAGATGGAATCAGTGTAAAGGCATCATTAGAGGTGGAGACCAAAGAGGTGAGGTGTGGATGGGGTCTGATTTTAAAAGGCTGGGGAAGGCATGGTAAACACCCTGTGTTCCATTATTCTGAGGGTCATGGGAGTTCAAGATTAGTTTTAAGCAGAGTAAGGATATGAAATTTTCATTTTGGAAAGACTGCACTATGAATACGGCATGACAGGTACACTGGGAAAGCCAAGACTGAGGGCAGTGAGGCTGCTGAGAATGCTGCTGTGGTCCAGTTAATAGGTGATGGTGGTCTTAAGGGAGGGTGTCCAGAGAAGTAGACTGACTAGCATCCTTGAAAACCACTAGCATATTAAAAATCACCATCCGGAAACCACTAGGTTGCTTGTTGGCCTTTCCTCAACCTGACATTCTAGATGTTTTCCAATATGGAGCTTGCTGCCCGAGTTAACCCTTGAAACCCAACAGGAAACTACAGTTGGGGTCAATAAGAATTCTTTATAGTGTCTTGACAAAACTTCCTTTTCTGTTTTCCCAGCCTTTCAATGTTTTTATTATTTCCTTTGTTTGCCTTACCCATGTTCTCTGTGAATCTTTCATTTAAATCTGCATACATTCAGAAATTTCATTTAAGTTTGGTTTATCTTGAAAATCTGTTGGCAAACATATAGGCTTTGGTGTTGGGCATACATAGGTTTAAGTTTTGCTGCTGCTGCTGCTAAGTCGCTTCAGTTGTGTCCAACTCTGTGTGACCCCATAGACGGCAGCCCACCAGGCTCCCCCGTCCCAGGGATTCTCCAGGCAAGAACACTGGAGTGGGTTACCATTTCCTTCTCCAATGCATGAAAGTGAAAAGTGAAAGTGAAGTTGCTCGATCATGCCCGACTCTTAGCGACCCCATGGACTGCAGCCTACCAGGCTCCTCCATCCATGGGATTTTCCAGGCAAGAGTACTGGAGTGGGGTGCTACTCAGTATCAAAGTGAGTTAGGACATGTTTCTTAACTTCCCCAAACTCTGTTTCCTTACTTTTAAAATTGGTCGCACCACCACCACCACCACCATCATCATCATCATTAATCTTTAAAGCCAAACACTAATTCATCACAATAACATTTATAGCATCTGCTTCATTAGCCCTGGGAAGGGGCCCATGATTTATAATAAGCATCTCCCTGAAATTCCAAATTGTATGTGGAAAAATGTGTTAGTTCATGTTTCTTTTTCACTGGGTTCAAATTCAAACATTTTAAGATAATGTAGACTAAAAATTCCATTATTGGAAAAATCAGACCTTCTAAACATTAACACCAACTGGCAAGTATAGGTTCTAAATTATTTTAGAAATTACATATAAAACATATTATTTTACTCACATAACCTAATAACTAGAGGTTAAAAATGATGGTTTCCCAGTTACCATAAAAGCATGCATTTTTAAAAAACATATTTTAAACAGCACAGAAAGTATCTAATAGCAATTTGTCATTGAAATTACTTTTTTTTTCCCCTGGACAAAGCATTCAGAGTCAATCAAAAACCAATCAACATAAACACTAATGTAAACTATAATTAAAGATGACAAATAGGTTCTTATGTGATGTTAAATAATGTATTTATAAAAATCCAAAGTAATACTTAATACCAAACCATCAATGTCTAAAGGACGCATGCCAGTGACATGCCTGCCAATTTCTGTTCAAATTTTTATAGATACCAGCAACTGACTATAAATCCCTTATAGGGCTGCATATACTAGATGTATGAGTCCTGTGATATTTTAAAGGTAGTTTAGGTTTTCATGTAGGGATGACTCACTTTCAGTCAACTCTTGATATTCAGTTGATGTATTGATAGAGTTGCATAATTCTGATTTTTTTTTTTTTTTGGTGGAAAGAGCAGAGATATCTCCGATGTATTTGGAACTTGAAGGCCAGATATCTCGCAGATGTTAGCTGAAATCAACACCTATAAGAACTTATATGAAGCAAAAAAAAAAAGATGCTGTCCATTTTAAAACAAGGGCTTACAGGGAAAAAGACATATCTAAAAGGAAGCCACCATTTGGGAAACAAACAGGGCTGCCATGCTGCACACCTCCAGGGGTTGCCAGTTCCATTGTGCTCCGATGAATATCATCCACACTGGGAAGTAATTATTCCCAACACAGAATATGAAGGTATAATACCAGTGCATTCAGACTTTACAGAAATATCATGATAACCAACTTATGGGTAAAGGGGCTGAGTATTTTGAAGAATCGAGTAGTTTATATTTAAATATGAGGGTTGCATTCTAAGCCTTCAGTATTTCTAATGAGTTGTTTAATGTTTTATATGTCTAATGTGCTATCTGATCAATAAAGTATAGATAAAAGATACTGTACAAACTTATAGCTTATATTATTAAAGAACACAAATTTAAATTGATGACTTGAGTTTGTGCTACTTGCAAGCAAATTTCTGTTTCAAATCATCGGCTGTTTATTTTGTATTTCCCTGTTTGAAGATAATTTTCTAAAGGGTTCATATATCTAATGGAGGAACACACTGATCATTTTCTTTAAACTTTGGTTCACATTCTGTCTGCATGTCTGACTTTGAATTCGCCTGTATGAAGGATTCTTCCAGGCTCTTTTCATAGGCATTGAGGAAGGCGGAGGGCTTCTGTGAATCAGATGTTGTGAATATCAGGCATGGCTATAGCAAAACCAGCTGGTAAGATTTACTTCGTCAGGAATAAGGATAAAAATATCTCTTCCTCCCTACCAGTTAGAGAAGTTAAGCAACAGGATCACCTGATCAGTCAAGTCAGTTCTTTGAACTCAGTCAGTCCTCAGGTTGTTTGCTTTGTCCTTTTTATCACTTGGGTTGAAAAAAGTCTTGCTAAATAACTTGTGATTTCTGTCTTAGGTGCATTGGTAGTGTGCTTCTCATGGACTTGGCAAACATATCCAGAAAAACTGATGAAGTGTTTTAAGATCTAGATTTCTTCTTTCTTCCTTCCTTTCTTTTCTTTCTTCCTTCCTTCTTCTCTCTTTCTTTCTCTTTCTCTGTCTCTCTCTTTTTACTGTATGTGCAGAAGTAACGATATACTAAACTGACTATATGGATTGTACTTTTTTCCAGCTCTCTTCAAGGTAAAAATAACTATTTACTGAGTATTGACTGTAAGAAGAGTGCTGTACCTTAGCAGTTTAAATATAGTATCTAATTTATTCTATGCAAGAATCCTACAAAAGAAGAATCTGTAATGTTTCCCCCTTTTATAAATGAATAAACTGAAGTTCAGAATGATTACGGAATTTGTTCAAGGCCAAAAATCCAGTGTTTATATCTAGGCATGTTAGACTCAGTTTTTCTGTAACTTTTCAATAACTTATCTGACAATTATATAGACCTGGCAGGAGATTTCATTTCTGTAGATACAGTTTTATCAACTGTATAATGAAAGGTCCTCAGTAAGTTACTTCTAAGGCTTCCTGCAATAATACAAAATCTTGATTCCATTAATCCATTGCTTTTCTATAGGATATAATTCAGTGCACTTCAGTGTAATGAGTGCCTTTCTTGGTCTCATCCCTGTTCAAGGGGGTTAGTGAATAAATTAGCCCTTATTAGGACTTGTTATGGAGGGGGTTTTGCCTAGTAATTAAGAATCTGGTATGGGGAGGGAATGGGAGGGGGATTCAGGATGGGGAAAACGTATGCACCCGTGGCAGATTCATGTTGCTGTATGGCAAATCCAATACAATATTGTAAAGTAATTAGCCTCCAATTAAAATAAATAAATTTACATTAAAAAATAAAATAAAATAAAAAGAATCAGAAACAGTATTATCAAATATGTCTAACGTACTATTCTCCTCTCCAGAGGTCAAAAAGAGAAGTCCTTCCAAAAACTAAAAACTTACAGGCAGATTCATTAATTATAAGATTTTGCACGTTCACATTTTATTCCAGGAATCATCAGGGCAGATATATAAATATTTTAAAAGTAGATTGCAATGCCTGTTTTGCAGACAACTAAAGCAATCAGCTAAAAATTAATTTTTAAATGATACTTGTTGCATCTCTAGGGTCCACCCTGGCAAGATTGAAAAAAGAGCCCTTTCTTCACTCAATTAAGAATACCACAATGATATCTCCATTTCTCTGTGTTTTCTCTCAGCATGAGATGACTCAGCCAGAAATAGCACGATAATATCGCAGATGTTCCTTTGCTCGGGTAGCTGGTTAATGCTTATCTCAAAGATATTTTAATACAAACACACAACTGTTCACCCTGTTTTATGGCTGTCAGAATTTTGCCTCATATTTAACAAATGGAAGTTTATGAGCATTGACTCAGGTTTACTTTTTCCCTCAATGTGTTACATGGATAACTAAATGCTGGAGAGGGTATGAGTCACATCTGGACTGATAGGCTATTGGATTCAGGTTGCTCATCTGGTCTGTCAGCTTCCATCAGCTTGATATCCCCAAGCTTCACTCTCTATTGTTAAGACCAAAAGATCAAAATTTGATTCTAGAGTCTTAAGCAAAGTTTTCCCTGTTCTTGACAATGAACTATGTTTAATAGCACCGTGTCCTCCCTTTGCTCCAGGTATGACTTTGTAGAAATATCGAGACAGTTTGCTCAACCATCATTTTCAAATGATTTTTTTTTTTTTTTCCAGATCTGACTCAGTACACTGAACAAGGCTTTGGAACCAGGCACATGTGGCTATGAGTTTTGACTCCCTCTTGATTTAAAGGTCCGTCTAGTCAAGGCTATGGTTTTTCCAATAGTCATGTATGGATGTGAGAGTTGGACTGTGAAGAAAGCTGAGTGCTAAAGAATTGATGCTTTTGAACTGTGGTATTGGAGAAGACTCTTGAGAGTCCCTTGGACTACAAGGAGATCCAACCAATCCATTCTGAAGGAGATCAGCCCTGGGTTTTCTTTGGAAGGAATGATGCTAAAGCTGAAACTCCAGTACTTTGGCCACCTCATGTGAAGAGTTGACTCATTGGAAAAGACTTTGATGCTGGGAGGGATTGGGGGCAGGAGGAGAAGGGGATGACAGAGGATGAGATGGCTGGATGGCATCACTGACTCGATGGACGTGAGTCTGAGTGAGCTCCAGGAGTTGGTGATGGACAGGGAGGCCTGGCGTGCTGCAATTCATGGGGTCGCAATGAGTCGGACATGACTGAGCAACTGAACTGAACTGATTTAACTGTATGACATTGGCTGATTCATTTACACTTTGATCTGGTCCCTTGCAATCTTCCAGCCTCATCTTGAGCTTCCATTTAATTTTACTTCAGTCGTAACTGGTCTTTTTTGCTTTATTGCAACAAGTTTCAGGATTTGCCTCTAGAGAATCTGAAGCCCCAGACTGCTAGGGGGCTGGTATACCTGGGGAATTCATTGTGCGCGATACCGAACTAGGCGCAAGGCTCTTAACAACGACTTCTACATGCTCAAAAGTCAGTCTCCAAAATTACTGAGATGAGCCAGAGGCCTATTGAAACACACAAATAAAAATGAGGCTGATAAGCAGACCCTTCCAGCTGACCTGCTGCAATTCTTACTCCAGTCATGGCATGATAAGCAGCTGGAAAAATTTAAGTCTAAAAAATTTACAGCTCTGAATGAATATTAAGAAGTCTGGTTCCAGGCCAAATTCAATGTATGATTTCTCAGACCAATGATAAGACTTTTTCCAGCAGGTTGTTGCTCTCTCCACACCAGACTTGGCACACAAGTCCCTCTCTCTTGCCTGTCTTCCCTTACTCTTTTGTCCAGAAAGATTCGGGAGCCTTTGTTTGGGGCTCCAGGATGAAATGATTCCCCCCACTATGTACATTGTGTCCACGTGACCTTCAACTACTACAATTCCTTGAGGGGCAGGAGAACTATGGGGGTCCGGCACCCTTCTTTTGCATCTCAGTTGCACTATCATAGTGAGCGACTGAAGCCATGATGGTTGTTCTCATTTGGGCTCATTGTCCTATCGGGCCACCTTGACACCTGATTGCTTAACCAAGACGCCACTGTGTTTCCCATTCTGTGTGCTTCAATAGGAACAAGATGGAAACTTAAGATTTACTGAGGAAATGGCAACTCACTCTGGTATTCTTGCCTGGAGGAATCCCATGGACAGCAAGCCAGGTGGGCTACAGTCCATAGGGTCACAAAGAGTCGGACTCCACTGAAGCAACTTAGTGATTGTGTGTTTGGCACAGTTTTAAGTACCTTACAAAAATGAGCTCATTTGAAAAAATTCAAAATAGGTATTGCTTCTGTCCCCATTTGTAATTGAGATAAGTGAGACAATAAGTGGTTAAATAAATTGCCTAAATCTTGTAGAGGTGGTAAGTGGGAAAATAAAGATTTGGAGTCAGGTAATGTGGGTTCAAAACCTGTACTCCTGACCTCCATGGCACATGACTCTCCTTTCTGTTTCTTGAAAGAACTTTTATCCTCTGCCTGTGACTTCCAATATGTTTCCATCAATCAATCATGTGAAAGCTGCTGGACATCAGGTCTGTGTCATTTTCCTCCTCAGGCCTTATGCACAAGAAGTCTGCTCATACATTCAGCCTACAGCCTTGTGTTCATCAGCTCAAAGATCCTTTTCTCAGAGAAACTTTCCTTGACTCATTTCTGCATTTATTCTCATATCCTTCTGTACCTCTACTTTGAGTACTGGCCACAATTGCAATCAAACAATTATTTGTTAACTCATCTCCACTGCTAATGTCAGGTTCCCTGAAGGTAAAGGTCTTGACTCTTCTGGTCATCAATGTACATCCATAGTGAGGTGTAATGCAAAGCACATTACAGAGCTTAATGTAAGACTTGTGCTTGAATAAATAAAACTTTATTGTCTGCTGCTGCTGCTGCTGCTGCTAAGTCGCTTCAGTCGTGTCCAATTCTGTGCGACCCCATAGACGGCAGCCCACCAGGCTCCCCCGTCCCTGGGATTCTCCAGGCAAGAACACTGAAGTGGGTTGCCATTTCCTTCTCCAATGCATGAAAGTGAAAAGTGAAAGTGAAGTCACTCAGTCCTGTCTGACTGTTAGCCACCCCATGAACTGCTGCCTACCAGGCTCCTCCATCCATGGGATTTTCCAGGCAAGAGTACTGGAGTGGGGTGCCGTTATTGTGTGCAAGTTTCCTCATTTATAGAGAAGGAACAAATACAATGATCTTACTTGGATTTTGTGGAGGTGAGATATAATGTATCTAATAGCATATAGAGTAAATCTTGGCATATTGTAGTTGCTCAAAAAACACTACTCATTATTAGGTATGGTAGCAATAGTATTCTTCAAAATTTTTTTTGCCTCTTTTCTGTGGGATGATTTTACAATCCTGATTCTTTGAGGTTAGGTTAGGCCTTGCAGAAGTGATATAAATTGTTTTCAAGTTGAAATTATGAAAGTCATTGATCCTCCAGTGCTCTCTTTTTTCCTCCACGAAACTGGCCAAGTCCCAGACATGAACTCCTCCTTCAAAGATGAGGCATACTTGAGATTCTGTTTAGCCCAGCCTTACTTCTACTGACATCAGTATGAAGTGCAATCCAGAACTTAAACTCTGCTGCTGCTGCTAAGTCGCTATTGTAAACCGATGAGATTTTGGCATTGTTTTGCATGGTGGTAAAAATTAGCTTGAGCTAACTGATATCTGAGTCGAACATCAAAGCCGATACATTATTATGTGTTATAGTGTATCTTTTTGGAAGTCATTTTATGATCATGCTTTTCCCAGTATCAAATGCTGTCTTAACAATTTGATACATACGTGAATGTATGGACAAAATAAAGTAATAGCTAACATTTATTAATTATAGTAATTTAATAGCTTTTGTAAAACTTATTAGGTGCAGAACAGTTAGAGTAAATGCTCTGAGGATATACAACTCATAAGTGACAAAGCCAGAACAGCAGTCCAAGTGTTCAGAGTTCAGAAGTGTATTCCATCATGTCACGTTTATAAATACACAAATATATGGACATTAGTAGAAACAAAAGCATCTACAAATTGCTACAATGGAAACAATGAGAGACTTTTTGGGCTCCAAATCACTGCAGATGGTGACTGCAGCCATGAAATTACAAGACGCTTGCTCCTTGGAAGAAAAGCTATGACCAATCTAGACAGCATATTAAAAAGCAGAGACATTACTTTGCCAACAAAGGTCTGTGTTGTAAAAGCTATGGTTTTTCCAGTAGTTATGTATGGATGTAAGAGTGGACTATAAAGAAAACTGAGCACTGAAAAATTGATGCTTTTGAACTGTGGTGTTGGAGAAGACTCTTGAGAGTCCCTTAGACTGTAAGGATATCCAGCCAGTTAATCCTAAAAGGAAATCAGTCCTGAATATTCACTGGAAGGTCTGATGCTGAAGCTGAAACTCCAATACTTTGGCTACCTGATATGAAGGGCTGACTCATTTAAAAAGACCCTGATGCTGGAAAAGATTGAAGGTGAGAGGAGAAGGGGATAACAGAGGATGAGATGGTTGCATGGTATCACCAACTCGATGCACATGAGTTTGAGTCAGCTCTGGGAGTTGGTGATGGACAGGGAGGCCTGATGTGCTGCAGTCCATGGGGTTGCAGAGTCAGACATGACTTAGTGGCTGAACTGAACTGAACAAATTGCTAAGAAGAATGTATATCATTGATCGAATATGATTTAGTTTCATCATATAGAAAATGAAAGGATGGACTGTGTTGAGAATCTTTCTCAGATCTCAAGTTCTATCATTTAACTTTCTTTTCTTCTGTGAATATGATTCAGTCAAGAAAAAGATCAGTCCTATTCATTGGAATCTCCCACCTGTTGCCCTGCAGGAGACAGTGGGTGGAGCAATGGTTCAAATTCACAGATGCTTGGAAAACATACCTTCATGAGAGTTGTTCCCAAAGCGATTATTCAACACTTCCCATTCATTTACTGACTTAATAAAGACTTAAGAGTGTCCACCATAAATATATAACCAACCACTCTGAAATTGGTAGGATGGCCCAGAGTACTGAGAGAGATTTTTGGATTCTCTATGATAACTCATAGAAAAATGTGTGCTTTCATTTTGTTGAAAGTGTAAAATATGAATATACACACATTTTGAATCATTTAGGAGGTAAATGGAAAGTTGAGGAGGAGCCAAAATGCTAGAGTTGTTGGAAGCAATGAGTTTTGAGTCATGCAGATTCGGTTTCAAATCCTAGTTTTATCTCTGTGTGATGCTGAAGCTTACAGTCCCTAAGTTTCACATCCCTTATCTGTAAATTGAGGATGATAAATTCCTAAATCATATGATTACTATCAAAAATAAATTAAATTTTTTATCATTACCTAGTGTTTAATAAATGTTCCAGAATTAATAAAGTAGCTATTATTTATAATTACCATTAATTATGAAACAAATCTCTTAAAAGGAAAATTCTACATTGTAATATGCTGGCTAGGTACTTATTAACCAAGATGTCTCCCAATGGACTTCTCCATGGACTGATAATGTCATGAATGCTACCACAGAAAAACTGGCTTCCTTTTAAAGATGTTAGCACTATTTGGCAAACAGGAAAAGCCCCGCATGCCCCAACTGTGATTCAACACAGTGTCTAAGCAGCACTTAGATAAATAGATATCCCAAGGAAGAAACTGTTTTAGCATTAAAACAAAATCAGGTAAAGACAATAAAATACAGCAAAACAAATATATTTTATAAATATAAAGTGAAAACCAAACCACCCTGGCAATTACAGCTTTCATATGATTTATGTCTTTAATTTTTCTAAATCAGTGACCCAAGAAGTATTGGCATAAAAATTTCAAATTCAGCAAAAACCTAAATCACTATAAGGAATCACTGGTTTTTTATTAGTTATTTTCTTTCACTGACTTCTCCCAAACAAAATGAATTCTTCCCTGAGTGTGGCAAAATGAAGGAGTGTACTTTACTAAGATATTAATGTTATCGATCGGTGATTCTTAGCATCCAATATGTCACAGAAACACAGAAACACAACCTGACTGTGAAATCAGCACTGTTGTATTACCATTCAAAGCTTCCCCCCACCCTACCTTTGCTTCTGTTAAATATTAACACTTGATATCACATTTATTTGATAGAAATCAATAGAAATGGAGTCTGACTAACTTGGGTTAAAAAAACACTTTTTAGAAAGATAAGGTATAATTCAAAAAGTCAAGAGAATAGGTCCTACCGAAGCCTCAGAAAGGGACAGAAATCAATGCCAGCTTCTTAGGAGGCATGGACAAATGACCAATCATTTCAGGTCCCCTCAGATGTGATGAAAGAGCTGCACTGAGTTCCAGTTTTGAATTGCTTCACTTAAAATTCATATATTTGGGAAAAACTGTCTGATTCTTCATAGGCCAGAGGATTCTTCATAGGCACCTTGATTATCACTGTTCACAGTGAGGAGATGTTCCTCACATTGGGGATCCCCACCTCCTCAAATGTTTGCAGTCTTATCAACTAAAATTTTGATTTTAGTCCATAATCTGAAGTGTGAGCTAGATTACCAAAGCCAGACTTGTGAGACTTGGTTGTTCTGTGTTCTCTTAGATTGTATATTTGTCTGTTTGGAATCCATTTGTTACAGGGCCAATTGAAGTAACTTTATTTTCTTATGTTTTATATTCTTGATGCTTTGGCATCTGGGAGGCTTATAGATCCAGGGAGATATACACTTCTCAGGGCTGACCAATTCTTAGAGACAGCAGGAGCTCAACCAGGAGCACATTTCTCATGTGCAAACCCACCAATCCCAAGTCTATTGCCCCAACCACCTCATTTATCTAGTTCTTACAACCATGCCAAGATTTCCCCTGCCGTAAACCATCCCAGAGCCAAGGACCATCCCTATGCCCCATAGTCCCCTGGAATGACTAAAACTTTGCCAACCCTAAGCTGTTTACTTTGTGCTACCTTGCCTTTCCTGTAGAAACTGCAAATACAGGCTCTGGCCAAGACTTTCCCCTTGCCTTTGTCTGTCTTCTGCCTCCTGACCACCTCAGTGCTCCCCTTTTGGCCTTTTGTAGTGTGGTATGTTCCCTTCTCATGTGAAATGTGAGCACCAAATTCTTCCTTTCCTGGCATTGGCCTCTCTGTGTTATCACTCAGTCAGACCACTCTAAATTAAATCCTGGGTATAACTTTAGAACAATGGCAGACCTGATTTTAAGAATGTTAAGAATAACCACCTCTGGCAGTTAAGGTTGAAGAATGAAGAAAAGTGTGGGTGTGCTGCACCCTTTTGTTTCCACACCATTGCCCCACCAAGGACAGGAAGGATGTGTGTCCTTCTATCTAAACCCGAGATGGGAAACAAGGGGAATGCCAAAACTGTGGTATCCATCTCTCTCTCTTTTTTTTTTTAAATTAGACCTGTGGGCTTCCCTTGTAGCTCAGTCAGTAAAGAATCTGCCTGCAGTGCTGGAGACCCGGGTTTGATCCCTGAGTTGGGAAGATCCCCTGGATAAGGAAATGGCAACCCACTCCAGTATCCTTGCCTGGAAAATCTCATGGACAGAGGAGTCTGGTGGGCTGCAGTCCATGGGGTTGCCAAGAGTTGGGCACAACTGAGCGCCTAACACTTACTTACTTCAAACAGAGAAGAATAAAGCACAGTGTATGGTTTTACAGAGGCATTGAGAAAGAGATTCCACCCAGGAGAATTTTAAGGAAGGGACCCCAGACAGAGGTGAATGGTAAGAAGTCCTGGGCTAGAAGGGAAGTTGAAAGTGGCCGGCTAGCTGGACAACAGGCAGAGCTAGTGTCATGGGAACTCTAGTCAGAAGCTCTCAACTGGAGAATGCCCCAGGCTCAGCTGCTAAACCATGGCATCCTTCTTGGATTAGATTCTCCAGGCCTCAGAGAGCAGTTTGCAGAAGAAGCTCTGGAAGAATGAGCATGGGAACAAGAGAAGCCAACCACACCCTCTGTGTTCCCTAATTATAATGGTTTTAGTGTACCTTGGACTGGACTTTAGTTACTGAAATGAGATTGCTCTATGACTTGAGAAAGCTAGGAGAAACTAAGGGACTTTTCCAGTAGCTCAGGTAGGAAGCAGAAAGGACCAGCATGCAGTCTAGGTCAGGAGAGACAATGGGAGCAACTAGACCAACTTTTTTCATGGTTGTAACTGGTTGAGCACAGCATTTTTCACATGTTGTTGTTTATACAAACAGGAAGAACATGGTAGACCCAAGGAAAGAAATCTACTACTAAAACAGTGTCATTACAGAACAGATACAGTAATTAGAAATACAAAGGGACAGAATCAAAATTGAAAATTAAATTATTGGCATAGAGGAAAGACTAGACATAATCATAATGGATTCTGATGAGAGCAGAACAACAAGAATGCTAGCAGATGAATAAGACTAAAATGGCTGACGTGAGAAGAGCTGATCTCCCTGAGGAGGCTGTTCCTCCAAAAGGGGAAAAAAAAAGCCTAAAATGAAGAAAGAACTACAGCTGCAGATCAACGAGCACACGTTGACACACTGATCCACGAATACATTCAGTCCTTCTGATTTCTATGTGTAAAAATAAAATCATGTACTAGGGTAAGAAATCAGGCTGGCCTCAGACCATCCCATTGGAATATAGCAATGTCCAATGCCTGAAGACAGAAAGCAATGTCTATGGTGTTTTGACACAGACAGAGTACCACCCAAGGAAACATTACCTGGCAAAGTTGCTTTTATTTCTAATGGCTACAGAGTTCACTTCAGTTCAGTTCATTTCAGTCATATCCGACCCTTTGCGACCCCATGAATTGCAGCACACCAGGCCTCCCTGTCCATCACCAACTCCCAGAGTCCAACAAACCAATCTTCATTGAGTTGGTGATGCCATCCAACCATTGCATCCTCTGTTGTCCCCTTCTGCTCCTGTCCTCAATCTTTCCCAGCATCAGGGTCTTTTCAAATGAGTCAGCTCTTCACATGAGGTGGCCAAAGTATTGGAGTTTCAGTTTCAGTCCTACCAGTGAACAACCAGGAGTCATCTCCTTTAGGATGGACTGATTGGATCTCTTTGCAGACCAAGGGACTCTCAAGAGTCTTCTCCAATATCACAGTTCAAAAGCATCAATTCTTCGGTGCTCAGCTTTCTTTATAATCCAAATCTCACATCCATACATAACCACTGGAAAAACCACAGCTTTGACAAGATGGACCTTTGTTGGCAAAGTAATGTCTCAGGTTTTTAATATGCTGTCTAGGTTGGTCATAACTTTTCTTTCAAGGAGTAAGCGTCTTTTAATTTCATGGCTGCAATCACCATCTCCAGTGATTTTGGAGCCCCCCAAAATAAAATCTGACACTGTTTCCACTGTTTCCCCATCTATTTGCCATGAAGTGATGGCACCGGATGCCATGATCTCAGTTTTCTGAATGTTGAGCTTTAAGCCAACTTTTTCACTCTCCTCTTTCACTTTCATCAAGACGTTCTTTAGTTCTTTTTCACTTTCTGCCATAAGGGTGGTGTCATCTGCATATCTGAGGTTACTGATATTTCTCGCAGCAATCTTGATTCCAGCTTGTGCTTCTTCCAGCCCAGTGTTTCTCATGATGTACTCTGCATAGAAGTTAAATAAGCAGGGTGACAATATACAGCCTCGACGTACTCCTTTTCCTATTTGGAACCAGTCTGTTGTTCCATGTCCAGTTCTAATTGTTGCTTCTTGACCTGCATACAGGTATCTCAAGAGGCAGGTCAGGTGGTCTAGTATTCCCATCTCTTTCAGAATTTCCCACAGTTTATTGTAATCCACACAGTCAAAGGCTTTGGCATAGTCAATAGAGCAGAAATAGTTGTTTTTCTGGAACTTCTTGCTTTTTTGATGATCCAGCAGATGTTGGCAATTTGATCTCTGGTTCTTCTGCCTTTTCTAAGACCAGCTTGAACATCTGGAAGTTCACGGTTCACGTATTGCTGAAGCCTGGCTTGGAGAATTTTGAGCATCACTTTACTAGTGTGTGAGATGAGTGCAATTGTGTGATAGTGTGAGCATTCTTTGGCATTGCCTTTCTTTGGGATTGGAATGAAAACTGACCTTTTCCAGTCCTGTGGCCATTGCTGAGTTTTCCAAATTTGCTGGCATATTGAGTGCAGCACTTTCACAGCATCCTTTTTTAGGATTTGAAATAACTCAACTGGAATTCCATTACCTCCACTAGCTTTGTTCATAGTGATGCTTCCTAAGGCCCACTTGACTTCACATTCCAACATGTCTGGCTCTAGAGGAGTGATCACACCATCGTGATTATCTGGGTTGTAAAGATCTTTTTTGTATAGTTCTTCTGTGTGTTCTTGCCCCCTCTTCTTAATATCTTCTGCTTCTGTTAGGTCCCTACCATTTCTGTCCTTTAACGGGCCCATCTTTGCATAAAATGTTCCCTTGGTATCTCTAATTTTCTTGAAGAGATCTCTAGTCTTTCTTATTCTATTGTTTTCCTCTATTTCTTTGCATTGATTGCTGAGGAAGCCTTTCTTATCTCTCCTTGCTATTCTTTGGAACTCTGCTTTCAAATGGGTGTATCTTTTCTTTTCTCCTTTGCTTTTCACTTCCCTTCTTTTCACAGCTATTTGTAAGGCCTCCTCAGACAGCCAGTTTGCCTTTTGCATTTCTTTTTCTTGGGGATGATCTTGATTCCTGTTTCCTGTACCATATCACAAACCTCCGTCCATAGTTCATCAGGCACTCTATCAGATCTAGTCCCTTAAATCTGTTTCTCACTTCCACTGTACAGTCATAAGGGATTTGATTTATGTCATACTTGAATGGTCTAGTGGTTTTCTCCACTTTCTTCAATTTAAGTCTGAATTTGGCAATAAGAAGTTCATGATCTGATCCACAGTCAGCTCCCAGTCTTGTTTTTGTTGACTGTATAGAGCTTCTCCATCTTTGGCTGCAAAGAATATAATCAATCCGATTTCGGTGTTGACCATCTGGTGATGTCCACGTGTAGAGTCTTCTCTTGTGTTGTTGGAAGAGGCGGTTTGCTATGACCAGTGCATTCTCTTGGCAAAACTCTCTTAGCCTTTGCCCTGCTTCATTCTGTACTCCAAGGCCAACTTTAACTGTTACTCCAGGTGTTTCTTAACTTCCTACTTTTGCATCCAGTCCCCTATATTAAAAAGGACATCTTTTTTGGGTGTTAGTTCTAGAAGGTCTTGTAGGTCTTCATAGAACTCTTTAACTTCAGCTTCTTCAGCGTTACTGGTTGGGGCATACACTTGGATTACTGTGATATTGAATGGTTTGCCTTGGAAATGAACAGAGATCATTCTTTCATTTTTGAGATTGCATTCAAGTACTGCATTGCAGACTCTTTTGTGGACTATGATGGTTACTCCATTTCTTCTAAGGGATTCCTGCCTGCAGTAGTAGATATATTGGTCATCTGAGGTGAAGTCACCCTTTCCAGCCCATCTTAGTTTGCTGATTCCTAGAATGTTGATGTTCACTCTTGTCATTTCCTGTTTGACCACTTCCAATTTGCCCTGATTCATGGACCTAACATTCCAGGTTCTTATGCAATATTGCTCTTTACAGCATAGTACCTTACTTCTATCACCAGTCCCATCCACAACTGGGTGTGGTTTGTGCTTTGGCTCTATCCCTTCGTTCTTTTTGGAGTTATTTCTCCAGTGATCTCCAATAGCATATTGGGCACCTAACGACCTGGGGAGTTCATCATTCAGTGTCCTGTCTTTTTGTCTTTTCATACTGTTTATGGGTTCTCAAGGCAAGAATACTGAAGAAGGGAACGGTTACAGAGAGACATTATCAAATATGAAAGAAATCAAGAAATATAATTCTATGAGCTGTTGTTGGAAGAAAAATATCTTGAAAACTGAAGTCAGCCAATTGAGTGATCAGTCAGAATGACAAAGCCAGGAATGATAAAAGGTCCTCTGAGAGCACTGATGGCATTTGAATATAAATATAGTATCTTTTAGATACATGACAGTAACTCATTTGTCTCCATTCTACCCTCCTTTGATAGTGCAAAATTATAACAGTAGGTCCTTCCTTCCCCAGCAGCTCTATTGGTTTAGGTTGGACTAAAGTTCCTAAGTTCTATTCTTTCTGCCTTCAGGCCCCCACAGAAAAGTCTTGAATTTTCTGTAGAGATGCTGCAACGAGTAATCAGGAGCTTGTGGTTTCAGGTTGGAGTGAAGGATACCCCATTTGCCTTCTCACCATTATGAATCCAGGCAGCATGGTGTGGCCCTGGGAGCGGTGGTTGTGATGGCAGTAGTGTCTGGGGTCTGTGTAGCATTATGTTTTAAATCAAGGAATTCTGTCCCGGGAGCTGTCCTGTACACTGTAGGATGTTGAGCCTCTATGCATGAGATGCCCATAGCACCTGTCCTCCTCCCCAGATTTAACAACCAAAACTGTTTATAGATATTGCCAGATGTCCCCTGGGGTTAAAATTAACTTCTATGGAGAACTACCCATATACAGTCAGGTAGCCTATTCTACAGTCCTTCTCTTTCTCTTGTTTGGTTTTGTTCTGTGTTAACATTTGAAAAAAGGGAGAAGGTTTCAAATATTTACACAGAGCAAGAATTTTAGGACAAGGATCACAGCATGGCTTTCTATCACTGGAACAGCAGGACTGTGTTTAGGGAGGCTGAATTACTCTCTACCTGGGGGTATATTAGGAGCAGTGACTGAGCATCGGGTACTATTCTCCACAATCCTCATTCCAGGAGTCTTTGAGGAGTCTCTTCTGTCCTCAATAATCTTGTGATACAGGTCTTGGGATGTTAGAAAACCGTATAGTAGAAGAGTATTTGAGGAAAAGAATTTACTCTGCCTCACCCTAGGGTCCAGTGCATTATTTTATCATATTTGTTATGATATTAATTCATGGTGCTCTAAGAGGTACAGTTCTTATATTTTGATAAATTATAAAATCTCTCTTTTTTTTCAAATTAACTTGGTTGAATTTTATTTTTTATTTTTATTTTTTTTGATTTTTATTTTTACTTTATTTTAAAATACACGCCACGGGTGTATTCTACTTCCCTATCCTTTATTATCTGTTGAATTTGGGGCAGACTTTTTATAGCATCACTTTTCAGATTATAAATTATAATTAATACATGTTCATTTCAGAAAATCTAAAAAATATAAAGAATACAATAAAAATTACCTGTAATCAAAATGGCCTCAGATATTTATTTATGTTTGGATACATTTTTTTAAAATGTCCTCTCTTACCTATCACTATATGTATGCATGCATTTATTTGTGATTATATGCTCCTTAAACCAAATGTCCATGTTAATGTGTAGTTTTCAAGGTGCTTATTCACATAGTCACATGCTGTATTTTATGTAATATTCCACATAACATTACAATGAAAATGCGAATTTTCTTCCCATTATTCTAAGTTTGTGCTTCTAAGGGCTACTCTTCTCCATCTTGTCTGTGCCATTCATGTATTCAATAAGTATTGAGTAGTTCCAGGTTCTGGCTTCAGCACTGAGTGAGAATGCACAGCTGAGCAAGAAAGCATTCCTGCCACTGAGGAGCTTTTTAAGCCAAGACACATAAAGAAACAAACAATTTCAGTTCCGTTTTCATTGCTGTCATTGACACTGAAGCTACTTTTCTGCCATTATTTAAAATTAGGTATTAAGTTCCTAATTACACAAAGGATTGATTTTGGCAGGAAGCTAGGGAAAACATGCTGATAAGACACAACAGTGAGCTGGTGACATCAACCAGAGGTTAAGGACAAGCGCATTTTTGCTAAAGAAGGCAGGGGTCAATACCTAATTGGTAGGAGAGCTGGAGAAGTGATCAGGGGTGCACAACACAATTGGTTGTTGGCCCAGCCAAACCTGGGAGAGGCTTTGAAGCAAAAAAAAATTGTAAGAGAGAAGGACCAATTCATGATACCAGCTGGTGGAACACTTTATGCTGAGTGTTACCTGTTGCTTTAGGGTTCAACATCTGCACCATTTATTAAATAGTACTGTAGCAGAAGTCACTTGCCTCCATCCCTTGCTTCCAAGCAGCCATACCCCACAGTCATCAGAAACAGACAGACTTGGCTTGGATTCACTAGATGCATGGAAGAAGTTCTGGATGTCAAAAATTCTAAAGTCACGAAGACTGTTGACATCTTACTGCAGTTCTCCATATATTAGGATTTTAATTGGCCAAACAGTAGGATAGTTAGCTCTGGTTACAATTAATCACGATGACATTTTGCTGCTCAAAGATATCTTGGAAGGTATTTTTGACCAAACTCTTCTATCTGTGAGAAAGCACCCTGTATTCTTTCTATGGATCTATGGGTGACAGTATGAAATCCAGGGTATATGTTTCCTCTTACATGCTCAGCATACCTACACCTTTTTCTGTGGGTGTCAGTTGTTTACCTTGTGTTCTATTAGTGGAAAGCCCTCAGTGGAGGCTTCTGATCTTATGGTTTTAGGGTTCTGGTCTTCCTTCCTCTGGGGACAAAAGCCAGACTACTTACTGTGTGAATTGCATTGTGCTTGCTGTGGTGGAAACCACAGCAGTTCCAGCCTCAGTTCTGGACCCACAGAGCTCTGGCTTTCCCAGTAGCTTCCAGGAAGGGCTTTGTACTGTAACCCAAATGTGCAGGAAGATAATAGACCATGGGGAGAACTTTGGCCAGTAAGTGACAGGAGAGGGAAATGAACCAGCAGATGAAGTGTTGCTACTGTTGCCCTTGATGGGTCGTTCTTATTGATAGCCATCCAGTGTGGCTTATGAGGGACTGGGTGACTGCTCTGTGTTCTTCTGGGAAGCCAAGGCCATCATAATGATTCACCATCTGGTCTTGGTTGCCTTTCCTTTTTGCTTGAATTCATTCTTCTCCTCAGTCTTGCTTCCCTAGGATTAAATACCCCTCCATAAAGAGGGAATGCATTTTTAAAAAGTATGTCCTACCAACCACAGGCTTCCTGGTGGCTCAGACAGTAAAGAGGTAGGGGACCTGGGTTCAGTCCCTGGGTTGCAAAGATCCCTTGGAGGAGAGCATGGCAACCCACTCCTGTATTCTTGCCTGGAGAATCCCCATGGACAGAGCAGTCTGGCAGGCTATAGTCCATGGAGTTGCAAAGAGTCAGACATGATTGAGCAACTAAGCACAGCACACTGACCATGATGGGAAACAGATAATTCTTAATTTTGACTTCAAATTTCACAAACATAAATGAGGAGTTTATAGGCCATCTGAACATTATTGCAAAATGACAGATTTCATCTTAACAGGGCAGTCACTGGCAGCAAGCCTATAAGGTCACTGTGCCTATGGTGTGAAAGTGAAGGAATGAGCTTAAAGACCATCCATCTGTGTTTGGAGTGTCTTAGAGAAGTGCGTTCAGAGAAGGCACTGGCGATCCACTGCAGTACTCTTGCCTGGAAAATCCCATGGATAAAGGAGCCTGGCAGGCTGCAGTCCATGGGGTTGCTAAGAGAGTCGGACACAACTGGGTGACTTCACTTTCACTTTTCATTTTCATGCATTGGAGAAGGAAATGGCAACCCACTCCAGTGTTCTTGCCTGGAGAATCCCAGGGATGGAGGAGCCTGGAGGGCTGCTGTCTCTGGGGTCGCACAGAGTTGGACACAACTGAAATGACTTAGCAGCAGCAGCAGCAGAGACGTGTGTTACCGGATGCAAGCATTAGGTCATTGGGCATGCCTAATGAGGAGAAGTGTGAATGTTTATAGGCAGAGAGTTCAGTACACTGGAAGTGATATTGCACAAATCCCCAACCTTTTGACTCTGTCCCTGCAAAATGTGTCACTGAAAAAGATGAAAAGACTAATGCATCCTACTCGTACCTACTATATTCCAATCAGCCAGCTGGGTATTTCTACTAAGGTATGACATGTACCTGTTCAACCATATTTTCCTAATTGAAGATGGCATCAACAGGAAAAAGTTCTCAGGCATAAAATCATCATACATGCTTAATATCAAAGGAGATGTTTTCAAATGAAAATAAGGTCCCTAATGCAGAAACTAACAGTTTTACTAGATGAAGTAAATTGAAACAATTGGCTGCTGAGAAATTTTTGAAGGACTGTTTGAGGTATCTAATATCAGTATAACCTTATTGCCAATTTTCACTCCTGTCGACAAATAACTTAGAATGTTTTCTAGAAGCAGCAAGTTAAATGCCTGACATCTGCCGGGAACTGAGGAAGCAAGCCAGAGCTCCCACATTCTGGCCACTGTTCCTATCTGTTGCGGGCAAACTTTTTAGTACTAATAAATGTTTTTCTTGTTCCTGATTTAGTCCCAGCTCCATGATTATTTTACTGTAACTTTTCTTTGACAGCTTATTTCCTTTGCATAGTCATTTGTTATTTAAAAAGGAAAAGAGGGAAATGAATAATACATACATTTTAAAAACTATCCTTTCTCAACTCTCTCACTATGGCCTTCTGTGTTTTTAGTAGTTTGTGTGTTGGAGGAGTGTTTGCAGTATTCATGACTTGAACTTCTAATTTATGGGCTCTTAAAGCTACACTAATCATCAGCACAGTATTAACACTGTACTCTAAGGATTTTCCTCCAACTCCTATTCCAGACAAAAAGAACAATCTTAAAAGTAATATTCAACGATTTCAATAAGCAGGCAGGTCAGGTTAGAACATGAGCCATTGGCATTGATGTGTGGACAGTAGCATTAGAAGAAGTTATTTACTACATGAAATGCCAGCCTTGCCAATTTTTAAATGTTAATGGCCTTATGGTGAAGATGAAAGGTTTATGCATTCTACCTAGGGATTTCAGAATTTTGCAATCTGGGCATAGGAATGGCTTGATTATCTAATAAATCATTTTTACTTCTCTTTAATTATAGGTGTTTATAAATTTTTATAAATTTAAAAGCAAAACTTTCTGGTATGTTGTGTATAATAATTGTGCCTAAAAGACTGAATTTAATATGCAGGATTTACTGATTTGAGGGGAAGACAAATTTTTTTGTTAGTCCTGGGGGGAAAATGAACCAAAATAAATTTTAAATGGATTATGCAGATTTGTCTAAGCAGATCCAGAATGTTCACTGCATTTACGGGAAATTCTAATTGACTTATTGTAACTTGAGTGTATCATATTTAGCAAATTAGAAAGAGTTGCCCAGGGCCCAGCTTATTCTAAGGGACTTTGCCTAAATGTTCATAGAATCACAGTTCATTACTTAATTTTTATTTTGAAGCTACTTTAAAAATGTTCAACTCAAAAAATATCTTACATTTGGATAATATTCCTTAGAAGTGTTTCACCTTAATTGATTTCATACTAGTTGCAATGTTTTAGAAAGCTATTCTTAGAGTCTTTATTTTAAAAAATGATTAAAAATTGCACAAATTATTCATGAGATGCTACTATAGTTAATAATAGGTGATGTGCATGTTATTTGTATGAATGATACCATGAAATATATCAGGAAGCATTATCCAAACAATTACTTAATAATAGAAAAGCTATATGTTCTCCAATCTGAAATTACTTATAGATTTGAGAGATTTAGAGAAATGTACTACCTTTTCTCTGTTCGTTTCCAAGGTAAACCATTCAATATCATGGTAATCCAAGTCTATGCCCTGACCAGTAATGCTGAATAAGCTGAAGTTGAATGGTTCTATGAAGACCTACAAGATCTTCTAGAACTAACACCCAAAAAAGGTGTCCTTTTCATTACATGGAACTGGAATGCAAAGGTAGGAAGTCAAGAAACACCTGGAGTAACAGGCAAATTTGGCTTTGGAGTACAGAATGAAGCAGGGCAAAAGCTAATAGAGTTTCACCAAGAGAACGTACTGGTCATAGCAAACAGCCTCTTCCACAACACAAGAGAAGACTCTACATATGGACATCACCAAATGGTCAACACTGAAATCAGATTGATTATATTCTTTGCAACTAAAGAGGGAGAAGCACTATACAGTCAGCAAAACCAAAACTGGGAGCTGACTATGGCTCAGATCATGAACTTTATTGCCAAATTCAGACTTAAATTGAAGAAAGTAGGGAAAACCACTAGACCATTCAGATATGACCTAAATCAAATCCCTAACGATTATACAGTGGAGGTGAGAAATAGATTTGTGGGATTAGATCTGATAGACAGAGTACCTGATGAACTATGGACAGAGGTTCGTGACACTATACAGGAGACAGGAATCAAGACCATCCCCAAGAAAAAGAAACACAAAAAGGCAAAATGGCTGTCTGAGGAGGCCTTACAAATAGCTGTGAAAAGAAGGGAAGCAAAAAGCAAAGGAGAAAAGGAAAGATACACCCATTTGAAGGCAGAGTTCCAAAGAATAGCAAGGAGAGATAAGAAAGCCTGCCTCAGCAATCAACGCAAAGAAATAGAGGAAAACAATAGAATAAGAAAGACTAGAGATCTCTTCAAGAAAATTAGAGATACCAAGGGAACATTTTATGCAAAGATGGGCCCGTTAAAGGACAGAAATGGTAGGGACCTAACAGAAGCAGAAGATATTAAGAAGAGGGGGCAAGAACACACAGAAGAACTATACAAAAAACATCTTTACAACCCAGATAATCACGATGGTGTGATCACTCCTCTGGAGCCAGACATGTTGGAATGTGAAGTCAAGTGGGCCTTAGGAAGCATCACTATGAACAAAGCTAGTGGAGGTAATGGAATTCCAGTTGAGCTATTTCAAATCCTGAAAGATGATGCTGTGAAAGTGCTGCACTCAATATGCCAGCAAATTTGGAAAACTCAGCAATGGCCACAGGACTGGAAAAGGTCAGTTTTCATTCCAATCCCAAAGAAAGGCAATGCCAAAGAATGCTCACACTATCACACAATTGCACTCATCTCACACACTAGTAAAGTGATGCTCAAAATTCTCCAAGCCAGGCTTCAGCAATACGTGAACCGTGAACTTCCAGATGTTCAAGCTGGTCTTAGAAAAGGCAGAAGAACCAGAGATCAAATTGTCAACATCTGCTGGATCATCAAAAAAGCAAGAGAGTTCCAGAAAAACAACTATTTCTGCTCTATTGACTATGCCAAAGCCTTTGACTGTGTGGATTACAATAAACTGTGGGAAATTCTGAAAGAGATGGGAATACTAGACCACCTGACCTGCCTCTTGAGATACCTGTATGCAGGTCAAGAAGCAACAATTAGAACTGGACATGGAACAACAGACTGGTTCCAAATAGGAAAAGGAGTACGTCGAGGCTGTATATTGTCACCCTGCTTATTTAACTTCTATGCAGACTACATCATGAGAAATGCTAGGCTGGAAGAAGCACAAGCTGGAATCAAGATTGCTGGGAGAAATATCAATAACCTCAGATATGCAGATGACACCACCCTTATGGCAGAAAGTGAAGAAGAACTAAAGAACCTCCTGATGAAAGTGAAAGAGGAGAGTGAAAAAGTTGGCTTAAAGCTCAACATTCAGAAAACGAAGATCATGGCATCCGGTGCCATCACTTCATGGCAAATAGATGGGGAAACAGTGGAAACAGGGGCTGACTTTATATTTTTGGGCTCCAAAATCACTGCAGATGGTGATTGCAGCCATGAAATTAAAAGACACTTACTCCTTGGAGGAGAAGTTATGACCAACCTAGACAGCATATTCAAAAGTAGAGACATTACTTTGCCATCTGTCTAGTCAAGGCTATGGTTTTTCCAGTGGTCATATATGGATGTGAGAGTTGGTCTATAAAGAAAGCTGAGGGCTGAAGAATTGATGCTTTTGAACTGTGGTGTTGGAGAAGACTCTTGAGAGTCCCTTGGACTGCAAGAAGGTCCAGCCAGTCCATCCTAAAGAAAATCAGTCCTGAATGTTCATTGGAAGGACTGACGTTGAAGCTGAAACTCCAATACTTTGTCCACCTAATGTGAGGAGCGGACTCATTGGGAAAGACCCTGATGCTGGGAAAGATTGAAAGCAGGAGAAGGGGATGACAGAGGATCAGATGGTTGAATGGCATCACCAACTCAATGGAGATGAGTTTCAGTAGCCTCTGGGAGTTGGTGATGGACAGGGAGGCCTGGCATGCTGCAGTCCATGGGGTCGCAGAGTCGGACACGACTGAGCAGCTGGACTGAAATGAACTGAACTGAACTACCTTTCCAAAGCTGAGTTCAGGAATAGGTAGAAATTTCTGTGACCATATTCAAGTTGGAATTTCCATTAACCTTTTTGAGAAACATTTGATCAAGACTATGCTGTAAGCTAAGAAAGATGTGAAATAATTTAGTAGCCATAGAGGATAGCTTTCTAACCACCCACTAGTGGAATGTAGTCAAAAAGTACTCAAGTTTTGTATCATCAAAGATAACTGTCATATCTTTTGATACCTTTTAGTCTTTTATGTATACAGAGCCTGTTTTTGTTTCATACAGTGCCATGTTCAAATATGAAATGAAGTTCTGTATTTTAGTTTTGCTATACATGTTTTTCTATGTAATTGCAATACAGTAATGGTGACATGACAGTGTGAGAGTGAAACTGTCAGTTACTCAGTCACGTCTGACTCTTTGTGACTACATGGACTGTAGCTCTCCAGATTCCTCGGTCCACGGAATTCTCCTAGGCAAGAATACTGGTTGTTGTTGTTATTCAGTGGCTCAGTCATGTCTGACTCTTTAAGACTCCATGGACTGCAGCATGTCAGGCTTCCCTGTCCTTCACTATCTCCCAGAGTTTGGTCACACTCGTCTATTGAGTCAATGAAGTCATCCAACCATCTCATCGTCTGTTGCCCCCTTCTCCTCCTGCCCTCCACTCCTCTTGGAGTGGGTAGCCATTCCCTTCTCCAGGGGATCTTCCCGACCCAGGGATTGAATCTAGATCTCCTGCATTGCAGGTAGATTTTTTTTTTTAAACCGTTTGAGCCATCAGGGGGACATGAAGGTGTCAGGTAATCCCTCTTGAAGAAAATAGTTTAAAAAGATTCATGTCTAGAATTTGCCATCTGTATATCCTCTTTTGTGATTTGTCTTTTCATGTCTTTTCTTGTTTTCTAATTCCTTGTTAAGGTTGTCTATATACCCTAGGTATAAGTCTACAGCAAAATATACATTAAAAGCACAATGTGATATCACTGTATACTTATTAGAATGGCTAAAATAAGACTGTTGATGAAGGGATGGATAAACTTGATCACTCATGCTGAAGGGAATGAGAAATGGTAAAGTAACTCTAGAAAAGAGCTTGCAGTTTTTTTTTTTTAAAACTAAACCTACGGTTGCCAAATGATACAGTGATTATTCTCTTAGGCATTTGTCCCAGAGAAATGAAAACCTGTGTTCACATCCACAAAAATAGCAAACTATATGTAAATGTTTATAGTAGCTTGATCCATGACAGCTAAAAACTGGAAATATGCCAGATATCCCTCAAACAGGTAAAGTCTAAAGAAAATGTGTATATATTCATTCTATGGAATACTACTCAACAATAAGAAGAAAGTAGCTATTGATATAGTCCACAGCTTTGATGAATCTCTTGGGAATTATGCTAAGTGAAAAAAGTAAATCCAAGATAATTATATAATGTTTGATTCCCTTCAGATAATATTTTGAAATGACAATATTCTAGAAATGGAATACAGACTAGTTGTTTCCAGGTGTTAAGGGAGGTAGATGTAGTCCTTAAAGGGAAGTTCATGGGATCCTTGTGATGAAAGAACTGTCGAGTACCTTGACCGTGGTGGTGTGTACACAAGTGATAAAATTTAATAGAATAAGACACATTCACACACAAACACAAGTGAAACTGGGCAATGTGGAGAAGATAAATGTATTATATCAGTGTCGATACCATGGCTGTGATTGATACTACATTGCAGTTTCCCAAAATGTTCTTATTGGAAAAATTGAGTAAAGTATACCTGGAATTTCTCTTAATTATTCCTTACAACTTCACATAATTCATAATTATCTCAACAAAATCTACCTCAACTTCCTTATCAGATGATAGATCAGAGCACAGAAATGTCTGAGCTTCAAAGCAGAACTTTCAAAAGTGGAAAGCTTCAAAGGTGCTTAAGTCCGAAATCTAAGTATAAACTCTACTCAAATTCCTAATTGATCACAAAACTACACATGCTTGGAATTAAGACAGCCCAGGGGGGAAAAATGTCAAGTAGAAACTAGAGAATCTGCTGCCTCTAAAATTCAAAGCTATCTGGTGGTAAGGTTTTTGAGTTTGCTGTGTTTTTGACTGAGTGTGTGCTCCAAATCACACACAACTTAAGCAGCAGAAAGGAGAATGCTTCTTTATCTTAAATATCAGAAGCATGAAGCTGGGACTGGAAAAACATCTGGAAATTTAGAGAACACCCCCCCCCCCAGAAACAAAGTTCCACTGAGAGTGAACCCTAAAATCTAAATGTAAAGTAGACGCAAATTTTTGCTGACAGCCAAACTATGCAGGCACAGAGAGACTCCCAGGGGTCGAGCCAAATAAGCAGCAGCTGGAAGCCAAAGAAAATTGATCAAACACCAGCTGCTGCACATTGTAGGGAGGACTGTTTCACAGTTTGATTCAGGGCAAGAAAATTTCCTTTAGAACAAATAGTAAAACAAACAACCCAGTCATCCTCAGACTATCCCAGCATCACTCCAAAGTATAATCTACAGGATACAGTTTCAAAGCAAGAATTACTAGATATGCAAAGCAAGAGAGTGCTTCTTTGCCTAACTATGAGTGACAGTCAATAGAAAATGAAATTGAGTGGGCCCTGACAATGCATTAAGCAAAGGTTTCAAATAGTCAATTTAACATACAGTCAAATACTTAAAGGAAAGTATAATATTAATGAGTAAACAGATAGGAAATTTAAACAGAGAGATGTAAGCTAAAAGAAAAAAAGCAAAAGAAAATTTTGGAACTATAAAGTATTACACTGGGTATAAACACCTCAATCTATGAACTCAACAGAAAATTAGAAATAGCAAAAGAAAAAAAAAAGTCAGTGAAATTAAAGTATCAGTAGAATTGCCCAGTCTGGACAACAGGGGGAAAAATATTTAGCAAAAATGAAAAAAACTGTAGAGGACTGTGGAATAATATTTAACAGTCTACTATATGTGCAGATGGAGTCACACACGGCAAAATGAGAGAGAAAAAGGGGGAAAAAACTGAAGAAAGATTGGTCAAATCTTCTTAAATGTGCAAAAGAAAGTCCATTAACTGAGAAATCCAAGAAGTTCAGTGAAGTTCACATAAACACACACACACATACACCCCATAGTTCAATCTCAATATACCATAGTAGAACATCTGAAAAACCAAAGATAGAAACTGTTGAAAGACACATTATGTGCAGAGAACTAACAATATGATCAACAGCTGACTTATCACCAGAAATGATGTGGGCAAGAAAACACTGGACTTACATATTCAAAATATAGAATAAGTAAACAAACAAAACCAACCAAACAGCAACAACAACAACAAAAACCCCTGGCTGTCAAGAAATCTAGAGTTCCTACAGGTATTCTATAAATATGAAAATAAGATAGAACTTTTTGACAAAAATTTACAAAACACGATGCTAGCAGACTAGCATTTCAAGAAATATTAAAGAACTATCTTTAGGTTCAAGGGAACTGACACCAGACAGTAGCAGTGATGTTCAGAAAGAAATGAGAAGCACTGAAAAATGTACATATATGGGGAAACATAAAAGATTATACAAACAATTTTTTCTCTTAATTTTTAAAAAAAGGCAGTGTAGAATGCTTAAGGTATATTAGTATATATGACAATTAAAGAACAAATGAGAATGGGTAAATGGAATTATAATGTTTCAAGATTTTGGTATTTTAATCAAAGTCATAATTCAGTGCCAGGCAAAAGTAGATTGTCATGAGATAACAATGTATTTTGTTATTCTTAAGCACCTAATAAAAATAATGTAATAAATATAGTCAAAATTTAATAGGGATTAAAATGACTTACAAAAATATTTTCAGAAAACCAAAGAAGAGAGGAACAAAAATGAGAGAAAACTAGGAGATACATACTGCAATGGCAGATTAAAATACTGATGTACAAAAATCATGTTGCTATAAATAGATTACCTATTCTAATTGAAAGGCAAAACTTGGATTAAAGAAAAAAGATCCAACTGTTTTCTTTCAATAAGAGATATATAGGGTATACAAAGAAATTAAAGGAAAATGATGGTAAATAATTCAGTATTCAAAAAGTAAGCATAAGAAAAAGGGGATGGATATAATAATATCATATAAATCAGACTTTAAGACAAGGATTAATAGAGACAAGGAGAGATATTTGATTCAAAAAAGATCAATGCAACAGGAAGATAAAGCAATTATAGGTTATGTTTTTGTTGTTTAGTCATTAAGTTGTGTCTGACTCTTTGTGACCACATGGAGTGTAGTCCACCAGGTTCCTCTGTCCATGGGATTTTCCAGGCAAGAATATTAGAGTGGGTTGCCATTTCCACCTCCAGGGGACCTTCCCAATCCAAGAACTGAACAAGTATCTCCCGCTTAGCAAGGCAGATTCTTTACCGCTGAGTCACTGGGGAAGACCATGGTAAAACGTTCATACACATTTAGTTCTCAAAATATCTTTATAAACCATATATTGTTATTACACTTATTTTTTGTAAATTAATTTATTTAATTTAATTGGAGGCTAATTACTTTACAATATTGTAGTAGTTTTTGCCATACATTGATGTGAATAAACCATGGGTGTACGTGTGTCCCCCATCCTGAACCCCTCTCCCACCTCCCTCCCCATCCCATCCCTCAGGGTCAACCCAGAGCACCAGTCTGGAGCACCCTGTCTCATGCATCAGACCTGGACTGGCGATCTATTTCACATATGGTAATATACTTGTTTCAATGCTCTTCTCTCAAATCATCCCACCCTTGCCTTCTCCCACAGAGTCCAAAAGTTTGTTCTTTACATCTGTGTCTCTTTTGCTGTCTCACATATAGGGTCATCGTTACCATCTTTCTAAATTCCATACACTTGTGTTAATATACTATACTGGCGTTTTTCTTTCAGACTTACTTCACTCTGTATAATGGGCTCCAGTTTCATTCCCCTCATTAGAACTGATTCAAATACATTCATTTTAATAGCTGAGTAATATTCCATTGTGTATATGTACAACAGCTTTCTTATCCATTCATCTGCCAACGGACATCTAGGTTGCTTCCATGTCCTAACTATTGTAAACAGTGCTGCAAAGAACATTGGGGTACACAAGTCTCTTTCAATTCTGAGTTCCTCTGTGTGTATGCCCAGCAGTGGGATTGCTGGGCTGTATGACAGTTCTATTTCCAGTTTTGTAAAGAATCTCCACACTGTTCTCCATAGTGGCTGTACTGGTCAACCACTTGTAAAAGAATGAAACTAGAACAATTTCTAACCCCATACACAAAAACAAACTCAAAATGGAGTAAAGATCTAAATGTAAGACCAGAAACTACAAAACTCCTAGAGGAAAATATAGGCAAAACATTCTCTGACATAAATCACAGCAGGATCCTCTATGACCCACCTCCCAGAGTAATGGAAAAAAAGCAAAAATAAACAAATGGGACCTAATTAAATTTAAAAGCTTTTGCAAAATGAAGGAAACTCTAAGCAAGGTGAAAAGACAGCCTTCAGAATAGGAGAAAATAATAGCAAATGAAGCAACTGACAAAGAATTAATCTCAAAAATATACAAGCAGCTCATGCACTCAATTCCAGAAAAATAAACAACCTAATAAAAAAATGTGCCAAAGAACTAAACAGACATTTCTCGAATGAAGACATACAGATGGCTAACAAACACATGAAAAGATGCTCAACATCACTCATTATCAGAGAACTGCAAAGCAAAACCACAATGAAGTACCATCTCACGCCAGTCAGAATGGCTGCTATCAAGAAGTCTGCTGCTGCTGCTGCTAAGTCACTTCAGTCGTGTCCAACTCTTAGTGACCCCATGAACTGCAGCCTACCAGGCTCCTCCGTCCATGGGATTTTCCAGGCAAGAGGACTGGAGTGGGGTGCCACTGCCTTCTCCAATCAAAAAGTCTACAAACAATAAATGCTGGAGAGGATGCAGAGAAAAGGGAACCCTCTTATACTGTTGGTAGGAATGCAAACTAGTACACTTATTTTAAAGGCAAGGAAAATAGGGTTTCATAAACCAAGTAACTTATTCAAGATTATATAAACTTCATTCTGGAATTTGATTTTGAACTAACAAAATCATGTTCCAGAGCTTGTGATCTTAACTACTACATATTATATCCAATGAATAGATGGATAGATGGGTGTAAGGATAGATGGAGTAGTAGAAGCAGCCCCCTTGGTAATTGATAGAATAAATAGCATTCACCAAGACACACCAAATGCAGGGCCATAAAGCAATCTCAGCGATGCCATGTATATGTGTATGTGTGTGTACATATTCTTTTTCCTTGTGGGTTATTACAAAATATTGACTATAATTCACTGCACTATACAGTAGATACTTGGTTATCTATTTTATATATGGTAATGTGTATATGCTAACTTCTAAACTCCTAATTTATTCCTTCCCCCACCTTCCCCCTTTGGTAGCCATAAGTTTGTTTTCTATGTCTGTGAGTCTGTTTCTGTTTTGTAAATAAGTTCATTTGTATCATTTTTTTTTGAGATTACACATATAAGTAATATCATATGATATTTGTCTTTGGCTTACTTAGGGTGATAATCTCTAGGTCATTCCATGTTGCTGTAGATGGCATTATTCCATTCTTTTTATGGTTTTATGACTGAGTAATATGCCATGATATACTGCTTAGTTGCTTCAGTCATATCTAACTCTCTGCAACACTATGGACTGGAGTCTGCCAGGTTCCTCTGTCCATGGGATTCTCTAGGCAAGAGTACTCAAGTGGGTTTCTACGCCCTCCTTCAGGTGATCTTCCTGACCCAGGGGTCAAACACAGGTCTCCTGCATTGCAGGCAAATTCTTTACCACTGAGCCACCAGGGAAGCATATATATATGTATTTATCCATTCACTGTGGATGAACATTTGGGTTACTTTCATATCTTGGCTATTGTAAATGGTGCCGCTATGAACATTGGAGTGCATGTATCTTTTCAAATTATGGCTTTCTCTGATATATGCCCAGGAGTAGAATTGCAGGCTCATATGGTAGCTCCATATTTAGTTTCTTAAGGAACCTCTATACTGTTCTCCATAGTGGCTGTACCAGTTTATATTCCCACTAGCAATATAGGATGGTTCTTTTTTCTCCACACCCTCTCCAACATTTATTATTTGTTTTTATTTCTTATGGTTTGTAGTTTTCATTGTATTTGAAACTTTAATTATCATTATCCATTATTGCTGGTTAAATCTGAATAGTGCATGATAAATCAAATTAAACAGAAAATATTCTTGAGCCATTGCATATAAGGCTATCTGATATTTGTGACATTCAGGCCCATTGAGGCAGTTTGCATTTGAACTGGTTCTAGGCAATGCAAATCCTTTGGAACAAACTATGACAAATTTGGAGGCATTATACCATTTGGATTGTTCCATATTGGGGATAATTGGCACTCATGATACTTAAAATACTTCATTAATTCTTTTTAAAAATCCTTCTTCATGGATATAGGGATTATCTCCTTCCTGTAAGAAACTTTGGCATTTAAAATCTGATTCTGCTACTTAGTGTCTATGAGATCCTGATAAAATTTCCTAATCTCTCTGTTTCCTCATCTTTAGATTAAGAGTGATAATTATCCCTATTTTTCAGGAAGGTTGTGAGGACTGAATGAGGTAATATGTAGAGGGTGCCAATCAGTGCCTGCAACTTACCTACTGCTAGATAAGTATTTATCATCATTGTAATCCATTTTCCTTGTTAATGCTGTGTTTTGATAGAATAGGTTTAAAAGTTTTATAACAGCCATTGTAATTAGTGATTGGATTAATGAATTAAGTTGAATGGAAGAGAAATTTTAACCAGTATTTTTAATAATGTCATTCTTTCCCAACTCATCTTCCACAGCAGTTATCTTGTCTGGGGATAGGGGCTCAATATGGGTTGAATGAAATAGATTCCTGTTCACGACCCGAGCAAATACAATAACCTTGTTGACCCTATTAAATTAGAAGTCTGAGTCCTCATAGGTGACTTGCTTGCTAATTATAATTCTCTCTTCTATGAGTAAAACCTTAACAACAATAACCAAACAATAACAAATAACAAAAAAACTTAGCCATAAAATGAAGCCTTTCTACACTGAATTATTGCTGTCTCTGCCAATTTCAACAGTATTTTGAACAGAATACTGTGTTTTATGTAAGATACCTTAGGGTTATCTGTTTGCTCTTATTGAACTCTGTGGACAGCAGTGTTGTCATGAGATGTCCTTCCTGATCCACGAGAGCCAGACTTTTGAACACTTCTGTCAGATGCTGTATTATTGTCTCTTCTTTCCCTAAGTGTCAGACACCACTTCTTGCTCAGTGTGTGTTTTACCAGCTCCCCTTCCCTTTCTTTTTTTTTTTTTTTACAATAGCTATTATACAGAGAAATGAAATAACTAAAACTGTTCGAAGTATGTATAAAATAAGAGTAAGTCATTAGTGAGTATGCTTTCTTAGGAGTAAAATACATCAGTTGAGATCAGTTCAGTTGCTCAGTCACGTCCGACTCTTTGTGACCCCATGGACTGTAGTACGCCAAGCTTCCCTGTCCATCACCAACTCCTGGAACTTACTCATACTCACGTGCATTGAGTTGGTGATGCCATCCAACCATCTGATCCTCTGTCGTTCCTTTCTCCTTCTGCTTTCAATCTTTCCCAGCATCAGGGTCTTTCCCGACGAGTTAGTTCTTCGTGTCAGGTGGCCAAAGTATTGGAGCTTCAGCTTCAGCATCAGTCCTTCCAATGAATATTCAGGAATGATTTCTTTTAGGATTAACTGGTTTGATCTCTTTCTATTCCAAGGAACTCTCAAGAGTCTTCTCCAACACCACAGTTCAAAAGTGTCAATTCTTTGGTACTCAGCTTTCCTTATGGTCCAACTCTCACATCCATACATGACCACTGGAAAAACCATAGCAGCTGACTTATTTTACACATCTAGAGCCTCTGGATTCTGTTTTGGGTCTTATTTACCCCAATCCTCCATCCTCAGTTGAATTTCATATATGAATTGAGTTAAAAAGTTTCTCCATCTGTAAGAACTCTTCTTGTAAGATGTCTTATATATCCATGAGCTCAACTGGTAGGTATTAGTTAGTTTTATTTTTAAAACAAATGATATGGATAAGACTTGTCTTTGATTATTTAAGACATGAACAGGAAAATATGAGGATTTAAAGGTAACAATTCCTAAGTACTAGCAACAATATACCACTTGGGTATGCAGTGGATTTTTCAATATTATAAAAACTTAGTTTTTGATCAGCACTGTCTAAGTGTTATAGTCTTCATTAAGCATCTGATTGATGGCCAAATTTGAATTTTTATGTTGCTAAATGTATAAAATAATTCAAATGTAACTAGGATTTGGGGTAAATGGTTCACCAGGTCCCTCTATAAATAGCTGTCAGTTCAGTTCAGTTCAGTCACTTAGTCGTGTCCGACCCTTTGCAACCCCATGAACCACAGCACACCAGGCCTCCCTATCCATCACCAACTCGTCGAGTCTACCCAAACCCATGTCCACTGAGTCAGTGATGCCATCCAACCATCTCATCCTCCGTCATCCCCTTCTGCCCTCAATCTTTCCCAGCATCAGGGTCTTTTCAAATGAGTCAGCTCTTTGCATCAGGTGGCCAAAGTATTGGAGTTTCAGCTTCAACATCAGTCCTTCCAATGAACACTCAGGACTGATCTCCTTTAGGATGGACTGGTTGGATCTCCTTGCAGTCTAAGGGACACTCAAGAGTCTTCTCCAACACCAGAGTTCAAAAGCATCAATTCTTTGGTGCTCAGCTTTCTTTATAGTCCAACTTGCACATCCATACATGACCACTGGAAAAACCATAGCCTCGACTAGCTGGACCTTTGTTGCCAAGTAATGTCTCTGCTTTTGAATATGCTATCTAGGTTGGTCATAACTTTCCTTCCAAGGAGTAAGTGTTTTTTAATTTCATGGCTGCAGTTACCATCTGCAGTAATCTTGGAGCCCAGAAAAATAAAGTCAGCCCCTGTTTCCACTGTTTCCCCATCTATTTGCCATGAGACAATTATTTTTAAAATGGATCTATCACTTGTGGTCAGCTGTATAATAGCAAAGTGAATCTCCCTTACTAGGAAATACAGCAAGCCATTGTCTAAAATAAAGAATGAGGTGATTCTCAGTGATTCTCATATACACTTGATATAGAGCTGCTTTTAATATTTTTTCTCATTGTTTGGGCTCTAGGCAATGCGATGGAGGTAATAATGGCATTTTCATAGATGCTGGCCTGCTTTCAGAGAAGACTTTCACAATACGGAGAAATCACAACTTTTACCATTAGTTTAAAGTAAAGGATCTGATCTTGCCTGCTCTAAGTCACATAATTCTCATTTTATGTTAATAGAAGTTATGCCTAATTATCAAGGGGAGAGTAGATTTCTAAATTATAGTCTCTTCCAGAAGAGTTATGAGTATAACCTCCATTAACACTGGGGAATATTAAGAAGGCAACTCTTTGAATGTTGAGATAAAAATATGTCCCTCTAGTGGAGGGTTATATTTTATCCATAACTGAGTAATTTTGACTCAAGTGACCTATATTGAGAAATAGATTTAATAGCGGAAAGACTGTGGATTGATAGATCCCTGCCAGGCAGAAACAGAAAGTTCAGTGCATTAACAGTAAGTGGAGGAATATAGGACATGATGTTATTCCCAAAATTATCAGGAAGAGAAAATAATAGAGGGGAAAAAATAGTGTGAACTCTTGCCCACCCCCACCTCCCTGGATGTTCAAGTTAATGTCTCCTCAGATGGAGTTTTGTATCAGATTTCTCTTTTGAAATGGTGAGTGTTTTATAGGCTCTTATCTAATCAGAAATAAACCAAAAGCATTTGTTTATTTTTGTAGCAGTCATTGTGCCTTCAGTATGCAATTCTCTGAAGCCCATTTGCTGATGTTCTAAGAAAATTTGCTGCCTCATCTGTGATAAAACCAGCACACACAATCATCTTCCAATTTAAAGTTCAGATAGGAATGTTTTCTCATCTTCAGAGCAGTCTAAAAGTCTCTCTCTAAAATAAGAATTGCTTCTCCATAGAAGGAAGTCTGGGGAGTAAGTTACATTGGTTCTTTCCGTTCCTTCCTTCCTCTCTCCTCTTCCACTGTTACCCTCATCCTGCTCCCTTCTGCCTTCCTCCATCCTTTCTTCTTTCTTTCCTCTCCCCTCTTCCTCCTTCCCCTCCCTTTTTGCACCTTCCCTGATCTTTCTTCCTCCCACATTAGTTCCTGTAACACTGCTGAAAAAATCTGTCCCAGATTTTAACTTTGAGATTTTTATACACCCAGAATTTAATCTGATTATTTAGGAAACACTTGCAGATTCAATTTGCTGTAGTAACTTGTTACTGTTTTATTGACCTGATGTCTTTAGGACTTAGCTAGCATCATCTGAAGTGGGTGGTAAAAGGAAAAGGAAAACCAACAAATAAGAAAACCCAAATAACCTGTATTCTTCACTATGTAGTGTGGGTGCTTAGTTGTTCAGTTGTGTCTCACTCTTTGCAACTCTTTGGATTTAGCCCACTAGGCTCTTCTGTCCATGAAGTTTTTCAGACAAGAATACTGGTGTAGGTTGCCATTTCCTCTTCCAGGGGATCTTCCTGACCCAGGTATTGAACACGAGTCTCCTGCATTCCAGGTGGATTCTTTACCACTGAGCCGTTGGGGAAACCCTTCAATATATAATACAGACTAAAAACTGTTTCAAAAGTTTTGGAATTGTATCACTGTTTTGTTTTTGTTTTTTTCTTTCTGTCCTAGGTGCTTAAGGGAATTTAGATGTGTCTGTGATGCATTAAACTATTTTTAAAGCTAATTTCAAGAAGAGCAATCATTAAGCCCACAAACATCACTCTGAAAGATGCAGATTCCTTAGCTGTATAACTTAGCTTCTGAGTGGGCATGGTTTTTGATCTTTGAACTGAGAGTTTGTATCGGCACAATCACTTCCTGAAAGATCTAATTATTTCCAGGCTTCAGTCCATAAATCAGCCATTTTGACATTCAGTAGTACAGCTACCTTCCTTAAAATCTAAGGATATAGATTGATTTCTCACATAAGCGTTCTGAGAAAACATAAGACTTGCTAGTATCATTAAAGCAATAAAATATTTTTAAAGAATTATATGCTTAAAAGAACTTGATCCAAGTTGAAACTCAATCTGTTTTTGCCTTTGAGGCTGATTTTATTAAAATCAGTGATTTTATTGAATATTTATTTATTAAAATCAGTGCCGGGCTCAACACATAGTGTAAGTTCATTAAATGTTCATTTATAGGGAAGAGGAGGAATGATCTCTAGGGACACCAGTTTCCCATGTGTAAAACCAAGGACTGGCCTAATTCAGGTCCCTTTCAGATCCACAGCCCCATGACTGAATCTTAAGCACACACTTCATGAACCATGAACTGGTGATAAACTAGTCAAGCCTTGGCTTCTGGCAAGTGAAAGTGTTATTCGCTCGGTTATGCCTGACTCTTTGTGACCCCATGGACTGTAGTCCACCAGGCTCCTTTGTCTATGGGATTCTCCAGGCAAGAATACTGGAGTGGGTTGTCATTCCCTTCTTCAGGGATCTTCCTGATCCAGGGATGGCCAACTTTCTGGCAATCATACCTTGTCCTTTTCTTTGGTGAAAGGAATAAAAATGTGAAAGTTGAGTAAAAAATCTGAAGTATTTAGCAGTCTTCCAGATGCTGGCAGATTTGTCATGACAGTCACCCCAGAGCATTGACATCTGTATCCCTTGACTTGTCTGGTTGAAGGTTCTGCCTTAAAATCTGTCTATACTGATGTGATGTGATTTCTAAGATAAACTAAAATGCAAAGGAGCAAGAAGGTGAGCAAGTCTACATGTATACACATAAATATATATGCATGTAATGTATATATACACTTATATGTAATGCATATATAGACATAAAATGTATCTATGTTGCATAGATTAATACATTATGTATACAAACATTCAGTATCTCTGAAAAGATGCATAGGAATTGGCATGAGATTGCCTTTAGAATGAGATACAGGGAAGAGGACAAATTTAATTTTCACTTTATGTACCTATTTAAATTTAAAAACAAGATTAAAAGTAACTTCTCCTACGTAACTATTCTGGGGCTAAGCTGATAGTAAAGCTGATCTCTTCAATTAGATGTCTCCTAATTATACATCAATAGTAAGGTGCTTAGCCCAATATCTTGACAAAAATCTCTTGTACATATGTTGGTTAAATTGCTTTTTTATAATGTGATAGATGGAAAATGACCAGATCACTGTTAGTTAGAGTCTAAGCGTTGGCTTTCTCACTGTAAATCTACAGGAGTTCCATTGAAAAAGAAATGTAGAAGGTTCCAGTGCAGGTTGAGGCATTTTTGTAAGTCACCTCTAGGTCTGTGTATATGAATGTGTCATTGAAATCTTGTGGGCTGTCTGAACATACTATATAATGTAAAGGAATACTAAGTTGTAGTTGAAAAAGAAAATTTTAAAGAATTGATGAAAAAATGCATAGTCTGTGTCAGTTAGGTACAGTTGAAGAAAGAATCACCTAAAATGTGATAACTTAAAGCAGCAAGCATTTGCGTGGTCCATGACTCTGCCGGGCTGTCCTGGTGTGGGTTGGTCCCCCTCATGTGTGTGTGGCCATTTGGGAGTGACCGTGAAAGCTGCAGATTGACTCTGCTTATTAGCTTGGGCTCTCACGCCTGTCTGGGATCAGCTGGGCTGACTGGCCCGTGGCTCACATGGTCTTCCCAACTCCTGCACGCTAGTCTGAGGTTGTTCCATGACCAAGGCAAAGAACAAAGTGATGCTCACGTGACCTCTTGAGGCCCAGGTCTGGAATGGACATTACGCCTCCTTTACTGCATTCTCTTGGCTGAGCACTCCACAAGCCAGCCTGGATCCAAGGGGCTGAGAAGTAGACTCTGTCTCGTGATGGAGGGGGCCTTCAAAGCCATTTTCTAAGAGAAGGGGTCCTAGAAGGGAAACCTCTTTTGCCACATGGTCTTGAAGCTTTATGGCAAGGACCCTAAGTTGGGTAAAAGGAATATATTTAAATTTAAAAATTTAATTTTCCAAGTAGTTTAAAAAAAGAGTAATTTTAATGTTTTGGGAGGAATGTATCACAGAAATTTCATCTGTTTTATTTGTTTTCATATTTTTCTACCACAATAATAATAGTTATAATTTGCTGAGAACTCCTAACACACTGGATGCTATCAACTCACGAGTTAATTTATATACATTTATCTCTCAGGTTTACTGCTATAATGTAAGGTCTCATTCCACTTTCTTTATTATAAACTGAGTTTCATCAGTTGACTGACAGTAGCAGACCAGGCCATTGATCTAGATCTGTGTGGCTATAACATTCAGGACTTTCCTTTGCCCAGTGGAGTTCCATATCTGGAATTAATTTTTGTGACTTCAACTGTGGATGTGCCATGGAAGGTCCAGATATGGGGATTGGGAGAGAATGAAAGAGAAAGTGATTTAAATATTATGGATAAACCAGCTAGCCATTTTACCCGATAAATATGTGTCCTAATGGAATCCTGATTTGACAGCTATAAATCTACTGTTGGTTTCCCTGATAGCTCAGTTGGTAAAGAATCCACCTACAATACAGGAGACCCTGGTTCAATTCCTGGGTCAGGAAGATCCAGAGAAGGGACAGGATACTCACTCCTGTATTCTTGGGGTTCCCTTGTGGCTCAGCTGGTAAAGAATCTGCATGCAATGCAGGAGACCTGGGTTCGTTCCCTGGGTTAGAAGATCCCCTGGGGAAGGGAAAGGCTACCCACTCTAGTATTCTGGCTTGGAGAATTCCATGGACTGTATAGTCCATGGGTCACAAAGAGTTGGGCACAACTGAGAGACTTCACTTTCACTTTCAAACCTACTTTAACACAGGTTATTACAGCTCCAGGTGCCTCTTAGGTGAATGTGATTTTGACATTTTTGTTTCCTTTTAGGAAGATGGCTCTAAATGTAAGAGAGCTCTTTTACCTTATGGTCAATCAGAGGGAAAAATGATCAAATTAGTGTTAGAGGGGGAAAAATTATCTTGCAGGGTTGTGAGTTGTAATGCAATCTTTGGTCTGTCACATTATTGGAGAATTTTCACAGGTAATTTTGACTGTGTGTGTGTGTGTGTGTGGGTGTGTGTGTTTTGATAGCTCAGTCATGTCTGACTCTTTGCAACACTATGGACAGTAGCCCACCAGGCTCCTCTGTCTATGGAATTCTCCAGGCAAGAATACTAGAGTGGGTAGACATTCCCTTCTCCAGGGTATCTTCCCGACCCAGGGATGGAACCTGTGTCTCCTGCATTGCAGGCAGATTCTTTACTGTCTGAGCCTCCAGGGAAGCCCTAATTTCAACTCTACATACTCTTTAAGAGCAAAGTTCCGATCTTAATCCACAGTAATATGCAAATTCAGTTAACTATGCTATATAGTATTTTCTGGAGAAATAAATTGTAATGTTTGTATAATAAAATGCTTTTTGAAGTGGGGTACAAAATATTTATTCTGCATTCTTCAGGTATGTTAATATAGTTAAGTCTAACAGAAAAATAAGTGGCATAACTACGACGATGCTACTGTAATGCTACAAGAACACTGCTCCTCCATTTTGTGGAAGAACTAGATTTTGCATCATGTTTTATGAATGTATCATTAGTTCATTTGTAAAGAATATTCTGCAAGTAAGACGATAGTCTTATTATTAAGTACACTTAGCTGTTTAAAATTAACATAAACAGTGTATAAATTGAAGTAAGCAAATGAAATTATTTTGTCACAAGCGTTTATAAAGAGACATGCACATAGGGCTTCCCTGGTGGCTCAATGGTTAAAGAGTCTGTCTGCAATGCGGGAGACCTGGGTTCGATCCCTGGGTCAGGAAGATTCCCTAGAGAAGGAAATGGCAACCCACTCCAGTATTCTTGCCTGGAGAATCCCATGGACGGAGGATCCTGGAGAGCTACAGTCCACGGGGTCGCAAAGAGTCGGACACGACTGAGCGACTTCACTCACTTCCACTTTATGCACATAGAAGTGTACAGTTAAATATATCTTCACAAGTTGTATACGCCTGTGTGAGCAGCACTCAAAAAGAAGCCCACTAGAAGCCCCCTCATGCTTTTGTCCACATATGATCCCCCCAACCTCCAGAGTAACCACTATTTTGACTTTTGATAGGATAGGTTAATTTTGCCTACATTATACTTATAGAATGGAATCAATGGTCTCCGTCTTTTTGTTTGTCTGACGTTTATTCAACACTGAATTGGCAAGTTGGTCTGTGAGACTGTATGTTATTCGGATGATTCATCCTCATTTTTGATGAGTGAATATACTGCTATGAATCCATTCCAGAGACATGAACTTTTGAGTAGTTTCCAGTTTCGGGCTATTAAAAAATGCTGGTCTGAATATTAAAATATTTAAATACATACCTTTTATGGACATGCACACACTTCTGTTGTGAATGTACCCAGGAGTAGAAATTTTCAGTCATGGACCATTCATGTTTTCATCTTTTTTCCGCTGACTTTTTTTTAGCCTGTATAGTTACCTTACCTAAAATACTGTAAGACTGAAGTTTCATATATATTATAAGAGAGAAGATATTATTTTTCAGAATTATACTGAAACTCACCTTCATAAAAATAGAACACAGAAAAATTATAAATTTAAGTTAAAAAATTATAAATTAAAAAAATTTTAAATTTTAAATTTAAGTTAAAAGTGATGGTAGTCGGTTTGTGTTATTTTTTGTATCTCCCTAATCAAACTGTTAGGACTGACTAACCCATACTATATATTCATTTAAAAAGCAAAATTTTAATATAACAATCTTTTTCCATTGGAGTTTTCTTTCCAAGTATGATCAAGGCCTAATTAAAGTTAGAAAATAGTCTTTTCAAAGCAGTCTTTTGCATTACAATCCTAAGACAATTCTATGTAGAAGAACTACCTGTGGCTTCATTTTCTCAGCATATGCTTAAGTTAAAGAAGAAGCCCATGGATACAGGCAAGTTCCCCTTTTGCATCTCAAAAAATAAGCTATTTAGCAAAATAGTAAATCTCTAGAGAGCATATGATTTTTGGCGAATTACATTTTCATTAGTTTTTGATTAGGGAATCATGACTTTATTATAAAGTCAATAATAGCATTTTTGTGAATTGCTCAATAAATTATAAATAGATAAGAAAAAGTTAAAATAATATAAATTATTGGAAGACAGTATTACTCTACAAATACAATGATGGCAGGATTTTAAAAGTTGGAGTTTCTTAGTTTAAATATTGTGCTTCAAAAGGCTTTATAAATCAAAGATATAGTCATTTTCAAATGATATTATTTTGATTTGATTATAGGCATTGGTTCATTTATAGTAACCCTAGTGGAAACAGCACAAGAAACACTGATTCATGTACAGTTAACCACTAATTATTTAAATTATTCTTTAAAATAAGACATATGAAAAGAGGCTGTTCATATTCATTTACAGGTCATGACTTTTCTGAACGATATTCTTATCTTATGGATAAATAGTATTTGGTGTGGGCCAAGTATCTTTTAAACGTGTAAGCCACATTTGGGGGACTGCAAAAAAAAAAAAATCCCATAAAAATGAGTGAAATACTACAATTTGCAGCAATGTGTATGGTCTTAGAGAATGGTATATTTAGTGAAATCAGACAAATATTATATAAATCACTTTTATATGGAAACAACAAAAAAAAAACTCTATACAAAATAGAAACAGATTCACATACACAGAGAACAAACTATGCTTACTGAAGGAGAAAAGCAAGGACAGAAGAATAAATTGGGAACTTGGAACTAACAGATACAAGCTACTATATATAAAGTAGATAAGCAGTAAGGATTTACTGTACAGCACAAGGAACTATATTCCATATCTTATAATAACCTATAATAGACAATCATCTGAAGAAAATACATAACTGAATCTCTTTGTTGTATACCTAAAACTAACACAATATTATAAATAAAATATACTTCAATTAAAAAGTACACATTCACCAAATAACATGGAAAACACTAACATCTATAAAGAAAAGGAAGCATTAAATATAACGTTTCCTAGTCATTACCATATTAACACTTTTAGCATCCTACCTGGTATATGAATGCCTAATGAGTGATAGCAAAAAAAAAAAAAAAGGAAAGAAAGAAACAAAAACAATGCTAAGTGCTGTTATTAGCTCCAGCTATCAAGGAACCTTATTTTACAAATAAAGACATTAAAACTCAAAAAAATTAGAATAAGTAGATTGTCAAGCCAGATAGCTAATAGTCTTCAGATGTAGGATTCAAATGATCCTACATGGATTATATCATCTTTTAAGCTATCTAGATGTACAGTCAAAGGAACTTCGTGAAGGCAAACTTATCAACATAAACAGGGAAAGGGATTGTGATGAAAATATGAAGGTGTCCTAGAAGAAGTGACATCAGAAAAAGTATTCACAGTAGAAGAGTTCTTGGAGATATTTCACGACATTGAAACTCAAGGATAAAATGTTGGAATGTGATTTGTACTTAGAAAGGGCTATGACAATTTTCCAAGGCAAGAAAAGATGCTGGCTGGGTATCATAAGTCCTGTGATGTAAAAGAAGAAGGCAAGCAGAGTTTAAACTACCCTTGATATGATTTTTCTTTTTTAACAAAGAAATAAAACACCTTGTCTTACTCAGCTTGGAATGCCATAACAAAATACCACAGACTGGGTGAGTTTTTAAAAAGCAGAAATTTATTTTTCACAGTTCTGGAGGCTGAGAAGCCTAAGAACAAGGTGCTGGCAGGGTAGATTTCATTCTGATGCATCTTTTCTTGCTTGGCTGGTGGCCATGATCTCATTGTATGCTTCCATGCTTGTTTGTGTGCTTGCACACAAGGAGAGATAGAGATCTTCCTCTTTCTCTTCTTATATGGCCATTAATCTTAATAATCTTAATAGATTAGGGACCTACCTAAGTTATCCATCTTAAGGATGAGGACACATTTATCCATCCACTCCCAGTCCCCAAGGTCAGAAGTAGCCGCATGGACATGAAGTACCTCACAGGCTCAGGAATTAACCACCCTTTTGTAGGTACCCCATGCCATGACTTAGATAAATTCTGGAGAAAGAAGAAAGAGATACGTGAAGACCGGCAAAAATTTCACATTGAAAAAAATCTTGAGGCTATTTCATGACATTGAAAGTACAAAGAATAAAATATTGGAAGCTGATCCAACTTTCAAAAGGAGTGAGTTACTGTGAGGTTGCACCAGCACCAGGTTGATCAAAACTTGGAAGAAAAGCATCTTGACATCAGTAGCTAGAGAGAATGATGGGACAGGAGGATGCAAAGAGCTATAGTATGAACTATTTAAAGAAATAAAAGGTGGAATAAAAATGAGCATCCGACTTTTAAAAGTTGTCAAAAGTAAGCAGATATTTGACAAGTGAAAATCTATTTTTATATCCAGTATAGCCAGCTCTTTGATATTAGAACTGTGCTAGAAAATAAACATTTGTGATTCATGAATGGAAATATATACAGAAAAAATTAATTCAAAGATTATTAGATATAAAAAGTCATTAAATAAAAAAATAAAATCTCAACTCACTAGGTAAAGGGAATAATTCTCAACGTGTTTCCACTTCACAAAATAGCTTCAAAAAATATAAAGCCAAAGTTGTTAGAAACACAGAGACAGTCTAATATCACATTAGGATATTTCTATAGCAAAGGGCTGGCACATGTTCATCGTATTAGATATTATTTGTTTTATTAATCTTTTCAATTTTACTAGTTCCTTGAAGACAATTGAGTCTGACTTTTTGGCATACAACATGAAACTATGTTATAAAATTTCCATGTTCACCAAGAAGAATGTGTCCCATTTACTTTTTAGGCAATGTTCAGTCTGTACTTTCTAGAGAGCCAGGCTTATTAATTGTCTCCCTCAAATCTTTTATAAATTTATAAATTCACTAATTCAAAGAAAGCACCAGACCAAGATGACTTTCTAGGAAAATTCTACAGCACTCTCAAAGAACAAATCTTTCCAATTTCATGCAGATTCTTTCACAGAATACAAAAGGAGAGATTACTCAACAATTCCATTGTATGAGCCAAAGTGGAAACAAGAAATGGTTTCATTCATAAGTATAAATGCAAATATATTAATCAAAATAGCAGCAAAATAAAATTTGGCACTATATACAAAAGGTAATGTATCAAAACTGAGTTTATTCCAGGGATTCAGAGGTAAGTTAACCTCTAGTGTTTCTTCAGTGATTTCTTGCCCAAAACACAGGCAACCAAGGCAAAGGTAGACAAGAGGGATTATATCAAACTAAAAAGTTTCTGCATCGCAAAGGAAACAATAAAATAAAAAGGCAACCTGTAGAATGGAATGCAATCAAATTGCAACCTATGCATTTGTTAAAGGGTTAATATTCCAAAAATTGTAAGAGATTCTTTCAATTCAATAGCAAAAGCAAATAACCTGATTTGAAAATGAATGAGCAAAAAACAGAACAGACATTTCTGCAAACAAGGCAGACAGAGGCAAAAGGTATATAAATGGATGCTCAACATGGCTAATCATCAGGAACAATGCAAATCAAAACCACAATGAGATATCACCTCATGCCTCTTAGAATGGCTATTGTTTTAAAAGACAAAAGATATCAAGTGTTGGCAAGGGTGTGGAGAAAATGTAACCCCCTGCATTGTTAGTGGGAATGTAAATTGGTACGGCTACTTTGGAAAAGAATATGGAGGTTCCTCCAAAAATTAAAAATAGAACTACCATATGATCCAGCAGTATCACTTCTGGATGTGTATTGAAACAAAGTAAAATCACTAATGAAAAGACATGCAACCTCATTACAGCATTATTTGTGATAGCTAAGACACAGAAACAACCTAAATGTCTACAAACAGATGAAAGGATAAAGAAGATGTGGTATATACCCACAATGGAATACTACTTAGCTTTATAAAATAAGGAAATCCTTCCATTTGTGAAAATATGGATAAACCTGGAAGACATTATACTAAGTGAAATAAGCTAGACACTGAAGACCAAATACTGCAGAAAACCTCTTACATGAGAAGTTTAAAGTAGTCAAACTAATAGAAACAAAGTAGAAAAGTGGTTGCCAGAGGACTGGAGAAAGACAAAACGGGAAAGTATTAGTCACAGGACACAAGGTTTTAGTTATGCTAGATGAGTAAATCCTGGAGATCTTGGGAACCGCATAATATCTATAGCTAACTATATTGTATTATATATTTAAAAATTTGCTAAGAACATGGTAAAATGTGTCATGTTTGGGGGGCTTCCCAGGTGGCACTAGTGGTAAAGAGCCCACCTGTCAATGCAGGAGATATAAGAGACACTGTTTCTCTCCCTGGGTGGGGAAGATCCCCTGGAGGAGGACATGGAGACCCACTCCAGTGATCTTCCCTGGAGAATCCCATGGACAGAACAGCCTGGTGGGATACGGTCCCCATAGTCACACAGGGTTGAGCATGACTAAAGTGACTTGGCAAGTACACATACACATAGTGTTTTTCAGTTCAGTTCAGTCGCTCAATCATGTCTGACTCTTTGCGACCCACAGACTGTAGCATGCCAGGCCTCTCTGTCCATCAACAACTCACGGAGTTTACTCAAGCTCATGTCCATTGAGTGGGTGATGCCATCCAACCAATTCATCCTCTGTCGTTCCCTTCTCCTCCTACATTCAGTCCCTCCCAGCATCAGGGTCTTTTCAAACGAGCCAGTTCTTTGCATCAGGTGGCCAAAGTATTGGAGTTTCAGCTTTAGCATCAGTCCTTCCAATAAATATTCAGAATTGATTTCCCTTCGGATGGACTGGTAGGATCTCCTTGCAATCCAAGGGACTCCCAAGAGTTTTCTCCAACACTATGGTTCAAAAGCATCAATTCTTTGGCGTTGAGCTTTCTTTATAATCCAACTCTCACATCCATACATGACTACTGGAAAAACCATATCCTTGACTAGATGGATCTTTGTTGGCAAAGTAATGTCTCTGCTTTTTAATATGCTGTCTAGGTTGGTCATAACTTATCTCCCAAGAGCAAGTGTCTTTTAATTTCATGGCTACATTCACCATTTGCAGTGATGTTGGAGCCCCCAAAATAGTCTGTCACTGTTTCCACTGTTTCTCCATCTATTTGCCATGAAGTGACGGGACCAGACGCTGTGATCTTAGTTTTCTGAATGTTGAGGTTTAAGCCAACTTTTTCATTCTCTTCTTTGACTTTCATCACCAGGCTCTTTAGTTCTTCTTCACTTTATCCATAAGGGTGGCGCCATCTGCATATCCGAGGTTATTGATATTTCTCCAGGCAATCTTGATTCCAGCTTGTGCTTCATCCAGCCCACCGTTCCTCATGATGTACTGCATATAAGTTAAATAAGCAGGGTGACAATATACAGCCTTGATGTATTCCTTTTCCTATTTGGAACCAGTGTGTTGTTCCATGTCCAGTTCTAACTGTTGTTTCCTGACCTGAATACAGATTTCTCAAAAAGCAGGTCAGGTGGTCTGGTATTCCCAACTCTTAAGAATTTTCCACAGTTTGTTATGGTCCACACAGTCAAAGGCTTTGGCATAGTCAATAAAGCAGAAATAGATGTTTCTCTGGAAGTCTCTTGCTTTTTTGATGATCCAGCAGATGCTGACAACTTGATCTCTGGTTCCACTGCCTTTTCTAAAACCAACTTGAACATCTGGAAGTTCACGATCATGTACTGTTGAGGCCTGGCTTGGAGAATTGTGAGCATTACTTTACTATCGTGTGAGATGAGTGCAATTGTACAGTAGTTTCAGCATTCTTTGGCATTGGCTTTTTTTGGGATTGGAATGAAAACTGACGTTTTCCAGTGCCGTGGCCACTGCTGAGTTTTCCAAATTTGCTGGCATGTTGAGTGCAGCACTTTCACAGCATCATCTTTTAGGATTTGAAATAGCTCAACTGGAATTCCATCACCTCCACCATCTTTGTTTGTGGTGATGCTTCTTAAGGTCCACTTGACTTCACATTCCAGGATGTCTGCCTCTAGCTGAGTGATCATCTGGGTCATGAAGATTTTTTGGGTATATTTCTTCTGTTTATTGTTGCCACCTCTTCTTAATATCTTCTGCTTCTGTTAGGTCCATATCATTTCTTTCCTTTATTGTGCCCATCTTTGCATGAAACATTTCCCTTGGTATCTCTAATTTTTTTTAATAGATCTATAGTCTTTCCCATTCTATTGTTATCCTCTATTCTTTGCACTGATCCCTGAGGAAGGCTTTCTTATCTCTTCTTGCTATTCTTTGAAACTCTGCATTCAAATGGGTATATCTTTCCTTAAGGTCTCCTCAGACAGCCATTTTGCTTTTTTGCATTTCTTTCTTGGGGATGATCTTACTCCCTGTCTCCTGTACAATGTCAGGCACCTCCATCCATATTTCTTCAGGCACTTAATCTATCAGATCTAATCTCTTGAATCTATTTTTCACTTCCACTGTATAATCGTAAGGGATTTGATTTAGGTCATACCTGAATGGTCTAGTGATTTTCGCTACTTTCTTCAATTTAAGTCTGAATTTGGCAATAAGGAGTTCATGATCTGAGACACAGTGAGCTCCTGGTCTTATTTTTGCTGACTGTATAGAGCTTCTCCATCTTTGGCTACAAAGAATATAATCAATCTGATTTCAGTGTTGACTATCTGGTGATGTCCATGTGTAGAGTCTTCTCTTAAGTTGCTGGAAGAGGGTGTTTGCTATGACCAGTGTGTTCTCTTGGCAAAATTCTCTTAGCCTTTGCCCTACTTCATTCTGTACTCCAAGGCCAAATTTGTCTGTTACTCCAGGTGTTTCTTGACCTCGTACTTTTCCATTCCAGTTCCCTATAATAAAAAGGACATCTTTTGGGGCTGTTAGTTCTAGAAGGTCTTGTAGGTCTTCATAGAACTCTCCAACTTCAGCTTCTTCAGTGTTACTGGTCAGGGCATAGACTTGGATTACTATGATATTGAATGGTTTGCCTTGGAAACGAACAGAGATCATCCTGTCATTTTTGAGATTGCATCCAAGTTTATATGCAGAGTACATCATGAGAAACGCTGGACTGGAAGAAACACAAGCTGGAATCAAGATTGCCAGGAGAAATATCAATAACCTCAGATATGCAGATGACACCACCCTATGGCAGAAAGTGAAGAGGAGCTAAAAAGCCTCTTGATGAAAGTGAAAGAGGAGAGCGAAAAAGTTGGCCTAAAGCGCAACATTCAGAAAACGAAGATCATGGCATCCGGTCCCATCACTTCATGGGAAATAGATGGGGAAACAGTGGAAACAATGTCAAACTTTATTTTTTTGGGCTCCAGAATCACTGCAGATTGTGATTGCAGCCATGAAATTAAAAGACGCTTACTTCTTGGAAGAAAAGTTATGACCAACCTAGATAGTATATTCAAAAGCAGAGACATTACTTTGCTGACTCAGGTCTGTCTCGTCCAGACTATGGTTTTTCCTGTGGTCATGTATGGATGTGAGAGTTGGACTGTGAAGAAGGCTGAGCGTCGAAGAATTGATACTTTTGAACTGTGGTGTTGGAGAAGACTCTTGAGAGTCCCTTGGACTGCAAGGAGATCCAACCAGTCCATTCTACAGGAGATCAGTCCTGGGATTTCTTTGGAAGGACTGATGCCAAAGCTGAAACTCCAGTACTTTGGTCACCTCATGAGAAGAGTTGACTCATTGGAAAAGACTCTGATGCTGGGAGGGATTGGGGGCAGGAGGAGAAGGGGACGACAGAGGATGAGATGGCTGGATGGCATCACTGACTTGATGGACGTGAGTCTGAGTGAACTCCGGAAGTTGGTGATGGACAGGGAGACTTGGTGTGCTTCGATTCATGGGGTCACAAAGAGTCAGACATGACTGAGCGACTGAACTGAACTGAGCTGAACTGAACTGCATTTTGGACTCTCTTGTTGACTAGAAGGGCTACGCCATTTCTTCTAAGGGATTCTTGCTTACAGTAGTAGATATAATGGTAATCTGAGGTGAAGTCACCCATTCCAGTCCATTTTAGTTCGCTGATTCCTAAAATATTGAATTCCTAAAATGTTCACTTTTGTCATCTCTTGTTTGACAACTTCTGATTTGCCTTGATTCATGGACTTAACATTCCAGGTTCCTATGTAATATTGCTCTTTACAACATCAGACTTTGCTTCTACCACCAGTCTCATCCACACCTGGGTGCTGGTTTTGCTTTGGTTCCATCTCTTCATTCTTTCTGGAGTTTTTTCTCCACTGATCTCCAAAAGCATATTGGGCACCTACTGACCTGGGGCGTTCATCTTTCAGTGTCCTATCTTTTTGCCTTTCATACTGTTCATGGGGTTCTCAAGGCGAGAATGCTGAAGTGGTCTGCCATTCCCTTCTCCAGTGGACCACATTTTTGTCCACATGACCAAAATGTCCACATGACCACAGTTCTGTGAGAGACCACAGAACTCTCCACCATGACCCACCCATCTTGTGTGGCCCTACATGGCATGACTCACAGTTTCATTGAGTTAGACAAGGCTGTGGTCCATGTGGTCAGATTGGTTAGTTTTCTGTGATTGTGGTTATCAGTCTGTCTGCCCTCTGATGGAGGGTAAGAGGTTTATGGAAGCCTTCTGATGGGAGAGGCTGAGGGGGAAACTGGGTCTTGTTCTGATGATGGGGCCATGCTCAGTAAATCTTTAATCCAATTTTGTGTTGATGAGTGGGTCAGTGTTCCCTCTCTGTTATTTACCTGGGGCAAAACTATGGTGGAGGTAATGAAGATAATGACAACCTCCTCCGAAAGGTCGCCTGTTTGTACTGCTACACTCATTGCCCCCAACCCTGCAGCAAGCCACCACTGACCCATGCCTCCACTGGAGACTCCTGGACAGGTCTGGGTCAGTCTCTTGTGGGATCACTGTTTCTTTCTCCTGGGTCCTGGTGTCCACAAGATTCTGCTTGTGCCCTCCAAGGGTCTATCTGCCATTCCTGTGTAAGTTCTGGCAGCTCTTTGGTGTGATTAATGGTGACCTCCTCCAACAGGGCTTATGCCATATCCATGTCTGCTGCACCCAGAGCCCGTGCCCCCGCAGCAGTCCACTGCTGACCCACACCTCCACAGGAGATGCTCAAACACAGTTCTGTCTCAGTCTCTGTGGGGTCTCTGGGTCCTGGTCTCTGGCAGGAATGTGGTTTGATTCTAAACATGAATTCACTCCCCCTACTGTCTTGTGGAGGCTTCTCCTTTGCCCTTGGATGTGGGGTATCTCCTCAAAGTTGCTCCAACGTCATGCAGCTGACGCTCCAGCACCTACCATCTTGTGGGGCTTCTCTGACCTTGGACGTATCTCCTCATGGCCACTCCAGTACCATGCAGCCGCTGCTCCAGTGCTGTGCAGCCATAGTGTTTTTACAACGCTCAAAATTAATGATAAACAAAAAGGGTGGGGGAAACATTTGGAAGTGATGGATTTGTTTATGGCAAAGATTGTCATGGTGGTTTCATGGATGTAATGTTGTTGTTTAGTTGCTAAGTTGTGTCCAACTCTATGTGACTCCATGGACTGTAACCCACCGGCCTCCTCTGTCCATGGCACTTCCCAGGCAAGAATACTGGAACGGGTTTCCATTTCCTCCTCCAGGAAATATTCTCGACCAAAGGATCACACCTGCATCTCCTGCATTGGCAGGCAGATTCTTTACCCCTTGAGCCACCAGTATACTTAATGCCAAAGACATTTAGATGTATGCTGCTGCTGCTAAGTTGCTTCAGTCGTGTCCGACTCTGTGCGACCCCATAGACGGCAGCCTACCAGGCTCCTCTGTCCCTGGGATTCTCCAGGCAAGAACACTGGAGTGAGTTGCCATTGCCTTCATATGTACAACTTTTTGTGTGTCAGTCATACCTCTCTTAAGTGGTTCTTAAACAAGTTTATTTATATATTTTCCACATTAATGCATTGAAGAATAAAACCCACAAATTTTCAATAGATGTCAAATAAGCTCTTGATATTTCTCATACTCATTTATGATAAAACTTGAGCAAACTGTGAATAGAAAAGTCTTTCTATTTTTTAAAGTATTTCTTTAGTCTGTTAAACAGTATGAAAACCTACAGCAAACATAATTCTTAACACTAAAACAATAGAAGCATTACATTTCAGACTAGGAACAAGACAAAGATGCCAACTTTTACTGCTACTGTACAATATTGTACTGGAGACCCAGCAAGTACAGTAAGGAAAGAAGGAGATGCAAAGACTCTAAGAACTGGAAAGGAAGAACCCAAGCTCCCACTTTTTTTTTTTTTTTGGCATGTGATTATATATAAATATACATAAATATATAAATAAGTGTATATAAATTAGTTAATAGACTATAACAAGGTGGATATAATACTGTCAATCAAAATTTGCAGTTATATATAAGCAAAGAATTTTTAAAACACAGTTTTGGAAAGATAATGTTACACTGAACAACAAGGTATGTACAGTATTTAGGAATAAATTCAACAGTAAGTGTGCAATTATAACACATTATTACTTTATCTGGGGATTCCCAGATGGCACTAGTGGTAAAGAACCCACCTGTCAATGCAGGAGACATAAGAGATGAGGGTTTGATCCCTGGGTCAGGAAGATCCCCTGCAGGAGGGCGTGGCAACCCACTTCAGTATTCTTGCCTGGAGAATCCCATGGACAGAGGAGTTTGGTGGGCTCTACAGGATTGCAAAGCGATGGACACCACTGAAGCAACTTAACATGCATGCATGCATTACTTGCATTACTTTATTTTAAAATATAAATAAATAATAATATGTAATCACTTTTATGATAGGAAGGCTTAATATTATAAAAATGTTATTCTTTCAAGTTGACATATAGATTATATAAAAGTCTCAACAGAGTTTTATAAAAGAGCTTTACAAACTGATTTTAAATTTAAATGGAAGATCAGAAGCCTGAGAACAACCAAGAGACTTCTGAAAAACAAAAAAAGGAAAGAGAAAGAATGTGATAGTATTAGCTCTATTAGATAGGAAGAACTATGATAAATTTATAATAATCAATAAAGAATAGCATGATAAGCAATTTGACCAATGGAACATACCCAAAAGCCCAAAAGGAAAGCCAAACTTATGTGGCATTTTCATATATAATGGAACTTTTGCAAAGTTATGGAGAAAAATGAACCTTTCAATAAATGGTACTGGAACAATTCATTATTCAAATAAATAAACAAAAGAATAAAATGAGATTCCTGTCTCATGCCCATAAAGAAAAGTAGTACGTGATGAATTCAGAGCTTAAATGTGAAGGCAAGTATCTACAATTTTAGATTAAAATATAGTTTTTTTTAAATAGCTTTAGAATTAAAGAAGTTATAATACAAAAATGGTTGACAATTGTATTAGTTTCTTGTGCTTGCTATAATAAATTACTGCAAACTGGGTGATTTACAGTACAAAAATATATTCCCTAATGGTTTTGAAAACTACAAGGTACCTCTACATTCTGAATGCTTTAAGAAAGAATTACTCCTTGACTCTTCCCAGCTCTGGTCCTTACTGGAAGCTTTGGTCCAGTGACCCTATTTCAGTGTCTGCCTTTGTTGTCATGTGATCTCCCCTGTGGCTGTTCTCTCTCTGTGTCCTCATTTCCCTTTTATAAGACATCAGTGATAGGATTTAGGGCCCACCCTAATCGAGTTCAACTTCATCTTAATGTGATTTTATTTGTAAAGACCCTATTTCCGGATAAAGTCTCACTCACAGGTGCTGAGTGGACATGAATTTTGAGTGGGACACTATTCAAGTCAGTACAACTGTGCAGGAAAAGGTTGATAAATCTTTTAACTGTTTCCTATAAAAAGAATGAAAAGACACAGAAGGTATCAGTAATATATTTAATGGGTACTTTTATATGAATGTAATAACTATATAAACAGTTGATATGAATCAATAAGCAAGAAAAATAACCCAGTAGGAAAATTGGCTGGGGTCATGGATAAACAGTTTTCAGGTAGGAAAACATATGTGGTAAATTACCTAATAAAAATGTGCCAAAATTGCTTAGTAAGCAGGGAAACACAAATTAATATCACAATAAAATATTATTTTACTTTCCCTAAATTATGAGTCTGACAATACCAGGTATTGGTAAGGATGGTGGAATAGCAAAAACCCATACATTAATATTGAAATTGTTCATAGAAACATTATTTTTAATAGTATATACATTAGGAGAAACCCAGTATTCACAGATAGGATAATTGAAAGGTTGTGATATATTCACTTAGTGTACTATTATACAATAATAAAAAATAGATTAACTGTAGTTACATACGACAGCACCGTTGATGTTTCAATTAAGCAAAATTATTTGACACAGACACATATGATCAATCTGTTTAAAAAAGCAAGAGATTAATATAAAATTCAAGACAGTGGTTACCTTCAGGGAGGAGGCATAAAGAGCACACAAAGATGTTGGCAATATTCTAGATTCTGGGTGGTAGATTTCTGTGTTGATTTTATTAGACATCACAGGGTAGATGCATGTTATCAACATATACACTTTGTGTGTAGCAAATATCTCATAACATAAACAAAATAAAATTCATGTTTAAGGGTCATGGTATGGGAACACAGGTACATCCAACACTTTGAAACTAGTCTCATTTTAATAGCAGTATTGATAGATTAAGGATTTAAGCAGACAATAGAATATACTGGCAAATCCCTGGAGTCCACTGCTGATACAGGAATCCTGACCCTGTCATTGACTAGCAGCAAGATATTGGGAAAGTTTCTTAATTTCTCTTTACTTCCATTTCATTCTCTTTTAAATGAGGAGAAAAATAGGCCTGGCTTTATAGCGTTGATGTGAAAATTATTTGAAAGAAAAAGGGTAAAGCATTCAGTTGCTTGAACACATAGTAAGTGCCTAGTGAATATGACGGTTAGAGGTCTGAAATGGGTTCCCTGGCACCTGTGACATTGCTCTGAAAAGGCTTTGCAGAAAAGGCTAAGTAGCTGCTGTCCCCTTTGCCTGGGCTTCAGAATGAACACACAGGAGCCCAACCCAGGATGAGAAGCCAAGCCCCAGTGGGCCTCATTCTGAGTCAGGCAGGGCTGCCTGAGTTTAACCAACATGCAGTTAGAGAAACTAAGAATAAAAAATTGTTGTTAAGCCTGTAAGTCTTCGAGTATTTTGTTTGCAAAAGTAATTAACTGATACCTGAACTGCTATTATTATTACTGGTATTATTAATATTAAAGATTTCATAGCTAGTTGCTACAGAATCTGCAAAGGTTGTCTCATTCACATTAGTTGTGCCTAGTCAGGTTGGATTTAGTGCCTTGAAAGACTAAGAATTTTCCGTTTCTATCTCAGGAAGCTGCCAGCAGCATGCATATCTTATTCCTGTCAACTTCGTCTTTCCTGTAGCCCCAGAATACATAGGTTTGAGTCAGCTTGGCTGCAGTACTCTGGCATCATCCAAAGGACCTGAGGACAAATGAGATGTGCTCTGTTTAGTTTAGTTAAAATTATCTCTGTTATGAACATTGTCCTTTACCGTTAGAGCATCATTATACAGCCCATAAACTACCCAACACACTGTTTTATTGATCTGCAATGCAACCTGCCTAGTAGCCAGGGTCAAAATCATGTTGCCTCTTGCAGAATGAAGAGCCCTAATCTCAGAACCATTGTAGTGACTTGCCCAAGGCCACAAAACTTGTAAAGGGTAACACTGGACTGAAATTTGCCACTTCTGGTGCCAAGTACTGCCTCTCTTCTACTGTTTCACAGATACCTTTTAATACCTCCAATTTTCTTGCTTGAGAATATACACTTTTCTACAGACTGGGTCACCAACAGACTGGGTCAGTCTCTTATGTCACAATGATGCCATGGGAAGTGTGCTAACACACAGGTAGCAACAGTCTGCCATTCTGATGTCAGGCAAATACATGGATTGTAAAACTAGCTTCTGCAACTCCAGGTCTTTGTTGATTCCTCAAACTGTGTTTGGTTAGAAGATCTGGAGATGCGAGTGCAGATGAGACAGGAACAGGTCTTTCCCTGAAGAAATGTGGACATACCTGAGGTCGTTAACTGGCCTGTGTATTAAATGGGACTGTAGAACCAATGCCCAAAGCCCTCTTTTCCTATGCTTATTTAGAAGTTAAGGTATCATGTGACATGAATTAAATAATGAATTTATCATATTTTCTTTAGGACTTCTGCACAAACAGAAACACAGTAATTGAGGCTTTCCAAGGATTGCCCCTGCTTAGAACATTATCAGACATCTTTGTGAATTCTTTTAAATAAGGTTGCAATATTTAAAATCATATGTCTTATTTTTAAGAAATAAGACTATATAAGAGTTTCTAAAAGTTTCTTGTTTTCTGAAAAGAAGTGGGTTCTATGATATTTAGTGTAGTGATGAAGACCTGGGCATTTGACTGTCTAAATTGCAATCTCAGTTCTACCACTTGCTGTTTGTGTGACTTTGATGGTGGCGGTGGTCTTAGTCGCTAAGCCGTGTCTGACTCTTGCAACCCCATGGACTATAGCCCACCAGAGTCCTCTGTCCATGGGATTTTCCATGTAAGAATACTGGAGTGGGTTGCTATTTCCTTCTTCAGGGGATCTTCACAACCCAGGGATTGAACCTGTGGACCTGCGTCTCCTGCACTGCAGGCAAATTCTTTACCTCTGAGCTACCAGGGAAACCCATGTGACTTTGGACAAGTTATTTAAGATCTCTCGCCCTCCGATTTCTCATCTATAATTTAAGACAGCTAATAAGACCTTTATTGTAGATTTTGTGAAGATGATTCAACATAATGTATATACATTGCCTAGAAAAATAACTAGCATTAGTGGCTCTTCAGTTCAGTTCAGTTCAGTTGCTCAGTCATGTCCAACTCTTAGCGACCCCATGGACTGCAGCACTCCAGGCTTCCCTGTCCATCACCAACTCCCAGACTGAGTAGGTCTTCACAAGTTAGCAATTCATTACAAATTGTTCCTCAACCAGATATTAGCTGGGTATGGCCTTTGGCAAAAGATCTCACCTTTGTCAATCACTTCATCTGAGCAGTATATGGTATGGATTGATTTATCTGAGTATTATGTGTTGGCTCAGAAATTGGACTTGAGTCAGAACTACTTAAGTTTCAGATTCCATGGGCAAGTAACAGGATATCTCAAGGCTCTAGTGCCTTATGTTTTTTGCTGGAAATAAGAGAATCTACCTCATAGAACTGTTCAGAAGATTAAATGAGAGAGTCACTTAGACACATGCCTCACGCATGCCAATATTTTTAAAAATGGTAGCAATGCTACAACTATGAGGGAGTTGGAAGAAAGAGCTAATGTTCATTATTTTTGTCTTTATTGGTTTGAGAGTGTTGCCCCTAAAAACCTCTAAGAAAAATGTATTGGGTTGACCAAAATGTTAGTTTGGGTTTTTCCATAACAGCATAGGGAAAAACCAGAATGAACTTTTTGGCCAATCCAAAATTAGAATCAAGCCATTGACAGCTTTGTACTGTTAGTTGCCTGTCCCTGGATTGTTGGTCTCTGGCTCCTCTTAGGCATTAGCTTGGCTTGTTCTTGGCTTTGGGCCCTCCCTCCCTAAAGAGGCATGTTCGGGATTGAGCCACAATTCATGCACATGTATTGGGTCCCACAGCTCACAGTGGCTGTCAGTATGCTGCCTAAAATACCCTCTCCTTGAGAGCATTTTTCTGAGTTGTCATCCGCTGGTGGTTGGAATAGAAGATTCCCCTCAAAAGTCCCTTCCTCCTGAGTTAGATTCTACTTTACTGACAATTCTGCAATTCCATTTCTGCGCATCTTTTACTCTACTCCAGGCAGGTTCTATCCTTTCTGATCTTTTATCAGTACCTCAAATACTTCTGTCTTTCACTCTAGCCTGTAAAAATCCAGGTCTTTCCACCTTTAAATGTCTGACTAGAAATCTTTCTTCCTTCACAGTTAATCTGAAATTCTCTTTTTTATCTAAATTTATCACATTTAAAAAAATCTAAACTTTCTACCATGGCCTGTAAAGCTCTGTCTGCTCTTGTCTGCCTCTCTGATGCCATATCCTGCTTCTCTTCAGTCAAATAAGCCTCTGTCTGCTCCTTTAAGACTTTAAGTTCATTATCACCTTGTCACTTTAGCACTTAACTGTTCAACTCTGCCTAGAAAGCTTTCTTCCAAAATATTTCCTGGTTGGATTTTTTTTTTGGTCTTAAAGAGGTCTTTCCTGACCATCCAAGAAAAACAAAAGCAAAAAAATCTCATTCTTATTCCCATCACTCTTGTACAGTGGTTTTCAGCTGGGGAGGAATTTGCCACCCCTGCCCCCCGCAAGGGGATATGTGGCAATGTCTGGAGATTTCACTGGTTGTTTTACCTGAGAAGGTGCTATTGGTATCTAGTGAATAGAAGCCAGAGATGCTACTAAACAGCCTACAATGCACAGCACCAATCCCATCGTAAAGAATTATTTGACCCAATATGTCAGTAGGGTTGAAGTTGTAAAATTGCATTGAGGATTTTTATTTCCTTCAAGGAAGTTGACATTCTTTGAAACTATCTCGTTCATTCATTCTTTTCTTTATTTGGTCTGTCTCCTGAATTAGGATGCAGGCTCCATGTGAGCAGGAATCTTGCCTATCTTTGTCAGTGTTTCATCTCCTGTGTCTACCATGGTGCCCAACACTTGGTAAAAGCTTTATAAGTTTTAGCTGAATTACTAAATCAATCAGTCAAGAAGTTTTGGTAGAAAATTTTACTGCGCATAGTACTTAACCACATTGAGTCATACATGGTGTGTGTTTGTATGTGTATCTGTGTGATGGTTATTTGTGCATGTCCTTGGATTATATTGGGCTTCCCAGGTGGTGCTAATGGTAAAAACCTGCCTGCCAATGCAGGAGATATGAGAGATGCAGGTTCGAACCCTGGGTCGGGAATATCCCCTGGAGGAGGAAATGACAACCCACTCCAGTATTCTTGCCTGGAGAATCCCATGGACAGAGGAGCCTGATGAGCTACAGTCCATAGGGTCACACAGAGTCGGACACGACTGAAGTGACTTAGCACAAACACGCTTGGATTATATACTTGCTGGCAGGGATATGACCCTGCAATGACTAGTATGATGAAGAAAGATATGATGGCTGAAATGAACTCCTTAGTAGGAAATACCCAATGCCCATATTTTGCTTTTCCTTTGTGTTTAAAGATCTGTGTAGCAATCGTCTATATCATACGCTCGTGGTTTTCTTAACTGTGCTCTGCTGAAGGTCCTCTACTCAGTGGTTCTTAGTACTTTTAATTCTGATTTTATTTTTAACTACCTAGTATATTAATAAAACCCAATATACACTTTCATAGTAACTGTGAATCAGTTTTAAACATGTTGAAATTCCAGGTTCACAAGCTTTTTTTTGTGCAGATTTTGAAATACCATCCCATTCTCTGAAACATACACCCTTTTTCTATATGTAGGCAGTGCTTGAAAGTCTTGATAAACAGGGATTGTTTAACTCTGCAAAGTGTCACTGAATTAAAATTCAGAAGTGCACCTGTCTGCTCATTTAAAACCAGGCAGGTAAGAATAAGCTCAATGGAAAGGCCAGCAGCACACAGTGAGGTGACAAGAACGTGTGTGGTGTGCACTGGCACTGTCCTGTTCTGGAAAGTTTCAGCAGTTTTTTAAGACTGATAGAATGTAGAATTGAACTTTACTTGTTGTCATGGATTTGGGGTACTATATAATCCCTTTGTTCAAAAAAGAACCAGTGTATCCACGTGATGCTTATTGAAAACTGTCTCCATCATTCCCACACTTCTGCAGTCTGTGTACACAGGAGATTAAACAAATTAAAGATCAGAGGGACCTATGAACTTTTCCCTTTCCTCTGGAAAGGAGGTCAGGGAATTCAAGAAGACCATGTAGATATTAAGGATATCTGATCAAGCTAGTTAATTGTGTTGATTAAAATTTTGTATCTCTAGTAAGTCTTCTGCTTGTACAAAATGCACACTGTTCTTCCATTCTGATGGTGAAATTGCCTATTTTTCATCTTGTACTCAACATTTTCTACTCTATGTATTTGGAAGTTGTGATTTTAGGTTTATACTAGTTTAGAATTTTTTATCTTCTTAGTGAATTAAATTGCTATTGTGCTTAGTACCAAAATATTACTATTTATATGAATTATTTTTGTCTTAAAGTCTATTTTGTCTAATATTATGATTTCTATACTCATTTTCTTTTAGTTAATATTTACCTGATGAATGGAGCTTCCCTGGTGGCTCAGTGGTAAAGAATCCACCTGCTGATGCAAGAGATGTGGGTTCGATCTCTGGGTCAGGAAGATCCCCAAGAGAAGGAAATGGCAATCCACCCCAGTATTCTTGCCTGGAAAACCCCTTGGACAGAGGAGGAGCTGGCTATAGTCCACAGGATTGCAAAGAATCATCTTCAATTCCCCTAAGTCTTCAAATTTAGATCTATCTCCTGGAAATAGCAGACAGCTGCTGGATTTTTTACAACCTGTATGACAATTCTGTATGTTGTCATCATGTGATTTACTGCAGTCTTTTTATCTTTTTTCTTTCTTCTCTTTATATTGATAATGGATTTTTTCCTTAGTTCTCCTTTATGACTTTATTTGTTTAAAAGTTCTATGCTGTATGTCGTTTAGTATTACCCAAGCCAAATTCACTGTAGATGGTGACTGCAGCCATGAAATTAAAAGACGCTTACTCCTTGGAAGGAAAGTTATGACCAACCTAGACAGCATATTCAAAAGCAGAGACATTACTTTGCCAACAAAGGTCCATCTAGTCAAGGCTATGGTTTTTCCAGTGGTCATGTATGGATGTGAGAGTTGGACTGTGAAGGAAGCTGAGCACCGAAGAATTGAGCTTTTGAACTGTGTTGTTGGAGAAGACTCTTGAGAGTCCCTTGGACTGCAAGGAGATCCAACCAGTCCATTCTAAAGGAGATCAGTCCTGGGTGTTCTTTGGAAGGATTGATGCTAAAGCTGAAACTCCAATACTTTGGCCACCTCTTGTGAAGAGTTGACTCATTGGAAAAGACCCTGATGCTGAGAGGGATTGGGGGCAGGAGGAAAAGGGGACAACAGGATGAGATGGCTGGATGGCATCACCGACTCAATGGACATGAGTCTGAGTGAACTCCGGGAGTTGGTGATGGACAGGGAGGCCTGGCGTGCTGCGATTCATGGAGTCGCAAAGAGTCGGACGTGACTGAGCGACTGAACTGAACTGAAGGTGTTGTAACATGTCTGCTTATCTTAAAGACATCTGAAGTTAATATTTTTATCATACTACAGAATAATATAAAACCTTACAGTTGTTTATTCTAATTATCTCCTCCCAACTTAAATAGTACCATTATCCAGTTTCAGTTTTAATTATTCCTAAATTAGACAATATTATTATATTTTATAATGTTAGTTATTTTTAAATTTACTCACATATGTACCAGTATATTTTATCACATTTCTTAGCCTTTCCATGTGACATAATTTTTCTTCTGCTTGATATGCATCCTTTGAGAAGATCCCCTAGAGAAGAAAATGGCAACCCACTCCAGTATTCTTGCCTGGAAAATCTCATGGACAGAGGAACTTAGTGGGCTACAGTCCATGAGGTCTCTAAAGAGTTGGACATGACTGAGTGACTAAACGAGAAGAACAACAGTAATATATCCTTTAGCATATATCAAAGATACTTCTAAAACATACTAAACTGTAGTTGTGTAACTTTTACTTGGTGGACACGAACTTGGGACAAACTCTGGGAGATGCTGAGGGACAGGGAAGCCTGGCATGCTGTAGTCCACGTGCTCGCAGAGAGTCGGACACAACTTGGTGGCTGAACAACAACAGCTCTTACTCTTATGGTAGTGTGTGTGAGCAAATTCTTGATATCATTAGCGATTAAACTTTAAAACAAAGTTTGCTGTATTTCCAGTTCTGGGTCTCTAAATTAAAGAGAATGGAAATATCACAGGTGGAAATACTTAAATACAAACACAATGACTACTGTTACCTTGAACTACACGATGTTTTCATATTTGTTGGTTACAATTAATCGATATCAGAAATTTTACATTGCTTCGCCTCATATTTATAGTTATATATAAAGGCACAAACACAGATAATGAGAACCAAAGCTTGATAATAATCTTAAACTAATTCTAAATATTTTAATTGATCACAGTCGCTTTTTTATTGATGGACACTAAGAAGAAAATACAAATTTGAACATACAAATAATTTATTTTAATAAGATATCACTTTAGTTTGTTTTACATATTGGGTTTCTGCAAAATATTCCCTTTGAGAATGCATTTTCTCTAACTAAACCAAACCAAAGTATGAAGCATGTATCTTGTCCTTAGATATCTAATTCTTAACCTGTTTATTACTCTTTGATATAGAAACTTAAGATTTACTGTTGTTATTAATATTATTTCAAATCAGGATATTCACTGCTTCACTCTGACTAACATACACAAAACTTTTGAAGAAACTTCTACAAATATGTGAGTTAATCCAAATTTTTCTCTCATATTCTGTCCCTGACATTTCTCTCTCCAAAAGTAAAGGGTAATTACAATTTATATCTTTAACTGCAAGCTTTTCCTAAAATTCTTTAACTACTTTTTAATGTGCAATCTTGTACTCTTACTTAGAAGAGCATTTGATGTTTGTGATAAACCAGTCAAGAATACATGAACTATTAAAAATTCAGCTAATCATAGTGCTTAACTGAACTATTTCTTATTAAAATTTTGCGTGTCCTGGTAAAATATAAAATCCCTTTAGTTGACTTGTTTTGTTGACACAGAATGTTGATGTAGAGTTTTATTATGATAATACAGTCAAAATGACTTTTCCCTGGCCTATAATATATTTCCAGTTAATATAGCTCATGGAAATAAACATTATCATTCCCATTATGTTACCCTATGTCCCATGATGACCTTCTTTATCTCTTGACATATTTTTAGAACTAAAGATCTAATTTTGGTGAGTAAATACAATAAGAACAACAGTTAAACAAATTTAATAATTATGTAACTGGTTGACATTTTTACTCTTAAGAATTTTATGTTAATGATTTAAGTAGATATCTATTTTTAGAACAATTTTCCTGTGGAAAGATTATTTAATATAGATTTTAGGTTAAAAACCACAATGCAGGTATCATCTTCCTCACCAAACACTAATCATCACTATTATCTTAAAAACAACCATTGTTACCATTCTTTACATCATATTCTCTACAAATTAAGTTAGTTCATTGTATCCTCAGAATGATGCAGAGAAGTACATAGAATATGTAATATTCCCCAATTTAGAAGTGAGAAAAATGAGCTCTGTGCATTTTAAGTGACTTAATCAAGCCAAGACTCGATTCTAGACCCTCTTTTTCTCCCTAGTGTTCATTTTCCTCCCTCCTGCAGTCCCAGTACCTGCAAAGCTGACACCTATCACCTGTAACTACCAGTGATTTCTATATAAACTAGAGATAATACCTTCTTACAATAATTTTTGAATCTCAAAATTGAACACATGATTTTAGAAGATTAACCTATTGTAATGCCTTAGACATTAGCCACAGTCTGTACAGACTTAAATCTGTATTGTCCACCTTGATAGTCACTCAGTTTAGTTCAGTCGTGTCTGACTCTTTGCGACCCCATGAATCGCAGCACGCCAGGCCTCCCTGTCCATCACCAACTCCCGGAGTTCACTCAGACTCACGTCCATCAAGTCAGTGATGCCATCCAGCCATCTCATCCTCTGTCGTCCCCTTCTCCTCCTGCCCCCAATCCCTCCCAGCATCAGGGTCTTTTCCAATGAGTCAACTCTTCGCATGAGGTGGCCAAAGTACTGGAGTTTCAGCTTTAGCATCAATCCTTCCAAAGAACACCCAGGGTTGATCTCCTGTAGAATGGACTGGTTGGATCTCCTTGCAGTCCAAGGGACTCTCAAGAGTCTTCTCCAACACCACAGTTCAAAAGCACTAGTTCTTTGTCATTGTTGAGCACTTGCAAGTAAATAGTCTGAACTGAGATGTTCTGTAAGTATCAAATCCACCCTGGATTTCAGAGTATATATGACAAACAGAAAGTAATAGAGCTCATGAATAATTTTTAATATTATATGTTGACATGAAAATATTTTGAATGTAATGTGTTTAATATATTGTTAAATTAATTTCATCTATTTACGTTTTTTAAATATGGTTGCTGCTGCTGTGTCACTTCAGTCGTGTCTGACCCTGTGTGACCCCATAGACGGCAGCCCATCAGGCTCCCCATCCCTGGGATTCTCCAGGCCAAGAATACTGGAGTGGGTTGCCATTTCCTTCTCCAATTCATGAAAGTGAAAAGTGAAAGTGAAGTCGCTCAGTCATGCCCGACTCTTAGCGACCCCATGGACTGCAGCCTACTAGGCTCTTTCGTCCATGGGATTTTCCAGGCAAGAGTACTGGAGTAATAATATACATGGTTCACATGTATATTTCACACTGTAGTTTTACTGAGCAGTACTGCCCAAGAATTATCATTTTTCTTTTCACTCTTTATTTAACATGATTTTCCTTTTAATGTGATTGAAACTTTTATGCCAGTACTTAAGCCTCATATTAACATATTATGTGTTTATTTCCTGTATTTGGCATTCTACACTTTTATTTAGAACCTTCTAGACTATTTAGAAATTTATTAAAATCTTTCTAGATATTTGAAAAAATTTTCAAGTTAGAATTTCAGATGGGTCCTAAAAGTCTAGTTTGTTCTAAAAGATGCATAAAGGTAGAGAGAGAGTTAGATCACAAAGCAGTTTTATCCTGCAAGGTTAGAACTTGATAAATGGTAACGATAATGATAAAAATTTAACGATATAGTAAAATTTTACTGAATAAATACACTGAGAAAGTTCTGGCTGAGTTTCCTCATCAACTATATATATATGTCTATATATATATATAATATATAACTTCCCTTTTATATATGTATAAATATATATCGGTTAGAATTATATCAATTAGAACTATATAATATATATCATATATAATAGTGTGCATAATATGTATTAAGGTATTAGTTTAAGGATATATATCTCCTTAAATATATATATATTATATATAAACTTTATAAGTATAAATATATTTATATATACATATACATAAATTTATATGTATATTTATACTTATAAATAAATATAAACTATATTTATACTTATAAATATACACACATACAGCTTTCCCAATTTGTGTGAGTGTGTATTTATGAGTTTTTCAAGGATCAAGTGAGTTTGTACACATATAGCACAGCACAGTGCCAGTCATAAACAATAAATCTTAGATTTTATTATATTATAAATGTTTATTGAAGAAACCTCAAAGATCATAATATTTTCCAAATGATCTATGGTACAGTAGAACTTCATAGCTAATATGGGAGTGATTGTTGAAAAAAGACAATTGTAGAAACATATATAAATAACATTATTGTCTTTTGACATCTTTTATACACTTTTGCAACTGTGTTCTTTATGTTTATATTCTTAGAATTTCACCACTAATGGGGAAAGGATAGGTTATTATCTCATCAAACTTCATTAATGAGCAGATGAAAAAGATGCCACCCAAAAAAGTTAAAAGTCATGTCTTGCACCCAGATACTTATTGAAGAGAAGCAAGACAATAGTGGCATTTTATTAAGTAGTTGCCACAGGCTGGAGGTGTGCAAAAACTTTGAAGATTGTATCTCATGTAAGCAATTATGCAAACAACTAAAATAACTACTGTAACTTCTCCTAAACATATGTGAGAAAATGAGAGCTGGAAGACATTGTCTTAGTTGTCCAAGGTCCCCTCGCAGGTAGACTGAGAATCAATGTATACATTCTAGTTTGACTTCAAAACTTGTGGGCTTGATCTTGTATTTTGTTTTCCTTGTTAGTTTTATTATTGTTGTTTTTAAAGTAAAGTGTCAACATACAAACTCTCTACTTTTGGTTAGTCTATAATGAAGGTGGATTGGAAGCATCTTGTTGAATCTAATTGGCAGCAAATGCCAGCACAGAAAGGAGATAGTCCAAGATTTATGGTTATGGAGCCCTGGGCTAACACCTCAGACAGGCCCTTGATCTATTCATGTCACTGGGAATGAACATACAGGATAAGGAATTAGCTGGGTTATGATGGACAAGATATATAGATATACTTCCTTGCGGGACATATAAAGTGATTGAAGGAGCAAATGGACTGTGAAAAATTAACTTTTTGCTTCTTCTCAGTTTAGAGACATCAGAGCTTAACTTTTATCTCCCAACAAAAGCATTAAGTGATCAAACAAATTTCAGGATCTTTAATTTAACAGACCTGGTATTAATGGATTAAATAACTTTAAAATTAGGTAAAAGAAAATTGAATTAATTTAATTGCTTGCTAATGAAGGAAAAAAATCAACTTCTTCCTTTATTATTACACTGGTTAAAAAATTATCTTAAGTAATGTATTTGAACTAATATAAGGTCTACTGGCCATATTGATTTGAACAGTCAAATTTGATATGGAGATGACAAGAATTCTTTGGATCCTTCTAGCTTGAAAAATAATCCTCCAAAAATAAATAAATCATTCATTCCTAACTTAAGGTGATGGCAGGAAGAATGGAAGATGAATACATTTTATTTAAACCAAAAATATTGTTTCTAGTTTACTGGATCCAGTGAGTACAATAAAAGATTGTTTGATAAAATTCACATGGAAACTGGCTACTTCTGGTAAGAGTGTGTGTGTGTGTGTGTGTGTGTGTGTGTGTGTGTGTGTGTGTGTGTTAGTCACTCAGTCATGTCCAACTCTTTGCGACCCCATAAACTGTAGCCTGCCAGGCTCCTCTCTCCATGGAATTCTCCATGCGAGAATACTGGAGCGGGTAGCCATTCCTTCCTCCAGGGGATCTTCCCCACCCAGGGATCAAACACAGGTCTCCTGAATTGCAAGCAGGTTGTGGCTCAGATGGTAAAGTGTCTGCCCGCAATGTGGGAGACCCGGGTTTGATCCCAGGGTTGGGAAGATCCCCTGGAGAAGGAAATGGCAACCCGCTCCAGTACTCTTGCCTGGAAAATTCTATGGACGGAGGAGCCTGGTAGGCTACAGTCCATGGGGCCGCAAAGAGCTGGACACGACTGAGCGACTTCACTTTCTTTACCATCTGAGCCACAAGGAAAGCCCAAGAATGGGTGTAGTGGTTTGCTATTACTGCTATAAAAAATTAAGACAAACTTGGTGGCTTAAAACAATAGAGATGTGTTATTTCTTCTGTAGACCAGAAATCTCACTGGGTTAAAAATCAGTGGGTCAGCAGGGCTTGGGTGCTTCTGGAGGCTTTAGCAGAGAATCTCTTTACTTGCCTTTGCCAACTTCTAGGTCCTGCCTGCATGTTTTTGCTTTTGGCCCCATTCTTCCATCTTGAAGGCCAACAGAATAGCATGTTCAAATCTCTCCCTCTGACTTTCACACGTGCTCTATCTTTCTCGTCTCTTTTTTCCACTCTTCAGGACCCTGATGGAACCAGCCTTCCTTAAAGAGATACAATTTCTTTGTGCTGTCCCTGTCTTCCCTGTGATCACCTTTCACACCCCTCTCTTCACATCTCTTCAGTGACCAAGTTTTAGTAGTCACAGGTCCTACTTTAAATTACTGTTGTTTCGCTTAGATAGCTTATTTGATTCTATTCCACTCTTATCCTAGAGGCTTTATCCACCAGATTTATCTGAGATCAAGTTCACTTAGTCACCTGTTCTCTTGGGACTTTGGACTAACCCACATACTTGAAACAATACAAACTTGAACGTATCAAGTTGGATGCTTTTTCTGCATCCAACTGGCATTGCTCATTCCATCCTGTCCATATAATTCCTTCTATGCCCTTCTACTATTCCTAGAGTTCACTATATCCATTTTGCCACGTGTTCAGTTGTTCACAATGTCTGTGTGTGTACAGACACACACGATATCTGGATGTATACAGATGCTCATGATATCTGGCTGTGTGGACAGGTGTACATAGTATCTGAATGTGGATACAGACACACACCTATAATTATATGTAATTTATGGGCATAAGTATTTGACAGAACACACCCACTGAAGAACAGCATCCTGTGCTTGTGCTAGGTATTTGAAAAGTTTAGAAGGTGAATGATATAGAATCAGTTATGATGAAATTGTGTAGATAGATTTCTCAGAAGAGATTGGTTGACAGGAAGATTCTCTCTGTGTGAAAACCAAACCTTGGTCTCTGGGACTCAGACAAGTCTCAGTATTGAGGCAAATCTTATCACAAGACCATGTGCTGTGCTTAGTAGCTCAGTCGTGTCCAACTGTTTGCGATCCCATGGACTGTAGCCCACCAGGCTTTTCTGTCCATGGGGGTACTCCAGGCAAGAACACTGGAGTGGGTTTCCTTGCCCTCCTTCAGGACCTTCCCAACCCAGGGATCGAACCCAGGTCTCCCACATTGCAGGTGGATTCTTTGCTGTCTGAGACACCAAATCACTATGGAGTCAGCTTATTAAAGAACTATAGTCCTATATTAAAATGGATTACTACTGGTGGATTAATGTTAGACACTAAATGTTATTTTACCATGTATTTTATCCCTTAATATAAACCATGGTATGAAACAAGGATACCTATAAGTGCTATATTCAGATTTAATAAATAGTAATTTTTTCCGTTGAAGTTTAATAAATAATTTAATAAGTCTCCCACCAGAATCCTATGGAATTCCAAATAAATCAGTACATTTTCAGTTTAGCTGTTTAGCGGTTGTAATGAATCCTTAATGTCTAACAGCGTCTACTGTTTACATTTGCCTGGGGTCTCTAAAACATTATGAGATGAAATGATTTTTCTGCTCCTTGGTGTATGGCTGTCAGAGGATGAAAGTGTTTCATGAATTTCATATTTGAGCGAATGACTTCCATTCTTCAGTCTCTTGTGGGAAAGGAGAAATAGGTGGGGCTGCATTGAATGACACGCTGTCTTGTCTAGATTGAATTTGTTATGAATTGCATGGTTCTCAATTGTACTCTCATGCATCCTTAAAACAAACCATGAATTCTATGGGATGTATTTTGTTCTTTGCTGAACACTAGAAATATATAAATGAGGATTTAAAGGCCATGAAACTGAAGCTGGTATAAGGCTGCAAACAGCATGCTAATTTTCTTTAGAAACATAAAAGAGAGCTTGTTTTGAATATCATTAAAAGTTTAATAAGAGTTCCTTTCAAGACACTATACAAAAGCAACTCCACAGAAAAATAAATATGTACCCATTAGCCTTTGCTAAAATGTACCCAGATTTTCAATTATGCAATGCTTGTAAAGCCAATGATTTCCTCCTTTTAGAATCACTTAAAACAAGTGCTAAGAATTATATTGTTATTTAAATAGGGAACATTCATGTATAAAGAATGGATTTCTGTCTAAACATAAGAGATTGCAGAACTAAAACATGATTCTGTTTTAACACTTTGGACAGTTCATTAGGAGGAATCAAAACAACACAGAGAATCGAATCAGTTGGCTGGTCTCTGGGGAACATTTGGTCTCTATAACCTCTTCTATGAGCTCAGATAACCGAGTTCATTCAGCAAATCTCCACGAAGGTTCTGTTATGGCTACCCTTTGTTCTAGGAACTGGGGTATAATGCTGGACATGTTAGCCAATATCCTGCCAAAGCCTGATGGCACTTACTTTTTACTGGGGTGACAGACACAACTCAAAAACAAGGTAACACCTAATGTAAAGTCAGCTGGTTAACTGTAAGCGCTCCTAGGGCAAATAAAGGAAGATCAGGGCCAAACTGACAGGAGTGTGACGTAATTGCCCAGATTTAACTTTTCTCACAAGGGTATTTACCTTATGATTATTATCTGCATGAGAATTTAAAGCAGCTTATACAAATGGACGAGTTTGAGCAAGCTCTGAGAGATGGTGAAGGACAGGGAAGCCTGGTGTACTGCGGACCATGGGGTTGCAAAGAGTCAGACACGACTGAGCGACTGAACAGCAATACAAATAACCAAGGCACAGAATAATTATATAAATATTGGTGGGAGTTTGCTATAATTATATTCTAAGGTTAAATTAGATCACAGAAATACACATCTTACAGCCTGGTTTAGGTGCTGCATATGAGCCATACATTTGGCACAGAGGACTATTCAAGGAATCCGTAAGACTGTCTAACTTCAAAACTTGAGTTCTGCCAAGGGGTTCAGGAGAAGAACATTTTGCTGAAATAGAGACACAGAAAGTTTTTTTCTGGGATGAATCAAACTATGCAACAGAGTAGATGATTCTTTGACATCCTTTGATGTCAAGAAAAACAATTAAATGTCTAAGTATCTCAGCATTGTAGTTCATTTTCTCCTCATCTTGTTTTGTATTTTTGTTTGTTTGGTGTGTGTGTGTGTGTGTGCTGTCCAGAAATGTCTCAAGGCCCTCCAAGACTTTAAGGAAAGCTATGGACCCTGTCCCCTGATTATGCTGTTATTGTTTAGTTGTTAAGTCATGTCTGACTCTTTTGCAGTTCCATGGACTATAGCCTGCCAGGCTCCTCTGTCCTTGGGATTTCTCAAGCAGGAATACTGGAGTGGAATGGATTGCCATCTCCTTCTCCAGAGGATCTTCTCAGCCCAGGGATCGAACCTGCATCTCCTGCATTGCAGGTGGATTCTTCACCACCAAGCCGCCAGGGAAGCCCCTGTCCCCAAATTATACCCACCTCTAATTGGGCACACAATGTCAAAGAAAGTCAAGGAGGTCTGAAGCCCAAACAACAATCCAATGATGTCCATTTCCCCTTTATTATAATAGCATGAAGAAGACAGTAACATACTGCTGTAGGCTCTGATTTTTTTTCTTAAATCACATGCTGATATTCTTTGGCCAGTTATTAACAGAACCATATGTTTTGAAAATTAAGACCTTCTGAGAAAAATTAAGGCACCCAGAAAGACACTGGTATCTCTGACCATATGTTAAACAGGTTGTACAAGCCAGCTTTCATATTGTATCCAAGTCTATCACCATTTATGTCTACATTTTTTAAGTGTCTACTTTTTTCTTTCTATTTTATTCAGTTATATTTTTAAGTAACATGGAAAGAAATTATGTGGCAGTGTGTATATCTGCTTGTCAGTATTATTTCATTTCCGAGGAAATTGAATTAACTAGGTAGCTAATAGAAAAGAATTGAATACAGTTTTTTAAAAATCTCTCTATTTGAGCCAAAATTGAAACTCAAATCACAAAAAGTAATACCAATCTGGGTGGATAAATGTCTTAATTGCCAAGAATCACATTGTAACAGTTCAGTTTGGCATCATTAAGAGTATTTCAAATTATTATATCACCTACTGGGACTCATTTAATCATGCCCACATTTGCCCACCTGACCTGCTTAAAAAAAAAAAAAGAATCAGAATAAAAATGCTCATTGTGATATGATATAACTTTACTCATATTTCAGAAGTGCCTTTTCCATTGTCTCTTTTTTTTTTTTTTCCATTTTTTCCCCCATGGTATTCAAAACCTGTATTGGAAGCCAAGAAAGCAGAGGGTGGAGAAGTCATTAGTTACCATGAAAGAGAAATAAGGTCTCTGCATGGGGTACACAAGTCTTTGGCACTCCAGTGGTGGTACTGAGTTAACGAATTGTAAAAACCTGCTTCTGTTCTGAAGACACACAATGGTAACACCCAGCAGGAGGAAAAAAAGCACTTTTTTTTTTTTTTTAAAGAACATAATTCCTTTTTAGCGTAAATTTCTTTTCAGGTACACTTGCATAAGCACTTGTTTTATATGAGTGGATCTTTTGATATACAGTGGGTGTGTTTCTTGATAATTCAATACCCATGAGAAATTTCTAACTTGAGTCCTATTTTCCCAGAGAAGTTGACTAGATGTTGAGAAAACTTTTTATTTATGACTTGCTAGTGTGCTGATCATTGCTTAAGATCAGAAACCATAATTAAATAAATATATCCTTACAACTGCTGGCTTGAGAATATTCTCTAGGGTTATCACATATGAGGCAGTGAATCAATGCCTGAGATTCAAGATATCTTCCCTGATGACTTTCGATTTGGGCCTGTTTTGGGGGAAAGAGGCATCTTTTTGAACCATGGTTAGTTTTCTGTTCCTGTGGTATATTAAAACACTATGACTTAATTTCCCTAATCATTAATTTGCTTATCATTGAAAAATAGAATAAAAGTAGTGCCTATGGCATAAAGTTGTGGTCAGGATTACACACGTTGATACATGTGAAACACATAGAACTCACATAGGCATACAGGCAGCACCCAATGGAACTGGCAGTCATGATATGAGGGTACCAGGTTTTCTCTCATTTGGCATATTCATGGATTTCTCTTTATATCCCACTTCATTTCTAGCTGCTCTAAAGGGTGACATCCTATCTTTTTTGGTGTGGTCCAATTTTGTATTCTTAATTTAAAAGTGTAAAAGTGTGAGTCCCTCAGTCTGACTCTGCTACAACCTCATGGACTGTAGCCCACCAGGCTCCTATCTTCATGGAATTCTCTAGGCAAGAATACTGGAGTGGGCAGCCATTCCCTTCTCCAAGGGATTCTCCTGACTCAGGGAGCATCTATACACATCTTAGTGTACCCGTAATTTGACGGGTGAGTCCTATCTCAAGTGCCCCCAAGTATTTCTCTGCTGTTCTGCTTCAAGACTTATCCTAAAGCCATGAGCAGTTATTATATACAAGGAAGATAAAACCCACAGTAAATCTCAACTATTAGAGACTAAGAATCTATAAATGGATCAGACTCTTTGGTTTTTGGTGGGAGCATTCTAGACATATTCTACCTTGTTCTCAGAGACCCCCGGTAGGAATGAACCTAGTGGCTTAAAACCATCACCAATTCAATATTCCAGCTTAATTGGATTTTTCTCCTTTCATGCTTCCTGCTTCTGGGATCATCTCTCAAATAAATTTCCAAGACTTTGACTCAGGCTCTTTTGTGGAGGAATCCAACTTCCAAAATAGAACATAGCCTATATTTTCACTTGGACCTCACAACTATATTAGTGGAAATTTTCAGATTATTCCTTTTTGTATAATGTAACAGCAAGGAGACAAACTGAAAGAAAACTAATTTTATTTATGTAGAAAATCCATAAACCTACGTACCTTTCCTTGAAATTTTTATGGGCCTCCATGTATTAAATGAATTATCAGTAGATAAAAACTTAGAAATCCTAAAGATGCTGACTTCTTTATCTTATTAATAGTTCTCTAAAAGAAACAATCCTATTTATAGTTTTCTGTCTTCACTTGTCTATTTTCTAGGTGTGGTTTTTGCATAGTTCTTGTGATTTATTACCAATGATTAAACTCACTTTGAAGCTGGACATGAATGGAGTCTATGGGGAGATATATCAATACATTTGAGGGAAGAAAAAGAAAGCAAATTTTCATCCTGTGGCCATTTTGATTGACTAGTCAGCCCAGCCATAACTTGTGCTGTTCACCAATTGGCCAATGGAGCTATAGCTCAAATCTCAGTTGGTAGGCCACCTCTGCAAAACCAGTTTGTCTTGCCCTGTAGGCATTTGTACAGTATCCCGTGTCTATCTTTCTGACTGTCAGTTTAATCTCTGGTTATTATGATGCTTTACTTAGCCTTTTCCTTGTAGGGGAAAAGGTTAGTAGTTTTGTTTTTTTTTTTAAAGAGAGAAAATTAATATGGACTCAGGCTACTGGATCCTTCCCCTGTGGAAACTTAGCTTGCAACAATAACACCCTGGAGGGGTAAATCTTATCCAATATTGCTTTCATCATGCAAACCAGTAGCTTTTAGATAGGATTGAGCTACCAGAGTTTGGCCTGCACAGTGATAATGTTTTAATTTGAATTGCTTGTCAATTTAAAGATCAAGGTGATATCAACAAAAATGAATATTTTGAGCTTCTGAAATCCTGGAAACCTTTATAAACTCACATCTCTAGCTCTTTATTGCTCACAGAGGCTAGAGCGTAGTGTCAATGTTCTTCAGTCACAGATCACCACGGTCCCCTCATCGGTGTCCATGGTCTCCTCACAGATGCCAGTTCTTAATCCTTGACTCTATTTTCTTGCTCGTCATCTGCTTCACCCACTTATACTGCAGTCTGGCCCCCAGAAGATTTGAATTTCAGTTTCAGTATTAGAAAGGACACAAAATAACATGACTTCCCTTTTCTAAAGTCAAAATAAACCTAGGATACAATAGTACAATTTAAATCAGCTAATTCTAGAGCTTGCCAGGGACTTTGGAGTTTGATCCAAACTCCCTTAAATTACTGATATGGAAACTAGGAACAGAGAAGTTAATTCTGCATTAGCTAATGATACAGTGTATCAGCACTGCTGCCGCTGCTAAGTCACTTCAGTCGTGTCCGACTCTGTGCGACCCCATAGGTGGCAGCCCACCAGGCTCCCCCTTCTCTGGGATTCTCCAGGCAAGAACACTGGAGTGGGTTGCCACTGAAGTGGTCTAAATAACACTTTGAAGATGCTTCACTTTTTCCCTTGAAATAGAAAGGACATAGGCTATGTCTTTGGTACCCCACTCCAGTACTCTTGCCTGGAAAATCCCATGGACTAGGAGCCTGGTGGGCTGCTGTCTATGGGGTCGCACAGAGTTGGACACGACTGGAGCGACTTAGCAGCAGCAGCAGCAGGCTATGTCTTTATCTAGGATTTTGATTGTTTCAAAACTCATCTTTTAAAAAAAAAAGTTAAGATATTTATAAAATACAAATTGCAAAATTGAGAACCTTACAAACAGCCAAGAAATAAAACCATTATATTTTGAAGACATCTCAGTAGCTATTGTGAGCTTTACCTTCAAGATGATAAATCCATAAGAAGGTGAGAGCACACAGGAAGTGGAAAAAGAAAGTGTTAATAGAAAGAGGCTATAAATAGGTTGAATGTATGATTCTAAGTATTACTTTTTTTGGTCATTATTAACCCTAGTAGTTTGTTTCATTCTTCACATTGGAAATTTCTTCCATGGTAAGATTCCGGCTTTATATAAAAAGATAATAGGTATTCTAACCTATTTTAGGACCTTTGTAAAGGTCACTCTGGGAGTGATCTGAGAGCTTTAACAGACATGCTCACTGGCGTCCTCATTAGCTACTGAAACAAAAACTCTTAAAATTCAAAGAATTCTGAGTTGCTGTTAGGATGGAGTAAAGGGACACTTTTTTTCTTTCAAAGGCAGTAAAAAAAAAAAAAAAAAAACCCTCAAGTGATGACCTATAGGGTGTATTAAGAATTTCCAGACTTGACAGGTGCTTGGTCTCTGAACTGGCTGTGCATGGACATGAGTGGAGGGGAAGCTGGTGACATGCAGAGGTCATATAGCTCTTATTAAGTAAGCGCTGTTCTCCAAGAATGCTAGGCTTTCAAGGTATCATGGTAATTCAGATCTCTTATTTATGTATTTGTTGTCTATGAATTAACCCAAATGCTCCTCCCCCCATCCAAATAACACCCAAACAACACATACCGGTCCCTGCTGCTGCTGCTAAGTCGCTTCAGTCGTGTCCGACTCTGTGCAACCCCATAGACGGCAGCCCACCAGGCTCCCCCATCCCTGGGATTTTCCAGGCAAGAACACTGGAGTGGGTTGCCATTGCCTTCTCCGATACTGGTCCCTAGGTACTTTTAAACAGGTGCTTCATATTATATACTTTTTATTCTAATAATCGTGCAATTGGTTTCTCTGCTTCTACCACTCACCCTTTGGTCACCCTATTCCCCAGCAGCATCCAGCTCAAACAGAAGTCCCCTGTGTCACCCCTTTAATCTAACCCTTGAAAAGCTTTTGGCTCACACACAGCAAAGATCTAAGTTGTTACAATGCCCAATATGTCCTATGACAAGGATTCTCAAAACATGGCCCCTGGACCAATGATATCAGCATCAGGAACTTGTTAGACGCGTATATTCTCAGAGCCTACCCCAGATCTGCTGAAACACTGAGGGTCCAGGGGTGTGCCCAGCTCTCTGTGTTTTAACAGGTCAGCCAAGATTCCCTGGTATTTAGATTCTCTTCCACTTGGACCTGAATGCTCTCCCTTTCCTAACCTGACCACAGCCACTCTGGCCTCCTTGCAGCTACATGAACCTGCTGTGTCCACTCCTGCTACTGAGCCTGTGTACTTGCTGTTCCCTCTTCCTCAGGGGAGCTGTGTGGGTGCTCCCTCACCAACTTCAGCTCTTTCCTCAGATATCATCCCCACGTTGAGCTTTCCTTGCTCACTATATTAATTTCCTATGGCTACTATTATAAAATACCAAACTATTGAGAAGGCTTGAAAAAAAAAAGATATTTATTTATTCTCCCAGGGTTCTGGAGGCTACAAGTCCAAGCTAAAGTGTCAGCAGGGCCACATTCCCTCTCAGATGCTGGGTCAGTCCCTCCTTGCCTTTTCTTAGTGCTGGTGATGGTCAGAGGTCCTTGGTGCTCCTTCGTTTATAATTGCAATGCTCCAGTCTCTGCTTCTGTAGACACATGATGCTCTCCCTGTGTGTCTAAACATTATCTTCTAATCAAAAGACAATAGTCATATTGGACCAAGAGTCCACTCCACTCAAGTATGACTTCTTCTTAACTCATTATATCTGCATAGATTCTGTTTATAAATAAAGTCACATTCTGAGGTCCTGGTGATTAGGACTTGAATTCCTCTCTGGAGAAATACAATTAAACCCTTAATACCCACCCTATTTAACACTGCATTCCACTGTCAGCACTTTCTATCCCACATTTTTTCCTTTTCTTTTTGCTGTGTATCACTTCCTCAAACTTCCTGTTTTACTTAGCTATTTGGTTTACTGTCTGGCTCCCTCCTCTGAAATTTAAGTTCCATGATGACAAAAATTCTTGTCCTTTTTGTTTTCATTCTCGCAATGTCCTCAGCTCTTACAACATACCTGGCACACAGTAAGTGAGTGAAGTCAAGTGAAGCCACTCAGTAAACCTATTCTGAATGAATGAAAATGAAATAGCTTAACAAGGCCATTTCACTGTTAAGAAGTCTGATTACCACAAAAATAATCTTTGTCTTTTTTTTCACTCCCTGGAGGCTAGGCATGCAGAGGGTAGTATGAAATACCCTCCCCCCACCCCCCCCCACCCCCAAACAGTCCATGAAATTCTCCAGGCCAGAATACTGGAGTGGGTAGCCTTTCCCTTCTCCAGGGGATCTTCCCAACTCAGGGATTGAACCCAGATCTCCCACATTGCAGGCAGATTCTTTACCAGCTGAGCCACATGAGAAGCCCAAGAAATGCTAAGTTCATTCTAAAACTAATGATAAACCTGTAGGTGGACTGGGCTTTCTCTCAGGGCGAGAGACTCAAGGGAAGCGCTAGAACTGGGGATCTTATTGGGTTCATAAGCCAGAATCCAGGAAATGGGCTGCTATCAGCAATATAGTTGGTGAAAGCAGGTCAGGGAGTAAAAAGCTCCTACACTGGTGTCTCTCGTGCCTGGATCTTGACATTGCTCTTCACTCACTCACTCACTCATTCCTTCAGTCATTCAAGAGATTCTTGGATACCCAAGCGCTACATTCTGGGCTCCAAGTTTGGGATACAAGACTAGGTCTGTGAACTTATGGAACTTGCACTGTATCAGTTCGGTCGCTCAGTCGTGTCTGACTCTTTGCAACCCCCTGGACTGCAGCACGCCAGGCCTCCCTGTCCATCACCAACTCCCAGAGCTTGATCAAACTCATGTCCATCGAGTTGGTGATGCCATCCAACCATCTCATCCTCTGGTGTCCCCATCTCCTCCTGCCTTCAGTCTTTCCCAGCATCAGGATCTTTTCCAATGCGCCAGTTCTTCACATCAGCTGGCCAAAGTATTGGAGCTTCAGCTTCAGCATCAGTCCTTCCAATGAATATGCAGGACTGATTTCCTTTAGGATTAATTGGTTTGATCTTCTTGCAGTCCAAGGGACTTTCAAGAGTCTTCTCTAACACCAAAGGTCAGAAGCATCAGTGTGCAAAATGTACTGTATGCATCAAAAATGTACTGTATGAGGGGATAAAATGTAAGTGAGTGCATGGTTGTACCACAGACACTTTTTTCATGGGACAAGACTTGCTTGAGGTGTCTTGTTATCCATCCCAAAGAAAATCAGTTTCCTTTCATCTGCTACTGCTAAGTCACTTCAGTCATGTCCGACTCTGTGCGACCCCATAGATGGCAGCCCACCAGGCTCCCCCGTCCCTGGGATTCTTCAGGCAAGAACACCGGAGTGGGTTGCCATTTCCTTCTCCAGTGCGTGAAAGTGAAAAGTGAAAGTGAAGTCACTCAGTCGTGTCCAACTCTTAGCGACCCCATGGACCGCAGCCCACCAGGCTCCTCCATCCATGGGATTTTCCAGGCTAGAGTACTGGAGTGGGGTGCCATTGCCTTCTCCATTCCTTTCATCTAGTAGGTACAAAATAATACAGGTGTTTAGTAGCCAGGTGGGAATTTACCAGAACAGACCCTGGATTGGACTGTCAGAGGTAAGGCTGCTGCTGAGCAGATCTTGTTTTTAGAGTCAGTACTTAAGCACACCCCTGCATAATGGAATTGAAAAGAAAGAGCTGATTAGTGAGGTGGATTAGCACGTGAGGCCATAAGCTTATACTGAAGTTAACATTTCTTCTCAGCCATAAATGAGCCATATAACTTTGGAAAAAGTTGCCTAACCTACCTGAGGCTTCATTTTCATATCTATAAAATGGCATTAACCTTTCTGTGTCATGAGATGGACATAGCTGAAGAATATAAGCATGTAGCCCAGCGGCTGGTCCATAGTCAGCACTCACTAATCCTATTCAGGGGAAGACACAAATCTAGAGCTGACAGATTTTGAATTTGGTAGATCTTTGCTTATCCTTAGTGATATCATGGGATAAAAGAGATGGAGCTATGGAAACAACATGAGCCAGAGATCTGAAATGTGAAACACCTGCCCGTATCAAAAGGTGGACCATTGTGTCAAGAACGGCCAAGAAAGTTACAACCTTCTCTTTTAGGAGAGTTTTTACTTTTGACTAGGTATGAATTTGGGGGTGACAAATATAAAGGGAGTTTCACAAAACACTACAGGGCAGTGACCCATAGTATAACACAAGATTTCATCCTGGTATTGCTAAAATTATGCAATATCTCTCTTTAGCGATCTCTCTGTTTATCTCTCTTACAAAAGACAGCAGTGAATTAAAACTGAACAGTAAACTGCAGTCTCACCATATGTCTCGAGAGAGGTATAACATGGGCCTGGCTGTCATTCAGATTATTTGGGAAGGAAAATCACTATATGTTTACCAGCCTCGGATTGAGCACCCTGTACAGAGTTTGAACCAAACTATTAAAAATACTTCCTCAAGTTATTTCCAGGGCTTCCATTGTCAATAGAAATGCTTTGACAGTGAAGTTTAGTAAAAGCGTTAGTTACTCAGCCATGTCTGACTCTTTGTGACCCCATGGGCTGTAGCCCACCAGGATCCTCTGTCCGTGGAATTCTCCAGGCAAGAATACTGGAGTGGGTAGCCATTCCCTTCTCCAGGGAATCTTCCCAACCCAGGGATCAAACCTGAGTCTCCTTCATCACAGACAGATTATTTACTGTCTGAGCCACCGGTGAAATTTAAGTCACTGATAATTCAAATGACTTTATAGACTCTGCTAACTAAAACACTGAAGGTAATAAACTCTCTTCCATCTTCTTCTGTCCTATTTTTTTCCCTCAGATTTTCCTCACCTGGCCACTGAAGTATGGCTAGGATGTCGGGCTGATGCAAAAGGGTCATTAATCAACAACCATGATCTTTGCTAACCATTTGGTGCCTTTGGAAAACTATATCTGTAGCCGCAATCCAGTTTAAAGCTGTGAGAATAATGTGTGTGTGTGTACTCAGTTGCTCAGTCATGTCCAATTCTTTGCAACCCCACGAACTATAGCCTGCCAAGCTCCTCTGTCCATGAAATTTTCCAGGTACGAATACTAGAGTGGGTTGCCACCTCCTCCTCCAGGGGTTCTTCCTGATCCTGGGAGCAAACCTACGTCTCTTATATCTCCTGCAATGGCTACCTGTGTGAATACTAGCATGTTTTTAAAAATTCTGGACCTAGACAAACAAAATGTCCTTTTTAGAGCAAGGACGTCATCAGTGTTTTAGAGAGGCAGAGAAAAAGAAAAACGCAAGTAGCCGCCATTCTCCTTTGCTAGAATCTCCAATGTGCTGTCAAGATATCAGTTTGCTGGCCCACTTCTGACTAAACATAAAGATCTTTTTTTAAAGGTAAGGTATTTGATATACATTTTTCTATTCTGGAAACATGAGCTGTGGCCTTTTTAGGTCAGATATATAGGTCTCATTATGGATGGGACCCAGTGCCTGCTTTATAAACTGATTGCTGTTCTGTCCTTGCTTACCCTAGTGCAGAGAAGATGTTCAACCCAAACAGGCATCTTTATGCTAAATGACCTTCCCTCAGCCTTCTTCTCGTTATAACTTCACAACATGTCAGCAGCATTGGATTAAACTAGGTCTGTTCAGTAATTCCTTGAGCAGTGGGTTTTCTTATTTAAAGCAATACAGGAGAGCTCTGCTTTGTCGCCAGTACTAGGGGGATGGTTTTATGTGGAGACATAATTTGACTTAGAATATTCCCACTTCTTGTAGCAGTGTGCTGTATTTTAATAGAGTTCCCATATATTATGCAAACGAAATGTTTTACAGACTCGTCACAGATGGCAGTTGGAAGTGACTATTGGACGATCACTCCTTACCATCTTCTGAAAAACGATGAGCTTGATTTGTCTCCCTGTGATCCCTAATTTGAGGAGCATAAGCCATAGAATTAACAAAAACTTCTGAAGAGTTATGCAGGGGTGGGAAAATACAGAGTTCTTTGAAGAGAGACTAGGAGAAAATATCTTCCTGTGTGGTTCCTAAAAGACAGAATTTGATGCCTTTACTAATAGGTATTATTTTTTTTTCTTTTTACTACATATTATGCATTGTGCTGGGAGGAAGGTGAACGGAGAGAAAGGAAAACATATCTGAAAGCTTTGGGGGCTGTTTATTTCCTACAGAGTTAAGCACTGCTCATTAGCAAAATTGTAGGTCAAATGTTTCCATCTTACTCATCTCCTTTCAGTCCTTCCAGACCAATTTTGGAACATCCCCTAAACACCATATTTTCTGGAATCCGCTTTCTGCTTCAGGTGCCCTTCACGTCTCCCTGGGCCAGCAACTCATAACCATCTAACCTCTATTTCATAAAAAAAGAGCCTTTCCCCCATTTTCATTTATTACTCTTGTTTCTAAATCTGGTCACCATTAACATCTCCATGGAGTTTAGCTTATTTATTGAATGAGCCACATTTTGTTTTAGTGAATGCAATTTGGCTGAAAGAAATCCAGTGAAGCTAGTTCAGTAGAAATGGGGATTGTAGACAGAACACTGAGAAATTTCATAGAAATAGGGTATGGGAAACACTGTAATGCCAGGGCCTTTTGGAGATGGGAGGATCTGGGGGTCTCAACAGCCACAGAAGCTACCATTTTCCTTTGAATGCTTTGGTGCCTTTTACATGTCCTTAAATTTTTGCCCTGCCACCAACCCATAAATGTTTTACAGTCCTAAATCCAGCTTCCTTGAAGTGGATTGGCTAGCCTGACCTCACCTTTCCCATTTATTTTCCTGGTCAGTGGTCAGCCTATAGTTGATTCTTCCTCAATTTGGGTATCCATTTCTGGTCCAATCAGATGATGCTGGACTGGGCTGTACTAAGGGGAGAGTATGGAGGAAGAGTCATACATACATGGAGTATCAGTGGCTATGGTCAGAGACTGATAGTTTGAGAAAGGGGTGTGAAGTGAAAATCACTCAGTCACGTCCGATTCTTTGTGACCCCAAGTGACTGTATAGTCCATGGAATTCTCCAAGACTGAATACTGAAGTAGGTAACCTTTCCCTTCTCCAGGGAATCTTCCCAACCTAAGGACTGAACCCAGGTCTCTTGCATTGCAGGCAGATTCTTTACCAACTGAGCTATCACAGAAGCTAACAGGGTGTGGCTATATCCACATATGGTCCCACTTATCCTCAGAGACCTTTATGGAAAGGTTGAACTTTGGGAAGACGCTAAAAGGAGGCATGGTGGGTTTTCACTTATACTGAGATTGTGTTGCATAAGTATTTCTTATTTTGCTCAGAGTTTATTCCAGACAACAATTACAAAATATTAATAGAAGACTTACATCTGCTGTGTGTGTGCAAGTGCGCTATGCACACAAATGCAGTAGGGACAGGAGAGGAATACTATATACTTTTACTGCTGAAAAGGACCTCAGAGATCCTCCAGCCCACACATTTCACAGATGAAGAAAGCCATACTTTTAAAGGTTATGTGACTGGCTTAAGGGCATACAGCTATTAAGTGGCAGAAAAGAGACTCAGTTCTCTTAAGTCTTTATCCAATGAGCTTTATAACCCAGCTCTATTATATTTTTCTCTAGAAAAAAAGTCTTTATTAATTGAAACAGGATCAAGCATATACTATGCTTTGTCATCACATAGTTTGCTTATTACCTTTCAAACCCTAGCTCAAAGCTTCCCACTCGAAAGGGCCACCTGGACCCTGCCTGATGTTGGTCCCACTCTTTATCCCTAGGATTTCTATTATATCATTACTTTCATAGCTTTTTATTACTAGTCCTAGTCCAATCTTTAATCACCTCATTCATTTTTTCTCATTTTCTTCCTTTGTGAGAATAGGAGATTCTAAGAAGGTAAAGGTTGTTTCTCTCCATCATGTTTGTATCCTCAGCGCCTGTGATCATGTTCAGCACATAGTAAGCACATATCCATAATTAGTTTGACCTTTGCAAAGTTAATAAATATAAATGTTAAAATAATAAAATTGTGGAGGGAGCACACAGACTCTTTTCTGGTCATTCATACTTCTTAATTATTGAGATCATGCACATTTTTATATCCCTATGGTATTAAATTCTCTAAAGGATTCTACCTATTTTTCTGTGTCATGTCACAATTTCAGGCTAAAACAAAACCAGGAACTTATAGCAAAGGGAACCAGCAACATCTGATTCAGATGTGGCTTTACCTGTGTGGGTATGTTCTATGTAAACTGTGAGTGCGTTCGTGACAGGAGTAACTTGGCTTAGAGATGCTGTACCCCAAATATCCTTTCTGTTTGTGAGTATTCCTGTGACTCTCTGACGGTAAGAGCTGTTCATTCTTATTTCTGGCTCTTGGCAGCCTACAGATGCTTCCTGTTAGTGCTCCTGGCAGGTTCCTGGTGGGGCCTGTTGTTTACTGCCCTATCTATCAAGTCCTATTTATTTTTAAAATAAACTTTAAGTATACTGTAAACTCCTTTCACAAACAGATTTTTCCTCCTCTTGTACACTTGACAAGCCTCTAAAAGAAACAGCAGCTCTGTCTCATAAATATCTGAATCTGAACCTTTTAGGAAAGAATTATACTTAAAGTACCTCAAGAACAGAGATGATCTCAGTCCAAAATCTCCTCTGCCACTACTAATTCTCTCTCGCTCAACTTCTCCCTCCCTGCTACTCTTTCTCTCCTTTGAATCCCTTCTTTTTTTGTATTATCTCATTCTTGTTTCCATACTGCACTCTCCTTTTGCTAATCATCCCATTCCAGGTTAAATTCACTAGTTGAAACTGCCATTCATATCTTCCTTAAATACAGCTTATATAATGTAAATGTCTTTAGCAAAAAGATTAAATAAAGGGTTTCCTTTTTTGCAAGCTCACCACATCTAAACATTTTACATCTCTTTCTTGGTCCTTAAAAACCTACTATTCCTTTACTCAGTAAACTACTGTTTTCCAGCACAAGGAAAGTATATTGACACAATACAACATAAAAGAACTTAGAATTTAGAGTCATACTGACTCTGCTGCTGCTGCTGCTGCTAAGTCGCTTCAGTCATGTCCAACTCTGTGCGACCCCATAAATGGCAGCCTATCAGGCTCCGCCATCCCTGGTATTCTCCAAGCAACGACACTGGAGTGGGTTGCCATTTCCTTCTCCAGTGCATAAAAGTGAAAAGTGAAAGTGAAGTCGCTCAGTCGTGTCCAACTCCTAGCAACCCCATGGACTGCAGCCTACCAGGCTCCTCCATCCATGGGATTTTCCAGGCAAGAGTACTGGAGTGGGGTGCCATGGCCTTCTCCGATACTGACTCTAGGTTCAATTAAAACACTGCTACTTTATTAACACTAACTTTGATGAAGTCTGCTAACTTCTCTTACTGAATTTCCTCATTGGAAACGTGTTTACCCAATATTTCTTTGGGTAAACATTCCTGCTATTCTCTAAATATTTCCAGCTCTTCTTCTGATCCATTTCACCAGCACTTTTCAATATAGGCATGGCTTTATGGCTTGTTTTTGCTAATGCAATCTGAGCAAAGGTGCTATATTTCACTCATAGATGGAAGTTTTTCTAGAGGCAGGGTGAGATTTGCTATGGTCCCTGCCCTCAGAGCGGCAAATATGAAAACATGTGTTGAAAAGGAAGCTTCGTCACCTTGAGATCTTGGCGGTTAAGACTAAGCACACTCTGCTACTGATCCACCAAGGATGTGCAGCAAGAGATACCAGGTTCATTTGTTACTGCAGCAAGACTTGTTCTATCCTTACTGATATGTTTACTGTACAAGACTGAAGGATGAGTGAAAATATATGTAAAGCATCCACATAATATGCAGTCAATAAATGGAAGATGTCATCATCAGTAGTATAAGTATCATCTGTGACAATTGCTGCTTTGCTAGTTTTTGGGTGTATTATATTTTTTCCCCATTATATACTATACATATGTATTTACTTTTCTATTTACCCTTCAATAAACTATGAGCTCTTTGAACAGGACAAGATACTTCATATGTCCTTATTTAGCCATTGTCAGTTAGGTTTGGTATCTATTTCAACTAAACACTACCTTGGCAGAATAGAAGCATTTATAGATAATACAGTAAAAATGGGTGTATTTGTGTTCCCATAAACAGGAGGCAGACCCTAGTTTGCCAACCCCTGATTTAGACTCTCTTCTTATCCCCTGCCTCTTTCTCCTTTTCTACCTTTCCATATTAGTTTGTCTCTTTCCCTTATGGGTGTGGCTGTGCTTCTGCTGCCATAGGTACAATTTTTCCTTGTAGCAAATAGAAATGGCCACCAGTAGCCCCAAGTCTATGCTATAAAGGAAGCAAATCTCTTTCTCCCTGATGTTCCTCTTGAATAATGTGCCACACTTGGACCAACCTCTGCTGAGAGGGCTTGGGAATTCCTGATTGGTCAGGCCTGAGTCATGTGACTACCCCTGCCATCAGAGAATGGTTCAGATATGTTGACTGATAAACCCTTCAGGACCACCTGGGGTAGGGATGGGACAAAAAGGAGTACTTGGTAGAAACAATAGGCTGCACTTTATAAGCCTCATTTCTCCTACACATGCAGAGAAGCAGGAAAGAACCATTTCTATCCATTTTTCACTGGGTAGTAGCCTTGATACTTTATAGCCAACCTCACTGGGCATTCCTCAAAGACCTCCTGTGGGATCTGGAAACAAAAGCACTGCTAGAGGTTTTGTATAGATGGTAGGTGAGAAGCAAGAAAGAGAACAACCAAGGAAGGCACTTAAACTTCTGTCTTAAACACTTGGTTAAGTAGATGGACAGGGAAGCCTAGTGTACTGCAGTCTATGGGGTCGCAAAGAGTTGGATACGACTGAGCAACTGAACCGAACTGAGAAGAGGTGCCCTGTATTCAGATGGCTACAAATCATTTCCCAAACTGCAAAAGAGGAAGCAGCAACATGGATAATTCCCAACTGGCTTCTAAGTACTTTTTTAATGATCTGAGAAAACTCACAAAACTTTACAAAAGGTAATCAACAGAGCAATAAGATGGTATATGAGTCAGGACTTGCTGGAAGCTATCCAAACTCCTCTCTGTAATATGGGGAACACTTGCAAAGTCCTAATGTGAAATGCCATACTAAGGGAAAAGACTTATTCATCCTAAAGGTCATCACTGGCTACCATGGATATCTGTTGGACAACTCAAAATCTGAGTCAGTTTGAGATACCAGTACTTCCTCTATTTTTACTTGGCTCAGAAAATTTAATGAAATTATACAAATCCCTGAAATCTAATATTTTTATGTGATAAGATTGTGTAAGAGGAGGAGGTGGAAGAGAAGTTTGGAAAATGTGGTGACAGATGGCAAGTGGGCTCAGGCACATAGCGTTCCTATATATAGGGGAGGGGACAATCTGGTTAATCAAGGGGTGGGGGGAGTATTTTTAAATTTAGATTCAAGTATTTTATATATTCAGAAACATCATTTACTGAAGCAGCCTAGCTGGATAGAACTTTAAATTTTTTTTTGGTTGGGGGTGGCTTGTGTGATATATATTTTCAACAGTTTTGCATATTCTTTCATGACGTCTGCATTTGAAAATCAAATGGTCTCTACAGGCTTTGAGTATGTCTTTTGAGAAAAGGCTGAGAATATCTATTTCTAGAGAGAGTTCCTTCCAAGGAAATTTAATGACATTTAAAAAATTAGGGTCATCACAGCTAATTTAGCAACATTTGAAAATTAAAGTGAATGTTTACAATAAAGACTTTATTCTTTAGTAGAATGAACAATGCACTGGAATGAGGACACTTGAAGTCCAGACCCAATTCTAGGTATCATAAGACCCAGTAGATCGCGTTGTCTTCCATGAGTCATTTTGGCTGTTTGGGTCTTAGTCTTCTCATTTTTTATTTTTTGGCCGAACCTCACAACATGTGGAACTTCCCCTACTGGGGACTGAACCCATGCTGCCCGCAGTGGAAGCACATAGTCTTAACCACTGGACCACAAGGAAAGTCCTCAATCTTCTCATTTTTAAAATGAAAGTTTGGGTTAAATAATCTTTGGGGTATTTTTAGTTTTATATTCCCACTGCTGCAGGCTGTCTCTTATGTCTGCTCAGTCATGTCTGTGAACTTCTCCAGACAAGAATACTGCAGCGGGTTGCCATTTCCTACTCCAGGGCATCTTCCCCATCCAGGGATAGAACCCACGTCTCTGACATCTCCTGCATTAGTGGGTGGATTCTTTACCACTAGCACCACCTGGGAAACCCAGGCTGTCTCTTCATGCTCCATTAATTAGGATGCTTTTGGTTGAAAGTAACAGAAAGCCACACTCAAACTGCCTTAAACTATTACAGGGAAAGTCTAACACTGAGTGGACTTAAGAGTCTGGTTCAGCGAAGGACATTTTTTCCATACTTGTTTCCTCTGCTTTTCATGGTATCAGTCTCATGCTAAGATTAGCACTGCTTCATAATGACACTGAGTCTATGACCTGCTCCCTTTCTCAGGTCTGGAGAAGAGAAAAAAAAAATTACTTCCTAAAACTGTCTTGGATGAATGAAAAAAGGTATCTTTCTAAGAGATCTCTGCAAACCTATCCTCGCGTAATTATTGGCACAGATTGACTTTTGTGCTCATCCCTGGTTATGGCAGGGAACAGGGCTACCCTGAGCCACAAAAGAGACTCCTAGAACCAGCAGTTAGCTCAGCACAGGACATTGTAACTAAATTATAAAAAGTCAAGCTTGGGGGGAATGTATGTAAGCGGAGCAATCATGGTGCGTACTAACCATCTCTTGGAATACCTAAAGTTCACATAATCTATGCACTTAAATATGAGGTAGGAAAAAAAAATCACAAAGTAATGAAATAGAGGTCTTATATGGTAAATATTATCATATCAAGCACATAGTAAGCTTTCCATAAAGAGGTACTGGAAACACTGGCCTAACCCTAAATCTGTTAAAAGGGAGAATGTGCCTCTTAGTTGGCAACTAATTAACAAAATATCACAGGTATTTATGGGGTTGCCATAGTGACCAAACACTGCAGTAAGGTTTTGTTTTACTGCAGTGGCTTTCAAACTTGGCTGCATGTTGGAACCACACAGAGAGCTTTGAAAGTACTGCTGCCCGAGTCGCACTTTCACAGATCCTGATTTGATTGATCTAGGGTAGGGTCCGAGGCATTTAGAGTTTTACAAACTCCCCAGGTTATTGTAACTCACAGTCAGACTGCGGACCTCTGGTTTAGGGAATCCAAGTGTGGGTGTGCTGAACTACTCTATCCTACCCGCTTTAGTCATGTTCGATGACTCCCTTGAACTCCTCTTTATAATTCTCTCCTCCTCTACTCTAAACTAGCAACTGCTAGATCTCCTAGCCTTGGGACTCCCAGAGATACCACATGTTCTTCACTACAGTACGAACGTGAAGGTGGAAACTAAGAGTGGGAAAGGCCTACTTTCAATATGGTGTGGTAGGAGAAAAGGACAAGAGGGTGGATGAGAAAAAACAAGAAGCAATTCAAAAAGCCTTTCTGGCACTGGGCTGTGGTTGGAGATGCACATTTAGGCATTCTCAGACTCAGATTCCCACACAAACACCCATACACATACAGACACATCATCTGAAATTCTTCCCAGCCTCCTCCCTGCTCAGCCCACCGCCAACCACTTGCTTAGAATATTGCTGCAAATTCATAAGACATCTAAAACATGAGAATGAGAAATGGCTGTGTTTATTCACTCACTGACACATTCCTTTATTCATCTAGTCTATAAATAATAATTGATCACCTACTATGTGCCAGGTACATTGTCAGAGGATGAGTGAACAGTGATGAATAAAACAGGAGTTTAGAGCAGGTACAAAGGCTAGAAAGCTTTTGGAGTGTGTGAGCAATTTCTATCTTATATACCAGTTCTTGAGTTCTGTTCTCTGTACTTGGCTTATTACATGAATGCATCCTAAAGGAAAGAATACCAAAGTGTATTACTGAGAGAAGTTAAGAGTGACTAGAGCATAGTGAATGTGGGAGTAGATAGGGAGGAATGGGATGATATTTAGATTGAAAACATAGGCACACTTTGGTTGTGTTGGGTCTTGTGGTCTGTGGTTTTTAAACCACATTAAAGTCATCATGTGTTTTCAAAAAGGGAGTGATAAGGTCAGGGAAAATCTCTGTGAGACCAGAGGGATAAAAAAAAGAGCCATCTGGGAAAAGAATAGATGAAGGAATGTTCCAGAAGGAGGGAATAAATTGTGCAAAATCTTTGACTGAAGAAGGCAATTTGTTTGAAGGACTGAAAGGCACTATGCTTTATCTGGGGATATGGAGGTGAGAGATAGGCTAGTGAAGTGAAAATAACTATCTAGTGATCACAAGATCACTATCACTGTCTAGTCTATCTCTCACATCCCCAGATAAAGCATAGTGCCTTTCAGTCCTTCAAACAAAATGCCCTCTTGACTCAAAGATTTTGCACAATTTATTCCCTCCTTCTGGGACATTCTTCCATCTATTCTGCAGCACTGAACAGTAGATGCTGTAGAAAATGTGGCTGGCACTGAATCTTTCAGAGACTGAGGGGTGTCTTACAGGATGGCGCTAGACAGAGGGGTGGCCAGTCTAGACTTGGGAGGCCAACAAAAAGTCCATGGAAAATAATGCACTAGAACTAACTCTAAAAAGTGATTTGATTTAGAGGAGAGAAAGGGAATAGGAAAGGTAAGTGGAGGTGAAAGAGGGGGGCAAGAATGTTTCAAATTTATAAAGCTGAGGTTTCAAAGACATGTGAAAGCATCTTAAAATGTAGAACCAAATCTTCGTTAGAGCCTAGAGATCAAATTTAATTTTAAAAGTTTACAGAGACTTATAATATACCTCATATTCTAATATGCATCTTAACAATAATCCTTTGAATTAGATATCAGTATTTGGCAACTCAGGAAAAGTTACTGGAATAAGATTGGACAGTTAATAAGAGATGCTGCTGAAAGAAGGACCCAAGATGTCTGACTCCACAGTCCATTCTCTTAGCCCTTCTATTTTGCTGCCTCTCTGACCAAGTCAAAAAGCAAAGAAATAAAGGAAGGGAATGCCAAGGAGATATGGATTAAAAGATATACATATCTATTTTTCTATACATTTTTCATTTCAGGAAATTATTTCTTTCTCATAATTAAAATTCAAACCAGATAAAAGAGAATAGATAATCAGCCATATTAAAAATAAGGCAAAGACCAGAAGAGAAATTTACTTGAAGGCAGATCAGATACAAACCGACAGTGTCAAATAAAGTTCACAAGATTTAAGCCCACACTAATCAGCAGGGATGTATGCTTTTCGGTTGCAGTTAACCATTGGTATCATATATGATCATGCAGAGAAAAGAAAAATCTTTTTGTTGTTAATTCTCTGTCTTGCATAGGAAGAAGTTTACTGCCATAAAAGTAAGAAGAGTAACCACAATTTACAAGCAATAAAGGAATGTGGAAAGCTTAGAAGGAGAAAGATATTTTAGGTTGATTATCTAGATTAAGTTCACCATTAGAGGAATTGTTATTGACATTGGAAAATGTGATATTTTCAGAGAAAAAAATACATCATAAAACATATTGTATAAATTGTATATAAAACATATTATATATCAGTCAGTCAATCAGTTCAGTTGCTCAGTCGTGTCCGACTCTTTGCGACCCCATGAATTACAGCATGCCAGGCCTCCTTGTTCATCACCAACTCCCAGAGTTCACCCAAACTCATGTCCATCGAGTCAGTAATGCCATCCAGCCATCTCATCCTCTGTCGTCCCCTTCTCCTCCTGCCCCCAATCCCTCCCAGCCTCAGAGTCTTTTCTAATAAGTCAACTCTTCCCGTGAGGTGGCCAAAGTATTGGAGTTTCAGCTTTAGCATCGGTCCTTCCAAAGAACACCCAGGACTGATCTCTTTTAGAATTGACTGGTTGGATCTCCTTGCAGTCCAAGGGACTCTCAAGAGTCTTCTCCAACAACACAGTTCAAAAGCATCAATTCTTTGGTGCTCAGCTTTCTTCACAGTCCAACTCTCACATCCATACATGACTACTGGAAAAACCATAGCCTTGACTAGATGGACCTTTGTTGGCAAAGCAACGTCTCTGCTTTTGAATATGCTATCTAGGTTGGTCATAACTTATCTTCCAAGGAGTAAGCGTCTTTTAATTTCATGGCTGCAGTCACCATCTGCAGTGATTTTGGAGCCCCCCCCAAATAAAGCCTGACACTGTTTCCACTGTTTCCCCATCTATTTCCCATGAAGTGAAGGGACCAGATGACGTGATCTTAGTTTTCTGAATGTTGAGCTTTAAGCCAACTTTTTCACTCTCCTCTTTTACTTTCATCAAGAAGCTTTTTAGTTCCTCTTCATTTTCTGCCATAAGTGTGGTGTCATCTGCATATCTGAGGTTATGGATATTTCTCTTGGCAATCTTGATTCCAGCTTGTGCTTCTTCCAGCCCAGGATTTCTCATGATGTACTCTGCATAGAAGTTAAATATGCAGGATGACAATATACAGCCTTGGTGTACTCTTTTTCCTATTTGGAACCAGTCTGTTTTTCCATGTCCAGTTCTAACTGTTGCTTCCTGACCTGCATATAAGTTTCTCAAGAGGCAGGTCAATTGGTTTGGTATTCTCATCTCTTTCAGAATTTTCCACAGTTTATTGTGATCCACACAGTCAAAGGCTTTGGCACAGTCATAATAGTCTCTTATAATCCTTTGTATTTCTACTTTGTCTGTTGTAACCTCTCCTTTTCATTTCTAATTTTGTTCATTTGATTCTTCTCTCTTTTTTTCTTGATGAGTTTGGCTAAAGGTTTGTCATTTTGTTTATCTTCTCAAAAAGCAGCTTCTAGTTTTATTAATCTTTACTATTGTTTCTTTCATTTCTTTTTCATTTATTTCTGCTCAGATCTGTATGATTTCTTTCCTTCTACTAATAGGCTGTCTAGTAAATGTTTTTCTTCTTTCTTGGGTAGGATTGTATTGCTATAAACTTCCCTCTTAGAACTGCTTTTGCTGCATCTCATAGGTTTTGAGTTGTGTTTTCATTGTCATTTTTTTCTAGAAATGTTTGATTTCCCTTTTGATTTCTTCAGTAATCTAGTGGTTATTTAGAAATGTGTTGTTTAATTTCCACGTATTTATGTGTCTTACGGTTTTTTTTTTTGTAATTGATATCTAATCTCATAGCATTGTGGTCAGTGTAGATGGTTGATATGATTTCAATTTACTTAAATTTACTGAGGTTTGATTTTTGAGCCAAGATGTGATCTATCCTGGAGAATGTTTCATGCACACTTGCGAATAAGGTGTATTCTTCTGCATTTGGATGGAATGTCCTGAAGATATCAATGAAATCCATCTCGTTTGATGTATCATTTAAGACTTGTGTTTCCTTATTAATTTTCTGTTTTGATGATCTATCCATTGGTGTGAATGGGGGGTTAAAGTCTCCTACTATTGTTGTGTTACTGTCATTTTCTCCTTTTATGTCTGTTAGTGTTTGTCTTATGTATTGAGGTGCTCCTATGTTGGGTGCATAGATATTTACAGTTGTTATGTCTTCCTCTTGGATTGATCCCTTTATCATTATGTAGTGCCCTTCCTTATCTCTTGTAATATTCTTTAATTCTAAGGTCAATTTTGTCTGATATGAGGATTGCTACTCCAGCTTTCTTGTGCTTCCCTTTTGCATAGAATGTATTTTTTCATCCTCTCACTTTCAGTCTATATGTGTCTTTAGGTCTGAAGTGGGTTTCTTGTAGACAGCATATATATGGGTCTTGTTTTTGTATCCATTCAGCCAGTCTGTGTCTTTGGTTGGAGAATTTAATCTATTTAAAGTAATTACATTTAAAGTAATTACTGATACATATGTTCTTACTGCCATTTTCTTAATTGTTTGGGGTTGATTTTGTAGACCTTTTTTCTTCTGTTGTATTTCTTGACTATATAAGCCTGTTTAACATTTGTTGTAAAGCTGGTTTGGTGGTATTGAATTCTTTTAACTTTTGCTTGTCTGGAAAGCTCTTTTATTTTTCCATCAGTTTTGAATGAGATCCTTGCCAGGTACAGTAATCTTGGGTTTATCCTGTATGGGATTCTTTGTGCCTCTTGGATTTGATTGTCTATTTCCTTTCCCATGCTGGGGAAATTTTCAACTATAATCTCTTCAAAAACTTTCTCATACCCTTTCTTTTTCTCTTCTGTTTCTGGGATTCCCTATAATTCGAATGTTGGTGCATTTGATATTGTCCCAGAGGTCTCTGAGACTATCTTCAGTTCTTTTCATTCTTTTTACTTTATTCTGCTCTTCAGAATTTACTTCCACCATTTTATCTTCCAGCTCACTGATTTGTTCTTCTGCTTCAGATATTCTGCTATTGATTCCTTCTAGAGTATTTTTCGGAGAAGGCAATGGCACCCCACTCCAGTACTCTTGCCTGGAAAATCCCATGGGTGGAGGAACCTAGTGGGCTACAGTCCATGGGGTCACTAAGAGTCAGACACAGCTTAGCGACTTCACTTTGACTTTTCACTCTCATGCACTGGAGAAGGAAATGGCAACCCATTCCAGTGTTCTTGCCTTGAGAGTCCCAGGGACGAGGGAGCCCAGTGGGCTGCCGTCTATGGGGTCACACAGCGTCGGACATGACTGAAGCGACTTAGCAGCAGCAGAGTATTTTTAATTTCAGTAATTGTGTCATTTGTCTCTGCATGTTTATTCTTTTTTTTTTTTTTCAGTTACCTTTATTTTTATTTTTATTTTTTTTGAACACTTTAAAAATTTTAAATTAAATTTTTTGTATAGTTTTTTTTTTTTAGTATTAAGTTTTTTATTTTTTTAATTTTAAAATCTTTAATTCTTACATGTGTTCCCAAACATGAACCCCCCTCCCACCTCCCTCCCCATAACATCTCTCTGGGTCATCCCCATGCACCAGCCCCAAGCATGCTGTATCCTGTGTCAGACATAGACTAGCGATTCAATTCTTACATGATAGTATACATGATAGAATGCCATTCTCCCATATCATCCCACCCTCTCCCTCTCCCTCTGAGTCCAGAAGTCCGTTATACACAGCTGCGTCTTTTTTCCTGTCTTGCATACAGGGTCGTCATTGTCATCTTTCTAAATTCCATATATATGTGTTAGTATACTGTATTGGTGTTTTTCTTTCTGGCTTACTTCATTCTGTATAATCGGCTCCAGTTTCATCCATCTCATCAGAACTGATTCAAATGAATTCTTTTTAACGGCTGAGTAATACTCCATTGTGTACATGTACCACAGCTTTCTTATCCATTCATCTGCTGATGGACATCTAGGTTGTTTCCATGTCCTGGCTATTATAAACAGTGCTGCGATGAACATTGGGGTACATGTGTCTCCTTCAATCCTGGTTTCCTTGGTGTGTATGCCCAGCAGTGGGATTGCTGGGTCATAAGGGAGTTCTATTTGCAATTTTTTAAGGAATCTCCACACTGTTCTCCATAGTGACTGTACTAGTTTGCATTCCCACCAACCATGTTCATGGATCGGAAGAATCAATATAGTGAAAATGAGTATACTACCCAAAGCAATTTACAAATTCAATGCAATCCCTATCAAGCTACCAGCCATATTTTTCACAGAACTAGAACAAATAATTTCAAGATTTGTATGGAAATACAAAAAACCTCGAATTGCCAAAGCAATCTTGAGAAAGAAGAATGGAACTGGAGGAATCAACTTGCCTGACTTCAGGCTCTACTACAAAGCCACAGTCATCAAAACAGTATGGTACTGGCACAAAGACAGAAATATAGATCAATGGAACAAAATAGAAAGCCCAGAGATAAATCCACACACATATGGACACCTTATCTTTGACAAAGGAGGCAAGAATATACAATGGAGTAAAGACAATCTCTTTAACAAGTGGTGCTGGGAAAACTGGTCAACCACTTGTAAAAGAATGAAACTAGATCACTTTCTAACACCGCACACAAAAATAAACTCAAAATGGATTAAAGATCTAAATGTAAGACCAGAAACTATAAAACTCCTAGAGGAGAACATAGGCAAAACACTCTCAGACATAAATCACAGCAGGATCCTCTATGATCCACCTCCCAGAATTCTGGAAATAAAAGCAAAAATAAACAAATGGGATCTAATTAAAATTAAAAGCTTCTGCATGTTTATTCTTTAATTCTTCTGAAGTGAAGTGAAGTGAAGTGAAGTGAAGTGAAGTGAAGTCACACCTTCTTGTCCAACTCTTTGCAACCCCATGGACTATAGCCTACCAGGCTCCTCTGTCCATAGGATTTTCCAGGCAATAGTCCTGGAGTGAATTGCCATTTCCTTCTCCAGGGGATCTTCCCAACCCAGGGATTGAACTCAGGTTTCCCACATTGTAGACAGATTCTTTACCATCTGAGCCACCAGGGAAGTCCAAGATTACTGGAGTGTGTTGCTATTTCCTTCTCCAGGGGATCTTCCCGACCCATGGGTCGAACCCGGGTCTCCTGCATTGCAGGCAGATGCTTTACCCTCTGAGCCACCAGGGAAGCCCATGAAGTAAAGTGAAGTGAGGTCACTCAGTTGTGTCTGACTCTTTGCAACCCTGTGGACTGTAGCCTACCAGGCTCCTCTGTCCATGGGATTTTCAGGCAATAGTCCTGGAGTGGATTGCTGCTTTCAATATACTTTCAATATACTTTCTTTGTGTTTAGTCTTTGTTAGTTTCCTTCACTTGTGTAGGATTTCTCTGCCTTTTCATTATTTGTTTTAAACTTATTGTGCTTGAGGTCTCCTTTTCCCAGGCTGCAAGGTTGAATTCTTTCTTCCTTTTGGTTTCTGCCTTCCTAAGGTTGGTCCAATAGTTTGTGTAAGCTTCTCATAGAGTGAGATTTGTGCTGGTTTTTGTTTGTTTGTTTTTCCTCTGATGGGCTAGGCTGAATGAGGTGGTAATCCTGTCTGCTGATGATTGGATTTATATTTTCATTTTGTCTGTTTTTTAGATGAGGCGTTCTGCACAGGGTGCTAGTGCTGGTTGGGTGATGCTGGGTCTTGTATTCAAGTGGTTTCCTTTGTGTGAGTTCTCACTATTTGATACTCCCTAGGGTTAGTTCTTTGGTAGCCTAGGGTCTTGGAGTCAGTGCTCCCACTCCAACGGCTCAGGACTTGATATCTGGATCTGATTCCACAGCTTCGCAGCTTTCTGCTTCAGTTGCTCCAGGTCCATTCATCCTTGAATATCCTCACGGAAGAAACTACCAAGTGAAATTCCAGAAATAATTCTGTTCAAGGCCTCAGCATCCCAATTCTTCTGCAATGTCACCTGTTCTTTTTCTCTGCAACTCCTTGAGAAGCACCGTTGCCTCCTCACTGACTCCAGAGGTGGGAGTTTGCTGGGGATGGAGCTACACTACTCCTATCCCATCTGCACTGTTACTTACAGACCAGGACTCTCTGATAGGCGTGGAGGAGGGAAAGAGATTCAAAGAGGGAGGGGAAGCTTACCTTTCCAAAACAAAACCATACTGCTTTTAAGTAGAAAAAAATACAAAAATGGCAAAGTACTTTAGTCCTAAAATATATATGAAAATACCACCAGCTTTTGTCCACACTGTGGTTGTTTTCAATATTCATCCTTTCTTCCAATTTATTGTCCTGATTTTCATGTAAGTGACTTCCCTGGTGATTCAGACAGTAAAGCATCTGCCTACAATGCAGGAGACCAGGGTTCTATCCCTGAGTCAGGAAGATCCCCTGGAGAAGGAAATGGCAACTCACTCCAGTATTCTTGCCTGGAAATCCCATCGATGGAGGAGCCTGATAGGCTACAGTCCACAGGGTGGCAAAGAGTCAGACACGACTGAGTGACTTCACTTTCACTTCATTTAAGTATCAGACCTCCCCAATTCCATTCATTTCTTTTGGAGGAAGTTAATTTCTCTCTTGACTTGGGTTTGGGACTAATGCTGTGGCCCTCAGTCCAGCCATGTGATCTTTTCCCCCTGATCAAGGTAGCTGGCTCAGGGAGGGGCAAGTGATCCAAGACAAGCTAAGGAGCTCCGAGAAGTGGCTTGCTGGGGGAAGCTAATGAAGACTCTTCCTTGCTTATCTCAGGAGAGCTTCTTGAAACAATCCTTTTTGTTCCCATACGTGGATGAATATGATCATACCTCAGACAGCTTTTGGCCGCTGTGTTTCATCCATGATGGGAAACGTACTTTAGAATGACCCCTTGCACTGCAGAGAGAAAGTTGAAACTGAGCTACATCCTTGATAGCTTAGTGGAGTTACTGAGTCAAACCCACCAGGAGGGGAGCCCCACCTGTGAACAAGGCACCTTTAAGAAAACTTACATCCTCTGTTTTATTTACTCCAGTTTGCATTGTTTCTGAACTTTTCCTATTACTTGTAACCAAGCTCATTTTACCTTCTTCCATGTTATCCTAATTCTGGAAGGTTACTGTGAGGTAGTTCAGATTTTTCTGCTAGCTTACTAAAAATTATTTGATGTCATTGCATTTATTTTCCTTAATCTAGCTAACGTATTTTAGAGCTGTGCTGTTCAGTACAGTTTCCACTAACCATATGAAGCTATTTAAGTTTAAATTAATTAAAATGAAATAAAATGAAAAATTTCATTTTCTTGTTTGCACTAAACACATTTCAAGTACTTTATAGCCACATGAAGATAGAGGCTACCATCTAGGTCAGCACAGATACAGAACATTTCCAGACTCAGAGAAAGGTTTACTGGATAGTGCTATGAAAGAGAGAGTGAGAGAGAGAGAAGAGAAGAGAAGAGAGCATATAAGATGAGGAGACTTGTATTCTAATGTGACCCACACCAGTGAACTCACTGTATTCCCTCAAGAAAGCCTCTTCCCTTTCTTAGGTCTTTTTATTTCTTGTATAACAGAGAGGCTGAACAAGGAGGTTTGGGGGAGATTTCTTCTAGGTTTAAAGTAATGAAATTCTAAGTGGTTTTTTTTTTTTCTTCAATTTTTAACATTTGTAGATTTTTGTTATTCTTCAGGGGTCAGCTGTGAATTGTACCATCAGATCATATTTAGATACTAAGTACCAGGGCTGAAAATTCAGGACAGTTTTTTTTTTTTTTTCTTCTAGCAAAAACAAACAAAAAAAAGTATCCAAAATAGATTTAGTGGCAGGTAGGTAAGGGTTTAAACAATACATGGGCCACTTTCTTTCACTTAGTGTCAAAACAATAGTCTCAAACAGAACAAGGCAGTCATCCTTAATATGTATTGCTACTTCATACATGTGTACTACCAAAAAGAACAAATAAAGCCTTGGAGGAGGGCACAAAATATACTTATTTCTGAAAAAACAGTTGATCATATATGCCATCTCGATAGTGGCCTCATATTTTATTTTTGATTCATTGATTATTGTTTATTTACACATACAAACACTTGAGTCTCTACTATATTCTACACAGTGTGTGTGTGTATATATATATATATGTATATATATATACATATACATAAATGTATATTTTTTTGATTCTGACAATAGAGGAGTGAACAAGGTGCTAGTTCCCCTCTTATAGTGTTTACAGTAAAGAGATAAAGCAGATATCATAAATAATTCTAGAAACAGTTATTTACAATGGTAATTAAGGCTACAGAGATGACATACTGTGAGAGCACATGTCAGGGTGACGATTTGGTTTGGAGCATTCCAGAAGACAACTGAGAGAAACCGTATCCCACTCAAGGACCCAGGAGTGTAGTAGGAGCTGAGTGAGTGTTTGTAAAAGATGAGCCTAGAGAAGTAGACAGGGGCCAACTCTTGCAGTCAACCATGGCCATGAATTGGGGCTTTGTTTTAAGCACAATGGGAAAATCACTGAAAGGTTTTCAAGGTTTGCTTGGGTGGCATGATCAACATGCATCTCAAACCCATTCCCTCTGGTGGCAGAGTGGGAAAGAGATGCATGGAATGTTCACATTTGAAGGCAAGTGGACTAGTTAAGGAAGTATTGCTATAATTCAAATGAAAGATGATGGTATTTGGGGGGTATATGTTTGAATGGACAGGGAGAAAGTAGAGAGATTTAAGACACAGAGTCTGTGTAGGGCCATTTCTTAGGTCAGAGTGGGTATGGGAGATAGTGACTATGAATCTGGCTACGGATCTGAGTGTTTTATAAGCCAAAGAAATCATGTTATTGTTTTTATTATTATCACCAAAGCAGTCATTTTCACAACCTTTATGTGCTCATAATATATATTCATATTCTCATTATAAAGAGACCACTTGTTCTTTAAAAGTTCAGTTTATTTATCACTTTCATTGGTGCAATGGAAGTGAAGCTGTTAGTGGTTTCAACTTTTTTTCTGTTCTAAAAAGAGAATAAGGAGATGAGATGTGGAAGAACAAAAGAAATGACCTTATTCTTTCTTTTCCTGCTGCCTGGAAGACAGACAAGATAAGCAGTGAGGAATTATAATTGATAAAGTAATTGAAGAGATAGGCTGCTGGAGGTGAAAAATGAGACTCCTACATGAAGGTTATCTTTTCCTCTGGCTGAAGAGAAATCTTGCCTTCCGTTTCCCTTTTCTTACAGTTACTGAAAACTCTGGCTTGTGTATCCACATCCAAATTACCAAACTGAGAGTCACCAAATGATTCAGCCTCTGCTCATTAAGTCTTATTTCTGGAGCAGTTTTTTGGCTTTTCTCATGGGTGTGCTTTTGCTTGGCTTTTTACCTTATGGATGCTGTACATTTTTATGAAATAAGTTGTCTCTTCTTCACTTCTGCTGCTAGGAGGTTTTCAGTCAAATTAGTACTTCCTCTGTCACTTGATGGTTTGGGGTTCACTTTCAAAGTTCTCATTAGGCTTATCTTACTTAGCTTATGTGGCTTTTATCTTTATTTTGTATTTTTTTTTTCATTTCTTGGCAATATCATTTGCCTAGAATTTGGTTGCTTAGAGCTTCGGTTCTGAAAATCAAATATGAGTTTGCATCAAAGGTGTTCAACCTTATGAGAAGTATGACATTAGTTCAATCACTTAACTTCTCTGAAATTTGTGTTTTCACTGATAAAATAGAGATGACTGTAATACAGACCTATTTGCATATTTGTGAGTATTAAATGAGACACTGCATGTGAACGCTAAGGGGGCTTGGCATATAAAAAGATTCCTCTCTCTAGACAAAAGGTATTAAGACAATAGCATCATCATTATTAATACATGTTCATCAATCATCACAGATATTATATATTATGTAACTCATATTCTCTTGTACTTCATTTGCTTTCTCTTCATTTTTCCCTCATCTTAAATGTGTTTTAAAACAATACAAGGTACAGAATAAAGAAATAAGATACATTTTATTTAGGTCCCAAAGTAAGACTAACAAGCTAGGGATGTTGTTGTGTATCTGATATGGGCCACATATTAGGACACCAGGGGAGACAGAAAAATTTTAAGTGAGTTCCAGACAAAGCATGATGTAACACAAACAATTTATGCAATTGTGTTACAGGAGAAAGATAGGGTAGCATTATTACTTAGCCAAGGGAAGAGGTATATTGTCTTCTCATAATCAGAGACTGAAAACAGACGTTGTCAGCCAATTGATGGATAGCCCCAGTGACTACAGAAAAGAGAAACTGAGTTTCAGTGGTATAGAAAGCATCTAGATTAGAGATAATGACAATGATCCTCTCATCCATAACTTCATTTCCATTAGCCAACTGAAATGGAACAAGAAAAAAACAATAGAGTTGTGAAATCACAACCCAAATTGTGTTATTTCAGGAAATACTTAGAACTCCTTTAAATGGCATACATCTAAACCACTTTCATTTGCATTGGACTGAAACTTGGCATCTTTCTCAGTCCAGATGTAATTTATTTAAATTCCTTTAGTTGTTTTTTTAATTTAGAAATATGCATAGACATAAAATTTTGCATGTCTCAAATGTGTTTTTCCTGCACACTTGTGAATTCAAATTAGCCAAATTATTAAGTGGCTTGTTCCTAAACTAAAGTGAAAACGGATTTTATTTCTAATGCCAAGAAATGGAAAGTGTGGTAATCAGGGAACTGAGAGATTTTCTGGTGGTACTTCGGGCCTGGATCCAGGATTTTACCCCTTTAATGCGTTTCCCAATTAACTTACTAACACAAAGTATATATGAATTTTTTGTATTTTAAAACTGTTTTTAATCATTTGAAGAGACCAAGGGTGAAGTCACACCCCACAGGATGCAGGTTTCCACTGGGAAATCCCCTTTGGACATTTCTGTTGCCCCCAGTCCTTCTCTTCCTGAGCCTCTAGAGAACCTCTGCCTCTCTCTCTTTCTCTCTCTGTTTTCTGCCCACCCCCACCATTTTTCCCCTTTCCAGGTTTCTGCCCTACTGGTTCCTCTATCCTCCATTCCTCCATCCCATACCTTTCATTATGCAGGGCAATATGATGAACATTCTTGGCTATGTAAACATTTTGAGTTTTATCTTTTACCCTCAATTATTTTCATTGGGTCTTCTGAGTAAACATGGGTTTTTCCACGGGGAGAAGTTCTAGTGAATATGATTTTCTCTCTTTTTTACATAAACAGATGTACATACACATAGATACTGTATTTGAAATTATATCTTTAGGAGTTTGGCCCCACTGAGTAGGTATCTTAAAGTCCTGTAACTGGAAGGGCTATAATAGTGGTGTGGTAGACCTTTGCCTTTTGCAATATCATGCTTGTATAATGGAACCAGCCTGGCCATGGGCATGTGAATGTTCAGTTTATAACTCCTGGTTTATGAGAATCTGAAGGGATACTGGCTGCAATAATCAATGCTTTGGATTTATAATGCTCTGATCAAAAATCTCCAGTGGGTATCTATACCATGGAGCTCTGTGAAGACATGAACTAGGCCTGATGTATATATTCTGCTATAGCTTAGGGAAGTAAATGGAACATAATTCAAGTAATACATGATTGACATAGATTAAAGTATCAGTCAGGACAGACTAGGTTATATTGCAGTAACAAATAGCCCCCAAATCTCAATTGCTTAAAGAACACAATATTTCTTATTTACTATCTACATCTGTTGTGAGTGGCAAGGTGAAGATGAGGACCCCTGCTCTTTACAGTCTCTCAAGGATCCAGGAAGATGGGTCCTGTTCCAGAGGCAAAGAGCAATCTGAAAAGTGTTGCTTCAACAGTCCTTCAGCCTCAAAAAGATACCATCAGTCTGGTTGACACCTCATTGGCCAAAACATTATGGCCCACCCAACAAGAAAGTGATCAGGTGATGAAGTCCTTTGATGGCCAAAGGTGGAAAGGCTTCTTTGAAAGGCGTGAGAATAACTTTGCTTTGCGTTGGGAGAATGGACTAAATTGCCTTAAGTGTCAATATTTGTTGATGCTTATATTATTAGGGAAAATGATCATTGGCAGCAATACAATGGACAGGGTATTTAGAAAAGAAAATGGAGCTAGTCTGACATTCTTGTTCCATCATATGCAAATATAGAAGCCACTTAAGATTGAAAGGGAAAGTCATTATTCCAATCTTTTTAAAAAATTCTAACAATACCTATCTGAGTGCCTTGAACATAATCCATTAGTATGTATTTCAAGTTTATTAAACTGAATCATAGATAAGAAATGATGTTGAACCTGTCTAATCCCTAGAAATGAAAAATATAATGTACAGTTTTCAAAATGGTAGCTTTTATTAGCAAATGTAAAAAGTAAAAGTTGCTGAGTCATGTCCAACTCTTTGTGACTCCCTTGGAATTCTCCAGGCCAGAATACTGGAGTGGGTAGTCTTTCCCTTCTCCAGGGGATCGTCCCAACCTAGGAATTGAACCCAGGTCTCTCACATTCTAGGCAGATTCTTTACCAGCTGAGCCACAAGGGAAGCCCTTTCCTTCTAATTTTAATGCATTATCATAGCAAAGGCTTCCCAGGTGGTGCTAGTGGTGAAGAACATGCCTGCCAATGGAGGAGACATAAGAGATGTGGGTTTGATCCCTGGGTTGAGAAGAGTCCGTGGAGGAGGGTATGGGAACCCATTCTAGCATTCTTGCCTAGAGAATCCCAAGAACAGAGGAGCCTGATGGGCCGCAGTCCATAAGGCTGCTAAGAGTCAGACTCGCACACACTAGCATAGCAAAAACAAAACAAAAAGCCATGAGGTAAAGACTGCTTTTCATATTTCTACACTTCAAATGCCTGGAATATACTCAGCATGTAAGTCTTGAATGAATATATAATAATTTTTGAAGACTGTATTAATTGTAAAGAAATAAGAAAATATAATGGCTAATTTTGGAGGGTAGGTTTTTTTGTTTTTTTTTTCTATGAAGTATTTAATCCTAGTGTTTAGGAGATGGGCTCTTGACCCAGATTGTTGGGGTCTGCCCTATCACTTAGCAGCTATAATACCTTGAGTTCTCAATCTCCCTATTCACTCTCTGGTTCCCCATTCATGAAATGAAGAAAATAATAATGATATTTATCTTATGGGGTTGGTAAAAAGGATTAAATTACACCTTATAAACAACATACTTTGGAGTAGCATCAGCACATGGTGAGGGTTTAAATACACCTTACCTACTGCTACTGTGGGCTTCCCTTGGTGATTCAGCAGTAAAGAATCTGCCTGCCAAGGCAGGAGATGCCAGTCTGATCCCTGAGTCAGGAAGATCCTGCAGAGAAGAAAATGTCAACCCATTCTTATATTCTTATCTGGAAAACTTCATGGTGAACTTGGTGAGCTGCAATCCACAGAGTTGCAAAAGAGTCAGACACAACTTAGCAACCAACCAACAACTGCTACTGTAGTTTTAATCACTTTTGTCTTGAGATTGAATGGTGTGAGCTTACTATATATATTCACCAACTCAACAATAATGAACCATAGAAATGAAATACACAATCACACCTAGAACTTTGGCACTCGACTTACTTTCACTCTAAGATTTGTATTTACTGTTTTCTTGAAATTTGTTTAATGATGAGCTTTAATAAACAGATGTTAGGGTCCAAGCTACTCTGTGCAGGACCAGGGATGAAGAGTGATGTGTTTGAAGGGTGTCTCAGTGTCTCACTTTGTGTAAATGGAGAGAGAGAACGATAGCTTCTGAAGATGCACTGCAACATCAAACTTTCTTTATAATGACTGCGAAAGCCCAGAGAGTACTCTGAGGCACTTGAAGAGGTTGTTGAAGCCAGAATATTATAAGAACTACCTTAATTTTGAAAAAAAAAAAATAAAGACTATACAGTATGATGTATGACAGCGGCAATCACATCAGTGGTATTTTCCCCCTTGTTCCCGAGCATCTAACACATAGTAGGTGCTTTATAAGTGGATAACTGATTGATTTATTTGAGTGAATCATTGTCAGTGCAATCTGTAAGTGAAAACTAGGTCACTTCCTATGCATCGTTTATGTGTAGGTACCATCATATCTATATTTTCAAAGAAGAAAGTGTCTAAACCCTAGCACTGGAAACAAAATGTTGAACTTTTGAGTGTTTCCTCTTCCCACCCCGGCATATTATTTGAAGGAAATTTTTATAAAATGTCTTGAGCATATTTCTTTGTCAAAACCCACTCTTCAATGCTGAAAATGATGTATTTCTATGTATTAAACATGTTTTTAAAAAAACTCAGAAGGTTTGTTTTAAGCTTACTCCTATAAACATCTATACTGTAGTCTAGGTAGATCATGTTCCCACATTTAGCTGCTGAAATAATTGACAGACTTAAATTTGTATAAACTCAACAATATTTTGGGTTAACTTACTGGTTAAAAGAACCTTAAAAGGTAAGAAATGGCTTATATTTTTCACTTTCCCATTTGCTGTTAGAAATCTAACACCCATTAACACTATCAGTATTTTGCAGAATGCTTTTTTCTTTTGTTTCTCCTTCCCTCTTTCTTCTTTTGGTAAATGAACAGTATCAGTAAAATCTCTAACAGAAAGTACTGGGCAATACAGTGTTAAAGTGCTGCTTGAGTTGTTCAATAGTTAGTGGGCAGGTATTACAATTCACTGTAGCTGTAATAGAGGGTAATGTCACTTTAAGACATGTGATACTTTACAGAGGAGGGATGTATTGAAAGAGACTATTGCTACTTACAGCGCCGTATAGCAGCCCTGCTCCTACATTTTGCTGCCTTACTCTGCCCTGAATGCTCTGGAGTGGGGATGGTCCGTCATTAACTATAAACTGATTCTCATCAGGAAACTGCACATTATCTCACCATCATTTCAAAGGTCTCGTCTGGCAGAGGTGACGCCAGGAGATGATTTAAAGGTGAAAATGACAAGGTTTCCAGCCCTCAAACCTTGGTTCCTTTTCTGACAATACAGTCTGAATGAACCCAATGTCTTCTTTACTGTGGAAGTAACATCGGAAGAGAAAAACATATATATATTTTTTTAATCCTGATAAAGAAGATTATTGGGAAGCTCTTTTTAAAAAAAATCTCCAATTGTGGCACAGATGGATTTTAGAAAGTGTTAGAGCTTTCCAATGAACACTAATAGAGTACTCTGCTCTTGGCTGGATTTTTCAGGTAAGAAGCCTCTTTAAGGATTTAAGATTCAGAAAGCAGATTTGAAATCTATTTAGTCAGGTCTAGAGACCTATGTAAGGCTGAATGCATTATTTTGGGGGGAAACACCTATTAACATAGAGATCACCTCTTGCTAAGAGAGTGAGCAAAGAGAGCTATTTGCAGGAGCCTTAGAAGTAATGTTAAGAATTAAAGAAAGTCAAATGAAAACAAAAATAAAAAGAAGGAAAATATTGCAAATGTCAAACCACAGCAATTTTGAGTGCTAAGATTTATATAGGTGAAGAAGAGAAAGCAGTCATTGAAAAACTGTTAAGTTTTTATCCTGGTAGGGTTTTTTCAAGTTTAGATGAATTCCTAGTACATTTTAACTGAAATTCACAAAGTCTTTGCATGCCACCATCCGCTCTATTTTGCCTTTCTATAATTTGCAGGCAACCAGATGCATTCATTTCAGAATTCATAGGAGGGGTGTTGCTTTTATCTGAAGAGAATGCATCTATGGTACACTGATAGTTCTGAAGACAATGAGGCTAAATCTGTTATACACAAAAGTAAACACTGGGCTGTGAAACTAATTATAAAGTGAATGGTCCATGTGAATCACAGACCGGGGCATGAAAGGCATCATGCTGTTGAACATAATGTTTTCCTACTTTGCACTTAATTATGGTTGTCACCATTTGTCTATTATAATTTTAAAACCCTTCTTAAAGACTAAGTCTCTCTCTCCTAAAACCCACAAATTATCTCGTATTTTGTCTGTATACATACACACACACACACAGGTATAATGTATATATTTTGCTTACTGAACATCACAGCTTTTGAAAGAGGGCCAATTTCCACGAATAAAGAAGCCACACAGGGAGGTCACTAGGAGGTTTTAAATGTAGAGTTTAAATACTTGAAGTATATGATTTGACAGTGGAAAGATGAAAAAAAGAAACAATCTTGGGTCCAAAGCTCTAAGAGAAAAGCATACACTTAACTGGATTCTTATATAGAAAATGCTTCTGTATCACTGGCTGAGTAAGGACGATGCTTCAAGTTTGATTAATTTGGCAAATATGAAATGCAGCATAAGGTGTTGTTTGAGAAATTGGACAATATGTAGCACAGTTGAGCTTTTGTACCTCCTAGGATTCTCATAGGTGCTGAGAAGACTGTCAAAGTTTCAGCGCCTGAGAAAAGGTGGATGTTCGTCCATAAATACGTATACCACCTGTATATGCATATTCATCAACACTCAACAAATGCCACAATAAGATCTTAGGAGGCAAAGCAATATTGTAAATTATGGTTTGCTTTAGGAGAGATGCATAGATCTTAGATCTTGTATCTGAAACTCGTTTTGGCTGAAGACAATTCCTTCTGATTTTAAGTCCAGCCCCAAACACCAGTTCTTTCAGGAGATTACAACATGCCTCAGAGAAATGATTTCTTAGTTTAGAAGACAGCACTGGAATTAAAAATTCATGACTGTAGAATTGAAAAAAAAAAATCCACTCTTTCCTTCCAGGCTTATGTCAGACTTGCAATGAAGTTAGAATGAACAGGAGCATGCAGCCTTTCAATGCCTGGAATAACTATAGCTTAAAGATAATTGTGTAAAAGAGGATATTTAGTCAGGGTATAGTGTTTCAAACTGCCTAACAGATAGTCAAAAACTTTATTTCTGTATTTCAGCTATCCTAAGAGTTTGGTTTTGCAGAATTTCAAAAATGGATTCATGATCTCATGGAGAGTGATTTCTCTCAATCCCACTTTATGCCATGACCTCTGCCAGGTCATTAATTCTAGCCAGCAAAGTAGCAAAGGGACATGACGTCTGAGACACCCCTTCTCTCATCAGTGGGACTGACAGAGCTGGGGGCTCAAAGCCGGGGGTAATTCTTCCTTTCTAATGTTCTCTTTAGAGAATGGCAATGGTCTCTGCGATGTCCTGGGTCCTGTATTTGTGGATAAGTGCTTGCGCGGTGCTGCTCTGCCATGGATCCCTTCAGCACACTTTTCAGCAGCATCACCTGCACCGACCAGGTAAGTCGGAGGCTGGCTCCACAGTAGCCTCCAATCTCCAGCCTCACTGTGGTCTTCTAACAGATGGTTGAAGGCAAGTGACAGAAAGTGCTACAGTGTGGGCAGCTTGCCTCGGAATTCCAAGACTTACTGTTGGCTGGATGCTACGGGGAGTGTGGGGGATACTGAAATGCCATGGATGTATTTCCAATAACTGTTCGGAAAATGTGATTCTGTCTAGGAGTCCCACCATCCCTTGGTGCATAAAGTAGAAGTCTTTTGTTTGTGGATACCTTGGCCAATAGTGAAATATTCTGCAAAAGGTGGGATAACTTTCAAGACTTGAAAAATTTTTAAAGAGGCAAAATACGATATTTGCAATCGAGAAAGTGTGTCCATGATCCTGGGCTGCATTTGTCTGAAGCATAGATACCATAATTTTGGTGTGTATGTGGCTAAGGATTTTGTGCGCATGTTAGTGCCGAAATTAACTTTGGAAGTAGTTTGTCAATGAAAAAAAATTAAACAGCAACTTACTATTTCTTGTCTGGTTTGTCTCCTCTCTTTTCTCCTCTCCTTCACTTTCTGTTCTTCCGGTATGCTTGGTGCCTTTTATTTTTTTTCCCTATCTCTCTTGGCAGTATCGGGGACAAGTTCTCTCTAGCGTGACTCCCCCGCCCGCCCCCCCCCCCCCCCCCCCCATATCGAATTTTATGTTCCAGATGCATTTTTCTTTCTTCGTTTTTCTTTTCAGAGTATATTTCTCACCCTTCCATGGTCTCACTCTTCAATCTGTATTTTTCTCTCCTTCGCCGCTCCAGCTTTCTCATTACTATTCCCTCAGCTCGACTGTCCTCACCCGTCCTGGTTCTCGGAAAGGTTGCCTTCCATTTTCGGCTTAGCTTCAGCCCTTGCACTTATTCCTCCACCTTCAGCGCACCCCATTCCCTCCCCCGCCCCCCATCCGATAGCCAGGTCCGGGCTCTGGGGACCAGTTGCGCGCTCAACCTCCGGATCCTTAGTTCTCTAGCGCTGCCAGCTTTCCACACACACTCCTTCCCTTCCAAATCCCTCTCTGGCTTTTTCCCATCCGCCCGGCTTCCTGCAGCTGCGTGGTCCAGCGTCTATGCCTTTGCCTTTCCCTGCCTCTGCAGCCGGCCTGGGCACCCATCCTGGGCTCTTCAACACTGTCTTCCAGCAACGCCTCCCAGGGCGCTGCTTGCTGCTTTCCTGGCTCTGCTTCCTGGCTGGGGGCGGGATCGAAAGAGCGCTGCTGCCGCCCAGGTTCTCCCCTGCGGGCTGCGGGCGAGCGCACCAGCCTGCTGAATGCTGCAACTTGGGCCGCCGCGAGAAGAGGGGTTTGGCGGGGCCTTAGCTTGAGGCAGAGGCCCGGGGTTGCCTCTGGGCTCCAGTTGCCCTTTCTCCACGCCCTGGGTCGGGGAGGGATGGCGAGGGGGCGTTGGTGCCCCTGCAGGTGGGTATGGAAACGGCTTTGCGGATGCTGCGCGCTGGTATTTCTGCTCCACGTGTATTCTGAGACTGGATCTACCACTGCCAGAGTCCGAGGCATCAGTGCGGAGTTGGAGGAAAAACAAACGTGGATCTTGGAATCCCCAGGTTACCTCCAATCAGTAGATGACCAATCTGCTCTGGAAAAAAAAAAAAAAAAGTCTTTGAGTTGTTACATAGTCATACAAATAACGTGAGAAATTTCTAGTCATGATAATACTTAACGATAAGCATGCATAACAGAAACAGCTAATGTGAGTGTTTTAGACAGATTCTGAAGGTTAATTCACGTTGCTTGGCTTAATTCTTATTCAGGTAGGTGTGATTTCCCACCGTGTTGCTCAGGAGACTGAAGTTCTGAGGGTCTGGGTGACTTAAGTTCACAAAGCTAATATCTGTCATTGGAGACTTCGATCTGATTTCATCTCCAAGAGCCTGTTTCCCAAAGAGGAAATAATGCCTCAAAGAGCAGAGAACAATTTTGCCATGTAGCCTTTTTGAAGCTTTGTGAGAACCTTCATGTAATTCAAGAAAACTTTCCAGTTATGTCAATACAGGGACTCATTTGAAGTGCATTCTGAAAGGTGTCTAGGCAGAACTGGTGAGGGGTGGCTTGTGGGGATGACAGAACTCAGGCCAGACCATCAGTACGCGTGCATGTGTGTGTGCGCGCACGAGTGTGTGTAAGTGCTCACAGGTGCTCTCAGTCATGTCTGAGTCTTTGCATATGTCACTTAACATTAGTGACATAACCCTGGGTAAGTCACTTTTCTTCTCTGGGCCCAATTTCTCATTTAGGGGTATTGTGGGGAGTGTAAATAAACTAATCTTCAGAAAAGTACTTCATAAACTATAAAACTCTTCAGAAATATCAGGAATTACTGACATCCTGGGGCTTCCCTGGTGGCTCAGATGGTAAAGAATCCACCTGCAATGTAGGAGACCAGGGTTGGCCTCATGAGTGGGGAAGATACCCTGGAGAAGAGAATGGGTACCCACTCCAGTATTCTCGCCTGGAGAATTTCATGGGCAGAGGGCCTGGCGGGCTGCAGTCAGTGAGGTCACGAAGAGTCAGAAAGTGCACAACTAACACACTTTCACCACTTAATAGACTACAAACGTGCGTGTTGCAGATGTTGAATTAGTGACGTCTTGCTATTCACACAGCTAATTATCCTTACTGATAACAATATTGTTTTTACTCTTGCTGTTAATTTTAACTATGTGATACCTGGCTAGAATATACCACCAAATTCCACCTGTCTTATTTTGTGCCCTATGCATACAGTCAAGAAATATGGCACTGTTTGCAATGAGTTTTCACATAGACTCTCTCTCAGTTAATTGATTAATATATTAGATTATTTTTGGTGAAGGGTTGTGGCTATGTAACAAGTAAAGTTATGTCTTTGTGGGGCTTGTTATCAAAATATAATAATTTTAAACTGGGAAACACATCATAGGTTCTCTCTGCAATTAAATTCAGTATTTTTTTCATTGTTTACTCTTAGTAATTGCTTATTATCATCAGTTCATGGTTCATCTGTACCTCGAATACTCCAAGAAACTGCAGCACTGAAACCAATTTCAACCCCAAGAACTTATACGTTTGAGACCTATTTCAGATTCATTGATGAAATGAAGAAACTATAAATACTCCCTTCTAGATGCAGAAAGATGAAAATAATATTAAAGTCCAATGTTTCTATGTATTAGGTTTATTCAACTTTCTTGGGTTTTCAACAATAGCTGCAAAGATTAAAGTCATAGATCTTGGACACAGCAATATTCTACATTATTTCAGTAAGAAATACAATCTCCTTTAATGCAATCTTCAGTCTTGATTTTAAGGGAAAATGTATGCTTCCTGTGATGAGAGTTGTGATGTTTCCCTTCATGGGTCTTAAATCTTCAGGGACACTAATGAAATGTGTATGAAAACAAGAGAGAAATCAGGGCCAGTTATCTGTGACAATCCCCTCCTTCAATGAGCAAATAAATAAATAAATAGCTGGATAAATGAGCAAAAAGGAAAAACATAATCTCATTTTCTCAAATCGGTTAAAACAAGTGACATGATGAGAAAAAATGAGACACCAGCAGACTCTGAGCTTTGCCACATTTGCCTAAGCTTGAAAAATCGCCTCTTTCATAAAGTAGGAGCTGGCAGACACCATGTGCATATCAAGTGTCTGGGAAATGTGAAAAATTACACATCTTTCACTCAGAGCCCTGGATGGAATGAAGGCTTTACAGTTGCCTCCTCGTCTGCTTAAGAATGTCTGGTCCCCCTCTCTGCAGGCTCTTATAGGTAGCTTCACCATCATCTCCTACACTGTAAGATGGATAGTGCTCTGATCGCAAGCAGCCAATCTCAATCTCTCAAGAAATAATCCACTCCACTGACAGATGAGTGAAACTGGATGTTCCCCTCATTCAAACTATGCCGTACCTGGATGGCACCAGGTAGCCGGAGTCCTTTACGGGAAATGGTTAGAGATTTGGGCCAATTTCTGCTGTCAGCCCATAGTATTAGGACCTTGTTTCTGTGAGGTCGTGAATTTGTGATCTGTCTTTTCAATGCTGTTTCTACACAAACAGAATGAGAATATGTTAACTAGAAAACGGACTGAATTTAATGTATTCCCCTGCAGTCCCAAAGTGCTTCCTATTTTTCATATTTATAGTATTAGGAATGCACCATTTGTTTTCAGTGACTCACTAGTTAAGGAAGATTAAAACAGTCAATCAAATGAAAGTGAATTTTAAAATTACACAAATAAGTAAAATGTGCTATAGATTAACAGATTTGTAATATCAATAATTTAATATTTGGCTAAATCAAGTTTTTTATTTTGGGAATGATGTAGAAAATTAGTGTAATAACTTGAAGAATACTCATGCCTTTTAAAAAATATGTACATTAAAGCTAGAAGAAGGACATTTAATTTTAAAAAGACAGACTGAACAGTGAAAACTCAGAGTGGTATTTCATTGTTTCCAGAAATTAAAATAAACAGCTTCAATTCTTTATAATCACCAGTTATTATGTGACAGGTGAAAAAAGATGAGTGGTTTGCTAAACGTAACTTTCTGATATAGGATTATTTTTTCCTCTTATGGGTATAAGATTATGATAGCAATTTTAATGGTTACTTAATTTCAAGCGTGAGGGTACATGGGTGTGGGTGTGAGAGGTTGTCCTTGAAATTTAATAAAATATGGATGATTTCAAAATACTTTAGTGAGAAAAAATCTTTGGGATTCTTTAGCAATTTAAAATTATAAAGATAAATTACATGAGACAAGAAGTTGTAAATGCCTTATGAATCATTTATTCTCGAGTCACTGCTATTTTATTGACAAGGGTGTATGGAAGTATAAAAAGATGACACTGAATAGAATTGTCTGTGTAACTTATACTTGGTTTGATTTAAAGCTTTATAAAGCAAACTGTACTTAGAGGTATTTGTTTGTGACTTAATTATTACATACTGAACATTACCATCCATTTTAAAGTGAGTGTTTTTGTAAAGATTGGAAAGCATTCTTGTATACCTTATACTTATTTTTACCTTACTGTTATATATTACTTTATTGAAAGCTGCTTATGGAATATGTATTAGAATACCAAGTTTCCTTACAATAAAGGGTTGTTTTATGATTGTAGTATAAAAGAAATAGTGAAAACAAGAGTGGTTGTATATTAGATATTTAGAATGTGTACCAATTCTAGATGGCTAAGTGTAGTGAATTGGCCTAAGGACTGGAGCAGACAGGTTGTTATTTGGTGTAACTGGTGCTGGTGATAATCCGTTGATCATGTGTTTGATGATATTGACCTCATCCCAGAATCAAAGTGCAGGCATGAGCATTTGATGGTGGCTCAGATGATAAAGAATCCACCTGCAATGCAGGAGACCCGGGTTCAATCCCAGGGTCGGGAAGATTCCCTGGAGGAGGCAATGGCTTCCCATTCCAGTATTCTTGCTTGGAGAATTCCATGGACAGAGGAGCCTAGCAGGTTATAGGGGTCACAAAGAGTCGGACATGACTGAATGATTAAAACTTTCACTTTTACACTTTCTTTTCAAAATCAAAATCAGGTAAAGATGCAAATAAAGATTTTCTGACATCCCCATGAATTTATAAAAGAATTACTACAATGCAGTCTAAGTACTGTTACTTATGACCTCAAGCCTATGGCCTTAGTTTTATACAACAGTGCAAACACATATTTAGAACTGGCATTAATGAACAGTAGTCTTCAGTTGTTCATCTCTTTAAAGTTCATTTAAAATGAAAACTGCTTTTTAAAAATCTTCCAATTTTGAAGTCTGTGTAAAAATTCAAGGCTTGGGTATAAAAACTGGTACATCATTAAAACAACAACAACAACAACAACAACAACAACAATCTGCAGTGTTTTCCAAAATGTAAAATGTGGAAGTCCTGACACAATTCCATTTCTAGATGCTTATACTAAGAAAATGATTGGACAGGTTTAAAAAGATGTATGTTTAAGGTTTAGTCACTGAAACAGTAATTTTGATGGCAAAAAATTAAAGGAAGTTTCCATCTCTATCAAAAGGGATGTGCATGCATGCTTAGGCACCTCAGTCATGTCTGACTCCTTGTAACTCCCATCAACCATAGCCTGCCAGGCTCCTCTGTCCATAGGAGCAAAATAGTTTGGAGAAAATATTTGTTTGTACATGCGTAAAAAATATCAGAAAAGATAAAAACATTCTTTATACGTTGTTAGTTAAACCTGATGGGAGGATAGGATTGACTTGACTTTTTATTTCCTTTAATTTTGAAAAATTTTCCAAATTCATTTCTAGGATGGGTATGTAATGATCTTTAATGAAAAGCTTAAAATCTTAGCTATAGAGAAGTCAATGATTAACTTAAAAATACATCAATGTTCCTTCCCAGTTTAAGGAAAAAGAAGCAAATGTAGGTTTCAAAAGTATCATTAGGCCCTTTTCCTTCTAAGAGCCTTAATCCAATAAAATATTCAGATTAGCATTTCCCAGTTCAAAAACACTGTCCCCTCAAGATGCTCTTTGGAGAAAAACTATTAACTGCTGCGGAAACACTCACTGTATGATGAGTCTTTCTCTTGGAGATTTGCAGTGTATGTGAGTGTATGAAAATTCTGAAAAGGTTTGCTGATTGTGTTTAAAATTTTCCAAACTTTTTTTTTTTTTAATTTGGAAAACATCTACAGTGCCTAGTCATATCACATGCATTGAGACGTATAGGCCTAGATAATCCTGGAATCATGTAACATTCATCTTTTTATCTTTCATTTCTAGTAAGGAACTTAGCATGTAGTAGGTACTCAGAAAATATATGTTAGATTATTAAAGAAGAAGGAATGACTGTTCTGGTGGAATCAAACTCTCCTTCATTTTTTCCTACTTATGTGTGAGTGTTTGTGTGCCTACGGTTGGGTACATGTGTGTCTATATGTGTGTTTGTAATGGAGAGTGGTATAAACACTAAATTGTCACTGTAACATATGCATGTGTTTGTGCGTGTATCTCTGCAGTATCTTTGGGTAGATATTTGACTCTATTCAATATTTAACATTAATCAAAAGCCATGGCTCAGATGGTAAAGAATCTGCCTGCAATGCAGGACCAGGGTTCGATTCCTGGATCGATCCCTTGAGAAGGGAATGGCTACCCACTCCAGTATTCTTGCCTGGAGAATTCCATGGACAGAGGAGACTGGTGGGCTACCAGTCCATGGAGTTGCAAAGAGTCAGACACGATTGAGTGACTAACACTAATATTATAGTACATTAATCAAAATGGTCCAAAGAACATACTTATAGCTGTAGTAAAAAGTCAAATCCCTACGGTTTTCAGTCACAGCATGAGTTTTTACTTTTTCCTATAGACTGGAAAATATTATAGGTGTGCTCTTGAGGGTCTGAAAAGGAAACTTCACTTAACAAATAGGAAAAGGACTTCTGCTTTCAAATCTTTTGATATCAAGAAAAAAATATTCACTTTATCTTTGCAGAAGGAAAAAAATAACACCAGACCAGCAGTTTATCATTTATTTGGGATAAATAGAAGAAGAAGAGTTATTTTGCTAGCAATTTGTATAAACTAAGTGGATTCCCAAAGATAGTGTCCTCAAGGCATTTAGGGAATCTTCTCGGCCTGCTGTTTCTTTCTCTTTCCCCGAATTTATATAATAAATGTCCAGAGAAAGAAAAGAAAAATGATATATCACAGCACCTTTCTCTCAGAAGACAGACATCAGAGTGATCTGCCTACTCCTTAAGCATATCCTTTCTCCTTGCAGGGCAGGAATCCAATCAAGCTTTCCCCTCAGTCTAAAAGGGAGGAAGACTTTCTACATCCTCAGCAAAGGCCATCTTCTGTTGATGAAATTACCTGTGTTTACTGTTACCTTGCCCTTACTAGACCTTCACTTGGAGATGTATCTCCTTTATACCTAAGACTAAATACAAGCTTGAGTCTGTGTATATCTAAAGGGATTTTCCAATTTCCCACTTGTGTGGGTGAAGAATGGACCTCTTGAGTCACATGCTTTGAAGTGAATAAATGTCACCTTCCAGATTTAGATGAATTACCGCACAGTGCAGGGGAGTGGGGGGCGGAGGAGGGGTGGTGGTGATGGTGGTGGTGGTGGAGGGGGGAAGGATTTCAATGCTCCTGAAGTTGACAGGAGGCCAGCAGTTCATCCTATCCCTGGATTAAATACTATGTAGGTATTTAATCAATATTTGCTGAGCAACTAGGCAAGAGTTTTATATCCTTAAAAAATGCACATATTGGTGGGAAGCACCACTTTACACCTTCCCTTATACCTACTGGTGTTGAGGAAAGAGCCAGAGTAGGAGTAGGACACTGGAGCTTTCAGCATCTCACTTCTGGTATCAATTGCAAAGCTCCAGATTAGAAGGTTGGGAGGAATCAACCGTTTTAATATTGCTCCTAGCAACTCCGAGGAGGTGATCCATGCATTCCACCAATAGTAAAGTATATGCTGCCAAATAAGAAAGCTTTAAGCAGCCCAAGGAACTGATTCATTGCCTTTATCCATTTGATAGAGCAAGAAGCAGTACAAAATCACCTTTGTATATTTAAAAAGCCTTCTGCTAAAACTATTTGAAAACTTTCTGGATGATTTCATAGATGGAGAAGGCAAATAGCTTCACAGACCAGGTAGTTAACAAAAATAATTGGATCAGCCTGGAGGCCAGATATTACAGAATGCTGAGAACTGTGGCAGCTTCAGAGCGTATGCACATCTAGAGGGCACAGCAGACTTCACCACACCTGAGACGGGCTCAATGTGACCCGATCATCCCATATTTCAAGGCAAGTCAGAAACCTAGAATTTTATGTGTAAGTTCCTTATCTTTTAAATGTCAAGTGGGCCAAACAAAACTTGACTCAGGGCTATATCCCCCTTGCAAGCTGTCAGTGGGTGACCTCAGACAAGATTATCTCCGGCTCCAACATTTTATGATTCCTAATGAATTTATGCGAGCACAGTGGAGAGAGGTGAAGGCAGTAGGGCCGAAAGGGGAATCTCAATGCAGATCTGTTTTGTTTTGGCCTGCTTTAAAATTATGCCTGTGGATGAGTCCTATTTTGAGTTAAATTCAACATGTTAAAATGCTGTGTGTCTCTGAGCCTTTTATACACAGTGAACTACTATCACTAGGGGGTCTGACGAACAGAGAGCATTTGTATTATGAAGCCAGTGGCCTAAGCAGAGGTCTCATTTGAATCTTAGCTAAAAGTCAATTAACTTAACTTTAGATTACAGCTAAGCAGAAAGAGTAATCTGTAAATGTAATAAAACAGAGGGAAGCATCAGACAGCATAATGATGCCTATGTAAAATCCTTTATTTATTAAAGTTCTCAAAATCTAGTCTGCAGTCCACTAGTGGATTATAAATTTATCTTGAAACCCAAGGTGTTTTTTTTTTTTCTTGTTGTTATTCTTTTAGGCAAATGATTTAAGATTTTATGTACATTCATTTTGTATATGAACAGAGGCTACTTAGTAACACACTGGCTGAGTTATCATTCTTCCCAAATGACATGTAACTAAGGTTTACTGAGCTTCCTTAATTCAGTATTCTACTAAGAAAACTGGCTGCTGCCTCTGGGAAACATTGCAAAGTGCCTGCATGCAAATAATTAGAACTCATGCAATTTGGCGAAGGATAATTTGTTATCACTGGATCTTGAGTGTTGTTTGAGTTGTTTGTGATTTTCCATTGCTGTGGTCCTTGCTTTTTAATTATAAATTGGTGTTGCTTCAGTTTCATCATTATCAATTAAGTTTGCTGTGGGTTATGTCATTAACCCTATAGTCTATAATAATGCGTATCTGCATACTTGGGGGTTTAAATTTGCTAAGGATTAGACTTTGAAACATTCTTTGGTTGTGGTTAGAAATGATTCATCGATATGCTTATTGTAAAACATGTGTTTGTATCACTGTCAAAACTTATCTGTATGGTGACACTAGTTTAGTAACATTTTATATATTGCCTGTGAACCTACGCAACATAAATTCTCAAGAGAAGAAACATTTTTGGGGTTATTTTTATGTCTGTAAGGCATTGTTTCATAATATACTAGCAGATTAATAGGTTCATCTTAGTTTACCAAAATAATGAGTGATTCATAAATGCATCTTTCCAAGTATTTATTACCCAAGTATTTTCCCACTGGAAGTGGAAACAGGTAGAAATTGAATATTGCACCTCCGCAGGGTTGTTGAGATTAGGAAAATTTGAACACCACTGTTCTTTGAAGAAATTGTATCTAGAGGCCAGACCTACTGGAACTCTGAATTAAAAACTATATGACAAAGCAAAAAATAAAATAATAAAATCATTTTTTTTCTGAGATAAAGTGGTAAGATATAAGACAGGAGAAGAGGCTACTTGGAAGATTCCCAGATGAGGTCTTGTTAAGTCGAATTGCTTTTGTAGCTTCTTACACTTTTTATCTGATGAAAATGCAAGATGCCATGCACTGGACATGTGTTTGAGAAAGTAGGTCACTGGGTGAACATTGATAGGGCAGCATTTTTGACAGTTACTCCCAGGATTGTTTAGAAGAAAAAGCAGATTTATGGCATACACGCTGCCAATCTCCAACCCTCTATCTATCACAGGCCAAAGAATCAATCACAGTGATTGTTCCCACAGAGCCTAATGTGATTTCAGAATCTTTTTCAATCCTTCTCTGGACACCACATACTAATTGATTGACACAAGCAAGTTGAGAGTTTTTGACCGTCCCTGCTGGTTCATTGACCATCTTTAGAATCCCTCTCCTATCCAAAAATGCATGCCACAAAACAGTTCGTAAAAAATAAAAAGATCCAAAGTGTGGTTAAAGCAAATATAAATAGCCACACACGTCTAGTAATGATGGTTTAAGGTAGTGGATCTTTAGTCATTCTGTCAGCTTCTAATATTTGCAGAACTTTCTTTTTATTTAATCCAAAAATTTTTGATTACTTTCCCCATTCTTCTCTTATTCTATGTCAGGGACACAGCTGCTTGTCGTAGGAGCTCTAGTCAATTAGGTGCTTAATCATAAAGCATGAAGCACTTCATTCTGAACAGAGAGGATTTGAGAAGCCCTCATAGAAAGCTGGATTTTGTGTTGGCTTTGAATATTGGGTAGGAAGTCAGCTAGTGGGAAAGATCAAGGGTACCACACTGAACCAGAGGAAACAGAGCAAGGAAAGTCTTAGCGGAAGGTAAGGGGGATAAGGTAGGACTGCGACCTAAAGGTCTATAGGCCCTAAACTAGTTGGAGAACTTCATATTATTGCAGATAAAGGGAAAGCAAGATTTTGTTGTTGTTATTGTTTTGTAATCTAAAGGTTGCCTTATCAATGTACACTGATGATCACAGATGAACAGCTAGTTAAAATGGAAGAAAGAAGCCCCAGCATCCACAGTTTGAGTCTATGTGGAAAGCAAATCACTTAATAATACAAGACAAAATATGCTACTTCTGCTGATTCTTAAAGTCTGGTTGTTACATTAGAGTAAACGACATATCTCTTATGTCAAAACCTAAGGATAATAATCTTATTTTTAATGGACAACAAATTTAATGTGTTATTCAACAAATGTTTACGAACTGCCTACTAGGTTCAGAAAACTACGTTTCCTCAATAGTTATAGCAATGCCTCTTTACTATAATCACTGGTTTAGTGTCGCCTTTCCTGATTGGATCACCATTTCTGTGCGGGTAGGGAACCGAGCAGTCTGGGGCTCCCTGACTGGGTGTCTGGCCCATGTGCGTGTGATTAATCACTCAGTCATTTCCAACCCTTTGTGACCCCATAGACTGTAGCCTGCCAAGCTCCTCTGTCCATGGGGATTCTCCAGGAAAGAATACTGGAATGGGTTGCCATGCCCTCTTCCATGGGATCTTACCAACCCAGGAAAGCCCCATCTGGCCCATGGTTCTGTGCTGTGCTTAATTGCTCAGTCATGTCCAACTCTTTGCAACCCCATAGACTGTAGCCTGCCAGGCTCCTCTAGGATTCTCCAGGCAAGAATACTGGAATGGGTTGCCATGCCCTCCTACAGGGGATCTTCCCAACCCAGGGATCAAACCCAGGCCTCCTGCATTGCAGGCAGATTCTTTACCAACTGAGCCACCAGGGAAGCCCCAAAGTATGGCTAATAATTAAAAGCTGAGAGGGAAACTTAAGTTATATCTTGTCTTTCACTCAGGTGCTCTTTCCATCACAACCAAGTATTACTTTTAGAATATCAGCAAGTTAGTCTTGGTTTAATATAATTACAAAATAAATTTCTATGTTGTGAGGCACTGTTAATAGGCCCTGTGTCTTAGGCTTGGCCACATCATGCTATAATTTTAATTTCCTGTGCTCAATAGAACTTTAGTGTTCATATTCCTTTGCATACAGGCCTGACTGAGAGCATGCTTTCTTTGCTTGTTGCATTAACAGGACCTCATTTTCAAGTATTTTTTTTTATAGGGCTAGGGTCTTATAATGTTTTGTTTTGATTTTTAGACTCTGGAGGCCCTTTGCTTGTGCTCCAGCAGAGGAAGAAGCAGCATAAGATGAATCTACATTTATTAGACTCAGTCTTAGTGTAGATTTTCTGTTTTACTTAAAATGAAGTTATAAATCATTCACAGTGGAGAAGAATTCTGCCTAAATGCAGTTTAACTTTTTGATAAGATTTTTTGGCATTTATCATGTTGAGACTTTATAAATTATCTAGAATATTGTAAAGTGGGCTGACCTTTCTGGTAAGTGGTTTGATCATTTGCAGCAGTATCTTTTTGCTAAAATATAGAATTTGCTATCTTTCAAATAAAACTTGCCAGATTCATAACTCAATAACATTTTTGGTAGAAATTGCTTACACAATCAGACCTGAAATTTCCCTTTCAAATTCCTCTCACCATCAAAACAAATCCTTTTGTTTGTTTGAAAATGTCCCCATGGCCAGTGGTGGCAAATTCCTGAAACGTAGTCAACTCTTCCTATAACCATACATTGCACATATGATTGCTAATCAATTATGACACTCTGTATTTTCACCTAGATTCAATCTCCAAATCCTTCCAAGCACTGTGTTCCAATCATGAGCTGTTAAAAGAGGTAGGGATGCTTTCAAAAACAACCACAACCACCACCCCCACAACCATCATCATTCAGCACCTACAATGTCAAATACAGTACAAAGTTTCTTACCTGGACTTACTTGTTTAATTTTGAGGTGAGACAGTTGTCCATTCTTGAGCTATGCTGTTCTTATATGTAATTGAAGTCCCCATCAAGATGGGATATATTATTCATTTAAAATAATGATATAAATAAGCATAAACATGTAAAATATTTAGGATGGTACCTGCAGCAAGACAGTTATACCCCATTTGTGTAGCAACTGTGTACATCTTTGGGAATGAGATAAAGAGCTGACTTGCTTGCAGGTTTTTTACCTGATCTTACCCTTTTTGCCACCTGTGATCCTTGGCCAAAGAAGCTGTAGGAATTGGAGTAGCTTGGTATGCTCATCAAACCAGGAGTTCTCATCCTAAGTCTATCACTACTAGCTCCAAGTGTGGACTAGACATTATAATTCTCCCTGCCTCACTCATGAAATGGGGATTCCTGTTTATAAAATGTCCACCTTGCTGACTTACATAAGGAATAGAGAAGGTATCCTTTCTATATCTGCCATATAGTACTTGTCTAGAACAAAGCATCTCACTATATTGTTATATAAATTTATGAATGTCACAGCAAAGATGGTATAGAAGGACTGCTTTATACTAACATGTATACCCATAATATTTTATTCTATAAGATGATGCATATAGAAATTTTATAACTTAGGCTTATTTGACTCACTTTATGAATACATCTGAGAATTCTGATAATAAAATTCATGTACTCAGAACAGTCAAAAGGTAGGGATTTTAGAGCTAGTCTCTACTCTGGAATACATAATGGTTAGCCATTAGTTCTAAGTCATTATGACCAGGTTAATACTCACAGTATACTTCCTTTCAATAGCAGGTTGTGTAGGTAATTACTGAAGAAGGTGCTCTAATCCATAAGTTTGGTAGAGTCTGTATGATGTCAAATAATAGGGAAGTTTGGTTAATTAATTAAAACATCTGGCCAATATTTCATTAACAAGAAATGGTCTAAAAGTCAGCATTGGTTCTTTGTGAGTCTCAGAATGGGTTATAATTGTATTAAAACCCTATTAAAAGAGCCACTAGTCAACAGAAATCTTATACTATTTATCCATATTTCCTCAGTTGTTTCTTTTTCCATTTATAGTGTTGTCCTTCCAATAACCCATCACCTCTTCATCATAAGACCCAACTGCTAAAGGAAGTAACCCAGGTGTATACTGATTTGCACATTAGTACCTAAACATTCACAGTTTTCATCCCAGGGTACCATTTTTGTGTATTATTATGTGTTACCCATATTTTCTACTTTGAATGCAAAATGATTTCTTTGTGTATTAAGGATGGCTTAAGTAGCATGGTGTCTAACATTTTGAGCCTTAGCAAAAGCAGCAACACAAAATAAAGTGCCAGTGGTCAGTTTCTTATGTTTTAAGACTCCAGGGAATTTGAATTAACATAAAAGAATAGCCTATGCAGTTAGAAGCATGGATTAAATATATTATAAGATGATGATAAATTTGCAATTACTGTTTAAGAGTCTCTTAAGAACCATATCCAATGTATCCAAGAGCTCTCTACTGAAGAGGTCAAAGCCTTATAGAAGTCTTGATGAGTTACCTGATAGAACTTTATCTCTTTTTTACTGTCTCATTAACATACTTCAAAAATGCTGTTAAGTATTTCTGGCAAGCTGAGCATCAGAGTAATTTTACAGTAGTGTAAAGGATTTATTATACTCTTTTCATGAGCCTATTTATATTCAATAGTGACATTAATAGGTTGCCAAAACAAACTAGAGTTAATTGTATTTAATTAAATTGTTGAAAACAACTAAGGGTAGTTTATTATTATTGTAGGCAGAAAGCTCTATTGATGTACTTACTTGTGTGAATAAGATCTGGGGTAAAGTTCTTTCTCATGGGTATGGTATTATTCATCAACAGAAAGCAATATAAAAATGCTAATTTGAGAAAGTTGTTATTATAATAGAACATTTGGAAGTGGAAGCTTCACATAACATTTATAATTTTATATCCAGTATTAGATAGATAAAGTGGGGTTTCTGCCAAAACAGACATCCCTATTGTCCTACTATGCATCCTGAGGAGTTCCAAGACCTTCTATTCATCTCTTCTTCCTTCCTTTGAGGGAATATTCGGTGGGGGAAAGGTCTAAGATCTGGGTCAAGTCTTCTGTGAAAAAGATGCTTTAAGTGAGACCTAAAAAAGTGGAAAAGGTGAGACCAAGAGTTACAGATGTAGTTTGGACAACAAAGAATTCCAGGCAGGCAAAGATAATAGCATTATGAACATCTGGAGTCAGAAAAGAAGATGCATGAAAAAACTCTAAAGAAGATCAGATCATGGAAAGGGCACCTCTTTGTCATGTTTTAAAACATCTAAATGTTTTGAACATAATAGGAGACAAAGAGTATATGCTGACTTTGGAAGGGAAAAGCTAAATTAGCACTTCTCCTCCTTGTCTGAGATATATATATACAGTTTTACTAAGTACCACGTGCCCGGCAGTGTGCTAAGAATTCCATATTATTTCATTAACCCTTATACTTACCACTGAAGGCAGCTACTCTTGTTCTCTTCTTTCTACCAATGAAGGAAATAGGGTTCAAAGAGTTTGAATAACTTGCTCAAAGTACACAGCCAATAGGTGGTGAAGCTATGATTTAAACTGGGTTTATCTAGTTCCAGATCCCATGCTCTTCATGTCTATAGCACTAAAATTATTTGCCTCTACCAGCATCATTAGTTTTAGTTGTGATGGACAGAATTAAGAAGGAAATGAATGTGTTTCAGAAGAGGCTACAAGATGCTATGATGACCAATCAGCTCCAAATTTCAATGGCTTAAAGCACAGAAGTTATTTCTTGCTTATGGTACTGTCCTCTGGGGTTGGCTGGAGACTGTGGTCTGTGCTATGGTTAATCCAGAATTAGGAGCAGCATCTGTCAGTCATCATGGCAGAAAAGAGGAGAGAATTTGAGGTAACATTAGCAAATAAATGCTTCAGTTTGGAAGTGACGCATGTCACCACTCACGGGCCAGATCTGGTCATATGGCTCAACCCAATGGCAAAAAGCCAGAGAGTACAAACCTATCATGTTCCCAGAAGGCAAATAACAGGAAATATCTAGTGAAGAGCCTTCATGGTAACTGTGAAATGCCTTAATGACTAGGAAATATTTTCTTTGTTACAGTGCCCTTTCATTCTTAGATATCCAAATTTAGATATCTCTGCTTATTTTAGTCGGAGAAGGCAATGGCACCCCATTCCAGTACTCTTGCCTGGAAAATCCCACGGACGGAGGAGCCTGGTAGGCTGGAGTCCATGGGGTCGCGAAGAGTCGGACGCGACTGAACGACTTCACTTTCACTTTTCACTTTCATGCACTGGAGAAGGAAATGGCAACCCACTCCAGTGTTCTTGCCTGGAGAATCCCAGGGATGGGGGAGCCTGGTGGGGTGCCGTCTATGGGGTCGCACAGAGTCGGACACGACTGAAGCGACTTAGCAGCAGCAGCAGCAGCAGCAGCAGCTTATTTTAGTATTTGGATAAGGCTCTAGACATTTCAGTTACTCAGTCTATAAAGACGATAATCCAGTTAGTTAATCTAAAAAAGCAAAACAAAACCAGATGCAATGTGACACCAAGCCTGCAGTTTTGTTTTGTTCTGTTTTCACATAGCTGACTTTTGAACAAATGGGTGTCACAGGGCCCAACTCCCCGTGTAAGTGAATGTGAAGCAAACCTCTGGGGCCATCAGAGACCATGCAGTCTTATCCACTGAGTCCTTTCCCATAGCAAACACCTAAAGCACTTGCTTGCTCACTCCCTCTCCTTCCCTCCCTCTACCCTCTCATTTGTGTGAGCCTAATAGTTGCTTTTGAACTGTGGTGTTGGAGAAGACTCTTGAGAGTCCCTTGGAGAACCAACCAGTCCATCCTAAAGGAGATCAGTCCTGGGTGTTCATTGGAAGGACTGATGTTGAAGCTGAAACTACAATACTTTGGCCACCTGATGTGAAGAGCTGACTCATTTGAAAAGACCCTGATGCTGGGAAAGGTTGAGGGCAGGAGGAGAAGGGGACGACAGAGGATGAGATGGTTGGATGGCATCACCGACTCGATGGACATGGGTTTGGGTGGACTCCGGGAGTTGGTGATGGATAAGGAGGCCTGGTGTGTTGTGGTTCGTGGGGTCTCAAAGAGTCGGACACGACTGAGTGACTGAACTGAATCTGTGAAGTGTCCATCTCAGAGGAGCCTGGCGGGCTACAGTCCATAGGGTTGCAAAGAGTCAAACACGACTAAAGCGGCTTAGCACACCCAAGCACACACAATGTGTGAACTGACCTCTGTTTTAAGAATTGTTGCCAGTGACCAAAAAGTCAAAGCATTCATTACTCTACCATCTGGGAGGCTGCTGTTTGCTTTAGACGAAACATTTATAAAGCATATTTAGTAAGAAAATATTATTTTTATATTATCTTAGTTATTTTTTAGTCTTGCTATTTCCTTTTTCAAAACTGTATCTGTTCCTAGTTGGCAGGCAGAGAAATCAGTTATGGATCATATGTACCCATTTGTCATGGATTAATGCATATAAATGCTCTGATGAAGGCAGGAGAGAAAGGCTGTAAGGACAGATGCTGACTTTGGAAGACAAAAAATTAATGAAGCTAGGGAAAACAGTGATAGCATAGCGCATTGCAATTGTAGGTGCTAAATGACTTATTTTCATACCCTAGGAGTATGGTAACATTTTTCCTCTCTTCCCTCCTTTAATTAGGTGCTCTTATAATCCATAGTGGCCTCAGCTGACAAAAAGTTGTTTTAGGAAGAGTCAGGCTTCCTGGGAGCTGTTATTTAACAGACAGGGTGTTTTTCTTATTAGTTACAAAACTGTGTGTGGATGAGCAGACAAAGCTGTAATTCACCAACATGTGTCTAAAGGAAGAGAAGAAAAAATTAGGAAGACTAGATTGGTCCATCAACACTTCTGTCACAAATGTCATTACCAAGCAGCATTTCCCATGGATGGTTCAGGAAGACGACACATATCAGGTTTAATCCTGTTAAGCATGGCTTCAGTCTCTAACTTCCTACCTCTTAGAGGTGGAAGAAGGCTGAGGTAATTATTTTGTCAGGATTTTAAAGGACTTTCAAGACTGTCTCCTTGGTACACACAGACACACTTGATTAAACATTGTTAAATTACTTAAAAATAATAATTAGATAACTTAAGAATGAGGAATTGCTTTAACAGTTGTCTAGATTAAGCTTTCCTTGGACAATTCATTTGCCTCAAAATAACCCCTGCCAAGTGGTCATGGATTCCCTGGTTGGGTCCTTTGATTTGTTGGGGCATTCAGAAATCAGGACTTATTTTTTGACCTACGTAAAATTCTTTCAATCATAAAACTGATTTGCCCCCATTCTCAAGCCTCTTCCATCCATAGTTTTATTCATCTCAGTTAATGGCAGTTTCAGCCTCCCCATCCTTTTCATCAAAACCCTGGAATCACCCTGCACTCCCTCCCTCAAATTTCATGTTCAATCCATCAGCAAGACTATACTTCCTGAATGAGTATATGTCTATGTCTAATTGAATCACTATGCTGATCTGAAACTAACACAACAGTATAACTCAGCTTACTCATTAAAAAAAAAAAAAATAGACTGTTAATTCCCTAACTTTAGCATATACCCAGACTCCAGCCACTTCTCACCTTTCCCCTGTTACCTCTGTGGTGGATTCTCTTAGATCCCCACTGGCCTCCTTGCTTTCCATTCAAAAACAGACACAACTTCTGTGTTTGCTGGCTCTTGCTCTGCCTGGAATGTTCTTCCCTAGATATATGCATGAAGTACATCCTCACCCCCTTCAAATTTCTGCTCGAATATTGCCTCCTGTGTGAGGTCTCATACAACCATTTTATATTAATTCTTATTTCACCCTCCTCCCAGCACTTCAGATCCTGTACCCTGCTCTCCTTTCACAGTAGTAGCATTTGTGGCCTTTTACACTGATATATCCTTCACTTATTTGTTAACTTTATTACTTGTCTTCCCCCATTAGAATCTAAGTTCCGGTGGCTCAGAGGTTAAAGCGTCCGCCTCTAATGTGGGAGACCTGGGTTCGATCCCTGGGTCGGGAAGATCCCCTGGAGAAGGAAATGGCAACCCACTCCATTGTTCTTGCCTGGAGCATCCCATGGACAGGAGAGCTTGGCGGGCTACAGTCCACTGGGTCTCAAAGAATCGGACACGACTGAGCGACTTAACTTTCACTTTCACTTTCCATAAGGACATAGATTTTCTTTAACCAACCTTAGTCCCTGATGTATCATAGGGCACAAAAAAGACTCTTAAGACATGCTGATTAACTAAATGAATGAAAAAATGAAAGAGGAACTTTAGGACCTCATGAAATAGAGCTCATTCTTTCTTGGTTCAGTTCAGTTCAGTTCATTTCACTCACTCAGTCATGTCCAACTCTTTGCGACCCCATGAATCGCAGCATGCCAGACCTCCCTGTCCATCACCAACCCCCGGCGTTCACTCAGACTCATGTCCATTGAGTCAGTGATGCCATGCAGCCATCTCATCCTCTGTCGTCCCCTTCTCCTCCTGCCCCCAATCCCTCCCAGCATCAGAGTCTTTTCCAATGAGTCAACTCTTTGCATGAGGTGGCCAAAGTACTGGAGTTTCAGCTTGAGCATCATTCCTTCCAAAGAACACCCGGGGCTGATCTCCTTCAGAATGGACTGGTTGGATCTCCCTGCAGTCCAAGGGACCCCCAAGAATCTTCTCCAACACCACAGTTCAAAAGCATTGATTCTTCGGCACTCAGCCTTCTTCACAGTCCAACTCTCACATCCATACATGACCACAGGAAAAACCGTAGCCTTGACTAGATGGACCTTTGTTGGCAAAGTAATGTCTCTGCTTTTGAATATGCTGTCTAGGTTGGTCATAAATTTCCTTCCAAGGAATAAGTGTCTTTTAATTTCATGGCTGCAGTCACCATCTACAGTGATTTTGGAGCCCCCCAAAATAAGATCTGTTTCCACTGTTTCCCCATCTATTTCCCATGAAGTGATGGGACCAGATGCCATGATCTTCATTTTCTGAATGTTGAGCTTTAAGCCAGCTTTTTCACTCTCCTCTTTCACTTTCATCAAGAGGCTTGTTAGTACCTCTTCACTCAATAAAGGACAGAAATGATATGAACTCAACAGAAGCAGAAGATATTAAGAAGAGGTGGCAAGAATACACAGAAGAACAGTACAGAAAAGATCTTCATGACCAAGATAATCACGATGGTGTGATCACTCACCTGGAGCCAGACATCCTCGAATGTGAAGTCAAGTGGGCCTTAGAAAGCATCATTACGAACAAAGCTAGTGGAGGTGATGGAATTCCGGTTGAGCTATTTCAAATCCTGAAAGATGATGCTGTGAAAGTGCTGCACTCAATATGCCAGCAAATTTGGAACACTCAGCAGTGGCCACAGGACTGGAAAAGGTCAGTTTTCATTCCAATCCCAAAGAAAGGCAATGCCAAGGAATGCTCAAACTACCACACAATTGCACTTATCTCGCACGCTAGAAAAGTAATGCTTAAAATTCTCCAAGCCAGGCTTCAGCGATACATGAACCGTGAACTTCCTGATGTTCAAGCTGGTTTTAGAAAAGGCAGAGGAACCAGAGATCAAATTGCCACCATCTGCTGGATCATAGAAAAAGCAAGAGAGTTCCAGAAAAACATCTATTTCTGCTTTATTGACTATGCCAAAACCTTTGACTGTGTGGATCACAATAAACTGTGGAAAATTCTGAAAGAGATGGGCATACCAGACCACCTGACCTGCCTCTTGAGAAACCTATATGCATGTCAGGAAGCAACAGTTAGAACTGGACATGGAACAACAGACTGGTTCCAAATAGGAAAAGGAGTACGTCAAGGCTGTATATTGTCACCCTGCTTATTTAGCTTCTGTGTAGAGTACATCATGAGAAACACTGACCTGGAAGAAGTACAAGCTGGAATCAAGATTGCCAGGAGAAACAGCATTCTTTCTACTCCACATTAAATATTGTAAACTAAGTATTCATAAATTACCTGCTACAGCATTCAGTCCCCTGCTGAAAAGGAAATTCTTTCCTAGATCCATTGGTCCTGATCCTCTGAATTGGCATGCCTCTATTGGCCACAGGAGTGAGCACCGGGGTTGGTCTGAAGCCCACAGTCCATGGCCAAACCCTGTGATAATAACGTGAGGAAGAAGGAACTTTTATAATCTCAGTTTTCCAGATGAATAAATACAAGCTCAGAGAGGTTAGGTAGCTTGCTCAATGTCACACAGCTAGCAAATGACTGAGCTAGGGTTCAGACCCAGACAGTAGTTTATGACTGTCATAACTCTAACTTGTGTGACCTTATTTCAGGAAAGGGGTGCACAGTTATCTTAGGATGTCACTCTTATGGAAAACAAACAATAGGTTCAGAATTTTTCTGAGTCTCTTGTAAGACCTGGGATGTTGATTACCTTTTGTGGTAGCCTGTTTCAATATTGGATAGCTGAAATGATTAGATTCCTATACCCCCATGATGCTTAGCAGAATCCTAGGGAAGAACATCTGGATGGTTTTTAGTTCTGTGGCAGGCTTTAGAACAAGCTCAATATGTTTTCCATAAAAGAACCATTTAGATGTAAAGACAGTATATCTCTCCTAGGACATCCTTTTCCAGGCTAATTGATTGTCATATGAAATAGTGCGGCCGTGAGCTAACACAGGACTATTGCCTGTGGAACCCCAATTTTTATTTAAACAGCCCAAGGTCACAATAGCTGTTTTGGCAGCCCTACCAACCTGCCAACTCAGATTGAATTTATCATCAGTGAAAACCCCCAGGTCTCTTTCACACGCCATAGTGAAGTCATATCTCCTCAAGTCTCTGTTTTCACAGTTGGCTATTTGGACCCAAGTGTGGATTTTAAATGTGTCCCTGTTACTTTGTATCTTGTTAGATTTCAACCTTTATTTCATCTTACTGGAAACTTTCAAAATTACAATTCTCTCATCTAATATTTTAACTAAACTACCCAAACTTAATGGTTTTGAATGAGTAGAGATATCTACAAATATTAAAAAAAAATTTTTCCTAAACATGAATAAAATAATCCTACATTCTAAGATGCTAACATTTTTGTGAATTTAAGAAGATGCTATCATTTTGTGAATTTCGGATTTGTAAGCTGCTTCTTACATATGTGACCTAAGAGATGGAAATTCCACACAAAATATTATTTGGAAGAATAGATAATCTCTGAGAGCTTATTCTGTAGCAGTGTAGTCCAGGAAAAATACAATGAGAGCCAAATAGGTCATTTAAAATGTTCTAGTAATCACATTTCTAAAGCTTAAAAAAAGAGAAATTAATTTTAATAATTTTTTAACCCAATATATCTATACTATGACTGTGTAACAAGTTTCCAGAGATTGGGAGGCTCTAGAGAGCAATCCCTTCTTTGTGTCTTCTTCTCATGGATATTAGTACTCCTTGACACGTGGCCCCCTCTCTCCAGTCCGTCTTGTCTCCTCCTTTGCAGTCTGTCAAATATCTCTTGGCCTTACTCTTAGAAGGACTCTTGTGTTTGGAAAGAGAGCTTACCTGGATAATCTGGCATAAGAGCCTCCTCTCAAGGTTCTTAATTACATATCTTTTGCTGTGTAAGGTAGCATTCCCTCATTTACATGTGAGATGATATTCACCAGTTCTGGAGATTAGGCTGTTGATGTAACTTTTGGAAGAACGCCATTCAGTCCACTCCAGATATCATGCCCGTGCATGCTAAGTTGCTTCAGTCGTGTCCAGCTCTCTGAGACCCCATGGACTGTAGTCCTCCAGGCTCCTCTGTCTGTGGGCTTCTCCAGGCAAAAGTACTGGAGTGAGTTCCCTCAGCCACTAAGGAAGCCCTGTAATCAATATAGAGACTTATTAATGCAATGTTTGGGCTTCCCAGGTGGTGTTAGTGGTAAAGAACCTGCCTGCCAATGCAAGAGACATAACAGACACAGGTTCGATCCCTGGGTTGGGAAGATCCCCTTGAGGAGGGTGTGGCAATCCACTCCAGTATTCATACCTGGAGAATCCCATGAAGTGAGGAGCCTGGCAAGCTATAGTCCACTGGGTCTTAAAGAGTTGGATATTATTTTTACTGTACTAAGTCTTTGGACTCTGGTGTGTGTTCTATACGTACAGCACGTCTCAATTTAGATTCCAAATTTTCATTAGAAAGACTTGATTTCTATTTAGATATTGTAAAATTTAAAGTTGGAAAGATAGATTCACATACTTGAGTTTTTCCACACTATTGGAAGTTTCTTAGTAAGAAATCACACAGCAGTTTTAAAATTTAAATTAAATAAATAAAGTTTGCAACTCTTTATTTTTGGTCTTACTAACCACATTTCACATGCTCAGTAGTCAAATGTGGCTGGTGTATTGCAGCACTAGAGCTTACTTCAATTATTAATTGTAAGGCATAATAGCCAGTGCATTGGAAAAGACTCTGATGCTGGGAGGGATAGGAGGCAGGAGGAGAAGGGGATGACAGAGGATGAGATGGCTGGATGGCATCACCGACTCAATCGACATAAGTTTGGGTATACTCGAGGAGTTCATGATGGACAGGGAGGCCTGGTGTGCTGTGACTCATGGGGTTGCAAAGAGTAGGACACGACTGAGCAACTGAACTGAACTGAACTGAATAGCCAGTGTGCTCAGACTTATAGTGCTGACAACTTTAAGTGGCACCAAGTTTTTCATTTGCAATACAAGTATCTCTGAGCATCTATAGTGTGTCAGGAATTGGAAACACAATAATAAACAAGAGAGACAGTATCTCTCTCTCATGGGATTTTCTGTCTGAATTCACATTTGTTTTCTTACCCTATCTATGTCCCACTTGACAGGAGTTGGTTTGGGATAATAGGGATGTAAACTAATGGAAATACATCTGAAAATGTTTGCCTATGAAGCCGATTTAATCTACGGCAATACTGTGCTCAGAACTTTGGCAGAACTTTGTTTTGGGCTTTCCATCAAGCATGATCTAAATGCCCTTCTAAGTTCGTCTAATTAACTTCTTTTCAGGACATTAACTTGATGTCTTGTAAGATGAAGAAATAAGAGAATATAGTTAAAATGTCAGGAGAATGAATGTAACTAGAAATAAAATGGATAGCATTATTAATAATAGCAAACAGTAATGTCACATCAGTAAAACAAGTTATAAAGATAAAACAACTTTATGCTTTTTCTTGACCAGCACATATCTTAATGGTGTTTTAAGCCATTGGTCTTTTATATAGTACAGTTTGCCTGGGAGGTTTCCCAAATAAAATGCTGATTGTTTGTTTGTAATAACAATCCTAGGCTGAAATGTGCCCTTCTTAGGAAGAGAAAGGATGTGCTCTTTTTTAGTGGTTTTGAAAAGACCACAAGTCAGCTTATATATCACATTACAAGAGCTTAGATTTAATACCAGAAAGAACTGCACCAAAAAAACTATTGTGGCTTTTGAGATGGTCAGGCAACTAAAACATGTTGCTACTACTTGGCTGGCATGCATCAATTTTCAACTTTGGAATTGTTTCTTAACTCAGAATTTCCTATTCAGAATCAATTCCCAGCAAATTTTAGGGGAGAAAAAAAGCTTATTTAAGAGCAGAAATCTGCAGTCAGTTGGAAATATTTTAATGCAATCATTATTAGAAAAGGATAAATATTCAGTAGGTATTGGGGCCTGGAATTATCCATATGGAGAGACTGATATTCAAGTAGTTTTCTAGTGGGATGTCTGGTGACTAATTTTATGTCCTACCTGGATTCCAATTTCATCCTTCCAACATTTATGTGGTGCTGTAGTAACACTGTTAGGTGCCAAAAGAGAAGAGAAATAAAAGTAGATCTCATGATCAAAGCTCTTAAAATGCAGTGAGGAATGCCTAAAGAAGGAACAATTATATAAGGCAAAGAGGAGGAAGTACTGAACAGAGGTTTGAGGAGGAGAAACCAGTAATGATTCTAACCTGGATTTAGACCAAGGTTAGAGAGAGGCTCTCGTTCATAGAGTAAATGGCAGATAAGTAGGCTGGACAGATAGATGAGAATAATCGTTTCCATTTGCCTAGTCGTCCTAGTTTGGGGGACTTGTCATAAATCTCAAAACCTAGCATCACAGAGTGGCCAATAATTTCAAACAAGTCATGAATAAATGAAACCAGGAGTTTAAAAAGTTTGATTTAAAAAAAACTCCCAGACTTCCCTGGTGGCTGAGTGGTAAAGAACCCGCCTGCCAACGTAGAAGACATGGGTTAGACCCTGATCTGGGAAGATCTCACATGCCGTGGAGTAACTAAGTCTGTGCACCACAGCTATTGAATCTGTGCTCTAGAGCCTGGGAGCCACAGCTATTGAGCCCACGTGCCACACTTACTAAAGCCTGCACACCCACAGCCTGTGCTCCACAGCAAGAGAAGCTGCAATGAGAAGCCCCCACTCTGCAACTAGAAAGTAGGCCCCTCTCACCTTAACTAGAGAATAGCCCTTAAAGCAATGAAGACCCAGCACAGCCATAAAATAAAATAAAATGATATATAATAATTTATATATAATAAAATAAAATTATATACAAAAAGTTGAAAACAAAACAAAACTTCAGGCTCCTTTGTATAAACATCCATTCCAAACAAAGTAGAGCTGTACTGTTTTTTTCAGGGAGTTGTTTCAGTGACTTGCGTCTTCTGCTACATTTCCTGTGGTCTCTGTTTTCAGTCTTACTGTACATAATGCGAGTCGTCTCCCATTGTGATAAATCAAGCCAGAACTGAGGAGCCACAGTTCCCCTACTTAATCTCTAAATTATACCTATTTGAATCTTCATATAGATTTTCCATCTCTAATCTGCAGGGTTTATTTATTTATTGGACACATGGAACATTGAGTGCTGATTGTTTTCTTTTCCAAGAGATTTCATCATGTTTTTAATCTTAAGCCTCAGGCAGGTACCATCATGTCTTTTCAGAATGTTTGGGAGTTTGACCAGCCTCCTCTTGGCAGAATGAACCAAGGGCTTATGTGGTCTGTGTCTGAGCTTCACTAGTTGGATCTCTCACAATATTTTTGTATTTTTATAGAGTTCTAGAAGGTAGACAAATCTCTCTGGTGAGCAAGTACACACAAGAAAAGGAAACGTGAAAGAAGATAAGTCTGCTAAAATGGTCAAACAAGGGCAAGTTTAGTCAAGCTGTTGTTTTTATCGCTTCTCCCTATTTCCTCCCTCCGTCTGTCCCTTACCCCAGACAAGTTGTGGACACCTAGTTCCCACCCAAAAGCCAGTCTCATCCCAGTAGTATACTTAAAAAGAAATGCCAATCAGAGAGCAAAAGTTTTAGAAGGTAATGCACACCTTGGCTGACACACAACCTCTTTCAGAGGTAATACAAAAGGACTTATACCTTTTAACATGGAGTGAGACCGCTCTAATCCTCCTCTTCAGCCCAGTCTCCTTTTAGCCACTACCTGGGTCCTTGTCTATGTTTTTCCAAACTCCAAACCACTCCTTTTCTATCACCTGGCTTGGCTTCCCTCTTCACCCTCCCTCTCCTCTCTTGCCTCTGCTTCTACCCTCCCAGACTCCTCTGTTTCCTTCAGGGGAATCCCAAGCCGTTTCTCAAGTACAGAAATCTGTTTCTCTGAAGACTAACCTTCATACCATCCTGCCCAGCAAAGCAAAAGGATCTTCCTTTTGTTATCTTTGCTCACATGCCTAACACTTCTTAGCACTTGTAAATTTATCATTTGCTCTGTTGCTCTGCCTTCTTCACCTTCTCACCTTTATGTTTTCCTTTCCTGCTCCCAATTCTTCATTCTATTCCTTTTCTTTCCTGTCTGTAATGCATGCATGCAGGTGTGTTAGTCGTGTCTGACTCTCTGTGACCCCATGGACTGTAGTCGTCCAGGCTCCCCTGTCCATGGAATTTTCCAGGCAAGAATACTGGAGTGGGTTGCCATCTGATACTCCAGGGGATCTTCCCAATCCTGGGATCAAACCCGAGTCTCCTGCATCGCCTACATTGGCAGGTGGATTCTCTACCATTGTGCCACCTGGGAAGCCCTGCGGGTAATATCCTTTTATTTCTTTCAAAATTAAATCAGAGGAAAGAACATTTGATATATATAGTTGATGAAAATATATATACTTAACGACCATTTAGGAGAGCAATGCCTAGTTGTGAACCACTTTTACAATCATGAAAAAGTGGCTAAATTGTCTTCAATTTCAACAGGAATAGATAGTATCTCTTGTAATTTTTCCACATTTTCCATTGACCTAGTTACTGTTTGATCATATGGAAGTGCGGACCCAAACATTTTTCTGCGTCTGAGCTTTTATACTCACTTCCTTTTCTGCCAAGTTGCTCAGCTGTCCCAGTCTTCACCTTCTTTCTGTCCTCACAGCTGGGGACTGCACTTTTACTTTCAACACCTGAAATATCTGGAACAATCTGTCTCAAAGACATTCATCTTTACATCTTTCTTTTACGAGCATTGCATTACTATGTGTTTATTTTTTAGTTGTATAGATTTTTTGGCCTGTGTGTTTTTAAAACCATTCATCATGCAAGTATTTAGCATCTGACATTGATCTTCACATCACATCATATGTTAGACGTTTCTTTTTTAGACAGGAATATTCTCCATCAAATTTTTAATGCACCTCTGATAGCCAGTGCTTTTGTATATTTATAAGCCAATATAATATGACAAATACCAGTTTATGACTTGTGGATTAAACGTATGCTGGACACTTCCTTACTAAGGCAATAGATAGAATAGAAAAATTAGCATTTGAAGAATTTTTTTGAAAGCAGGCAGTATTTATTCTTTACTGTAACTGGAATATGTCTCCCTGTCTAAAACCTTTACCAGAGGACAAGTTTATCAGTGTGCAAATACTAGAAATATACGATACAGTCTCTGCTGGGTTAGACAAGATGAACAAACAGATGCTCTGCTTGGGTTTCTGAAGGAAACTTTTGGTTTGGAGTTTGATGTAATCTTCAGATCAATCATTTTAATAGCGGGACAGACAGGTGACAATATCAGTGTAAAACAAATGACAACACCATTAGACGAAAGAGGAGCAAAATAATATAGTCAGAAGCACGATAGTCAATGTGAATTGATCCCTCAGCTTTGAACTATAAACTAGATATAGCAGTGTCTTTTGTAGTATAGCCCTGCCTCTTTGCTAACCCATGGGCTTCCCTGGTGACTCAGATGGTAAAGAATCTGCTAGCAATGTTTGAGGCCTGGGTTTGCTTCCTGGCTTGGGAAGATGCCCTGGAGAAGGGAATGTCTACCCACTTCACTATTCTTCCTTGGAGAACCCTATGGATAGAGAAGCCTGGCTGGCTATAGTCCATGGGGTCACAAGGAGTCAGACACAACTGAGCAACTAATACTTTCATTTTTGCCTATCTTTAATGCAGATATGAACTCATTTATAGATTGAGCCAAATAGTACCTTTGGCTTATAGCATATATAAAGTCATGTATTTATTTATTTATTAAAGGAAAATTGCTTTACACAGTTTTGTTGGTTTCTGTCAAACAAGCTGTGTAGTTTTAGCATAAAGGGGGACTTCGTTTCCCTAGAAGACTTCCATCACTTGATGTATGTTCATATTCATTATGACAATAAGAAACTTAAAAGCAATAAGAACTAATATGCAAAATTATGATGTTCTAAGCACTATTCTAACCTCCTTACTTGTGTTAATGAATGGAATCTTTACCATAAACCTGTAAAGTACTACTATTATTAACCCCATTTTGCTTAAGGGGAACCTGCAACACAATTCTTCATTGTCTTGCTGGATGATGTCACATGTTCAGTATGTGGAGGGCAGGGGGTAAGGATTTGAGCCCAAGCAGTCTGATTCCAGATGCCAGTCTCTTAAAAAGATCTTAAGTGGGCTACTCCAGCCTGGCCTATCATAGGAAACTTCAGAGAATTCCTTTATGAAGTGGTGCTTTCAGCCTCTAATTCCTGTCTTTCTTGGGGTAGAGCATGAGGAAGTCACTATTATCCTTTCATGTCCTTGCTTGGTGAATGAGAACACTCTCTGTTTTAAGATGTAAGCCCCAAGGATCCTCTGTCCCTGTCCATATGAGCGTTTGGAGGAGAGAGAGCTGGGTACATTATTGGTTGGTGAGGACAGGAATGCTGGGAGGAAAGTTTGGCTGATTGTGTGGGTTGGCAAATATATGTCACTGTCTTAGAAAGGAGAAATAAAAAATTCTACATACCAAGGCAGACATCTTATCTGCTCATCACCTTTACACATCTATCCTCAAACTGGATCCCAGGTTGGAGGCATATTAGGGCTGATTCACAGACTCTCTTTATTTCTACCTGAAGATTATGTTTCTGAGTCACTCACCCAACATTTACCTAAGGCTGCTAACAGTGAATTTGGACCTTCTCCACATTCCATCAGGACCTTAGCTTGGTTTCTTTTTCAAAGCCCTTAATTCTAATTTCTTTCCCAGATCTTTCCTTATTTCAGACAGATTTTAAAGAAACAAAGCGTCTCTCTGATTTATCACATGAATTCAGACCTTTCTTTCAGATGATTATGATTCATTCCAGCCTGTGGTCTCATAAGTCCATTGACAACTATTTCATCAGCACAAAACTTCTACTTCACCTGTAAGCATATGCTGTCTTAAACCCCAGACTCTCTTTGTATACATTTCCTCATATTTTCTCTATGATGTTAAATACTTAATATATTTGGTAAAAAGAAAACTATTGATTGTTACTATGTCATTGCTCCATGAACTTGTTTTGTCATATTATGAATACTTTTTGATTACCTGTTTAGAATATCACCTTCTGTTTCCAAGTAATCCATCTCCAAGATCCTGTGACTAGAATGGCCAAAAATGCAGGGCAGGGAGGGACAAAAGAAGGGTATGGAATTAACAGATACAAACTACTACAGTTTTTAGGGGAAAAAAAGAAATAAAAACCTCATCTGTGGCCATTCTGGGATCAACAGAAGTTTGAATACTTTCTTTTCACATTAGATTTCTTTTGTTTTCTTATTCGTTTATTGAACACTTGTTGAGCTCCACAAAGAGCCAACTTCTGGGCCAGGAACTTAGGAAGTGAAACTGAGTCCTGGCCTTAGAAGTTCATAGTCAGGTGGGGCAGACATACAATGGATAGATGTAGCATGGTAACTGCAGAATTGCAAAGAACTAGGAGGCAGTGATTAGTTTTCTTTACCTCCCCCCGCCCCTGCCCCCAATCCTTGGGGAGGTTAGGGAAGAATTAACCAAAGTGGTGGTAGCTTCAGTAAGTCTTTAAGCATGAGTACATTTTTTCCAGGCAAAAAAAGGTGAGAAGAGGGCACTCCAGAGAGGGAAGAACTTGTAGAGAAGCCCCAGAGCATGAACAAGTGCAGTGTGCTCCTGAAAATGCAATAGCGCAGAATTGCTGGGAAGTGACATATACAGGGGCCTGTCTGGAGATGATGCCAAAGAGGAGAAGGCCAGATTTTCAGGGCCTGGTGTATCATGCCAAGAAATTTGTACTTTTATCTTGCAAGTCTGTGATGAGTATCCCGTAAGGCACAAGTTCCATCTGATTCTACCTAACCCAATGATTCTGTTTGAGGTTGAAAGATGAAAAAGCTGCCCTCCAAAAATATCCAGGTATTAGCTTTCTACGGATAAACTGCAGCTTCCATCTTTCCCAGTGACAGTCTTCTGTTCAGTAAAGTAGGTAATCCACTTTTGGAAGAAGATACAGTGCATACATGGGCTTTGGTAAAACTAGTTTCAGTTTTAGTGGAAAAAAAATTCAGCCCATAAATATTTTTATCTTTTCTGCATTAGGTGAAAGGGGTCCTTTTAAATGGTTTTCAGCAGGGAAGAGACACACTGAGATTTGGATTTTAGAAAGATCATTCCAGAGGCGGTATGGAGAAGGAAGGTCTCCAGCAAGATATATTTTACTGCTCTGGAGGTTTAATTTAAGCAAATCCTTTCTAAGCATCTTATGGCCAGATAGGATGAAAGAGAAAGAAAACAAATTCTCACTCTACCGGTGGGAATGCAATATGAACAAAATTGTGTGGTCTCTCTCTTGTTCCTTCTCTCTGAAACACAAAAGCAAGGAAAAGAAAGACAAAGAAAACCACAAGGAACCTTTCCATATAATTGCATAAAACCCTGATGTCATTTGAATTATTATATTCTACATGATTCTCAACTGATTGTACCATTAACAGACCACAGAAGAAGCATTAGGAAATTCCACAGTGGTAATGAATTTTGCCTACATATATTTAGCTTAATGCACTCTTCTTTCACCTTATAGAATACTCTATCATGTTTTATCATAATTTTAAAGACTGTCATTGTCACATTTAAGAACAATAGATCACTGAGTCTGAGAAGTCTTCCTTGTACTTTTTTCATGAGTCACTTTGGGAAGGTGGTGGGAAAGAAAGAATTTGAAAGAAATTGAGACAAGTAATTAAATGCTTTTGATAACCAAGGTTCTGTGTCATAGGAATCTTTAGTCAACATTTTTGGAAATGTCTAATTTCAATAGAATTACATTGGAACCAATGTAAAATTTTCTATTGAGATCATTATAATAATTTATCCAAATGCTTTGCATAAATCAGTCTTCTTTCCTGGACTGTAAGCTCTATGAAGCTAGGATTCACATCTCTTTCTGCTTATAGCTGAATGCAGGGTATGTGGCATGGAACATGGACTCTAGCAGAAACTCAGTAAATGTCAATTTTGTGAATAAATAATGCCTGGATGGATGCAGTATTGATCTAACCACTGAAAGGTTGAAGACAATGATGAGATTAAAAAAAGGAAAAGCTAAAATCTGATGTGGAGTAAGTGTAGCTTTCCAGTTCTCCAATACAGTTTTTTGAAGAGACTCTCTTCTCTTTGTATTCTTGCCTTCGTTGTCATAGATTAATTGACCATGTGAAAATGGGCTGATTTCTAGGCTCTGTATTCGGTTCTGTTCATCTATGTGTCAGCTTTTACGCCAGTGTCATACAGTTTTGAATATTGTAGCTTTGTCATAGAGTTTGAAACCATGGTGTGTGATACCTATAGCTTCCTCAGATAATGTCTCTTCCTATTCAGGATTGCTTTGACTATTTGGATCTTTTGTATTACTTGTTCTAGTTCTGTGAAAAATGATATGGTTATTTTGATAGGGATGGCATTGAATTCAAATATTGCTTTGGGTACTATCAGTTCAGTTCAGTTCAGTGGCTCAATCGTGTTCGACTCTTTGAGACCCCCTGAACTGCTGCACGCTAGGCCTCCCTGTCAATGACCAACTCCTGGAGTCCACTCAAACCCATGTCCATTGAGTTGGTGATGCCATCCAACCAGCTCATCTTCTGTCGTCCCCTTCTCCTCCTGCCCCCAAACCCTCCCAGGATCAGTCTTTTCCAATGAGTCAGCTCTTCTCATCAGGTGGCCAAAGTATTGGAATTTCAGCTTCAACATCAGTCCTTCCAATGAACACCCAGGACTGATTTCCTTTAGGATGGACTGGTTGGATTTCCTTGCAGTCCAGGGGACACTCAAGAGTTCCCCAACACCACAGTTCAAAAGCATCAATTCTTTGGCGCTCAGCTTTCTTCACAGTCCAACCCTCACATCCATACATGACCACTGGAAAAACCATAGCCTTGACTAGATGGGCGGGCCTTTGTTGACAAAGTAATGTCTCTGCTTTTTAATATGTTGTCTAGGTTGGTCATGGACAGGGAGGCCTGGCATGCTGCAATTTGTGGAGTCACAAAGAGTTGGACTGAGTGACTGAACTGAACTGACTGACTGAGGTTGCTCATAACTTTCCTTCCAAGGAGTAAGCATCTTTTAATTTCTGGCTGCAATCACCATCTACAGTGATTTTGGAGCCCCCAAAAATAAAGTCAGCCACTGTTACCACTGTTTCCCCATCTATTTGCCATGAAGTGATGGGACTGGATGCCATGATCTTCGTTTTCTGAATGTTGAGCTTTAAGCCAACTTTTTCACTCTCCTCTTTCATTTTCGTTAAGAGGCTCTTTAGTTCTTCTTCACTTTCTGCCATAAGGGTGGTGTCATCTGCATATCTGAGGTTATTGATATTTCTCCTGGCAATCTTGATTCCAGCTTGTGCTTCTTCCAGCCCAGCATTTCTCATGATGTACTCTGCATAGAAGTTAAATAAGCAGGATGACAATATACAGCCTTGACGTGCTCTTTTTCCTATTTGGAACCAGCCTGTTGTTCCATGTCCAGTTCTAACTGTTGCTTCCTGATCTGCATATAGGTTTCTCAAGAGGCAGGTCAGGTGATCTGGTATTCCCATCTCTTTCAGAATTTTCCTCAGTTTGTTGTGATCCACATAGTCAAAGGCTTTGACACAGTCAATAAAGCAGAAATAGATATTTTTCTGGAACTCTCTTGCTTTTTTGATGATCCAGCGGATGTTGTCAATTCGATCTCTGGTTCCTCTGCCTTTTCTAAAAGCAGCTTGAACATCTGGAAGTTCATGGTTCACGTATTGCTGAAACCTGGCTTGGAGAATTTCAAGCATCAGTTTACTAGCATGTGAGATGAGTGGAATTGTGTGGTAGTTTGAGCATTTTTTGGCATTGCCTTTCTTTGGGATTGGAATGAAAACTGACCTTTTCCAGGCCTGTGGCCACTGCTGAGTGTTCCAAATTTGCTGGCATATTGAGTGCAGCACTTTCACAGCATCATCTTTCAGGATTTGAAATAGCTCAACTGGAATTCCATCACCTCCAACTAGCTTTGTTCGTGGTGATGCTTTCTAAGGCCCACTTGACTTCACATTCCAGGATGTCTGGCTCTAGGTGAGTGATCACAGCATCATGGTTATCTGGGTCCTGAAGATCTTTTTTGGGCACTATGGTACTGTTTAAATAATATTAATTTAATTTAATTTTAATAATTTAAATTCTTACAATCTATAAGCATGTTTATTTCCACTTGTTTCTTCAGTTTATCTCATCAGTGTCTTATACTTTTCAAAGTACAGATCTTTCACTTTCTTGGTCAAATTTATGCATAAGTATTCTTTTGATGCATTTGTACATGGGATTGTTTCCTAAATTTCTCTTTCTCATAGTTCATTATTAATGTATAGAAATGTAACCAATTTATGCATGCTGATTTTGTATCCTGCTACTTCCCTGAATTCATTCGTTAGTTCTAATATTTTTTTGGTGCAGTTTATAGTGTTTTCTGTGTACAGTATCATGTAATTTGAAAATAATGTTAGCTTTCCTTCTTCCTTTACAATTTGGGTGTCTTTTATTTCTTTTCCTTATCTGAATGCTATTGTCAAACTTCCAGTACTGTGTTGAATAAAAGTGGCAAGAGTGGGCATTCTTGTCTTGTTCCTGATCTTAGAGGAAAACTTATAGCTTTTCACCATTGAATATGATGTTAGCTATGAGACTGTCGTTTATGACCTTTATTATACTGAGGGGCTTCATTGGTGGCTCAGATGGTAAAGAATCTGCCTGCTATGCGGGAGACCCAGGTTCAACCCCTGGGTCAGGAAGATCCCCTGGATAAGGGAATGGCAACACTCTCCAGAATTCTTGCCTTGAGAATTCCAAGGACAGAGGCTGCAGTCCTTGAGGCTGCAGAGTTGGACGTGACTGAGAGACTAACACTTTCATGTTCCCTCTATGGCACTTGGTGAATGTTAAATTTTGTCAGATTTTTTTTCTACATCTATTGAGATGACCATATGATATGGTCATCATTTTTTCTTAACATGGTGTATCACGTTGATTTTTTTGCAAATACGGAACCATTCTTGCACGTCTGGGATAAAACCCACTAGATCATAATGTATAATTCTTCTAATGTCTTGTTGAATTCAGTTTGCTAAAATTTTGTTGTGGTTTTTGCATCTATGTTCATCAAGGATATTGCTCTGTTATTTTTGTTTTGTTTTTGTAGTGTCTTTGTCTGGTTTTGGTGTTAGAGAAATGCCAACCTTGTAAAATGAGTCTGGAGTTGTTTCATTATCTTCAGTTTTTTGAAGTAATTTGAGAAGGATAGATATTGACTTTTCATTGAATGTTTAGTAAATTTCACCTGTGAAGCCATCAGGAAAAGGACATTTGCTTAATGTGATTTTAAAAAAATTTTTTGATTCAGATTTCATCACTAGTAACTAATTTGTTTAGATTTTCTATTTCTTGCTGACTTTCTTGGAACATTGTATACTTCTAGGAATTTATGTGTTTCTTTCACATGAGCAGTTGAGTTCAGAGCCTCCCTAGGCTGCCATCTTGGTCCTCTCTTTAATTTGAAACTTTGCAGATCACTTATTGACTTTTACTTAATAAATAGACATTCCTAAAATCATATACTATCATTTCATGTGTATGTTTTTTGTATAGTTGAAATAATATCATTATTCCTATTTGACAAATTTTGGCCCCCTCAGTGATTATGCTGGAATTTATTTCATAATTACATTGTAATGGACAATTCAATTTCTTTCTTACCATTTAAAACAATGTTTCAGTGAACAAGTAGGATCTGTCAAATGCAGATCTTGAGGCATATATTAGAGGGCAGATAGTTTCCTTGAAGGTGATTGTTTCTCAGAAAAGGGGAGGAGGTCTATATGTGTTGCTTCCATAGCAGATCATTGCTCCAGACAATTGTAACTCGATTTCACTACAACCATCTGGGGAATGGTGCACAATATGTCTCTGAGAAGTCCTATTGAAGGATTAACAAACAGGTATGAATCCATCAACTTGAGCTTGTCATTGGCTGTGGGCTGCTCCCAGATGTATTATATTAACTCCACAGCACTTCTGACCGACTGTCCTGTGAATGGGCTGAACATGGCCCTGCATTCATGTTTCTAGAAAGTTCCCCATCAGGTGCTCACAGGAGGAAGCTGTCAGCATGAAGGGATGCTGGTTGCTGAAAGAATATGGGCAGGGCATTTAGAATATCTGCTACAACGTTCCTGTGCATGCTTTCTTGTACATTTGTGTCTGTATCTTAGTAAGTATTTTAGGGGAAAATTTTGAAATTATTCTTTCAATACTTTTATCTGGACCATGTGTTTTGACTGGATGTGTTTTCTTGTGGCAAACTCTTTTGCAAGGCAATCTTCTTACTCACCTGCTGCCTTGTTCAGTTCTATGCAGAACTGTTTCTATTCCTTTTGAGCTTTCTCCCCTGCTGAGTCAGCTATTTACTTTAATTGTCTTGAAACACTCTGGACCTCCTGATAAACAATCCAACTCCGTACCCTTCTCCCAGGGGAAGTTTACTGCTCCTATGGTTGGGTTTCAAGTGAATAGAGTCAAAGAATGCAGTCACTACTTAAGTGACTCTGGAGCTGAATGCAACCTGTGTGTCCAAGAAAATCTTTTTTAGTACGACTAAACAGATTGTAATTTTTTCTGGTGCTCCAGTGGTGAATTAATGATTTATCCATAGCCACTACAGCTTCGTTTTGAAAAGGCTATTAGATTTCCTCTAGTCCAGGGACTCATAAATGAACTTTTTGGCTAACTCAAAATCATGGCTAGTAGTTACACAGGCATGTGCCTTACTATATAGTCTCAGTATCACCTGGGAGTTTATTTGAGGTTCACATCCTAAGGCTCTCCCTCCTCCACACCTACCAACTCAGACTCTCCTGGATTGGGACTCAGCAGTCTGTTTTAAAAAGCCCTTCAGAAGATTTTGATAACCACTAAAATTTTAAAATAACAGTTGTAGCTGTTTATAATTCACATTAGTCCAAGTATTTATGGCCAATTAATTTTTATAAAATAAAATTTCCTTTTTTTTGAGGAAAATAGCAAATTTTTTCCCATTTTAACAACTTCTTTTTTTCTTTAATAACATATCACTAATGAAGATTACAGTGCCTAATGAAGATTACAGTGCCTAATCTGTACATATTTATGGACTATGCAACTGTGAGGGCAATGCTATTTTGAAAATCATATCAAGACAATTCTTTTGTTTTGCCCAGCACATCAAGGATTATTGTAACCACAAAAATAAATTATCTTATGGTTATATCTTTTCAATAATTTTAATCAAATGATGTGATTATATTTTTCAAATATCATGACTAGTAATTATAGAGCATGTACCTCACTGTAAAGAAATCTGTAATCCCAAACCCTGAAACTTTTATACCAGTCCCTTTCCCCAGCATTGTATGGGACTGCTGACATTCACAATAGTCTCTCTGTGGAGGTTCTTCTACATAAAAATATATTTATTGCTTGTCAAATGATTTGCTTAAAAAATAATCTAAAGTAACTTATTTGGTTTACCAGAATTCAATTATATGCATTCCAAGAGTTTATACACAGATTAAAGTGAAAGAGTACAGCATATATGCCTTTGAGCTTGTCTGGAAACATTCTTATGATGATGATTTCATGAATTTTTGCTCTGTCCTCGTGAAAGATACATTTTTTTTTGGTCTTTCATTTTCCTAATATGAATAGATAGGAATAACTCGAATGTAGAAAGGCTCAGGAAATTAGGTTGAAAAGGTTTGAAATCGAACACTTTGCCATTACATAATTTATTTATTGGAAAAAAAATATTTATTGAGTGTCTACTGTATTAGGCATTGTGCTGGGTGCTGGGGCTGTGTGAGGAAAGAGGACAGAGTGAGCTTCCAGTCCAAGACGGGCAAAACCCATGCTCTTTAGTGCATTCCCTGCTACACACCAATATTTTTCCAAGTTCTTACAATGGTGGAACCCACTGATTCAAACTGTATCTTATCTAGAAGTTCAACATCTAGAAAATAATGTTTGAGTTATTCTGGAGAAAGGGAATACAGAGCACCCCATGAATCCTAATCTCCCAATGTAGCTCTTGATATTCCACGGAATATGGTTTGAATACTGTTGACCTAGCATGGAGGTGGCAAACATATTTCACAGAAAGATTTTGCTAGATATGGTCATCATATTAAAAAAAAAAAATCTCAAACTATTTGCCAATATTTACAAAATGAAGAAAGATCTAGGATTCTGGATTTTCTGAAAAAATTGGCAGATCTGGCCACAATGAACTTTCATTTTCCCACTGCTGCTAAGTTGTTTCAGTCATGTCTGACTCTGTGCGACCCCATAGATGGTGGCCCACCAGGCTCCCCCGTCCCTGGGATTCTCCAGGCAAGAACACTGGAGTGGGTTGCCATTTCCTTCTCCAATGCATGAAAGTGAAAAGTGAAAGTGAAGTCGCTCAGTCCTGTCTGACTAGTAGCAACCCCATGGACTGCAGCCTACCAGGCTCCTCCATCCATGGGATTTTCCAGGCAAGAGTGCTGGAGTGGGGTGCCATTGCCTTCTCCGCATTTTCCCACATTTGGCTACAATTCACCATGGACTCCATCACTCCCTGTTTAATGACTACTGTTTTCTTGCCCTAATTTATAACAGCTGCCTTGAGCTTGTAGGGTATTCTGTTTATAACCTCAACTTCCGATCTGAGAATTTAATCAATGTAAAATAGTCGCAATTGAGATCAGAATAATCCTTTACATTTATCTAACTCATAGGGTTATATTCCTATGCAAATATTGTTTTCAATTTTGATTAATGGAAGCAGAATTTTATATATAATTAAATGCAGCAATGTCTATAGTGTGCATTATATGTGTGTGCATACTCATTTAACCCTCACTTCACATCTCTTGTAAGAGATAATTTTTCTCCTGCTCTATAGATTAGAGATACAGAAAACTGTACTGTGATTTTAGTTCCTAAACTTCACATGTACATTAATTTCCACTTCAATCACAATTTATATTGTGCTGTTCTGAGTTTACGTTAACAAAAGGAGGTGGAGTATTTTGTGTGAAAACAGTATCTTTTGTTTCACTGTTTGCTATATGACTCTGTCTCTGCTTGCTTAAATAGGGGAAGGTGGTAATCTTGGAGGGAAAAAGAAACTGTTAAAATTGTCTTCTCTGTAATTTCTCATTTCCGTTCCTTTTAAAATCACCTAGTTCCTCTGAATCTCTTACAGTTTTTCTATTTGGGATGAGAGAAGAATTGTTTTAAAGAATTGATTGGAAGATTAACTTGCTAAAAGAATTTCCTTCCCAAGCACAGACTATCCAGATAGAATAGGCAATATTATTCATTTTCTAAGAAATTACTCACAAAATTTTAATTTTTGGTGATGTATGTATTTGATGAAATACTTATTTTAATGTATGTTTTGGAGAAAAGTGATTAAAAGATTAGCCCACCTAAAACACATAAGCATTTATTATATTTTAGAAACTAAACACATTTCCCTTAATATGTATCAGACTTTTTCAAAGTAGATTGATTTTACTTTTGCTTCTGTGGAAGAAGCCAAATTCTTCACATGAAAAATAAAAATGTGAGTTCATTATTCATAGAATTTTCTATGAGATCTTTTTCTCTGGAATCTAAAAGTAATGCTGGAGTTTTGCTTTTTTTTTTTTTGTTTCTCCCTGAATCCTAAAAGAGGCTGGTGCTACTTGTAGGATTCAAACTTTTTTTGCTCTTCTTGTTTTCTTTCTTCTTGGGCCATTCTATACAGGATGCTGCTTGCCAGAATCAAAACCTGCCTAGGTTGCTGCTGATGGCATTCATTTCAAAGTATTTCTAAGAGATTCATATGGACATTTTTCAAGGAAAACTCATTCCTGTTTTCTGACCTGAATCCCCTTCCCATCATTCCAGCCACTCCTTCCACTGAGGTAAAAAGGTGAGAAAATTCATAGCCCTCAGCATTAGGGTTCTACCCTTTGAAGATCCACATTTGGTACCATGGATGACAAACATGTCATATCCTTTGATTTGGATGGGAATTGTTTCTATCAGTTTGTTCATTTATTCATTCATTTAGTTACTGTCTACTCCAGGATCTCAAAGAATTATGTACTTCATCCTCCTAGCATTTATGATAATTCTGTTTTTTACCTTTATTTTTGGTTCTTTAATTAGTATCTTGCTCTTATTCCCTGAACTGTAAACTTAATGACACTAGAGACTTTTGTACTTTCATTGCTGACCATTGGAAACCTAAAGTCTATCAAGGTGCCTGTTGAATATCTACTGAGTGAATACACAGGGCTTTCCAGGAGGTACAGTGGTAAAGAATGCCTGCCAGTGAAGGAAGACGTAGGAGACACGGGTGTGAGGTCCCCTGGAGAAGGGAATGACCACCCACTCCAGTATTCTTGCCTGAGGAGTCCCATGGGCAGAGGAGTCTGGCAGTCTACAATCCGTGGGGTTGCAGAGTTGTACATGACTGAGCAACTGAGCAAGCACACGAGTGACTATATGGATGAGCATGTTCTTTGTCCCCCATTTGCGGGACCTTAGTTTGGCTCTGAACTTTCTGCAATGACCTGGGAGGCCCTGTATAACTCAGCCCTGGTCATCTCCCTGATTTCTAGTCTTACTACCTATTTTCACCTTTGCACACCGGCATTGAGCTATGCTTTATTATGGTTAAAAAGCATATATATTTTCTTCTGGGATGTTGTATGGTTTCATATTGCTATATTGATATTCATATTGATAGCTACAAAGAAAGAGAGGGAGAATAAGTCTGGTGTTTAAGAAAGGTCATGGGTTTTGGGAATTGCATCAGAATTCAAACCATAGACCAGCCAGTTAGTGGTTGTTGGACCTTGGGCCCATTTAAAGGCTTTCTGAATCTCATTTCCCAGTCTCTAAAATGGGGCCACTGTTGTTGCAGAAAAGTCATGAGGATTAGACATAAAATGACAAAATGCCTGACATATAGAAGTTATTTGAGATAGTAATAATGATCATCATATGCAGCACAATTGCACTAATCAGCTGCTGTTGTGTAACAAATATACACATAATCTCAGAGCATAAAATATTAGCTTTTTTTTTTCCTTCAAGTCTCTGTGGAGTAACTGGGGGTACCTTTGATTTATCTTAGCTAACCCACTTATACAACTGGGAGTCAGCTGATATTGGCTGGGAAGCTCAGAGATGTGAAACCAATCTGCTCCTATAAATTATGTTTCACAAGGGCACAAGAGGGGGGAGTGATAGCACAGGTGATTTGTATATATTATGATGATTTATTTATCACATAGCTACTAGATGATCTCTTAAATCCTTTTTAGCTATCTAATCATTCATTTTATTATTTTCTCAAGTTTTATTCCATTTTGAAAACATGCCAAAATTCTCAAAGGGCAACATTCTTATGGTGAGACACCTTGTATTCTAGAGAAAATTTCATTCATAAATGACTATGAGCTGTAAATAATCTGAAGTGTTCTAGTGATATTGTCATAAATTACTTAGTAAAGTTTGGGGAATTCGCTTAGTTACATGTTTTAATTAACTTGCCCCATTGGCAGCACATTTTCCCTAATAGGTTTACAGTTCCTCTTAGACTTACAGTAAATCCTTCATTTTTCCCTTATCTCCATTATTTGTGTAAGCCATATTCCCATCGAGGATATTTGCTTTTGCAACCACAAATGTTGGATGGGATACAGTTATTTTGGCAGTAGTTCTCAGTATTTGAAACAAATCCATATCTTTATTTAATTTCTCTACTACTTGAAAAATTGAAATGCGGGTCTAGATAAAAATTTTTTATATTGTTTCTTATAATGATAAGGTTATGTTTAGTGACTACTTGCAGAGTATAAAATAATTCATCTTGGAAGACATGGCTAAGTAGACTTTTGGAAGTTGTAGCTTCCTTAATCTCAGAATTTACTTAATTTAACTTTTTTAAAACTTTTTTTTTTCATGATAAGGAACAGTTATTGAGTTTGCAATCATACATTTTCAACTTTTTAAGCAATTTATTAGTTATAAGTAAGCCTTCTAGAAATAGATCAACAAAATTGACCAATTTAGGGTCTAATTATCTTATTGTTAGGATCAATGTTGAATAGATAGATTTTTTGATAATAGTAAATATTGACTAAGTGCTTGCTATGTTTAAGCATCATGATGAATGTGGCCTGTGGCTTATCTCATTTAATTCACACAATACTGTATATGGTAGGTACACCAGGTGAATTTATAAATAAACCAAAATCCAAGGAGATTGTGTAACTTAGCTGGTTAGACAGCCAACCAGTAGCAGAGCTAGGAACTACTGTAGGTAGACTGATTCCGAATCCTGGGTTGTGAAACATGAGAAGGTAAAACCTGCTGATATGAATTTATTCTTAGTAAGTAATATCATACACAGAATATTGATTTTTAAAAGAAAAGTACAAGTAAAAGTGCACCAGATGTATCATAATTTGTTAGACATAAAATGTAAGTGCTTTGCTTAACAATTCGGGGAGAGCTTTTGTTTCATTAGTCATTCTAGTGTAATATCTATGAAAAACTGTTTTAATATTTAGAAGAGTTTTATCTCCTTAATATATCCATCTTCATGATGGTAAGCAAGCTGTGGGTTTGCCCACATTAGTTTCATAATGTACTTAGAACAGTTTTCCTCTCCTTCAGATAATTCTAAGGTGTGGTATGAGGTACTGTCACATTTTTCAACATAGGAAACTCCTGTAGAGATTCAAAGTGATCCTTTTCAGATACCAGTATAAATTCATCTGAGTCCCTGAACTCAGGTATGAAACAATTCTGAAACAATCTTCCAATTGAAATAAAACATACAGACAATATAAGAAAAATAAATTCAAGACAGAGCTCATCACAAAGGATTAAATTTTACCCCAAAGAGAAGTTTATATGAGTAGCAGTTTCTTTTAATGAAAACTGAAAGCCCTCATCTCTGGAATAAACTAGGAATTCATACATTCTGTTCTTTCTTTTGGAATGCCATGTAACTTCATTGGATTCAAACTGCAGTGAGAGAAAGCTTCCTTTCTGCCTGTAACAGGCATCTGAGTTGTCATAGCAATATGGTTACAAAGAGTAGAAGCTCACTTAAGTAATGGAGGATAGGAATATATTAGAAAAATTTATAGATGAAGAACCAAGGAACAAAGCAACCAGGCTTCGGGAAGATACCGCCTCTTAACTTCTTGGATGAGTCTAGATATGTGATAGAAATCTAACCTTCTAACTCTATCACTCTACTACAAGAGAAAGTAAAAATGTTAGTTGCTCAGTTGTGTCTGACTCTGCAGCTCTATGGACTGTGCCTGCCAGGCTCCTCTGCCCATGGAATTCCCCAGGCAAGAATACTAGAGTGGGTAGCCATTTCCTTCTCCAGGGGATCTTCCCAGCCCAGGAACAGGCATACAATTACTGTAAGAGCCTGAAAGGTTTAAGTAAATGAATCAAGTTGGCCAAGTATTTTGACAGATGATTGTGAGAGCTGTGGTAGCTATTTTATGACCAAGAGGCAGAAGCTAAGGTAAATGCAGAGGAATCAACCTGATATCATGGAATCGTTAAGGTAACCAACGCTACAAGGTCCTGTTTCCGTTCTTCCTGCTTCATGAAATATAACTGCTGTTAGCTGAGTACTCTGTTGCTGCCAAGTAGAAGCATTCTGAGACTCTGAAAATCGTTAATACTAAATAATACAACAGTTTTGATTACATGAACATATTGGGCAGGACAAATACAATCAGAATTCATGGGCCTTGGAAACAGGCTCAAGGCAGACCTGTCATGTATAGTTGGCCAGATTTTTCACTGTACAAGTATAAGGAGCACCAATCACACAATTTAAAATGTACAACATGTGTTGGTCCTGTCTGGATTCCTTATTTTCTCTATCTGAGACCATTCATTTTCTTAGAAATCTGCTTTTAATAGCACATGGCTATTAAAAGAAAATAATCCCCAAATCTTTGCCTGTAATGCCTGAGGTAAGGGCAAGTCAGGGGTGTCAATAAAGAAGGACTTCTCCCCTTGGGAAGCAGCTCTTAGCCACCAGGCAGGATGTATGCATGACAGACAGCGTGATTTCAATGCTTCTTATTATATGAGGATTGTGAGCTGCGTATAAAGAATTACGGTGGTGGTATATCCTTCAAATGTGTGATCTTTAATCCCTAATAAAAAAGAGAATGATAGTCTGTTTTCCACACTGAAGAGAAATAGACGTGTGATTTGGGTATGTGGCCACATATGGATTCTGAATCTCCACAGAGTTTCATAGCTACTCTAAGGCCTGGTAACTCCTGATTGTTTACTTGGAGCTTAAGGGAATATTCTGGGCCATGGCCGATAAGGGAGCACAAGCAAGGGAGTGTATAGATGTTACTTTCTCAGGCTCAGGAGAGGAAAATTGGCCTCTGTCCCTCTCTCTCGGGTGCTGGCAGGGAAATGGACTATCCCTCCTAGATAGGGAGGCGAAGAAGCAGAAAGAAGGCTTCGTGTGTGCGTGTGTGTGTGTGTGTGTGTGTGTGTGTTAGGTGCATGTGTGTTAGGTGTGTGTGTTTCTCTCTGAAAGGACTTTTATCCCTCCCAAAACAAACTCTGAGACAGTGTTGATAGCTATCTATTTTTCCTGCATAGTAGAGAAAGGAGAATAGGAATATCCAGAATGCCCCTATAAGTGACTATTACTTGGGAATGGTTTGGTTAAGAGTGGACTCTGGAGCCAGATGGCCAGGTTCAAATCCCCACACCACCAATTACCAGCTGTGTGACTGTGGGCTAGATACATAACCTCTCTGGGCTTTAGTTTTCTACCTATAAAAATGGAAGAAATTGAAATACCCTCAGACATAGAATTTGAGATAAGAATTCAAATATAGGTAGTTTATTTGGGAAGCGTTCCTAGGGAACATAGGTTGGGAATTGGGCAAGTGAAAGAGGGAAGGGAGAAAGTCAACAGAAGACGTGTTTTCAAAACCAGTTACCACAGTGAAACAGGGAACTTGGGGAATGAGTATAGAAGAGACCTCAATATATTCCACAACAGGGGCCAAGACCCTGAAGAATTTATGGCTAAGCTGTTGAAGGTTGCTTGTGTGTTATTTATTGTCTGGTGCTTCCCACTTGTCCCATGCTTGAGCCGAATATATTCCGAAAGCAAGGGAAGAAAAGCCCTCACTGTGTAGATGTGACTGCTGGGGAAATACGAGCAAGACACCAACAGCATCTGCTGTCACATGCCATGATGCCTCATTGGGTTATTCAGAGGATTAAATGAGTTTCCACAGATGGCTGCCGAGAGGAGTGCCTGGATCATAGTAAGCCCCAGCCCTGTGCTGCTGCCACTCCTGTTGTGATCCATAGAGCCCTGTGGGTTAGAGCCTGGCTGTCACTGGGCTAGGTTCAAGTTCTCTTTATGCTAAGTCACTCTGGTCGTGTCCGACTCTGTGCGACCCTATGGACAGCAGCCCACCAGGCTCCCCCGTCCCTGGGATTCTCCAGGCAAGAACACTGGAGTGGGCTGCTGTTTCCTTCTCCAATGCATGAAAGTGAAAAGTGAAAGTCAAGTTGCTCAGTCATGTCTGACTCTTAGTGACCCCATGGACTGCAGCCCACCCGGCTCCTCCATCCATGGGATTTTCCAGGCAAGAGTACTGGAGTGGGGTGCCATTGCCTTCTCCGAGTTCTCTTTATACTACTTACCATTGGAGGGACTAGCTTCTTAGCCTCTAAAGCAGGGATAGGCATCAACAGATCTTTTGTGCAAAAGGCCAGGAGAGAATAGATACATGTATGGTTATATATGTATGTAACCATGTATCTATGTAATAGATATATGTATGGTTGAGTCCCTTCCCTGTTCACCTGAAACTATCATGTGTTTGCATGCTAAGTCACTAAGAGTGGTGTCTGACTCTTTGCAATGCTATGGACTGTAGCCCATCAAGCTCCTCTGTCCATGGGATTTTCCAGGTAAGAATACTGGAGTAGGTTGCCATGCTCTTTTCCAGGGGATCTTCCTGACCCAGGGATCAAAACTTCCTCTCTTAGGTCCCTTGTATTGGCAGGTGAATTCTTTACCACTAGCACCACCTGGGAAGCCCCAAAACTATCACAATATTGTTAATTGGCTATACCCCAATACAAAATAAAAAGCTAAAAAATAAAAAAAAATATTTTAAAAAAGGCCAGATGGTAATACTTCTCATCTTTGTGAGCCCTGTAGTCTCTGTCTTGACTATTCAACTTGCTTTTCCAGAGTAAAAGTAGCCTCAGACAAAATGTAAATGAATGGGTGTGGCTGTGTTCCAATAAAAAATTGCTTGCTAAACCAGGTGGTGGGCTAGATTTGACTCTTGGACCATTGTTTGGCCCATAAGCCAGTTTATCTTTTCCACAACTATCTAAAGTGAAATAAAAAATAGTGTTTACTTCGCAGGAGACAGTAGAGCATGGACTGTGATATTAGAATCTGTGTTGGCCTGCCAAGTTTTGGATCCCAGTGGTTATATTTTGTACTTTGATAATTTTACACAAAACATTTATTCTCTGTAAATCTCAGTGTTCTCATCTATAAAATGGGAAAAGTAAGAGTACTGCCCCATAGGGTTGCTGTGAGGATTAAATGGATTATTCCATGTCCCATACTTAGCATAGTGACACATAATCAGAACTCAGTGTTTCCAACACACTCATTTTGATTTCTATCACTCCTCTGCGCTTTCATTGGAAGAATCTACTGAAACTCTACTTGGGCAAAAAGATAACAAGATAGTTCTTGGTATCCTTGCTGAGATTCAGATCTGGCACAAAGATTTACCAGTTAAATTTGAGCAACTTGTTAAACTGCATGGACTTAGGTCAGTGGTTCTTAACTAGGAGTGATTTTACAATGTCTTGATGGTAAAGAATCTGCTGCAATGCAGGAGACCTGGATTTGATTCCTGGGCCAGGAAGATCCCCTGGAGAAGGGAATGGCTACCCACTCCAGTATTCTTGCATGGAGAATCCCATGGACAGAGGAGCCTAGAGGGTTACAGTCCATTGAGTCGCAAAGTCAGACACGACTGAGTGACTAACTTCCTTCCTTCTTAATTGGGGTGAGGAAACTACTGGTGTGTGTAGAGCCACCATGCTGCTAAACATCTCTCAATGTACAGGATAATTCTGTACAGCAAAAGCTTATGTGGCCCAAAATACCACTCATGCTGAGGTCAAGAAACCCTGGTTTAGACAGAATATGTCCCTTCTCAACTTTTACCCTCTAACATTTGGCAATATGTCTATCACAACTTTTCACATGAGTTTTAAATTGTCATCATGATTTGTCTGGTTCACAGGCTTCCAAAAGATGCATGGAAATATTTTGTCAAGATAAATAGATTGAGGTGTAAAGTATTATATTTTTGAATGACATTATCATTTAAAAAATTCTCTAGATGCCTGGTTGACAAAACCACACACTTTATTTTCTGCTAAAACAATTTTAACTGTTGAGGAATCTTTTTGACAATACGAATGATGTTCTTTACATTCCATATCTTTCTGTCAATCGAGGACAGTTTAAGATGATAGAAGACAGCCTCTCAAATCTGTCATCTTTGTTGTGACGTAAAGAAACCTTTCTCTATAAATTACCAAGGTATCTGGCAATGGGAAGTGTGCAAGGCTATTATTTATACCTGTTTAACTCTCAATATTATGACAGTATGATTTTTGAAACGGACTATCTCAATTCAAAATGCTTTCTGTTCTGAATTTCACCACATTGGAGTGATTGTTAATAGCTCTTCACTGTCAAGAAATCACCATGACCTCTTCTTTCTCTTATTTTTAAGTGTTGATATATTCTCAACTTGACAGATGAATTTGTTAGAGAATTTTTATTAAAAGAAAACAAAACAGCTCTAAATAGGCTATCTCCAACCAAACATCCCTTCTGAGTGACAGTCTCTTTTCTTTCGGCGCTCAGTTTTCATTTAAATCTCTGCAGGTTTCCATGACTACTCTGGGTCTTCAAACGGCCTCACAGTGTTCTTGCATCCTCCCCTAATCCATGTGGAACATGTGGGCTACTCAAAGACAGGCATCCTACTCAGAGAAAATACCCCGTGAATGAAGTGAGGCGAAGTGAAGTCGCTCAGTCGTGTCCAACTCTTTGCGACCCCATGGACTGTAGCCTACCAGGCTCCTCCGTCCATGGGATTCTCCAGGCAAGAATACTGGAGTGGGTTGCCCCACTTCCTTCTCCAGAGGATCTTCCCGACCCAGGTATCAAACCCGGGTCTCCCTCATTGGAGGCAGACACTTTAACCTCTGAGCCACTCAGAGAAAATACCCCATGAATATACCCCATGAAAATTCCATGAATCAGTACACAGAGCCTTGACTGAGAACTCTTGAATACTCCACAATTTGTGTAATTTTACAGGGTACTCCTGAAAGCTGTATTGTAGCTATGCTTGTATCCTGACTTTCTCTCTTGTTGGGACATCACCATTTATTTGTTCATTTATTTATTTTGCCAATAAATATTCATTAAGTTCCTTCCGTGTGCCTGGCGTAACAGTAACACAAAGTCCCTCATCTGGTTGACTTAAATCTTGGGGCTGATGCCCTGGGATGACCCAGAGGGATGGGATGGGGAGGGAGGTGGGAGGGGGGTTCAGGATGGGGAACACATGTACACCCGTGGTGGATTCATGTCAATGTATGGCAAAACCACTACAATATTGTAAAGTAATTAGCCCCCAATTAAAATAAATAAATTTATATTAAAAAAAGGATAATTAAAAAAAAAGATAAAACCATGACTCTCACACAAATGCAAAATGAACACATGCCAAAGATTTTGACTGTTAATGGGGGAACCAATAATATGGTTCAAATAAGAATTGGATTTATAGAGATTTATCATTTCTATTGGACAATATGCATTTACCTTGCCACCAGCAAGAGAGAAAAGATTTATTTCAGCAGCATCATCTAAAATTTAACTTTTTCTTCTCACAATTGCAAAACAGATTAGTGAAAAACAATCAAAGATGTGCACCCCATGTTAATCAGTTTATTTCTGAGGGATCTGTTGACATCCTTCAGCATTCTGCAGCAGTCTTTCTTGATTCATTTTAAAGTCTTCACAACTTCTGTTAATACTAGAACAGTGTTCAAATAAGGAGTCATTTCAGGTAATGGTGAGTGTTCAGTTCAGTTCAGTTCAGTTGCTCACTCATGTCCGACTCTTTGCAACCCCATGCATCGCAGCACGCCAGGCCTCCCTGTCCATCACCAACTCCCGGAGTTCACTCAGACTCATGTCCATCGAGTCGGTGATGCCATCCAGCCATCTCATCCTCTGTCGTCCCCTTCTCCTCCTGCCCCCAATCCCTCCCAGCATCAGAGTCTTGAGTGTACTGAGAAACAAAGCAGTGTGCTATGGAAGTAGGTGGTTGGGTGAGGGCAGTTTTTAGAGGGCAGAACCAAGAGGATGTAACAGAATTGTTTAGCTGGGTAAAGTAATACACCCAACATTACCTATTTAAATTTTAACAGCTGTGATAACTTATTCTACAAGTGGAAAATGATATTTATGGCATCAGTGTAGGCTACTAGCGGAGTCCATTGGTAGTTTTTTCACTAGAAATAAAAACAAAATTAGATGTATTGACAAGTCTTCTCCATGTCTTTTTATTACCCCTTCTGAAACTGGATGTCCATATTTTTTTTTTACAGCTTTTAACAGTTTCATTTTATGTATTTTTAGTACATTAGTAACTATGTAGCAGCACTTAGAATTGTCTTACATTTTATTAATGATTGCTTATAATTTTGAGTATGTTTTCCATAAGATAATTTGTAATTTTATGTATAAAATTAAAATATCTGTTTATTATTTTTAACAGTAAAATTAGAAAGCTATTAAATTTTTGTTGTTTTATTAATGTAATTTAAATTATCTTATCTTTAGCAGAGATAGAGAGATTAAACAAGTTGCCTCTAAGTAAAAAAGGAGCAGGTTTAATTTACAGTTGCTTGAGAAGTTTTATTTTTATAAATTTTTTAAAGACTTATTTTGTTAATTTTTTTATTGATGCATAGTTTATTCACAATATTACATAAATTTCAGGTGTATTTATTTTATTTTTATGCAGTGGAATATGTCTGCTCTTTTTTCATAAAATTTATTTTACAGTAGTTTGTGTAGTATAGAATTACCCAAATGGCTTTCAGAAAGGCAGGGCCACCAAAAATGAGAAAATCCATTAAAAAATAATTTTATATTTTAAAAAGTACCAAAATAACCATCAGATAAGTCAGAATTTCTTCTAAACTTTACTTATTTGAAGTTTTGATATGATTTTAATTTTGATTTGCATCAAGATTTGGCAAATTATAGCCTATGAGCCAAATTGGCCCACTTTTATTTATTTTTTTTTGTAAATTAAATTTTATTGGAATGCAGTTACACTCACTTATTTACATACTCTCTATGACTGCTTTCATATTGCAACAATAGAGAAGGTGGAGACTATGGGACTTGCAAAGCCTAAATTTTTTACCATCTAGCCCTTTAAGGGCAGTTTTGCCAACTCTTGGGCTACATAATTGGTGGGAGCTCTGATGTTGTGCAGAGTACACCATGAGAAACGCTGGACTGGAAGAAACACAAGCTGGAATCAAGATTGCCGGGAGAAATACCAATAACCTCAGATATGCAGATGACATCACCCTTATGGCAGAAAGTGAAGAGGAACTAAAAAGCCTCTTGATGAAAGTGAAAGAGGAGAGTGAAAAAGTTGGCTTAAAGCTCAACATTCAGAAAACGAAGATCATGGCATCTGGTCCCATCACTCCAAGGGAAATAGATGGGGAAACGGTGGAAACAGTGTCAGACTTTATTTTGGGGGGCTCCAAAATCACAGCAGAGCCATGAAATTAAAAGATGCTTACTCCTTGGAAGAAAAGTTATGACCAACCTAGATAGTATATTCAAAAGCAGAGATATTACTTTGCCAACAAAGGTCCATCTAGTCAAGGCTATGGTTTTTCCTGTGGTCATGTATGGATGTGAGAGTTGGACTGTGAAGAAGGCTGAGCGCTGAAGAATTAATGCTTTTGAACTGTAGTGTTGGAGAAGACTCTTGAGAGTCCCTTGGACTGCAAGGAGATCCATCCAGTCCATTCTGAAGGAGATTAGCCCTGGGATTTCTTTGGAAGGGCTGATGCTAAGGCTGAAACTCCAGTACTTTGGCCACCTCATGCGAAGAGTTGACTCACTGGAAAAGACTCTGATGCTGGGAGGGATTGGGGGCAGGAGGAGAAGGCGACGACAAAGGATGAGATGGCTGGATGGCATCACTGACTCGATGGACGTGAGTTTGAGTGAACTTCGGGAGTTGGTGATGGACAGGGAGGCCTGGTGTGCTGCGATTCATGGGGTCGCAAAGAGTTGGACACGACTGAATGACTGAACTGACCTGAACTGATGCTGGGAGGGATTGGGGGCAGGAGGAGAAGGGGACGACAGTGGATGAGATGGCTGGATGGCATCACCGACCTGATGGACATGAGTTTGAGTGAACTCTGGGAGTTGGTGATGGATAGGGAGGCCTGGGGTGCTGCAATTCATGGGGTCGCAAGGAGTCAGACACGACTGAGCGACTGAACTGAACTGAACTGAACTGAATCTTTTCATTTGTTCATTTGTTTTTCATATCATATATTGAACACATATTTGATAAGTAGGCACTGTGTGCCAGAGATCAAGGGTTACAACACAATGGGAGAAACAGTTTTATGATCTCCAGGTTCTTAATTTGGTACTAAACATCTTTCCTTTCTTTCTTTAATTTTTGGGGTGATAGATTAAAGAATGTTCTCTAAAGTTTTAGTAATGAGATCTTTGCCTCCATACTTTGGCTTAGTATCTCCCTGAAGCAGACTCTCAGGCAAGGATTTGGGTGCAAATATTTTTCTGTTGTTGCTGTTAAAGAAAACACCCCCTAGAGTGGGGAAATAAGAAAGGGAAGTGAAGGCAGGTGGTAGAAGGAGCATTATTAAGCCACCTGCCTTGGTAAAATATTCCCAGGAAGAAAGCCTTTCAGGCCCCAAAATGCAGAGATTGGCATCTAGAATTTGCCTGGAGACACTGAAAGATCAGGAAGATATGAGTGAGGCAACACAATGTTTGTTAAAACTTTCATTCCTGCAAGTACTCAGATCCACTTATGACCCATGATAAGTTGCCTTTGTTGTATAGTAAAGGGTTGGCTGGACACAACTTATACAGGAAATTTGATGGGGAAAAGCTTCAGTCCTGGCTCTTAGACTTGAGCTGCAATTGAAGTCCATAATCTCTGTCCTCTCCCGCCTATTTTAGATTTCTTTTCCTCTTGGCCAGCAATTATGTTGGTCCCAGGTGTTCCTCCAAAGAGGGCAGAGCATTCTTTCCTGTATCAGAGTCAATGTATAGTTCACAACCCTGAATTGGGAGCCAAAGATAGAAATAAATCATTTACAGATTTGCCCCTGTGATAACTCAAGTAGTGTCTACTTGACTTGGAGCTAGAGATGTCAGTTATACCATCTGGCCAAATGCCGTTACTTAAAATGGAGCCCTACCCAAGCCAGCCTCCTCTCATTAGTGTTGGGAGAGGTGACACTATGTGTTTTCTTCACTCTTCTGTAGCTGACCACGTAAATAATTCTATTTTTGTGAGACCACATCAATTTAACTGCCTCATTTAAACATGGATCTTTGTCACAGAAAAGATGGTAGGATGGAAACAATTTACTTCCTTTCCATTTTTATATGCTAGAGACAGATGGTGCTACTGGAAAAGAAACCTCCTGCCAATGCAGGAGACGCAGGAGATGCAGGTTTGATCCCTGGGTCAGGAAGATCCCCTGGAGAAGGGAATGGCAACCCACTTCAATATTCTTGCCTGGATAATCCCATGGACAGAGGAGCTGGTGGGCTACAGTCCATGGGGTTGCAAAAAGTTAGATACGACTGAAGCATCTAAGCACAACAATTATTCAGACAGTTAACCTGACAATGGAAGAGTATGGTAGGCAAAAAAAAAAAAAAAAAAATTAGCTCCCTCAAAGATGATCATATCCTAATCCACAGAAGCTGCAAATATATTACCTTACATGGCAAAAAGGACATGGCAGATGTGCATGAATTACAGATCTTGCTATGGGAAGATGATCCTGGATTATCTGGGTAGACCTAATGTAATCACAAGTGTCTTAAGAGGGGGGCTCTAGTCAGAGTCAAGAAGATGTGATGATAGAAGAGTGGTCAGAGTAATGTGACCAGATGACCTTGAATACAAAGAAAGGAGTCATGAGCCAGGCAGTGGAAGTAGCCTCTAGAAGCTGGAGAAGGCAAAGCATGAATTCTCCCCTAGGACCCTCAGGAAAAAATACAGCCCTGCTAACACCGTGATTTTAGGCCCATAAGACTCATTTCAGATTTCTGAACTCCAGAACTGTAAGATCATTTATTTATGTTATTTTAGACTACTAGTTTTGTGGTAGCTTGTTCCAGCAGCAAGAGGAAACCAATTTATAGGGTAAAACAGATTATAATCATCTTTGGAGCTAGAGCAGAGGCAAAGATGTTTGTATTTCTGGTGAAAGTATAGTGTAGATGCTGAGTATCTAGGGACTGAATAAGTCGCATGGCTCTATAGTTTATTTGCAATGTGACCTTTAGAAAGTTACATAACAATTTTGAGTCTTGGTTCCCTCACCTATAAAATAGGAGTCCTAATAATATATGTCTTATAATGTTGTGAGTGTTGAATAAGATTATCTATATAGTGCACTTAAGAGTACTCCTAGAGCATACTGAAAACTCAAAAACATTGACTATTATTGTTGTAATCTAAAAATAATGATTTTTGTGCTTGTGATGATCTCACAGTTTACAGTGTTCTCATAAACTTAAATCAATCCTGTGAGATTGTTTTGCTTTTTCTCTCCCTCATGGAGGGGATAATGGAAATTCCCAAGGTCTGAGACTGGCTCCTAACTCAGTGCTCTTTTTCAGTACTGAGTCGATGATGAAAATATGACGCAGTAAGTGCAAAGTTTCAGAGATAAAGAAAACGCAAATGTGCTTCAACAATGTCACATGCAAAGCTCCACGTTTCATAACGTCTCAGAATGCAGTTGGCTTCCTTTTATTGGGTAGAGTTATATACTGATATCTAAGTTTCCCAACTTTTAAAACTTTTTAGTTTGGTTACTTTTAATGAATAGGCCATATTAAAAGGCTCATATAATTTTCCAAAAGACTGCTCTGTATTTAAGTTCAGTCACTGACTACCGAGCGAGATGAGCTCTGGTGACAGAAAAAAAAAAATGTCATAAATTGAGAAGTTTCAGGATCAGAAGCTACCAGTGGATTGCTGAAGATGGGACCAAATTGTGGAGAAGTTTGCTATTTTATATAAAATCCTCACATGCTGAGTAATAAGTAATCGTTCCAATCACTTTCAGGGTATGAATGATGTCAACATGCCTGCTTTCCTGACAACTCATATTTCCTACAGGAGGCTGAGAAAAAGCATTGAAGAAAATTCATGATAATGGCTTGAAAAATAAACCATATGATAAGAGGAATCTTGTATTGATACTTGATGCCATTTATAATGATAGTAGGGCTTTCCTGATGGCTAAGATGATAAAGAAGTCTGCCTGCAATGCAGGAGACCCAGCTTCAATCCCTGGGCTGGGGAGATTCCCTGGAGGAGGGCATGGCAACCTACTCTAGTATTCTTTCCTGGAGAATCCCATAGACTGAGGAGCCTGGTGGGCTCCAGTCCATGGGGTCCACTTCAGACAAGATTGAAGTGACTTAGCATGTTCACACTCATAATAACAGCAGCAATGCTTATTGAGTGTTTTGAAAGTGCCAGTCACTGCTCTAATCATGTTTTAAATATAAAAATACATTTATTCCTCACAATGACCTGATAAAGTAGAAATGATTCGTTGTCCAGCTTTACAGATGAAGCAACTGAAGCAGAAAAGCTAAATAACTTAGAGATCACAGAGTTATTACGTGTCAGAAGTGGGATTTCAACTCAAGTGACCTGGCCCCAGTGTCTACATTCCTACTCACTAATAAGCTACCTCGAAAGTTAGAGAACAAATTTCTGAGAGAGCAGAATACAGGAGAGGTGAATTTTCAGAGGAAAAGAAGGGGATGCTGGGTAGAGAATACACAGTCAGGTAAGACACCATCATAGGGTCCCTGAACTCTGTGGTTAGCAAGGGCCATTCAGCGTATGTTTGTGCAATGACAGATGGGATCTGGGAGGTAGGGAAACAAGTTGAGAGAAAGGCCTCATGAATAATGTTTACCTATTCCATGGTTTAGCCAAGGGATGGCACTAACTTAATACATGAAAGATTCAGAGGAAATAAGGTCTTGGTAAAAATGTGTTTGTTTGATTTACTGACTCAGTTGGTAATTATTAACCCAAGTGCCATGACAGAGAGAAGGTAATTGTTTTTACTTAGAAGAGCACCTGAGCCTAAATTATTGGATGCACATAAATCTATTTTTGTGAGTCAGTGGTGGTGGGGGTGGGGCTCCATAGACTTGTTCTGGCTTCTTCAAGTTGGGGCTGGATGCCATAGCTATTCACATCCCATTTGGAAGGCTAAAGTGAGAGAATTTGTTCTGAATATTTAAGAAGTCTTTCTCCTTTGATAATCAAGGCTTGCCCAAGCAGAACTGGGAAGGAAGATAAGTTTATCTTTGATGTCTCCACGTTATCCTTTAACCTGCGTGCTCCTCTGCTTTGAAAATCCACCATTGCAACCATATGTATGTGTGTTTACATACACACATAGCACCCCACATTCCCTTGTTCCCCCTTTATCATTGCTTTTATACCAGCTGGTTGGCATTCACATGTGCAGATGTTGGCTGTATGATGACTAATGAAACTTCAAGTTGTTACCACCAGCAAGGGTATATTTTATTTCAAAAGGTATTGTTGGAGGCCATGATACCTTACCTTGTAAGAGGGAAGCTAGAATGGGGGAATCGCAGAGAGAGAGGCTGATGGGTAGACCAACCAGTGAGATTCCGGGCCTTTCCTGGGAAATCTATACATTGTATTTTTATAGTGGATTTCCATTTTGATTATGAATCACATTGCCCTAGCCTGCATGAATGTGGAGAAACTGGCTTTGACTGAGACCACGTCCTGGCCTGTTCTCCGTTAAGCCATGGGTCTTTGTCATGGATGTCAGACACATACGCCTCAGAGGCAAGATAAAAGAGTTGGAGGGGCAGTCTGGAGAGAGGCTATATAATTTTATTGAGCAATATTTCTTCTTTAAATGGGCTCATGGATAATTCAATTAGCTGGGTTTTGATTGCTCTTCTTAGCGGGTAGACTCTATATAATGAAAATATGGATTCTTCATGACCCACTGTCACAAGCCATCTTGTCAAGATGGATGATTCAACATCATCCCATAGTGTGTTTTGACACTGGTTCAGATTTGACGCAGGTTCAAATTCCTCTTTAGCGGTGTGTGTATTGTGTGCTCTCTCTCTGGATGTTTCTCTCACCTTTTGTGGAGATAGAGCTAAGAGTTGTAGAGAGTAAATATCTACTTAAACTGAGTGGACAATGGCCATTGCAGAGGCCATGACCTTTTCCCAGTGGAGAGCTCTGGGACACAGCATGTAAGAGTTTGTCCTTCTCATCAATGCTGGGTGCTGATGGCTTATGTCTGGTGGCAGAATTTGAGGACATTTATTAAGCCTCAGGCTAAGAGGTTTCATATCTTGATTATGAAAATGACATAAAACAATTAAAAAATATAGTATTTGATAAGTTTCTCTATTTATACGGACCTTACATATCAATAATTCTACATTCAGTCTGATATGCCTCAAGGAGAATGGGGAAAGCAGGAGCAGTCCTGAGAAAAGAGACTGAATAAGGTCCCTGTGATGAGATGGTTTCTCTATGAGAATGGACTAGAAAGCACAGTGGGAGTCAGCTTAGGGATAGCAGGTCTGAGGAGGGATGTACACATATCCACAGAATTAGAAAGGGGTCAGGAGTGATTATGTGCCTTTGTTTACCACATCCCTAAAAACCAAAGGTTTTGTTCAAAGCTTGAAAGTGATGATTTAAGATGTAGAATAACAGATGCAGTTGGCACAGGTCATAAGCACTATTGATCATGTACAGTGGCTTGAAAGAGAAATAGATTCCAAAGAAGAGCAGTTTAAAAAGTGAAGAATAAAACTATAGTTGATGATTAAAGGTGCATTAAGAACATTCAGGAAATATCTCTATTTTTGAGGATGAGGTCATTTTTCTCCGCAAAACATCCTTCTGGGAAAGAGGGGGAACTTGAACCACTTGTCAAGCAGGGTTTCTCCCTTTTTATGTTTCCTGAATATATGACATTTATCCCTGATCAAAATGGGATTTTCCTCTTTTCTGGCAAGTGTAGAAATGACACCTCAAACAATTTGGTCTCTGTTCTCAAATTCATATTAAAGACTTTCATGTTTTCAGCATATATATATATGTGTATATATATATATACACACACACACACACACACTAGGCATAAGAAAGTAGTATTTTTATTGTGGAAGCTGTCAATTTATCTCCTGCTACTATATTTCTAACCACCACAGCCTCTTGGTAGATTATCACTTATGCTTTTTAAAAAGATAATTTTACCTTTGTTTAGACTAGGTGGTTTCAAATCGAGATGCTTCAGAGCAGGTGAGTAGGCAAATAATATAGACTACTGAGATGGCTCAAGGTGTTTGTTGCCCAGTTGTGCCTGACTCTTTGCAACCCCATGAACTGTGTAGCCCATCAGACTTTCCATGGAATTCTCCAGGCAAGAATACTGGAGTGGGTTGCCATTTCCTTCTCCAGGGTATCTTCCTAACTCAGGGATCGAACCCGGGTCTCCTGCATTGCAGGCAGATTCCTTATCATTTGAGCCACCCAGGAAGCCCTGAAATGGGTCAGGTGCACTTCAATAGGGAATGGTGAGGACTGTAGCAAACTGGAGGTCATATTCCTTTGGTAAGGGAGGCTTCTGTTGCTCACTTTCAGCCAATAGTTGCCACATGGGGCTCTAGGCCCAAAATTGTGATTCTGTACAAATATTTTATAGAGATGCCAGAAATATGCTCAAAGGAATGAAGAGTTCTGTCATGTGGAATGATGTGCAGGCCCCCAAAACCTTAGTCTGTGGCTTCTGGAGAATAGTCTGATAAAGGGAAAAGTTCAGCAAATGAACAGAGAGCGACAGCAAAGCATCAACAAAACAGAAAAACAGGTTCCTGGCCTAACCAACTCACATAAAATAAACAACCAATTAAAATTATTTTCTATGTATGTACAGGACCCTAGGCTTTGTCCACTGGAAAATCTAAACAGTAAATCAAACTATGTGTTGTGTTAGCTGCACATTGAGAGTAGGGGCACATATTTCTGTTTGGAGTAGGATAGGCGACTTGGGGGTGGGGTGGGTAATATTTGAATTATGATTTGAAATATAGATATGACCTGATTAAGAGCGAAAACATAATGAAGAAGCAGTCCTAATAGTTGAATTAAGTGAAGATAAGTCTATGGTAGGGAAAGATGGCTATTCCTTTCCTGGGACAATGGTGACACTATTTTGATCATTAATTTGATCAGTAAATATAATTCATTGAAAGCACCAGTTATTGAGGGTCTTAAATGACAGCCTGAGGATTAAGAGTTTTATCCTCTAGCAGGGGGTTGCCAATTCAAATGTCTTTAAAGGCCAGACAGGAAACAAAAAAGAAAACTTAATTTGGATAGGAGTCCACTGTATCTAGATGAAAAAACAGGCTCGGTTCCAGTGGACTGTTGCCATGTGGAAATGCAGAACCAGCATTGCCCACGAGAAGTTGGAAATCTAAGTTTTTAGTTTTTATTTGAAAGTTACGGTTTTTAAATGTTGGCAGCACATGCACATGAAAAAAGAAAAGTGTGAATCGAAGCTTATTTGGAAGCCCACATGTAAAATAAACTTAGATCTGCGGGGGAACAGGGGGAAGGTTATCATGAGCCTATATTCTCTCCATTCTTGAGCCAATTGGGGGTCTCTCATCAAAGAGTGGACTTTAAATGCTCCTGCTACTGATAATAGGAAAAGATAAAAGATATAATTTTGGTATGCATTGTAATTATAAATATGTAAAAAGATGCATGCACACAGACAAGAAGCATTAAATGAAGATATTTTTGTGTGTAAAAAGATTTTTTTCATGTATTATGCTTCATATTATAGCATAAAATTTTAAATTAGAGACACATTAATTAAAATATTTTTAAAAGTTTAGAAAAAAATTTTTTTCCAAATCAGTAGTTTAAAGCAGAGAAAATTCAGGTTTGTGAACTTGAGCAAAAACATAATTGTATCTTTATCTCTTTTATCCTCTAACTTAAGTGTAAAACTTAATTCAATTATGAAATATTTACCAAACCGTAGAAGCTTAAGTGTTACCCTTGTGACTTTGTCACCAATGGAAATCCCAGGAAAATTTCATACTGTTGAAATGCAAATAGCTGGAAGTCATAGTTAGACTTATTACTATAGATACTTGAAACCACAGCAGTTAGCAGACTCAGATCATGTTCTTCCATGCATTAATAAAGAAGTACATATACTACTATGTCACATATTTAAAAAATACTATTTTACAATAAGCGCTTTCATTTTTAATCCATATTTTAAGTGTTTTAATGATTACATTGAGCAGAGTCCATTGGCTTCACCAGATTGCCAAAGGGGCCTGTGACAGGAGAAAAGTTAAGAAGCCTGGCTCTGAACCAGTAAATAAAAAGATTTTCCACTGTGGAGGTTCTGAGATTGCTTTTTGTTTGTTTGTTTTTTACTGCAAGGTTTCCTATCTGGGGTATGAAGGTGAGAACAACCTTTTCAATTGGAGTTTCTTCCTGCTTATAAAGATTCAGGAGTAACTGGGATAATTCATTGTTGTGAAACAGAACAAAAAAGAATAAAAAAAAAAATTGAACACAGTTGAGTTCAAATGTAAAAAAACAGAATAAGGGAGGAAACTGACAGAATGTTGCTATATGTTTGTACCTGCGGCAAACCAAAATGAGGAAATGAAAACGTGATCAAGTGGGACCTCAAGTTGGTCAAGCTGGCTCACATAGAAATCATCCAAGTGCACAATTTCTTCAAAACAGAAGTAGGGCATCAATATTCTGGATGGTGGCTGGGAAGCAGGGAGCAGTCTCTTAGCTATTTAGAAAAAGCATCTTCTGAAGCATTTTTTTTTTTTTTTCACCTGAGTGGTGATTAAAGGACAGAGTTTCCATCTCCTGGGGAAATGTACTGACTGTGACCAAATTAGCTCTGAATTTGCTATTATTTAAATGCAGGTTCTTGTATTTATTAAAATGAAGTGACTGTCATGTTAAAATTGAAAACGAGCAGTTGCACATGCAAATTATTTCTAAAGTTCAACTGCTGCTAAATGAGACGCAGTGCTCCTAAACTTAGAAATGCTTAACATAAATTATGACCTAATTAACATTTGCATGGTAATCCGGACTTCCTACAGCTTATTCTGCTAATTAACACATGATAAATGAGCACATATTAATATTTTATTGTAACATAACTTGTCCAAGAAAGTGTCTTAACTCCTTGGAAATATTTTGTGTATGTGTGTGTATATTTTTCTATTTCCTGCCTGAGAAGTGTCCTATTTTGGCTTCTGCTGTTATATAATTTTGATGATAAAATTGTTTCATGTTGTAAATTTAATAAGACAATGAGGCAAGCTCTAGGAGTGCTTTTCCCCCCTTCATTTAAATTCTTTTTTCCGTACTCTTTCTGGGAAATATCTGCATTTTTGAGAGAGAAAAAGGATGGCCTTGGTATGTACATCTCAACTAATTATCACTTGTCATGGTTAGAATTTTTAATACCTGCATTGTGGTTGACCTGCACTAAAGGAGTCATGAGTGACTCTAGACGTGTTGAGTAGAGCAAAAATGTGTATAAAGGTATGCATTTTGTACTTAGCAAATGATTTCCTATTGGTCATATATTCAGCTAGTTTGTGTCTTTTAACCAAATCATGACAGCCATCAAGTAAGCTAGGGAGACAAGAAAGCTTCTGTCTCTAGCAGGGACAGGAAGTATCTTTCAATATCCATCACTTTCATTGTTGTTGGGTTGTAATTTTTCAGTTTTGGCTTACCTACCTGGTATACTGTAGGGGACCAGATGCCATGATGTTAGTTTTCTGAATGTTGAGCTTTAAGCCAACTTTTTCACTCTCCTCTTTTACTTTCATCAAGAGGCTTTTTAGTTCCTCTTCACTTTCTGCCATAAGGGTGGTGTCATCAGCATATCTGAGGTTATTGATATTTCTCCTGGCAATCTTGATTCCAGCTTGTGTTTCTTCCAGCCCAGCATTTCTCATGATGTACACTGCACAGAAGTTAAATAAGCAGGGTGACAATATACAGCCTTGATGTACTCCTTCTCCTATTTGGAACCAGTCTGTTGTTCCACATCCACTTCTAACTGTTGCTTCTTGACTTGCATATAGGTTTCTCAAGAGGCAGGTCAGGTGGTCTGGTATTCCCATCTCTTTCAGAATTTTCCACAGTTTATTGTGATCCACACAGTCAAAGGTTTTGGCATAGTCAATAAAGCAGAAATAGATGTTTTGCAGGAACTCTCTTGCTTTTTCGATGATCCAGCGGATGTTGGCAATTTGATCTCTGGTTCCTCTGCCTTTTCTCAAACCAGCTTGAACATCTGAAAGTTCACGGTTCACGTATTGCTGAAGCCTGGCTTGGAGAATTTTGAGCATTACTTCACTAGCGTGTGAGATGAGTGCAACTGTGTGGTAGTTTGAGGATTCTTTGGCATTGCCTTTTTTGGGGATTGGAATGAAAACTGACCTTTTCCAGTCCTGTGGCCACTGCTGAGTTTTATGGGGAAACAGTGGAAACAGTGTCAGACTTTATTTTGGGGGGCTCCAAAATCACTGCAGATGGTGATTGCAGCCATGAAATTAAAAGACGCTTACTCTTTGGAAGGAAAGTTATAACCAACCTAGATAGCATATTCAAAAGCAGAGACATTACTTTGCCAACAAAGGTCCATCTAGTCAAGGCTATGGTTTTTCCAGTGGTCATGTATGGATGTGAGAGTTGGACTGTGAAGAAAGCTGAGCACTGAAGAATTGTTGCTCTTGAACTGTGGTGTTGGAGAAGACTCTTGAGAGTCCCGTGGACTGCAAGGAGATCCAACCAGTCCATTCTAAAGGAGATCAGTCCTGGGTGTTCATTGGAAGGACTGATGCTGAAGCTGAAACTCCAGTACTTTGGCCACCTCATACAAAGAGTTCACTCATTGGAAAAGACTCTGATGCTGGGAGGGATTGTGGGCAGGATGAGGAGGGGACGACAGAGGATGAGATGGCTGGATGGCATCACCGACTCGATGGACATGAGTTTGAGTGAACTCCGGGAGTTGGTGATGGACAGGGAGGCCTGGCATGCTGCGATTCATGGGGTCGCAAAGAGTCGGACATGACTGAGCGACTGAACTGAACTGAAGTGATACTGTAGGGGATTTTGTTTGTTTTAGTTTGTTTTACTTGGGACTACCAAGGATGATTGCCAATTGGTGTCTTACTTAATCACTTAAATCTGAACATGGGATCTTTGGGAGAAGATTTTCTAAATCAGAGTGAGAGCAATTGACTATGGTGAGCAGTGCATTGAGTTTTCTGGAAGCCCATTAGAGAGAGGGGCATCTAACGAGCAACTGAGCTCAGAGTCAGATACAACTGAGCGACTTCATTTTGCCTTTTCACTTTCATGCATTGGAGAAGGAAATGGCAACGCAGTCCAGTGTTCTTGCCTGGAGAATCCCAGGGACAGGGGAGCCTGGTGGGCTACCGTCTATGGGGTCACACAGAGTCGGACATGACTGAAGCGACTTAGCAGCAGCAGCATAGTGTGTTGCTCTGTTTATAAACACAACACTGGGGTCACTGAGCAACTTTTCTTGCCTAATGCCTAAATGTTACTCGTGGTCTTTCAAACTCATTCCTTTTGAAAGTGTTTTCAGCCATACTTCTTACACCAACTGTGTGAGATATTCTCCACCATTACTGGTTCTCCAACTCTCTGGTCACCTACTGGACATCCTACAACCCAGTTCCATTCTGATGCTGTCTACTTGGATAAAGGTTAAAGGCTCAGTCTCACAGAACTGCTCCTCATCCCTAGCAAATATTGCTCAAAGTCCCAAGCCTCCCACAGTTCTGAACAACTGGGTATGCATTGAGGGTTCCTACAACCCCTTCCTCAGACTGGCAGATTTCCTAGAAGAGCTTATCGAAGTCAAGAAACACTTTACTTACCATTGACAATTTATTTTAAAGGATATTAGAAAGCATACAAATGAACAGCCAGATGAAGAAGCACACAGAGTGAGGTCCAGAAGGGTCCTAAGCACAGCTCTATCCCCTCCGTGGTGTAGTATACTAACTTTCCAGTACTTGCATGCGTTCTCCAACTTGGAAGTTCTTCAAACCCTACTGTTTAAAGATTTTTGTGGAGGTTTCATTTTGTAGGCATAATTGATTAAATTATTGGCTGCTGGCTCTGGGCACTGGTAACTAGAGACTAAGAACTAATCCACACCAGACAAACACTCCTGGCTTGAAAAAATAAAAAAAAGAAGTTTTGAACTGACTATTAGGTAATAGATAAGTTACATAACTGATGCATTCAAAGTAAGAAGTACAAAGTGGAGCAAGATTTTCAACTTGTGGATGACTGTAGCTGAGATGTCATTCTGTCCATCAAGGATCTTCATGCCCTGATGGGGTTAACTTTCTTGTAAATCTGCTCTTTCAGAACTAGACATCTATTTCTAGCTCAGAGTCCTCTTGTTTATATTAGCTGGCTCTTTCTGCTGTTCTGAGGCTTGAGATATCATTGTATGACAATGCTGATGGTTCTCAGCTTTTAAATCTTTAATCACACCAATTCCTGTACTTGGGGTCATGTTACTTAAGTAGGCGCCACTATTCTCGGGAACAGAGCTACTAAAATAAAAGTGTAACTGTGTCTTCTCTTCCCCTGTGGTTTCCCTGTAAGAAGCCCCAAAGAACATGGCACTGGAAACCACAAACTAATTTCCTTTCAAAATTTTCTCTGTCTGATCAAGGGAGACCCCCGTGTTATGGTTAGTTACATGGCTAGCTTTCTCTCTTTCCGACCTTTTTTTTAGTGAATAGAAAAGTTGTTCTGTTTCTTCTCCTTGGGTCAAATAGTAGTGAAAAACAACCATAATAACCATAGGACTAACCTTTTAAGTATTTTGCTGTGTCTTAGCTGATTTAATCCCCCACATTGTTACACATAAGACTCTACTATGTAGATTATTTGTGATGCATGTATCCAGTCTCTTTCCTCTGAATTTTCAAATTAGTAGGTCTGGAGTGAGGTATGAAATTCTGCATGTTAGGGATGATTTTCAGAAAAAAGAGAAACATGAATTCTTTATCTTGGAACACATATGCTGGATCATTCTGATGAAGGTGTTGCTAGGACTGCACTTTGGGAAACAATGGACTAGATGCACTATCAACCACTAGGATGGAAAACAAGCAACTATATCATACCAGGAAGATGGGCGGGGTGATATCGGTAAATCATGGAAGATGCTGGAGGAGGTGAGGGTAGTAGATAGGAATAGAACTCTGGAGCCAGGCAACCTGAATTCACATTCCAGCTCTGCCATTTGCTACATGTGTGACCTTGAGTGAGTCATTTAGCCTTTTTATGCCTCAGTTTTCCCACATTAAAATGAGAATAAGAATATTAATAAAAAGAGCCCTTGGTGAATATGGTCATTGGAAAAATTGAATGAGTTCATACTTGTAATTTGGTTAGCCTAGCACATGATAAGTACTACTCAATTATTTGCTTTTATTATGTTTTTATTTGAGGGTGGCTGAGATTTAAATAATGAGGAGGAGTCTGCCAGGTCACTTATCAGATGTGGTAGTAGCAGGTGGCCATCTCAGCAGAGCAGATTGTCTGAGGGCAAATTTAGAAGAACAGAAGAGTCAGATTTCTGTCTTGAGAACTGGATGAACAGCAATGCCATTAACTGAGATAAAGCATAAAGGAGTGCTTACAGATTCAATAAGTTCAGTTTTGGACTGTGGAGTTCGTGGTATCCAGAGTAGAATGTCTGCATAGAGATGTGTACAGCCAGCTGGACATTATGGGTTTAAAGTTTGTATCACTGGTTTGATCCGAAGTTTCGAACACATGGCATAATAAATACAAAAGATTGGGAAACTGAAAAGGATGCTACAAATATAAAGCATTCTGAGCAGTATTATCCTATTCTTGCAGTTTTCAGCAATAATTATTTATTTTAGGGTACAAAGAACTCCAGTGAAATTTTTCTAAAAAGGAATAATATACTCTTCTCCCAGCTCATTAGAAGGATTTCTGAAGAGAAAACACTGTGTGTAGTGACATGCATCTAAATTCTAGACTTTCAAAGGAAATTTTCAGACAGGCCATCCTTGTTCTTGGTTAATTAGAAAATAAAAACCAGCCGAAGAGACCTCCTTTTGGCAGATTTTTCCATTTGTTGTGGGGTTCTATGAGGATGACTTAGACCTATGGCTTTATTATAAGAAAAACAGCATTTTTATGGATTTACAGACTATTAGACTTAGAAGCACCCTGATAGTATATTCTCTGTGATTTTAAAAAAAAAAAAAGGGGGAGAGACTCACTGAGGCTGACTGATTTACTTTAGATTTCATAGCATATATATGACAGGACCAGGCTCTAAGAGCAAAGCCCGCTGGATTGGGACAGTGGGTTTCTCTGGGGTTCCATACTGGCTCTCATTTTTTAGCATTGAAATAGCTATCTCTATCTATCTAATCTTTGCACCCCTTGATTCTTTTTTCCCTTTCTATTATTTACCTTCCATCTAAGGAGAACATAAAAGTATGAATAAATATAGCACTACCAGGTTAGACATGTCGCTTGGAAATTCTGCTCAGTGAAACATGGCATATTGGTTTCAAACTGTCCAGTAAGATTTGGTTATGAAATTCTGTTGGATTAAAATGTTTCCATGTCCTTTTAATAAAAAAGGACGAGTGTCGCAATCTTTTGCGCAATCTTTCTTTTTCCCCAAGGACGTGTTAGTTGTGGTAGTGGTGGTAGAGACAGTAGTGAGCAGTGCAGCAGTCATGGTAGGAACCATAGAAGAATGATGGTAGCAGAAGGAGCAGCAATGATGATGGTGAGGGTGAGGGTGGTGATATATATTTCTTAAGCGCTTTCTGTAGGCCAGACACTCTATACATAGGAGACTGTACAGAATATAACTCAAAACTCTAATGCTCAGGTTCAGATTCCTGGGCTTGTATCCCAGTGAAAACATTTCCTGGCTATTTGACTTTGAGCAAATACTTAAATTCTTGAAGTCTCGATTTCCACGCGAGTAAAAATAGAGAAAATGAAAGTGCCTATGTGAAATGGATAAAGTGAGACTAAAATGAACAGAAAAGTACATAAAGCATCTGGCAAAGCTTATAACCCACACTCTGTGATGAAGGCTTTATTTTTATCCCCATTGTACATATGAGAACACTGAGGCTCAAGGAGCTGAAATAATTCCCAAGTCTTTTTTTCCTCATGGTAGTACTGGAATTCAAATCCAAGTCTATATGACTCCTCACCTGGTTCAAAACCACAATGTGTGTGTTCTTTGGAAAAGTTACTTCAATCTTGGGTTTTGAATATTGCTTCTTAAATCTTGAAAAACCTCTTTGCATTTGTTATCCGAAGGCTTTATTTTTTTTTTTTTCAACATATAGGATGTTCCATTTCTGAATCTTCTGAAATTGTTAAAGCAAGATGCCTCTGTTGTCAACATTAGTCTTTTGGGTCATAAATGGTTGGCCTTTCCCAGGAACCTGACAGCTGACAAAAGGTACACATTTGACTTGCAAGAATGAAGGCTGAAGACGGAACAAAGTAGTCACTGAAGATAGATTCAAGGCCAATAAATGCTGTTGTTAGAATATTATTTAAACCTATAAATCTGACTGCTTCTTGTGCATACAATATTGTGTTGGGACTGGCCAGCATTGGATTCTTCTTTATAGGGATTGCATAGTTACTGCCTTCCCTATTAATTGGCACTGGGGATAAAATTAACTGGTGTTTGACTTTCCACTGAAGTCTGGGACCCCTGTGACTCTGATTCTTACGCCTAGGCTAATAAACTGTTAGTCACCTTCAGTGAGTTTTCTTCCTCTCTGTTTCTTTTCTGTAAGCTGATTCAGAAACCAACTTGTAGTTTGTGGTAAGAATATTGAAAACCTAACTAGGATGTTACATTCAACTCCACAAAGAAAAGATCACTTCAGTAGAATTATAATTAATTGCTTTCCTTTTACACCATTTTAAGTCCCAAGAATTTTAACAAGGGGGTTGTTGAAAGTAAATGCTGTTTTGTTACATATTATGAAGGAGCAGCAATTAAGATATTGTCTAAGTAAGTTAACCTTTTAACCCTTAGATATATTCCAGTTCTTGCAAGTGGATAGAAAAGTAGTAGGTGTCAACATTAGAGCTGAAGGACTGAGTACCATTTTCTTTCAGAGGAAAAAAAAAGCCCTCCCAATCATTTAAGAAAAACTGCCATCAGCAGAATTAAATAAGCATCATGGAAATGTTGTGAGATATTTTTGCTCTGTTGCCCTTGAGAATTTTGTTCTGTTGCCCTTTGAGCAATTTTAGTGAAGGCTGAATGGAAGAGCTGGGACCTGAGACCAGGTCTTTTGGGTCTTAGTTATCACCGGGCATCAGAGTTTGATAAAAGAGAGCGAAATACCAAAATGCTCTCACAAATACCAATAAGCCATCAGGAGTCTTTGCATTATTTCTATTTCCTAATTAAAAGTGTCCCTCATTTTTATGCCTGGAGCAATTTATATAAACCTTAAATATAGGATCTGCTGCTAAGTCACTTCAGTCATGTCCAACTGTGCGACTCCATAGACGGCAGCCCACCAGGCTCCCCTGTTCCTGGGATTCTCCAGGCAAGAACACTGGAGTGGGTTACCATTTCCTTCTCCAATGCATGAAAGTGAAAAGTGAAAGTGAAGTCACTCAGTCGTGTCCGACTCTTAGCGACCCCACGGACCGCAGCCTACCAGGCTCCTCCATCCATGGGATTTTCTAGGCAAGAGTACTGGAGTGGGGTGCCATTGCCTTCTCTGTAAATACAGGAGACACATCAATATAAGTGAGTATAAGCCTGAACTTTGCTGGCTGATAAACCTGGATTTAGGCTTTAAGCATGACATGGTCTAACTTTGTGACATCAAATAGTTATTAATCCCTCAAAGTCTTTTTTCCATGTCTGTAAACAGGAGCCATTGATAGTGCCTAAATTCTTTTGGTTGTTTGAGGATGGAAACATAGAATTCCAGTGAAGAAAACAGGACAGTGCTAAAGTGTACATAAGTGTTGATGAGGATAGTGACAATGACAAAGATGATGATGATTTCCTTTGTAAAATGTGTTATAATGATTTGTTTCTGCCAACCTCCCCCACTAAACAGTAAAAGCCTTTAAAGTAGGAGTGAATTGTATTTATGTTGTGACCGCAGAGACTTATACAGTGTTGACTGTCTTGTTGTTGTTTAGTCACTCAGCAGTGTCCAGCTCTCTGCGACCCCCTGGACTGTAGCCCCCCAGGCTCCTCTGTCCATGGAGTTTTCCAGGCAAGAATACTGCAGTGGGTTGTCATTTCCTACTGCAGGGGATCTTCCTTACCCACAGATCAAACCCATGTCTCTTGCGTCTTCTGCATTGGTAGGTGTATTCTTTACCACTGTGCCACCTGGGAAGCCTTGACTAATTTGGAAGCATCTAATAAATATAGGACTGAATTGAATAAACTGAAGTTTAACAGAAATTGAGGCCTGGCTTACATTACTGATTATGCTGCTGTTTGACATTGCAGAAGTCATCTCCTCCCTTGGTTTATCCAGTTTTCCATATATAAGGAGGAGGTATCCTACTTGCCCTTTAGATCTGCTATAAGAATGATTTTAACATTCAGTGGAAAATTGTACCTTAATTTGTGAGGGATTAATATTTAATATTAATGAAGTTCATAGCCATCCATTTCCCTTCATTCATTTCTTTTTTTTTTTTTTGTAGTTGCAATATGCTTACGAGCTTAAAGGAGCCTGAATGAAAGCATATGAAGGCCATGCCTTATGTCACACACATACCAAATGACTGAGTGCCTCTCAAATCAGAGGAGATATCTGTCTAGGCAAAAAGAGCATTGCAAGCAGTAAGAAAATTAATTGAGGCATTTAACTGCACCAAGCCCCAGCCCTCACCTATTCATTTCCAAGCAGTTAAGTATTTTAGGTGATCGTCACTTTTGTCCTTGCTTCAATTACTTGAATTTTAATTACTTGTTTTCTATAGATCTTATATGAACATCATTTAAAATGTTTTTATTCATCAAAAACACCATGGATGAATACCCCCTAATGATCATTATGTGTGAGCAGTGAGATTATAAGTGATTTCTTTGTTCTTTCTCATTGTAAACCTGCTTTAATTTAGGCTCTTTTAGTGGCATGGAACAGACTTATTCAGGCTGGAGCAACTGAGTGAATGCTTATGGCTGTGAGGCTAATGGGGAGCTCCTAAGAATCTGAACAGGCACTGTTACACTGTTGAGGTTCCCCAGAAATGGAGATGAATGCAGAGCATCACTACAAACCTCTGTCATCATTCCCTCTTCCCTGTGGCAGATAACGGCTTCAGCCACTTTACTGGTCTTGGCTCCTTTTGGTGTGTTTTCTTACTTCTGGTCCATTATCAACTAGCCTTCCTTCAATCTTTGTTTGGTATTTTTCTCTCTCCACTTCTGTTTCCTCATGGTCTCTGCTTTTTCATCAATTCAGCTCACTCACCACAAAAGATTCAGTATGAATCTCGCAGGTTATCACCACCCCTGGCCCTTACAAGAGACCGAAGATGGAGATAGTGCCTTCTGCAGAGCTTAAAAGTGAATTTTATTTATTTTTTAACTTTTATCCATTTCAAAGATTATACCTACCTATGTCAATAGATACAAGTTTCTCTCACACATTCAGAGTTCACTAGAACTACCTAGTCATTCAGAGATTAGGAAAAATGTTTGTTACAACATTAGATTGTCTGTAGTTTGAGCGGGTTTTCAACAAACGCCCCCAGTGGGAGGACTTTGATAATCATTCTCTGAAGTGTCCTTATGGGGGCTATGCTTTTCCCCCAGTCTTTTTAAACACTGATGTACCAGCTGATGGACAACTACAGCACCCAGACATCCCTTCTGGAGCAGAGGTGCCCAGTGTGGATAATTCTAGCCACAGGTTTTGATCTACATTACAGAGCTGAGTGCTAATTCTGGTATTTGAGAAAACCAACACCAAATACTTGAAATTCACATTCCCTCCTGCCCTGAAGGGATTTTTCTCTGTTCATAAGAGGCATAGCCCATTTATAAATACTAAAATGGCCAGTCCTCAATCAAGACATCTGGAAGCAGCGGATAACCTGATGTTCTGATTTGATTAGCAGTTCAGAATCAAGACTTCTTGAAGAGGAAGCGAAGGTCACTTTCTCTCTTTTTCCAAAGTGTTCTGTGACCACAGACATTTCCAGAACATAGTCCTGGTTATTGAGGACACTGATTATCGCCTTCATCCGGGAGAGAGACCCCACCAGTGTCAGATGTAAGGAACTGTCTAGGGTCCTATGTTTGGAATGTCTTGGAGATGCAGGTTGTTTCCTGGGTGGTCCACACAATTTGCAGATTTCTCATCTTTCTCTCTGCCTTTTCATTCCATGAGTGTGAGCCATGAATTTTATATATCTCTATTGCCTGATTGCTATCTCTCAGTTGTATGTTAAAACAGCAGTCTTACCTCTCATGTTCATTTATTCTTGAGTCAAAAGACTGACCAACTGCATAAAAAAGCATTCTCACTAGAATTTCCCCTCTGATTTCAAAATTGGTTTCTGAATTGTTGTCTTATTATTATTTTTTTAAATCTTTATTCTGTAATGTGCATGTGAGAAAAGGAGCATGAGATAGTCATTTACTTTTAATTTAGCCTAGAGAGTGACGTGGTCCCATCATTTCATGGGAAATAGATGGGGAAACAGTGGAAACAGTGTCAGACTTTATTTTTTGGGGCTCCAAAATCACTGCAGATGGTGATTGCAGCCACGAAATTAAAAGATGCTTACTCCTTGGAAGAAAAGTTATGACCAACCTAGATAGTATATTCAAAAGCAGAGACATTACTTTGCCGACTAAGGTCCATCTAGTCAAGGCTATGGTTTTTCCATTGGTGATGTATGGATGTGAGAGTTGGACTGTGAAGAAAGTTGAGTGCCGAAGAATTGATGCTCTTGAACTGTGGTGTTGGAGAAAACTCTTGAGAGTCCCTTGGACTGCAAGGAAATCCAACCAGTCCATCCTAAAAGAGATCAGTCCTGGGTGTTCTTTGGAAGGAATGATGCTAAAGCTGAAACTCCAGTACTTTGGCCACCTCATGCGAAGAGTTGACTCATCGGAAAAGACTCTGATGCTGGGAGGGATTGGGGGCAGGAGGAGAAGGGGACAACAGAGGATGAGATGGCTGGATGGCATCATTGACTCGATGGACGTGAGTCTGAGTGAACTCCAGGTGTTGGTGATGGACAGGGAGGCCTGGCGTGCTGCGATTCATGGGGTCGCAGAGTCGGACATGACTGAGCGACTGAACTGAACTGAACTGAAAGACTGACAGCAGCTCATTGCCAGTAATATGTGATCTTGAAGCTGTCAGTCTATTGTGATATAAACCCATTTTCCCAGACAGTGAGGGGCCCATTGGAGAGGAATTCTTTGATTTTATTGGATAACAAAAAGCTTTAGGTAGTGTTCTCTTAAATGATTTACAAAAGGAATCTTTCTCCTTGATCAGGATAATTGAGGTTAACATGAGAGTCAGAGTATCATTTTTCTTGCAAGATCATCATTTTATCAAAATAAAAAGAGTCTTCAACAAGACACCCCACAAATCCCAAGACAGTAATTACACTCTTGGAGCTGGAAATCTTGCATGTTTGCAGACATTTTGGAGTTCGGCATTTGTGGCTCTGCGCACACTATGAAATATTTATGCATTGTTCAAATAACCCTGCTTAGTTACTATTGGATACCTACTGTTGTACAGGAATTGCATTTAGAAAGGAACTGAATCTAATTTGCAAAATCCATAAAGCTATCATACGCATATACACAGTGGAAATTTTTCTGAGACAATAGTTTAACATACTAGTAAATAGATGCTTATTTGGTTTGGAGGATTTTTTGTTATTTGCAGCAATGAAAAAAATCACTTACTCTCAACATATTGCAATTAATTTATCAAACATGAAGTTGCCAATAAAATTTGACTTTCTATACCAGACATTTAAAAAAAATGATTACTGTGCATGCAGTAATCCATTTTACTAATGCAAAAGCATAAAAATAAACAATAGATTATTTATAACTATCACCTAGAGAAAGCATTTTAGAAAACACCCTTCTTGATTACTGTTTTGTTTTTCTTCCTTTAAATATCTCCTTTCCTTCCTTCCCTTCCCTTTCCTTCCTTCCTGGTCTTCTTCCATCCCTCCTTTCTGTCTATCCATTCATCTGTCCTTGTATTTAAAACATGGTGTTATATTAGATATAAACTTTTTACAGTTTACTTTGATAATGAAACAGCATACTTTGAGTGTCTTCCGAGCCAGTAGATATACTTCTACTTAACAGGGATTTTATTTCATTGTATTAATATTCCATAAATTATATATCCAATCTCTTATTACTGGGTATTTATATTTTTTCTAATTTTTGACTAATATAAACATTTCTAAACAGATAAAGAGAATTAAAATTCATTTATTCAATAAATAGTTATTGAACTGACACTATGTGCCACATACTGGGGTTATAACAATATTAAAAACATCTCATGTTCTGTCTTTCTATAAGTCCATGATAAATAGATAAAACAAGATCTTTGAAATTTAGATTAGGGTAACATTTGTTTTTCCTGAGACAGTCTTTATCATCTGTTAGAGAAGGTTAATACTTCTGGTTATTATTTTCCAAGGCCATTAAAAGGCTTTCTTCCTGATTTCACACTGACCAACTGTAACTCCACTTACTAACTCCAGTTACTCCAGTCACTAGGGATGGTGAAAAATGGCCACATTCTGGATCTACATGGAAGGTAGAGATGACTGGATATGCTGATGGTTAGGATGTCAGGTGAGAGTGGAAGATAGAGATGACTGGATATGCTGATGGTTAGGATGTCAGGTGAGAGTGAAAGGTAGAGATGACTGGATATGCTGATGGTTAGGATGTCAGGTGAGAGTGGAAGGTAGAGATGACAGGATATGCTGATGGTTAGCATGTCAGGTGAGAGGGAAAGAGATGTTCAGGTGGACTCTACAGTTTTTAGCCTGAGAGAGTAGGTTGTCAGTCACTAGCTGTCAATCACTGATTGGTGGATAGGAGGGAGCAAAGGTTTCATGGAGGCAGAGATGAGGGTGATCAGCATTTTGGTTGTGAGGTGTTTATTAGGTGGAGATGTTCAAGTCTGAAATTGGATGCATGAATCTAAAGCTCAAGAGAGAGAAGTCAGAGTGGGAGATTTAAATTTGGGAATTATCAACACTGGCCAAGTGATCTTAATCAAGGCAATTAATCTTTCTGTACCTCAATTTAATCATCTATAAGATGGGTATAATGCCTTTTTGTAAAAGTTAAATGAAATAATACAAATTTTGTAAAAATGTCAGCACACTACCTGACATGGTGAGTAGATGATGAATATTACCTCCTCCTCCTCCTTCTCACTATGATGATGGATGGATGGGTAGGTGGATGATTGCAGTGTTGATAAATTAATTAATGTGAACATTTTTAAAACCCAGGTCAGAAGTTCAACTTATTTTGGAGAAATGGAGAAAACATAGGTTCATCTGCTTTCAGTGTAGGATATAGAGGTATAGGAAAAAAAGCAGATCCCAAAATACATTTAGATTAGAGGTTTAGTAACTATGGGTTATTAATTACATTTTCCAGGGAAACCAAGCCATGAATCCCAGGGCTCATATTATCATGGCTGACTATGCCAAGTCTAATCTTTGTGGTTGAAGTGTGGTCCTGACCTTCCTTGCCTAGATGGAAATGTTAACTAAAAAAAGCATTGTGTAGTCCTTGAGGTGCTCAGAGAGAATCCTTTTAATAATTCAGTCAACTGTATTTACATGGTCTCTTGATGTCTGGGCCAGGCCTTGTTAGGAATAAAGGATAAAATATTAAAGAGAGAAATATAAACAATCCTGGCTTGAATTACAATTTCTAGTTAAAAAAAGTGTTCATGACTCACAGAAGCTATTATGTGTGTAATCTCTGAAAATGGAATTGGCTGGCTGACCTCCTAAGAGTCCCTCTTAAACATTAAGTGAATATTTCACTATAATGACCAAGACTTTGCAGTTGATGTTAGCAGACTGCCTGCTCACTAAAAATTTGCAGTCATTCATTCAATCACCAAAGCTGTGAAGAGCAATTAATATGAGCCAGACATGCTACTAGCTGAGAATTGCAGTTTTTGAAGTTATGATGGCCAAGTTTCTGCTAACTCAGTCTTCTCTCCAACACATGAAACACATTTCTGCAAAATATATTTCATTTTTTTAGAAAGCAAACATTGATTTTGAGATACTTAAAGATTTGCGCACAAAAGATCCTGGGTACCCTTTACCCACTTCCCCTCAATGGTAACATCTTGTAAAACTATAGTTAATATCACTGTAGGGATATTGACAATTTATTTTTATATTAAGAAATGAAACCTTAAGACTATATTAAGATTTGGAATCACAAATGTAAGATTTAAATATACAAGTCTAAAGACATGTGACGATATCTCAGCTAATGCTATTTTCCCTATTTGGTACCCTATGCTGCTTCCCTCTGTCTGTGACCCTGTGAGTCTGGATACACCTTCTGTATTGCTCTAGGGATTTTTGTATACACCTCCTTTTGTGACACTCAGCTCACAGGAAATTCCTTGTTTAGAAATCTTTCTTTTGTGACTCAAATCTCAAATGGCAAAAATTACATCTACTATTCACTACTGAGAATCCCAGGGATGGGGGAGCCTGGTGGGCTGCCGTCTATGGGGTCGCACAGAGTCGGACACGACTGAAGCGACTTAGCAGCAGCAGCAGCAGCAGCAGCAGCACTGTTTCTATGGCATCTGACAAAGTATCTGATGCAGAGGGTCTTATTTGGATGAGAGAATCAATTAGTCACCCCTGTGACAGGTCTTCGAAAACTAGGATGTTAGTGGTGATGCTTCTTCAAAAGTCAGTAAGACCTTTCTTCTCTAATTACAAATCTATTCTCAGAAAGCTTTCCATCCACCAAAACAACCAAAATACGAATGTGATCTAACACATGTGAGAAAGTTATTGTTCTTCAAAACAATCTAATCTGAGTTAAATATCAATCCATCAGTTACTGAAATGTCTTGAAATCAGGTGTGAAAAGTAATCTATTCTAGAATACTTTTCTTGATGAAGGATTTTTTTTGGTTCACCCATGACTCTCTCGACTATCGTAGCTGAATGATTTCCCTACAAGGTACCTACAAGCTGGCTTCTCTCTGGGGGATAATGGAACTCTGATTATTTGATGTTTTAAATAGCTTGGCAGATTATCTGAAACAAATAGTGTAATAAAGAAGTATACCCTAATGGTTAGCTTCTGAGAACATATCTTAAAAGCTTTTCATTGGAAAGTTTTGTTTTTTGAAGCTGGGAATAACTGGCTGATTTTGAACCATTCTCATTTCTTCAGAACTCTGAGCCCTAAGCTTTAAATGGATATCTGTGTCTGATCTGAGACATTCCAAGATTGCTCAGTCTGTTGGCTGCTTTGTTCCATGGCACTGAGAAGTCACTTGGGATAAAATTAAGAGCCAATTAGTCATGATATCTATCTTAATAGAGCTTATTTTCTAGAATAAAGAATAGGAAAAAATATTAAGTGAGCAAAACAACAAATTAAATAATTATAATTTTTGAAAAACCACATCTAGTGAGTGAATGAATGAACATAAAGAGAGAAAAGCAGCCCTGAAAGGCAGAAACTAGCCTCAAACACACAGAGGTGGGCCTTGATTTGCTCCTGTTGAACATAAAAAATTTCACAAATCAACATCATCCTTTCTGAGACTGTAACTGATCAAGACAATGACATTGTAATCATTTTTGAATGCAGATAAAAACATGAACATTGTCCAAACCAGAAAAATGACCAAACATTTCTCCATAATAGTTAAAGCAGCAGTGACTGCTGCTTTTTTCTTTCACAAATCACTGGGTGCTTACATTCTAGGTGAGAATTATTAAGATACCCAATCACAGAATTATCCCAGCTTCCTAGCAGCATCCCACACAGAGCAAAGTCTCACCTCCTTGAATCATCTCCCAGATGACCTAATTTCAAATCCTACAATGAACCCTTTTCAATACTTCTCCCACCCACCTCAGCCATGGTGTTCCCCAGGGTGGACCTCTTTCTCCTTGCCATAAGGCAATAAACACAACATTACTCAATTAAAATGTGTTCCTGCTGCTCTTTGGTTTGAAAAGTGAATGCTGCTGCTGCTGCTGCTGCTGCTGCTGCTGCTAAGTCACTTCAATCGTGTCCAATTCTGTGCGACCCCTCAGACGTCAGCCCACCAGGCTCCCCTGTCTCTGGGATTCTCCAGGCAAAAACACTGGAGTGGGTTGCCATTCCCTTCTCCAATGCATGAAAGTGAAAAGTGAAAGTGAAGTCGCTCCGTCATGTCCGACTCGTAGCGACACCATACCAGGCCCCTCCATCCATGGGATTTTCCAGGAAAGAGTACTGGAGTGGGGTGGGGTGCCATTGCCTTCTCTGGAAAAATGAATGAAAGAAATTTTTTCAGATATCTAAAGCTTTCTTCACTCAGATTTAATTGCTGACTCAAATTTAGAATAAAACTTACTAAAATTTGGAAACACACATGAAGAAGAAAATGGTTTATCAATAGTAACTTGATACAGAAAAAAAAAATTAGAAAGACTTGAAAACCTGAGTGATTCTCAGAAAGGAAGGCTCTTAGCAGATGGAGGTCAGTGTATGATTTGGGAAGAGGTCTATATGTGTCTAGGTAGACACTGGAAAGAATAGATACCAGCATGGGAAAGATTTCAGCTTATTCAAAGAAGAATTTTAGACCAATGAGAGAGCTCTTGTGACAAATGGGCAAGAAAAGAAGGAAATTGAGCCATGTTCTGCTGGTAAGTTCTTCCTTCTCTCTTAAGTAAATCTTAAATGTAACTTCTTAAGCAGTTTTTATCAAAGAGCTTGTAAGTACTTCAACAGGCAAAAGAACTCTTCTTCCTTCCAAAACACATCTCTCAGAAATCATAAACAGAAGTTCTCAATATCTGGACACCTACCAAAATAGCAATTGCACTCCCCAAGTGTGCCAAAGTAAAATCAGTTGGCTCTATGTGCATACAGAATAAGGCAGGATAAATCCTAATAGCTGAGTCAGGAGCTAAATCTTTATCCAGGGATCAAGATTTATATACTACAACTCAGCTTTATTGTTTCTAGCTGCATACGGTTGGCTGGGAATAGCTTAATTTTAGGCATTTCTTTCACTGCTAATTTTAAACAGTCTCTCAGATTGTCTGAGTTTCTTTTAGATACATATTCATAAATTAATATTTGAAAGTAACTTTCATATGTGTTAATTTCCTCCCAAAAGGTTTCCCTGTCCTTCCTCAAAATCCAAGATGGCATTAGGTATAGATGAAGAGCTTTTGTGTACTCACAATGATGCAGAAAGGAAAGCTGGAGCGAGTGAGGATGGGTGGCTTAACTATCCCCTGGGTTCTTTTGGGCTCCATTGAGATCATTCTTGTCCAGCATGGTGACTGAACATCGTTCTCTGTATGTCTATCAAGTTTACAGCTGGTGAAACTGTTCTTTCCACACAGTGGGACCTAGCTCCTCTCCTTTCCACCTCCCATTTCACACTCTAGAACTTGGTCTCATTTGGCTCTTTCTGGCCCAGGTGATTCTCCTTGTTATCAGCTATGATAATATTAAATGGATGCTCATCGTCCTCATGTCAACTGTAAAAGAGAACCTAAAAATTAGCATATCAGTGGCAGGTTCTTGGTTCTTAATTCTCAGCTACTGCTTGTAATATCCAAGAGACACTTTAAAATCTTTCCCATATCATAGACAATCCATTATACACTATGCTGGGTTCTGGGAAGGTGGATCAGCCTGAAGGAGTTACCTTTTGACTATGTCATGTGGCCGATTATATCCTGCAGAGCTTTGACACCTTAAAAGGGTGAACTTTGGTTGTTCTTCAGTCACTCAGTTGCATCTGACTCTTTGCAACCCCATGGACTGCAGCATGCCAGGCCTCCCTGTCCATCACCAACTCCCAGAGCTTGCTCAAACACATATTCATTGAGTCGATGATACCATCCAACCATCTCGTCCTCTGTCATCCCCTTCTCCTCCTGCCTTCAATCTTTCCCAGCATCAGGGTCTTTTCCAGTGACTCAGCTCTTTGCATCAGGTGGCCAAAGTATTGAAGCTTCAGCTTCAGCATCAGTCCTTTCAATGAATATTCAAGATTGATTTCCTTTAGGATTGACAAGTTTGATCTCCTTGTAGTCCAAGGGACTCTCAAGAGTGTTCTCCAACACTACAGTTCAAAAGCATCAATTCTTTGATGCTCAGTATTCTTTATGGTTCAACTCTCAACACCTTGGCAGTTGCATTTTTTTTCTTTCAAGTTGAAAGTAGAAACCTGCTTATGACATTCCATGTCAATGTATCTTGTGTTTTTATTATTCCCTTTCAGGACTGGTCCTCAAAAGTGGATAGGGATTGATGAGAAATAAGAACTCTAACTGCTGGTGCCCTTGGAAGCATTCTCTATCTCCCTTTGATGGAAACTTATGTCATGTTCTATTCTGAATTTTCTCTACCAAAGTCATATAGAAAAGCCTGTATATGCAGTCACCAGATTTGTCTGTTGATATGGAGAAGGAATTTTGAGAATTTCTTTTTTCTTTTTTGACAAGGTCCAACTATCAGAACTATGATCTTGTTACAGACTCAAAATAAATCTAATTTGACAGCCAACACGAAGCATAGGTTTTGTTATTCTAGATGATCCCCTTTCTCTGAGGCACTGAAACCCATTAGGGTAGGAGAGCCCTAGGGTATTATGATTTAAGATGAATGAAAAGTACATCAATTTAATATTTTCAAAAATATTGTACCTATCAAAACTCTAATTCCATGCAGTCATGATTCCTACCTTTGATGGGTTCATGGATGTTTAAATCATTCATCTGCTCTGAGTCAATGAATCTTTCTCTGACATCTTTAATTATTTGTTTGTTTATTGAATGTACTGCTTATTGTATCACTTCTTCCTTTACAATAAGATCCACAAGGACAGGAATCTTTGTTTTTATTTACTCACTCATGTTACTGGTGTCTGGAACTTAGTAGGGCCTCATAACTATTTGCTGAATGAATAAATAATGAATGGATACAAGAAACAGATTCTCTTATGCTCATTTAGCAACAAATATTAAAAAGATAGTCAGGTCTTACATACAGCTGAGAAAGGAAGTTGTAATGATATGCACTGAAGAATGCTTAGGAAGTGTCCATTAGGTACTGTGATTACAGCAAGTATCTGAGATATGTGTCAGTTCTCATGGAAGAAGAAAGGAAGAGATATTAATTGTAATCCTGGCTATGCCATTTATTAACCATGTGATACAAGTAAAGTTATCCAAGCCCTATGAGCCTCAGTATTTGAATCTGGAAATTGGAAATAGGGTTATTATCTTATGGTGCATTCTCTTGGCAAAACTGTATTAGCCTTTGCCCTGCTTCATTCTGTACTCCAAGGCCAAATTTGTCTGTTCCTCCAGGTATTTCTTGACTTCCTACTTTTGTATTCTAGTCCCCTATGATGAAAAGGACATCTTATTTGGGTGTTAGTTCTAGTAGGTCTTGTAGGTCTTCATAGAACCATTCCACTTCTGATTCTTCAGCATTACTGGTCGGGGCATAGACTTGGATTACTGTGATTTTGAATGGTTTACCTTGGAAATGAACAGAGATCATTCTGTCATTTTTGAGATTGCATCCAAATACTGCATTTTGGGCTCTTTTGTTGACTGTGATGGCTACTACATTTCTTCTAAGAGAGATTCTTGCCTACAGTAGTAGATATAATGGTCATTTGAGTTAAATTCACCCATTCCAGTCCACTTTAGTTCACTGATTCCTAAAATGTCAATTTTCACTCTTGCCATCTCCTGTTTGACCACTTCCAATTTGCCTTGATTCATAGACCTAACTTCCCAGGTTCCTATGCAATATTGCTATTTATAACATCAGACTTTACTTCTATTACCAGTCACATCCACAAGTGGGTGTTTTTGCTTTGGCTCCATCTCTTCATTCTTTCTGGAGTTAGTTCTCCACTGATCTCCAGTAGCTTATTGGGCACCTACCGACCTGGAGAGTTCATCTTTCAGTGCCTTATCTTTCAGCCTTTCCATACTGTTCATGGGATTCTCAAGTCAAGAATACTGGAGTGGTTTCTCATTCCCTTTTCCAGTGGGCCACATTTTATCAGAACTATCCACCACGACCCATCCATCTGGGATGGGCCAACACGGCATGGCTCATAGTTTCGCTGAGTTACACAAACACTATCTTCCAACAACATAAAAGAAGACTCTACACAGGTACACCTTAAGACTCTTAAGAGTCTTCTCCAACACCACAGTTCAAAAGCATCAATTCTTCGGCGCTCACCTTTCTTCACAGTCCAACTCTCACATCCATACATGACCCCATAGCCTTGGCTAGACAGACCTTTGTTGACAAAGTAATGTCTCTGCTTTTTCATATGCTGTCTAGATTGGTGATAACTTTTCTTCCAAGGAGTAAGTGTCTTTTAATTTCATGGCTGCAGTCACCATCTTCAGAGATTTTGGAGCCCAGAAAAATAAAGTCTGTCGCTGTTTCCACTGTTTCCCCATCTGTTTGCCATGAAGTGATGAGACCAGATGCTATGATCTGAGTTTTCTGAATGTTGAGTTTTAAGCCAGCTTTTCCACTCTCCTCTTTCACTTTTATCAAGTGGCTCTTTAGTTCTTCTTTGCTTTCTGCCATAAACGTGGTGTCATCTGCATATCTGAAGTTATTGATATTCCTCTTGGCAATCTTGATTCCAGCTTGTACTTCATCCAGCCCAGCATTTCTCATGATGTACTCTGCATATAAGTTAAATAAGCAGGGTGACAATACACAGCCTTGACGTACTCTTTTTCCTATTTGGAACCAGTCTGTTGTTCCAAGTCCAGTTCTAACTGTTTCTTGACCTGCATACAGTCATAAGATGGGATACATGCCTCAGGGAAGTGTGTGATAGGGAAGTGGGTACAGCAAGCATATGTACACATTATTATGAGGGAAGATAGTTATGGTAGAGAGAGGAGCTAAGAGTGCCAGTCATATACAAAGAGGCTTTTGGCTCAGTCTAGGACATCCTGGAATGTGAAGTCAAGTGGGCCTTAGAAAGCATCACTATGAACAAAGCTAGTGGAGGTGATGGAATTCCAGTTGAGCTATTTCAAATCCTGAAAGATGATGCTGTGAAAGTGCTGCACTCAATATGCCAGCAAATCTGGAAAACTCAGCAGTGGCCACAGGACTGGAAAAGGTCAGTTTTCATTCCAATCCCAAAGAAAGGCAATGCCAGAGAATGCTCAGACTACCTCACAATTGCACTCATCTCACATGCTAGTAAAGTACTGCTCAAAATTCTCCAAGCCAGGCTTCAGCAATACGTGAACCATGAACTTCCTGATGTTCAAGGTGGTTTTAGAAAAGGCAGAGGAACCAGAGATCAAATTGCCAACATCTGCTGGATCATGGAAAAAGCAAGAGAGTTCCAGAAAAATATCTACTTCTGTTTTATTGACTATGCCAAAGCCTTTGACTGTGTGGATCACAGCAGACTGTGGAAAATTCTGAAAGAGATGGGAATACCAGACCATCTGACCTGCCTCTTCAGAAACCTGTATGCAGGTCAGGAAGCAACAGTTAGAACTGGACATGGAACAGCAGACTTGTTCCAAATAGGAAAAGGAGTACGTCAAGGCTGTATAATGTCACCCTGCTTATTTAACTTCTATGCAGAGTTCATCATGAGAAACGCTGGGCTGGAAGAAGCACAAGCTAGAATCAAGATTGCTGGGAGAAATATCAATAACCTCAGATATGCAGATGACACCACCCTTATGGCAGAAAGTGAAGAGGAACTAAAAAGCCTCTTGATGAAAGTGAAAGAGGAGAGAGAAAAAGTTGGTTTAAAGCTCAACGTTCAGAAAACTAAGATCATGGCACGTGGTCCCATCACTTTATGGAAAATAGGTGGGGAAACAGTGGAAACAGTGTCAGACTTTATTTTTTGGGGCTCCAAAATCACTGCAGATGGTGATTGCAGCCATGAAATTAAAAGATGCTTACTCATTGGAAGGAAAGTTATGACCAACCTAGATAGCATATTCAAAAGCAGAGACGTTACTTTGCCAACAAAGGTCCGTCTAGCCAAGGCTATGGTTTTTCCAGTGGTCATGTATGGATGTGAGAGTTGGACTGTGAAGAAAGCTGAGCACCGAAGAATTGATGCTTTTGGACTGTGGTGTTGGAGAAGACTCTTGACAGTCCCTTGGACTGCAAGGAGATCCAACCAGTCCATTCTGAAGGAAATCAGTCCTGGGATTTCTTTGGAAGGAATGATACTAAAGCTGAAACTCCAGCACCTTGTCCACCTAATGTGAGGAGATGACTCATTGGAAAAGACTCTGATGCTGGGAGTGATTGGGGGCAGGAGGAGAAGGGGACGACAGAGGATGAGATGGCTGGATGGCATCACCGATTCGATGGACAAGAGTTTGGGTGAACTCTGGGAGTTGGTGATGGACAGGGAGGCCTGGTGTGCTGCGATTCATGGGGTCGCAGAGTCGGATTCGACTGAGCGACTGAACTGAACTAAACTGAGGACTCTTAGGTCCACCAGATGGATACTGTGATTTCATAATCCTAGCCTCAAATTCAGTGTTTAAAACTGCTTGTCAGTAGGTCTGCTGTGAACCTTTAGACTGCATTCAGCTCAGTGCAAATCTAAGCATTCTTTTCCTGATCATTATTTATTATTCCAGCTATCTGTTTATCCAACATCAATCTGTTAATCAATAAAGGGATATTTCCTGATATTCCTTGCAATGAATTGATAAAGAATATTTCCTGAGCACATATTGTCTTTCCAGTACCTCGCTCTGTGATCAGAGATACATGAAATTCCATTCCTCTCCTTAAGAAGCTCCCAGTTTTAGGAAATGCAGGGGGAAATGCAGATTGCTGTAGCCAGGAGCAGAAATAGAAGGCTGAGAAACAGCGGAAGTTGGTGTTTTCACACTTTGCCAGCACCACATGCGTAGGGACCTGGCCAACCACTCCAGATACTGGGATGTGTAGACCCTGTCGTGACTGTGGGAAAGGCGCAAGGTGAATCTCCGAAGAGAAGGGAGGTCTCAAAGGTCCCACATATCAAAATAGAGAGGTTATGCAATAGAAAGAGCCTCCCTCGTTTTTGAAGCAGAGGAAAGGGGAGCAGCAGTAGAACTAGAAAGCTGTCCAGCTCTTGGGAGAAGGCTGAGGCTGGGAGGATTTTGCCCAAGGAGTATTAAATGAGCTTAGCTTTTTCTTCAGAGAAGGGGTAGGGTGAGACTTTATTTAACAACCAAATGCCTTGTCAAAGACAAAAATGAATCCTAGACTGTGTTTCACTTTTTACAAGAATAAAGATAAAGGTGTTACAGTAACTTTTTGTCATTTCTCCTCTGGAAATTATAGCTTTAGATTCTGGTGGAAATTCTTTCTTTCTTTCCTTCCATGCTAATTCATTTCAGCAAGACACATCAAGAGTGGCTTAAGCTGATGGGATTTCTTTAAGTTTAGAAGAGACAATTCTCTTAAAATTCTCCCCCAACAAAAATTTCTAAAACCACTTTCCAGTTCTTTAAATACCCTGAGCTCAGGATTTAAAAACCTGTTGCTTTACTACTATTCAATTATCTACCTCTCAGGTAACTGTGATATTATAATTTTGTGACATCCTATAGTGCTATCCAAGCATTCAATTATATGTGTAGCAGGGTTTTATACTAACCTAATTAATAAGGGAGGGGACTGGGTAGAGGCATTAATATCTGTTAACTCATCACATGCACAGGAAGATTTTATTTCCCATACTGAATTTCTATCTATACACACAAAATTTTAGCTGGCCCTGAGTCTCAGACCCATGGTTATGTAATAAAATCTGTAATTTGCTATTCTGTATTATGATTATTAGAACTTCACTGATCAATTTCTGGGACGATAGGAAAAAGATGCCTGGACTTGCAGGCTATCTCAGTTAGGAATCTACTTCCACCACTTGCCAGGAAGAAAACCACATAATTGTCTGGTTTTCAGATTTTTCATCACTTATAGTCAATACCATCCTCCCGCCCAGGCCAACTACCCCTGTTCTCATCTTTGGTCCTTAGGGTCCAGCTCTGCTTTCTGCCAGTTGTGTCCCTCCCCAGGGAATCTTCAGGCCCAGAACTGTGTCCATCCAGAACCCATGCCCTCCCTACCTCCCAGGCTGTGAGTATTTGAAACCCCAGGATTCTCAGTACACCCTGAACCTGTTTTCAGACTCTGCCTGAGTTTATTCTATCAAGGTAAGGAAAGGATATTGCGGGTGTATAGACATGGTGTGACCGAAGAGTAGATATTTCTGTGTTAGAGATAAAGGACTTGGGTGTCTGAAATCATGTGCTTAACTCTTAAGACCAGAGACTGGTATCAGGCATAAGAGAAGGGAGGCAGGCTGGAGAGAGGATCTCCATTTGTAGTCTTGCTTCCTGCCCCTCCAGTATTGGGTCAGGCTTGCTTAGACCCTTGAGTACCTGCTCTTTAGGAGGAGATGCAGCGGGATAAGCTGCTAGAAGGATAGCCTAATGCTTTTAGGTTAGAAGTGTCGTGGGCTAAGTGTGTTTAAAGATTTTCTTGTTCACAAATATGCTTATTAACTACTGTCACAGTGATGTCAGCCTTAGAAATTTATTCCTTGAGTTTTAACACTGAATATTTGTTGAAATATAGAAAGCTCTTCAGGGGTGCAAATACATCTAGATTTTTCACCAGCAGCAATTAACATTTTTGCATGTGTTTGTCCCATTAGCCAGTCACTTACCAAGGCTCAGGGTAAACACACAGGTTTCAGTAACTTTCACTGGTTGTGAATTACTGTCTGGAAGATTATTAGAATTCCTAATCTACAAGGAATTTCTAAGTTACAGGTTTCAGCACTATAATAATAAGTAATAATATAATAGTAAGTAACTAATCAGCACTGTAATAATAAGTAATGAATACGTAGTTAATATTCATTGAAGATTTGCTATGTACCTGGTTCTGTTCTAAGCACCTTGTATTGTGCTGTGCTGCGCTTAGTCGCTCAGTCCTGTCTGACTCTTTACAACCCCAGGGCAGTAGCCTGTCAGGCTCCTCTGTTCATGGGGATTCTTCAGGCAAGAATGCTGGAGTGAGTTGATATGCCCTCCCCCGAAGGATCTTCCCAACCCAGTGATTGAACCCAGGTCTCCTATATTGCAGGTGGATTCTTTACTGCCTGAGCCACCGAGGAAGCCCAAGAATACTGGAGTGGGTAGCCTATCCCTTCTCCAGGGGCTCTTCCAGGCCCAGGAATCGAACCTGGGTCTCCTCATTGCAGGCAGATTCTTTGCCAGCTGAGCTACCAAGGAAGCGCTCTAACCACTTACAAGGATCATATCATTAAATCCTCGTAGAACATAGGAAGTGGATTCTTTTCTTATCCATACTGTAAAATGAGAAAACCTGAGGCTCAGAGAGTGTAAATGATTTCCCCAAATCCTAGAGTTAATAAGCAGCAGAGTCAAACTTTGAACCCAAGTTTCTGATTACTCCTTCACATTTGCTTAAGACTCCTGCTTTATTTGCATATGTCTTTTATCAACCTAACTTACTGACTTATCATTCGTGTGTCTCCAGTGCACTATAGGAATTTGAAGTCTAATGTTAGGCCATCTTGCCTATAATAATTGATCTGTATTGCTTTTATAATTATAATTGTCCCATTCTAAACTCAGTAGCCACTTTATACCAGTCTCCTACCCTGATCATTAAGAGGCTTGGGAGACTGCCAACATTCATACTAATATGGGTCTATTGTGTTTATTTAACTAACCACCAAAGTGATAAACTGGCATTGAACAATTCCAAGGACAATTCCATAAGAATCATTATATCATTCAATTAAGTCTTTATTGTTTTGTAAGATTTATGGCAGATATAAAAATTTTAAATGAGAAAAATATATGTAAATATTGTGAAATACATTAACAGAAAAACATCATTAATTTTTTATTGGAATTAAAAATATTACAAACCTAGAATATATTGTCACCTTTCAAGGAAATGATTTACCTTTATATCTCATTTATTTGTACACTATTACTTTGGAATAAACTTCCTGTCTTTTAATGAAATGGGAGTGAAGATCTTTAACTCTGAACCAGGGGCCAGGTCAGGCCCGCAGCCTGTATATTTTTAGATAAAGTTCCATTGGAAAAAAAAACTGAACTAATTTGTTCACATATTGTCTATGACTGTTTTTGTGTGGCAACAGCAGAGTCAAGTATTTGTGATAGAGATCACTGGCATGCAAAGAATAAGATAGTTACTATTTAGTCCCTTATATAAAAGTTTAAAGACTCTAAGCAATTTTCCAAACAGAAATGTTGGTTGATATATATTTCAATAATAATTTAAGAGTCCCATCTAACTGGAGACATTCCAAATTGACTAAAACACATTTGTGTCAAATGCAGTTTCAGTTCAGTTCTATTCAGTTGCTCAGTCGTGTCAGACTCTTTGTGACCCCATGAACTGCAGCACACCAGGCCTCCCTGTCCATCACCAACTCCAAGAGCTTACCCAAACTCATATTCATTGAGTCAGTGATACCATCCAACCATCTCAACCTCTGTTTTCCCCTTCTCCTCCTGCCTTCAATCTTTCCCAGCATCAGGGTCTTTTCAAATGAGTCAGCTCTTCATATCAGGTGGCCAAAGTACTGGAGTTTCAGCTTCAACATCAGTCCTTCCTAGGAATACCCAGGACTGATCTCCTTTAGGATGGACTGGTTGGAACTCCTTGCGGTCCAAGGGACTCTTAAGAGTCTTCTCCAAGACCACAGTTCAAAAGCATCAATTCTTCAGTGTTCAGCCTTCTTTATAGTCCAACTCTCACATCCATTCTTGACCACTGGAAAAACCATAGCCTTGACTAGATGGACCTTTGTTGGCAAAGTAATGTCTCTGCTTTTGAATGTGCTATCTAGGTTGGTCATAACTTTCCTTCCAAGGAGTGAGCGTCTTTTAATTTCATGGCTGCAATCACCATCTGCAGTGATTTTGGAACCCGAAAAAATAAAGTCTGACACTGTTTCCACTGTTTCCCCATCTATTTCCCATGAAGTGATGGGACCAGATGCCATGATCTTAGTTTTCTGAATGTTGAACTTTAAGCCAACTTTTTCACTTTCCTCTTTCACTTTCATAAAGAGGCTCTTTACATCTTCTTCACTTTCTGCCATAAGGGTGGTGTCATCTGCATATCTGAGGTTATTGATATTTCTCCTGGTAATCTTGATTCCAGCTTGTGCTTCTTCCAGCCCAGCGTTTCTTATGATGTAATCTGCATATAAGTTAAATAAGCAGGGTGACATTATACAGCCTTGACGTACTCCTTTTCCTATTTGGAACAAGTCTGCTGTTCCATGTCCAGTTCTAACTGTTGCTTCCTGACCTGCATACAGGTTTCTGAAGAGGCAGGTCAGATGGTCTGGTATTCCCATCTCTTTCAGAATTTTCCACAGTCTGCTGTGATCCACATAGTCAAAGACGTTGGCATAGTCAATAAAGCAGAAGTAGATGTTTTTCTGGAACTTTCTTCCTTTTTCCGTGATCCAGTAGATGTTGACAATTTGATCTCTGGTTCCTCTGCCTTTTCTAAAACCAGCTTGAACATCTGGAAGTTTACAGTTCACGTATTGCTGAAGCTTGGCTTGGAGGATTTTGAGCATTACTTTACTAGTGTGTGAGATGAGTGCAATTGTGCGGTAGTTTGAGCATTCTTTGGCATTGCCTTTCTTTGGGATTAGAATGAAAACGGACCTTTTCCTGTCCTGTGACCACTGCTGAGTTTTCCAAATGCTGACATATTGAGTGCAGCACTTTCACAGCATCATCTTTCAGGATTTGAAATAGCTCAACTGAGATTCCATCACCTCCACTAGCTTTGTTCATAGTGATGCTTCCTAAGGCCCACTTGACTTCACATTCCAGAATGTCTGTCTCTAGGTGAGTGATCACACCATTGTGATCAACTAGGTATTGAAGATCTTTTTTGTACAGTTCTTCTGTGTATTCTTGCCACCTCTTCTTAATATTTTCTACTTCTGTCAGGTCCACACAGTTTGGGGTTTCTAAAATATTCAGCCAGTTAAAAACAGCATGTTTTCTTTTACTGCCACATTTATTTGAGAAAACTTGCAAAATCAAGGTGAGGTTCCCTCAATCCTATGGTTGTTCTTTAAGCAAAACTATGTTTATCAAATTTACTTATTACGTGGAAATGAAAAGGCACAGAAACCAATGGAAGGTTTGTGATAAAACCCAGAATCTGGTATTTACTTTTTTCTTTAAAGCAGAATTATAATGGGAAAAGGAAAGTACCAAAGTTCATGTGAGTAATATATTTTTTCTACTAAATAAAGTTAAAGTAAAAAGAAAACATACTCACACTTGTTTCCCACTAATAGAGGTCTGTTTTCAGAGACCCATTTCTATACAATAAGAATACAAATTAGTATTTTCATACTTTGATTGGATCATTCAATTAGTTTCTTTGTAAGAGGCAGAATTTCCCTTACAATTGCCTCCCTGTGTAAACCAGGCTTAATCTACCTGGTACCCCCGGATTAATCACCTAAAGCCTAGCAGACAGAATGTCAGAAACAGATGTTGGTTCAGAAGACAAAAGGTGGTAAAGAATACAGTTTTCACCAAGTGAATTTGATGACCCTAATTCAACCACCCTGGTGGCTCAGAAAGTAAAGAATTCACCTACAATGCAGGGGACCTGGGTTTTATCCCTGGGTTAGGAAGATCCTCTGGAGAATGGAATGGCTACCCACTGAGTATTATTGGCTGGAGAAGCCCACGGGCAGAGGGGCCTGACAGGCTACAGTTCATGGGGTCACAAGGGGTCAGTCAAGACTGACTGATGAGTAACAATTTTTTTTTTTCCAACTCAACCACCGTTTTTGGTCTCTAACATTTTATCCTGAGGTATGCCTTTTTTTGAAAGAAATCATAAAAATGCCAAAGGGAAAGTCTTGTGTCTACTTTGATATACAAAAATTGTTATGGTAGTAAAAAGGAATGTAGATTTCAAAAATGTTGCTGGAACAATTTGAAATTCATATGCAAAAACAAAGACTTTACCCATATATCACACCATATACAAAAATTGACTTGAAATATATTAGAGACTAAATGTAAAACCTAAAGCTATGGAACTTTTAGGTGAGTGATGTCCAAAAGGAATGGTACACCAAAATGGAAGTGTCCAGCAGCTACTCTGTTGGATAGAATAGCCACTAGCTAGTCAGGTTACTGAGCACTTGAAATGTGATTAGTGCAACTTAGGAACTGAAGTCTTAAATTTATTTAATTTTAATGAATTTGAAGTTAAACTATCTACATGTGACTGGTAGCTGTTGTACTGGACATTTGAGTTTCAGAGAAAAATATAGGAATATATATTTGTAACTGGGATTTGGCAAATATTTTTTAGGATAAAAAAGCAGATATCATAAATGAAAAAAAAAATGACAAGTTGAACTTTATAAACACTAAAAACATGTGCTTTTTAAAAGATAGTAGCAAAAAATGAAATGACAATTTACTGAGAGAAAATATTTACAACCAAATACCCAATAAAGGACTTGTACTGAGAGTGTATAAAAAATTCTCAAAATGCAATACTTAGAAAATAAAATAGGCAAATTATTTGAACAGACACTTCAAGAGAAATATTCAAAAGGCAAATAAGCATAAGAAAAGATATTCAACATCTCCAGGCATTAAAGAAAGTCACATTAAAACCACAATGTTACATACCTGATAGAGTGTCTAAAATAAATTGCTTAAAAACTTGAATAAAAAATGCCAGCTAGAATGTAGAGCAACTGGAACTCTCATACATGGCTGATGCAAATGTGACATTTCAAAGCCCGGTTAGAATAGTTGGGCAGTTTCTTATAAAGTAAAATACACACTTATGACCATTGCTGTGTTGGAATCAGTCCTTAACTCACTCATGAAAAGCATTCACCCGACTCCACTTTTAGTGGTGCCACATGGGAAGCTTGAAATAGGCTACGTGGGAGTCTATACTCAAGCACTGGCAAGTGCTACACATAAAACTTTTCTTCAGGGGAAACAATTATTAAATATCTACTGTTCAGTGGAGTTCAGTTCAGTTCAGTCGCTCAGTCGTGTCTGACTCTTTGCGACCCCATGTATCGCAGCACGCCAGGCCTCCCTGTCCAATACCAACTCCCGGAGTTCACTCAAACTCACCTCCATGGAGTCAGTGATACCATCCAGCCATCTCATCCTCTGTCGTCCCCTTCTCCTCCTGCCCCCAGTCCCTCCCAGCATCAAAGTCTTTTCCAATGAGTCAACTCTTCGCATGGGGTGGCCAAAGTACTGGAGTTTCAGCTTTAGTATCAGTCCTTCCAAAGAAATCCCAGGGTTGATCTCCTTCAGAATGGACTGGTTGGACCTCCTTGCAGTCCAAGGGACTCTCAAGAGTCTTCTCCAACACCACAATTCAAAAGCATCAATTCTTCAGTGCTCAGCTTTCTTCACAGTCCAACTCTCACATCCATACATGACCACAGGAAAAACCATAGCCTTGACTAGACGGACCTTAGTCAGCAAAGTAATGACTCTGCTTTTGAATATGCTATCTAGGTTGGTCATAACTTTTCTTCCAAGGAGTAAGTGTCTTTTAATTTCATGGCTGCAATCACCATCTGCAGTGATTTTGGAGCCCCCCAAAATAAAGTCTGACACTGTTTCCACTGTTTCCCCATCTATTTCCCATGAAGTGATGGGACCGGATGCCATGATGTTCGTTCTCTGAATGTTGAGCTTTAAGTCAGCTCTTTCACTCTCCTCTTTTACTTTCATCAAGAGGCTTTTTAGTTCCTCTTCACTTTCTGCCATAAGGGTGGTGTCATCTGCATATCTGAGGTTATTGATATTTCTCCCGGCAATCTTGATTCCAGCTTGTGTTTCTTCCAGTCCAGCGTTTCTTATGATGTACTCTGCATATAAGTTAAATAAGCAGGGTGACAATATACAGCCTTGACGTACTCCTTTTCCTATTTGGAACCAGTCTGTGGTTCCATGTCCAGTTCTAATTATTGCTTACTGGCCTGCATACAGATTTCTCAAGAGTCAGGTTAGGTGGTCTGGTATTCCCATCACTTTCAGAATTTTCCACAGTTTATTATGATCCACACAGTCAAAGGCTTTGCAATAGTCATGCAGTGCATATAGCCTAGAAATTGTAGTCCTAGAGAAATTAAAAAGTATGTCCATCCAAGTACTTTATATTACTGTTTATAGTAGCTCTGTTCATGCTTACCCCATACTGAAAATGAACAAAATGTTCATCAGTTGGTGAATGGATAAACAAATTGTGGTACATCAACAAATGAAATACTCAGTTCAGTTCAGTTCAGTCGCTCAGTCGTGTCTGACTCTTTGCAACACCATGAATCACAGCACGCCAGGCCTCCCTGTCCAATACCAACTCCCGGAGTTCACTCAAACTCACCTCCATGGAGTCAGTGATACCATCCAGCCATCTCATCCTCTGTTGTCCCCTTCTCCTCCTGCCCCCAGTCCCTCCCAGCATCAGAGTCTTTTCCAATGAGTCAACTCTTCGCATGAGGTGGCCGAAGTACTGGAGTTTCAGCTTTAGCATCATTACTTCCAAAGAAATCCCAGGGCTGATCTCCTTCAGAATGGACTGGTTCGACCTCCTTGCAGTCCAAGGGACTCTCAAGAGTCTTCTGCAACACCACAGTTCAAAAGCATCAATTCTTCAGCACTCTGCCTTCTTCATAGTCCAACTCTCACATCCATACATGACCACAGGAAAAACCATAGCCTTGACTAAACGGACCTTAGTCGGCAAAGTAATGTCTCTGCTTTTGAATATACCATCTAGGTTGGTCATAACTTTTCTTCCAAGGAGTAAGCGTCTTTTAATTTCATGGCTGCAATCACCATCTGCAGTGATTTTGGAGCCCCCCAAAATAAAGTCTGACACTGTTTCCACTGTTTCCCCATCTATTTCCCATGAAGTGATGGGACCGGATGCCATGATGTTCGTTCTCTGAATGTTGAGCTTTAAGTCAGCTCTTTCACTCTCCTCTTTTACTTTCATAAGAGGCTTTTTAGTTCCTCTTCACTTTCTGCCATAAGGGTGGTGTCATCTGCATATCTGAGGTTATTGATATTTCTCCCGGCAATCTTGATTCCAGCTTGTGTTTCTTCCAGTCCAGCGTTTCTTATGATGTACTCTGCATATAAGTTAAATAAGCAGGGTGACAATATACAGCCTTGACGTACTCCTTTTCCTATTTGGAACCAGTCTGTGGTTCCATGTCCAGTTCTAATTATTGCTTACTGGCCTGCATACAGATTTCTCAAGAGTCAGGTTAGGTGGTCTGGTATTCCCATCACTTTCAGAATTTTCCACAGTTTATTATGATCCACACAGTCAAAGGCTTTGCAATAGTCATGCAGTGCATATAGCCTAGAAATTGTAGTCCTAGAGAAATTAAAAAGTATGTCCATCCAAGTACTTTATATTACTGTTTATAGTAGCTCTGTTCATGCTTACCCCATACTGAAAATGAACAAAATGTTCATCAGTTGGTGAATGGATAAACAAATTGTGGTACATCAACAAATGAAATACTCAGTTCAGTTCAGTTCAGTCGCTCAGTCGTGTCTGACTCTTTGCAACACCATGAATCACAGCACGCCAGGCCTCCCTGTCCAATACCAACTCCCGGAGTTCACTCAAACTCACCTCCATGGAGTCAGTGATACCATCCAGCCATCTCATCCTCTGTTGTCCCCTTCTCCTCCTGCCCCCAGTCCCTCCCAGCATCAGAGTCTTTTCCAATGAGTCAACTCTTCGCATGAGGTGGCCGAAGTACTGGAGTTTCAGCTTTAGCATCATTACTTCCAAAGAAATCCCAGGGCTGATCTCCTTCAGAATGGACTGGTTCGACCTCCTTGCAGTCCAAGGGACTCTCAAGAGTCTTCTGCAACACCACAGTTCAAAAGCATCAATTCTTCAGCACTCTGCCTTCTTCATAGTCCAACTCTCACATCCATACATGACCACAGGAAAAACCATAGCCTTGACTAAACGGACCTTAGTCGGCAAAGTAATGTCTCTGCTTTTGAATATACCATCTAGGTTGGTCATAACTTTTCTTCCAAGGAGTAAGCGTCTTTTAATTTCATGGCTGCAATCACCATCTGCAGTGATTTTGGAGCCCCCCAAAATAAAGTCTGACACTGTTTCCACTGTTTCCCCATCTATTTCCCATGAGTGATAGGACCAGATGCCATGATCTTTGTTTTCTGAATGTTGAGCTTAAATGAAATACTACTCAACAGCAAAAAGGAATAGGCTGCAGTTAAATGCAATAACGTGATTGCTTTTTAACAAAACGTTAGATTTAAGTGAGAGAAGCCACAATAGATGACATTTTATAAGAATGGAGCAGGAAAAATTATAGGGACACAGAAAAAATTAGTAGTTGCAGAGACTAAGAGTGAGGGAAGAGGGATTAACTACAAAGGACCACAAAGAAATTTAAGGGTGATGAGAATATACTATATATACCTCTGTTGAAATGTATAGAAAGTTACACTTCAAGCTGGTGCAGTTTTTATTGTATCTAAATTGCATTTCACTAAGTCTCACTTTGAGGAAAAAAACAGATTTCCTCTGGAAAAATACCTGTCTTGTACTTTTTGTTTCTCTTGTAAAGAAACTTTTCTGAAAACTTACATGAAAGCAGTCACAATGTATAAGAGAAGTTGAGAGTTTGGTGAGGGAATCTCTTTCTGTCTCTATCTCTGTCTGTCTCTTAATCTCTCTCTCATTTAAAAATAAAACTGCAAACGTGAATTAATCTAGATGTTTCACTTGGGACCTGAATATGCAGTATTTTCTTTTAATACATTCCACATTGCCCCAATTATTTGAGTATAAAAGGTATTCTTGAATTACCAGGCAGCTCTAGTTGGTATTAAATCATCAAATGGGTGTTTAGGGACATGCCACATCTTACATCAAATTAAAGAGCTCAGAATTCTTCATGTTTATCAAGTTTCAAGGAGTGGTTTGATTTCATATGATTTCTGATATTCACAAAATAGCAATAAATAACAATTTTAGTTTCAAATCCAAATTCAAAGGGCTAGAGTCTTTAATCATAATTTAGCAACTGTTTCAATTTACTCCTTGTATTTTTCTTGATTTTACAGGAGCCCTTGGATAATTCTATTTTGGTCATTAGGATACTAATTCTATTGAACATTTGGTGGTTTTATTTTTTTCTTTTTATTTATTTTTTTTCAGATTTTTATTTTATTTACTTTACAATACTGTATTGGTTTTGCCATACGTCAACATTTGGTGGTTTTAGTCGCTAAGTCGTATCCGACTATTGCAGCCCATTTATTATGAACCAAATTATCTATTCATGCCCAGGCCTGGTGATTCAATGCTAAAGTGTAAGGGTCAGGGAATACAGAGATTAACAGGCTGATTGGATTTGTTTTCCAATCATATTGTGTTTCAATATTTCCAGCCACGTTTTCCAAGAATTTAGGGTTAGTAAAAGCAAAATCACCTTTAGCAAATAATTATTAGATAACTCTATGGGATG